>NC_141691.1:822715460-827515460 GCF_964263255.1 Lissotriton vulgaris | reverse complement strand
TGTATGCCACATTGATCGAAACTGTAAACTCGGTCATAGTACAAGTAAAGTATATCTCCTGTACACTTATGGTGCATTTGTTTTTGGACTTCACTATTATGTTTAGCCAGAATGGCCAGTTGTGCATTTCTCTGTTTTAACTGTAGTACTAACAGTTAGCACGCCTTCTCTCCTAATTCATGATGTTGCCATTTAAGTTTAATTAAAGCATACTCTGTCTTGGCTGTAGAATGAATTGAGGGAAAATTCCACCGTTTCTGTATGTTTCTCGGTTATGGCGAGGGACAGTCTACACATTGTTTTGTCAGGTCCTTGTAAATCTGTTCTAGTCTGAGTGAGTCTTGTCTGGCTTCTCAGCTTGCAACTACAAAGTCCCCTTCATGAGGCATCTCCACATTGCCTTTCCGACAGCCGGTAGCAGTTGAATGGATTAATATGAGTCCTCAGTTTATATGAATTTAGTGATTTATTATTTTAGTTTTGGCTGCTGGGCTGCATGTATCTCAGTTGGACTCTATGACCACAGCCATCAGGAGGTGTTGAAATAAAAAGATGTCGATGAGGGACACATACCAGGGAAAGGATAGAAAAAGTATTTCTCCCTGGGGTTTGACAGTCTCTGTACAGCCAACAAACTATGATTGGACATGGAATTCATTAGTATTGCAGTATATTCATTATAACAGTGGATGTCTGGGCCAGGTTCTCTTAGCAGAGGCTCAATCATCCCCTAGTATTAAGCGTGTTGAGACAAATCCAGTTAAGAGTCGACACAATGATAAAAGAAAGGCCATCTTGTTATCACTGCGAACACAAACTGATCCCACTATGAGTGGGGTCAAGTGTTTCAAGTTTGTCAAAAACATACCTTACATCATGGTCAATCCATCTCTGCTGAACTTTATGGAAGAAGAAGCACCTGATGAGTATGGTCATTCTGCCTTTTTTTGTTGAGCAGGTAGGTGGCTTATCACCTTTACCGGGTAGATTATTAGTGTTCCTGTTGTTAACCACTCTCAAGACCAACCTACTTCTATCTCCTCCTTGCTCCTTTCTATAACAAATATGTTTTCTGTAACAGGACAATGTCTGAGCCTTTTAAAAATAAATAACTAGGCATAAAGTATAGCAGAGCAATTGTGGGAATTCCTGGGTGTGTTAAAATAAACATGTGTTGAAATGGTACAGTTTGGTCAGGGTGGAAAGAGAGAATTTGATGGGGGGGAATCAGAGGGAAGAATAAAACAACAAACAAATTGTGTTAAATTCCAATTTGTGTGTGGAATTGGTAAACAAGAAATGGATACATTTTGTGTAAACCAATATAACAGGTGAGAATCAGGATACTCCTATTTTTAGATGTTCCTACAAACAAAAGGATACAAAATGAGGGGGCGATCATCAAAACTGTCATGGAACATTTTCATAGTTGTCTCTGTTGTGGCCCCCTTTCTGAGCGTCCCATTTTGAATACAGTTTGCTAGTCTGCAGTTGAGGCATGCATTCTCAACAAGGTGTAATTTTGATTGATTATTTGCTTACCATTTCCACTTTCATGTCAGAGGTGTTGAGGAATATTAAGAAGACTTCCAGTGCATTTGAGTCGGCACATTCTGTAGCTCTGGTGTCCATTGTGATAATTAAGGTTGTGGATCCAAAAAAGCAATGCATTATTTGCCATTGTTGTAGACCTGGTTGGAGAGCTAGAAATCAATTCCGTTTAATATTAGTGTTGCAAGAGAAATCTGCAGATATTGTTATGAACAGGCCATCCTATAGAAAGGGCCATTTTTCTTTTTCGTTTTCGCGTTACAGTTCTGGCACGTCGGTAAAGAAGAAAGTAGGCTAATACTGAACAGGAACATATGAGTGTTTCTTGAACAGATTAGGTGTGCCCTCTGGAATTCCAGAGGTTCAGCAATTTTTATATTGAGGACACGTGCAACAAGGTCAGTTAAGTAACCCTCCATGTTGTCCATTTTGCTCTTCTCTATATGCCGATAAACCTGACATTTTCTCAGGGGAAGTTAGCTTCCAGTTCTCTGAGGTTGTATTTGAAATTGTATATCTTTTGACCCTAGTCAAGTTCATTATCCAACCTGGAATCTACTTCCTTTAGCCTGGGTTCAGCAGAGTCTAGGCAGGAGTATCCGGATGTGATACCCTTATTGTACCTATTGACAAACTCATCAATCAGATTTCTTTCATAATTGATTCAAGCATGACTTCCAGTAGCTTTGGCATGGTTATATCGGTGTTTTCACGAGTCAAAGAGTGCTTCTGAAAAAGTAGTTGCAACAAATACAAATTGAAGCCATCAGAATTGTGCTACCATTGCCCGTCTACAGCATGTACATTGTGGCAAAAGTCTTGTGGTGTCCACATCAGGTGAAGGTTACACACCTATTAGTAAACTGCAGTTTCATCAAGAGGCATAATTATTTTGCTGCCCCTGATCAGCCGTTGTCAGATTACATGTCTTCTATTATAATAGAGGTTGCAGAGGTACCGATTATGTTGTTGTCAGACTGCTAGACGGCCGCACTGTGTGCTGCAATAAGTCAGCTTTGCTTCAAACATGATGACGCTACTTTTGTCTGCATTTTCATATGCTCCATAGCTTTTAAGAATAGAATTAGGCCTGGGCGTAAAAGTATGCTACGTTTGCGTATCTTGCATAGTTTGCACAACTATGCACTACGCAAATTGAACGAAGCACAGTGCAAAAATGCCTAGCATAGTGTAGCTGTCATTTTTTGCTTGCTCGCAGTCCTCAACGTCAAGTTGGCGACCGCGAGCGAGCAAAATTACATCCCGGCAAGATTTTTTCCTCGTTCGCGATCAGCAACATCAAGTTGCCGATCGCAAGCATGGAAAATAAACCTCCTGGCGAGATTCTCAATGCAGGGAGATCAGGTTTCTCATTACAAGTGGTCATGTATGCTCAATCAATCAATCAAAGACATTTATAGAGCGCACTACTTACCTGGAGGGTCTCAAGGCGCTTGGGGGGGGGTGCTGTTACTGCTCGAACAGCCAGGTCTTGAGCTTCTTCCTGAAGGAGAGGTGGTCTTGGGTCAGGCGCAGGTCGGTCGGGAGGGAGTTCCAGGTCTTGGTGGCCAGGTAGGAGAAGGACCTTCCTCCTGTTGTCGTTCTTTGGATGCGGGGGATGGCGGCGAGAGCGTGACTGGCTGATCGGAGGTGGCATTTGGGAGCTTAGAAGTTGATGCGGTTGTTGAGGTAGCTCGGGCCTTGATCGTGTAGGGCTTTGTGTGCGTGGGTGAGGAGACGGAAGGTGATTCTTTTGTTGACGGGGAGCCAATGCAGGTCTCTCAGATGTCCGGAGATGTGGCTGTTTCGTGGGATGTCGAGGATGTTTCTGGCTGAGGCGTTCTGGATCCGCTGGAGTCTCTTCTGGAGCTTGGCGTTGGTTCCGGCGTAGAGGGCATTGCGGTAGTCCAGTCGGCTGGTGACGAGGGCCTGGGTGACAGTCTTCCTGGTCTCGGTGGGGATCCACCGGAAGATCTTCCGTAGCATGCGCAGGATGTTGAAGCACGACGAGGAGACGGCGTTGACTTGTCTGGTCATGGAGAGGGAGGAGTCCAGGATGAAGCCCAGGTTGCGTGCGTGGTCTGTCGGTTTGGGTGCGGTGCCCAGGGCGGGGGGCCACCAGGAGTCGTCCCAGGCGGAGGGCGAGGAGCCCAGGATAAGGACTTCCATCTTGTCTGAGTTCAGTTTCAGGCGGCTGGTCGTCATCCACTCGGCTACATCTTTCATCCCTTCGTGAAGGTTGGCTCTGGCGGCGGCGGGGTCGTTGGTCAGGGAGAGGATCAGCTGGGTGTCGTCGGCGTAGGGGATGATGTTGAGGTTGTGTTGGCGTGCGATGGCCGCAAGGGGGCTCATGTAGACGTTGAAGAGGGTGGGGCTCAGCGAGGATCCTTGAGGGACGCCGCAGATGACTTCGGTGGCCTCTGACTTGTACGGTGGTAGACGGACTCTCTGTGTTCTTCCGTCGAGGAAGGAGACGATCCATTCCAGTGCCTTCTCCTGGATTCCGACGTTGCTGAGGCGCTGCACTAGGGTGCGGTGGCAGACAGTGTCGAATGCCGCAGAGAGGTCTAGGAGGATGAGGGCCGCTGTTTCTCCGTTGTCCATCAGGGCTCGGATGTCATCGGTGGCAGCGATGAGGGCGGTCTCGGTGCTGTGGTTGGCTCGGAAACCAGACTGTGAGGGGTCGAGGGATCCATTCGTCTCGAGGAAGGCGGCCAGCTGTTTGTTGACGGTCTTCTCGATGACTTTGGCTGGAAACGGGAGGAGCGAGATGGGGCGGTAATTCTTGAGTTCGGTGGGGTCCGCTGTTGGTTTCTTGAGTAGAGCGCTGAGTTCGGCGTGTTTCCAGCTCTCCGGGAAGGTGGCGGTGTCGAAGGAGGTGTTGATGATGTCCCGCAGGTGGGGTGCGATGACAGCGTCGGCCTTTGTTGAAGACGTGGTGAGGGCAGGGGTCGGTCGGAGATCCGGAGTGGATGGAGTTCATCATGCGGACGGTGTCTTCGGTGCTGATCGGAGTCCAGGCACGGAGGGTGGTGGTGGGCGGCGTTGCTGCGGTCATGGCGTGCGTCGGTTGAATGCTGAAGCTGTTGTGTATGTCCGCGATCTTGTTGTGGAAGTAGGAGGCGAGGGAGTTGCAGAGGTCTTGCGATGGGGTGATGTCGTTGTTTCCGGCGTTGGGGTTGGAGAGCTCTTTCACGATGTTGAAGAGTTCCTTGCAGTTGTGTGCGTTGTTGTCCAGCCGGTCCTTGAATGCAGTTTTCTTGGTGGCGCGGATCAGTTGGTGGTGCTTCCGGGTGGCAAGCTTGAGGGTGGTCATGTTGTCCGGTGTTTGTTCCCTTCTCCAGACTTTCTCGAGGGCTCGGCAGTTCTTCTTGGAGCTCCTGAGTTCGTCGGTGAACCATGGGGCTTTCTTGCTGCTGGGTCTGCTGGGCGGGGTCCTCAGAGGGGCGAGTTCGTCCGCGCAGTTGCTGATCCACTTCGTGAGGTTGTCGGCGGCCTGGCTGGGGTTCGCTGAGCTGGCGGGAGGGTGCTGGCTCAGGGAAGCGGCGAGCTGGTCGGCTGTGATCTTGTTCCAGCTTCTTTGGGCAACCTGTTGCTGGTGGTGGTGGATCGTCGTTCTTCTGAAGGTGAAGTGGACGCAGCTGTGGTCCGTCCAGTGGAGTCCTGTGGCGTGGCTGAAGGCGATGTCTTTGCTGGATGAGAAGACGGCGTCGAGTGTGTGTCCGGCGAGGTGGGTGGGGGTGAACAACAGCTGCTTGAGTCCGAGGTTGGCAAGGTTGTCGAGCAGGGTGATGGTGTTGCGGTCGCTGTTGTTCTCCAGGTGGAAGTTGAGGTCCCCCAGGAGGATGTAGTCAGCGGAGGGGAGGGCATGCGGGCTGATGAAGTCGGCGATGTCCTCGCTGAATTATGTGCGTGGTCCCGGGGGTCGGTAGATCAGGGTGCCTCCGAGGGTGGTCTTCGGGTCAGTGTGGATCTGGAAGTGCAGGTGTTCGGCGGTGGTCAGGGTGTCGTCGGTGTTGGTCGTGATGCGGATGGTGTCCCTGTGGATAATGACGATGCCTCCTCCCATCTGGTTGGCGGTGCGGTCCCTCCGGGTGATCTTGTAGCCCTCTGGGATGGCGATGGCGATGTCGGGCGCTGAAGAGTCGTTCATCCAGGTTTCCGTGAGGAAGGCAACGTCAGGGGCTGTGGTGTCGAGGAGGTTACAGAGTTCGATGGCGTGTCTGTGGACGGAGCGGGTGTTGAGCAGGATGCACTTGAGGTGGTTGCTGCTGGTGTTCGGCTTGGCGGGTGCTGGTGCGAGGCAGGTCCGGATGCAGGTGAACTTGCAGGCGTGGCAGCTGAAGGGTCCGTGGGTGCGTCTCAGGGTGGCTCGGTAGCATCCTGGGATTCGGCCGGTGTTGAGCGCGTTGAGGGTGGCGGCGGTGTACGTCTGGCAGGTTGGCTGGGGTCCTCGAGGGCCAGGGGTCCTGGCACTGGGCGCGGTCCAGGCGCGGACAGGCGCAGACGGGCTTACCTTTGGCACGCCTTTGGCGCACAATCGGCGCGCCCGCTGCGCGTGACCGCTGCACGTTCGCACGGTCGCCATATATGGCGAAGCACGAGGGGGGGCGGAGCAGTTGGGAGGCGGGAGCGGGGAGGGTACAGAAGGAGACAAGGGGCGTGGTTAGCGGCGGTGGTGGGAAGCGGGGAGCGGGGAGGGAAGAGACGGGGCGAACAAGAAAACAGGCAAACAGGCACTACAGAACTGCAAATGTACAATACAATACAATAAATACAGGGGCACAGGGCAAGAAAGCGGGGCCCAGGAGCCTGCAGGACAGGCGAGCACGGACCACGCCGCTCGGTGGCAGGGGGCGTGGTCACGCGGTGGCAGCTGGGGCAGCGAGGCAGTCAGGCAGGAGGCACACGCAGCAGCTGGTGGCCGTGCGGCGCGTGGGGTGTCCTAAACTAGGTCACACTCACCTGCGTCGCACGGTCGCCATATATGGCCAAGTGCGAGGGGGGGCGGAGCAGCTGGGAGGCGGGAGCGGGGCGGGTACAGAAGGAGAAAAGGGGCGTGGTTAGCGGCGGTGGCGGGAAGGGGGGAGCGGGGAGGGAAGAGACGGGGGCAACAAGAAAACAGGCAAACAGGCACTACAGAAATGCAAATGTACAATACAATACAATAAATACAGGGGCACAGGGCAAGAAAGCGGGGCCCAGGAGCCTGCAGGACAGGCGAGCACGGACCACGCCGCTTGGTGGCAGGGGGCGTGGTCACGCGGCGGCAGCCGGGGCAGCGAGGCAGTCAGACGGGAGGCACACGCAGCAGCTGGTGGCCGTGCGGCGCGGGGGGTGTCCTAAACTAGGTCACACTCACCTGCGTCGCACGGTCGCCATATATGGCCAAGTGCGAGGGGGGGTGGAGCAGCTGGGAGGCGGGAGCGGGGAGGGTACAGAAGGAGAAAAGGGGCGTGGTTAGCGGCGGTGGCAGGAAGCGGGGAGCGGGGAGGGAAGAGACGGGGGCAACAAGAAAACAGGCAAACAGGCACTTCAGAAATGCAAATGTACAATACAATACAATAAATACAGGGGCACAGGGCAAGAAAGCGGGGCCCAGGAGCCTGCAGGACAGGCGAGCACGAACCACGCCGCTCGGTGGCAGGGGGCGTGGTCACGCGGCGGCAGCCGGGGCAGCGAGGCAGTCAGGCGGGAGGCACACGCAGCAGCTGGTGGCCGTGCAGCGCGGGGGGTGTCCTAAACTAGGTCACACTCACCTGCGTCGCACGGTCGCCATATATGGCCAAGTGCGAGGGGGGGCGGAGCAGCTGGGAGGCGGGGAGGGTACATAAGGAGAAAAGGGGCGTGGTTAGCGGCGGTGGCGGGAAGCGGGGAGCGGGGAGGGAAGAGACGGGGGCAACAAGAAAACAGGCAAACAGGCACTACAGAAATACAAATGTACAATACAATACAATAAATACAGGGGCGCAGGGCAAGAAAGCGGGGCCCAGGAGCCTGCAGGACAGGCGAGCACGGACCACGCCGCTCGGTGGCAGGGGGCGTGGTCACGCGGCGGCAGCCGGGGCAGCGAGGCAGTCAGGCGGGAGGCACACGCAGCAGCTGGTAGCCGTGCGGCGCGGGGGGTGTCCTAAACTAGGTCACCCCCCGCGTCCGCTCGTGATGAGAAACTACCAGTCCACGTTGAGAAAACTACTGCTCCAGTACAAATCTACTCGAGCGGCAGAAAACGACTGCTTGCACTGTGCAAGATGCCATTTGCAATGAGTGCACAGTGCATCTGGCACTCTGCCATCATTGGAAACAGCATTTACCTACCACACTACGCAGTTCGCATAGCTCTTGTAGTGCGAAGTGCACTTCGCGTAGCTACGCATAGCACTACTACACGATCTACACCCAAGTTTAAATAGAACATCTTCATTAAGAGTGGTTATCTGTATTTCCACTGTTGTCCAATAGGCAGAGATGCTTTAAGGCATGGGAAAAGTGGGCTCTGGCCTAGGGCCCTAGTGTTTCGGGGGCAGCCTGATAGAGCCAGCTCTGTTTTACAGAGAGCCTTACCCTGATGACCTTTAATACTTCTTAAAGCAATTGTTTTAAAAACCATTTTCCTTTAATTTATTTTAGTGTCTTTTACTTTAAAATAGGACATCAGCATATGAGAAATGGGATGGTGTCAGTGATTACACGTAGTTATATTAGTGAGCTGCTGCTGTGTTACAATATTGTAGACACACGTCATTATCCCTGATTATTTGGAGATTCCTTTCTTGCTATTTCATGGTATTTTCTCGTTAAATGAAATTCTGATACCTTCTACTCTTTTATTTTCCTGACTCAATTATGCAGTTGTAACTGTATATCACTACTGCCTGATTTCGAAGATTTCTCTGATTTATTGCCTGCCTCCAAACTGCACTTTATACAACGTTACTCATTATGTGGGCAGAATAAGACACTTTATGAATATTTCTCATCATACTGCACACTACGCCAAGATGGCCAGCAACCTTCTTACATCTGCTAATCTCACCTCTTCTAGCACAAAATGTAAGAGGGTGGATGATGAGCTTCCATAGCCCAGTTTGTCCTCTTAAAATCCAGGCTTAGACACCATTTTTGACAAGGTAAGGTATTTGAAACCTTTTATGTACACACCAATAAAAAAACTTCAACAAATTGAGAACCGCTGGATTATTATTGAAAATAAAATGGCTGAAATGGAGCAATGTGTTAGCTCTCTCTAGGATGTGACTACTAGCATTGCTTTTTTTCTGAGCAGGAAATTTTAAAACTCAATCTTGAAAACAGAAATTCATGCAACAACCTTTGCCTAAATTGTCTACCGGAGGCTCTTGAAGGTCCTAACTTACTTGGCTTTCTGAAACAGTTTCTTCCTGATCTTCTTGAACTTCCTACTGCTACTCCTCTCAGTATACAGCAAACATATCGTCTAGGTTACAACAAGAGTCCTGTGCAAACGCTGGGGATGATTAATACAACTGTCTTAATCGGACAGACAATAATGTTTAGGCAAGAAATAAAACAAGGTCGACACAAATGGAAGTAATCCTAGGTGAAATCTATTGAGATTTTTTTTTCTTCAAAGGAAAGCTAGCCAACACGTGCTTTGTCAGTCGGGCAGTAACCTGTGACTCTTCAGTGCTGAAGAAGTACACTTAATGTGGAGAAGTGTGGCTCAGGGGTTAGAGGCGGCAGACCCGGAATCTGAGATCGGTCCTGGAACAGGGTTCAATTCCCCGCCACGGCGGGTCTTGGGCTAAAAATTCCATGGACTTGATAATTCTCGTCCCGGTGCCTCCTCGACTCATGGGTTCACACTCTGCGACTCTGGGCAATAGCTTGCTTAATCTCCACAACGGCCCCTCGCGGCGGGATGCCTGACTTTCACCCTGTGGACACCCTGTCGGGGCTTCTCACAGGGGAATACCAGGACGGGTTCCCTAGGCAAGCGCCAGGATGCCCTTTGTGGTGACAGGTTGCGCTATATAAGTATACCTACATTTACATTTCCAATGTGGGATTGTATGACCTGTGATAATTCCAACCCGGCCAGAGTGGGTTCCAAAACAATGCAAAAAGCCAGTAACGGCGAGGATGGTTGTGGGAAGCGAGAGGAGCACAGGTAAATCACTCCCCTATCGGCCAGTAACGACGGGCGACCGGCTGGTGCAGGCGGTCCCTGTGAGAGTCTTTTGAGCGGAGATAGAGTTGGTGCGTTTCTCTAACGCACCAACTCTATCTCCGCTCGAAAGACTTGAATATTGAAAAGACCTTTGATACACTGAGATAGGATTACCTCTGGGAGGTATTGGTAAGAATGGGATTGATCCAGAAATATATTGCCTGGATACGCCTTCTATACCACTTACCCCCCTCATGGGTGCCTAGTAGTGTGGTAATCTCTGAAAGGTTTTCTATTGAACGAGGTACACAGCAGGGATGCCCATTGTCCCCGCTCTTGTTTGCCCTGGCGATGAAGCTATTGGCGATTAAGCTGTGACAGGACCTGTAAAACTGGGGCATATTGGTAGATGGGCTGGTACATGTTTTGACCCTATACGCGGATGACGCCTTTTTATACTTAACGAAACCTGTGGAGGCGATACCTACCTTAGTAGTAATACTAACAAATTTTGGCACAGTGTCCGGACTAAAAGTTATTAACGGTAAATCTATCTTGCACAGAATTTCAATGGAGGCACACACACTATCACTACTTGGAGATTCCCGTTGCACATACAATAGAGGAGCAGCACAACTTGAGTGTAGGTGCAGTGATCAAGGGATTAAAAGCATATATAGATTTCTTGAATTGCCTTACCTCCTCTGTCATGGGGCGGATGGCACAGGCTAGGATTGAGCTCCTACCGAGGTTAGGGATTCTAAAGCTAGATACCGAGCAGGGAGGGTTGGGCCTACAGGATTTACAACTGTATTACATTACATCTCTACTCCAATGCGCAATACTTTGGTGTGAAGAAGGCCCAAGGATCTCCTGGCAAAATGGGGGCGAGAAAAAAACCTACAGAGGTGCCTCATGGTGGGTGCTTGAACACCATCACACTACCCATTTGTGTTAAGGGAGGTAGCTAGGGCCTGGTAAAGGGCGGTCACGCTAATACTGGGTAAAGCACCTCATGTGCGAGTACTACCTCTGCAATGGTTACAAGGCTATTGCCAGATCCAAGAGGTTATGGACCTGGTAAAATGGTCAGAGGGGTGTTGCAAATCCGCAGGCGACTTTTATTGCAATAGTACTTTCCTTACATTTAGGGAAGTGAAGGAGTGTTCTGACCTCCCAGATGGAATATATCTGCAGTATGTGAAGGTATCCCATACCGCGCTGAAGATATGCAGCACTTTCCCAGATGAATCAGCAAAGTCCCACACACTGATGGTAATTCTAAACCCAGGTACACACTGGGGCTTAATAACAGTCTTATGTAGGGCCCTCAAGGCGGACCGGAAAGTTGATGTTGCGCAGGTCAGGGAGAGATGGTCAGCGGACTTGCCAACACTGCTCAGGGATAGTGAGTGGAAGAAAGTGTCTGAGCAGGTATGAAACGTGGCCAGCAGCGCCTGTTTCAAGTTTGTACAGTTTACTTATCTGCAACGCACATATATGACACCCTATAGACTGGCAGGTATCAATACGGCGCGATCTGCAGAGTGCCCTCACTGTGGCATAGAACTGGCTGTCTTTATACACTTGACATGGGATTGTCCTAAACTTCAGCAATATTGGAGAGGGGTACTGGGGATGCTGAGAGAGGCGACTGGTCTCCGATTTGGGAACACCGTCAAGCACTGCCTGATGGGTGTCCACTGTCCGCCCAACCCCAAAGACGAACAATAAAATGCAACACAGATTTGCATACCTAGGGTTGGTACTCGCCAGACGGCGTGTTGCAATACACTGCATGCAGACCACTCCACCTACAATACGCAAATGGGTGGTGGACATGAGGGAATGGGGGGTGGCGGAGGAGAGACGATTGCTGGCTGGGCTGCGGTTCCATGGCCGGGCAGAGGAGGGAATGGTCTCCTGCCCACACTCGGGCTCCCAGACTGCATGACCTAGAGTCAGCAATGTCACCTTGGTCTCAACATCAAATGCATTGCATGCCATACCTGATTGGGGGAGCAACTAATTAAGTGAGCTGAGTGACATACACCATTTCTCCACAGAGGAGCCTCTGACATATCAGCCTTCAAAAGAGGGGCACACAATGAAGAGAGGCCTAGCACACCATCATTCACCCAACATGACGTAAGCTCAACATTCAGAATGACATATTGTTCTGGAACAAACTGCTGATCCACAATCCCACACAATACTAAATGACATACTACAACTTGCTAAACTGACTGCTGACCAGCCTTGCTATGCCTTTACATTTTGTGATGTTTGTGGTGTTATATGCCTAGCAGCAAATTGTAAATATAGTTTAGTTGTAACAGGAAAAATAGGGATATGTAACCTAGTACTGACATGCCTTGTTACTAGCTACATAACACACAGCGAGAAATTGATTGATTGCAACAAGTGTAATGCAAATGCATGTAACCTGTGATTAAGCTATAACATAATGGTATTAAAATCCCACAAAATAATTGTGTACAAAAAAAAATACACAGCAGTTTTTAATGGCCCCCCTAAACCTCCCTCACTTTCTCATTGATAGGAGGAATTAGAAGATGATACTACGCTTCAAGAGATTTTGGATGCAATCAAATCCCTGAAGAGGGCTAGAGCACCTGGTCCAGATGGATTCTTCATTGAACTAATTTCCTTCTTTTCCACATTTTTTTTGCCCCCAAATGATTAGAACTTTTTAACTCATTTATTATGCGTTCAACAGCTAGTGGCTCCATTTTAGACACCTTGATTATTATTATCCCAAACCTTGCAAGAATTATCAACCTGTTTGCTTGATCAATTATGTTTGCAAAATGTATGCCAAGATCCTAGCCTCCTACCTTGAAACTGTTGTACCACTTCTTGTCAAATCTGATAAATCAATTTTTTTTAATGGCAGACTTGATGAAGACAATGCCAGGATGATTTCTAACATTGTTGCGTTAGTTAGAAAGAGCACTATATTTTCAATGGCTCTTTCCCTAGATGCAGAAAGAACTTTTGACCACAGTAATGGGCAATTTATGTTCACCCATATTCATTGATTTGGTTTTGGACCACAATGTATCTCATTTACAAAATGACTATATTGTGACCTTGTGCTAGTATTTTTGCCAATAGTTCTTTTTCCTCCTTACTTTACATAGAGGTACTAAGGTTGCCACACTCCCCTTCATTGCTTGTTCTTTGCCTAGAGCCATTTCTTGAACAAATACATTGAAATACACTGATCTCAGGAGTCAAACACAATTCCCTTGAGGTTACATTCGTTATCTGCCTACGTGGATGATGTGCTAATATATATATATCTCGTAACCCTTTTTCCTCCTGATACTTTCATATAGGAGATCATATTATACTCTAGTGTTGCCGGATATACACTTAATTTTTCTAAACAGAAATGTCACGTTTGAACTCCTCTTGTTATCAATATATGTACACTAACACCAATTTTACATGGTGTTCCTTTAAAATAAAGAGCTTGGTGTCTGGTTCTCTTCTAACACATATCTCCCACTAGCCGCAATTTTACTATATTAAAATCCAAATTACAAACATTAATTTCAAATTAGTCTCCTTTGCATTTATCATGGTGGGGCAGACGTATTACCATTCAAATGATGATTGTGCCATATGTTCTCTATATAATCTCGATGCTACCTTTCAGGATCCGAAAACATTACTTTGCTCAAACTGATTTCATGTGTACAACATTGTTATGGAATAATAAACATCTCCTTATTTGCCCTTTTTAAAACGTAGTCATCCAAAAAACTGAAGCTCGTGTATGATTTCCTGATTCTAAGCTTTACTACTTTGGCTTTTAAATTGGAAACTTCATGCCCTAATTAATGACTTTCTGTACTTGCCCATCCCACTAACAATGACATTCAAACAATCTTTAATTAATGGGTTCTCATTCAAAGATATCATTGATATAACTAATGGTACGCTTATTTCCAAAAATCCCATTGTAAAACATTCACACCATTTATTACATATGTTACTTTCGACTAATCTTAATTTTCAACAATGTTTTTATCCTCCTCAATTTGGTATAATACATTTCTTAAATTTCATTATTCACCTTATTACTTCAATTACTGAAAAGAAAGAGGTATTCGGTTTTTTTCACCAATTTGTAAATGGCAGTTTTATTATAACTTCCCATAAATTACAAATACAGTTTTACTTACCTAACTAATTTTTAAAGTATTATGAATTTAATTTCCTCTGCTTTCCATTCTTTTTTCTCATTTACCAATTTACTTCTTCCCCAGTTGCACCCATTCCTCTGACACCTCTGGATTGGATTACCCATGACTCTATCCCCAAAGTTGCTAATATATATAAAACTTTGTTGTCACCCACTTCTGTTAGAACTAAAAGCTCTCTTGAATTTATATGGGAAGCGGATCCATCCATATTGTTCCCTGTTCAATTCTGGGATACATTTTGGCATAAGATAATCAATTCCTCCAGAGCTGCTCGCATTACTCAATACCTCTTTTTTATTTATCATAGGGCTGTTATTATCCCAGAATGTATTTCTAAATTTGGACTCTATGCTCCTCCTATCAGTTGGTCATGTTCACACATGCAATTGTTCTTTAATGCATTTGTTATATCATTGCTCTCATGTTCATATATTTTAGAACTCTAATTGGTCTACATTTTGAAAGATGTTCAAAGGTACTATACACCAAACTTTCCAAAATGTTTATTAAGTTCCTTATCACCTAGTTTAAAACACCTTTCAACTACACCTTTGTCTTTTGATCTTTTTATTGCACATGCTTTTAAAGTTATACTTTCCTGTTGGAAAAATGCTTCTAAATTACCCATGTTAACATGGTGGAACCTTCCCCCTGATGAGCATAGCAATCATATTATTTCCTCATTGACGTTATACTAGAAGACCTAATATGATTTATATTGGCTGCTTTTCACTAACTTTCTCTCCTTACAATTATCAATACCTTACTTGAATCTTTCTTTCCTCTTCTCACTTCTTCACCTCTTTTCTATTTCACACTCCCTTTTTCTCCCCTGCTCGTTATTCTTTCCCCTTCAGCTCCTCTTCTTTTTATATACAATGATAAATAGTCTTTTTAATTATATAATTCTGTCTCTTGAGATTTCAATACTTGTTGATGTACACATTTCATTAACATTGTTATTTATTGTTGGTACTGCTCTTTCAATATTCAATAAAAGTAATCTAACAGATTTTTATTTCAGATGTAAACACATTTAGAAATTGGACAAGTGTACCTGTGCATTGTCAGTGACCTGTCCAAAGAGGAGAGTTTGAAAGAGCTGAAATTGGATCATAAATACAAAGCTATTCCGAATAGGGCTCCCAAAAAAGGTTTAGCCCAGGGCCCCCAAAATTCTTAAGATGTCTGTAGTGAGGAGGTCCATGCAGGAAGGATGTAATCAACGATGATATATTCAAGCAGGAATCATGTTGAAAAGTTCAGAACAACAAGTAGTTAAATTGTGAGGAAGAGCCCTACCAGGAGTAGCCTGACAGCTGCTCAGTCCATGCTCAACTGTGTCTTCCAACCTCTTTTGTCCCAACATTCCGAGGCACATCATGACTCCAACATTCTATTGAGCACAGAGCACAGGCACTTGCTGAGCAGGAGACGTAAACTATATTACATTACAAATGCAGGACACTACATATCCCTTTTCCTTCCAACAGAAGAACAAATACACTATGTGATAAATTATAGCAAGAGTGAACAAAGGACAGAAAGCAATGAAGGAACAACGGGGTGACAAAGTGAACGTCAAGGAAAAGAGCAAGCAAGGCAGAGTGAGGAGATAGATGGGAGAAGACAAGGAGGAGAAGGTAAAGTTTAAGTATACAAATAGAAAAAACCCATCCTCTACAGCGATGAAATAGAAAGAAGGATACAGCGAGACGCAAGAGAAGAAATAGGAAATAGAGAGAGAGACAGACTTTCCAAAGACAACCCCAACGCACACTCACTGGCCAGGCAAGCAAGTAAAGATGGACAAGGCACGACGGGAACAGAACAGAAGACATACCCAAACACAAGAAGAAGAGAAGGAAGAAACTCCTCCTGAACATAGGAGAATGAGAAGAGCAAAACAGAAAAGAAGAGGCACAAAACTCAGGAATAACAACAGCGAAAGTATATGGTACAGAGTCCAAGGTTGAAGAGAACATCAATAGGAAATCTGAACCGGAGAAAACAGTGAGGAAGCAAAGAGACACAGACAGTATCACTATACTCCTCCCACTTTCCAAATAGACAATTCGAATAAGGTATGAGTGTAACTATGCGTATTTAAAACAGCAATTTAACATCATAGAAACTTACATAGAAAGTAAACAACAGCCAATGGGACTAAAACCCATGACCGTCCTCTACCCCAATGCAAAAGGGTGAGGAGCACTGTGAATGGGACAAAAGCCCATGACAATGCAGTCCGTGTAAAGACAGCCCCACGTAAGGGTAACCAGTTGTGCTATGTTGTGATGGGAATATAGTCCATAAGACGCCCTGAGAGGGTAAATGTGTAAATGCAAATTGGACTATGACCCATGAAACTGTGCCTTGTGTAAGGGTACCAATGTAAATGTAAATGGGACTGTGACTCATGCAACGTTGCCCTGTGTAAGGGTAACTGTGTACAAGGAAATGGGACTGTAACCCATGCAACAGTGCCCTGTGTAAGGGAGAAAACCATATTTAGCCCATGTAGGCATGTGTATGAGCAAATGTGGCTAGAACCCATTGCCACCCCTATGTGCATGCAAATGGTGAAAACACGGCAAATAATACAATTGGCTAGATTACTGCATCACAACAATGTTAGCTGGCTATTCAAGAAAAAGGTGTGCTTGTCACTGTGATATTTCCCTTGCCAGACAATGACACATGAGAATATTGCGCACTGTTAGGCTGTCAAAAAAGAGTTAATAATGGACTATTTAAATAAATACCCCTTGTCATGTGGGAAGCATATTAGATTTCGAGCGATGTGCCAGAGAAGCAATCTGACGTGCATTGCCCAAAGCAAAAGTAAAATACGATAGACATTGAGATACCAGCAAGTATGTAACAGAAACATAGTGCAGTCAAAACATTTCTGACAATGCAAAGTAATAGTTACTATCAAAAGGAACACTGACTGTAATTGTACATCTTGCAAGGGGCAGTGCTCAAATTTCCCTTCACAGAATGTAAAGACAATAATCTGGTAGTAGTGCACAAGTTAAGCACAGAGACATCATAGGATGAAAAACAAAACACCAAGTCTTATTGCGTTTCAACTTATCGTGAGGTGTAAACTGCGATCGCGAACAATTTCCCAGAAGCAATGGACCTTATGTGGGTTTCATCCACAGCACGATGATAATGAAGTTTGTGGGACAAACACAGCACAGTGACACCTTGATGCAGAAAATGGCTCATTAGTAATAATCGTATGACTGGAGGATACAAGCCTGTAATATCCATGTAGAGGCCAAACACAAGATGGAAGTACGCATCAGACGCCGTGCCGGATGGTTCCCTGCATGCAGAGGTGATAAACAGTGTCACTTAGTCCGTTCTTGCTCAGTGAAATGAGTGACGTAATAGATCTTCGAGGAGACCCACGCGGCTGCCAGTTTGAAGTAAAATGAGTGCACACATGATTTTAACTGTCATATAACGGTTTTAATGGACCAACTGATGTGTGATAAAAAATGCCAAGGAAACTTGATACAGATTAAGGGTTACACATGCAGCACTCTCCAGCTGGTAGCAAAAAGATCACAGAACACGTAGCAAATATAAAATATGTCCAGTGACAGTAGCGCACACTTATATTGCCTGAGCTTGTTGAAAAGCATAAAGAAAGCCAGTCACAGAAAACCTTAGATGACAGGAACACTTTCAGTAAGCATAGAACAAAACTCACCAGCACTGTTCCCTCAGCATAATATGAGCATGGAATAAGGCGCCCGACATTTTCTGCAATGCCAAGATAGAAAGGCAGTCACATCTTTGCCATATGTGACCGGCCTGATCAAAACAGCTCGTCGGCAATATATTTCTGGCAATACGTAGTCTTGAGGAAACCCGGAGGCGGTGTAGAGACGTGAAAACACCCACACTAGTGTTACCTCAGCGTTTTTGATGAAATCCATCACAGTAGGAGGTAGCAGCTGTGGAGAACCTCAGAGGCTGGTTGAAAGTGAACAGCAAACACTGTGTTGTAGACATGAAACTTTTGCGCAGGGTCACATGTTGTTGAAGCTTGAGGCGAAAGGACTTACTTACCAGCAATATTGATAAGCAGAAGAAAGGCGGGCTGATAGTGGAATCACTAGTAGTAAGATTCAAAGTCCAAAGAAAGTAAACTCGATGATCACAGCACACCTGGGCTAGGACTGTCCGGTGGTGAGGATACTGGTGGAGCTGAACGGCGTAGTGCTTCATCTTACTTGTGTTGTTGTCTTCTTTTCTTTTCTGTGAAAAATGAGTTTCTTCATAGTTGTCGTCTTTGTGGTTCACACATATTTCTTCTTAATGTTTCTGTGGATACCTCCTAGTGTACTTATTGTGGTTGTCGCAACTGTAGTCTCTGTGGATAGCACCATCTCCAGGACCTCTTATTCTCCAGGTTCCGGAGATCAGCATGTAACACGATCAAACAGAAACCTGGGCATACATATAAATATCAACAGTTAATACAGCAATTGGTAGTAAATGTTGTCGACACCGGTGGTTTTCTTTAAAGGTTTTTTTAATGTTAAGATGTTCATAGAAAAAACAAAAACGCCAGCTGTTGATATTTATATGTGTGCCCAGGTTTCTGTTTGATCGTGCTGAGGGATGAGCTTTTAGCTCCTCACTCATTCAGGGGTTTTGGGTCTTCCCCTGTCCTGGAGGCACCACACACTCACTGATATCCTACACCTAGTCATCTCTACCAGCTACCTGCCTGAGCGCCACTCACCTGCTACCCCAAACCCTGCACAGTAGCTATCAGCATGTAACATGTAGGTAATTCACCAACTCGTTGCCAAATAAATGTAGTGAGGAGGTCCACGCAGGGAGGTTGTAATTAAAGATGATGTATTCAAGCAAGTAACATGTTGAATAGTTCAGAACAACAAGTAGTTACGTTGTGAAGGAGAGCCCCACCAGGAGCAGCCTGACTGCTGCTCTGCCCATGCTCAACTGTGTCTTCCAATCTCTCTGTGTCCAAACATTCCGAGGCACATCATGACTCCACCAAACTATTGAGCACAGAGCATTGGCACTGGCTTAGCAGTAGGTGTAAAATACATTACATTACAAATGCAGGATAGCACAATGTCCCTGCCAATAGGTGGCAACCGTTCCCTTAAACCGCATGCGCGCTAGCGCAATTCCGCTCCTGTGCTGAGTTTTTTAAAACCACACTTTACGTGACGAGCTGGGCTCATCATCAGCGTGCGAGGAGGCTATGCCATGACGAGCCCAGCTCGTCATCAGCGTGGAAGGGGTTAATCACTTCCCTCTCTGGCAAAAAGTAAAATGACAGAGCCACCTCAATGGACATTCAGCTTAGTTTCTGATGCCCATGTCCAAGCCAGAGAAGAGGTCATTGGAACAGGGAAACAACCTTTACAACGCAACGATTACATCGCACTACATTTACAACGCAGTCAATACATCGCAACATCCTTTACAACGCATGTCACTACAACACATCCATTACATTGCATGTCACTACAACATATGACCCTACATCGCATGTCACTACAACGCATATCATTACAATGCATAGTACCCCTAAACTATCCAACACTTACCCTACTGTTGCACCCCCTGGAGTTAGAATAGTAATTTTTACCCCTACACTATCCAACACTTACCTTAAATGCAATGTCATGGTATGCGTTGTAAAGGTATAATGAGATGTAATGGAATGTGTTGTAAGTGTCGTTAAAAAAAATTAGTTGTAGTGGTATGAATTGTAAATGTTTGCGTTGTAAAGGGTGTTGCGATATAAAAACTGCATTGTAAAGGCATGCGTTGTAAATGCATGCGTTGTAATGTCATACATTCATTGGAACAGCATTGCTCAGATGATATAGGCATCAGTGTTGCAGTATGGTGTTGAAAGGCACTATGCACCATGGGTTTAAGAGTGTGCACTGGCTTAGCCTCCTGCTACCACAGCAGTGCCAGTTACAGCTATCATCTCTCCCACTTACCAGTCATGTTGGTCGCCTCTGCCACCTTTCTCCACACTGCCAAAGAGAGGGTCTAAAACTGAAAGAAGAAAACTGTAGACTCACTCCGGCTAACTCAAAGATCTTCCTGGAAGGGGTTTGATGCATAGAGACTTTTCTTAGCTAGAAAGGTAATTAGCCAAGAGGCAGTTGGTCTTCCGTGCAGGTCACTGAGTATTTCTATGCTTATAGTGCGGTGTCATCTGTTCTAGCTCTTTTTTTGCCTCCTCTTCTTTTAACCTCATATTCGCACTTCAGGGGTAAACTGCGTCAGTGAGGCAGCACATGGCAACCGAACAACGTCTTGCAAAATACACTTAAATAGATGCCATCACCAAGGAGGCGTGGTCACTCCTGAGAAGGTTGTGTACTTCCCCTTATCTATGAAGCCTTTTCTAGTCTTGACGCAGTTGGATTCAATGCCTCTCATGAACTTGAATTCAGACTGACAGGCATCTCGTCTTGACTAAAATTGTCACATTACAACTCATTCTATACTTTTGCTTGGGAAAGAGGTTGAACATGGGATGGTAGTTTATCAGGTTCCTTGATGCTCTCTCTGGATGATTTCTTTCAGTACAGGGGTTATGAATGGATTTGTCAAGTCTCCAAAATCTACTCAATGGAGGAACTCTGGATTGATTATATTTGTTCTATTGGTTGTGAGAGAGAGGAAGAACTCTTTCAAGCATGCAGCTAGGCGGGTTTTCAGAGCTGAATTGCACACTTTTATCTTGAGGGCCAATCAAAAGCACCTCATCTTTCTCCAAAGGTTTGAATATATTGAACTGAGCTTGCATCGGAGGTGGGATGTTAGGTTAGTTCTTCTAGAATATGGAAGATGGAGTCTGCACTTATGCAATTTTAGCCTCAAAATACTAGAGTTAGTCTTTGCATTAGGTGTCGAAGTTGCTTTTCAGTTTCTTTAGATACAACAGTTCCCGATTGTTGCTGCATATTTTCTTATTCTTTTCAATAGACCCTCTAATGACTTTTGGGCAGCTGTTTTTTTCCTCTTTGAAGTATGATGTGCACCATTGATTTTCAAGTTTGTAATTAGAACATTCCAGTATAGTTAGTTCTCCACTTAAAAACCTACCAATTACCATCACACCCAAATTAGGCAACAGAGCTTTGGTTGGCGCGTGGATGCCTATAGCAGAAAATATATTGTGATGGCGACAGTTATACGAGATTTCGAGGTCCATTGAGCCAAATTGTTTTATTTTTGTCTAGACTGTAGAATGCTCACACACGACTGTGGTAATCTTTTTGAAGTTAATAGGTATAAGCGCAGTGACGTTTCAGATATGGATGTAGCTTATTTGTTTACTTTGACAGCTTCATGACAGAATTCTCTTGTCTTCTAAGCTCTGTACTTAAAGGTACTTTTTTAATGCATCAGAATCCCACCAAGTCAATGGTGAATGGTACCCTGTCCATAAGCATCACAATGTACTTTGTAGATGGAGCTCAGCTCAATGATCACCGTATTGTGATATCAGGGTTGATGGGGAATGCTATTGTCAAAGGTCTTCTCGATCTATGAGTTGTGTGAGAAGTCAATTGCTTTTCCTACGTGTTGAAATTACAAAACATGACTGTTCATCTGAATACAAAATATTTCATGGAAAACAAAAATAAGTAATACAATGGACCATTGAATTCAATCCTTTAATGCTGAGCAAAAGAATCTTGTCTAGTTAAAAATGGCAAAAAAGAACAGATGTTGTAGAATGGTTAAATAGTTTAGGTTCATTGTCTGTGCCCTTCCAATTCATTCACACGTTCTGCACACAAAAGGCAAAATACAATCTCTTTTCAGAGCTACATTCATAACATTATAAAATATAATCTTCAAGTAGTACAGCTTCATTTCACCATGGATACATTTCAAGAAGCTTTATGTTGTAAACAAGCCCCTGGGCATAGCTTTTAGAAAATGAAAACTAATTAAAGCAAAATACATCAAGAGACTGTCTTGATTCACAAATCTTCAGAAGGATAACTAGCAAATTGCACACAGCTGTGGGTTTTTCATTTAATTTGGGAAATTTTAATTCGCACTAATGCCTTGATATTTACCAAGCCTTAATTATGAGCATATTGTGTAGTTTCAAGGCAGTAACTACATATTTAAAAATAGTACATGACTTCTATTTTCAGTAAACTTTTCAGCTGCTTATTGAAATTGCACAAAAGGGTAACTAACATTTATGAAATGGCCCATGATCTGATAGAAGCTGCATATTGTAATGCCACTGGATTTAACAAAGTCAAAACCTCTGTTGGCTATCATGACGCACATTACTTGGAAGAGAGCAGCTATGTATCTTGGCTTATAGGAGTATAGGGAACGTGTCATAAAATTTGATGATGTAAATAAAGAGATGGATGGGTAGAGCTATTTTTAAGAGATGATCAGGAAGTATAAAGAAAACACTAGTCTTTGCTCTTGGGTAAGAAGTAGGCCCGGGCAAAATTTCTGTCACTGTGTCAACATTTTGTGTAATTTCGCATTACGATTGGTATACAAAATTCCCAAAATAACGCCGTTCCTGGCAAAATATTAGGACAGCAGCATCGAAGCAATAAAATGACCAGAATGCAAGCAACTACTGATTATGGAAATTGTGTTTTGCTCTTTTGTAAGGGCGAAATGCCAGTTTGGCAAGTCGCTAAATTTCACATAATGTATGTGTAATTACCTGAAAGCAAATTACCTGAATTTCGCATACATTAAAAGTATTTGTGGCCCATGACCCAGTGAAACATTCTCTATGCACACTGCTTTCTACATAGCCCTGGTAAAAGCTCATTAATTAATGGCCATCGGATAGCATAAGGGGAGCAAGATGAAATAAAAAATGCACCAAATGGTTATTCAATAAGGAAAAGGTGGTACTAGCTTCTTTGGTTTTCTCGAGGTTTCCACATGAATCTCAAGCGCCTTGGAAAGGCTGCATCTGTTAGGAATCTAAATTCAGCCAAGGAACTTTTTGAAGTGTTGACTGAAATTATTTTGAAGAAGAGAATGATCAGGGTTGAGATTCTACACTATCTACCCCTTTGCTGGATTGGAGAATACCACACCTTAGGCGCACAAGTTCAGGTGGTCCAGCAATTTATTATCTATTCAAATAGCAAAGTTTAGTTAATCCTTTTCCGGTTTAAGTGAATTGCTCATGTTTGAGAAGGGATGGCTAGAGAGTGTGGGGAGGGTTTTCAGCTGGCCAAAGCATATATCCTGTCAATCTTCAATTTGTTGCATGTACTATCAGATCGTTGTGCACTGCTGGGGCTTGAATCTGTGGATGTGTATCCTAGATTCTCTATATTAGCTATACATATTGCCATGTGTCAACCACTACACCTTGGCACCCATATATTTTATAAATCAATTAGCTCAAAGGCTTTGAAGTATTCTAGAAGATATGCCAAGGATACTTAATTGCCCTTGGCACCTCCAATGTTTGCCATATGAGGAGTATAAGGTCTAGAGGTCTGGTACATTCTAAGTGTCTGGATAAGCTGAATCAAATTTATAGGGGACTGTCTTTGGCTCCCCTCATGATAGCTTATGAAGTAAATACCCCACCTCTTGCCCTGTACAGTGCTGGCATTTTTTATTTTTGTATATTTTTATGAGAGCAGGAATACAAGAAACAAGACATTACAGGATGGATAAAAAAAGATGGAAATACCGAATCTCTAATAACAAACAACATGAACACATAATCTCATAATACAGAAAAAGATCAGGGTTATCATCATCTATTATTTATAAAAAGCCAGTGTGACAAGAGTAAAAATAGGAAAAAAATATGAAATATACTCACCACTAGCCCCCAGTAAGCCATATTCAGATATTGTAAATGTAGTATACTTGTAAAGCGCACAGCTGCCCCAGCAGTGGGGCATCCCGGCGCTGTGTATACCGCTGTGGAACCCTTCCTGGCTTTTCCTGTGAGATGCCCCTCCTGGGCACCCCCAATGTGAAGCCAGGTATCCCAGCGCTGTTGGGGCCGTTGTGGAGATTAAGCAAACTATTGCCCAGAGTTGCAGCGTGGGGCCTCATGATTAGAGTAGGCGCCGAGGCAAGAATTATCGAGTCCGCAGACATTGAGCCCAAGACCCTGCCGCATCGGGAATTGAACCCCGGTTCCAGGCCTGATCTCTGCTTCAGGGTCTGCCGCTTCTAACCAGTGAGCCACACTTCTCCTAATCGACTAGGCGTTTTCTTTCTCCTGATATTTCCACCGAAAAACCAATATATCCAATCCTTATTGACTATTCATGCACAGTTAGCAATCTAAAAATCCATTGAATAGCTATGTCAGGCTAGCATATGAGTATCGAAAAGCTATTTAAAGTGCTTGTGTATCTAGCAACAAATATTTTAGTAAACTGCCGAGCTTAAATCCCCCAGAAAACAATGCACTTGTAATATACTTTACTCAGACATAAAATGAGTAGAGAAATTTGCCCAGATCGCACCTACAGGTAGGGTGACCAACCGTCCGTAAATTTCACGGACAGTCCGTAATTTCGGCCGTCTGTCCGTTGTCCGTGAAGGATTCTTTAACGGACGCCATTTGTCCGTAATTTTAACCACCCACCTCCCTTCTTGACGCCTATGCTACTGAGGTCGGGTTTTTAACAGACTCCGATGCAAGCTCAGACAACCAGCAGCATTGGAGAGGCACAGCGGGATGGCAACCCTCACACCTCCAGCCCTTGATGAGCTGTTAAGAGGTGCTTGGAGGTGACTATGGGGGGGGGGGGCTTCAGCGTCAGGAGCAGGGGCATCTATTCAGATGCAAACAGCCCTGAATGCTGCGTCATGTCTCTGCAATTTAGAGGGGCCTCACACATCCCAGGACCCCAAACCTCCTAGAACCGGCCCCATTACACCGAGACAGCACGTGGTTTAAACAAACCTTGGTTCTGCAAACATGCAGTATATAATGTAATAAAATAAAGAAATGGCACAATCCCACCCACGCTGATAACAAAGTATGGAGGACAATCAGTTAAATCAGTTCTCTCCGAGTATCTCCTTTAAGTACTGTGCATCAGAGTTGGAGATGGCAAAAATAACATTTTGGAAAGAGCCTGTCTTCTCGTTGTCTTGTCCAGGAGGGGGGGAAGAGCCCTACCCCACCCTGGAAGAGGTCAAGATGATACTAGAATACTGCACGCCCACCCCGGTGCCCACCCTGGTGGATCCTGTTCCCCCTCCTGTGATGGCTCCTGCCCCCCCCCCAGTGATGGCTCCTGTTCCCCCATGTGGTGACTATTGTCCCTCCCCCGCCTGTGATGGCTCCTGTCCACCCCCCTGTGGTGGCTCCTGCCCCCCCCCCCACCCCTTGCCTGTGATGGCTCCTGTCCTCCCATGTGGTGGCTCCTGCCCCCCGCCCCGCCTGTGATGGCGCCTGTCCCCCCATGTGGTGGATGTGTCTCTGCCCTGGGTGGCTTCTGTTCCAGTCCTGGATTGGCTCCTGCAGCGAGGGTGAAGATCTTGATGGGCCTCTTCTCAAAAAGGCTCAGCTAAAAATGGATATGTTAAGGTGGGCGAGTGAGTAAGTGAAGGGATGGGTGGATGGCTGGATGAATTAGTGAAAGGGTGAATGGATGAATGAAATTTTGAATAGATGGATAATGAGAGAGGATGGATGGATTGATGAGTGATTGGAAGGATGGAGGAGAGAAAATTTAAATAGCTGGATGTATGGGTGGAAGGGTAGCTGGATGGGTTAAAGGGTGGATGGATGAGTGAAAGGATGGATGAGTGAAAAGGTGGATGATGAGTGAGTGGGTGGATGGATGGGTGAAATGATGGATGGATGGATGGATTGATGAATTGAGAAGTGCAAGGGTGAATGGATGAACGGATGAGTGAAAGGGTGGATGTAAGGATGGATGAGAGAGTGAAAGGGAGGGTAGATGGACAAAAGGATGAATAGATGAGTGAATGAGTGAAAGGATAAATGGATGAGAGGAAGGATGGATGAGTGATAGGGTCAATGGATGGATTCATGAGTGGATGAGTAGATGGATGGATGGCTGGGTGGATGGATGGAAGGAAGGATTGCTAAGTGAAAGGGTCGTTGGAGAGAGAAAGGGAGGATGGATGGATGGATGGATGGATGGATGACTGAAAGTGTGGATGGGTGAAAGGATGAGTGACTGGGTGGATAGATGAGTAAGTGAAAGGATGGCTGAATGGGTGAAAGGGTAAATGGCTGAATGGATGAGTGAATGGGTAGAAGAGTGGATGGACGAGTGTACATATGGATAGGGTGAAAGGGTGGATGGATGGATAATGGATTGATGAGTGAAAGGATGAATGAAGGGATGGATGAGTGAAATGATAGATGGAAGGATATGTGATGGCTAAGTTTGCAACTGGTTGAATGTTTGGATATGGCTGGGCTTACTTATATACTATTGTGCGACCTCTGATGTGTCTGTAAAACTTATCCAATTGTCCTGAAGTTTTGTCCTGAATTTTGACCTCCTGTCCTGAATTTGTGTCCTGAATTTTGACCCTTTGTCCTGAATTTTTACACTCACCGGCCTGAATTTGCACCAATGCCAGTTGGTCACCCTACCTACAGGCTTTGCATAAGCCTCCTCAAATCAACAAGTCCTGCACATTTTGTTAACCCACTGGTCAATCCTAGGTTGTTTGCCTGTTTTCTATTTTTGCAAGACAAGTGACCTTGCAACTGCTATTGAAATTTCTATAAAATACTGCTAATATTTAGTTAAAATTTTTACATCCCCTGATGTGCCAAATAAAACCAACATAGAGGATGGGCGATTGCTAAAGTAAGACATCTTAATAAAAACATTGTTCCAGAATTGCTGTAGGTTATTACACTCATAAAATATGTGTACCCAGCCCCCTTCATCCTGTTTCTAACATCTGAAACATTGGTTCTGATTCGTTGGAAACATCTTATGCAATCTCAAAGGGGTGTGATATGCTAGCCATCTAGATAAAACATTCATTCCCTTAAAATTAGCATCTCGCAGTGCTTTATTCGATATCTCACTGAGCTGCTGCCACTCTTTTGTGTTAAAATTACAGTCTGTTTCAGAGTGAATTTTCTGAATCTCTTTCATAATAATCTCTTCACAATGAGCCTCCTAATGTAATAGCTGATACCAAAATCCTACACCCACTGTTTTATTTAACATCTGCTTGGTGATAAGACGTGCAACCTCTCTCAACATGGTATAATTGTTTTTTAGAAAATTCGCCACCTGAAGGAAACTCATAGAGAAGGCAGTGTTTAGGTTGCGAGATTGTAATCATACTGTTTCCCATGTAATTCATGTATCATGATTTTAAAAATCCCCAATCTGAACAAAACATAACTTTTGCCATAATTGGTAGAGTCCCTTGGGAATCATTAAACCTCCCACTACACAATCTTTTATAGGACTATGGGCTTGATATGCTGGAATATCTTGCAATTTATAAAAGAGCAGAGTTCTTGCTGCTAATGCCAGTATCACCTTATATCTGATCCCTTTGGGAAATTTTGCGGATCGTAAAAAAGTGGGGAGTTTTATAGCACTTTCCTTTAGCATATGTATTAAGAAGAAGTTATCAAAAACTGTTTCCTCTCTTAATTTTGATAAGAGGTTGACCAGAGAGGCCTGGTAGTTTGTTGCAAAATGTGGGAGAGCTAATCTACCCCATGATACATCTAATCCAGTGCTGCTAATTATTCCACATAAACTTCTGGATCGTTTCATCCAATTCTTTAAAAAAAAAGACTGGGAATTTTTAAAGGAAGGTTATTAAAAAGTAATAAAAACAACGGGAGCACAGACACTATAACCATGGAAATTTGTCCTATCAGTTATAGATGGAGCAAAGTCCATTCATCTAGTAATTTTTTCACTTTCGCAAGCATACTGCTACAATTCAATGAAAATAATTGACCATAGTTGTTCGTGACAAAGATACTGAGGTATCTTACTGGATGTGGTGACGATATTGTAAGTAAAGCGGAACATCAGAAAGCTCTGATTGAATTGTGAGGATTTCCATCTTTGCTTGATTGACTTGATATCCCCCTACCTGTGTAAATGTTTGAATTTCGTCCAGCGCAATCTGTATATTAGAACCCCCAGCTTTGAGATACAAAATGATATTGTCTGTGTATATCTTAATTTTTGCCACCCCCTCCATGGGAGGCAAAATCAGTAAATAGTTACGAATTTTAGCGGCTAGGGGTTCAATAAACACATAAATCAAAAGGGGGGATAAAAGACATCCCTGTTGCATTCCGCGATTAAAATTTACCCTCCTGGCTTCTGCTCCATTAATTATAATTTTGGATTCCGCCTGACTATGTAATTCTTTTAACATATGTATCAGCTGTACTGGGAAACCAAACTTATCCAAAATCAAAAATAAGGTACGACAATCTACCAAATGAAAAGCTTTTTCGGCATCCAACATTAAGATCACTGCTTTGATCTTTTTAACGGAGAAAAATCAATAGTTTTCTTTAACAAATATGTGTCAGTGACCATTAGTGTCCTGGAAGGAAGCCATTTTGATCTCCATGAACCACCTCTTAGGTTCATGGAGCAATTCTCCTTGCCCAAATCTTCATAAACAGTTTATAATCCATATTTAACAGACTTATAGGGTGATGGGAATTAGAATCGCAGGGATCTTTATCCTTTTTAAGGAAGACAACCAACACTGACTCTTTGGAACTTTTGGGAATATCTATCCTGTCCTTCATCTGATTAAACAGCTTGATCAAAAAAGGGAGTTATTCTTCTTGGAATGTCTTATATACTTCTACTGGGATCCCATCCGAGCCATTAACCTTGGCGTTGGGCATACTTTTTAATACTGTCAGCATTTCTGAGATGTCTATGGGGCTATTAAGCATCTCAATAAGCTGCCCAGATATCTGCAGCAGTTCCGATGATTCAAAGTGAGATACCAATTTTGACTCTTCTATAGCCTATACTTTCGTATATATTTTTTTTAAATGAGAGAGAAAATCCTCAGAAATTGCCTGTTTGTCTACTTCTGATTGACCAGTCGAAGGGTGTTTAACCTTTTCGTGGTCCAAGCCAAGAAACTACCAATATGCTGACTATCATAGAGATTTTGTTAGAATGCCTTACTTTCCGAAATTTCCTCTAACAAAAAAAAATTCTTCAGTTGCTCCTTAGCCTTTAATAATTCTTACAGTTGTGCCTTAATAGCATATTCCACTGTCGCTGTTAGTTTGCATCTTGTCTAGCTTTCTCAACAGCGGTCTGTAAATCCACGATCTTTTGCTATACAGTGCTGAAATTCTTGCACTCAACACTTCCTTTAATTGGGACTTGATCGAAAGTTCAGCACTTACGGGCCTACTAAATTTGCCCAGGGCGTGATGGTTCAGCGCATGAGGTGAGAACTGAATTTCGTCCCTTCGTGTGTCCACCAAAGTCTCTAAATACGCTAGGCCTGGGTCAAAGTGTACTAAAAATCTCTAAATTATGCTGGGAAGAAATTTTTGCTGGTGAAGGGGAGTGGGCCCATGACATTTGCAAAAGGGTGTGGGATCTTGAAGCTCTCCAAACTACACAGAGCTCTATTAAAAGATGGTCTCCTTTACCAAAAAACTGGCTTTGAGGAAATCAGCCCAGAACGTGGGTTATATGCCAGATACGACCTACCTACTGGAGAAACCCTTTGTAAAGTTTACATTGCCAACGTTAGGCCAGAATGATGTATTTCCCCACATGCCTCAGCTGCCTGACCCTAAACTTAATGAACATATTGAAATTCTGAAAGAAGATTGGGTGTAATTCTGTTTAGTGTGAAGAGGTGAGGTTCCGTGACGATCGTAAGTGGTGTTTTCGAATCGTACGAATATGGTCGAGTCTGGTATCTATGAACCGCAAATGACGAGTTTAGTGGGTGTACGCATTTTCGCTGTACTAGCCTAAACCGTTCGTTTGTTTTGTGGGTTTCTACATCCGAGCCCACGGGTTCCATCTTAGATGCGGCATCCATTTTGTCTCTTGCCCTCACGTAGCCAGCGAACGGACGCTGTCCGCTTCGCGACCCTGGGATTCCCAAACTCTTGCGGAAGACACGTTTCTTTGAAATTGTCTTTATGATGAGGGGGACGGCACTGTAAGGCAGATGGCCCCGCTCGAGGCTCATCTTGCCGTGCCGGTCTATTGTCTTAGTTGTGCATTCATTAGGCACGTCCCCTTTGATGCCTGCAGCTCGTGTTTCCCGATACCACCCCCTTTTACACCCTTTCCGATCTCCCCACTGTTTATGTCTTCCTCTGCACCTGTTTCTGTCCCTTCCTCGATTTGTTTACTGCTGATTGGAATGTACTAATGGTGGGAAGATGGGTTTTTACAGTTGGGAACCACCAAACGTTTCTGTACTTATGTTCCGGGCCTTGAACACATGAAAGTAACCCCTTATGGTCTTTACGATGGGAACCGAGTTGTAAACCTTTGTGTACTATGATGTTCAATGCATTAGAACTGTATAAAAGGAGCGATCCACAGAGGCAAGTCGAATCAGACTCCTCGAACCTACACATGTTGTACTTCCTGTGACTTCTGTGTTCCCTGCAGTAATAAACCTCGAATCTTTGACGCCGAAGGAAGTGTCCCGTGTCTCTGTCATTTGTACGCCGGAACAGGTTACCCACGAAGGTTTTAGGTGTTATCCCTGGCACCGCTGGGTCTTAAGAAAACCCAGTCCTTCAGTGGTACATAATAAAATTGGTGTTTGTGCATGTCCTTTTGACACAAAATATTATGTCATACTTTATTGGATTGTACTTTATAAGGCCGCCGATATTACATTTTTAAGACCACGTTTTTTTTTAAATATCAGATATGCACAAGGCAGTAGGGGATGGTTTTACTGGCTGAAATGTGGTTTAATGATGTTGCAGTAGGAATTGCAAGTTTCATTTTGTCTATCAAGAAGGAATTTAAGTCTGAAATGGGTATTAGTTTTAGCCGATGTACTGTGGTTTTCTGACGTGCCTGATTCTTTATGTTTTATTGACATGTGCCCTAATACATTTAGTTTTTACTATTTGTCTTTTGTCCATTTTTTGACAGGATAAGTTAATGCCACATTTTGCATTAATGACTAACTGTCCATCGATCAGCTTGGCAACATTAGAGATTGCATGATACCGTTGGGTGCACATGTCTCAAAATGGTTGGTGTAGAGAAGTTAGATCTGCTTTTATGGTTACCCCCACTTTTAAGCTGTTATTGACTACTCTGACTTGGATCCTGCTAATCAGAAACCCAGTCCATCTGCGTTCTCCCTTAAAGTGTTGTGGTTAGTACTTAGGCACATCCCAGATTGGACACACGGGGTACCCTTATAAATTCCTTGTATGTGGTACTAAGGTACCCAGGGCATGGGTACCCCTGAGGTGTCCCATGGGCTGGAGCATGTATTATGACACCCATGAGAGACCATTAAAAATGGAACTACAGGCCTGCCATTGCAGCCTGTGTAAGCTGGGGCTAGCACCACATACTAAAGATATAGGTTCCCTATATCTAGGGTCACCGCACTTAAAACATATAAGTCACCCCTATAGCAGGCCTTATCAATCCTGAAGGCAGGGTGCTTGGTTCTAAGTGTGAGGGTACCCCTGCATGAGCAGGACACCACTTCAGCCTATACTACATAGTGGGGCACCATAGTTACGCGATGACCATCTCGAAATTGGCTGAAATGAATCCTATCATGTTATGTACCAAACATGTTGGAATCATACCCTCACACCGTAAACTGTGGAAGAACCCTCCGTTAGGCTCTCAGTGTTCCCTGTTTGCCAGCCTTCTAGACTCAGAGAGCACAAAATGGTTGCTGCTGACCAGAGACATGATTCTGCCCTCCTGCTGCTAAGCTAAACTCAAGCTGGTTAAGGCAGAACAATAGGCATCCTGTCAAAGGGAGGTGTACCCACCTCCCAGACAGGATTTAGTGTATTGGGACTGGGTGGGTGCGCTTGCCTGTGCCACTAGGTCTGCATGAGGGGCACATTTGGTATCCCCATACATAGTCCAGTTCAAACCAGTTCTGGAAGCCGTTGGCTCCCGCTCTGATGCGAAACTGGGCAAAGGACATGGGATTAACCTCCCCCCAGTCTAGAACCTCCCCCGGACTCGGTCCCCTGAATCGTCCCAAACCTTTCCTTAGGGTACTTGAGGGCTTACCTGGGTATAGGTCCCTACATTCGTTGTGGATAAGATTCAAATCAGACACCACTTCTTCTTTTACCGCCTGGGCACTCTGGACTTTGCTGGACTTCATTTGCACTTGACTTTGTTATCCTCCCAGTCTGCTGCATCAGCTGTGCCTGTGCATCATACAGGAACCTTTCAAGGTCAGTGGGCTTCAAAGATACCTGAAGGAATCTCCCTTGAAGTGAAGGAGTCACTACCCTGCATTTGCAGGCACGGCAAGTAAGTTGACTGGTCTGTCAATCCTGAGCTCCTCTGGACTATGAAAGGTTCTGTAACACAGGTGGTGCCCACAAGGCCTGCCCAGCCCTCTCACCAAATTTGAGGCCAGTATCTTTTGTGGGGGCTGCAATAACCGAACCCGTGAGTACCACATCACCCTGCAGTTGCAAAGGCTTTTTGACTTCCTTCTTCCAAGATCTTCACTCTTCAAGTAGCCCCAGCCTCAAGCACCTCCAGTGACCAAAGTCTTCATCCACATCGCATTGTTTTCACCGTGGCCTGCATCTTTTGGTGAGCTGCACAAGATCCTCTTGTGGCTCCAGTGTCTCCAGCCTGTGGATCCTATTCAGGGTCACATTTGTTTCTTTTGTGCTCCTCTGATTGCTCAGAGACTGCCCCTGACACCACTGCTTGTGGTGAGTCCCCTGGACCTTGCTGGTCCTGACATTGCACCTTCCTTGACTTCTGCATTGGTTGCATTTACCAAGACTTGTTGGTGTTTCTGCTAGAAACCGACCCCTCAGCACTCCACATCCGACATGGGGCAGCTCGTGCATGGCTCCTGGTCTTCTTCAGCATCACCTGGTCCTCACAGCTACAGAGTCACGGTCATTGTCAACTCTCCTGCAACACCCGACATCGGAGGGCATTCGGCTTCTAAGTCTCCTACACACTCCTGAGTGACATAGACTCTGTACCCTCTGCTTGCAGGTACTTCTCAACTAGAATCAACCTTCAGATTCCACCAGACACTTTCCCCTTCTTCAGCAGCGACACTTTCCCGAAGTCATCCATTGGGTTCGACAGCGGTTTCCAACACCACTTCACACCTCTGCACCCGGTGTCCCTGGTATAAGTAACGTGGATACTACGGAATCTACAGGTGGGATGCCTCTTCAACCTTCTGTCTTCCACAGGGTGTCATCAGGGTTCACTGGGAAGGGTCCTTAATCTTTAAAATTCCAACCGTGACTTACATGATGACTTGTAGGGAGTACGCCGCACTGTTCCCACACTGCACACGCTCTCCCTGGGGTTCCTAGTCACTCACCTTGGGTGGTTCCTTGGGTCCCCAGTACTTCCTCATCCTCTAAACATTGTCCTGACCCGATTCGTGGTTCTTATACCACTTCCTTAGTATATAGGTTAGTCCCCCATGAGGTCCACTGTGTATTCTTTGCTATTTACTGCATTTCTTCGCTAAGTATTTTGTGCATTGTGCATATCTTCGGGTAGGAAATAATTGTATGTGCTAGAGAGTATTATATAATAAATACATATTTTTATAAATACCTTTGTGGGTCTTTTTCACTTAATCTATACATATAAGATTGCATTCTGGTGAAACAAGCTGCTTTACACTCCTTCTGGACTAAGCCTAAAGGATGCTTTCCACAGCTACCAATTAGAGAGCTTTGTAAGGTTGTCTAATACCTCCTAAATCACCATAAGGGTTGTATGGACTGGTGCAATGGGCCCACGTACGTAAGTGGACATCATATACCAGACCAGCATTTCACAGTTGGCTAAGTCAATGGTGGTCCTGAGGCAAGGCATAATTTTCATACTTTCACATGTCCTCAGACATTCGGCCTAAATACTCCCATAATGAACTGTGTGAGCTTACAAAGTCAAACATAACTTTTTTTCGCAGCAGCCATGAACATGTACAATAAATAAGATAAAAATACAGCAATAAATAGAACTCTTTAAAAAGGAAAAAAAATCACAAATAACAGCGTGACATAAGTTAAAGCCACCAATAGTGCAAACGTTTCTCACTTCTGAACAGCATAGTGCAAATTCCAGCGGGTAAAAAAGGATCACCATGACCCAATATCCCACACAACTTATAATATCACAAATATCCCTTGACTATTCTTCTTTTTGCTCAGGCATAAAGAAGAGAATATTCAGCTTAAAAAATAGTTCTAGCCATGTGGAATGAAACTGGGCATATGCACGGAACGCAAATTACACATGCAGCACAGACTCATTCTGGCCATCACAAGAAGGGCAGACTGTGGAAGTATAGCCCACCACCTTTGCAGCAAATTACTTCAGGGGATGTGATCACTCTCTAAATTGATGATATCATTTCCTGTCTAGTGGAACAGTAATCAGGTATGAATAATGCTCTAGACCATGAGTGGACTTAAAGTCCAAAAATTCCCCAGTCAGGGTGGCACCAGCAACATTTTGTTCCTCCTTGTGTAAAATATATTGCCAGTAGTGTATCTTCATTGCTCCCTTTGTAGTGTAGTTCCTATATTCCCAATAGGCTCTGCACATTGGAATAATATATCCTATAGATTAGACGTAGGACTGAGGTCGACTAGGTCTCTATCAAATATACTAAACTTAATAGTGAGTGCAAGCTAGCTCAGAGGTCACTAGAAACTTTCTCGAATTCACAAGAAAGATTTAGTTTCTGACAACCGCATAAACATGACAACCTTGTTTCCCAAGAATAAAAAATATGGGCCCGATTCAGAGAATGAACTTAAGACTTAATCCTAAACTTACTGCTATTTTGGTATTCACAGAATGCACTTACTACTTTTGGAATTCACGGAATGAACTTACTACTTTCGGGATTCACAGAATGAACTTACTACTTTCAGTAGTCACAGAATAACCTTACGACTACTAACTTTACGTCCGCCGCCGGGACGGAATTTCTGCCGCCGGGACGGAATTTACAGCTCTCCGGCGGAATTTACGATTCCGGCCCGCAATTTCAGAAATAGTGTTGTAATTTACGATTCCGGGTCGGAAATTTCGATTCCGGGCCGTAAGATATGAATTTTGGCAGTTGGTCATGTTAGCCAAGGGTAAAAACCTGTTCAAGTGCCTACCATCCCCCACCATTGATCAGCTGACACACTGCAGCCAATCCCAGCCCACCAACATGAATAAATGCAGAGCAGACACAAACAAACCCTTTCAGGATTTCACTGAATGTGTTTGTAGCACTGCCCCTTGCCATGCGGCAAAACTACTTGAGGAGGAGGAGATCAGCGAGGATTTTCAGGCAGAGGATCAACCTATTAGGAATGCCCAACCAAGATGTATGGGCCAGGTACCGTTTCCTACCAGAATTCATCTTGGATATGGTCTGTGAGTGGGAGCAGGAACTTGATTCTGTGACCTGCTGCTCACATGCAATATCAGCATATATCAAGATCCTTTCTGCTCTCCACTTCTTTGCCACTGGGTCTTTTCAAAGGGTCACTAGTGACCTTATGGGCATTTCCCAGGTGAACCAGTCGCCTTGCATGCATCAGGTACTGAGATGCATCATTGCTAGAGCCCCGACTACATACAAATGGCACATACACTGGCCATGAGACAAACGTCAGCAAGAGATTTGTATCTCCTTGCACAATTCCCACGTGTGCTGGGTGCAAATGACTGCACCCATGTGGCCCTTCAGCCACCCCGCCACATTGCACACATCTTCTGCAACAGACACAGATGGTATTCCATCAATATGCAAGCTGTCTGTGATGCCAGTGGGAGGTTCATCGATGCGCATGCAGTGTTCGCAGGCAGTACACATGACAGCTTCATATTCCGCATGTCACCTCTTGCCCGGCGTGTGGCTGCAGGAGAATTTGGCAACATGTGGCTACTGTGTAAGTACCAAGCACTAAAAATGAGTGATATGTGCCATTGAAATGTCTGAATGCCCCCCACTATTAACCATTGTACAATGAGAATCACGGCCCAACAGACACTGCATGTACAAACGTATGGAAAGGGGCGACCACTCGGTCCCCCCGAACGTATGGTGGAGTGCCTCGATCCCCCCGGGAAGCCATTTTTGGGCGGGAGGCGTGTCTCGGCTGGTATGCCCGAAGCGGCGTAGCCGGGGCGCGCTTTTTCCCGCCCTAGAGTGGGCTGGCCTAGACACCGACGTAGCCAGCCTCGCCCTAGGGGCGGGCAGGGGCGGGTTCTCGCCCGCCCTGAAGACGGATAAAAAGAGACGCAAGACCAGAAGACGTCCTCTTGTTCTTGTGCTCCGAAGCTGCACCTCCTCGCTACACGTGAGCTCGGGACGGAACGAAGAGCCAATTTTGAGCGTTTTGATCCTTTTCTTTGTCTTCTAGATACTTCCTCGGGGTGATGCCCAAGAAAGGCGCGAAGAGAATGACGACCGACCAGATGGTGCGGGCCCTTTGCAAAGAAGTGTCCGACATAAAGAAACGGTTGGCAGAACGAGACGGGGAGGAGGGTACGGGCCCTGCGCCGGCTGGAGGGAGACCTAAGAGGCCGAGAAGGGTTCCAGCCGGTGGAGACGTCCCGGTTCCCTCTACCCCGCTCGAGGCGCCGACCCCAGTACCGATCGAGGGGAATCCAATCCCGGTTGTCGTCACCCCGACACCCAAGGGAGACATGCCCCCCGAGCTGGCAGCACAGCTAGCAGCATGGTTGGGGGATAGTAGTGATGGCGCCGCGGCTGCCGAGGCACAGGCGCTGATAAAAGGACTTCGTGAAAAAAGGGAGGCGGCTAAAGACAAGCCGCAAGCGGCAGAAGTCGCGTCCGGTTCAGGTAAGCGGCCATTGCCGATTGCAAGGGACGAGTCAGCACCCTCTCGTAGAGAGAGACTGGGACAACATGTGCCTTTGGCTATAAAGGAAAAGATCTGGTCTGGGGAGTATGTGAATATTTTCTCCTTGCTTGTTGACCATTATGATATGGAGCATGTTAAAAGTCAGAAGGACTTAATGCATCCGAGTGTTTGGCGCGCAAAAATGGCCGCCTTTAAGGTGAATGAGACTATTGGCAACTGGGGCAATGCGTGGGGTATTTTCACATCGATTTTGGGGGGACGTAGGCCCGAGTTGCTTCCTGAGTTTCCCGTTTATCAATCACGAATTATGGGGTACTCGACATCGTATCAAGGTAACCATTGGTTTTGTTATGACAACCTGTTCAGGAAAGAGAAGGAACATAACAAGAGTTTGACTTGGGATTGTTACGATTCTGTAACATGGGATAAAATGAAAGAATCGGGAATGTTAAGAATGCCATTGGTTGGGAGCAATGTTATTGATTACTCCCGCCAAAATGTGGGGACGCCCTTTCAACCAAGTACGAGCACCGACGACCAGTCGAGGCCCGCAGGCAATACAGGGAGAAAGGGTTTCTGTTTTAATTTTAACAAAGGGAAATGTACCAGGCCTCCGGGATTGTGTAAATTCAAACACGAATGTAGTACGTGTGGGTCGTCCCATCCTGAGTCATCGTGCAGAGCCAGAACGGGTGAGAATGGGGGTAAGGGGGGCGCCAAACAGGTCTAAGCTTGGCCGAGGGGCGCCTTTACCAACCCCGATTGATACCTTGGCAATGATTCCCTGGCTCAGCGAATACCCGGATCGTACTTCTGCCGGGGTGCTGCGGAACGGTTTTTTACATGGTTTCCGCATCCCGGTGGGGGACTTTCAGGGGGTAGGGATGTGCAAAAATCAACTTTCCGTGTTACAACATACATCTGTAGTCCATGAGAAAATTCTGAAAGAGGTTAGCCGGGGACGGGTTGCCGGCCCGTTTAGTGTACCCCCGGTACCGAATTTTGTTTGTTCTCCGTTAGGGGTGGTCCCCAAGAGGGACCCAGGTGAGTTCCGTTTGATCCATAATCTGTCTGCTCCACATGGTCTTTCGGTGAACGACGCAATTGATCCGGAAGTTTGTTCGGTGCGATACGCATCGTTTGATGAGGCAGTAGCCATCTTGAATCGCCTGGGGCCCGGGACGTTGATGGCGAAATCTGATATCGAGTCAGCGTTCCGGTTGCTCCCGGTACACCCAGACGATCAGCGTCTTTTGGGATTCGGGTTCCAGGGGTCATTTTACATGGATAGGTGTATGCCAATGGGTTGCTCTATATCATGTGCTTATTTTGAGCAATTCAGTACTTTCCTGCAATGGGTGTTTACTAAGAAAACGGGTTTTCGGAATGTAATGCACTACCTTGACGACTTTTTGTTCCTGGGCTCCGCCGGAAGTCCCGAATGTGCCCAGGCCTTAGATGAATTCTGTGTGTTGATGGGTCATTTTGGCGTGCCATTGGCACCGGGTAAGACTATGGGTCCCACGACTTGCCTCGAGTTTTTGGGGATCGAGTTGGACTCAAGGGAGGGGTGTTTCCGTTTACCAGCTAGCAAAGTGTTGAAATTCAGGACAGCCCTCCAAGTATGTTTAAATGCACCTAAGGTTACACTGCACCAGTTGCAACAATTAGTGGGAAAGTTGAACTTTGCCTTGAGGGTGATCCCAATGGCTCGCCCGTTTTCCCGCTCGATTGCCCAATCAATGGTTGGCTTAAGAGAGGGGCATCATCGCACGAGATTATCGGCCGAAGTCCGCCAGGACATGCGGATTTGGTTAGCATTTTTGGCGGACTTCAATGGCCGAGTCGTCTGGAACAAGCCAGCCGTGTCCTCCGAAGAGCTTGGGCTATGGACAGATTCAGCAGGAAGTATAGGTTTTGGCGCCATCTTCGGCACAAAATGGTCTGCACAAAAGTGGCCCCTATGGTGGCACGAGAAGGGGCTGACGGGTAATATAGCTTTCCTTGAACTATTTCCCATTCTGGTGGCCCTGAGAACATGGCCAGACGGGTTCAGAGATCATTCTGTCGTGTTCTGGTCCGACAATATGACCGTGGTAGAATGCATCAATAGTCAGGCAGCCCGTTGTAAATTGATTTTGAGGCTGCTCAAAGAAATTGTCTTACTGTGTATGCAACTAAACGTGATATTCAGAGCAAAACATGTCCCAGGGGTGATGAATCAGGCTGCTGATGCACTGTCTCGTTTTCACATGCAGGCTTTCTCGGGTTTCCTTCCTTCAGCGGACCCAGAGCCGGCACCCTTCCCCGAAGCTCTCTGGTCTCTCGGTGCCCCGAACTTCGTCACCTCGTGGGAGAGAGTCTAGCACCCAGGACAAGGAAGGCATATGAAGGGGCGTTTCAGGCCTATTTAGCCTTTTTGGGGGAAGAGAGAGGGGGACTGTGGGGGCAGGAAGAGTGTGTAGTACTTTTTCTGATGTCTTTACGTAGGGCTGGGAAATCGGTGGCAACGGCCCAAAGGCATCGTGCCGCCATTTCCTTTGTTGCCAAGGCCCATGGCATCCAGGACCCGACAGCGTCTTTTACAGTACAAAAAGCGCTGCGTGGGTGGCAACGCCTGGAGGGTCGCAGAGTAGACGTAAGACGACCGATAGGTCTGGATAGGTTGGCCCAGTTACTGGCCTCACTCCCTAACACGTGCTCGTCCCCTTTCGAGACCTGTTTGTTCCGGACTGCATTTACGCTGGCATTTCACGGGGCTATGAGAGTTAGTGAGCTGGTTGCAAGGAACAAACAGGATGTGTCGGGGGGCTTGTGCAGGGAACATGTCCGGATCAGGGGCGATGCGATGATTGTCTCCTTTCTCAGGTCCAAGTCCGACCAAGACGGGAGGGGGGACTGCACGATCATTCGCCGGACCCCCGGATCCTCCATGTGTCCGGTACAGTGCTTAGAAGACTACCTAGCACGAAGGGTGGCATCATGGGGGGGGACATTGTTGAGGCATGCAGACGCCACCCCACTGACGAGGTTTCAGTTTCAGCGGGTGCTTGCAATGGCCATTGCCGCAACGGGCTTGGACCCGGGCGAATTTGGGACCCATTCCTTTCGGATAGGGGCTGCCACTGAAGCTACAGCCAGGGGTCTTAATGTAGAACAAGTAAAACGTGTGGGGCGTTGGTCCTCCAATTGTTATAAGAGGTACGTGCGATTGCACATGTTGTGAAGCTGTAATCATGTACTCACGCCTCTTGTCTTTGTTTGTTTTCAGTTGCGCAAGCCTACGAGGCAGGGCGGACTGTGCAGTCGACCCAACACCAGGCCAGCGGTTGCACATCACCGGCTGTAAGGAAGGAGGTGTGGGTCGTGGGCCACTCATACGTGAGACGGGCCGCGGACGTATTCAAAGCAGGTGACATGATTCACGTACCTGGGGAATACGGGTACAGAGTGTCCTTCTACGGAAGGGGCGGTCTCTGTATTGACCAGTTTCAGGCATTTTTTGAGGGTTTGTTAGAGCGGATGAGGTCACCGCCGTCCATAGTCATAGTGCATTTAGGGGGTAATGATTTGGTCACTACCGGTAGACGACTTCTCCTGGAGACTATGCTTTCCACGGTAAGTTGGTTAGCAAGGAGAGTTCCGGGGTGCATAATTGCGTGGTCTCATATGATCCCACGAAAAGTATGGCGGGGGGCTATCTCGATCCCTGCTTTAAATCATTCTGTTAGAAAACTGAATAACAAAGTGAGTAGGTTGTTCCGTTCCAAGACATTGCATTCGATCTCGCATAGTTGTATTAATGATGACAGTATGTATCTGTGGGATGGTGTGCATTTGTCGAGGGTGGGGAATGAGTTACTCATAGGAGACTTCTTAGCCTGGTTAAAATCATTAAAACATGACCTTTAGGTAGGAGTTTTGTGGGGGGTCCGGATAGCCGGTCAACTATCCGGACCTGTGGCGGTAAGGTCATGATCGGTGAGCACTAATTGGTAGATCCCTATGAGTGGGCGTCACCCAACACGGATGGGAGCGCTCGGGAGAGGTGGCCATTGGCCCCTCAGTGGGGAGGCGGTCCCGTCTAAGGGCGGGTCGCCGGAAGTAAAGGAAAGGCGGTCAAGGCCCCTTCCTTTGTAGGAGGGGTTACAGCCCCCTCCTGGGGAATTTCCCGGGGCCAGGGTCATCTGCGACGGCAGATGCGGTAAGTTGTGTGGGATGGGGGGAGGTCCACGATACCTTCTAGATACCACACACAAGTCTTCGAACGACCTTTAAATGGCGTCGAGTCTTAAGTGCCCCCGTCAAGTCAAGGGAAATTGTTAGTAGTTGCACTTGAGGTAAGCCTCTGTGCTGTCGCCCCTCACAAGTGGGAGGGGTAAGTCTGGTTAGGGATCTTGACACCGGTTATGACCTTGCCGTTGGCCCTTAAACGTTAGGATGTACAATTTCAGTGTTTCTAGAGAATGTTTTTGTTGGATGCTAGTTCGGCTAAGAGAAACTCTGTATTAGAGAATATGTTAAGGTGAGCCAAACATCGCAATGTGATAATGAAATTGTACATAAAATGAAACGTTTAATGTTTTAATTTTTTTGTTTTAATAAATACGGCCGGGGGAGGGTCACTCCCTCCCCACATCCAAAAACTTCAAGAACTGTTTCCGGTTTCCCTCCTTTTGGGGATTGTGTTGAGAGGGGGTGGCGGGTATCTCAGCCATATGGAAAGGGGCGACCACTCGGTCCCCCCGAACGTATGGTGGAGTGCCTCGATCCCCCCGGGAAGCCATTTTTGGGCGGGAGGCGTGTCTCGGCTGGTATGCCCGAAGCGGCGTAGCCGGGGCGCGCTTTTTCCCGCCCTAGAGTGGGCTGGCCTAGACACCGACGTAGCCAGCCTCGCCCTAGGGGCGGGCAGGGGCGGGTTCTCGCCCGCCCTGAAGACGGATAAAAAGAGACGCAAGACCAGAAGACGTCCTCTTGTTCTTGTGCTCCGAAGCTGCACCTCCTCGCTACACGTGAGCTCGGGACGGAACGAAGAGCCAATTTTGACCCACCCACCAGCCCCTGAGGACAGCAAGTGGTTGTGCAATAAAGTGAATTTATAAGTTTGTTTTTCCATTCCGTTTACAGGCTGTGAAAGTATCAGTTTGTTGTTGATCATAATAAAGTATGGTGAATATTGTGTAGGTTGTTTCGATTAAAATGATTTGATATAGTATTTTTAGCATGTTCCTTCGGTCGTAGCGACCAATGTTTTTGGTAGGTTTGAATAAAAATTGTCGTATTTATTTTTTGGTAGGCGGTAAGGTCATGATCGGTGAGCACTAATTGGTAGATCCCTATGAGTGGGCGTCACCCAACACGGATGGGAGCGCTCGGGAGAGGTGGCCATTGGCCCCTCAGTGGGGAGGCGGTCCCGTCTAAGGGCGGGTCGCCGGAAGTAAAGGAAAGGCGGTCAAGGCCCCTTCCTTTGTAGGAGGGGTTACAGCCCCCTCCTGGGGAATTTCCCGGGGCCAGGGTCATCTGCGACGGCAGATGCGGTAAGTTGTGTGGGATGGGGGGAGGTCCACGATACCTTCTAGATACCACACACAAGTCTTCGAACGACCTTTAAATGGCGTCGAGTCTTAAGTGCCCCCGTCAAGTCAAGGGAAATTGTTAGTAGTTGCACTTGAGGTAAGCCTCTGTGCTGTCGCCCCTCACAAGTGGGAGGGGTAAGTCTGGTTAGGGATCTTGACACCGGTTATGACCTTGCCGTTGGCCCTTAAACGTTAGGATGTACAATTTCAGTGTTTCTAGAGAATGTTTTTGTTGGATGCTAGTTCGGCTAAGAGAAACTCTGTATTAGAGAATATGTTAAGGTGAGCCAAACATCGCAATGTGATAATGAAATTGTACATAAAATGAAACGTTTAATGTTTTAATTTTTTTGTTTTAATAAATACGGCCGGGGGAGGGTCACTCCCTCCCCACATCCAAAAACTTCAAGAACTGTTTCCGGTTTCCCTCCTTTTGGGGATTGTGTTGAGAGGGGGTGGCGGGTATCTCAGCCATATAGATCAGGTTCTGTGCAAGTCAAAGAGGGAAATGTTAACAACTGCCCTTTCTTCCCTCCTCAGGCGATGCTGGCTATGCACTCTCCCCACATCTCCTCACCCTTTACAGGCGTGCAAACACTATACCTCACCGTAGGTACAATAGGGCACACATACAGACTCGAGCCATCATAGAGCGCACTTTTGGGCTGTTGAAGTCGCGATTCAGATGTCTCCACCGTACAGGGGGTGTGCTGCAGTACTCCCCAGAAGTCCTGTGCAAGATAATATTAGCCTGTTGTGTTTTGCACAACATTGCCTTAACGCATGGCTTTCACATGCCTCTCGAACCTCGGCTAGCTCTGAATCTGGGAAACTGGGCCATTGCACATGACCGACGGCAGGCCGTGCAAGTCCGTGATCAGCTCGTTGCCGCGTTTTTCACATGAGCAACCTGATGTGTCATGGACAAAATGTGGGTTGCTGTCTGTTGTCAATGATGAAACTTGGATAGACACGACAGTGTCAATAAATCCCACCCTGAGACGATTTTGCAAGCCACACCACCTGCATGCAAATCACAGCCACTGACAGTAGTCAAAAGGTAGAGTGTGCCTCAGGTCATGTGCCCATGTCGGCGATCAGTGTAGTTGACATCCCTAAAACCAACTATCCATGCTGATGACAAACAATACATGTCCTGAGAGACATACCTGGACCTCATAAGGATGGGTCACCAATTCACAAAAGGTTGCATACTTAGGCCTGTGACCTCAACAGATTTGACTCCACCACAAATGATGGGCACTGAATGTGAGTGATGATGTCATGGGAGAATCAGGCACCATGGGGCATATTTACAATACCTGGTGCACCCCTGCATATCATCAGGGATGCCCCAGTTATTGTGCCTCACAGCAGACACCCCTAGCGCCATCATGGATGCACTGCATTTACAATGCGGTGGGCCATGGGGCAAGTATAGACAGAAGCGTGATGCATAAGGTGCCATAAAGGTGAAGCACTGCTGGAGTTGCCTTGCAAGCGCAGCACAGCTTCAGCAAGGCAAGCCGTGACCCTATGCCTAACATGCTGCGTCAATCCTTACGCCTTCAACAAGCAAGCGCAGTGTTCTGATACAGCATGGCCATTAAAGTGACTGAGTGAAATCTTTTATATTTCACACAGCCACTTTTAGGAGGCATTCCTGTGCTGGAACCCCCCCCCCCCCCCTGCGCAGGAACGCTCAACTGTGGTGCAGGGCCTTACAACATGACACATTTCCCAAATGCGTCACATTAAAAATAACCCACAGCATGGCGTTGGCTTTGCTCTTCTGCTGCGTCACAAAAGTGACGCAACTGTGGCTCAAATGTGGCATACAGGGCTCGTAAATCTGCCCCCATGTGTCTGTGACATATCCACACTGCTCCACACCAATGTTACGTAACACATCACACAACCCTGATACGGAGCACTCAACATCGACTACATGTCCCATAATGCAAAGTATGAGAAAATGAAACTGGGGTCTGATGTTGTGTCAGCCCCCCCCCCCGCCTGTGCAGAAATGTCATGAAATGATCTGTTCCCCCTTTAGATACATATATTCATGATTCACACCTGCACTGTCATTTCACTTTTTACTACAACAGAATAACAGGATGGCAGTGTATTTGATTACTGATTGTGGATGGACCATGATGAATTCAAAATGGCTGCCAAACACTTCCTGTGATGTATTTACTGCCTCCCACTTCCTGCATAACATCTCCTGTATGATATAATGTGTTCCGGGTCATTTTCGGAGGTTACAGCGCAAAATCGTGAGTTCCGGTGTCGCGGCATAATGCGTGTGCACGTAAACGATGCTCCGGATCCGGAAACTACGTTTTCGGGCCGCAAATTCCGAAAATAAACTGGAACACATCATTTCATACATGCAATGTTATACAGGTACTGGGAGACAGGAAATACCTCACAGGAAGTAGTTGGCAGCCATTTTGTGTTCATTCTGAGTCATCCTCTATCACTGATCAGATCCTCAGGCATCCTGCTGCTCTCATCAAACTTATTTCCCCATAATGGCTGAAAAGTATGAGGAGAGAGCACTCCCTTTCACAGAAAGGGAACTGGACATCTTGGTGGAGGGGGTGCTGGAGAAATTTCCTCAGCTATATGGGGACCCCGAGTACCAGCTGAGCACTGAAGCCCAGGCCAGTCTATGGCCAACATCGCCGAGCACAGCAGTACAGTGGAAGTGTCCACCAGGAGTGCTAGGGCGTGTAGCAAGCGCTGGGAGGACCTACAGCACTGGGCCCGTCACAAGGCTACGGAGCTGGCTGGCCTGTCTTCCCAGCACCATGTGCATCGTCCTCGCCTCTCCCCACTGTACAGGAGGGTCGTACGAGCAGCTTGGCCGACCCTCCATGCTCAGCTGGAGGAGCATGAGCAGCAGGGACCTAGTAAGTGCATCACATGCAATATGTGTCTGGGAATATGATGTGAGTGAAACAGTGCTGTAACATTGTTACGTTATGTTATGTTATTTTAATTTATACAGCGCACAGCTACTCGAAAGTGTCCCGGCGCTTACAGCAAAAAGGCAGAAAATGCACAATTACCAATTAAAACAGTAAGGTTTTTAAGGCTATCCTAAACAGAAGAGGATCCTGAGTGGCCCTCAAAGCGAAGGGCAGCCCATTCCAGACCAGACAAGCTTTGCGCACAAAGGAGTTCCCCCCCAGTCGCTGACGCTTAAACTTCAGAGTCTGCATCAGCAGCTGCGAAGACGAGCGCAACTGTCTCCCTGGTGTGTAAAAAGCAAGTTTCTTCTGCAAATAGATGGGACCGAGACCGTAAAGGGCCTGTTGCACAATTGAGAGCATTTTAAATTTCAGGTGAATTTCAACAGGAAGCCAGTGTAATGACTGTAGAAGAGTCCGGGGACTGTGCCTAGTTGACAGCCCCCCTAGGAGTCTGGCAGCCGCGTTTTGTACCACTTGAAGTTTCTTCACAAGGAAACCTGGGCTGCCAACCAGGAGGGCGTTGGCGTAATCCAAGTGAGAAAGAATCAGTGCCCGAATGACCGTCTCTCTGGCCGTGCTCGGCAAGAAGGGAAGGAACTTTCTCAAACTTTTCAACACACCAAAGTAGGTGCCAGCCAGTTTTTTACATGCGTCACAAAATTCAGATTCTCATTGAACCATTATTCTCAGACGGGCAAGGGCAACCAGGAGGCCAGAGTCTCTCTTTGAAATCCGGAGCAAAAGAACCGAATAGCAGTACTTCTGACTTTCCCTCATCACATTTAAGCTGCGCGTTGGCAAGCCAATGAAAGACCGATGACAAGCACTGATGGGGTCTCTTAACTGAGTCCGAGTCCTTGCTCCAGGTAAACAGCAACTGGGTATCATCGGCGTAGGCCATCACCTTAGCCCCCCGTGACTCCGCCAAAAAAATAAGCGGAGTCACGTAGATGTTAAATAACAGTGGGCTAAGCGATGACCCCTGCGGAACCCCAGTGGAAACCCTCATGGGCACAGAGTCACACGAAGGGAGACAAACCTGCTGCGACCTTCCTTACAAAAACGAATTGATCCATTGCAAAGCCGTCCCAGAGATTCCTATTTCAAATAGGCGATCCAGGAGCATGGCGTGAGGCACCGTGTCAAACGCCGCCGAGAGATCAAGCATAACCAATGCTGCTCTCCCGCCGAAATCAAGACACTCCCGAATCGATTCCATGACCTCTAGCAAGGCGTATTCCGTGCTATAAGAGGCACGGGAGCCAGACTGCGCCGGATGAAGCAAACCAGCCCCCTCAACAAAGTTGGTAAGTTGGAATGTGACTTCTTTCTGGCAAACTTTAGCCAGACTTGGCAGAAGCGAGATAGGACAATAGTTTTCTGGGAGCAATGGATCAAGGGACGGTTTTTTGAGTAAAGGGAGGATCAAGGCATGTTTCCAAGCTGTCGGCAAACAAGCCTCCCGCAACGATTTGTTGACCATAAAATTCACCTCTGAATTAATGGTGCCTCCCACATCCGATAGTAGACGGGCCACACAGGGGTCGTTGGGAGAGCCGGACTTAAGGGCTTTGAGGATTCGGAGAGAACTAGCGAGGTCAATAGGACAGAATTCTGCGAAAGGGGAGACCGGGTCTGCACTGGGCAAATGCAGTGGCAACACAGGGTCGCTGTGTCTGGGAGAGGACAGAAAAGTCTCCTTTATGCTGATTATTTTATCCCTGAAGAATGACGCCAGGGTGTTACACCAGAACTCCGTGGCAGGAGAAGCCGCCACCTGGGCACTGGGGGACAGGAAACTCTGCACAATTGTGAAGATTTCTTTGGAATTATTATTAGCCCGCTCAATACGAGTGGCGTAATACTGTCCTTTGGCCTGTCCTATCACCACATAATAGAGTTTTTGTTTGGATCTGAGGAGGTTTTTATCAGAGTGGAGGTAGCCGCCGAAACGCCAAGCCCTCTCCGCCGCCTTACAGGCATGCTTCAAAGTCTTCAGCGCAGGAGTATACCATGGCTTAGAAGGGGAGTCACGCCGCAGCCTTGTCTGACACTGCCCCGACCCATTAGCAACAGCGCCTGCAATCCAATCGGCAATGCGTGTCCCATGCCTACATTCACCAATGCCGTGTCCAAGCATCAGTCACCAAGATTAAAGAAGCACACTGTGGCATATGGACTGTTTAGGGCAGAGTGCATTTTGGGAGTTGTAGTTACTTCATGACAACTGGGTAAATGAGCCACACTCATGCATTCATATTGAAGTCTGCTCTGCCAGCACCACTACCATTGAACCAAGTAAACCATAACTGATGTGTGTATTGGATGAGCTATTGTACATAGACTGTCCAGTGTGCGCATGGCAGGCCATAGGGTATTGGATGTTGTGATTCGCATTGCACCTATAGAGTTGGGTTCCAATTGAGACAGATCATCATGTCCCATGGAGTCAAGACAGACTTTGAGATCCTTGCATCACTCGAAGTGTTCCTAAATTTGCAAGGTGTGTCCACTGACAAATGTCTCACCCCCAGTGGCTTATATGACATTTTACATGTACAGGTAGCTGTCACAACCACCCACCACTGTTCACCGGTGTACTGCACTACCTTTTAAGTCAACAAAGCCAATATGTGGCACTGGATTGTCCGATGATGTGTGAGTACGGCAAAAGGCTAGACTCACAATGTAGCTAGAGGAGTAGTCCAGACCCTGTGTGGATGTGTGACCCACATTCGGCTTGTCCCATACATTGCTCCAAAGCAAATGACAATTGTCCAGACGTTAAATAGCTGCAAATCCATATAAATGACAAGAATGTATTTAATATGGACTCTTCATGTTCTCGTTTGGTGGACTGGTTTTTGAACTGGTACATGTAGCAGTGACAGGACACACAGATCACAAGAATGCCAAGGTTGAGGTTTGGCCAATACAGTTGCGTAAGCCACAATAATACATTTGAGATGTCCATGTCAAACTCAATTCAGTATATGACAGTGAACATATATGTAATGTAAGTTCATAAACAGAATGAGGGTTGGGAGCACACTGCCTCACAGTCCCAGCACAGTTTGCCCCTTTGCATCCTGGTAAATTCAGTACACAGTTTAAACTTACTTCTAAGTTATCTGGAGTCATTCACCAAAGTTGGTGCAGACATTGTTGTATATCTCTAGATACGTGTTTCTGTATTGAGCGCTTCATCAGTAGAGAGCAGCAGTTTAGAGAGCAAAGAAAAATCATCTGGGGTTGCTGTGTACCTGTGAGTGGTACTGTGACCTGAGAGGAACCTGGCATAATTTCCAGGAACCACAGATGATTTTGAAGTAAGTTTGAACTGTGTACTGCATTTACCAGGATGCAAAGGGACGAACAGTGCTGGGACTGTGAGGCAGTGTGCTCCCAACCCCCATTCAGGCCATAAAGACTGAAGGGCAGATTTACAAGGCACTTGCGCCTCTTTTACACCGCCATTGGGTCACTTTTGTGATGCAGCGGCAGAGCAAACAAAGCGCCATGCTGCTGTGTAATTACAACGTGACGCATCCGGTACAGGAACTCCTCCTAAAAGTGGCTGAGTGAAATCTACAAGATTTCACTCAGTCACTTTTAGGGCCATGCTGCGTCAAAAATCTGCGCCTGCTTGAAGCAGGTGTAAGGATTGATGCAGCATGGTAGCGATCATGCACCCCCAAGCCTTGCTGGAGTGGGGTCGCACTTGCCACGCCACTCCAGCACAGCGCAGCTATTCCACCGGGGATGCATCACGCATATGCCCACCCAAGCGCCACGGTGTGATGCATTGTAAATGTGGCACAACAGGGGTGGCCCACAGGTGGGCAGATGGATCGTAACCCTTCTGGCACACCTCTGCTGATTAGCAGAGATGCACCAGAAGTTGTAAATCGGCACCTGACAACTGTAGAGTGTGATCAGAGGAGAACAAAATCTGAACTTGGCTCGTCTATGTATGTGTATCGTCCTGCATGAAACAACCGCCACATCAGGATTTTGCTTACACTTCTGCAGGCACGGCTGGTGAGACAGAAGATACGCAGGAACAAGTCCGGAGCAGGAGGACATCAGTTTGCCGGCGGCTACACCTTCTTTCCACCAGCGAGGAAGAAAAGGAGGAGGGGACCTCTACATCTGTGGGCCAGGGAGTTGCGCCCACCCGGGATTAGGAAGAACACGACTCTGATACTACGTCCCGGGTGGAGGCTGTGGACATTGTAGTGGGGGGAAGGACCAGACACCTCCGACCATGATGTGGTGGAGAGCTACTCACCCACACACTCATCACCAGTGACTCACAAAGAGGTGTCCCCGGGGCAGGCCAACATTCAATCTGGGCCTGCCACCTGCCCCTCCCTACCTCTAGAGTCCCCCATGCCATCGGGGGCTCCAGCTCGATCCCCTGTAACCTGTCCCACTCCTCCTAGCAGCCAAGCTGAACAAATCAGCTCCGGACCAGAGGCACCACATCCCTTCTATCTCCCCCGACCCCTCCTGGTGTTGTTCTTCCTGTGGCTGTGCCAGGGGACTTGAGATGGATGGTCGAGGGTCAACTTGACAGGTCCGCTCGCATATTGCTACAAGTGTGTCTGGAGAAACGCTCGATGCGAGAAGACCTTGTCTGATCAATTGACAACCTCAGCACCCACATCCAGTCCCTGAGCACAGCCATGTTGTCTTTTGTCCCCCAAATCTCTTCCCATACCACCGTCAATGTGTCCCCCTGTCCATTGCCCCACACTGTTCCCCCCGTATTCCTTGTGTGTCACGTCCCCATGTGGTGCCTGTTTCTGCACAAGCCAGCCATGTGGATGTGTCAGACCCTGAGGATCTAGACATTGAGGTCCTGGAGGATGACCAGAAAGACACTTGACTCTGTTCTGGACGAAGATTTCTTTTTCCCCTTGTAAATGACGCTCCCTGACGTATTATATTTGTTTTGCCCCAGCCCAATCCAAGTGCCCTTCTCCTTCTGCATTAAGATCATCATTTGTTTTCCTTTCTCCCTTCCAAACGGACTGTCAGTTTTTGCTCCTACATAAATATCTTAGAGTAATTCTACTTGGTTTAACTTGTTTGACTTCATTTTGAATGTCTGTTTCCAAAGATGGACACATATTTAGTGAGTCATGTGCTATGCACATAATAACGTGTTGCTATGATGTGTTACACTTGTAACTGTCTCACACACACACACACATGCCTACATCATTAGACAGGACATGATACACAAAGGGTATTACTTTTGTAGATCTTTATTTTCACTATACACCTAAGGACCCCAAGACAAATTGGCCCCATGAATGTCACTGGCGATCGTGTTTGCGTTTCCACAATAGTGGGGGTGATGAAGTCAGTGAGGGGTGAGGTTGAGCTTGTCGCATTTGTGTATGTGGGTGTTGTACAGGGTGATCAAGAGATGCAGGTGCAGATGGTGTCTGCACATTTGGTGTCTGTACCTGGACAAGGGCTGGTTGTGCAGGTGGTGGAAGTGACTGTCCAGAGGTTGGTGGTGTTTGTGCAGGTGGTGGGGGTGGTGGGAGTGACTGTCCAGAGTGTCGTAATTTGACGGTGATCGGGTTAGCGTTAAGCTTTGCTACACGTACTTTTCCCTTATCTTGACTATAGTTGTCGGACGCCATTTTGTATGTATCGGCGGCCATTTTAGAGAATGCGTTGCCTCGTGGTCAGCATGCCCTTTGTCCTTCCTCTGTACCACTGACCACTCGAGTTTGCCCAGCAACAGGCTATTTTTAGTAATGGTCAAGCTCACACATGCGCAGTTCAGATTGACCAGTCATCCCTTAGGAATGTTCCGCCAAACTGACCAGTGGTGTTATAGCTCCTCCCATGAGTTGGCTGTGTTCCAAAAATTACCATATATGTACCTAAAGCTCTGTAAATGTGTATCGCCTACCTTTTTATTACTGTAAAACTGTATAAAAGAAGGATTTGCACCGATGTTCGGTGTGATACTTCTTGCATTACCGAAGGGTGCTGTAGGAATGTACCACCACCCCATGGGGTCTTAATAAACTTGTCTTTTGCATTTTCTAGTTTCCGTGCCAACAGTTTTTATGGTGTAGTGGGTATTCTGCGGAGTATGTAGGCCTGAAGAACCCACTACCACAAATTGGCGACCACGAAGGGACTCATCGGCGACTCGGATGCCCGAAGGAGAGGTCGTGACGAAGGATTGAAAACTCGCCATGGACGCGTACGCTGCCTTTGAGTGACCCGAGTCTTGGCACCCACGGTGTTTTCTTCCTTTCCTTCTGATCTGACCTTCCAGGTGGCGCCGGTCCCCGACTGAGATCCTACTCGTTCGAGTTGTCGTACAGTGCCGATTTGGCTGATTCGATCACAGACCTTGGCAGTTGGAATCTGGATATCTGAGATTTTGGTAAGCTTGTGATTGGTAAGGTAGTCTGCGGACGCTTACTATGGTTCTATGAATATGTTTTGAGTTAGCTAACATTTGATCCTATGATTTGAACTATATGTGCAGTGCACTTCACATAGGCAGGCATGTAGAGATATTTCTCTTACTTTGTTTGTGTTTGAGCGGCACATTTGTGTGAAGTATAGTAAGTGCCATTTTTGTGGTGTCACGTTTCCGTGATACTTTTTGAACATGCCTGTTTTAAGCACACTCCGAGGAATGTGCTGTCTTGGAAATGGTACCACTTATCGATTAAATGAATCCCAGCCGGCTCCCCCAGAGGGGACTCCCAATCGAGAGATGTATATAAAATTCGGCCTTCCCCCTATATTGTACAGTAAATCATGGAATAGATACACCAAATCTGATCCCGAATTGCAATGGCCACTACATGGGTCGTTTGACTTAGGAAAGGTTCAGTTTGTGGAGCAATGTTTGTTTCAGCGCAGGTCTAGACAAAATATGTTTGATTGTGTACGAATGTGGGAGAAAGAAGTGCGTGAACGAATGAAGCGTGAGATTGCCTTGGTGGAAAAAGAGCAGCGCAAGGCTGCTCGAGATAAGGCTTTACAGCTGGAGGAGAAGGAGTTACAGGAGAAGAAAGAGAGGGAGGCACGGGAACGTAATTTGCAAACGAACGGTCAATTTCCTATTCGGCGTCCGCTTTATCCTGTCCTTACTAATGAAGTTGATGATTTTTCATTACTAGATCGGTGCCCGCCTCCGTATGTTTCGCCTACGGCTCCGGACGTGGACTCGGACGACGATGGTCGAGGGAGTAAGAGTAAAAGGTTAACTGCTAGTGAAACTGCGGAGTTGCGCAGTTTTGCTCGCAAGCTTAATTTGAATAAAATAACTATGTCAGAGATTAACATTGAAAGAAATAAATGGTCAGAGCGAGAGCAGTTGTATTTTTTAAGTGCTTTCAGAGATGAAGTTGTAGAACGATTTAGGAAACATTCAGATGATCTAGAGCCTTAGGACATATCAGTTCATCGTGAGAATATGCGTAAAGGTTTATTTGTTATTGCAGATGCGGATGGGTTTTTCCAACGGTTGGTCCAGCTACGGGATGAAGTGTCCAGATTGCGGGAAGCATAAAAAGCAGCAGATGTGCCTGCGCCGGGGTCGACGGAGTCATCCAAACAGTGTTCTATGTTTGGAACAGATAAGAGTTCTAAAGTTCATGTTATGCCTATGCGCGAAGCCGCACCTTTGTATGTTCCCCCAAAGGGCAAGGTACCAGTGATGATAAATCGTCTGGGGATGCAAAAGGGTATTTTATATATAATTGGGTGTATACGCCTTGGAATAGAGCAGATGTTATGGCATTGAAAAATGCTTTACCTGATCCACGTAAAAATCCGGCAGCTTTCTATGAAGGAGTGGAGGGGGCTATTTCTTCATGTGTTATGACACTAGTTGATATCGATCTTTTCTTTGGGTTAATATTGCCCCTGATATGTGGAGAGCAATTCGTAAGTTTGATGACCAAACGATTTTAGGAGCGGATTGGAAAGCTATAGCTCAAGCTGATTTAGACAGAGAGCCTGCATGTAAGCCTTGCCAGTTAATCCTAGATCTCCCAACAGCTATCTTGAATAAATTAAAAACGCTTGTTCCCCTTAAAAAGATTGATTGGACTATGTTAGCCTCTTGCAAACAGAAACAGGACGAGTCGGTATCAGACTTCTTTTCACGTTTCGAAGAAGCGTTTCATGATTACAGTGGGCAATTATTAACGGATGATACGGGTAGGCATTTGTTTGTCGATAAGTATGTGGCTAATCTCCTACCGGAGATTGCAAAGCGATTGAAAACTAGTGAAAGTTCCTGGACCACGGCGACCCCTGCATCTCTGTTAACTATGGCTCAGTATTATGAGCTGTAGAACAACAAAGGTTTTGGATCCTACGTCTACCCAGCCCGGATCTCAACAACAGAATAAACAGAACAGAATGGCTGGATAGGAAAAGTTTGTATCGTTAGTATCAGTCACGCAGTCAAAATGTACTACGTTACCAAGGTCTTCTGTACCAAAAACAAATTTATTTAATTTTTATCTGGTTTTTAGATTTATCAAAACGCATGGGCAAACCAAAGACTATCACGACAGTGAATACATGAATACAGTATTTACATTTATACACACATACCAATATACATTATTTACAAGGTGAACGAAACACAGTCGAATAAAGACAATTGTCAAAGACACACCAAAAAGCAATAACATTAATCAATATTCAAACATTAATTGCATTTATATACAGTTTTTGCACTGTATATAAATGCAATTAATGTTTGAATAAATTTGTTTTTCAGTATTATGAGCGACAGGAATTAGAGGCTAAAGAAAGTATCGATAAGAAAGCGAAGGAGTTGAAGACGAAGGTGATGTTGGCTCAGGTTCGTGCTACGCAGCCAAGAGGGAATGATAGAGGCAGGCGAGGAGAGTATGGTACGTCTTATGGTCGTACTGACATTGCTGAGGACCAATGTGCATACTGTAAAGAGTTTGGGCATTGGGCTGAAGATTGTCCGGTGCTTCATGAGCAACGTAGTCAGCGTGGTCGAGGAGGTGGAAGGACACGGAATAGTTATTCGGGGATGAGAGGTGGAGCAAGTGATCGTGGTAGGTTTGAGGCGAGGGGTCGTGGTCAGGATGAGCGTAATACTTTTGATCGACGGAATCAGTACCAGATATCGGAGGTTGAGAATGTGGAGTCTCAGGATTATGTACACGCATAGGATTGCGTAGGATGGGGTGTGGAATCGGTTGAAGTGCCAGTAGATCAAAGAGGTCCATATGTATCAGCGGGCGTTTTGGGTTCTACTGATCAGTTTTTGGTTGATACAGGAGCTACTCGCAGTGCTCTGTCTAAAAACTTGGTTCCAAGGGCTCCCCTGTCTGGCGAAACGATTACATGCATAGGGTTCGATGGAACACCCTCTCCAAGCCCACTGTCACAACCTCTTACGTTTTACATTGACAGATTCTTTGGCCTGTGCCCATTCTTATTGTCGCCACATACCCCAGACAATATTATGGGCATAGATTTGCTTAAATATTTTCGAGCAACAATACGCTGCGCTCCTGAAGGAGTGCGGGTTATTTTGAATGACAATTATCCAGATGCAGGAAGACTATGTACCATGCAGGAAATTGAAGCATTAGCCTCTCTCCCACACACGTTATGGGCTACATCTGACACGGATGTGGGACAGATGCACATTTCGCCTATTCGAATAACTGTTAAGGAGGGGGTGTCTTTGCCACGTGTACCCCAGTACAAGATATCTAGAGAAGGTGAAATTGCCCTGACGCACATTGTTCAGGATTTGATTATTGCAGGAGTTGTGGAGGAAGTTCCCTACAATGTTTGTCACAGCCCGATTCTTCCGATCCTAAAGAAAGACACTGACGACAAAGTCTATCGATTTATTATTGATTTGAGAGAAATAAACAAAATTGTAGAGCCCCAGTACCCGGTGGTGTCTGATATCACCACCTTACTTACTTTGGTTCCCCCTACTGCCACCACGTTTTCTGTAATTGATCTTAAAAACGCTTTCTTTTCCATTCCCATCCATCCCGACAGCAGATATCTATTTGGCTTCACGTTAAATAATAAATCGTATAGATTTTGTCGAGTTCCTCAAGGCTATACAGAAAGTCCTAGCATCTATAGCCAGGCTTTAAAAAGACAGCTTGATTCCTTTGATTTACAGTCTGGAGTAGCTCTTATCCAGTATGTTGATGATATTTTACTAGCTGCAGACACATATGCACAGTGTGAGGAGAGCACTCTTGCTTTGCTCTCTTTTCTTGCTCAGAACAATCATAAAGTTTCTAGGAAAAAGCTTCAATATTGTAGACCAAAGGTGACCTACCTCGGTTATCTTTTGTCTAAGGAGGGACGTGCATTAACTTCTGATCGAATTCAAGCAATTTTAGATACACCAGTCCCCCGCACTCAGAGAGATGTGCGTGCCTTTATAGGTTTAACGTCCTTTTGTAGACAGTGGATAATGGGGTTTTCACACATTATAAAACCCTTGTTAGCATTATTGTCCAAAACTACACCAATGCCTCTTGAATGGACAGATGAATGTCAGACTGCTTTCGAACAATTGAGACAAGCCCTTTGTTCTGCACCAGTGCTAGGTACACCAGATTCCACAAAGATTTTCACGTTGTATGTGCACGAGAAAGATGTCTGTGCATTGTCGGTGTTACTGCAGACACACGGGGATAAGCAGAGACCCTGTGCATACTTTTCGGCAATACTTGATCCTGTGGCACGAGGTTTACCTGGGTGTTTCCGAGCAGTTGCAGCAACAGCAGTAGCTATACGGCAGAGTGAGGGAATAGTTTTGTCACATAAACTGTTGGTGTTAGTTCCCCATGCGGTAGACGCTTTGCTAAATCAAACGAAAACCCAGTATCTCACGAGTGCACGTTTAACAGGATATGAGCTCACACTGCTGGCAGCACACATCACACTAAAGAGATGTGCTACCCTGAACCCTGCCACTTTATTGCCGTATCCAGTTGCTGAGGGCCAGGAGGAAGAACACCATGATTGTGTTTTCCTGACTGAAGAACAAACAAAGGGTCGTGTTGACTTACAGGATACGCCATTCCAGATGTGGATGGGGAACTGTGGGTTGATGGATCGTGTTTAAGGCTGCCAGATGGTACAACTTCTGCAGCATATGCGATCACGACACTTAAGACAGTGGTAGAAACAGCACGAATACCACAGAAATCGGCCCAAGCAGCAGAGTTAATCGCTTTGACAAGAGCCTGTGAATTGAGTGCTGGCCTATGTGTGAACATCTACACAGACAGCCGGTACGACATCGGAGTAGCGCATGACTTTGGCCTACTCTGGAGAGAGCGCGGGTTTTTAACTTCGCATGGAGTACACATCATGCACGGAGAACTAGTGCGTGATCTTTTGAATGCGTTGCTTTGTCCAAAGAAAGTGGTGATAATCAAATGCAGTGCACATAAAAAGGTCACTGACAAAGTGGGACAAGGTAACGCTTCTGCAGACAGTATAGCAAGACAAACGGCTATGTCACGAAATGGCTCGCCAATGTATGTGGTGAAATCACAAGCTGAGCGATGGCATGATGCTATAGAGGAGATATTAGACATTCAGAAATCAGCATCTGAAGCAGAACTTGCAACCTGGGCAGCTGAGGGAGTGCTGGATGATGAGGGTTGCTGGCGAAGCAAAGACATGGAAAGATGGAAATTGCCTGCAGCTTACTTGCAGGCGATGGTCCAAATGACACATGGATTGGCACATGTTGGAGCTCTCGCAATTACCCGATTGTTAACGCGAGTTTGGGAGCATCCTGAGATTGCCAATACGGCCAAAAGAGTAGTGCAGACCTGTCTGATATGTTTACAGCACAATCCTGCAAAAGGGACGCATACTCCGAAAGGAGGGTTTGTTCCACCTACTGCACCGTTTGAAGTACTGCAAATGGATTACATCCAGCTTGAGCGTTGTAATAACCGTAAGTATGTCTTAGTGGTGGTGTGTGCTTTCAGTAAATGGATTGAGGCCTTCCCCACGAAGGATAATACAGCGTTGACAACAGCTAAGGTTTTGCTCAAAGAGTACTTCCCTCGATACGGCGTTTGTAAATTTTTGTGGAGCGATAATGGTCCTCATTTTGTTGGGAAAATTGTGGTATACGTGATGAAGGGATTGGGAATCCAGCAGAAATTTCATGCTGTGTTCCATCCTCAGTCAGCAGGTCTTGTTGAACGATATAATGCTACTCTGAAATTAAAGCTAGCAAAGATTGTGGCATCCACATCTTTGAAATGGCCAGATGCCCTGCCATTGGCATCACTATCTATCAGATCAGTGCCCCACTTCCGAACTGGCCTCACACCTTATGAAGTGGTGTTTGGAAGGCCTATGAATATATGGGGAGTTCCTATGCCTCGATTGTTACATGATGTGCCTTGTATAATGATGAACGATTATTTGGCACGATTAACAAATGATTTACTTTCCATTCATCAACAGGTTCGAGAAGCGCTCCCTGACAACTCTATTGGAGAGGCTCATAATCTTCGTCCTGGGGATCATGTTATGATCCGTTCTTTGCGAGAGAACAAGCAGTCTGGAACCAAGGTGGCGTGGCCGCGAGCAGGTATTGCTCGCAACTCGAACGGCTGTGCGAGTTACCAACAGGAAGCGGTGGGTGCACTCTACTCACTGCCGCCGTGTCTCTCCGGATCTGGTGAGCCCAACTGTACTGTCTGATTCTTGAGACATCTTGGACGAGGAGAAGAGCCCAGCTGTAACGTCTGCCGAATCGGAGGGAGCCTTCCCGGACCACACTGTTTCTGGAAAGGAAAGATACAATCTGCGATCCAGAAAAGCAGCTGTTTTGTGCGAGACTGGTTGAGTTACCGCTCCAGGTTTGTGAAACGGAAGCCGGGAATATCAAGGGGGGGATCTGTTCTGCCAAGTGTAGCGACACCCGTCTTGAATCTCGGAGAAGAAACGAACGGCTACCTCGGAGCTCAGCACTCATATTTTTATTTTTTAGTTGTGTTTTTGAGACATTTTGAACTTTGAACAATGGCATCTTCTGCAGTGCGAGACAAGAGAATTCTTGGTGCAGTCCTATTTGTTTTGACAATTGTTGTGATAGCTGTGATAGCCTGGGTAGTAGAACTTGTGGTGCCAGTACGAGAACATTTGTTGCCAACTACCCCGATTCCATCCGAACATTTCCATTTTACTCTGCCTTATTATGAGGAGCGGCACCGACAAACTTATTTGAACAACAGTTTTATTCAGATTCTGCATCACACCAACAATATGAATAACACTTCGAACTGCTGGGTATGTGGGACATCAAAAGAAAGGAGGCACACCGCTTATCCCACTCCCGTTTTCCCATAATGGTTCTTGCAATGCCTGGTACACACTCCTATTCACTTTGCGATGGCCAACGAAAGGGGGGTTGCTCTTTCGACTAAATAAGATAAGCTACAATGATCAAGATGGCTATCCGCAAGCTGAAGGAACTAAGTTTGAATTGGAGGAGTACCGCCCCGACAACGTGTCGGCACCACGAGTTTATAATAATCACCGGAATGTAAATATGTCCAATTCACATGTAATTACTGTTATTGATACCAAAGCCGATCTCTGTGTTCGTAATAAAGGTACAATCCCAGTTGGCAGAAGTGAATGTAACACCACTCTTACCTTTGACACTCCAAATGGCATTTCATTTGTGGCCTCCCGAAATACGTATTTTATATGTGGAAATAAATGCTATCATCGTCTCCCTATAGGATGGTTAGAAACATGTTATATATCTTTTGTATTACCCCCTGTATTTATTGCCCCACCTATGTATCATAACAACTACATTCTTTACCACGATTTCATATTGAACAGGGTAAAGAGAGCATTAGTCCTTGAAGACATAGACCAAACGGACACTGCGTTGCAACAATATGTCGATTTTAATTTAGGTCTGTTTTCTTTTGTTGGATCTGCTCTGAATATTCGAAAAATACGACGGTTAACTCGTGTTGTAGAAGCTGTTGCCAATGATACTGCTTTTGCATTAGGAAATTTAACCGAGGAGCTTCAGATAACTAGAATTGTTACGCTCCAGAACAGGATGGTGTTAGATGTAGTATTAGCTGATCGTGGAGGAGCATGCCGCATTATCGGAAGTAGTTGCTGCGTATATGTGCCCGATAACTCACCTTCTGTTTATGATGCCATATCTAAATTACATAAAATTGCTGCCGAGATACATCCTGATAATGGTACATGGACATTTTCGGGGTGGTTTTGCTCAATACTTAGTACCTGGGGTTGGAAGTTGCTGACGATCCTATGTGTAATAATTGGGTTATTATTCTTTTTATGTCTTTGTATTCAGTGTGGCCCTGTATTATGCTCCATGTGCCTTTCTGCTTGCATTCCATCCAAACGAGCCTTTGCTAAACATGAACAAATGTTTCATAAAGAAGTGGCACAAATTATGTCTATTGATATTGAAGATGAGTACCCCGACTATGTCCACTATGAGGTAGCTTCCGCTAAACGCTAAAAGGGTCGTCTGTCGTAATTTGACGGTGATCGGGTTAGCGTTAAGCTTTGCTACACGTACTTTTCCCTTATCTTGACTATAGTTGTCAGACGCCATTTTGTATGTATCGGCTGCCATTTTAGAGAATGCGTTGCCTCGTGGTCAGCATGCCCTTTGTCCTTCCTCTGTACCACTGACCACTCGAGTTTGCCCAGCAACAGGCTATTTTTAGTAATGGTCAAGCTCACACATGCGCAGTTCAGATTGACCAGTCATCCCTTAGGAATGTTCCGCCAAACTGACCAGTGGTGTTATAGCTCCTCCCATGAGTTGGCTGTGTTCCAAAAATGACCATATATGTACCTAAAGCTCTGTAAATGTGTACCGCCTACCTTTTTATTACTGTAAAACTGTATAAAAGAAGGATTTGCACCGATGTTCGGTGTGATACTTCTTGCATTACCGAAGGGTGCTGTAGGAATGTACCACCACCCCATGGGGTCTTAATAAACTTGTCTTTTGCATTTTCTAGTTTCCGTGCCAACAGTTCTTATGGTGTAGTGGGTATTCTGCGGAGTATGTAGGCCTGAAGAACCCACTACCACAAGAGGTTGGTGGTGTTTGTGCAGGTGGTGGTGGTGGTGGGAGTGGCAGTGACTGTCCAGAGGTTGGTGGTGTTTGTGCAGGTGGGGGGGTGGTGGAAGTGACAGTCCAGAGGTTGGGGGTGTTTGTGCAGGTGGTGGGGGTGGTAGGAGTGACTGTCCAGAGGTTGGTGGTGTTTGTGCAGGTGGTGGGGGTTGTGGGGGTCCCTGTTCAGGGTGCTGGTGTGTTTGTGGAGAAGTGTGGCTCAATGGTTAGAGCAGGCAGACCTCGATGCAGAGCTCTGGCCAGGGACCAGGGTTCGATTCCTGCCCCGGCGGCTCTTGGGCTCATTAATTCCCCTGACCAGATATTCTCGCCTCAGTGCCTATTCTGATCATGCGTCCCACGCTGCAACTGTGGGCAATAGCTTGCTTAGTCTCCACAACGGCCCCCACAATGAGAGGGATGCCTGGTCTGCACCATGGGGGTGACCAGGAGTGGACACTTCACAGGGAAAGCCAGGAGGGGTTCCTGTAAAATGTGAGCCCATATCAGTATCGATGCCCGGACTGCTGGCGCAAGTCGCCTCTTAGTTTCCGTTCTGAATAGTTACCAAATAAAGAGACGGGCGCTGGAGGCAGGAATCATAAGAACAGGATTTATTACTCATGAGGAGAGCCTGTCATTTCGGACACGAAACACAGTGTCTTTCGGGAGGTGCTCTAACAAGTGAGCTGAGACATCGTCTTTTATACCTTACAAAACACTTGGCATTACAATCAGGACATTGTGACACAAAGAAAAGACATCCCCATAATCCTCATGTCAATCCTACCCCACATACGTTTACAATAGAGACCCTTGAACTGTCGATAAGAGAAGGGGCAGTGACGTAGCTGAGTATTCTGCTGATTATTAGGATATGTGCGCCTGATCGTATCCCAAGGGGTGGGGAAGCCAGGATCAATAGTGGGTTCTTTGAAGAGGACTGACTCCATACAATAAGGGGCAATAAACAGTATCTTCCGGCTTAGGCGATGGCCTCGGACATGTGTGGACAGTCCATCGCGGAGGGAGGGTTTACTAACAGAGGGGTTATTCATAAAAGGAAAGGAGGTGCTGGTCAGGTGCGGCCGTGACTCCCAAGGACAGGGTCTTGCAGAAGAAGAAGGTTTATGACTTGTCCATGCAAGGGAGGAGGGGAGAGCCAGGGTGCGCACAGGGACAGAGTCGCATAGAGAGAGAGGTCTTATGACCCGCACATGAGAGAACGAGGGCAGTCAGATACCGCTGGGGGGGGTTATGTCAGCTGAGGCAAGGGATGCTTCTTCAAGAAGGAATGGGGGACTTTGCGTGGGTCAAGCAGGAGGGTTGTTTTTCGTAGCAGGGTCGCGCAGAGGGAGAGGGTTTCATGATCTATACATGTGAGAAGGGGGGGGGTTCAAATACGCGCAGGAGAGAAGCCGGGGATTCCGATGAGCGGGCGAAAAGGCCATGGTGCCTGAAATGGCTATCAGGTATATGTGGGCACGGGCTTTTACTGGCGGAGTGGTGTGGTTAACATACAGGGAAGGGAATGGGAAAGGGCAAATGAACACTGCTTATGTATATCACTTTTCCTAATTTTCCACATTCCCTTGCGGTATTCGTACAAGCACCAGGAAATCCACTGCGGGTAGCTGTGCGCTATACAAGTACAAAAACATTTACAAAAACATTTATATTTGTGTACCTTGGCTGTGGTGCTGTACAGTTGGTGTTACAGGTATGTGGATGTTCTGTCCTGCAGGCCGATATGATTGTTCCCCTCCCTGGGTTGGCCGTGAAGAGAGACTTTGGATCACTCTCACCATGCCCTCCATCATCTTCATGGCCAAGGCATGGCGTCTTGCGCTCTCTTCCCTTTGGATGGATATCAGGTCAGTCATATTCCTAGACATTTCCTGCCAAGCGCTATCCATCCTATCCAAAGCTTGGCACACCCTGTCCACCCCCTGAGGGAATTGGACCATGTCCTGCAGGGACCCCTGCATGACTGACAGGGTAGCCCCTATGGCACGAATGTCCTGCCTCACATCTGCCTGCTGTTGGTAGAAGTCCTGCTCCCACTGGCCACCATCGCCACATGCAGGCCCCCTCTGCAGGTGTCTGCCAGGGATGAGATGAGCAGGTCGAACAACAGGGGGGGTGGCAGGTGGAAGACTGTGGACAGAAGAAGGGTGCCCAGGGGATGCCTGCACCACAAAAGGGCTGGTACTTCCCACAGACGGTGGAGAGGACGGCCGGGTTAGACTGCGTAGGGAAGAGCGGGTAGGGGAACCACGATGTCGGTCCTGGACGTTAGGGCTGTGAGGGAGTGATGTCTGTGATTGGATATGTGTGAGCCGTGGCTGATTTGATCTATGCCGAGGACATGATATGTTTGTTTGAGAGGAGGCAGACGAGCGTTGATTGGCAGAGGATGTGATGCCGTGACATCAGTATCATCCTTCCTGGAGTCAACGGATATGTGCTCATCATCCTCCTCAAAGTCAACGTCCTCATGATCTTGATCCGACATTACTGCCTGGAGGATCAGGGGATTCTCCCCTCTGATTCCCTGTCGGCCAGCACTGGTTGTCGGTCTGTCATCCTCTCCATTAGCATCATCTTAAACACAGAGGTTGCAACCGTATTAGTGACTGACCGGGGATTACATGTGCTGCAACACCAGGGTTGTATTAACTGTACTTTGCATCAGAAGATGAGGATCATGTGATCTGGTTAGGGTACCTCCACAAATGACTGCTCACACCATAGCACTGAGGTGTTACACAGAGATGTACATAATACTAGGAAACTCATCAGCTCCAGCCACAACTTGCTGTCCCTTCGCGTTCCCCCCTGGTGTATCCTGCTACACCTGTCTCCTCATAGTTGTTGTAGACATAGCTGTAGAGGGTAGAAACTACATTCTCAATGATCTGCATCACCAATTGACAGACAGGCATATGTGACACTCCAGGTTTGTATTTCACTTTGTAAACAACAACTGTTGATTCCATGCAAAAAGGGATCTCGGTCTCTGTCATGGCTTAGTAATCTAAGCTGGTGACACACCTCATGCCCGATTTACCTGAAGCGGTACAAAAGGGGGTGCTCAGACGTGGGTCCCTTGCACACTTTGCCACTGGATTCAAGCAAGCCGGGCTGAAGACGGCTGGAATGCCAGAAACCGGTCCTCGGAAGCTTGTTTACGGTCCAGGGAAGACATGGCTTGGCAGTTCGGGCTGGACTGTTCCCATGAGGCACAGGGTCAGACTGATTTGCATATAGCCATCTCTGAACTGGGGTGGCAGAGTGGGCTAAAGAACGGTGATGGATTAAACCCAGATCTTTTGATTGGGTGTGAGTGTTTGATTGATTCAGATGCTCCGTCCATCACCACCCCCTTTTGTACCGATTTACCTGAAGGACAGGTGCGCGACGGTTTCACAGCTGCAGCCAGGATGTCATGCATCACCCGGGATGTTGTCCGCTGCAGTGGTCTCATCCTGTCAGCACTTGTGATGAGAAATACATGTCCATATTTTAGTAAAACAGATTGTAGCTATGAGCCAACATGTCATTCTCATTTACCATTTGCGGATAATCAAGGACGATGTGCAGCATGTTTACCTTATTGACTTTACATGTGGGCACCTGCTCACAAGCAGCATTTGACAGCTGTTACATCCATGCAGCACTGACATCAATAAGATGACACATCAATTGACAAATGTGTATGAGAAGGTTACTGATATTTCAAGGAAGGGGATAAATGACCCTGACTCATCTGCATCACACTGATTTCACCTTTACCATTGAGACTAACTTTTATCATGGGTGTAATGTTGTCTGTTAACAAGTCAGAAAGGAGTTCATGTGTGAGATGTGCAGTTGTCAGGGACATGATGTTGCCCATTTGTGCATCCCTACCCATGAGGTCACACAGCTCATTTTTGAATGAGAGGACACAGATTACTAATGTCCATCCTTTGAGTGTTCTCAGTTCCCATACTCCATTTCCAACATCATGGTACTACTTACATGACAACGGATAGTGTCTTGTGCAGCAGACATCCAAACCTCATATGTCAAACACTCACCTATACATGTGAATATGATAGAAGGGAGGCAAGCAGAAAACAAAATTTGGTTAAGATCACACATTGCAGATGAGGTGAGAAGCTTTGAGGCTTCCCGCCTGCACTGGATTATCGTGTTAGTCTTCAGCCAATTCATTTTGCAGGTGTAACTGCATGAAGAGTCACCTTAGCAGCCCCTACACCCATCTGAAAGGTACACAACTGGCACCAGTGTGTGCCTCAGCCATACCAATTTAATTTTGATTTAACCATGTGCAGTTTGGTAGGGATTCATCCTATCATTGAATTGCAAGCCTGTTGTGTTTTGGTCAGTTCATATGACACATTGTTTCTATTGTATGTCCATTCTGCACACACTTGGCGTACATTTTGTGTCAGCCTCTCATTTGCCACCAGGGTCTGATCGGCCATGTGTTCAAATGCCCTATGTGAGCATATTGAGATGCAGGACAACAGTGTTGTACAACACATACGGTGGAGGTGAAAGGCACAATTAATGAGCATGAGCAAGGTTGACTTACCTTGGCAGAGCATCGGAGCAGTGTGTGGTCCCTGGACAGATGTCATTAGTAGCAGAAGTCAGTGTGCGTCTTTGATTCTGGGAGGACCGCATTGTACCTACTATGATTATTATTATTATTATTATTATTATTATTATGTTTCTTATATAGCGCCAGAATCGACCCCCGAAGGGGTATCTCCGCGCTTGCCTTGGGAACCCGTCCTCGCTTTTCCCTGTGAGATAGCCCCTACAGGGCATCCCCAAGGTGAAAGCCAGGCATCCCGCCGCGGGGGGCCGTTGTGGAGATTAAGCAAGCTTAATGCCCAGAGTTGCAGAGTGTGAACCCATGATTAGGTCAGGCACCGAAGCGAGAATTATCGAGTCCATGGACATTTGAGCTCAAGACCCTGCCGCGTTGGGAATTGAACCCTGGTCTCGGGTCTGACCTCTGCTTTAGGGTCTGCCTGCTCTAACCAGTGAGCCACACTTCTCCACAATAATGATAAGTGTGTTTTGTAACTTTACATTCCTGCTGCCACATGTGATGCATTCAATTTCTGGCTCAGAGGACGAGCTCAAGCAGTTGTGGGCACCACCGTTGCAGAAGTGTGTTAGACATAATATAAGGAGTGATCCCACATATCACTTATAATGGACCCACTACCTTGATGCTACCTATATCACAATGACATGCCTACGAATCCAGAGGTAAGGTCCACTATTGTGTTTTGTTGATGCCCAGAAAATTATCCATCCAATGTACACAGTACATGACCAGCTGTATGGACTGTGCAATTTAATGTATGTTGGAAAGATTTGAAGTTGGACAGTGTATGCATTGTCAATACTACAGAGACTGGTATCTCACTGTTTGTTTTTCATTTCCATATCTGTGCAAATAGACTTTTTTGATTAGGTCTACAGACACTATTACAATATAGTGGGTACACCTTTTGACTAGTTGTGGCCCTCAATTACAGGATTGGTTTCCCTGGTCTGGCTCTGTTGGTGAAATACATGTTGTGTACCACAATTACAAAGGTATGATGAGACAAGACATTTTATATTTTGTCTTTCGCTGTTCACAAATGTCATATGGTAAAGGTGAATGTCCATTGACAACTCCAATTGTAATTAAGCAAATTTTACCTCACTGGTTGACTTACACAGGTGTGCACTATTTGTCCCTTTGTCATCTCCTGACAATGTATGCATATTGACCATCTCCTGGCCAGTTTGACTTACCAGTTAGTGTGGTTGTCATGCCTTTCTCCGTACGATGCTGATTCCTCCCATTAGATGCGGTGACCTTTTCTCTTGCAGTTGTCTGTGCTCTGGCTGGATGTGTCAATGGGTGAGAAGAGAGAAATGTAAACAAATGGGAAATGTGCTTGTGGAACTTTTCGGGGATTTGGCCATATCTTCGGCGTGCTAACAGTGTTGTGAAGTACTGCCGCAGACGGGGCAGGTAGGAGCAGTGGTGTGTTGGGGATGTAATGGCGTCGCAGAGTGGAAAATGGACAACAGAATATGTGTATGACATATTTATATCTGATTATACTCTCACCTTCTGCTTTGTGATTTAGGCTGGCACAGGGTGATTTACTTCTTGGAGAATTTGTGGCAGGTTTTCAAGCTCCTTGAATAAGATTTACACTGCTGTTGCATCACTTCTGTGACACAACGGTGGTGTACAAGAGACGACACATTTAGATTTATTCGCAACGTGACGCTTCTATGGTGAAGGTTCACATTGTGAGGCTGGGCGCAACATTGAACCTGTGTCAGCTTTGATGTAGCCAGGGTGGACATTCCTTTGGGATATGCCGCGTACAAGTGATTCAGTGAAATCTACAAGGTTTCACAGAGTCACTTTTCAGAGGCCGCTGCAACGCAATCTTACGCCTGCTTGAAGCAGACGTAAGGAGTGGCGCAGCATGTTAGGTATGGGCAGTGCATGGACATTTTTGGAGTTGCATCGCTCTTGCGACACAACTCCAGCAAACCCCCCTACACACCATCAGATTCAACACACATCTGTTTTTCCTTGCGCTACAGTGCACCACAATCTAAACGCAACGCATTCGTGTTTGCGCAAGGTTTGAATTGCATGTCACATTGGTACTGGCACTTCCCTGCTAATAATTGTCAATTGCTACTTTATATTTTTAACTATATTTAGCATTTCCATATAGCATTGCACATTTTCAATCAATATGAACAGTTATTGAATTCGCAGGGTTGTGTATGTACGGCTGCAGTACTGTGCCCATGTTTTCAAAAGGGGGGAGGGATTTGCAATTTCTAATGCAGAGGATTCTGGGACTTGTGGTGCCACATACAGAGGGGGACACATGAGTCTCTGACTGACTATATTTTTATATCCACTTTGGACAAGTTCCTTAATACCAATGACAGTGTAACACAGACAATCTTTTCATTCACTTTTTCTTTTCATTCCACTTACCTGGCACCACATAGCGGACGTCACTGACAGGCAGCTCATGGACCAAGTGGGGGTGTATTGTTGTGAGGATATCCTCCTCCAGTGGGGTGAGCCGGATGGGGGGTCTAGGGCATGCAGCAGGGAGGATCCCGCCTAATTCAATCCTGGAGTATTTCTCCTTCACCCTCTGCCTTTCGTCCTGCCACTTTTTTTTATGTCCTGTACTGTGCGCCTCTCCTCCCCCAAGGCTGAGACAGCAGTGGCTATATGCTGCCATAGCTCTGCCTTCTGTTCCCCACTGGTGCAGTAGGGTGGGAGTCCATAAAGGTGCTTGTGGTGCCTGACTATGAACTCCACAAGCATGGTGGTCTTCTCTGCTGTAAAGTTCCTTTTTCTCCTCATTTCCATTTTCTGTGCCACTGTGAGCGTTGTAGACACAAACTCTCTGTGGACAAACATGTTGCTTCAATGTGTGCTGCTTTTATGTGTTTTACAGTGCTGGTAAATTATTGCTAATTGGCTTCAGCTGGAGCGTGGTGGGGGATGGTAAGCACTGGCAAAATTCACCATGGCAAAATGGAGCAGTTGGCTGGGATTGGCTGCAGTGTATCAGCTGATCCATGGTGGGGGATGGTAGGCACTTGAACAGGTGTTTACCCTTGGCTAACATGACCAACTGCCAAAATTCGTATCTTCCAGCCCGGAATCGGAATTTCCGGGCCGGAATCATAAATTACGGCACTATTTCGGAAATTGCGGGCCAGAATCGTTAATTCTGCCAGAGGTCCGTAAATTCCGGATCCGGCGGCGAAAATTACGGCCTGGCGGCGGACGTAAAGTTAGTAGTTGTAAGTTTATTCTGTGAATACCGAAAGTAGGAAGTTCCCTCTGTGATTCCCAAAAGTAGTAAGTTCATTCTGTGAATGCCAAAAGTAGTAAGTGCATTCTGTGAATACCAAAAAGTAGTACATTTAGGATTTAGTCTTAAGTTCATTCTGTGAATCGGGCCCAGTATCTCTAGAGTCGCGGAAACAATAGATAAGTATTTTCACTCAGTCAATCGTGCATGCTTCGTTTCAACAGAGCTTGGGCTACAGATAGATGCACCCAGAAATCACCAAAGCCCAAAGAAAGAAGTAACTTTTTGATTGAGGCAACCAAGAAGTTTTATTAAATCTATCAACCTATCAAATCTATGTTCAAGGACAGCCGCATAGTGTATCAACTCCGGTGTAGCTCAAATCCTTAGCCAGAATTGGAATTGGTTTAAAGAAGCTTTAAAATCTACCTTTTTAAGCCTGTATCCAGTTATGTGCTAAGTGGAAGTTAAGCTAATGATCTTAGGAATTAATTCTCAGATCTCTTCATGTCAGTGAAATCAGTAGATTCCCATAATCTGTCATCATAAAGGGCCGCTCCCAGGGCCTTAGCCTCATAGACTTGGAGAGCTGGTGCAATAGGCTTTGTGAATGAAGAGTGATGCTCTTTGAGAATTGCACCTACAATCTGTCTATGTTTGATGGATGCCCTGTTAATATGTGGCCGCATTGATATATTGAAAAAGCATTTGATGCCCAGGTAGCCAAAAGGTGTGACCCTCTCCAGTATCTTCTCCCCTAGTATTAGATACCCTTTCAACATTTTATGCTGATTGAATACCACAAATTGTGCTTTAGCTACATTGATGTCTAAACCACGTTCCATACAAAAAGCACCAAAACTGTTTAGGAGTTTTTGCAAACCACTTGGGGTTTTCAAGATCAGTTGAGTATATTCTGCAAATTAATGGATATGTGTCTTGGCGTTAGTTATAGACGGAGCATCAGCTGCAATATCCGAAAGAAAATGCACTATGCCATTCAAGTACAAAGCAAACAAGGTGTGGCCAATACACAACCTTGGCAAACTTATTGTTGATACCGGAACCCAATTGGTCAGTTTTCCCTGGGGTCCCCAACACACATGAGCAAAATTTTTGTCATGTAGCAGGAGCAATAACAATAACACTTCATGCCCATCACCTGCCTCGAGAACCCGTCATGGCCTCTGACGAGGTACCAGGTTGAAAGCAGATTTTAGATTGACAAAGTCTATATATAAGTTGCCCCTTCCTATCAGTATCGTCTTCCAAACAATTATAAGAAATCTAAAGAACTGGTCAATATTTTATGTTTTTGCTCGGAACCTGGTTTGTAACAGACTTATGATGACATTCTCTATAATCCCGTTTTGGATTTTTACTAGCACAATGCGGCAAAATACTTTTTGTATAAATCAGGTAGGCTAATGGACCTATTATTGACCATAAGTCTCTTGTCACCCTTTTTATAAACGGGTATTACCTTAGCACCCTTCCACAAATCTGGAATAGTAGCGCCTATATCATTGGCATTTGCAAGAAAGAATATGTATTCAACATAGAGATATATATCATGTACAAATACATCTACTGGTAGTCCATCAGGACCAGGAGCCCTGCCTCTGATAAAGGTGGTCAAGGAATCCATGACATCAGCTTGGATATATTGCATAATGTTAAGATTCACAAGGTTACTATGCAACAGAGCTCCCTCAGGAGAGGTAGCTGAATAATGAGTAGAGCATTCGGAAGGGGAATCATGGTTCTGGGGCTCAAGTCCTAATGTATTCTCAAACCTGGCAGTCAGCTGTCAAAAGCCTAAATGATCTGAAGATAGGCACGCTTCAGCTAGTTTTTGCCATCCATAGTTATCTCATTCTTTCTTTGCTTAGAATATACTAAGCTGGTAGGCCTTTCGAGTAGCAAAAATCAAGGCAATATTTTTCATGGTCTTAGTTGCCTGCATTCCCTGTTAAAACAATGATTACTTTTTTGAAAAGACTTCTTATTGGTTTTAGGTGTAGTTAAAATGCAAGCTGCTACATGCTAAAAGCATTTTATGAAGCACATTAATGGCTGACGGATCACCGTCCTAACTTCAGCCATCTCTTATCTTGCGCAGTAGCACGTGTAAATAATTTCAAATGGTAGATAAGATTTCTGGTGCCTGTCAGACGGGTGTACAATATCACCAGTACTAATGAAAGTCGAAGAATCAGCTGTATAATTGTGAAAATGGGCAGACATTGTTAGACACAAAGGATTATGGTAACTCACCACTCTTTCTTGAATAACCATATCATCAACTAGACACCACAATCTCAAGTCGACCAAGATATAATCGAATCTACTCTTGGAAAGCTGAATATTATAATTGTATGCCCCCATGGAATTTGGTTTTGTCCGGTCATTAGTGGCCCTAACTCCCAGTTTGATAGAAAGAGCTTTTAATTGGAGAGTGGCTTGTGTCCATCTTTTCACTGGAGAAATCTCAAGCTCAGGTTTATCCCATAGTTCATCCTCCTCTGCCTTTAGTTTGACGTCTTCTTTGTCAAGAGGCTCAAATATAGCAATATAATCTCTGGCAAGGATCAAGTTTGGAGTGGTCCAAGGTCCAGAAAGACCTCCAGGGATTGTACAGTCGCAGAGGCAAGGCTACCCTTGACCCCTCTTGCATAAATATTTAAACATGCCACTCTTAGGTTCCTGCCCAAGCTTACTTTGATGCCTAGAATGTCTGGGCTATTGGTTTTCTAATTGCTGAATTTTGCAACTTGAGGAAGGCTTCTCCCAAATTGTTAGCCCATCTGCAGGCCTCCCAGATTTACTTGGCTTGTCAGGAATTCATAAGGTTAAGTAAATATGGGTTTGGTACACCAGGTTTCTTGAAACAGGCTTATAACATGATTGTCGATGAATTCACATGTATGGGTTTGCATCAATGTAGCCATGAAGCCAGCCACATTCCAACAAGTAACTAACGTCAATGGGGGTGAGTGGTTATCAGAGTACCAACAAGGTGTGTGAGAAATTCTCTCTATATCATTGGTTACATTACCTAACACACTAAGCACAGTTAATTCACTGTCAACAGGTGAATGGATCACTAAACCCGTCTTCACTTTTGCCTGGACACAAATATTGTTAGTGGATGCTTGTAAAATAGCCTCTGGAGCTTAACTTATATCAATCAATCAATAAATCATAACATTTATAAAGCGCACTACATACCCGTGCGGGTCTCAAGGCGCTGGGGGTGGGGGGGGAACCTGCTACTGTTCGAAGAGCCAAGTCTTGAGAAGTCTCCTGAAGGTTAGAAGGCCTCCGTCTTGTCCGAGTTCAGCTCCAGTCTGCTGTTTCTCATCCAGTCGGCGACGGCCGTCATTCCTTCGTGGAGGTTGGTTTTTGCGATTTGGAGCTCTTTGGTGAGGGAGAGGATCAGCTGGGTGTCGTTGGCATAGGAGGTGATTTTGAGGTCGTGCCATCGTGCGACTTGGGCAAGCAGTACCATGTAGATGTTGAACAACATTGGGCTGAGGGATGAGCCTTGGGGTAAGCCACAGATGATCCCGGTGGCTTCGGAGCAGAAGGGGGGAGGTGGACGCTCTGTGTTCTGCCAGAGAGGAAGGAGGTGGTTCAGTCCAGGGCCTTCTCTTGCATTCCAGCGTCGTACAGGCGTGTTCCTACTGTGCGGTGGCAGACCGCGCCGAAGGCGGCTGACAGGTCCAGTAGGTTGAGGGCCGTGTTTTCTCAGCTGTCAAGCAGGGTCCAGATGTCATCGGTGGCGGCGATGAGGGCAGTCTGGGTGCCAGGGTTGCTGTGGAACCCGGACTAGGACAGGTTTAGGATGCTGTTCTCCTCAAGGAAGCCGGTCAGTTGTTTGTTGACGGCCTTTTCGAGGTTCTTGAGTTCCTTGTGTTCCGCCTTGGGGTTCTTGGGTAAGGCGTTGATCTCTGCGTGCTTCCAGCTCTCCTGGAAGGTTGCTGTCTCGAAGGAGATGTTAATGGTTTTTCCAGAGATGGGGTGTGATGGTGCTGCTGGCTTTGTTGAAGATGTGGAGTGGGCAGGGGTCTTCTGGGGATCCAGAGTGGATAGTGTTCGTGATCTTGATGGTGTCGTCGTGGTTGATGTTGGTCCAGGAGAGCAGGCGGTTGGTGCGGGTGGTGGTCTTGGGAGCAGGGGTCTCAGCGGTTGCCGGGGTGGTGACAGCATTGAAGCTGTAGTGGATGTCTGCGATCTTACGATGGAAGAAGGTGGCCTACAAAGCAGGGCGATGTTAATTCACTGCCAACTACAGGTGGAACAACTAAACTCAACATAACTATTGACTGTGAGCCCAAAAATTGCTGCAATCATTAGAGGACTATAGGATCAGACACTGCATGAGGGGGATAAAGTTAGTCAAGTTGACACCATCTAGAATAGGACTGATGATAGAACTACTGGGGTCAAAGTGTGCCAAACCTTACAAGAAGGGGAACTCTCAGAGGCCACCCTTACTTGAGGTCGAAAATATGGACTGACACCAGAGCCTTCCAATTGTTAAACATTATTATCCAACCCTGAAGAGCCTGGTAATGAACCAGCTATGTTTGGCACAACAGCGGGCCTACTGTGTTCCAGCCCCACATACTTCAAATGAATGCTGGAATGATTTTGGGGGCAGGATCTAATATCCAAAGCAACAAGACGATGAGCAATGTACCTGTCCTTAAAGAACAGCTCATCGTATCATAGGGCAAGACAGTTGCGGAACATCTTCTTGTACTAATGATATTGTCTCTGATGATCAAGCAACATCCCTTAATGTGCCTTATCCAATATATGGATTTGCTTTTGATATACTTCTTATCTTTAAATCTATTCATTCATGACAGTTTTGGGACATTAGTCAGAGCTAGGCAAATCATGGACAGGGGGCGCCTATTTGTATTATCATATATTATTTGATTGGCAATAGCTTTAGAGAAAAAGGGGGTTGGTTACTATTAGTATGGCCAGTGGATACCCAGGCAACTGAAGGTTTTTACCAAGGACCTCTCTTCTTGTACACTGACAGATTTAGCATGATTGTCAGGGGACGAATTTCCTCTGAGCTTGCACAATGCTAGAAGGGTCCACCTCCAAGACTGATTGCCGTTGTGACACAGCCTATTAGAATGGCCAGGTGGGGGAAAGGGTGTTGGGAAGGGAATAGCTCGGAAGGAGATCTGAAATGAAAGTAAACTAAGTGTTAGACTAATTACATTCTAAATATGTCCAATGATGTACTCAATTCAGTATAACATATTCACCTGCAAGATGCTTATAGGTAGTCTGAAGAAAAGGAGAAAAGCTATAAGACAAAACATGGGAATCATTGCTACCCAGGTTCTTGTATGGTTATTTACGTACCAGGCTATATGAATAACTAAAACACAATATAAAACCTAACATAGCTTGTTCTCTATTTTTCAGTGATGGTGCAATGCTTCCCTGTTTTTAGCTCTGAGGCAAGAACATGGAGAAGAACTTGTTATAATCACCTGTACTGTGATTGTTGATATATTATTCTTATAGGGCGGTACCTGCCACGCAACTTTGTACATTCATAATTGTCTTTGCAGATTTGTTGCTTGTAATCAGCATTAATCAACTGGCATCCATTTGTCAACAGCTCTTCAATGTCAAAGTTATGTTATCCAAACTGTTTGTTTTTAAACTTGATTCAATAGTTTTATCAAAGTTCCACAAGTATCCAAAGGTTAGTTTTTGACAAAGGGTTCTCAGTGCTCAGATTTGTAAACAGAAAAAAATGAAGGAACTGGAACACTCTTACCTGGTACTGCAGAGTGCTAGGACTGCTCTCTGTATCAAGTTGTCCCCACCGCTGCTGGTCGCGATCTGACTAATCCTCCGACTCAGCAACTGAAGCAGAAAACAACACCAGACTTCCACCGCATCCAATCCAGGAAACTGCAAGTGAATAATGAGCGGCCAACCAGGGGTGTGGCTCTTTTTTATAAATGAGCAACACCCAAGATGGACGCCGTGTTTGGAACACCTGTGACGACGTTGGTGGGGGAGGGACCATAGTTGTAACGATCCCTATGGCAAATATCTAAACAAGTTATAATAGAGCATGCAGAGCACAATAGAAGTCTGGGGCACAGGGGCATAATGCACTCACTACCGTTGTAGTTGTTGTCCAGTACAGTTTAATACAGAGCAGGGGGGTAACTACAGACCTTGTGAAGAGAACAACATAGGGAAGAAATTATTTGCGGTACTGATGATTATACTGGTGATTATAATGCCACCAGTAGAGTGCAGGACAGGAGGCATAATGCATTTTTCGAGGTAGAGGATTTGACACAGCACATCTGCGTAGGAGAGCACAGCTCTGATCCGATTGACCACCAGCGTAACCACCAGGTATGGTAATAGTGCCCCTAGAGCCGCAGCCCATGGCCATGACAATGACTTAAATTAGCTGGTCTCAGGAGGCTCTCTTTAGGGTCTATCAAGAGCCTTAACCTTGGATCTCCAGAAGGGCCTTTACTGTTAATCCCCCCTTAGGGGTATGGGGTTGCTTTGTCAAACTATTTACCTGGCTATCCCATGGTAAAGAAAAGCCAAAGGTGGTGATGGATGGAGCGTTGACAATACAAACACTCACCCCCAGTCAACTGATCTGGGTTTAATCCATCACCGTTCTTTAGCTCACTCCGCCACCCCAGTTCAGACATGGCCATATGCAAATCAGTCTGACCCTGTGCCTCATGGGAACAGTCCAGCCCGAACTGCCAATCCATGTCTTCCCTGGACCGGAATCAAGCTTCCCAGGACTGGTTTCTGGCATTACAGCCGTCTTCAGCCGGGCTTGCTTGACTCCAGTGTCAAAGTGAGCAAGGGACTCACGTCTGAGCATACCCTGCCAACTTTGGGCGAACAAAGAAAAATCAAAGGTGGTGATGGACGGAGCGTTGACAATACAAACACTCACCCCCAGTTAACTGATCTGGGTTTAATCCATCACCGTTCTTTAGCTCACTCCGCCACCCCAGTTCAGACATGGCCATATGCAAATCAGTCTGACCATGTGCCTCATGGGAACAGTCCAGCCCTAGCTGCCAAGCCATGTCTTCCCTGGACTGGAATCAAGCTTCCTAGGACTGGTTTCTGGCATTACAGCCGTCTTCAGCCGGGCTTGCTTGACTCCAGTGGCAAAGTGAGCAAGGTACTCACGTCTGAGCATACCCTGCTAACTTAGGGCGAACAAAGAAAAACAAAAGGTGGAGATGGGCGGAGATGGGCGGAGCGTTGACAATACAAACACTCACCCCCAGTCAACTGATCTGGGTTTAATCCATCACCGTTCTTCAGTTCACTCCGCCACCCCAGTTCAGACATGGCCATATGCAAATCAGTCTGACCCTGTGCCTCATGTGAACAGTCCAGCCCGAACTGCCAAGTCATGTCTTCCATGGACCGGAATCAAGCTTCCCAGGACCAGTTTCTGGCATTACACTCGTCTTCAGCCGGGCTTACTTGACTCCAGTGGCAAAGTGAGCAAGGGACTCACGTCTGAGTATACCCTGCCAACTCAGGGCGAACAAAGAAAAACCAAAGGTGGTGATGGACGGAGCGTTGACAATACAAACACTCACCCCCAGTCAACTGATCTGGGTTTAATCCATCACCGTTCTTTAGCTCACTCCGCCACCCCAGTTCAGACATGGCCATATGCAAATCAGTCTGACCCTGTGCCTCATGGGAACAGTCCAGCCCGAACTGCCAAGCCATGTCTTCCCTGGACCGGAATCAAGCTTCCCAGGACCGGTTTCTGGCATTACAGTCGTTTTCAGCCAGGCTTGCTTGAATCCCATGGTAAATCCTGTTTTCAAGGGACCCAGAGCTGGATAAGCACAGCACCCTATGCTTGCCGCAGCCTTGCTCTTCCCCACAGCCACTCAACTCCTTTTCTTTACTGCAGATACTTTGGGGGGATGGCCAGCAATCAGCCTAGCAGCCTCAAGTCAGTGTCAGCTAGGCCCGCTTGTTGGCCCTGCGACCGTTCCTTTCACATGGCCTTACAGCAGTTTTTGGCCAATTTGCAAACCGGTCTCACAGTCCAGTGTGTCGCCCTTGCCCCCGCTCCATATTTTTGCTGTTTTTATTGTTGATCACTCTGGTACCTCTTACATCCCTTGCTCCTCTCCATTCAAGTCAAGTGACAATTCTGGAAATCCTGGATTTAGGAGCGGGTCAGTCTCCCATCAAATTCTACCACCAAAGTTCCTTCGTAAGCGGGAGCCCTTGACCCCACAGGGCAGCCTCGGCAACCACGGGAACGAAGTATCCCGCTACATTACAACCATTACGACCAGCACTATTTACAAATAGCCAAAGCACTGGTAGGATGAAATGCACCATTTATTATGCATTTGGGCGGCAACATTGTGTTATGGGTCTCCATTGGTCTGACGCGTTTCAGCTGTATAGCCTTAATCATAGACCCTCCTTCCGTAGTTCGTCAAAATACTCGAAGTCCCACAATGCATTCTTGCAATAAGTACCACTCCAGGCAAAATGCTTGCTTTCACAGATTCCATTACTGCATTGTTCATGCTGCCACAGTACCTTTGTCAATGTCGTTTTTCATCATTATTTATATATATATATATATGACATTCTTAGCAATGCAAACATAGATTCTCAGCAACATTTATTAAATGTGTATTTTCTCAATATTTTCCAAAAAGTCTGAGCAGTACATCCCTTCCTGATTGAGACTGATCATGAAAATAACGTACCATGGGATACAACATTGAGTCTGGTAATATATAATTATGTCCAGGGCTTACATTTAAATCCTGATTATTATTATGAACCATTTCTCCCACATCTTTTTCTCATCTCCTGGGGCTTCCTCCTGAAGGCTTGCCTTGTTGGTATCTTGAATTATGCGTGTAATATTTAGCTGCAATACTGGGGAAGCAGGAATATTCATACAAAACGATTTCTAGTCATGCATACTTTGCATAGAAGCTGGTTGGGATCGGAGTCAGTGACTGCATGTCCCTCTGCACTTGGGGGACATAAGCATTCTGTATTCTATCTGGATTCTGTCGATATTCCAGTCTTCACTGCCCAATTTTAACACAGAAATGATAGGCAGTGTTCTTCTTCAACACATCAATGCTTGCAATCATTCCAGGAATATTCACCATCCCTCTTCAGTGTCTTTGCATTTGGGTTATTCACTTTCTCAATGTCACACCTTGCCTTCCATTAATTCCAACATTTCCAGATTGAACATAACCCTAACACCTGATTCGGGGTACTCCTCTCAAATTGTTTTGCCTGAGCAACCATCAGCTTCTCCTTGATGGTCTGCTGCTTTGCATCAATCCAATCACTGTTGTATTTGGCAAGCTTCAAAATCTTGTCTATACTCTTTGTCTACCAGCACATTTCGATTTGCTGTATGTGATTATGAAGTTCCGGATGTAAACCCATGACAAATGCAGAGATGAAAGCACTAGCACCATCTTTTTTGGGTTCTTTGACTCCACTGTTCTTCCATAAAATCTGCATAATTAACATCTCTCGCAGGCACTTCTTCTTCAAATGTTTACCTACCTGCTTGCATTTGTCTGCTACCTCTACAAAAGATTCGTTATTAGGCGTAAATGTTGCTGGTTCTTCAGTCCACTTGAAATGGTAGTCAACCTATACACTTCCTTGTACCACTTCTCAGGTTTTTCTCTCACTTTCGGAAATTTGTCATGAAAGCATACAGATCCATTCTCAACCAGGGTAATTGCACATAGGTTTCTCCATATACATCCTTTAATAGAAAATCTGTCACTGTCTTGTCTTATTTCTGGATGGACCAACTGGACCTCTTCATATTCTTCCCTGTCTCTGTAGCATTCTTTTCACTTCCTGTCCCTCTCTTCCATGTTCCCTGTATTCCTTAAAGTCACTTCACTCTTTTGTTTTTTTTCAAATAAATCTTTAATGTGAGCTCTTAAAGTCATTAAACTCAATTACTTTATTTCTCCACTAACAGCCCGTCCTGACGTTGTCCGGAAGCAATTAGGCTTCAGGGCCCCCGCCCGCGCCGACGTTGTCCGTGGGTCCCCCGGAGCCTTCCTCCATATATTGCAGTATTATACCTCTATGTTTACTTTGTACGCTTTTGTAACCTGCACATGTAACTTTTTCCTCCTGTAATGAACCGTTTGGCTCACTTTTTTAATGCTCCATTTGCTTCCTCTTGCTACCTGCACACATCACTTTTTCCTCCTATACCTCTATGTTTACTTTCTACGCTTTTGTAACCTGCACACGTAACTTTTTCCTCCTGTAATGCACCGTTTGGCTCACTTTTTTAATGCTTCGTTTGCTTTCTCTTGCTACCTGTACACGTCACTTTTTCCTCCTATACCTCTATGTTTACTTTCTACGCTTTTGTAACCTGCACACGTAACTTTTTCCTCCTGTAATGCACCGTTTGGCTCACTTTTGTAATGCTCCGTTTGCTTCCTCTTGCTCCCGATGTACGCTTTTGTAACCTGCACACGTAACTTTTTCCTCCTGTAATGTACCGTTTGGCTCACTTTTGTGATGCTCCGTTTGCTTCCTCTTGCTCACAATTTTCATTTTTGCTTCATTTTTCCGCCGCTCACCGCTCCTAAATAAATAAATAAATAACCTACCTCATCCGCCGCTCACCGCTCCTCCCCGCCTGTCCGCCGCTCCTCACCGCTCCTCCCCGCGCCATGTCCGCCGGTCCTCCTCACGCTCCTGGACGCTGCTCCTCCCCGCGCTCCTCACGTCGGGCACGCACGTCGCGGCCGGTGCTTCTTCCAAGGGACTACTTTTTTTGGGGGTAAATTTTTTAAATAACGTATATTTATTAAGTTTATATAGCCTATGTCCATCTGCACACCCTGATGATTACAACGATGTATCGGGTGTGTGGAATGGCGCTGTAGTTCCAGAGTTTACCCGCCTCAAAGGTTCAAAGTTCTTCCTTTATATTAGTAGTATAGATTGGTTAAATCCATCTTGTAATTTCTTCTCACATTTTTCGTTTTGTTGATATCGACCTCACACCCATCAGCTCATTCTTCGAGCTCCTTGTATGCCTCATTTGCACATTTAGATTCTTCCTCGATTTGGTATTGCTTTTCATTGAATGACAACAGTCCATTAAGATCAACTATCCCTTGTAACATTTCCCCAAATTCCATTTTTAAAAGATCAACGTCAATAATTTTCTTTGTAGGAACCCCTTCAACCACACCTGATGAATTCAAAGTTGAGAAACAGCTGTGATATGTCTGCTAGTACTCAGCAGTGCTGTCATTGCAGCTTCAGCTGGGGAACTTGCTACTGTGCTCACACACACATGCGTAACTGATCTCTGTGTTTAAACTACAGCACTATCTTCTGCTGCACTCTTATTGGGTATTATAACAGTATCAGGACCAGGTCCTAGTCTGTGTACCCCATCAGTATGTGGAGGAGTTCTTAAATTCACAAGATGATTTAAAAAGTTATCTTCCTCATCTAAATCTTGATTCTGTTTTTATGTTTTTCCGGCATCAGTGTTTTTTTCCTGCAATTTCTTTTAATTTTGCAAGAAAAACTCTCACTCCTTCCATCAAATCTTCTCTCTAACAACTTTGCTGTCTGTTCCACTTACTCTCATGCCATTGCTTAAAAGAACATTTTACCTGCTTTGAAATTTTCTTTCTCTTCGTCTCTGTCGCCATTCAAACCTATTTGTTCAATGGCAATGCAAGTCTTTATAGGAAGCCATATGTTCATGCCATTTCAGAAATCCAGATGCACATGTAAATCCCAATGTCTGTTAGAATTTCGTATGCAGGTATGCCCTTGGCAGGTAATTTCTGACCCTCAGTAGAAGGTTCAACAGAAAGATTAGGCTTTTCCAACACGGCACCCATTATTTTCACTCAAATTATAGTCTACAAATCACAAATATGAAATAACAAACAACAGCCAATCCTAGTGCGGCTCTGTCAAAGTTCAACCTATCGCAGTGCTGCTCTGTCAGAAACTAACCAATGACTGCACACTAATGGATAGAATACTTGAAATAATGTCAGCCAATGGTAAGAGCTTGGTGGCACATCATTGACCTGAGATTGTACCCAGCCAATACACAAATTAGTCTTGACCCTGGTCCAATCGTAGAAGTTCAGCTTGAACTGCCATGCCAGGTCTTCCCCGAACCAGAACACATGCAACCTGGGACTGGCTTTATCCTAATTTCGGATCATCAGCTAGCTATAGCTTGCTTCCAGTGACACAGAAAGGAAAAAAATATTAGAAAATACACTTCTATACATAATATAAAACTCATTTTAAAAGGAATTGCATTAAATCAGTCTGTCGATGTGTAAATGCATACTGCACATTGTTAATGAGGGACAAAAATGTAAATTCAAAAAAATTAACTTGCAGTGCACATCAAACTACAACAATGAAAATCTGAAGATGAATCATTTCCGCAAAACAATCTCCCAAAATTTTCCAATATTTCTGTGAATGGTATGCAGCTGTTAGTTTTGATTTTGGGGGTGTATCCAGGGATTCACATTGTTTCTAACAATAATTAAATAAAACACCAGCCCCTTTAGTATTTGGTAAAAGAACCCTGACAACATAGTAGATAAAGTGAGGGCTTATAGTCCTAAATTTCCTTCTTGCGCAAGAAATTTACAATATGAATATTATTTTTTGATCAGAGAGTTGGTCCCGCATAGCAAGTTCCTGAAGTCAGTTAGCAAGCTGTGCAAGCATACTAAGAATGTAAATGTAAATTGATACTTGTATAGCGCACTACTCACCCGCAAGGGTCTCAAGGCGCTTGTACGAATACCGCTGTGGAACCCATCCTGGCTTTCCCTGTGAGGCGTCCACTCCTGGGCACCCCCAAGGTGGAGGCCAGGCATCCTTAGCGTTGTGGGGGCCATTGTGGAGATTAAGCAAGCTATTGCCCAGAGTTGCAAAGTGGGACTCCATGATTGGAATAGGCACCGAGGCGAGAATTATCAGGTCCGTGGAATTTTGAGCCCAACACCCGCCGAGGCGGGGAATTGAACCCTGGTCCCGGGCTAGACCTCTGCATCAGGGTCTGCCGCTCTAACCATTGAGCCACACTTCTCCAATGACCAAAGACTGTAGTTCTAAAATACTACTAATGCTTTGCTCGGTTTAAGGTGGTCACTTTCAGGTTAATATTAGCCCAGGACAAGGAACAGGAGATGTCAACAAAGCTAGTAGAGCTCCTGAGAGTTGAGTGCATTGCGTGATGGCCATGCTACTGATATGTCAGATGATACAGATGTATGATATGTCTATTGGTAGTTATGAAAACTCATCTGGGAAGGGTAGAGATCCTTGCCATTTTCTCTTAGAGGATGTTACCCTAGCTTTTGTGTAGGGCACTTTCATCAGGACAAACACATTCCTGGAAACCCCCTACTCATGTCCTTCTCATCCTTAATGGCAATGAAAAGGCTTGAGTTAAAGTCAAAAGGTCAAGCGGTTTTACAATAAAAAGACTGATAAATGGTTGGGTACGGAATAATAAACCTGATCCTGAAAATAGAGAATAAATTACTGGAATAGTGTTAGAAGAAATAGTTGCAGCCTAGCTTCAATTATTCGTGAATTGATAGGAATAAAAACTCTTTGCTGGGGCTTACATGCTGATATATTTGGCACTTTTCATAGTCAGAAAACTAGTGGTGGTCAGAAGGCATGGTGATGAATCAACTGAAGGATGTTGGTTTTAGGATGCAGGAATGTGATTTAAATTTCCAGTTTCTAGTAAATGTGAAAGATAATTTTGGAAGCCAAAATAAACTTTCTATTTTATCCCATCATAACCATAACGTGTTGTTAGGGAAGGCCCAAAAACAAAGGTGCAGTCATTGATTCATGTGCAATATAAGCTCATCCTCACTATTCAAGCAGCATTTGGGAGTGGTGGGTCACGGTAGTCATCACTAAAGTTGGCTGAACCAGTGAAAGCCTGAACGAGGCTCAAGCCACATGCCCTGCTCTGGCTTAGCCCTAGGTCTTTTTGAACTCTCAGGCCAAAAGCAATGCTACCCTTAAATGGACAACCAACCTCCTCCTCTTGTATGTGGGAGGCTAGATGAAGAAAGTCTGGGAGAGAATTGTCGGACATGGTTGTTTAGAGAAAAGGATTCAAAGAACACTACCATTCTTCTCTTCAAATTCTTTTGGACCCCTACCCAAGGTGCAAGAGATGAGAGGCAGGTCATCCATAAATTGCTTGTAGGGGACACTTGCACTGCCATGCCGCATACCAAATAGGCAGGCATCCGCGTGTGGGACTTGAGGTGGCACCATGCCAAAGCAGCTGCGGCCTGTGGAGGGAGTTCCGTGGGGAAGGCAGGCGGGGCGGGGGAGGGTCAGGGATGATAAAAACCGGAATATGGATGATTGCAGGTAAGTAAACCATTAAATTAATCAAAAGAATTTTGTTCCGTGCCCTGCATCGCAAAATGCGATGCAGGGCGTGCTACGAAATTTGTTTTATTAATTTAATTGTTTACTTCAAGAACTGTAAGAAACTTGTTCTTGCCTATTTTGTAGCTTACACTGGTGTTGTCTATATTAATTCTTTCTCTAACTTATTTAAGCTTTTTATTTTTATTTTGTGTTTGTGTGCGTCTGTGTGTGTGTTTGTGTGTGTATGTGTGTGTGTATGTATGTTGAGAAAACTCAGGGGCATATTAGCAAGGGCAATATCGCCGCTTTAGCTGGACTTTTCCCCGCTAAAGCGGCAATATTTTTATCGCCCTATTAGCAAGCTGTCCCTAACAGCAGTTAGCGACAGCTTTTAGGCAATAGCTACAGGGTTGGGCGATATTTATCGCTAATGACATGCAAAGTGGGCGTACTCATACTGTTAGCGACTGAAAACAGTGGCTAACACAGCTATCGCCTATTAGCAAGGCAGGCGAAGCGATAAAAAAAAACACACTAAGCGCGATTATTGCTGTAAACTAACACCTGCTAAAAAGTTGGTTTACTTGTATAGTCAATGGGGGGTGGATTATCAGATTAAGCCCCCATTGTGTTAATGCGGGAATATGCTGGATTTCCCACGATATTCTCGTATTTCGATGCTATCGCTGGATATTTTAGCACAATGGAGAAAAACGTTGCTAATAGCATGTTTTCTCCGCTAAAATATCCAGCGATAGTCAGCGATAAAATAAAAATCGCTAACCACGTTCAGCGATAAATATCGCTATTTCTTGCTAATAGGCCCCTAAATAACTTAGCAAGGCTATTGGAGCAGAGGACTACAACTGAGTCCAAATTGTGTGCCAGAAGTCAGGAGGCATGCTGATGGAAGCTTGTCCTCCACATGCAGACTGCTCCAGCCTATGATAGTGATGTTTAGCCTTAATGATTTGATGCTTATCCTCACTGATGTGATGCTTATCCTCAGTGATGTTATCTGCCAGCATGGCAACATAAAAAATTCAGAACCGAATACCCCCTAAAATTATCTGTTCATAGCTAGCTCATGAAAACCATAAGTTGTGCCCCACCATGCAAACTATAACTCACACCTCAAATGCAAAAACGTTGAATTTCCAAATACCGACAGCAATAAACAACAGCACTTTACAACATAAAACCATTAAATAACAAGACATATCAAAACAGAACACAAAATTGGTCCAGCGCACTTAAACAAAAAGTAACTAAATTCTATATACACATATTGATTATTCAAAGGCAGAATCAGTGGTCTTGTAGAAGTTCATTCTTTATTAAATCTTCATTTAAAAGTCTGTAGCCCTAGCCAACACGTTTCATCCTTCAGAGACTTCTTCAGGGCTACAAATAACACATACATACAAAAAATATTATCCAAAATAGTGATACAATATTTACAGTTAAAACAATTTTCAATTCAATACATTTTTACAATCCTTATCTCAATATATACAATTTATACAATATTTACAATCATCATGTAGTCCAAGTCATACAAATTTATGAATTCCTCCACTGATTCTACATCACTTGTCTTTACACATTTATAACCTTTTGTAAGTAGAAGAACAGCTTCAAAACACACTTGGGCCTATTTCATATATTATCATTTTATTCTTCTTCTTTTTGGATTTTTCTCTTCCCACAAGATCTTAATGGGTTACTAGAGAGAATAATGCTAATTGGAGGTAGCTTACCGAAATACATCTGTAACATGGAATGGTCATACGCCAGTTTCAGTGTGTCCTCTTATAAAGGACAGTCATAGAGCACAAGTCTATAACAAAATTGAAAACAGCACCCTTAGTATTATCCATGGTATTGTTTCATTACGCAAAACAAGAGCATCTGAGCCCACACAGTTGCCAAAATTAAATCACCTCAAAAGAAAGGGTTTTACGTCCTCCTTATGATAATACTTCCTCAAAATTTGTGGTAACTCGTTTTCACGTTGGTGAATATCTTCGAAAACAGTGATTCCTTTAATGGGTCACTATAAGAAGCAAGACAAAGGAATGGGGATGTTGTTATAGTGTATCCATTCTATTCACGTCCAATTTTACTATCTAGTATAATTTCTTATATTTTATTTAAATTATCAATTTCCTATTTCTGATGTTTACTATAATTTTAACCATTTAGGAAAATAATTTTATTATAAACAGAGCCGCATAACGTATATTTAGCATATTTTTCATGTTTTTAGACCAGAAGCGGGTGTTAACATCTCTTTAGTAACCACGATAAGCAAACTGTATTTCCCGCTGCGCCATCTTGGAACATCTGATGTATGCTTTATTACCAGCCACACTCCTCTTATTTTGTTGACTAGCAAAAGGGGGTACTCGGTGCCCTAATCAGAGTTATGATACCAAGGGATGTGCAGTTTTAGTTACAATGAGGAGAGACTGCTCAACCTTAATTACTTGGCCGTTGTTTTAGACCACGTCAACGCGCCTGTCCAGGTGGACGGAATTACTTGTAGACGGAATGCTAATGCAGCGCCATCTTAGAACGTCTATCGAGCATTTAAAAAACGTTCCAAACATCTCTAAGTCAATCATTGGCACATGCCACAGGATTCTAAGTATCCTACACAAAACGTGTAATAAGAGGACGCGCAAATTTATATCAAAAGCACCAGCACATCGAAATAATCTGTGCGGCATAACTTCCTGCCTGCATTAGGTCACCCAAATCTCCCCATTATTTAACAGTATTTCTCGGGCCCCATATGGGTTTTTTAACAGTACAGATACCCCAATAGGATTTACTTCTTTTTCCGATATCGGCCGGCTCCATAGCTTGGCGTCCTCCGTGATGGCATACAAAAGTGAATGAAAATTCAATGTGAGTAGCACTCCTCTTTTTAGAAATTATTTTTAGTTTAGATTCTTTCTTACCACATGCGTGCTGCGGAGGTGGCACGTTTGTCCACACACCGTGCCTATAACTTAACAACCTATCTGGAGTGGATAGACCACTCAACCTCTGCGCACTGTTGCTCCTGGTCAATATATCATACCAGATTAATCATTCTAATTTTTTCAATTTGTTGAACAGTTTTCAGTGTGACTCAATCATAACATGTAACTCTTAACCAAGTTAACTCAAGATTTCTTATTTAATCATCAAATTCATTAATTGATATCTTGGAAATGTAATGTAAACAAATATTAACATTTCACAAATTCAACATAATCTTTCTTGGCAGTATACAGTTGTCGTAGCCCGATGCATTTCGAGTCCCCTCGGACTCTTCCTCAGGGGCCTGTAAATATAACCAGTTCATAACATAAGCTTATGTTTGTAACATATATAGTAACAGATTCAATTTCGTAAAACAATGTAATGCAGAAGACAACAAAATTCATTTGCATTTAATTCGGATGCTTGAAATAAAATGACAAAACTTGACTATGAGCTTGTTGGGTACAGATACCACCACCACACCTCTGTGGAGAACTGTGAACCGCCTAAAAAAACGTATACTCACACACAGAACCAAAGAAACGCGCCCTTCCTGTGAACAGAAAAATCTATATGTAAACAACTGATACAAAACGTGAAAAAACTACCAACGACATGCTCCAGGGGGTTCCTGGTCTTACCTCAGCTCTCTAATACGGACACAACCGCGTTTTAGACTTTTAACCCAACTGACGGCCACTACCTGTGGATAAACGCGAAAACCATCCTTAATCTTCACTCTTTCCTTTTTAAACCTAAATGTTTGCGTATAAGAGATCAAAAAATCTGAAGGAGTTGCTGAAGACTCCAACCACCAGCAGGAGGCAGACTCATAAAGGGATGAAACGGTGCTCGAATTGTGTCCACTGTCACAATGTCATAGTTGGAACCACCTTACATCACCCACAGACTGGTAAAACTGTTGAACTGCACCATGATAGTGACTGTAACTCTAAGAATGTGATTTACTACATGTAGTCACACTGAAAACTGTTCAACAAATTGAAAAAATTAGAATGATTAATCTGGTATGATATATTGACCAGGAGCAACAGTGCGCAGAGGTTGAGTGGTCTATCCACTCCAGATAGGTTGTTAAGTTATAGGCACGGTGTGTGGACAAACGTGCCACCTCCGCAGCACGCATGTGTTAAGAAAGAATCTAAACTAAAAATAATTTCTAAAAAGAGGAGTATCTACATGTAGTAAATCACATTCTTAGAGTTACAGCCACTATCATGGTGCAGTTCAACAGTTTTACCAGTCTGTGGGTGATGTAAGGTGGTTCCAACTATGACATTGTGACAGTGGACACAATTCGAACACCGTTTCATCCCTTTATGAGTCTGCCTCCTGCTGGTGGTTGGAGTCTTCAGCAACTCCTTCAGATTTTTTGATCTCTTATACGCAAACATTTAGGTTTAAAAAGGAAAGAGTGAAGATTAAGGATGGTTTTCGCGTTTATCCACAGGTAGTGGCCGTCAGTTGGGTTAAAAGTCTGAAACGCGGTTGTGTCCGTATTAGAGAGCTGAGGTAAGACCAGGAACCCCCTGGAGCATGTCGTTGGTAGTTTTTTCATGTTTTGTATCAGTTGTTTACATATAGATTTTTCTGTTCACAGGAAGGGCGCGTTTCTTTGGTTCTGTGTGTGAGTATACATTTTTTTAGGCGGTTCACAGTTCTCCACAGAGGTGTGGTGGTGGTATCTGTACCCAACAAGCTCATAGTCAAGTTTTGTCATTTTATTTCAAGCATCCGAATTAAATGCAAATGAATTTTGTTGTCTTCCGCATTACATTGTTTTACGAAATTGAATCTGTTACTATATATGTTTCAAACATAAGCTTATGTTATGAACTGGTTATATTTACAGGCCCCTGAGGAAGAGTCCGAAGTGACTCGAAATGCATCGGGCTACGACAACTGTATACTGCCAAGAAAGATTATGTTGAATTTGTGAAATGTTAATATTTGTTTACATTACATTTCCAAGATATCGATTAATGAATTTGATGATTAAATAAGAAATCTTGAGTTAACTTGGTTAAGAGTTATATGTTATGATTGAGTCACACTGAAAACTGTTCAACAAATTGAAAAAATTAGAATGATTAATCTGGTATGATATATTGACCAGGAGCAACAGTGCGCAGAGGTTGAGTGGTCTATCCACTCCAGATAGATACAAAAGTGAATGCCACGGGCGCCATTTTAACCTCTTCGAGGCTCATGACGAGCTGAGCTCGTCATGAGCCATGGTCATGAGCCGTGGAACGCTTGCATGCGGGGATAATTTCCAGGCTGTGCTGAGCGTTCCACGGGAAAGGGTGTGGCCGTGACAAGCTGAGCTCGTCATGAGCACAGGAGCGCCGTGCCTCATGATGAGCTCAGCTCGTCATGAGCATGGGGGCGCTGTGCGCGCCCCCTCACCCCCAGCACAGCGGGGGATTAACCCCTGCAGCGAAGGGGTTAAAGGCCGCAGACAAGTGAATAATACAATACACCTGGTTTTGGGACCGGTACGAGGGCCGATAAGCAAAGTTTAGCACCAGCGCCATCTTAGAATGGCTGTATTGTAATAGATTTCTATACGTGAAATCACTATTTTCTCATCAATAGATTATCGTTTTGATGCGATTTTCGTTTTTTTATTATTTCAGTGTAAAGCGGAAAAATATTCTGGTATATTATTCAAGCCAAAAAATTGAGTGTTACATTATTTTTTTATATTTTTTCAAACGTATAAGTAAGTTACAGTAGACTTTTGTTTACAAACACGTAGGTATTCCGATCTATATGCCGGGATTACTTCTGTTTTGGCTCTTGTGTCCATATACTAGCCTAAATTGCTACTACGTGGGCTGGCGCCATCTTGTGATATAAACTTTGTCCCTAAATTCACCCGCAGTTACATCAATCCCATTCTAGGGTATGTCTCACCTCAAAGGGATGTGGTTAGATAAGAAGTCAACTCAATTTAATAAAAACTCCTCCTGATGTATACATTTTAAGTGTCATACAATACTTATATTAGAACATAGTTTTATGGCATGTAATCAGCTTCACTTTACATATTATGTCTAACATGCTATATTGCTTTCAATTCACCATGTGTGTGTTCATTCACAAATACCCTTAAGGAAACTAAATTCTGGACTAACTATAATAATTCAAATGTATCCCAAAGATTAAAATTTGTCATTATTCAGATACAGCTTGGCACAATAGGATACAAGTGCAAATACACTACCAATTTCTATTTTTGATAATGTATATTAAACTAACATGCATCAGAAAATTCGTCATCACAATGTGAACAGTGGCTTGTTGTGACAGATTCCGTAAACCATTGACTTTTTTCTCACATTATACAATACGGGTCCTGATACAATGCATTGACATCTGAAGTCCATTTTTACAAAAAATAATGTAGTTCATTACATGTATTAAGCCCCAAGGCTGTAGTCCTCAATCGACAAATCCATCCAGCCTCTGCCTTTCTTAGAGCCAGCTCACGATCCCCACCCCTGGATGGTGTTTCCACATGTTCTAATGCGTGAAACCAGACATTTCTTTCCAAGGGATGACTTTTCTGTATATGAGCCGCCACAGGGTATTTTTCATCATTATTCCTAATCGCCCTGATATGCTCCTGCATTCTGATCTTCAGACATCTAATGCTGCTTCCTATGTAAATCTTGTTACATGCACAACCCAATGCATAGACTGTGTAGGTAGTGTTACAATTGATGAATGTCCGGATGACATACTCTCTTTCAGTGTTGTACTTGAATTTCGTTTTTTTATTCACACCAAATTGGCATGTCACACATGAGCCACAAACATAAAAACCAGCCGGTTTTTCAGTTAACCATGATATTCCACTCTTCTCTTATATCATAAACAGGAAGCATCCAAGAGTAATATAGCCAACCAAAGGGGAGATTTTCCTTAAGTCTCCTGATTCACTTTGGATTTGGACCCCAAAGAAAGCCCCTAAAAACATATAAAGATAGGCTAAACTAGACGCATTTACATTCCTGCAAATTTGGCTTGGATGGCTCAGGAGCTTTTAATTTTGACCTCCTAGCCCTGTTTTAACATAGGTACGTCTACGTGGCCCTGCCACCAATACAATTCTGTTCACTGATTGCACCGGCCTCCAAGAAGCTTGATATTTTTGCCTTTCAAGTCAATAATGAGGGTGCTTATAATAAAACTTTTCAGCAAAAAATATTTCTGTCACGATGGATGTATTAATAGACCACAGAGGCAGAAATATCACTTGAGTAATTTCTCTGACAAGCACCAAGGATATTATGGATGTGAATCTTCAACTACCTTCTCCAAAGACAAACTCTCTGACAGTGCTGAAGAACTGTTGACTTCCACAAACATCATTACTCCCCTTGAGCTACTTGTACCATTACTTAATTTAGAGAAGAATCACAGCAGCATCCAGTCATGTGTTGATCATATCGGAGTGAGGGTGACTATTTCCCTCACTAACTCCCTAGTCAGAGAAGTGTTCAGTGATAACATAATACATATTCTTTTGCAAATAGTAAGCTAGAGAGATACTCGAAAAAATACAACATTTTTTGGAATGCATGTACATCAGTCTACAGTGACATGCAAGTTCTACTAACTTTGAAAAACCACTGTCAACAGTTGTAGATAGCACTACCACTCAAGTTTTCACGGAGCTTGTTAGACCTGTCAGGCTTAGATTGGTTTTCCCACCAAACATTTTGCCTACTCCATTATTTGTTGATTTTAATTTTCGTTAGCTTTAGGACTCTATGCACTTTACCACTGCCAACCAGTGCTAGAGTGCTTGTGCTCCCTCCTTAAAACATGGTAACATTTGCCTACAAATGATTAATTTGCTTATAGGTCACTAGTAAAGTGGTACACCATGTACCAAGGGCCTGAAAATTAAAAGTGGACCTTCAGCACATGTTGTGCTATCCACTTAGCCTTTTTGAAATCTATCTTAGGCCTGCCATTTCAGCCTGTGTGCGGTTTTAAACTGTCAATGCCACTAACTGACTGACTGAATTATTTATGAAGCGCACTATTGCTGAGGAATCTTGGCGCTGTGTGAGGATTAGGATGAGCACTTCCAGTCTAGGATTTAGTAAATAGCCAGGTTTTTAAAGCCTTTCTAAGCAGGATCTTGTTCGTTTCCAGGCGTAGCTCCGTGGTAAAAGAATTCCACAATTTTGCCACCTGAAAAGAGAAAGCCTTGCCACCCCATTGGGCTCTCTTTATCCTAGGTAGGCAAACCAGGCCCAAACTGCCAGATCTTAATGTGCAAGACGGTATATAGCGAGGAAAAAGAGATTTCATATCCTCTGCACCTCCTCCATTTACAGCTTTGTATACTAGGCATAAAGCCTTAAACTGCACCCGTCGTCGAACAGGAAGTCAATGTAGTACCCGTATGCCATTGGACATCGGGTGGTGTTTCGGAAGATCCAGCAGCACTCTTACAGCAGCATTCTGCAATGACTGGCATTTGGAGAGCTGTCTTTATCCAATTCCAACATGCAGTGCATTGCAATTGTCAATTCAAGATAGAACCAAGGCTCGTACTACTATCTTCCTTAATGCAAAAGGTATAAATGGTAGTATTTTTCGGAGGACCTTAATCGTGACGAAACAGGTCAAGGTGACCCGATTGACTTGCGAGGTGAGTGTTAGATCTTTGTCAATCACAAAACCTAAGTTCTTAACTTTTTGTGCCGGGACGGGACAGATGCCAGCTTCTGTGGGCCACTTTAACCATTATAAATAGAAGGTTTTTGGCCAAATTCTATCACCTCGCTTTTCTCTGTGTTGGGCTTTAAAAAAGTCTTATTCATCCAGCTCTTAACACTTATGAGGTGATTTCGGAAGCGCTCCACTGTGACTTCAACACTCTGAGTAAGTGACACCACTAACTGAGTGTCATCTGCGTATGACACCAGTTTCAGGCCTTGATCTTTCATCAGTTTGGCCAATAGGGTCACATACAGATTAAACAATGTGGGAGATAACGCTGATCCCTGGGGGACTCCACACTGGAGAAAAAACTGTCCTGATTGAATTCCATCCCAGGAGATTTGTTGTACTCTGGGAATCTGTGCTTTAGTTGCCCATTCCCTAATCCTTCAAAATTGGAAATCAGAGGAGGTACCATCTCATTTTAAATGGGTAAATAAAATGAGACGGACAAAAAAGTTTGAAGAGGCTTACGCCAAAAGAGTTGGGGCAATGAAAAAGTTCACCAGCACTAATATAAGAAGTGCAGGTCAGATTTGGTAGCACTTCTTTGCGGCAGGTCCCTTGCCCAAGTAGAATGTTTTCAAATTAAGAAAATACATTTTGGATATTTAGCACTTTAGCACATGATGCTATATTAATAAAGAAAAGTCTAGGCCAGGCATGCTAACACTTCCCTCGGGCAGGGTTCTTGCATAAGTAGAAGGTTTATCAATTAATAAAATATGACTTGTCGTGTGGGCAAAGGTAAATGCTATAATAGCAATATAAGGGTGTCTGCTATGGCTAGGTTATTGTACTTTGCACTACCTGTACTTTAATTAGGACTGTGAAATGATTGCACTCTGCAATTCTTGTTATGTATTTCTTGTTTTCTATCAAACCGTATATTAATGATTATTGCTAAATGTGATGAATTATCAGATTTTATTAGATGTTGCTTGATGTTTATAACGATCCCTGGATCATTGTTCACTGTATAAACGTTTTATTGCCATCTGCTCTGCTCAATAAGAAAATGTCAAAAAAAAAAAGATTTGTTGGACTCTGGAGTCCAAGAAGAACCTGAGCAAGGTTAGTGCAGTGTCCCTAATACCCACAGCTTTGAGCCTTTCTAGTAGGACCACATGGTTTACGGTGTCAAAAGCTGCCGTTAAGTCAAGAAGTATTAGGACAGCTCCATGGCCCTACGGATTTCCTCTGTTGCCATTATTAGAGCAAATTCCGTAGAGTGTCGTGATCTGAAGCCATGTTACATGGAGTCCAGGGTATTGTTAATATCCACAAATCCATTAGATCCTGATTCATAGCTTTCTATAATGTTTTAGATGGCAGAGGGAGACAGGATACAGGACTATAATGCTTGGTATCCTGAGGGTCCAGTTTGTCTTATACAGGCCTTTTTCCATCTCTGAGGGAACATTCCGGATCTCATAATCTCATTGAGAAGAGGAGTCAGAGAAGCACTTACCACTTCAGAGGATACATGGAGGATACAGGGGGGGGGTGGTTTAAGGAACCTGACTTAATTTGAGTTAGCAGGTTAATGATCTGTTTTTCTTTAAGGAAAGAAAATGGGTACAGACAATTCAGGGTTGAAGAGGTCTCAATGAATTCCCTGTTGTCATTTCTCACATTTACTGGCAAGTTTTGAAGTTCAATATACACTTCTTGGACATTTTGCTGAAAGAACAGAGCCAGTTTGTCAACAAAATTTTGGTCTGGGACAAACATTGTGTCACGAGGACACTAAGTTAAGATTGATATTGTTTTAAGTAGTTCCTTGGTGGATTTTTGTGGCCTCTTGATTTTTTTGGTAAAGTACGCGGTCTTGGCCTGTTTTATTACCGTTTTGTACTCCTCCAAGGTTCTGTTGTATTCCTTCCTATGCACTGCCCTATAGTCAGATCTCCAGATCCGCTCCTGATGTTGGCACTTAATTTTAAAAAGGTTGATCTCTGCTATGTACCATGGCAAGGTAACTAATCGTGTCCTTGATTGCTTACTTTCCTCGGGTGCCAACTCATTTACTGCCTGGTTAATCCATAAATCCAAAATATTAGCCCCACCGTTGCTATCCTCCATGGGGGGGGACTATTTGTATGGATTGTGGTTAGCTCATTTCTCTGTATGCATTTCCAGGGATGAGCTCTTACTAACAGGGGACGAGCCCTTCGGCCTTTAATAGAAACATTTGTTTTTACTGTAAAGTGGATTGCCGCATGATCTGACCAAGGAATGGGCTGTACAACTCCTACTTCAATTTGGTCATTGCTGGTAAAAATGCAATCCAGCGTATGCCCAGCTTGATGAGTAGGTATAGATACAATCTGTTTCATCCCATAGCCCAGAAAATTATCAATTAGAATAGAAGAATCTGAAATATTATGTTCCTCTAAGTGAAAATTAAAATTACCTAAGACTGTAAAGGTGGTAGTATCAAGACAGGATTCTAAAAAGGTTTGTAGTGCTCTGATGAAAGAGGCTCCCATTAGCTGGCAGCCTGTATATCAATAGACCAGGTAGGAGTTATTGATTATTATTATGTTTTACACTGAAAGACATAGCTTCTGCCTCCAGAGTAGATTCCAATCTAAAATTAACTTTAAAATGGGAGCAATATATCAACGCGATACTCCCTCCTACTGCTCCTTTCCTTTCTATTTGTGCCACTAAGTATCCAGCTGGGACTGCAATGTTCCAGTCTGGTTCGGAGGAAGGAGATGCCCACATTTCCATGAGAAATACCAGATCTGGACTAACATCTGATATTAGAGATTCCAATTCGTATTTATGCTTTGACATGGACCTGATATTTAACAAAATACAATTTAATACATTAGACATTTCACGCGGGGTCCTGTAAGCTGGCTTCCCAATTATTTGGCTCTCTGTCTGATTATTAGCTATGGTTACCAAATTGATCATAAGGATAGTATTATTTTTATCCTGGTAGCAATCAGTAGCTTTAGCCAGGATATATGTGGTTTCTAATCCACAGGTTGAACAACAGTTAGGGCCAGTAATTGGATAGTCGAGTAGTAGTGTAGGTGTTTGGCACTTACAATCAATCAATCATGGCATTTATATTGCGCACTACTCACCCGGGAGGGTCTCAAGGCGCGTGGGGAGGGGGGTCTGCTACTGCTCGAACAGCCAGGTCTTGAGTTGTTTCCTGAAGGCGAGGTGGTCCTGGGTCAGCCGCAGGTGGACGGGCAGGGAGTTCCATGTCTTAGCCGCTAGGTAGGAGAAGGATCTTCCTCCGGCGGTGGCTCTCTGGATGCGAGGCACGACGGTGAGGGCGAGGTTCGCCGATCGCAGCTGGCGGGTGGGCGTGTAGAAGGTCAGGCGGTCGTTGAGGTACCTAGGGCCCAGGTCGTGGAGGGATTTGTGTGCGTGGGTGAGGAGTCTGAACGTGATCCTCTTGTTGACAGGGAGCCAGTGTAGGTCTCTCAGGTGGCTCGAGATGTGGCTGCGTCGGGAGACGTCCAGGATGAGTCGGGCGGAGGCGTTCTGGATGCGCTGGAGTCTCTTCTGAAGCTTGGCTGCTGTTCCAGCGTAGAGGGTATTTCCATAGTCCAGTCTGCTGGTGATGAGGGCCTGGGTGACCGTCTTCCTTGTCTAGGTGGGAATCCATTGGAAGATCTTGTGGAGCATGCGGAGTGTGTGGAAGCAAGATGAGGAGACGGCGTTGACTTGTCTGGTCATCGATAGGGAGGAGTCCAGGATGATGCCCAAGTTGCGTGCGTGGTCTGTTGGCTTGGGTGCGGCGCCTAGGGCTGGGGGCCACCAGGAGTCGTCCCATGCGGAGGGCGATGTTCCCAGGATGAGGACTTCTGTCTTGTCTGTGTTCAACTTTAGGCGGCTGCTGTTCATCCATTCGGCGACGTCTTTCATCCCTTCGTGAAGGCTCGCTTTGGCGGTGTCGGGGTCTTTGGTGAGGGAGAGGATCAGCTGGGTGTCATCGGCGTAGGAAATGATGTTCAGGTTGTGATTGCGAGCGATGGCAGCTAGTGGTTTCATGTAGATGTTGAAGAGAGTGGGGCTGAGCGATGATCCTTGTGGGACGCCGCAGATGACTTCGGTGGCCTCCGAGCGGAACGGCGGGAGGCGTACTCTCTGTGTTCTTCCGGAGAGGTATGAGGTGATCCAGTCCAGGGCCTTCCCCTGGATGCCGGTGTCGTTGAGTCGTTGGACTAGGGTGCAGTGGCAACAGTATCGAATGCAGCGGAGAGGTCAAGGAGGATGAGTGCCACTGTTTCACCATTGTCGAGCAGGGCTCGGATGTCGTCAGTGGCTGCGATGAAGCCGGTCTCGGTGCTGTGATTGGCTCTGAATCCGGACTTCGATGGGTCGAGGGATCCGTTCGTCTCGAGGAAGGCGGCCAGTTGCTTGTTGACGATCTTTTCAATGACTTTGGCTGGGAAGGGAAGGAGCGAGATGGGGCGGAAGTTTTTGAGGTCGGTCGGGTCCGCTGTTGGTTTCTTCAGTAGTGCGCTGAGCTCGGCGTGCTTCCAGCTCTCAGGGAAGGTGGCTGTGTTGAAGGAGGAGTTGATGATGTCTCAGAGATGGGGTGCGATGGTGGGGGCCGCTTTGTTGAAGATGTGGTGGGGGCACGGGTCGGTCGGCGATCCGGAGTGGATGGTGTTCATCATGCTTGTAGTGTCTTCGGGGGTCACCTCGGTCCATGTCTGGAGGATGGCGGTTGGGTGCGTAGGTTCGACCGGTGGGTGCGGGGGTTGAGCGCTGAAACTGTTGTGGATGTCGGAGATCTTGCGGTGGAAGTACGAGGCGAGGGAGTCGCAGAGGTCCTGTGAGGGGGTGATGTCGTTGTTGCCGGTACTGGGGTTGGAGAATTCCTTGACGATGTTGAAGAGCTCCTTGCTGTCATGGGCGTTCTTGTCCAGTCGTTCCTTCAGAGATTTCTTCTTTGTGGTGCGGATGAGCTGGTGATGTCTGCGGGTGGCGAGTTTGAGGGCGGTCATGTTGTCGGTGGTCTTGTTGAGGAGCCAGGTCTTCTCGAGGGTGCGGCAGGCCTTCTTGGAGTCCTTGAGTTCGTTGGTGAACCAGGGAGCCTTCTTGCTTCTGGGTCTGGTGAGTGGGTCCTTCAGTGGGGCGAGGTCGTCAGGACTTGTGGTCAGCCACTGCGTGAGGTTGCTGGCTGCTGTGTTAGGGTCCGTTGTTCTGACTGGTTGGTTCTGGCTGAGGGAGGTGGCGAGCTGGTCGGCGGTGATCTTGCTCCAGTTCCTGTGGGGAACCTGCTTCGGGTGGTGGTGGACTGTGTTCTTCGCGAAGCTGAAATGAACGCAGCTGTGGTCGGTCCAGTTGAGTCCGGTGGAGTGACTGAAGGAGACGTGCTTGCTGGAGGAGAAGATAGGATCGAGCGTGTGGCCGGCGTAGTGGGTGGGGGTGTTGACCAGCTGCTTGAGTCCGAGGTTGGCGAGGTTGTCCAGCAGGGTGGTGGTGTTGCGGTCGTTGTTGTTCTCCAGGTGGAAGTTGAGGTCCCCGAGGAGGATGTAGTCGGTGGAGGGGAGGGCGTGTGGGCTGATGAAGTCCGTGATGTCATCGCAGAACTGTGAACGCGGTCCTGGGGGTCTGTAGATGAGGGTGCCTCTGAGGGTCGTCTTGGGGTCGGTGTGGATCTGGAAGTGGAGGTATTCGGCGGTGCTGAATGTGATGCTGGAGTCAGTCGAGATGCGAATGGTGCTCTTGTGTACGATGGCGATGCCTCCTCCGGTCTGGTTGATGCGGTCCCTCCTGATGATCTTGTAGCCGTCCGGGATGGCTATGGCAATGTCGGGGGCTGAGGAGGCGTTCATCCAGGTTTCCATGAGGAAGGCGATGTCTGGGGATGCGGTGTCGAGGAGGTTCCCGAGTTCCACGGCGTGGCGGTGGATGGAGCGGGTGTTGAGCATGATGCACTTGAGGTGGTTGTTGCTTCCAGTCTTGGCAGGTGCGGTGCAGGTTCGGTGGCAGGAGAAGTTGCAGGATCGGCAGACGAAGGGTCCATGGGTGTGTCGCAGGGAAGCTTGGTAGCATCCGGGGGCTCGGGCGGTGTTGAGTGCGATGAGTGTGGCGAAGTTGTAGGTCCTGCGGGGGGGCTGGCGGGCGCGGGGGCCAGGGGTCTGGCGCTGGGCGCGGTCCAGGCGCGGACGGGCGCGGACGGGCTTACCTTTGGCGCACCTTCGGCGCTCAAACGGCGCTCCCGCTGCGCGCGTCCGCTGCGCGGTCGCTGAGGGGGCGTCATAAATAAGGAGCCGGGAGGGAGGGTCAGTTGGGAGGCGGGGTAGCCAATGGGCAGGGAGGGGAGGCGGGACTGGAAGCAGAGGCGGGAGCAGGAAGGAGGAGACTGGGGCGGCGGCAGGAGAACGGGGGGAAGTGACCGGGTCAGCGGCGGCGGTCAGCGGGCGAGGAAGGGCCAGCAGCGGCAGGCAGAGAGCGGCAGGCGGTACCTACGAGGCAGCAGGCAGCAGGCAGCAGGCAGAAGGCAGCGTCGTGGTGTGGCGTCTGTCAGCAGTCTCAGCGGTAGGCACGGTTTAGTGCCAGCAGTTCATCTCGAGTATAACACTTTCAGTAAAAATGGACAGGGGTTGTGGCGCTGGTCACGTTACGGGCGCTGAATAACAAAATATGCCCTTTGCCAGGATCAAACCTCCCTTTTTAATAGATATAAGTGACTACTAAGGTAGGCCCTAAACGGCTGATAGGGCAGACTAGATTGGATTTAAAGAGTTAGATATGTACATTTCAGTTTACGTGTCCTGGGAGTGAAAAACTCCTCAATTAATTTTTCACTAATGTGAGGCCTACCTCTTCCATAGGATGACATTGGGTTAACTTATTACATTTAATAAGTGATAGCTTATGTTTGGGAACAGGTAGACATGTTATGTTTGATCTTTAAAGAATTGTAATTTAAAACCCTCTTTAATAGTAAAGTCAGATTTTAATTCAAAATTCTAAAAAAGATACTTTGTGAAAGCTGACATTGTCTTGTCCTTACCATTTGGTGCCTGCATCCTGCAATCTGGAACAAATGACTGTGATTAGCATGGCAGTTGGCCTTTGTGTATTCCTCCCAGACAGTGGCAGAAAAAGAGACTATGTGTTGGTATTAAGGGCCTTTCTGCCAGGATTTGTGGGACAGATCTACTCCCTACCCCACTTACATTTCAAAGGAGCTGCCTCAGAACACTCACAAAGAACTTCACACTAGCTTTTTGTCAACCCAGACACCTTGGAGCCTGGGCAGGGAGGAAGAAATTCCAGTACCATCTGTAGGAAGAAAACTCTAGAAGCTTTACCCACTTCAAAGTTGTCAACAGGTATACAAACAGGACAGTCAGACCCACTCTTCAGTACTTCCCTGGATTTGCAGAGAACATTCAGAAGGCCCACATTGCACTTCAGAGGACTGCCCTGCTGCCTGAGAACTATTTTGTACTTCAGAGGACTGACCTGCTGCTGGAAGCCTTCCCTGAACTCTCAGAGGGCTGACTTGTTGCTGGAGGACTCATCTCGGGACCCACATAAAACATCAATATGTATAAAATAAATAGGTGAGCCCAAGCTTGAACGCATTGTGCATTGGGGGATTTATGCTCTGTGGTGGACTGGGTGATGAACATTGCAAAAGTCAGGCCCTGGATCCTAGTCCTTTTGTGCACAGTCAATATAGAGCTGTGCGCTGTTGGTGTTGGCCATAGCCCTGGTGATGGACCATTACCTCTGGCCCGCACTTGCTTTACAGGATACTCGCAGTGCATTAAGAACAGGTCCCAAGGTTCAGCTGTGCAGAGTGTATTGTGCAATGTATTACCATTGTCTGGTGTGGTTAGACAACATGACTCATAAGAACTGAAGCCGCAAGTGGGAAATTAGGTTTTGCCCCTCCCAGAGCAATGGTATTAAATAGTATAACTTATGTCAGGCAGTGTTTTCAAGTGCAGTAGTGATAACAACCTAACCTCAACCAGACCTCATAATGTTTAAACCTATGGAGTGATTTAGAATCACAATAGGGTCTTGTGACTATGGCCCTAATAGTTATCCTTTTGTAAAGTGATACTAGAATGGAGTCCTTGAGTCATTAAGCAGAGGTTCCTCAATTTATCTAAGCTGAACAGTGGAAATAACACAAAATCTGACCTTTGCATTGTAGTAATAGACCCCTGGTTCATTGCTTATTATTACACTTGTTTCTATTAATGTGTTAGTAACTACATTTATTTTCACTGCTATGGCATATAGAAATGTATGCAATGCTATTGAAAAAAAATATCTTGAGGTATGACCTTAGTATTGGTGCACTCTAAATATGTGCTGATTTATTTTTTAGTCAAAAGAACAATTCACATCCCTGTTTGAACAATCGACATTTTCGTTAATATAACTCTGTATAGCTTAACATAGTATATTTTGTAGAGGTGTAGACAAAGCGATTTCTGCCCCCCAAAACATAATTTACAGGTGGAGCCCCAAAAAAAAAAATGTTGGGGCATATTACCAACGTTTAACGATATTTGCCGCTAACGATGCTTAGCAACGAATTTTTTAACGCTAAGCATCGCCGGAAATTATCGCCAAGATAACCTGCTATTAGCAAGGTTTATCTCAGTAGTGATAAAAATCCTCGCGCTAACTGCCAATTGAGAGATTATCGCTGGAAAACCAACGATAATCTCTCAAAGTTTGGCGTTAGCTTGATGATAGGGGATCACAAACTTAGCCATGATATCCACCTTCCATAGGATATCATGGCTAAGTAAGGAAAATACCAGGTGTAAAAAAAGCAGTGCTAACCGCGGTTAGCGCTGCTTTTTTTATCACTAACAGGGTTAGCGAAATCCTTGATAATAGGAGAAATGTCGCTTAACAACATTTCTCCTATTATTTTTCTCCTTTGCATCTCATTAGAGATGCAAGGGGAAGCGTAGAGAAAAAGGGTGCTAACATGCGAATTTGCGTGTTAGCACCCTGTTGCTGATAGGGAGATAATTTTATCTCCGCTTTCTTGGCTTTTAAAGCCAAAAAAGCGGAGATAAATCCCTTGATAATATGCCCCGTTGTGTCTTACAAACTGGGTGGTGGGATTTACCACAACTATTAAGTACACTGGGATGGGTCTCTAATTTCGTACTCCAGTAGATGTCTTAGATTACCTTTGTAAACATTAAACCGATAAAAGAAGCATACAATGAGCAGATGTCTGCTTTTTTAAATGTTCTTTGTGGAATGCACCACGAAGAAAATATGAAAGCATCTTAAAGCCGAAAGATCAATCCTCATGTCTGGAAATGGTTAGAGCTATCATGTTCCGTCAAGACAACACATCAATATTTCTTGTCATACAAGATTAGAGTAAATATATTAGGAACTCAATGAAATTATTTTTTCAAAATGTACCTAAAAATTCATGAATCGTGAATGTCTTACACTCAATTCGAGGCAAAACGCATTTGTATGCATGAGAAGGAAATGTATAATCCATATCGAACATCATGGAGAGGGAGAGAATGAATGGGTAGCCGAGTTACAAATCAATACTTGAGTAATAATGATGTAAGAAAACATGAAACTGACATTTAAGTAGTCCGTAATAATATCAGTGCCTTGACAGTCAGTTTTAACTTAATATTTCAACCTTCCACATTATTTGTTGCTGTACACTAGCCTAGTGCAGAGAATATCGCAAAAAACCTCTATATTGCATTAGTATTTATAATATTTTAAGTTCATTTGGCATGTTCCTTCCTTTGATTTTGCATCAAAATAGTGCTCAAGTCAGATTAAACTATATCTTTGCACCATAGGCTGTATGTAATATATCACTGATAAATTCTGAAATCCACATGACAAGGAAGAGTGTCTTAGATTTGTCAGTAAGGATAGTTGTGGTCTATTTTACAGCAGTATTCTAGTTTGTGGCCTTGCAAGGGTGCCATGGGCCCTAATGCGCTCAGATAATGCCCTGCTCTAAATCCAGTTTGATAGCAAAAAAAAAAACAATCATTGGGATTAATTATTTCACAACAAACCTGGAATCTGGAGCCAATGTAACTACTTCCTGTATTTGACAAGAGAATATTCTGATGCACAATATTCCTGTCTGTGAATCTGAGGGAAAATACGCGACGTCTGTAGCATCTGGTCGCTTATACCAACTGAAACGTGCTCACAAAATGCCGACAGAAAATAAAATACGGTGCCCCAGCACCAGTCTTCTTCTCTTCTGTTTAATGTGAACCCACCCCTTTTCATAACTTTGTAACAATAAAAATTGTTAGCATCTACAAATGTCGTACAAGATCATCATCCAATGATTTCTTCAGTGGCCATAATGTACACATGTGTGCTTCTAACTTTCTGCACGCTTCATCATGCCCGTTGCCATGAGCCTTGCAGATTATTCCAGGCCTGTGAACAGTTACCATGCATTAGGATCATATTAAAAGCCATGGGCCTCATTTATGAAAGACTTGCGCCACCGGTGCGTCACTTTTTCCCATGTTAAAACTGACGCACCGGCGGCGCAAGTCCTTCGTAAATAAGGCCCCATGTGCTTTGTTAGGTGTTAATGGGAGCAGTCTAACGCGTTCGATAGCCACAATCATCGAGTCATCACAGCTCCCTCTAACATTATTCAAATAAATAAAACATTTGTTAGAGGTGATAAGCAGACTGTTTTTGGAGAACGTCTCTGAAAGACTATAGTGGGCATGAACTTTAACAATACGAGACTGGAATAAATACAGAGATACACCTAATATAATTTCTTTTTTTTAAAAAAAACAAAGTTTTAGGGTTCGTTGGATTTCCAAACTATGAATCAATACATTTGATTTTGGTAACAAAATCAAACAAGTCATTTCTTTAGTCAGGCGTGTAAAGACTCTAGGCATTAGTCAGCTGAGGCATGGCGCCAGGTGAGTCAGTGCCCATCAACCTCAGATATTCACACACTCAGCTAGGATGATACTGATGGGCTTACGCACAAGTTAGACTCCCTGTGGTGCCTAGTCCTGTCCTCTGCACACGGACACCAGCATCAATCCAGACCACCAGGCTTCCTTCCCCCATCAGGGAAGGCCAGAAATGTTGGACCTGTAAGCTGCAGTATAAGGTGGCACCCACCAGCAAGCTGTTCTATATATGTGCACAACGGTATCTCCATCTGCGTTCTTGTGTGCAGCCGCTTGCATCAGCTGCCCCCGATCTGTGACTTACTCTGGGAGTATTTCTATCTTGGACTGAATTCAGCAGTAAGCCATTAGTACCCCAAGAGTAAGCCTACGCACATTCCCTGTGACATAGGCCCATTGTTTTATCACCACCTCTACTTCTACTCTCTTACTGTGGCTTGAGGTCAGAACCAATGACCTTTGCCCAAAAAAAATCTCCTGATTTCTCTTGCCAGCAAATAGCTCACTCTTCTTTCATTTTGTGCGAATCCACTTCCCCAGAATTGCCGCAGAACATTTTCCGAAACCTTAAATGACTGAAGCGGGGCTCCATTGGCCGAGTCCATGCAAGGAATCCTCAAACTTTCTACAAATAAACACGTCACCCAGAACACATACTAACTGTACAAATTCCATCCAAATAACACATGCTCACATGCTTAATATACTCAGAATATTGTTGACATCTCAAACAGTGCATGTTGCGTGGCCAGTGGAAGACTAATAAAAAAAAAAATCTTTCTTAGTAATAAAATATGTAGAAATCTTTTTAAGGAAAAATATGAAGGCATTGAGGGCAGCAACGGTATATGAACAATTCCCATCAATTTGAAAAATGCAAAAATGCACACTGTTAACCAAGCACACCTCGCCGAAGCATCTAGTATAATAAAACGTTTTGTCAGTAATTTTCATTTCTCAGATTTAATTGCTGCATATTAAACGTGTGATGCCACAAAAACATAATTGTTTTTCTGTGCTGTTTAATTCATTTTGGTCTTTCATTATTGATACGGATTTCACAGCGTGTTGGCTTCTAACTGCACCACATTTACTGTCTATTTTTTGAGGATTTGTATTGCCTCCCATTCACATAGGAGATACCTGCCTACCTGCTTGTCTCACTGATTTTTAATCACATTCCAAATCTGTTAGGAAATCTCACTTCTTTTTTTACTCGACTGAAACCTATAATTACAGCTTTGTCGGTTCCATTGTCTGTCTTTTTTTTTTGCTTCTTTCCTTTTTTACGAAAATGGTTTAAACTAACCTATGACTATAGACAATCTATCATTTTGTTGTAGGGCATTCTTCTACAAAACAATACCTTTCATTTAAAAGGTTCAGGTTCAGCATCTTTAAGAAACATGGCAGACTGGTAATTAATCAATGGCCAGGTCTATGGAACTCTTGCAGCTGCTGCGTGTGTTCTCTTATCTATCTTGCATGCTTAAGGTTTGCACTGTATTGTTGATTTGACTTGCACCTTTTGCAGCTGGCAGCAGTTTCTTGCAGTTTACCGACTCCTTTTTCAGTATGTTTTTTAACTCTTCATTGTGCTTTTCTTCGTACCATTATGTGATGCTGCTTGGCACTGTTTTCATTTTGTTTAACCTAGTAAAACAAAACAAGAAGAAAAAAACGTATTCATTGTGCTAGCACGGGAAGATAAGGGTGTTATTTGCACTGTGCAAACTAGGTGCAGCCTAAATTCCGCAGTGCACCTACCCGGATGGACCGTGATGTGGAACTGAGGCTTATAGTCATCAATTTGAACATTCCAATCACAGTGAGGCATATTTTACCCCACAGTAAAGACAGAGGGAAATATATTTGAGAACCATAAATGTTTATTGATGAATTATTGCAATAACAATCTCAAATCAGTAAATTCAATCATAAATCAATAATTACTTGTTTATAGCACAGTCGTAAATCAGCCAGAGAATTCAATTAAGCAACACATTTTAAATTATTTAAAGGCAAAAGTAGATTACAGGAAGATTTTGATCTCATGAGTGGAAATGCCCTATGTCATCTGAAGTAACACTTAAATTTGGGGAGTTCATAAGCAGCAGGTGTCAGTGGACATAGAATCTCTAATAGAACCACATTAAGGTTACAGTTAAGTAAAGGAGAAGTGTAGTTGCTCTAAAAAGTAAGTCTAAGAGCAAATAAGGAGAGTTGGATCTCAAGAGAGAGGGAAAGAGAGAGAAAGAGATGTCCATCTACAAAGGTAAATAGGGGAAATTGTTCTGGCTAAGTTACTCAATTCACACAAATATAACATGAAATTAAGCCAAAGACATACATTCTCCAGGTTCCAACCAAGTAAGAATCAGTCAAAATCAGTGTTCCCACTGTACTTAGTGTCTACCTTCTTCTCACAGATAATGCAATGGCAGCTTCTTCCATCATTACAGCCTTCATAATATCTCATAAGTAAGCATCCACCTCCTCTGTTTCCAATCCTGTGCAGGTGCTGAGAATCATCATCCAAACCAGTTAATTGCTACATATGCTAATATATCACTAAGTACAAATAAATAATCGTGACACTGCATCACCAATCACTCCTCACTAGCTCGGAGCCATTACATAAAACACCTACCATTTCTTTCATGGCTGTCCTGGAAATCCATTGCTGACAGCCTCTTTTTATGGTATGTTATGTTACAGAATTTTTTACATGCAGCGGTTACCCAGAGGTGTACTGGTGCTAGTTACCTATCCTATTGGCAGAGCCTCAGATGCTGCATTACTTGTCAAAGAGCCATGTCTTCAAACCTCTCCTAAAGGCCAGCAGGTCAGTGGCATTTCTCAGGTGAAATGGGAGGACGTTCCAGGCCTTGGCTGCCCCAACAACAAAACTTCTGCCTCTCCATGTAGCCTTTTTTATAACTTGGACTATATTCATCTTGGCTCCTAGGGAGCGAAGATTTCTTTTTGGTATGGACCAATTGAATTGTTTTCGTAGGTAATCGTGTCCTATTCGTTGGATTGCCTTAAATACGGTACACAAGGATTTAAAACGGACCCGATTCCTCATCGGGAGCCAGTGTAGTTTTTTGATTACAATAGAAATTGAGTCAAACTTTGGTGTGCCTGTAAGTAACCTGGCCGCCGCATTTTGTATCCTTTGGAGCTTATTCATAAAATGTTCCTGAAGATTAAAATAAAGACCGTTACAGTAATCCAGTCAGGATAAAACCAGTGCGGGAGCCACTGTATGCCAACTGTCAGATGGTAAAAATTGTAATATTTTTTTCACAGTTTTAAGGACATAAGCTGTAGAAAATGAGACTGCATTGACTTGATCAACAAAGGTCAGTCTCTCGTCTACAATCACTCCCAGAATTTTCACCCTTTTTCATAGGAGTAGGAAGAGATCCCATAGAGGGCTACCACCAGTTTGGATTCCAGAAATTGGCATCATTTCCAAACAGTATATCCTCCGTCTTGCCTGAATTAAGCTTTAGGCAATTATCCACCATCCAGCTTCTAACCGATAAAATGCACTCCTGGAAACATTTTCCTAGGCCTTTCTCCTAACCTGGAAGCAGAGACACCACAAGTTGGGTGTCATCCATGTAGGAGGTGAGACCAAAGCCAAACGCGATGATGATCGGAGCCAAAGAGGAAATATACACATTATACAATGTCAGGCTCAGCGATGACCCCTGGGGAACTCCACAGGGCAACTCAAATGGCTTTGTGAGGTAATCATCTAAGGATAGCATTTGTACCTTATCTGTTAAGAAAGATTGTAGGAGTTCTAATGTTTTCTCCCGGATCCCACATGCCCTTAAAAGGTCCATCAAGAGATCATGATGGACCATATCAAAGGCTGTGGACAAATCCAGTAGGATCAAGGAGGCCTTTCCACCTTGATCCACAGCTCTTCTAATCTCATCAGTGGCCTTGATAAGAGCTGTCTCCGTACTTAGGCCCTCCCTAAAGCAACATTGGGTCAAATCCAAGGCTTGGGTCTCTCGAAGGAAGACACTAAGTACTCTATTTATAGCTCTTTCTATCATTTTGGCAGGAAGTGGTTACCGGTAGATTGGGCGGAAGCTGTTTGGGTCCTTTGGATCCAGGTTTTTTTTTTTAGAAGGGGTAAGATCGACACCACCTTCCAAGGTTTGGGAAATGTCCTGTTTTAATCATGGCATTAAAGATAGGTGTAAGTGCAAGGGCCACTGGTTCTGCGGCTAAATTAGCCACTGGAGCCGGGCAAGGGTCGAATGGTGAACCTGATATTCCTGCCAAGTGCATACTATAAGTGTTATCCATTGATAGAGGCTCAAACTTAAGGAGGGTATAAGGGGGCACCATAAGGAACTCATGTTCCTCCTCCAATGCAGCCCTCCCTGCTGCACTTCAACCACTGAACGCCGAAAAAATCACCTCAACTTTATTTCTGAAGAAATTAGCGATATTTTCTTAAAGTTCCTGACTGGACTGAACTTTAGGTGATTGTGGTTGCGCCAGGCTGGAGACTGTTCTAAAAAGTTATTTGGCAGAATATTTGGCCGTCCTAATATGGTCAGTATAGAACTTTTGTTTAGCAATGTACAGGAGTTGTCAATAAATTAGAGGGCTCTTCTTGTAGGCCTTCTTCTCTGTTTCATGATAAACTTTTCTCCATATACGTTCCAGACCCTTACACTCAGTTTTTCCAATCTCAGTTCTTCTGTAAACCAAGGGGCCGAAGGGAGTACTCTCTTGGGAAAGAGTGTTTTAACTGGAGCTAGCTTATCACACGCCCTTTCCAGCCATTTAGAGTAAACAAAGGTCTCTTCCTCTATCCCCTGTTCATTTGGTCCATGGTCGATGTGAGGAGTTTCTGAAGATCATTTCCATCCAATTTATTCCAGGCCCTAAATTCTATGGGCATCCTTAGAAGATGTTCCAACCGCCCACTGATTTCCGAACGGCTAACTCAAACTGAACAGCACCATGGTCAGTCCAGATGAGAGGAAGGACCCCCATAAAACGGAGACCTTGGTGGTTGCAAAATATCCCGTCCAGGGTGTGTGCCGACACATGAGTTGGAGCAATGACATGCTGCTGGAGATCTGCGCTCTTCATCAAATCAATGAGGATTGATGTATCTGGATCAGAGGGGGCTCCAAAAAATTATTGAAGTCACCCAAGATAGTATACGTATATCGACAGATGCTCTCTTCCATCAAATTACCTGTGGTAGTATTGTATGCACCTCTCGCTCCTGGTCATCTATATAATAGTATCCCTCTAAAAGTATGACGATGGGAGAGGGTAAGGTTAAAAGGCAAAGCTTCACAGGCTACATTCGATGCATGGCCGAAGACTGCCTTTATTGAGCTACAGTAGATGAACGCCAATCCTTCCCTCTTTCTATGGGGCCTATTTAATGTGTACACTGAAAACCCCGGAAGCATGGCTTTAACCAGGTCTGGTCCTGATGCTTCGTCGGTCCAGGCTTCGGTAATTAAGGCAATTTTTATTCCCTCTTCTCAATTAGCCTTGCACACTCAGTGCTATGCTTGACCACGGATCTTGCATTCAAGAGGATGCAATTAAAAACTAGTGTTTCCTGCCCCACTGGCAGATCACTTATATCCCTCCTATGCTTAATGGTCTGAGATAAAGTATGTTAGGCTATGTCACTTTGCAATTTGAGCATGACTCTGTATGTACTATGGGCTTAGAATTAAAAGTAAGACATATGCAATCCTGGTCCATCTCCACCCTATTCAGAGCTAACAGATCTGTTCTAGAATATCTGATTGGGATATTTTTACCTGAGGATGAACTTCCAAGAGTCCTGGCGCTGAGCGCTTGCTGAGCGCAGACAGGCGCAGATTGGCTTGCCTACGGTGCGCCAGCGGCGCACCTGCTGAGCGCGTCTGCTGCGTGCTTGCGATAGCCTTGTGATTTATACCCTAAGGCAGAGCTTTCCAAACTGTGTGTCCCGACACAGTACTATGTCGCCTGAAAATGGTGGGTGTGTCGCAGGCACTTAGCACTGCTGCTAATTAAGAGGCATTCCTAAACACTCTGCTCTATGGGGGCAGGGCTATTCACAACAAAGCCTCATTAACAAGTAAATGGTCTTTTGAAGACCTGTGAAGTGCTCCGGTGGGCTGTCTGTGTGCCCCGGGAAGCTGGGGTGAAGTGACAGACAGAGGGAGACGGGGGAGGAAGACAGAGGGAGGGACACAGAGGGAGGAAGACAGAGGGAGAGAAACAGAGGGAAGGAGACAGAGGGAGGGAGACAGAGGGAGGGAGACAGGGAGAGAGGCAGAGGGCGACAGACCAAGGGAGACAGACAGAGGGAGGATGGCAACAGAGGGAGGGAAACAGAGGGAGGAAGACAGAGAGGGAAAAAGAAAGAAGGATGGAAACAGAGGGAGGGAGACAGAGGGAGGGAGACTGAGAGAGGGAGAGTGGGAGGGAGACAGCGGGAGGGAGACAGAGGGAGGGACACAGAGGGAGGAAGACAGAGGGAGAGAAACAGAGGGAAGGAGACAGAGGGAGGGAGACAGAGGGAGGGAGACAGGGAGAGAGGCAGAGGGCGACAGACCAAGGTAGACAGACAGAGGGAGGATGGCAACAGAGGGAGGGAAACAGAGGGAGGAAGACAGAGAGGGAAAAAGAAAGAAGGATGGAAACAGAGGGAGGGAGACAGAGGGAGGGAGACTGAGAGATGGAGAGTGGGAGGGAGACGGCGGGAGGGAGACAGAGGGACAGAGACAGAGGGACGGAGATAGAGGTACAGAGACAGAGGGACGGAGACAGAGGGAGACAGAGAGGGAGGCAGAGGGCGACTGACAGAGGAAGACAGACAGAGGAAAGGAGACAGACAGAGGGAGAGAGGGAGACAGAGGGAGGGAGCCAGACAGAGGGAGACAGACGGAGACAGACAGAGGGAGTTAGACAGAGAGAGGAAAACCGTGGAAGACAGAGAGAGAGGAAGACAGAGGGAGAGAGACAGAGGGAGGGAGTCCGGGGTAGACAGAGGGAGGGAGAGGGAGACAGATAGAGGGAGACAGAGGGAGGGAGACAGCGAGAGAGGGAGACACAGGGAGAGGGAGACAGAGAGAAGGAGACAGAGAGAGGGAGACAGAGGAAGACAGACGGAGAGAGAGAAGGAGACAGAGTGAGGGAGACAGGCAGACAGAGATAGAGACAGACAGAGATAGGGACAGACAGAGACAGAAAGAGGTAGAGACAGGGACAGGGGTAGACAGATAGAGGCAGAGACGGAGAGCAAGACAGATGGAGGGAGACAGGGACAGACAGAGACAGGAACAGACAGACAAATAGAGGCATAGACAGGGACAGACATATAGAGACAGAGACTGAAGGTGAGATACAGCCAGAAACAGAGAGAGACAGAGAGGCAGAGAGACAGAGAGGAAGAGGGAGACAGAGGGAGAGAGAGAGAGAGAGACAGAGGGAGGAAGACAGAGAGAGAGGGAGACAGATAGAGAGGGAGACAGAGAGAAAGAGAGGGAGACAGACAGAGGAAGGGAGACAGAGGGAGGGAGACAGAGGGAGGGAGGCAGAAGGAGGGAGACAGAGGGAGGGAGACAGAGGGAGGGATACAGAGAGGGAGGGAGACATAGAGAGAGGGAGACATAGAGAGAGGGAGACAGAGGGAGTGAGACAGAGAGGGAGGGAGACATAGAGAGAGGGAGACATAGAGAGAGGGTGACAAAGAGAGAGGGACCCAGCGAGAGAGGGAGACAGAGGGAGATGGAGACAGAGAGAGGAAGTCAGGGACAGACAGAGACAGGAACAGACAGACAGATAGAGGCATAAACAGGGACAGGGACGGACAGATAGAGGCAGAGACTGAAGCAGAGAGAGACAGAAACAGAGAGAGACAGAGAGGCAGAGAGACAGAGAGGGAGAGGGGGACGGAGAGAGAGAGAGAGAGACAGAGGGAGGGAGACAGAGAGAGAGGTAGACAGAGAGAAGGAGAGGGAGACAGACAGAGGGAGGGAGACAAAGGGAGGGAGACAGAGTGAGGGATACAGAGGGAGGGAGACAGAGAGGAAGGGAGACATAGAGAGAGGGAGCCATAGAGAGAGGGAGACAGAGGGAGGGAGACAGGGAGGGAGGGAGGCAGAGACAGAGGGACCCAGAGAGAGAGGGAGACAGAGAGATAGAGAGAAAGAGAGAGGGAGACAGAGAAAGAGTGAGACAGAGGGCGACAGACAGAGCCAGACAGAGGGAGAGAGAAAGGGGGACAGAGGGAGGGAGACAGAGGGAGGGTGACAGAGGGAGGGAGACAGAGGGCGGGAGACAGAGAAAGGGAGACTGATGGAGGATGGCAGATGGAGGGAGACAGAGGGGGGAGACAGAGAAGAGGGAGAAAGACAAGAGGGAGACAGACAAGAGGGAGACTGACAAGAGGCAGACAGACAGAGGGTGGGAGACCGTGGGAGGGAGACAGAGGGAGGGAGGGGACAGGGATGCAGACAGACATGAGGAAGACTGACAAGAGGGAGACAGACAGAGGGAGAGAGAGGGAGGGAGACAGAGAGACAGAGAGAGGGAGGGAGACAGAGACAGACTGAAATAGAGACAGAGACAGGGACAGACAGAGACAGATAGAGGCAGAGACAGGGATGCGGCAGACAGATACAGGCAGAGACAGACAGAGACAGAAAGACGGAGAGGGATTCAGAGGAAGGGAGACGGACATACAGGGACAGACAGACAGGGAAAGATAGACAGATAGAGCCAGAGACAGGGACAGGGACAGACAGATAGAGGCAGAGACTGAGACAGACAGAGACAGGGAGGCAGAAAGACAGATAGGGAGACGGAAAGGGGAGGGAGACAGAGGAAGACAGAGGGAGAGAGAGAGAGGGCGACAGAGAGAGAGGGCGACAGAGAGAGAGGGAGACAGAGGGAGGGAGGCAGAGGGAGACAGGTGGAGGGAGTCAGGGAGAGACAGAGGGAAAGAGAGAGAGACAGACAGAGGGAGACAGACAGAGGGAAGGAGCAGAGGGAGGGAGACAGAGGGAGGGAGCAGAGGGAGGGAGACAGAGGGAGGGAGACAGAGAGAGGAAGACCGATGGAGGAAGGCAGATGGAGGAAGACAGAGGGAGGGAGACAGACAAGAGGGAGACAGACAAGAGGGATACAGACACGAGGGAGACTGACAAGACGGAGACAGACAGAGGGAGGGAGACAGACAGTGGGAGGGAGACAGTGGGAGGGAGACAGGAAAGGCAGACAGACATGAGGAAGAGTGACAAGAGGGAGACAGACAGAGGGAGAGAGAGGGAAGGAGACAGAGAGACAGAGAGAGGGAGGGAGACAGAGACAGACTGAAATAGAGACAGAGACAGGGACAGACAGAGACAGATAGAGGCAGAGACAGGGATGGGGCAGATAGATACAGGCAGAGACAGACAGAGACAGAAATACGGAGAGGGATTCAGAGGAAGGGAGACGGACATACAGGGACAGACAGACAGGGACAGATAGACAGATAGAGCCAGAGACAGGGACAGGGACAGACAGATAGAGGCAGAGACTGAGACAGAAAGAGACAGGGAGGCAGAAAGACAGATAAGGAGATGGAGAGGGGGAGGGAGATGGAGGGAGACAGAGGGAGAGAGAGAGAGGGCGACAGAGAGAGCGGGAGACAGAGGGAGGGAGGCAGAGGGAGACAGGTGGAGGGAGTCAGGGGGAGACAGAGGGAAGAAGAGGGAGACAGACAGAGGGAGACAGACAGAGGGAAGGAGCAGAGTGAGGGAGACAGAGGGAGGGAGCAGAGGGAGGGAGCAGAGGGAGGGAGGGAGACAGAGGGTGGGAGACAGAGAGAGGGAGACCGATGGAGGAAGGCAGATGGAGGGAGACAGAGGGAGGGAGACAGACAAGAGGGAGACATACAAGAGTGAGGTAGACAAGAGGAAGACTGACAAGAGGGAGACAGACAGAGGGAGGGAGACAGAGGGAGGGAGACAGAGGAACGAGGGAGACAGGGAGGCAGATAGACATAAGGAAGAGTGACAAGAGGGAGACAGACAGAGACAGACAGTGGAAGACAGATGGAGGGATACAGAGAGAGAGGGGAGGGAGACAGAGAGACAGAGAGAGGGAGAGCTATAGAGACAGACTGAAATAGAGACAGAGACAGACAGAGACAGGGACAGGCAGAGACAGATAGAGGCAGAGACAGACAGAGACAGAAAGATGGAGAGCGATTCAGAGTAAGGGAGACGGACATACAGGGACAGACAGACAGGGACAGACAGGCAGATAGAGCCAGAGACAGGGACAGGGACAGACAGATAGAGGCATAGACTGAGACATACAGAGACAGAGAGGCAGAAAGAGAGGGTGACAGAGAGAGAGGGAGACAGAGGGAGGGAGGCAGAGGGAGACAGGTGGAGGGAGACAGGTGGATGGAGTCAGGGGGAGACAGAGGGAAGGAGAGGGAGACAGGCAGAGGGAGGGAGCAGAGGGAGGGAGACAGAGGGAGACAGAGCGAGGGGAAACAGATAGAGAGAGACAGAGGGAGGGAGACAGAGGGAGACACAGAGAGAGGTGACAGATAGAGAGGGAGATAAAGAGAGAGGGAGACCGAGGGAGGGAACAGAGGGAGGGAGAGAGAGGGAAGGAGACAGGGGGAGAGAGACAGAGGGAGAGAGACAGAAGGAGAGAAAAAGCGGCAGAGGGAGTCAGAGGGAGAGAGAGGGAGAGGGAGGGAGACAGAGGGAGGGAGATAGAGGGACAGAGACAGAGGGAGGGAGGCAGAGGGAGACAGAGGGCGACAGACAGAAAGAGACAGACAGAGGGAGGGAGACAGACCAAGGGAGACAGAGGGAGGTAGACAGACAGAGGGAGACAGAGGGAGGGAGATATAGGGAGACAGAGGGAGCGAGAGGGAGGGAGACGGAGGGAGACAGAGGGAGAGAGAGGGTGGGAGACAGAGAGTGAGAGGGAGACAGAGAGAGAGGGAGACAGCGAGAGAGAGAGGGAGACCGAGGGAGGGAGACAGAGAGAGGGAGACAGACAGAGGGAGAGAGAGGGAGGGAGAGAGTGGGAGATGGAGGGAGAGGAAGGGAGACAGACAGAGGGAGACATACAGAGGGATACAGAGAATGAGAGAGAGAGGGAGATGGAGAGAGAGAGAGGGAGACAGGCAGAGTGAGTGAGACAGAGGGAGACAGAGACAGAGAGAGGGAAAGATGGAGGGAGAGAGAGAGAGAGCTAGAGAGAGGGAGGGAGAGAGAGAGAGATAGAGAGATAGAGAGAGAGAGAGAGAGAGAGAGAGAGAGAGGGAGGGACAGATAGAGAAAGGGAGGGAGACAGAGAGAGAGAAAGATGTGTGTATGCCGGGTCTGGTGGCTCAGTGGACAAAGGCATCCACTGCAGGGGCATGTGTTCAACCTCATGGTCTCAAATTTGCTATTAAAATCACAATTTGCCCACTTTTATTTCAAAATTTTCTTCCTGACGGAGAACCTCCCTTAAGTGGTTTGGGATCGCTCACTACGCTTGCTCGCTACACTGCCTTACTGTATCCCAAAATGATACGTCTCCAAAAAGTGTGTCACCAACATGACAAGTTTGGAAAGCTGTGCCCTAAGGAGTAGAAGGCTAGTCTGCTAACAAAAAATTGCCCCATGATGGTGGACCCTCCAGAAAAACGGGATGAAAGCTACATTTAGATCACTCCAACTCCTTTAACTCAGCATTTACAAAACACTGTAACTCTTCAAATTCTATTTCTTCTCTCTTTCTGTTCAATCCTCTTCCCTCAGTTAATTCCTCTCCACCTTTCTTTTATGTGGTCTTTTCCCTTTTCATCTGTCTAAATCCTTTTATCAGCAAGAACAAACAAATCCCACAAACACATATAATCAATACAGGTGTTAACATAGCACCTAAAAGTCCACTACCAAGCTCACTAAGCCAGTTGCCTACAATAGAAAATCCTATCCCAATTGCTTCCCAAGCACCTGTCTCTTCTAACTCCTTCAAGTCTGTAGATGTGTAAAATTCTTCACATACTTGTTGAACTCCTTGCTCTAATCTGGCACATAAGTGCAGCATTGTTGGATGCATAAGACTATACAAAGGCTACCATATTTTGTAAGCACAATATCTAAAGATAATCTATTTTGAAGAACCATGGCTCTGATTGCTACCAATTCTGAATTCATGGCATCATCTAATACACCTGCGGTATCAGCTGTCAGCCTTTCAACCAATATAGACAACCTTTTAATTTTCACATAATACGAAAATCACACCTACAGAAGGAATAAATGCACTAAACATACCATCCACTGCTTGTGATAGACTGCAAACAGATCTCCAATGAGTGACTTTGCACATATATACTGCATTCCAGGAATCACAAGGTGTCTTCCTAGCCAAAATGTGTTCAATTAGAACCTCTAATAATTGCACATAGTTCATCTATTCTACTTTTAGTGTATTCTTAACCCTTTGTTTTGGCCTTATAAAACATAACTTCCGTTCCCTTTCCAAATCCAAACTCAATCTGGGATGTAATCCTGCATCTTTTAATTTCTTTTCCTCCTTTTCCTAGGTAGTAGCCTTACTATTCACTGAACCTTTTGCAATCTGTCCCCTTCTTGCCTCCAATTTGTTTATAAAATGCTTTCCAATCCTGCTCATCTTACAATAAGGTTTCATGAGGACCCCCCATAGAGTCAGCACTGGAAGCTGGGGACCCCCAAGCAATTTGTATTATTTACAATTTAAACATTAAAACCATAATTCGGAAAAAATTAATACATATATGTACACAAAACAAATACTCAAATTACAAATGATTTTAGTGGCATATTTACAAGCCCCTATCACAATGGGAACATCACTTTCTGAGAGTTTTCTGTGGCGATAGGGGCTTTGCCTTATTTACAAGGCAATGTTAAGCCACTTAACTTGGCTTAACGGTCCCTTGTAAATAAGACTCCCTTTGACACAATGCTTAGCGTGAAAGCGGTGGGCAGTGCGTGTTGTGGTGGGCATTTCCTCTGTGATACCCATTGATTTTGACGCTGCCGCCTATTCACAAGAGCAGCGTAAATGGGAAGCAGGGCCAAAATTAAGGCCAGGGAAAACCTGGTCTTAACTTGGTGAAACAATGAGAAATGCTTCATTTCACCTCGTTTTTGTAAAACGCCTTGGATTGTTTATGTTCAGGAAGGTGACCCTTTCTGCACATTAACAATCTTAAAAAAAAGACATTTTGTAACTTCTAACTGATGCATTAAGCAGTACACATAGAAGTGAGAAAATTACATTTCAATATTGTTTATGTGCAGGAAGGGGGACCTTCCTGCACATAAACAATCTTGCCCTATGAAATGTAGCGCCAGTGCAGGGGAAATGCAGGGCTGCACCATGTTCTTTTAAATATGGTGCAGCCTTGCGTTTCTGAAGTAGTAGAGTGTGTTGTTAAGCCAAGGAGGCTGGTCTGGAGAAGCATAAACTTAAGGAGTGCTGGTCTGGAGAAGTACAAACACAGGATTCAGAACATAACACAGTGGTTACCATTGACTTCAACAATAAAAATGTTTTTCCACCCAAAGAAACCTTTTTAGAAGCATCAGGATACTGAAAGACTGAAAAAAGCACATCACTAACTGGTACCTTGCAGTTTGCAAGCAGTTGTTTGATGACAGTTTTTTGGTCACTGTGCTATATTACGAATGTAACTTATGAACTGCAGTGTAACAAAAGAATCTGTGTGACAAAAGCAGTAACCCACTGACTGATGCATATCAAATACTGTTTTTCAAAATGTGTGGTACACTTCTTTGCAGTAGGCATATTAACCCTCTGTGTTGCATTAGTTCAGTCACAGCTGTCACTGGACAAAACTCTCATGTCTCTCCAGAAGGGAACTCAATCACTGTTGTTATCTTCACATTTTTATTGTTCTTTGAAAACTGGTAATTAAACAAGATACTTTGCAGTGCTTTTAAAACTGCTGCCTGAGGACGCTCAGGGAATGTGTGAGGGACTCATGGGGTCCGCGGACCACAGTTTGGGAAACACTGCTCTAAGGCGAAGTACCAATGAGTCACTGATTGCTAGTCTGGTAGGTTGTTTGTGTAGTAAGGTGGGTTTTGGAACACCGTAATACAGTGAGGTCCTAAGGGGCATATTATCAAGGGGGTTTATCTCCGATTTTTTTGTTTTAAAAGCCAAGAAAGCGGAGATAAAATTATCTCCCTATTACCTAGCTGTCGCTAACACCAGTTAGCGACATCTAGTAGGAGATAGCGACCATCTTGGGCCCCGCTTTGCATGTCAGTGATATTTATCACTAATGACATGCAAAGTGGGCGTGCCAAGATGTTAGCGACTGGAAACAGTCTCTAACATCGCTATCTCCTATTACCAACTTTTGGAGATATTCGCGCTAAGCGCAAATTTCTCCAAAAGCTAACACCTGCCCCTGAGCAGTTCTTAGCCATGTTATCAAATGGTAGGTGGATAACATGGCTAAGAGCATTAGCTCAGTAATGCATGAATATCACTGACTTTTCAGCAATATTTATGCATTTCGGACGATTTTTATCGCTTAGGAGATATACCTTGATAATAGCAATGTTCCTAAGCAATAAAAATCGCAGCAGCTCGGCGATAAAAATATCGCCGTTAAACCAACATAGCGATATTTATCGCTAGTTGTTGGTAATATGCCCCTAAGTCTTTATGCACAGTTCTGTGTATGAGCAGAATTCCTGGAACAGTAGTTACAACAAAAAGGCTCGATAAAGGGCTTGCACTTTGAATATACATATAAAATAGAAGAATAGTTGATAATCACAGTTAAGGGATGCAGCAATTAGATGTGTGTATGTGTGGATGATGTGTACATTGAGTGGAAGATGAAAATCTTGAAAAATTAGAGAGGTTGTAGAGATGCAAACTTTCCATTTCTTTGTAAAGGAAGTGGGTGATTAGTTTTCCAGTGTATATATCTATTCACTGAAAAAAACATAGGTTTCAGGCACGTTATAGTCAGGAATTAGCATTTAAAAAACTTTAGAAATTCACTGAAAAAAACATAGGTTTCACCCATGTTATAGTTAGCTGGACATTTCTCTCATACAAATCCATTGAAATTCCTCCGTTATAGTTAGTTTACCTAACTATAACTCGCGCGCCCGCAATCCACTGCTGATAACGTCACATATTACATCACTCATGACATGGTCAGTGACATCACTCATGACATCACTCATGACATCTTAAATGACATCACTGATGACATAATCCTTGTGAAAGAGTGGTAGACCTCCTCTCACCCTAATATAACCTTTGATAAACAGATTGAAAAATAGAAACTAACATTTTCAAAACAATGGAGATACCTATACCAGTTAGAAGAACCTATTCAGTAATTCCAAAATCTACATACATATCAACTCATTCAGCAATAGTTCTTTATAGTCGCTCATACATATGTACTCATACACCTATACAACCCGTTACACACTAATACTCATCCATAGGGTTACTCACACACATACTCACACATGCAAAAAAATATCCATTTACTTGCATATACAGCTATACATACACCACTACACTTACTCCTACAGAATCCTACACATACTTACTCTCTTAAACAATCACTTATAGAAACACATACTTATTTATGAAACAACTCTTCCAGTCTTTCACTCTCAAATATACTCACTTATATTCATCAATGCTTACATATACTAGTTTAAAACATATGCACTTCTCATAAAGACACTATTGAGGCAGTTATTCACTCACTAACACACCCATACACACACTCATCCACCCATATAGTCCTGCACACATGCTGTCTTCAAAACACATACAAACAGTGAGTCATTCATTCATGCATCTATGCACTAAGTAATATCCCACAGCGAACCATCCAGACACTCATACTGATACTCAAAAAACCAACTAATAACCCATATACACACTCATGTACTCACCAACCCATACAGATATTTATATACAAAGTGAGACACTGATACAGATATTTACATATTTAAACATTACTCGCTAATACATGTATTCACTAAGATACACTTAATAAGTCAGTTAAACAATCAATTTTACAAAAAAAACATCCATTTAGACACTTATTTACCCATTTATTCTTTCATCAACTTAGATATAATATTTAAAAAAATATTTATTTTTCAGAAAGACACACATTCACTGGATGATGTTATCAGTGATGTTATCAGTGATGTCATTTGAGATGTCATGAGTGATGTCATGAGTGATGTCACTGACCATGTCATGAGTGATGTAATATGTGACGTCATCAGCAGTGGATTGCGGGCGCACGAGTTATAGTTAGCTAAACTAACTATAACGGGGGAATTTCAATGGTTTTGTATGAGAGAAATGTCCAGCTAACTATAACATGGGTGAAACCTATGGTTTTTTCAGATAATTTCTAAGGTTTTTTAAATGCTAATTCCTAACTATAACGTGTGTGAAACTTATGCTTTTTCAGTTTATATATATATTACCTACTGGCGGTCGCCAGACGGTAGTTATAGTTAGGATTTTTTTCAATGCAAAATCTCAAAGTTCTATTTGGAATAACTTTGGCGCCAGTTGACGAATCTGCCTGAAAACTTCCTCAAATTTGCCTCGCGGAGCTCCAGTCCTTCCTTTAAAGTTTCGGGGAGATTCGTCAAGCAGGGGCCGAGATAAAAGGGGGGTCCCAAAACGTGTTTTCCGCATGTTAATTTCCATAGGGCGGTCGAACTCACTTTTAGCCCGAACGGCTGAATGGATTTGCACCAAACTTGGCAAAATTGTAGGGATTGGTAGCCCGATGTGCCTTTTCCATGTCTCAAGATATGTGCTCCAGTGGTTTTTGAGTAATTTAGGTTCAGAACAATATATATATCTATGGCAGCGCCCCGTTACGCGCATCGGGGAGCGCTCTGGGTGCGCCACGCGACTTGCGCACAGAAAGCTGATTGGCTCTCGGGTGTCTACAAACATTCGAAACAGTCTGGAGCATCCGCCATCTTGTGTCTCGGTAGGATCAAGACACAAGAGGTGGCCAAAACAAAGGGGGAAATGATCATAAGTGGGCAGGGTAGACCCACCCTGACCCCCTAGGTTTGATGTGGGGGCTATAAAAGGGCCCCGCGGAGGGAGCGCCCGGTACGCGCACCGGGGAGCGCACCGGGAAGCGCACAAAAGAGAAAAAAGAATGCCAGAGTTTAAAATTTTTAGCAAAATTTTATAAATGGGAGGTAGTTCTGAAAAGAACTTTTTTTATTTTATATTTTTTTATTATTTTTCTGAACATTTTTTTTGTATTTTTGAACAAATTTGTATTTTTTTGTGTTTTTTAAGGGAACAAACAAAAAAACAGGGAATTGGAAATGGCTCATGGTAGTTCCTGATGTGAGTGTAGGGTCGAGTTTGGTATGTGCGAACTCGTGAGATTGAATGCTGCGTAATTATGTATGCGGCAGGATTGTGTCTAGTGTGGAAGTGCCACTTCTAGAAGTTGGCATGTTTGTGCAGTGAGTGTGCTGGCACATGATTGGCTGGAGCTGGCTGGTGAGCCTGGCTCCAGGAGTGTGGATGGGTCTGCCCCGGTGGTGAGTGGAGAGATTAGCATGCTGATGTGAGGGAGGGGTGCACCTGGGACCTGAATCGGGCTGAGCTTTCCCCACACAATGCTGGCTCCGCCCCCTGTGGTGAGACTGATGACCCTGGCCTGACTAGTGAAAGGGAGGCGTGGCTGAGCTCATCAAGAGTGCTCCCAAACCAGCTGCACCTGGTTTTGCCCCCACCCTGCACCTTTAGACAAAGGATTATGCTGTATAAAAAGGGTGCTGTGACACCCTGAAGATGTTTTTGTCTTGCTATTTGAATCTTGCCAGGGGCGTGCTGGTGCTTGGGCCCAGGGGAAGGCTTGCCTCCCTGGGCCCTGCCCAGCCCCTGGATACCTGATGGACCTGGATGCCTGGAGGATCTTTCCTTTCTTGGGGTCCTCTTTGCTTCACTTTGCCCCCAGGACCTTTGTCTTTGAATCCTGTGTTGCAATAATGGTATATATGCTGTGATTGGTTTCGAAGGATGTCTGGTGAAACAAAGAAAAGGTCATTTGATTAATCACCATAAACTGAGTTGCAAAACACCTGACAAAAGGGAATTTTACTACTTAGCTCTTTTGCAACTTTTCAAGCCATGGCGTTCAGAATTGGAATTTCTTGGAGATTTTGAGAGTTATGAAGATTCTTTCAATGCAACTAAAGATACTATACAATGAGCTGTTTTTGCTATTTATGTGAAAATGTTGAATGACGAAATTGAGCAAGAAGCTACAATTGCAGCTGAGATTGCTAGAGACAGTTCCCAAGAGAGTCAAACTTCTGCTCCGTTGAGTCAGGACTCACTAGGAGAACGAATTGTTCAAAATGAAGCAACAACTGCTATGGAAGAGGTGGAAACAGCAATGTATCAAGGTCAGGAAGATGTTAAAAAAATAGGAAATTTGGAAGAACAACTAAATATTGAGCAGAAAGAAATATATGAGCAAGTGAGAGAACAGATTGACCATGGATTACTTCATGAGAAGAAAGAGTGCTCTTGCTCATCATTTGAACCTATCCGAATGTAAGTGAGTGGACATGCTGGAACAGGCAAAAGTTTTTTAATTAAAGTAATCAGAAATTTTCTACACAAAACAACTGAGTCACATTTGTCTTGTGTTGTCACTGCTCCAACTGGGTTAGCAGCCCACAATATTAAAGGAATTACTTTACATTGTTTATTAATGCTACCAGTAGAGCATGAAAACAAATTAGAATACCACAAGCTATCTGGAGAAGCTTGTTGTGAAGTTTCAAGAGTTTTGGGGAAAATGAAACTTATTATTATTGATGAGGTAAGCATGGTATCAAACTTAATGTTTGCTTTTGTGCATTTAAGAATGCAGCAAATTCTTAAAACATAGTATGACGTATTATTTGGAGGAATGCACGTGATAGTTTTTGGAGATCTTCTACAACTTACTCCTGTAAAAGGACAACCAGTGTTTAAAACACTGCTGCATGAAGATACTAGAAAGTCTTTGGAGAGTATTGGAAATGTGAACATTTGGTCATATTTTGAGTATAAGGAACTTATTAGAAAAATGCGACAAGCAAATGATGTTGATTATGGAACTATTCTTCAAGATATAAGAATTTGAAAAATGACTGCACATGGCAAACAAGCTTTGCAGAGATGATTACTTTCCAATGTGTTTCCGAATGAAAATATTGTACCAGAGAAAATATACATGAATTGCAGAAAATAAATCTGTAATCTGCTTAATGCCAACACTACGTGAATGTTCTAGATTCAAAAGAGAAATGTTGAAATTGGAAAATGAAGAAATTTTAAAATTGGAAGCTATTGATAAAATAGAACATGAAGGAATCACTATTATTTTGAGTGAAAAGTTGAAGGAGAAATTGGATTCTTTAGAGAAATCGATAAGTACACTACTGGTTTAGAAAATAATTTGTATGCATGTGTAAACTGTAGGGCAATTTTACGACATAATTTGAATGTGGAAAAAGGTTTAGTAAATGGAGCAATGGGTAAAGTTGTTGAATTCGTTAATTACAAATAGAGATGGTTTTACGTTTTTGAAAATCAAATTTGATCAAATTGAAGTACAGCAATTTAGTCGTTGTTCATCTCGTTTTTTGCTTGCAAAAGATTTGTATGTTCGCAGAAAGAAGTACAGTGTTTAAAGAGGGTATGGCATATGTTGCTTCGTCTCGAGTCAGAACTTTATCTGGATTGTACTTAATTGATTTTGATGAGACAAAGGTTAGTGCAGATGTAAATTGTGTGAAAGAGTATAATAGGTTAAGAAGAGAATATGCGCCTAATTCAGGTCAATAGCCAGTATTTGAAAAGCGTGTGGTAGGTAGAAAAAGAAGATTTGAGAATATCTGTTGTGAAAATATTGAGAAAGAAAAAAACAAGATGAAATTGCGCCTGCAAGCAAAAACAAAAAGGACAGTGTTGAAGAGAAGTTGGTTATCGGTTTGAAAATAGTTGTGGTGTCAACTGCTATGCTAATGTAGTTGTTAATGTTGTTTTTGTTCTTGAAAGTTTGCAACAGAAAATTGTTGAAAATCGGGACAAAAGGTTCTGTTCATTGTTGTATTCTGTTTATGAGAAATGTAGTAGTGATAAAAGTAAAATACAAATTGTTTCTGATATTCGAAATGTTTTGGACATATGTTCTTGTTCTAGTCAATTTAAGCCAAATATTCAGCAAGATTGTCAGGAATTTTTAATGTTTATGCTTGCTGTGCTGAAAGATGAAGGTATAGATATTGAAAATCTTTTTGGCCTTTCTTATAAATGGCAACATGACTGTGAAAATTGTTTGTTTACATGTAGCACTAACATAGACACTGAAAGATTCATATATTTGACTTTACATGATTGCGAATCAGTGTTTTTTAACAATCTAATTAGAGGAGCAAGTCAAAACATGGAGTGTAGCCAATGTAAATCAGAAATGTCATCAACATTATTTATACAAAGATATGGACAGTATGTAATTTTAATGCTGCAATGTTGTAGAGGTGATGGAAGAAAATTGGAAACTTTAATTAAAAATGTTGTAGCCGGTCAAGTTTCAATATCAGAACTTTTGTAGCTGTTGCAATTCTTTTTCATGATGGACTTTCTACAACATCTGGACAATACACTGTTTATTTAAGATGTCTGAAAGGTTTGATACATTGTAAATATAGTCAATTAGTTTTTAAGCAACGTTTGCCTAAAGAATAACCAAATTCTTAACTAAAAATTTGGCTTTTCTGGATTATTGCTGTTTAGGTAGATTAGCCTGGTGTTGTAGAGTATTTTTGTAAGTGAGGGTGAGGAGCTTGAAGGTGATCGTCTTGTTGATATTGAGGCAGTGTAGTTGTATCAGGTGGTGGGTGTTATATCTGCTGCAGGGGACATTGATGATCACTCAGGTGGAAGTGTTTTGGATTTGTTGTAGTTGTTGCAGGTGTTTGGCTGGAATTGCTGTGTAGAGTGTTTTGTCACAGTGTAGTCTTCTGCTGATGAGGGCCTGTGTCACTGTTTTCTTCGTTTGGTTAGGATCCACTTGTAATGTTGCGGAGTATGTGGAGTGTGTTATAGCAGTGCGAGGAGATGATGTAGACCTGCTTATACATGGAGAGGGAGGAGTGGAGGATGAATCCTATGTTGTGGACATGGTTGGTAGGTGTTGGTACTGTCCACAGTGTAGTTAGGTAAGAGGAGTCGTCCAAGTCTGAGGGGGTGGGTCTGAGGATGAGTACCTTCATTTTGTTTGATTTCATGTTTAGAGAGCTGCTCTTTATGTAGTTGGTGACGTCCTTCATTGTGTCGTGGAGGTTGCTTTAGGTGGTATGTTGCTTTTTGGTGAGGAAGAGGATGAGCTGGGTGTTGTTGGTGTAGGCGATATTGTTAAATTGTGAGGGTGGGCTACTTGTGTGAGGGTGGCCATGTAGATGTTGATTAGTATTGGGTTGAGGGATGAAGACTGGCGGACGGAGGAATTGATTTCTGTGTTTTTTGATCAGAAGGCTGGGAGGCAGATGCTCAGGATTACTATTGGTTTGATAAATAAAGGGGTTTTGTCCTATACGGGACCGGGTAGGACAATACAATAATATTTATAATCCAACGAACACCCGATCACGATTAAATCCTGCTAATCTTTTATTCAAAGCAGATAATATACCCTAAATATTTAATTATTGGGTATTGATCAATTATTTAAACATATTATGTTTCAAAACTTTATACACATTTGGAATGGTCCAAGATTTTCACATTGTCATACATATATAAAAATCAATTCTTAGCACACAATTTTATAAAAAACACAATTAAACATTTGATCTATTAAACAGCAGATTTCAAAAATCAAATCATAAAGCGTACCCTAAGTAATTAGTTCAATACAGTCCTAAAAGGTGATTTATTTTTCAAATGCTTAAGGACTGATCTTATAGGGGCAAGTATTAATTTATTCAATGTGTACAGTGTTCTGTTTGTAACCCCTTATGAGTATAGAAGGTTCATATAATGCTGTTTAATAGGTCAAATGTGTAATTGTGTTTTATATAAAATGTATATAATTGTGTGTAAAGAATTGATTTTATATATGTATGACAATGTGAAAATCTTGGACCATTCCAAATGTGATCAATGCCCAATAATTAAATATTTAGGGTATATTATCTTTTTTGAATAAAAGAATAGCAGGATTTAATCTTGACCAGGACAGTTTGCAAAGTAAGAATTTGACGCATACTATTTGGCCAGGAGGAAAAGTATGTGAAAGCAATAACGAGTTTTTGTTGTGTATTTTGTCAGCATATATTTGTAAGTAACATTATTTACAGTGTATGGAAATTAATCATAATGCTTTGTTATTTTATGACTGCTTGAGATGTTTCATATTTACGTAAGAAATTTCTCTTAGAAAAAAACATTTAAGATATGTTATTTCTATTTCTTAGATTGTTATTGAGAATGTTGAATGTTTTTTTAAGATAATCTTATTGATTGTCTTTTTTTTGCCCGCTGTTATGTGATGAGTACTGATGAAGTCACTGTTTCTAGTGAAATTCAATATATTCTGAGAATGCCAAAATGGCAAATGTAATAGTTTACAAATTATTTTCTATTGTAAAAGATATATTGTAACTGTATTTTTTGTGTCTTCCATAGATGGTAATTTTATAATATATCATTTTTAAAATATGTATTATGCTTAAGGTAAGTACAAAGAACTGTTGAAAATGGTCAATGGAATGTGCTTCAACTTAGCTGAAGTAACAAAACAAGGATTGGAGAACATTAGCGTGTAAAGATGGTTTGTATTTTTTAAAAATGAATTTTGAAGGGCAACTGCACTCTTTAGATTCAGTTTCAGAGCGTTAATTCGGTATGTGTGCTGTGTTGGTTTATAGCCTGCAAACTATGACGTGTGAAGTATGTTAGGCCTGGTTGAGAACCAGGACACCAGCACGCACTACTCAATTTGCAATTTGATCGTTAATGCATTTATTTCAAATTTCATCAATGAGTTAACTTAAATCAGCATAACATTTATATCCATGTTACATTTGTTTAAAGTGCATATAGATTAGTCAACATATACATAACTGTCATTTACTATACATTTAAACATCACAGTGACAGTACATTTAATTCCACCCAATGCATTTCGGGGCGCGAGCCCCTTCGTCAGGGGTCTGTAAATGAAAAAGAGAAAAGAAAAGAAAATGAAGGAATCGTGTTACTAGTGATGCACTATCATTACTAGGGGTTGGTAATCAAGTTGATTATGTTTCTTACCGCAATCTAGATGGAAGAGTTATGCCAGTTACATTTGTAAATGAAGATCGAAAAGATCTGTAGATGGGGGAAAACTGCGTGTAAATATAGTGATTTATTATGCGCAATATGATGCGTTCATGAGCACTGAATTGGGAGTTAGTATTACCTGTGCACTTGGGTTACAAGAGTCTGTGGAAATAACAAAGTATTGAGAGGCGGGGTTAGGTATGAGAAACACGGGCTGTTTATATATCAACAACGTGGAGTTGAATTAGTCATGAGATTAATAGGTATAAATAGGTATATGGACAACCTCACCTTGTAGATGCTGACTTTAACATATGGAGCCTATGTGGAAATGAACAAAGTAATGATCAAAGGTCGGCATATATACAAAGATGACAAAACACGGGAACTCCAAATAATGTCGGAGTTTACCTGTGAGTCCTAAGAGTGGCGCTTCAGACTCAGCGGGTGCTCAACAAAGTGAAGAGACCTGCCAAGAGAGATATGGAAAAATATCTTAAGATTCGGGCCAGCGTGCAAAACTATTGGGATCGCATTGTCATTGGCGAACTGAACGCGAGGTTTTAAAACGAGTCTTACCGGAGTAAAGTGTTCAAGGATCCCGTCACGGCGTCTTGACTAGTGTGCGCGTAAAAACAATTAGTCCTTCTTTTAATAGGAAGTAGGACTATTCAGGAAAATGAAAAACGGACTATGTCGCGGAGAAGCGAATTCTACGGAATAGATTATCTCAAATGCAATGTTACCATATGCAGAATGAATGCGTGTTCGGAAACTGCCGGCTAAGTGATAAAAAACGTATGACTATGAATTCCGTTAAATATCATATGAGACATTTGTGTTCGAATAAACTAGCGCACTGGCGCTTGCAAGGGACGCCATCTTGGAATGGTGTCTAAGACAATAACGTGATTTGTTTAGATGCAAAATACTTTGTTAAAAAATTTGGAGGGGGTGGGGAATGATGATTTGGGCATTGTGGATATTATATATCACTGAATAGAGAACAGAAATAGGGGGAATAAAAGTGGAAAAAAGAATATGGTGCAAATCTAGAGATTCAAAATAGATAGTACTCGCTATTTAGGCGCATCATTATCATTTATGTCTTGGTTAACAGTGAACTATTATTGATAAAAGGTTGTGCGCAACCAATACCTCCTGCCTATTTAAATTCTAAGATAAGGAATCATGTTTCATCTAGGTAGACTGTTTTCCTGTATGGAATGAAGAGGATGGTGTTGTAGGGACATTAAGGGAACCAAAGGAAGTGGTGACTGGTTAGTGGTTTAAGGAAAGGGCCTTGTTGAGAGTGTGTGTTACTATACGTGATAGATCAATGTTCGGAAGTATTGCTTGAAAATGTGGAAGTTTGCGGTAGATGAAGTTGAGGTACCTATAAGAAACATAGTAGATCCAGTTTATCATTCAAACCCTTCGGGGTAAGGGTTTGTAGTCGTCGAATCCAGAAAGTTTCTCTTTGAATTAGCATTTTGGCATTGTCTAAGCCCAGTCTTTGAGGAACAGCTTCAATGATTTGAAATCTCAATTGGGCAATCGAATGCCCTGCTTCAATCCAATGTTTTGCAAGAGGTGAAGTCAGGTTTTTATTGCGGATGCGACTTTTGTGTTCTGTCAGCCTGAGTTTCAATTTTCGATCAGTTTTGCCGACATATAATAATCCGCAGGGGCATTTTATGGAGTAAACTACGTGCTCCGAGTTGCAATTTGTTGTGTGCCTTAACTGTATTTTTTCACCCGTATGCGGGTGTAGTAGAGTATCTCCTAGGATGACGTTGTTACAGTTTTTACAATTGTAGCACTTTTGGGTTCCCTTGTGAATCTTTTTTGATGTAGTTTCGTCGGTGTTGGGTTTGTTTAGTAATTCTTTAAGGTTCTGCGACCTTTTATATGCGAACAATGGTTTGTCTTGGAAAAGTGTTTCAAAGTCTTTTTCAGCTGTTATGATTTCCCATCTTTTGCAGATTATCCTTTGAATGTCTTTTGATGCAGATGAGTACTTTGACACGAATACCATTCTTTTATTATTGGTTTTCATCTTCTTTTGTAACAAGTTTTGCCTTGGTGTGCTTTTCACTTTTTCAAGATGAGTCTCAAGCAATTTCTCTGGGTAACCCCTTTCTAGATATCTTTGTCTTTGCTGTTCCAGGCTTCTCGTGCAATCAGTTTCATTCGATGATATTCTTTTAATTCTCATAAACTGAGAGATTGGAAGGTTGTTTATGAGGTGAGTGGGATGAAAGCTCTCATAAAGTAGTGCTGTGTTTCTGTCTGTTTCTTTTTTGAATAATTTCGTTTGGATTGACCCATTTTGAAGTTCCACAAGAACGTCCAAGAACGGAAGTGCTGTATCACTGATGTTGTGAGTGAATTGTATACGTGGGTTGGCTAAGTTCAGACTTGCAATATTCTGTAGTAGTTCTGCAGTCGAGCGTCTCCATACGATGAATATGTCATCAATATAGCGCTTATAGTAGACTATCCCCGCTTGCCATGTAGGGTCTTCCAATATGTAGTCTAGCTCAAATTTCGCCATAAAGATGTTGGCGTAGACGCAGGCTCCTGGAAATCCCATAGCCGTACCCGTTTGCTGAATGTAGAAATTTTCTTTCCAAACAAAGTAATTGTTCAAGAGGCAGAATTCAAGTAATTGCAATATGAGGTATTTTAATTCTTCAGAAATTTCTGATCTCAATAATGCCCATTCCATCGCTTCTATGCCTTGTTTGTGGGGAATGGATGTATAAAGCGAGGTAACGTCAATGGAACACAGTGTCCAGTTTTCATTGTCAACCTTTTGTATGTTTGTTAAACTCCTCAAGAAGTCTGATGTGTCTTCTATATAGGTGATCCATTTTTGCATGAATGGTTGCATGTGCGCGTCTATGAAGATTCCTGGATTTTCAAAAATCGAAGAGCAGCCTGACACAATTGGCCTGAAGGGAGGGTTTTCTAGATTTTTGTGAACTTTCGGGAGAAAGTATATTTTGGGTCTTCGTGGATGAGGTTGTTGAAGGTAGCGTTTAGTCGAGTTATCAATCCAGTTATGTTCCTCAGCTTTATCCAGAATATTGTCAAGACTTTTGGACATGGTCGTGGTTGGATCTTGTTCCAAATTGATGTACGTTTTGGTGTTGTGTACGTGTTCATCACCTTTTTGTATGTAGAAGGTGGAATCCATAAGAACTAATGCACCCCCTTTATCAGCTCTTTGAAATGTCAAATCTTTATTATTGGCTAATCTTTGAAGAGCACTATATTCCGCTCTAGTGAGGTTTCTGTTTTTCCTTTTAAATTGAATGTTACTTATATCCGCTTTCACTAGAGTTTCAAATGTGTCGAGAGTTTTGTGCGACATGGGTGGCATGAAATTACTCTTGGGTTTGAATCGTCTGTCCGTTTCTGTGCCATCTGTTGTTGGATTTAGGACTGTGAAGAAGTGTTGTAGCCTTAGAATTCTCATAAATTTAAAGAGTGCTACCTCTGTTTCCAGGGCATTCGTGTGATACGTGGTTACAAATGATGTGCCTTTGTTCAGTATCTTTTTTTCAAAGTCGGAAAGAGTATGGTGTGAAATGTTTATTATGAGATCTTGGTCTGGCTTCTCAATCCTGTCTTCTTCAGTAACTCTCTGTCTTTCTCCCGTTGTTTTTCTCTTTCCTTTTCCTCTTCTCGATTTTTTTCTCCAGTTGTTGTGATGGGAATTTCTGGGGGTTTGCTTGGTGGTGGATCCGTTGCTAAAAAAGGAGTCGGTGGTGGTTCAGTAACGGTACTGTTGGAATCAGAGGATTGCACTGTAGGTCTTTGTATTTGTGTGGTTTTTATTGGTTGCCTCCTTGTATTTACTTCGCTATCCGAGACTACGCTCTCATCAGAGGAGGTTGGTTGTTGTCTTATATTGCTATTGAATCGTCGTTTAGCGTACACTTCCGCCCATGTATAGGCCTCATTTAATTTATAGTCGATGGTGTCGCGTTTGAATTTGCGTAGCTTGACTTCTTCTAGTTCTTTGCCATACTTATCCAGTCTTGTGTTGATGTCTTCTAGTGTCCTTCCCCATACATCATCTTCTATTCTTTCAGATAAGTCACGTTTAAGATTGTGTATTTCCTCTTCTAAGTCTGCTATCGTCTTTGCCAATTCTTCAACTAGTAGAAGTATTAAATCAAGAGAGCACTTGTTGAGAATTTCAAACCATTTCTCCATGAACTTAGGGTTGTTGTTCAATCTGTATAGCATAGGTCTTATAGCTAGTCTAAGTCCTCTGGGTATACGCTTGACTCGATGATATTGAATGAGCGTTGTTGCGTGTAAACGTTGGTTTAGTTCACGCCTGGTTAGATATTCCAATTGCTTGAGTTGTTGTGTTATTGTACCTCCTTGTGCATCAAAAGTTTTGGATTCCTTTATAAGTTTGTAAATTTGGTTGGCGTCTTCAACAGTGTAGACCTTGGTGTTGGCCCTGTTGTCTGTGATGGCCGCGATTGATTCAAACGACATTTTATTATTGTTTGGTGCTAGTACCCTATGGTTGCAGTGAAATACAAAAATGAATTTTGAAGGGCAACTGCACTCTTTAGATTCAGTTTCAGAGCGTTAATTCGGTATGTGTGCTGTGTTGGTTTATAGCCTGCAAACTATGACGTGTGAAGTATGTTAGGCCTGGTTGAGAACCAGGACACCAGCACGCACTACTCAATTTGCAATTTGATCGTTAATGCATTTATTTCAAATTTCATCAATGAGTTAACTTAAATCAGCTTAACATTTATATCCATGTTACATTTGTTTAAAGTGCATATAGATTAGTCAACATATACATAACTGTCATTTACTATACATTTAAACATCACAGTGACAGTACATTTAATTCCACCCAATGCATTTCGGGGCGCGAGCCCCTTCGTCAGGGGTCTGTAAATGAAAAAGAGAAAAGAAAAGAAAATGAAGGAATCGTGTTACTAGTGATGCACTATCATTACTAGGGGTTGGTAATCAAGTTGATTATGTTTCTTACTGTTAACCAAGACATAAATGATAATGATGCGCCTAAATAGCGAGTACTATCTATTTTGAATCTCTAGATTTGCACCATATTCTTTTTTCCACTTTTATTCCCCCTATTTCTGTTCTCTATTCAGTGATATATAATATCCACAATGCCCAAATCATCATTCCCCACCCCCTCCAAATTTTTTAACAAAGTATTTTGCATCTAAACAAATCACGTTATTGTCTTAGACACCATTCCAAGATGGCGTCCCTTGCAAGCGCCAGTGCGCTAGTTTATTCGAACACAAATGTCTCATATGATATTTAACGGAATTCATAGTCATACGTTTTTTATCACTTAGCCGGCAGTTTCCGAACACGCATTCATTCTGCATATGGTAACATTGCATTTGAGATAATCTATTCCGTAGAATTCGCTTCTCCGCGACATAGTCCGTTTTTCATTTTCCTGAATAGTCCTACTTCCTATTAAAAGAAGGACTAATTGTTTTTACGCGCACACTAGTCAAGACGCCGTGACGGGATCCTTGAACACTTTACTCCGGTAAGACTCGTTTTAAAACCTCGCGTTCAGTTCGCCAATGACAATGCGATCCCAACAGTTTTGCACGCTGGCCCGAATCTTAAGATATTTTTCCATATCTCTCTTGGCAGGTCTCTTCACTTTGTTGAGCACCCGCTGAGTCTGAAGCGCCACTCTTAGGACTCACAGGTAAACTCCGACATTATTTGGAGTTCCCGTGTTTTGTCATCTTTGTATATATGCCGACCTTTGATCATTACTTTGTTCATTTCCACATAGGCTCCATATGTTAAAGTCAGCATCTACAAGGTGAGGTTGTCCATATACCTATTTATACCTATTAATCTCATGACTAATTCAACTCCACGTTGTTGATATATAAACAGCCCGTGTTTCTCATACCTAACCCCGCCTCTCAATACTTTGTTATTTCCACAGACTCTTGTAACCCAAGTGCACAGGTAATACTAACTCCCAATTCAGTGCTCATGAACGCATCATATTGCGCATAATAAATCACTATATTTACACGCAGTTTTCCCCCATCTACAGATCTTTTCGATCTTCATTTACAAATGTAACTGGCATAACTCTTCCATCTAGATTGCGGTAAGAAACATAATCAACTTGATTACCAACCCCTAGTAATGATAGTGCATCACTAGTAACACGATTCCTTCATTTTCTTTTCTTTTCTCTTTTTCATTTACAGACCCCTGACGAAGGGGCTCGCGCCCCGAAATGCATTGGGTGGAATTAAATGTACTGTCACTGTGATGTTTAAATGTATAGTAAATGACAGTTATGTATATGTTGACTAATCTATATGCACTTTAAACAAATGTAACATGGATATAAATGTTATGCTGATTTAAGTTAACTCATTGATGAAATTTGAAATAAATGCATTAACGATCAAATTGCAAATTGAGTAGTGCGTGCTGGTGTCCTGGTTCTCAACCAGGCCTAACATACTTCACACGTCATAGTTTGCAGGCTATAAACCAACACAGCACACATACCGAATTAACGCTCTGAAACTGAATCTAAAGAGTGCAGTTGCCCTTCAAAATTCATTTTTGTATTTCACTGCAACCATAGGGTACTAGCACCAAACAATAATAAAATGTCGTTCGAATGAATCGCGGCCATCACAGACAACAGGGCCAACACCAAGGTCTACACTGTTGAAGACGCCAACCAAATTTACAAACTTATAAAGGAATCCAAAACTTTTGATGCACAAGGAGGTACAATAACACAACAACTCAAGCAATTGGAATATCTAACCAGGCGTGAACTAAACCAACGTTTACACGCAACAACGCTCATTCAATATCATCGAGTCAAGCGTATACCCAGAGGACTTAGACTAGCTATAAGACCTATGCTATACAGATTGAACAACAACCCTAAGTTCATGGAGAAATGGTTTGAAATTCTCAACAAGTGCTCTCTTGATTTAATACTTCTACTAGTTGAAGAATTGGCAAAGACGATAGCAGACTTAGAAGAGGAAATACACAATCTTAAACGTGACTTATCTGAAAGAATAGAAGATGATGTATGGGGAAGGACACTAGAAGACATCAACACAAGACTGGATAAGTATGGCAAAGAACTAGAAGAAGTCAAGCTACGCAAATTCAAACGCGACACCATCGACTATAAATTAAATGAGGCCTATACATGGGCGGAAGTGTACGCTAAACGACGATTCAATAGCAATATAAGACAACAACCAACCTCCTCTGATGAGAGCGTAGTCTCGGATAGCGAAGTAAATACAAGGAGGCAACCAATAAAAACCACACAAATACAAAGACCTACAGTGCAATCCTCTGATTCCAACAGTACCGTTACTGAACCACCACCGACTCCTTTTTTAGCAACGGATCCACCACCAAGCAAACCCCCAGAAATTCCCATCACAACAACTGGAGAAAAAAATCGAGAAGAGGAAAAGGAAAGAGAAAAACAACGGGAGAAAGACAGAGAGTTACTGAAGAAGACAGGATTGAGAAGCCAGACCAAGATCTCATAATAAACATTTCACACCATACTCTTTCCGACTTTGAAAAAAAGATACTGAACAAAGGCACATCATTTGTAACCACGTATCACACGAATGCCCTGGAAACAGAGGTAGCACTCTTTAAATTTATGAGAATTCTAAGGCTACAACACTTCTTCACAGTCCTAAATCCAACAACAGATGGCACAGAAACGGACAGACGGTTCAAACCCAAGAGTAATTTCATGCCACCCATGTCGCACAAAACTCTCGACACATTTGAAACTCTAGTGAAAGCGGATATAAGTAACATTCAATTTAAAAGGAAAAACAGAAACCTCACTAGAGCGGAATATAGTGCTCTTCAAAGATTAGCCAATAATAAAGATTTGACATTTCAAAGAGCTGATAAAGGGGGTGCATTAGTTCTTATGGATTCCACCTTCTACATACAAAAAGGTGATGAACACGTACACGACACCAAAACGTACATCAATTTGGAACAAGATCCAACCACGACCATGTCCAAAAGTCTTGACAATATTCTGGATAAAGCTGAGGAACATAACTGGATTGATAACTCGACTAAACGCTACCTTCAACAACCTCATCCACGAAGACCCAAAATATACTTTCTCCCGAAAGTTCACAAAAATCTAGAAAACCCTCCCTTCAGGCCAATTGTGTCAGGCTGCTCTTCGATTTTTGAAAATCCAGGAATCTTCATAGACGCGCACATGCAACCATTCATGCAAAAATGGATCACCTATATAGAAGACACATCAGACTTCTTGAGGAGTTTAACAAACATACAAAAGGTTGACAATGAAAACTGGACACTGTGTTCCATTGACGTTACCTCGCTTTATACATCCATTCCCCACAAACAAGGCATAGAAGCGATGGAATGGGCATTATTGAGATCAGAAATTTCTGAAGAATTAAAATACCTCATATTGCAATTACTTGAATTCTGCCTCTTGAACAATTACTTTGTTTGGAAAGAAAATTTCTACATTCAGCAAACGGGTACGGCTATGGGATTTCCAGGAGCCTGCGTCTACGCCAACATCTTTATGGCGAAATTTGAGCTAGACTACATATTGGAAGACCCTACATGGCAAGCGGGGATAGTCTACTATAAGCGCTATATTGATGACATATTCATCGTATGGAGACGCTCGACTGCAGAACTACTACAGAATATTGCAAGTCTGAACTTAGCCAACCCACGTATACAATTCACTCACAACATCAGTGATACAGCACTTCCGTTCTTGGACGTTCTTGTGGAACTTCAAAATGGGTCAATCCAAACGAAATTATTCAAAAAAGAAACAGACAGAAACACAGCACTACTTTATGAGAGCTTTCATCCCACTCACCTCATAAACAACCTTCCAATCTCTCAGTTTATGAGAATTAAAAGAATATCATCGAATGAAACTGATTGCACGAGAAGCCTGGAACAGCAAAGACAAAGATATCTAGAAAGGGGTTACCCAGAGAAATTGCTTGAGACTCATCTTGAAAAAGTGAAAAGCACACCAAGGCAAAACTTGTTACAAAAGAAGATGAAAACCAATAATAAAAGAATGGTATTCGTGTCAAAGTACTCATCTGCATCAAAAGACATTCAAAGGATAATCTGCAAAAGATGGGAAATCATAACAGCTGAAAAAGACTTTGAAACACTTTTCCAAGACAAACCATTGTTCGCATATAAAAGGTCGCAGAACCTTAAAGAATTACTAAACAAACCCAACACCGACGAAACTACATCAAAAAAGATTCACAAGGGAACCCAAAAGTGCTACAATTGTAAAAACTGTAACAACGTCATCCTAGGAGATACTCTACTACACCCGCATACGGGTGAAAAAATACAGTTAAGGCACACAACAAATTGCAACTCGGAGCACGTAGTTTACTCCATAAAATGCCCCTGCGGATTATTATATGTCGGCAAAACTGATCGAAAATTGAAACTCAGGCTGACAGAACACAAAAGTCGCATCCGCAATAAAAACCTGACTTCACCTCTTGCAAAACATTGGATTGAAGCAGGGCATTCGATTGCCCAATTGAGATTTCAAATCATTGAAGCTGTTCCTCAAAGACTGGGCTTAGACAATGCCAAAATGCTAATTCAAAGAGAAACTTTCTGGATTCGACGACTACAAACCCTTACCCCGAAGGGTTTGAATGATAAACTGGATCTACTATGTTTCTTATAGGTACCTCAACTTCATCTACCGCAAACTTCCACATTTTCAAGCAATACTTCCGAACATTGATCTATCACGTATAGTAACACACACTCTCAACAAGGCCCTTTCCTTAAACCACTAACCAGTCACCACTTCCTTTGGTTCCCTTAATGTCCCTACAACACCATCCTCTTCATTCCATACAGGAAAACAGTCTACCTAGATGAAACATGATTCCTTATCTTAGAATTTAAATAGGCAGGAGGTATTGGTTGCGCACAACCTTTTATCAATAATAGTTCACTGTTAACCAAGACATAAATGATAATGATGCGCCTAAATAGCGAGTACTATCTATTTTGAATCTCTAGATTTGCACCATATTCTTTTTTCCACTTTTATTCCCCCTATTTCTGTTCTCTATTCAGTGATATATAATATCCACAATGCCCAAATCATCATTCCCCACCCCCTCCAAATTTTTTAACAAAGTATTTTGCATCTAAACAAATCACGTTATTGTCTTAGACACCATTCCAAGATGGCGTCCCTTGCAAGCGCCAGTGCGCTAGTTTATTCGAACACAAATGTCTCATATGATATTTAACGGAATTCATAGTCATACGTTTTTTATCACTTAGCCGGCAGTTTCCGAACACGCATTCATTCTGCATATGGTAACATTGCATTTGAGATAATCTATTCCGTAGAATTCGCTTCTCCGCGACATAGTCCGTTTTTCATTTTCCTGAATAGTCCTACTTCCTATTAAAAGAAGGACTAATTGTTTTTACGCGCACACTAGTCAAGACGCCGTGACGGGATCCTTGAACACTTTACTCCGGTAAGACTCGTTTTAAAACCTCGCGTTCAGTTCGCCAATGACAATGCGATCCCAACAGTTTTGCACGCTGGCCCGAATCTTAAGATATTTTTCCATATCTCTCTTGGCAGGTCTCTTCACTTTGTTGAGCACCCGCTGAGTCTGAAGCGCCACTCTTAGGACTCACAGGTAAACTCCGACATTATTTGGAGTTCCCGTGTTTTGTCATCTTTGTATATATGCCGACCTTTGATCATTACTTTGTTCATTTCCACATAGGCTCCATATGTTAAAGTCAGCATCTACAAGGTGAGGTTGTCCATATACCTATTTATACCTATTAATCTCATGACTAATTCAACTCCACGTTGTTGATATATAAACAGCCCGTGTTTCTCATACCTAACCCCGCCTCTCAATACTTTGTTATTTCCACAGACTCTTGTAACCCAAGTGCACAGGTAATACTAACTCCCAATTCAGTGCTCATGAACGCATCATATTGCGCATAATAAATCACTATATTTACACGCAGTTTTCCCCCATCTACAGATCTTTTCGATCTTCATTTACAAATGTAACTGGCATAACTCTTCCATCTAGATTGCGGTAAGAAACATAATCAACTTGATTACCAACCCCTAGTAATGATAGTGCATCACTAGTAACACGATTCCTTCATTTTCTTTTCTTTTCTCTTTTTCATTTACAGACCCCTGACGAAGGGGCTCGCGCCCCGAAATGCATTGGGTGGAATTAAATGTACTGTCACTGTGATGTTTAAATGTATAGTAAATGACAGTTATGTATATGTTGACTAATCTATATGCACTTTAAACAAATGTAACATGGATATAAATGTTATGCTGATTTAAGTTAACTCATTGATGAAATTTGAAATAAATGCATTAACGATCAAATTGCAAATTGAGTAGTGCGTGCTTGTATTTTTTAAAGACATTTCAAAAAATTATATAGTGAGTGTACCTGTCAGAACCCGTAATTAATCAGTGGATACGATAATGGCTTATCTAAACCCTAGCTGGTGCAGAGAGATGAAGAATCTGCAAGGAAATAGACTTGAAGTGCTTTAGTGCAACAGAGGAATTCAAATATGGCCGTGTCGAGGAAAGACGTGGTGGCGGTCTAGTCATTTACCACACACCTGTGTGGAATCCTTGGTGAGGCGCGCGCTCCCTATTGAGTGCACACTTCACATACGATGTTCCAGAGTTCAGACCCGTTTTAATTGCTTCAGAGATATTCCTGAAGAGAAAGCACAAAGGTTGCAGATAAACGGAATGGAGATAGAGTGGGGTAGGTTATTAAATAATTGTTCTTTGTTATTTCCGTTATGTATGCATGTCAATGATACAAAGATGGTTTGTATCTATACTAATATAATAAAGAGAGAGCCCAAACGTTTGAGGCGGGTAATCTCAGGAACCACAGCACCAATCACAACACCCAATACAGCGTTAGAAAGGGTAGTTGCAGCAGGAGGACATAGGCTATGCAGACGCCCACCATATACATTTAAAAGGTAAAAGAACGCAGACGCCCACCATATACATTTAAAAGGTAAAAGAACCGTGCCAGCAATGTAGTCCCTTGTGGGCGTGTCTGCGTTGTGCTGTGGGCGTGTGCTGGGAGCGTGACAAACGCTGGGGGCGTGTGTTACGTTCCGCCCTTCAAGCCATGTCTCATATCGTGTGCTAATCCCACCCTGCTCCCTTTAAATATCCCTGCACCCCATAATCATAACCCACCCTTACTCCTTAAAATACCCCAACACCCTTAAAAACTAACCCATCTTAACCCTATAAATATACCCTGTACACCAAAACCCAAACCTATCCCTAAACCCTAAAAATACCCCTGTACCCCCAAACCCAAACCTAACCATATAACTACCCCTGCACCTCAAAACCCAAACCTACCCCGAAACCCTAAAAATACCCCTGTACTCCAAAACCCAAACCTAGCCCTGAACCCTTAAAATACCACTGTACCCCAAAACCAAACCTACCCCTGAACCCTAAAATACCCCTGTACCCCAAAAACCCAAACCTAGCCCTGAACCTTAAAAATACCCCTGTACCCCAAAACCCAAACCTAGCCCTGAACCCTTAAAATACCCCTGTACCCCAAAACCCAAACCTAGCCCTGAACCCTAAAAAAAACCCTATACCCCAAAACCCATACCTATCCCTAAACCCTAAAACGACCCCTGTACCCCACAACCCAAAACCATATCTGAACCCTTAAAATACTCAAACATCCCAAAACATATACCTCATTATCCAAAAACATATTCCCCTATAGCCATACTTACCTTATCCAAAAATAAAAAATAAAACATGCTTTTACCATTCATGCATTTACAACGAATTTCCTTGTAAATGTATACGTGGTAAAAGCATATAAAATGCAATGCCATGCATTATAATGGCATTGCAGAGTCATGGGGCCCCATTTATGAGAAATGACCCATCGCTGCGTGAAAGCAGCGATGATTCACTTCTCAGTGCACACTCCTTGCGACATTCCTGATGCGTCATATTTAATGTATGACGCATCATGTCGCAAGGAGTTACAGATACGTCAGTATTTCTGACGTATCTGGAAGCGCAAAAGTGACGCATTGCTGGAGTGTGTCACAAAAGTGACGCAACTCCAGCAATGCGTCCTTCCACACGGGGCAAGCCCCATGTGGAAGGGCCTGCGTCAGTCTTACGCCTGCTGTGAGCCAGGCGCAAGATTTTGACGCAACAGCGTCCTAAAAGTGCGTCACTTCTACGACCCTTTCTTGCGTCAATACGCCCCCCTTGCATACATTACACCTGGCGCAGGTATAATGTGGCGCAGGGGTTTACAAAGTGACGCATCTACCTAGATGCGTCACTTTGTAAATATGGCGCAACAAGGCGCATTTTTTACGCCCCTGGTGCGTCACAAAAAGTGACGCACCAGCGGGGTAAAAGTGACGCACAGCCTCATAAATGAGGCCCACGGTGCTTTCGTAATGAAAGTATGCGGTGTGATGGTATGCGGAAAGAAAGTTGCGGAATAATGGGTGTTTACCCTCCCCCGGTAAGTACATTGGTGGCACGGCGGCCCACATCTCCAGCAACATACTCATATTTTTTCACCACCCATTTCAAAAATGCACAGGTCTCTCTCATTGATGGCCAGCATCGACATACACTTTTAGACACACCTCCCGCCACAAGTTCTAGAATTGCGAACTTTAGAGCTGGGGAGCTACGTTTGAATCTCGGCATCAGCTCAACATCCTGTGATTCCAGGCAAATTGCTTTCTCCCCGTGCCTACCACAAATGAATGTGTTCTTTTGTAATGTAAATTGTGCTCATGCCATGTTGTCGAGTTCGCACTATATAATATTGCAAGGAAAAATAAAGTAGGGAAACTCGAGTTCACACACTACTGAACGCGCGCCCTTAAGTGCATCAGCAGTGCACTGTGAATCGGAGCGTTTCACAGGCCTGTCACAGATAAGAAATGCTATCAAAACGAAATCCTACAAAACAATATACTACTGGCGGGCAGCAATTCATACCCGGACAGCGTCGGGACGGGCTGCTAGTCTTTTATATAGATTAGAAAATCTTAAAAGATAAATATACTGAGTATGCTAGTATTCTTTGCACTTCACTACAACACATGTAGTAGTTTGGACCAGGTAAGGTGAATAGATATTGTACTTTTTTTTGCTACTGTATATTATAATAACAGTCTGTTTTTTTAGATAGTGATAAGGAGTGACTGGTTTGGTAATTTAAGAAATTTTAAAACTGTACGCTCATATAAATAATTATAATTATATAATGTTATTAAGTATTTGAGAATGGTATTTATATAATATTTATTAAAGGGCAAATTAGTTGATAAAGCTAGTTTTGTGTTCTGTATTAGAAAAAAATATAAAATAAAGTGTTCATGTTTTTGTAGAAGGAGGTCAGCATAACAAATTTAAAATGGAAAATCCAGAAAACAATATGGAACACGATTTTGAAAATGCTAACACTGTCGTAGAAGAGATGAACATAGCTTTTATGAGCAACGTTATTGAAGTGGAAGAAGTGAATGTTGGTGATATCAGGTGTTATTTTCTTGATGAAACATTGGATGATGCTTTTGTGGAAGCATTAGATCAGATTGAGATTCATCTGTTGACTTTTGAAAATGATATCCAGGAAAATTAAATTTTGGATGAAATTGTAATGGAAGCTGCATTAACTTGTGAAATGTTACAAGAATACATGTATTATTATATAAAAATAATGGTTTGAGACACTCTGCTTCCAGAATTGTAATCATTTAGCTACTACCCAAGTAGTCATGGTTCAAAGTGGGCCTTAGGATATGGACTGTTTCATACTCTTATAGACAACATACGTATTTTTTTTATGCACCGGCAAACTTTTATTTTATAAGTTCTATTTCCTAGGGTGTATCATTAGAGTCTCACACTACTGGTTCAATGTTCTAGTGAGTCATTTAGCAGTATGGGGTTATGTATATACTGTTTTAAAAGTAAAGCTGCAATACATTCAGCCAGACACTCTCACTTTCAGTTGCACTTGGCCGTTTCACATTCACCAAACACTAATGTATTGATTTATTCATTTATGAACTACACTTTCATTTTGACAAACTTTCACAGACTAAAATAGAAATATAGTTCTTTTTTTGACCAGTGAAGGTAGGTCTGATAAGAACTGTTTTATCTGTCTTTTTCGTTTTCAATATTTTGGTATTTTTTCAATAAGTTGTTTTGATAAAAAACAAAAAATGGAGCTGTAAACAAAAAAGTGTGGAACAGGAACACAAAAGTTAAAAATAAAAGTAATGTTTTGGACAATGGTGCTCTTCTTTAGTCTTCACAATGAGATTAATAGAGTGCTGATTGTAACAAAGTAATTTGTTGCAATATTTACAATGAAATTTCAGATCTGAAAACTGTGGCACAATAATAGGATGCGGACTGCTCGGAGGAGGTGGTGTTGGAGATGAGGTAGTAGGAACTGCAGGTTGAGGATTCTCCTGCAACGTTTGTGTTGCCATCCTTGGATAGTTATTTGGATGTAAATTTTTGACATGGTGAACCATGCTAGTTGTATTGAAAGAGTACTTTTTAGTGGGATCAACCCTGGAAAGAGTAACCTCACAGATCTTGCAAGTTACTTTCAGTGTATTGACCTTTTTTAGTCCCTCAGGATATGTAAACAAACTTCTAAATGAAAGTTTCTTTTCTCTTTTTCTGAAGTTGCTAAGCAACAAATTCTTGCTCACAGGAATGTTCTGATGTAGTTTCAAAAAGAGAAGCCATTGTATAGTTTGGTTCTAAAGGACTACAGCTCCACAGAATAGATGCTTCTCTTGAGAAAGTCCAAGTAGAATGAACAAAATAGGAAGGGTCTTTCTCAACAGTTTAAATATGAAGTATTATGAACGAATCAAAACTTTTCTTTTATGCTCACATGGCTTTGCATACACTTACAGTGCATTTACTGTGCATTTACGTTGCGAGTATGTACAACGTACAGTTGCATTTTTCGGAATGGCTTTCAAAATTAATATATGGTTATTAAAAGTTAAAAAAAGTATTTCCATCATTATCCCAGATAGTGTCTTTCAACAGTAAGTAAATTAAATACATAAATATATGTTTTTAAACAATTCGAAGCTTTCGCGCCGTACGAGGATGGGGGGTCGTACATGACATCACACGGGAGCGTTGATGCGACGCGTACCGTCAAAACGTATTTGTAACGTATGCATTGGTACGCACAGTGGATGATTACTTGTACAAGGTATATACGGTCACCGTACGCGTACAGTACGATTATACAAAAAGGAAATATATAGAATTTAATTTTCATAAATTTGTAGAAATTGTTTTTTATAAAAAAATAATTTTAGCCTTTTGTTTTGTTAATATTTTACGTTAAGAATATGAACTATAACTTAAAAATATAATAACTATAAATATAATAAAAAGTAGGACATTAGTATAGAAAGACAGAAATATAATAATGAATACCTTTAAAAATTATCATTTACAAAACCTTTGAAATTCACTGAAAAAAACATAGGTTTTAGCCACGTTATAGTTAGGAATTAGCATTTAAAAAACCTTAGAAATTCACTGAAAAAAACATAGGTTTCTGCCAGATTATAGTTAGGAATTAGCATTAAAAAAACCTTAGAAATTCACACATGTTATAGTTAGCTGGACATTTCACTCGTACAAAACCACTGAAATTCCCCCGTTATAGTTAGTTCAGCTAACTATAACTTGCGTGCCCGCAATGCACTGCTGATGATGTCACATATTACATCACTCATGACATGGTCAGTGACATCACTCATGACATCATCCTTGTGAAAGAGTGGCAGACCTCCTCTCAGCGTAATATAACCTTTGACAAACACATTCAAAAATAGAAACAAAAAATGTCAAAACAATGGAGATACCAATACCAGTTACAACAACCTATTCACTAATTCCAAAATCTACATACACATCCACTCATTCGTCAACAGTTCTATATAGTCACTCATACATGTACTCACTCATCATATGTACTCATACACCTATACCTCTTTTTACACACTGATACTCATCCATAGAGTTACTCACACACATATTCACACATGCAAATAAACTATCAAACATCCATTTACTTGCATATACAGCTATACACACACCACTACACTTACTTCTAAAGAAACGTACACATACTTACTCTCTTAAACAATCACTTATAGAAACACATACTTATTTATACAGGAACTCTTCCAATCTCTCACTCTCACATATACTCACTTATATTCATCAATACTCACATATACTAGTTTAAAACATATGTACTTACTAATAAAGACACTATTGAGACAGTCATTCACTCATTAACACACCCATACACACACTTATCCACCCATACAGTCTTGCACACATGCTGTCTTCAATTAGCATACAAACAGTGAGTCACTCATTCATGCATCTATACGCTAAGTAATATCCAACACCGAACCATACAGACACTCATATTGATACTCAAAACAAACTAATAACCCATATACACACTCATGTAGCTACTCACCCACCCATGCAGCCACTTATACACAAAGTGAGACACTGATACAGATATTTAAATATTCAAACATTACTTGTTAATACATGTATTCACTAAGATACATTTAATACGTCAGTTATACAATCATTTTTACAAAAAAAATCCATTTAGACACTTATTTACCCATTTATTCTTCCATCGACATTTAGATATTCATAAATAAAAAATATTTATTTGTCAGAAAGACACACATTCACGGGATGATGTCATCAGTGATGTCATAAGTGATGTCACTGACCATGTCATGAGTGATGTAATATGTGACGTCATCATTAGTGCATTGCGGGCGAGCGGGTTATAGTTAGCTGAACTAACTATAACTGGAGAATTTCAATGATTTTGTATGAGTGAAATGTCCAGCTAACTATAACATGTGTGAAACCTATGGTTTTTTCAGTGAATTTCTAAAGTTTTTTAAATGCTAATTCCTAACTATAACGTGGCTGAAACGTATGCTTTTTTTCAGTGAATATATATAAATATATATATATTGGACTAGCCATGGGTTGTCTCTTTTTGCATTTATTTGCACTATTCCAAGGACACCACTCCCACTGTGTTAGGACATCCTATGGATGTTATAGTTTGCATGGAACAGTAAACTGAAATATGCACCAAATGATAGGCTGGTGACATTGGGCCTTATGTTATTCTCAATCTCCAGAATCATGACAATGTTAACGACATTGCTAGGTATAAGGCTAATCGAAAAAACAAATTCTCCTGGTCATTGACTCTTAACTCATTGCCAGATGGGATCAGGGTGTTGCAATGCATCCCTTAAGAAGGAACTGTTGTTTTGGATTTCAAGTGATAATCAAGATGTGCAGGCTTAAATGAATTGACCTTGCTGATATGAAAATTACCATAAATAAATGGAATACGCTCACTTTTCCTAACTTTACCTATTCCATGTTATTGACGCATGATTATTTGCTTATTCCAACAAAATGATTTTCTGTATGGCGAAGGCAGCATGGACAACGGAGACTACGTGCTACAGTAGCTAAAGGACTCTGGAGTCAGGGTCATCAATGCCTGCATCTGCCAATTGTTCCAGCAGCACTACAAAGCGCATTTGGAGGTCCCGCAATGCGGGAAGCACTGACAACTGGGAATATGTTTCCCAGTAGCCAAAGAATTCTGGAGGTGGGGTCATCAAGGCCCGCACATGCAGATTATTCTCGTAGCACTACAAAGTGCATTTGCAGGTCCTGCAGTGCGGAAAGCATGGACACAGGGGGGAACTATGTGTCCCAGTCGCCAAAGGACTCTGGAGGAAGGGTCATCACTGCCCACACATGTCGATTGTTTCCGCAGTGCTACAAACCGCATTTAAAGGTCCAGCAGTGCATGGACCGCGCCTAGGCAAAGCACAGGGAAAGGATGGGCCATACTTGCACACGTCATCACCCAGAAAAGGCTGGGCTGGTCCCCCCTTAAAATTTTAAACTACAAAGGAACTGTGAGCGTTTTTCCCCCTTCTTTTTTGAAGCCATTTATAATCATCTGTACCTGTTAACTGGGCGGCATGGGGAAGCAGAGATAACTGGAGAGGGGCTCTAAGGTGCTGCCGGGTTCCACTATAGATGAGTTTCTTCAGAGAGCAGTGGAACTAATCAACAAGGAAAAGGATCTACTGGAACGCTGACTATCTCTCTCGCCCACCCCGACCCTGACTCTTCTTTTTGACCCTAGATCATTACCAACCACAGCAGCTGGGACCTATGTGGGTGCTTTTGCCAAGCTCAATGCCCTGATTTTGGACTTGCCCAAACATTTGTGTGCCTACAGTCTTGCCATAGGATCTACAAGGAGCTCCAATCTCACCATTGAACCTTACACTACGCCATTCAAAATCTGTGCCAGCCAAAGGAGTAGGAGGCATAAGGAAGATGGCAGTTTCTAATATCAAATCAAAGAGACTGTGTGCTCCGGCCCAGGCAGTGGTGGGCAATAGACATGATAATTGAAGGATTACAGGACCTATGTGATAAGTTTATCTCATTTATGTTGGACAAATTAGAGCCCATCTTCCAGTGCTTAGGTGCGATGAAGTTCAAGATTTAGAAACTTAATGACACAGTAACCTCCAAGGACATGATGACTGAACCCCATTCATTGCCTTCTGTTAATAAGGTTACCACCCTCCCTTTGTCCTCCAGGGAGGGTTCAGCATGCTAGCAGCTGCAGACCATTTTTAGAGTACCTGTCAGTAGAGCTAGTCTCCCCTAGCAGGGATTCGGCGCAAGAGCATAGATCTACTTAATTGAAGTTGCCACAAGATACTTGCCCTCATGTTGCTATATTGACCAATCTGCCCTGTTTAGCAAATGAATATGAGGAATACATACGCAGGCCTCTCCAGTCCGATGCCCCGCACATATTGATGGTCAGGAGGATGGGCAGGGTAGGACCTTTGCCCGTCTTACAGGGGCGATTGTATTATTGTAAATTTCAGGGACCCATCCCCATAACCTCCTTAATAGTTGTACACACCCAAACTGGGCAGGATCTAATGTTTCCCTCCTACCATTGCATTTCTTCCATCACCACTTGAGGGACCGGTGTGGGCCTGCCCTTCAGTCCTTTCCAGCAGGCCAGCAAAGTTGGACTCCAAGAGCATGTGCTGGTCAGTGAAACATCCCTTCTTTATCAGAACTCCCCTCTCCATTAAAATAGACTGATTAAATCTACAACACAATGGCCGACAATAGCAATGGGATTTTGTGTTTGTAAACTCCAAGCCATTTTTCTGTCAGCCAACTCATGTCTTCACAATTTGCCCTTACCCTCCAACAAAGTAGAGTATTGTTTGTTGAATGTTATTGATATCCTCTTGCAGCATCCTCTACCCCTATCTCCAAACACATCCATGTTGAGCCGTAACATTGCAAGAGTCAAGGGCAAACTATGGCAACCCGGCTGGGGTACCTCAGTCAATGGCTACAACTTTTGTTTATTTCAAGAGATGTGGGTAATAGTCCAAGTGAATAGTAGTTGTTACAAAAGTTATAGTAGCCAGCCATTTTATTTAGTGCTGAATGCCCCTGTGGTGTCTTATTAGAACTAGTTCTATCCACCTTATCCTATTCAGTAACGGCTCTCCACATGGGCTCCCCTGATATGCAAGGGTAAGTCTTTTCCTTTTTACGAGCCCTTAGGATAACTAATATCCACATAAGGGGCTCCAGCCAGAAACAGGAACCCAAAAAGTATACAGTTACTGGATAGAACCATAGTTGACTATTAAAACACCGACTATGTCCTTGTAGCTGGGGATTTTAATCTCACATTTGAGCTGAATAGTCAGGCCTGTGATTTGTCCAGAGATGAGAACTCTACTTGGGGTGTCCCGGATCTTGTTTATCCTACCATGAGGCATCTCTCTAAAGCAGCACTCCAGGTTATGGACCTTATCTTATTGCATGGAATCCGGGCATGCAATGGGTGATCACCTTCAGACAAATTACTCACACCAACATATATATATGAGGTTCATACCAAAGTAAAAATGTATTTTATACTCCTGGGCGTAAGATTATAGAGCAAGCTAGATGACATGGTGGTGGTAAAGTGAGAAGAGAGTGACCACAACCCTCTGTCACTAAAGTTGAAAGAATCAATTACTCCTACACGTCTGGTAAATGCAGAATATGCCTGGATACAGCTTGTGGCTAAAAAAAATAGGAGGAAGGTGTAATGAGAAACAGTGGGCTCCTTCCCCGAGATAGCTAAGGCCCTATACTCAATCCTGCCTACCAACATGGACCGTATTTTTGCTAATTGGGGGAATAATGAATTGATTTTAGCTGAGCACAACATGGTATGCTCTAAATTGTGGAACCTCCTTACTAAGGAATCCATGGGGCACCCAAACCAATGTCCACAAGGGATTGGTTTAATGATCCGTGCAAAAAGGCGAATGCCAACCAGTTAAAAGCCATGAAAGAGGGTGACACGCAAGCCATTAGAGAAGATAGGACCATCTACCGGCCTAGTCTAAGAAAAGCAAAAGCAACCTGATAAGACAGTATTTTGTCTGACCTATTGGACACCACTGTAGCAAAGGACAAGAAGTAATTCTGGTCTTTGGTCAGTATCAGCGATCGAAGATAAGATAATCTCTCAGAACCATCCATTTTCTCCCATGACTGGGTTACCCATTTTAGCAGCCTGTGCTCCCGCCTTCTGCTGCTGCTGAGGTTGGCCTAAGGTGTGGGGCTCCCCTTAGTGTAATGAACAAAATGTCTGCCACAGTAGTTTTGGCCCTTTAGGAAACTGAGCAAGCTGTGGTTTCATTCAAGCCCAGGAAAGCTCTGGATATTGACAAAATCCCTGCAGATGCTTTTAAATCGGATCTCATGGTGTGGGTTCCCTATATAAATGTGCTCTAAAATGCCACCTTGATGAAAGGGGCAATTTCTCCATCATGAAGGGGGGCATAGATCATACCAATTTTTAAAAAGGGGGGTTCCAGCACTCACTCCAACTACCGTCCTCTCAGTTTGATAGATAATCTAAAAAAGATTTTTGGACACAGGTTTTAGAACTGGTGTGAAGAAAATTAAATTATTTTATGTCTGCAGCCAGGATTTAGGCACAAGAATAGTGCTGTTGACCAAGCTTTTCAGCTCTTCTCCGTGAAATGGAAAATGGCAGACCTGGCCAAAGGCCAGCTTTTTATGGCATTTCCCGATCTCCTTGCTGCATTTGACATGGTGCCCAGAGGGAAGTTGTGGGAGGTAATCTTTAGGATAGGACCCCTCCAAATCGTTTGCACATAATTCAACAGCTCCATAAGGGGAATTTTGCCAAAGTTATGTGTGGTGTGAATGATTAACTAAATGGATTTCCCTAAAGATCAAGCGCTGACAGGGTTGCATCCTTGGGTCAACTCATTTCCTCTTATACATAAACACCTGTATTGCCTCCTTATTGAATTGTGTTAACGATTCCACTACTCTGGCGGGGGAAAAAATACCAGCACTCCTCTTTGCAGATGATATGTTGGCGCTGTCTAAAACATTGAGGGGGTCTGCAAAATCTGATTGATAGCCTAAACCAGTTATGCAGAGACTTTGATCTTGAAATCAACACGTGCAATACCAAATAAATGACCTACACCAAGAGAGGAAGGGCGATAGGGGTCATTAAGAAGTGATCTGAAACTTTGGAAAGATTCCAGAGTGCAATTGTGAGGGTATTTGGTTAAATGAAACTGAAACCTGTGACTCGCACATCTTATACAGCACCCTAATAGGCAAGCATGGAGCTGCAGCCCTACAAACATTTGCCAAAAAAGCAGATTGGTTCCCTGTATACCCAGCAGTTGAAATCTACAAAGTTCAAGCTGGGGGGGGGGGGGGCTGCGCTTTACGTGGCAGAACAATGGGGTCATCATTGCAACACCCGTTCCTTTAGTGTAGCGGAAAATAATTTTTCTAGAGGCCTCCTTGGTTTAGGGAGGTTTTGGTTCCACTGCACTTGGATCTTGGTATCAATAAGATATAAATCATCACATATAGCGCAAAGACCCCTATTGGTCTGGATCTGTATTTGTAGCACTCATGAATTGCACCATTTTAGGGAGGCTGGCAGGCAGTCATTATGGCCAATCGGGTGTGAAATTTAAGATGGGTAGTATTGAATAGAAATGTCTGGATCGAACTGGGCTGAGAAAAATTCTGGAGTGAGCCTCTTTCCATTTGTACCTAAAATAAAAAAATTGGACTAGGATAGGGCTATCATTCTGAGGGACCATTCGACCTCCTTAGGCAGATTAGCAAGTGCATTTTTACTCCACAAATCTGCAAGTAACGTTGAGGAATTCTGGGATTTTATCCAACTGGCTCATGCTCGGTTCCTGCATCTCCAATTTAGGTATGGGTTACTACTAGCAGCAGCCTTTAACATCAACTGGGGAAGATGGGCCAGGGATATGGCTACTGTTTCCACTATAAAAATATCAGGAAGTGAGGACCATTTGCTGTTCTTTTGACCCTTTTATGTAACACATAGAAGCACATGGGTTGCTCCCCTGTGCAGATCCCTTAGTTTATTAAATTGAGGAGAAGCCCATGGAATGTGTAAAAGCAACAACTTCTCGATTGTGGTGATGGCTGTTTTGAAATTTTTGCATATAGCTTGGTCAAGTATATTACTAGCTACTGTACAAAAGTCATGCCCCAGATGAACCTCTGCATGGCTCTGTTCGCAATGTGATTTGTATCGATATTTATATGTTTTAAATAGCATTTTAAATTTGTAAACTATTTCAATGTTTTATTCATGTTCTTATTTTAATGAGGGAACTAAAATTAAGGATACGATTTGCTATATGTGGTGTTGATCCTCATAAAGTATGGTTTGGGTCTAGGTCCTTTCCAAGCTAAAAATGATAAGAACAGAGAATATTTCTTCATTCAATGTGCTTATTTCACTTATTGACCGTGCTCAGCAATGAATTCAGTATGTCCAATTTGCGTTTTTCACTCCAGAAGTGGATCAATTGAGAGCTATCAGATTTTGGATTAAAAAAATCTCCTCTAATTGTATTAAGGTAGTATCAAGCGACTGTGAATTGTTCTAAAATAGTGGGAAGTCAGCGAGATACTTGGGAGTGCAATCATAAGTTTAAAAATCTGAAAGAGAGGGTGGTGACATTTATTGCTTTTTTGAAGGTATTTAAGTCAATTGGGTAGTACTTTATGTAATGCATAATGATGTGCTTATTTACATGATACTGATTCTACAATATGATGTATTCCTTATGTGAGTAACAGAGATACACATTGCATCACAGATAGCTAGGAGAACAATAACTAGAGTAAAATAAATGTGGTAATATAAAATGGTCAGATAACCTTTTGTAACATACATTCATTGCCACTGTAGGATTCCATGCCATGGGAAGCACCATGATAGTGCCACAGGAATATTACACATTACCACCCTCTTAACACACACCCAGATGCTGTACACGGAGTCGTCTGATTTCATGACTATGTAATATATGGAGTAAAGTACTCTTTACCAGACATAATAACTCTTTTGCAAGTCACCCCAAGATCCCTGGCTTCATGTAGGTTCTTGGCCTTCCGGTTCATTCCTCTGTTAAGGAATAAACTAATTTGTGACTTGGAATAACCAATTAAAACTTAGGGGCTGATTACGATATTGGTCTGAAACTTTCCGCCTGACCAATTACAATGCGACCGAGCTCTGTTCTGTCGGATTCCCATTGTTTCCTATGGGAAGACGTGTTAAGAGTGAGAACTGGAAGTAACACAGGCTCCTATGGGGAACTGGGGTGTGTGCGGAAAACCCTGAACCCTATCTAAGGCACCATATGGTGCCTGTCACACAGTGCATGGTTTTACAGGGGTGGTCCATTAGATACCCCTTGAGCCCCCAACCAGAGGCCTTAGGATGAAGGAGGCCGTTCCAGGGGCCCCCAAAGTCACTTTCCAACAGCCTTTTCGTGTCGGACAGGCCGACACAAAAACGCTGTTGGAAATCAACATTGTAATCCCGAGGTCGGAAACACTGTCCATAGGGCTGTATGATGCAGTTCTGACCTGCACGGATACTCGGTGAGCCAGTCAGAACTGATTCGGAATGACCGCATGGTTTACCTTCTGACCGCAAACATCTGAAATTGATCGGTCGGAATGTAAACCGACTGAGTCGGTCACAAGTGTTCCGACACGGTCTAGGAGAATCCGACTGTCGGACAGAGCCTTTCCGACCAACATTGTAATTGGCCCCTAAGTTGCAGGAACGTTAACGCTTGATCATGAACCAGTTTCTAACTGGATGGCTGCAAACTGCCTTCAATGTAATGTAGGCAAAACAGAGGTGATGTTATTTGGTGAGGCCCCGCTTCTGTGGTGCCCAGAATGGTGGCTTTTAGATCTTGGGCCAGTGCCAAGTCCAAAACTTACCGTTAAAAATCTTGGAGTGCGTTTGGATCAGGCACTGGTGCTCAAAGAGCATGTCAATCAAGTTGCCGGTCTATGTTTCCACACCATCGGACTCCTGCGTCGTGTCTTTCCACTTTTGCCTGACCACCATCGTAAGACCTTGGTCCAGACGTTGGTGATCAGTAGATTGGACTACTGCAATGGCCTGCTCATCTCGGCCAACGAGGAACAACTTAATTGTCTGTAGTGGTCCAGAGCACCGCAGCAAGACTGGTACTCAATGCCCAGCCCAGAACCTCTTCCTGCCCACTTCTGGATAGCCTTCATTGGCTGCCGGTTCGGCAGCGGGTTAAATATAAAATCTGTTGCACCATTCACAAATGCCTCTTTGGTATAGGCCCCAAATATCTAACAGATAAGCTCATCCCATATAGCCCCGGACGCTCTCTCCGCTCTAGCAAGCAGCAACTGCTTCAGGTCCCTAGGATTAATAGAGCGAGACAGGGAGGACGTGCCCTTTCCTACAAAGCCCCCATTCTCTGGAATTCACTTCCACTTGCCTTAAAAACTAATTTAAATTTTCAATCCTTTAGGAAGGGCCTAAAAACCTATCTTTATTCGACCCCATAGCTCTCTGGTAGCTCTACATCTCTACTATCAGTCTAGCATTTGCACCCAGGCGCAAGCGCGGAGATATCCCCTCGGGGATCGAATCCTGCGCTATCTAAGAAAATAAATAAATAAATAAATAAATAAATGTATGCAATGTAGTATGCAAAGTCAATGTAGTCCATGAAGATAACGAAAACACTGCAGTCCATATGTTAACTTTCAAAGTAAATGTCCAAACATCTTTTTATATCACTATAGAATAGAGGCAGTGGTAGACTGTGAAATCTTGTAATCTGTATACTTTCTTAACAAAAACGGAAGAGTTAAAGAAAGTGATGCATATGTATCTATGTATTTTTAGAGCACACATTCACCCTTCACTGAGACAGAAACAATTTGGAAACCAGCTGAAAGAAAAAGTTCATATCTGCAATATTTCAAATTCCCTTCTACCTCGACATAATTCTGTCTTTTTCTAAATGTTGAATACCGACCGTTCTTGCCCTCATTACAGTGTAATTAGATTTCTAAGCAATTATGAGTTACTTGAATTTCCCGTATTTTATTCCATTCAGTAGCTTCTTAACGTGACCCCGAAAGGGAAAGTCAGTCAGCGCTCCCTTGAATTCCTGGAAGTCTGTCAGCTCCCATTTAATGGCTCCCCCATTTGCTGCCACTAGAAGAAACCTAAAGTACGTTGTTTGTCAGAACTGACACAAGCAAGTACATCATTGCAGCATCTAAATGCCAATCCCCTCCAGTGCCACGCTTGAGCTGCAGCAAAGCTGACTGCATTTGCGTTTTAATGTAATCCCTAAGCACGGCGCCCTGCACGCGGGTTCGTGGACAGGAGGTTGGATGTTTTCAGCAAAAGGTTACTCACTAGCATGAAAATGTTAGCATTTTAATTTCAGTAGTGTATTAAGAATGCCATTGGACCTGGTGCAAGCAAGAAGAAATGCTGATTTAACCGCTGCAGCACTATAGAACTATTATCAGGGTTCAGTGGGCAACCTTACGACTCGGTGTCCCGGTGCCACTGCACCTGTAGCACCAAGGGTAGCTACACCCCTTCCTAAATGTGAAGGTTTGGGTGCACATGGTTGGTGCTTACCTTTCTTCCTGCAGTGCAAAATCATTAATTTTAAGAGTATGCACAAGCAATCCTAACTAGGCAGGTCACAGACAAGACATTCGTACAACACTGCTGGGGCCCAAAAGAAGCAGATCAAATCACACATTATTGTATTGTAATTGCTTTTATATAGCACTTACTACCCCTGAGTACGTGCTAAAATGCTCTACACTGAGCATCACGTTGCACCAGAAGAAGATGAAAATAAATCGTTTATTGTCCGAATATTTAAAATCATTACAATAAAAGCCATAGATGAATTTTTACATTCAACTACATAGTAGTGCTTACAAAGGCATGAAGGGGCATGACAGCTGGACAAACTGAAAGTCGTTAAAATTGTAAAAATATGATTAAAAATGTTGCTGTGCATTGTATAAAGTGCAAAAATATAAGGTGTGGATGTTAGGATACATAAAAAGTCTAAAGGGCAATTTTTACCCCAAAGAGGGAGTACAGGGCTTGGCCCATGGCCACACACAATACAACTTGATGGAGCCCAGGTTAAAGTGCAGTTGCTAAACGGTTTCTCCAGATCAAAACCTTACAGGAGGTCTGGTCAAGAGGGCAGTCTAGTCAGAAAAGTGCGTATCCGTTACTCATGAACTCTAGGTCAGTGATTAAGCCAGTGTTTACCGGCTGTTGTTGGTTTTTGGGATTAGTCTTCTGCACTTAAGGAGACCATTCTAAGTGTTGGATACAGCTTCTTTTGGTAGATTAAATTAATAACGGTTTGGTGTGATTGTTTGTTGGATCTATGTGAATGTATGCAAATGATTGGTGGAATTAACAGACAGGCTAATGGTAGTTAGGTATTGTTAGACTGAGTTAGAGAGTGATCTATGAAATGAGGTGCAAGCATTTTGGAGAACTACTATAATATACATTAAGGCAAACATGCATGAGACTTTAGAACAGGCTGTACACAAAGGGGCAGATTTACAAGCCCGTTGCAACTCTTTTATGCCGCCGTTGCGTAACTTTTGAAACGCAGCGGTGGCGCAAAAGAGACGCCATGGTGCGGGGTATTTACAACTGATGCAGCTGGGAGATGCGACACGTTGTAAACAAGATTTCACTCAGTCACTTTTAGGTCAATGCAGCGTCAAAACCCTGCGCCTGCTTGAAGCAGGAGTATGGCTTAACGCAACATTGAACAGATAGGACCCCCCAGAGCATTGCTGGAGCTGCATCGCGCTTGCGACGCAACTCCAGCAATGTGCCGCCTTTATGGCACAGATGCGTCACGCATCTGTGTCGTTTTTGCCCCATGGTGCGCCGCATTGTAAATGCTGTGCACCATGGGTGGTGGAGCTGCGGCGCACAATAACTGGCGCATTCCTCGGGATGCGCCAGTTATTATAAATCTGCCCCCAAGACAGGAGGCATGAAGAGGATGGTGAGCAAGTAATCTAACATGTGCATAGGGTACAGGCCTGTCCCTGACAATGCAAAGTTCAAGAATTTTTTCTGTGACCTGGATTTGTACATCAAATGTGCCCTTATAGGAAACAGTTCAGAAAAGGGGGTGGTGATGAACAGAGTGTCTGAATTAAGCAGACCACTCTTACCCAGTCCAAAGATCAGGGCTTGATCCATCACCGTTATTTATCTCACTGCACCATCCCAGCTCAGAACCTGGCTATATGCAAATCAGTCTGTCCCTGGCCCAGTGCATCATGGGAACAGGGCAGACTAAACTACCAAGCCAATTCTTCACCAGAAAAGAGACAAGCTACCGGGGACCGGTTTCTGGCATTTCAGCCGTCTTCGGCCCGGCTTGCTTGAATCCTGATGGTGCAGTGAGAAAGGGACTCATGTCTGAGTATACCCTGCCACACCTATAGTGGCCAAAAACGATTCAGAAAAGTGGGTGGTGATGAACAAAGTGTCTGAATTAAGCAGACCACTCTTACCCAGTCCAAAGATCAGGGCTTGATCCATCACCGTTATTTATCTCACTGCACCATCCCAGCTCAGAACCTGGCTATATGCAAATCAGTCTGTCCCTGGCCCAGTGCATCATGGGAACAGGGCAGACTAAACTACCAAGCCAATTCTTCACCAGAAAAGAGACAAGCTACCGGGGACCGGTTTCTGGCATTTCAGCCGTCTTCGGCCCGGCTTGCTTGAATCCTGATGGTGCAATGAGCAAGGGACTCACATCTGAGTATACCCTTCCACGCTTAGGGTGGACAAAATATTTAACAACAAGGGGTGGTGATGGACAGAGTTTCTGAATTAAGCAGAATACTCTCACACAGTCAAGAGATCACCACCCCCTTTTCTGAATCATTTTTGTCCACCATAAGCGTGGAAGGGTATACTCAGATGTGAGTCCCTAGCTCATTGCACCATCAGGATTCAAGCAAGCCGGGCCGAAGACGGCTGAAATGCCAGAAACCGGTCCCCGGTAGCTTGTTTCCTTCCCAGTATAAGAATTGGCTTGGTAGTTTGGTCTGCCCTGTTCCCATGATGCACTGGGCCAGGGTCAGACTAATTTGCATATAGCCAAGTTCTGAGCTGGGATGGTGCAGTGAGCTAAAAAACGGTGATGGATAAAGCGCTGATCTTTGGACTGGGTAAGAGTGGTCTGCTTAATTCAGACACTCTGTTCATCACCACCCCCCTTTTCTGAATCATTTTTGTCCACCATAAGCGTGGAAGGGTATACTCAGATGTGAGTCCCTAGCTCATTGCACCATCAGGATTCAAGCAAGCCGGGCCGAAGACGGCTGAAACGCCAGAAACCGGTCCCCGGTAGCTTGTTTCCTTCCCAGTATAAGAATTGGCTTGGTAGTTTGGTCTGCCCTGTTCCCATGATGCACTGGGCCAGGGTCAGACTAATTTGCATATAGCCAAGTTCTGAGCTGGGATGGTGCAGTGAGCTAAAAAACGGTGATGGATAAAGCCCTGATCTTTGGACTGGGTAAGAGTGGTCTGCTTAATTCAGACACTCTGTTCATCACCACCCCCTTTTCTGAATCATTTTTGTCCACCATAAGCGTGGAAGGGTATACTCAGATGTGAGTCCCTAGCTCATTGCACCATCATTATTCAAGCAAGCCGGGCCGAAGACGGCTGAAATGCCAGAAACCGGTCCCCGGTAGCTTGTTTCCTTCCCAGTATAAGAATTGGCTTGGTAGTTTGGTCTGCCCTGTTCCCATGATGCACTGTGCCAGGGTCAGACTAATTTGCATATAGCCAAGTTCTGAGCTGGGATGGTGCAGTGAGCTAAAAAACGGTGATGGATAAAGCCCTGATCTTTGGACTGGGTAAGAGTGGTCTGCTTAATTCAGACACTCTGTTCATCACCACCCCCTTTTCCGAATCACTTATAGGAAACAGTGGCCTACTGATCCTGCCTTAGGTCTATTATGTAGGGCAGTGGTTGTCACATACTGTGTTTCATGAATGTTTAGTGTAACTAGATCTTTTCTCTGGGTCAAAGAGCTTGTGATTTAATTACCCCTCTTGTGTACATTCCACTGTTATGTGAAACCCAGAATCTGGCACTGACTGTTTTGTGCGTGGTAAAATGAATGTCACAGTCAACTGGTTATCACACTCGCTATTGCATCAACTGCCTCTTGAGGATGAAGATGATGAGATTGATACCATATTGGCTGTGCAAGAGACAGTTAGGCATGAAAATTGGGGGTTTAGAGAGACAGAGTGGCAAACTGCTGATGCCTAGGATGCTACTCTTAAATGTGTTTGGAAATATCTTATAGATGGCTGGCCCTCTGCAAGGTCTCTGCATGGGCAGCTACATTTATTTAGTCATGTGACTATGTAACTAACCATGGAAGGTATTTTGGTAACTGAGGAATTTTAAATGTGTATTGCTAGAGGGGGTCAGGTGCAAATTACTCCTAAATGTTCACATGGACACTTGGAGTTGTAGCAACAAAAATTGCTTATGTTGTAAATATGATGGCCTATCACGAACTAGGAAGCTGGTAAGTAGATAAAGTACTGCAACTTTTTCGTAGATTCTGTCAACATTCGAAAGGAATACCACTTTACCCATGTCACCTGTCAAGTGACCTACTTCTGTGTGGCAAAACTTGCTCTCAACAATATTGAGCCTTTCAGAGACATGCACCACCTGCTAAAAAATGCATTGGGTTTAATAGTTTATCACTCAAAAGTGGCCAGAAAAAAACATGTGTTGAACAGCCTAACACTCACAATGGTCTGCAGTTCCTTGTATTCTGCAAGCTAGTATTCCTAGACACACTTGGTTATGACAATGGAGTATACAATTGTCTTCAGAGAAAATCAAAGACTGTTTTTGCAGAGGCCTCCCCCAAAGGGGGCCTCATGAGCCGGCACGATAACAGCCGCAGTGGACCCAAAAGATCCAGCATGCACCGTGAGCAAAGGGGGTGAGAGGGGTAGCCCCCACTCCAAAAGAGCTAGCGTGCCAGAACACCTGCCCAATGGGAGGCCAGGTATTGGTTTGAACCCCCAATGGGGAAAGCCTCAAACACAACAAAAAGGCTTGCTGAGGGTTATAGGCACCAAACCAGCAGGATAATTCATGTATGCTTCTTCCAAGAGCTGTGGAGCAGTGCCACCATGATCGTGGTCTTACCTTTGACCTGGAAATATGGTGAAGAAACGGAGGCTTTATCGGCCCAGAGAAAGATTGGCTCCCAGAGCTCCTGGGGACTACTGGTGGCAGATCGGAGGTCTCCGATCCCTAGTGAATCCAGGTGCCGTGCTCCTGCCACCTGGGATCTGAGCTGCAACAGTGCTGGGAGTTGTAGCTAAGGCAAGCTAAGTTGGCGGAGCTGCGTGGTCCTCTTGTCATTGTCAGACGCGAGATAAGTAAGGGAAGAATGCGACATGGGCAAAGCCGCAGAGCAAGAGCAGGGTGCATCCTCTCTCTCACCGGGTCAAAATCAAGCCGGCGGTGGGAGAAAGCAAAAGTAGCGAAGCTTCCTTCACCCCTCCCCCGATGACAGAAGAGGGAGAGGTAGGCCAGCGGAGGTTACTCGCCTTCCGAGTGTGGCGAGGGGGAGAAGCGGGACCACCAGCAAGCATGCGGCCTGCACGGAAGCACCCGACGCGAGTCCCCTCCCCTTCCTCAATAGTTAAAGTTAGACTCTGTGGCAAAAGGAAACTCCGAATTTAAAAAACAAAAAAGAAGACTGCCTGAACCTAATGAGTGTGAGGCCCCACCAGGAATTAGCTTAAAGGGTAGAAAGCTTGTTTAGTATCCGAGAGGTAGCAGGATCGATTCCCGCATGCTCCATTAAAAAATCAGCATAAATTGAAAGGAGACTCCACGTTTAAAGGAGTTTTCTGATGTTAACAAGAACAGGATAAAAGGAGATTAAGAAAAGGAGATAAAGAGAGGAAGTGCTACCCAATAACTGGCAGTCCGGCAACTAGGAATCAAGGACTAGACAAGTCCCTCTACACAAGGGGCTGAGGACAGCCCGATCAGAGGGTGACTTGTCCCAGCCTCTCCTAGCCCAAAAAGAACAGGTTTGGTGCATACAGTCAGCCACAGTACCCCAGAAAGCCCAGAAGCAGGGGCAAAAAGCACCTCAAAGAAATACACAAGGGGCTGGGGACAGCCTGGACCAAGGGCGATGCAACCCAGCATTTCCCTGCTCAAAGAACAGGTGTTGGTGCATATGGTGAGCAGCAGCACACCACAGCAAGGGCAGAAGAGCCCCAAGGAACTATGCAAGGGGCTGAGGACAGCCTGATCAAGGGGCAATGCGACCCAGCTCTTCACAGCAAGTGACATGCCTAGCCACCCAACGCTACACAAAAGTATGGAGAACCAGGGCACCAACAAGCGGCTAGGGGAGCTGGGAGAGCTCCTGCTTCAGATCAGGGTCACATACAAGCTGCACGGGACAAGCTGGCAGCAGGTACACCTGAGCAAGGACGTCAGCGAGGGGCCAAGCTATCAGCAGATGGGGGCTGAGAGAGATCAACGGACGGCCAGCAACCAGGAAGTGGCAGACACCTTCCAAGAAAGCTTCGAAGGTGTCGGTCAAGAAGAAAGGATGCAAAAGGGTGGACCCGCTGCTCGCAGCAATCCTGGCGATGGCAGGCACCAGTGCCAAAGCCAACAACACGGCAACAAGTGTTGAGCATAACAGTGCAGGAATGCTTGAAATCCATTGCCCCTTTGTTGTTTAACATCTTAAGTGCCTATGGTCCGGCCTCAAAAGACACACAACTACAGGGGGAGGTATCAGAGCTCCCATGCCACCTAGTGGATCCAGGGATCGCGGCTGGAGCACTTGCAAAGGCAACAGGAGGGGTGCACTAGCAATAAGAGCAGATCCGGGCAGATAAGCAGCCAGGCAGCTCATGGATTAAGCAGGGTCATGGTGTCCCCCATAACACCACGGGACAGTGCCAGCAGGGCAGGTAACATGAAATGGGTAGGTCAAACACCGGAGGCATACGCAAGGCCATCGCCTGGGCAGCCATCAATGATCACTAGAGCCATGGGTTTGGCAAGCCTCATTCCCTTACTAGTAAGGGAAAGGATATGGAAGAAGGAACTCATTGAATTTTTGTATTGTTGGAGATACAGTTGGACGGGTTAGCTCTGACCACATGCTATAAAAAAGATGTGGACAGGAGGGAAATGTGAAGGGAGAGGGAGGAAAGGAATTTTGATAACTGGTTGGATGCATTCAGAAATATGGCATGCATTATCATAGAGAAATCCTCACACTGTGCAGCAGACCTTTTGGTTGTATGAAGCTAACATATATGGGGCACATAGGCAGTTCCCGGGGGAGGCATGGTTGGAATATGGCAAAGGTTTTAGAATAAAAACGCAAACGCACCACAGAAGGGAATGGAACGAGGAGGATGTGTCTGGGTTAATTCACAAAATGTTGGTCGCAAAGGAGGTTAGTACATGGTCAGGGAAAGGCTAGCAGTCCTTTCAAAACATTCTTTATAAGGGGAGGGGCAAGTAGTTTCACAAACACAAATCCCACCACAACTGGAAACTCTTACCCACCAGTGGGCCAGTGGCCATCTGTTGGAAATATGAATCCAAGAGTGCACAATGAGAGCTTCTTGAAAGTTCCAACACGTATGCTCAGCCTGAGGGGGGGACACCCAGCATTAGGGTGCAGGCGAGGCAAACAACTGAGGAGAAGAAAGAGAAGAAGCAATAGTAAGGACCAGGAGGGAGTGGGGTGTGAGGGAAAGGAATAGTTTCCAGCTAGTCAGATCCCCCATCCACACACACTAGCCCAGGGGGCTAGCCAACAGATACCACAACAAAAAGGATGCTGCATTGTTAGTAAAAGGTTTTGAGGAGGGATTTATGATTCCGTTTGAAGTCCCTCTACCCAAAGGCAGTGTAAATACCTTGAAATCTGCACTGGGACACTCAGCGGTGGTGATCCAAAAAATAGATAAAAAAGGAAAGTTAGGAGGATTGAGGACTCCCTGTCCCTCCCTCTGCCTAAGTGATTAATAATCTCCCCCTTAGGGGTGGCACCTAAGAAGAAGGCAGGTCAGTTCAGGTGTATTCACTACTTCTCCTTTCCCGGGGGCACGTCGGTTCACAATGGGAACAGCCCAGAAGCCTGCTCAGTGGGTTATGTGATGGTGGATAATGCTGTCGGCGTGGTAAGGGTGAAAGGGCGGTGCGCCCTCAAGGCAAAAGCAGATATTGAGGCAGCATTCCGCCTCCTCCTGATGTATCTAGACAGCTTCCACTTGCTATGTTTTCAAAGGGAAGTGGCAACCTACTTTGGCAAGGCAATTCCCATGGGGTGCTCTGTATTCTGAGTGTATTTTGAGCAATTTAGCAGGAGTAGGCCCTGCATGACCGCCACCCCAAGGGGGGGCAAGATACACTACCTTGATGATTTCTTGTTAGTAGGGCAGGCCAGGTTGGCAGAATGCAGGGACAGCCTGGCCACTTTCCAGGCCCTAGCCAAGTGCCTGGGGGCACCACTAGCCAGACCAATGGCCTGGAAAGCATCAGACAAGGCCTCATCAAACCGGGGCGCCAAGAGATGGTTCACCTGTCAGAAGAAGGGGTTTTGGGCCAACCTATGAGCAGCAAAGGCGCTGACCGGTTGCACATTAAAAAAAAAGGAATAAACAGGGCAGCTGCCAGGAGATGTAAGGCTCCGTTGCGACGTGGCGGATCAGGGGTTACAGTTGTTGGTTATGGAGCACACCGACAAGGCTATGTGTAGGAGGAGGGCCACTCACTTGGGGATGCCTTTCGGCAGGGTGAGTAGGCTAAGAAAGGGGGAAGCAAACAGAGGCGGCCCTTGCAGCACAGACAGCCAGATGGCAGGACACAAGAGGGACAAACAAGGCACCAAGTTGGGGCCTAACTCCAGGGAGAGGCTACCCCCAGTAAAGTAGTCATAAAGAATCCTGATCTTGTGATGGAAGAAGGAGCCAAGTTTGTTGCAGAGATCCTGGGAGGGAGAGATGTCCATGGTTGGCTGCGGGGTTTGGTGAATTCTTGTATGATGCTTAAGAGTTCCTTAGAGTTGTGGGAGTTGGAGCCGATTCTGTCTTGGATGAAGTTCCTCTTCGGGACCTGATGAGTTGTTGGCGTTCTGTCATGGCAGTCTTGTAGGTGGTGCGTGCCTACAAGGTTTTGCTGTTCCTCCATGCTTTCTTGAGTTGTTTGCCTATGCCTCCATGCTATTTCAAGTACACACTAGTTTATGTACAAGTAAACCACAACCTGTTAGTTTACAAAAAACAGTTTATGTTTTCAATTTTGTACTTAGTTTACAGAAACAATTCGCAAAAAAGAAAATCAGAACTAAGACCACTATCAACCTCACGTCTTAGCCATGCGAAATTCCAAAACATTTACTATACATGTGCAATAAACCAAACATGTGATGAACAAATAGAAAAACAGTGATTTTAGACATTAGAAAACATTAACATGAATACATGGACCATACAATCTTGTGCATTTATGAAAAAGGTGCTTTCACAAACACTTTAGAACACAGGGAGAAGGTAAAACATAACTTTCTGCACAGTTACACTCCCATGACCTGAACATGAGCTAATGAATTATTTATCAGGAGCATTGCGAGTGTCAGCAACAAATAACAATGGCCAACTGGCCAGACACAACAAAAGGGGATGCCGACGCGTTTCGAATCCTGATTAGCGACTTGCAGAATTCTCGTCAGGGCAGACTGAATCTAGTCCATGGGAACTTGTGTAAATCCTGCCCACTGGATTTACACAAGTTCCCATGGACTAGATTCAGTCTGCCCTGACGAAAATTCTGCAAGTCGCTAATCAGGATTCGAAACGCGTCGGCATCCCCTTTTGTTGTGTCTGGCCAGTTGGCCATTGTTATTTGTTGCTGACACTGGCAATGCTCCTGATAAATAATTCATTAGCTCATGTTCAGGTCATGGGAGTGTAACTGTGCAGAAAGTTGTGTTTTACCTTCTCCCTGTGTTCTAAAGTGTTTGTGAAAGCACCTTTTTCATAAATGCACAAGATTGTATGGTCCATGTATTCATGTTAATGTTTTCTAATGTCTAAAATCACTGTTTTTCTATTTGTTCATCACATGTTTGGTTTATTGCACATGTATAGTAAATGTTTTGGAATTTCGCATGGCTAAGACGTGAGGTTGATAGTGGTCTTAGTTCTGATTTTCTTTTTTGCGAATTGTTTCTGTAAACTAAGTACAAAATTGAAAACATGAACTGTTTTTTGTAAACTAACAGGTTGTGGTTTGCTTGTACATAAACTAGTGTGTACTTGAAATAGCATGGAGGCATAGGCAAATACTTCTATTTCATATTGTGTGGCCCTGCCTACCCTCCTTCCCCTTGGGCCCAGCCACCCTTCTTCTTTGATTTCTTGAGTTGTTGGCATGTGCACTTGGATTCTCAGGGGTTCGTAGTGAAAAAGGTGGCTTTCAAGGTGTGTTGTCTGTCAGAGTTCTGGAGGGGGGTGGAGTGTATTGGTGCAATCGGTGAGCCATATGTGGAGTTTGTTGGCTGCATTGGCAGTTGTGAGGCCGAGAAAGGTGTAGCAAACAGAGACGGCACTCGCAGCCCAGACCCGCTGGATGGCAGGGCACATAAGGGACAAGCCAAGTAGCGAGTTGGAGCCTAACTCGGGGTAGAGGCTACCTCCCACACGCAATTAGCGTGAAAACCAACGGAACACTTTATGACTCCCAAAAGCAGAATTAATGATTTATGACCCCAGTAACCGGCGGGGTAACAAACTGTCACAGGATTATTTATGACCTGTAAGAGGAGAAAATGATTTCATAAAAGTATGACCAGGGCTTTGTGTTACGAGAGCTAAAGTCATGCCATGCAAATAAAAACTGCGGCAGACATCGACCACAACATAACAACGTGTGTTGGCTAATTCATTGCTAAAGGAAATGTTAAGGATTGCATGTTATTTGGAATGGGTCTATGCAGGGGTTAAGAAAAACACATCTCACACATTACCACTGCCTTGTATGGTCGGATGTATAACGTTACAACGCATACTTTTACAATGCATACCTTTACGACACATTTTTTACAACGCAACATCCATTACAACTCATTCTATTACAAAGCATGCAATTACCACAAATTTTTAAAAACTACCTTTACAACGCATTCCAGTACATCGCATACTACCTTTACAACGCATACCATTACAACACATATCATTACATTGCATGTAAGATGAGTATTGGATAGTGTAGGGGTAAAAATAACTATTCTAACTCCATGGTGGTGCAACAGTAGGGTAAGTGTTGGATAGTGTAGGGGTAAAAATTACTATTCTTACTCCAGGGGGTGCAATAGTAGGGTTAGTGTTGGATACTGTAGGGGTAAAAATTACTATTCTAACTCCAGGGGATGCAACAGTACACGTGTTGGACAGTGTAAAGGTACTATGTGTTGTAATATTATGCGTTGTAATGGTATGCGTTGTAATGACTGCATTATAATGACATGCGTTGTAGTGGTATGCGTTGTAGTGTCATGCGTTGTAATGGTTGCGTTGTACTGGCATGCGTTGTAATGGATGTTGCGTTGCAAAAGGTTTGTTGTAATGGTAGTGTGTTGTAAAAGTTGCATTGTAAAGGTTGTTTCCCGTATGGTCTGCAATGGAATGGACAACTTGAACTCTTCAATAGGTATTCTAAGGAACTCATTGTATTAGCTCTCAAGTGTGGATATTCCTGGATCACAAATGTGATGGAAAGACTATGGGCCTATAGAATTTGTTGTCACTCAGTTACTGAGGAAAGTCCCTTTCCGCAACTAAAATGTAAAATGCCAGCATCCCAAGTGTGACCTTGGTGGCTTAAGAAACTCATGACAACATTTTGAGAAAGTAAAACTTTATATATTACAGAAGTAGAATGTAGAGCTTTTAATAGACAACCCCTTAGTTAAAGCCACTTATGGCATGAATTGTAAAAGTAGAAGCTTACATGTGAAGGTCAGTGACTGGGATTTGATCAAGTTAACAGGGTTTCTACCTGAATTTGGGTCTAAATTGCTGTGCCTATTACAGTTAATGAAAATAAAAAAAAGCGGTGTGATAACAAATCATGGCAACTCCTGGAAAACTAAAAGGGTGTCAGTATGTGACAGTTAAACAGAGACTAATCGGGAGGAAAGTTCTCATATTCAAAAGAATAGTTTTTGTTTTGGCTGTCATTTTGAAAGTTTATCTCTGGAGAGAGAAGACATGGGCTATCCCAAGGTGAAACATTTGTGATTGTCTGGGACAACCAGTATCTAACACAAATGACATATCACTTATGAGAGAAATATGCAATGGGGAAACTGTGGCTTTTAGGGTAGGATGAGTCTAGAAAGAGAAAATCTTCATAGAGACGGATTCATGATTAGTTTCCCTCATAATAATATAAAGTACTGTACACACTCAGCATGATGTTGTTTTATATTCATGGTATGCTTTCATCTTCTCGTATTCTCAATATCTAGCAATGTTATTTTTGAAATTTCTTAATTTTGTTTTAGGGAAAGGATGTGTTTTATTTGATTATTGCACTCTATTCTTTACTTTTTTCCTATAGTCTTTTCTTTCTTTTTTCCAACCCTTAGTCCCTTCTCCATATGGTCCTTTAGAATCTTGAACTGCATGATCTAATGGTCAGAGTTAACAGCTAACAGACATCAGTGGCGTGGATTGTGCTACGGATATTTGTATTAAATATATTCTATAATCACCCATGTTTGTACTATTATGTTCCCCCTTCAGGGCAATTTCAAAACATGCAATGGCCAACAGCACAGCAAAAATTTCAGTATGCAATTTTAATCCAAATCGAAGTCTGATTTTGTAAGTGGTCCTTCTTCTTTGGCAAAAGAGTTGTACTGGCATGTTGCCCCATGGCGCTTGCTGGGATAGGACAACTTTGCAATTCTTAAAGGCTTGTGTTCAGTTTTTTCCAGGTGTAAAGCAATGGGATAGGTACCTATACCATATCTTGCTGTATTTCCGTTTGAGGAAGTTTGAGGAAAAATGCTTGTTCTCATGTAAGTACAATTGATATTAAGGATGAAATAGAGTTACCTACAATACTTTATGATGCATTCATCTGCATAGGCCAGGTGTTTCAAGTTCATCATCAGAGCATTTGTTTTAAATGTTGTATTTCTTTATAACCTCAATCAGGATTACCATCTTGCGTACAGAAAAATCAATTAGTTTCTGCCCAGGCCAAAGGTACATGACCCTTTCCGCCACTTCTTTTTTTTATGTGGTGCATACACACACATACTTTTATTTGTACTTTTCATATGCCAATAGCTAACACGGTCTTGTAGTTTAGTAACAACCTTGATATGAGTAATACCTACCATACTCAATAATGCTTATTTAATTCCCCAGAGAGGAATATAAGGCTTTGTTAGCCATAATCTTCAAAGCTGTTGCCCTCAGGTTACCTTGGTAAGAAGACTAACAACTGAACTATGTTACTAGCTACAGCTGCTAGTCAATAGTTTCTACTATTTCTCTCAATGATTACTGTAACTCACTCCTTACTGGTTTACTCAGTGCTCACCTTCCTTCTTTCAGAGAAAGATGCTGCATCTCCCTTTGCCTCCAGTTGCAATATGTTTGATCACATTTCTCCATTGCTTTAAATGCTGCATTTTAAGCTAGAACTCAGTCCAAGACAGCCTGTCTCACCCAAAAAGCCCTACACATGTGGACCCCCAGCTCACTGGCAGAAAAGTTGACACTCTTTCTCGGCCATTGCCTTGGCCCTCCCAGAACAGTACCGCATTTTGCAACTAAACAGAGATTGCAAAGTAGGTGGAGGGGTTGCAATTAACCAGCTACTGAAGCTACTATTATTGACACATTCAAAGATAGCTCTTTCACGATCTATGTCTTTAGAATCGAATTCTCTCCCCAGAACTACTGGAAGGATGCATTAGCATATCGCCCTCCAGGGACCCTGAAAGAATTGCCCCATGTCATTGCATCCGATTACTTTCTCCTTCTTGGGGATTTTAATCTACACAGTGAAGTCAAAGAAAACGCAAAAGCTGTGCGTTTCTTAGCTGACATGGCCTCGCTGGGGCTAGTTATGAACAACACAGGGCCGACCCATGCAGCAGGTCACACTCTTATTCTTACCAACTCACCCAGTATATCTTACCTACCACCAAAACCAGTGATCTGGTCAGATTACTTCATTATCAACCTGCAGATACATTGTCCGAATCAGACAGCAGCTAACCACCCCCCCACCCACACTAAGAAGGCATCATGCCAATGGCACAAAATCTCAGAGGAGAGCTTTTGCCAGGTGTTCATACCTCCTGACTACTCTAAGTCTAGAGATATAGATAGTAGACTCTATGAACTTCAATATGCCATAGAGTCATCCTTAGATACAATCGCGCTATTAAAGCCCAAATTGGAAAGAAAACAGGCAGTGTGGTTCTTCCAAGACTTCCGTAGAGAGAAATCGCACTGTAAACAGTGAGAAAGAACCTGGTGTAAATCTCATCTACAGTCAGAGAAAGACATTTTTAGGGCAGCAACCAACACATACCATAAGAATATCAAGCTAACAAGGAAGAGATACATCTCTGCGCAACTAAGTGAAGCAGGTTACTCAGGAAAACAGCTATACTCTATTCTCAAATCTTTTACCTCTCCTATGGCTTGAACTAATCGTATCCCTGCCTCCCAGACCTTATGTGACAATATTTCTATCTTCTTTGTTGATATAGTTGAAAGAATCTATGTTATATTTTTCAGTGGGCTATGCCTCGATGATACTCTCACTGTACCCTATATAGAGTCCAGAGAAGAAAGTGTGCTGGCTCTCTTTTCTCCCTTACTGGGCTCCAAAGTAGTAGAGCTGCTGAAAGCAGCAAAATCAGGATCCCCCATTGATGTAATGCTGGAAAAATGGTTTGCCTTACTGGCGCGGCCTTGCCTCTTCTATTGGCTCACTTATTAACTACTCACTGAGTAAGGGTACAGTACCCTGTGCTTGGAAAGCTGCACAAATCTTACCAATTATTAAAATAAAACAATTTACTGCCCTCCGGGTTGTCCAACTATCGCCCTAATTTGCTCCTTCCTCTTAGGAGCAAACTTATGTAGAGACATATCAACGCGCAGCTTATGGAATTCATGGAAGCTCAGTCATGTTTGGACCCCTCACAATTTGGCTTTCGACCTAAACATTTGACCAAAAAGACCCTGCTTGGTGTCACAGATGTTATTAAGCTTGCCGTAGACAAGGACAAAGCAATAGCTCTAGTGCTGTAGGATTTATCTGCAGCGTTTGACACTGTAGCATATCATAGACTACTACAAAGACTGACGGAAATTGGCGTAGTAGGGTTTGCCTTTCAGTGGTTTTCTGGAACAACGCACCCAAACTGTGAACTTGGGGAATTTCCGCTCCGGAGCTAAACCTCTTAATAAAGGGGTTCTACAAGGATCCTGCCTCAGTCCCACGTTATTTAATATATATGTGGCCCCCCCTGGCAAAGATCATTAGAGATCACCGCTTTGTCCATTTCTCATGTGCTGATAACACACAGCTCTTGTTTTCAATTGATACCAACTCGGATCCTACTAAGCAGTTGTTTGCAGAGGGTATGAGTGCAATCTCCAACTGGAATTCGAAGAACTTCCTCCAGTTGAATGCCAACAAAACAGAAGTCCTTCTGTTTGGCAAAGCTCAACTTCTCTGGTCCCCAGAGTGGTGGCTGGCAGAATTAGGCCCGCTCCTGTGCCAACTAACAACGCTAAAATGTAGGATTGTATTTGGACCTTTCTCTATCTATGATAGAGCAGGTAGAGGCCGTCTCACGTAGCTGTTTTGGTTTGTTAAAACTCCTACAGAGAGTGTTCGATCTTTTCCCCCTATCAGTACCCAAGACCCAGCTCCAAGCCAAGGCAGTTAGTCGACTGGACTATTGTAATGCACTTTTGGGTGCAGCGAATGAGGGGGTGCCTAATAGGCTCCTGGTAGTGCAGAACACTGCATCTCGATTGGCTTTAAATCAACCACCCAGGACTCATTCCCGCCCATTACTAAAAAGCCTACACTGGTCTTCTATTCGGAATCGAATCAAGTTAAAAATTTGCTGTTTGATTCTCAAAACCCTTAGTGATAGTGGACCCAAGTTTATGACCGATAGTCTTGTCCCCTATCATCCCAACAGATCTCTACATTCAAGTGGAAAGGCTCAGCTTGTAGTACCCCGGGTCACCAAACTTCATGCAGGAGGCAAATCTTTTGCCTATGTAGCCTTGCGCCTTTGGAACTCACTCCCCAATGCATTACGTGTGGGCCCTGACTTGCTTAAATTCAGAAAACTACTGAAAACTGAACTCTTTTAATTATGTTTGCTTTCCACCTCCTTGTTTTCATGTTTCGCTGCTAGCGCGGACATAGCCCCGTAGGGGTGAGTCCAGCCAGCGCTTTACAAATCTCTCATTCATTCATTCTCTCTTCGGTGGTGGTAATCCTCTCCAGAGTGTACACCCTTTGCTTATTAAAACTCCAGCCTTCAAGAAAGGGAGAGCCATGTCTCATTCTTTCCATGGTGACGCAACAAGATTTTTGAACCCTCTTGTTTGAACCTTAACATACTATTGCCTGTCTGTCACCACTTAAAACGTACCTGAAGGCTGTCTTGTTCCAATGACAATCCTAACCCAATGGGCTACTTGTTGGAACTACCCCATGATCAATCCTCTACTTCCTGATTAATGGATCCACAGCTTCTTCTGAATTCATGTTATTTATTTTAGATTTTAACAACTATGGACCAAGTTCACTCTACCTAAATCCACAAAAATAGTAAAGAGAAATCTATCCAGTAACTCTTATGAAATAATACTCTGGCTGAGATCAATCATTAACTAGCCAAGAAGATATGTTTACAATTGGTTAGTAATAGGAAGCGTCAATACATATCATAAAAGTTTAAGGTGTCTGCTGCAGACTACTGAGTAATACAGTGTAAATCACAAGGGAAGATCTTAAGATTACACTGTGAGTAAAGTGTTTTTTGCAGAGATCATTGTGGGCATCTACAGGTCACAAGTTCCTAGCCTCATAATTAAGTCAGTGGGTTATGCACGTGTTCCAAACATCTGCGTGTAACCAGCAAGACCTAGTTATTATTATTGGAAGGATAGTTCAAACTTTCATGCTTTTAATGTTGATAAAGGAAGATACGCATATTTTCTTTGATTTTGTAAGAAGCACCGAATATTAAGCGCCAAAAATCATACATTTTGTTTCTTCAAATATGTAAATGATAATTTCATTTATACACAAACGACTGCACACATATGGCACTTTACATTGCTTATAATACTTGTTCAAAAGGCATGCTTTCTTTCCAGTCTGTATTGAGGCCAAGATACAGTTTATATTGCAGCTGTTAATAGCTGCCATCTCTCCTTTTACTTCTGATATCATTACATACGTTTTGATTTTAAATATTTTATATTTTTCAGAGTTTGAATAACTGACATCCTAACATATGAGTTTTTTCTAAGCAAAATCATAGGCAAAATATTTTCTTTATCGAAATGTCGTACTAAGACTGACAGCAAGGTGTAATGGCCCAATAGTGAAGACCTCTCACACCTTCTTTAGGATCCAACTCTTGATACAGAAATTAGTTATTATCTTCAATAACATACAAGACTTCTGTCGTATTTATTCTCTGGTGAAACTTATGCTAGGCAGCATGAACTATTTCAGGAAGCTCTAGGAGGTAGACTAAAAGACAGGCATAAGAGCTAAAGCGTGAATGAAGGAATCCAGCACTGTATATACAGTTACAGAGGTCTAAATCGGGATGGACTGTAACCCTCACCCCAATCTGTCCTTGCAAGATGTCAGTATATACATGCAGGGCATTCATGACTACTCACTAGAATTGTGTAAATTGCACTGTCTGTTTCCAAGGGCTTGATCTTTGTTTATTTGTTATTTGTATGTAGTTTTGTACTTACTTCCATGTTTCTTTTTATTTTCAGTGTTGGTGGAAAAACAAATTGTTCTGTGTTTTTTTGTCCTCCATTCATTAGGAAGCGTTGTTTTAAATTCAAGTAAAACAGAATCATTCAGTTTGCAGAACAATAGCGTTCTTCCAAAACAAAACACACAAAGCAGTATTCTAGTACCATATTAGCAAATAAAATGTTAGGCATTACCGAAGCAAAGGAAAACTAGACACAAAGAGCAATATTGTATATTTCATCATTCCTCGACAATTGGCAAATGTCTTATTTAAGTGAATTGCATTAATGTACCATCACAAAGTACTCCTATTAGCAATTTAATTTCTACACACTTCTTTTTTTTGTACAATTAAGCTGTCAATGTCAACAACTCAATCGAGTGCAGTACAAAAAGGTTCCCACACATGCACAGGGTTTTTAATCATTTTTTCTGTTCACACATGTTGCAAAAGCCAATAGCAAGTCAACTGATACAAGCATCAGAAAAGCTATCAGCTCTGACCCTGGAAAGTCTTCACTGTCCTTTGCAAGCATATATCACTGAATTAAAAGTTTGAATGTTAACAAAGGCAAAATGTAGCCATTTTATAGTTTGCAAGCATCTGTTTGAAGAGAAAAGTGAAAAATAAAGTAATAAAAGCACTTTATCAAAAGGAAAAAAGAAATGAATGGAGTGGTGAGCTTATCACCCCTGACACTTAAGCGCACTACGTTATAGTTAGATGTTCACTTCGTTAGACAAAATGTCATTAATTAGGGTAGGAGAGAGCCTATAGCTGAAGCGGGTTGACACAAGGCCCCATGCTGTATTGTAATAGGCAGAATGTGAATGCTAATTTAACAGACCAATGGAAAATCGAGTTCTCTCAAAGACCATCTGTTATTTGTTGGGGTTGAATGGGAACAGAAGGCACTGAGAAAGGTGCATTTGCTATTTAATTCTTGTTTGTTTTTACCTGTTTTAAAATATTGCTCTTCTACTTCTGGAGGAGCTAGTGTCCACCAACCTGAGCCTGTGCTGTTCTGGGAGACTGTTATGTTATGTTATAAAGGAATGTGTATCGCGCACTGCTACTCAAGAGTGTCCTGGCGTGTGGGCAGCCAGTAACATGGGAGACAGCAAGGGCTAGATGGTTTGTTTAAACAGATGAGTTTTTAGGCGCTTTTTAAAGGTGGACAATTCTTTGGTGTGCCGAAGATCATCCGGCAGAGCATTCCACAGAGTGGCAGCCTTGACCGCAAAGGAATGCCCCCCAAGGCGTGCTCTCCAAAATCTGGGGATCACCAGCCGTCTTTGCAAACCAGAGCGGAGGGGTCGGCTGGGAGTGTAAAAGGCAAACCTGGAGCTGATATAGGCAGGACCCGAGCCGTGAAGTGCCTTGTGAGTCATGGTAATAGCATTAAAGTGCACTCGCTGAGCAACGGGCAACCAATGCAGGTTGCTTAGCTACTTGCGAACGCTCATACACCTTGGGATGTTAAATAAAAGCCTAACTGCAGCATTCTGAATGAAAAATCTATGAATAGGTTTTTTGAGTGTTCAGAAATTTTGGCGCTCAACTTCTCACGGTAAAGTATTAGGTTATCGTGGTATCAAGGTAGGTGCTTCTTGGACAGAGGAAAACCTTAACCTCTGTAAAGAGAAGAGGTACACAAACCTCCCTCTTATTCTGATTGGGCAAGGATCCAGAGCACACTATACGTTCCCGCACTTGGAGACTGAAGCTGTAGAAGGCTTTATCACGGGCTGAACACGGCCTGAATACCGTTAAATGAAAACTTTCCGCTGTGAACCTCGCAGTCAAACAATTTGCTGACGGCAAACGGACATACCGACTGGTGCCGTAACCTTTCAAATAATAAACCACCCGATAAGGACCGGGTTGGAATTATCACTGGTTCCCCGACCACGCGCCTCGATCATTAAGATCAGCCCTGAAGAGTCACAGCCACATGCTGTGATGAAACACGTGTAGGCTCAAGTGACAGGCACAGTGATTCCCAAGGGGTGAACACTGTTGATAAATAAAACTTTTGAAAACTTACGTTTGGTTGATCTATCCCGAAGGAATGAATACTTGAACATAAGAATATCATTTAGATACGTATAGTGTGCTCTGGATCCTTGCCCAAGCATTCTGAATGACCTGCAGTTTTCCCAGGAGGTACCCTGGGATGCCAAGGTAAAGGGCGTTGGCGTAATCTAGGCGAGACAAGATGAGAGCCCTGGCCACCGTCTCCCTAGCCGAGCGAGGTAGCAGGGGAAAAAACCTCCTCAGAGCTTTAAGCGTGCCAAAGCACACCCCTGACAGTCTCTTGATCTGTTCGTGAAAGCCTAGATCGCCCCCAAACCAAATTCCCACATTCTTAGCTACTCCACTGTCTCCCGTGGGGCATGGAAACCCAGGGGGCCAGAGAGACTCTCTAAAAGCTGTGGGGAAATGGCCATAGAGGAGCACCACAGATTTCTCTTCATTGCACTTCAGGCTATCCTGAGCCAACCAAGAGAATACCGATGACAAGCACCGATGGGCCACCTCAGTATGAAGATCCTCACCCTTCCATGTGAAGAGAAGCTGGGTGTCATCAGCGTAAGCCATAATTTTGTCACCCAGCTTCTCTACCGAATAGATCAGGGGTGTAAGGTAGACATTGAATAAGAGAGGGCTCAATGTGGACCCCTGAGGGACACCGGTGGCCACTCTACTATCCGATGACGAGAAGGGGGCATCTACACCTGTTGGGAGAGGTTGTCCAAGAAGGACTGCGCCATCTCCTTCCTTCACTTGCTTTCTAGTGGGACAGTGGGCAGTGTCTGTATCCCAGCTCTGGACCAGAGAGGACTGGTACTCAGCCACGGCCGCTGCAGGTGGGGCCAGGTAAAAGGGGATGTCGACAGACGATCACAAGGGAAAATTAAATAAATAATTAATTTTCCCTTGTGGTTGTCTCTTACCTGCAACAGCCGAGTCTGCTTGTACTGTGTCTTTTTCAGAGCTCAAACACACTGGAAAAAAAGAAAACACATTTGCGCAAAATTTTCTACTGTTACAAGGCTCAATTGCTAAAAAATAGTCTGCGTATTATGGCAAGATGTGAGGGAAACTCATTTCCTACAATGGCTTATATAACAATAGCTAGCACATGGCCTCTGATTGTATAAGTGATTCCCTGAATGTGGGGGAGCAATTGTTAAACAAAATGTGCAGGTTCCAGAGCATGCACTAACATTTGATTCAACACATGCACTGGAGGATGCACAGCAGAAATACAAAGATTAGTTGTTCAAACTGCAGCTTTAGGCTACTTGGCAGATGGAACCAGGCCCTTGAGCAAAGCAATGAATGCCCCCAAGATGGTGGGCGAATTTAAAAGCCGACCACACTTTTATGGGGGAATTTAAGGACCCTGTCATGGGTTTGAATGCAGGGTAGCTCTTGGAAGGTCAAAGGGAGCCTTGTGTGTCCTTTTTAAAGGTGCCCAAGAGGACGGCCTACAGGTCCAACACCAGTTTGGTATGACCCAGGTGCACATGCAAAAGATATTCTCTCTTTTACAACGAATGAAGGAATTCTCACTTTTCATGGTGGGGTACTATGTTTTCACTCACAAAATGCATGTGCAAGAAGGTTCAGGAACATGCATCTGTGGCTCCTTCTGAAATATCAAAGCTGTTCCTGTGGCTCAGAAGTCAGTGAAACACGAATTGTGCTCCAGCACAACATTGATAACACTTGGATAAAATACCATGCTCATACTAGTTAATTAACTACTTGAGGCAACATTAGCAGTTGCATTTTTATTAAGCTGTGCAAATAGTACACATTAAGATTCCCTTACATTTCAAGAAGGATTATTCACATACATGAATGTATTTATGAAAATCTCAATGACTGACTTGACATTTTTAAAAAGCAATATATGTTTTTATGTGATTCCGAAACTCATTTCCCCAATGTTTGCCTCAATTCAAAATCTTCCTATGGTACAGACCGGAGCAAACACTATTTGCTCAGTTCTATTTTTTACAAAACATGCAGTTAAATGATACAAGTGTATCTACTTTGGTTCTTTCCACTTCTGCTAAATTTCTGTGATACTGTGCACATCAAAATGTCCTATATTCTTTGAAGAGACATTTAGAAAAAAGGCTAAAGGAAATATTCTGACCGACAGAAAACTCCCTATTATTTATTTGGACCGCCTGGTTTTTGGATCTCTCATGTGTATGAATCTCGTTTATTCTAAGCTTCTGCTAACATGGACTTGAGTGCTACCCCATTCCCTGCTTCTTAAAATAAAGTCTGGTGCTGTGCAGCTTGAGTAAAAGGCTCTGCTTTAGTCATCTGTAAATATGTGTGCACTAAAGTGTTGAGCGAGTGGGACTACTGCTTATCTTAGCCCTGCATCTGCACAGATGGGAACTGGTTATTACCTCTGTACTTTTTTTCTACTATAGTGTGAGTTTGTAGTAAATTACTGTGGGTCTGTAGTGCTTTACTGTTTTCACGCTGCAGGTAAAAACTGCACCAAAATATTAACTGCACATTGACTTAACAAAGAGAAAATATTAGAGTCCCCCTTTCTATGTTCATATAGTTTCTGTTTGCAAATATATCATGCCATTTTTACTTCTTCATATAGTTTAGGTTTTGCAGCATTTTCCTTTATTATCCCGTAATGAAATTAGGGCTTTGACTACCCTGCTGGGACAAGTAAAGTACTCTGCTGTCCATCAGGTGGATGGACTACAGGAAGGTGATTACTTCCTCATAGTAATAGCAATACGAAATACCTAAAAAGATGTAGAAAAGAGCTGGGGTAAACATTGCAAAAAATCACTTAAAAAGGGGAAGAAAACAGTATTTACTGAAAAGGCAATAAGATGTATTTGAGGAAAATGAGAACAATATAGTAGTATCTACTTGGTAACGAGTAGACCAAGCAAAATAGCATTTCTAGAGTATGCCAGTTGTCAAAGGAACCCATTTAGCCCTTCTTTTGTCATTGTTGCAGGTGGCCCCAAATTGAGCAGAAAATATCTTTCATTAGTAAAATTATCCATCACCTTAGTTTTTCATTGTTCAAATCTGGCAGTTTCTATAACCGTACAGGCTCTAAACCAGCTGCGGCCCGTGGAGGGAGTTCCGGTGGGGCAGACAGGTGGGGCGGGGGGTGATAAACACTGGAATATGGATGATTACTGGTAAGTAAATAATTAAATTATTAAAACAAATTTCGTAGCGCGCCCTGCATCACATTTTGCGATGCAGGGCATGGAATGAAATTAGTTTTATTAATTTAATTGTTTACTTACCTGTAATCACCCATATACTATTCCCACTCACTGGAGTGGGAATAGTAATTTGTACCCCTACGCTATCCAACACTTTCTGTAATGTTGCACTCACTGGAGTAGGAATAGTAATTGTACCCTCTACGTTATCCAACACTTTCCCTACTGTTGCACTCACTGGAGTGGGAATAGTAATTTTTACCCCCGTGCTATCCAACACTTTCCCTACAGTTGCACTCACTGGAGCGGGAAAAGTAATTTTTACCCCTACGCTATCCAACATTTTCCATACTGTTGCACTTTTTGAAGTTGGAATAGTAATTTTATTCCCTCCGCTATCTAATATTTTTTGATTTATTGTAGTTAATCTAATATATAATTTATTGTGAAAATATTAAAAATAATTGTAATTTGTTTAATTTGTTATATATATATTTATTTATTTTGTATTTATATTATTGTTTTGAGTGTGGAGTTGAATTTGTAATTTTAAAGGCATTTTTTAATTAAAATTATTAGGTTATATTATATGCTGTTTTGTAACGCGCACAATTACTACAGGAGTGTCCTGGCGCGGTATACCACTGGTGAACCCGTCCTGGCTTGCCCTGTGGGATGGTCCCTATTGGGAGTCCCCAAGGTGGGGCCAGGCATCCCCGGTGTTGATGGGGCCGTTGTGGAGATTAGGCAAGCTAATGCCCAGAGTTGGCGAGTGGGACCCCTGGTTAGAGTAGGTACTGAGGTGAAAATTATCGAGTCCGCTGACCCTTTTCCACGACCCTGCCGCCTCGGGAATTGAACCCTGGTTGACTCCTGCTTCCGGGTCTGCCGCCTCTAACCAGTGAGCCAAACAACTCCACTCCATTATTAAGTAAGTATATATATTATATCAGGATGAGGAGCTGGCAGTTCATCTCAAAGAACCTTACTGCTAAGCATCTCTCAGTTTTTCCCCTGAGACACTTCTGCATGACCCCTTCTCTCCCTTTAGACAGTGCAATGGCAAATCGTAATCCCTTCTAGGTATTGTCATGAATGAATTTGCTTTGTACTTACAATCAGTATTTTCTTCATCATACTTTTAATGTTTATTCATGTTCAACGATGATCTTAAGAAATCCAAGAAACTCTGTCGCTCCCTTGAGAAGGCCTGGAAAAAAGACCCAACGACCAGCACCAAGGACGCCTTCAAAAACGCCACCCGCATACACCACCAACTGATCCGAAATGCCAAGAAGGCCGCTTTCAAGGACCGACTAGATAACAACGCCCACAACAGCAAGGAATTATTCAACATCGTCAAGGAATTTACCAACCCCTCAGCCAACTCCAACGACATCACCCCCTCTCAAGCCCTCTGCGACTCCCTAGCCTCATTCTTCCACAACAAAATTGCAGACATCCACAACAGCTTCGACAACCGACCCGAAGAACAACCCACCCAACCCCCTGCAGGACCCCCACCCCCCCTGAACATCCTCAATGACTGGAAGCCAATCTCCACTGAGGACACCATCCGTCTGATGAACTCTATCCACTAAGGATCCCCCACAGACCCATGCCCTCACCACATCTTTAACAAAGCAGACTCCATTATAGCACCGCACCTCCAAGACGTCATCAACTGCTCCCTCAACTCCGCAACCTTCCCGGAAAGCTGGAAACATGCCGAACTCAGCGCCCTCCTGAAGAAACCCACAGCTGACCCCACCGAACTCAAAAACTACCGCCCTATCTCTCTCCTTCCATTCCCGGCCAAAGTCATCGAGAAAGCGGTCAACAACCAGCTCGCCGCATTCCTCAAAACCAACAAATCCCTCGACTCCTCACAATCCGGCTTCCGAGCCAAGCACAGCACTGAAACCGCCCTCATCGCAGCAACAGACGGCATTCGAACTCTACTGGACAATGGAGACACAGTCACCCTCATCCTCCTCGACCTCTCCGCAGCCTTCGACACGGTCTGTCATAGCACCCTTTTACAACGCCTCAGAAACGTCGGAATCCAAGGAAAAGCACTGGAATGGATCACCTCGTTCCTCACCGGAAGAACCCAGAAAGTCCGCCTTCCACCATTCAAGTCAGAGGCCACTGAAGTCATCTTTGGAGTACCACAAGGATCTTCACTCAGCCCCACACTCTTCAACGTATACATGAGCCCCCTCGCGGTCATCGCACGCCAACACAACCTCAACATCATCTCCTACGCTGACGACACTCAACTGATCCTCTCACTCACCAAAGACCCGAACACTGCCAAAACCAACCTGCATGAAGGAATGAAAGAAGTAGCCGAATGGATGAAGCACAGCCGTCTGAAACTGAACTCAGACAAAACAGAAGTCCTCATACTAGGCACCTCCACCTCCGCCTGGTATGACTCTTGGTGGCCAGAGGCCCTTGGAAAAGCACCCATCCCGACGGACCACGCACGGAACCTGGGCGTCATACTGGATTCCTCACTCTCGATGAACAGGCAAGTCAACGCCGTTTCTTCATCTTGCTTCAACATTCTTCGCATGCTCAAAAAAACATTTCGCTGGATCCCCACCGAAACTAGAAAAACGGTCACCCACGCTCTGGTCACGAGTCGACTGGACTACGGAAACACCCTTTACGCCGGTACCACCGCAAAACTCCAGAAAAAACTCCAACGCATCCAGAATGCTTCAGCCAGGCTCGTATTAGACATCCCGCGTAAAGAAAACATCTCTGGTCACCTGAAAAACCTCCACTGGCTCCCCGTCAATAAGAGGATTACTTTCCGGCTCCTAACCCACGCACACAAAGCACTCTACGAAATCGGACCTGAATGCCTCAACACACGACTGTCCTTCTACACCCCCTCCCGCCAGCTACGATCCTCCAACCAAGCCCTTGCCACTGTACCTTGCATCAACAAAAACACCATGGGAGGTAGATCCTTCTCCTACCTGGCAGCTAAAACCTGGAACTCACTTCCCACTCACCTTCGCCTTACTCAGAACCACCTAGCATTCAGAAAGCAACTTAAAACGTGGATATTTGACAAGTAATTCCCCACCCTTCTGCAAGCGCCTTGAGACCCTCTGGGTATGTAGCGCGCTATATAAATTATTGACTTGACTTGACTTGACTTATGAAATGTCTTTTGTAGTGTACTTTTTCACATTTGGCTTTATATATATTTTTTAACAGGATCACTGTTGGGGAACAGGTCCATGGCATCACTTTCACTGATACGGCCCGTTTTAGTCCTTTGTCTCCACGGTTACATCACATCACTGCACTGAGCACGCCCAGACGGGCAATTGTTACAAGATATGGGACACTATAAGACTTTATTGACATCTGGCTAGTAGGATTTCCTTGATTTTGACGCTGCAAGGTATTTTACCTATTTACTGGCCAACATGATGATTTATATTGCTTGGTAAACTGAGGATTCATCCAGTAACCACCTTTTCCTTTTGAGTCATTTTACTCTTCTGTGACCTCATTTAATGCATATATTCTCAATTATGTCATAATTTTGAATGAAATGGTAACATTCTGCGTATATGCATTTTTTGCAATTTTTACCACTAAGATGTCGGAGCCATGTCCTTTGTCTATGTCCTTACATTGTATCTTTATTAACACTCTCTACACCCAACAGCACTTACATGAACAAGGCTTGTCCTCAAGCCGAAACATGTTGTAGGTGTGAATAAACACCCTTGGATTGTGAAGCCTGGCATGGCGTGTTAATTTCTGAGAGCGTTTGCAATTTTGGAACTTTCTCTGCTGAATATTATATAGTATATGTATGTTTAATTTATGTTTACATTATATATTAGTTATAATTTATAAACCTTTTAAAATATTTTTAACTACGTTTATTTTAATTATATGTATTATTTACTTTATTTTACATTATTTTTATAACTTTCAAAAAACTATAATTTTAATAAAAATATTTTTGGCATCGATATTATTTTTTCGATATTTTTGTACTTACCATAATGTAGATAGGATGTCGATATTCTTGACTTCGATATTTTTGCATCAATATTTCTGTAGGTCGATTTTCTGTCTCTCAGTTTTCTGTCAGTGATTCTTGTGAGATTTATGCAATTTGGTACCAGAATCTCCAAATCCAGGCAGTAAGCAACACCATGAATTAAGTTTGATCCTAGCATGGGTATTAACTACATAAATCTGTGATTATGGGGGGCCCAGATTTACTAACATTTGACGCAGGGCCTGACCTTCATCCAAACCCAGTGCCCAACACTCTGCTGATAACTCCCATTTCTGGCAGGTAACTCCATGGCAACGCCTGCAATACATAGCGCCTTTGGTTGTGAGGCTTGGCTGCAGGACCTGGCCTCAGGCCATGCCCTATTCCCAACACTCTGTGGGTGGCCACCTCTTGCTGTACACAGCTAAATGTTATGTACAGTGGGGTTGGCCAAAGGGCATGGAAGCCAAACAATGCTCCATACAGCCTTCAGCCATGTGCAGTGAGATTGGCTACAAGACCTGGCTTCCATCTAACCCCTGCACTAAAATCATTGTGGATGGCCAACACCCACAACATCCTGCCTCTGGTATTGCACCACCAGACTGACAGCAAGACTGCACCTCTGTCCGAACCCTGCTACTAGTGTGTCGTGGGCAGTTACTCTCCTATGTGCATGGCTTTTGACCATGTACAGTGAAAGGTTGGCTAGCTGTAGGGCCTGGCCTTCGGCTATCCCTCTGTGCCTAGAGATGGCCAATACCTGTGGCTTTTGACCTTTGGACATATGCAACAGGGTTGGCTCTGGGTCCTGGCCTCTATCCAGGCCCTCTGTCCAAAACTCTGCAGGTGGCTGAATCCTCTGAACATGATATTGCGCAGTAGGGTTGACTGCAAGGTCTGCCATGTGCAATCGGGTTGACATCAGTGCCTGGTATTTGGCCAGCCCCTGGACCCAACTCTCTGTAGCGGGCCAACACCTGCAATGTAAGCCCGTTGTCGTATGCAATGGGGGTTATTAGGGTCTGTTTTCCTGCCATGCCTTGTCCCCAACACCCAGATGAATGGTAACCCCTGTAATGAATGACCTTTTGGCTTTGCTCAGCAGGGGCTTGCCATGGGATCTGACCTGTTTCCTGCAGGGCCTGGCATGCCGATAGACCCTGCACCCAGCACTCTGTGGGAAGCTAACCCAGCTGTGCATGGCTGATCATCATGTAAAGCCGTTGTTTGCCGCAGAGTGTGCCTAGAGGCAACCAACACCTGCAGTGCACAGTCTTTGACTGTCTGCAGTGGCCCTGCTTCCACCCTGCAACATAAGCCCATCTCCTCCTTGCAGTGAGACCCTATGTGTGAAATCTGACTGAGCACATCTTTTGTGGTGCAAATATTTATTTTTTTAATCTAGTTTTTTGCAAGACTCACAGTTCCTAAGCTGGGTTCGTCGGTCTTGAGTCCCTGGAGAATCCGTGGGAAGGTTTGCAATTTACAAGTCCAGAATAGAATTCACAAATCCTTTGTTAATTTGTTTGATTTTTACTTTGGGGGTTCTTTGTTGCTAGCCCAGTGATCAAATTAGGTTCACCCTACCCCCTTATGTTGTTTATCTTTGTATTTTTCCCAATACAGTGCTGAGAGCACCGTGTTTGCTAATAGCTGTCACCCAGAACTGTTTCTTTAATGGCCAGATATTTAAAACGGGAAACAACCATAACAGCGCAGGTATTACAATTGTTACACCTACACTATTTATCACTTAATATACATATGCATTTCCAATGACATAGAATAGTAATTAATACTCCTACACTATTCTGCACTTACCCTAGAGATGCACCCCCCTGTATTTAATATAGTAATTAATACTCCTACACAATCCTGCACTTACCTTAGAGATGCAACCCCCTGGAGTTAGAATAGTAATTAATACTTCTACACTATCCTGAACTTACCCTAGAGATGCACCCCACTGGAGTAATCATAGCAATTGTTACCCCTACACTATACTTTACTTAACCTACAGATTCATCCTCCTGGACTTAGAATAGTAATTAATACTCCTACTCTATCCTGCACTTGAAGGATATTTTTGTTTGTAATTAATGTCATTTGTTTGAAAAAATGCAAAATGAATTTGATTCTTAAAGACCAGAGAAAGAAGAAGATCGATTTTCGAACTATGGATTTATTTTTGGGATTCCGGATGGATATTTGGGATTTTTTAATCGAGGATAACTTCAAACTTTTTTTTTTTTTTTACATTTTTATCAACGACTGCGGATTTCGAAGATTTGGATTATTTTTTAAAGAATGGAGATGGATTATTATATCGCATGTTTTGGAATTCAGAAACTTTGGAGTTCAAGGAGAAATATTTTTTGATTGTGATTTTTTAAGTTGATCTTTTTTAAAAGGATGGATTTTTGAAATGGTGTACAAATTTTTGAAAATGTTTTTCAATTTGGAATTTGAGTTTTAAAATGGTGATTTTTCGAATGGGTTTCGGAATGTGGATTGGAATTTAGAAAAAATCAATCATGGACTACATTGTTATGGATTGGATTATTAAAGAAGATACAAAGAAGACATGTAAGCTAAGGTAACCCGACTTTCTTTATTTTAAAAAAGTTTAGAAAAATGCCAATTTTGAGAAGATGTATAATTTAGGGCAAAACAGGAAAGTAAAAGTGTAGGTTGTATTAGTAATGTAGAATGTGTGCAACATTATCCAGGTAGTCTGAAGCCAAAAACAACAACAATTGTTGTAATGCACCCAATAGTCTTTCAGACATTTCCTTTGATTTTTTAGAAATTGGTGGGTTTAGACAACCTTTTAATGCTTGTGACATTCTTATTTCTTGGAAACTTTGCTCCTTCCTCAAAGTTTCCCAAAAATATTAAAAGTTGGGGTGAGCTTTGCCAATTGTGTGGTTGAAGGAGCTGTGCCATCCCTCTATGACATTGTTTGTCTTTGCTCCTCCTTCTAAGCAGCTCCAGTAGAAGTTCTACTACTCCACATGGAAACGTGGCTTCCTCCTGTGACCCGACCTGCTTATATGCCCAATCCATGTGTCTTCAAAATAATTTAGTAAGGGTGCCAATTTTTCTTTGTTTGTGGTGTAAAACTCTGATTCAATAATTGCAGTGTAGTACTAGTCTACACTATCAGGAGGAACAAAGCAAAGTGCAGTTCGTTTTTTAGTTCGAATTGCAGTTTGCTATCTGATACGTAATCCACAACTAAGGATGTTTTGATATCTTACGCCAAAATGACTGGGAAAAGTGGAAAAAACATCCTTGAATTTGGGTATCCATGTACGTTTTAGAAATAACATTGATCATTGCGAATTCAAAATCAATAATAATTTTCCTAGGACTTTTGTTTAATGTTTTGGATTTTAACACTGTTAAAAGTTCAGTGTACGTTCTCGATGGTTTATCAGGTAGCAAAATGTATACTAAGGGGACTACTGTATTGTTAATTTTAGCATGAATTTGGGTGAATGGATGGGACGTGCTTTTAAACGTCCCATCTATCATCCAAACATCACTATTCTCTAACTTTACTAGATTACGGGGTGTGCTAAAGATAATGATTCAATTTTGAGGGTTTTTGATATCATGCAGTACAAAAGGTTCGTTAGATAAAGAAACTGAGAGTTCAGGAGGAATAAGAATATCAGAGAAGGTTTGTGGTGTAACTCTTTGAGGGTTATTTGCCTGTTTTTTGCATTGTATAATTCGTCTCAGATTGGGTATGATGGGCATACTGCTAGAAACATGACTAGGGACATGTTGGCCAATCTCCCTCAAAATGGAACCAGAAGAGTCATTAGAGGTGCTTGCAATTTCTTTCATTTCATTGATTGTTTCTCTCACCTCAATCTCCATTGCGGAGACAGAGTAGTTATGCTCTGTGGTTTTTACAACTGAGTAACCCAGAGTAACCGCTCTGCCTGTGCAATGGGTTGAGTAGTATTGTACACACCTCCAATGTCTCCTTGGTTCTGTTATACTCTCCTTGCAATAAATGTACCCTTCATGCTTCAGAAGGCAGTTTCCCTTACTCGGTGTGATATAATGGGCTGTCTTATCGTTGACATTATCTGAAATAAAAAGAAAATGAAGGAAAAATTGCTAGAATTATCTTTATTTAATGCACTTTTTTATTTTTGAGTTTTGGTTCAGTTTGAACATTTTAAAAAAAAACATTTATGAAGCATAAACTGCTTTGCTTGTTTTGTTAGGATACTTTGAATTGTTCCTGTTGATTGAAATATACATTTTTGAAATTATTTCAGTTTTTATTACCTTTTGGGATGGTTGTCTGTGCTTTAAGATGGAGTCTGTTGGTCTTCTAGTTGGTTGTTGCAATTTAGATTATTTATGCTGGAAGAGAATAGGATATTTCTTTCCATTATTATTTTTGGTATGTTGCTCTATATGGAGAAAAAGGGATTAATTTTATATTTATTTCATTTTGAAAAAGAACTTACCTTTTTAAATAATTTAAGAAGATGTGAAGATGCTGTTAAATTTCTATAGAAGGTGTTGCAAAGCTGGTGTAGATTCGATTTTGACAGAGCTCTTCACTGAATGTTGATATCTGTTGTATCTAAAAATATATACATAAAATTGTTTTTGTTTAAAGAAATATCTATTTTAGGAATAAAAAGTTGCAATATTTCAAGGAAACAAGTCATTTAATTATATCAATATGCATTATTTGTGAGCAAATATTAAAAAATAATATTTTATAAAAACAACGCAATATCAGTTTTGAAAAACTTGCAGAAATGTTCAGGATTTAATATAACAATTTTTTCTCTTTGCCTAATTATTCCTACATTTTGAAATATATACAAACTGTTATGCATGTATAAGGATAGAATTTATAACAACATTTTACATGTATTTATTCTGCACATGTTAATTAAGACTTCTTTTAAATTTACTTACCTTCAAAAGATATGTGATACTTTGATGATGGTTTAAATTATTTTGGATGCTTTATTGATTTATCGATTCATGAAAGATTTTGACTGCAATATTATTTGTCTGCTGGAATATTCAAAAATGGAAAAGATTAGCATTTTTTTTATAAATGAGTAGGTTTAAAAGAAAAATGTTTTTCATTCGGTGTTTGACATTTTATTTATTCCTATGCACCACTTTAAATAAAAAATATATATATATATATTACTACAGCATTATTCAACAGTTTTAGCAATTTAAATAACATTCAGTTTTTTATAAATTAACACGTTTCGCATTTACACTCATATTTTCTCTTTATTCTGAATCATATCAAAACATTTCGAATTTTTTACAGTCACTATTTCATTTTGCACCATTTTTATCTTTTTATTCACACACTTTGGTAGACCTTACATTTATTGAACTATAAAGAGGTACAGCACATTTCATGCTTTGGCTTCATTTTGAAGATGTTTTTATGAATATTCCTTTTTCAGAAAATAATATAGACCACCACTATTTTTTTTATCATATGAGCCTGGTTCATTAAAACATTTGTTATTATTTATTTATTACATTTTTGAAACAAATAGTAACATCACTTGAAAAACCATTAAAAATTGTATTTAATTATTTCACTTACTTTCCACTTTAGTTATCCTAAAGTAATATTCTGCTCCTTTAATTAAAGTCTGTCAAGCTGGTTTCATTAAACTGAAAAATAATATACATTTTTAGAATTAATGTTTTATAGCTTAAAAATGTAGAGCTAGGTATTTAGTTGCAATGTATTTAACTTACTTGCTTGTTGTCAAAGGTTGATATGCTATGTCACAGCGTGAGTTTCTGTGGGAGTGAGAGAGGCAGCGTAAAAAGCGGGTGCTCTCGCTTGTAGTCAGTTGACCACTGACTTCAAAATGGTGATCAACCTCTTTTTATACCTTTTTTGTGTTACATTATTATTTCCGTAAAAATATTAATTCTGTTTCTGTTTTTTTTCTTGTTCATTTCATGTGCAAATTTATATTTCAATTTTCGGTTATGAGTTTGTCTGTTTATTGGGATCATGAGTGTTTACTCCTCCATTTTGTGTGCTTGAGTGTGTATTTCTTGTCATGGAAACTGTTGTAGGACTTGTGTTTGAGCCAAGCTCATAAAATGGTGGTCCGCTTTCTTTTTTTTCCGGTAGTTTTCCTTGTAATCTATGTAATTGCACGAAATGTAAATGTATTTATTATATTTAAAATTTTGTCTAATTTTAGTGTTTCAAAAATGTTGATTTCCCCCCAAACGTTTAATACTTGATTAATACTTGAGTATTAAAATTAATACCCGAGTATTAATGTTACAAATTAGTCCTATATTTAAACTTATGTGCACAGTTTCGACCCACATTTTAATACACTTACCCATCCAAACCCCCTATATTCCCTGCATCCCGTGCCAGGAGTTATTTTACAAATATTTAAAAAATATGTTTTGGGGCGTTTTAATAGTATGCGTAGTATTGTTTTGCATTGAAATGGCACATTTAATCCATTCTATATGTGTTGCGTTGTAATGGTTTGCGTTGTAAAAACATTTGTTGTAATAGACTTTGCGTAGTAAAAGCATGCTTTGTAAAAACATGTGTTGTATCATCATACATCCTTGAAAACTAATAGATTTGTAAATCCTCAATACACAAAGGGAGAAAGCTTTACAGTCCCATTGGGTGTCTCTATTTGTTGTATTTGGTGCTCTTGCATGAATTAACTGTCCATATGTCTCTATATTAACCACTTCATGCCAAAACTGAACATCTTTTTAAACACTAATTCCGCAAAAACTATTGAACAGATATGCATCCAACCAACAATAGTGCAATCCTTGCGTTACGTTTTAGCATTGTGCCAGATTTAGTGTAATTGCATTCCACGATTTTTCTGTATTGTAGAGAAAAGAATCATATGGTAATTAAAAGGGAAAATGGCACTTTTAGGATGCCACTTCCACTTTATTTGGTCCCGGCATGACGGATCAGCACAAGACTGATACCACAGGGGCAATCGATTGCACCATAGGTGCTGACTTATTGCTTATTGCTTATGGAAATTGTGACTTAGCCATTACAAGACTGGTGCTATCACGGTCACTGTTAAAAAACAAAAAATAAAAATAAATATGCCACTGGGTAGTTATAGTTATTATCACATTTCCATGGGAAATTGAGAATTAGACTTTTTTTGGTTTGCCAAGAACTTTGGCACCTTTTTACTAATCTATGTACCTAGAGTTCAGTGGACCTGTTTCTCTGTCACCCATGTGATGAAAATCCCATCTGCCTTATTAGAAGTGGATTATATCCAATGACACTGGCACACACCAGTGCACTGGATATCCTTCACAGTTATGAAATATTAACCTTCAGCCACACTCTAAAGCTGACCCTTAGTGAGTATTCACAGATGTTTGTTGAGCTTTTTAATGGATTTGTCACATATTGCTGCCCCTCTAAACTTACATCTGAGTGCCTGAGCTCTTGGTGGTACTTTCTGTTAATTCAAGAATACTAAGTGCACTTTTTTCAGACTCTGCCTTTCAGACTAACGTTTTACCGCTCTCTTCCCTTAATTCTCTCATCATACCAAATTTTCACAGCTCCTCTGATAATCGCTGCAGCTCACTAACTGTTCCTTTTTTAAACTTAGGGCCATAGTTATCATCAAATCACTCAAGTCACCTTGCTGGGCTGCACTATGTGATAGGGAAAAGGCAGAAATGTGCCGTACTTAACTTGTACGATGCATTCCTGTCTTTTTCCAACACTGGTGCACAATGTGCTGACTGGGACCAATGCAGGCACTCTTGCACTCTGGTGCAAGGGTGCCTGCCTTGTTAGGAGGATTGTTTTTGTGCAGGAAGAGGACCTTCCTACACAAATAGAATCTTCTAAGGAATTTTTCTCTTTCTGTGTTTGCTGCACAATGCAGCACACACAGAAAGTTGAAAAGAAACCTAAAATAGGAGAAACAAACAAAGTTCCCCTCGTTGCGCCTCAATTCGGGCAGCATAGAAGTTTTGGTGCATTCCCAGGTCTACCACTTATGGTAAATCTGGGAAAGCATTAAAATCCATAGGTTTTGCATGGGAACACCCACGCACCCTCCATAGAACACCTCCCTGGGGCAGAGTAATGCAACACAGTGATTTGCTCTGTGTTGCGTTACTCTGAATTTATGAAGTCACTCAGGGCCACGCAAGGTGGACTTGTGTGGCTTGATAAATGGCATCTCAAGGGTTGCGCCGCTTTTACACTCTGTTGTGCAAAAGCAACGCAAACATTGATAAATATGGCACCCTGTCATTTAAAAGCACTCTACCACACGGTGGCTAGATCAGAGATATGTAAGGTAAATAACAAATAAAGTTAAAAAAGTTGTACTGGAACATTTTGAAATATTGAAAAAATGCTGATATAACTTTAAACTACTATCAATAATTACAATATAAGTAGCAAAAAAGTAAAGATAACTGCTTTTATCCATTTCACTTATATTGGTTGGTTTCATCCCCAACTCAGTGGCATATTTACAATGAAGTGGCGGAGCGCAGCGTTAGCCTCCTTGGCTTAACACTGCGCTCCACCACTTCTGAAACGCAGGGCTGTGCCATATTTACAACAATATGGTACAGCCTGCATTTCCCCCTGCCTTGGCACTAAATTTAACAGCCTAGCGCCAATGCTGTTACCCTTGCACCATAGTGCAATGGTTTCTGCATTGAGGGGAAGATTGTTTATGTGCAGGAAGGGACACCTTCCTGCACACAAACAATCAATGGCCTTTTGCTGTTTCTATGTGTGCAGCTCACCGCAGCACACATAGAAACATTTCACCTTGTTGCGCCTGTTTAAGACCAGGTTTTTCCTAGTTTTAATTCCGGCGCTGCCCCATATGTATGCTGCCATTGGAACGCCCACCACAACACCCATTGCCCATCCCTTTCATGCTAAGTATAGTTGGAAAGGGGGCCTTATTCACAAGGTGGAGTTAACGCAGCCTAGTGAATAAGGCGAAGGCCCTATGGCCACTACAACATCCTGAAAAGTGAGGTTGTGGTGGCGATAGGGTTTGGAAATATGCCCCTCAGTTCCAAAAAAGGACCACGCACAAGCCTAAACTGCTTGGACAAAGAACAGGGCAGATGGTCTCCTTTAATGTATTTTACTGCTGGTTCCAAATAGTTTTCAGACTTGGCAGCGTCTGTAATGAAATCAGTTCTTAGTTTCAAGCCATACAAAACAGCATACACTGTGATACAAATATTAAAAGAAATGGTATTAAAACTGACAGTAATGCGCATCATTGAATTTTTGTTTTTGTTTTCTTTCCAGGAAACATATTGCACATCTCTCAGGGGTCCTTTTAAAGCTGATTTTCAACATATAGCTGCAGTTATATCACAGACAGTAGCGCACATTAAGTTTACTTCCAAATCCTACAAATGCTACAAGAAATTGAATGATTTCTTTCACTATCAATAAGGGGGTTATGACATTATTTATAATTGTCTGAAAACAAGAACAAGTCAGCATGTAATTTACAATTGATTGTGGTCACTTATGAGAAAGTAGCAGCATCTCTTATGAGAGGTAAGTTTCACGAATTGTATTTGACAGTAGCCACAACTATTTGATTAAGTCTGAATTTAGGGTGCAGGCGCTAAACTCTAGGTGACGGTCTACTCTTTGGAAGTTTGCATTTGTTTTTACACTTCCAGAATAGTTTTGCCAATATTCAAGTTTTGGTTTGCGGTTTCTTTTAATGGTAATCAAGTTCAAGGTTTCTGATGATAGTCTTATGCTGCTTTTCTTTTATAGTTTTCCCACAGGAAGGTGCCATAGAGGAGAGGGCACTAGGAATTTGGACAAGGAGGAAAGTAGATGCTGTGTGAGAGGGGATCTATAATTAAACCAGTTTGTCAGCTGATATGAATAAAAGAAAAACAGACTGTAGTCTGCAGTAACTGCTCCAAGAGCTGTCACAAAGAGAGAGAAGCTCAGACTTTTTGCCCCAGTGCCCACCTATTTAAAAAAAATTTAAACAGAAGGCCAGATCTTTTGCTTCTTGATCCGCCACTAGGTGGCGGCGAATCATGTGTTTTGTTTTTCCCCAAAGCATGCATCTTCTTTATTTCGAGTTACTCTTTCAATAAGACACAAAAGAGAGAGGCCCTGCACAAATATTGGCACCTGGGCCTACACAAGCTTTTAACATACCTGGAAACTTCATGTTGCTTTTGTTCCTCAGATCCTATTTGTGCATGTATCATCATGCTCAATAAGTCTACTCTTTCTGTTTCCGTTACACTTTTTTTAGTAGTGAAAGGAAAGTTTATTTAGGCCACTGTCTATTAAAGGAACTAACACAATAGCATGTACAATAAATACACTGTACATTTACTATTAAAAACATAACTTTAACCACTTCGCTGCGGCGGCTATTCCGCCGCAGCGCTAAGGGGGCGGGGCGGCTGCGCGGCGGCCGCATGCTGGTGACGGAACCGCTCAGTCACCAGCCTCGATTGAGCTGTGCTGATGACGGAGCGGTTCCGTCATGGCCCGCCCCGCTCAATAGAACGTTCAGCGCAGGCGCGAAATTCGCGCCGTGCATGAGCGGCGAGCGGGCCATGACGGAACCGCTCCGTCATCAGCACAGCGCACCCGCAGCTGATGACGGAGCGGTTCCGTACATCATACATAGTAGTATTGTGATGCAAAGCAAAAATACACAGTCACCAGCAATAACAACGGATTAAACTAAGTCAAACACTTCTTTACGCAATCACTTTTCTTCATCAACTCCTTTTTAAGGTACTTAGGGCCATATGTACCAAGCAAATTCGCATTTGCAAAGGCCGACATTTGCGAGATTGTGGCCTTTGCGAAAGCGAATTTGCGAAATGGTATGTATGAAGAAAAATCTGTTGCAAAACAAGGAATCGCAAAATTTGCGATTCCTTATTTTGCAATTGCATTTAAGGAATCGCACATTTTATGATTCCTTAAATGCAATGTATGAAGCAAAAAAAAATGCAAATTGTCCTTAAGGAATCGCAAATTACCATCAACTTCAAGTTGGAGGTAAGTTGCGAATTCCTTGAAAAATGCACATTTTTGCATTTTTCAAAGTGCCATTTGACGCGCATACATGCCCTTAGGGCATGCATGTACGCCACATGTGCACCCATGCTTATTTCAGGGGTGCAACAGGGTGTCCTTTGGACACCCCTGCACTCTTGAAATTTTTCTCAATTTGTGATTCTGAAATTGCTAATCGCAAATTGAGAATAACTTCCCATTCATTCCTATGGGCCTCCTGGCCCATAGAAATGAATGGAAAAGTATTCCTTAATTGCGATTCGCAATTTGCGAATCGCAATTAAGGAATACTAAGAATTCACACAAAAAATGCGGATTTGTACATACATACCAATTTGTGATTCTGAAATAGCGATTTCTAAAGAAATCGCTATTTAAGAATCGCAAATCAGCTTGATGATACACATGGCCCTTAGAGCTACTAAAAACCTACCTACTGCGCTCACTACATCTAAAAAATCGTATATCATATAAAAATGCTATTGCTTCCAATCTCGTCTTAACAACTTATTTGTTTAATATCGTCCTTAAAAAGTGATGCCTTTTTCCAATAAAATATAAACAATCCTTTAGAATTTTCACTGTGAAATCGTTCATGTTCAATACCCAAACATATTTATGTTCGTCATTCATCAAGCATTTTCCCTCAAGTAAAAGTGGAAAAACCTACTTTTGTTGAGTTCTCTTCACCAAACTCACTTCGGCAGCTCTGATAGATATGGGAAATATGAAAATTCCAGCTGTGAATCAGATCTCTAGAACGAAGGGGCATATTATCAAGCCCGTGCGCTAAAATTATCGCCGCTTTATCGGCCGAAAACGGCCGATAAAGCGGCGATAATGGGCTTGATAATATGCTCTATGGAATTCCAATCGAAGCACATGTTAGATGTGAAGACATCTAACATGGGCTTCGATTGGAATTCCACAGAGCATATTATCAAGCCCATTATCGCCGCTTTATCGGCCGTATTCGGCCGATAAAGCGGCGATAATTTTAGCGCACAGGCTTGATAATATGCCCCCAGATTCCTTGACCGATTCTTCTCTAAGCTCCCTCCCTCAGCATTTTACAGGATGATCACTTTTCAAATGTTCTAAAATTGAGAGAAAAGGCCTTCTTTTGCCCAACCCAACTTGCACTGGACGATTTCTCCCATAGAGAGCTTTGATCCTTCTATTTCCGGACATAGTTGCATTCTATGCCAGAAGAAAATTATTATAAGGAGGCCCTATGGAGAGAGATGCTCTAGCAAGGCATGAAAACATTGAGGGTGAATCTGGTGTAGCTAAACTTGATGACAGATTTTGGGTAACGATATTGATGATTTCAATAATAATGATGATGATTCGCTAATTAACTTTACTAGTATGCATATTTATTGTGACAGATTTTCAGGAGCCTTACTTCAGGAAAATATTTTCAGTTGGCATCTTAAAGTGGTACTGCTTCTGAAAAGCTCAAGAACTCCACGAACAATTGACAACTTTTTCAAGGGCAGCAAAAAGGTGATTGCTCTATTAGAACATGCGGATGCACCTTCCCTTTTTAGCAGCACATTATGGACAAGGCACACAAAGTGAGAAGATTGCCAACAGGGGAGGCAGCATATGAGCTTGAGTCCTGATACAGTAAGATGATCATATTTCTTCCTTTATCTTGGATTCGTGATTGCAAGATTGGGGCCCGTTGTAAGAGAAGTGACCATTGAAACAGCAACAGTGCGACATTCACACTTGGCTCTGATGTGTTGCGAAGGGAGATATGGTATTGCAAGGGGAGCAGTTGGTTGTAAGAATGTGCTAATGGGCTGGATGAAGGGATAGCCTGTGTTCTTGAATGCTTATAGTGACACTGAACTGAGACTTCTTGCTCTATATTTTATTTCAGTTCTCTACCTCATCTTTGATTCACTCCATAACTGTAGTCATATATCTGACTCCCTCGCCCAAACACCAGTTTTATCCTCTTATGCATTTTGTCTGTTGGCCCCCCTTTTCATCCTTTCTGTGTATTGTTTCACTCCCTGATTGTGTCCCATTTCTTGCTTTACTTTTCAGTCCATTCTGTGACTTAGGACCTGATTTATATTTTGTCCAGCAGGGTGACGGAGTCCCCACCCACCAAATTTAGAAATGACCGCCATGCCGGCGGTCTTTTCTTAAGCATTGGCAGGAACTGATGGCAGTCCCTGTCAATAATTTTTTAAGTTTGACACACGCCTTTCAACATGATGTTCGTGAAACCTTTTTTAAACAAAAAAAAAAGAAAATCCAGAAGCTGGATTTTCAAAGAAAAATGCCTCCCTTGCTATAGGAGTTATCTCCCATGGTGAGTGGGAAATTAGAAAGGTTTCGCTGCCCATGAATCCCAGGGTTTTCCCGGCAATGATGAGCAGAGTATTGTGACCTGTATGTTCACCCATCTAAATTAGGTGAGTAGACAAAGAGGTCAACCTCTTATTGTCATTACTCTGTTGGGCTGCCAAAGGGGTGTAACCATGGCTGAGATGAAGTAGTCTCTGCCGTGGTTACACCAAAGGTCTGCCCACATTTAACTCAGGTGGGTAGACCATTATGTTGGCTGTAAGAAAAATCTACTGCCATTGAGGCTGAATATCCCTACCACCAAAATATGAATTGGTCCCTTAGTTTGCATCCTCACTAGGCTTGTGTGTTGGTCTTATAACTCATTCAAGTTCCTTAGTGCCTTATCTGATATGTTTTGTGATTCATTTTACTCTTTATTCAGTCTTGCACCTTTTTTTTATCTTTCATAAAGCTGATGCCCCACCCCTTCTCTTACGCCCTTAGTGCTAGACTCCTTTAATCTCAACTCCTCTGTGCCCTGGCCCTCTCACTGATATGCCCATTGGTCCCTTCTGCCACCACTCATGTACTATAGGCTTTTTTCTTGGCCGTCATTCCCTTTGGTCCCATCTCTCAATTACTGGATACTCTGGATTCATTCGGAATGTTCCTGACCCCATCTCATTCAAGTTGCATGTTGTTCACCCCTCTGCTAGACTGGTGTCTTGTCCCATATCTTATCCTTGTTGTTTCCAGACCAATCTCCATTTATTGTGTGTCTCAGCGACATCTGTCTTGTACAATCAGCTCAACTGTCTCTCTTGTGGCTCAGTCCCCACATTATGCCTTATACCAGGGACAATCCAACCCCTACGAGGAATTGTTGCCACACATTGTGCTTGAATCCCAATATCTTTCTTGTACTCAAAGTCTCTGATTACCTTTGCACCTCATGCTCATCTAATTAATCTTATGCCTTGGTCTTCCACCATAATGGCAAGAGCCTACTGAGTTCCCATGACTCCATCGCTGAAATTGACAACTACAAGGCAATGACATATGCTTTTGTTTTCCTTGTGGCAAGTGAGGGGGGGAGGTAAGCTGGGAGGGTGATTACTTTTGTATGCCGCATCAAATAACCTCACTAATGAGTTCAAGACTAGGGGCAGACCTGTTAGGTGCTGGGAATTACTCTCTTTACATTTCAACATACGTGTGGTGTCATAGTAATGCTACCTGTTTAACAGTGAGGTTATTTTAATGTGTTAAGTTGGTCACTTCTTTTGGAACTTTGCCTTAGCTGCCAAAGAAGATGGTACCTCAAAATCTATCCATTCACTATCACACCAGAAACAAGTTTATTCTGTATGGGACGAACAATGCAAAAATTATCATACAACTTCAAAACATTGGCCATATGAATATGCCTCGGGGCATTTACAGTTTAGAAAATAAAAATAGGATGATGATATGAACTAATGCCCGGCATGGTCAGTGAACAATTAAATATATATCAAATGTCAAAATGTGACAGGTAGAAAAATGTGAAGGGTTCTACCCCAATTAAGAAGGGAAACCTCATCCCTTCAGATGTCTCACATGATTCATGAAAAGGCTCCTCCTCACATTCATACAGATCTATATAAATATGGGCTACACCAATATACAAATATAGGGAAGCTCTTGAGGTATGACTCATTGACAAAACTCAAAGATGTCTTGTGGTACTTCTAGATACAAGGGGTATGATTGACCCTAGAAGGAGTTAAACATGATTCAAACCTTTGGAAGCTCAAAGAAAGAAAGTGCTAAGCCTATACCAGTTCCTAACATAGGGGTCAATTAGGATGGCGGACGGACAACGTCCATCTCCATCCTGTCGGGTGATGGGACCGTTCGCCACAGGGGCGGAGGTCTTGTGCCTCGAATTAGGATGCACCCGCCACAGTGGCGGGTGCATCCCGCATTTTTAACATTGCGGCGGGCGGTGCTAAAAATGCATGTTGTGCGTTTCAAAGCACAACATGACAGGCACCGCGCGGTGCCTGCCATGTTGTATTTTGAAATGCAGAGAGGTACCATAGGTCCCCTCCATGTGCACCCCCCTTTACCCCCTGACGGCGCGCAAAGGGCCCCTAAAGCAAAGACCGTATGCCTTTTCGTGGCGGCATTGCCACCAAGGAAAGGCATTGCCCACAGCACATCCTAATGCGGCTGGCGGTGTCTGATAGACACTGCCACCATATTAGACCTTTTCCGCCACGGTCACAAGGCGACCGCGGCGGGAAAGCGGTGGACGGTCTTCCCGTCCGCGGCGGTCCCCCCGGCCATTGTAATATGGCGGGGGGGGGAATAAGTGGCGGATGGGCACGGATGGCGGACGGATCGCCACCGCCTGCTTGGCGGTGGCGATCCGCCCGCCATCCTAATCGCCCCTTTATCTTTTCTTAATGTGTATCTTCTTAACTTTGTGCAGTCTATATGGATGGCTGCTAATTCTACAATTAATTTGTGTACGCTTAACCAATGATTTGAAACTCAATTATCCTATATAATAGAATATACAATCAATTTAAAATCAGTTTCAAAACAATTCGACTCATCAGAATCCACAGAGAATCTTCATGATGATGTTTGTTGAAGTCAACTTGATCACAATTTTGGGTCATGAGAGTATTTTCAAGCGCCATATATAATAGGTTATTGTTAGAAATTGGGTCTCTAGATGGCAGAGGTAGGCACCAGGTCCAAGTAGGGACCACAATCCTAGTAAGGGCAAGATTGATACACACTAAAAGATAACTTACGCTCATCCTCGGGTAGCTTGACACAACCAGTCAGGTCTATCTATAGAGGCAATGTGTAAAGTAATTGTGCGACACACACACAGCAACACAATGAAAAGACTGATAGAGTGCGCAGGTCACCCGACTATAAATTTACCATACTCACCTGGGCCCATAAATCAATAACTCAATATTTTGGTCCGGTAACCTTCGCTCTACTACCAGAATATTTTACCTACTAGGTCCTATACCATTGACTTACCAATCCTTGTCACTGGTACCTATAACCTTTTGGATCAGGGAGTTAGTTTGAAGATAGATAAATATACAACAACATTTGCACTCATATAATAACCACAGACTCCGGAAAGTTTTAACTCTTTTTATCTAATTTTCTCAAATAGTCATGATCCAAAGATTAAACACCACAAGACTGTCAATAATGAAAATCAGAACCAGAATATAACTATGCAAAAGATGTATTAAACTGATTTTGATCATTTAGCAAATAAGGGGAGGTAAGAAAAAAGGGAACATGCTAAATAAAAAACGCTTAGAGCATTTATTTAAAGGGAGGGTAAGTAAAAGGAACATGCTATATATTCAAACGATTTGAGCAGTTATTTACAGGGAGGTTAAGAAAAAGGAACAAGCTAAGTAATCAAAACAATTTAGCAATTTTCTCAAAAAGGGAAGGTAAGAAAGGGAACATGTTAATCAAAGGATTTTTCTAAAAGATTTTAACCATAGGGTGGGTAAGAAAAAAAAGGAACATATATATATATGATCAATGCTTTCAAGTATAGGGAGGGTAAAGAGAAGGAACAAAATATACGATGACAAACCCACACGGAATTCATATTTACCTAGAATGGTGTGAAGACCAACCCTGGCCACGGGTCAGTTGAAAGACAGGAGAACCCCAAAAATTGCAGTTGCCAGTAGGCCAGCAGGTGCAGATTAGAATCAGGACAGGGAAAACCAGATTTGGATCAAGACAGGACCACCAAAGGTGAAGACCGGCACCTGCAGTTCAGTTGCAACGCCTGCGCTACTCCCTCTCTGCAGCTAACAGCCAGATGCAATGGTGTCCTAGAAGTGACACAGTGAAAGCTCATAGATTTCACTGCGTCACTTCTACGACCCTTTCTTACGTCAATACGCCCCCCTTGCATACATTATACCTGGCGCAGGTATAATGTGGCGGAGGGGTTTACAAAGTGACGCATCTAACTAGATGCGTCACTTTGTAAATATGGTGCAACACGGCACATTTTTTACGCCACTGGTGCGTCACAAAAAGTGACGCACCGGCAGCGTAAAAGTGACGCACAGTCTCATAAATGAGACCCCCTTTCTATAACTTTTCCTTTTTCTAGATCTTAAATGTCTACAGTCCCCCAGGATGATGATGGCATAGGCAATAATTAGGGACAGGAGCAGATCACTGGCATTTAAACCACTTGTCAGATGTGAAACTCAGCTCGACAGTTCTTACCCTAAAGATTCACTCCAGCAAATAGTCTTAAATCCACAAGCCCGATTCCTCTGAGCACTTTTAGTTCCTTGTATCATTCAGTCTCACGCTATTCCTGCTTTACATGCTTGATGGTTGTTACAGATCTAGTGGTGTGGAAGGAGCAACTTGCATCCCTGCTCTTCGCTGTGGCAGGATTTTGCTGTTAGGAACTCAGCATTGATTTGCCACTGGAACAGGAATATCTGGACAAAGTCAGCGCAGCAGGTCCAGTGCAATATCACAACATCTCTGCAGTTGCAACCCTCTAAACCAATTGCAGCTAAATACCCAAACATAGCAGTTGCTGCTACCAGGCCAATTCATTAGTGGTGATGTTGCTTCAGTAGCTGCGGCCTTCCAGGCCAATTAAGCTTTAGCGTTAATATGGATCTTCTTCTTTGGCCTTGGCAGTAGCCGTACCAGTTTGGTACATTGGACTTCTAAATAACACAGTGGTGCGCATACATGTGAAGTGGTCGTGCAGTTCACATTGAACCAATCGGAGAGACAAGGGATCCCTCATTGAACAGGTCTCTCCAGACTACGCTCTCTAAGGCAGTCTGCTTTGACTGGGTGTTCCTCAGCTCAGTAACATGCTGGGATTCTGTTCCTGGACAGTTCCTTCTCCTGCAGAGGTAGCCCTCTTCTTACATTGCAACAGCATATACCCAGCTCCTCCAGCAGAAAGTGCAGACTTCATGTGAGTTCCTCTTACCTTTAGCTCAATGGCTTTCATGTACACACCAGCCTTGTTCACACATAATCTTTTGAATACTCTATGGAGCCCTCTCTTCCTACGTCATAAAGCACTGGTGCAGTTTGACTCTCACTTTTGTGCACTTTTTTTAAAGACAAAGAATGTGATTCGAATGTCTTGAACATATGTACTGGTTTTGTGTGATTCTCTTTTAAATGTCGGTCTCAGACTGCTTTCCAGACTCACCCTTTGTGTAAAGCTAAGCTTCCCACTGCAGGTGGCACGGGTGCTTTCTCCAAGCTGGAACACCCCCAGCATGTGCACAATGAAGTGTGAGATTTTTGCATTCAGCTGTCATCAGCCTTCCTGAGGAAGTAATCAGGGACAGACAAAAGAGCAGGCCCTGACAATAATCTTCCTCACTTTAAACAACGGAAACTGCACCCTCACACAATATGCATGCAGAAAGTCAGGTCAAGGTTCAGGGTTTGACATAGCAATAGAAATGTACACACAAGGAGCCACACCTCCCTATGTGATGCACCCTGGGCATAGACAGTAGTTCAATGCCCACTATGAGGGCATGCTTGTTCATCCCCCATGTCAGAGAGCAGGTCTGGACCTCGCAACCAGGGACAGGCATAGGTCTATGCACATGCTAGTTTAGCATAACACCAGGGCCAAACAAAAAGTCAGGTTACCAGTTTCATTTGCAAACGGGCATTCAGAGAACATGTACATGCCCATTTATCATGCAGGGGACATTCCCATCCCAATATCAAATAGTAGGTCAAATGTCACCTTATAATCTGGTGTTCATGGTAGATCTTCTAAGAAGGTGGTAGCCTCCTGGGTAGTGGTCAGAGGTGTCTCTGTGCCTGAGATATTAGTACTTCTTGGATGTGCCTGCTTTCACTGCCTTTTTGAGGCCCCTGTGGTTCGTGAAGCATCTACATCTGTTATATACTTCTCGTATTTAGTTGTGCTTTACTCGCATTAAAGGCTTGTTCATATGTGTTCACTTGGATGTTCTTTTTCTGGTTCTCAAGGGCATCCTGGTTTCCTGCTACTAACGTGTGTAACACAGCGATGAAGAAGGGAGACAAAGTGCAATGCTCTGATAACTTACTTGCAGTCTTCATGGAACTGAATCCTACATTATGAGGCAGTTCTGCCCCCAACTCAGATTCTGAACTGAGGCAAGTGCATGCAATGTATACAGAGTGCTTGCTCTTACTGGAGGAGGCAATGGATGATGGCCTCTTCTGTGAGGTAATTAGGAAGGGGCACAGTTGTTATATTAATGGCACTGTTTGGCTGAATGGACACCTATCTCCTATTTCACAAGGGAGCTTAATAGCATCCTAGCTGAACACACTTCCTAGCTGAACACACTTTCCCCTGAATGTATAATTGAGGAAGCTGGAGGGCGCACTTCATGTAAGACATTGGAAGACGTGGCACCGATGCGTTGCTTAGCAATTAAAAGCAATCTTGAGAATCTAGAATACGTTTTTTAAAAAGTTGTATCTTTATCGAATTGTTAAGCAGAGATCAGGGGGCATATTATCAAGGACCGGTGTTAAAGTGATCGTCGTTTTCTCGGCAGTTAAAACGGCGATAATGGGCTTGATAATACGCCCTTGTTAATTCCCATAGAAGCCCATGTTAACAGAACATGGGATTCTTTGGGAATTAACAAGAGCCTATTATCAAGCCCATTATCGCTTTTTTATCGGCAGTTTTCAGCCGATGAAACGACGATAATTTTAACACGGGTCCTTGATAATGTGTCCCCAGATTTTACCAAATCCCTTGGGGATTTTTGAATGGAGGAAGAGTGAGGGCCCCTATATTCTATGCCATACCATACAGTTCCACGGTGCTAGGTCCAACAGCTAGGGGGGTTGCAGAACGTACGCATGCATGGTCCACAAGCCACTGGAAATGTCTGCATACACCTTAATCACAGGTGACTGTTTCCTGATATGCACATCTGGGAACTCCGCCAATATAGTGTTGCTCATTAATTGATTCTTGTGAGTGAGGGAGTACCTAGTAAAACACTTTGACTTGGGGGGAAGCATCATGCTCCGCACTTCTTGTATTAAATATACAGTCAGGTGTTCTGAGAATTTTGAGAAATTATTTTGACAATTCGTGGCTACGTGTAAAATAACATAAAGTGCAGATGCAGAAGATGTGAACGAAAGTGTGCGTGTATGTGTGAGTTTGCATTTTTGTATGCATGATTTAGTGTATGCATAGGCAATCAAGGCAGTGTTAGTGTATACTAGAACAAAATAGATGTTTTTTTTTAATAAGGCCCCTTCCTGGAAAAGAAGTAATGCTTGCAAGTAGAATATTTGTAAAATAAAAAAAAGCCACTTTAATTAGCTGTGGCTGTGCTCTGCTGACATGATAAAGGTACAAGTAAACAACTGCCTCACCTAATAACTCGAATGAAGCTTTAAAATGTATTTTGCTGAAATATAGCTGCAGATTCCAGCTGCAGTGAACTCCTCTCATTACCATATAAATAGATTTCTATTATAATATATGAAACTAACTATATTTTTAGAAATCAATCAGAAATGAATCGAATACTGGCAAAGACAGCAGGAACGAAATAAACACCCAGGTTGCATCTTTTGACAACTTCCCAAAACGAGTACTGGTAGTAGTGGCACGGTACCTGCAGTACTATGGATACAGACATTTCAAGGCGCCGCTCACTCCACCTGTCCTGCCTCCAGGACATGTAGTCCGGCTCCATCTATTTCCCCTTTATTTACACTCTGCGCGCTCTTCTGGTCCAGCTCAATTAAACGTCAAATCCATTCCACGGAGTGTCCTGGAGGCAGTAATGAAGTCAGCTGTCAAAACTCCCATCATCCGGCCGCCCTGATGCTCGCTGTGATGGCCACTTGTCAGCTCTTTCACCCAGCCAGGCTCAGACACAGGCGCCTTTGATGGCCTCGCTCCCCCTGTTCAATCAGCGGCCAGGCAGATGCCGAGGCCCAGCAGGAAAAAATGCATCATTTGATTTAACATTCAGTGCAGCTTGCCCTATTGATGAATTAAATCTATTCGAACCTGAGATCCGCGCGCCACCGTGGGGTAAATGACTTGCTATTTAACTTTGCTCCTTGCCAGATGTGAAAGGGTCTCGACGGTAAATGAGCTTTCCCCCCGGTAATTCGGGCATAGCTCGGGGGTGGGAAGGACCTTTTCTTCAAACAATATCAAGCAGATTCTGATGAGAATGTATTTGCCCTGCAGCAATTGCCATCTCTCATTTTTTTCCCTTTGTGACTATTGCTTATCTCTCTGACTTTGTGCTGCAGTATGTCTGCCCGTGCTAAGGCAGGTCGTCCAGAACGCAGGCAATGCAATTGCAATCTTGACTTACTCCCAAGCAGTCGTCAATGATGTTTAACCCAACATGCATAACCCTTTTCAAGGACACGCGAGCATACAAGTGATGCTAATTTCATGTAGCCTAAAAAAGGCACTGCTTGTGAGAACCGCCAAAATAAGTGAATCTTCTTTCCTTATGCAATAAATACAAGTACTTTGCCCTTGAAAAATTGAAGAAAAGCAGAAGAAAAGTGTCCCTGTAATAGAAACATTCCCGCAGCTACAGCTAACCATGTTCCTGATGAGTAGCACTTCTGCTTCTCAGATACCAAAAGTACTAAGGCTAGATTTCTGGAAGCGGAGAAGCTGAACTAATAGGCCAATATGTATATTGGGGGACATATTGTACTCTATCAGGGCGCTGGAGTAAATTACTCGCTCTGATGTACCTGCCTGCCGAATTTATAAATGTCCATCAGTCCAATGAACATTTCTACCATTCACTTGAACCACAGTCAAGGCGGTGCTTGTGAATCGTTGAAACTTTGCCGCACAGCTTCGTCAAACATGTGAGAGCCAGACGGTATAGATGAAGGGGCTTATTTACAAGCCCCGCGCCGCTGGTGTGTCCCTTTTTATATGAGAAAAAGTGGTGTACAGGCGGCGCAGGGGGCTTGTAAATAGCCCCTCTGTTCTTTTGTATTTTCATAAACAAAATCCTAAAGTGTTTTGTTTTGTTTTAAATACAAAAAAGCAATGCCCCCTTGCCATGGGAGATGATGGGGGCATTATTAGTTTTTTGTTGCCCCTTACAGCCAGGGTTTGCCTGCCAATGATGGGCAGTAAAATAGCTATATGGCCACTCGTATAAATTGGGCCAGTGGACATATAGCCAATTATCGAAAGGCCCTTACTCCATCGAGCCATCGGAGAAGTTTGATTATCGAAGAGACGGAGTAAAATTGGTGGGAATGCCATTATACTGGTGGTAAGCATGCTCCATCTCCAATGCATTGGAGTGTACCTCCAATATATCAGGGCTTGTGTCTCTCAGTGACAATGTGAAAAGCAATTTTCTGCAGCCAGGTGTCTCATGGAGGCTTCTGACTGTAGACAAGGGAACACATGAAAATGCTCAGCTTTGCCTCAGCCCAGGACGATATGGTTTGCCTAGCTTTGTGTGAATTGTTACGTTTTCTGACTTTGACCAATTACATGGGTGAAGTTGAACATTTTCACACCTTCAGCAAAATTTCCAACATTTTCAACTTTTTCACTTCATTACAAAGAATTTCAGGAGTATTTAAGGAACTGCAAATTTCCAATGTGTAACATATATTTATGAAGAATATTCACCACATACTGAAAACTATCACAAATGATGCTGGTGGAATTGTTTCCGGGCAATTGTGTATTATATGTTTAAACCATGTTCTTGGTTCTCATTAAGTGAAGGTGTACTTAAGACAAAGAGGACATTTGTAATTACCCACATCCCCATCTTCCATTGCCGCCAAAGTGCTTCCTAAAAATCCAGCAAATCTATTCATCACCATAAACATTTTTGACAAATGAGGAAGCCAGAGGATGAAGTACGACACCTGGGTAGATGTGTGATAGTTACCTAATATATTTTTTAATTGCCTATCCTTTTCTTCGACACACACACTGGAAGTTGTTTACAGTGCCATACAACTTGGACAGTATCCTTGGTACACTATTTTGCTTCATCGTGATTGCTTTTTGCATATTTGTTGTATTGTTATATTCCTGGATTAGGTCCATGTAGTAAAGCAGCTTATTTCTTACATTGTCCCACAAGTAACATTTCAAAGCTGTGATCTTTTGAATACATTTGCATGCACAACAATGTTGGATCAGTTTCTCTGAAACTAAACTTGTTTTACATCTTGCTTCGCACAACATTATCACAATGCTCTGAAATCAATCAATCAATCAAAGACATTTGTAGAGCGCACTACCTACCCGTAGGGTCTCAAGGCGCTTAGGGGGGGGGGGGGGTGCCGTTACTGCTCGAACAGCCAGGTCTTGAGCTTCTTCCTGAAGGAGAGGTGGTCTTGGGTCAGGCGCAGGTCGCCCGGGAGGGAGTTCCAGGTCTTGGCGGCCAGGTAGGAGAAGGACCTTCCTCCTGTTGTGGCTCTACGGATGCGTGGGACGGCGGCGAGGGCTTGGCTGGCCGATCGGAGGTGGCGTTTGGGAGCGTAGAAGTTGATTCAGTTGTTGAGGTAGCTCGGGCCTTGATCGTGAAGGGCTTTGTGTGCGTGGGTGAGGAGCCGGAAGGTGATTCTTTTGTTGACGGGGAGCCAGTGCAGGTCTCTCAGGTGTCCGGAGATGTGGCTGTTCCGTGGGATGTCGAGGATGAGTCTGGCTGAGGTGTTCTGGATCCGCTGGAGTCTCTTCTGGAGCTTGGCGGTGGTTCCGGCGTAGAGGGCTTTGCCGTAGTCCAGTCGGCTGGTGACGAGGGCCTGGGTGACGGTCTTCCTGGTCTTCGTGGGGATCCACCAGAAGATCTTTCGAAGCATGCACAGGATGTTGAAGCACGACGAGGAGACAGCGTTGACTTGCCTGGTCATGGAGAGGGAGGAGTCCAGGATGAAGCCCAGGTTGCGTGCGTGGTTCGTCGGTTTGGGTGCGGTGACCAGGGCGGGGGGCCACCAGGAGTCGTCCCAGGTGGAGGGCGAGGAGCCCAGGATGAGGACCTCCGTCTTGTCTGAGTTCAGTTTCAGGCGGCTCGTCGTCATCCACTCGGCTACCTCTTTCATCCCTTCGTGCAGGTTGGATCTGGCGGCGGCGGGGTCGTTGGTCAGGGAGAGGATCAGCTGGGTGTCGTCGGCGTAGGAGATTATGTTGAGGTTGTGTTGGCGTGCGATGGCCGCGAGGGGGCTCATGTAGACGTTAAAGAGTGTAGGGCTCAGCGAGGATCCTTGAGGGACGCCGCAGATGACTTCGGTGGCCTCTGACTTGTACGGTGGTAGGCGGACTCTCTGTGTTCTTCCGTCGAGGAAGGAGACGATCCATTCCAGTGCCTTCTCCTGGATTCCGACGTTGCAGAGGCGCTGCACTAGGGTGCGGTGGCAGACCATGTCGAAAGCCGCGGAGAGGTCTAGGAGGATGAGGGCCGCTGTTTCTCCGTTGTCCATCAGGGCTCGGATGTCGTCGGTGGCGGCGATGAGGGCGGTCTCGGTGCTGTGGTTGGCACGGAATCCGGACTGCGAGGGGTCCGTTCGTCTCGAGGAAGGCGGCCAGCTGTTTGTTGACGGTCTTCTCGATGACTTTGGCTGGAAACGGGAGTAGAGAGATGGGGCGGTAATTCTTGAGTTCGGTGGGGTCTGCCGTAGGTTTCTTGAGTAGGGCGCTGAGTTCGGCGTGCTTCCAGCTCTCGGGGAAGGTGGCGGTGTCGAATGAGGTGTTGATAATGTCCCGCAGGTGGGGTGCGATGGCAGCGTCGGCTTTGTTGAAGACGTGGTGAGGGCAGAGGTCGGTCGGAGTGGACGGAGTTCATCATGCGGACGGTGTCTTCGGTGCTGATCGGGGTCCAGGCTCGGAGGGTGGTGGTGGGCGGCGTTGCTGTGGTCGTGGTGTGGGTCGGATGGGTGCTGAAGCTGTTGTGTATGTCCGCGATCTTGTTGTGGAAGTAGGAGGCGAGGGAGTTGCAGAGGTCTTGCGAAGGGGTGATGTCGTTGTTTCCGGCGTTGGGGTTGGAGAGCTCTTTCACGATGTTGAAGAGTTCCTTGCAGTTGTGTGCGTTGTTATCCAGTCGGTTCTTGAAAGCCGTTTTCTTGGTGGTGCGGATCAGTTGGTGGTGTTTCCGGGTGGCGAGCATGAGGGTGGTCCTGTTGTCCGGTGTGGGTTCCTTTCTCCAGACTTTCGAGGGCTCGGCAGTTCTTCTTGGAGCTCTTGAGTTCGTCGGTGAACCATGGGGCTTTCTTACTGCCGGGTCTGCTGGGCGGGGTCCTCAGGGGGGCATATATGCAAAGTCTCTTTCCTTACTATGTACAAATGTCATTACTATCTTCATCTTCATCCATGGAGCGACAGGTCTATCTACAACATCACTAATCTATTCGTACATCGCAACGCTGCTTTCGATTATAAAAGATGATTGTCCTGATAGATTAGTAGAGGAGGTACTTCTGCAGACACTGAGGGTTCTCCTATGCTGTGAAATCACCACACGGCAACCTGAAAATGTGTGTAGGGTGTCCAGTACATGACCAAGACAGGATCCTTCAGTCTATCCCATCAGGTAATGGGGATGGATGCTCCCTTGGTGGGATTCTTGGCTCCACACCTACACACACTCTAGGTATACTTAGAGTAGGGTTCGCATAGTAGGAATACACTAGATTACTGTCTTGTTTACATGTCTACATATATACAATTGTTTAGCACCATGGTAGAACTATATATACTTTTTATGCTTTTTGTGCTTGTAATCATGTTTATCTGCCTCTGCCTCCTAATCATTGCAGCACACACATTTTATTCAAGAATAACGTTGGTTTGATAAACATTATTGAAAATGTCTCACTGTGTATTCTTTGTATATTTCTCTGAGAATAAGTAAGCACGAGTCACTGAGTGAAAGGTACTGTACTGTTTCCGCGAGCCCTGAGGTGTTGTGTGGCGATTTAGATTCTGTATGCATTTCCCGATTCATGCCCTTATATAGGTACAATTTATATTGTTAATGTTAGTTGGAATTTGTTAAGCGCTCGTACGCCCGAAGGCTTCATGGCGCTAAAGGAGGAACCAGGCAAGGCAGTCAATGAATGAAGCTGTGCTATCAGTAATGAGCTTGAGAAAAAAGCCAAGTTTTCAGGGATTGTCTAAAGCTGAGGATGTTATCATTCAGCTTTATATGGAGGGGAAGAGAATTCCAAAGAGCAGCAGCAAGGTGGTCGAAACAGCTACCTCCGAGGCGCTTCCTTTTGAATGGAGGTACAATCAGGAGTGATTTATAGGTGGATCGAAGGTGACGGGAGGGGCAGTATTTTTTTAATAAATCTCTGATAAATGAAGGGCCAGAATCATTCAGAGACCTGAACAGAATACACCCGGCCTTAAAGGCCACACGTTGCTCGACTGGCAACCAGTGTAGCTGCTTAAGGCCAGATCTGATGGATTGCCTCCTGGGTATATTCAGAAGGAGCCTGGCGGCTTGGTTCTGAACAAGCTGGAGACGTTTAAGCTCTCCAGTTTGGAGGCCAAGATAAAGGCTGTTAGAAAAGTCCAGCCTGGACAGAACCAAGGAGAGGACAATCTGTGTGAGGGCTGCTGAAGAAAAGAAGCGAGCAATTTTTTTAATTTTCTTCAATTGGAAGATACTGGAAGATACCACCGCTCCAACCTGTCTTTTTAGCGAGAGATCCTCGCTGATGAAGATACCTAGGCTTTTAACCACGGATGACTTAGATGGAGGCGCTCCCATGTTACTAGGCCAAAAGTTGGAATTCCAACTAAGTGAGCTCTGTCCGGGCAGGACCAACTCGGTTTTGCCCGGGTTGAGCTTCAGATGATTGCAGCTCATCCAACTCAATATGTGGGACATAGTTCTTTGGAATTCGCCCACTGAGCCCATGGTGTTTAGAGGGAAGATGAGCTGCAAATCATCCGCATAGTTAAAGATAGTTACATTTGCATTCCGAAGGGAGTGCAAGAGAGGGCGTAGGTATACATTAAAAAGAAGGGGAGATAACGAGGAACCTTGTGGTACCCCGCAGGTGGTTGGTATAGTGGGAGCAGAGAAGGAGCCCAATCTGACCGATTGTGTACGGCCCGTAATGAAAGAACGGATCCAGCTCAATGCAGGGCCCCTGAGACCTGCCTGCTCGACACGGTCGACCAAGATGGTGTGGTCGACCGTGTCGAACGCAGCAGAGAGGTCCAGTAGCACAAGCACCTGATGGATTCCTGCATCTGCATTCCGCCTCAAAGTATTTAGCACCGAAAGGATGACCGCCTCGGTGGAGTGGCAAGGTCGGAACCCTGCTTGATTCGGTGCCAAATACTCAGATTTTTCCAAAAAGCTGGAGATAATTTCACAAACATGTGACTCCAGCAGTTTGGCACAGTATGGCAGCAACGATATGGGTCTATAATTGATGGGATCTAGCAGGTTAGCTCCTGCCTTTTTTATGAGGGGAACGAGAAGTGCTTTTTTCAGGTTGCATGGAACTTTGCCCTGTACAAGTGACCCATTCAGTAAAGAAAGTAAGCACCCAGGAAGATTGGTGCCCACTTCTTTCAATATGTGAGGGGGGCAAATGTCATCAGGGGAGCCAGTTTTAACTTTGGTTAATAGTTTGAGTAACTTGACATTGTCTATGAGGGGATAGGAATCTAAGGTGGCAGGGTTGTACAGAGTGTCAGCAAACAAAAGAGGGGGCTGAGTGATGGGAATACTTTGCTTGATAGTGCAAATTTTATCAAAGAAAAAAGAGTTAAGTGTGTTACAAAGCTCTTGGGTAGGAACCATCGGAAGAGAAGTTCTGTCGCTAGAGCTAAGATTTTCCACAATATTGAACAGCTCTTTTGACTTATTTTGGGCCTTAAGAATTTTATCCGAAAAATAGTTAGTTTTGCATTTTAGAATGAGATTTTGGTAATCCCTGCGGGCCTTACGAAAATTGGCTCTGTCATGTTCTAAATAGGCTACGCGCCACTTGCGCTCCATTTGACAAACCTTAAGTTTGAGGGTTTTCAGGTGAGGTGTAAACCACCTGTGAGCATCATTGGGGCGAGAGCGGGAGAAGTTGACACAGGGAGCATGAACTTCAGCTGCCTGAAGTAGCCATTCGGAAAAAACCTCTTCTGATTTCTCTATGTCCTGATCAAATGAAGGACAGGTAGAGGTTAGCGATTGGAGAAAGGCCGGGATGTCAACATTCTTCCACATTCTTGCCTTCCCACCTTGTTGAGACAGAGGTTTGCTATTTTTTGCAATGGTCATGATGAAATTGATCAAAAAGTGGTCCGACCAAATGCAAGGCAAGATGGAGTTAACTGCCAAAGAGATGTTTTGAGACCAAATTTGGTCAAGGCTGTGCCCTTTCTCATGTGTAGGAAGGTGAATGTGTTGGTTGAGATTAAAATCAGAGAAAGTATCCTTCAGTGTGGCTTCCTGAGAGTCAGACTCCACCGAGTCCAGCCAGAGATTAAAATCACCCAGCAGTACAATTTTGTCATGGGAAATAATCAGGGGGGCAAGTTGTTCCGCTAGGGATGCAGCAAAAGTAGGCATATTTTGAGGGGGGCGATAAATGAGGATCACGAGAAGTGATCCAGTGTCCACATCCATTTTAAAAATTATATTATCTGATCCTGTCAGATCAAAAGATGGTAAAAGAGAGACTTTAAGGTTTTTGCGAATAATCGCAGCGACCCCTCCGCCCCTCTTACCAGCTGGCCTATCGACATGCAGTATATAGTACTCAGCGGGAACTGCCGCCAGGATGTCAGGTAAGGATGCATCATTAAGCCAAGTCTCAGATAAACATAGAAGATCTGGTTGTTCGGCCTGAAGCAGAAGGAAGATGTCCAAGTGGTGTTTTACCATGGACCTGGTGTTTAAATATAAACATTTGAGAATAGTCTGAGGCACATGTGGGGATAAGGGAGTAGACCGTAGTGAGGGCTTACAGGCTTTTATGAGCATAAAATCAGATTTTAGAATACCATACATGGCGGCGCGCTTTAAAATGTGAGCGGGCGGGGAGAAGGTGGCGCTGTCAGAGGGTCTTAATGACAGCAGCGATGCAGCGGTGTAATTATATATTTGAACAGGGGGTCTGCACTTATATAGGCATAGAAATCAAGCCCTTATTTAGGCATAGCCCATGCTACCCAAATACAGGCATGGCTTCTTCCATCCGTTCATCTATGTCACAAAGATTTCTTGGAAAACCAGACTCTTAAGCAGAAGGGACTCCCCCTTGCCTGGATATTGATTTCTACAAGAAACTCATTATGATGCCTGAACAACTTTTCCTTAGGGGTTCACCCATGACGTTCACATGCCTGACTTTCCATCAAAGCTGGCATTCCTAAATACCTTCAAGGTATAAATATACCTTCACTTACTCAGCAAAGCATGGTGTGGTTCGGTGCAGTTCGACTACCTACTTACACGACGCAGCTCGCTACAGCAAGTGCCGAAGGAAGCCAACTCTCCAGTTGATGCACTGACCAGAAGCTGTCATCCTCTGCCGAGAATCCAGCTCCAGTGTTTCTGACTCCCCTTGCGTGGTATTGGGAAATCTAGTCCCTTGAAAGAGATACCAACCTCTCTCATTCTAAGGTTTGGAGCTGATTAGAATTCGGCGAAACCTTTGGCAGTTCTTGCAAAACTAAAAGACAGCACCCACTTCTTCCCTGTTACTAGATCTAGGTTAGGTACATTGGGGTAGGCATATTTTAGAAGCACCAGTTGAGTATTTTAGCCTGTGTTATTTATGTATGCATTTTTACATGTCATAGCAACAGACCATGCTATTACAGTATTATTTTAAACTACTGTTTACGCTGTACGCATTATACTTTGCATTCTGTCTAACGATTGTAGCAGTTCAACTCTCCTGCATGAGACAGAAGACTGTTCAATAAAGCCCTTTTATTGAAACGTCCATCTCTCTATTTTCTCCGCAACTCTGTAGAAACGAAGCATGCATGATTGACTGAGTGAGTGAACTAGTTATCTATTGTTTCCACGACTCTGATAATATGTTTCGAATCTTGGGGAAACAAAGTTGTCATGTTTATTCGGTTGTCAGAAACTAATCCCTTCTTGTGTATTCAAGAAAGTTTCTAGTGACCTCTGAGCTAGCTGGCACTTACAATTAAGTTTAGTATACGTGATATAGACATACTGATCTCAGTCCTATGTCTAATCTATAGTGTATATTATTCCAATGGACAGAGCCTATGGGGAATATTAGAACTACACTACCTGGCGCCCAACGTTTGGTAAGGCACTAATTTAATGCTAGATACTGAAGTAACTCAGTTGTGCTTTTCTCAGAGACCCCTTTTCCTGTAATACTTCAATAGACATCTGGAGTGGGTAAAAGGATAATATCCGCCAAAGCTGAGTAGGACGAAAAATCCTATGTATTAGCTTTTTGGTTTGTTCCACGTTGAAGGATACAGTGTTCCAAAATATTTGTGCACCTTATCTTTGTTCCCTTGAAACTTGCCCTGCAGTTTTCATTAAACAATGTCGAATAACAGCAACAACACCAAAACTGGTAGAGCTACGGTTGATCCAGCCGACTCCGCTTTAAACTTTACAGGTTTCCAAGAAACCGACGAGGATGCTATATGCATTCTCATACATTTAAGGAAAGCCATCACTATAAAACATGTTAAAAAATGGCCTAACATTGAGAGGTGGTAGGGCAGTTTTTATGATAGAGGAACATGAATATCACCAGACAGAGGTATTTCATTCATGGATAGTCTTCCCTGTAGCAAATCCGGTAACACACGTGTTTCACTTCTACAAAGAAAATTAAACACCGGAAGGATATATTCCTTTTGAGGATATTGACATTCCAATTACATACGAGGAGCATGAGCTGTGGTTTAAAGGTGCCCTAAAACATTTAAATCACATTACCAGGCTTGGTCCACTAGGTAGACCAGGAGGAACATGGTCATCTGTAGCCGGCTACACACCTGACCCTGACATTGAAGCAATGTCGAACGATGAATTACTTAGTAATATACAAAGATTAGTAGAATTATACAGTTAAACCACAACTGTCTGAAAGTAAAAACACTCCTACTCCTTCTAAAAGAAGTGGGAAAACACTAAAAAACTTCAAAAGTGAAGCGTTCCCACTCCAGAGGTAGGTCTCCTAAAAAGGAGCCCTCTGAAAGGAGGTATAACCTCAGGAATAGGAATAATTTGAGAAAACCTGATAGATATCAAGATACTGTGACAAGTTCCTCTCGTACCTTTCAGACTTCATCACAGAAATCCGAAAGAAGAGGATGGTCAAAACACAAGGAACAAACACGTAAAGTCCAAAGACGATCAACACGTTCAGAAAAACAAGAAACCTCAATTTACCAAAAAGAAGGTAGGAGGTCTAAAAATCAGTCATGTCGAGGATCTTGAGGACACAACTCAAGAACGGAGAATGTGCTCAGACACTGTTGGACAGCTCAGCAGAAGTCACCATAGCTTGCCAGAACCTGAAGGATCATCTGGTGACAGTGGAGTTGAATGAATTCATTCAAGTTGAAACTGCAGATACCAGGGTTATTTCTCAACATAAGTTATATGAAATAATACTCCGGATGGAGGAAGACATACCAAGAAAAGTGACAGCACTCTTTTGGGAGCGACTTTCTAAGGGTTATGACATTCTTCTAGCTGATCAAGACTGGCCACCAGAATTTGTCAGGGAGTGCCCACATAGCGAAGACATCATTATGCCAGCCTTCTCCAACCATATTCCAATTCATTTAAAATATAACTATGCTAGGAAATGGGCAGTCGCCCAAGCTCCTCCATTATATAAAAATCATGTAGGATGGGATGAGGACTCTCCTCACCATAAAATCCAGTTAAAAAATTAACCAACTGTACAAAGGCAGTATCCAGTTATGCAAGAAGCTAAGGAACAGGTCAGGGAGATCTTAGATCAACGTAAATACCAGGAGCTGATTGAAACATGCACCTCGTCAATGAACAATCCTTTGTTTCCTGTCTCCAAACCAGACAAAACATATCGTCTAGTATTGGATTACAGCCATATAAACTCTTGTTGCAAAACATTTGCAGCACAAAACGTACACAGTACAGCATTAATGAATAAAATTGTGCGCAAAAAATATAAAACGACATTAGATATTTCTAACAGTTTCTTTTGTCAAAACACAGCGTCACTTCTGTCGTCTCCCTCAAGGATTCAAGAATAGTCCCGGGTTATTCTCAGCAAGGGTAACAGAGTTACTGGAAACTTATGATGATGAAGCATTGTCATATGTCGATGACATCTGACAGATAATGACTTGGATAGGCACTTGAATAGGGTGAATACCATTATATTTGGATTCGCCTCAGAGGGTTATAAATTCAATTTCAAAAAAATCTAGAATTGCACATTTAAGCGTCCTCCTTTTAGGATATGAACTTTCAAGTGAAAGCAAAAGCCTGACGGCGAACTTCCTAGAAAAGTGTGTGCTGCTCCAACTTTCAAAAACGCTGAAAAACTTACAGTCAATTATAGGTTTCCTGAATTTCGGAAGAATTTATATTCTAAGCTACGCAGAAAGGGTTAAACCTCTCTACGAATTAATAAAACCAGATTTTTAAACAGTAAATTGGACACAAAAACACACAGAAATTTTATGTTCATTGCAAACAGACATGTCAGCAATGACACATTTGCTAACATGCGTAAACGTACGCAACTTAGTGATCCGGATCATTCCAGGTCAATGTAGATTTACGTACTTAACTTTTATTGAAGGTGAAAAATACCAATGGCATACAAATCACATTTGTATACACAAGCAGCAATAAAATTGGCTTCTACAGAAAAAATTCTGACAGCTGTTCAAACTGCGGTAGCAAAAGAGAGAGCCCTCGCACAGGGTAAGCGCATTATGGTTGTTACACCTGTACCTGCTTTAGAAGCAGTAACAAAAGCGAGCATTCCAAATGCTAAAGCTTTACATCCAAGAGGTATACAATGGGTTAATTCTCTTACTGCAACAGATGTTAAATACGTTTTTGATCCTTATTTAAAAACACAAGCATTTCTACAATACGAACAAGAATGCCCTCTGCCTACTGAAATTCTGCCTCAATAACAGTATTAAAGTATAATTTATACTGACGGATCAGCTCCACCTGCTACGGAGGGTAAAGAAGCCTATAGTGCGGCGTGCGTGATCTTTAAAGGGAGCTGGCACGATGGCAAATTTAGACCAATGGTCACTAAAACTCTGAGTTGCAGGTGGAAAGCGCCGGGACACTCCTCTCGAGTAGCCGTGCGCTATATAAAGTCTCATAACATAACATAACATAACTCAATCCGTAGGAGATTGTACAGCTCAACGAGCTAAACTACAAGTATTCAAGATGGCACTTGAGAATATGGATCACGAATTCCCCACACTCATAGTGTGCGATTCGTATTATGGTGTTGAATCTTACACTGAATACTTGAAAAAATGGATTCAAAATGGTTACAAAGATGCAAAAGGTGGCACAATCAAGCATAAACTGCTTTGAGAACAAGTAGTTCCATTATGACAAGGACTACAAAAGACTCACGGGATACATATGCTGAGTCATCAACGTGATGTAAATGTAAATGTAAATGTATTTGAGCTTTTATAGCGCACAGCTACCCACAAAGGGTTTCCCGGCGCTTGCTTAGGGAACCCGTCCTGGTATTCCCCTGTGAGATAACCCCCGGCAGGGTATCCACAAGGTGAAAGCCAGGCATCCCGTCGCGAGGGGCCGTTGTGGAGATTTAGCAAGCTATTGCCCAGAGTCGCAGAGTGTGAACCCGTGAGTCGAGAAGGCACCGGAGCGAGAATTATCGAGTCCGTGGAATTTTTGAGCCCAAGACCCGCCGAGGCGGGGAATTGAACCCTGGTCCAGGGCCGATCTCAGCTTCCGGGTCTGCCGCCTCTAACCCCTGAGCAACACTTCTCCACGTGATGACGTTCACGTTGCAGGGAATTCATTGGCTGATGAGGCCACGAAGGCAGCTGTACAAACAACTTTCGTAGCTGCAATCACTCGTTCAAAAACGAAAGTAGACGGCGGAATAATGCTAGCTGTCAATGCTTCAAGCAAAGACAGTGGAAAAACATTACCTAAAGGGTTTCCACTCAAATACTCGTATATAACTGATGCGAACAATGTTCAGTTTGCTCGAATCCATGGAGTGGGGGATAGGGTAAACATGGAAAATAGATCTGGACTAATCTTGCCAGCACATTAAGAGCTCGCCTCTGCTCCTGCAGGTGGTTCCGCCACAGTATCATTATTAAAACAGAGATACTGGTTGCCGTGCAGGAGGAAACAAACCAGAAACTTTGCTTTGGAATGTGAAATATGCCAAAAGATTAAAGTCTCTACTGTGAAACGTCCTGCGCAGACGCCCCTGTTAATTTCAGATAAACCATTAGCTTGTTTTACCTGGACCACTGCCGGCCCTTACAGAGGAATGGTAACTATAAAAATATCATGGTCACAGTGGACTTGTGTTCAAGGTTCATTTGGATGTGGCCTCAGCGCTCGGCTGACACTCAAACTGTTATAAAAGATTTTTTAATTTCTATCGGCACATACGCAGTCAGCAAGCTACATTCTGACCTGGGTCCTGCATTTAGATCTTGAGCTTACAAGGAGGCCATGGCCAGTTTGGGCATTGCATTGCGGTACCCTAGTTCATTCCATCCTGAGGGAAATTCGGTAGTGGAGAGAAAAAAACAGGACATAAAGCAATCTATAACAGCTAGGGTATTGGGTTCAGGTGATGGCTGGGTCAAACATCTAATAAGTGTCCAACGTAGTCTTTACAACTTGCCAAGAAGTTCTCGAGGGGGTATCACTCCATATAAGGTCCTTTTTGGAACTAGAATGCTGGTTGCGGACCTTGATTGTCAGACATTAGTGGTGGACCAAAAAGATTTTGATTACAAAGATCGTTTGGCTGTTTTACAGGACTTAAATGAACTAAGAATGAATCAAAGTAACGTGATCCTGAAGCCAACCGCCACTGAAGAAAGAACAACTGTCCCAGCAAGGCCTGTCTGGATCTAGAAGCTTGGGGATCTAGTCAGAGAAAAGATCGCGGACAATAAGGAATGTGGGCCTTCTTATAGACTACCAGTACCTGTCCTAGCAATCCACGGATCAAGAACAGTATTACTGCCGCCCCTTGCTGATAAAAATGAGAACAGGTCTGTGTCTATCGACCTGGTCAAACCACATCATGTGGCCGATAATAAGCAGTAGGCCAAGTGGACTCCGCCAATGTAGCAGAAGAACTAATCTGGCTACAATCCAAGAGGTTCAAACTGGCAGACTTGTCACCTTTGAAGAATCTGCAGTGCGAAATGAAGGACTAAGCAACCAAGCTATGGAGCTTGTACCTATTGAGACCCAAACAACAGTTCGTCAAGAAACACCTGTCTACAATGAATTAACAAGTGATCAAGTGGTTCCAGCAATTTCAACGAATCCTGGTGGAATTCTAACAATTGACAGAGCTGCCTCTGGCTATTTCAATAACTTTGATAGGTTTTCCGAGGATCCCAGTGAACCTAAAATGACGCCAGCAATAAGAACTTTCAAAGAACAAGCAAATTACCTTTTAAATCACCTGGAAAAGACTTATCTGGTTTCACCATGGATTGAATTTTGGATTGTGTTGTGTGTACTATTTCTTCTACTTTGGTTGATTCTGGTAATACCTTTGGGAATGCTGATAAATGGAATATATATGTCAAAATGGACACAGCAAATAAGAACATCAACTTACTCCTCAAGCCACAGAAATCATCCCATCATGAACAAAGAGACTTGTCATCAGTGATAATCACAGCCATACCTATACCAGGTGGTATAGCTTGGGACAAAACGGATTATGACATTTTTGGCGCGTCAGAGCTGTTGAAGATTCCACGCTTATTCAAGATTTCATTAAGTGAGTTTGTTTCATCTAGTACCTTTTCTGATGATTGGGACTTCGAGACTGTTAATAATATGATGTCAGACTTAGAAATATCTGCAGTGTTCACTAATAATGAATATTTAGAAGGTTCATCAGACTATGAACAAAGGTATTGTTATAATCATTATGGTAATAATTTCTTGCACAAATCGGCAAGTCCTAGAAATGTATTAATGTATAATCAATGGGAACATTGTCCTATGCCTCCAAAGGGTAGCTCAAAAACTTTCACCAATAAGTTTCCATACTTTTCAGGGTTCAATGTATCCAATGCTGAATCATTTTACTTTAGAAATGTCAACAAAACAGGGATGAAAAGTATGTTGACTAATACAAAACAGATTTATTGGGCAGCATTTTATTCCCAAATGTCTAAACTAGGTTTCAACTTTTGGAAAGACAACATTGAGACGAAAAATGCCTGGGGCTCAAAAGATTGGCAGGTTCAGGGGGTAGAAGCTATGTTTAGATCCTGCTTCATCCCTGAGCAAATTATGTTTTTAAATGACACTGTCCAATAGACGTCTTGCCTTGGGTTAGCCAAGATCAAAGGCATGAACAATCCATCCATACCTATACCTGGACCTGATAGCAGTAACACTTCAGAGGGAGAGGTCGACGCACATACTATTTTGCATCATAACAGAACAGATCCAGATTGAAATAAATGGTTAATTTGGCCCACTGACCCAAACAACTGTCAAGATAGATTTCTTAACAAAACACAGGTTTTCACAATCAATAGGCCAGACCCAAGATATGTTCAAAGACAGCATCAAGGAATAGTAACAACATACAGTGCAGGGAAGCTTTGCCTTGATTGGCTACATAGATCTACACTTAAGGATGTGAAGCAACACTTATCTTTACTTAAAGATGGCGCTGATCTTAGGGAATTCTTGCTAGGACCAAGAACACCGTGTCACAAACATTTTATATATGCCAGTATCTATCAATCAATCAACAATGCATTTCTAAAGCGCGCTACATATGCGTGAGGGTCTCAAGGCACTGGGGGGGGGGGGGGGGGGCGCTACTGGTCAAAGAGCCAGGTCTTGAGAAATATTCTGAAGGACAGCAGGTCCTGAGTCTGTCGTAGGCCAGTGGGGAGAGAGTTCCAGGTCTTGGTGGCGAGGTAGGAGAAGTTTCTGCCGCCGCCGGTGGTTTTACGGATATGAGGAACTGTGGCGAGGGCGGCTGAGCGGAGGCTTCTGGTGGGGATGTGGATGTGGAAGCTGAGTCGGTTGTTGAGGTATGTACTTCCGGCGTTGTGTAGTGCTTTGTGTGCGTGGATGAGAAGTTTGAAGGTGATCCTCTTGTTGACGGGGAGCCAGTGCAGACCTCTCAGGTCAATCAATCAAACACATTTATAGAGCGCGCTACTTACCCGCTAGGGTCTGAAGGCACTGGAGGAGGGGGGTGCTGCTAGTGCTCGAAGAGCCAGGTCTTGAGTTGCCAGTGCAGGTCTCTCAGTAGGGCAGAGATGTGGCTGTGACGGGGATGTCCAGGATGAGTCGTGCAGAAGTGTTCTGTATGCGTTGGAGTCTTTTCTGTAGTTTGGCTGTGGTTCCAGTGTAGAGAGCGTTCACGTAGTCCAGTCGGCTGGTGACTAGGGCCTGGGTGACCATCTTTCTGTTTTCGGTGGGGATCCACTGGAAGATCTTTCGGAGCATGCGGAGGGTGTTGAAACATGATGACGAGACGGCGTTGACTTGCTTGGTCATCGTGAGGGAGGAGTCCAGGATGAAACCCAGGTTGCGTGCGTGGTCCATGGGAATGGGGGAGGGGCCCAGTGCAGGGGGCCACCAGGAGTCGTCCCAGGCGGAAGGGCATGGTCCGAGAATGAGGACTTCCGTCTTGTCCGAGTTCAGCTTCAGACGGCTGAGCTTCATCCATTTCGCGACGTCTCTCATTCCTTCCTGGAGGCTGGCTCTGGCGGTGGTGGGGTCGTTGGTCAGGGAGAGGATCAGCTGGGTGTCGTCCGCGTAAGAGATGATGTTTAGGTTGTGTTGGCGTGCGATGGCTGCGAGGGGGCTCATGTAGATGTTGAAGAGGGTGGGGCTGAGCGAGGAGCCTTGAGGAACACCGCAGATGATCTTGGTGGCCGTTGAGGAAGGCGGACTCTCAGAGTTCTGTCGGAGAGGAAGGAGGTGATCCATTCCAGAGCTTTTCCTTGGATCCCGGCATGGTGAAGGCGGGTTGTTAGGGTGCGGTGGAAGACTGTGTCGAATGCGGCCAATAGGTCAAGGAGGATGAGGGCAGCAGTGTCCCCGTTGTCAAGCAGGGACCTGATGTCGTCGGTGGCTGCAATGAGGGTGGTCTCTCTGCTGTGGTTAGCTCCGAAACCGGACTGCAATGGGTCGAGGGAGCCGTTTGTCTCAAGGAAGGCGGTCAGCTGTTTGTTGACGATCTTCTCGATGACTTTAGCGGGTAAAGAGAGGAGCGAGGTGGGGCAGAAGTTCTTGAGCTCCGTGCAGTCCGCGGTGAGTTTCTTCAGGAGGGCGCTGATCTCTGCATGCTTTCAGCTCTCTGGAAAGGTGGCAGATGCAAAGGAGTTGTTAATGATGTTCCGGAGTTGGGGTGCGATGATGGAGTCACTTTGTTAAAGATGTGGTGTGGACAGGGGTCGGCCGGGGAGCCGGAGGGGATGGTGTTCATCACGTGGCTTGTGTATTCAGTGCTGACGGGGGTCCAGGTGCAGAGGGTGGTGGTGGGGGGCGTTGGTTTGGTGGTTGGGAGCATGGTCTGGGCGCCGAAGCTGCTGTGTATGTCAGCGATCTTGTGGTGGAAGAACGAGGCGAGTGAATCGCAGAGGTCTTGCGAGGGCGTGATGTCGTTGTTGCTGGCGTTGGGGTTGGAGAGCTCTTTGAAGATGCTGAAGAGTTCCTTGCTGTTGTGGCTGTTGTCCAGTCGTTCTCTGAACGCTGTCCTTTTGGTGGTGCGGATCAGCTGGTAGTGTTTGCGGATAGTGTTCTTAAGGGCTTTTATGTTTTCTGTTGACTGGTCGTGGCGCCAGACTTTCTCGAGGGTGCGGCAGGATTTCTTGGAGTTCTCAGGTGGGGTGCGATGTGGCTGTGTCGGGGGACGTCGAGGATCAGGCGTGCCGAGGCGTTCTGGACTCGTTGTAGTCGTCTCAGGAGCTTGGTTGTTGTTCCTGAGTAGAGAGCGTTCCTGTAGTCGAGTCTGCTGGTGACGAGGGCCTGGGTGACAGTTTTTCTCGTGTCGGGGGGATCCACTTGAAGATCCTGCGGAGCATTCGGAAGGTGTTGAAGCAGGATGCAGAGGCTGCGTTGACTTGCCTGGTCATGGAGAGGGTGGAGTCGAGGATGACCCCCAGGTTGCGTGCGTGGTCTGTGGGTTCCGGGGCTGTGCCTAGCGATGTGGGCCACCAAGAGTCGTCCCAGGCTGATGGGGTGGGTCCGAGAATGAGGACCTCCGTCTTGTCTGAATTCAGCTTTAGTCTGCTGTCCTTCATCCAGTCGGTTACGGCCTTCATTCCTCTGTGGAGGTTGGCTTTGGCGGTGTGGGGATATTCGGTGAGGGATATGATCAGCTGGGTGTCATCGGCGTAGGAGATGATGTTGAGGTTATGTTGACCTGCGACGCGGCGAGCGGTGCCATGTAGATATTGAACAGCGTCGGGCTGGATCCCTGTGGGACGTCGCAGATGATCTCGGTGGTTTTTGAGCGGAATGGTGGGAGGCGGACGCTCTGTGTTCTGCCGGAGAGGAAGGATGTGGTCCAGGCCAGGGCCTTCTCTTGAATTCCGGTGTCATGGAGGCGTGCTGATAGGGTTCGGTGGCAGACTGTGTCAAAGGCTGCTGATAGGTCCAGGAGGATGAGGGCGGCTGTTTCTCCTTTGTCCATTAGAATCCTGATGTTGTCAGTGGCGGCGATGAGGGCGGTCTCAGTGCTGTGGTTGCTGCAAAAACCGGATTTGAAAGGGTCCAGGATGTTGTTGTCTTCGAGGTAGTGGGTTAGCTGTTTGTTGACAATTTTCTCTGTCACTTTTGCCGGGAACGGGAGCAGGGAGATGGGCCGGAAGTTCTTGAGGTCCTTGGGGTCCGCCTTGGGCTTCTTAAGAAGGGCGTTGATCTTGGCGTACCTCTAGATTTCCAGGAAGGTTGCTGTCTCGAAGGAACTGTTGATTGTTTTCCGGAGGTGGGGGGCGATGGTTGTGCTGGCTGTGTTGAAAATGTGGTGAGGGCAGGGGTCGGATGGGGATCCGGAGTGGATGGAGTTCATGGTTTTGATGGTGACTTCGTCACTGACGTTGGACCAGGCGGTTGGTGCGGGTAGTGATCGCGGGGGTGGAGGGCTCGGTGGTGGGTGTGGGGGTCTCGGAGTTGAAGCTGTCATGGATGTAGGTGATCTTGCGTTGAAAGAAGGTGGCCAGGGAGTCGCACAGGTCTTGTGATGGTGGTATGTCGTTGGTGTTGGAGCTTGGGTTGGAGAGTTCTTTCACGATGCTGAAGAGCTCTTTGGTGTTGTGTGCATTGTTGTCTAGGGGGTCCTTGAATGCGGTCCTCTTGCTTATAATGAAGCGTGGAAGATTACGCAAGCAGAGACTTGAGAATGAATACGAGAAATTGAGCGTATTAAATTAGAGAAAACTATCTCTGTGGTTGACAATGGGTTAACGACTCTGTTGTCCAGGATATATTCATCGGACAGCATAGTGTCTTCTGCCATATACGGCAAAGAACAGGACTTGGTCATGTTGCAACATGGTCAGTCGCAGCTACGTTCTGTCATGCTATTAGGCTGGACGTTACAAAACCTTCGTTCAGGCTATGTGCCTTGGCGTTTAATCAACACTACATCAATGTTTTTAGAATTCAATCTCACTGATAAACAGATAACATTGGCACAAAGGCGAGCAGACTATACAGTGCTGAGCATTGAAAAACTGGAAAGATTGCCATTTACGGTAGCAGAAAAGCCAGGAATGGATAATACATGGAACAATCACTTTGCCTGTTACAATTTTCCATTTTCAATATTGCCTAAAACATATACCAGCAGGCACATAGGAAAGGTTGGGTAAAGAATACATCAAGACATCCTGGGAATTACCGTATACACATAAATGTTGGAGTGCAGGACGTGAAGTTTTTCTCAGCGAGAAAAACTGTGAAAATGCACTAAGCGGTTCTCTCCTTTGTCAGGGTATAAACTTACATGGGGCCTGCTATGGTTTCTCCAACAATTTATCCTGCCACCTGCAAGGTTCACCAGCTGCAGTGATTGATCCAATTTTTGGACAACTCTCAAATGGGAGTTACCTCATGTTGAATGATCACGGATGCTGTGGCACGTTGCCAGGCATACCATATCTAGTAACTGTCAGCCAAGGTCACTTGCTGTATGCAAGTATTGTTTCCTAAAACCAAGACAGACAGGGAGTCGCCTTTATGGCCTTCACTGAACATCTCTTCTATACAAATTGATACTTCAAGCAGAATGAAAGCCATCTTTTTGCAAAAAAATGTGCCACTGACCTCAGCCAAAGACCAAAAAGACCTATGATCTGCAAGTCACAAGGACTTCTGCCGAGAACCATGCTCTCTTAACCCCCCCTTGCATGCTCGTGACGTCCGGGAGCCATCACGCCTCACGGTGGGTGGGTGTAGAGGACGGCCCCCGGCCGTCTGAATCCTGCCCACTAATGAGAATCCCAGCACAGTGCGAAAATTCACGCCGCACGCAAGGGGTTAACTACAAACTGCCCTGAACATTTCTCAGAAAGTCGTATCTTAAACATGTCTGATAGGAGCAGTATTGTACATGTATTTAAGACCGTATTTTCTGGGCTGTTACCACCTTTTGAGGAAGTCCTAGAAATATTTCCAAACTTTGTGCACTCTGTGTTTGGCGGACTGCCTCTCATTTTGGGACTCGCTGCAGGGATACTATTTTTGCTCCTACTGTTGCAAAATGGCAAGCCAATTCACCAGCGACACTCACTTCTCCATGGAGACAACTCTGCTGGCGATGAAGTGTCGCGAGCGCAGTGTCCAAATTTTGGGACTACCTCGTCTACGAGAATTAAATACCACATGGTATCTGTCATTCAGACCAATCTGGCAAGATTGCATCTTACCTGTTCTACCTGTTGATGCGGCCAATGCTGAAGGCGATGCTTCACATCTATGGGCGGTTAATCTTCTAAAAGAGGTAATCCAACTATTACCTGAAATGATAGACAATTTTTTTTACAGATATAGGAGATTTCATGTTTTCTCCAAGCGTTAACACTGACTTTTGAATTTGTTCTGAGAGACTTTGAATTTGACCTTCATTTTTTGAAAACAAAGAACTTTTTTTCCTACGATTAATTTTTTTTAATTTGTATTTTTCATTTTTGGCACAAGTAATCTGCTTATAGTAGAACTATTCATAGAGAACAAGAATTCTTTGAAAAAACTCCCAGAGACACTATTTGACCTTGTCCACATACAAACAGTTTTATGCAATCTGACATGAAATGGTTTCAGCCTTTTTCTTCTGTATTTATGAGCCCCTTCATAAATGTATATTTTCATGATTCATTCAGATAGCGTTTTCAAATGTCAACTATATGCTTAGAATGAAACATTACTTTGAATGCGTACAGCACCAATGCTCTTTTGTGTACAACCAGTACCAATGCATTTTTATGTGTTTCGGTGGGTTTTTCACACTTCATGTATAGCTATGTTTTAGAGATGTACAACATGTTTATAATTTAGTAACGTTGTGCATAAGAAAGTGGAGTGGGTGTTGTGTGGCGATTTAGATTCTGTATGCATTTCCCGATTCATGCAATTATATAGGTACAATTTACATTGCCCTTATATTGGAATAAAAATCAAGCCCTTATTTAGGCGTAGCCCATGCTACCCAAATACAGGCATGGCTACTTCCATCCGTTCATCTACGTCACAACGATGTCTTGGAAAACCAGACTCTTAACCAGAAGGGACTTCCCCTTGCCTGGATATTGATTTCTCCAAGAACCTCATTATTATGCATGAACAACTATTCCTTAGGGGTTCATCCATGACATTCATATGCCCGACTTTACGTCAAAGCTGGCATACCTAAATACTTTGAATGTATAAACATACCTTCACTTGCTATGGCAAAGCACGATGTGGTTCGGTGCAGTTCGACTTCCTACTTACACGACGCAGCTCGCAACAGCAAGTGCCGAAGGAAGCCAACTCTCCAGCTGACACACTGGCCAGAAGCTGTCATCCTATGTTGAGAATCCAGCTCCAGTTTTTCTCACACCCCTTGCGGGGTTTTGGGAAATCGAGTCCTGTGAAAGAGATACCAACCTCTCTCATTCTAAGGTATGGAGCTGATAAAAAAAAGACAGCACCTACTTTTTCCCTGGTACTAGACCTAGGTTAGGTACATTGGGTTAGGCGTATTTTAGAAGCACCAGTTGAATATTTTAGCCTGTGTTATTTATGTATGTATTTTTACATGTCATAGCAACAGACCATGCTATTACTGTATTATTTTATACTACTGTTTACGCTGTACGCATTATACTTTGCATTCTGTCTAACGATTGCAGCAGTTCACCTCTCTTGCATGAGAAAGAAGACTGTTCAATAAACCCCTTTTATTGAAATGCCTGTTTCTCTACAACTCTATAAAAACGAAGTATGCCCGATTGACTGAATGAACTAGTTATCTATTGTTTCCACGACTCTCAAGATATGTTTCGATTCTTGGGGAAACAAAGTTTTCATGTTTATGCGGTTGTCAGAAACTAATCCCTTTTTATGTAATCGAGAATGTTTCTAGTGACCTCTGAGTTGGCTGGCGCTCACAATTAAGTTTAGTATACTTGATAGAGACATACTGACCTCAGTCCTATGTCAAATCGATAGTGTATATTATTCCAATACGCAGAGCCTATTGAGAATATTGGAGCTACACTACAGAGGAATAAGGGTTGCCATGTTCAGTTGTTGCCAGAAACCATTTGCTCCGTGATAGGTTAGGGGGCTTACGATGGCCCTGTGAGCTAGATGGTCTGTAGGCCAAAATATTGTGTGGAGGTGTCTGGAATCAGTCGTGACACCAAGCCCTTACTTTATGTTGTCCAAATAATGCGCATATCTTGCAGATTGGTAGGAAATACTCAACAGTATGTGATTGGGAGGGTCCAATGCACGATGTCGAATTTCCTTCGTTCCTTTCTTCTAAATCGCTGAGTGTTCCCACGCAACTCCCATGGCATTTTACACATTGCCAGGTTCACAAGGTCTTGTAAACCTGGGAATACACCAAAAAATACACCTTCCCAGGAGAGGCATAACAAGAAGAAATATCTTTATTTTGTCTAGTTTTTTCCTCTTAGTAAGTGTGCTGCACAGTGGGGCAAGGGTGCATTCATTGGTGGTAGGCTGCCAAAACGGTGCCAGTGACAGTGGGAAAGAACAGGAAGGCGCCTTATTACAAAAATACAGTGCATTCCTGACCTTTCCTCTGACGCAGCACAGCAAGGCAACTTGCTGCACTGCTCTGCAACTCAAACTTCATAAAAATGGCCTTTAGTGTTGGTTGTGTCGGGTAGGGATGTCTGGAGTCTGGAATATGGGAAGCCCTCAACAGATTTCCCCAGTCTCTGGCATGCATTTTATTTTTTTCCAATGTGCAATGCCTACAGAGAAAATTTAGTATTTCCTTGATAACCTCTTGGACAGCTAATCCTCATGCTAGTTGCTGTTTCAGTCAAAACATCTACACAACATTTGGCAATAACGGTGCAGCTGCAGCGAGGCCAGTCCTAAATAACGAAATATAATCAAATGATACTATGTGCACATGTAGGTAATGGTATAAAAAACAATAAACAGTGCACAAAAACTGTAAATGAAATACATTAAGTAATGGTTACTTTAATGTTTGTTTATTAAATAGCATTAGAAACTGGGTTACTGGTTGACAGGGGTGGGAGCCCTGGCCAAGCAGCAACCACAATCCTAGTCAACAAACGCTCAAGCATTCCCCAAATTAACCTGCCCTCAACCCGCTGGTAGCTTGGCACAGACCTGTCAGGCTTAACTTAGAGGCAGTGTGCAAACTTCAAAGAGTAAAACAATAAAAACACTACACAAAAATATCCCACATCAGGTAAAAAAGTAGAGCTAATTTAACAAATTAAACAAGATCAAAATGACAAAAAAGTATCAGTAGAACCAGTGTTATGAACTTCGAAAGAATAAGCTGCAATATAGCGTCTGAAAGCATAAAGCGCCATCTGTGGCTATCTGGTCGAGCTGGAATGAGACAAAATCAGAAGTTCAGGCCGACCACAATGGAGCACGGGTTGGATGCAGTCCCAGATTAGCCCTGTTGAAGGTTAACCTTCTCACGTTTTGTGACATGAGTCCTGTTCGTGTTGGGAAGGGCAGCAAGGAGAGCATTGCTGGTGGTTGTTGACCTGGCACGAGGAGCAGTCCCGGTGCCACTGATGGGTGGGCTGGAGCCTTGCGTTGGCAGTCCTCCCTGGCAATCGATGTTTGCTGTGTTGAGACGGGCTTGCAGTGACTCGCATTGGTTTTCGGTGAAAATGGCGCAAATCAGGTGTAATCAGGCCTGTTTGCAGATGTGAAGAGCCCTAAGCTCTACTGAGCCACAAAAAGAATCTAGGACCTGAGGAGCAGAACTTGGGGACCAGGAATGTCCTGTAGATGGGTCCAGGAACTTTATGGGAGTCTGTTATGTTCCTGAGGCTCAGGTCAGGAGGCCAGCAGACCAGTCCTTTGAGTCACTCTGGGTCCTAGATTCAAGATGGGTTGCAGGTCCAGTCCATCCTCCTTAGGCAAGAAGGCAGCAGGCTACAGTTCAGCACAACAGGGTACCAGCTCCTTCAGAGTGACAGTCCTTTCAGAAGCACACCTGCTTACTGAAGACTTGGTATCTGAGGTCCTTCTTTTATGCTCTGGTTCTGGAAAGTGGGGACAATTTCTTGACAGTGTTTTTGAAGTGCATGGAATTACCTTCCTCCCCTGCCCTGGCTCCAAGCTCTGGCTGATGTCACAATGAATGGTCCTTAGGCACTATGTGTGAAGACAGGACACAAGTGAAGTGAGGTTTGGCACAGTTGCTCCCTACCAGTCTGCCAATGATGGCCCTACCAGTCACTCCTAAGCTCACATTGTGTGTGGCTGTCCAGGATGAATGCATAGGGCTCATCTGCCAACTACACCGAGCCATGTGACCAGAGACAGGCTGCGGGCACCAAAAGGCTAAGGATTCTGGAAGTGGCATTTTCAAAATTGCAATTCAAAATCCAACTTCAGTATAAGTTAGGATTTTAAATTGTGATTCATGAGACACCAAGCTTGAAGGCCTATCTCTTTCCATTTGAAAATTAGACTCATAAAATGTAATAAGATAACTCCAATGTTATCCTATGGAAGAGATAGGCCTTGTAGTAGTGAACAATTAATTTAAGAGTTTCTCACTGCCAGAACATGTAAAACTTAAAAGTGCATGTCCAACCTTTTAAATACACTGTACCCTGCCATCAGAGTAATCAAGGGCCTACCCAATAGATTACTTAAATGTATTAAAAAGGAAGGTTTGGGCCAAGCAAAAGGTTTATTTTGCCAGGTCGAAATGGCAGTAAATACTACACACACAGGCTCTGCAGTGTCAGATGTGAGATATGTATAAAAGTCTACTTAAGTGAGTGCCACAATCAGTGCTGAAGGCCCACTAGTAGAATCTAATTTACAGGCTTTGGGCACATGTAGTGCACTTTACTAGGGACTTATACGTAAATTAAATATTCCAATTGGGTAAGGGCCAATGTTGTCATGTATTAGGTAAAGAGCACTAACACCTTAGCTCTGGTTAGCAGTGGTAAAGTGTGCAAAGTCGTAAGGCCAGGAAAATGAACTCAGCAAAACAGGAGGCTGAAGGCAAAAAGTTTGGAGATTACCCTTCAGAAAAGGCCAGGTCCAACAAGAATATATGTGAAACATAATATATATGTGTACCATGGAATACTTTGCAAAGGCCAAACATCCATTTTTACTGAACTTCGCAAGTTGGAAAAAAAATCACTTAGCAAAAAAGCTAGTTCACAAAATAATTTGGGTGTGACCTACTTATGTAAAATTGACCTGTGCATACATACCTGTCCCCAGTTCACAATCTATGCTCAGAGGGGTACCAGGATAGTCTAAGCAAAGGTATGCACTGCTCTTTGCACATGGTATGTTTTAGATTTCCCTGAAGCACTCCTGGAATAGCATAGTATGGCTAAGAGGGGACAGTGCAATGTAAAGAAGGGCCCTAAATGTTCTCTGTCAGCATTGCTGTGTCCCTTTTCCACCACTATTGTGAGGAGTAAACATGAATAGTCCAACCTCTTATTTTCGGATCTGTCATGAATATGGCTGCAAGTTCAGTGTGGAGGCCCTGGCAGGGACCAGAAAGAGTGGCAGGTGCCATGTCCTTGTTGATGTGGACAAATGGTTTGCAGGCCACATGTGGTATAGAATTCTGCTTGCCTTTGATCCAGCTCTTGGGTGTTGCTCCGGATTTTGCTTCTGGCTCTATGTCTATGGTGTAGCTCAGAATAAAAACAACACCTAGTCTTGTCATATTTTAATCAGTTGGACTTCTGAACAAGAGACTCTTTAGCATTTTTTCTGGCACAAGCTCTTTAGACTCTAGAACAGCTTATCCCTGTGCTTCATTCACAATTGTGTAACACTTCTTCATGCTATGCAGTGTTGAGGCATTAAGAGCCAGATGTATCAAAGGGTTTTTCCCATTCTGTGTCTATGGGAAAATGTGTTCATGCATAAGATCCTATAACTTTTCATTTCTAGTGTTCTAGTTGCAACACCCATTTCACAGATCTTTCTTCAGTAACTGTGGGAAGATTGAGATCCAAGTAGAATTGATTATTCGGTTGGGGTTCAATTTCCAGGCTTTTCATCATTAAGCAGTTTTGAATCTGAAAACTGCATTTGGGAGTAATGCACCAAATGCAGATTTTTCTTACTATTACACTGTTACACACTTAGCCTTGTAGCACATCCTTTCGTTTGCCCATTTTGTAGGTGTTTTAGAAGCTTCTTTTGATTCTTAGAATTTTTATACCCCAAGCACACATAGTTTTTGTCTCAGTCTATGACATACTGCATACAGGCAAAGGGAATTCTGAAACCTTCCACCATTACTGTGTATTAGTGCAGGTGAATGTTTCTCCAAAATGTTGTTAACATTAATTTCAGTAGAACCATTAAAAAGTTACCTTTGCAAGTCTTACATTCAATAGAATTGATGTAGACACTAATTAAACTACAGCATGCTATACAGACCAAATAGAACTAACATTTATAGCAGTTATATAACAAGATAAGAAATTGCAAGGCCAATTGAGTAAAGGTAGACTAAATCTTAGTGAAATAAGATTGCTGTATAACCAGATGTCTTTTCCATCCTAGTGATCTTCTCTCAGTGTTTCACATTCAGCTCACAGGACGTGACTAGTCTGCGGACACATGTCAGCGTGACCCCTGTAGACCAAGCAGAAAAAGAGGTGTGCTCCCACTCTGTCTCTCCCATCCCCATTTCAGCACTCACATGTGTTGCTCGCGTTACGTTACTTTGTGGCAGTAGTTGCAAGTGAGTGAAAAAGTGCTGCATCCATGTCACTCCTGCAGGACTAACCACCATACAAAGCAGTGCATATTTCCCCTATTATCAGTTTGGTCTGTTACCTGAGCAAAAAGTTTTGATCAACTAAGAATCATGTTGTATTTCATAAACCAGTGATTCCCAAATTGTGGGTCACAAGCCACCGAAAGTCCAAGTAACCAATAAAGATGTCTTTAAATTCTGTATTTATGTTGTCACATTTGCTGCATTTCAGAGACAGAGGTCAAATGCCAGGCTATGTCTTCTGCTGCCTAATTGTTTAACATGGGTAGTGAGTGGTGTTTAAAAACTCCTCACTTTGGAGTGGAGAAAGAAAAGTAAAGTGAATTATGTGAGAATCCATCAAGACTACATGAAGTGTGGGAGGAAAGGCAGTAGGATGTCATTTTTTGTAACATATAACAAAGTGTACATACCTGTATTGAACTGTATACATTTAGCAGCAAGGAAAGCAAAAATGTAGCACATTTTTTGTAACTCCGGAGTAGGATAGAAACAAAGGGGCATATTTACGAGAGGATTGCATCGCGTTTTCACCATGCAATGTGGTACATGAACGAAGCAAAGTTCTACAACAGATTCATGAAGCCACCCAAAGCCGCTTTGCATAGCTCTCAGTGACTTCATGAATCTGGTGTTGCACAACGAAGTGCAAATCATTTCATGGTGATACACTGCCCTGTATAAGGATTCCATGGGTGTTGCATGGGTGTTCCCAAGCAACTCCCATGAATTGTGTTGCAATCCCAGATTTACAAGAACTTGGAAACCTGGGAATGTGACAGACTTATGCCTTCGTGTAGGATGGGACTCACGAGCCCCAAAACCTCTCGCACAGCTTCATGCCGCCTCTGGCGTGCATGTTTTTTTCAAAATTATTTCTTTTAAATCCGTTCTTAAATGTTATATCAAAACTCTTTATTCTTCTCTTAACCCGTATTTCTCAAGATTCTCCCACATCCACATCAGAAGTCTATTGCCATTTTTCAATTTTCTAATATTCAATCTGTGCCAATTCAGGCCTCTTCAAAGAATATGGATAATGCAAAAGTTCATCTCAAGCAGTCTTTATTTCATTAAAAACCCAATGCATTTTGGGCTATATGCCCTTCTTCGGGGGTTGCTACAATTAAAATGAACACAAGAATTAATGCTACAAATTATAAGCAATGTTATCTATATCATGATTTCATTAATATATCCCCTTTTATAAAAAAAGAAGAACATTCCCTTTCAGTACATTACATGATCATCTGCTTTAACTCCACCACGCAATGGATTTTTCACCCCGACCGTAATCCCACAAGCCTCCAGCAGCCCATTTCAACCCACTACAATTGATAAATGGTTACAAAACACTGCCTCCCTTTCACGTATGCTGACTAAATCCCTCCGTCCTACTTTGCAAAACATCAAAGCACACACGTTCCCACTGTTAACTTATTCCGGTATAAAGACATTATTTATACTTCAACCCTCACGTGGTGCTATGTTCTTCTCACCCTACTGCACAAACGTATCTGCCTGAAAGTATTCTAAGGCCTCCCAGAGCTTTTAATTACAAGTAAAACGTGTCTGACATCCCACTCCTCAGTATACCTGCTTTATTTATTTAAAAGCCTTCCGTCCTCGTCCTCTTTCCCAACCAGTTAGCTGCTGCACTTCTCTCCCGCGTTCTTAAATCCCTCCACCTGTGAGCCCATAGACACTCCCGATAGGCTACAAACCAAAGCTTTCCCGCCTCTAACGTACCTCATTTGTCGTGCAAACTACATTACCCAACAAACACCTCGTTTAAATAATATGTAATGTTCATGTACAAAAAACGAAACATGCCGCTAAAGTTTTCTGTGTTCATTTTTTTATCATTGTGTGATTGTCCGCTTGCGATGAAATTGGATGTCGCGCCAGCTGTGTGGATTATGACTTATTCAAGACTTATCCATATTCTTTGAAGAGGCCTGAATTGGCACAGATTGAATATTAGAAAATTGAAAAATGGCAATAGACTTCTGATGTGGATGTGGGAGAATCATGAGAAATACGGGTTAAGAGAAGAATGAAGAGTTTTAATATAACACTTGAGAACGGATTTAAAAGAAATAATTTTGGAAAAAACATGCACACCAGAGGCGGCATGAAGCTGTGCGAGAGGTTTTGGGGCTCGTGAGTCCCATCCTACACAAAGTTCATTATTAACTTATGGCAGTTGGGCATGCCTATCACTTTTCTGCACGCAACTAGACGAAGGAGAGATTTAAAAAAATGAAGAATAAGAAGTAAAAACTGTTAAAGAGGTGTGCATCCCAATATCTTCAATAATGTTCATAACTATAGCCCTACCAAGAGGGACTGCACCTGTGGGAGTAAGAGACTGAGAAAAAAGAAAACTGTTGATTAAGTCATAATCCACACAGCTGGCGCGACATCCAAGTTCATCGCAAGCGGACAATCACACAATGATAAAAAAATGAACACAGAAAACTTTAGCGGCATGTTTCGTTTTTTGTACATGAACATTACATATTATTTAAACGAGGTGTTTGTTGGGTAATGTAGTTTGCACGGCAAATGAGGTACGTTAGAGGCGGGAAAGCTTTGGTTTGGTTTGTAGCCTATCGGGAGTGTCTATGGGCTCACAGGTGGAGGGATTTAAGAACGCTGGAGAGAAGTGCAGCAGCTTACTGGTTGGGAAAGAGGACGAGGACGGAAGGCTTTTAAATAAACAAAGCAGGTATGCTGAGGAGTGGGATGTCAGACACGTTTTACTTGTAATTAAAAGCTCTGGGAGGCCTTAGAATACTTTCAGGCAGATACGTTTGTGCAGTAGGGTGAGAAGAACATAGCACCACGTGAGGGTTGAAGTATAAATAATGTCTTTATACCGGAATAAGTTAACAGTGGGAACGTGTGTGCTTTGATGTTTTGCAAAGTAGGACGGAGGGATTTAGTCAGCATACGTGAAAGGGAGGCAGTGTTTTGTAACCATTTATCAATTGTAGTGGGTTGAAATGGGCTGCTGGAGGCTTGTGGGATTACAGTCGGGGTGAAAAATCCATTGCGTGGTGGAGTTAAAGCAGATGATCATGTAATGTACTGAAAGGGAATGTTCTTCTTTTTTTATAAAAAGGGATATATTAATGAAATCATGATATAGATAACATTGCTTATAATTTGTAGCATTAATTCTTGTGTTAATTTTAATTGTAGCAACCCCCGAAGAAGGGCATATAGCCCGAAATGCATTGGGTTTTTAATGAAATAAAGACTGCTTGAGATGAACTTTTGCATTATCCATATTCTTTGAAGAGGCCTGAATTGGCACAGATTGAATATTAGAAAATTGAAAAATGGCAATAGACTTCTGATGTGGATGTGGGAGAATCATGAGAAATACGGGTTAAGAGAAGAATAAAGAGTTTTGATATAACACTTGAGAACGGATTTAAAAGAAATATTTTGGAAAAAACATGCACGCCAGAGGCGGCATGAAGCTGTGCGAGAGGTTTTGGGGCTCCTGAGTCCCATCCTACACAAAGTTCATTATTAACTTATGGCAGTTGGGCATGCCTATCACTTTTCTGCACGCAACTAGACGAAGGAGAGACTTAAAAAAATGAAGAATAAGAAGAAAAAACTGTTAAAGAGGTGTGCATCCCCATATCTTCAATAATGTTCAGACTTATGCCTTCCCCAGGGGAGGTGTAACAAGGAGAAATGTTTTTTTTTCCTTGCTACTTCCCCTTTCAATGTGTGCTGAATTCAGCAGCACACATAGAAAGAGGAATTTGCCTCACAGAATAGTTTTTCTGTACAAAAGGTGTCCCTTCCTGCACAACAGCAATCTTTTCTGCAATGCAGGCACCCTTGCACCATGCTGCAAGGGTGCCTGTGTTGGTACTAGGTAGCCAAAATGGCACCAGCGCGAGGACAAGGACAGAAATGCATTATATTCTTCTGAATATGGTGCATTCCTGTTATACAGCAAGGTGAATTGCTGTGCTGCACTGCACTGAGAGACTTTTTAGTAAGTATGCCCCATAGATTTAAATAGAATCAGAACAAAACAATGCACTTTACTTGCTGATGCACAAAGAATAAACATTTACTGAAACCCGATTTCCGCACAATATTTTTTGTCTGCAGTATAGCTTTATCAGTAAAATTGTATGTCTGTGCAAACTGAGTGACCATTTCAATCGAAAATGTGCTCCCTGTAAATGTCAATGCACTACCACATGATGCTTTAGTTACATTTAAAAATTGCCCACCTGGGAGGCGCTAGAGACCCGGGTCGCAAGATGGCTGACACTGTGAGACTCTGGTGGCCGAAGGACCAATCAAACATTTATCTGACCTCTACGGCAGCATCTGAAATCGCAGATTGGTGCCAGCAATAAGTTAACTTCATTTTGCATGTAGGCCCCCTCAATGATCATGCTTGGATAGCCGAGACAGAGATATCTACCGTTAAAGAATCTGCAGCATAGTTCTGCCATGGGCACATGGTGTGCCGGCCTGCAGCAGTGTAGAATGGATCAGCGGTGGTGCCGCCTCTGCTTAAGAGCTGCAGCTGTGATCCAAAGGAGGCCTGGTAGAATGGGAGTGGGCTCCCCTGTTGGGACGTCAGGGACCTAGGTGACACTGAACGCTGCGGAGAGCTTGCAGCCTGGCCTGGGGGTGAGTGGTCATTGCACTACCCCAAGGAACTGGGAGAGTGCCGTCTCTGATGTGGTGCTGCTGCTGCTGTGACCAATGAGAAGCAGATAAACCACAAGATACTGGCCGGGGGATCCTGTGTGGTGGATGCTCCCTTGCTGGGCCTAACAGAGGTGAGTGGATTGCCTGTGCGATCCCGGGAACACCAGTTCATTGGCACAGACTGACAGCTGGTGAGCCCCTGGGCTGGGGGACCTGCGGGCGGCCCAACACAGGGGAGCTAACCCACTTGCTAATGGGAGACAGTAAGATCTAGTGGCCCAACCAGGAACGCTCCTGCAGCTGGGACGACTGGACGGCCTCTGGACGGTGCCTCAGAGCTGACGTGGATGATGGGCCCACACTGCGTGGGCTGATAGCACACAGACTGATCTTGTTAGCTCCTGACACTGCTCTGTGCTGGCCATCCTGGTGCCCATGACATTTGTTGCGGAGGATTGTCGGTGTCAACTGTGGCAGGCGAAGGTGGGTTGTGTGCCCCTAAGTTACATCAGGCTGGCAGTGGGTAGCTCCGAGGCCCGTCGGACACCGGGTTGGGCTGGGGGAGGCCATTCTGATATTGTCACCTCATGATTGGAGGCCCCTTAACCCTGGTGGACTCCTTGGGTCCCAGGCACTATAACAGGTGCCCAATCCCATGCCTGGTTTTTGGCAATCAGCCTTGCTGGTATTAGAAGGGGCAACCAGATGCTCCCTGGGGCTGTCCTGCCCTTGCCCCCTAGTGTGGACAGCTGGGATGAGGCAGGGCCTGGCTTACCTTGCACATTGGTTAATTGCTTCAGCCTAGTGGACACTGGCCCCCTGAGGTAGATCATGCCTCCTCCTTTTGCCTGTGGTGCGGCTAGAATGTGCAGTCTGCTGGTGCCCCCAGGTGCAGATTACCCGGGGTGAGGCAGAAGTGCGCCTGTGGACCTAGTCATCTGGTGGCGTCATCAAGAGCTGACTTGTCCCTGGTATCAATATGGGGAAAACAAACACCAGTCAAACTAAACTGTAATTTGACCGATGTAAGCAGGCTCACTTGGTAGATGCCTACCAAGACGATCCCCTCCCTGCCCTGGGGGTGCCGAGCGATCACCCCCGGAACTTGACATCTGGGCAATGTTTCTGAACCTGAAGCTTTACATGACAGCCATTGACAACAAAATAGACCTACTAACCAACAGATTTGTTCACCTCAAAGAGAAGGTGGCCAGTCACAATTAAGATATTGGCCTATTAGAGCAGCGCACATCGGCTGTAGAGGATGATGGCGCGGCAACAAGTGGAAAGCTGATACAAATGGAAAAGGTACTGAAAGCTATTCACAATAAAAACTAGGATTTGGAGGCTAGAAACAGATGGAACAATATAGGAGGACTGCTTGGGGTACTAGAGACTACAGGCATGAATCGTATAGAAGACTATTTAGAAAAAGATGCTGCAGTCCCTTTTCAAGCAAATCATTGTCTGCTGTTTGTTTATATAGGGCGCACAGATCATTGGATCCAAGGCCTTCACCCAGGACACTGCCTCGCCATATAATAGTTTGTATCTTGAATTATAGGGAGAGGGATACATGTTTGTGGCTTGCCAGAGACAGACTTTCCCCTTTCTAGCTCAGTCTGAATGACACTGTGCTAATCCTCAATTTAACAACTTTGCTAGAAAAACAGACATTTGAAGTGAGCTAATCCAGAGTGTCAATGGTGCTGTAGGGTAATCTATACAGGAGCTGCTCTTCACCTAAACGTGGGAACTACCCAGGGTTCTCTGCTTCTTTTTTGCATACTTTATATGGGACTCTCAGCCTGAAAAAGTATTGTATTGAGTTATACGGAGTGGTCCTTTGTGTCTGGACAAAGCTAAAATTAATGGTGGCTAAGTATGTGCCAGGGATTGCGTTTATTCATTCCATGTTGGATGGAATGGTATTTTACCAATGCCAAGCTGTAATACTATGCCTGGAGTGAGAAAACACTTTTGTAATTTTACAGCTCGGTGTGGTAGTAAAAAACTGCTAAATGTGTTTTTTATTACTTGGAGGCCTACTCCTCTCATAGGCTTGCATTGGGAATTCCTTAAAAACACCTTTAAGCTCTAATTCCTGTTAAGAAAGAAATAGCTACATATGTTCAATATCTTTGGAAAGGTAATTATAAATCCTCTTCACTAGTAAGATTGGATTTAACATTACTGTTTTAGAAGTACAACTTTTATAAAGTGGACATGTCTCTGCTCATATTGCTCTGTGTGCTTTGCAGCCTGTCTCCAATATACATCTGGAATGGGTGACAGCACTACTTTGTGTATTGCCAGATACGGAGGAAGGGTAAGTATGACAGAGAACACACCTGCATTCATCTACATTCTGATAGATCTTTCTGGGCAAGAATAGGGAGCGTGCGTTGACACTTACACCTGAATAGGCAGTATCCTGTGCCCACAAAAAGGGCTGATTACCCCATACAAATATCCTGGTGGACAGGGTGGGATGAAAGGGGACTTGTGCACTTCAAGGGCCTGCTTTGAAGTCACCCACAACTTCAAAGGTACATTTGGGTCCAAGTACTGGGGCTCTGACTCTGACTGTCTGTCTGTTGCTCCTAGGGAACTGATTTCTGCTCTGCTGAGATACCCTGCTATCTGCTGGCCTATGCCTGGTTGAGGACAAAGACTGGTCCCATTTCACTTGAACCTAGAGTGAGTCCAAAGGCCTGCTGGTTTGCCCCCTGCTCTGAAGTCTCAGGGCCATCAAAGGCTACCTGCAACTCTGCAGTAGCACCTGTACTCTGCCATCTATGAATCCTGCCCTGACAAATGGCTACAATCCAGTCCCGATCCCTTGGAAGGTGATTTCTGCTGTCCAGAACCATCAGAACGGACATAGTGATGACTTTGCACCATTCGGAACTGACGCAGTGCCCTTCGACTCCGAAACAGGGCCGATTTGAGAACATCTCTGAGCGACTTGACAATGATGTGGAACCAAAGTGGAAGTTTTGATAGTGAAGCAGCACCTGCATCGCATGGGTTTCGACAACGACATGGGATCTAACTGCGAGGCTTGAAGACAAAGTATTGATACAAGTGTGTGTAAATCCGACCTGACGCATCAAGGCTTCAACACCAACACTTTTCAATCCAAGGTAATTTTTCAATGAGCCCTGCATGGGTCCTCTAGTGGGTGTGCCCTTCATTGCAGGTGGGCTGAACATTGGATTTACCCCAGTACAGGGTGAGCTCAAGAAACCCCTGAGCGCTATTTGACTCTAAGCACTCCTTTTTGATGTATTCTTTCAAAAACTTCATAACTCCTGTTCAACTTTTTGGGGTTTTGTCATTTGTATCTTGTTGTATTCATAAAGGTATTGTCTATTGTTCTAAACCTGTGTGGAGTATTGCTATGGTGTTTTTAATGTATTACTGTGTGTTTGTGTTGACCAAATACTTTACACATTGCCTAGTTAGATAAGCCTGAGCGTGAGCAAGGTTATTTTTAATGCATATCTAGCTTTCCCTGAATAGGATTGTGGTCACTACTTGGACAAGATGCATGCCTCTACCAAATAAAGAACCAATTTATAACATTTGGGCATTTTGAAAAGGTTCCCATTGAACACTAATCACTGGCGAGATTTCTATAGCTATAGCACACTTGCACACGCCTTTCAAATTATGTGAAATATTTTTTAGATTTCTTTTAGAGATGAGAGATAATCTGTCAAAAACTGGCCGATTTTCTGTATTCCAATCTCTAGATGCCTTTTTTAGGTCTGTTTAGGTTGCACCTTGGCAGCGCTTGCACTGTCTTTTCGAGACATGCTGTATTCAGGTATTAAACTTAAGCTCCGCCCGTTTTCCACCAACCTTTTCAATTGGCTTCTATTACTGTCCTTTGTAAATAATGGCTTTTGATTCATGAATAGGCTTTAAATTCCTTCATTAGTGCCTCCTTTTCTCCTGTTGTAACCTATCAGGAGGACTGCTCCTGTTACATGTGTAGTTACTCAGTATGTTTTAATTAGTCTGTGAGCACTATTTTCTTAAAGGAATTTCTCCTGCCTGCCTACTGTTGCAGGCGGAACACGCTCTTCCACAACCACTTTGTGGTTTTTTAACCAGCACTATACCTTAGGTTTTGCGGTGCAGCTGAAGAAAAAAACCTTTCTCAACATGGGCGTTGCACTTCAGTTTTCAGCACGGCACCCGCTTTCATGAAATGCCGCAGCTTCATGAGGCCGATAGGTTTAGGGCACATCATCAAACTTTTCACAACATGGGCACCGCGCTTCAGTTTTCAGCACCGAGCCCGATTTCATGAAATGCAGCGGCTTCAGGAGGCTCCTGTTTATACTGCACACTGTAAAATCTTTCAGAACATGGGCCTTGCACTTCAATTTTTAGCACAGCACTCACTTTCATCAAACACAGCAGCTTCAAAAGGCTAGCAATTTTAGTATAAAACTAACACTTTTCACAACATGGGCGCCAAGCTTCAGTTTTCAGCACTGCGCCCGTGAGTCCTTCAAAATTCCCCTTCAGTACTTGCCGGCAAAGAGCAGATTATGGGGCAGATTTACAATAACTGGCGCATCCCCAGGGATGCGCCAGTTATTGTGCGCCGCAGCTCCGCCACCCATGGTGCGCCGCATTTATAATGCGGCGCACCATGGGGCAAAAACGGCACAGATGCGTGACGCATCTGTGCCGTAAAGGTCGTGCATTGCTGAAGTTGCGTCGCAAGCGCGACGCAGCTCCAGCAAGGCTCGGGGGTGTCCTATCTGTGCAATGCTGCATCAAGCCTTACGCCTGCTTCAAGCAGGCGCAGGGTTTTGACGCAGCATTGGCCTAAAAGTGACTGAGTGAAATCTTGTAGATTTCACTCAGCCACTTTTGCGAGGCGCACCTGCCCCGGAACGCCCATCCTGTGCCGGAACGCCCACATGTGGCGCAGGGCTTTACAACGTGACGCATCTGCCTAGATGCGTCATGTTGTAAATGGGTTGCAAGGTTGTGCCACGTTTACGCCGCCTTGCGTGACGCAAACGTGGAGCAAGTCCAACATAAATCTGCCCCTATATTTTTCACCTAACCACAGCTCTAACAGGGATGTGTTCAATTCTTCAAGATGTCAGGGTGTAGTACCTTATCTATCCAAAAAGGTCCCATGGAAAACCTAGTAACAGCCGGTGGTACTGTACTCTTTCCCTGCTTCATGCATTTTCTGCTAGTAGTCCGAGACTCCATTATATCCGGCACAGTACAAGTGTAAATACTGCTATACCCCCCCCCCCCAAAAAAATGCTACATGGCTAAATACTTATTTAATTTGCACTGCCAACAGCTCAAACAGTTACTAATGCGAGACCCAATGCATTGCAAATGCTTGTTTTGCATTTGTTTGTCCCACCCTGTGTTCCATTTTAATTTTCCCATTCATCCTCTCACCCTTTTGGTAGATAGTCTTCATGTTCCATCCTCGCTCCCTGGCCATCCCCACATTGACATCCAAACACAGAATTATGTGCGAGGTTTTCTATAAATTTCTAACTGGATAACTCTGCTAATAAGAGATTGGACCAGCATATGTGTAAATGTATACCGGTACGTTTGCGTATTGCATGTAGGAGCACATGACGTAGTATTACACGGTTACTACTACACATATTAGTAAGTACTTTTGTGAACTGGAACTAAACTTTTTATCTTAAACACGAAACTGTAGTTCCACTTTTTCCAGTTCCAGTCTACATTAAATATTAAAATGCCTGCATTTCTTCGACAATTGTTGTACTTCCTCACCACAGAGGTAAAGCGCCATGATTTATAACGTATATTAAAATGAAAAATATATGAACTATCCCCTTTTTCAGGAAACTGTAGAAGAATATCTTTAGGAAGACAAACAATGTTATTGGGGACATTACATTTAAATTAGTATATTATTCATCTTGCACAGAGTAGTCTACAGGAAACTGGGATATTAAAAACTCCAATCAGCCATTACAACAGTTGCTGGCTGCGTGGCTGTGATAATCTACACTGTTCAATAGTTTATCAATAGATAATCCACTCAACGGTCAAACAGGCGGTCAATACTCACAAGGAGATGGCATTGCTGTACTGCCTGTGCGGATCTATGGGGTAAAATTACATAATTTAATATTTTCAGAAAGGAAAACTTTCATAAATGACTGAGTACAAGGAAGCACTTGAATTGATCCAATGGCATGCACACACTTCAACACCTGACTCCAACCAATCAGTAATCAATCACTGTGAAAAGTTCGAGGAAGAGAATAATAGGATCATGAAGGAAGCATTGATTTGGGGAGTCCATGTAATATTAAACATGATATAAATTGCCTTGAACCATCATAGGCTACTGAGAGTCAATGAAAAATTGAAATCACAAGAGGAACACATACATTTTAGATTGATAGTGTTAATTATTTTCCTTCTAAAAAGTGCACGCACGTGCTTGCAAAGCAAGAACGGTTCAAGACATAAATGGGCGGAGGAGAAATGAACTGAACGTAAACTAGAGAATATATTTATGAAGAACGTGCAGAATACAATATAACAATGTTGTATGCTCTGACTTGTCTTTACAGTCCTAATATCTCATCCACGTGTCATTTTCAGCTCCCTGCTTTGCAGATACTGACATGCAAGATGCATGATCCACGCATAAAATAACCAATAATTTGCATGCAAATTCAGATGAAATAATTATGACATTACAGGAGAGCTTCGTCATGTGTCACATGCAAAGCAATCATTTGACCAAGGTACATTGCCTGCGAATTTCAAACGAATTTTCTTTACCATAGTAGCCTTTTCTTTCGCTAAACGATATTGAGGAAACATTTCAAAAAAGTTTGAAATTCAGATTAGTGGGATTCCTGTCTATAATGTCACGTGTAGGATTAATCTGCTGATGTTGGGTGTGATTCATAAAAGTAAACTTAGACCACAAGTTGAGAGTGAGGCATGACTTGAACGTTTACTACTATTAAAGTTAGACTTTTGGTCTAAGTTTAGACCAAAGTCTAACTTTACTACTACTAAAGTTAACCCTTTGGTCCAAGTTTAGACCAAACGTCTAACTCAGACCAAAAGTCTAACTTTACTACTACTAAAATTAGACCTTTGGTCTAAATTAGACTTTTGGTCTAAACTTAGGGGCATATTACCAAGCAATAGCGATAATTATCGGTATTGCTTGGTTAGCGTGAAACAATTATCGCCGAGCTGCGGCGATTTTTATCGCAGATAAACCTTGGTATTACCAAGGTTTATTGCAAATGCGATAAAAATCGGCCGCAATGCATGAATATCGCGGAAAAGTCTGAGATATTCATGCATTAGCGAGCTAATGCTCTTAGCCATGTTATCCACCTCCCATTGGATAACATGGCTAAGAACAGCTCAGGGCAGGTGTTAGCTTTTGGAGATATTCGCGCTTAGTGCGAATATCTCCAAAAGTTGGTAATAGGAGATAGCGATGTTAGCGACTGTTTTCAGTCGCTAACATCTTGGCACGCCCACTTTGCATCTCATTAGTGATAAATATCACTGACATGCAAAGTGGGGCCCAAGATGGTCGCTATCTCCTACTAGCTGTCACTAACTGGTGTTAGCAACAGCTAGGTAATAGGGAGATAATTTTATCTCCGCTTTCTTGGCTTTAAAAGCCAAAAATGCGGAGATAAACCCCCTTGATAATATGCCCCTTAGACTTTTGGTCTAAGTTTACTGTTGTGAATGGTAAAACCATTGCGGGAGATCCCGTAAGCAGTAACACCTTTCCAGAGACGTAGACCACCTCACAAAAGGTTCAAGGGGATTTTTGTGAAAGCGTTACCGGAGACCAGGTAAGCAGTAACATATCTGAAGAGAAGTAGACTAACTCACACAAGGTTCATATAGGTCTATAGGTTTTAACATATGCACCCCATTTACCGTTTTACTTGAACTGACTCCAGTGGAACCTTGACTAAGCCTCCACATCCAACTGTTATGAACTAGAACATTTTCGCCCAGAGTTCGTGGAATAAAGTGACAAGTCACCATAGATCTACACTTAAACAAAAAATAAAAGTAGTGAGGAATAAAGCAGTATACCAAATCCTCAAAACAGCTGAACAAGGATAGGGAAATCAACTGTCACGTTGTTTAGATAGACACGGTTAGAAACACCACCATTTGACATGCTCATGATTCTTAAGTTTCCTACTTTCTTACACAATGACATTTGACATACATTTGCTTGTGTGCTTGTGCAGGATTATATTCTCTGAAACTGTTTTACTTACATTTCCACTTCGTAGGCGCATTATTGCAACACCTTGAACATCCGTACTAGAGATAACCTTCATTGCACAAATGTTTTTGCTTATTGTTGTCTAGTAGGCGACAAAGCTATCACAATGGATAAAGAATAGCAGCCTTGCTGGGGCTTCGGGATGGCAGCATGGGTGCTGTTAATAAATGTACAAAGCCAACACAAGGAGATGATGGACAGAGTGCAGGAAGTTTCAGACACTCACCCACAGTCACAGATCTGATTGGAATCCATCATCGTTTTTCAGTTCATTTCACCACCCCAGTTCAGACACAGCCTTCTGCAAATCAGTCTTGACCCTGTGCCTCATGGAAACAGTACACCCGAACTGCCAAGCCAGGTCTTCCCTGGACAGGAAACAAGCATCCGGGCACAGGTTTTGGGGTAACACCACTCACCAGCCATTCTAGCTTGAATCCAGTGGTAAAGTGAGCAAGGGACCCACATCTGGGAAAACCCTGCCATCTTAGGGTGAACAAAGCAAATACAAGGAGACGATGGATTCTGCGTTGAAACTTTTCAGACACTCAACCCAAGTCACAGATCTGGATTGAATCCATCATTGTTCTTTAGCTCACTTTGCCACGCCAGTTCAGACCCAGCCATATGCAAATCAGTCTTGACACTGTGCCTCATGTGAAAAGCCCAGCCCAAACTGCCAAGCCAGGTCTTCCCTGGACCGGAAATAAGCATCCTGGGATCAGTTTCAGGAACCCCTCATCAGCCAGGCTAGATTGAATCCAGTGATGATGATGATATATTTATAAATCGCTACTAATATCCTGAGGTGTCTAGGCACTGCCTTCCGACACACAGATCTAGATGGATTAATTAAGACTCACACTTTGAAAAGCCATGTTTTTAGGCCCTTTCTAAATTTCAGCAGATTAGTTTCTTTATTTTGGTGAGATTGTGCAAGGAATTCCAGAGTTAGGCCGTAGTGACAATAAAACTCCAGCCACCCCAGTTGGCCCTGCGCACTCTGGAGACAACAAGGTTTAATGCTTGGCTGATTTGAGAGATCTTGCCACAGTGTAAGGCTTAAGAAAGCTTGACATCTGCTCTGGCCCTAGTTTATTCAAATACTTAAATGCTATGCAGCGGGTTTTGAACTGGATCTGCTTTGCCATCGGCAGCCAGTGCAGTTGGGACAGGGTCCTAGAAGCAGAATTGAATTTGGTGATCCTCAGGAGCGCTCTAGCTGCCGCATTTTGTGCAATCTGTAGCTCTTGGATACTGAGTTTTAGTGTGTTGGTGAAGATGGCATTGCTGTAATCCAATCTGGATGATGCGAGTGCAGATACCACTGTTTTCTTAAGATCAATAAGGATCAAGGGGAGTATTTTCCTCAAGATTTTGAGGATAAAGAAACAGGAGGTAGTGATGTGATGAGTTTGAGCTTAAAATGACACTTTTGTATCAAAAATCACTCCTACGTTTTTAGTGTCAAATGCTGGTGTTGGCAGGCCACCAGCTATCTGTCCCGATAGAGGGGCTATTGCCAAATAGGAAAACCTCGGTCTTCGAGTAATTGAGCTTTAGACAATTGTCTACAATCCAGTTCCCTATGACTCACACAGTCATGGAATCTGGTAGCTGTAGAGCAAGATGAACTATTCAGACAGACAATTATCTGCGTATCTTCCGCGTAGGATACTAACCCAAAGCCATAGCTTTTGATCAGTTTAGCTAGGGGGATAACATACAAATTGAATAGCGTTGGGCTCAGGGAGGATCCCTGAGGAACGCCACAGGGTAGTGAGAAGGAGGGTTAAACTTAGTCTCCCAATGCTACCGTCTGAGACCTTTCACACAGAAAGGATCCCAGCAGGCAAAGTGATTTATCTCTGATCCCAAGAGAAGCTATACGATTTATCAGAAGCTTGTGGTTGACTGTTTCAAACGCTGCTGGTAAGTCTAGATGGATAAGAGCAGCACTCCCCCCCCCCCCCCCCGTCCAGCTCCTCGATGGCAGCAGTGAGAGCCAGCTCGGTGCAATAGTGAACATGAAGTCCAAATTGAGATGAATCTAGAATGGCATGCTCATTGACAAAGGAGGATAGTTCCATATTAATTACTTTTTCTATCACCTTTGAAGGAAAAGGAAGTCTGCTCTATGGTCTAGGTGGTTAAAGAAGAAAGGATTGGACTTACATATCCTGCTGGGGTTGTGCTTTGTTCTGTTGAGTTGGAGTCAGTGCCAGGCCCTTATCCTGAAGCATAAAGGTGTCGTAAACAGATTTGATCTTGTGCTGAAATGATTCGGTTAGGGAGTTGCAGAAAAGTTGACTGGTATTGAGATTTTGTAAATCTGGAAGTTTAGACAGGCTTTTGACCGTGGTAAATAAGGCGTTAGGACATCCATTGGCTGCTTTGATTTTCTCAGTAAAATAGGAGGCCTTTTCCTTAAGGATAAGGTTCTTATGTACTTAGACGGACATTCTATATTCTGTTTTGGTGTGTAGGTTGTCATCTAGTGTCCATTTTATCTCTAATCTGCGGCATTGTTGTTTCTGGGCTCTGAGGGTATAATTGAACTAGGGTTCTGACGGAGAGCACCTGGATCGCCAATGGTTGCTTGTAGGAGCTAATTGCAGCATTGCAGAGTCACGCCAGGAATGGTAGTTTGTCACTGCTTGAGCAAGTTCAGTAGAAGTAACCGGTAGAGTATGCAAAAGAAGAGTGTTAAGCTGTTTAGCATTTAATTTTTTCCAGGGTAAGCTGGTAAAAGACTTCCCAGGGTGTTTGTGAGGTACATTTTGTGGCAATGACATTTCAAAAAGGACAGCATAGTGATCAGACCAGGTGAGAGGGAGAGATCTGGCCCATCTTAGATGCGGATTATCAGAGAAAATCCCACCCAAACAGTGCCTAGCAGTGTGTGTTCAGGACCTTTCACTAATAGATATAGTCCTGCGCGGCCATTTGATTGAGAAGCAATTCAGTGTCATGATCTGTGACCTACTCCGTATAAAAATTGAAATCTCCTAAAATGGAGAAGTTACAGAGATCAGCCTTGTGTACTTGAAGATGACCTGGAGTGTCAATAAAAGAAGATTTAGGACTAGGTGGACGATAAAGTAATGTGCCAATAAAGGAATATTGACTATCCAGTTCAATCGCAAAGTCCAAGGCCTCACAATCCGAATTGTCCGGTAGAGCTTTGAAGCATGATTTAAAGCCCATTTTAGGAATTGAGGGTATACCTCTGGCTTTTTTCCCTACTCTGTCGACTCTGTGAATTTTGAAACATTCAGGTATGGCCAGTGTAGGTCAGGGTCAGATGAAGCGCCAGCTCATGTTTTAGTAACAAAGGCAAGTTCAATTTGATGTGATTCTAAAAATTCACTAAATAAAATGTCATTCATTACCAAGGACATAGCATTGATAAGCATGCAAAGAATTAGGGCTTTCAACTTCCCTTTTTGAGGAGGGATGGAGGTGGGAGGTCTGGGAGTGGGCAAAGAAATACTCTGAAAAGTGAGGGCACCATGAAAACAGTAAGATATACTATGAGCAGAATAGGGATCGTAGCATGGGCCAGGGCAAGTCTTACCTGGTGGTTTTAGTCTCAGAAGTGCTTCCCTGGAGTAATGAACTTTAGGCGTTAAGGAAGATATAACTGGCTTCAAGCGGTAGCTTGGCTGGCGCATTGCGCTGCCAGAGCATGGACGGGTGCAGACGGGTTTGCCTTTGGCGCGCCTTCGGCACTCCTGATGCTAGTGTTCCCTGCACAGACGTGATTTTAGTCCAGTTTTAGAAGCAGCCTTTGGAGGGTGGATTGGGAGTGTGAGGTGGGTGTGGCCACAGGTGCTGCTGCACGCAAGGGCTCCATAAAGAAACAGTGAGGACAAATTAAAAATTAAACTGGGGTCCCGCAACCTGACTGCGCTCACTAGCTCCCTTGTGAGACGCAGCTACTGTGAAAAGAAAACCAGCTAAAATAAACGTAAGCAAGAGTTACCTCTTCAAGATGGCGGCTGCTGTCAGGAGCCAGGCAATTCCCCAGCACTCTAGTGCCTACAAGGTAATGAAAATGAAATTGTAGATCAGATACGTGGAGTCCACAATGTCATAAAGGGCTGGGCAGATGCACTTTTAGTCCAGTTTTAAAGGCCGGCTTTGGAGGCTGGATTGGGGGCGTTAGGGGCGTGGCCATAGGCTCTGCTGTGTGCAAGGGCTCAATAAAGAAGGAACAGTGAGGACAAATTAAAAGTAAACTGGGGTGCAGCTACCCTGGGTGCATTCACAAGCTCCCTTGTGATACGCAGCTACTGTGAAAAGAAAACCAGCAAAAACAATTGTGAGCAAGATTAAACTCATAAACTAATTAGAAGGCCACCTCTCTAAGATGGTGGCTGCTATCAGGAGCCAGGCAAATCCCCGGCACTCTAGTTCCTACAAGGAAATGAAAATGAAATTGGAGATCATGTACATGAATTCCACAATGTCATTGATGGCAAAGTGAGCAAGGGACCAATCTAGGCATACACTGCCAACTTAGGGCAAATACAAGGAGAAGATGGATGAAGCACTGAAACGTTTCAGACACTAACCCCAGTCACAGATCTGGGTTGAATCCATTATCATTCTTTAGCTCACTTTTCCACCCCACTTCAGACCCAGCCATTTCTAAATCAGTCTCAACCCTGTGCCTCATGGGAACAGTCCAGCCCGAAATGCCACACCAGGTCTTCCCTAGACTGGAAGCAATCATCCTGGGACCCATTTTGGGGTAATATCCCTATTCAGCCAGGCTAGCTTGAATCCAGTGGCAAAGTGATCAAGGAACCCATGTCTGGGTATACCCTGCTAACTTAGAGCGTACAAAGCAAACACAAGGCGATGATGGACAGAGCGCTGAAACTTTACAGACACTCACCTCCACTCACTGATCTGAGTTGAATCCATCATCGTTCTTTAGCTCACTTTTCCCCCCCATTTCAGACCCAACCATATGCAAATCAGTCTTGACCCTGTACCTCATGGGAACAGTCCAGCCCAAACTGCCAAGCTAGGTCTTCCGTGGACCGGAAACATGCATCTTGCGACCGGTTTCTGGGTAACACCCCTCAACAGCCAGGTTAGCTTGAATACTGTGGCAAAGTGAGCAAGGGACCCACGTCTGGGCACACACTGCCAACTTAGGGCTAACAAAGCAAATACAAGGAGATGATGGGCAGAGCAATGACACTTTTCAGAAACTCACCCCCAGTCACAGATCTGGGTTGAATACATCATCGTTATTTAGCTCACTTTGCCACCCCAGTTTAGACCCAGCCATATGCAAATAAGTCTTGACCCTGTGCCTCACGGGAACAGTCCGGCCCGAGCTGCCAAGCCAGGTTTCCCTGGAACCAAAACAAGCCTCCTGGGACCGGTTTCGGGGTAACACCCCTCATCAGCCATGCTAGCTTGAATCCAGTGCCTAAGTGAGCAAGGGACACAAGTGGGGGCATACCCTGCAAACTTAGGGCGAACAAAGAAAACACAAGGAGATGATGGATGGAGTGCTAAAACTTTACAGGCACTCACCCCCAGTCACAGATCTTGGGTTGAATCCATCATCGTTGTTTAGCTCACTTCACCACCACAGTTCAGACTCATTCCATCATATCCTGAAACCGGTCCCAGGATGCTTTTTTCCGGTCCAGGGAGAACTTGGCGTGGCAGTTCCCATGTTCCCAGCTCATTTTTCAAAGTTCTTCCTGACCTTTCTCACAACTGGAATTCAGTAAGAACTGATCCTGTAGTATTGCCTTTGTTAGTGCTCCAAATTTACAGGTTCCTGAAAGCTGTGACAAGGTTGTTAACAAATTTGTCTTTGATGTGTGTTCTATGCCCAAAATGGGCAATCCGTAGTTATTCTGATTTGCACATGATAGGCACTCAAATTCTGCTTCATTTGGAAGGACCGTTTATTGAAAACCTATCATCTTATCTGCAATCAAAACTATCATTTTAGGGACCAGTGTTGGAAAGGTTTGTAACTTCTTGGTATTTGTAGATTTTCACCTCAGTGAGTGTGTAAATGTGTAAATGTGTGGTAGAGATTTACAAATACATTTGGCAATTGAAAAGAGTGGCCCATAGAGAGAAATTCAGAAAGCAGTATACAAATAGGCTGGTTATCCAGAATTGCTGATTCCAGAATGATATACACACACACATACTTACTCAGGATATAAACTAGTTTCTAAGAGGCAGAGAACTCTTTAAAACCCCTATGGAATGAGTTACATACCAAACAGCAGTCACATGATGAAGCTGGAAAGAATGCAGCACCAAAAGACATACTTATTCTCAAAAGAAGGTTAGGAATAAAAAAGTAAGTAAGAACTTTATTAAATAGATAACGAAAGATATAACTAACAGGCCTTGTAAAAATAGCATATAACAATGTCCATATGCTCACAGTGAGACACTTCAGAGCAGAAATAGCATTCAAAATTAAAAAACAAACATATGTAAATATAACCATGGTGCCATTACACACCCCTGGCTATATCCACATTCTGAAATCATAGTAAGTTTCTAATACATCTTCATTTCTTTAGCAACATCTTAAGACTTTAGTACTGCTATGAAGGAGTTAAAAGCAAAAATGGCCCAGAGGGTGGTTCGCATACCACCAATTATGCATCATGAAGGGGAAACCACTATGATGATTTTGTACAGAACACTTCAGTCTCAACCACAATACTGTTGAGGCAATGAAGAACAATAACTTGTCAAGCACAGGTTGAAAGTATTAATACTGCCCAACTATCCACACCATGTTATACTGTCATGGATGTGCTAATCATACACAGGAGGCGAAACGAGAGCTACATGTATAGAAACATGCATTTGGGCTACATGACAAAGAGCTGTAAGGTAGCTTTTCCTCCCCACTACACTTGGTGTTGAACATAGGAGAAGAGGATACACCACTTGCAACACTAACTGGTGCTGCTTGTTGGACTGCATTTTCCATTTACTTAGTCCTTTCAGAGAACTATTGGCATCACAGTTGGATTATTTTATATAAGGTAATCATATACCTGCACTATGATTCAGTTCAGCCCAGTGACCCACCTCCAGAGGTAATATATGTCGCAGAAGTTTTATTTTGTATGATCTTCCTTTATTATTATTGAAATGCATAAGGAACGTCCAAATGTTGTATCATCATAAAATGAATAATTCAAGATGAATATGTACTTATTTTGTGGAATGCATAATAATGAGTAGCATTGAATAAAAGTGCCCAGTAATGCATCTACCTGTCTCAATGGACATATTCTCATGGTTGTTGTAGAATCCACCATCTAATTTGTTATTAAAAACATCAATAAAAAATCATTGGCTATTAAATCAAACAGGGTTGGGATAATAGTGTAAAACAAAGAACAACAATAACATTAAAGAGCAATAGCATAGTTGAGTAACAAGGATCATGACTTTGTATATCTCATACAAATGTGTCTTGTTCGTATGCATGTTAGAGGGACATAAAGGATTCAACACATGTTTGCAAAGTCATGCCCGATCAGTTTTGGTACCACAGCAAAGCATTTATTTTTACAGAAAATTCCCCCCACAGCGCATCATAATTTTCAATTTGAAATAGCGGTAAATAATAATTTCTTACAATGCCATATTACGCATGTCATGTACCAATATATCAAAAGAGGGAATTGAGAATGTTTTCCATTGTTGAACGATACCTATCTTGGCCTCCACTGAGTAGGTCATACATCATCTTCAGATGATATGTCCCTTCTCCGAGCATAGCAATATCATGTAGTAGGACTGTGTTGTAATTTGTAATTGAGTACATTTGATATAATATACCTATTCCTTCTGATTCCCTTGTGCTCCTGTTTCACCTCTCCTTCCCTTGTTCCACCCCTTGCCTTCAACACTCTTGGTACTTGCCAACATTCCATCAGCTGTTAGTATTGACTGTTACAATGTTGTGTGAGAGACTCTGCTCTTAACAGCTGTTGTGGCTGAGAGTCAGTTGCTATATTGATGTAAAGAGCCAATTCCTTTAGTTTCCAGTCCTCACAGGAGAAGAATGACGCTAAAACCCAATGCCCCTCTTAAACCCCCTTCAACCTTCAATCTAGATTAAAAGAGAGGGGTCTCCAGGGGGTAAAGGGATTTGGGGAGAATAAGAAGAGACTGCCTCATCTTTTTCCTAAGGCTGCTAGGAACTTCCTATTCGGGCTCCTTGTTTAACTGTCTTGAAGGAAGGATTTGTGCACTGCAAAACAACAGAAAACATTTACACTCCTCTTGCCTAGGTACCTTATACATGTAACTATTATATTCTTCTTTTATTTACAATAACATACCCCTTTTTAGACTGGCTTTAGCTCCTATTCTATATCTTCACACTCATTTTGTTTTGATTTTCAGAGATTTTAAAGAAATATATAAATATATGTCTGTGCTACATCCTATGCAAGTATTTCAGTATCACAGACCTGATATGAATGACAGACTTGCGAGTGCACTTTTTTTTATACTAAAAAGTTTTTAAGGTTATCAGGTTAAGCACAATATCTGCTCACAAATTTCCTCAAATTCTCAATTGACTTTTGTTTTATGTTGTTTGGGGTACTTGCGTGATCAGAATGACTGGAAGCGCTGAAAATCTCAGTTAATTTTTTGTTCACCTCACAACTGGATTTTGTAAGTTCTCTCTGGTATCAGAATTTTATTGTTCTGTGAATAATGTGCGGGAAAGCTCTGACTCGAAAACTCTGATGGGAACTGGTGAGAGAAAACTTCCACTCAAGCTGCTTTCTCTGTCTAGGGCAATAAGTGTCAGCAGGCGGACAGACTACCATTCCCTAACACTAATCCGTTGGACATGCTCAATGGAAAAAACTATCCCTGAAACACTATCCTATCCGCCCTCGCACTGCGTCAAAGAAAAGCCACTACTCAGTTGAAAATTCTTCAGGGAAGTGCGCTGCTAAAGAGGCTGTATGGACACTTCACACTGCTCCACAGCTCTTGAGCTTCTGTTGGGAAAAACTAGAGCGACAACCTTGCAATCAAGGGCAGAAGCTATCTTGAGAAATCATCTTCTCCACAAATATCTCCAAGGCGAACGTAGTTTCTTGAACGTAGTTTTGACATGATCGAAAAATTTCCTACTTTACACAAAGGAAAGTTTCAATTCTATTAAGGACGTGGGGGCGAGGATTATGCATGTCTTTTTTCACTCTTTATTAATAGCCATTTAAAGAAACGTAAAAAAACAACACATCCAAAGTACAACTCCCATGAACACCGGGAGTAACTATGGTCACCAAAAGTCCAATCAAGTCACATTCCAAGAATACATATGTTATAATCAGCAGAGTAGTCCTTCCTCTTTCTGTGCTGAAGGAAGTTAAGCCCTTTGGTATTTAATCTGCTTTGGAGTCCGATCCTTGGAAGAAAGTGTAAAACGTTAATACCTTTCCCCTAAACGGATCTCAGCGAAAAGCCAAAACATTCAATACATAAGGAATTGCATAAGCACCTAATCACTGGTTTATAATGAATACAGAAGAATATCAGCAGGCTGAAATACATATCAAGTATAAGAGAACCATACAGAAAACAGTTAACAACAGCAGTATCAATACATTATTAGTGTGAAGCAAAGAAATAATAATAATAATAATAATAATACACATTTGTAAAGCGCGAACAATCACCCGTAAGGGTCTCCAGGCGACTGAGGCCGTCGGGAAGATTAAGCAAGCTATTGCCCAGAGTCACATGGTGCTGGGCTAACCTGCAGCAGGCGCCGGGGATCGAACCCTGATCCCCAGATTCCAGCGTCAGTTGCCCTGGCCGAGGCGCCACACCGTAGCATAAAATAAGTACCTTACTTCATGATAATCAGAAAAATCTCGAACAGACCTCTATAGCTATAGTAACGGTCAGAATAGAAAACCCCGGAGGGCGGGAGGCAACCGAAAAGTATGTCGGGTGGATAATCCTCGCCTCCGCTTCCTTAATAGAATTGAAACTTTCCTTTGTGTAAACTAGGACATTTTTCATTCTATGTCAGGACCGGAGGCGAGCATTATGCATTTTTAAAGCTTACTTACCACCAGAGCAGCTGCACCATGGATTGGCTTGAAAGTGGAATCAGATGACCAATCAGCCGCATTTATGATATCTTCCAATCTGCCCCCCACCTGGATGGCTTTGGAAGCCATAGCTCCTCTGGCAGAGTGAGCACCAAACTCGCTAGTATTGATGCCCGCCCCTGTCATAATCCATCTAACTCAACTAGCAATGGTAGGGGAGGAAACAGACTTGAATGGCTTCTTAATAGCAATCAGGAGTTGCAGCTCTCCCGGATGTCAAACCTCCAAAGTCATGTCCTCATAGGCCTTTAGGCATCTGACCACACACAATTTTGGGGACTCCGGGAAAGCTGGATATGATACCGACCTGATACTCGTTTATGTTCTCCGTAAGATGTTGAATGTAACCCCCTCTGGATAAAGACCCTAGCTAAGAGGTCCTAGGCTCACACGTCCGACAATCTCTTACATGAAATGAGGCAGAGAAGCATGGCAAGCTTTGCTGAAATTTCCTTCCTGGACAAATACTGGTTGTTGTTAACAACAGGCGTAGGACCAGATTGACATCCCACAGACCAGCGTAACGGGGTTCCGAGGGGGAGAAATCCTGATGCCCTAGATTAACTTACACACCCAGGGGTGCAACCCCACAGGAATGTTACCCACCAGTCCATGACTCGCCGAAATAGTTGATCTGAAGGAATTGATGGTACTATAGGCTAATCCTTCTTGAAAGAGTTCCGCCAGGAAGTTCACTATATCTATAACGCTGGTGCCCATGGGATCCAGGTGTCTTTCCACACACCAATGCACCCATCTCCTTCAAGCCGATCTATACCTCTTAATGGTCCCTGGGGCCCAGACTTGCTAAATAAGGAACTCAGCCTCCTGCAAAATTCTGACATCCTGCTAGTATTAACCGAAATCCTCCACGCCAAGAGACGGAGATGGCCCTGGAGAACCAAAGGTGAGGTTGGCCTAGAGGGTCCACCAGGATCCGATCGTAGGATGGAAGACGTAGCGCGAGTCCCAAGCTAGCTCTAAGAGAGAGGGGAACCACGGTTGAGACTGCCATATTGGTGTGTTCAAGATGAGCAAAGTTTTTTGGCGCCGGGCCTGTGCCGCCACCCTCTGTATGAAGAGGAAGGAAAAAGGCATACTCCAGAATTGTCGACCAATCCTAAAGGAAGGCGTCTATTGCTTCTGCCCCCGATCCGGTCTCCAGCTGGAGTAAAGGGGCAACTGGGTATTCCATATGGATGCAAAGAAGTCCACTTGACACTGACCCCAAAGTGCTGTCAGCACTTGGAAAACCGCGTGATCGAGTCTCCAGGCCCTGGCATCCATGAAGTGTCTGGAGTTCCAGTCCACCACCGAGTTCTGCCTCCCGGGTCGATACTCCACTGTCACAGAGATCTGATGGTGGAGGTAATAGTGCAAGAAGTCCTTGGCCAGCTCTGCCAGAGCTCTGAAACGGGTACCCCCCAGGCGGTTGTTGTATTGTATTGCTGTTCTGTTGTCCATCCGAAGGAGCATACAGCATGAAAACCTGTCCCTCGTCAGGGACCGAATGGTAAGGGAACCCGCCAGCAGCTCCAGACAGTTGATATGGAGAGACAGCTCCTCATCTGTCTATCTGCCTCCCATAGTGATCAGTCCACACCTGGCACCCCAGCCCAGGCGGCTGGCATCCTTATTCGATCACCAGGTCTGGCTGAGATCCAAAGATTGCCCGACCGTTCCATGCCTCTATGTGGATGATCCACCACTGAAGCTCCGTCCTGGCCTCCTGTGTCAGAGCCACCAGCTCTGAGTAAGTTAGACCTCTCTGGAGATGGGACGCTTTTAACCTCTGCAGTGCTCTGTAATGCTCTGGAAAGATGGCTTGTATCGAAGATGACAACAAACCTACAGTCCTAACTAGCTGCCGTAGAGATATCCTGTCCATCTGAGAACCTTCGGTAGCTCCTTCTTGATCATGGCGATTTTCTGATCTGGAAGATTCAAGGTCGCCGCTTTTGTGTCAATCCGGAAACCCAGGAAAAACATGCTCTGCCGCGGAACCAAATCCGACTTCTCCTAGTTGATGGTGAACTCTGGAGCAGAGATATGGTGGTATTCAGATGGGAAATCAAGCGTTCTCGAGACTGATCCATCAGCAAGATGTTGTCTAAGTAGATAATCAATCTGATGCCCAGCGTGCATAGGTGTTCGACTACCGGCTTGAGAAGCTTGGTAAAGCACCAGGGTGCTGATGAAAGGCCGAACGGCAGGGTCCGGAAATCGAAGATCTGCCCCTCCACTTGAATTGGAGAAATCGGCATTGAGGGGGAAAGATGGGGACTGAAAGATAAGTGTCTTTGAGATCTAGGCACTCCAACCAGTCGTCCTGCAGTAAAAGTCTCAGAAGGGGGTAAATTCCCTCCATCTTGAAGTGGCGATAAACTAGCCACTTGTTGAAAGACCTGAGATTGATGACTGGGCGGAAGCCTTTTTCCTGTTTCTCCACCAAGAAAAGATTGCATACAAACCCCCTTGGGTGCAGCTCTGAGAGGGAAACTGCCCCTTTGTCCAGAAGGTCCTGGACCTCCTGATCTATAAGCAATTCATCCTGAGCGGAAAAAAACAGAGGACAAGGTCTGACTGATTGTACCGGGGTTCTGTAAAACTCTATGTGAAACCCCCTTACCGTCTCCTAAAACCCAAGGGTCTTAGGAAATCTCTCCCCATCTGTGAGAAAACATGCTTATTCTCCCTCCTAATCGACAAGGAGATAACATACTGCTAGTTACCACTATATCCACCCAGAGTTGTTGTGGGTCCCTCTGCGGTCCCGGTTGTTCTTACCTTTGCCACCATGCGAGGGGTAGAACGTTTTTGTCAGCCATCCTGCCAGCCATTATATCTTCTTGCCTGAGCTCTGTTAGGGCCTTGGTGGGACAGGCGGCCAGAAAAGCAACCCCTGCCTATTCCAGCCCCTCCAAAAACCTTTCCAGGGAAAATTTTCTTCATGGACGTCTGCGCTTTGTCAGGAGCTGAGAACGTCGAAACAAACCTTCCCAGCTCCTTGACGAAGGCATCGCCGAAAAAAGTGCGCCTTGGGCCACTGGACCAGCCTCTGAAATGAAATGAATGAAATGAAGGAAAATTTATATCGCGCAGACTAAGCCCCAAAGGGCATCAAGGCGCCTAGCTCAATATTGATAGATTATCTGTCCCAGGAGCTGATTACTGGTAGGCTTTCTTAAAATACCATGTTTTCAGGGCCTTTTTGAAGAGGGAAAGTGAAGATAGAGACTTAAGTTCCAGAGGGAGTGCATTCCAGAGACGGGGGGCGACTGTAGAAAAAGCTCTACCTCCCCATCTGGTCTTCTTGGTCCTAGGGATAGCCAGAAGATTTTGTTGCTGTGAGCGCAGACATCTGCTGGGGACATAGCTGGATAGAAGTGCACCCAGCCCAACTGATGTTTCAGTTTTAAGAGCGCTGTGTACCAGACAAATGATTTTGAAAGAAATACGATGCTCTATAGGAAGCCAGTGTAGATTCTTTCTGGCTAGTGTTGCCGAGGAGGATCGGGGAGTGTCCAGGACGAATATTGCAGCCGCATTTTGAACAGTTTGCAGTCGTTGTATTAGTCCTTTGTTAATCCCTGCATACAGTGAGTTGCAGTAGTCCAATCTTGAACCAACAAGTGCAACCACTGTCTGTTTCCTAGCTTGCGGGGAGAGATAATGTACTATTCGACGGAGAATTTTAAGAATTCCCCAGCAAGTAGCCACTGTTCTATTAACCTGAAGGGTCATTGCCAGCGAGGTGTCGAACATAACCCCAAGGTTCCTAGCTGAATGGGAGGGGACCGGGCAGGTTCCCAAGGATTGCGGCCACCACTCACTTGACCACACATCCTGATCCTTTCCGAAGATCAGCACCTCAGTTTTATCGCCGTTCAGCTTCAGGGAGTTGACTATCATCCAGTCAGAGACTGTTTGCATGCAACTCCTGAAGCTGGAGGCGGAGGTACTGACCGGTTGGGCTAGTGACACCATAATCTTAGTGTCATCTGCGTATGACGTTACTTCCATTCCCTGAGCTTTAACCAATCTCGCAAGGGGGGCCACATAAATGTTAAATAGGGTTGGGCTTAAAGCCGACCCTTGTGGTACCCCACATTGCAGAGATGTAGCAGGGGAGAGGTATTCTCCTAGTTTAATCCTCTGTTCTCTAAGGTCTAAAAAAGAGGACAGAAGGTCCAGGGCTGACCCCTCCACTCCCATCTCCCTCAGACGAGATGTTAAAATTGAGGGAGATAGGGTGTCAAATGCTGCGGTCAGGTCGAGTAAGGCCAGCAGTGTTGTCTGACCCTGATCTACCTTCATTCTGATGTTATCAGTAACCATAGTAAGTGCAGATTCTGTACTATGGAGTTTCCTGAACCCATGCTGGGTATGATCTAAAAACCCAGAGGAGTCCAGGAACGCAGACAGATGCATAAGAAGAGAGCTCCCCTAACTTAGGATCTATCTTCAGTAGAAGGGAGCGGCGATGATCCGCTGAGAGGGCACAGTTAGCGTTGCCCAAAAGACACATTGATCTCTGCGCCCAAACCGCCATGTCGTCCGTGGGAAGGGGTCGACCTGACTCCCTGTACCGCTCTGCCAGCTCTATAATCTTAGTCAGCGGTCCGACCACATCAAGGAGTTTGTTTTGATAGGCCCTCCATGACCTATCTATCCCCTTCTCAGGATCCCTTATGTTTTTACTAAAGAAGGTTCACAACTTCGGATCTATCTCTGGCAAAGCTGTGACCTTGTCAGGTAGAGAAGGACGGGTTCATTCTGATCTGAGACGGGCCCTCACCTCCTGAGAAAGTGGTTGTCTGATCTTATTACCAACATAGTCAGTCACTTTCTTGTCTGCGACCCATTCTGTCGAGCGCGGCCTGAAGATCCCCGTAGGGTCAAACATGACAGGAGGGGCACCCTCTGTGTCCTCCGCCTCGGAGTAGGAGGATTGTGGGTGCCAAAGCCGTCCCCAATCCTGCGTCTCCTCCGAGGAGCCCTCCTCATCCTCAAACTCACCCTCCCCCGTGTCGGGGAACCCCTCTTCAGGGTCACAATCCATGACGACCTCATCGCTGGCAATCCCAGGTACCTCCTCCTCCATAAGCGTTTGTGCACTTTTGAGAAATACTTCAGTCAGCCGGCTGAAGCCCTCAAGGTTCCCTGTGTGGCGCTTAGGAGCCTTATGTGGGTGAGACGAAATCACCCCACTTGGCCCAACCCCCCTGTCTCCCAGTATCCCTGTGCCCTTGAAGACATTGGGCAGGCAACCAGTCAATGCTGTCCTGCAGGGGGGTCAAAGCTTGGTAATGGCCTGAGAAAGCAGATTGTCCACCCCTGCAGGAAGGCGCTAAGGGGGGACCTTATCCTGTTCCAAGGACTGTGAGGGCGCATAATCATGGTCTTTTTGGGACTGTATAACAATGGAGGGCGGGAGCACTGAATATAGGCAAAAAAATATGACCTTTGATATCAAGGGTAGCACCCTCGCCGGTGCTCCCTAAATCAGGCTCTGTAAAGGTAGCGATAAAAATTGGGCAAAAGCACTGACACTGCCCAGAGTGGAAAGAGAACCTGCAGCAATGTTTTAATTCAATATTGGGGTATGCCCTTAATTTGTTCTGCAGCGTAGTGTCAGGCAAGGATTGGGGGAGAGGGACACGAGCAAAGAACGCTCACTTTCCTCAAGTACACACGAACCACCAGAGCGCAAAGAGTAGCTCAGGTGATCATAAAAGCGCATTAGTGGCACGAAACAGCGCCACCTAGAGCACCCGCGCGGTAAAAGAATTTGAGGCCTACCACGCACATGAAATAGATCAAAGTCTGAAAGAAAGCAGTCCCATCACAAAGCCAACAAGCGCTCTATTCAAAACTAAGGCAACACAAGTCAGAAAAGCCCAAAGTCTAACCCCCTAAGTGAGGAGAAGGCATGAAGGGACTTAACTGACAAGGCAGCAGTGAGGAAAGATGAAGGACTACGCTGCCGACTATAATATACGGACTGTTGGAATGTGACTTGATTGTACTGTTGGTGACCATAGTTAATCCCGGTGTTAATGGGAGTTGTAGTTTTCATGTGTTGTTTTTTTTATGTTTCTTTAAAAAACTCTTAAGAAAGAGTGAAGAAAGAAATGCATAATCCTTGCCTCCGGTCCTGATATAGAATAGTCTTAGAATTCCAATAATGCTTTTCTTTACTACCGTACTTGCTACTTGGTAGGTTTTCCTTTGATTTGTACTACGATTCCTGACAATTGAATAATACAGGGGCATATTATCAAGGGGGTTTATCTCCGCTTTTTGGCTTTAAAAGCCAAGAAAGCGGAGATAAAATTATCTCCCTATTACCTAGCTGTCGCTAACACCAGTTAGCGACAGCTAGTAGGAGATAGCGACCATCTTGGGCCCCACTTTGCATGTCAGTGATATTTATCACTAATGACAAGCAAAGTGGGCGTGCCAAGATGTTAGCGACTGGAAACAGTCGCTAACATCGCTTTCTCCTATTACCAACTTTTGGAGATATTCGCGCTAAGCGCGAATATCTCCAAAAGCTAACACCTGCCCTGAGCAGTTCTTCGCCATGTTATCCAATGGGAGGTGGATAACATGGCTAAGAGCATTAGCTCGGTAATGCATGAATATCGCTGACTTTTCAGCGATATTCATGCATTGCGGCCGATTTATATCGCATTTGCGATAAACCTTGGTAATACCAAGGTTTATCTGCGATAAAAACTCGCCGCAGCTCAGCGGTAAATTTTTGTCTCTAACCAAGCAATAGCGATAATTATCGCTATTGCTTGGTAATATGCCCCACAGTTCCTTCAACCTATATATATATATATATATATATATATGTATATGTATATGTGTATATATATATATATATATATATATATATATATATATATGTCCAACACAACCCAGAGTTACGAAAAAGAATTTCACACAGGTGCCGCGGCCTCAATTCTTCAAATGCTTTATTTATTTATGCACGGGTACCCGTATATATGTATTTACAGTGTCTGACACTTCGTAAAAAACTGTTTGTCTGAACAGTGACCCTGATGTGCCCCGTGAGTCCTTAAGAAATACGAAATTCTATAGGGTAGTGGCATCTGATATTTAACTCAGCAACTGTGTGAAGACTAGGAAATAATCTAAAAGGAAAAACAAGGGGGCACTACTCACAGTGGAACCAGGGTAGTAAATTATTTTAAGACGAACAGTGGTTCCTGTGGAATATATAATGGATACAGCTCCGGTGTTTCCAAGCTACCCTTGTGGGTTGTTGGGAAATCAAGTCCCGAGACTGACCTTTTCCATTCAAAACTAAGTTACGGAGCTGATTAGACCCTAAGAGAAATCTTGTACAGATTCTTGGCAAAAGAATACTACATTTATGATCCACCTCACTTACTTCTTCCCTCGTACTAAGGCTTAGGTTAGGTACACAGGGGTAAGCGTATTTTAGAAGCACCAGTTGAGTACTTTTAGCCTCTGTTATTTATGTATGTATTTATGCATGGTTTAGGAACCATACAATGCTCTTACAGTGTTATTTATTCTACTTTTTCTACTGTATGCATTATATTTTACAACCAGTTTTACGATTGTAGCAGTTCATTTGTTATGCTTGAGAAAGAAGACTGTTCAATAAATCCTTTTATTGAAAACGCCTGTCTATCTATCTCTGTGCACCTCTGGTGAAACGAAGCATGCACAATTGACTGAGTGAAATATATATCTATTGTTTCCACGTCTCTGAAGATCAGTTTTATCTTGGGGAAATAAGGTTGTCATGTTTATGCGGTTGTCAGAAACTAATCCCTTCTTGTGAATTCGAGAACGTTTCTAGTGACCTCTGAGCTAGCTGGCACTCACAATTAAGTCTAGTATATTCGATAGAGACCTAGTAGACCTCAGTCCTACGTCTAATCTATAGGATATAATGCGCAAAGCCTATTGGGAATATAGGAACTACACTACAAGGAGCCCAACGTTAGCTAATTTAACGCTAGATACTAGAGTAACTCAGTCGTTCTTTTCACAGAGACCTCTTTTTCCCATAAATACTACAATAGGCCTCTGGAGTGGGTCAAAGGATAAAATATCCGCCTTAACTGAGCAGGACGAAAATCCTGTGTATTAGGTTTTGGTTTGTTCAACGTGGAAGGATACAGTGTTCCAAAATATTGTGCCTTATCTTTGTTTCCTTGAAAACTTTCTCTGCAAAACTTGCAACAAAATGCAAGATAGCGACGAAGAGAACGGTGGACCTGCAGGCACTACTACCCGACCGGGTTTAGACAGGTCTCCAACAAAATGACCCGGATGATATAGTCATCCCAGAAAACGTAAGAAAAGCCATAGCTATAAAGCTTATAGAAAATGGCCTATCACCGAGAGGTAGTACACTTATATTCGTCATAGAGGCACATGAATATCGGCAGACAGAGGCATTTTATTTATGGATTGTCTTTCCACAAGCAAATCCAACAACACATGTGTTCCACTTCTATAAGATGGAGGAATATTCAGCGGAATACGTTCCTTTCGAGGACGTTGAAATTCCACTAACTTACAAAGAGCATCAGCTCTGGTTTAAAGGCGCCCTACAACATCAAAATCACATTACCAGGCTCGGTCCGCTTGGTAGACCAGGAGCAACATGGCCGGTACTAGCCAGCTATACACCACATCCTAACATTGAAAGAATGTCAGATGTAGAACTGTTAACTCAGCTAAAGCAATTAATTAAAATACATAGACAATTGGTACAATATGTCATGCGGACCTTACCGGTCCAACCTGCTATTAGAATTCCAGAACACACCCCTCATCAGGGGAACACAAACAAAATCACACCACAGACTATACAATCAGTCATTGGTAAATTACCCGCAAAAAAGGGAACAAATTTCATTCTGGTTAGCCCAAAAAATTACTCAAATAGAGGCAGTATTTCCCGATAGTACATCTCATGAAAAACACAGGATTCTAACAATCTGTTTTCCAATAGGGATTGCACCACACATGGAGGACTGTGACACTTGGGTTACAGTCTTTGCTTCAATCTACACAAAAACACATGGTGTCCCGTCTATGGCGGTAATACCAGACGTTGTGAGACAGATTCAAAATGTGTAGGGTGAAAAATCCTATGAAGAACTAGGAAGAGATAGTTTGGGAGGGAAACCTGTAAAGCCTAACTAACAGAAAATCCTGAAAAAGTTTTTATCAAAAATAATCTAACTACTCCTAAAAAGAAATAGGAAAATAGTAGACAGCCACTTCCTAAAGAGAAGCGCTCTCAGTCCAGAGGTAGATCTCCTCAAAGGGAGCACTCTGAAAAGAGGTGTAAACTTAGAAATAGGGATAATTTAAGAAAACCTGATAGATATCAAGATACTGATACACGATCCTCTCGCACCTTTCAGACTTCCTCGCAGAAATCCCAAAGAAGAGGACGATCAGAACACAAGGAAGAACGCGCGAAGTCCAAAGACGATCAACACGTTCCAAAAAATAAATAAACTCAATTCTCCAAAAAGAAGGTAGCAAGTATTAAAATCAGACATGCCGAGGCTCTTGAGGACACAACTCAAGAACGGGGAGTGGGCCCAGACAATGCTGGACAGCGCAGCAAAGTTCACCATAGCTCGCAGGATCCTGAAAGATCATCTTGAGACAGTGGATCTGAATGAATGCATTCAGGTTGAAACTGCTGACACCAAGGTTAGTGTACCCCATAAGTTATATGAAGTAACACTTCAGTTTGAGGGGGACATAACGAGAAAAATAAAAGAACTCTTTTGGTAAAAACAATCCAAGGGTTATGACATCCTTCTGGCCGAAAAAGACTGGCCACCTGAATTTGTCAGGGAGTGCCCACATGGCGAAGAAATAATGATGCAAGCCTTCTCTAATCATAATCCTATTCATAACAAATATACCTATGCCAGGAAATGGGCTGTGGCCCAGGCTCCAGCATTATATAAAAATCATGTGGGATGGGATGAGGACTCTCCTCACCATAAAATCCAGTTAAAAAATCAACCTACTGCTCAGAGGCAGTATCCAGTAAAACAGGAAGCTAAAAAACAAGTCAGGGAGATCTTAGATCAACTTGAATACCAAGGGGTGATTGAAACATGCACCTCGTCAATGAACAATCCTTTGTTTCCTTTCTCCAAACCAGATGAAACATATTGTCTAGTTTTGGATCACAGACATTTAAACTCTTGTTGCCAAACTTTTGCAGTACAAAATTCACACAGTACAGCACTGATGAATAACATCGTTCGCAAAAAATATAAAACTACATTAGATATTTCAAACGGTTTCTTCTGTCAAAACATTGCACCAGAGAGCAGGTATTTGACTGCTTTCTCAATATTGGGGACACAACAACACTTTTGTCGTCTCCCCCAAGTCCTAGATTATTTAAAGCCAGAGTAACAGAGTTACTACAAAAGTATGATGATGAGGCTTCATCTTATGTCGATGACATCTATCTTACAGATGATGATTTGGACAGGCACTTGACCAGGGTGAACAACATAATACTTGGATTCGCCTCTGAAGGGTATGAATTCAACTTTAAAAAATCAAGAATTGCCCACCTCAACGCCCTATTCTTAGGATACAAACTTTCAAGTGAAGGCAAAAACTTAGCAGCAAACTTTTCAGAGAAATGTGCGCTGCTCCAACCTCCACAGTCGCTGAAAAACTTACAGTCAATTTTTGGATTCCTAAACTTCAGAAGAACTTACATTCTGAATTACGCAGAAAAATTTAAACCTCTCAACAAACTAATCAAACCTGATTTCAAACCAACTAATTGGACTCAAAAACACACAGTACAAACAGACATGTTGGCAACAACACACTTACAAACACACAACAATGTATGCAACCTTATAATCCGAATCATCCCAGGGAGATGCGGATTCACATACATAACCGTTAATGAACGTGAAAAGGTACCAATAGCTTACAAATCATACTTCTACACACAAGCTGAAATTAAATACACTTCAACATAAAAAATTCTGACAGCGGTTCAGACTGCTGTAGCAAAGGACAGAGCACTCGCACAGGGTAAGCGCATAAAAGTCATTACACCTGTACCTGCCTTAGAGGCAGTGACAAAGGCAAGCATTCCAAATGCAAAAGCTCTACATCCAAGATGGATACAATGGGTTAATTCTCTTGCTGCAACAGACGTTGAATACGTTTTTGACCCTTACTTGAAGACACAAGAATTTCTCCAATACGAACAAGAATGTCCTCTGCCTACTGAAGTTCTACCTCTAGAACATTACGGCTGTATAATATATACATACGGATCAGCACAGCCCGCAATTGGGGGTAAACAAGCTTATAGTGCAGCGTGCGCGATTGTTATGTCACTGGCGCGATGGTAAATTCAGACCTATGGTCACAAAAACTCAATCTCTAGGAGACTGTACAGCTCAGCGAGTTGAATCACAGGCTTTCAAGATGGCGCTTGAAAATACCGATTGCGAATTCCCCCTCACTTATAGTGTGCAATTCGTATTACTGCGTCCAGTATTACAATGAATATCTGCAGAATTGGGTTCAAAATGGTTTTAAAGACGCAAAAGGTGGCACAATAAAGCATAAAATGCTTTTGGAACAGGTAGTTCTTTTGCAGTAAGAACTACAAAAGACTATGGTGATCCATACACTGAGTCATCAGGGTGATGGCGTTCACGTTGAAGGGAAGGGAACTCATTGGCTGATGAAGCCGCGAAGGCAGCTGTGTAAACAGCTTCCGTAGCTACAATCAATCTTTCAAAAAAAACAATAGACGGTGAAACCATGCTCGCTGTCAATGCCACGAGCAAAGGCAGCGGAGCCGCATTACCTCTAAATTATCCACTCGAGTATACTTACATAATTGATGCAAACTTTGTTCCTTTTGCTCGAATCCCTGGAGTGGGGGATAGGGTAATTCCAAACAGGAACTGGAGAGGTGCTCTGATTCACGAAGAACATATGGGAGAGGGTCTGATACATCAAGGGACCTCTAAATCTCTAATAGAATTAGAAGAGATGTACTGGTGGCCAGGGATGAAAGCTCACCTGTACGAATTTGGAATTAATTGCGATGACTGTTACAAATACCACGCTTTGAACACCACCATATTCCTGACTACAGTGTAGCCAGCCCAGTACAGACATCATTGTTAGATAGCAATAGATTGTACATGCTCAAATGTCCCAATGGAAAAAAGCGGTCCCACAAATACTAGGACAAGATTCATTTGGATATGGCCTCAGCACTCGACTGACGCCCGAACTGTTATAAAAGATTTGCGAGTCTTTATCGGCACATACGCAATCGGCACGCTACATTCTGACCAGAGTCCTGCATTTAGCTCCAGGGCGTACAAGGAGGCCATGGCCAGCTTGGGCGTGGCATTGCGATTTTCGAGTCCATTCCATCCTGAGGGAAATTCGGTTGTGGAGAGAAAAAACTGTGACATAAAGCAATCTATAACAGCTAGGGTATTAGGTTTGGGTGATGGATGGGTCAAACATCTAATACATGTCCAACGTAGTCTTAATAACCTGCCAAGAAATTCTCTGGGTGGAATCACTCCATATGAACTCCTTTTTGGTACTAGAATGTTGGATGAAGACCTCGATCAGCACACTTCAGTGGTGGAACAAAAACCATTTGATATCAAATATCGTTTGGCTGTTTTACAAGACTTAAACGAAACAAGAAGAAGTCTAAGCAACACCAGTGAAAAGCCAATGACCACTGAAGAAAAACCACCTGTCCCAGCAAGACGGTTCTGGATTTCAAAGGTTGGGGATCTAGTCAGGGAGAAAATAGCAGACAAGAAGGAATTTGGGCCTTCTTACAGAAAACCAGTACCTGTACTAGCAATCCACGGATCAAGAACAGTGCTACTGCTGCCCCTTGCTGGAAGAAAGGAGAACCGGTCTGTATCGATTGACCTGGTAAAACCACACCGTGTGGCCGATAATAAGTAGTAGGCCCAGTGGGCTCCCAAGATGTAGCAGGTGACCAAATCGTGCTACCATCCAAGAGGTTCAAACTGAAAGACTCATCACCTTTGAAGATTCTAAAGTGAGAAAAGAAGGACTATGCAACAAAGCCATGGGACTTGTGCATCTTGAAACCCAAATAACAGTTCGTCAAGAAACTCCCATCTACAATGATGTAGCATCTGACTATAAAAACATGTCAAGGGAATAAGCAACTCCAGCGATTTCAAAGAATCCGGATGCAATACTGACTATTGACAGAACTGCCTCTGGCTATTTTATCAACTTTGATAACTTTTCTGAGGATCCCAGTGAACCTGAAACTACGCCAGCAAATAAAACTTTCAAGGAAAAATTAACAGAACTTGGTCAAGAGCTTGCTAAAACATATATCTGGTTTCACCATTGGTTGAATTTTGGATTGGGTTAGGTGTATTTTTTCTCCTGCTATGACTCATTCTTGTTTTAAGTCTGGGAAAGCTGATAGATGGAAAACGCATTAAAATGGACACAGCAAGTAAGAACATCAACTTGCCTCTGAAGCCACACAAATCATCTCATTGTGGACAACGAGGCCTGTCATCAGTGATATCAGTGTCACAGCGGTTCCTCTACCTGGTGGAAAAGCTTAGGATACAACTGATTATGACATTTATGGCCCTGTCGAGCTGCTGAAAATTCCACACCAATTTAAGGTTTCCTTGAGTGATTTCATTTCCCCCAGCACATTGTCTGATGATTGGGACTTTGAAACTGTTAATAACATGATGGCAGACTTAGAAATATCAGCACAATTTACAAAACATGAATACTTAGAAGGTTCATAATATTATGAAGAAATGTATTGATTTAATCATTTTAGTCATCATTACTTGCATAAATCTGCAAACCCTAGAAATGTTTTAACTTATAATCAAAAGGAACATTGTCCAACACCTCCAAAAGGTAGTTCTAAACATGTGTTGGAAAATTTCCATATTTCACAGGTTTTAATGTCGCAACCCCCGAACGTTTTTACTTTAAAAGTGTTAAAAAGACAGGCATGAAAAGTATGTAGACAAATACTAAACCAATTTATTCTGTGGCCCTTTATGCTCAATTGTCCACCTTAGGCTTTGACTTTTGGAAAGACAACATTGAGACAAAAACTGTTTGGGGCACAAAGGACTGGCAGGTACAAGGTTTAGAAGCATTGTTCAGAGCCTGCATTATCCCAGAACAAATGATGTTTTTAAATGACACTGTTCAACAGACATATTGTCTTGGCATTGCTAAGATCAAATATTTAAACAAACCGTCCATACCGAAGCCCACACCTGATTGTAATTTAACTTCAAGTGAGGAGGTAGACGTTAAACTATATTTTACAACAGAACAGAACAAATCCTGAATGGAAAAAATGGTTATTCTGGCCCACAGACACGAATAACTGTCAAGATAGATTCCCGAACAAGACACAAGGGTTCACAGTAACCAGATCCAAGATATATCCAGAGACAACATCCAGGGATAACAACTTATAGTGTAGGTAAACTATGCCTTGAGTAGCTGAAGAAATCGACCCTTCCAGAAATAAAACAACACTTATCTTTGCTTAAAGATGGCATTGATTTATGAGAATTCTTACTGGGACCTCGTAATCCACGTCATAAACGTTTCATATTCACCGGTATATACGCTGCATACAATGAAGCATGGAATGTCACGCAAATTGAAACAGCTGAAAGAATACGAGAAATTGATCATTTAAACTTGTAGAAATCACTCTCTGTAGTTGACAATGGGTTTTACAACACTGTCTTCCAGAACATATTCTTTGCACAGCATTGTATCCTCTGCCATAGACATAATGGAACAGGACTTGCTAATGTTACAATATGGCCAGTCTAAATTACGTTCTATAATGCTGTTAGGTTGGACGTTACAAAACCTTTGTTCTGGCTATGTGCCTTGGCGTTTAATCAACACTACGTCATTGTTTACTATGTTTGACCTTACAAATCTCGTTGGCACAGAGGGGCGCAGACTAGATGGTGCTGAGCATAGAAAAACTGGAGAGATTACCATTGACAGTTTTTGAGAAACCATCAGTTGAATGGAAAATACATGGCACCATCACAATATCGGTAACGACTTTCCAGTTTCAATATTGCTTCAAACAAATACCAGCAGGCCTGTATGAAAGGTTGGGTAAAGAATACATTAAGTCGACCTTGGATTTACCATACACACACAAATGTTGGAGTGGGTGAAAGGAGGTATTTCTTAGTGGTAACAATTGTGAAAACTCACTAAGCGGTACATTGTTATGTCAAGGTATTAATTTACACGGAGCCTGCGAAGGTTCTTCCAATATCCTTTCTTGCCACCTGCAAGGTTCACCCACAGCGGTGATAGATCCAATTTTCAGGCAGATTTCCAATGGTAGCTACATTATGTTAAATGATCACAGCTGTTGTGGAATGAGGCCAGGAATAGGCTATCTCGTTAGTGTGTCAACCAGGGTCACTTGTTGTATGCAAGTATTGTTTCGAAAAACTAAGACAGACGCCGCTATGGCCTTCACTGAAATCTCTTCTATTCGAATTGATACTTTAAGCAGAATGAAAGCCATTCTTATACAAAAAACGGTGCCACTGACCTCGTCCAGAGAGACGTATGATCTGCAAATTGCAAGGACTTCTGCAGAGATACATGCATTATTATCAACAAACTGCCCAATACATTTTGCAGAAATGTTAGGTCGTATCTTTAACATGTCTGATACCAGCGGTATTGCACATGTATTTAAGACGATTTTGATCGGGACTGTTAGCACTCTTTGAAGCAGTCCTGGGCCTTTTTTTTAATTTCATACACTCTGTGTTTGGCGGCCTGCCTCTCATTTTGGAACTCGTAGCAGGGATCTTATTTTTATTCCTCCTGCTCCGTTATGGCAAATCCGGCCACAAGGGATGCCCAAGTCAGCATGTAGAATGCGCTCCAGGCCATGAGGTATCGTGAACGCATAACACAGATCCCTAGCTTGGCTCGTTTGAGAGGTCTGAATACCACATGGTTCCCGTCATTCAGACCAATCTGGCAAGATTGCATCTTACCTGTTCTATGATGCCTGCTTTGTGGAGAGGAATGCGTGTTGGATATCTGTCTAACACTACCATCGGTTATGCCAACGGATGCTGACACATTACTGGGTCCAGTAACGGCTCAAGTGTTGTGTTGCCCCCAGCGGTTACCAATCCTGATGACAGCATTCATTGAGATCACACCGGCAAATCCGACTGGAGGTGAGATACACGTACCAACATGCATGCAGGTACCATCTGCTTTGAACAATGCTAACGCTGCTGACTCTGATGGCGATGCTTCACATCTGTGCAGAATTGACCTTCTTAATGGAGTGATCGAACTTTCACCTACTGTGGTAGACAATTTCTTTGCCAGCCTTGATGACTTAATGTTTTCTCCTGACACAGAGAATAACTTTTGAAATTATCACACAGCGTTCTTTTTGAACTCTGAAATTCGACCTTCACTTTTTTCAAAATAAAAGCTTCCAAGTTTGGAACTCTATTTTGCTACAATTTAATTTGACTTTTTTCCAAAACAGACTGAACTTTTGACTACTTCCTAGATCCAGTATTGACATAAGGAACAAATCAAACTAGCTTGTATATTCTGTTATGGAATGTTCTCAACCTTTTTTCTGTATCTAGAGCCATTTCATAAATGTAAATTTTGTGATTCATTCGGTTAGCATTATATCATATCATATGCTTACAATGAAATCATTGCTTTTAGATAATACTGTACAAATGCTCATTTTGTGTACAACTATTTTTTTAAATACATTTCATGTATTTTTGGGTGGGATTGCAAAAACACATACTCTGGCTTCTATGTTTTAGTATTTACTCATAGATTAACATAATAATGTGGAGTGGGTGTTGTAAACCATTTTAGGACACTTTTGCAATTTTCCAGATTCATGCCCTTATATAGGTATAAATCACTATGTCCTTATATAGGCATAAGAATCATAACCATATTTGGTCATAGCTCATGCAGTGCAAATACTGCAGGGCCACTTCCACTATTTCCGAAAATCTACAACGATTTCTTGGAAAACTCGGCTTCAGCAGCTAGGGACTTTCCCTTGCTCGAGAACTGACTTGTCCAAGAACTCATGGAGTTTTCAAAGAACTGAGACTCTTTGATGACGTTATTATGTCCACCTTTACGTCAAACTCGGCAACTTCAAGGTATAAATATGCCCACACTTGCCTTAGCAAACACACAGTGGTTTGGAGCAGTTCGAACAAAGTTGTCATGTTTATGCGGTTGTCAGAAACTAGTCCCTACTTGTGAATATGAGAACATTTCTAGTGACCTCTGAACTAGCTGGCACTCACAATTAAGTCTAGTATATTCGATAGAGACCTACTAGACCTCAGTCCTACGTCTAATCTATAGGATATGTTATTCCAATGCGCAGAGCCTATTGGGAATATAGGAACTACTCTACATACTTACCATGTGTGGTAATGTCCCAATAATTCATTTTCCAGCAAACCTGGGGAAAACATCCCAGTGCAGCTCTCAGTGAATGAGGATATTAGTAGCAGCCTCCAGGAAGAAACATGCATTGAAATCTGTATTCTTACACCACAAAAAAGTAACAAACACATAAAAGCACAAGTTGAATAAGCAGAATGCAGCACACATGGAAAGATGAATAATCAGGGAGAAATGTCAACATTTCTCCTTGCTACTCCTGCTGTAGGGAGGCACAAGATTGTGGCACTGCCCCAGGTTTTGGATATAATATAAATGTGAGGAAGCAGCAAAGTCCATGGGTGGTACTTGGGAATACCCACAGTGTTGTATCCCAGCAACCTTGCTATTGTGTTTGCAGTCTAGAGATGGTTGCTATGACAGACTTCTAATGTTCTGGAAGATTGGAGTCACTTGGTGGGCAGTTGGTGCAGATGCAGACATGCCCAGGGGTTGCTCCCATGTAACTTAATAAACATATTTACAACCTAATCTCTACAGTGCCCTTCTTAACCGCATCAATGCGGCGGCTTTTCCAGCTGTGTGCGGCATTTTTCGAAATACCGCGTTACATGACGAGCTGAGTCGTCATCAGCACACGGCGGGTAAGCCTGATGACGAGCTGAGCTCATCATCAGCATCGAAGTGGTTAAAACACAGCAACACCCATGGAACAACTCAATGACGCAGAGTAAGCGAGGCAGTGACTTGCGCTGCTTTGCCTTACTTTATATCTACAAGACCATGAAAAGCCATGCTGGGTGGCTTAATGTGGACTTGTTGATATGGCTAAGCCCCGCTACTGGAATGCCATATGCATAAATGCTAACATAATACTTTGATCTTCCGACAAAGTACCTCAAGATTCATGCAATGACCCATTTCACATGATGAAGCATGTGCACGAACACAATGTTTAAGTGTACCATACATAAAAATGTAGGTTCAGAACCTAAGTAACACAGCACATACATGTTTATTATAGTCAAATCCACCAGATACCACAACAATCCCTTAGGATGATGTTCCAAAATCCTGCCTTTGGTGAATATTCATTCATTTAAACATTTGTTTCCGAGCACAAGTCAGTAGATGATGAGAGTGACATAAAAAAAACTTAGGCACAACATCATTAACTAATGCAAACATCTTAATTAACACATGTGCATGTCATGATACACAATTCACACTTTTAAAATATTGTGAAAGGTTGCTGTCATGCTTGTTATCATGTCCTGTTCTCTAATAGTGATGCAGAAGTAATTTCACAATCAAATGTATGCATGATCAGCTAGCTTGGATAGCACACACTAGCAACTTTAATTTTTAAAATGCATAGCATACATGTAGCATAGTATGCTCTATGTGTGTCACAAATGTTCACCCTCACAGCTAAATCAATAAAGGCTTAAACAGCTTGTCATTTGCACTGCTTGGACAGTGTACACATGCATGACATAAATGTACTTAGAAAAGCATAACTGGCTATGAGGAAGGCAGAAATGTAAATCCATGAAAGCTGCACCATCCTCTGACCTGGAGGCCAATACATCCTCATGCTCCTCTAGTCCAACCATCTGACTTCAGACATGTCTTCAGACAAAAGTGGAGAGACTCCCAACAGTACACTTTATTCTGTGGAATATAGAGAGACTCTTACAGTATGACCTCAGATGTGTCGTAAGACAAATGAGCAGCCAAGCAACAAGGCTAAGGTGGCTATCTGGAAGGAGATTGACTAGAGGTTCTCTGTAATGGACTTCTAGACCTGGAAGGACAAGTAGTTGAGGAAACACTTGTAGGACCTATGCTATTGGTGATGTATAACAGCTTTGGGCATGCTGTAAAGTTTCACACAGCCTAAGAAAAAGTGAGTTCCTGGCTCACATTACACCAGAGGGACATGTTGACAGTGTCTTTCACAGATCTACATTAGCAGATAATCTTTATTGCTTGATTAATTAAAATCTTAGCAGTCTATACAATAAACAGATAATTAGCGCTGCTTCATATTCCCTTAAAAGCTAAGACTCTGTATTCTAAAATCTAGAAGTTTACTAGTTAAAATTACATATACTAAAATTATGTTTCACTTCGTTAGTTCAGATAGAGACTATATGCAAATCTAAGTGTTAAAAGTCAAAACACTATATTCTAAAATTGTCCTAAACTTCATTAGTTCAGGCAGAGTCTGTGTACAAGTCCTGAGTTTTCGTCTTCTCCTGGGTCCATGGGTCTTAGTTGGGATCATAGGTAAGCACCTGGCAGGGAACCTCAGGCGCAGTTGCATATACCCCAGTTTCTCCGCCTAGTTTTGCTTGTGCTTCTTCCATAAAACGGACAAAGCTGCAGAGTAGCCTGACGTTGGCCCCTTCGAAACACGCCTTCACTGCCTGTCTGCAGGACCGTATATGCAATGCGTTTATATGTGGTTTTAACAGTTCTCTCCTCTCCAGGTCGAGAGCCTTACAGATACACAGGAGGTGCAACACATCTTCCTTGGCTTCTCCACATAGTCTGCAGAGGGTGGTTATTGGAGGTCTTTTCCAAGGGGGCATATGAGTTTGGGCAGGTAGAATCCCCATCCTCATTGCCAAGAAGCGTTCCTTCAATGTTCTAGAGAAGCTGGTGCCTAGGTACGATTGTGGTGAACATTTTGAGTAGCTTTGAATTACGAACCAGCTGTGTGCCCTCTTGTTTAGGTCTGCTCGATCTTTTTGAATAGAGACGAGGTTTATTGACTTGTTAACTAGGGTTTTCACATTATTGTAAGGGAGACCAGATTCCCAGATGTTCTGAAGGGCTAACTCGCTGATCCCTAGTTGAAGATAAGCCTTGGCCGGGGAATTGTTTTTCCTTGTGATTTCTTTCCAAAGAAATGAATTCAGTGATCCGGCCATGGAGCTCTTTATTTTGTACCAGGTTTTAACGTACACACCTTTCCGGTTTATTGTCTGATTTGGGAATCCAAATTCCAATCTTAGTTGCGCTGGAGAGGTGTATTTTGGCAGATTGAATATTATTCTCAGCGCTTTGGAGACTGTTTTGTCTAAGATTGTTTCGTCCTTCCCTCTCATGGCCTCGCTGCCGTAAGTTATCGTTGGGAGGAGCTTAGCTCGTAGTACTTCGAGCAGCGGGAGCAGGTTTGGACCAGTTATTTTATTTTTCAGGTATTTCAAGGTGATAGCCAGGAGGGTCCCTCGCCTTTGTATTGCCTCTTTTTGTTGGTTGAATAAACCTTTGTTATCGATAATTGTCCCTAGACATTTGTACTCTTTGACCACTTCAAGATTAGAATCTCCCAGCTGCCATTTTGAACGTCTTTTTACACGTCGCTCATTTAGTACCATAATTTTTGATTTGTCTAAGTTGATTTCCAGCCTGTTCCTTGTGGCAAAGTAGTTTGTGGTGTTAAGTAAATTCTGTAAGCCTACTTGAGTTTGACTGATTAGGACCAGATCGTCGGCATACAGTAGGTTTGAAAGTGAGTGGCAACCCAGATTTGGCGCATGGTGGTTGCAATTGTCCAATTCTAGCGAGAGATCGGCTATGAAAAGGTTAAATAAAGTTGGAGCAAGAACGCAGCCCTGTTTTAGGCCTCTGGTCGTTGAAATCCGCCTGGACACGATGGTGCCACTCCCCAGCTTTATTTGAACCCATGTCTCGGTGTTTAGTAAAATGAGTTGGTTCAGGAGGGGAGGAGGAATTCCCCATCGGGCTAGTTTTGACCATAATTTTCCTCTATCGATACTATCAAAGGCGGCTTTGTAGTCAATGAAGCAAACAAATAACGGTTGGCTGATTGCTTTTGCAGAGTCGGCTAACAGAGGGAGGGCCAGAATATTTGTGGTGGTCCCCAGGTTTTCCTGGAACCCTGTTTGGTTAATTGGGATTAGTGTTTTTTCCCTGGCCCAATCCTGTAGTTCGCCCAATATGAGGCCTGCATAGTATTTGGCCTCGATGTCGATAAGAGCAATAAGCCTATAGTTCTTTGGGTCGCTCTTGCAGCCTTTTTTGTAGATGGGGGATATGATGGAACCTTTCCATGATTCTGGTATTATTCCTGTATTGGTGATGCTTTCAAAGAGTGGTTGTAGTGCCGTGGACCAATATTTAGGGTCTTGTTTGTATAAAATTGGGGGTAAACCGTTTGGCCCTGGAGCTCCCTCACGTCGGCTTTGGTTAATCCTACTCTCGATCATTTTGGAAGAGAAGCGCAACGGCAAGACGTTCCCTTGGAGGTCGCGAGATGGTTGGGCATCGTAGAGCTCAGTTTGGTTTTGCCGATTGCTGTGTGGTTCAGGGTTAAAGTAGGTTTGTAAATGGTTTGCCCAAACGTCCTCCGTTATATGCGAGTTGATGCCTGGTGCCTGTGGGTTCTCAATGCTCTTAACCGTTTGCCAGAATCGTGCGCCGTTGTTCCTTTTTGCGTCATGCAGTAATTTTGCCCATAATGATTCTGCGCTATCTTGCTTTGCGCGCCAAATGATTTTATTTTTCCTGGTCCGGAGCTTCCTTAGTTCTTCTGCAGCTCCATCGATCAAGTCGGTTTGGCGGAGGGTGCGAATTGCTCGATTTATATCTCCCCTTATTAGTCTTAGTTCAGCGTGTTGGATTGAGGATAGGTGGATGAGGTGGTTTTTTACTGCCCTCTCTCCTTGTTTTAGATGGTGCTCACTTTTAAATTTGTGCGAAGCTACTGAGGAGGTGGGCAAACCTAGGGCTTTTGTAAGAGTTTCCCAAGCGAGGATGATGTTTGCTTCTAAGGGTTTAATATCCTCCCACAGGCTTTTTGCCGCAATTGATAGTTTTTCAGGCTCGTGAATTTTGCATTTGATTCTTCTATGTTGATATCTCGTTGTTAGGTGGGGGACCGGATTTGCGTATGTTAAAGCGGTGCCCTGAGCACTGAGGGTGAGTTCTTGTGATTGGTGGTCGCTATGGTCTGACACGCCGATCCTAAAGTCCTTAGTTAGGACAAAAAGTGGTAAAGCAACGAAGGTGTAATCAATTGCTGTGTTAACTAGTTGTCTGTGAAAGGTTGGAGCTTGGGGTCTGTCCCCTAGCGTGCGGCCATTTAGCGGCACCAGCGATAGACTTTCCAGCTCTCTCAGTAAGTCCTTCGAAGTCTTAGTTGGCTTGCCCCACTTGTATTTATCCTGGGAGAAGATCCCCCATGCTCGTTGATTATCCTCTTCTGAGCTGTCTTGATTTTGGTCCTCAGCGAGGAACATATTAAAGTCACCAGTTATAATGTAACTCAATTGATCCGTCTCGGTGATTAGCTCAGTCAGTTCGGTTATTAACTGCTTTGCTCCATTCCTCTTGCTCTGTGGGTGTATATAAATGTTTACCAAAATTAGTTGCTGAAGGTTTCTCTTTCTTTGAATTTGAAACTGGATTGCCATTATTTCGAGGGATGCAGTTTTCTTGCTAATTAGTTCTTTTGCTGTAGATATGGCTTTAATCGAGGCGTAGATGGCTAGTCCGCCTTTGCAGTGACCGTAGTTGGAGTTTCGAGCTGCGGGTAGGTGGTGGGTCTTGAAGCCTTCGAGATGGAGGGGGTCCTCTAGCCAAGTTTCCTGTAGGAGTACCAAGTCGAATTTTTGGAGGTATAACTGAAATGAGTGGTCGTTGATTTTGGTCCCCAAACCGTTAACGTTCCATGAACAGAATTTTAAGGCTCCCTCCATAATCCCCTCTTTGGTGTTGGGTCATGGGTTCTCTGATCTTAGATTTATAGTTTTGGCTAGCCAAGACCAGTCGGTTAAGAGATGGTTTTCTTGTTGGTTTCTGCGTCCCACATTTGAGGGGTTTGGTGTGTCTTGGCCTGCTGGCGAGGTACCACGGGCTCCTTTAAGGACTGGAGTGACTTGACAGTGCCCTCTTGAGCTGGTGGATGGCCTCCTAGTGGAAACAAAATGATGTTGAATCAGTGGGTCAGGATAACCAACTGGTCGATGATGTTGCACTCGGATCCCCCAAGCTTCTAGTTGTAATTCCTCGCTAAGAATTTTCTCCGCTAATTCTGATGTTGCCCATTCGGTCCTAGTTATCTCTTGGTCGAATAGATGTTTAGAAATTTCAAATTTTACTGACAGCAAATCTTGGGTTCTGATACCTGACAAGCTGCCAATTGCATTTAAAAATTGAAGAATATTCCCACGATTTAAAGTATCTGTTCGCCCTTTTGATATATACTCAGGGATGAACAGGATTGTTTTTGAGGTTGCTGGATGACAGTTATTCAGTGCACTTCTGCTGCATAAACGATTGTAGTTACGCTCTTTGCTTGCAGATGTTATTTGTTGTTTTTCTTCTTCTTTGCCTTTACTTGGGCTTGGCTCTTTAGGGATCAGATTTTTCCCGGTACTTGATTGGGGGGGAGAGGTCATTTTGATTTCTAAGTTTGGTTTGACGGCCCACAACGCATGCTGGTTGGTATCGCGTGTTGTTGGATGTCCGTTGTGGGATCTTTGCTTCCTTTTATCTTTAATTGGAGGTTAGCAGTTGTTGAACCAGAAATAACAGCAATTTGGTGACTACAATATCCATCAATTGTCATACATTTTAATTTTGTGAGCCATACACACTTCACAGAGCCCTATTCAAAGACAATACCTACTTGCTGGTTTGCTTTGTGTCTACTGCTATAGTCAATCAAACCAGTATTATAAAGATAGCTTAACTTCTTTAACTTTATTACTGCCACCTACAGGCATTAAGAATGTGAGTGGAGGAGGAGAGAGTTAGAGAGGGAGGGAAATAGAAATTGTGTCATGAGAGACTTCAAACATATATTTGCTATTTATTGAATCAATCATATTCATGAGTTAGATCTTATTCTTCGCAGTATAGGAAAACATTAAAACACATTGCTTCAATGTAATATGTAATGTAATTTCTGTGATTATTGAAACAGCCTTCAGAGAACAGGCAATAAAGCAGATGTTGTAAAACAGTGAAAGAGCCATGCATATCTTCAACCTTTTAAATTAGATTTAGAAAACATAATTGTTAGGCCAGAAGAGTTTGTTAAACATATAGTAAAAACAAATCTAAAAATGTAATTCAATGGACCCGAGTTACAAAGGTAAACTTAGACCTGATGCCTAATTTTAGACCTGAATTCTAAGTTTAGACCTGAAGTCTAAGGGCCCAATTCACAAAAGTAAACTTAGACTTCAGGTTTCTTTTTACCTTTGTGAATTGGGCCCTTAAACCTCCGGTCTAAGGTTACCTTTGTGACTTGGGCCCTTAAACTTTAGGTCTAAACTTAGATTTCAGGTCTAAGTTTACCTATTATGAATTGTCCCTAGTGAGTTTTTATAGGTGATTGCAAGTTACCTACATATTTCAAGAATAGCAGATGAAGATGACAGGGAATGTCTTTCCGGAGGGGATGTATAAAATAAGACAGGCACTAACTAATAAAAAAAGACATATTTATATTTTGAGATTAACGCATTTGACTCTATAAAAGCAGACGGACATGTTATTGCAATCTGATTATTATTTTTCATTTATCAGACAGAATATTGAAAACATTTATCAATTAACAGATTTTGAAACCGACACATGACACAACAACAGAGTTTTCACCTATCACCTTGACACTAGGAGTTAGGGACATTAAATATTAGCTCATAGGAGAGACTCTCTCCTATGTGTGATAAAACTATTTAAATGATAGAAAATCCAAACATGTAATTCAATGAGGCTTCATAGTTAAATACGAGCTGCCTCCTAAGAGTAGGATGTGAGATGAGAGAGAAAGAGAAACGTATGTAACAAGAAATTACAAACCATTAAAGATTTGCAAATTGATAAAAACCTCATATCAGACTTGTAAGCTTACTTTATTCTCTGTAGAGCAAACCAGTAGACATGTTGTCTTGTTTAAATATGATAACTACTGCTGTTTCTTTTAACTGGAAGATTTCTCAAACACTTTTTTAGCAAACAGCCGGGTTTCCACATTAAAGCTTAAGATTGAAAGCCAGAGACATTAATAATTAGGTCACAAGTGACTGACTAGTAGTCTTTCTACAACTAAAATAGTGGCGTAATATAAAACAAATGTAGTTTAATGAGGGTTTATAGATCATTTCTAGTTCCAATCTACATTCAATGAGTGCATCGAGCTGCCTTTTAGCTTTGAGAAAAGGGAGGGGATGAAGAGGAGAGAGAAATAAGAAAATTCAAAAAAATGCAAAATGTGTAAATTAATGCTAATATCATGCTTAGAAATCTTACTCCATGTGTTTTACAATATGATTATTGAGACAGATTTATCATAGGGAATGCTATCAAACACCAGATTGTACAGTTGTGCAGACAATGATAGAGCTTTTTGAAGAAATCAAACTCAGGAAAAATACTCATTGATTGATTGATCAAAATACAAGTCGAAGAGCAGCACATCAAAGAAAAAGGCATTGGTTTGTTGACAAATGTGTGACTACAGGTCAATGACCACATGCCCACCCTGAGTGTAGAGGCCCTAGTAAGATGATTAGAGGATTAGAACTGAGTAGTGGACCTATATACAGCTACAGCACTCACACGGTTATGACCATATAGTCAAAGAAAAGGTTGGATAATATCCTATATCATGTGTGCCCTACTCAGTATACACTGTGTACCCACAAAGTGCTCCCCACACTGGAGAAAATTCATACAAATACAAAGACCAGAGTTGCACCACATGTAAATGAAAGCACAATGTTAGCACATGAATATTTCATAACTAATACCAATAATAATCGAGTAGTCTAATGATATTCATCATTTATTAGTGCTTCATATAAAACTTAACAAAAAAAACAGTCAATGTGATTCATCCAATAGACAATGGACTTCTTCAGGGCAGAAAATCACTGGCATCAAATAATTCTGGGCTGGTCTTTGTATTTGTATGATTAGAGGATTAATCCAATGTCTGAAATTGCAAGTAGATGAAAAGCTTTTTACAACACCTATACTTCTAGAGACAGACTGTATTGAAGGGCTGGGGGCAATATGGTTCTGTGAGTCCTGATGAAGGCCGTCGACCCGTCTGGGCATTAAATTCGGGGCAAAACATGTTGACTTCAGAGGTGGTAGTGTGATAAGCACCCAGTGATTAATCTTGTGGAGTTATAGCACCCAGTGACCATCTACTTATGTTTTAAACCTGCTAGAGACAGCCCACAATAAAGTCAAATACATTAAACATATCTTTAGGTAGTTTTACTCTTGTGCTTTGATTGATCCTTCTGTATTTTTCTAGAGCTTAATTTCTCTGTTAGAGCCCCACCATTGTACAAACAACTGTACAATCTGGTGTTTGGTAGCATGGCCTATGATGAAGCATGCCACTGAAGTGGGTGAGGGCATTGTTCGCAATAACAGGGGATTGCTTTAGAAGGTGTTGGCTACATGGCTAATATTCATCAATTTCTGTGTGTGTTCTGGGTCTAAATAGGGATGTTAAATTGGTAAATCACCCTCTTCCTTCCTTGTAATGTGATGATTATTAAATAAAAACATTCACACGTTTCACTTTAAGGAGTACTTTAAAGAATCCACTCACATGCATAATGTGGCAGAATTTAACTATGAGACTAATGAAGATTGACTAATAAATTTGAAATGGAATGTTTATAAACACTCATTTCACAGGATAAGGCCTTGAAAGGTTTGCAAATGTTTCTTGGACAATGACCATTTCTGGGAATAGTTCCTTCAAAGTTCATTCAAACATGTACGGAATTAGCATGTACACAGACATTATTTCTTTTTTCATACTTTTTAATTTTGTATGTACCAACCAAAGGGAGAAAAATGGTAGCAAAAAACAATGGGTTGGGGCAGACTTATGCAAATGAGTACTGACATGAGACAGTGCGAGGTATGACATACTTTCCATGAACTGTAGAATCTAGAACACACACTAATTCATGGGCATAGCGGCAATATACATGGTGGGTTACTTCCGAGCATTAGATCACTTTAGGATCAGACAGTCAAGTGGAGGAGTGTGGCTCAATGGTTAGAGCAGCAGACCCTGATGCAGAGTTCTGGCCAGGGACCAGGGTTCGATTCCCGCCTTGGCGGGGTCTTGGGTTCAATTTCCTCAGTCCAGTTAATTCTCGCCTCAGTGCCTATTCTAATCACGCGTCCCACGCTGCAACTCTGGGCAATAGCTTGCTTAGCTTCCACACCGGGCCCAACAGCGCTAAGGATGCCTGGCTTCACCCTGGGGGTGCCCAGGTGTGGACACTTCACAGGGAAAGCCAGGAGGGGTTCCACAGCAGTATGAGTATCAGTGCCAGGAAGCCATATAGGTGACACTGCAAGGTGACCGTCTGGTGACAGTGCGCTCTATAAGTACCATGACATTTACTTATCCTTCAGGGTTTTACCCACAGACCAAGGCTTTCAATCATGGTTTATGCCATATCTCAAAAGAAACTGCATGGACTAAGCCATCGTTGTTTAACATTCAAATGTAAATCCATTAAAAAAAATCACAAATGCACATATGGAACATAAGTGCTTTGTTGACGTTCTTTTTCAGGGTCATAGGGTACATTTGAGTTGGATGCCCATTAGGGAAGCCTGCATACTACATGCATTTAGTGGAGCATTGCGCATTACAAATTTAGACCTCACAGGAACAATGGAAAAGGAAATCTGTACCCTTTCCACTTTTCTCTTAAAGTAGTCAGAGACTTGAGTAATCCACTCTGTGGCTACATATTTCCTCTGATTAATGGAAAGTAGGACAATGTTATTTCATCATGTAAATATTTTTATGCAAGACTTTGAAAGTGGCATTTGTGCTTTCTCCATAAGGTAATTTTCCCTTCCTGATTGGTCCAGAACATTTTAAAGAAACCTTATTGTTAGGTATAGGGTAAATAGCACATAATCCATGTTTTATGTTTCTTTAATGTTTTAGTTCTAGCTAGCTTCATTAAATAACTTATGCAGAGTTATTGACAGAGTATGTAGAGTTGTTAATTAGATCGACAGTCATTCCAAGAATCAAAATAAATATTTTTTGTAATCAGAAAATATGTTTTTACCAGAAATATCTGGTGGTGTGTTTGAGGCAGGAAGTAGAACTCTTTGGCAACTTTATTAGGAACTGTTGTTTGACAGGATTTTTTAGGCTTATGTCTGTGAGCAGACTTTATAAAAAGGCACTGTGGGCCTGATATCAAGCACACACTCGTACTATGGTGCAAGATGTGTGCATTGCTGTTTGGCAGTCTGACATGCGCCATCACAAGGACAAAGGAAAACAGTGCCATATTTTAGGAGACATGCTGCTGTCCTGCTCTCTACCTCTCATGCTGAAAAGTTAGAAAGTCTGCCCCAGTATTTCTAGCAATGCACACTCATGCATCAGGAGCAACCATGTTCCAATTTTTCCCACCTTCAGCCTCCAGCTCTCAAAATAACCATTCCTGGTGTGGTGAACAGGCAAATATCTAGCACACCAAACCTTGCAGCCTTTTAATCTCTAAGCCAGAAGAAGTGAGTGAGAATGGAATATGTGACACACCTTTGAAAGCTAGGATCTCTGAAGTGTGTTACTGATCACCAATGCCTCCAAGACATATGTGCTGTAATGTCTGCCAGACCAACCCTTGTTTGAATAGTTATCGCGGTAAGCCTTGCGGGTAGTCCTTGAGAATTTGTATGTTATTGCACCAAGCGGCCCTGATGATTTGTGCTCCCCTCAGCAGTAAAACGTGGAACATGCAGATCCTTGTTGCTGGCATATGAAGCAGTTTTGGAGTATTTCAATGGCTTTGTAGGTGCCACATCGTGTGTGGATATGGCTTTTTTGTACCTCTTCAGTTGCTAAAAGGCTGGAATCATGCAGGGGATCAACGAACATCTCTGCAGTAGATAGCGTATGTTAGCTGTATGAGGGAAGTAGAGAGTGATCAGCAGCTGGGCAGTGTTTATGTGGGGTGGTGTGTGCATGCTTAAAACTTTCTCCTATATCTCTGTTTTTGCATCCTTGTGTAGACCCTACTAGCATCCAGGCTGGCAGGATAGTGAAAGAACTCAGAAGTGCTTAGGGTGCATGATGAAGTATAATCAGTCAACACATACCAACTGGATATAGAGACTGGTTTATCCCATCTAATACATTTTGCCTCTAAAATGTTTCAGTCTACCCTAAAGACCTGGCTTAGTGTGATTGAATGTCATGTGTTCAGAAATGCTTTTGCTTTACCAACCTCACTGTTACAGGCGAGATTTGTTTGCAATTTTCCTTGATTAAGCAGCTATCCTTAAAATCTTCGTACATTAGTTTCATAGAAAGATTATGGAACAAAAAAGACAATAATTCTTCCAAGCTTCAGTTAGCCCCACAAAATCTTAAAAATACTAGAGACCAGGAAAAAAACAACTTCCTTGGCTGCACTTTAAAACCATTGTAAAGAAATAATTGTGTGACATTACCTATGAGTCTGATTTGAAAAGCTATCACTGAGTCACTATGGATTGTTGTTAAACTCTTATGCTAAAGACACATTGCCGTCTTACTCGGTAGACAGGGACATAGCTTCAGGGGGGATCCTGGAAGTGTTAGACCTCCCTAATAATGACATTTTATAATAAGTAGTTGGGTACAGCCGCTTTCAGTTGGGTATTGTAAGCTGTCTGCCAGATTTCACCTGGGATGTTTAAATAATCACTCAGACAAAGGTATTAAAACATGTTTATTTGACAAAATAATGTGTTTTTTCAGTACCCCTCGTAACCCGCACTACTTTTTCTTTTCACTATGATTATCATGATATGCCAGCATGATTGTTGGAAAGTCTGACCCCCCCCCCCCCTCCCCTTACAGACGATGCTACACCCCTGTTGGTAGAAAGTAACTCTATGAAACGTAAGAAAGATTGTGTCAGACTTCGGTTCAGCCAATTTGACATCAGGGAGATAAATGTATTTTGTAAAAACCAAAGCTCTTTGGATGTCTGTAGATTTTATCAACTGAGTCTGGAAAGCTTAGCCCAATATCTTTGCTGTTGCCAAAGCCTCCTTGTTTCTACTATTATTATTTCTAGCTGTGCAAGGATTAGGGATCAGAACATATGGTGCAGCAGTAAACAAATGTTCTATTACTGTCTGTATGCAATAAGCCTAGGATCTTAATGTAAAGATGAATACACACAAAGTAGTGTGATAAGAGGTTTATTGACACCCAACAGGGAGGCAAGTTGTTCAAGCAAAGACCAAGTAATAACTGAATCCCAACTCCCCACATCACATTCCACAGCAATGACATAGGTACATTCTTGGCAAGGAATGTACATTATTAAAGGAGAAACTACAACACATCTCCATTATTATAATAACAAAAACAAAAGGAATGAAAACAAGGAAAAAACAAAAGAACAAAGCAAGAAAAACAGTACAAAAGAACAATTCACTTAGAACAGTAATCCTGAAGATACAAAGGAGATCTTCTAACTCTAGTGCTTGTACTGCGAAGAGAAACATTCTGAGGTAAGTGATTGGAAGAAACATTCTGAGGTAAGTGATTGGAACTTTTCACCACAAATCCGCCAGAGCCAGATTTCACAATACCATCCCCCTCCGCACACCTTGATAAGCGAGACATACTCCAAACATCTCCACCAGCAAGCATAACAACATTTTTCATGACCTTAACAATGCGTCTAGGCCCAAAATACTTTGACTCACCCTTGGGTGACCAAACCGCTTTTTTAATGTAAACAAAATCACCCACCTTCCAAGAAACACTCTTAGCACCTTTTAAAGAATCAAATCTTTGTTTGTATTTCTCCTGATAGTTCTTCAGCCTTTCATCTTTGAGCACACAACCTCTGTCCTTAACCGAAAGCCACAAAGGATTAAGCTTAGAACCAGCAATTCTACCTTTCAGTTTCTTGACAGGTGATACACCAGTCACGCTATTAGGAGTGTTTCTGTGCGCCCACAGTTTTTCCCTGAGAATAGGTTTCAGCGGGAGCCTTCTCTCCAAAGCAGTCAGAGCACATGCTCTAATTAACCTATTCATGCTCTCAACTAGGCCATTTGCCTGCGGAGAATAAAAAGCAGTCTTATGATGGGTGATAGACAAATCTCCTAAATAGTCAGACATTTCCTGGGAGGTGAACTGAACACCGTTATCCGAAACCACGATGTCGGGAACACCTTCACAAGTAAAAGCATCTTTTAAAAATTCGATAACATTCCTACTCAAAACTGAACTCATGCACGAAGCAGATAACCATTTCGAAGTATAGTCAACCAGGACAACCACAAACCTTTCTGAAGGAGCCAAATTCTCAAAAGGTCCAATGATGTCCACAGCCACTTTGGACCAAGGACGCTCAGGTATAGCAACAGGGGAAAGAGGGGCAATGCTCACTTTCCTTGACTTATCATTACCAGCACAAATGCTGCAGTCCTTCACAACAGTTTCTACCTCTCGGTCTAACTCAGGCCACCAATAGGTTTCCCTGACTCTAGCCTTGGTGAGACTACGACCAAGATGCCCTTCATGTGCCAAATTTATAATCTTCTCCCTCATCCCAAACGGAGGAATCAACCTGTCACCCCTGAACAATTCACCATGGACAATGTTTAATTCATCCCTCACATTCCAGTACCCCTTGGCAGTATCAGGAACTTCCTTCAAAATAGGCCAACCATTGACCGTGGATTCCATTACAAAATTTCTGGCCGGGTCACTCAAAAAACTATCCTTCCATTCCACTTCGTTTAGCGCAGATTCCCTCACCCACAAAACAACAGGTGGCTCAGGATCACACAAGACCAACCTATCAAGGGGTTATCTAGAGAGGAAATCAGCAGGAAGGTTTTTGAGTCCAGGTAAATACTCTACACAAAAATTGTATTCCATGAGTCCTTCAACCCATCTACACTCTACATTCCTACAGGAAAATAACTGCACAAGAGGTTTGTGGTCAGACCTGACAACAAAAGGTAAACCCCATAAGTAGAACCTGAAATGCCTGATAGCCCAAAAACAAGCAAGGGCTTCATGTTCTATAACTGAATAGCGCTCCTCTGCACCCTTCAGAGAACGTGAGGCAAAACCAATGACCTTCTCCGCACCATCCACCAACTGAGAAAGAACAGCCCCCAAACCACGTAAACTCGCGTCAGTGGACAGAATTGTTTTCCTGTGTACATCAAAATGCCCCAAAGTTGGCATCTTTGCAATCTGAGACTTAACAGCTTCAAAAGCCAATGAGCATTCTTTGTCCCAATTGAAAACCGCGCCCTTCTTTAAAAGCAGTCTAATAGGCTGCATAACACTAGCAAAGTTAGGGATAAATTTAGAGTAATATTCAGACAAACCATTAAAAGATTTCACTTGATCTTTGTTAGAAGGGGGTTGAGCTTGAAGAATGGCCTCCGCCAGATCAATTTTGGGACTGATACCTTCCCCAGATATATTGTGCCCCAAATAAGATACCGATTTGACTCTGAACTTGCATTTCTCACGGTTCAAAGTCAGACAAGATTTCTTGAGCCTTGCTAAAACACAAAAAAGATAAAACATTCTTCATGATCCTCTGAAAACATGCAGCAGCACTAGCCAGCCCAAAAGGCATCCTGATAAATCTGTAAGCACCAATAGGAGTCACAAACGACGTTAGATGCCTTGATTCCTCATCCAACAAGACTTGGTGATACGCCGCAGGCAAGTCCATGACACAAAAAATAGTAGCACCACCCAACCTAGTCAAAATCTCATTAATATTAGGCAAAGGCTGCCTGTCCACCCAAATTGAACCATTTAGACTCCTGAGGTCCACACACATCCTAATCTTGGTACCCTTGTCCTTAGATGCCAAAACAATTGGTGCAAGCCATTCTGAGCATTCAATTTCCTCCACCACACCCAACTTCAACAACCTATGAATTTCATCTTGGAGAGGTTTTATCATAAGATTTGGCACCTTCCGAACCTTGTGCACGACAGGTTTTGCATTCCCTTTCAAAATAATTTTATGCTTGAATCCTTTCAAAAGACCCAAATCATCACTAAACACCTCAGGAAATTTTTCAAAAATATCAGAAAAATCACCAAGGTGAGAGACCAACATGACCTGTTCAGGAGCATTGGGATTTAAGGTAATACCAAGATTCCTTTGATGATGCCAGCCCAAAAGATTATCCCCCCTTTTCGCAACATACACTTTACCAACAGTTTCTCTACCCTTAAAAGTAATGGTCTGGATGGAGTAACCAATCAAATCAATCTTTTGTTTAGCATACCCAACAGGATTAATGTCAGGGGTCAAAAGCTTGATTTTGTCCCCTTCAAAATTTGAGAACCAGAATTTATCGCTAATAAGGGTGTACAATGAACCAGAATCCTCTAGCACAGGAACAACCTTGTTGGCAATGTGAATGTCACAAGAGGGCATGACCACAACATCATCATCAACTTGATTCACTCCGTTAACAACATCATCCTGCAAATCAGTAATGCAGTGAATAGAATCCTGAGAGTACTCTTCTTCATCATCTACAAAATTAACTTTGCTGTTTTTACACATCCTAGCATAATGACCTTTCTTACCACAGTTCCTACAAACAGTACTTTTAGCAAAACAGTTTGGGTAATTTGGTCCATGTTTTTCACTTCCACATCTGGGACATCTACATTTATTTTCCCTGTTAAAATTGAAATTTTGTCTGGGTTTCTCAGTCTTTAAAGATGGTTTCTCTAGCTTTGAAGGAATTTTACTTACAGCAGCCACACGGTTGAAAGATTTGTCGATTCTCACTGCTAATATTAGAAACAGGATCAGACTGAGTAGGACCCTTCCTAATCTCTTTGACCCAAGTAGAAGTATGCTCAACACTTTCAACGATAAGTATGGCCTCCTTCAAATTTGGATTTTTAGACAAATGTTTTTCCTGAATCTTCAGATCATTAGTGCAACAAACCAGTTGGTCGAGAATGAGAGAATCAGTTAACAGTTCAAATTCGCAAGTTTGCGCAAGAGATTTAAGAGCTGCAACGTAGTTTCCAACCCTTTCAGTCTTTCCTTGTGTACGCATAAAAAACTTGTGTCTCTCCATGACAACATTAATTTGTGCACCAAAATGGTTTTTCAAGAGTAGTACACTCATTTCATATACATCAGAAGGTTCGCCAGCACCTCTACCAATAGGTATGGGATCCAAACTATCATAGATGTTTCTTCCTTCAATACCTAAATTGTTCAACAAAACAGCTTGTTTCCTGACTGCAAAAAACTTTTCACCACCAATAGCCAGTAGATAAGAGTAAAAAATTGGCTTCCATTTTTTCCATGGCAAAATTGGTTCACCCTGTTCACTCAAAAACTGAGGCGGTTGGTTCATCCCACTTGCAGAAGAAGACATCCTGAAAAGGAAAAGTTAACTAAACAAGCTAACACAACAAATTAAAATAATGAAGGAAAAAAAAATTTGAAAATAAGGAAATAAAATCTGCTTTATTAATCTTTTGAAGTAAATAGTCACAGAATCCACTGTACTCCTTTTTCCTGGCACACAGTACTGATTCCTTCAATATTCAACAAATAAAAAGATAATCTGTATTCCTTTTCGTTTTTTATGCTCTGCATACCTTTAAACAGTTAATCTTTACCACCTCTTTTCCGTTTTCTTGGTCGAATTTTCGCAGAAACAGTCAAAATGCGCTTTGAAACATCCCAAAACTTGCCTCAGATAGGAAATGCGAGAGAAAATTTGAATATCCCCGCTAGATGCGTGTAAAACAGCATGCGCGTCACTATTGAGCATGCGCGTGAAGACAGGAGACGTCGTGTAACAAGCTGCGTGCGCGCCTACTTTCAGCGCGTCACATAAACAAAGATTGAGTATGCGCGTGAAATCAGGAGACGTCGTGTGACGAGCTGCGTGCGCGCCCACTTCTCAGCGCGTCACATAAACAAAGGCACAGTTCGTACAGCTCGCAGAAATGCGCCTGCTTCCCAACGCGTCACACAGACAAAGGTGCTCGAGGCACAGTTCATACAGCTCGCGGGGTATTTAAAAAATGCAGCGGAGATGGTAGGCACTCTCGAAGCAACTCTGTACAATGTACTTGCCAAAGAGTAGTTTCACTGCTTAGTCGCTGCTCCCGCTCCTCTCGTTGCTCTCGCTTTAGTCGCTAAATCCACTTCAGATTTAGTTTTCTCTCGTTTTCAAAAATTCGCCGTTTCAGAAATTCCTTAATAACAAGTCACGCAGGGTTCTTCAACACCTGTTGGGTCCATCGTCGCCAGTAATGTAAAGATGAATACACATAAAGTAGTGTGATAAGAGGTTTATTGACACCCAACAGGGAGGCAAGTTGTTCAAGCAAAGACCAAGTAATAACTGAATCCCAACTCCCCACATCACATTCCACAGCAATGACATAGGTACATTCTTGGCAAGGAATGTACATTATTAAAGGAGAAACTACAACAGATCTGATAACATCTTTAAAATCGTCTTGCATGTTCTAACGTCATTGACATTGTAATGGTTTCAATTAACAGAAAAATAATTATTATTACTTACAAAGGCATCTGTGAGGCTTCTTTATGATGACGTGTGTGCCTTTAATGACCCTCTCTAATTAGGTGTAAATTGTTTTATGGTAAGGTTGTTTCATTGGACTAGTTGGATCCTCTTTGAAGTGGTTGTTAAGGTGACGTGTCATGAGATACATGGGGTTTAAGTGTATTTGTGCCTTGCCACACCACCTTACTGATGGATGGTAGTCATGTAAAATGTAATTATCTGCCATAGAGTAGTGATGTACAAAACAGCGTTTTATGGAAAGTGCAAAACACGCAGCCATAACATACCATATCTTAAAAGCTTTGTCCACATATAATGACTGTCATGGATCCTTGTTGTAGGTTCCCTGTGTGAACCAGTGAATGGTGTGTTTTTGTTTTTTTGTGTTGAAAAGTTAATTAAAATGTTTTCCATAATAAAAGAGCTTAGCCAACACAAATCCAAAATTGAGGGGCATATTTAACAAAGGTTTTGGGTCACTCTTGCGCTGTAAACGTCGTTTACAACGCGGTGTTTACACCGCATGACCTTTACCACGCTGCCATTACAACGCAAGTCGTTACTTCGACTTGCGCTGGATGGCGATGTTGGTTAAGGAATATTGTAATTTTATTCCAACACCTTCCCATCTGTTACATGGACTGGTGTTGGAATATAAAATTGTAATATTCCTCAATCCGCGCCCTCCAATGCAAGTCGTTGTAACGACTTGCGTTGTAAAATCCGCGATGTAAAGTACCGCGATCAAAATGATCGCTTTGTACTGACATACATCCCTCTTGCTCCATGCAAAGAAAAACAGGGGCAACACAAACCCCAAATGAGATGAGATTTACGAGGCTACTCAAGGCCACCTTGCATGGCCCTGTAGTGCTTTGGTAAATCTGGAGTAGCGCAAGGAAGCGCAAATCACTGCCTTCGTCTCTCTGCTCTAGGGTGGTATTCCTACGCATCCCTCCATGGATTATGGAGCATTCCCAGATTTACCTTGAGTGGTAGACCTAGGAATGTGTCAAAATGCTACACTTTCCCTATGGGAGGCATAACAAAGAGAAATATCTTTATTACTGCTTGTTTTTTCTTTTTTCTACTTGTGCTGCATTCTGCAGCACACGTAGAAAGAGGACAAAGCCTCAAGGGATTGTTTTTATGCCAGATGGTGTCCCTTCCACCACAAAAACAATCCTCCCTGCAACAAAGCCACCCTTGCACCTTGGTGCATGGCTGCCTGCAGAGGCACTAGGCAGCCAAAAGTGCACCAGCGGATACAGAGGATAGAAATGTGCCATATCTTGATAGATATGTCGCATTCCTGCCCCTTTCATTTCATGCAGAGCAGCACAGCAAGTTTTGTTGCTGTGTTACGTTGCATGAACAAATGATAACTATGGCCCTGAGTATTTTGTTTATGAGTCCAATATGGGATGACGCCACATGATGTTATTGATATTTTGGTTGGGCAGGCAAGTATTCTGTAGGCATTGTGAAAAATTAAAATCACTGAATGCTATCTTTTGTTGGGGTGCTGATTTTCTCTCCCACCTCTAGACCATGTGTGTGTCATGCAATATGCAGCATGAGTCAGGGGCGTAGCTCGAAGGGTCAACAAGCCCTAGCAGGGGGAGGGGCCCATCCTACCCAGTACCAGCTGCAGTTAGTTATCAGTCCACTCTAAGAACTTGGGCGCTCATATCTTACAAGACACAGTGAATAAACAGACACTCATCCATAGTCTGACTGCTGTTTGTCATTAGTTGAGCTGTGGTGCAGCACAATGTTGCCTACACAAATTCTGACAGAAAATGTTAACAGATACATTATATGAACGTGCGCTTAACATATGTTCTTACTTGATTCAATGATTAACAAAAATGTTTAACTCAACATTACTATCGAAGAGTGCCTTTATTGTAGAATTAGACAATCTGCTCACAAGGGTGTGTTTAACCATGCTAATTAAGATGTTTTAATGAAGTGTGTATAGTGACGGAACACTCTTGAGTAGCTGAGTGCTCTATAAATCTTTTAACATAACAACATACAGTGGTAATGAAATAAAACCATCCTCATTTAATAGATAATGTACTTACTCTGAAGAAGAAACCCAACTTTCCTAAATGTGTGCTATAACATATGATTAACATTTAGGGCCCAATGTAGGTAATAGTGAAATACCGAATTTTACCGATTTGGTATTTAGAAATCGGTATTTCAGATGTAGGTAAGAATTCAGTAAAAATACTGAATTCTTAATATTCGTTATTACCGAATCGGTAATTGAGATTCTGTAATAACGAATACCTACCCATTCATTCCTATGGGCTTGGAGGCCCATAGGAATGAATGTGAAGTCATTCAGTATTACCGATTCGGTAATACCGGGAGGTATTTCAAGGGTTCCAGGGTGTCCAAAGGACACCCTGTTGCACCCCTGAAATGTGCATGCGTGCACATGTGGCACACATGCATGCCCTAAGTGCATGGATGTGTGCCATATGGCACTTAAAAAAAGCAAGAAAGTGCTTTTTTAAAGGAATTCGGTAATTACCACCAACTTGAAGTTGGTGGTAATTACCGATTCCTTAAGGCCCTTTTATGTGCTTTCTACATTGCATTTAAGGAATCGGTATTACCGATTCCTTAAATGCAAGGCCAATTAGGAATCGGTACTAAGGAATCGGTATTTACCGATTCCTTATTACCGAATCCTTCCCTACATCACAAATGCCTGAATACCGGTCGGTAATGGTGAAATTTACAGAATTTCACCCTTACTGACCGGTATTTGGGCCACCTACATCGGGCCCTTAGTGACTTGAAACTGTGATTAAACCATCCTCATGTATGTAGAGTGTGATTTTATTTAAAACTATAACGTTTATGTAATGTGTGCACTAATGTTACACATACATGCATTTAAATGTAGTTCTTAGTCATACTTACACTTGATTTATTTAAAAGGTCTACTGTATGACACATGTAGTCTGAACCTAATAACATATACTAGAAACATATGTTCATTTATGTTTGAATATGCACACACATATTAAATGTGCACCATTGAATTTATGTTCGCCTTGTCCTAACAGTTTAGGCCTGTATTTCTCCATGCTGCATTTCATAAAATACTGTTTTCCATTTTCTGCTAACATTACATTTCTTGTAGGTGTTCTCATGCCCTGTTAGTTTAGAACAGATGTATTATTGTACTAGAGATAGGGAAAAGAGCCTGAGAAGAAGACCTGGACAAAGGTACATTGAGAGCCAGAGCGCTAACTGAATGGACTATTTAACAAATGTTTCAATCTACGTGTGTCTGAGAGAGAGATGCCATTCCCATGCCCAGTGTTGGATAATTCATCAATGTATCTGTCTGCAATGTGAGAACTTGATGAGGACCCCTGATGGTGTGATCAAGGGGGTATTTCCTATTGGACTTTGCATGTTACCATATCCTGTTCACCCTAGTCTAATTTCTTATCTTTTCCTGGCTTCATATCCTTCCTCAGTGCCTTTGAAAGTCCTTCTTAATTCTTGCTGGACGGTCTTGCTGAACCCCCTTCTGCGTACTCTATGCAGATCTGTCGAGGATTCTTTGCAGACACCTTCCCTGATTCCTTGCTACCTGAGTGGACTATTCTTGCTCAAGTGTGGCTTAAGCTAACACATATCCCTGACCCAAAGAAGACTCTTGTCGAAGCTTCTGAAATGCTAATGCTTCCCTGCTTGACTCCCTCTTGTCCTGTCCTGACTTCCTTAATGGAAATTCCTTGATTTGTGAGTCTTTTGGTTCTAACCGTCCTCCAGACTTTGAAATTCTAGATTAGTAATGTATAGGCAAAAGAGTCTTAGGCTATTTTCTGAGCATCAGATATTAATGCTACTATTCTGTATCACACTCACAGAATCACTTGTGTGTTTAGTACTAGTTTATCTCAATTTCTTCAGGTGGCTGGGACTCCCAGTTTTGTATCTTTCCAGCATGGCCTTATGAGTACTGTATTTGAACTTGAATATTAATTTGTAATAAACCTTTTTGAACTTGGCTATCGATTCATGGTCCTCACTGTGTAGCCAAATGAACTGCACTGTTGATTCAAATGTGATTGAATGCAAATGCTAACTCCATCACCTCTCAGTCGGATCTAAAAGATCCATCGGAAAACCAATGGTAAGGAAGTGGCACCAGAAAATGCTGTATCAGCTGGTCTGTAATTGGATGGCTGCAATGTCAGTCAACCAAATACAAAGCATGCTTGAGCCAGTACTAGAGCACGTTTAGAATAGACTGCTGGCTGGAATGGAAGGAGTGTGGGTGTCCCAGAAATCTTCAACACGCACAGAACTACTGTGAGACTGTACTTGGGGTAAAATGGGAATGCTGTACAGAAACATTTTTATGCGAACAGTGAACTTAGTTTTCACTTGAGATGTGGATGCTGGTTACAAAAACCGTGCTTATAGGCCTATTTAAGAACAATGTACAGTGGGAGGGCGGTGTGTGTTATAAATCACAGCTCTGAAGTTAAATGAATGGGTATGCACTCAGATAGTGTCAGTGGACAGATATGCATTAATAGCAACAGCTCTGCACTCACAGAATTGTAAAGATGTTTTAATAATAGTTGCAGCAGTACAGTGTACTAAGGAGCTGTCTCTAAGCTATCAAAGTTTGCAACAGAACAGTTGTCTTACAACAGACCTGATTATCCTGTTAACAGGCTTTGAAAACCAATAGTCTCAAGTGGCCCAGCTAGGTTTCAAAATTGTAACTTACGGTCCAGCTCAAAATTCAGCACAGCAGATACATTAATGCACTGATCTATTTCACCAGTTCACCTGTGCGTTTGTAAAGGTGGATGTGTGCTCACAAAATTTGCTCACAAGGATACACTCAATAGACCTATCATTTCGTATAACACTTCTAGGAGATGGCATTTTTGGCTAAAGTTCCCTAAACCTTTTGCTTTCCCCCTAGACTGTTTTCCTGACATAGAGTTGCCAATTTAGATGCTTTGGGTACTTTGCCACTTCTGATTAGTGTTAAAGTACAAGTGTTCTTTGTGTAAAGTGTAATGGTAATTGGCTGGCCATGATTGGCATCTTTGCCTTACTATCAAAGTCCCTAGTGATGTGTACTGTTTGTGCCAGGGCTAGTAATGCAAGGGTGCGCGGAGAAGGGAACTCAGGCCTGCAGTGTAGGGCCTGCGTACAGTTTTCTAAGTTAGCATGTTGTCCTGACAAGTGAAACCACTTGTCAGGCCTCACTTTCCCTTTTACATACACAGTGGGCACCCCTGTGGAAGGTCCCGGTAACCCCTGGGCAGGGTGCATTGAAAGTAAAAGGCAGGATATATACTGAGATGTGTGCTATGTCCTGACATTGAAAAACACTCCATTTCATTTTGTTAGCCTAGTTTCCTACAAGTTTAAAATGGAGAGGTGAAGTTTAGTATGTATGAACTCACAGTGTCATAACACGTCTTTCTAAGAAAGTGGTTTTGTCACTGTGTGTTCCAAAACCACTCTTTTAGGAAGTGGCTGAGTTTTATGCTTTAAGCATTTCTGTGTGTCTCTGCTGAATGTGGATTGACTGTTTGGATCTGAAAGGTGAGAGGAGCTGGGGGAGGTCTTGACCCAGGAGGGGTTGAGATGACACCAGGCTGACCTGCATCTGGAGAGTAGGTGAGGAGAAGCCCTGGGAGGTGAAGAGGCTTGGGTTGCTGCTCTAAAACAATTGACCCGTCTCCTGCTGAGCGATTAAGGATCCAGATCCCCAGTAGAAAGGTGACACTGGGAGGGAGACACCCAGAACTGATTTAGGCATGGGTCAGAGAGCACAACAAACTTCAAATACATTTAGGGTTATAACTATTAGAGCTGAGAACCCTGAACATTGGAATGGAATAGAAATGGATTGAGACTGAAAAGACTTGGACTCATTTTGTGGTCAAGAGGAACCTCTGCTAAGGAAGGAAGTACTGAAGAGACTGCGGGGAATGGCCAATGCTTGCTTCATGATCTGGGGCTGGTCTGCAGTTTGCTGTTTTAACCAGCAAGGAGGCTGTTGGGACTGTGCTCCGTGCGCTGGGTCTCCCTGCTTGAAGAAGACTGTGCTTTGTGCTGTGTCTTGTTACCACAAGGGCCCGAGGTGAGCTGGCTCCCAATTATTACTGTGATGGACTTCCCGGCTTTGGGCGATAAAACCAGGACGCAGGCCCTCTACCACAGGGACACCCTTCTGTTCGAATCTTCCGGCCCGCCGGGGGTCTTCTTGATCACTACTCCCTGAGCCAACAATGCTGTTCCGTGGATCTTTTCCAGCCAGGGGGACGCCTCCAGGGGTGCTGGTCCCAGGCCAACCCCACCCCGGAGTGTGTCCCTGGGAAGGCCCATCGGTCAGGATACTACCTCCAGTCATCCTGCCCTCCAGGTTAAATGTGGGTTTACCCTGGTCACTTCTAGGGGACCCAGCCCCACTGGCTGGACACTGTCCCACCGGTGTTCCCACTGGGGAACACAAACCTCTTTTATCCTTCCATTTAGTAGCTTGGCAAGGTGAGCCAGTCCTATCTCTGAGGCGAAAGTGTACAGTATGTGCAACCACACCCACAGCAACCCACTGGTGACACCACAAATGGACTCCACACAAGTTTGATAAAACAAGTATAAACTTTATCCAAAAAGATATACAATTATACCACACAATACAAAAGCCAACTTATGATAAATGGTAATATTCATTCCAGCTGGCGGGTAGGTTCAAATCCCAACCACCGCTTTCATAATGCTATGCTGGTCGCAATGCTAGAATCACACAGGTTGCAATGGACAAACAATAATGCACTGCGTAACAATACAATCCTGTGCTGGGCAAAGGAGAAATAATACAATGTATACTGATACACCCCGGTACCTTGCAATGGGAGAAATAATGCAACGCGTACCGCCACAATCATGTACTGTGCAATGAAGGAATAATGCAATGCGCTCCTCTACAATCATGGACTTTGCAGTTAGGAATAATGCAAGTTGTAGCTACAATCATGTACTTTGCAATGAAGAAATAATGCAATGCGGGCCGCTACAATCATGTACTTTGCAATGGAGAAATAATGCAATGCGTAATGCTACAATCATGTACCTCGTTATGCAGAAATAATGTCAGGCATCAAAAGAGAGTCCGGCATTCGTTAGCAGCAATATTGGCAATGTGTATTACGACAATCAGCCTCTTTGATAACAGTTGCCCCCCACACGTATCAATGATGGCATAAAGTACAGCTTCTCACTCTGGCCCCAGTACTGCCAATCCTTTGGTCAGTACGGGCCCAATCTGAGCTGAAGCAAAGGCTCACGTCGCCAAAAGGACTGAGAGGCCTAGAGAGTGTCCCTCCATGCCCACACCCCGCCCATGTAGTGATTCACGTTACCTGGGGGTGTAAACTCACTCTCCTCTCCTCCTTCAGCGAACTGGGTCTTCCGTGCAGAATTTTCTCAATGGGTCTCAGATGAGGGAACTGGACATCAAGGGCAGACAAACAGAGTCCAGTGTCCAGTAACATAAAAAATTCAACAATATATGCATGGCAGTGCAGCACAATAGGCCCTACAAGGGTGACAGAAAATAGTAGATGTGCAAAGCATGAAGGTTTATTAGCAGATTAGCAGGTACAAACTTGAATCATTCAAATTAGCCATAAATCGGTGATCATCATATAACTATATTTAGTTCATATAATTCAAAGAAATTCTAAATAGCAAATACAAAGACAAGCTGTTTAAAGTTGTCATAAGCAAATCTTGCTAATTCAGTTTCTCCTCGATGGAAGTTCCCTACTATGCTAAGCAAGACAAAATCAGGAAGAAGTGTGAGAGAAGTCAAGCAGAAGGTGTGAGCCAATAAAGTCTCTGAAAGGCACAATCAAATGAGATTCAGTTAAGCAACTAAGAATTAATTTGGTCAGGGGTCTAACGTTTGGAAAGAGGAGCACAGGGGAATATCTAGTCCCGAAAGACTGGAAAGGGACATCTGAATCTAAATAGTTCAGCAATGCACTATTAAATCATGACATTTTCGTCAAGATGCGATGCTCCCCATGGGGACAAGGGAAAGGTAACCAGTCAGGATCGAACATTTCACAGGGGTTAACCCTCCTCATAGCCATCACACAATGTAAGATTTGAGGTGCTCGACTTTCAGGAGATATCTCGTATCAAGATAATAAATTGAGGTCTGCCTGTCCTCAACACAGGTGCAAGGATTCATTATGCAACTTTCAGTGAAACACACACAGATAAACAGTTCTCATAGAAACCAAAACATTATGTACCATTCCAATACATGTGTACTACTGCAGCTTGCTCCCGAAAGAAAGAGTGAAAGAATGCTGCAGCCAAAAACACATTTTCATGTCAGTCATTTAAGCGAACTGTGGCTAGCTTAATCTGAGTATCGCAATGTCAATATTTGTATATATGATGTGCAGATTAGTGTTTATGCAAATGAAAAATAGTGACAGAGCGTCACCACTGGTTAAATGTAACCTGTCCAGCCCAAGAGCCAGGGCACACCAGGGTGCCTTTCAGTGTACAGGATATGATGATCCAGTCTATTTATACAGTTGATCTGCGATAAATGTGTTTGCTATCCCATCCTGGGGTTTAGTAATATTAGATTCAGCAGGTACAATGACAATGGGACTTGGATGTAAAAACCTGACTGCTTGACAATTATGGCTGGCTTTTTCTACATTATTTGGAAGCAGGCAAATCCACTTTTGTTGCTAGCATTAAGATCTACTGCACCCATGCTATGCCACTGGGTAGAGAGTAAATTTGACTTTCCACACTGTCTTGCTGAAGGGTGGTTGTAAAATACTGAGAGGGCCTTTTTGATTTCTTTTAATGAAACCACCTGAATATTATTGTGGTATACCGTTAGTGTGCAGACTAAAATACACAATGAAGTTTATGGGTCTAATGTAAGGTGTCACCATTAGAAGCAGGATATTGATGATGTCCTGGTGGGGCAGATTTATTTGAGGTATTCTCTAATATGAAAATGTTTTTCTTTTCTTAGTTGAGGGTTGTTTTGCCTGTGGGTTCTCTTCATTTCTCTAGATGTTTTTATGAGACATATGCCAGTCAGAGATGTATGTAGATAAGTATCAGTCAATTGGCTGGGGATTTGGGGACAGTATTGGCATAACCCAAAGCACTCACTAAGGGCCTAATTTAGGGTGTTTTGGCGTAGGGTAGCATGGCAAGGCAACTTGCTGCGCTGCCCTATGCCCCAGTGAAAGGGCAGGATTGTACTGTATTTAACCGCATCATTGCTACAGCAATTCCCGTGCTGTGCTGCAATTTTAAAAATCCCTTGTTATGTTACAAGGTCAACTCGTCAAACGCACAGCACAGGTAACACCCATGACGAGTTGACCTTGTCACAAGCTTTGAAGGGGTTAAGCAATAATGTGCATTCCTGTCTATTTTACCTGCATTGGCACCGTTTTTGCAGCCTAGCGCCAAGGTAGGCCCCCTTGGTGCTAGGCTGCAAAAATGGGGCCTCCGTTGCAGGCAGGATTGTTTTTGAGCACAAAGGGGCACTTTCCTGCACAAAAAACAATCCTATGAGGCGTTTTCCTCTTTCTATGTGTGCTGCACACATCTAAAGAGGAACAAACAAGGAGAAATGTTATTTCTCCTCAATACTCCTCACGCAGGGAGGCGTACAGATTTGGCACTTCCCCAGGTATACATGTTTGTGTAAATCTGGGGCCCGTCAAATTCCATGGACAAAGGTGTCCACGCCAACTTAATATAGCGATGCAACTGTAATATTTAAGGTGTTTCTATCCTTCAAATGTGTTCTTGTTACTTAACTTTAACTACTTTTATAAAATGCATTTAATTACTTGTTTAAATCTTACTGTACACTAAATGCATAGTTTAATTTGCATATGTACATGGGTATGTAGGTGTGAATTTCTGGGTCAGTTGGTCTGATACATGCATGTGTAACAAGATATTACAATTGCCCTTTGCACAGTTTGTGTATGGTAATGTGATTCAAGAGTCGAGCCCTTTTTTCGTTCCTTTGAATTATTTACCTGAATGTGAGGGCCTTATCCTGCTAACGTCTAGGTAGTTGCAACACGTGGGTTGGCACTCACTTTCATTTTAACAATTTGACACATTTTCGGGCCTGTTTTCTGGCTGATACTTCTATATAGCATTTTACTGAAATCACAACTTTGCACGATTGAACCTATGAGCAGGGCCGTTTCTAGGTGTTTTGCCACCCTAGGCGAGAATTTAAAAATGCTGCTCCCTCACTTTTACTACCATCACTCTCTCCCCCTGTCATCCAGTGTTGGGGAATAGAGGCATGCTTTGTGCCTCTATATCTCGTTTGGACTGTCAAATCCATATTAAAGTAAGTCATCTATATCAATTGTTGCAGCTGCGTAAGTGTTATTACCCTTTTCTGAGGGTATTAACTCAGTTATGGTATCATGGGTTTGAGTTGGGAGAACAGTAGGGCAACTGACATCTACAACCTCCAATCACACCCCACACAAGCAGATACACAGACCCACCCAGAATCAAACCAACCCATAGAATGCTGCTTTATGGGGCGAGAAGGACTGGGCCGACCATAGAGGGATTCCAATAGAACCCTACACACCCAGGATGCGACTCATTGACAGAGTTGCGTTCCTATGAGCTTGTCTCAGGTTGAGTTTTGGGAGAGGGATGCCCATATCGTCTTTCCACAGTGGCCCCTTGGTTTGCTGTGTCCAATGGAATTACATTTTCTGACCCAGGGAACATGTGTAAGCCGCTACAGATGGATGTGTGGGTGGCATTGCCAATGTGTTTTTATCTCTTGTAAGCTATACCCTAGGCTTGACTTATTTTGCTTTGTTCCATGCAAAATCAAATAAAAAGTTGTTATAATGAAAATGGAGGGTTCTGAACACAAGCAGCAGACAAGTGTCTGAACCCCCAATGCCATTTCTAAGGTTCTCAGATATCCACAGCAGGTCAGAACCACGCTATTCTTAAAGCTGTGGGCCACAGACACCAGAAGCAGGCGGAATCAGAGACTGCCACTGAGGGCTCCGAGCACAGGAATTAGGCTCCATGAAGTTAAAGAATAAGTTCATCTAAGCTCCCACTGCCATTAATTCTAAGGGGTTCAGACACCACTAGCATGCCTGGACCACACTATTCTTAAAGCTGAGTGCCTCAGACACTGGCAGTAGGACAGAACCCCACCCCCACCCCTCGCCCCCGTGATTTAATCTGAAGATCTCAGACATGCAGGAGTCCAAAATCTCACTGCCATTAACATTTAATACTATATAGTGACATCATCCCTAGCACTCGGCCCCTCGTCTCCAAGTCCCCTTCCTTTCCTCAGTCAGGTCTGGGTCCCCCCTCTCTCCACCACCCTTCTCTCTCTCTCCCTGTCTCTCAGCAAGCTGCTCCTCTCTCCCATTCATCTCCGTCCTCCACCGCTCCACCTCAATTCAATATAATACGACCATTTCCCCACTCCTTCCTCCTTTTCTGTTCAGCTATGCCCCTCGCACCTTTCTCTCCCCGTCCATCAATTCTCGCCACCTTCGCCCTCCTCCCCGTTCTCCCTAGTCCAGAGGTCTTCAAACTTTTTGATGCCGAGACCCCCTTTTTAGGCTTAAGGACCCCCTTCCAACAATAGTTTCTAGAAACTGGTAGTCCTCATCATCAACAACTATCTACAACCATAAATGCGCCTGTTAGACCTCATCACATCCATCCATCCATCATTCATCCACCCACCTTTTCACACATCTATCCATCCTTCATCCATCCACCCTTTCATCCTTCCATCCATACATCCATCCTTCATTCATCATACATCCACCCTTTCATCCATATATCCATCCTTCATCCATCCACCCTTTCATCCTTTCAGCCACACATCCACCCTTCATCCATCCACCCTTTCATCCATACATCCATCCTTCATTCACCCACCCTTTCATCCATCCATCCATCCTTCATTCATTCACCCACTCTTTCATCCATCCACCCATCATTCATCCACCCACATTTTCACACATCAATCATCCATACAACCTTTTATCCATCCATCCTTCATCCATCTACCGTTTCATCCTTCCATCCATACATACATCCTTCATCTATCCACCCTTTCATCCATCCATTCACCCATCATTCCTCCACCCACTTTTCTCACACATCCATCATTCATCCATGCACCCTTTCATCCTTCTATCCATCCTTCATCCATCCACCCACCCTTTCATCTATCCATTCATCCACTCATCATTTATCCACCCACCTTTTCACATGTCCATCCAGCCATCCTTCATCCACCCTTTCATCCTTACATCCATACAGTCACCCTTCACCCATCCACCCTTCCATCCATCCATCCATCATTCATCCACCCACCTTTTCACACATCCATCCATCATTCATCCATGCAACCTTTTATTTATCCATCCACCCTTTCAGCCTTCATCCACCCTTCATCCACCCACCCTTTCATTCTTCCATCCATACATCCACCCTTCATCCATCCACCCTTTCATCCATACATCCATCCTTCATCCATCCACCCTTTCATCCTTCCATCCATACATCCATCCTTCATACATCCACCCTTTCAGCCATACATCCATCCTTCATTCACCCACCGTTTCATCCATCCATCCATCCTTCATTCACCCACCCTTTCATCCATCTACCCATCATTCATCCACCCACCTTTTCACACATCCATTAATCCATCATCCATGCAACCTTTTATCCATCCATACATCCTTCCTTCATCCATCTGCCATTTCATCCTTCCATCCATACATACATCTTTCATCTATCCACCCTTTCATCCATCCATTCACCCATCATTCATCCACCCATTTTTTCCACACATCCATCATTCATCCATGCAACCTTTAATCCTTCCATCCATCCACCCTTCATCCATTCTCCCTTTCATCCATCCATCTACTCATCATTCATCCACCCATCTTTTTACATATCTATCCATCTATCCTTCATCCACCCTTTCATCCTAACATCCATACATTCATCCTTCATCCATCCACCCTTTCATCCATCCATTCACCCATCATTCATCCACCCACCTTTTCACACATCCATCCATCCATCATGATCCATGCAACCTTTTATCCATCCACACATCCATCCATTCATCACCCACCTTTTCTGTGTCCCTCTCATAGGGGGGAGCGGGGTCAGTATCTCTCTGCGTCTTCTTCTTCTTCCTCTCTCATGGGTGGGCATCTCTGTGCCTCCCTGCTGGGGCAGGGGGCGGACAGGCTGTAACATCTCACCTGAAGAACAGACTCTCAGGCACAGTTCTCCCACACAGGCGCCAGGTATGAGGGTTTGTGCTTTGTGCTTTACAGCCTCCTCCCCCAGCCACCCTCCCCCCCATCCCTTCCCCTCCTCATGTATGTGAGCCGGGCTGACAAAGCCGCACCCGAGTACTTAACAGGTCTTTAAAAGACCTTTTACTTGTGAATGAGGCTGCGTCGTTTTTCACCCCTCGGTGTGAATTAGGCCTCCGCCGTGAGCACCCTCAATCAGCCCGACGCCACTAAGGCAAACTGACAATCTGCGACCCCCTTTCCAGGACTCCACGACCCCCCTGGGGTCGCGCCCCACAGATTGAAGACCCCTGCCCTAGTCTGTCTTCCCATCTCTCATCGCTTTCGTTCCCGAGATTACACATTCTCCATGTCGAGTGTGAGGGGTACGTGCGGGAGCAAACTACAAGCCCCAGGATGCAAAGCCAGGATCCCCCGGAAGACGACGGACCGCACACCCCGCCACCTGCTTGGTACAGTTCTACACGGGCCTCTTTGTATGGCTCTTGGTTCTGCAATGTACAGGACCAAGCTCAAGGCAGGACGCACGACACCCGATATGAGGCACACAAACTGGAGATCTGTGACTTTAGAGCTGTGCTGTGTGCAGAGGAGGTGCAACTGTCAGGAGCTGACTATAGATGAGATGCGCCAGACTGTCTAGGCCCGAGCTCTGTATGGAATACTTCTAAGACTGTTTCTAGAGCTGTATGCAGATGAGATGTAGGATTCATTAGAGCTGTACATGCATCATTCCGTGACTGCCTCTAGCAATGCATACAGATGTGACGTGACTGTCAAGAACTGTCTCTAGATAAGATGCCAGACTGTCTAGAGCTCCGTGTGGGGTAAGACTGTTTCTAGAGCTATATGCGTATGAGATGGTAGATTGTTTAGAGCTGTTGATGCAATATTGCGCGACTGCCTTTAGGGATGTATAAAGAAAAGAGGTAAGATTGACTAGTGCTCTTAGTAAAATATTTCTGAGTGTTTCTGGAGATGCATCCAGATTAGATGCAATAATCTCTCTAGCACGGTCTATGCAGAGATGTCACTGTCTAGAGCTCCAAATGGAATAATTGTTGGACTGTTTCAAATGCTGTTTACAAATGTTGTGAAAGCATAACAATTATGAAAAAAAAACAAGATGCGCTAAATGCGTTTTGCCGATGGTAGCCACCACATTTCACTATAATCACATTGTCTCCGGTAAGCTGCATTCTAACGAGTACAGCACAAATAAAAGGGGTATATTTATTTAACAAAAGTTCAGGCATGCATGTTTTTTGCCGCCCTTCCTCTTTTGCCGCCCTAGGCGACCGCCTAGTCTTGCCTAATGGCAGAAACGGCCCTGCCTATGAGTTTGTTTAAGCATATTTGATGCTTTTCCTTCCATCTGTCCTGGAGACGCCTTCCTCACCACTTGGTTAAAATAACAAAATAACCTCACTTGAACTCTATGTAACTGCCATAAAACTGAAATAATTAAACTTTCAGTTTTCAGTGATATTCAGGAGAACATGCAGATATGTCCTCATTTACCTTACAATAAATCCTGCAAGACAAATTTAAATAGTAATAATTATCTACGGTCAGGGCATTAACCGAGTTTGAATTCAATAGTCAGGGATGATTACCTCTTAATGAAAACCATCTTTCTTTAGAAATTCAACCTTTATGCTCCATAACATAAACATGAATCTTTTTATTCATTTCTTTACCGTTCTTGAATTTGCAGGGCGATGTACTTGCAGTTTTTATTCAAAATAGTACTAACAGAAAATGTATCATACAGTATTACTCTGTGAATCCTCCTATATGAGGAAGATTCTTTAATTGTGAAACTACATTTTTAGATCAGGCAATACGATTTTTTGTTTCAATGTACTGAAGTTTGTGAGGGCATACAGCTGCCCTTCAACTACAGGATTATTTTCCCAGTGTGGAAAAAACCAAACTCATCCCAAAAAAATCTGCATTCTTATTCTGACTTAAACACACAAATATGTAGTTATCGACTGCAAGGACTTCACAAAAGGTGACTTCTTGATAGGTGACATTAGAAATGTACATCATTTTTCTCATGTCTAGTATTACCTCTCTAATTTGCAATTTTGCTGTTTGATCTAATTCCACTCAATGTGCAGGAAAGAATGTGGGGGCATATTATCAAGGAACGCGTTAAAATTATCGCCGCTTTAGCGGCAGAAAACTGTCGCTAAAGCAGCAATTATGGGCTTGATAATACATCCTTCAGAATTCCAATAGAAGCCCATGTTCACACCGGAACAGCTTGAAGCGAAAATAATAATGCATCAAGCTAGCGAAGGAAGGTAAACACACATTGACAGGGCTTTATATACTGCAGCAATAGGCAGTCTAAGATTGCCGCCGCTTGTTCTGCAGATGAAGGTCTTGCCGACATTTACCGTCTAGGTGACTAGTGTGGTCCCTTCCGGGTTACATAGTTCAAATAGACGTCAACGTAATGGGTGTTAGTTCGTTAAGCTTGACTCTTTGACTGACGCTAACCTCTACGCAACTTTTGATTGAAAGAGATAAATATCTCTGATGCACAATACCCCTGTTGTCAACTGTTGGTATAAAGTTCCCCCATGAATTTGTAATACACGCACCTCTGACCGTTTTGTTTTGAAGCTCATTGGTTTTAAACAAAAGTCGCCACTCACAATATTTAGCTCATTTCGCTGCGAGTGGTTAAAAATGGTCAATTCACGTTTCTTAATTCTCCATTGTACTTCGTATGTGCTTAGTCACAGATTTCCATGTGTTTTAATCTGCAAGGTGGAATTCGAAGTTGGCTTACTGCAAGTCTAGTTAGCTGATGGTGCGATGTTTTACTGAAGTTAGCGTTAGGCGCTTGTAGTTTAATATCAAGAGAGTATGTTTTTCTCTTCACATTTTGTGTCTAATGTTTCAAATGATTAAGCATTTTTAATTGAATAACAGAAGAGTGTGCACCGCCTATAATTTTTTCCAAATGCATGTAAGTACTAGTACAATGATTTAAAATGTTCCGAAAATGTTGCGAAAAAGTCGCTATTGGTCTATTGAGATTCACCTTTCCCTTCCCTTCCTTTCCACTGGACACCATGATTATCTTTGGTGTAGAAAGTCCTAGTTTTATGAGCTAGTGTAATGCAGTTACCATTCTTCATGCTCAAATAATAAATAAGACAACATAGCGAATAAGTCCCTAGTGGTTGGTTGAGATTCATTCTCTACAATTGGAGACTGTGATTATCTTTGGTGTGAAAAATTTAAAAGACACCAATGACACCAAAGTTATTATTGCCACAATATCAGTCATCCAGATCAGATTAGCGTTCTTTTCCTGAGGGGGTCCACTCACCACCCAGAGAGCTCGCTCACAAATAAGATAGTCCTCCATAAATTCTATCTAGGACAATAATCTTCTTAATATGCGATATTCAGCATTAAGATGACTAAGTACATGATGTTTTCCCACATCTTACAGATATCACTCATAAGTGGTGACTGGAAGATTGTTTCCCTTTAAATTATCGTCATCCACCTGACTTTCTTGATTTGTGGATCAGGTATGTCCCTAATAAGCCTATGACCCGAATACAATCAGGAAATGTGGGCGATAGCATCAGGTTGGATGACATTTGCATATTCTGTTTTTTAGTGACAACCTCACCATCTTTTTACGCGGATCTGACCATACACCCAGGATAAGGACTAATCGTGGCAATATTGACTATAGAAATAAGCATGGGTTTTTTTACTTAACAGAATAAACTTAGTTGATGGTGGTGATAGATACTGAGCATGTATTCACCTGGAATGTGTACAAATTGTATTACTGCACAAATATGTTGACATAACTGAAATGTCACGTGATATATTTTTTAGTTTTCTTGCACACGGGTATCTTATTTAATTGTTGTAATATATGCTTACAGTACAATAATGTTTGCAATTTTTTGTAACTCATTGTATTATGTTTGAATAGTGGTCCTTTTTATATGCAATATCTACTGTCCTGAAGATGGTCTGACAGACTGACGCCACTGAGACCGAAACGTCGACTCCGCCATCTATTTCTGAGATATTTGTTGATCTTTAGTGACTATAATTCTCATTAGGGGATATGTCATTATCGATATCATTGGAATAGATGTCTTTCATGAATTGTTGGATTAACTTGATTTTACCTCTTTTCATGATTTATTGCTGATTTGATTGTCCATTTGTAATCTTTTTAATTACCACTGATATATAAACAAATCTATATTTTCAAATAAATAAGATATTCCTGTGTTTTTGTGGTATTGAATTTCATTTGTTGTTGTTGTCAAAGGACACTTGGGTGGTTGTTCTCATGAGACTCACCTCCAGAATAATTTTAGAACAGTTATTCATTGAATTTCTTTGAAACAAAACCCCTTGTAGGCACTCCTTACCTAGGAATGCAGTTTGGCCGCAGCCCCGCCTGATCTCCTTTCTAAGGCACTGGGGCAACATCCTCCCCTTTGGCCACACCAGCTCCTTTAACACACCTACCACCTGCACAGAGCATGTGTTAAATGTTTGTGTTAAACCGCCTACAATTGAAAATTCAGTTTTGAATTCTGCCACTAAATCCAGGAGGGTACAGTTATTTCCTATTTACACTAGGTGTAACTTGTAACAAGACAAAAAATGTATGGAGACATCAGCCAAAATCGTTAGCTGCCACCTTGTATTTCTGCACATATTTCCTCCAGTGTTAGTAAAGAGTGATCTGGTACCTGCATGGAACTAAGATATCCTCTCCCTGTATCTCTTAGATGTGTATACTTGCATCTCTGGAAAACATGTCCAAGAGGACTTAAAGTTCCTGTAAATAAAGGGAACTAACATATTCTGCTCTTGCATGAAAGGTTTTGTTAATTTCTGACATAAAGTACCGTGCTTCGTAGCCGAACCCATTCATTTTCATGTGCCAATTCTATTTCATACTTGCTGCTATAAAAACTCCCATAGAGTAGTATTACTTGCATGTGACACATAGCACCATCAAAGAGGTTTACTTTTTGTAATTTCTGGTTTGGTGTCAACAAGAATCTATGCAAGAAGCCAACTGATTTTCTTTTTAAATATGTCAACCCTTGGAGCACTGAAACTTCAGCATCTGAAACAGCCATCTCAGTTCTCAAACAGAAGAATACAAGAACTGCCCATTTAAGAAACCCATAACTATTTAGAATTGCTGTTTTAACTGCATTACACTATTCCCCCCTACAGATGTGACCCAGCGCCTGACATAGTCTACTATATACCACCATGGACCATTCTAAAGAACCAGTGACTTAAAACTACTTATTGTCCAACATATATTTATAGAAGAATTTTTGTTTTTGGCCAGGGGCTGCTGGTAGTAATGGGCGTAGGGGGCGTCGCCCTCCCAAATTCGGCGCAGCGAAAAGGAAGAAAATTTAAATGTACACCACCAAGGATGATGGAGCACTGGAGCAGCTTTGGCATGCTCTTTGAGCATGCCACTAAGTGCTCACTGCGTGTTCCACTAGTTCTGAAACATCGTTGTTTTTGAGGTCGGAGTCAGACCCTCTGACGAGACTCCCCTCCTACGCATGTGCTGAACTGGGCGAGGGTAATTCCTCGCTCTCAAGGCACAAGCGAGGAGAGTGACGTCAGCCTGATGGGAGCGGCTGCACAGTGCAGCCGTGAATAGATTTCAAATGGGCGCTTCTGGCGTGGCCCAGGGCACAGTCAGCAGAGCCTCATTCACAGTAAGGCAAAGGGGTGGGGCTGGCCGACAGCAACAGAGTGTAGGGGGTGTCAACAATTAAAGCATTCTCGCCTTCAAACTGTTAGGCGGCTTTTTCATTGGATTTTGTTAGCTGCTGGGGGCGTGGGTTTAGTTCATTCAGCTCTTCTTCCGAAGTCTGGAATTTCTCAGCACGTGTATGTGGTGTTGGCATGGCTGACTATGGGCCAACGGACGAACAGTCTCGGACACCATGAAGCTGCTCCAGACCAGTCCGGAGTCCCGATGTAAAGTGACCTACACAGGCACCTGTTGGAAGTAATGCGCGCCTGCACAGTCACGGTAAACGAGCGCACAGCAGGGATCAGTATCGGGGGAATTTAAGGAAAGACTGGCCTGGTAAGTTTATTGTTTTGGGGCAGTTATATTTTCATCGGGTGTGCTGACTGCATGATAAATATTTTGTGGTTTGGAAATAAGAAACACTCGGAGCCAAATGTTATCTACAAACAGCTGCCTAATCAAGTGTCATGATTAATATGTAACAGGAATGGCGACCTCTGACCCCCCCTCCCCCCTCCCCCCTCAGCAGTGAGGCTGCACTAAGTTGTGTGTGGTGCAACTAAAACACAGTAGAATGCTCACTGCAAGAGGATCGACTTGAAGATAGAGCCAGCACCTGAAAGGAAATGCATACTAAGCACCTGAGCCTGAAAACAGGATTTTTAAAGTTACTTTTGCTTTGACAGACTCGCTTTCAGAAGTATAGGCAGTTTTATATGGCACAAACTTGACCTGAAAGTGTTGGAGCGCTTTGCATGGGCAATTGAAAATGTGCCTTTTTCTCTCTTTTTTTCAAAATTTTCCCTGGAACCCCCCCTCCCCCACCCCCAAAAAAATCTACTTTTGGACAGTTAGGTTCGCTCGCTCGTTACAGGCCTTTCATCCCGAAATTATTCGCCCTACTACTTTCAACTGTCAGCAGCCGCCACTGTTTTTGACCCCTACTGATCTGTCATCTTCTGGAAGTCTATAGCCCATGAGAAGCTACTTATGTTTCTAGGCATAGTAATCTAAGTAGCTATTTTGACATAGTGGATCCAAAGGAAGACTATTCGCAGCCCAGGAAAATCCCCACTCCATAATGAGAGTGAGCACATTCACCATGATAGTCAGAATTGAATATACTTGTTTTTCTGAAAAGGACTAGGCTGCCTCGGATATAAAGGATATTTTTTTGGGGCACAGGGAATGAGGGTATTAAGAGCACACCTTGCAGTGTTCATAAAGATTAGACAAAAGGGCACTTGTAGAATTAAATTTGGCAAGTTTAGCAACACTACAAACTAATCTCAGTTTAATAAAGCTTGAAAATAAATAGACAAAGTATAAATCCTTTGACTTGGTGAATCAAGAAAAAAAAGCATAAACATAATAGTATTTAGAATCAAAGACTCTGTTCAGGAAGTCCCTGATAATATAGGCGGGATGGCGGCCAGGTCCAGTTGGTTGGAACGGAGGTCTCTGGGGGCTGCATTGAATGCGAGGCGGTGTTTGAGATATGCAGGTCCTGCATACTGAAGGGCTTTGTAGGCATGTATGAGGAATTTAAAGGTGACTCTTGTGTTGACTGGGAGCCAGTGGAGGCCTCTCAGGTAGCTGGTGATGAGACTGCAGCGGGGGATATTGAGGCTGAGTCCGGTGGAGGCGTTCTGGATGCTTTGCAGTTTCTTGATGAGTTTCTGGGTGATGCCGGCATAGAGTGATTTGCTGTCGTTGGGATTGATGCTGATTAATGCGTTGGTGACCGTCTTTCTTGACTCAATGGGAATCCACTTGAAGTTCTTTCAGAGCAGGAGTAGAGTGTGGAAGCAGGTTGGTGAGATGGCATTGATCGGGTAGTTCATGGAGAGCGAGGAGTCCAAGATGATGGCGAGATTTTGTGTGTGGTCTGAAGGTGTGGGTGGGGTCCAAGCTCTGCAGGCCACCAGGAGTTGTCCCAGGCAGAGGGGTTGGAGCCCCGGATGAGGACTCTGAATTTAGCTTGAGGCAGCTGACCATCATCCAGGTGTTGACAGCCTTCATTATATTGTGGAAGTTGTTTTGGCGGCTGTGGGTTTGTTGGTGTGGGAGCGGGTCAGCTGGGTGTCGTCGACGTAGGAGATGATGTTGAGTCCATGGTTCCTGATGATGGCTGAGAGTGGGGCCAGGTAGATGTTGAAGAGAGTGGGTCTCATGGAGGAGCCCAGTGGCATGCTGCTGCTGATCTCTGTGGGTGATGAGTGGAACGGTAGAAGCCTGACTCTATATGTTAAGCCGGTGAGGAAGAAGCAGATCCATTTCAGGGTTTTGCGTGGATGCTGGCATTGTGGGGTCTTGTGCATAGGGTGCATTGTGAGACGGTGCATAAGGTGGCTGAGAGGTCCAGGAGGATGAGGGCTGCAGTTCTGCCTTGGGCGAGGAGGGTGCGGACGCAATCTGTGGCGGTGAGGAGGGCAGTCTCGGAACTGTGATTGCTTCAGAAGCTGGACTGGTAGAGGTACAGGATGTGGTTCACTTATATGAACTCAGAAAGTAGGGCATTGATGGCCTTCTTGATGACCTTGGCTAGAAGGGGTGCAGAGAGAATGGTCTGAAATGATTGAGGTTGTTTGGGTCGGCAGAGAGTTTCTTCAGCAAGGGGTTGATCTTTGCATGTTTCCAGTCATCCGGGAATGTGGTGGAGTTGATGGTGCAGCAGAGTTTGGGGCGATGGAGATGCCAGCTCTGTTGAAGATTTGGTGCAGGCAGGGGTATGAGGGTGATCCGAAGTGGATGATCTTCATGATATTGAGAGTGTCGTCAGTGGTGAGGGTAGTCGAGCTGAGCAGGGTCTGCTGAAGTCCGCTGTCATTGGGTGCGGTGGTTGCGAGTGCGGGGAGAGGGTCTTGGGTATCGAGGCCATTGAAGCTGTCGTAGATCTCCTTAATCTTGTGGTGGAAGAAGGTACTGAGGTTGTTGCACAGGTCGTGGGAGATTGGGATGTCTGCTGTACCTGTGCTGGGTTTGGTGAATTCTTTGACTGCGACAAAATGCTATTTGCTATTGTGTGCGTTGGTGTTGATCCTTTGTTGTAGGGCCACTTTCTTTGTTGTCTAATGAGGTGGTGATGTGTGGTGACAGTGGTTTTGAAGGCTGACCAGTCTTCGTGGTCTTGCTGCTCCTACATCTCTTTTCGCACTGTCTACAAGTATGTCTGGACTCATGAAGGGTGGGAAAGAACCAGCTAGCTTTTTTGGGAGTTTGGCCTGACTGGCACTTTCTTGAGAGAAGCCACTGTGTTGATGCAGTTAGAGATTCATTGGTGGATGTTGCAAGCTGAGGTATTAGCGCCTGCAGAAGACAGAGGTGGGGTTTTTGGTGAGGGAGGTGGTGAGCTGTTCTTCGGTGACCTTGTTCCTGCTTCTGTGAGGGTAGAGGTGGGTGTGGTTGTGTATGGTGTGTTTGGTGAAGGAGAAGTGGACGCAGTGGTGGTAGGTCCAAGTCAGCTTGGAGTTTTGGCTGAAGGAGATGTTATCGCTAGCAGAGCATGTGTCCTGTTGAGTGGGTTGGAGAGGTGACCCATTGTCTGAGTCTGATGGTGGCAAGGCTTTCCAGCAGGGATGATGTGTTCTTGTCATAGGGGTTGTCCAGGTAAAAGTTGAGTTTGCCAAGGAGGATGCAGTCTGAGGAGGCGTGAGTGTGGGGTGTGATGAAGTCGATGATATGTTTGTCGCGTTGTCATCTGAGAGGGTGGTGAAGTGGAAAGTGCTTTTGTGTACGATGGCGATGCCTCCACCCGGTTTGTTGATGTGGTCCTTGTGAATGATTTTGTAACCATCCAGGATGGCAGTGGTGATGTCTGGGGTAGAGGTGGAGTTCATCCAGGTTTCCGTGAAGAAGGCGATGTCAGGTGGATGGAGTTGAGTAGGATCCAGATCTCCATAGCATGTTTGTGGAGAGAGCATGATTTGAGCAGGATGCAGCTGAGGGAGTCGCGTCCAGTATGTGTCAGTCGTGCCTTTGTGGGTTCATTCATTAAGGTCTTTCTAGTGGATTCCCCTGACAGTTTAGCACTGTTGATTCATCCAACTCAGACTTGAAGGAAATCTTAGAACAATCATTGGCATTCCATCCAGAATTTGGCTGTAGACCCCCGATCCTGGGACGGTTTGTCACACAAGCCTTGGGTGAATGGAAGCTAGTTTAATTCTGACCCTAAAAGTAGGGATACTTGCTATACTTCTAGATCTAAATGTTTCATTGAATTGATAACTGAGGTGGGCAAAACTGACTGTCTGAGAATGTTGACATCCCACATGATTGGTATGCCACTTGACTTGCAGACAGTTTTCTTTAGGTGTGTTCTGTGTCACTCTGGGCAGAACTCTGCATATAATTTGGAAGGGAAGCGTTATCCAGACGAGTCTGACAATTAAAATAGAGTACCTGGTGTATAAGAATACACTTAAAACTCAAGTATACATTTTGAAAACATATTTCAGCTGGACTGGTTTAAGAAGAGAAAACAAGACTTTCCTGGAAAATGTAAAATCATCCCTCCAGGAGATCCATACTATGGTGACTGAACTAAAACAGTGTTACATAGGACTGCTTATTTTGAAGTTCTGTCAATATCTGCTGTAGTAGAGCATGTGACGTAGCCTCCGGTGCTCCCGGAGTTTCCATAGTCTTATATTGAACAATCGCTGGACTTAAGGAAATCTCCACAGATGGGGTTTCACCTGGAACTTCGATAGCAGTAGTGAATAGGGAACACCTTAAAAGCTTTCTTTCAAGGTGAGGGGATTGCATAATTGGCCTTCAAGAGGAAGAAAGAGAATACTCAAAGACTCCAACTTAAGAAAAAGCTAAGTAGTACAGCAGCAGAATATCTTGCTATGCCATCTCCAGAAGGAAAAGCTAAACTTGCTGGTGCCAAGTCCAACATACAAGAATACTTTGTAACTAAAGAAATTCGACATCATGACTCAGTATTACAGAAAAGATATGAATAGAGCGATCACATAGGCAGATTTCTAGCTTGCACCACTAAAAAGAGATCAAATACTAACCACATTAATTAAATAGTAGACCCAACTACTCTGAGCTCTTCGTTTCTTCCCTTGAAAATCTCAGATGTTTTTCTTAATCATTACAAAGATCTCTACACTGAAATGCATAACACTAGCTCAGAGGTTGCTTTAGCTTGGCTTGATAGGATAAACATCCCCATATTACCACCTGAGTCACAAGAGCTCTTCAGCTCAGCTATTTCTTTTGAGGACATTACACAGGCGATAAATTTATCTCCGGCCGCCAAAGCCCGTGGACCAGATGGAACCCCCTCCGAGATGTATACTATTTTTCCCCCTCAACTCTCTGTTTTCTTAAAAACATTATTTAAATGGATCCTTGAAGGGGACCCACTTCCAAAAAACTTTACTCAAGCTGCAGTAATAGGTTTTGTTAAAAAAGGGAAACCAGAAGATGAGGTTAATTCGTATAGGCCTATTAGACTATTAAACTCTGACTACAAAGTCTTTACTAAAATTCTTACAAATAAACTCACGCAAGTTGCCCCTTCACTTATCCATCATGGTCAGAATGGCTTTCTTAAAAACAGACTTTTGGCTTCCAACACTCATTATTTGGTGCAGGCGATTACTTCTATACTAATAAAACCAAGGCGGCTGTAATAATGCTCAATGCTGAAAAAGCATTTGACAGAGTACAATGGCGTGATTTATTCACAATTTTAAACAAATTTGCGATCCCAAGTATATTGTTTCAGGTGGTAAAAAATCTGTACCAAAATGCAAAAGTGTCTATAATTATTAATGGGGATATCACAGTGTTGGACCTAGATTACCCAAGCCTACATATGGTAGCTTGGCACAGTAGTGGTCTACAGCTAACTCCAAGCGTTGGCTAAGTACTTACAAGTCTTACCCACAGTAACACAGTGATGAACCACTAAAATAAAGACACAACACCTCTGTTTGTAAAAATACCGTTACCTTTTATAAAAATAATATGGCTCTTTGGATTTGAAATCATACAGGTTATAACATCAATTGCTTTTAGGAATAAATATACACCTTTACTAGGGAAGTTAGTTTTCACTCTTCCAGCTGTGGAAAAAGACAGTAAACCACATTCAATTACAAGGGTTTAGCAAGGTATAAAAGTAACTTGTTTGATAATTCAAGGGAAACCCATTAGTTTCACCCTATGCAGGATGATTTACATTAGTACACCATGTCAGCAATACTTCATCAATACAATTTGCCAATACACTGGTTAGTTTATAACATGCAGGGCAGTGCCCTTTATCTCTTTATCTGCACCTTAACTTTGTGCTAGCTTACACACACAGGGTGGTCTGCAAGAATACCCCTGGTTCTACAGCTTCTCACAACAATTGTTAGGAGTTTCTGAAGGAAGCTCCCTTCTAACCAGACTTATCAGCGCTCTTCTGACATTAATCTGAGTTCCCTACTAATTTCTAGCTTAACAGCAACTTATCAGAGCCTACAGAAATGAGGTTGGGGTTATGTAACTCTTTCTCTCTTCACCCCCACCTCGCTGATTCTATCACCGTGTAAGATTCACCGTTGCTAGGATAACCGCCCCCTTGGTCAGGCGCTGTGACTTATTATCCTAGCGCTACACCCAGGAAGCTTTAGCACTCTTCCTTCTTAACCCCCCCTCTCTCCTTACTGTCTGGGCGGCTAGTGCCACAATTCACCAGTCTTTACTTGGTGCCTGCCTCCAAGGCTGGGTTGTAGATCGGCCCGATGGTCCGTTTACCACTGGGACGCTAGGGCTGGCCGGTCAGTCTTGCTCACGTGCTCTGGCCTCGCCGGTATCGCTCACACGCAGGGAAGGGTAACGAAGACGAGGCGGTGCTCTTGAAGATCTCCCGGCGCCTCCTCAGCTAAGTCGGCAGTCGCGCTGATCCTCCGGACATGCGCATACGCTCTCGTCCCTCTCCCGCCTCCGCACTCACTGACAGGCAGGACGCTACTCCACACGTCGCCGCTGCTCTCCTGGGCCTGCCCGACCCTAGGCCCCTCCTGCTTTTGATAGCGGGCGCGCTCAGGGCATGCGCGAAAGCATTTCCTCGCTCCTCCTGACGCGCTTGGTGCCCCCGGGGTCCCGCAGACAGTCCACACAGCGCCGCTCCTCACACGCTGCCGCTTTCCTCACCCGGCTCCAGAGGAAGTACCTCCCTGATCGGGCACTCGCTCCTCCAGGTGTTTCAGGCTCCACAGTTCCCCAACCACCTCAAGGCACTTCAAGGGGTCCACAAATGACTCGACACCCTGGTAGGTGCAGCGCTGGGCAGGGGATATGGGATTGAGTTTCAGGAAGCAGGTCCTGTCAGTTTCTACAGGAATGTTGATCCAGAAGGGTCTTTCTTCTCACGTAGCTCGATTCATTAGTCAATAATTGATGTCTTGGTAGAGGGATCGGTCAAAGGCTGAAGGGGGAACAATCCTCTGAAGTAACTGTCAGCCTCAGTGACAAACTAGCTGCTCTCAGTGTGTCCACCTCCTCTCACCACTGCCTCACTCCTCTACTCTGGGGTCAGCACAAAATGGCTGCTGGTCACTGGCCTTATATAGGTTGGCCTGAGACCTGCAGAAGTCTCTAGTAGATTCCAGAAAGTTCCCTAATGCTATCCTATGGACCTGTCCTCCAGTAGTGTCCGTTATGGCAGTTGGTGGACACCATTTTAGGTCTCTGGAGATCCCTAAGGTTTCAAGGGGGTGACTAGGCCTCACAAGTGATGAGGGAAAAATGGCGTCATCGCCAAGGAACACCTAGCCCCCTGACAGCATAAAAAAACTCCTGATGGACACATGTAAAAATAAAAATAGAAACTCTGGGAGGCTAAGGGGGACAAAAATAAATCATGGTGGTTAGAGTCTTCCCAGAAGCAGACAGGTCTAACACGCGTCCCCCCCAGCTGAAAGTGGGGAGAACTACCCAACCCCTTGGGAGTCCTCATCACTAAGGCGGAAATACCTGGATAGACCGTCTGCGTTGGCATGGTCTGCCCCAGGTCGATGTTCCACCCTGAAGTCCATTCCCTGTAGGGAGATGGACCACCTTAGCAACTTGGGATTCTTCCCCTTCATTTGCATCAGCCAACGAAGGGGGCGATGGTCAGTCTGAACCAGGAAGTGCGAACCAAACAGGTATGGACGTAGCTTCTTCAGAGCCCAAACCACCGCAAAGGCTTCTCTCTCAATTGTACTCCACCTCCTTTCCCGGGGGAGTAGTCTCCTGGACAGGAAGACCACGGGTTGATCCAAGCCCTCATCATTTAGCTGCGATAACACTGCCCCAATGCCATGTTCTGACGCATCTGTTTGGACAATGAATTCTCTAGCAAAATCAGGGGCCTTGAGAATGGGAGCGGAACACAATGCTTGTTTCAAGGTCAGGAAGGCTCGCTGGCAAGCCTCCGTCCAGACTACCCGTCGGGGTTGCTTCTTGGAAGTAAGCTCAGTGAGAGGGGCCACAATAGTGCCATACCCCTTCACGAAGCGACGGTAATATCCAGTGAGGCCCAGGAAGGCTCGGACCTCTGTTTGGGTCTTGGGGGGCTCCCAGGCGATGATAGCCTCAATCTTTGCCTGGAGGGGCTGCACCGTCCCTCTGCCCACCAAGTGACCTAGGTACACCACCGACCCCTGGCCGATCTGACACTTGCTGGCCTTGATTGTCAATCCAGCCTGTTGCAGGGCATGAAGAACAGCTTGCAGATGCTGCAAATGGTCCTCCCAGCTGCTACTGAAGACAGCAATGTCGTCCAGGTATGCAGCAGAAAAAGCTTCCATTCCAGAGAGGACCCTGTTCACCAGCCGCTGAAAAGTGGCAGGGGCATTCTTGAGCCCAAAGGGCATCACGCGAAATTGGTAGTGTCCCTCAGGTGTAGAGAAGGCTGACCTTTCCTTCGCCTCCTCTGTAAGGGAAATCTGCCAGTACCCTGAAGTTAGGTCAAAGGTACTTAAGTATTGAGCAGCTCCCAGCCGGTCAATCAGCTCATCCGCCCGGGGGATAGGATGGGCATCAGTTTTGGTCACTGAGTTCAAGCCTCGGTAGTCCACACAGAACCTCAATTCCGGTGTGGTGCCTGGTGGGGCAGCCTTTGGTACCAATACCACCGGGCTAGACCAAGGGCTTCCAGAAGGTTCAATCACTCCCAGCTCCAGCATCTTGGCGACTTCACTCTTGATGCTAGCCTTCACCTTGTCCGACAGCCGGTAGATTTTAGACTTCACAGGTGGGCTGTCTCCTGTGTCCACGTCATGGGTACACAGGTGGGTCCTACCCGGGACAAGGGAGAACAGAGAAGAAAATTGCTCCAGGGTCTGGCGGCAATCACTCCGCTGTTCAGGAGTTAGGGATGGCGAGAGAATTACTCCCTCCACCGACCCATCCTTTTCTTGGGACGAGAGAAGATCAGGGAGAGGTTCGCTTTCTTCTTCCTCTGCTCCATCGGTTACCATCATCAAGACAACCGCGGGCCTCTCATGATGTGGCTTGAGGCGATTGGCATGCAGCACCCTGTGGGGCTGCCTCGGGGCCTTAAGATCCACCAAGTAGGTGGACTTCCCCTTCTTTTCCAACACCTCAAAGGGGCCTGTCCAACGGTCCTGGAGGGCATTTAGCTCTCCAGGTTCCATCACCCACACCTTCTGTCCAGGCTCCAGTTCCACTGGGTGAGCGTTGTGGTCATACCACTCTTTCATCACTGCTTGGCTGGCCTCCAAGTTGTCTGAAGCTTGCTTCCACAACTTAGCCATTTGGCTCCGGAAGGCCAGCATGTAGCTCACCACGTCCTGGGGAAGTTTTCTGGGAGTCCGTTCCCATCCATCCTTCACCAGGCTGAGAGGTCCCCGTACAGGGTGCCCGTACAAAAGTTCGAAGGGGCTGAAGCCCACTCCCTTTTGTGGCACTTCCCTGTAAGAAAACAAGAGACAGGGTAGGAGGATGTCCCATTTCCTCCGCAGGCTCTCAGGTAGACTCCTGATCATACCTTTCAAGGTTTTGTTAAACCTTTCCACAAGACCATTGGTTTGTGGGTGATAAGGAGTGGTAAACCGATAGGTAACTCCACACTCCTTCCACATAGCCCGCATGTACGCTGAAAGGAAGTTAGTCCCCCTGTCGGACACAACCTCCTTGGGGAAACCCACTCGGGTAAAGATCCCCATCAGGGCCCTTGCCACCACAGGTGCAGTGATGGTCCTCAGAGGTATTGCCTCTGGGTACCGTGTGGCATGATCCACCAAAACCAGTATGAACCGGTGACCAGCTGAAGTTGGTGGATCCAGTGGCCCAACAATGTCGATGCCCACCCTCTCAAAGGGGGTGCTAACGACAGGTAGTGGTTCCAGGGGAGCTTTAAGCTTCACTCCTGTTTTCCCACTAGCTTGGCAGGACACACACGTCCGACAGTATGTGTCAGACGCCACTTTCATTCGAGGCCAATAGAAGTGGGGGACAAGCCGGGCAAAGGTCTTGTCCTGTCCTAGATGTCCTGCCAATGGTATCTCATGAGCCAGTTCCAGTAGAAAGGCTCTAAAGCATTGAGGGACCACCAAGGCTCTGGCTGAACCGTGGCCAGGTGCCTTGGGCTCACTGTAGAGGAGTCCATCCTCCCAGTAAATCCGGTAGCTCCCTTCAATGTTTCCTGCTGCCTGGGCGTTGGCCTGTTGCCGCAGCCCCTCGAGAGTAGGACACTCTTTCTGAGCTTCACAGAATTCCTCCCTGGAAGGACCTCCCTCCACATGCCACTCTGTAGGGATGGGTAGGTTCTCCAAGGAAGCAACATTCTCCCCTGTGGACTCCAGATCCACCTCCGCAGGTGGTCCAGCTGTCTCACGAGGCGGAGATGTCGAGGCAGGGTCCTCCGGCCTCTTGTCCTTCTCCTCTCTGGCAGCCGGCTGGGCCATTGTTCCAGGCTCCAGCGTAAACAACTTTTCCCTTCGGGCAGTTGCTGACCTTGTGCTGACACAAGTCCAGTCAGGGGGTCCCAGCATCTCAGAGTGAGTCTGGTACTCCACCCTCCTCCAAGCATTGTGCTCCATATCATTCCCTAACAGGCAGTCAACAGGCACGGCAGGGCTTACGGCAACTCGAAGTGGACCTGCAACCCCTCCCCACTCAAAGGGAACCTCAGCCACAGGGTAGTGGCCCAATCTGCCGTCAGCCATTACGGCGGGATGGAGTACATCTGGGATTACCTGCTCTGGAGACACCAGCTGACTCCTTACCATAGTCATGCTGGCTCCTGTGTCTCTCAGAGCCTCCCCTCTGCGGCCATTGATGGTGACCCACTGCTCATACTTAATAGTATTGGAGGGCAGCTGGGTCTTGGGAACCATCTCCTTATCTCCCAGGGACACTAAAGTGACACCCGCCCGCTCCCCTCCATTAACCAAAGGCATCTCCTCCCCGAGCACTACACTAGTGATTCCCGGGGCTTTTCCTCCAGTGGGAGGGGGTGGTCTTTTTGGGCATCTCACATCTCCTTTATAGTGTCCCACACCACCACACTCAAAACAATGAACAACCCTTGGCTGCTGGCTTTGGCCAGGGGTAGGGTTGCGAGGGGGGTTACTCTTGGGGATGAATCCTCTGCCCCTTCCTTGCGAAGTATTTTGTGGCCCTTTAGAGAACTCCCTCTTAGTTTCCCCTCCCTCTTTCTTCTGGGGGGCGCCCTGTCCTGGCTTCTGGGAATTCCCTCCAGTCCCCTTAGTCGACACCCGGGTACTAACCCAGATGTCCGCCTCCTCAGCAAGCTTCCTGGGGCTGGTCAGCTTGCTGTCCACCAGATGCTGTCTTAGCTCGGGAAGACACTTCTCGAGTAGGTGTTCCTTGAGTATGAGGTCATATAGTCCCTCATAGTCCCCTACATCGCTGCCTCTTACCCAACCCTCCAGGGCCTTCCTGGAGTAGTCCAAGAAATCTACCCAGTTTTGTGTGCCCAGCTTGTAGCTGCCCCGGAACTTTTGTCTATATTTCTCGGGGGTCAACCCAAACTTCTTGAGCAGCGCTAATTTCATAGCCGGATAGTAGGTCTGTTCACTCTGGTCAAGGGCCAACAAAGTATCCCTGCCAGTGGGGGGCATGTATTTGTATAACCCACCTCCCCAGTGGACTTCCAGAATCCCATGGGCCCTCAGCGAGACCTCGTAGGCGGCTAGCCATTTAGCAATGTCGTCGCTGGGTACATAACAAGCCATAATGTCTTTTGGTAGGTACGGTCTAGGTTCTCGGGTGTTGGTTTGGTTATCGCTGCCACCATTCTCTGGTTTGGGGGTACGTAAGTTTAGGGCTTGCAAATCCATCTCCTTGATGGTCCGCTCATGCTCCAACCTCTTTTCCTCCCTCACCATGTCCATCCTGGCTAGTTCTATTCTCATCCTCCTCTCCTCCCTCCTGTCTTCTAACTCGGCGTCGGTCAGGCCCCTCTCTGACACACTACTGCCCACTCTAGAAGGTGTTCTAGGACCTGTTACTAGGTTCTCCCCTCCCGCCTGGTACAGTGTTGTGGTCTCCAGGACAGTGTCCTTGTCACTCTCTTCAGGATCTACCTCCTCCCCGGAATGAGCCTCTACCCATGCCCGAATACTGGTCAGCAGCTCAACTTTCCTGGCGCCTTTCTTGAAAAACACCCCCTGCTGCTGACACCATTCCTTCAATTGAGGCACAGTATAATTGTCTAGCTCTTCCACATTTATCTCCATTCTTATTTGAAGTATAAAATGCTACACAGGAGAAATCCACAGAGTGACCTGAGGTCAACCTCCACCCACCGCCAGAAGTCAATTTAGAAAAACCAAAAATGTAAATTAGGAGGGCCGCAGGGAGAAAACTCCAGGTGGGGTCTCGTGGTTGGCACTGCGTTACTAATAAGTAAGTGTAAGTACAAATCCGCTATCCCACCGCTAAAACACCAATTATGTTGGACCTAGATTACCCAAGCCTACATATGGTAGCTTGGCACAGTAGTGGTCTACAGCTAACTCCAAGCGTTGGCTAAGTACTTACAAGTCTTACCCACAGTAACACAGTGATGAACCACTAAAATAAAGACACAACACCTCTGTTTGTAAAAATACCGTTACCTTTTATAAAAATAATATGGCTCTTTGGATTTGAAATCATACAGGTTATAACATCAATTGCTTTTAGGAATAAATATACACCTTTACTAGGGAAGTTAGTTTTCACTCTTCCAGCTGTGGAAAAAGACAGTAAACCACATTCAATTACAAGGGTTTAGCAAGGTATAAAAGTAACTTGTTTGATAATTCAAGGGAAACCCATTAGTTTCACCCTATGCAGGATGATTTACATTAGTACACCATGTCAGCAATACTTCATCAATACAATTTGCCAATACACTGGTTAGTTTATAACATGCAGGGCAGTGCCCTTTATCTCTTTATCTGCACCTTAACTTTGTGCTAGCTTACACACACAGGGTGGTCTGCAAGAATACCCCTGGTTCTACAGCTTCTCACAACAATTGTTAGGAGTTTCTGAAGGAAGCTCCCTTCTAACCAGACTTATCAGCGCTCTTCTGACATTAATCTGAGTTCCCTACTAATTTCTAGCTTAACAGCAACTTATCAGAGCCTACAGAAATGAGGTTGGGGTTATGTAACTCTTTCTCTCTTCACCCCCACCTCGCTGATTCTATCACCGTGTAAGATTCACCGTTGCTAGGATAACCGCCCCCTTGGTCAGGCGCTGTGACTTATTATCCTAGCGCTACACCCAGGAAGCTTTAGCACTCTTCCTTCTTAACCCCCCCTCTCTCCTTACTGTCTGGGCGGCTAGTGCCACAATTCACCAGTCTTTACTTGGTGCCTGCCTCCAAGGCTGGGTTGTAGATCGGCCCGATGGTCCGTTTACCACTGGGACGCTAGGGCTGGCCGGTCAGTCTTGCTCACGTGCTCTGGCCTCGCCGGTATCGCTCACACGCAGGGAAGGGTAACGAAGACGAGGCGGTGCTCTTGAAGATCTCCCGGCGCCTCCTCAGCTAAGTCGGCAGTCGCGCTGATCCTCCGGACATGCGCATACGCTCTCGTCCCTCTCCCGCCTCCGCACTCACTGACAGGCAGGACGCTACTCCACACGTCGCCGCTGCTCTCCTGGGCCTGCCCGACCCTAGGCCCCTCCTGCTTTTGATAGCGGGCGCGCTCAGGGCATGCGCGAAAGCATTTCCTCGCTCCTCCTGACGCGCTTGGTGCCCCCGGGGTCCCGCAGACAGTCCACACAGCGCCGCTCCTCACACGCTGCCGCTTTCCTCACCCGGCTCCAGAGGAAGTACCTCCCTGATCGGGCACTCGCTCCTCCAGGTGTTTCAGGCTCCACAGTTCCCCAACCACCTCAAGGCACTTCAAGGGGTCCACAAATGACTCGACACCCTGGTAGGTGCAGCGCTGGGCAGGGGATATGGGATTGAGTTTCAGGAAGCAGGTCCTGTCAGTTTCTACAGGAATGTTGATCCAGAAGGGTCTTTCTTCTCACGTAGCTCGATTCATTAGTCAATAATTGATGTCTTGGTAGAGGGATCGGTCAAAGGCTGAAGGGGGAACAATCCTCTGAAGTAACTGTCAGCCTCAGTGACAAACTAGCTGCTCTCAGTGTGTCCACCTCCTCTCACCACTGCCTCACTCCTCTACTCTGGGGTCAGCACAAAATGGCTGCTGGTCACTGGCCTTATATAGGTTGGCCTGAGACCTGCAGAAGTCTCTAGTAGATTCCAGAAAGTTCCCTAATGCTATCCTATGGACCTGTCCTCCAGTAGTGTCCGTTATGGCAGTTGGTGGACACCATTTTAGGTCTCTGGAGATCCCTAAGGTTTCAAGGGGGTGACTAGGCCTCACAAGTGATGAGGGAAAAATGGCGTCATCGCCAAGGAACACCTAGCCCCCTGACAGCATAAAAAAACTCCTGATGGACACATGTAAAAATAAAAATAGAAACTCTGGGAGGCTAAGGGGGACAAAAATAAATCATGGTGGTTAGAGTCTTCCCAGAAGCAGACAGGTCTAACACACAGGCACAACTTATATCAGTCGGGGGACATACCAAGGCTGCCCCCTTTCTCCTGTGCTGTTTTCCTTGTTTATTGAGCCTCTGGCATGTGCTATTCGTCAGGATTATGCTATCACCGCTCTCCTACCGGTTTCGGCAAAACTTAAATTATTTGCAGGTGATATGGCTCTTTATTTAGCAGGTGATAGGGATAATCTAACGAGAACCCTGGATACAGTTAGGGAGCTTACTACTATGGGAGGATATAAAATAAATCATTCCAAATCAGAGGTGCTTCTTTTTATTAGCACCGTTGATACTTTGCCCTTCGTTATGCGGGAACATTATATAGCAACCAAGCCAATAAGGTACTTAGGCATCTTTGTGACCACCAGATTGTAGGATTTATATCCATTACATTTTATATCCACTTTAAATAAAACACGCAACCTACTTAAACAATGGGAAAATCTTCCCATTTTGTTTATGGGGCAAGTAGCCCTCATTAAAATGAACATTCTGTCGCTATTTTTTTTTTTCAATATATCGAATAAAATACCAAAATCTTTTTTTAATTCTGTCCAGTCAGAATTTAGACGTTTTATATGGTCTGCACAATAACCGAGAAAAAAAATACAAATTCCTCCAATTAGAAGCGGAGGATGGAGGTCTAGTCTTGCCGGACGTACGACTATTTTATTAGGCCTCAGTTCTTAACTGGCTAAACTATAACAATCTGGAGGATCTGATTGATGCCAATTTCTTCCTTACAACTATGCTTAATGAATCAGAGATCGTTCTTGCTCACTTTTTACGTCTATCCAAACTCCCCCAAAAAAACGTGCTAAAAGACCCCAAGGGCGATTACTTCCTTCTCTCAAAAAATTTGGGAAACATACGACATTGCATGGCTTCATCCCCAGATGAAAATAAATGAATGTATTCCTGGAGGGCTGAAATGTTGACGTCAGATTTCCGGTCAGTGGGAAAAATTGGGGTTTGTTACTCTTCAAGACTTTTATAGAAACAAAAGGTTTCTTTCCCGCCAGCAAGTACTAAGCTGCAAGAGTAATATAAGCAGTCTCCTAATGTTCAACTATGCACAGGCTAAGCAGTTCTGTGCAGGCCTAACCTTCTAAGAAGATTGTCCAGGCGCTCTCCGAAGGGAAGGCACATTTTATCTCCAACACTAAGGGGATAGGCAACTGGTACAAACTACTTAAATGAGTGGAGAGTAAACAGGTGATCCTTGACCACCTGGAGAAGATTAGCTCAACTACTAGTTGCACCTTCAACTTGCAACAATGGCAGAATTATGACAAAATGAGATACAAAACAGTCAGGGTTGAAAACCTAAGAAGGATAGCATGGTTTAGCAAATGTATGATCTACTAGACTCCTGATCAGCTCCACAAAACGGTCTCCACTTTTGATTCTATATGCTTTAGATGTGGACTTAACACTGGGGATTGGCATCACATTGGGTTGACATGCCACCATGAAAAACATTTTGGAAAGATGCTTTTTCTGAAATCAGTAAAAAATTGAAAATCTATCTAACTACTAGACCTTTAACTGCCCTCTTTGGTGGAACGGAGATGAGTGAAGACTTGACCTTAGGTCAACGTCAATTTAGTTTTATTGCAACATTAATTGCGAGATCTCTTATATTAGCAAACTGGAAATCCAAGGTGGTTCTGATGATCCATCGATGGCTTATTAAAATGCAGAGAGTTCTCAAACGAGACACATTGTACTCTAAGAGGGTAGGTTCTTCTGCCAACTTGATAGAATTTGGCGATTTATTAATTTAATTGTTTCATAACTAACTTTTAACTATGCTTTATTTCATTACAATTTATGAGTTTTATAAGTATAATTACTTATATTGAACAGGTCTTGAGCTTTTTAGTATATCATGAGCACCTGTTTTTGTATATTGTACTGCAGCACTAAATCATAATTGATCTTGTTTGTTCTTTTTAATTACTTTTATTAAGTTTTCTTTCTTGATGATGTATTATAAGTATATGTAATGTTTTGAATGATGGTTTCATAGATTTAAAATGAATGATGCATTATGAATATCACATTTACGTAACAGGATCTATGCAGGTTACTCTTTCATTTTGTAAAAAATTCTTTTGCCACAAATAAAAAAAACCCCACTCCAAATAGCTCAGAGGTCAACCCGTGTTTTGCGACTGTATCTATGTCAAACTCCCTTCTTCAGTGCCTCATAACTTCTTTTGGAAGAAAACAAAGAAATGTACAGCCAATTGTTACAACTAAATAAGAATCACATTATCCAGTTCAAATAAAATTCAACATATAGTAAATTAGGAAAAAAATAAAAACATAAAATAATAACAGTTAGTCAGGTACAAAATGCCTAACTAGACAACATTTCATAGAATCCATGATGAAATTAGATTGTAGGTAGATAAAAGAAAGAAGCAGTGGGCTCCTTTACAGCTTCACCAAAGTGCTGAAGCAAAAATAAAGAGAAACAGCTAGTAAGGGACATGAGGACCCTCATACATTATCAGTCTATAACAAAGAAAAATCACAGAAATCAGTGGAAGAGACCAAAAGTAAAAAAAACACACACACACAAAGTGCTCATATGAATGATAAAAATATAACAACCAGCAAAACACCATTGATGAAGAAGCTAAATATCTGAAAGTGTATGTGAATTATTATCAGATACATGCAATACATGAAGTATGAACAGTTCGTTCAAATAGGGCACCCATGACACTACTAACTGAACCAATACTCATTATTTAGATTATAATATTTTTGTTTTTAGCACACCTAGTAAATTCAAAAGTGTCTTCATGAATTGCATTCAATCTCTTCTTGTCACAAATTTTATCTAAAAAACTATAATTAAATTCATTAAGGACTTATTAGATCATAATACCTTTCTTCTCGGCTGCTTGTCACGTGGCTATTCACTTGTCACTGAGACTCAGTAAAGCAGATCTAAATCGCCAACTATGTCCTCGGCATGATTTCTATGTTATGCTACTAGCCATGCACGATGACCCTTCGCTTTCAAAGTTCATAATGCTGAGCAGGTAGTAAAGTACACGATCTAAACAAAGGAGAAAGATGCCCTCTTCTTACTCAGCATAAGTATTGCTAAACATTAGGAATCACAACTGCGGGTAAAAGCCACTAAAGTAAATACATTGAATGACAAAAAAACATATTTCCAAGTGTATAATTTGTATGAGTATAATAGAACATTCACTCGCTTCTCATTCATCTCTATGTTCTCATGACAGAGCATTACAATAGTGAATACACACTCCCCACGTACAAGAACGGCAACAAAACTCATACTAGTTATGTTTATAACAATAATAAACTGGTGCAGACTGAATGATAAACCCCCCCTAATGCTGCTAATGTGAATGCTTAAGCGCTCCTATCTTTGTGTTTTGCTACTGTACTGCATAACCATAGCACAATATTATTCACAAACTTGCTGAGTTTCTTCTTTCGTAATCTTTTACAGAACTATATCTTGTGCTTTCATGCTTGCATTTCAAAAGGTAGTGTAGTTCTTCATCCTTGTTAAAGCCTTATTTGTAAGACCCTAACTTAAAAGTCCAGAAGCTCGCTCTCTTGGTGAACCTAAGCACTTGATTGCCTCATCATCTGTGTTTTTGACACTATTAATGGCCACACATCTTACATCTTTCAATTTTAATCTGCATTCAGTTTCCCTAGTGACATGAAATATGTTTCCATGGGATTTTTGAAAGCCCTCAAATGCTCTTTCGAACGTTCTTTAACAACACAAAGTATTGAGCCAACATAAATCATTTTACATATATAGGCAATCACATGATTACAAACTGGGTGGATCCCCAAGCAAGTGGGGTATGACCCCTGGGCACTGGTTGTAGAGTCCTTGCTATGAAGGTTTCTCTATTTACTCAAAGGTGTTGTGGAGAAAAAACTCTTTGTCCATGAGATGATGTTTTTATTGGAATTGTTACATGACAATTCTATAATTTTTCTATAATTTTTGTTTCAAACTTCGTTCACATTGCGGGGAATGAGATTTTGATACCTTTTCTGATTACTTAGATACCTATCTCATTCATCCAATTTTGGATCGATTATTGACTGTCATTGAGTAAAAGGCAAACCCACATAAGATTAAATCAACCCCATAAACTGACGCAACTCTGAAGAACCACTTACGACTGATAAAGTTTAAAAGTTTAATATAAAATCAGAGTTAATTGCATATACAATCCTCTCAGGATAAGATTCAACAAGTATACAGGAACTAAAAGGAACATAAATTCCCTAAAGAATCTTAGTCTACAAAAGAAAACAATCAAAACCAATTCCAGAATCAACAAATTGAATAGCATAGACACAAAGTGGATCTGTTGCGTCATCTACAAAAAGAAAAAAACAAGTTAAATCTGTCCCTACTCTATGCTAAGTGACATCCCTACTTCGCAAGTTCTTTACCTAAAAAGGTGTCAGCAGTTTGACTTCCAAAGAAGTTCAAACTCTCTTAGTCTCTTATGGAATTCTATGTCGAGAAACAGTACCCTTTCTGCCTACCCATCTGCTCTCTAAGGGTCCTCGGCCTACTGCTCTCTTGCGCTCTGCTCTCAGGCCATCTGCTCTAACTTCTCCCCGGGGTGCTGTCCCTAAATACAAAATCACAGTATGGGTGGAACGCCCCTTTGACGCCCACCACGTACACATTTCACATGATCTCATTCTGAGTTTTTCCATAGCTTCATCTCTTCGCGTCGTCCGTTAAGTTGACCTTGCTTCTTAGGCGCCATCTTCGTCATCTTGCTGGTAACCTCATTGACATTCCAGTTGACACTTTCAGAGCAAAGTCTATCACCTCAACAGAGTTCCATTCATTACCGTTGTGATTATAACCTTGTTTGGTCCTGTGAACAGTCACTTCGTAACAAGACCCCAAATTCCAAGCGTCTCTTATCTCACTTAGGCCATAAACTTCGTCCAGCATTGTCACTTTAAATTTAACAAGACCTTTGACTCTTGGCTCGCACATACAGATCAAGGCTATCCCCTATTCCTGTGAGCCCACTAAATTACTTGCAGCGGACTACACTCTTGCGAACCCTTGGTCAGTTAGGTTAAAATCACACATGACCACACTATTCTAAAATTCCTACAAACTCTTCTACACAGTATGACTTTTAACACACATATATATATATAATCGAATTAGCAACCCATTGATTATACTTGAATCCATGTTACATAAAATACAGCGTTTATACTCTTGTTTCTTACATAGTGCTATATAGTCTGCACATTTCTTCGCTTTATATTTCACAGCTTTCTCCGTTTAATAATTACATACGTATATTCAGTTTAGCACGTTCTACTGTTCTTAAGCATTTTACACGTTTCTATATTAGACTACTATATATACGGTCTTTCTAATGCATATTCTAGAATACATACGAATACATTTCTTATTACTTAAGTTACATCGGCTAACTTTACGCTACAAGTGCTACTTCACGTTACAACTTCTAACTTTATGCGATATGCTTGTAAATATGGTACAGATATACTTTTCATTCAAATTGCGCTCTCTCAGTTCCCCCCTTTGATGACCTCTAGGGGTCATCACTAATTTCAATTTGAATGACACTTTACACAGAACTAGTTACAAGACTCCCTCTTTTTATCGTTTCGAGAGCTCTTAAACTTTTATACTGTTGATCTTGTAAAGCAGCTAATCTTTTTTCTTGCTCTCTCATGGATCTTTGTAACCGGTTCGTCCTATACCATTTGTACAGTTTCACTAACCCCAACAATGTAATTATGCAAATCAATATTATTAAGACAGGTTTCAAAATGTACCACACAACGCTTTTACCAAGATTGGCAAACCAACTTCCAACCTTTCCCACTCCATGACCTACTTTTTCCCAAACATTTACTTTTGTTAAATCTTCGATTTCTTGATGTATCTCTGTAATGTTCTGTATGACTTTCTCAAGTGGTTTTGAATTGTCTGGAATATAAGTACAGCATTCTTGGACCTTCAAAGCCTTGCAGACTCCGCCCTCTTTTGCTAGCAGAACATCTAAAGCAAGACGGTTCTGAAGAACCATTGCCCTAATCGACTGCATCTCTCCTTCTACTAGCATTAATGACCTTGCAGTACTAGCAGACAATCTATCCACAACTGTAGCTAGTCTCCTGATCTTAACATCATTAAGTATCAAACCTAAAAGAGGAAACATTGCTCCAAATATGTCTCCAACTACCTCAGCATCTCCTACTTCCCTTTTCGCTCTTCTCGAAGTCTTTCCTTCTATGATCTCTAAATCCTTTGCATGATATATTTTGGGGAAGACAATTGCCAAATAACACGAACCATACCAATTGTCAGGCAGTTTTACATAGGCATTTCTTCCACATACAAAATATACATTAGGAATCGCTTGCATCCCTTTCATAAAATCTTTCGTATAATACTCTAATCGAAAAGCATGTTCGCAATTAACTTCACCTACAAATACACTCTCATAATATGTCTTGCTTCGAGTTAAACATAACTTCCCTTTCTGCGTTCTATCCAAAGCTATTGGACCATTGCTACCCTTCTTCTTGTGTGCTTTTTCTTCTTCGGTCCAATCTGTTTTCCACTGTCCTGACATTTTTAGGATCTTCTGTCTTCTGTACCGGTCATCTACTTGTCCTATGAATTTTTTCTCTACCTCTGACACTTTGCAAGTCAGATTGTTTCAGCGTGCATATGAAGTATCTAATGTATCCCAAGGAAGAAAGAATTTTGCTAATCTATCTTCCTTTTTGTGATAGTCCCACTTATTCATTTGCTTATAATTCGGGACTTCAGGCAGTACCGAATCATAATTTGAAAAGTAGTACTCGAACCCTTCTCTACCATAAAATATACTAAGCAATAAACTACATGTTATCCCATATGTCAGTGGGAGATGATGATATCTGATACCTTCATCTACGGAAGCCGGCAATTGCATGCAAACATAACAATCCTTGGCCTCCATGGCATCAATATACTCATACAATAGCTTGGCATATGCGTTTGATCTAAAATTTCCCTGCGACTCGTCTACGTGTAACCTACGAGCTTCATCTGCCAGTAACGCCTTTTCACGAATTACATTGCTCTCCTCCTTCTTCCCAACAAGAGCAGGTTTCAAAGTCGTTACAGGCTTTACATCTGTTGTCTCCTTTACGCTTGTATGTCCTACTATGTATGATATGGTAACTACTGTAATAATGAGAAAAATTACTACTGCTATTAGTGTACCTACTATGCATTTGGCTTTTCGGTTTGGGTTGCCATTCTCCATGTTATCAAAACAGCGTAGCTCTTTCTTTTACGAGGAAAAGTTTTCTTTTTCAGATCTTTACTTGCTTTATTTGATTTCTCAGTCTGTGAAGCGCTCTTGATCAATAAAAAGTCTCTTTTTCATAACAATGTCTTTTTATCTTCAGCAATAGACAACCCTAACCCTTCTCCGTCCTCTAAATGTAATCCCTAATTTTATTCTTCTTTCCACTCGGCGCTAGGTTATCTTCTTCTTTATAGCTTAAAAGTCTTTATGCATCTACAATGATTCTCGTACCTGCAGCTCTAATGACATATTCCAATAGTTCTAAACGAATGACTTTTTCTTCTTGTGCTGGTATTTGATGAACAAAAGTCGGAAACTCTAATCGATTCAGCACTAGATCTTTGATCCGACTTAGGTAAAGGGGAACGGGAAGTGTGAAAGTCAGTAACCCCTCAGTCTCGATTCCAGGCGTCAACATCCATATCTCCACTGCCACAATTGGATCGAGATTGATCACTTGCACTTCTCTCACTCTCCCAGATCTCTGTCCCCAAGACATCTGCTAGATAAGTCCATTCAGGGGTGGCGTACCTTCTGCAGGGCACACGTACCCTTCTTGATCTTCTCGGACTCTCAGAGCCTGAATCCGTAGCTTCTTCGTCTAGTTCCGAATCTTCAGAGATCGGGACAAGGGTGCTCTCTGGATTTGCTCTCAAGGTTGACCTTCTCCTTCTTTCCGGCCAACTAGCTTCTCCATTCCTTGTCCTCCTGCTCCTTGTTCTTGGACTCGTCTCTTGATCACTTACAGCTTGTTCGGTATCTGACTCGAACTCCCAGCTATTTTCTTCTCCTGAGGCAACTTCGGTCTCACTGGTGTCCTGACCGTCGTCAGCCTGTTCCGACACAGGCTCAGCCTCTTCGATCACCTCTACAGCTTGACTTTCCCTCTCTGTGGCTTCTCCGCTTTCCGCTGGATTTTCATCCGAGAGAGGAGCTGTTTCTTCCAGAGGTGCTGGAACTCTTCGGGTGTGTGAGGCGTGTATCCAGTTGGGCAAGCCTCCACACTTTACTGCAGTGTTCGTAACTAGTATGACTTGGAATGGTCCTCGCCAGCGCACGTCTAGACAGTTCTTCCTGACATGCTTCTTCACCAGGACCCAGTCCCCCGGACACAGGTCATGGCACAAGTCTTGTGCTGATGGAACCTCTGCAGCCTGGACCTGGAGGGACACAGAATGAATGGCATCAGATAGTCCCTTGCAGTAGTCCAAGATCAAATCGTCTGTGATGTTCAACAATGCTGCAGTCGGAACCGATGGCAATCTCATAGCTCTTCCCATTAGCACCTCGTGTGGAGAGAGACCTGTCCTTCTATCTGGTGTGCTACGTATGCTCATAAGAACCAATGGAAGTGCATCAGGCCAACTCAGGGATGTCGATGAACAAACTTTGGCGAGTCTGGATTTTATTGTGCTGTTGATTTGTTCTACAATCCCCGAAGCTTCTGGTCGATAACTACAGTGGAGCTTCTGGTCGATACTTAAAGCTGAACATAGCATCTTCACTATTTCGCTGTTGAAATGAGTTCCTCTGTCCGATTCCAAAGAGGCTGGCACCCCAAACCTCGGTATCAGTTCTCTAAGCAACAATTTTGCTACTGTAAGTGTATCGCACCTACGTGTAGGGTAAGCTTCAACCCACCTGGAAAATATACAGACAATCACTAAGACGTATCTGAGTCGATTGCACTTAGGCATTTCAATAAAATCCAGCTGCATTCTATTGAAAGGCCCCCCAGACCTCCCTATGTGGCTCAATGTGACTGGTGTTCTCTTTCCTACGTTTAGTTGTTGACAGATCGCACAACGCTGACATACTGCTTCTGCCGCTACTCTAAACTTCGGATTATACCACGTTTGTCTGAATACTCTCACCATAGCATCTCTACCTATGTGTGCTGGTCCATGCAATCTCCTTGCCATTGGACTAACAAGTTCGTTTGGTAAAACTGCTCTCCCATCTGCAGAAATCCAAAAATTCATCTCACTTTTGGTACATCCAGCTGTTTCCCATGCTCTTTTCTCAAAATCTGGTGCATTTTCCTGAACACACTTCAATTCGTCCCACGTGTCTAACAACATAGTCAACTCAGTTCTTTCCTGTATTCCCCCCACTTCTACCTTGGTGTGAGAATACCCCTGTTCCGCACAATAACGTGCAACTTCGTCTGCGTATCGGTTTCCTTGTGACACAAAATCTGTATTCTTTGTGTGCGCGGCACATTTAACAACCGCTATAGCTTCTGGACCTTGTAACGCTTCTAACAATAATCTCACGAATTCTCCATTCCTAATAGGAGAACCCGAGGAGGTCATGTAACCTCTTTGAGACCATAACTGCCCGTAGTCGTGAACTACCCCGAAACCATACTGGCTATCGGTGTATATGGTGACTCGAATTTTGTTGCCTGCCAAACAGGCACGGGTCAAAGCAATAATTTCAGCTACCTGAGCGGAGTGTACTCCTTCCAGGCAAGCGGCTTCCACAACTCTGGTAATTGTACAAACTGCATATGCTGCTCTCAGCTGACCGATATCGTCTCTTACGCATGAACCATCAACAAAGAATATTTCATCGGGGTCAGTCAATGGTTCATCTACGATATCTGGTCTTGGTTTGGTGCATAGTTCAGTCACATCAAGGCAGTCATGATCTGTACAAATTTCATCATCAATATCATTTGGAAGTGGCATCAAAGTAGCAGGATTCAAGACAGAGCATCTCTTTAGGGTCACATTCTCAGCAGCCAATATGACTTGCTCGTAGCGTGTGAGCCTGCTATTCGTCAGATGCTGAGTCTTAGTCCTGGTCATTAACAATTCCACAGAATGCGGTACGTACACCACTAACTGATGTCCCATTACCACATTTTCACATCTTTCAATGCTGACACCCGTTGCAGCAACGGATTTGAGACATCCGGGCAACGCTGCGGCTACTGGATCTAATGTAGCTGAGAAGTACGCGACTGGCCTACGCGCATTTCCGTGTATCTGGGCCAAAACTGCTAAAGCACAACCTTCCCTTTCGCAGCAGTAAAGCAAGAATGGTTTTTCGTAATCAGGCATTCCCAAAGCCGGGGCACGACACAAGTCCTCCCTCAGCTGCAAAAATGCCATCAAGCAATCTTTGTCCCATGGTACCGGATCACTCACTCCCTTGTGCGTCAGTTTTAGTAAAGGTTTTGCCTTCAGTGAAAAGTTGGCTATCCACTGCCGACAATAACCGACCATGCCTAGAAACATCCTGACTTCTCTTTGGGTCTTAGGCGCGTTCATTTTCGTGATTGCCTCTATTCTGTCTGGAGACACCTTCCGTTTTCCCTTTTCAATCCTGTGGCCCAAGTATTGCACTTCAGTCAGACAATACTGCAATTTACTTGGAGACACCTTGTGTCCGTTCTCGGCCAAGTGATTTAGTAAGGTGATGGTGTTTACTTTGCAAGCTTCCTCAATTTCTGACGCCACTAGGAGGTCGTCTATGTACTGGACCAGAACTGAGTTCTTGGGCAGTACTAGACTTTCAAGATTTTTCTTCAGCAGCTGGTTAAAAATCGATGGGCTTTCTGTATACCCCTGGGGAATACGACACCATGTTAAAACGCGATTTTCCAGCTTAAAAGCGAACAGATACTGGCTCTCCTCATCTAAAGGAATCGAAAAGAAAGCCTGGCACAAGTCTATCACTGTGAACGATTCAGCTTGGAACGGTATCTGAAACAATATTACTGATGGATTCGGTACCACTGGACAACATGAAACAACGATATTATTAATCTTTCGAAGGTCCTGCACTATTCTGTATTTCCCACTAGGCTTCTGTAAACCCATAATCGGGGAGTTACATGGACTTCCCACGATCTCCTTCAGTATTCCCTGTTTAATCATGGATTCGATCACAGGCTTTATTCCTGCAATCGTCTCCGGTGTCAACTTATATTGTGGTATTCTTGGATACTCAGCATTGGGTTTTACCATGATCTTTACTGGTTCTACCCCTTTGATCAGTCCTATTTCTTCTCCAGTAAAATCCCACACCTTAGCTGACACTGTCTCCTTCAAGTCCTGTGGAAGCTCCTCCACCGTTAAGGTAGGATATAGTTCCACGCATCCCTGCGAGTTTACAACCTTAAAATCGGCATCATCATCGTTAGTCTGCACTTCTACTCCTTCAGGTGTGCAATATATGGTGCAATTTAGTTTACACAACAGATCTCTTCCTAGCAGACACACAGGGCTAGAATCACAAATCACAAACTGATGTTCATCACTGTACTTCCCTATCTTTACTGACACTGGTTCTGTCAGAGGATTCGTCATTCTCCTGTTTGCGACTCCTACCACTTGAATCGTCTCTCCCGACATCGGCAAACCTGGGACTACCGCCGATCTCAAAGTGGATCGAGTGGCCCCCGTATCTACCAAAAAGGTCGTAGGACATCCAGCCACCTCAGCCTCTACTTATGGTCCTCTCTGGTCTACTTCCAGGGCTGCTCCTAGAGTACAGTCTTCTTCTTTATTCACTCGTTGCCCCGTAAGAGGGTCAACGTAGTAGCATTCTTCTCCTCCTACGAACAGTGGCAGTTGTCTATAGGTTTTCCCTCCATTTGTAATCCGAGGCGGTTGAGGGAACGGGGCTCGAGGAGTCTGAGTCCCCCCTTTGATAAACTTTCCCTTCGGGACTGCTGTTCCCTTTACCATGCTGGTTTGAACCTCATCCTCCTCCTGTTCTAATTCCCCCGTCTCGACATTATAGGGACACTCGCGTCTCCAATGTCCCACCTCGTTACACTGATGGCACCTCGTTGTCTTTTTCAGTGTCGCAATATCTACCCTAGGTCTCGGTTTTTCTTCCTCATCTCTGCTTTGATTATTCTGTTTCTTTCCTAGGGTTCCTGTTCCCTGTTGCCGCTGTCCACCCTTTCCAGCTGATTGCATCTGCACCAACATCAGCTTTTCCTTAAGTTTCTTTGCTTTTGAATCTATTTCATCGCTACAGTACCTCGCATACCTCAGAATCTCATCTAAAGGTTTGTTTTGCCAGCAAATCAAATGCTGTTGAATCATTAAGCTTATGTCTGGTCTCAATCCCAGGACAAACTTTGACACAAACTGTCCTATGTCTTTGGGATCCATCACATCCAATCCACTGTACTGTTTGAATGCTTTCAGCAATCTCTCATAGAACTCGTGAATGGTCTCTTTAGGTTCCTGAGTTGTTCGATCTATCTTAACCCAGTCTATGTCCTGCACCGGCACCTTCTCTTTTAACCATGCAATTACCCTCTCGTACTTTTCCATGACTCTCTCTGATGGACCATTCGTCCGGGCATCCCTATCGGGTTCACAAATGGGCCATTCGACACTAAGTTTGCATGCCGTCCACAAATCTCCGGGTACTACGATATCAAACAGGGTGTTTAAATCGATCCACAGCACCTTAGAGATCTTCACAAACCTCTCTACCTGTTTGTACCACTCGACGGGGTTCTCCCTTAACTTGGGGAAAGAATTGGTAAATGCCGCTAAATCCCCCCTACTCCAGGGCACATGCACGTAGCTTCCGGTCGCGATTTCTCGCAGAGGGAAAGCTTCCATTCGCATTAGCTCTCCATCCGGGGACCTCGCAAGTGTACTCCTTCTGACGGATCCCCTCTTAGACCATCTTTCCTCCCATTTATCCAAATCCCTCCACAATCTGATACTCAAGATCAGTTCCTTTATGTGTACTTTCAGCCCAATCGTCCTACGCTCATCTAGATCCTGATCCGTGCAGTTTAACCTATGGTTACCCTGTAAAGCTTTAGTTCGTGATAAGTCTATCATATACCTATCTGCTAACTCAGATAATTTTTCATGAACTGACCTCGCTTTCCGAGTAACATCCTTAGACATAAACAGTATTTCCCCCTGATCATACAGCTCTATCCTTTCCATTGGCAATGTGCCGTCTATTGTTTCCTCCAACTCATTACGTCGAGCCGTTTTGTTTTTATCTCAGCTCTCAGTACCTCACTCCTAGGTGGTTCTTTTACGTCCCTCTCACCCCCACTACGAGTCCTACGTCTAGGCGCAGGTGAGTTATGAGGCGTCCTTCTTGTTTCTCTTTGTTCCCACCTCTCCAGGTCCCAAGCTTTTCCATCTTCCCTTGGGGTATGGTGGAACAATGTTCATAACATCAGTTCTGGATAACCTCCGACAAGGAATGGACACCAATCAACATCAGGCCCTGATCCTCCTAGATCTTTCCGCCGCATTCGACACCGTGGACCATACCATCTTACTTACATTCCCAAGTCTCTGCTGTGGTGTCATCAGCCTTTCTGTCGCTCAGGACTATCCGCAGAGTCTCACGATTTTTCGCCCCAGACGCGCTCAAACTAATTCTTCTGGCCATGGTGCCATCTCGCCTAGATTATGGCAATGTCCTATACCATGGCATGCCTGACTACCTCATGAGGCGCCTCCAGCTGGTTCAAAACCAGGCCGCCCGGCTGGTTTTTAACCTTTCTAAATCACACCATGTTACTCCTCTTCTTCTTTCCCTCCATTGGCTCCCTGTCCGGCAGCGCGTCTTATTCAAGCTCGACTGCACTATCTTTAAAGCCAGGACAGGTTCCGCCCCTTCCTTCATCAACTCAGCTATACATTCCTATACTCCGTCACGAGACCTCCGATCCTCCTCCCACCACCTTCTCGTGGTTCCCCGTTTCAAACGGAAGAAATGGGGTGGTTCCAAATTTGCTACCACGGGCCCAGCTTTCTGGAACTCTCTCCCACTGTCCCTCAGATCCTGCACTCAATACCCCCTCTTCCGCAGAGATCTCAAGACTTTCCTCTTTACCCAAGCCTTCCCATCCTGAATCTCTTCACCGTTCCCCTTTTCCGACCGACTGAGTAGCTATTATCAGTGAGCTCCAAGAAACCGCCAGGTGTACGAGCGCTATACAAATCCCTTCAAATTCAAATTCAAAATTCAATTCTATTCCCCATCACTGCATCCTGTCTTTTTAGCTCGGCCTCTCTAGATGCGAGATAGGATCCTCCGTTCTGTTCTAACTCACTGCTATTCCCTTGCTGTCTGGTGTCACTCAATAAACGGAAAGGTCCTTCACGGTCCTCCATGTTCCCGCGATCCCGTCCGTGATCACCGGATGCATGGCGAGACCCTTCGCGACTCTCCATACCCTCGTGACTCCAATGTCGCACGTTTTCGCCTGGGGCATGGTGAGTGCACCTGAAGCTATCTCGGTACTCCTGTGTCTTAAGTTCTCCCTCACTAAGAATGAGGCGAGGCACTCCCCCACACCCTGTACTCTTGTCCTCACACATTTGTCTATTGCCACCGATGGTATGGCAAGTATCTCCCTTGCTTCCTTGACTCCCTCCCTCCCACTCCGGGCTGCTTTCGCCAGCTCCGCAGTGAGAGAGGATCCTGTTATCCTGATCTCTCCATTCTGCTTCTGTTTCTATTCTTTTATTCTGAGTCTCTTCGGCAGCATCCCTTGCTTTCAAATACTCCCTTAATTCCTTAAAGGTTTTTGGTTTCGGTCCCCTCAGATCCATCTGTCCTCTCTGACCCCCCTGTTCTATCCAGGGACCCGTTACTGGATCCAATGGGGTACTCCGACTCCTTGGTCCTAGCAACTGCCTTTGGGAATTGATCGTATTATTCCTACTTTCCATCTCTGCCCTTTCCCTGTCCCACCGTGCCTGTTCCTCCTGCTGGGCTCCCTCCGGGTTGTAGATCGACACTATAGGACCTATGGTAACAGGTACTTGTAGAGCATCCGGCAATTGATACGACCTTGCACGCTGCGTTTCTGGCACCTTCTGGACCACGAATCTTCCTACTACTCTCTGTACGGGACTGGATTGAGGTACTTCCTCACCTTTCTTGGGATCCCGCTCTGTTACTGGGAGCGGTTCATATTCCCCCCACCTAGCCCCGTCCCCTTGCTGTAGTTCGGGACTTTCGGCTTCTCTATTGTACGGTGGTGGTCTATCTAATAATAGCCTCTCTATCAGATCCTCATCCGGCTCGCTATCCTCATCTTCTTCTAGAGGTTTCTTTTCTCCCGTAGCCTCTAGCATTGTATACAATTTGTCTGCTTCTATTTTTTGCACCCTCCACTTTTTGACTTCATCATCCCATTTAGCATCCTGCACTGCTTTCACCGATCGTCTCACTCTTTCCTGGCGTCTATTCGAGCTCTTATCGTGTGCCGCCCTGAACCATGCACTAAGGGCTTCGAACTGTGTTGGCCTCGGTAGAGGTCTCGTTGCTAGCATTACCGCTTTCAGTTGGTTCAATACTTCTAACCTAAACGTCCCGTATCTCGGGAACGTCAGTTCCTCATTTCCTTCCGTTAGCTTACTCCACTCGGAGATCCATAGTATTGAGTGTAATCCTACATTCACAGCCATATAATAAGCTGGTGTGCCTTCTGGTGGAGCTTCTTCCCCTGCATACAAGTTTCCTCTATCTCTCTTAAAGATCGCCCTTAAACGTCTAAAACACTTCATTTTCAAAATATACGATTTTCCTTTTAATTCTCTTCCTTATTTACTTCTCGCTGACCTTATTTACTTCTCGCTGACAACCACCAATCCCTGCGCGGCTCTCGCTGACCAGCCTATCCCAGCGCGGTTCTACACCGACCGGCCAATCTCAGCGCGGCTCTATGCTGACGTCACTCGTCCCCTCTGCAGCAGTTCCCCTCCTTTCTCAGCTCGTCTTACGGTCTTGCATGCGTTTTCATTCATACGCCGAAAAATGACTACTTCCGACCAAGCGATCACTTTTCTTGACTGTACGTCCACAGTCTAACTGTAATTGTCACCTCAACTGACGAGACGTCTTCCTCTCACTTCAGACGCTCGCCTTAACTGATAGGTTACTTACACACAGTAAACGTCCGACCAGCGTCCGTTACTCATACACTCACTCTGACACTCCCCCTATCATTGGTCCTACGGGCGATCAATGGTACCTCATGACCCCCTAGACAATTACTCTGGGTGTTCGATACACCCGAACCACTTAAGCCCTTCTCTGGATCTTAAGATTTTATCTGGTTGCGCGCGCTCACAACCTTCCCCCAATCACACTACAGGCATTCAACTCCGCTTGACATTACAACACAGGAACAACACAAAACACCGCAATCTGGCAACGCATGACCCTTATACTCACTCTCGACCGATTCTGCTGCTTTTCTCTCTCGCACCGTCAGCACCTTCTTCGGCAGGGATTCTTCTTCTGGTCGTCGATGACTAGGGACCTTGGGGTAATCTAGACCTGACCTAGGTTGCCTTCCTCAAGAAGCCAACCATCTTTCTCTGCTACCAACTGCGGGGAATGAGATTTTGATACCTTTTCTGATTACTTAGATACCTATCTCATTCATCCAATTTTGGATCGATTATTGACTGTCATTGAGTAAAAGGCAAACCCACATAAGATTAAATCAACCCCATAAACTGACGCAACTCTGAAGAACCACTTACGACTGATAAAGTTTAAAAGTTTAATATAAAATCAGAGTTAATTGCATATACAATCCTCTCAGGATAAGATTCAACAAGTATACAGGAACTAAAAGGAACATAAATTCCCTAAAGAATCTTAGTCTACAAAAGAAAACAATCAAAACCAATTCCAGAATCAACAAATTGAATAGCATAGACACAAAGTGGATCTGTTGCGTCATCTACAAAAAGAAAAAAACAAGTTAAATCTGTCCCTACTCTATGCTAAGTGACATCCCTACTTCACAAGTTCTTTACCTAAAAAGGTGTCAGCAGTTTGACTTCCAAAGAAGTTCAAACTCTCTTAGTCTCTGATGGAATTCTATGTCGAGAAACAGTACCCTTTCTGCCTACCCATCCGCTCTCTAAGGGTCCTCGGCCTACTGCTCTCTTGCGCTCTGCTCTCAGGCCATCTGCTCTAACTTCTCCCCGGGGTGCTGTCCCTAAATACAAAATCACAGTATGGGTGGAACGCCCCTTTAACGCCCACCACGTACACATTTCACATGATCTCATTCTGGGTTTTTCCATAGCTTCATCTCTTCGCGTCGTCCGTTAAGTTGACCTTGCTTCTTAGGCGCCATCTTCGTCATCTTGCTGGTAACCTCATTGACATTCCAGTTGACACTTTCAGAGCAAAGTCTATCACCTCAACAGAGTTCCATTCATTACCGTTGTGATTATAACCTTGTTTGGTCCTGTGAACAGTCACTTCGTAACAAGACCCCAAATTCCAAGCGTCTCTTATCTCACTTAGGCCATAAACTTCGTCCAGCATTGTCACTTTAAATTTAACAAGACCTTTGACTCTTGGCTCGCACATACAGATCAAGGCTATCCCCTATTCCTGTGAGCCCACTAAATTACTTGCAGCGGACTACACTCTTGCGAACCCTTGGTCAGTTAGGTTAAAATCACACATGACCACACTATTCTAAAATTCCTACAAACTCTTCTACACAGTATGACTTTTAACACACATATATATATATATATAATCGAATTAGCAACCCATTGATTATACTTGAATCCATGTTACATAAAATACAGCGTTTATACTCTCGTTTCTTACATAGTGCTATATAGTCTGCACATTTCTTCGCTTTATATTTCACAGCTTTCTCCGTTTAATAATTACATACGTATATTCAGTTTAGCACGTTCTACTGTTCTTAAGCATTTTACACGTTTCTATATTAGACTACTATATATACGGTCTTTCTAATGCATATTCTAGAATACATACGAATACATTTCTTATTACTTAAGTTACATCGGCTAACTTTACGCTACAAGTGCTACTTCACGTTACAACTTCTAACTTTATGCGATATGCTTGTAAATATGGTACAGATATACTTTTCATTCAAATTGCGCTCTCTCAACATCAACTCTCAGAATGCATTATAGTTGATTAATGGCTTTTAGTGATCCCAATGCATTTCGGCATGGTTGCCTTCATCTGGGGATGTTCTGTAATAATAACACATGATTCCTATGTAAGTTCTCGGCAAATATACATGAGGGAAGTCATAGAGAAGGACTTGAAACCTTTACCCACTGATGGTGAAAAGATGGATAATTTAAAATGAAAGCGTGAGGAGGTGGTCTAAAAAGGTGATAGACGTATTCTTTATGCTTGGTGCTGAAATGGTGGACGGGGTGTGCTTAGGTTGGATTTGTAGAGCGTGAATAACATTTGCACGGCAGTTATACTATAACGGTATCGTGGAGAAATGCACAAAGAATGCTGTGATGATTTGGTGCCAGGAGTTTTCACATGAAAGTGAAGAAAACTGTTGACTGGTAAATAAAACATGCAAAACGTGTATTGTTAATGCGACTCGTTTGAACAGTGTAGAAAAATGCCGGTTAAAAAAGGTGCAAAAAAAGTGACGCGCACTTACGGTGCTGGCGCTGCTATTCATAACATATGCACCCTGCCGGTTTGGTGACCGTTAAAACGGGATGTAGAGAAAGTGCTGCGCTGATCATAGCTGCTTACCGAGTGTAAAGAGCAAAAAGATGCTAGCGTCTTCTGATATATTTCAATCTCTTGCGGTGTATCCGAGTGCAGTGTTACCCGATTCTGAAAAGAGGGCGGTTCTTATGACGTGTGTTGGTGATTTAGTAAACATAGAAAGGGGCTAGCGGAGAGTGCGTGTTAAAATCTTAAGTGAAGTTAATAAAGGTGTATATGAGATGACTAATACTTCGAATATTGTGTCGCAGGAGACACTGATGTGAAACAAAACAATGAGAAACCACAGTGATTCAAATGTAAACACAAATGATAATAGCAATGTCATTGCGGATAATAAAAGTGAAAGTGGGTAAGAGTTAAAATACAGTCTGGATATGTTCCTTAAAGGTAACATGAGAACTCCATACAATCATTCATGCCATGAGGTTTCATGGAACATAAAAGGTTAATCCAATAATTTTCACGCTGAAATAGAAAATTATGATTGTCTCTTCCTTCTCGATTGTGGATTTCTTCCAGAATAACATTTTTTTAATTAACTGATGTTGTGTCCGGCTTCAGAAAAGTGATGAGCCACTGTTGATTTCATTTGTTTAGTTCTGATATTAGATTTGTGCTCATTCAACCGTACTTTAATTTTTCTTTCTGTTTGTCCGATATAAATTTTCCCACAAGGACACTTTAACATCTAGATCACATTGGAAGCACCACATGTGGCTGTTGCCTTTACTTTAATCTTGTGACCTTTCATAGGATGAGTGATATATGATCCCTTGATAATGCTGTTGCAATTGCTGCAATTACAGCATGGAATTGTGCCTTTGTATGTGATTTCCAATGATGATTGACCAGGATGTTTTAATCTCTCACCAATGTTTTTACTTCTGGTATTTGCAAAGATGGGTTCTTGTTCAACGATATGGTTAAAATCCTGTTCCAGCTTCAATATTTGCCAATGCATTTTGATAATGTGTTTATATGATGCACTCATAAGGGAAAATTTGGAGACTACAGTGAGTTGGTAATTGGTAGGTTTCTTTTGGGTTCTAAGCAGTTCCTCTCTAGTTTTGAAAGAACAACGGTTCCTAGCTTGTTGTAGTACCTGGTCAGGGTATCCACGTGATTTGAATCTCTGTGTCATCTTTTCAAGTTGTTCACATGATTACAACACTTTGTATAACAATTTTAAAATTCTCTTTTTTCTAAGAGTGTCTTTCATCCACCAACCTCTGCATTTGTTAGATGGTGAAGTCTGATTAAGTGATTGGGGAGAATAACATCAAGCAATCCACATTTCATTTTTTTGCTCATAACTTTCCTAGTACTGATCAGCAGTGTTCTCATGGTTGACTTTAAAAGTGTGCTTGCCTTATCAGTTCTGTTGGCGGTAACAAACGTTTTTTGATTTCACAGAATAGGACAAGTTTGGAGTGGATGATTTTATTTCAATACTATTCCGCTACTTAGTTGAGGATGTTGATTGGTCACTAAGGGCCCGATGTAGGTAATCTTCATTTACCGACTCTAAAATACCGAATTTTACCGATTCGGTATTCTAGATTCGGTAAATGAGATGTAGCTAAAAATTCAGTATTTTTTACCGAATTGGTAGGATTCGGTAATTACCGAATCGATATTTACTGATTCGGTAATTGCCATTGATTCCTACGGGCATTGGGGCCCATAGGAATCAATGTCAATTACCAAATCGGTAAATAACGATTCGGTAAAAATACAGAATTGTCAAGGGGAACAGGGTGTCACTTTGACACCCTGTTGCACCCCTGATTTTGGCTTGTGTGCCATGTGTGTCACATGGCAAAGGTGTACATGTACAGATGTGCATGTACACTGGTATTCGTTATTTACCACCAAATAGTATTTGGTGGTAAATAACGAATCGGTAATAGCCTGTGGCACTGTTTAAAGTGCCACCTACATTAGGATTAACCGATTCAGTAAATTTACCGATTCCGTATTTTACCGAATCGGTAAATTTGCCGAATCGGTAAAATTAACGCCACCTACATGTCAAAACCCAAATACCGGTCAGTAACGGCCGAAATCGGCCGTTACCGACCAGTATTTGCCGTCCTACATCTGGCCCCAATATTCTAATCCACGGAAACACTGGGTCGAAATTAATAACAAACTGTTGGCAGAGACTAAATGTCCTTTTTCCTGGTTCCCTTTCAGACATCCCTTGAATTTTTTCTTCATGTCCATTGTTGTGTGTACTTTGTTCAAAAGAATTCACATTGCTAAGTGTAAAAACAGTGACACGTTTTTTTCTCCTCTGTTTTTTGTGGTTTTCCCATTCCCTTTTTTATAATACCGGCATGGTAGGTTCAACAAAGAGATATAGATAGGGTGTTCGAATTATGCTTGGATGGCCATTTGTGAGAGTGTGGCTCCATCTTTTACACCTCCCTTTATGCTTCCTCACTGTGTTGAAATATTTACAGCTAACGGACGAACACCAAAAGAACAGGAAGGAGATTCATGCGTTCCCAGCATTTGAAGATATATTTGCGATGGTCAGATCAGGGGATGTTTCATACCTGTAATTTAAAGACAAACATCAGTCTTTAAATGTCCTCCCTGACTACTTAGCAGCTCAAGTAACATTTTTTTCTAAAAGTCCCTTCTCTACATGACATTTGGGAAACCTTACAAATGTGCGACCTGACTCTAGAACATCTTTCCAGTATAAAAAAGGAAAAGTCTAATTAAGCTGCACATAGTGTAGGGCTACAGTCATCTTTATTGTTAATGGGTGTGCTGGCCCTATAGTACACATATTTTTTAAATTATATTTTTAACTGGATCAAACCCAAGTCTGAGCCTCCACTTTACCCCAGATACTCTATTACTGAGAATGTTTTTTCCAAGATCAGCAGTCATTGCTTGAACTATTGCTATGCCATCTAATCGAGGCTGGGCCTCTAGTACTGTATAAAACGGGCCTAGAATCCCTTTGCAATAGCAGTAGCTTGTAGAGTAAGAGGAGTCTTTGCTATTGAGAGGCTCACTGGAGCAGTAAAGGCATCACGCTTGAGTGGATTTGCTAAATCTGGCACACATATATGAAAGAGTAAGTCCTCCTCCTGCACTCATTTGTAAGCTGATAGCAATATCTCCATCAATAACAACCCATATTCTCCTGCTAGTTTGTATCAATATCATCATGACAGCTTCTCACCCACTTGTTAATGAATGACAATAGAAGACATAAGCATTGCTTTCTACTGATCTGTCCCATTTGCTACCCCAATACACTCCATATAATCATACATACGTATGTCCTGATGTATTCATTTCATTTGACCTTTATGTTGCCTTATATTATACAAATTCTGAATATAAACATTTTGAAATAGTCTGTTTCCGTTATTTGCTAAGGCCTGTATTCCTCCAACACATTAAGTTGAATTCTATGATTGTAAAACAGCATGGTTTATTAAAGAAACTTTGGTTGTTTTACAACAAGCACATTTAAAATGTTTTTTAAAACAAAGAAACTATCCATAAATCCATGCAGAAAATCTCACAACATGGCTTCTGGTTTTCTAAAGCATAGGAGACAGTCAGGAGAGTTGGGATAGAATAATCTCCCCTACCCACAATCATAGAGTGGGGATTTTTCATTTCTCTATAACGTTAATGAAATAACTGGCTCTCATAAAGAAGAGGACTGTATTTGTATATTAGATTTCTATAGCGCCTTATCACCCAGGGGTCTCTAAGCGCTTTGCAGAGAGTGAGCACCATGCTAGAGGGGAGAGAGTTAGGCATTACCCCAGGCCTCCTGAAACAGCACCGTTTTTAGCTTTTTTCTGAAAGAAAAAAAGATTTGTTTCTTTGCGCAGGCTCTCTGGCAGTTTGTTCCATGCACTGGGAATTGTATGGGAGAAAGTGCGCCCTCCAAAGGAGGATAGCTTAAAACGCGGACAGATCAGTAGAGCAGCGTCTGCTGATTGTAAATTCCTGCTTGGGGCGTATGGAACTAAACGTTTCTTGATATATTTTGGGGCTTGTCCTTAGAGTGCTTTATGCGTAATGCATAGGCCCTTGAATTTGGCCCGTTGTTTCACCGGCAGCCAATGGAGTTTATGGAGGAGGGGAGTAGCCTGGGTCCTTCTAGGTTTGTTGAAGATCAGTCTGGCGGCATCGTTCATGACTATCTGAAGTCTGTTCAGCAATTTTTGAGGGATATTGTCATATAGAACGTTGCCGTAATCCAGGCGTGCCAGGATCAGTGCTGATACTGCTCTTCTAAGCGTGTCTACCGTCAGGATAGGGGAAAGTTTGCGCAATTGCCTCATTAGCCCCACACAAGTACCCACTACGGCTGAGACTTGGGCAGACATGGTGAGGTTTGCATCAATGATCAGGCCCAAGCTTTTCACTGCTTCAGCTGGTATTGGGGATGGCCCTAATTCGGTAGGCCAGAGGAGATCGTTCCAGGGGTTATATGCCGTTGTGATCGACAACACCTCGCTCTTATCGGGATTTATTTTTAATGAGTTGGTCGTCATCCAATTCAAGGTGAATTTTAGGATGTTCTGCATTCTCTGGTATGCCATTGGACAGTTGTCAATCTGAATAATAATCTACGTATCGTCGGCATAGTTGTATATACTGCAGTCCATCTGATTAAATGTTAAAATGAGAGGTTGCAGGTAGGCATTGAACAATAAAGGTGATAATGCCGAGCCCTGAGGGACTCCGCATGTGATACCTACTGCCTCCGATTCCAGGTTAGCCAATTGCACTCTCTGGACCCGTGACTCCAGGAAAGATGTCAGCCAGGCATGGGCGGTGCCCTGAATACCGAGGTCCCACATCAGCGACAACAATAGGTCATGCTTGACCGTATCGAATGCCGCGGAGAGGTCTAGCAGCACCAGGGCACATGGGTTCTTCCTGTCCGCTTTAAGTCTCAGGTCGTCCCGCACGGAAAGCATGACCAATTCCGTGCTATGGTGGGCTCTGAAACCAGCCTGGTTGGGCTCTAGTAGAGAGTTATTTTCTAGATTTTGAGAGAGAGTGGGCAATACGTCTTGTTCCAAGATTTTTGCTAGGAACAGTAGCTGTGAAATGGGCCTGTAATTTTTCAGAATCTTGGCATCAGCCCCTGCCTTTTTCAGGAGGGGAATCGGGCGAGCCTCCTTGAAGTTGGATAGAACCTGTCCAGTTATGAGCGAGCTATTCGGGAGTGATAGTATATCGTCCTCTAGCACTAACCATGCTTGTTTAAAGACCCTTGGGGGACACGGCTCCGCCGGTGAACCTGATTTAACTTAGCCCATCACTGTTCTAATAGTTTCCTTGGTGAGTAAGGGTATTGAGGTAAGGGGCTGGGTGACCTTTGGGGTCGTTTTAGTCGGAGTAACGGGACAGTCCAGTCTGGGGGTCATCTTAATTTCGGACAGAAGATCAACAATCTTAGTGGTAAAGAAAGACTGACATTTTTGGCAGTCTTCTTGTGAGAAGGAGGGGGGCTGTTCCTTCTTTTTCCTCAATTCTAACAGAACCTTAAAAATTTCTTTCTGGGGATTAGGAGAGGTTGCAATTCTATCTTCATAAAACTCAGCTTTCCTAGCCCTAATAGCTTGTTTATATATATTTAACTCTTTGGCATATAAAGTTTGATTGTCAGAATCATACCCCTTGCGCCAGGCTCTCTCTGTCCGACGCAGGGAGCGTTTCAATAGCCTTAGTGCCTCACTGAACCATGGTGCACTTTTCTCCTTATCTCCAATTTTAACCCTTCGTGCAGGTGCCACCACCTCAATGACGCTTTCCAGTTTTCGTGATAGTTTGAGACTGGCTGTCTCAGTGTCATCCTCTGGTTGTCTATTAAGGTGAGGTGGTAGTCTTTCTAGAGTGGAGATAAGTGTGTCAGTGTCAATTCAGTACCACCTTCTCACGACCTGCCACTCAGCGCTGTGCGGTGCGCTTTGTCCTGGAAATACTATTCTACCCTGCAACAGGTGATGATCCAACCATATGCAGGGAGATATAGTAATGGGGCCTAGCATCGGGACTGACGTCCAGATCAGGTCTAGTGTATGACCTTTCTCATGAGTCGGACCAGTCACCCTCTGGATTAGGTCTAACGAGGTCAAGGCTTCATCTAGCTGTTTAGACATAGCGTCTTTAGGGGATTCCTCCCAGTGGAGGTTGAAGTCTCCTATAATCATGAGACCCTCATACCGATTTCGTAGGTCATGAACCAGACCCAGAAAAGGTTCCATGAAAGCTGGGGAAGTCCTTGGGGGGCGGTAGACAAGGAGTATCACCAAGCAGTTGGTGGTGGAGCAGAGCTTGACTCCCAGAATATCTGCACCTTCCTGACTTTCTGCACAGATGATCTTGGATTTAAAATATTTTTTATTTAGAAGGGCGACTCCCCCCCCTTTCTGCCATCTTTCCTGTTGTGAATAGTGGCTCTAAAATTGGAGGGTAGTGCTGCTACAAAGTCGGGCATGGACGAGTCTTCTAACCAAGTTTCCGTAACCCCCAAGACATCTAGGTTATCTTCTTGGAGCAGGGAGAATACTTCCAGATTGTGTTTTTGGAGGGAACGTGTATTAAGTAGAGCAATGCTCTGTGAGGTTACTTTTCCAAATTCCCTCTTCAAATTAGTCTTGTTAGTAGGTGGCTTAGCTGTATATTTCAGCAATCTTTCCTGCTTCAATGTATCCAATATGTGCGGGCATAAGAGACTGGTACTAGCATTTAGTGCAAGTAAGGTTTCCCTGGATTACTGAGGACCTGGGCCAGGGATTATGGCCCCTGGACCCGGCCGGACGTGGACGGGCGTAGACGGGCCTGACTCTGGCTCGACTCCGGCGCGAGTCAGGCGCGACCGCTGTGCGCGTTCGCTGTGCGAAGGCATGCCCATCCCCTTTTATGCGCGACAAGAGCGCACTGGATCCTACCCCACACACAAGATGGCCACCGCTAATTTAATGCTCGGGACCGCTCCACAGCGTCAATACTCGGCTGGGAGTGGTCCTGGGCTGCTGTAAAGAGGGGGAGCAAGGTAGTCGGCTAATGCTTATTACATCAAGCTATTTTGCTACCAATACAGTGCAATAAGTAAAAACGCCGATTTCGGCTGCAAATACAATTCAAAAACGGGATTAAAAAGGAACACAGCGCTAAATGTACAATATCATGCAACAGCCTCCTGGCTTCCGCCTCAGGAGGTGCTCTACAATCAAGCAATCAGGTGCTAGGTATTCTGGGACCCCTTTTATGCGCGACTAGAGTGCACTCGATCCTACCCCACACACAAGATGGCCGCCGCCAATTTAATGCTCGGGACCGGCTCCACAGCGTCAATACTCGGCTGGGAGTGGTCCTGGGCTGCTGTAAAGAGGGAGAGCAAGTTAGTCGGCTAACGCTTATTACATCAAGCTATTTTGCTACCATTACAGTGCGATAAGTAAAAACGCCGATTTCGGCTGCAAATACAATTTAAAAACGGGATTAAAAAGGAACACAGCGCTAAATGTACAATATCATGCAACAGCCTCCCGGCTTCCGCCTCAGGAGGTGCTCGACAATCAGGCAATCAGGTGCTAGGTATTCTGGGACCCCTTTTACGCGTGACTAGAGCGCACTCGATCCTACCCCACACACAAGATGGCCGCCGCTAATTTAATGCTCGGGACAGGCTCCACAGCGTCAATACTCGGCTGGGAGTGGTCCTGGGCTGCTGTAAAGAGGGGGAGCAAGGTAGTCGGCTAACGCTTATTACATCAAGCTATTTTGCTACCATTACAGTGCGATAAGTAAAAACGCCGATTTCGGCTGCAAATACAATTTAAAAACGGGATTAAAAAAGAACACAGCGCTAAATGTACAATATCATGCAACAGCCTCCCGGCTTCCGCCTCAGGAGGTGCTCGACAATCAGGCAATCAGGTGTTAGGTATTCTGGGACCCCTTTTATGCGCGACTAGAGCGCACTCGATCCTATCCCACACACAAGATGGCCGCCGCTAATTTAATGCTCGGGACCGGCTCCACAGCGTCAATACTCGGCTGGGAGTGGTCCTGGGCTGCTGTAAAGAGGGGGAGCAAGGTAGTCGGCTAACGCTTATTACATCAAGCTATTTTGCTACCATTACAGTGCGATAAGTAAAAACGCCGATTTCGGCTGCAAATACAATTTAAAAACGGGATTAAAAAAGAACACAGCGCTAAATGTACAATATCATGCAACAGCCTCCCGGCTTCCGCCTCAGGAGGTGCTCGACAATCAGGCAATCAGGTGTTAGGTATTCTGGGACCCCTTTTATCCGCGACTAGAGCGCACTCGATCCTATCCCACACACAAGATGGCCGCCGCTAATTTAATGCTCGGGACCGGCTCCACAGCGTCAATACTCGGCTGGGAGTGGTCCTGGGCTGCTGTAAAGAGGGGGAGCAAGGTAGTCGGCTAACGCTTATTACATCAAGCTATTTTGCTACCATTACAGTGCGATAAGGAAAAACGCCGATTTCGGCTGTAAATACAATTTAAAAACGGGATTAAAAAGGAACACAGCGCTACATGTACAATATCATGCAACAGCCTCCCAGCTTCCGCCTCAGGAGGTGCTCGACAATCAGGCAATCCTGGTCACCAAGATACTTTGTTTTTATTTATTTTTTAACAGGTGATTTGGTGTTGCCTATATGTTATTGTTTTGAAGTGTGATAAAGTAACTTACAGGGTGTAGGTGGGAGAGAAAGTAAAGATGTAGCAAACCATACCCAAAATGTCAAAGCAATTGAAGTCAACTATTCACAAACATATTGAAGTCACTGTATAGAATCATTTGCTTTGCAAGTGGTAACTTGGTCATCACATTTACTACCATGACAGGAGTTATGCCGAAAAAGATTGTGGCGCTGCATGTGTGCTGCCCAGTTATTATGCCCCATCATCAGCACAGTCATTCCTGTCCACATTTGGCCTCCCCAAATGCTGGGATAGTATGGCCTATCTGAGTGGCGGGCCCCAGTGGTATTCAACAATTCATCAGAGGATTTGCGCATGTCAAGATTCAAGCATCTACCAGAAAAGCACAGCATTCGAAAGTCTAATGCAGGGTTTGAGAAATCTGCATCTATAAACACCACAACCAGGGCGTGGCTCATCCTTGATTTTCCTTCTTGTTGATGAGAGGAAGCATCTGCTTGGGCTCTGCTCTTGACCTGTGCTCCTCTTCATGGATAGACTCTGGGGCCTTAGGCTACCCCCCCCCCCCCCTAATGTTCTTGCAATTGAAAAACTTCTATATTTGTAAAGTGTAAAGCAAAAGTTGTTCCTTTAATGAACACGGGCTGCTTTAAATAAAAAAAAAATCTCTTTTTCAAAATGCAAACATAGGAATGATTGTCTGTTGTCCCTTGCAGGTCACCATCCTTGTGTGTCTAGCCAATTGCTGGGGGTCACAATTTGTAACCTTCCTAATAATTTTCTTTAGACGCATCGTGTTGTGACCCTCTATAAATATTTATTTTGCAAATGGATCTAATAGAACACAGGTCTGTTGCTGGTCAGAAAAAGTCAGTGCTATAACTGAAACAACTTGTTTTGACCAGTATTTAAATACGTCTGGACCTAGGTTTGTTTTGCTTGCTAGTGTGTGACCTGTGCATGTATAAGTGCCACCTACTGTATGACACGGTAGAGCTAGACAGAAATAGATTTACAATCGCACACATATTAAGATTTTGAAATATGATGCAAAGGCTTTTTAAATGCTCTATGTAACTTTCTAATGCAATTTTCAAAGAAAAATAATCTCGGAGTAAAATGCACTGCGATTTGCCTAAAATATGTTTTCTTTTTCATTTTAAGTGGCACATAGTGTCTAAAAATCGATGTTCTGAACTTCTGACTGGCTTATGCCAATGTAAGCCCAGTGTAAATATTTAAAATAACCACAGCTGTCCTATTCTTTCTGGCACTTAGATAAATTGCCGCTGCTTCAAGTCTGACTGAGGCTTTGCAGCCCAATTTTAAACAAAGTGTGACCAGATGAATGCCACGGCATGTTTTGCAGCTATAAAGCTATGTGCCAGGCTTGCAGTGATAAACGAGGCATCAAAAGTGTTTTAAAATGTTGCCAGATCACGTCGCGTTATATTTTAAAACAAAGCAAAGCTTCCTGCTACTAAATCTAATTTGTACATCACGGTGTTCATTATTTTCCCAGAAGACGTTTAGTGTATAGTTAACATGCCAGAATTGTAGCACGTGTTATAAGGAAGGGAAAAGGTTGATTTGTGCATTCAAAAAGCTTCCAGAATCAAACATTTGGGAGCAACAACATCACTCCTTTAAAAACAGAAATGCAAAAAAAAAGTAACGGTTTTTGTTTTCTATCCAAAGCCATTTGACAATGCATTTGGCTTCAATAAAAAAACATGTTTTCTGTTGTAATGTAAATAAATAAAAAAAAACACGTATTAGGGAAGTGAATACACAGTTTCTGATCACATAGGCAACTCAAAAGAAATGGACATTAATGTACACGTATTTCAGAACCTGTGCACCTGTGCAAATGGTGAGTAAAAAAAAAAGCTTGGCCTTTCGTTCTCTGCTGACATGAAAAACACAAGCATCCTTCTTTGTTACCAGACGCTTCCATTAACACGGCAGGGCCTATTCACAAACGTATTTTCAGCGAACTCCTGAGTGGGTTTACAGTGGAAAACCTCTTTTATACCTTCCAGGAATTCACAAACTGATTAATGACAGAAATAAATGCGTCTGTCTACCCACCATGAGTGAGAAGAATTTTGCAGTAGAATAAGCTACTCTGGGAGTGGGAAACGCTTTAGGCAAAAAGAAAATCAATTCCCTAAACTGCAGGAGTGAGATCCTGCCTGAATTGTTTCATGATATGTTCAATAGTCCAAGTTCAAACTTGCCTCTTACAAGGCTTTCTAGGCATTCTCTTTGAAATGTTTGTGAAATCCAAAAAAAGTTAAAAATAAAAATTAGGAAGCGATGTCATTCTCTAGGTTGGTGAATCAGTGGACGGTCAAGGCATAGATTGCCTTAAAAGTGTGGAAACACCCAAAACACAAATGTGTTTGGGTGAATTCACAAACTCAGTTAGCCTTTAAACTCAGGAAATGGCTGGAGCAGGCTGGAGTTTCTCCCCTTCCAGGATGAGAAGAGGAACAGATTATCCATACATTTGGTAGGGGTATAGATGAGGAGCTTTCTGCATGGGGAAAAATGCTTACCCAAAAAGCAGGAGGGGGAGCCTGGGTGAATTGCACGATGACATTTCTGGTTGCATGAGTGCAATCCTGCAGTTGCAACACAAAAAGATGATGGACGGAATATTGAACTTTGTCAAACATTCACCCCAGTCACAGATCTGGGTTTAATCCATCGTTATTTTGCTCACCACACCACCCTAGTTCTGACATAGCCATATGCAAATCAGTATTGACCCTGTGCCTCATGGGAACAGTCCAGATCGAACTGCCAGGCCACGTCTTCCCTGGACAGGAATCAAGCATCCTAGGACGCTTTTCCGGCTTTCAGCCCTCATCAGCCAGGATAGCCTTAACTCCAGTGGCGTAGTGAGCACGGGACCCATGTCTGGGCATACCCTTCCCACTTAGGGTGAAAATGCAACACAAAAAGATGACACACGGAATATTGAACATTGTCAAACATTAACCCCCAGTCACAGATCTGGGGTTGATCCATCATTATTTTGCTCACCATGCCACCCCAGTTCAGACATAGCCATATGCAAATCAGTCTTTACCCTGTGCCTCATGGGAACAGTCCAGACCAAACTGCCAGGCCACGTCTTCCCTGGACAGGAATCAAGCATCCTAGGACCGGTTTCGGGCTTTCAGCCCTCATCAGCCAGGATAGCTTGACTCCAGTGGTGTAGTGAGCATGGGATCCACGTCTGGGCATACCCTTCCCATTAGGGTGAAAATGCAACACAAAAAGATGATGGACGGAATGTTGAACATTGTCAAACAATTATCCCCAGTCACAGATCTGGGTTTAATCCATCGTTATTTTGCTCACAACGCCACCCCAGTTCAGAAATAGCCATATGCAGATCAGTCTTGACCCTGTGCCTCATGGGAACAGTCCAGACCGAATTGCCAGGCCACGTCTTCCCTGGACAGAAATCAAGCATCCTAGGACCGGTTTCAGGCTTTCAGCCCTCAACAGCCAGGATAGCTTGATTCCAGTGACGTAGTGTTGGCACAACATTTTAGGCATTCTGTTGAGAATGTTGGCAAATTCTCAAAAACATAAAATTACAATCAGGCGGAGTTCTAAATCTGTTTTTTGTTTTTGGGGTGAATCAGGCTGTTTACAGTGGACATTGGATATGTTACAATCATTTTTAGTATGCTTTTTAAGCTTTCATAATGCAAATTTTCCTAAAGAAACTGCACAAAGAAAATCTTATTTTTATTAACAAACACATGGCCCAATCCACAAATCTTTTTTCATACTTGTCAAACTTAGTACACATCCCAAATCTAGTCACCTACAAATACTCAAATCTGAGACATGATTAGCATTTTCAGGCCTTGTATATTCAAGCTAGGATTTACATTTTTATCCATCTGCAAACAGTAATTTTTACAGTGATTAGAATTGTGTTGTGGGATAATTATGCAATCTTCATTGCTGAAGGCAGTTTCAAGAACTTACCAAAGACCATGAACATTCAGGTTGGAAAGAAACTCCCACTGAGTGGTGAGTCAGCATATTTCAAGGTTCTGTGATTAATGCATGGCTGAACATCTGTGCGACCTCAACCACTCAGGTGTCACCCTGATAATAATCACCTGAAATGGTGTTCCGCAAGCTGGCTGGAGCTCCAGGCACAAAGAGCATAAGTAAGACTCAGGAATCTTGCTCAAAAGAAGAAGTACACATTTGGGCTATATTTCATCTACCAAATCACTAAAGGATGTCTTTACAAAAAAGCCATTGACAAGATTTATAATTAGTACTTTCCAAGATGGTGTTCAATCCAGGTGATGTTGTGCAAAGTTCACAATCCAAGATGAATTAGAGACTACTTTTTCTGTGATGTCAGTTCCTGTTTAAACCATATATGACACATTGATGTACATTTCTTTCTAAGTTTCTTATCACACTCTCTGTCCCATTGCTACTCTTTTTGCTAAAGAATCTTGCTTTTTGGAGTTGGACCTTCAACCCGATTCTATGCTGGATTCTTCCTTTTCTTTGTATTCTTGCTGCCATAAGGATTTTGTTGCATTTTTGGCTTCTTCAAAATTAAACTTTATTTTTAAAATGGAGGTTTTTATCCATTTATGATTTTTTTTCCTCCTAATTAGGACCCTTTGAAGGGGGCACTAGTCACTTTTCAAGCAGGGTGACACAACTGATATTATGGATTGGGGGCTTGCCCTATTCCCAGGCAATCAAGAAGGGAACACAACAGACCTTCCCAGCATCCAATTCTTGATGAACTGTGACACCAAACAATCCTGAGATATGGCAACACTATGCCTCTTTCTCAGGACATAGCTCAAGAATTACAACATTTGTGCCTTAAGAATTCTGCATTAAAGCAAACCTTAGTGTCACAGTTTATTGAGATCCCTGTAGTCCCTTCAAGTGTCCCAGGTTTTTTAGAAATTCAGTGAGGTTTAGAGACATTTTGGATTCCCTTTCAGTGCATTTTGCTGTTCATTCTGCACAGTTTAGTAAGGACCACAACAAAGTGGAATACTTGTTTAGGTGTGCTACTGGTTCCACATGGACTTGGACAACTCCTTAAGAAAAAAATGTGGATCCTTATTTGCAGTTTTTTACAACTTCTTATTATCATTTAAGAAGATGATTGTCTATATTGACTTGGTATACTGGCTTGAGGAAGCACTGTGTAATATTCAACATAGCGCAATGCATGCTTATGTGACTCATTTTCCTCGATTGACAACTGAAACTACCTAGGTGAAAAGAACTTGGATGACTCTCATTAATGATTAATACAAGTAATTAGAACAAATTGATTCGTTTTCAACAACCTATTTATTTTTCCAAATGTGTTAATTTAGCGCTGGTGATTGAAAACAGTTTACAGGAGAGAAGAAAGGATTGCAGGAAGTCCTGAGGAAGCTACTATGATTATGCTAGAGCTTTTTCATATGGTTATCAGAGGTTTCAGTGGACTAGTTTTCTCAAGAAGAAAATATGCAGGCCTGAGCTGTGAGGCTTGATGGTAGATGAAAGGAGCGCCGACTTAAGGCTTGGCTGTGTCAGTATTGAAGTGAATATGGACATATAATTCAGAACAGTGATAACTGGTCTCAGGGGAAGCTGTAAGAACTCAATCCTCTTCTGCAAAGAAGACAGGTGTGCATTGGCTCCCCTATATTGTATCGTCTATGAATAATGCTGATTATTATTTGTTGTTTCTACTGATTGTCGGTGATGACAGAAGAAGAAAATACGTTTACTACCACTACATTGTAGGATAGCAACACATGCGAAATGGCTACTAATTAAAACAAAAAATATTCCTAAAATACATAAAACGATTGTTGTGCAGTGATTGATGGCTCATAATTAATGTCAAGACTGATATAAGAAGCCTCTTCTCCATTGCACGTCAGTTTTGGGGGTCATACAGAAGTGTCACTTTTTGATAGTGTTCCTTCTCCTTAATTGCTCTTTAATCTTTGAAATCTCTTGGTTAAAGAAGAATGACCAGTATGTCAATTGATCTCCTCAAACAATACCTTTGTTTGCACAGTTTTTGTTGTGATCATTGCTATGCTTTAGCAAGGTACAGTATTATATGGTATCATAGCAATTGTACACAACTTACTTCCATTATGTGGGTTGCTGAAGCAGATATCCACATGTGTAGTATGCTGCACTGTGTATGAGTGTCAGTGGAAGTGTGTAGTCTTTGCCTTGATCTGATGTGGAAAGTATTAACATGTGGAAACCAAGGTGCAGTTATCGAGTTATGGAATGCAGCACATGGATGGATTAGAAAGTCTGAGGGATAGACTTGCACTTTTTTGTAGTTTATGTTATGCTGACAGCTCTAATTAGCTCTGCAGATACATATATTGTTTTGGTAATGCTCCTCTTATGTTCATATTTTCCTGTGCAAGCTGTGGCAGGAAGTTGTCTATTCTGATTTCTTATGGATATGGCAGAGCTAATAGGTCATGGGAATCAGCAATCTGCCCAGATATACTGTGTTTGAGTACTTTAATATATGATTGCCATTCTGTGACATCAAGTAAGGAGATTTTCCGAGATGCACTGCCTTATCATCATACTTTTTGTCGTTATTAGATCTCAGTGATTAAAGTATGTGACTGTTTGGGACCTGTAGGGTGTACTAGGTTAGAATTAACCAATGATTGTACAAGCTGTGGTCTTTTCAAGCCTCGCTGGTCTGTATCGAGTGTTTAGTTCCACTGGTTCTTATAGCCTGTATCTCCAATTGTCAGGAAACATTGCTCATGTCCTTTTATACAATATGTGCCGGTCGTGTTGACAATGAGGGGTCAGGTAGTGAAGTGGTATATGATATCCGATAGTGACCTGGATTCTATAGAATTGAGAGTGGGAGGACTGTTGTTAAGACTAGTATTACTGTCCTCCCACTTGAGTATGAATATAGGAGGTGTGTCAGACTTTGGGACAATTTATATTTAGGCAGTACGTCCCTTTTGTGTCCCAGTGTAACAGAGTAAATACATTTGTAGTGTTGTAACGTATCTACGGCTCTAGTGTAATTTTCCCAATTCATGCCCTTATATAGATATAACTTATCATATCATTATATAGACATAAGAATCATAACCATATTTAGGCACAGCCAATGCAGTCCAAATACGGCATGGCTACTTCCACTAAGCTCCTAGAGTACAACGAGTTCTTAAAGACAACCAGCCTTCAGCAGTACAGGAATTCCCCCTGCTTCACTATTGATTTGTCCCAGAACTCCTGGAGCGTGTAAAGAACTTCGAGTTCCTAGTGACGTTATTATGTCCACCCTTTCGTCAAACTTGGCACCTTCCAGGTATAAATATACCCACATCTGCCCTAGCAAACACACGGTGGTTTTGGAGCAGATCGACTAACTACTTGCCCGATGCCCTGCTGTATGCGAGTGCTGAAGGAAGCCGACCCTCCCTGCTGACGCACTGAGAGAGACGCTGTCTTTTCTCCTGCCAAGAAATCCAGCTCCAGTGTTTCCCTGCTACCCTTGCGGGTTACTGGGAGATCGAGTCCTGAGAGAGAGATACAAGACCTCCTTCATTCTATAACCAAGGTAGGGAGCTGATTAGACCCTTAGAGAATTCTTGGATAGATTCTTGGCAGAAACTATTCAACTCAAGCTACACCTCACTTACGTCTTCCCTTGTACTAGACTTAGGTTAGGTACACCGGGGTAGGCGTATTTTAGATGCACCAGTTGAGTACTTTTAGTCATTATTTATCATTGTATGTATTTTATCTATTTTATGTATCTTATGGCTTAGAAACCATATAAATGCTTTTACAGTATTATTTCATAATACTCTTTTTACTGTACGTACTTTACTTCATAGCAAGTATTACGATTGAAGCAATTCACTTCTCTTGCATGAGAAAGAAGACTGCTCAATAAATAATCTTTTTATTGAAAACGCCCGTCTCTCTATTTCTCTGCACTTCTGGTGAAACAAAGCATGCACGATTGACTGAGTGAAATAGCCATATATTGTTTCTGCGACTCTGGAAATATATTCCTTATTCTTGGGGAACAAAGTTGTCATGTTATATGGTTTTCAGAAACTAATCCCTTCTTGTGTATTCGAGAAAGTTTCTAGTGACCTCTGAGCTAGCTGGCATTCACAATTAAGTCTAACATATTCAATAGAGACCTAGTCGACGTAAGTCCTACGTCTAATCTATCGTTTGTTATTCCAATGCGCAGAGCCTATTGGGAATATAGGAACTACACTACATGGCACCCAACGTGGGGCAAGGCGATAATTTAACGCTAGATACTAGAGTAACTCAGTCGTGCTTTTCACACAGACCCCTTTTTCCGTAAAAACTCCAATAGACATCTTGAGTGGGTAAAAGGTTAGTATCTGCCAGAACTAAATAGGACAGAATCCTATGTATTAGTTTTTGGTTTATTCAATGTTGAAGGATACAGTGTTCCAAAATATTGTGCACCTAATCTTTGTTACCTCGAAACTTGCTCTGCAAACTTTCATTAAACAATGTCAACTAACGGCGACAACACGCAACCGGTGGAGCTGCAGTAGATGCGAATCAACCGGGTTCAGACGTTACAGGGTTTAATGAAAATGAAGATGATGCAATAATCATCCCGATAAATGTAAGAAAGAGTGTAACTTATAGACTAATAAATAGTGGGGTACCATCAAGAGGTGGTACAGTCATATTTGTGGTAGAGGCAGATGAGCATCGGCAGACAGAGGTATTCTATTCATGGATAACTTTTCCAGCAGCAAATGCTATAACACACGAGTTCCACCAATACAAAGCAGAGGAACCTCCAGCGGAATATGTTCCTTTCGAGGACGTTGAAATTCCACTAACTTACCAGGAGCATCAGCTCTGGTTTAATGGCGCCCTAAAACATCAAAATGGCATTACCAGGCTCGGTCCACTAGGTAGACCAGGAGCCAGATGGCCGGTTCTAGCCAGCTATACACCACATCCCGACATTGAAGAAATGTCAGACAGAGAACTATTAGTTCAATTAAAACAATTCATTAAAATACATAGACAATTGGTCCAATATGTCATGCGGACTTTAACAGTCCAACCTGCTATAAAAATTCCACAGCACACCCCTCACCAGGGGAACACAAATAAAATTACACAACAGACTATACAGTCAGTCATTGGTAAATTACCCGCAAAACGGGAACAAATTCAGTTCTGGCTTGCTCAAAAGATTACTCAAATAGAGGCAGTATTCCCTGATTGTACACCACATGAAAAACACAGAATTCTGACAATCTGCTTACCAATGGGGATCGCACCACATGTGGAAGACTGTGACACTTGGGGAACAGTCTTTGCCTCAATCTACACAAAAACACATGGTGTTCCATCTATGGCGGTTATACCAGACGTACTAAGACAGATTCAAAATGAATACGGTCCAGAGCCTGCTTTAAATATAGGTATGAAATTACTGAAAGACTTTAAGCAAGTCTCGGCTATACTACTAGCCAACATAAAAGGAGAAGCAGCATCTGTGGAAATCCGTCAAAAATTAAAAGAAACAGAAACAGCAGACCAACCTTCTGAACTTGCCAGAATAATTGAAAAATCCTATGAAGAATTAGGTAGAGATAGTTTGGGTGGGAAACCACTAAAACCACAACTAACAGAAAATCCAGAAAAATCTTTCAGTAAAATAGTTTAACTACTCCTAAAAAGAAATGGGAAACTACCAGACAGACTCTTCCTAAAGAGAAACAGTTTCAGTCCAGGGGAAGGTCTCACCAAAGGAGAGATAGATCTTCAGAACGGGGGGGGGAGGGGGGTAGGTCTCCACAACGGGAGCCCTCTGAGAAAAGATATAACCTCAGAAATAGGGATAATTTGAAAAAACCTGACCGATATCAAGATATTGATACACGTCCCTCTCGATCTTTTCAGACTTCCTCGCAGAAATAGAAAGAAGAGGACGGTCATAACATAAAGAAGAGCGCGTCAAGTCCAACGACAAGGAACCCGCTCACCAAAGTAAAAAATCTCAATTTTCCATAAAGAAGGTAGCAAGCATAAAGATAAAACATGCCGACGATCCTGAGGACACAACTCAAGATTGGGGAATGGGCCTAAACAATGCTAGACAGCGCAGCAGAAGTGACCATAGCTCGCAAGATCCTGATGAATCTTCTGGAGACAGTGGACACGAATGAGTACATTCAAGTTGAAACTGCAGACACCAGAGTTAGTGTACCCCATAAATTATATGAAATAACATTGCATATAGAAGGGGACATAACTAGGAAAATAAGAACTCTCTTTTGGGAGAAGCTATCTAAAGGCTATGATAGTCTTCTGGCTGAGAAAGACTGGCCACCAGAATTTGTTAGGGAATGCCCACATGGCGAAGAAATGAGTATGCCTGCCTTCTCAAATCATATTCCAATTCATAAAAAATACACATATGCAAGAAAATGGGCAGTGGCCCAAGCCCCTGCATCATACAAAAACCATGTAGGATGGGATGAGGAATCCCCTCACCATAAAATCCAGTTAAAAAATCAACCTACTGCACAAAGGCAGTATCCTGTTAAGCAAGAAGCTAAAAAACAAGTCAGGGAGATCTTAGATCAACTTGAGTACCAGGGGGTGATTGAAACATGCACCTCACAAATGAACAATCCTTTGTTTCCTGTCTCCAAACCAGACAATTCACATTGTCTAGTATTGGACTACAGACACTTAAACTCTTGTTATAAAGCATTTGCAGTACAAAATTCACACAGTGCAGCACTGATGAATAACATTGTGCGCAAAAAATATAAAACAACATTGGAAAGGGGCGACCACTCGGTCCCCCCGAACGTATGGCAGAGTGCCTCGATCCCCCCGGGAAGCCATTTTGGGCGGGAGGCGCGTCTCGGCTGGTATGCCCGAAGCGGCGTAGCCGGGGCGCGCTTTTTCCCGCCCTAGAGTGGGCTGGCCTAGACACTGACGCGGCTGGCCACGCCCTCGGGGCAGGCAGGGGCGGGTTTACGCCCGCCCTGAAGATGGATAAAAAGGGACGCAAGACCAGAAGACATCCTCTTGTTCCTGTGCTCTGAAGCTGCACCTCCTCGCTGCACGTGAGCTCGAGACGGAACGAAGAGCCATTTTTGAGCGTTTTAATCGTTCTTGTTTGTTTTACAGTTACTTTGTTGGAGAATGCCGAAGAAGGTGGGAAAGCGCATGACTACTGACCAGATGCTGCGTGTTCTCATGAAGGAGATGTCCGAGCTAAAGAAGCGGGTGGACAAGAATGAGGAAGGGGGTCCAAAACGTCCTTTGGCGGGAGCAGCCCCGGGAGGGAAAAACAAGAGGCCCAGGAGGGGGGCAGCGGGTGAAGACATCCCGGGTCCCAGTGCCCCGCTCGAGGCTCCAACTCCCGTGCCGGAGGAGGGGAATCCAATTCCCGTTGTGGTCACCCCCGTGTCCGAGGATGATATGCCGCCCGAGCTGGCAGCACAATTGGCAGCGTGGTTGGGTAAAGGTAATGAGGGCGCCACGGCTGTCGATGCGCAGGCGCTGATAAAGCAATTGCGTGAGAAACGGGAAGCAGACAAGGTGCCCGTGCCGGCTGCAGTGGGGGACAAGACACCAGGGACGATTGCGACCACAGAGGCAGCGTCAGGTGCAGGTAAGCGGCCATTGCCGATCGCGAGGGATGAGTCAACACCCTCTCGGAGAGAAAAGTTGGGGCAACATGTTCCTTTGGCAATTAAGGAAAAGATTTGGGCGGGGGAGTATGTGAACATTTTCTCACTGCTTGTTGATCATTATGAGGTAGAGCATGTAAAGAGTCAGAAGGATCTCATGCATCCGAGTGTTTGGCGCGCAAAAATGGCCGCCTTTAAAGTGAATGAGAATATCGGCAATTGGGGCAATGCTTGGGGAATCTTTACATCAATCTTGGGGGAACGTAGACCTGAACTGCTTTCCGAGTTCCCAATCTACCAATCACGAATCATGGGGTACTCGACATCGCACCAGGGTAATCATTGGTTCTGTTACGATAATCTGTTCAGAAAGGAAAAGGAGCATAATAAAAGTTTAACCTGGGACTGTTATGATTCCTTGACTTGGAATAAAATGAAGGAGTCAGGAATGTTGAAAATGCCGTTGGTGGGAAGTAATGTTGGCGAATCCTCCCGGCAATATGCGGGGACGCCCTTTCGATCAGGTACGGGTGCCGACGATTACTCGAAACCTGCCGGCAGTACCGGAAAAAGGGGTTTCTGCTTTAATTTCAACAGAGGTAAATGTACTAGACCCCAGGGATCGTGTAAATTCAAACATGAGTGTAGTGGTTGTGGGTCGTCCCATCCTGAGTCCTCGTGCAGAGCCAGAACGGGTGATAATGGGGGGAGAGGAGGTGCCAAACAGGTCTAATATAGTCCGAGGGGCGCCTTTACCTACCCCGATTGATACCCTGGCGATGATTCCCTGGCTCAGTGAATACCCGGATCGTACTTCTGCTGGGGTGCTGCGGAACGGTTTTTCGTATGGTTTCCGCATCCCGGTAGGGGACTTTCAGGGTGTGGAAAAGTGTAAAAATCAACTTTCCGTCCTGCAGCATACGACCGTAGTACAGGATAAGATCCGGAAAGAGGTGACTCGAGGTCGGGTCGCCGGCCCGTTTAGTGTACCCCCGGTCCAGAATTTTGTTTGTTCTCCCTTAGGGGTAGTCCCCAAGAAAGACCCCGGTGAGTTCCGACTGATTCACAATTTATCAGCTCCACGAGGTCTTTCCGTAAATGATGCAATCGATCCAGAAGTGTGTTCGGTGCGGTACGCATCCTTCGATGAGGCCGTAGCCATTTTGAATCGCCTGGGGCCCGGGGCGCTGATGGCGAAGTCAGATATCGAGTCAGCGTTCCGATTGCTCCCGGTACACCCAGACGACCAGCGTCTCCTAGGATTCATGTTTCAGGGTTGTTATTACATGGATAGGTGTATGCCAATGGGGTGCTCTATATCCTGTGCTTATTTCGAGAAATTCAGTAGTTTTCTACAATGGGTCTTCACAAAGAAAACAGGTTTCCAAGATGTAATGCACTACCTTGATGATTTTCTGTTTCTTGGGGCAGCCGGGGATCTTGAATGTGGCCGGGCCTTGGCCGAATTTTGTGTGTTAATGAAACAGTTTGGTGTGCCATTGGCGCCGGGTAAAACAGTGGGTCCTACGACTTGCCTCGAGTTTCTGGGGATCGAGTTGGACTCCATTGAAGGGTGTTTCCGTTTGCCAGCTGAGAAAGTGTTGAAGTTCAGGGCTGCGCTGCAAGTGTGTATAAATGCATCAAAAGTTACGCTGCAACAATTACAGCAGTTGGTGGGACAGTTGAATTTTGCCCTGAGGGTAATACCAATGGCCCGCCCCTTTTCCCGTTCAATTGCCCAAGCGATGGTCGGCCTTAAAGAGTGCCATCATCGCACGAGACTATCGGCCGAGATCCGCCAGGACATGCGTATTTGGTTAGCATTTCTGGCGGACTTCAATGGTAGAATCGTCTGGAATGAACCAGCCGTGTCTTCTGAAAAGCTGGGGCTATGGACAGATTCAGCAGGAAGCATAGGTTTTGGCGCCATCTTCGGCACGAAATGGTCGGCACAAAGATGGCCGACATGGTGGCATGAGAATGGTCTGTCGAGTAATATTGCTTTCCTGGAACTGTTTCCCATCTTGGTCTCGTGGGAGAGAGTCTAGCACCAAGGACGAGGAAGGCATACGAAGGGGCGTTTCGGGCCTATTTAGCCTTTTTGGGGAGTGATAGAGAGCGACTTTGGGGTCACGAGGAATGGGTAGTGAATTTCCTGATGTCCTTACGTAGGGCTGGGAAATCGGTGGCTACGGCCCAGAGGCATCGTGCGGCCATTTCCTTTGTTGCCAGAGCACACGCTATCCAGGACCCAACAGCGTCTTTCGTTGTACAGAAAGCGCTGCGTGGGTGGCAACGCCTTGAGGGTCGCAGGGTAGATGAAAGGCGCCCGATAGGTTTGGATAGATTGTCCCAGTTGTTGGCCACACTCCCGGCCACATGTTCATCTCAGTTTGAGGCGGTGCTGTTCCGAGCCGCTTTTACGCTAGCATTTCACGGAGCAATGCGGGTAAGCGAACTAGTTGCAAGGAACAAACTGGATGTGGCAGGGGGTTTGTGCCAGGAACACGTTCAGATCAGGGGAGAAACAATGACTGTCTCCTTTGTAAAATCCAAGACTGATCAAGATGGGATGGGTGACTGCGTCATCATACGCAGGATTCCTGGGTCCTCCATATGTCCGGTAAAGTGTTTAGAGGATTACCTAGCACGAAGGGTGGCATCATGGGGGGGGACCTTGTTAAGACACGCTGACGCCACCCCACTGACGAAATTTCAGTTTCAGCGGGTGCTTGCGATGTCAATTGCCGCTGCGGGCTTGAACCCGGGCGAATTTGGGACCCATTCCTTTCGGATAGGGGCTGCTACGGAAGCTACAGCCAGGGGTCTTAATGTTGAGCAAGTGAAACGAGTGGGGCGTTGGTCCTCCAATTGTTATAAAAGATACGTGCGGTTGCACATGTTGTGAAGCTGTAATAATGTACTCACGCTTCTTGTTTTTGTTTGGTTTTCAGTTACGCAAGCTTACGAGGCGGGGCGGACTATGCAGTCGACCCTACACCGGGCCAGCGGTCAGACATCACCGGCTGTGAAAAAGGAGGTGTGGGTCGTGGGCCACTCATACGTGAGGCGTGCCGCAGACGTATTCAAAGCAGGTGACATGATTCACGTAGCTGGGGAATACGGGTACAGGATGTCCTTCTACGGAAGGGGCGGTCTCTGTATTGACCAGTTTCAAACATTTTTCGAGGGTTTGTTAGGGCGGACAAGGTCACCGCCGTCTATAGTTATAGTGCATGTTGGGGGCAATGATTTGGTCACCATCGGTAGACGACTACTCCTGGAGGCAATGCTTTCCACTGTAAGTTGGTTGGCGAGGAGAGTTCCGGGGTGCACGATTGCATGGTCCCATTTGATTCCACGAAAGGTGTGGCGGGGGGCTATCTCTATTCCTGCTTTGAACCATTCTGTTAGGAAGCTTAACAATAAAGTGAGTAGGTTGTTCCGTTCCAGGACATTGCATTCTATTTCTCATAGCTGTATTAATGATGACAGTATGTATTTGGGGGATGGTGTGCATTTGTCTTGGGTGGGGAATGAGTTACTCTTAGGAGACTTCTTAGCATGGTTAAAATCGTTGAAACATGACCTTTAGGTAGGAGTTGTGTGGGGGGTCCGGATAGCCGGTCAACTATCCGGCCTGTGGCGGTAAGGTCATGATCGGTGAGCACTAATTGGAAGATCCCTATGAGTGGGCGTCACCCAACACGGATGGGAGCGCTCGGGGGAGGTGGCCTTTGGCCCCTCAACGGGGAGGCGGTCCCTTCTAAGGATGGGTCGCCGAAAGAAGAGGAAAGGCGGTCAAGGCCCCTTCCTGTGTAGGAGGGGTTACAGCCCCCTCCTGGGGAATTTCCCGGGGCCAGTGACATCTGCGACGGCAGATGCGGTAAGTTGTGTGGGGTTGGGGGGAGGTCTACGATACCTTCTAGATACCTCACACGAGTCTTCGAACGACCTTTAACTGGCGTTGAGTTGATAAGTGCCCCCGTCAAGTCAAGGGAAATTGGTAGTAGTTGCACTTGAGTACGCCTCAGTGCTGTCGCCCCTCCAAGTGGGGGGGGTATGTCTGGTTAGGGATCTTGACACCGGTTACGACCTTGCCGTTGGCCCTTAAACGTTAGGATGTACAATTTCAATATTTCAAGTAAATGTTTTGTAGGATGTTAGTTCGGCTAGGAGAACCTCTGTATTAGAGAATCTGTTAAGGTTAGCCAAACATCGCAATGTGGTATGAAATTGTACATTAATGTTTAAATGTTTTTAATTTTTTGTTTTAATAAATACGGCCGGGAGGGTCACTCCCTCCCACTTCCAAAAACTTCAAGAACTGTTTCCGGTTTCCCTCCTTTGGGGATTGTGTTGAGAGGGGGTGGCGGGTATCTCAGCCATATGGAAAGGGGCGACCACTCGGTCCCCCCGAACGTATGGCAGAGTGCCTCGATCCCCCCGGGAAGCCATTTTGGGCGGGAGGCGCGTCTCGGCTGGTATGCCCGAAGCGGCGTAGCCGGGGCGCGCTTTTTCCCGCCCTAGAGTGGGCTGGCCTAGACACTGACGCGGCTGGCCACGCCCTCGGGGCAGGCAGGGGCGGGTTTACGCCCGCCCTGAAGATGGATAAAAAGGGACGCAAGACCAGAAGACATCCTCTTGTTCCTGTGCTCTGAAGCTGCACCTCCTCGCTGCACGTGAGCTCGAGACGGAACGAAAAGCCATTTTTGACCCACCCACCAGCCCCTGAGGACAGCCAGTTGTTTTAATAAATTTGATCAATTATTCTATTTCGTTTACAGGTTATTGTAGTGTTGTGTTGATGTTGAATGTGTAATAAAGATTGGTCTAATTTTACAAGTTGGTGATTAAAGAACTTCGGTTGTAAGGTCCATTTATAAACAGGTTTTTTCTGCATAGTGGCCAATGTAGGTTCGTTTAGTTAGCATTTGTCGTATTTATTTTGGTCGGGCGGTAAGGTCATGATCGGTGAGCACTAATTGGAAGATCCCTATGAGTGGGCGTCACCCAACACGGATGGGAGCGCTCGGGGGAGGTGGCCTTTGGCCCCTCAACGGGGAGGCGGTCCCTTCTAAGGATGGGTCGCCGAAAGAAGAGGAAAGGCGGTCAAGGCCCCTTTCTGTGTAGGAGGGGTTACAGCCCCCTCCTGGGGAATTTCCCGGGGCCAGTGACATCTGCGACGGCAGATGCGGTAAGTTGTGTGGGGTTGGGGGGAGGTCTACGATACCTTCTAGATACCTCACACGAGTCTTCGAACGACCTTTAACTGGCGTCGAGTTGATAAGTGCCCCCGTCAAGTCAAGGGAAATTGGTAGTAGTTGCACTTGAGTACGCCTCAGTGCTGTCGCCCCTCCAAGTGGGGGGGGTATGTCTGGTTAGGGATCTTGACACCGGTTACGACCTTGCCGTTGGCCCTTAAACGTTAGGATGTACAATTTCAATATTTCAAGTAAATGTTTTGTAGGATGTTAGTTCGGCTAGGAGAACCTCTGTATTAGAGAATCTGTTAAGGTTAGCCAAACATCGCAATGTGGTATGAAATTGTACATTAATGTTTAAATGTTTTTAATTTTTTGTTTTAATAAATACGGCCGGGAGGGTCACTCCCTCCCACTTCCAAAAACTTCAAGAACTGTTTCCGGTTTCCCTCCTTTGGGGATTGTGTTGAGAGGGGGTGGCGGGTATCTCAGCCATATAGATATTTCAAATGGTTTCTTCTGTCAAAACATAGCACCAGAAAGCAGGTATTTGACCGCTTTCTCAAGTATGGGGGCCCATAGGCAATTTTGCCATCTCCCCCAGGGATTCAAGAATAGCCTAGGATTATTTTCAGCCAGAGTAACAGAGTTACTACAAATGTATGATGATGAGGCATTATCTTATGTCGATGACATCTATCTAACAGACGATGATTTGGACAGGCTCTTGAAAAGAGTGAACATCATTATACTTGGGTTCGCATCTAAAGGGTACAAATTCAACTTTAAAAAATCACGGATTGTCCACCTCACTGTCCTATTTCTAGGATATGAGTTATCAAGTGAAGGGAAAAGCCTAGCAGCCAATTTCTTAGAGAAATGTGTGCTGCTCCAAGCACCAAAAACGCTGAAAAACTTACAATCAATTCTAGGTTTCCTTCTTTTTTTTTTTTGGAAGAACTTACGTTCTGAATTACGCAGAAAGGGTTAAACCTCTCTACGAATTAATAAAACCTGATTTCAAACAAAATAATTGGACTCATAAACACACAGAAATCTTACGTTCAATACAAACAGACATGTTAGCTAAAACAAAGCTGCAAGCACGCGTAAACGTATGCAAACTTGTAATCCGAGTCATCCCAGGAAGATGTGGATTCACGTACCTGACCTGTAATGAAGGTGAAACGGTACCAATAGCTTACAAATCACACTTGTACACACAAGCTGAAATAAAATTCTCTTCAACTGAGAAAATTCTGAACGCGGTTCAAACTGCTATAGCAAAAGAAAGAACCCTCGCACAGGGAAAACGCATATCGGTCGTTACACCTGTACCTGCCTTAGAGGCAGTAACATGAGCGAGCATTCCAAATGCTAAAGCTTTACATCAAAGATGGATACAATGGGTTAATTCTCTTGCTGCAACAGACGTTGAACACGCTTTTGATCTCAATATGAAAAAACTAGAATATCTAGAATATGAACACGAATTTCCTCTGCCGACCGAAATTCTGCCTCTTGAACATTACGGCTGTATAATATATACAGACGGATCAGCACAGCCCGCAATTGGGGGTAAACAAGCCTATAGTGCTGCGTGCACGATTGTAAAAGGTTGCTGGCGTGAAGGTAAATTCAGACTTATGGTCACAAAAACTCAATCACTCGGAGACTGTACAGCTCAGCAAGCTGAACTACAGGCTTTCAAGATGGCGCTTGAAAATCCCGATTGCGAATTCCCCACACTCATAGTATGCGATTCATATTACTGCATCCAGTCTTTCAATGAATACTTGCAGAACTGGGTTCAAAACGGTTTCAAAGATGCAAAAGGTGGCACAATCAAGCATAAAAAGCTATGGGAACAAGTAGTTCTTTAACAGAAAGAACTACGAAAGACTCACGTGATCCATACACTGAGTCATCAACGTGATGGCGTTCACGTTGCAGGGAATTCATTGGCTGATAAAGCCGAAAAGGCAGCTGTCCATGCGGCTTCCGTAGCTACAATTAAGCGTTCTAAAAAAAGAACAGACGGTGAAACGCTACTAGCAGTAAAAGTCTCATTGGAAGGCAATTATGCGGTGTTACCTCTAAATTATCCACTCGGAAATACATACATAATTGATGCAAACTCCGTTCCTTTTGCTCAAATCCCTGGAGTGGGGGGCAGAGTAATTCCAAACAGGAAACGGAGGGCTTACTTGGTTCAAGAAGCACACATGGGAGAGGGTCTGAGGCACCAAGGGATTTTAACTTCCCTAATAGAATTACAAACGAAGTACTGGTGGCCGGGAATGAGCGTGCAAATTTACAACTTTGCAATTAATTGCCAGAACTGCAACAGAGATCGCAGTCATGAACCGGACCAGGGGACTGACAATAGTACAGTCAGTCCAGCCCAGACACCTCTGTTAGATAGAATTAGACTGTCTACACGCAGGCGTCCCTACGGACAAATGCGACCCCATAACTACTAGGACAAGATTCATTTGGATGTGGCCCCAGCGCTCGGCTGACGCCAGAACTGTTATAAAAGATTTGCGAGTCTTTATCGGCACATACGCAATCAGCATTCTACATTCTGACCAGGGTCCTGCGTTTAGCTCTCGGGCTTACAAGGAGGCCATGGCCAGCTTGGGCGTTGCATTGCGGTACTCTAGTCCATTCCATCCTGAGGGTAATGCGGTAGTGGAAAGAAAAAACAGTGACATAAAGCAATCTATAGCAGCGAGGGTATTAGGTTTGGGTGATGGGTGGGTCAAACATCTAATAAGTGTCCAATGTAGTCTGAATAATCTGCCAAGAAATTCTCTGGGTGGAATCACTCCGTATGAACTTTTGTTTAGTACTAGAATGATAATCAAAGACCTCGATAGTCAAACTTCAGTGGTGGAACAAAAAACCTTTGATATCAAAGATCAATTGGCTGTTTTACAGGACTTAAATGAAACAAGAAGAAGTCTGAGTAACACAAAGCTAAAGCCAACGGCCACTGAAGAAAAACCACCTGTCCCAGCAAGACCTGTCTGTATTCCAAAGATTGGGGATCTGGTCAGAGAAAAGATCGCGGTGAAGAAGGAATTTGGGCCTTCTTACAGAAAAGCGGTACCTGTCTTAGCAATCAATGGAACAAGATCAGTAGTACTACCGCCCCTTGCTGGTAAAAAGGAGAACAGAGTTGTATCAATCGACCTGGTAAAACCACAACCATGTGGCCAATAATAAGTAGTAGGCCCAGTGGACTACCAAGATGTAGCAGAAGACCAAACCTTGCTACAATTCAAGAGGTTCAAACTGAGAGACTAATCACATTTGATAAACCTGCAGTGAATAAAAAAGAACTATACAACAAAGCCATGGAACTTGTGCCTCTTGAAACCGAAATTGCAACAGTTCGTCAAGAAACACCTGTCTACAACGATGTAGCCTCTGACTATACTAATATGTCAAAGGAAGAAGCAACTTTAAAGATCAATAACAATCCTGATGCGATTCCAACAATTGACAGAACTGCCTCTGGCTATTTCATCAATTTCAATGAATTTTCTGAAGATCCCAGTGAACATGAAGAAAAGCCAGCAAACAAGACATTCAAAGAAAAAAATACAGAACGCTAACATCAAGTTGGAGAAATATATCTGATTTCACCATGGATTGAATTGTGGATTGTGTTAGGTGTACTTTTCCTCCTGCTCTGTCTCATTTTGGTTTTAAGCTTGGGAAGAATGATTGATGGAAAATATAGTACAATGGACACAGCAAGTCAGAACATCAACTTGGTCCTAAAGCCTCACAAGTCATCTCATGTTGAAAAAAGAGGCCTGTCATCAGTAAACTTCACAGCCATTCCTATACCTGGTGGTGTAGCATGGGACGCTACTGATTACGACATCTATGGCCCGGTTGAACTCTTGAAGTATCCACATCAGTTCAAGGTTTCATTAAGTGACTTTGTCTCACCGAGCAGTTTCTCTGATAATTGGGACTTTGAGTCTAATAATATTATGATGTCTGATTTAGAAATGTCAGCAAAGTTTACAAATCATGATTATTTAGAAGGTTCATCTGATTATGAAGAAATGTATTGCTTTAATCATTTTGGGCACCACTATTTGCATAAATCTGCAAAAACTAGAAATTTTTAAATTATAATCAATGGGAAAATTGTCCAACACCGCCAAAAGGCAGCTCAAAAACATTTTATGAGAAATTTCCATACTTCTCAGGGTTTAATGCCACAGATCCAGAAACGTTTTATTTAAAAAATGTGAATAAGACAGGAATGAAAAATATGTTAACCAATACAAAACAGATATATTCTGCAAAATGTTATGAACAATTGTCTACATTTGCTTTTGAATTCTGGAAAGACAATATTGAAACAAAAACAATCTGGGGTTCAAAAGATTGGCAAGTACAGGGATTAGAAACATTATTCAGAGCCTGCATGATCCCAGAACAAATAATGTTCCTGAATGACACCATTCAACAAACAACCTGTCTTGGCCTAGCTAAGATAAAAGATTTAGACAACCCGTCTATAGCAAAGCCTATGCCTGATAGAAATAGCACTTCAGATGAGGGGTTAGACGTGTCCCATATTTTACACCAAAACAGAACTAATCCTGATTGGAAAAAATGGTTGATCTGGCCCACAGACACTAATAACAGTCAAGATAGGTTCCTGGACAAAAAACAGGGGTTCAAACAGAACAGGCCAGACCCAAGATATTCCCAGAGACAACATCCAGAGATAATAACAACATACAGTGTAGGAAAACTATTCCTTGAGTGGCTACAGAAATCCACACTACCTGAAATTAAGCAACACTTGACCTTACTTAAAGAAGGTGCTGACTTGGGACCTCGCAAACAGCGTAAAAAACGTTTCATATATGCCGGTATATATGCTGCTTACAACAAAGCTTGGAAAGTGACGCAAATTGAAACTGCTGAAAAAATACGAGAAATTGATCGTATTAATTTGGAAAAATCACTGTCTGTAGTGGACAATGGGTTAACAACTCTGTCCTCCTGAATTTGTTCTTTGGACAGCATTGTATCATCTGCTATTGATATAATAGAACAGGATATGCTAATGTTACAGGAATGCTGTTTAACTAGGCACACTTACAATCATTTTAGTTGCGTTCTCAATCATATACTATTGTTGTCACCTTGGGTTTAATAGTGCTGCTATACCACTAGAAGCCTTTCTTTACATGGATTATGTTTTTTTCAAATTCTTCACGATGTACTCTATCACCTAACTAATTTTCATTTGTGTGATATTCTTCCCTATCCATCATGGTTACCTGTTTTCACCCGTTTTTTCACCCTATTCTCGTCCGTTTTCAATCTTAACTAATCATTGAGGGACTTTGTCTGTTGTTAGTGTTTAGCAAACACGTAGCGTTTTAACGTGGGCTTTCGAGCTCGCGGTGGAAAATACTTTCGTGAAGCGGCTTACGGGCGCGCTACCTCAACGTTACTGGTAAGCGGGGGGAATAGTACTATCGGATTCTTTATGCGTAGGGTCCGTTTTGTATTATAGCTGTCTCATTTGGTATCTTTATATAAAAGCACACTTTTCACCCGATCACTGTTTTCACACGGAGCTTCCTTTCTCGGTGGAGGTTAACTTACATAATTTATATCTTGCACCGGTATCTGGTTATCTTTGGTCTTTCAACTAGACAGTATATGTGAATTAAGTAAATGATATGCATTGTGTAAACTCTAATATTTCACTTGGTGGTAACAGAAAAATGGTTAAATATACTCTTTATTATGATTACATTAGTTTATTAGTTGTGAATAAGACATCAGTTGTGATTATGACATTGAAGTCCCTGACATATCCTCACATTTGGTTTTTAGAATCCAGTCCCTGATGAAGGCTAGCATGTAGCCGAAATGCATTGGACGCAAAAAAAGTAATTTTCATAAGGCTGGATCGTTGAATTTGATTTTGATGAAGCAACTTTGAAAAAATGAAAAAATAAATACTAAGATATCAGAAGAGAATTTGTTTTAGAATACAATTTGTGGAACTTTTTCAGCCCAGTGAATGGGTTTCATGCCGTGACCAGGGGACGTTGCTCAGTTAAGGGTCACGCAATTATTTTTGTATAAAGGTACTCGGAAGGAGGGTACACCCTGGAGCTCGCAACAACTACAAGTTAAAGGAGAGATGGTGTGCAAGCGTGATTAAATCATTAATGTTACAATTGGCCAGTCCCAATTACGTTCTATTGTACAGTTAGGCTGGACGTTACAAAATCTGCGTTCAGGCTACGTGCCTTGGCGTCTAATCAAAACAATGTCATTATTTTCTATCTTTAACCTTACTGATAAACAAATCTCTTTGGCACAAAAAGAAGCAGACTATTCGGTGCCGAGCATTGAAAAACTAGAAAGATTACCATTAACAGTTTCCGAGAAACCTGTCATTGAATGGATAATACATGGTACTGTTCGAGCAGTAGCGCCCCCCCCTCCCCCAAAGCGCATTGAGACCCTCCGGGTGAGTAGCGCGCTATACAAATTTCTTGATTGATTGATTGTTTGATGGTACCATAACAATGCCAATAACGAGATTCCAGTTTCAATACTGCCTACAGCATATACCAGCAGGCCTGTATGAAAGGTTGGGTAAAGGATACATCAAGTCGACCTGGAATTTACCTTACACACATAGATGTTGGAGTGGGGGTAACAAAGAGGTATTTCTTAGTGGAAATAATTGTGAAAAATCACTAAGTGGTACACTTCTATGTCAAGAAATTAATTTACATGGAGCCTGTGAGGGTTCATCTAATGATCTTTTTTGCCACTTGCACGGCACTCCAGCAACACAAATAGAACCTGTTTTCAGGCAGCTTTCCAACGATAGCTACGTTATGTTAAGTGACCACAGCTGTTGTGGCATGTTGCCAGGAACGCCCTATCTCGTCAGTGTTACATCCAGGGTCACTTGTTGTATGCAAGTATTGTATCCAAACAGCAAGCCAGACAAGGAGGCAACAATTTGGCCTTCATTGAACATCTCTTCTATTCGAATTGATACATTAAGCAGAATGAAAGCCATTCTTTTATAAAAAACTGTGCCTTTGACCTCGTCTAGAGAAACGTATGATCTGCAAGTTGCAAGGACCTCAGCAGAGATACATACATTATTATCAACAAACTGCCCCGTACATTTTGTAGAAATGTTAGGTAAAATTTTAAACATGTCAGATACCAGTGGCATTGCACATGTATTTAAGACACTTTTTTCGGGACTATTAGCACCCTTTGAAGCAGTCCTGAGCATTTTTCCGAATTTCGTGCACTCTGTGTTCGGTGGCCTGCCTCTCATTTTGGGACTCGTAGCAGGAATTCTATTTTTGTTTCTTCTGCTCCGATATGGCAAGTCCAGTCGTCAGCGATACCCAGATTACCATGGAACAAGCGATCCAGGCACTGCGGTACCGAACTAGGATAAAACAGGTTCTCGGCTTGGCTCGTCTAAGAGATCTGAATACCACATGGTTTCTATCATTCCGACCAATCTGGCAAGATTGCATCTTACCTGTTCTACGATGCCTGCTCTGCGGAGAAGAATGCGTGTTAGACATCTGTCTCTCACTTCCATCATTAGTACCTATGGATGTCGATACTTTGCTTGGTTCGGTAACGGCTCATGCAACGTGTTGTCCCCAGCGGCTACCAATTCTGATGACGGCATTCGTTGAGACCTCACCATTACGACTAGGTGGCGGTGAGGTACGAGATGAAAGTGGCACACAGGTACAACTTTCTGTGAACATTGCTGATCCAGATATTGCTGACGATAATGCATCTCACATATGCACTATTTCTCCTTTTTTCGGAAATGGCCAAAATTTCACCTACTGTGGTAGACGAATTCTTTGCCAGCCAATCTGAGTTAATGTTTTCTCCTAACAACGAGAATAACTCTTGAAAAACAAGCACACAGCGTTCCCTGAACTTTGATTTCAGCCTTCAGTTTTGATAAACAGAACTTCTAAAAATTTGGAACTATTTTTTACTACGAAGAAATTATTTTTTCTCAAATACCAAAATATTTACTTTTTTTTGGGCACAGAGTAATCTGCTTAATTTAGAACTATTCTTAGACAACAAGATTTCTATGTTTTGATACCTAGAGACAATATTTAAACTTAGCCTCTAGCACATGTACAGTTTTATATAAATCTGTGATGAAATGGTCTCGACCTTCTCTTCTGTATTAAGAGCCATTTCATAAATGTAAATTTCGGGAATCATTCAGCCAGCATTTCACATGTAAAAACTATATGCATTCATTTCCTGGTTAGGGCGCATTCACGCGATCAAAATGTCTCATCTCCCTAAACTCCTGTACCTCTTCCAAGCATTACCTATTGCCCTTGATGGGGAATTCTTCTGGCGCATTAAAACATTGATGCTTTGCTTCATTTGGCAGGCAGGTAGGGCTCGGTTCTCCTATGCTACTCTGCAACGTCCGAGGGGGGAGGGGGGGACAGGCCTACCCGACATGCACCTGTACTACAAGGCAGCACAACTCCGAGTGTTGGTGGAGTGGACCCAACCAGAGTCCGAAAACACTGGTTACATATGGACAGAAGTATAGCAGGTAGGACGATTTGGGACTTAGTGTGGAAACCTAAAGGAGATAGGCCTAAGAACGCCTACATCAGCACCCCACGAGCACTAGCCTTAGAGTCTGGGACTTGGTCTCTGGTGATGAGCGATGGACAACTTTCCCTTCTCCCTTTCCGCCTTTACACTTCAATCCTGCCTTCCCGCCGGCAACACTTGAAGGCCCTTTTGACAGCTGGAGGGAGGGGGGATGCCTGGCACTCACGTACCTGTTCCACGGCTTTACACCTCTCACTTTTGACAACTGCATGCGGGACTACGGCGTCCAGCAATCCGAGAGATACCACCATGCCCAGCTCCTTCATTGGGCATTTTCTCCCCGGTGAGAGACGCAGCCACCAGACCGCTCACGCCCTTTGAGTCCTTCCTCTCTAGGACCTCTTCCATGCGGGGGGTCATTTCTTATCTTTATAGTCTCCTCCTGTCTACGGTTGTATCCCCTAGACTGCGCTACATGTCAATGTGGGAGGGATTGCTCGAGCGGGGTATCCCTGAGGCGGAGTGGTCCCACCTGTGGTCAGATATAGCGAAGCACAACCATTCGGTGGAGCTACGGGAGGCTCACCTCAAAACGATGATGGACTGGTACCTCTATCCAGCCAAGCTACGACAGATCTTCCTGGGCTCCTCGGATAGGTGTTGGAGGGGATGCGGCCTGCTGGGAGACTTTCGCCACATTTGATGGGACTGCCCCAACATCCGTCCATATTGGGAAGAGATTTTATCCCACATCAAAGGGATGTTAGGATACCCGATCGCGGACTCGATGGCTCACATTCTGCTGGGACTTCGAGACCTGGATCTCGAACACCAAACCAAGGCTGATAAGAGGATACTGTGGCTATGTGTGGGGGCGGCCAATCTCACCCTGGCCACAACCTGGAAGAAGAAGGAGGCACCTGCTATCTCCCTTTGGCATGCGAGATTATGGAAGTTGTTGAGTGTGGAGAGAATGGCGGACATCTTCAGGGATGACTTTAAGAACTTTGAGTTTCGCTGGGGTCCTCTGGTTCGGTTTCTTCCAAGGGGCTTCCGTCTGCGGCCTGTCCGCCCAGTGTGCATGCTCTCCACTTGTTCCAGCTGTGATCATTTCCTCTTTTGAACAGTCCTACCTTGCAAGAATCGCTACCACCACTGGGGAGGGGGGAGGGTGATGGGGGTTGGGAGGGTTCTTTTGCATGTTTTGTGACGCCCGTCAATTTAATGTAGCTGTGACATTGCTAGTGTGGGGGCACGACAGCTTTGGCTCCAGCGATTCAGCGCTCAAACATGCTACACGCCCTTCCATGTAGTACGAACTCTGTTACCTTCATTGTAGGAGGGGCCTGCGCTGGGTTCATTTAGCTACCCGTAGCTAAAGACTATCTTAGGCCTGGACTCACGACACCGCTCTGGGGTAGTGGGAAAGTTTTGCTTTGACTCCATATCGGCCCCCTGCGTGGGAAGTTGTGCGGGACTGTGCCATATTTTTCTTTTGTCTTTACCTATCAATAAAACCACTTTTGACAAAAAAAACTATATGCATTATTTGAATGATACCACTGCTTAGAAAACGTACAGTACAATACTAATTTTTTGTGTACAAACCATTTCAAATGCATTTTATGTAGTTTTGGGGTGGGATTGTAAACACATGCTTGGAAATGTTATAACTGCTTAGTATTTAGTAAAGATGGACATTCTACGTGGAGTGGGTGTTGTAACGTATCTAGGGCTCTAGTGTAATTTTCCTGATTCATGCCCTTATATAGATATAACTTATCATATCCTTATATAGGCATAAGAATCATAACCATATTTAGGCACAGCCAATGCAGTCCAAATACGGCATGGCTACTTCCACTAAGCTCCTAGAGTACAACGAGTTCTTGAAGATAACCAGCCTTCAGCAGTACGGGAATTCCCCCTGCTTCAGTATTGATTTGTCCCAGAACTCCGGGAGCGTGTAAAAAACTTCGAGTTCTTAGTGACGTTATTATGTCCACCCTTACGTCAAACTCGGCACCTTCCAGGTATAAATATACCCACATCTGCCCTAGGAAACACACAGTGGTTTAGGAGCAGATCGACTAACTACTTGCCCGACGCCCTGCTGTATGTGAGTGCCGAAAGAAGCCGACCCTCCCTGCTGACGCACTGAGAGAGACGCTGTCTTTTCTCCTGCCGAGAAATCCAGCTCCAGTGTTTCCCTGCTACCCTTGCGGGTTACTGGGAGATCGAGTCCTGAGAGAGAGATACAAGACCTCCTTCATTCTATAACCAAAGTACGGAGCTGATTAGACCCTTTGAGAATTCTTGGATAGATTCTTGGCAGAAACTATTTAACTCAAGCTACACCTCACTTACTTCTTCCCTTGTACTAGACTTAGGTTAGGTACACCGGGGTAGGCGTATTTTAGATGCACCAGTTGAGTACTTTTAGTCATTATTTATCATTGTATGTATTTTATCTATTTTATGTATCTTATGGCTTAGAAACCATATAAATGCTTTTACAGTATTATTTCATAATACTCTTTTGACGCACTTTACTTCATAGCAAGTATTACGATTGTAGCAATTCACTTCTCTTGCATGAGAAAGAAGACTGCTCAATATATACCCTTTTTATTGAAAACACCCGTCTCTCTATTTCTCTGCACTTCTGGTGAAACGAAGCATGCACGATTGACTGAGTGAAATAGCCATCTACTGTTTCTGCGACTCTGGAGATATATTCCTTATTCTTGGGGAAGAAAGTTGTCATGTTATATGGTTGTCAGAAGCTAATCCCTTCTTGTGTATTCGAGAAAGTTTCTAGTGACCTCTGAGCTAGCTGGCATTCACAATTAAGTCTAACATATTCAATAGAGACCTAGTCGACCTAAGTCCTACGTCTAAACTATAGTTTATGTTATTCCATTGCGCAGAGCCTATTGGGAATATTGGAACTGCACTACAGTAGCAATAATAGAGGAAACTCCTGCCAAATATTGAAATGTCCGCTGGCCCTGTAAAGATTTCAAGCACTGACAGGAATATACAGCACCATCAACATGACTGAGTCATATGTCTAACTTTCAATTTCTTTTCAAAAAGAAAATCTCAAAGTGGGAGATTCCTCCCATGGCAAAGGGGGCATTGAGCACTTTTCAGTGCCCCTTACCATCAGGATTTTCCTTACACTCATGGGCATTGGAAAACAGCCATATGTCTGCCCATCTGAATTAGAAGGGCAGACATACAGTCAAACCTTTGATGGCCTTCACACCATGGGTCCCAAGGAAGAGATTGACCACGGTGGAGATGAAGTATTCTCTGTCATCATCAAACTATGTTCCACCTGAATTTAAATTTGGCAGGCAAACATTTAAGCTAGTGGGGAGGGAACTCTAGTGCCATTGCGATGAAGTTCCCTCTACGGCTACATGGGAATCTAGTCCCTTTGTTTCTTATGTCTGTGATATGTGGGGTTGGGCTATGGTTAGAGACATCTATTAGGTGGGTTGCAGGTTTTCAGGTGTGACAGAGGGTTCATCTAATATTGAGGGAGAGACATATGGTGTAGGTATTATATTTCATCCATATATCAACATCATTGGCCAGTTATACTGGGACTGTTCTATAGCTCTGGATCATGCTTATAATGATAGGATGGATTATCATTTTGGATTGCATCCCAAAATTGAGGTTAACCCTGGTATGGTATTTTGCTGTAGCTGGCGTTAATGTGTATATTGATTGGTGTTCTTTTGTAGTGGGTATTAAGTATTTATAGGTCTCATTTTCCATTGTTTGTTTGTGGAGTTGTGGTTCATGGCTTTTGCTCTGTTGGATTTATTATAATAGATCAGTAGGTTGATCCTGGAGGTAATGGCATGGTGATAACTGTAAATGACTGTCCCAGTATGTGGAATATGACATCCAATGTGTGAGCATTGGAGGTAGTGTGATCCATAATGTGATTTGTTGGAAATTGAAAGTCTTGAGATTGGAAGTGATGGCAGGGGTTCCTGTTAAATCTTTCTGAACAGGGCAAGTTATAGGTGATATCTTGCAAGCAAGTAGTCACAGTTGTTCATGGTGAAGTCTTTCATATGAGATATTTATAAAGATTTCTCATGGATGGATGCACAGCGTCCTAGAATCTTGCTGATGCACTTTTGTTGATAAATAGGTGGAATGGCTTCATGTTATATGAGTGTAGAATATTTGCTCAGCTACGTTCCTCTGATATAAGTATGATCCAGTGCTGCTTCTGAAAGTTGAACAAATATGTTTAGATGATTCTTGTTCAAGGATCTCACATTGAAGAGCAGGGAGATTAGTGGCTGGGTCTCTATCCACTTGTCATAACGAAGCTTTGAGGAAGTGGGGCATGGTGTTAAAAGATGAAGAATGGCATGGGGATATGGGTGGGGATCACTGTGAGTGCTTCTGTCTGTTGCCTAAAGTTGGAATGGATGGAGGCCTTTTGGGTTAGAGACCCCTGGATTTAAAGAAGGAGAGTGAGCAATGGGGATAGTGGTAGGAGTTAAAGGAGTTCTTTGGCTATTAGAAGCATAATTGCACAACAGGCTTGGGGATGAAGATATCCAGGGGCTTTGGAGGCTGTTTTTGGGAAGTGACTGTGGTGGACTCATATGACAGCATAAGAGGTTGAATGGGATGGACAGGGTTCTGAGTGATGAGATAAAGACTCTGCATCCAAATTAATAGTGGATAACCTTTTTTCAGAACCACTGCAGTATCATGATTTTGTTCAGATTTTGCTGAGCCTAAAATGTGTTCACTTCCTCCTCACAGGTGATGTGATTCCACAGTATTAATCCTATCTGGCCCTATTGTTACTTTTGTGTGTGTGTATACATATCATGCCACAGTTTCAATCACCTGATTCATATCGGGGTTTACCATGCAAAATAAAGATGGGACTTCTTTACAACTTGCTGGTGCCTTTCATTTTGTGCGAGTGCTGCCCAGAAGAAGGGAGGTATCCTGAAACACGTAGTCGGCGCCCATGTGGGAAGATGTCCTGATTGAGCAGCCCTGTCTTTGGCCTGACCTCCAGCGAGTGTGTTTCACTGGAGCGGCAACCTCTTGTTTAGAATAGGTGTGGCCAAGCCCAGGTCACGGATTCGCACCACCATGAGACCTACTCCAACGTTGGGGGCAGTACCTGGTTGTAAGTTTCCGGAGTGGGGGCTGCCCTTAGAGCACAGAGAGTGCTCCAACCTATTCAGCGGCGCCGCAGTTGCGAGCCGCTGCATCATTGTGGGCAATTTTATTCAGAGAGTCCCAGAGCGGGGCCCCAAAGTGCCAGTGCCTCTCTGTTGGCACTCACAGCTGACACAGTAGTGCCAGCCCTTTGTTTTTTTTACAGCTGCACCACAAGAGCGTGGGCAGCTGCAAGGAGGGGCATGGTTGTTTTGCATACCAAGGTGGGCCCTACAAAGGAATGGTGATAATCTGTGTGCACTACTGATCATCTTCCATGCCCCAAGCTCAGGTGATTATGCCTAATGTATTGTTGAATAATGTGTTTTACGCCTTATGAGATGCATCATGTTTATCATGCCTAAAATGATTTATGACTATTGGGGGCATGCCTAATGTTAACATAATCTATGCCTAATGTGGTGTAATGCTGGGTTCACTATTTTACCAGTAGCTACTATCTGTTATACATTTACTAGTGGTGGTTTTGAATTTACTGTTTATGCTTGTAATGGTTCTGACAGCAACCTGATTGGCGCTGCCTTGTATATTGTCCCCTGTAAATTGTGACTTGGTGCCGGTTGGCACAGTGTATATATCTGTGATGGTGATTCTAATGTGTTTTACAGAATACAAAGGCTATTTTTATATAACCTTGTGTGGAGTCTCTTTTGTAGTGTGCCTAGTGTGTCGCTGTGTGTGTGTGTTGCGCTAACGCTTTACACATTGCCTCTGGGATAATCCTGGCTGCTCGTGCCAAGCTACCAAGGTGGTGAGCCGGTGTTATCTTCAGGGTGTAACTCTCTTGCCCTGACTAGAATGGGGGTTTCTGCCTGGCTTTGGCGCTTGACCCAGCCTACCGGGAATCCCATTTATAACAGTTTGTCAATGTGGTTTTTAACTAATGTGACCAATTTGCATATGCTTAAATGGTGAGATATAGTTTTTCTGCTTGCACACAGCTATATATATGATGGAAATTATGAGTTTGCTTAAAGATGCATGAGGTCTATATTTTGGGAAAGATGGCTTGAAAGTGTACATCTATTAAGAAGTTGCATATATGTTTACATGGTTATCTATGTTCAGTAAATCTGCTGAAAATGTAATGTATATGGTGAGGGTTGTGTTTTTCTTTAAACATGGGTTGTTCAAAATTGAGAGGGATTAATAGTGCAGAATGCCTTTAGAGTTCTTGTAACTTTTGTTTGCAATATGGTGAGTATATGTTTTAGAAGCAGAAGATGTATTTTAGAAATGATGTAGGTATGCAACTTGCAAAAACATATTGTACTTTGAAAAACGTGAATATATTGTTTTCTATTTTAAAAACGTAGTAATGCATGTGCACGCTCAGTACCAAAGCGATGTATGTTTCTAAAGGGCCATATATGCAATTAAATATCAAGTGTGATACTTAGATTTCACTCACACATAGCTCAGAAGAAAAGCATGTATTCAGTAAAACAGTTACTTTGATACCAACAGAAGAGATAACCAAAGATTCAGAGATATAGTTACAACTGTTATGTATGTAACAGCAATGAAGGTACTTTCTCAGTCAGTCAGGCAGTATTCAGGCACTCGTGGAATCACCCAGCCACTACGCAGGCAGTCTTCAAATCAGTGATTCAGTATCCATGGAGTTATTCAATTATCCAGAACATATACATGTACTCCTGCAATCAGGCATGCAAAAATGATGTAGTTATTGAAGTATGCAGGCGCTACATATACATTCATCTAATCGCCTAGGTACTATCTATTGAGTTATGTAGTGAACAAGCCTGTAACTATGCAATCATTATAACATTTGCGCAGAACCTATGCAGCCATCTAAGCACCCACTTACTACCCACGCGCTCATTGAAATACTGAGGAACACATGATGCACTGATGAAACACTCAGGTTCTACTCTGCTCTCATGTAATTAGATAGAGAGTACCATTATAGTAAACCTATCACCCATTCAGTACCTATGCAGTCATTTAATTACTGAGCCAATAGTTTTGCTGTGTACTTACTGTCATCCAAGCTTTCAAGCTTTAACAATGGTATGATGCAGTAATTTAGACACTAGTTATGCGGTCATCTAATTAGGTAGGCACTACTGATGCACTTATTCATTTTTCCGGGTACTACCCATGTAGTTATGTAAGCATCCAGGCTCTTCCTGTTCAGCCAACCAAAAAGACATGGGCAGGATCCAATCGCTAAAACACTATTCATCCACTGATCCAATTGGCTAGGTGCTATGCATGGGCTTAAACAATCTTGTATGCACTACCCATGCATTGCATAAATTACCTCTATACTTTATATGCACTCTTGCAATCATCCAAGTGCTAGAGTTCCACTAATGTAATCATACTACCAGTATCTATGCATATATTGAATTTTTGAAGCACTAGTCATGCACTTGTCGAATCATTCAGACTCTACTCATGTAATCACCCAAACACCCAGATACTAGTGGTATACTTATGTAAACATGCAGGCTGTAGGTATGCAGATATGGAGTGACCCATGGAGTTATGACATAGTCAGGGAATAATCTAGGCACTAATTGTATACTCACAGAATCACCTAGGCACTACATATTCACTCATTCAATCACTGAACCAAACCCGGAACAAAGAGCTGACAAGGCGAGGGAAAAAGCTGTGGAAAATATAAAAGGTACATCAAACCCACCTAATCATAACACCAACCGATGTCAGCAGGCAGATAACACTCTTAAGGGAAAACAGGACCCAAATTACAATCTGGAATCCTTAATAAAAATACATGGTGCTCTGGGGAAAATATTAGAAACATTAATCAAAACGCTGAATATGCAGTCCAACAAACTCAATATTCAAATATATCTAATGAGTCTAATCTAGGATCATATTTCAGATATAAACAATAAACTTGATACCATGACAAACACGCTTGCAAATTCCTAGGATCAAAGTAATATTCGGGCCCAACCTCCAAATTGCCCTTGTAGCCCTATACTTGAAAAAGTAAAGGATTTACCAACAATACCTCAAAATATCCTACACGAATGTAAACGTGCAAACTGTGAATCGGAAAAAATGGAACTATACAGCAAACGTCGCGCACTGGAAGAAAGAAACATCATTACCATGGCCATGCAAAAAGACAAACTCAATGATGAAACTGATAAAGCAGAAAAGAGAATCGAAAAAATCCCACAAAAAACAAATGAACTAATCCTTCCACAAAAAAAAGCGAAAAAAGATCAAATTTGGAGAATTAATCGAGGAACCAACATCAGCAAAGAATCAATCCCCGGAGCTGACCAAAAAAAGTCACATCTTGACCATTGAAACAGATCAACAAATGCACGAGCAAACGAACACCAGAAATATTCAACAGCCCGTCTTAACTAAAAGACAAAAAAACGAGCCAGAAAAGCCAGAAATCAACAACAAAACAGAAGACCTACAGATAAGCAGGCTTTGGACAACTATCCAATTTTTAACATTCCCAAGGGCACAAGGAAATTCCAAAAACAACTTGCTAAAGTGGTAGAACATTCGTCCGCCTTCTCTCAAGTTTTACCCCGACAGAAAGCAGGTGTGCCAAGATCAAATACATCAGTAAGTACGAGGATAGTAACGATGCCGAATCTGTAACACACACACCCAAGGGGAGTAGCACAAACTGGTGTATTGAGAGTGGTGACTCGAAATTACTCATAACAAATAGATCAGTGGGGAGCCCAACAGGACGATCTAAAAGTACCGGAAACTAAATCAAACAAACTATTAAGTCAACCAAGTCAGAAAATGGACAGATCACAATCGGTGTAGAGAATGGTCGCGCAAGAGATAGAAAAACTAGCATAGACCCAAATTTAGGGGTGGGTACACAAGGATTCCCAAGGGATGTAATAAACAAAGTCAACAACCAAAAACAAAAAGTAAGCCCCGTCCAGCAAACGACTGTTAGTCCCAGAGCAAATTTTAGCAATTGTGACAGTAAAAAACCAAGGCAAGTTATTGTGAAGGTTGACAAGATCTGCTATTAGTCAACATAAATATGGAACATGACGGCCCAAATTTCATCAGAGGTATGGAAAAAGAAACAAGGTTAAGTCCAGCCTACCGGACAACCGCACAAGAACACGGCCGAATTCTTAGCACCAGTGGCTTAAAGATAGGTAATCCGAAAGTACCTGCGAAAGTAAACGAGTCCCGAGAGAATATCAGGAGGGACAATAACAACGCAAAAAATCAACTCAATGATATAAATGATAGAGACCATAAAGACCAAATGAGACACCGGATGAATGAGCAGACATTAACTTCTTTTGTTCAAAAAGAGGAGAATACACTGAAATCAACAAGGAGGATACTACTCACCCCAAACTATCAATCACAAAGTCCACAAGACTATCTGAACAGAGGAAACATCTTACGATTAATGGCTGAAATCCCAAGTCTACAACACATAACATCTGCCGACTTATTAGCAATAGAATTTGTAATCTCCAGAAACAACATAGCAAAGGAAGCCACCTTATCAACATGGAGGAACGCAGAAATAGTCAAAGACATACTAAACAAAATTACCAAATTCAAAGAATGGGGAATCTCTCTCAATGAAGAGGTAATACCAGGCTACCCCTCCCCCTTCCTAATGACCGGCGCCTCAAAAGAAAAAAATTCTACGGAAAAATGTATCATATACTCAGTGTTGCAAGGTGCCAAAGGGGATGAAAACACAAAACCTGAGGACCGGTGCAGAATAAATAGTGGAATTAGAGAGGAATTAAATTATAATCAGGGTGGTAAAACTGGCCCTGCCTCCATAAAAATTCTATCTTGGCACATTGCTGGAGCAAAAGACATCCTAAATGATAAAGGAAAGACAGAGTCCTGGGACACACGCGAAATAATCACACTACAAGAAACATGGCTAATAACCCCTGTAGAAGTCCCAGGTAGATTGGGCCATCACGTCAGTGCAACGCAAACCCAACAATATGGACGAGCCAAGGGGAGTTTGGCCGTTTACATCTCTACGGCACTAAAAATCAAGTCCTCTCAATTAACCTCAACCACCCCAGCCATGCAAAAAATAAAATTGGAAATTGGACTATCCATCGGTGTAGGCACCTTTATACTTATCAATATATATGCACACCCGAAAACTAAAATAAAACAAGAGCTTTTAAAAAAAGTCGGTGATGTTATAGCAGAATTTCGCCTTGAACAGCAAACCTGGGCGATAATTCTTACAGGAGATTTTAATGCTAACTCACTACATCCCCATGAAGAGGAAGAAAATATCATCACGGCAAATGAAATCAGGGCAGTAGAAACGCAAGTTATCCCGGTGGCACAACGAAAGGACAAAGTAGGCCGGCAACTGATATGAAACCTTGAACAGCTAGGCATGCGCGCGTTAAACAGGAGAATAAAACAGGATAGGCCCGCAAATTGCACGTATCTTGGTCCCAGTTCAAGCTCAATCTTGGACTATACTATAGTCACTCTTCCCCTCCTAGGGCTAACTAAGAAGTTTCAAATTAAATGCTCACCCGATAGTGACCACGCGGCTCAGCATATTGAGCAAAAAATAATCCATCTAAAACACCAAGAGGCCCCAATAACAGCAGGGGTAACTTCTATAACAAATCTGAAACGTCTAAGGTGGACGTGTGCCACACTACCTCAGATAGCCAAAGATGCAAAAAACCTTATGCTAACGCTTGCCCCAGAAAATAAACTGACTGTTGAAACATGGACCATCTTTTTGAATAAGTTACCAAAAGTGGGAGTTAACACCAAGACGAGGCATAATGGAAACAATAACAGCCATCTCAGCCAGATATCTCGAACCTTGAGAAGGCGCTTGAGACAGTCTCTGAGGAGAGCTCAAGGTCATAACTCTCAATCGAAAGTATGGCAGGATGTACGTTCCTTAAAGAAACAATACAAGAAACAAATGTGGAATGAAAAAAAAAACGACGAAACTAATTTCTGGATGAAAATAGTTCATAATGCAAATAAATCTGACCCCAGAGCATTTTGGTTGCAGGTATACTCAATGAATAGAACCACAAGTACCATAAGCACGACCTGCGTCTCGGAGATGGCATGGGCCCAGCACCTAATTGACACATTTTTAATAAACACCGTGAAACAGCTGCCATTAGCTGTAAGCTCAGTGTACGAAAGTAAACACGTAGAGACTCAGCTCTTAACCACTTCCGACTCGATAGACAACCTGGAACAGAAAAACGAAGATTTAGGCCAAACCCCCCAAGCTCACGCTGAAGTTGAAATACTGCGAATCATAAAGAAAAGTAGGTAAGATAGCGCACCAGGACCGAACGGTGTCCCCCAGGCAATTTACAAGCAAGATCCACATTATTGGGCCCGTAAACTCAATAACCTGTTTCAGATGATCAATCTCATCAGTCGCATTCCAGAAAGCTGGAGAGGCACAATCATTAACCAATATATAAGGGCAGGGCCCGTACGGATCCAGCAAATTACCGCCTGATAGCGCTGATAGATGCGGAGGCCAAATATTATGCTTCATTGGTTCTAACCGACCTTGTAAAATGGTCCAACGATAATAAAAAAATCCCCGCAAATCAGTCAGGCACAATGGCAAATGTCATAGCAATCAGCCTGATTGCAGAAAAAAGTCTACAAGACCGTCAAGCACTTCATCTATGTTTTGTGGACTTCAAGGCGTCCTTTGATTGTGTCAGCCAACAAACATTATGGGCGAAATTAAAGCAACAGGGCCTACCGGACGCGATCTTGAATCCGATTATGGACCTTTACACTAACACTTGGATGCAGGTTAAGATCGATAACGGCCGAAGACTAACAAGGAAGATTACAACCAGTGAAGGATTAAAACAAGGCTGCGTCCTGGCCCCTCATCTGTTTAACTTATTCATGGCCGATTTGACACCAAGGCTAGATGTGGTCAATGCACACCCGCCACGGCTTGGGATTTGTCCCCTTACACATCTATCTTACGCAGACGATGTTGTCCTTCTTAGTCAAACAAGAATAGGACTACAACGTCTGATCCATGAGTTGGCTGAATTCACTAAAAATAATCTGATGGAAATAAATAGTAAAAAACAAAGGTCATGATCATAACGCATTGTCGCTCTAAACAGCCGAAATTTACAATTGATAATATAAACCTGGAAGTGGTGGACAGCTACAAATATCTGGGAATACATCTGGATAGACGGCTCACATTTTCCATGCACTTCGACACTATTGAAAAGAAGGGATCAGCCTTATTGCATGCATTCTGCAGACTATCCAAACAGCTAAAAGGTCGCTTGTTCACCCTCCTTCTCACAGTCATCAAAGCCAAGCTACTCCCAACGATAGCTTATGGCAGTGTGGTACATAATGGATGAAGTGCACCGCTATTAGACAAAATTCAAACAAGAGTGTACAAACGCGTATTTTGTCTTCCATGCGATGCTTCACCGGCACAGGTACGTCTGGAATTTGAATTGCAGTCCCAAAGATTGCATAACAGATATGATTCAATAAAATGTTGGTATAACATCTGGCTCAACTGCGAAATAGAACTTAACTCTGCCATTTGGGCCGCCTTGCAAAGCAACCCTAAATCTCATTATGTGAAGTACCTAAATGCCTCCCTGAAAAGCACTGAGATGTCAGATATTTGGCAAAGGAAGTTACCAGTATCAGCATTTAAGCAGCTCGTAAAAAAAGCAGCTAACTTGCACTCGTTGATCGAAGATAAAACAACTTTAAGATGCGGTGCACACGCATGGATGATTATACAATCCTACAAAAGGCCGGAACCAGCTGCCTATCTTGGCCTCGCTTTTCCTGCCCATCTAAAACTAAAGTACTTGAAGTTACGCATGGGTAAACTGCCAACAAACGCCGACCAACCTGGCTGGAGGTCGCCGGGACCTAAGGATTGTAATCTATGTGGCGCAGCAGTGCAAGACTTCATACATCTGATTTGCATCTGTCCAGCGCTGGAGTATGATCGCCGGAATTTACTCAGGAGAAAGTTCAACGAAAACGGAATTCACACATGCCACTCAGCAATGTTAAACGCGTTGGACTCAGTGGATCCACAATTTATCTGTCGAATAATTAAATACGTAACCAATTTTGAAAATGTACTGAAAAGATAACACAAGTCAGAACTTTTGAACTCTGATCCTGTGATTCACATTGGTTGATTTAAAACTTGTTTTTCAAACTATTAATTAATTTTGAGAACACATGTAAAGGACAATAAGGCCAAATTTATAACTCACCAAGTTGCATAAAAAAACTTTTGTATCTTTTATAACAAAGGCGGTTTTAAAATTGTATTTAATGTATAATAGTACGCAAGGATAGCATTTTATTATCTGGAATATTGTAACGGTTTTTATTAACTATACAATAAAGAATTTTTGTAATGTCACTCATTCAATCATCCAAAGAGTATTGATGTATTCAACCACAAACCAATGTATTTACACGTTTTACTGAGGAATATCTAGTCTTAGATAATATGGGTGATAGGTTTACTACAATGGTCCTCTCTACATAATTACATGAGTGCATGAGTAGAGCCTCAGTGTTTCATGAGTATGCCTCAGTATTTCAATGCATGCATGGGTTGTAAGTAGATGTTTAGGTGGCTGTATGGGTTCTGCACAAATGTTATAATGATTGCATAGTTACAGCCTTGTAAATTTAGTGTTAAATTTGTTTAGACGAAGGAGATATGCAGTAACACAGAAATACCAAGCTGTGAGAGTAGTTGATAAGTCCTTTGCCTAAATAGAATGAAGACTCTTGACAAAATAGTGTTTTGCATGAGAAGACAAAACCAGAAGACAAGATTAGTGAATAGAAGAAACTGTTGTACAGTTTTTAGTGGACAATGTCTACATACTTCTTGTACAGCGTCTTTCTTTAATGAAGAAAGCTGTACAATTTATAACAAATTAGTTAATGGTATTGATTAAAGAGGACTGTGGTATCAAATGAAGAATTGTAGTCATACAGCAAAAGAGGTGATGGTATCTAGAAATGTAGAAGAAGGTACTGGAGAAGAGCAATGAGAAAAGTGTAGTCAGGGTACTGTATACAAACGGAATTATAGTAGTTTTTATAGTATTAGACAGGAATCCTTTGATATATTAAATTCCTATGTATCTTTCCAAGGCCAAGTTTAAAACACAAAATACGTTATACCACTCAGCAATGCAAACTTTAGGTAGGAGATTGTATCATGTGAAAACTCCTGTTTTATGGTTAGGAGAAATTAGTAGAGCACTTTTGCATGGTAGTGTGGCAGGTGTAGAAAAGGCTTCTGGTGATGTGCAGTTTCGTTTCTTTGGTCCTGAGCAGGATTCTAGAGAAAATGAAGCATTGTTAAGAGGAGGAGTTGCGGGACAAGACATATCTATTACTGTTGATAACTTTAAAAAGAGAGATTACTAAATTTAATTTAGCTTTTTGTAAAAAGCAGAGTATGTTTGTATATGTTGTTGATGCACTTCCCAGAAGATTTAAACATAGACTGTTGACTTATATTTAGAAAGTGAAAAAGTAAATTATGATAACTGGAAAAAGTTAGTTGTGTATTTATTTGAAGAGGGATGGCTTGGCTTGTCTATATGGCAAGTTATATGTAAGTAGTGTTACAATAAATTGAAAGATAATAAAATGAACAACAGATAGATATTAGATGTCCATTTTGTAAGATAATAAAATAGCCGCTAATGTAGAAAAACAATGCCAAAAATAAAAAAAAGCAAATCACATATATTATTCTTTCCAGCATTGCGAAGGGCCGTTTTGACTGCTCACCATCACTAACTACAATTCGAAAATCTATGCTGTATAATGCCATCGGGGAAAACTATGGTGCCAAATCTTGAAGTCGAGATTGGACTTTTGAATGGACTCTCTGCTTCAGTGTTGTTGTGCTGCTATTGAAGTCGAGGGTCCTTCAACTTTGCATTGCCTTCTTGCTGCTCATTTGAATTCCTCTTATGAAATGTGAAAAAAAGATTAAAGGAGGGAAAAACACCATGTATGATTTTTGACAGCATTTTGAATACCTATAACCCACTGCTCGCCAGCACTTATAACAACAATATAGTTCATGCAATACGTGGGCATTCTTGACTACTCTGGAATCATGTCTGTTGCAGTAGTCTGCACCTCAGAAGGGGGTTTCTGACCAACATTTGTTGCTCCTGCCACTGAAGTAGATGATCCTCCAGCTTCACTCTGCTTTATATGGTATAACATGGATGTTGTCCCACATGAATACTTTGGGGGTCATTAGGATGTCGGGCGGATTGCCTCCGCCAGGCTTGCGGTAGCCACCGCCGGCCTGGCGGAGGCAATCCGCCCAACATCCACTGCCCAATTCCTGCGGTGGTGTAAAACACCGCCTGCCTGTTTTCCGCCCCAGTCGCCTTGTGGCCGGGGCGGAAAATGTTCAATATGGTGGCTGGCTGTTAGACACCACCAGCCATATTACAATGGGCAAATTGGCATGCCTTTCCGTGGCAGGCAGTCTTCACTCTGGGGGCCCCCTGCGGGCCCCCAGAGTGAAGGAGAATGGGGGGTGCACACGTACCCCCCCCCCCCCCCACATTTACATAATCAAAGCGGCAGGCACCACGCGGTGCCTGCCGCTTTGGTTATGCAAATGCTGCATATCATTTTCAGTATTGTGGCGGGCAGTGCAGAGAGCACCGCCCTCCACAATACTGAAAATACAGGATGTGCCCGCCACTGTGGGGGGCACATCCTAATTCCCCCTACAGGACCCGCACTTCTGGCGGGCGGTCCCGTTCTCCATTAGGGTGGCGGGCGGACAAAGTCCACCCGCCATCCTAATGAGCCCCTAAGTGTTCATTCTACTAGAGAGGTTCTTGATATTGTGCATTGCACTAGTTGTGCAGCAGTTCTTGATTCCACATAGTTTAAGGGTTGTTTGGAAGTTATGTTGTGTTCGTATGTTTAGATGTTGAAAGTTATTTTTTGAGAGTGTTGTTTTAAAAATAATATGTTGTTAAAATAAAGTTAAACCAATATGTTACAGAACAGTTAGGCTCAAACTTTGTGTAAAAAATGTCTATATATCTGTTTTACACTTTTTCATTTGTATTCTTCACTACTAATGTCATTGTGACCTTTGGTGTTGCTGTGAAGCAAGAAAATGCATTTTTGATGTAGTTATTTCAACAAATGAATACAAAGGGGTAAGTTATATTAGTATCTTACTGAATATCATTCTAAAACGTTATCTCAATTATGTCTATATATGTGTTTTACACTTTACACTTTGTTGAAAATGGTATACAGTCAAAATATCGAGTTTTTATTATCGACTAGACATAATATAGAGCAAAAAATATAGAATAGACATAATATCGACTAGACAGAATATAGTTGGCGGTGGCGCCGGCGTGCTCCACTGCGCTGTCTCGACATGGCAGCGGTGTTGGCCTCCATGGCTGCAGCCATGCGGGCCATTCCCTCACCCACACCGGCCATGACTGCAGTCATGTTGTCCAATCTTTCTCCCACACCTGCCATGGCTGCCCTGATGCCGTCCATGTGGCCTGCAACAGTGGCCACATTGCCCCCTATCATATGCAGCTGCAGCTGTATAGCTCCTTGCTGCTGTGCCTGGCGCTGGTGAATACGAAGCATGCGTCTCTCGACGCTGAGCCGCGCCAGTCCCTGATCATTGGCCCGCCTGCTATCTGGAGTGGAATGCTGGCGTGACCTGCCACGCCTGCCCTGCTGGCCTGAGTGTGTGGCTGGCCGCAGTGTGGAAACTGGCGCAGCCCCGGATGTAGAGGCGACAGCTGCTGGGGGTATGACCGCAGGTGTTGCAGGTGCGCCAGATGCAGGGGGTGTGACTGGTGGTGTGGCTGGTGTAGAAGATGCAGGGGGCACAGTGGTGACTGCCCTGGCTGCGGCTCTAGGAGGAGCAGCGGTAGCAGGTGGCACGATGGTGGCTGGCCTGGCAGCGGCTGTGGGTGCTGCACCAGTCGCATGGGGGACACTGCAGGTGGTTCTTGCTGCTGGTGTTGATGCAGCGGCAGGGGCTGGTGCCTGGGTTGGTGGTGGCACCTCCTCCTCCTGGACCCCCTCATCGATTTGCAGCCTTTCGCTGTCGCTGCTATCGCCACCTGTGGGGATAAGTGGTGGATCATTAGTTGCATGTATCGGGCAGACGTGCAGTTGCTACATGCATGCTGGGTGACATTCCCTGAATGGCAGTGGCTTTGTGTGCTTTGGGACCTGTCTGGCTGCATTGTGGTACTACAACATTGTGGCCAGACTACATCTCCCACAATGCTTCAGGACATTCCTTGATGTGCAACTATGGCATGCCTATGGGACAGTGGGGGAGCCTATTTGGTCATGGACATCCATAGCGGGCAGGGTCGCAGTCGCATGCCACGTACCTTGGGTGTCTTGGGTGGTGCGGGATGAGTCCAGTCTTGTAAATCCCACACAGGCCTCCTTCTCCAGGGTGTCCTCCACCTGGTCCTCCAGGGCAGTATTGGGTGGTACAGTTGGTCCTCCTCCTCCAGTGCCCGAGGACTCCCCAAGGCGTGCCGCCACCCTCTCCTTGGCACGGCCTCGGAGGTCGTACCAGCACTTCTTTAATTCCTCGAGGGACCTGTCCGCCACTCCCACGGAGTTCACAGTCGCGGCTATCCCCTGCCATATCCGGCGCTTCTCCTGTTCAGGGACCCTCCTAGAATCTGTGCCAAACAGTCTGTCATGGTTTGCCACCACCCCCTCAATGAAGTGTTCAAGCTCCTGCTCCGAGAATTTTAATTTTCTTTTGCGCCCAGACGAGCTGCTGGTGCCAGGTGCAGGTTCCTCAGCCATTGTACCAGGGTTGTGGTTCTGTGGTATTTTTCCTGAATAGCTGCAGCTCTCCAAAATGCTCCCTCTCTCTCAGCCTCACTGTGGAGAATGGTGGTGGGAACCGGCAGCTTCCTGGTTGTGATGTCATCACTGGGCTCGAAATGCGACTTCCCGTTTTCCCGATCTCGCGAGTTTGCGATCTCGCAAATAGCGATATCGCTATTTGCGAGCTCGCAGTCCAGGCACGGGTAGCCGGAAATAGCGATTATTCTGCGATTATCGGTCATCGCTAACGGAATTTGCGATCGCGTGCGAATCGCTTTTTTTTATCGCAATTCTTCATGAATTCGGATTTGCGATTTCTGAATAGCGATTCGCTTTTTTTCGCTATTACAGAATCGCAAATGCCGATTTTCATGAATATGGCGGTTGGTGTTTGCTTATATATATTCCTTAACTAAAAGGTAGAAGATATTCTTTAGGATTATTTACAGCAGATTTGCATAATGGTTTAACAGTACCATTTTCATCACTCACTAGGTTACCATTATTTTTTGGGCCTATGAAGGACCAAGCTCATCGATGTTGGTACCATGGATACTGGTGTCCTTTCCTAGGGCAAAAAAAAAGGAACTTTAACAAATCTTCTCAGTGTCCAGTCTTTGACATTGTCATGCCCTTACAATTTGTCTTGCAAATATTAATCAGGAGAAAAGTCCTGAAATTTGGTAATACTAAATTCCACGATTTAAATCTCATTTCCAAAGGAAACATCTGGAGTAAAAACTATTTACAACAACTGGTAAATACCATAACCTAAATATTATAGCATTTTGGATGAAATTTCAATTACGCCAGAGTAATCAGTCATTTTAGTAATTTCCCATTGCACTTTGATGCAGACTAGCTGATAATAACACAAATTACTCCCCCTCACGTAATTTGCAGGAAAAAATACCACTGTGAGAGAATATTTAGTGAGTATGAGCATCTACTTGTGCTTTTGTGCGCTATTTTCCTAGCACAAAATGTATCCTTATGTCCATTTTGACGCAATGGTACATTTTGCGCTAAGAAAATAATACTAAATGCCGGGAGTATGTTGAGAATAATCCTACCTCAGGGGCACATTTAGCACTGCTATTCAAGTTCTGTTGTAATCAGTGCTATTTTGTAGCACAAAATGCATCCTCACATCTATTTTGGACACAAGGGGGCATTTATGTGCTCAGAAAATAGCACTAAATACAGAATTTGTCTTTTTGAGTAATACCACTCAATCTAAATTTTGGGTAACTCCATGTGTTTACGGTACATGGAATTATCCGAGTTATGCCCACCCTGAGTAATTACCACACCTTTTACCCCTTCTCTACATCCCTTAATCAGGGTATCTGTTTTTCTCAGAAGAAGATAGTGAGATGTTTTCACTCAAAGCAATGTCAGCTGGACTGAAAGTGATTCTCTGCATTATTGACCTCAGAAGTACTTAGATGATAAGTTTCATCCCAATAATTTTCCCATTCCAAGATTTATATTCCAATATCTCAAAGAACTAAATGCAAATCAGTGTTTGGAAATACTCTTACGTTCAAGATCAACCTAATCAGTATAAATATTGAACTTAGGCCCAGATGTGCAAAGCATATTTCTGGTCTCAAACGTCCCAATTTGCAGAATCAACTCATTTGCAACAGGAAAACTGCTTTTTCACACATACAAAATGCAAAATACGATTAGGTAACTTGTTACCAAATTGCAATTTGCATTTGCGATTCTGTATTTGGAAGGCGCATGTTTTGAGCATCCCTACCGAAAACTGAATCAGTATGAATGTGTTACTGTTTTGCGACCAAATTTCGGTCTGTAGCAAAACAGTAATAATTTACCACCATTTTAAAACTGGAGTAAACCTATTCACAAATGTGTAGGGGTCCTCTTGGGATCACATCCCCTTAGAGAATGTTAATAAAATATGCTTGAGAGAAGGTAGTGGTCTACTCTTAAACAATGAAACTACAAAGTTTCATTTTTTCTTTTTAAATACATCCCATTTTTCTTTAAGGAAAACGGGCTGCATTAATACAAAAAAAAAGCATTCACAGACATAATGGTCTGCTGACCTCAGCAGGTCAGTATCCCTTTGATGGCTACATTTTTAATGGGTTGCAAATTGTGACCTATCTCACTAATATTGATGAGGGAGATCAAATTGCGACCTACTAGAAATTGCTATTTGGGAATAAAGCATTACATACATTAGGAACAAAAAAATTACTAATTGTGATTCAGAGTTATTCACAATTAGGAAATCGATATTCCCAATGTTTGGAATTATGGCCCTACGAGTCTAAAAACACTATCACTGCTCCTTATGTTTTTGAAGAAACTTCCCATCCTATCCTGTTTTTTTGTTGCACATGTGAACACCTAAACATGATAGCTCACACTGTAGCACTGAAGTGTTAAATGCAGATGTGCAATCGAAAAGCAAACTCAGGAGCTCTGTGTGGTATTGAGATCCCGTGATGTCAGCTGCTGAACTAGGCACCTCAAGTGTGTAGCAGCAGATGTCATCCTCGATCTAGCAGCTTGAGAAGGAGGTGACCCCATACTTAATGTTCTGCATGAATTTATGTGTGAACATGCACACTTCAGACACACATCACTGATTATGTTGAGAACATTTTATACACCAACTTCAGATGCTATGCAAACATGGCTATATCTGCTAATGTCCTTCCTCAAGGATTTGGTTATTGGGCATGATTTGGGAATCAATAATTTACAACACTATATGACACACTTACTTGACGGACAGATGGTAGTGGGTTTGAAAAACCTCCTGATTGCACACCATACACTTTTATCCTTACTGGTGTTCCCCATCTTTCTTCTGGACAACAGGAAAGCTGGCAAAGCCTCATTAATAAATCAGCACATTGGTGCTTTAGGAAAATACCTTCTCAGATAAACTGGTCTGAACATATCATGATAGCTAGGCAGGTGAGCTGGTTGGGTTACATGGCTAAAAGTGTGGAAGGGAATTGTGTTGTGCTTACTATTAGTAATGTTAGGTGTCTGCATCTTGCTCTGAAGAGCTTCAGAGATTCACCTAGTGAACTGATGAAGGCTCGTCTGTTGGGTGTTTTCTACCACCACGCCAGGGAACTACCACGAGACCTCAGTCCCTAAGGCTTGGCCTGAATAGACATCCCCTCTCCCAGTCCTCTCCATTTGTCCACCCTAATCGTTTTGATGCTCTCTCTGGTTTGTCTGAAATTGATTGACTATGCGTGCGAACTAGTAGTCTAGGCAATCTGAGAAGAGATGGTTTACAATGCATCGACCTAAGGAAAGACTTATATTTGGGGACAGTCCTAGTAACCCATCTGGTTCCATTTTGCACAATTCCACCAGTGCTGGCAAGAGTACAGATTATTCTGAAACACGCTCCTGTCCTCCCTATGACAATCCCTATTGAAAAGGCTGGTGAGGAGGGGTCTCGGCATGTAATTTTTTTTTTTTTTTTTTTTTTTGGTGCAAGACTTTTATTTCACATTGTCACAGAGTTAATATACACTCTCTTCGCCTACAACCTGACGAGGCCGGCACTACTTTTGTTGGTGTCAAAAAACATAGCTCTTCACATACACAGCCCATCAGCCGACAACCGGAGGTCCGGCGGCGTGTCGATGTTTTTACTTTCAAGTGTGCAATCAGACAATGTGTGACGCTGGTACTGTGGCGCTTATGGTCTTACATTTTGTTCAGTTTTTTTTTCCGTAAAGTTGCAACCCCCGTAACCTGGAGGAACACTTCAACCCAACCCCCAAAAAAAAGAAATCACATATAGCACTGCATCACAGCATTCTTCCCCCTCCATCACTTCATTGATTAATCTCCGTTACTAACATTTGGTCAGTGTCAATTCAGCCCTGCCTGCGGTTCCTGGTCTGCCTCGGTCGTTGCCAGGTATTGTCTAAAGGGCTCCCAATAGTCTCTAGGGCGCGAGCCAGCTGGCAACTCCTCTTCGTATGTGGCTAGTGTGTCACAGCAATACGCCAAGTCCTCCAACCAGTTTTTAACTCTAGGTTTTAGTTTCCTGCTCCAGTGTAATGATACTCTCCTTTTTGCCATGAGTAAGGCGATCACGCACAGTCTCCGCCTCTGCGCTTTCAGCTGCGGCACCAACCCCAGCAGACATACCCTGGCAGTGCATGGCAGCGCCGCACCCAGCATATCATTAATGGCTTGGATCACCTGCACCCAATATTGTGCAACCAAATTACAGTGCCATGCTAAGTGCATAAAATCAGCACTGTACTGCCCACACCTTACGCAATTGGAGTCATCCCTTAAGCCATACCGGTGCAGCCTGTGAGGTGTGTGATACACTCGATGCAAGTATTTATAGTGTATGAGTCTCAGATTGCCATTTGGTGTCAGCATTCCCGTCATTACACAGGATGTCTCCCACTCCACATCCGTGAGTGTATCCTCTAGTGCAGCGCACCACCTCTCCCGGGCCCGTGCAGTGGTACTCCCAATGTGTGCCCGCGCGCTGCTGTAGAGTCTAGAGACCAAGTGTGAGGCGGAGGGAGAGGTACGAACCATTTGCAGTGGGGCCAGTGTCTGTGGCTCCTCTGGGAATGTCGGGTAATACTCCTTCACCGCTCGTTGTAGTCTATAGTAGTTGAAGCTAAAGAGCAGTGTTGGGTTTTTAATGTAGGTCAGCTCGTGTAGCGTCACGAACTTCCCGTCCTTGTACAGATCGCCCCACCTATCTATGCCAGCTTGCATTAGCAGGTCCATACCAACTTGCTCTTGAGTTACAGAAATGGCTGGATGGTGAGCTAGTGGGAGTGCGGGTGCGTAAAGCGGCGTGTTGTGCGCTGTCTTGCCTAGCAATTTCCACTCTTCAATTGTGGCATTCACCGGATTGATATCATGTGCATGCAATCGTGGTCTGCTGTGGGGCAGAATGCTTGTCAGCGGGATCGGGTCTGCATCCCCCTTTTCCACTGCTACATGTGTTAGGAAGGGTATCTCATGGAACCAGTAGTGCGCGAATTGCGCCTGGGCGCAGAGATAATAGAGGTAAATATCTGGGACCTTAAATCCACCCTGAGCGTATGGCAGTGTCATTGTTTGTAGATCTATCCTGGCCTGTTTTCCCGCCCATATTAATGACAGCATGAGCGATTTTATATTACGGAACACCTCTGCGGGGGGTTTAATGGGTATGTTGTTGAACAGGTACAAGAATTTTGGTAGCAGTACCATTTTCACTATAGCAAGTCTGTCAGCCAAGGACAGTGGCAGTCCAACCCATCTTTTAATTTTATCTTCCAGCGAGGATATGGCTCTCCCGTAATTAGCGCGGATAACCAATTCCGGGTCCCTGTGGAACCACACTCCTAGATATCTAGTCGGCTCGTCTTGCCACTCCAGGGGATAGTCCAGCGCGGTAGGCTTGGTGCCGTCAGTTAGCGCCAGCACTAGGGATTTAGACCAATTAATTTGCAGTCCCGAATACTGACCATATTTAATATATTCCCGCAGCAGCGGGTTTAGATGCTGGTCAGGGTTCTTAACATACAGGACCATGTCATCAGCGTATAAAGATATGTGTATGGGTCGCGTTGGAAGTTGAATGGCCGAATGATGGTAATGCTGTCTGATCTTGCACGCCAATGGCTTGAGCACAAGGGCAAATAACATTGGCGAGAGCGGACACCCCTGTCTGGTGCCGCGTTCAATGGTAATTGGGCCAGAGAGGTGCTTATTAACCCTAATTCGCGCAGTGAGATTCGTATATAACAATGGTAGTCCAGCCTGTAAACAGTGGCGGGAATCCCATTCGAATCAGTACCGCGCAGAGGAAGGGCCAGTCAATGGAGTCAAAAGCTTTGGCCGCGTCCAGTAGGACCGCCACCGCCTTTATGTCCGGGGCCAGGTAGTGCGCCAGTGCAAATAGGGTGCGGGTATTATGCGTGGTTGATCTGTCTGGGATGAATCCAGACTGGTCAGGCCTAATCAGCAGCGGCATGAGTGGTTTCAGTCTGTCCGCCAGTAGGCTCGCCAGTATTTTAGTGTCCACATTGATGAGCGAGAGAGGGCGATAGGAGTCGCATTGTTCTTCGTCCTTTCCAGGCTTCAACACGGCAATTAGGAGCGCCACTCTCATTGAAGCCGGTAGCGTCTGCGCTTCATGTGAGGCTTCATAGAGTCGCACTAGGTGGGGCGCGAGGATGTCTGCGTACGCTTTGTAGAATTCGATCACAAAGCCGTCCGGCCCCGGGGCTTTGCCATTAGGGAGACGTCGAATGGTGTCTATAACCTCCTGTGTTGTGATAGGGCGCGCTAGGTATTCCCTGTGCCCGACTGCCAACCATGCTATTTCTACGTCTGCCATATAAGTCAGCAGGTCCTCTTGCGGTATGACTGGTCGTGCCCTATATAGTGCCCCGTATGTGCCCATGAACTCCCCCATGATAGTCTGTATGTTGTGTGTGCGTTCGCCAGTCGTGGTTTGTATTACCTCAACGTGTTGTGGTGCCCTGCCCTTACAGATTTTCTCAGCCAGCGCCCTGCCAGGTCTACCCTCCTCGCCGTATCTCCTGGCTGTCGTCCGTTTGAAGATGTATTTCAGTTCATCTGCCGCAAATTTATGGTGTTCTGATAAAAGGGCCCTGATGTTCCCCAGCGGTGTAGCATCCCCCGTGTGTGTGTACCGCTGTTCCAGCTCTTGTATTTCCTCCTCCCGCCTCTGTAGTTGGTGTCTTATGTCCCTCAGTATGCCAGAAGTTGTGCTTATGCACACACCCCGGATAGTTGCTTTGAATGCTTCCCACAGGAGGCAAGGGTCCTCCGTTGTAGGTGAGTTTAGCTCAAAGTAGTCTGTGATCGCCTTCAGGACAGTGTCTGCATATAATGGATCTCTCAGTGCTTGTGCGGTAAATCTCCATACATACGGCGGCGGAACATAGTGAGGGATATGTAGCTTTATTAGCACAGGGCTATGGTCTGATAGTGTTCTGGGGAGGTGCTTGATGTCTTTCACCCATGTCAATGTGTCCTGAGTGCCTAGCCAGAAGTCTATCCTGGACCAGCTGTTATTAGCCGCGTTTATGTGTGTCGCCTTATAGTCCCCAGGGTGTGCTATCCTCCACACGTCAACCAGGTGTAAGTCAGTCATCGCTTCTAGCAGCATCGCCCTCGCCTTTACATGTGGTTCCAGAGTATGTAGTGCTCTGTCAAGCCCATCTCTAAGCGTGACATTGAAATCTCCCCCCATAGTATGTTGTCTGCCCCAACATCTGCCAGCGTGTGCCACAAATTTTTGTAGAAGTTAGAGTCATCTATATTCGGGCCATATACATTTACTAGTGCAATCTGCTGTTGTCTCACCTTGCCCACCACCACCACGTACCTGCCCTCCGTGTCTTTGTGTGTGTCCGTGACCTGAAAGTGGGCACCTTTCTTTATCAGAATACTAACGCCCCTTGAGAAGGTTGAATAGTTGGAGCTAGTGATCGACTCCGCCCACCTACTCCCCAGCTTCGATGTGTTAGTGGCGCCATGTGTGTTTCTTGTATGAAGGCCACATCTACATTATTTCTATCTAAGTACGCAAACATGTGTCGTATCTTTTTCGGATTCCCCAGGCCTCGTATGTTCCACGTGATAAAGTTTAGCGTACTAGGGCGCATCATCGCTGAGTGTCTAGCTGCCGAGTCTGTGCGTTAGTGTTTGGTATAGTGACCGTTATGCAGTTTTGCAGCTCTGAGCTGTGTGTGTGCCGTAGTCCACCTACTGGGAGCATAGTAATATCCACATCAATACAAGCAACGGATGAAGTCGCAATGCCTCTCAGACACAGTGCATATATTCGAACATTCCCCAACTCCCCTCTCCTCCCCCCTCCCACTTCAGCACCCAAACTTTGCCAAAGCCATCCCCATAGGAACTTCAAAACAATTTCGAAACTTGAGTTGGGGTACACCCGCGTGGGGGTGTCGCCAAAAGCACACGTCTCCATCCACATAGTGGACGGGTGCGGAGTTCAGTCGCATATGTAACAGAGTTTGTCCCTCATCATCCCCCCTTGCAACACTTTAGGGTGAGGTAGCAACTATCTCCATAAACAGTCTAACCATGCTCTGTAGAGCGTGAGGTAGTGGGCTCCAGTGCACCTTCGGTGTCCCACCAGTGGAGGGTTCCCCTCAGTACAGGAGTGCCGTTCCATCAGTTCAAGGGCTATGCATCCCTAGTATTGCTAGCCACCGGTTGCAGACAGTTACCTTGCATCTTGTGGTGCAATATCTACTCACTGTTCAAACAGTCCTGCTGGTACTCGTCGCAGCCAAAGGAGATCGTCTTTCTCTCATAGCAGCTCAACGCAATCTGGTGCCCGCCCTGTGCAGCCAGTCCAAGTTCAATCATTCAACTCGCTCGCAGTAGCCCACCAGCGCGGCCATCAATCGTTGTCGCTCATTCTGTCTCCCCTTTCCCGCTCTTTGCGGCGTTTGCCGAGCTTCTTGACATACTCTTGTGCGGCTTGCACCGTCGGGAGTATTACTGGTTTGCCCTCAGTAAGAATTCTGAGTTTCGCAGGGTAGAGCATTGCATACCCGACTCCCATGTCTCGGAGTTTCTGTTTGACGGAGGCGAATTCCTTCCGCGCCATTTGCACCGCCATGGTGTGGTCGGGATAGAACTCCAGGGTATTGCCCTGATACGTGACTGTGCCTTTTTCTCGCGCGAGTCGTAGTATGGTGTCCCTGTCTCGGTAGTTGAGGATGCGGGCGATGATCATCCTGGGAGTGGCCCCCGGCTTTGGGGTGGGCGCCAAGGAGCGATGCGCGCGCTCAATCAGGAAGACCTCTGAGAAGCTCTCCGCGCCAAATATGTCTTTCAACATTGCCTCCACGTATGACTCCATCTTGCCGGTGTTGGTCGTCTCCGGCAGGCCCAAAATGTGCACATTATTGCGGCGTGACCTGGCTTCTTGATCTTCCACCTTCGCTTTTAGGGTTTCCAGCGTCTTTGCCATGGTGCCACATGTCTTCGACATGTCCCTGGAGAGATCCTCGACCGTCGATATCCGTTGTTCTGCTTCCACCAGTCGTTCCTCGTGGTTCTCCATTTTCGCCGTCATGGCGTCCACCCTCAGGACGACCGCGTCCATCTTGTTGTTCATCTCCTGCAGGCTCTGCTGGATGGCACGTAGTACCGATTCCATGTTGGCACCGTCTTCCAGGTCTCGATCCCCTTCTGCGTCTGTGGCAGGCGCGGTTTTTGGCGTTTGTTTCCTGGATTCGAAGGGTAGTTTTGATTGATTTTTATCCGGTTTCCCCATGCCGCTGGAGGACACAGTCGGACTGCTGGTGCGCTGCGCTGGACTGGTTGCAGCCGGGGACACTATCGCTGTTCGTGTTCGCCTCGGTGGATTGCCCTGTGTCCCTATTGCCGCTGATTTATTCATTTGGCCCCTCTCTATTCATTCTGCCATCAGGAGTCGTGTCAGCAAACTTCGCGGTGGCCTGGCATGTACACCCTGTCGCGCTGTTGCAGGGGCCGTAGCGCAGTTACCGTGCCGTCTTTGTCGCCCTTACTGAAGAGGGAGGCGCCGGGCAGCCCAGCAAGGTGTAGTTCCGTGTAGTACTCTGTGTTTACCTAGGGGCGACGGGGCCGCGTCCCTGCGTTGTCAGCTCGCTGGCCACCCGGCAGTGAGTGTCGTTAGGAGGTATCCGTTGCGCTGTGCGTGCACTGCAGCGCCTGCCCCACAATGGCGTATGTTGTTGCCCCAGGAGGAGTGTCCCTTCCGCCGTTACCCCTTCAGCCGTCCCCTCCAGCCAACCACTGCACACCTGAGCCGCCGCCCGCTACTTGGGTACTCACTCAGGGTCTCTGTAGGCTCGCAGCACCGTTTGCGGTCCCTCCGGCTGTGCGTGTCACCGCGGCCGCCATTTTGTGGTTCGTGAAACGCATCCCCGTCGCCGGGCCGGCACCGCTTGCGGGGGCTTCCAGTGCTTTGTCCCGGGCAGCGTTGCGTCACCGCTGCAGCAGTGTGGGGTTGTGGACGCTTATAGGTCGTCTTTAGGGGCTGCTAGCACTTGTTCGACTCGGTGCCCCGAGTCGCGGTCGCCGCCATCTTGGATCGCCGGTCATCCTCACTTCAGTGATCTCCGTTTTCTCCCTATGGCTCCTCGCCACAGCGCTGCAATGTCAGCGTCTCATCACTCCCACCTTCCGATTGCCATATCTCTGTCCGTGGCGGGCAAAGGAGCAGTTTAGGGGGTTATGGGACCGCTTTTCCCTCACCCGTCCGGCGGAGCTGACTTACACGCCAGCCATTCCGCAGTGCGCCCTCTAGCGCCCCCCCGGTCTCGGCATGTAATTACTATTACCATTCCCGCCATTAATCTTACATCTATGGGCCCGACAAATTGGGGACATACCTCTCTTTCATTTAAAATTGTTTCCTGGAACATCATAGGCATTCACCAGATATTGTCCAACAAGGTATGGCTAGAGTATGTCAGGGGTTTTGATATCATCTGCCTGCAGGAAACATAGCAGAAGGACGACATTGTGCTGGGTGGGTATCGTTCTTTCACCGTCCATGCAACACCTTCACCAGCAGGGAGGGTAAAAGGAGGTCTGGTGTTGCTAATTTAAGTTAAATATGGGTCCATACAAGCTCGTGGCATAAACTCCTCACCCTGGTACCAACTAATTTTGATTTCCAACCTGATCCAGGGTTAAGTTATTAGTGGCAAATTGGAATTTTTGCCTCTTTGACCAAAATAGTTGTCATGGTATTGAAGCTCTACAGGTGGAAATCAATAATATTTCAGGGAAGTGCCAGACTGTATGCATCCTTTGGGTGGGGGAGTTCAACTGTACCACCTGTATCTATTGCACCAAACGAATCTGTGGGTTGCTGGACACAGAGGGTCAGCCCCAACCGCATTTTATTCATACTCCACAGGGAGAAGCCTTAAACTCTATTATCATCTAAAATGATCTAGGCCTTTTTAATAACTTGGCAAGTAGTCCCTTATCACAGTGCTCTACCAATGGAGGAGGCAGGGAAAGTTTCATCGATTTTATGTTCATCTCGAGGAAGTTGCTGTCGCTTGTTGGCAACTCTGAAGTGGAACCAAATAATGCCAGTGACTACAATCCCCTCAACGCTGCTCTCAGTATAGAAGCCCAGGCAGGGAAAGGTGACGGCTGCATCATTCACTATAATCCCAATAAAGAAGATTAAAATGGGGAAAATAAATCCTACCCATTTTGAGAAAAAAACTGTTGCAGCAAACCTAGACCCTATTATGAGATGCCTCCAACATAATTCTAGCCCTGACGAGGTTGTTTGTGATTTTGAACTGATTTGTGCTGATGTAACCAAAAGACTAACCAGAGCAGCCCAGAGAAGTAAACCCCAGGAGATACTGTGGTTTAATACTCAGTTTTCTAGAGCCCAAAAGAACCATACAATGGCTATTAAAGCTTACCCCTGTGACAGAACCCAAATTAACACTGCAAGGCAGGTATATCAAAGTACTATTAATCAAAGGAAAGAAGAACTGATGAGCTTAGCTTGGGAAGCTCTGGAGAGAGCCAGTGCCCTCAAGGACACTAAAAGTTTTTGGGACATCATTAACTGCCGTTTATTTACGGGCAAGGTTTGGCATATGGATTTATTAATATTGGGAGACGTTTGGGAATCCCATTTCTCAGCCATATTAAACCCAAACTTTGTCTAGCTTGAGAAGCAAAATGGGGTGGGGGTGTCCTTAGATTTAACCTTAGCTTCCCAATTAAGTGCATCCCTCTCAGTAGCTGAGGTTGACGATGTTTATCAAAGGGAATCTGTATGAAAGCCCCTGGCCCTGATGGGGTCCCATTAGATTTATTTAGGAGCAATATTAACCTTTGGGCACCCTTGCTGACCAAAGCAGTAGTGATTGGTCCCATCCCAACACCCTGGAAGGAGGCCATTGTGGTTGCTGTGTTTAAAAAGGGCAATAGGAGTGACCCCTCATGTTACAGGCCAATTTCCCTTATTGATGCTACGGCAAAGGTATTGGGGAGGGTTGTCCTTGCACAACTTGACTTGAGACCTGGGCGAACAAAACAAGGATCACGACAAAAACGCAATATGGTTTTAGGAGGGAATGTCTACCACTGAACAGTGCCTTAACTTGTCCCTGATTATGGGTACGTACATGAAGGTCAGGAGGGGCTCTATCCACCTGGCCTTCATAGACTTGTCAAGGACTTTTGATACTGTAAATCGGGGAAAATTGTGGGCACTAATGGTGAAAATGGGTGTTCAGGAAGCATTGATCTCTTTTCTACATAGGCTGCATGCCTCCACCACTGTGGCTATAAGATATGGCCCCTAGGGGGAAAAGACCAGGCCTATGGTCTCCACAGATGGTGTACGACAGGGGTGTATTTTAGCTCCATTTCTTTTTTTGATTGATACAAATGGCCTAGAGGCATTTTTACTAGAGAATGAAATTGATTTTCCCCGGATTGGAGGAAACCCAGTACTGATATTATCGTATGGAGATGACACATTGCTAATGGCCCTGGCAGCAAATAGTCTCCAAAAATCACTTAATGCCTTTCCAGATTTTATTTTGGCATTGGACTTAAAAGTAAATTTTATTAAATCGTACACTATTGTGTGTGGCACAAAATTGACCAAAACCAGAAATGTTGCTTTTAGGGGCAAGGCTATTGATAAGGTAACCAATTTTACATACTTCGGGAATATTTTTAATAACACTATGAATTGGGATCCTCCTTTCATTGCAAGGGTGCAACACACTAATCGGGTTGTGGAGGGGTTATTCAGCTTTGCCTGTAAGTTAGGTCACAAGCCGGTGACAGAGCTGGTTTCCCTTTACAAAGCCAAATGCTTATCTGTCGCATCCGATGGGACATGAGTTTGGGGTTACCACAAAGGTCACTATCTACAGGTCTTGGAAACCAAATTTATAAAAAGACTGTTGATGACCCCAATTAGCGCCCCCACACTCTTTTGTCATCGTGAGCTGGAATTCTTAGAGGACAAAATAGGCATTGACCCCTGCTCCTGAGGAATTAATGTTCTCAATGGATGTCATTAAGGATTGTATTAATCTAGATAGTGCACTTTCAAATCCCTAGCTTCGATTTGTGAGAGACAAATTCCATTAGATAGGCGTGGGGCATTATTATGATAATCCTGCTTGTATTGATACAAATGCGAAAGTCTTCATAAAAGAGGCATACTATTCTGGGTCACAACTGGATGTGACAGGTCTCTTGCGTTTGTTCCCTTCACATCAGCAAATGTGCCTAACTTTCACCATCAATGCACAGACATGATTTAATTTATCCAGACTACTCTTACGCACTTTGTACTTTTTAGTGGCATTTCCGAGACAAGCATGTTGGGGCGACATTCGGGGTGGGCGGAATTTGCGAAGTTGCCCTATGCATATTATCTCAAAATTGCTCTAAATCTCCGCAAGCATGCGGAACTTTCGCGAAGACGCGGAGATTGCTTTTCCCGCCCGTTCGCGATGTGTTTTTGAGTGCTCGCGGGGAAATATATCTCTAACTTGCTCATGCGGTCGCTATTGGCGCTGCCAGCTTGCTTGTGATGCTTATTTCCTGTTCTGGGTCGAATGACGTGTTCGCGACCGCAAACTATCGTGGGATAGTGCGACCGTCTACCAACAATCCAACATCTCGTGGTGCACGCGAACGTATAGGAAAACTCATCGGCAACCACAGGGATCCGTTAAGTCGCTACCGCGCGCGCAAGAATGCATTTTTTAAGCGCGAACAAGAAAACACTTCCGCTTTCACAGAGGATCGTGGAAGTTTCGCCATCTCCGCGTTCCCCGCAGAACGCGGAAATGCCAAAACTTCGCAACTTCCGTGAGCTTGGGGTTACCACAAAGGTCACTATCTACAGGTCTTGGAAAACAAATTTATAAAAAGACTATTGATCACCCCAATTAGTGCCCCCACACTCTTTTGTCATCGTGAGCTGGAATTCTTAGAGGACAAAATAGGCATTGCCCCCTGCTCCTGAGGAATTAATGTTCTCAATAGATGTCATTAAGGATTGTATTAATCTAGATAGTGCGCTTTAAAATCCCTAGCTTCGATTTGTGAGAGACAAATTCCATTAGATAGGCGTGGGGCATTATTATGATAACCCTGCTTGTATTGATACAAATGCGAAAGTCTTCATAAAAGAGGCATACTATTCTGGGTCACAACTGGATGTGACAGGTCTCTTGCGTTTGTTCCCTTCACATCAGCAAATGTGCCTAACTTTCACCATCAATGCACAGACATGATTTAATTTATCCAGACTACGCTTACGCACTTTGTACTTTTTAGTGGCATTTCCGAGACAAGCATGTTGGTGCGGCATTCAGGGTGGGGGGGAATTTGCGAAGTTGCCCTATGCATATTATCTCAAAATTGCTCTAAATCTCCGCAAGCATGCGGAACTTTCGCGAAGACGCGGAGATTGCTTTTCCCGCCCGTTCGCGATGTGTTTTTGAGTGCTCGAGGGGAAATATATCTCTAACTTGCCCATGCGGTCGCTATTGGCGCTGCCAGCTTGCTCGTGATGCTTATTTCCTGTTCTGGGTCGAATGACGTGTTCGCGACCGCAAACTATCGTGGGATAGCGCGACCGTCTACCAACAATCCAACATCTCGTGGTGCACGCGAACGTATAGGAAAACTCATCGGCAACCACAGGGATCCGTTAAGTCGCTACCGCGCGCGCAAGAATACATTTTTAAAGCGCGAACAAGAAAACACTTCCGCTTTCACAGCGGATCGTGGAAGTTTCACCATCTCCGCGTTCCCCGCAGAGCGCGGAAATGCCAAAACTTTGCAATTTCCGCGAGCGGAACGGAATTTTTCGCCTAGGCCTAGTCGACATACTCATGCCTTGCTCATGTGATAATTTGACCATTCAGAGCACATTTCACTTCATGTTGTTTTGCCACCTTTATGAAGAGCCGAGGTGAAAAATGTTTGCCCCACTTCTCAGGGAAATTCGGCCTTGTGTCTATATGGAAGGATTTAATTTTTTTCACGCTGGCTACTTTTGACATTTGTACTGCCGTTTTTAATCTAATTAAAGTTGCAATGACCATTAAGAAACTATATGAGTCACAATAGATGAAGAGGACCGCTTTAACTTTTTTTGTTTCTTTTTAAATAACTATTTTCATATTATGAAATTTGGGGATTTATGATATAGTCCGTTGCATCAGGTATCTGGCAGTAAGGATTATATCCCTCTTCTTAAATTGTTTGAACATTCTGAATTGCTTGTTTTTTTACTGATTTTACCTATTACGTTGTAAAAATATGCCATGAGAATTTTAAAGTGTAATCTATGTGTGTCAAACTTTTATGGTCGATAGAACCGAATAAAGTTATTTCTTGAAAGCTGCAGCCAGGATGTCTCCCAAACCCCTTGATCACTTGGATCATTGAAGAAGCCCTACCAGCAGCTGTATTGTGACGTACTGTACTCACTTACCATACATTTTGAGTCATCCTTTCATTAGCTAACATGTTATGAAGTGGTATACTGGTATTAGCCATATGTCAGCATATGGATATGAGTGGCAAAAGTGATATTAGCAACTCTGCTGGCCGCAGCGCTGCCATCATCTGCACATTTACCATACGTTTTGGTGCATGAGGTTTTGTTAGCGAGTATCCTTGTCATGGACTTTCAACCCAGTTGTGTCATTTTCTCTTCATAACAGACAATTTAAGCAATTAGGTACATACTGTACTAACTTACCATACATTTTGAGACATCCTTTCATTAGCCAACATGTTTTGAAGAGGGACACTATTATGAGTCATATGTGAACACGCAGAGATGAGTGAAAACAGTGATATTAGACACACACCACATACTGCAGATATTTAATCCACTTTTTTAGGAGTGTGAGCATTTGGGAAATTCATTCTTAGTTATACATACCATCGTCCCGCATCTGCCCAGTGGGTGGTGCCTGACTAGAACTCACACCCATATGTGTAGCAGTGATCGCCGTGGGCTGTGTTTTTCTGGACAACCTCACAGGGCTGTTTTATCAGTTTACATTCTAGTTAACACATGTGATGCACAACATTTCCTAGTTCCGTTCACAGGTTTGGGAATGTTTATATATTCTATGTAATATATCTATAGGTTGTCTGATCAAAATGTAGGAGTTTAGACCATCTCCTGGCCATATTTATGTACCAGTTTGGACTGGTGGCATGGGTTGATGTTCCCCATGATGTTGCCTCCCTGCAGTACAGGGACCTCTGCTACACTGGGTGACTCTACTCTGGCTGTATGTGGCAGTAAAAGGGAAAAGTCACCAGACGTAACCATGAAATGTTGAATATGTGCAATTTCACCTATTTACTCAATTGCATCTACATGCCAACAGTAATGGTAAATAAATGAGGCACATTATCTGTTGCCATTTCCTAGTGTTAGGGGAATACACTAACAGTGATGGGCCACTGTTTGGGACTGAGGAATTGGAAGTTGCCATTTCAGTCACAATGATTCTGGAACTTGTAGTGGATCCCCATAGTGTATCCAAACTCCACATGTATTTAAGGTGGATTTCACATACCTAAAAGAGGGTTTTATCCTATACTCGTTTTCTTTGTGAGTATTCCCTCAGTTTAGTAGGGTTTCTTCTGTTATTTATCACTGGAGAGAAAAATAATTCTTTTAAGGTTTTCTAACGGTAGTGGGTCTCAAGAAACAAAAACCTATCAATAAATACACTTACTCAATGTGAGCTTTGTTTTTTTGTTATTTACTGCCTGTCCATTATCTGGCCAAACTTGGCTGGGAAATATAAAAGTACATCTAATTGGTCCAGAGGTCCTAATAACTCACTTGTATCAGTCACCTGACACATTTTAACAATTTATCCTTACCTCAGTTTTCAATGCTGTGGTTTGTTATGTAGATGGTCATTTTTTCTTACTGCACAAAGCTGCCCTTTACTGCACACTTTTTTTCTCTCAATGTAAAGTGGAGATCTTAACTTGTACTTTCTCTCACAGCCTGTTAGACCAGGCCTCCTTGGAGTGGTTTTCCCCTATCTTTTTGCCTCTGCCTCTGGTATTTTTGCTGTGTGCTGAATTTCGGTGTTTCTGTTCTAAATGCTTTGGACACTTTGCCACTGCTGATCAGTGCCAAAGTGCAAGGGCTCCCTATGCAGATTGTGAATATGGATTGGTGTTTCCATGACTGGCATATTTGACTTACTACTCAATCCGTAGTACAGTGCACTGTGTGGGCCAGGGCCTGTGAGTCAAATGCTGCCTGGGTGTTCGCCTCATTTGAGTTGCATTGCTCCCAATATGCTCGACTTGGAAAGCTAACCTGTATACATTTAGGTGAGCCTTACTAAAGTGGAAGTTATGCATTCGTTTTCTGAATCTTCTAAAGGTCAAGCCTGCTTTAGTCATGCCCTTTCCAAAGCTTAATTGAGACACATGCTTTATGAACTTGGCCTTTTTGCATACATTTCGATCCAATCGCGGCTGTACATGACTTGTCTATATCATCCCTTTACTCCACCTCCTTTTAACCGCATCGCTGCGGCAGTTATTTTCGCGCTACGTGGCTTTTTTTTAAAAGCCGCGTTAGATCACGAGCTCAGCTCGCCATCCGCACACGCCCCCCGTGGCTGATGACGAGCTGAGCTCGTCATCAGCATCGAAAGGGGTTAATGCTTGAATTGTGAGTCGTCCATGGCTAACCTTTTTACACTTCCTCATCCCATTGTGGACTTCGTGCTCGGCAATCAGCACCGATAGTTCAAAAGACACACAGTAAAATCCCTAATAAATACACCACACATTCCTTACAATTTCCCTCCAACTCAGAACATATTGCATTGTTGTGAAAAACGTTCGCTGCCCTGTAAACAGAGAGGAGATTTGAAGTCTAAACACACTACACTCAGACACACAAGTATTCAGCACGGGTTACCACAGATGAAGAAGAGAGGTGAGTCACTCTCTGGTGACCTGGACAGGCTCAAAGTTTAATGCCTGCAGCAGAGATGGGGATTTAAGACATAATCTAAAACATAATTCAAATCAGAAACTAAGAATAGAATGAATGTCTAGACAATGGACAATCTTGAAGCATTTTTACTAGCCCTGATTCTTGGCAGAAAAGCAAAAATTCCTATTGTGGTTTAAAATGTATACAACTAGCCAATGTGAATTGGGGTTGAAAAGCCTTACAGTAAAGTATTCTATGTAGCTGTTAAAGTCGTGTTTGAAACTTGAGTATTTCTGGAAATATTTAACAGGATTATGCGCTCACAGAAAAACGGGCTACAAGGAATTGGGGTAATGCAGCTGGCAGCCAAGGATGAGCCAACATAGCAAAGTTGTATTCTTTGTTAGTTTGTTTTCTGGAAGTCGTTTCACAAACCAGGACTTTAAAGGAAAGAGTATGAAGAAGGTGTCTGTCTTCAAATCTCCTTAGTGGTTGCTCCTTTCCTGATGGATGAGAGCATAGAAATGATTCCAAGTGTGTGCAGCAGGTGAAGTTGAGCCAGGACACAGGGGGGTGAGGAGCCCTCTGGACTAATTATGTCTGTATTTGTCAAGAAAACTGGGGGTAGTGGGGTACATTTTCCTTGTTTGCCTGAGGGCATGAGGCACCCTTACTACTGTTCAACTCCTGTTGAGTACATGGATACAGATGAACCTTGCATGCCTTAGTGATGGCTCCTGGACTTGTTCTATATTAGGCAAACAACTGCACTTTTATAGCTGAAAAGCAACATTATTAGCTTGTCATGATGATTTTTATAGTTAGAACATTAGGAACAGCTTTTCAAAGAATTACTTCAGGCTGAAATCAGATAACTGTACAGTTCTCAAGGGCTGGACACAACAGTCAGTTTTCTTTCTCTCTTCTCATTCGCCTGAGGAAAGGGTAGCCTGTTTGGAACGAATGGGCAATCAATTCAGCTGCCTAGCATCGATGAAACATAGTGCATGGGTGCCTGCATTGAGGGAATGATTGTTTATGTGCAGGAAGGTGTCCCTTCCTGAACATAAACAATCCAGAATGGAGATTTGTAACTTCTATGTGTGTTGCATTGTGCAGCACACATAGTATTGCAAATCATCATTTTTTTAAAGGATTGTTCATGTGCAAGAAGGGACACCTTACTGCACATAAACAATAATTTATGGCAATTCACTGTTTCTATATGTGCTGAACAATGCAGCACACATAGAAACAGCAAAAATGAGGAGAAGTAAAGCATTTCTCCTTGTTTCGCCATGTTAAGACCAGGTTTTCCCTGGTCTTAATTTTGGTGCTGCCTCCTAGTTACGCCACCCTTAAAAATAGGAGGCAGGGTCAAAATCAATGGGTGTTGCTGGGGAATACCCACCACAACACCTATTGCGCGCACTTTCATGCTGAGTGTACAATGAAAGGGGGCATTATTTACAAGGCGGCGTTAAGTGACTTAATGCTGCCTTGTAAATAAGGTGAAGGGTTTATCTCCACAAGGACATTACTAAAAGTGACGTTCTTGTAGCAATAGGGGCTTGTAAATATGCCCCTCAGTGCCACGTAGACATCGAAGTCAGAGTACTTAAGCCATCTTTATAACAATTTATCTCAGTTATGGAATTGGTGGTGCAAAGGGAGCACAAAATCTCTAAATGCAAATACGTTTTGGGGGAATTTTCACAGATTTTTGCACAAAATTATTAAATAAACTTGCAATTTAATCTACAAATTATTCCCTCCTGCTCTACAAAAACTACTCTAACACATTGCAATGGAGAAAAGGCCTTTGTTTTTTTCCAAAATATTCCTGTTTTCAGATTTTAAAATCTAACAAGGTTAAAGTGACAGGTTTTTGGCTAGGGTAAGGAAAATAGTAAGTAATGGGTATTTTGATTGGTAGTGGATAACTCTATCATTCACTTTAGTAATACTTTTCAAACCGCACATTCCATAAATAGACTTATACCCGACACCTCCCTTCCTATTTTAAAGCAACAGGATTCAACTCTGCAATAACAATAATCAGTGCAATTAAATCCCATATTTCTGTACCAGCAACGTGGCATCCAGGTGTATCGTCAATACAGAATCTTAGCTGTCAAGTTACTCAGAATTCTGTGGCAAAGCAGCAGCACAACACTGTGGATCCAACAAAGGGGCCGATTACGATGTCAGTGTGAATGCTGGTTTCGAAATAGTTTCCGACAGACTCAGGTCCGGGGAGTCCGACCGACCGATTACAATGTTTCCGAACACCGTTCGGTTAGACTCCTATTGACTTCAATGAGAGCCTGTGTTCCGACCGACAACACAGGCTCCCATTACAAATAAGGGGTTGGTGCGGAAAACCTTGCATCCTGTGGCGGGCACCCCATGGTGCCTGCCACATGGTTGGAAAGAGGGGATCCAATGGTACCCCCATGCACCCTAACCGGAGGCCTAAGTTTGAAGGGGGGCCTGCTACAGACCCTCAAAGTTGGATTCTGACAGCTGATCCATGTCAGACAGACCTCTTCAGAACAGCTGTCCGAATACGACATCATAATCACTCGGTCAGAAACACAGCCCGTAGAGATGTACGAGTCGGCTCCAACCAACTAAGTGCCTCTGAATGCCATTCGGACGCGAGTAAGAACCAGAGTCGGACAGTCGAGCGGTTTCTGACCTTCATAATCGGAAATGATTCCAAGTCAGTCGGAAACAAGGCTTCTGGAAAGTATGGGTTTTACTAAACATGTCAATCTTTTTTTATGACAGTCATTGATTTCCAGAAAATATTCCCTCATTTTATTTTCCTGGGTTACTATTTATAAGTGCACAAAGCATCTGAGAGAATCTATATTCTCTCAAAGATAGTGAATTACATCCTCGGAGGGGATCATACTTCCAGCTCACTGATGTTGTGTAGGTACACAAATGAATTCTGTGTAGAGAGTAAGGAGCATATTGATGACTTGGGTTGTATCGCACTGGCACCCCGCAAGATGGTTCCAGCACAACACAAGCCCACAATGTGATTTATAGAGCTGGGCAAGGCCACTTTGCATGGCCCTGAGTTGCTTCATATTTCCGGAGTAATGCAACACAATGCAAATCACTGTGTTTCATTACTCTTCGCCAGGGAGGCATCCCATGGGTGTTGTGTGGGTCATCCCATGCAATCTTGATTGATTTTGATGCATTCCCAGATTTACCAAAAGTGGTAATTTTGGGAATGCGCCAACATGATAAGCCTTCCCCGGTGAGGTGTAACAAGGAGAAATATGTTTATTTCTCCTTGTTACTTCCTCTTTCTGTGTGCAGAATTGTGCAGCACACATAGAAAAATAAATATGCCTAATGGGATTGTATTTGTGCAGGAAAGTGCCCCTTCCTACTCAAAAACAATCCACCTTTCAATACAAGCAACCTTGCACCATGTTGCGAGGGTGCCTGTGCTGGAGCTAGGCAGCCAACATGACGCCAGAGCAGGGACAAAGGCAGGAATGCACCGTATTTTTTCCCTCTCACTCAGCGCTGCAAGGTGGCTTGCTGTGCTGCGTGACTTTGCCGTAAATGTGTCCCTAAGTGTCTGCAGGAATGCCACTGAGCAGCACAGTGCAGCAGGTTTGTTTACGGCACAGGCCACAGGGATGCCTCTGTGCAGCAGATTTGCTTAAGGCCCACAAAACATTCATATATTTCCACTATGTCACTTGCATGCTTCAAATTCTGCTTGACTGTAGATAACTTTTTCCTTCAAGAGGACATCAGGAACATACGGCCTGATTTAGAGTTTGTTGGGTGATAGTCTTTCAGTCTGGGTGTCAGAGAACATTATGCCTGCCACCCTGAGGGCCTACCCCTTCAAATCTAGGCATCACCACTGGGCCAGAAGGGATCTCTGTAGTTTTAGATGATCCACCTTGACGAATGTTCCGCTGAAGGTGAAAAAACTTGGTGGACAGCAAGAATGGTTTTACTGGTTATACGCCAAACTTTTTGTTTAAAAATAAAAAATAAAACTTCCAAACTCAGATTTATTTTTTTTATTTTTGGCACCTCCAGGTTTTCACAGGAGAGGACAGATAGAAAAAAAGGACTGTCAGCCCTAAATGTGCGTGTGGTCTGAGATCCTTACACTAATGTCCAGAGCTCTGTATGGCCATCAGAGAAAGCTTTACATTATTGGCACCAACACGGGCACTGCTAATTGAAAACCAACTTCAAATAAGACCGAGAATTTTGTGGACAGGGTACTCCTCCAGCCCTTGGCCACAGTGCTATTTATGATATTTCCATCTCAAACCTGAGTATAACTTGTACAAGCTGTCTTGATTCAGTGATGGAACACATAAATGTTCTCTGTTTCATAAGAACTTGTTGATCCGAACCATTCACACAGCACTGTTGCAACAATAGATGATCTAGAGGAATGAATAGGTCAAGGACATGAAGGGAGTGGAAGACAAAAGGAGATACATATCGAAAACCCCAATATTTTCGTCTTACTAACTTGAGCATACCCATAGACATTAGTGATTCCAGCATGGTGTGTCACAACCCCTCTTATGCAGCACAACATCCTACAAATTTGCACACAATCACATAAACACACATACACTCGCACACAAAGCCAAAGGAAGACTACACAGCTTCACCAGAAAGGATCTTTGGGAGCCTCAACATTGTGAGGGCAGATAACAATGCCTGTATCCCATCTAGTTAGGGTATGACTTAGATGTTGGCACAGTTGTCACCTAAGTTAAACAGCAATCAACCTTAACTCTCCAGAGTTGAGTACTCAACCAAGAGGCATTGTGTATCAAAAACATGTACTGCACCAATCCAAAGACTAGTGACATAGGCCTTCAAGTCAATCAGAAATATTGAAATTATGATCACAGTGAAACAGGGTTACTGCACCAGGAGCTTTCCATATTCCGTGGATGATCCCAAAATGTATTATTATGAAATTGCAAATGTTATGTACAAAGTGCGTTTTTACCCACAACCCTTTCAGAATGGTATTGATCATTTTTATTGAATGTATGCAATGCATGTCAATGCCATTCATCCTCACTCATGCTATAGTTCACTTCAGTTTCAGTATTGCCATGGTTGCACATTTAATGGAAGGGTTGTAGAATGTGCATTGTCTAGAGTGGATCTATGACGTTACAACGCGTTATTTTACAACGCAGACCGTTACATCGCAATTTTTATAACGCAGGATCCATTACAATGCATGCCTTTACAACGCATGCCATAACATAGCAGATACTATTACAACGCATGCCAGTACAACGTAAGTATAGGTAAGTATATCTTTTTAAAAAAAATGTAATTAAGTTAATTTAATTAATTTAATTTATTTAATTTAATTTAAATACATTTTAAAATAGTAGTTAATTTAATATAATAAATTTAATTCTATTTATTTAATTTCATTAATTTAAAACTTGTAATTAATTTAATGTAATTAATATAATTTAATTAATTAAATTAATTTTAAAATTGTAATTAAATTTAATTAATTACATTAATTTAATTAATTTAATTTAATTTAATTAAAAATGGAATTAATATAATATAATTAATTTAATTTAATTTAATTGATTTAATTTAATAAATTTTATAATAGTGATTAATTTAATTTAATTAATTTAATTAATTAATTTAATTTAAATAATGTAATTTAATTAATTTATAAATGGTAAATAATATAATTTAATTAATTTAATTTAATTTATTTAATATAATTAATTTAATTTATTTAAAGTTGTTTTTTTTAAAAAACTGAACCCTAAAAATACCCCTGTACCCCAAAACCCAAACCCAGCCCTGAACCCTAAAAATACACCTGTACCCCAAAACCCAAACCCAGCCCTAAAACCTAAAAATACCCCTGTACCCCAAAACCCAAAACCTGCCCTAAAACCTAAAAATACCCCTGTACTCCAAAACCCAAACCCTGCCCTAAAACCTAAAAATACCCCTGTACTCCAAAACCCAAACTCAGCCCTAAAACCTAAAAATACCCCTGTACCCCAAAACCCAAACCCAGCCCTAAAACCTAAAAATACCCCTGTACCCCAAAACCCAAACCCAGCCCTACAACCTAAAAATACCCCTGTACCCCAAAACCCAAACCCTGCCCTAAAACCTAAAAATACCCCTGTACCCCAAAAACCAAACCCAGCCCTAAAACCTAAAAATACCCCTGTACCCCAAAAACCAAACCCAGCCCTAAAACCTAAAAATACCCCTGTACCCCAAAAACCAAACCCATCCCTAAAACCTAAAAATACCCCTGTACCCCAAAAACCAAACCTAGCCCTAAAACCTAAAAATACCCCTGTACCCCAAAAACAAAGCTAAGCCCTAAAACCTAAAAATACCCCCGTACCCCAAAAATCAAACACAGCCCTAAAACCTAAAAATACCCCTGTACCCCAAAAACCAAACCCAGCCCTAAAACCTAAAAATACCCCTGTACCCCATAACCCAAACCTAGCCCTGAACCCTAAAAATACCCCTGTACCCCAAAAACCAAACCCAGCCCTAAAACACTAAAAATACCCAAACACCCCAAAACATATACCTCAGTACCCCAAAACATATACTCCTATACTCATACTTATTTTTTAAATTACTTAAAATAATAGATTTAATTTATGTTATAAAAATACATAAATTAATATAATTATTTATTTTTAATATGAATTAAAATAATTAAATAATGTAAAATAAAATATAAAATAAAATAATATACTTACCTATACTTACGTTGTAATGGCATGCGTTGTAATAGCATCTGCTATGTAATGACATGCGTTGTAAAGGCATGCATTGTAATGGATCCTGCGTTGTAAAAGTTGCGTTGTAACGGTGCAATACCGTCTAGAGTATCTGGATATCCATGGGTGTTATCTTCCATTGTCGTCAGCCTTATATAGTTTGATCGCAAAGTACAGTTATCATTCAGTTTCAGATTAGCTTCATTAAAGAAGAAATGGGGACGTTACCAGTTAAGCAAATCTTTGTCTTGCGTTCTAGAGTAATATGTCTAAACTGTTTTAATTAGGTTGGATTCCTATCAAATATCTAAAAGGCTAAGTGAGTGCAGCCAATGTTTTCCATGTTGGGAGACCGGGGGCATATTATCAAGGGAGGCAATAGGAAATTATCGCCGCTGTAGCGGCCGTTTGCGGCCCCTAAGCGGAGATAATTCTATCGCCCTATTAGCAAGCTGTCGCTAACAGCAGTTAGTGACAGCTTGTAGGCGATAGCGAGAGGTTTCGGGCCCGCTTTGCATTTCAGTGATATTTATCGCTAATGACATGCAAAGTGGGCGTACCCAACCTCTTAGCGACTGAAAGCAGTCACTAACATCGCTATCGCCTATTACCAACACTGGCGTAGTGATGGAAATATTTGCGCTAAGAGCGAATATCTCCAAAAACTAATGCCTGCTCAGAGCAGTTCTTAGCCATTATATCCAATGGAAGGTGAATATAATGGCTAAGACCCTGTTAGCGATAATGCGTGAATATCGCTGTATTCTCAGCGATATTCACGGATTTTGCTGCTATCGTCGGGAATTTTTTTTCCCTTTTGTGATAAATGTTGCTAATAGCACGTTATCTCAGCAATAAAATCCGGTGATGCGCGGCAATAAAAGAATTGCTGCTAAGCCTACTTAGCGATAAATATCGCTATTTGTTGATAATATGCCCCTTTGTTCTCTCACTTATACATTACAATCTACTGTTAATGATAACCATCACCGTTTTCGAGGCACATCCATAATCACCACTCCCTAAGCAACTTGGAGAACCAGTATTTAGATGACATTTTCTTGCTCTCTCTCTGAAGGAATCAGGGAAGGTCGATTAAAATGTGTATAATTTAAGGTTCCTTAACGACTTGATTGCTCACTGTTTGGGTGAGTCAATATAAAAAAGTCAAGCGTTGCTGATATAATGTACCAAAATCAACCCCCTTATATACCCCTCAAAAAAGAATACTTGGGGCTCCATTAGGATGACGAGCGGACTTTGTCCGCCCATCATCCTACTGGTGTTTGGGACCGCCCACCAGAAGGGCGGGGGTCCCGTGGGGGCTATCAGGATGTGCCCGCCACAGTGGCGGGCACATCCTGCATTTCTAGCAATGTGGCGGGCGGTGCTCTCAGCACCGCCCGCTACAATGCTAGAAATGCATTTCAGCATTTGCATGAGCAAAGCGGCAGGCACCGCGTGGTGCCTGCCGCTTTGTTTATGCAAATGAAGTGGGGTACCACAAGCACCCCCCATGTGCATAACTCACCCCTCCTTCACTCTGGGGGCCCGCAGTGACCCCTCAGAGTGAAGCCCGCATGCCTTTCCGTGGCGGCATTGCCGCCACGGAAAAGCATCTCCCTATGCCCATTGTAATATGGCTGGCGGTGTCTAATACATACCGCCACCATATTAAACATGTTCTGCCCCGGTCGCAAGGCGACCGGGGCGGAAAAGTGGCGGGTGGTGTTTTGCTCTGCTGTGGTCCCCCCGCCATTCTAATATGGCGGGGGGAATACAGGCAAGGATGTCGGGCGGATTGCCCCCGCCAGGGTGGCGGGGGCTACCACCAGCCTGGTGGGGGCAATCCGCCCGACATCCTAATGGGCCCCATTATGTCCTGCTAATTCACACCACCATCAACAATAGCTTCAACACAATCTCCCACTCAGATATGAAAAAGCATCTGATGTACGCCCACCCACACCACCATCGGTTCAATCCACCACTCCCCCTCCCTCTGTGCCTTCCCTCGCCCTTCGCTCCCGAAGCTGTACTCCAAACTCCCCATCAGAGCAGAGAACCAGATCTGTGCTGACAGGTTATCTGAGAGGCCTGTCAGTGTGGCATGAAAATCATTTGCCACTTAGCTACAGTTGCAAATATGTGTTTCCTACTACTGCTATGTCATAGCGGTGGATAACCAACTTTATATTTTTTTAGATTCATGCTACTGGTTATTAGTTAGAAATATACTTAACATATAGATTTATAGATGGATAACTGTGATTGAAAAGGATGTTTTCACTAACTGGTTCTGAGTGACATTAAACAGACAACAAGAGTAAAGCTCATGTTGTCTATGATCTCATTGAGAACCTCTCAGTGAATATTTGGCATAAAGCAGTACAGCAACCAAAGCTGGTGAAATATTGGCTGGTATGTGCCTTGCACCATGGAGTACGGATGTGTATCTTTTCTAAAGCATAGGTTTTGTAGAGGAAAGGGGCCCTTCTAGTACATACACTATCCTTTAAGGACTGTTCCCAGTTCCAATATTTGCTGTACAATGCAGCACACAAATGCAAAGCAGGAAACATAAGGAGAAATTAAAACATTTCTCCTTGTTTCACCTATACCAGGGAGGCGTAAGGTTTAGGCATACATCCCAATCTAAGAATGCCAGAAAATAGGGACTTGCATCAAAGCACTTTGGTGGCTGCATGTGAACGCCCATATACCACCCACTGAACGCACCCTTGACGCAAAGAAGCAAAGAGCACAATTTGGGATACTTTCCAGCGCAAACGCTGGTTCGCGTTACACATTAAACCCCACCCCAACATTTTGCACGGGGTTTGCGATGCAAACCCGGCATACAGCATTGGCAAATCTGAGCCTAAATGTCATACAACTGACAAGTTAAGCAAACTGTTGATCACATTTTAAAACATTGCAAGGTGGAACTTACATCACAATATTGGTGAGATGTAGAACTGTGGTACACTAAGCATACTAAACCGCCCTGTAGCACGCTTGTCTTTTCCAGCCTTTTGGCCTAGTTACCTTTCTTCCGAATCAATGTGAAGGGGAGAACTTCCCTCACCAATAGCATAGCAAACAGACTCCATTTACAGTGATCACCTGAATCAATAAGATTTTCAAATAAACCCAGTTAATCTGTTTTTCTCCTGCTCGCTCCCTTTAACCTCTTCCCAGAAACCACTATCATTATTCTCTGAATGCTGGCAGGGAGACGAGAACAAAGATCTCGGCGTGGTCCTCGAAGCACTATAGTCCAAGAACTTCTATTGTTTGCTCGCAGTGGCACCGTTGCTCCAGAAACCAACGTCAATCGATGGTATTAGGGCCGGGGAGTATTTTTTTCTGAAGTGCCCTGCAATTTGAGCACTGGAGTGCCTCGGCTATTCTGTTTCTGAGCCGCAGCCTCGGGTAAAGTGTTGTCCTGCAGCGCCAGCCCGGAGTCCAGCTCATTAGGCTGAAAGGAGGTATTCTTTATATATATATTTATAAGGCCACTCACGGCTGCCTCGATTCGAGATGTGCTTTTGGTTTTAGCCCCAGTAAATCATTTTTTTGTGGCCAGGAAGAAAGGGGGACCGGATTAATTCCTTGTTGTCACTCTTCAGATAGGTTGCCTGGTGCACTTATTTAAAATCTAATTGGCACCTAACAATACCATGCAATGTCTGCGTTTGTGCCTGTAGCAAATGCATACAGCGCTTAGAGTAGTGCACAACACCTGCGCTGGGCGATTTGTGAGCATCCGTTAGTTAAAAGAAGTATCACGATCTTAGACATGAGTACACTTCTACATATAAAAACACAGGGTAGAGATGTTCCTACTCGTGTATCTCTGTACTGTACGCTCGAAGCTATGACAATAAACGAGTTGCAGGGAGTTGCAGGTGTAAGACCCAGCTTGCTGTTGGCATTCTTGCATCTTTAATGCATCTATCCGCCTCCTGACTCGGTTAGGTCAAGGGTAGGTAATCGAATCTTGCATCCCATGCTGCCAGTTTGAAGTATCACACTAATAATTTATTTACTGATGCTGTTTTATGACAATGCAATCTTGTGAACTATGTGGCCAGAAAAAACATTTCACCTTCATATGTAAATTAGAGACGCTGTATTCCCTGGCTACTGACTTGTCAACAGCAGTATTTGTGTGACATTATGGCACAGATTCTGAAAGGTTTAGCCAGAGGCGTAGCTAGACCTTCTGGAGCCCGGGGCTATCTCTCAGAGTGCTGCCCATGGCAGGTAGCTGGGGGAGGGGGGGGGGGTGCTGGGGTAAAAGGACGGCGAGCAGAGATCCGAGAGACACGTAGTATCGCCGCCAATAGTTACCTCAATCATGCAAGTTACATGCACATACAGGACACGATCCAAGGCTACACAGTAGGCAGGAAGGCACATCTTTTCTACCTTTTACTAACTCCCTCTGCGTTTTTCACTTTTCAAAGAAAGCAAGGGATGCAGTTGGCACTCAGGGCCACATTATGCCCAGATGCCTCACTCTTATCTCTTCCTTTCAGCAGCCTCAAGCTCTCTTCTTCTATTCTATTCAGGTGCTTCTTGTTTGACGGACTTACTCATTTAAGACACCAAGATAAATATTTGTAGAGTGTGGACTTGGCGCAAGGGTCTGCACATATCATTGTCAATGTAATAAGTCATGAGAGAGGATATACAGATAACACAGGCACTTGCATGAGGTAGCTAACCAATTGCATTTACTGTTGCATTGTACCAGAGATGAAATTGACCATTGAAGGCACCCAAGGTATTCTTGTTGGTCAGGTATGGTCAGTTCATACGAGTAAATAAGTGTGCAGACACACCCTTGGGCTTCAGAAGTGTGGTGTCAGGCTGGGGGCCACCGAAATCCAATCTTGAGTTGAGAGGTCTACACTGAGAGAGTTTGTTTATGCCTGTTTCCTGCTGCAGATTTTTCTTCTTCTAGTTCCACTAAGTGCATGATCCCGAATAACTTAGATTAGAATGCTGTATTTACTGCATCTAGTAGACACACTTACTTACCCCAAATGAAGTGTTTAGTGGTTGTGAGAAATAGACCACACTCAAAGCTTTTCACTTGGAAAGGAGGCATAACATGCAGAATCAGTATTTAACTCGCCCAATTTAACATGTTTTCTCTTTTTCAAAGGCCTTTTCCGCCGAATACCTTTCAACAAGTTTGACCTGCCAAAAACTGTCAAGGGAAAACAGCAGAGATGCAATATGTATCTCACAGATCAAAATCCCAGTCCTGTCAGGAACTTCTGTTTGCATAGATTTTGGTGAAAGCTCATAATCCGGCCCTAACCTTCTGAATTACCTGTACTAAGGGGCTGAAAACATGTCTCTGCCATGGTTTGGCTCACTCAACAGCACTGCAGGCTCTGCTTCCAGGCCTGGATTTTTCTGTAACATCCTAATGCAGACTGGGATTTGTAGTGATATTATGTTTCCATTGAACTACTTAGACAAGGACACCTGACACCACACATTTGTAGGTTTAAAGTAATGACCTGGACAAAGGATGTTACCCTAGAAGAGCTCCTTGCATGAGCATGTTCTTGAGTTTTTAAGGATATGGGGACAAGAAACTCATTCATCTTTTAAAAAATATAGTTGGACAGATGCTCTTTTCCACCACTTACTTCCACCTGAATCAGCTGTTTGGATCCCACGCACTAAATTCCAGGCTTTCCCAGCAGCAATTCCCTAGAAGGAGAGGGGGCTGCTCCGCGGCTAGGCAGTAAATCTTGGTGTTTGATATCTGGTAAAACCCTCCGCGTTTCATAATCATCCTCTGTCTTGTGTCTAGGGGTTAAAAAGGCACGAGTTGCCAGGCTATTGATGCTCACTGATTCACTGAATGAGGTGTGGGGCAAGAAACTAAGGGCTCCTGTCAAGGGGAGTAATGTGTGCACTCTTTCCCACCCACACCCATCTTTAATGACTAGGGATAAAGAAATATCCATTTAATGCCTGCAATGCACAATCTGAAACCAGAGAGCCAGGCATTAGTCCCGGCTTCCCTCTTCAACACATTGTGTACTCCTGATCTCTGCAGTAACCAGCTAAGAAGACTACAATCATAAGAAATCAAACAAACCCGCAGTGCTGCAGTGCTATTTACGGCTGCCAGCATACTAGTCAGTCAATTAGCTTTATTTTGATAAAAAAATATCTTAAAAGCATTACAAGAAAAAACAGTAAAACACCATGATTTAAAAACATTGGCTTACAATTAGGATAAAAATACTTTCCAATAAATCAGATTAAATGGTCGTAATACATGACCGCAATTAAACAATAATTTTTAGCCTCTTAAGTCTAATTGACCATGGCCAGCCCAAATATTTAGCCATACATTTACGGCTGCCAGCCTACTAAAAACCATAAGCTACACATTTTTCTCTCACACCTGCTCATCCACCACAATACTATGTTCCATAACTCGGTAACCACACCTCAGTGGTCATCAGGCACAACATGGAAACACTTACCACATAGAATGACAAAATAAAGACAACCCCATTCGAACCATACAGCCTACATAGATCAACTTGCTGACCATGTAGTGTCACAGTGCCCCACAGAAGGGTAGTAAGCACTATATAAATGCAGTAATACAATTATTTTATTACATCATGTCACCTTTTTCCACATTATCACATGGCGGGACCTTGAAATACCTGAGTTCAGGGTGCGCACAGTACAAAAACCCTGTACAAAAATCTCTCCTGCCAGACTATACATTTGCTCCATGTGATAATAATTTATGCCACATGTATGGTGCACGACTTGCCACTTCGTTGGTTAATATAGCATTGTTATCATGGATGGTGAGAGTCCATCCTTTCATGTTCCAAAGATATTACTTCTAAAAATGCCTCTCAATGTAGTGATGTAATCTGATGTTCACATGAAATGCTTCTGCATGTAGAAGAAATAAACATAATGATTTTTTTAAAAAGTCTCAATCATATTTTTGTATGAATTTTGTCTCACTATTTGCATTATTTTCAAGTTTTTGCTCATGGAAAGAAGGGCCACAGACCTACACTTGGCCTATGCTCAGCTCTCCATTCTTTATTGGCCCTATTTACAACAGAAAAATATGTCCACTGCAGTGGTGGGGTGCTTTTTTTTTAATGGGATACATTTAAAGTGAAAAGTTAAGCCGTATATTCATTGTGTAATGAAATTAAAACTTCATTTTAAATTTCTCCTATTGTGTCATTAAATTACAGCAGTTTTACCGGTATTTTTTTTTTTTAAATAAAGCACCTCTTGGAAGTTCTCCCTGTGCACAAACCGGAGCCAGGAACTTAATTTTACATATCTCTCATTATTTCATTAAAATGTGGTGAATAGACATACAATTATGTTCTGGTTTCGTTTTGTGGCTAGGAATAATGTGTAAGGCATATTTTTTCTTTAAAAATAAAAGATGCGTATGAAATACTGTTTTAATTCAATACTGTATCAATGTATGTTTACCATTGCATTATCCACCCTCAACAATATTACAGCACAAATCACATTGTAAACCACACAATGCATAGCCATGATCCAAGGTGTACTTCACACGAGCACTTATGGCTAACAAAAAAGAAACTTCGCAATTACTCGACATAATGATGTCTTCTTACCCCTAGTCATAGCCTAGCACAAGATGGGCTGCAGAGGAAAGCAATGAAGATACTCGGCAGGTGGGAGTCAAATGCTTACAAGAGCGGTTTCAGGATGCCATGGTGCTGACATTTCTTCAATGCCTTCAGGAGACTTGCAGGGGAAGAAGCTGGTGTGACTAGTTAGGCATTCTTACATGGCACGAGCACAAAAAAGGACAGTGGGAAGGCGGAAAGTCGAAGGGGTATGGTTGGAGAGTACACAGGTCGAATGGTTCGGCTAGTCCTGTATGACTTACGATCAGCTGTTCCCAATAGTTAGGGGCTTACTGAAGAAAAGGCACAAGCCGGATGTGCAGGTCATACATCAGCGGAGTAAATACTTGACAAACTGGGAAGGAGTCAGGTGCTGGAGGCGATGAAATGGACAAGATAGCGATAGCACCCTTCGTGGGATCCACCAGCATAGTGTTGTCTACGCTGATACCATGCATCAACTGGAGCAGGGAAAAGATGCACAGGGCAGTTGAAGTGTCATGTAGGAAACTGAACATAGTGATGAACCAATTCTGCAAGAGCATGGGCTGCGAGTTAGTCAGACACAAGTTGATCAACCGGCAGGTCTAAGTATTACATCAAGGAGGGGGTCCACTTACCAGGGGTAGTGCTGGACAGGTTCCTGCAGAGCAATATGGGAGTCCCAGAGCTAGTAGGCTGCACATAGGACAGGACATAGTCAGTGGATGGGGGGAGCTGTAGGGGCTGATAATCCCTAGGCAGTGTGGGAGACAAGTAGAAGGGGGCCTGTGGGTCTTAGTTGACAAATGACAGGGCTGACAGGGAAGGAAGTGGGGGACGATGCAGTAGGTGCAGCACCTGCCGTCCAAGTGGGGCTACATGGCCCGTGAACAGAGATTGGTGTCAGGAGTAAGCCTCTGTCCTGCTCTAAGGTCTATCCCATATTTAGTCCATGTCATGGACTAAATATGTAAATTAGGTTTTGTGATAAGGTGTGTCATTTGGATTGCCTGGTGGCTAATGAGCCAAGATCATGTTAAATCTGCAAAAAAGGACTAATGCCTTTTTCTGTAAAGTTCGACTGAGCAAGGTTTGTGCGATACTGAAAAGATCGCTGTGGGTTATGAAGGGACTGAATGGCAAAAATATTTGGCTTAGTGAAGAGAGCGTTTTAAAATCAAAAGAGAAAGATATGAAAAGTTGGAATATCTCATATGTTAAAGCAGAACTAACATGCAGTTTGGCAGAACGTCTCAAATAGGAGAACGCAGAGTTTTTTTTTCAAGTGGTAAATTAAAGTGTGCAAAGAATAATACATGCTAAGGCAGGGGTCTCTAACCTTTCCTGTAAGAAATGCTACTGATGTTAAATGAAAATCATCATGAGATACTGATATTATTAGAGGTGTAATAGCGACCACATTCAACAAGATCACGTTAGTGGTCACCTCATGCAAGATTTTCAGCAGTGATCCCCCTCAGGGCACCAATCAGAGTTGCCAGCAGTAAAAAAAGGCATTATCAATTTCAAATTCCTCTACCTGGGTAATAGATAACAGCTGTAGTTATAATACTCCTGGCACAAAGGTTATGATATTATCAGTTTTGTTGCATGTATTAATGAAGCCAAGACAAAGCTTCTAATTTAGCAGGCTGGACTTCACACAGGAGAGCTACTTACAGGTACGTGGAAAGCTACTAGTAGCTCATGAGCTACTCGTCGGAGTAGCCTGTGCTAAGGTAATAACAACTTTTTATACTAAAATATGTCCCACCATGCCCCTTTTAGTCTTAATCTTAATCATCAGTGACCCTACCTATGATCGTTGCATTGCATTTGTTTCACAATGTATAATTACTTCATCAAAAGAAAGATTCAACCTGGGAGAGGAGTGAGTCCAAAGGGCATATTTACAAGGGGATTGCACCACCAGAGTGTCACTTGTTTAGGACGCTCCAGTGTCGCAATGCCCTGTACCATACGTATAAGGCAGCATTAAGACTCTGCTTGACTTGACGCTGCTTTTTAGGTCTCGCCTACGCAGCGCGCATGCTATACATAGGAGACCTTTAGCCGTCGGGCAGCTCTTTTTCAAAGCACCTACTCGTGCTTGAGGCGGCATACGCCTTGCGGGAGTGCGCAGCGGTGCACCACAAGCACAAGTATGTGCTTTGAAAAAGAGCAGACTGCTCTCCCCAGCACGCTGGTGCGCACATCTCTCCTCGTCCACACGTTTTTGCTCGCACTTCTTGTGCTTTCACATTTGGCGTCTCTCTCGCTTTTCTTCGGTGCTTACGCTCTTGCTCTTTCTGCTTTGGTGGCTCAGTCCCACTCAGGATTAAGGATTTACTTTTTCTCTCCGTTCACAGTTCAGGGTCTTTGTCACACTCTTCTTTCATATCTCATGCGCTCTTTAAGCCTCATTGTCAGTGGCTCGCTTTTTTGAGACTCCCCTACAACTGCTCGTTCAATCCCAGAGCTCACCGCAGCTGCATCTCTCATGACCTCTTCTGTATTGCACACTTCCTCCTCAGCATAGAGTTGCTCTGTTCCGCTTTCCTTCTAATTAAGAGTCTAGCACACCCACTCACTCTCAGACCATCAAGTATTATAGACTGTGTGTCTCTCATGTTTCGATTTCATCTGACACAGTTTCGTTTATTCAACTCTGTTTTCATTAACATGAGTTATGAGTAGTCCTTTCGCCAAATCCTGCATGCACTGAATGGGTATTTCTTCTTCCTTTCAGCTAGGATATGATGTTTCCTTCAGTTCTATCCTTCTTTTGTAGGTGTTCGTCGTTCATTTTCATTGTGCTCCCAGACAGGGCTTTAAGTGAATGGAATGCAACAAGCATTGGTAAATGCATTTAGGTTTCGCCTATTACTTGTATATGATTAAGAGACATGCCTGGAAAAGGCCTTGGCAACTGCAATATAAGCAGTAGTTTAAAACATGTACAATGTAACTACCAAGACTAACTGAAAATGCTTCAGAAGCATCAGCGTGGCGGGATTCCAGTCTGACGAACGAGTAATAAAATAATTTGGACTGACCGAAACAGTCTTCCCAAAATCCCAACACATTCATGGAAAATGTGCTCTAAAAGATACAGACCCTCCTATTCTGTAGTTACCCTGAGCTGGTTCCAATAAACACTACGAAACAGTTGTGACACACTGAAAGACTGAATTATGTTATGTTATGTTATCCGTTTTGTAAAGCGCACAGCTGCCCCAGCTAAGGGGCGTCCCGGTGCTACCACATGAGGATACGATAACAAAGTGGGCCAGCCTAAAAGAATTAATAGAACAGACTAGGGTGATGGGAACAAAAAGGTCTTGATAGCCTTTCTGAAGGACGTCAAACAATCGATAGCGCGGATGTGACCCCGAAGAGAATTCCATAGCTTAGGTGCAAGGTATCGGAAGGCCCGACCACCTGTCCTGCAAAGCCTTATTCTAGGCACCGTTGCTAAGTATAGCTCTGCTGAGCGAAGGGGGCGCGAAGGAACATAGTGCGAAATCAAGCTACTCAGCGGGGCCGGGCTAGCACATTTCAGAATTTTAAAAGAAATGCGAAGTGTTTTATAGTGAATACGTCTGTCAATGGGGAGCCAGTGCAATTTACGGATAGTGCTGGAAGCTGAGCAAAAACGTGGCAGACCCACCAAGACTCTAGCCGCAGCATTTTGAATGCGTTGCATTCTAGTAATTTCTGCTTTATTTACCCCCAGGAGAAGAGAGTTTGAATAGCCAAGACGTGAGATGATGGTAGCTTGCACGATAAGTTGACGAACCGAGGGGGCAAAGTATTTTAGAATGGGTCTTACGCTTCGCAAGATGCCAAAACACGTTGCGGCTAACTGCTTGGTATGGGCCAGAAAGGAAAGGGAAGAGTCCATCATAACCCCCAGGTTCTTCACTACATTTTTTGAGGAGGGAATTGTTCCCAGGGCTGCCGGCCATCACTGATCGTTCCAGAGATTAGCGTGCTTACCCAACAACAGAACCTCCGTTTCCCCGGCATTTAGCTGTAGACAATTGGTATATAGAACATTTACGACATTACTCTAAAACTGATGAAATATATAGAACATAAAAAGGTCAACTACAAATGCGCATATCTTAGTGGTAGGGAGGCAGAGTTCCCTGAACAAATGCCAAAAATCTATAGACGGCAACACAATGGCGCTCTTTTAAGACTTGAAATGTGCTGCGTTACACAACATAATTGTACATGCAATCTGCAACATATCATATCTACCATCTTATTTTTAATACAAGTTGAAACTAAGATATTTTGTTTTAAAATGATTGTTTATATGTATGGTCTCTTCATTGCAAAACACTGTTGTTGCCATTGATATGGGTTGCGCTATATAAGACTTTATAAACAAGCATTGGCATAGCCAATAGGTCTACGCCTTTGGGACCTTATAAGTGTTTAGTTATCGAGCACAATATCCTTGGTGCAACAACATCAACAGTTGTATGGCTAAACACTTATAAGGTCCCAAAGGCGAGCCTATTGGCTATGCCAGTGCTTGTTAAATATTGTACCCTTTCACACAGGTATCTGCATGAAAGGGGCATGCAATGTATGTTGCTGTTGACATTCCACTGCAACACTCATTTCCTTTTTTACACTGCTCCAGATTTACAAGGAGGGAAATCTGAGGCAGCACTAAGAATTAACCCCACTGAAAATCAGGCTTTAGATTGGCACAACGAGGAGAAATACTTTTATTTCTCCTTGTTTATGCTCTATGTATGCTGCATTCTGCAACACACATAGAAGCAGCAAATTAACTTAAATGATTATTTATGTGCAGGAAGGGACACCTTCCTGCATATAAAGAATCAAGCCTGCAACCCAGACACCCTTGCACCATGGCACAAGGGTGTCCGTGTTGGCGATTGGCAGCTTTTTTCAGTGCCAGTGCAAGGTAAAACACGTGGGTGGGCTGCATTCTTGTTAATACAGTGCCTTCTTACATTTCTGAAATGGCATAGCTAAGCGCAGAAGATTTCCTTGCAGTGCCATGCTGTGCCATTTTGCTGTAAATATGCCCCAAGTTTCACTTGGAAGCATAACATTTTCTGCAATTTTGCTATTCTTTGTCTACTTCTCACACTCAAACACTTTTACTGTATTCATTTCCATCTCCTTGTTACTTCTCTCTTTTTGTCTCTTTAATTTATATTTTTCTTTTCCCTCTTCCCTCTACCTCGCTCTTTTTCTTTCTCTATCACTCCCACTCTTTTATCCCACAACTTCCTCTCTTTGCCTTTCATTTGTCTATCACCCTCTTTCTTTCTCTTTTCCCTCTCCCTGTTTTTCATATCTATCTATCTATCTATCTATCTATCTATCTATCTATCTATCTATCTATCTATCTATCTATCTATCTATCTATCTATCTATCTATCTACATCATCCTTAATTTGCCAGTCACCTCACTCTCACGGGCGTTATGCCTCGCTCTCTCAATCACTTTCTCCCTCTTGCTCTCTCTCTTTATCCCCCTTTTCGCCAGTCTCCAACAATTTCACAATGCGCGTTCTTTGAACAGGCCTCAGAGGGCTGAAGATTAAGGGAGCTGTTTACACAGGCTTCGGCCAGCTGAACAGAAGCAGGAGGCCCCTTCCCCTGGAAAGAAACGGAGTGGGCACTATGCCAACACGAATCGGCCAGCAGCAGCCCAACCCATATGTCAGGCCGTGCCACAATGGCTTCCACGCACATCGACCATGACAAACAGGATTAGGGGAGACAATTAATCTGGCACGCTTTATCAAAATCAAGTGCTGACCCCCAAACCTTTCTCCTCAGACCCGCAGCAGATGCCACGCTCCATTTCAACGGAGCTCAAGTGCTCCTTTCTACTCTGCTGAACGGCGTCCAAGCCCCGAACAAGGCTGGCGCAGACTAATTGCATCCAAGGCCTGGTGCTGGATGCACTAATCAGATAGAATGAGATCACCTTTTTCCTCAAATCTCTAATGGAGCGGCTGTCTGGCTGGCTGCAGCTCCCCGTCAGCTGCTGCAGGACACAAATGCATCAATTCAGCTTCTTCAAGAGGGGAGGGAGTGTCTGGGGGCTTATACTGTGCAGGCGGCGTCCATGAAGCCACCCGGGCCCTCTGGCAACAGGCTCGCTCAGTTAGTGACAGTAACACACGTCCAGGTGGCCTGGTCCGCGCAGTACTGAAACCTGTAATAAATGAATAAGTGAAAATACATTAATTTTTTGTCACTCGTGTTAAAATGACGGGTCTTTAAAACGCCCGAAGAAAGTGGTGCGGACACATAGACCAAAACCTTTACATAGATAGCTTCTTCCAGCTTCTGACCAAAGCTTCTGGCCGAACGTTCAGCTGTGCACTTCAGGTTGCACATGACTGAAACACTATATGGCACAGCGGATGACTGCGAGTAAAGTGCCCTTATTTTAAGAAAAGATAGGCATCAAAGGCAAGAGATCACAATATTGTTAAAGTGAATAGTGAGCTTCTTGTGACACTCGGAGTGGACTAATCCCGCCATGTGGTAGAGACACAACGGGCCAGATTTACAATAACTGGCGCATTCCTGCATATCAGCAGGGATGCGCCAGTTATTGTGTGTCAGGACCCCACCACCCTGGATGCGCCGCATTTACAATGCGGTGCACCATGGGGCAAAAAACGGACAGATGCGTCACGCATCTGTGCCGTAAAGGTGGCGCATTGCTGGAGTTGCGCCGCAAGCGTGACGCAGCTCCAGCAAGGCTCCGGGGTGCCCTATCTTTTAAATGCTGCATCAATCCTTACGCCTGGGTTTTGACGCAGCATGGGCTTAAAGTAACTGAGTGAAATCTTGTAGATTTCACTCAACCACTTTTAGGAGGCCCTACTGTGCCGGAACACCCCCCCCCCCCCTGCACCTGAACGCCTACTTCTGGTGCAGGGCTTTACAACATGACGCATCTGGGAGATGTGTCACGTTGTAAATACCCCGCTGTATGGCACCTTTTTTGCACCGCTGCTGCGTCACAAAAGTGATGCAACGGCGGCGTAAAAGAGGCGCAAGGGTCTTGTAAATTTGCCCCAATGTGCGGTTGGTTGGCTGTACGCTGGTCAAAGGGCGCTGTAGCTCGTGCCTCTCTGTCCATCAGGCTTTCATTTGAGAGAAATTTGAGGGTATGGGGAAGCGGAGCCCAGCGAGTAGCTTTTTTAGTGCAGTAGGCGCAGTGGCACCTGGCTCTAAGGTGTGAAGGAACCACTGAACTCCCATTGTGGTTTGTTAATGCTTAACCTAGGGAAGGGGCAGTTCCGAGCTTGCCCTATATCACCCTCGCTACTCTACAGTAGCAGCTATGACGGTATGCCATGCAATTGCTCAGCAAATAGCAATACATATCTCTTTCATGACAGTGCCTAAAACCCATGAATTACGTTGTTGTCTCTGGGCTCATGTGTCCGACCTGTGATAGCTAATATTGGGCCATATGTATCAAACTCTGATTTTGCAATTCTCAAATTGCCATTTTTTGCTAATCGCTATTTGAGAATCGTAAAACTCTATTTATGTATGATTTGCAAATAATTTTGCAAATCCTATATATTCCTTAATATCAGATTGCAAATCGCAATTAACCCCTTCAGCATGAATTTTCGCGCTGTGCTGAAGGTTCTATTGAGCGGGCGGGGCCGTGATGGAGCGATTCCGTCATGCTCACAGCCCAACCGGTGCTCATGATGGAACCGCTCCGTCATGAGCGCTGAAGGGGTTAAGGAATACCGCCCCATTCATTCCTATGGGCCTAGAGGCTGAATGGGAAGACATTCTCAATTTGCTATTCTCAATTAGAGAATCGCAAATTGAGAATGCAATTTCAAGGGTCTCAAAAGGACACCCTGTTGCACCCCTGAAATGTTCATGTGTGTTCACATGTGGCACACATACTTGCCCTAAGGGCATGTATGTGTGCCACATGGCGCTTTGAAAAATGCAAAAAAGTGCATTTTTCTGAGAAATCGCAAATTACCACCAACTTGAAGTTGGTGGTAATTTGCGATTCCTTAAGGCCAAATTGCACTTTTTCTGTGTTTTTAAATTGCATTTAAGGAATAGCAATTTGCGACTCCTTAAATGCAATCCCAAAATAAGGGAATCGTAAATTTTGCGATTCCTTATTTTGAGAGGCAGTTTTTCTTTCATACATACCACTGACCCCAATTGCGATCACAAACGCCGATATTCTGCGAATATTGGTGTTTGCAATCGCAAATTGAAATGATACATATGGTCCATAGTTTAGTGAAGTTCCTATACCCCCGATAGGCTCTGCGCATTGGAATGATATACACTATAGTTTTGACATAGGACTGAGGTCAGTATGTCTCTATCCAGTACATTAAACTTAATTACTTGTGTGTGCCTGCTAACTCAGAGGTCACTAGAAACTTCTCGAATGAACAAGAAGGTATTCGTTTCTGGCAACTGCATGAACATGACAACTTTGTTTCCCTAAGAATTGGAACAATCTCAGAATCGTGGAAACAATAGATAACCGTCTCACACAGTCAATCGAGCATGCTTTGTTTCTACAGAGTTTACACAGAAATATGTAGAAGGGCATTTCAATAGAAAGGGTTTATTGAGAATAGATATCTGTTATCGACGGGGCAAGATGGCTGCCGCTTAGGAGGTCGTTAGCTGCACTAGCAGGCAGCAGTCTGATTGTATCTATTTGACCGATTAGGAGAGGACTCCACCTCGCTAGGTTCTGTTTACGGATCGAATACTGCTTTCTCGTAAGTGCTTCCGGCCTCAACACCTCGGAGAGGTCTCTTTCCTGGTTAGACGGTGCGTGGAGAATTACCTTCGGCATCTGGTGTATTGGCTTGCAGGTGAAGATTGCGGAATGGCCCTGAAGGTTGCTGAGGTAATATGAATTTTTATGGTCAATTGTGTCCCCTATCGTAGACCCCAACGGCTCCATGTACATGCTTCTAGTACATGTAAGTTCCCTCCACAGCCAGCTATGAAGACGCAAATACATTTGCGTCCAACATTAACATGTCCTCTTTCAGATCCACCATGAATGGGTCAGATATTCCGTTCCTAAGTGTGCCTTGCCAACGTCTTAATGTGGTGCACTTTCATGATTTCTAGCTCTGGCGAGTTAGGCCCTGATTTCTGCCATCGAGCCTCCTTCTGCTTTCTGCCTCTGAAAGCCGCAGCCTGCTGCTTCCTGACCCTTGACTTACTCCCTGCGCGGCGAGCTGTGCCAGGCTCGGCCAGCCTTGCTTGCCAAGACCATATTCAGCCTTCAAGTTATCTGCTCTGCTCCTCGAAAATACATTCCTGTCTAGTAGTTTAGGTAAACATCCTTCCCAGCTGCAGAGCAAAGGGCCCGGCCTCACTGTCTCCATGCAAGTAATTCATAGCTTCCGTTACCATGGTAGGCCCATGGCCCCTCACATCTCCTGTAGACACGTAGTCGCATATGCACGCATTAGCAGTCAGTATAGAATAGCCTCTGCCCGAGAGACCTTTCCTTCTAGATAATACAGTTCCTCAAACACAAGATATTAGATATGATTTGGGATTAGGTTGTTCTGACACTCCAGACTTCTGTCTCCACATGTAGGGCTAAATGTCAAGTCCCCTTCACCCTCCAGTTACACGTCAATCATACGTCATGCTGCTGCGCGCGCATCTCTGCCACCTGTTTTTGCTGACTCTGCAGGTTCCTTCTAGGGATCCACCCTTTTATGACACCTTTATGTGACGTTTCTAGCACACACCTCCGTGTACACCCTAGTGCACGCCTTCTGTTACGTATTACTGTTCTTATCTCGTTTCTCTCAGCTGTTACGCCTTCTGCATTCAATTGTACTGTATGAAATGACTATATATAAGATTACCTGTTAATAAATCATTGTACATGTCCATTGCAATTCCTACCCTGAACCCTCGTGGCGATGGGTCATGCTACCATTGGTTCGAACCAATTCCTTTTCAAGGAATAAAACCCCTTTTAACCCTCAGATACCACGGACTCTGTCCTCTTATTTTTGACTGAGTTATTCTTATTGAACTTTACCGCATAAATTAAGTATAGGTAATTAAAATTTACCACATAATTTGGCGCCCGACTAGGGACCCCTACCCCACCCCACGCGCCGGCGGTGCGTTGCAGGCCCGGTCCCCTGCCACAGCGCTGACGGACAACTACGCGTACCCGCAGGATTTCCTGTATCTCCCTCAGGCCAACGGAGGTGACTGAGGCTGCGATCGACACCCAGACGAGGTGGTGAGGAGTGCGGAGGATCCCGACCAGAGCCTAGCTGAGAGAGCAAAGTCCGAGGTATCCGGAGGCCCACCAGTTCCGAAGTTCCGAAGTGCTTACGTCACGAGTCGAGTCCAGTCGAGTCCAGTCCAGTGTCGAGTTTCCGAGGCCTTCTGTTCCGTGCTTCCCGGTGAGTACCATTGCTGGGGACGCATCTAGACGAGCGCATTAATTTGTGCCGGTCAAGACGGGTTTGGGTACGCAGACCCGGTCTGCACTGTTTAGCGGTGTATCTGTACTGTTTAGCAGTATATCCAGTATGAAATTAACTAGTTTTATTCTAATCGTTATTGTTCGCTCTGAAATGTTTTAGTATGTTTTAATGTCGTGGTATGAGTGATTGTTCGATCTGCATTATTGTGTTTACTGTATTAGTTGTGTCCGAATTCGAGTAAGTATCAAGCCCAGAGTAGCACGACTTAAACATGCCGCTGTTCTCCAAACTAAGACAGATAGGAACTAGAAAAGGGATTCTAGAAGAAGCAGTGCCTGTTCCACCTAGGGACACTCCAGGGCACTTTATGTACCACAAGCACGGCCTAGACGCTGTATTATATCTCGATTTGTGGGTAGACTATACTAAAGATTTAGCAGAGAATCAAAGATGGCCCGCCGCAGGGACATGGGATGCTGAATGCATCATCAGAGTTGAGGAAGCATTATGGAAAAAGAAAGCCAGACAGTCACAGAAAGACGCCATTGAACTATGGCGTAAAGAATCGCACAGACGCACAGAGAAAGCACTCAGAAAAGCAGAGAAACATAAAGAGGATTCAGACAAGGCCCAAGAAAACGTATTAGTTGAGGAGGGGATACGAGTAAAAGCAGAACAAGTAGACCGACAACGAAATACTCTTATGAATGGTATGTATCCTTTGTTGGCCGAGGGTTTACCTAAGGCCACTCTGGAGATACCGAAGGATCTGCCCCCTCCCTTGCTCCCGACTAAAGTACATCACAAGACCACAAAGGACATATTCCTTTCTTCTTATCTAGACGACATAGCTCCCGCATATACAAATCCACATGCTCAACCACTACCCGCTGATGGTACTCCACCCCGAAATCATCTACTCCCACCTCCGCAACGAACTCCTTCTCCCGTTCCACCCCCTGCACCTGTTCCCCCGACCCATCCTGCACCTATTCTTCCGATCACTAACCCATTCAATCCTTTTGGTCCTGGCACCTCGGGAGGTGCGATAGGTTTTCAAACACTGCCACCAGCACACCGATTGACTTATAGGGATTTAGCGCAACAACGTACACCTCAATCAGTCGATTATGACATATTTAAAGAACGTCTCTCAGACTGTAGATATGATCCAGTACCCGGTAAAAATGACGACAGAATGATGTTGTCATCAGTACGACTAAGACGGGTTACAAACTTTTTACTGTTACTACCAGGAATGGTTGAACATCTAGACAGAATATATCATTTCGTTCAAACAGGGGAAGGCCCTGAAAGTATTGGCGAGGCCATGGCTTACCAGAAAGTTGACACTCAAGCCAAGATATTACGGTTTTTCATAAACTGCCTAATAAGAGAACAAGATAGGCCGGGTGTAAACCCGGAAGAAATGAAAGCACTTAATAGATGGGGTCAGAATATATCAGACGGGAACCATGATAAACAGAGTTGTATAGAAAACATGTACCGAAGGATCAGAAATGCAGTAATAAAAATACATGAAAGAAGACAGCCAGAACCAGAAATAGATTCAGACAAGGTTGAATCCTCAGGGGAGGAGGAAACACCAGAAACGGCAACAGGACAATCACAATTACCAGTTAGAGAAATGATAGCATATGTAGGTAAGGGAAGGCCCTCGGTACGTCCGGAAAGTAAAAGAATTTTTCAAGCTGCCATGTCAAATCCAAAGACCCCCGAACATCTATTCCAGGCTACTGATAGAATACTTCAAGAACGAATGGGGTACCATGTACTCAATTCCATGGATGAACAAGAACTGGCCAGGTCAGCCGTACAATGGACTGACGATCCTGATAAATATAGTGATGATGGTTTAGTGCAGACTTTTTTAAACCTTTCCCCTGATGAGCAGAAATTAGCTGGCATATATATGGTTCAGCATTTCATTACATTATTCAAAGGCCAACATTCTGATCCAGGTCCCTTACCTGATATATTAATAGAACTACTCTCGCCACAATGGAGAGGTCTAGGTACTGACTTGATTAAAGTAATTCTAGAACATCGTCACAGGTATAATACTTTCCTGAATACACGGTTTGTTCCAGCTCCACCCGTAGACAGAAAAACGTATTACATAGACAGACAGAACCCCTTGCGAGAAGTGCATCCGGTCCAGAATGCTGATAATTCCTTTAGACGCGTGTAGACGCGTGTTTGTGTACACGCCCATAACGAAAATGGAACTGTTAGAAATGAAGAAATTAGTGCCCAGTCACGATAAAGATCCAGCAGGTTTCCACCGCGAAATCAAAGACATGTTACTCATGGGGGATTACACCTACCCCGACATTATGAAAATATTGAAAGTGTTAATGCCTTCCGGTATTTACGAGAAACTGAAAGAAAAGGATTGGGAGGTAGGAGACCAAAAGATAGATTGGGCTGCATTAGAAGACGAAGAAAAAACTCGTACCCCAGGAACAGGGCTTGGGGACAAATCTAAAGCATTACCAGGATTGTTAGTGCAAGTATTGCCACGTTTATTAGCAACTAAAAAGGAGGACTGGGATGCAATCTCAGCCTGTAAACAGAAACCCGATGACGACACTAGCGATTTTTATTCCCGATTTGAGAAATGTTTTGGTATTAACCCTATTAGTGCCCATTGAAAATCCTTCAGTGCTAAGCCATTTAATGACTTTTTGGAGTGCTTTGCTTTAACATGCTGTAGTTTGTGTAATTATGATTATAATGTTGGGAAACTATACATTTTTGGTTTCAGTACTTCTTGAACTATTAATTTGCATATAAAACTTACATTTATAAAACACCCTGAAGTCACATGACACAATTCAAGATGGCCGCCAGGTGACTGAGAAAATGATAAGTGTAAATGACCGCGTTGGTAGGGTAATAAAAAAAATAGTGTTTTCCAAAAGCAGATACTCAGAAATATTTATTAGTTTGTTTGCTCAATGGTAATAGGGCAGATTTTGATTTTGATTTTGTTTTTTGTGTTTTTTATGGCTCTTTGTCAAACTATGACATAGATATAAACACAAACATTTGTCATGTTTTTTCTATTGTTGTGCAGAATCTAAACTTATAAGCCTAGCAGAATTGGTTCACAGAAGTAAAATGGATGGTTCAGAGACTACCGTTAGTAAATTTATGAAAATACATATTTTTGATGCTTTTGACAGCACTTTTCATGCTACAAAATGGCCGACATGCTGTTTCGTCTATTGGGGTTTTTCATATAATGATCTCAATCTTGATATTGGACATATGTTCAACATCTCAAAATATATTTTTTGACTTTTAGGCACAGTAGTGATGCATATTTTGTGAATGGTTGGCATATGATTTCATGCATATAACTCCTGAAGGTCACAGTCCTTGACCTTTGACCCTAAATGTTAGCTAGTGGAAGTGTGCAAAGGATATATCTTTGTAACAGTGAAATTGTTTTTTCAAAGTGAGAAATCTTTGTAAAGGTCGTTGTCTGATCTCACAGGTCAACTAGTCAAATTTTATAAGAGGTGAAAAAAAAGTGACCTTTGACCCCTAAATACACTTTTTTTTAACCTTTTTTCTGTTTATTCTGTTACCCTTGGATCAATTTCAACAAGTGTGGCATTATTGGACTCGAAGTGTTGCAGTGTTTGAATTGTAATGATAATTACTTACATTTTTGTTCATTAAATTGGTGGGAGGGGGGTCATGTGGTTTGACCTTTGACCTCTATTTACACTGTTCTAAGTGTTTCATGGCCTTTAATCCATTACTGTTAGATCATTTGTTACAATTGAGGCATTATTGGAATTGTAATGATGAGTACCTGCATCCTCCTTAGTTATAGTGTTGGAGGAGGTTATACTTTATGACCTTTGACCTCTAATTATACGTGTTTAGGTGTATCAAGGTCGTTATTGCACACTACCCTTGGATAATGTGTTACTAGTGTTGCATTATTGTAATTGTCTTGATAAATTCTTGTGCTTTCATTGGTTTAATTGGTGTCTGGAATCATGTCTGTTGACCTTTGACCTTTAATTACACTTTTCCAAGTCTTTCAATGTCATTAATGCATTATGGCTAGATCCTTCCTGCCCATATTACCCTCTACACCTCTACTTACCTCTGCTATCATTGGTCTCTCGCCTGCAACCTCCGGTGCCACGCCTGCAGACTTTTTGGCAAAAGAAGAAACTCTATTGAGAAGCATTGGGTGCCTGGAACTTAATTGGCATCCTGCACTTGGCCACCCCTGTGCCCCTGGTGGTGTATGTTTGGTTCTACTCTGACCCCCCCCTGTGCTTTTGCTAACCCCCAACGCTTGTACAAAAGGGGGTGGTGATGGACAGAGCATCTAAATCAATCAAACACTCACACCCAGTCAAAAGATCTGGGTTTAATCCATCACTGTTCTTTAGCCCACTCTGCCACCCCAGTTCAGACATGGCTATATGCAAATCAGTCTGACCCTGTGCCTCATGGGAACAGTCCAGCCCGAACTGCCAAGCCATGTCTTCCCTGGACCGGAAACAAGCTTCCGAGGACCGGTTTCTGGCATTCCAGCCGTCTTCAGCCCGGCTTGCTTGAATCCAGTGGCAAAGTGAGCAAGGAACTCACGTCTAAGCATACCCTGCCACACTTATGGCGGCCAAAAGCGGTACAAAAGGGGGTGGTGATGGACAGAGCATCTGAATCAATCAAACACTCACACCCAGTCAAAAGATCTGGGTTTAATCCATCACCACCCCCTTTTGTACCCCCAAAGCTTGGCACCTGCAACCAATCTACTTCTCTGCAAGCAGTGTAGCTCTAGGCATTCCCAGTCTCCATTTGAAAGCATTGGGCCAACCTCCGACTTTGACTAAGCCGCCCGGTGCCAGTGGTGGTGCAGTTTTGGTACTCTCCTTACCCTTTGCCCTAGCTGACCTTTCCAAATATACTATGAATCCTTATATGGATGACCAGACTTGTTAGACCAGTATGGCATGGCACATTTCTTGAGAGCCGTTGGGGGAGGTTGGTCAACACAGGTTGCGAATGGAGACTCTTCGATGCTCTCCTATTGACGGAGACTTGGGAGCCCCTGCCTTCGCATGTTATTATTTATCTGACAAACTACAGTGGGTGGCACAGTCTCCAGCTGGTTCCAGCCAGGAGGAAACAGGCCTGACGGGTAGATTTACTCCTCAAGAAGCATTACTAGAGAAGCTTCTGGCTTGAAAGGCTGACGTTCCACGGGACTGGATTCTGTTGTCTGTGGTCCTGGAGTGTTGTAAGCGATTTATTCGACAAACAGCTGGGAACCCACTATACAGCCCAGAATGAACACTGCTAGGATGGTTTGTTGTTATAAGTTTGCCCTTTGTTTTGTTGAACGGCCACTGTAATAGTTCCTATCTAAGACACATGTGAAGCACCGCAAAATGGCAAAACATCTTATACAGTTTCCTGGTATCTTGGAAACTCCCTTAGAGGTATTCTGCACACAGGGAGAAAAAATGACTAACATTAAGGTATCTGGATGAATACGTCAGACAGGCAGACTCAGTATCCCATGGACACATGTTGAAACCCTGTGGTACCTCCAGTCGGGGTTGCATGTGCGGTCATATTTCATACTGGGGATAACTGTAAGGTGATTGATTAAATCCTTGTTAACTGCTATGAATATATGATTCAAATGTATGTTGTGAAATAAAGATGTTAAAAAAATAACATTCTTGACAGAGCCAGGAGAGACAAAACAAGAGCGAGGTTGCCTTGAACCAACTGTAAAAGTGGTGCTGTGGCTTTGCTGGCAGTAAACGCAACTCAGTGAGGGCATTAGCTCAAGGAAAGCTGTCCTACAAGCAAGGAAAGCTGTCCTACAAGCTGTCCCTAAGCTAAACATATGTAGTTGATGGTTGTTGAAGTTCTGGTCCACCAAGAAGCGTAAAAAGATAGAGGGAGTGTGCCCTCAACCTGTCTCTGTTCAAAACATTCATGGTAGAACAAGGAGACAAAAAAGGGGAGGCAGGGCACCTTGAACCAACTGTACAAAGGGGTGCTGTAATAACTGACTAACATGTCCACCACTCAAATTACTTTCACTTTTCACAATACTAATTCACCACTAATCATTTTTGGGTTCCGGAGGAAAATAAAAGCGATTTGACGTCTGGTCAGGGATAGTAAACGCTAAATAATTGCAATTATAATTACACTTACAATTGAAATGTTAAGAATAGACCTGTCTTTAGCCTCCATCACTACTATGTATGGGTTGCACCAGTCCAGCCACAGATATGCAGCCACTTTAAAAACTCCTCTCACTGTGCAGTCAGAGAAAGAAAAGTAAAGCTGGATACAATGGAAAGATTCAAAGCGATTAACTATCAGGAAATGGAAATAAGACCATCATTACAGTAGAGGTTAACATTACAAACAAATTCAGTCACCAGTATTAAAAGTATTATCAGCTATTCAAAATTAGCAGAGAAAATATATGTATAATACCTATTTCGCTATAAGCAGAATTAGCAGAAGAAAAATAAGTCATGTTGGTAATATCAAATTTGTTTTAGGCTATCTTTTTCAGTTTGTGAAAAATATATATGGCTGCGATGCTTTTGAAAAATTACCTCAAACAGTTATTACAAAATGGCCGACTCTTTCCACTGAAAGGTGCACTGTGTCTGCTTGTCCTTCTTCTCTGTCAGCGCACTCCTGCCATGAGCAGCCAAAAAGATACATTAGCCCCCTCACTGACAGAAATTTCTCTGACAGGGATTTGGGTGTGCTGGAGAGTGGTTGGGTTTTTAGGAGCTTGTGAGAGAATTACTAATCTATAATTGTTTTTTTTTTTAATGCTACAGATTCTTTTTTTGTGAATATATAGGGTGTGTTAGAATTCATTTTTCAATTATTTTAAGTAAAACTTGGGCAGTGTGAAGGAGGGTTTGGGGAGTAGGACGTGTTGGTTAATCATTTTTACCTCACAGAAGTTACACAACTAAGGCTTGTGAGGGAGGGTGCTAATTTTTTCACCTGTGCATTTTTTCAAATTAAGAACATGAACACCAAACGATTTAAGATTGACACAGAGGAATCTTTGTTCAAATGTTTGGATGAAGCTCCAGATATTTATTCAGAGGGTGACAGTGACATTGAGGTGGATTCTGGGGAGGGTCTGGAGTCCAGCAGTGGGGAAGAGAGTGTAGGTGATGAGGACCTTGGTGAGTGTGGAGGAGAAGAAGAAGAAGATTTATCTCAAGAAGATCTGTATGAGACTGTCTGGGATGAAATTGTACCAGGCAATGATAATAACAATTATGGTATTGAGTTTATTGTGAGGAATCCAGGAGTCCGGAAAGTTCCACCAAGAAATTCCCCCCCAGTTGCATATTTGCAATTGTTTTTAACTATGGAACTGCTTGTACACATAGTTCGAGAAACAAACAAGTATGCAAGAGATTTGCTGGACAAAATGGCAAACTGGATCAGTGAGCATCCCCATTCACGGCTACGTCGATGGATGAATGGGGGCTTGACTGTTGGCCTCTTGAAAAAACGGATTGGTTTATCTATTAACATGGGCCTCATAAAGAAACGTAACGTGAAACATTACTGGGATTTGTCACACCCTTCTCAGGCCACACCTTTCTTTGGGCAAGTCATGCCATTGTGGCAATACCTTATTGTCACAAGAATGCTTCACATAAATGACAATGCCACGGCAAAGGTGAGGGGAGTTGAAGGTTACGACCCGTGGCATAAGATTAGGCCAGTACTTGATTCATTGAACCATTCTTTCAAGCGGTACTATGTGCCACATCAGGTGATTTGTATTGACGAATCAATGATTGGCATGAAAAATAGGGTGGCTTACATTCAATACATGCCTAATAAAATGCATGCTAGGTTTGGCATTAAGAAATTTGAGGTATGCGACAGCAGTAACAGTTATGTCCTTCATGTAGATTTATATACTGGGAAGGATAAAACAATAGGAACAGAAAAGGGGTTTGTGTTCAACAAGGTGATGAGTCTTCTCCGCTCATGTGATTTACTAGGTAAAGGGTATCATCTAATGACTGATAACTATTACACAAGTGTCAGTCTAGCGGAGGAGCTACTTGAGAACAAAACTCTATTAACAGGCACAGTGCGGGCAAACTCTAAAGGGCTGCCTCCAGAGATTGCAAGGGCCAAATTGCAGGCAGAAATGTCTAAGTATATGAGAAAGAAAGGGGTATTGGCATGCGCCTTTAGAGAAAAGAAAAGCCAACGCAAGCCTGTTCTACTGCTGTCCACCTCCAGCCTAGCAGATGATGTGACTGTACAGACAAGGTCTGGGAAATCAATCCTCAAACCTCAAGTCATTTTAGACTACAATAAAGGAATGGGTGGGGTTGATGTAAGCGACCGAAAAATATACGAATTCGCAGCAGAGATATCAACACACAGATACTGGTCCAAGGTTTGGCGTAATCTGATTGATGTGTCGATCATGAATGCTTACGAATTGTATAAATTGAATACTGATCCATGCAATGTTCAGAGTCGCCACAGTTTTATAGTGAGTCTTGTAGAGGCACTTTGTCTACGGCAGGATGGTTTCTCTCAAGAACAAATACCTACAACACCACTACTTTCTCTTTGTAGTGAGGAGCACGGCTTTGCGCTGTTGCCTGGGCGAAAAGAGAGAGACTGTGCTGTGTGCTCTGACAGGAGTCAGCCTGGGGGGAGAAAAAGGTCCCGCCACTGGTGTCCTGCCTGTAAACTTGGTGTTCATGAGCAATGTTATCCCCAGTTAAGTCACTGTCATCCCGCTCCTAGTGTTCAGGAGGAACAGAACTAGCTTTTTGTTGCCTTACAATTTTCTTCATAACTATCATAATATTTTACATTATTATTACTATATTACTATTTTAAATATTTCAGTGTTTGCAGTTTATTTGAAGTAGTTGTAGGTTGAGTGAGTAACAGTTATAAAAAAAAAAAAAAAAAAAAAAAATATAAAAATGTAAAAAATAAAAAAAGTTTATTCTTTTTTTGTTCATTCTTTATAGTTCAAACCTGTAGTATAGTATATGTAAAGATTTTTTGAGTACCTTTTACGGAGGTTGCCTTGAACCAACTGTACAAAGTGGTGCTGTGGGTCTCCTGCCACCAAAAGCACCTCAGTGAGGGCATTAGCACAAGGCAAGCTGCCATAAACCTACAAGCTGTCCCTAGGCTAAACATGTGTACTTGACGGTTGTTGAAGACTCGGTCCACCTAGAGGGAAAAAAGAGAGAGAGTGTGCCTATAATCTGACCCTTTACTAAACATTGTTGGTACAGCCAGGAGAAACCAAAGCAGACAGAGGTTGCCTTGAACCAACTGTACAAAGTGGTGCTGTGGGACTCCTGCCACCAAAAGCACCTCAGTGAGGGCATTAGCACAAGGCAAGCTGCCAGAAACCTACAAGCTGTCCCTAGGCTAAACATGTGTACTTGACGGTTGTTGAAGACCCGGTCCACCTAGAGGGAAAAAAGAGAGAGAGCGTGCCTATAATCTGACCCTTTACTAAACATTCTTGGTACATCCAGGAGAAACCAAAGCAGACGGAGGTTGCCTTGAACCAACTGTACAAAGTGGTGCTGTGGGCCTCCTGCCACCAAAAGCACCTCAGTGAGGGCATTAGCACAAGGCAAGCTGCCATAAACCTACAAGCTGTCCCTAGGCTAAACATGTGTACTTGACGGTTGTTGAAGACTCGGTCCACCTAGAGGGAAAAAAGAGAGAGAGTGTGCCTATAATCTGACCCTTTACTAAACATTGTTGGTACAGCCAGGAGAAACCAAAGCAGACGGAGATTGCCTTGAACCAACTGTACAAAGTGGTGCTGTGGGACTCCTGCCACCAAAAGCACCTCAGTGAGGGCATTAGCACAAGGCAAGCTGCCATAAACCTACAAGCTGTCCCTAGGCTAAACATGTGTACTTGACGGTTGTTGAAGACCCGGTCCACCTAGAGGGAAAAAAGAGAGAGAGTGTGCCTATAATCTGACCCTTTACTAAACATTCTTGGTACAGCCAGGAGAAACCAAAGCAGACGGAGGTTGCCTTGAACCAACTGTACAAAGTGGTGCTGTGGGTCTCCTGCCACCAAAAGCACCTCAGTGAGGGCATTAGCACAAGGCAAGTTGCCATAAACCTACAAGCTGTCCCTAGGCTAAACATGTGTACTTGACGGTTGTTGAAGACTCGGTCCACCTAGAGGGAAAAAAGAGAGAGAGTGTGCCTATAATCTGACCCTTTACTAAACATTGTTGGTACAGCCAGGAGAAACCAAAGCAGACGGAGGTTGCCTTGAACCAACTGTACAAAGTGGTGCTGTGGGTCTCCTGCCACCAAAAGCACCTCAGTGAGGGCATTAGCACAAGGCAAGCTGCCAGAAACCTACAAGCTGTCCCTAGGCTAAACATGTGTACTTGACGGTTGTTGAAGACCCGGTCCACCTAGAGGGAAAAAAGAGAGAGAGTGTGCCTATAATCTGACCCTTTACTAAACATTGTTGGTACAGCCAGGAGAAACCAAAGCAGACGGAGGTTGCCTTGAACCAACTGTACAAAGTGGTGCTGTGGGTCTCCTGCCACCAAAAGCACCTCAGTGAGGGCATTAGCACAAGGCAAGCTGCCATAAACCTACAAGCTGTCCCTAGGCTAAACATGTGTACTTGACGGTTGTTGAAGACCCGGTCCACCTAGAGGGAAAAAAGAGAGAGAGTGCGCATACAACCTGTCTCTGTAGTAAACATTCATGGCAGAGCGAGGCGATACAAAACAAGAGGCAGGCTGTCTTAAACCAACAAGCTGTCCCTAAGCTAAACGTGTAGTTGACTATTGTTGAAGTTCCTAGTCCACTTAGGAGGGAAAAAAGAGTATGCCTATAACCTGACCCTGTGCTCCTCTTGTTGAAAGAGTAAAAACTAGATCCGGATTCCTAGAGCGTATACCAAGATGCTTCCCAGGAGGTCAACAGATTTGGTATACCTTCTAGTCACCGACTTACCTGAATGATGCTTCTTTGCCAACATCCAACAGTCTTTCCAGCGTGACATGATTATTCATCTTCTTCACCTTCATCACAGACACCATCCAAGTGTTCTCATGAGTACGGTTTCCAGCATGTGAAGAAAAAACATGATTTAATGATTAAGTACTACTAGTCACACATCCCTAAATCGCACAAATCCATTTATTTGATACTCGCCCTCTTACTATGCAGAGTTGGATTGGAAGTAGCATTTTCAGAAGCAGCGGATCCCATCAAAAACTCTCATGCAGAACACGGTTGGTATTAGTGAAACCATGTAGTGCTAAACCAAGGGCAATCAAATCACTTCTAAAAAGACATTGGTCACTCTCTCTCACCCCACATCAAATGTGACTGACTTTGCACTGGTTTATATCCACCCACTTGTCAGTCAAGACAGTATGCTTCTCTTTATCCTTGCCTGATAAGTTAGACTGCTATTTATTATGCAGAGTAGAGCAGTTAATTAGCTGGTTAATTAGTGTGGTGCATGACTTACCTTGAGACTGTCTTTACCTGCCAATATGCCATCAGATACCCTAACAACGCCAACCCCTTTCACAGGTGGCCCAAGAACAACACTGTACCAGCACTCCAAGTTCTCTAAAATGCCTATAGGCTCCCTCCACACAATTCCAACCTATACTCGCCGGAAAAAATGCTTCAAAACTCCATCAGGGGTAGCGAGGACTATATCAATGCAAATCTTTTTCCCTCTCTATCTCTCTCTGCTATTCTCCACAATCAAAATAACTGACTAATATCCACCACTTAAATTACGTTCATATTTCACCATACAAATTATCCACTAATCCTTTATGGTTTCTAGAGTAGTGTGCTACTCGCCAAAAAAGCACTGGCTGCACCCGTCACATTTTATGCCCCACTTGGCGGTTGAGGAAGGTTACATGGCCCGATAGCCCACGCAGCTTATGTTTTCATGACAGTGAAGGAGCGGGAGAGAGATCCATCAACAGTGGATTGTACCGTCCTTGCATGGCACAAAATAGCCCGTAAACTTAATGCGCAATCCCCTGCTGCAAGTAACGTGCGAAAGCATCTGCCGAAAGATGCTTGAAGACCTTAATTATTCTACTTGGGGAGACCTTTACATGGGAGGGTAATTTCGTACTAAAGAACAGTTCTTCACTACAAGAACACCGACCACAATGGATACATTCTTGTATATCAGGCTCCGACAGAGTGTGAAGGCTGTCACACCAGCATTTCCGGGAGGAGCCACCTACGTTGGAGCCTCTACATGCTTTCTCACAGGCAAGCCCTCCCAAACATGCCATCTCCCTTCTGTAGAAACACACACAAGCTGCGACCCCATCTCGCCCTATTAGAGCCAGGAGAGAATGGGATAAAGACTTGAACACCCCACTGATAGATGACCAATGAGAACACAGCTGCGGTCATGCGGTTGCTGTCACTGGGAATAGCAGACTACGACTTATCCATTTTACATTTTTAAATAGACTGTACTATACCCCGGCCAGACTCCACACGTTCCACCTCAGGGATAATGATAGATGCGCTCGCTGTGGCGGGTGCGGATTTCCTGCATTTGGCGTGGAGTTGCCCCCTAGTGGCGGAATATTGGACACAAGTGTTTGATTGCCTCTCGGGCACGTTGGGGTACAGCTGACACCATGCATACTAGTAGAGCAATTAAGCCTGTCTCACGACAACAACACGGCCCATAGAAAATTCCTTGCTATGAGGCTCCTTTTGGCTAAACGACATGTAGCTTGTCGATGGAGGAGAGGACGTGCGCCTAAATTCAAATGTTGGATACACACAGTGTCTACTTGGCAAGAAAATCTGAGCTATTATGCAGAACTATTGCCCACTGAATCACACCCAAAAGATATTTGGGGCCCGCTCACCTCCTACTTTCTTGCGCAAGAGGCGGACCACGAGGGAGAGGCAGAAACTGAAGGCTTGGATGCTAGTAACGAGCCTGGGTCGTGAAGGACACATGGGCCACATAGATGGGACTGGCTAGTTAAAATCTGGCGTGATATTGATGGCAAGGGAGAAAATTGATGTTGATTTGGTGTGTTGATTTATCCGGATGTGTAGGTGGGGACGTACAGAGGGGCTGAAGAGGGGCTGAAGAGGAAATGTGTGAGGTTTCTGTGCTTCATTGGCCTGGATTACCTGCCTTTTGTATTGCGCACTATTGTTGATTCTCTGCACTACACGACGTGATTACTGTTTGTTCCTATTAAAGTATGGATTGCGATGCTAGAAAGTTCCCCAACATCATAGACACTCGTGGGAGGGGGGTAGTTGGGGTTTTGGATAGTTTGATGCGGGAAGGTGCTAATCTCTGTAGACTATGCTGTAATGTACGACTCGCTGACATTTTATTGCACTGATGTACCACTCAATATTTCAATAAACCACACAAGATGAACCACACAACTGACAGGCGCACAATAACTGCAAAATTAAACTTTGTGCCAAATCAATGCAGAAGACAAAATCCATGAAAATCTTCTGACATGCAACTTCACCCTACTAGAAACATTTATGTTGAGAACAATAAGGTAGTAAGGTTCAAGGCTCTGCACCGGTGCCTCCAGAAGGAAGCCTCACTGAATGCCACCTGTAGATTGCCACACTCCCAGGGCAATCGCTTTTCTCTTTATATTTATCCAGATGCATAGGCAAATGCTGGAAGCTGAATTTCATTTGGTGCAGAGCATTGGGGATGGGCTAAAGACATTCAAAATTGGAAATCATGAAATGACATTTCAGGCAGTCACATTCGATACCACCCATAGGATTCCTGACTATCCTCCTGCAATCAGACACCCTGAATAGATGCCAAGTGGCATCAACACAATACAGCTTGAAAAGGCAGAGATTGGCAGGAACAAACCTGGTAGACAAGTCTGGAGAGAACAGATCAAGCTGCAACTCAACGTTTGCTGTCAAATAGGAGAGTGAAGCACACCATATTGCCATAATCTTGACTCCCCAAAATTTGAGAAAGTGATCCATATCCATGAAAAGAGTAAACATGACAGATGCATCAAGGCAGCTAGGAGCATTGACGGCCACAGCCTCACCACGATGAGAACGGCGCGCTGAGTTTTTTGTATACCAGGAGTGAACCCTGATACGACAAGGATGTCCATTCTTCAATAAGGAACAGTGTCCAAAATACACAGGAGCTCGCCCAGGCCCACTCTCAGACGGTACAGATGACGACCGTCCATTGATGCTGTCCACATCACTGTCCTGATAAAGACCCACACATGAGGCAATAATAACCCTTCTAGCGTACATGGGGGTCGAAACGTAGACTACGCCATCTGAACACACAATAGGATACAAAGAAATATATTGATTTAACCTATGTGTGTTGTAACTTTGGAACCTTTTTGTTCATTTCGATTGTAAAGGCGTGCTTTGATTTTAACGTGATGTCACACCACCTTTACCCGGTCCCTCACAACTTTTGCACTACCTTCCCCTTCTCACTGAGAGCATTCCGAATGTAATGATTTTGTAATTACATTGAAGTATTGTTTTTGAATATTTGATATACAACTGTTTGAACAACGTACGCAAATACCAATATTGCATAAATAAATGCAATTTTCATCTTGAATACTATTTTTCTTTAATGATTCCTCTTAAATTGTGGCAAATGTATTTGTGGTGCATGTCTGTATGATACGATACAGAATTGATTCAGCATACAGCATACAGTTACATTGTAACTCGGACCATCTCTTCTTTGTACTGTTCTATGGACCCAGGTCCTCGAGTTCTAAGGGCCTACCCCTTTATTACTCATAGAAAATTCCAAGGCTTTATGGATGTCCCGAGAATGGTTAGACCTTGCTTGGAGTCTTGTATGGACAAAGATGGAGGACTGGCTATGAGCTGCAGGTTACCTTCCGGAATCAGATGAGGTGGTCTTCTTAATCAGTTACTGCTTTGTTGCACTCTTCAAACATTTTCACCTCTACACACAGACACACCACTGCCTTTCCTTCACCCTTAACATGCTCGACCTAATGCTAGCATTCAGTACTGGATCCGTGAACCTTCTCTGTGATTGTCAACTTTCAAAGCATCTTGGGAAAGGCATTTCCCTTATTCAGCCTTTATATCGCCGCCCTTTTACTCTCCATGTTTTGATGCTCGTCAGTCTCACAGTCACACCCACTACCACTTGGCGCCCCCCCTTGGATCCATCCCGAGACATCTATTCATCTCTCTTTGCACCACCACTCATGGCAACATGGAATCATATATCATCTTCATACTAACACACCAATCTTTTTCTCCTTTGCTAAGTACACTCCCTCCCCAATCAAAAATCTCTGGCTACACCTCTAGCTGTTGCTCCATGTCTTAATGCTTAAGTCAATTGAGAATTAAACCATCTGTGTCATGGCCCCAATAGTCTCTGTAACCCACTTAATTCCCATCAACTTCTTCCTGACATCCTGGGATCTGCCCTCTTCCTCAGCAACTTAGGTTTTCCCTTCAACAGCAGTCTCTTGTTTTCATCATTCTTTACCTAGTACCACAAGAACTGCAAGTTTCCAACTGTTCACCATCAAGAGACCATGCAGACACCTTCCTTCCAGACAGCCAAAAGCCTAGTGCCTGTGCGAGTTAGGGGAATATTAGAATGCTTCAAGCACCTGATGTGAGCTTTTTCCCAAAACACATCACTCCCTCAATACAATTATCAATTTTTCCATATTATGCATATTATATAACCTACCTCATCGTTCACTAACCACTCCAATCGACTGGTTGTATTTTTTCCGGAAAACATTGCACAATGCAAGGTATTAACCATGTTTTTGGGGCCAGGATAGCAAAGCCCTCTCTAATCTGCCACTGCTCCTTACATTTCATGTTCCCAACCTCTACTCATGCTTTATCACAGTCAAGGAAGCATCATGTGTCCAGCCATGGCTCTGATCCCCCCGACCATTAATCCAACTGCGTTGGGATGCCCTCTCCACTTACACTCATGCCACTGGCACTCTCACATAGTACAGGGTGCCTATCTTTACAGCTACCATCAGGTGCAATGTCACTGCTCCACTTCAGACCCATCTTCTCTGATGTTGCGCTCACCTTATCTTTGGTGTTTGACATCCCTTGGCAATGCCTGGCACTGCGCACAAGGTAACGGCTCACCTCACCCATGCCTTATGCAGTGGCTTGAGAAACTTTCCACACCACAATAAATGGCTAATAGTACGCTGCAGGGTATGTGTGGGAAGTGAGCAAAAGTCATGATCTGCTGAGAGCACATGCGGCACTTGCACTGTCTCTGGGACTTACAACACTTGCAGGTTAGACGTCATTAGACAATAGCTGTGCAAAGCTAAAGAGTGTATGTGTTCCCACCCCCAGCCGGTGCTCGGAGTTGTCGTCTGACTGCAAGCTGCCAACTTGTTCCAAAATCACATTTGCAGCCATAGTCACACACACAAACGTGCAACGATATATTGTTTCCCATCAGTCCCAGTCTTTCCTAGCACATTTCTTGTATAATTGTTAGTTGCATGAAAGCAGCTTTGTTTTACTCAGACACATGCTTTTGTTTGTAAAACACTTAGATGATGCAGATTTTCAGATTATGGGCTGAAATGGCCAGCCCAGCAAACACACATATTGATAAAATTGCATGTTACAAATACACCTGCAATGTTTTTGAAGGAAAATGCTACGAAATGTTGTTGAGCTGTTCTTTGAGAAAATTAGGTCAGGGACATTTTAAGGATATTGGGGCCCTGAGCCAATCATATTTGGGGGCCTCTGATACAAACAAGTTTGAATTTAAGACCCAATTGTGTTCACTGATATTTTCAAGTGCCCCATTTTACATATTTTGGTTTGTTTACTTTCAACATAATAGCATGAATAATGCTGGGGTTAGAGCTTCAAAGTCAGCAGAGAGGTAAGCGAAGTGTGAAGTACAAGAAATAAAAACTACATCAACGTGTTTTTGTTGCCATACCAGCAATTTCATTTCTTGCATTTTGCTTGCTTCTCTACCGACTTTGAAGCTGAGATTCGAGTCTGGGCGTCAGCTCCTGGACTAATCACAATTTCCCAGTGCCTACCAAAAAAAAATGTGTGCAAAGGTAATGTAACTGATGCTCAAGTAAAGTGCACCAATCCATTCGGGTACAGTTCGCGCTATATAAAACAATAAGTTTAAAAAAGCTGTTTTCCCCACCCAACCTCTCCACCCCTGCCTGAAGTTCCTTTACAAAGTGCTTCTGCCAGTCAAGTTTTTTTGTTAAAGAGAAACTGACAGCAATTAACGATCCTGAGGGTATGTGAAATATACACTAGTCACGGATCATTCACAGCAGCGCCGTCCTTCAGTAAAACACGTGCTAAAAGCCAAACAGCCTCCTTCATTGCTTCCTCGATTGTGCGAATGCCCACAACAGGCCCAGTTATAACCGTCATAGCTTTTGAAAAGTACTGTAGCATAACGCTGGACATTTGAAAACAACGTGCAGATATTGCAAAATAAGGAAACTTTTTTTACATTTATAATGGTGTAACCTTGCTTCCTTTTCATTCGGCCGAGTATCGTCTCTAAAACTTTCTCAACAGTGTTACTGGGGCTGACTGGATCGGATCGAGGCACTTCAACATTTTACACAATTCAAGGGCTTGATAAAGTTGAAAGAAACTCACCACAGTTCCTAATTCATTAGCGAAATTTGGTGAGCCATACCTGCACTGGTTTCTTGTTGTTTTCATATCAAGGCCAGCAGCTTCGACACCTCGAGCGCGCTCACTTGCTGCACTGTCTCTGGGGCTTTCGGCAGATTACAGCAATGTCTCTCAGCCGTCTGCGCCCTCTACTGGTAAACAAGGGCCAGTGCAGCTTTCAGCAGACGCTGATTTACATCTGAAGAACAAGATTTCTCCGTTACGTTTAAGTGAGGAAATCTTTGCAAATGGGTAAGAATTTTGCCAACTACAGCTATGTATATAAAGAGGGAGATGTTCCAGATTGGTGTTAGGGGCCAGTATTCATTTCCAAGAGGTTTAACAGGAAAGAAACTACACGCAAATGAGGGTTAGCTCCTGGGCCGATCTGATCGGCCTGAGCACTTTCGCTTTTAACACAGGGCCGATTAGATCGGCCCGTGGCACTGCTTAGGTTAATAGTGGCCTGAAGGCAAGTAGCGAGTCATATCCACATCTTTTCGTAACAAAGTTAGTCGAAAATTCCCTGCCCCAAGTTAAGAATCGTGTACAGAAAGTCGAGAGTACATGGCAAGCAAATACGCCTTCACAAATGTTACAAATGTTACAGTATCACCAGAACAGAATTAGAGAGGAACATGAACACGAACAGAGACGCATGAAAGACACGAAAATGAAAATGTTAGTCGCTCAGTCAGTTCCAGCTGACGGTCAGAAAAAGGGCACGACACAGTCTAATAATTCAACAGCTCCTGTTAAAGGGACATGCAACTATTGTAAACAGCCAGGTCACTATATAAACGATTGTGCAGTTTTGAAACATAATATACTTACTGGAAAAACTAAAGAGAGACCGCGTCCTCCTAGACAGGACCAGGTCCAACAACAAGTACCACAGAATGTCCACCCTATGCAAGCCTCACAACAGACAGTACAGACAGTAGCAGTGCCACAACCACAACCGATTGCTGCAACTCAACATGCATCACAGCAGATGTACCAGTATGCCCAGACTGATTATCCCGATTATCAGCGATACACATGAAACAGCCTGGAGAGGGAAATTGGCTTGCCTCTTATTGAGGTTCCTGTAGATCAAGAGGGTCCTTATGTACACAGTCAGGTATTAGGGAAAGACAGAACGTTTTTAATTGATACAGGGGCAAGCCGAACAACGATAAGTCACGACGAGGTCCCAGGGGCACCCCTCTCAGGCTCACAGAATGTTTCCCTTGGTTTTTCAGGCAAGCCTATTATTAATGAAGTATCGCAACCACTTCCCCTTGCAGTTGGTCCATTAACACGTACTACAGATTTACTGCTCACAAAGTCATGTCCAGAAAACTTATTAGGTATCAAGACTCTGAAAGCTCTAGGAGCCGTTATTTGCTGTTCTCCGGAAGGAGTACGGTTGTTTCTACGTGACTTTAAAGGTCACTATGTACAGAGAGATATTGATCCCCGATTACAGAATGTACCTGCACATTTATGGGCGCAAGGCCCCACTGATGTAGGTTGTATGCACATTACACCGTATCGAGTCACACTCAAGCCAGGTGTTGTTTTACCACGAATTCGACAATACAAATTACCCCCCGATGCTGTAGTGGCTTTACTGAAAATCATTGAAGAGCTCATTGCACAAGGAGTGGTTGTAGAAACCAACTCGAATTTATGTAATTCACCTATCATTCCAATTCTTAAACGTACAGATCCCAATGCACCACCAGTTTACCGATTAGTTATTGACTTGCGCGAATTGAATAAATGCATTGTACCACAGTATCCTGTGGTCCCAGATATCTCATCTCTATTGACAGCTATTGATTCTGAAGCAACGTTCTTTACTGTTATCGATCTCAAGAACGCCTTCTTTAGTGTCCCTATTGATCCGGAGAGCCAATACCTTTTCGGATTCTGTTTAAATGGACGAAGCTTCAAATTTGCACGCGCACCTCAAGGATTCACAGAAAGCCCCAGCATCTATAGCCAAGCACTGAAAAGACAACTCGACAGTATACACATGCCTGAAAACACTGCCCTACTACAGTATGTCGATGATCTACTGATCCCCGCCCAAAGTGAACCTGAATGTGAACTAGCGTCACTGACGGTTTTACATTTCCTGGCTGACAAGGGGCACAAGGTATCCACTTCGAAGCTGCAATTCTGTGTTCAGCAAGTTGTTTACTTAGGCCACTTGCTGTCCAAATGGGGGAGACAGCTAACGCCCGATCGCATCCAGTTAATTGCCAGTATGTTACCACCCAGGACACAAAAGGAGGTGCAGGTTTTTATAGGCCTCACTTCTTACTGCAGACAATGGATCCCTCAGTATGCATTTCTAGCAAAGCCACTCATTCAGTTGACAACTCAGGAGGCAGCGTCTTCGACTGTCCTCCCTTGGACTCAGGAACATACACAAGCTTTTGATGACTTAAAGAAAGCCTTATGTCAAGCACCAGTTTTAGCGACACCATGTTACAGTAAGCCTTTTACACTTTTTGTCACAGAACGTGAAGGTACTGCATTATCGGTACTCACGCAGGATCAAGCAGGTTCACACAAACCGTGTGCTTACTTTTCTAGTACATTGGATCCAGTAGCCCAGGCTCTGCCTGCGTGCTTGAAATCAGTTGCAGCAACAGCTCTAGCAATCAGACAAAGTGATTCAATAGTGTTAGGACATCCATTGACAGTACAAGTTCCACACTCCGTGGAAGTTCTTTTAAATCGAACACAGACTCAACACTTGACTATAGCAAGATTGACAGGTTATGAATTGACATTATTTCAGCCACACATAGAAATCAGACGCTGTAATACATTGAATCCTGCTACACTTTTGCCATTAACTGAAACAGACCGATTGGCACATGATTGCATTGAAGTCATTACTATTACGACGAAACCCAGACAAGACTTGACAGACACTCCATTACCAGATCCAGACCTGACATTTTATGTGGATGGTTCATGCATGAGAACAAGTACAGGAGAATTAGTGGCCGCCTACGCAGTCACAACAGAAACTGAAGTCATAGAAACAAATTGTATTGACATCCTGTCAGCACAAGCAGCAGAGCTCATCGCTCTGACACAAGCCTGTATTCAAGCCCAGAACAAGAGAGTTAACATATACTCAGATTCCCGCTCTGCATTCGGAGTTGTCCACGACTTCGGTGTCCTCTGGCGAGAGAGAGGTTTTTTGACTTCTCATGGTGCCAAAATTCAACACGGCCCCCTCATTCAAACTCTATTAGATGCAATACATCTGCCTACCGCAATATCCATCATGAAGTGCAAGGCACATACAAAAGTTACAGATACTATTTCCCAGGGTAATGACCTGGCAGACCGAACCGCAAAACATACAGCTCAGAATCAGATTCACGCCATTGATCCGACAAAGACAATAGTCGCGACACCGACACATTGCATGACAGTTAAGGATCCCGCCCTAGATGTAATTGACATACAGACACATGCTACACCAGATGAAATCAAGAAATGGATTGAACTAGGAGGGACCCAGACAGATCAAGGATGGATGACGAAGGGAAAATCCACATGGTTTCTCCCGTAGAGCAAGGTGGTTTTCATCCTCCCGATCACCCTTTTGAAGTCCTCCAGATGGATTATATTCAGATGGAACGTTGTCGAGGTTTTAAATATGTCCTCGTAGTTGTATGTGCACTTTCCCGTTGGACAGAAGCATATCCAGTCCCAGATTACACTGCTCCGACCAGTGCCAAGCAGCTGGTTCGTGAATTCTTCCCTCGATATGGTTTGCCCCGTGTCGTGTACTCAGACAACGGTCAGCCATTCTTGTCCGAGCTTATGAAGCAGGTATCTCTCCTGCTCGGCTATCAATGGAAGTTCCACTGTGTCCGACATCCTGAAGCAGCAGGTCTCGTAGAGAGACACAATCAGACCCTGAAAACTCGTTTAGCAAAGATCTGTAAGGAGAAGGGTGTCGACTGGATCGTAGCTTTGCCAGTCGCCCTTTTTTATATGAGAATGGTCGCCCATTCCAGAACAGGGCTATCCCTGTATGAGGTGGTCTTTGGTAGACCACCGAATATGTGGGGGACGCCTTTGCCTAGAAAGATTACTGATGTCGATTGTAATATGTTGACAGATTACCTTGCTTCCTTTATGTCTGCACTACAATCATGTCGTTCACAGGTCGCTGCAGTTTTTCCCGACAACACCGAGGTGAAACCCCATGACGTTGTTCCAGGAGACATCGTACTTGTAAGAAATTTTGACAGGAAAAGTCCGCTGGAGCCCAGGTGGCAGGCGCCGAAGTTGGTACTTCTCACGACGAGGACTGCAATCAAGATCGAGGGCCGCAAAGGGTGGCTGCACTCGAGTCATGTGAAGAAATTTCGTGCATTGCCAGAGACTGACTCACTCTCCCCCTCTAAGGACTGTCCAGATTCTAGTGACTCTAAACTTCCCCTGATAGAGAAAACTCCACAGCAGGAGTATAAAGAAAAATTGAGGTCTAGCAAGTCAGACAGTTTAATTGTTTAAGTCCTCCCCTAGGTGAATCGGTTAGACGTGTTTTCTGACATGTATCCCCTAGACCCCAACAGAGAGAGAGATAGACAGAAACAGCTCAAGAAACGTTAATATTGCAAATCTCTTCGCAGCCACTGTATTGTGACTTTATTGATTATGTTCTTTCTAAGCCTTATGATTATTGCTGCAAGTGTGCTTCTCCACATATACTATCCTATATTCAAACGTGTAAATTCTACCTTCAACGTCACTGCCGAGCATTCTTTCAGTGAACTGCCCCCTCATGAACTCTCTTACAGACTTGCGCTGCGCAACAATACATTCATTAGTATGTTACATCATTCCCATCAGACCAGCAATGCTACTAATTGTTGGATATGTGGCCTACTCCCTCCCTATCAGAAATACAAAGGAGTTCTGCCTCTTTTTCCGTACCCGTTTACACATAATGGGTCCTGTGGTGCATGGTTTAGTTTGATTAATTCCTTGAATTCAGACTCCGTAGTCTACCAGGGTAACGGGGTATGGGGAAACCTGAATGTCGTTCTGCATAAAGTCTGTTTCCCTGACAAGGAGGGTCTCCCCAAAAGGACAGGGACTGATCTAGAAAATGAAGTATATGGATTAGGTAACTTTACACTTAACCTCATGATTCTCAGTGTTGAATCCGAAACAGAATCAGTCTTGCCTGCCATGTCCGTACTTCCAGTCAAGGGTGAATTATGTGTCAGAAAGAATGGTTCAGTACACCTGGGTCATAGTAGATGTACTACTGTGATCAAATTCAGTAATAAGGGCAAGTCCACCTTCAAAGCTTCACGTCATTCCTACTTCATTTGTGGTCATACCGCCTATATACGCTTACCTCTAGATTGGGATGGCACCTGTTACATTGCATTCCTTCTACCACCTGTTTTCCTAGCCCCTCCTGATTATCATAGAAACACCCATCTAGTACACAATAGGCCCCAGAGAGATCTCCCGATTGTCGACTATACTGAAACGGCATGGGAACAATATACAGACTTCAATAAAGGTTTCTTCCCCTACTTAGGTGCTGTCTTTAATAGTAAACTGATACGAAAATTAACTAGAACCCTTGAAGCTGTAGTGAATGAAACTACTTCCGCTCTGGGCAACTTAACAGAGGAGCAGTCTGCTATGCGGATTGTTGTTCTTCAAAATCGTCTCGTCCTTGACGTCATCCTGGCCGATAGGGGCGGAGCCTGTAAGGTCATCGGGTCGAGCTGCTGTGTTTTCATTCCAGAAAACGCGCCATCAGTATATAGAGCCATAACACGCCTTCATAAGATTGCAAGTCTGATACACCAGAATCCAGGCACCTGGACTTGGTCCGGTTGGTTCTGGACAACGTTGTCAGCCTGGGGATGGAAAGTCCTATCCTTCCTAGGTATTGGCCTTCTCATAATGTTCAGTTGTTGCTTATGTCTGCAATGTGGGCCAGCGATTTGCGGCTTGTGCGCCACATCATGTATTCCTCATTCAAGTCCTCATTCAAAACGCCATAAGAAGAAAGAAGAGCAAATGATGTTACATGAACAGATTGATAGATTAATGAGGATTGATATATCATGAAGGGTCCGTAGGGGACAAGGAGGGAATGAGGTAATATGAATTTTTATGGTCAATTGTGTCCCCTATCGTAGACCCCAACGGCTCCATGTACATGCTTCTAGTACATGTAAGTTCCCTCCACAGCCAGCTATGAAGACGCAAATACATTTGCGTCCAACGTTAACATGTCCTCTTTCAGATCCACCATGAATGGGTCAGATATTCCGTTCCTAAGTGTGCCTTGCCAACGTCTTTATGTGGCGCACTTTCATGATTTCTAGCTCTGGCGAGTTAGGCCCTGATTTCTGCCATCGAGCCTCCTTCTGCTTTCTGCCTCTGAAAGCCGCAGCCTGCTGCTTCCTGACCCTTGACTTACTCCCTGCGCGGCGAGCTGTGCCAGGCTCGGCCAGCCTTGCTTGCCAAGACCGTATTCAGCCTTCAAGTTATCTGCTCTGCTCCTCGAAAATACATTCCTGTCTAGTAGTTTAGGTACACATCCTTCCCAGCTGCAGAGCAAAGGGCCCGGCCTCACTGTCTCCATGCAAGTAATTCATAGCTTCCGTTACCATGGTAGGCCCATGGCCCCTCACATCTCCTGTAGACACGTAGTCGCATATGCACGCATTAGCAGTCAGTATAGAATAGCCTCTGCCCGAGAGACCTTTCCTTCTAGATAATACAGTTCCTCAAACACAAGATATTAGATATGATTTGGGATTAGGTTGTTCTGACACTCCAGACTTCTGTCTCCACATGTAGGGCTAAATGTCAAGTCCCCTTCACCCTCCAGTTACACGTCAATCATACGTCATGCTGCTGCGCGCGCATCTCTGCCACCTGTTTTTGCTGACTCTGCAGGATCCTTCTAGGGATCCACCCTTTTATGACACCTTTATGTGACGTTTCTAGCACACACCTCCGTGTACACCCTAGTGCACGCCTTCTGTTACGTATTACTGTTCTTATCTCGTTTCTCTCAGCTGTTACGCCTTCTGCATTCAATTGTACTGTATGAAATGACTATATATAAGATTACCTGTTAATAAATCATTGTACATGTCCATTGCAATTCCTACCCTGAACCCTCGTGGCGATGGGTCATGCTACCATTGGTTCGAACCAATTCCTTTTCAAGGAATAAAACCCCTTTTAACCCTCAGATACCACGGACTCTGCCCTCTTATTTTTGACTGAGTTATTCTTATTGAACTTTACCGCATAAATTAAGCGGGGCTCCCTCCAAGGCAGCTGCGGCAGCAGCCGCCCGCAAGGCATGGGACGAGGCTGTGTCCGCACTCGCGGTGGACTCTGTCCCTGGGGAAAGCCCCGCAGACGCCTGCAACAATCGCATCTACCCGACCCGCCAAGGAGAGGAAAAGGTGGAGTTTCTGCCGGAGGAGCCGTAAAGAACAGGAAGGCGGGTCATTCTTTGGTGGAGCTGATGCAGCGAGTAAGAGAGCCAGCTGCTAATGGAATTACAGACGCTGGAATCGAAGTCGGGGAAGACAGTGAAAATAGTGCCGGTAGAGGGAGTGGAGATAAGGAGGTGAGTCTGGTAATCTCTGGAGCAGTGTCTCAAGTGGTTCAGGATGGAGTAAGCCCGGCGGGCTTGGGTCTGATTTCTGCTGCTGAGGGAAACAAGTGGTGCGTGGCATTGCTTGAACCAAGTGCTGCAAATGATTTAGCTCTGAATATTGTACCCACGGTTACCCCCGCTGAGGACTCTGGCAACAAAGACAGTAACGGGAGCAGGGTCAAAGGAGACGGGACATTTAACAAGCAAATGCTCTTCTCAGCCTGGCCCTCAGAAGTGCAAGATGCTGAGAACCAGACTGGTAGGCAGTGTACAAATGCTGTAATAGAAAAGAACAATTCTATGGGAGTTAAAAATAGTCCGGAAGCTGAGAAGGAGCCTAGTGACTGCTATTTATCTGTGTCAGATGGGGGGGGGTGATATTTTGAGCACCTCACAGGGGGCTAGCAGTCTGGAGTCAGATCCAGAGGACAGCGAAGAGGATCACCTCTTAACAACCAAAAAGTCTTCAGGGCAAAATGGTATGAAAAATAGAGGAAGAAAAGATCTCTCATGGGATTATTCGTCTGCCATCCCACTCTCAGGGACAACTGCAAAAAAACTCTGGTGCTAATGGATGACACTACCCCTACGCTAGAGATTATACACCAGGCTATCCTTGCTCACAGAGAAGAAACCCGTCAAGATAGCCGAAAAACTCAGGCAGGGATGAGGAAAATGCAGGGGGTAGTGAGGAAGTTATCTAAAGCATTTTCCAATATGGGAGAAAGAGTGGCAAATTTGGAAGAAAGAATGATGGTCACAGAAGCCGGTGCGGCTAATGCTGTAACTCTGGTGGAGGCCCATGATGCCCAGATCAAAGATATACAATGGAAGTTAGAAGAGTCTGAAAACAGACAAAGAAGGAATAATCCAAGAGTTCTGGGGGTTCAAGAAGGCCTTGAAGGGTCCATCACTAGGAGCTACATGGTCAACCTTTTTACGGCAGCTTTCCCGGGACTTTCCGAGTGGAACTGGGCATCTGAGCATCTGAGATCCAAAGAGCGCATCGTATCCCCTTCATACTGCGAGCACTGGCGAAGGAGGGTGATAGACCTCAGGCTATATTGGTTTTCTTCTGAAACTTCCTCCTGCGGCAGTCTATTTCGGATAAAGCTAGGCCAGATGCTAGAAGATCAAGCGGGGGGGGGTTCATTTTTTGTAAGGCCCGACTTCTGCCATATAACGGTAGAAAGGCGTAGGAGGTTAAGGCAGCTGCTGAAACCTTTTCAGGATAAAAAAAGATCCATGCGTATCTGGTGAATCCAGCGCAACTAAAGATCATTAACTAGGGAACCACAGATTATTTCTTGTCAGAGATAAAGGCAAGGGAGTACTTGGACTCCCTGGACAAATAAGCTGTTCGATTCATGATATTATTGGGGGGGTGAGGCAAAAGGGGTGGCCTCGTTGATCATAGGTTGTTATGAAGGAAAGCGGGGGAGGGCTCTGGGTTAGGAAGTGGGCAAAGGAAGTTTTTCGCTTTTTTAGAAGATGGGTTTGCTTTGGGAAATTGTTTCTTTCTTCTAGGTCTAAGGGTTTATTGTAATTTTGGTGTGGTTGTGTTTATAGGATCCACTGCTTTCTAGTACTGCGCACATCACATGCACAGACCAAGGTCTGAGCACCCTGATGGGGGGGTAGGCAGATCTAAACTGGAGGCGGGTGGGGGGAGGGGCATCACAAAGGGAGGGAGAGTGGTGGGGACTTCTCGGGGTGGGGTGGGATAAAAGGGGGGGATACTCTGGGTAGGTGGGCAATTGTGGCACTGGAGGTAGGGATAACATTGTGTACAATTTATGGCTCCAACCAGGTTGAACCTGATGTATTTTATAAACTTGAGGTAGAGTTACTGAACTGGTCATGTCCCCTCATAGTTTGCGGGGATTTTAATATATCTGCAGATTTTGCAGGTGGTAACAATAATCTGATTTACGTTGGCCGGAAACCTAAGGTTTTGTCCGCTGTAATCAGTTCACACAGTTTGATGGATGTGTGGGGGTATAAGGAACCCCTTAATCCAGTCTTTACCTATTTGTCCTGCCCATTCAAGAAATACACCAAATTGGATTATTTTCTTATATCATCTTCAGAGGCGGGAAGAGTAGGAATCACTAAATTGCCAAAGGTAATTTCTGACCACAGTCCATTAATTCTAGCCGTTGAAAGTGATAAGGTTATTAATCGATGGACTTTTGAAAAGAGACTGCTAGTGGATCCTAAATTTGTGGAACACCTGAAGAGCTGGGCACAAAGTTATTTTGACATAAAAAGGTATAGCGCCTTCGGAAATTGTGTGTGGGATTCTTTTAAGGCGGCATTAGGAGGGGAGACTATTAGCCTCTCTGCTGGCCGGAGGAAAGAAGCTCGAAAGGAGCACGAGAAACTGATGTCTCAGTTAGTACAGGCAGAGAAGCAACATATGAGGGACATTTCAGGTGGGAAAGAGGCTAATGATAGATGCATAAGATATTGGCTTTCAAGGCGGAAGTTTATAAGTCTGTAGCTCAGAGAAGTGCTGACAATTATCAGATACATAGGGGAAGGTTGTATGAGATGGGAGAGCAGGCGGGTAAGCTCTTAGCGTTAAGGATTAAACAGGGTTTTAGTAGAAATACAATAGTGAAAATACATCTGGGCAATCAGGAGTAAACGGAGCCAGAAGATATTAAAAAGGTTTTTTATGAACTTCTACCAAAAGTTATATCAAGAAGAGGACAGGGCAGAGTTTGCCAGTTTAGCCTTCGAAGATTTTGGTCATATTTTGGCTGTCCAGGAAAAAGTCGCATTAGACACTGATTTGGAACTGAATGAAGTGGTAGATGCTCTGCAGGACTTAGCGGCAGGTAAGGCCACAGGGCCAGATAATATTCCACTTTAAGTATATAAATGCCTACAGGCAGTGATAGCTCACTTATTGCTGGATTTATTTAGTGGCATAATCAGCTCAGGTGAAGTTTCAGACTCCTGGAAAGAGACGAATATTGTTGTTTTCCACAAGAATGGCAAACCTAAGGAAGATCCCGGGTCATACCGTCCAATATCCCTCATAAATGCGGACACTAAAATCTACGCAAAGGTTTTGGCTAATTGGCTGGGAAGAGTCATTGGTGGTCTGGTTTCTCCGTGGCAGCATGGGTTTACCCCGGGTCGGGGAACAACGGACCATATAAGACGGGCCATCACGTTGTTTCATGTGTAAGCTGTCACGGAGGGCCCGATCGCCATGATCCTCCTGGATGCTGATCAAAGATATACAATGGAAGTTAGAAGAGTCTGAAAACAGACAAAGAAGGAGTAATCCAAGAGTTCTGGGGGTTCAAGAAGGCCTTGAAGGGTCCATCACTAGGAGCTACATGGTCAACCTTTTTACGGCAGCTTTCCCGGGACTTTCCAAGTGGAAATGGGCATCTGAGATGCAAAGAGCGCATCGTATCCCCTTCAAACTGCGAGCACCGGCAAAGGAGGGTGATAGACCTCAGGCTATATTGGTTTTCTTCTGAAACTTCCTCCTGCGGCAGTCTATTTCGGATAAAGCTAGAGCAGATGCTAGAAGATCAAGCGGGGGGGGGTTCATTTTTTGTAAGGCCTGACTTCTGCCATATAACGGTAGAAAGGCGTAGGAGGTTAAGGCAGCTGCTGAAACCTTTTCAGGATAAAAAAAGATCCATGCGTATCTGGTGAATCCAGCGCAACTAAAGATCATTAACCAGGGAACCACAGATTATTTCTTGTCAGAGATAAAGGCAAGGGAGTACTTGGACTCCCTGGACAAATAAGCTGTTCGATTCATGATATTATTGGAGGGGTGAGGCAAAAGGGGTGGCCTCGTTGATCATAGGTTGTTATGAAGGAAAGCGGGGGAGGGGCTCTGGATTAGGAAGTGGGCAAAGGACGTTTTTCGCTTTTTTAGAAGATGGGTTTGCTTTGGGAAATTGTTTCTTTCTTCTAGGTCTAAGGGTTTATTGTAATTTAGGTTTGGTTGTGTTTATAGGATCCACTGCTTTCTAGTACTGCGCACATCACATGCACAGACCAAGGTCTGAGCACCCTGATGGGGGGGTAGGCAGATCTAAACTGGAGGCGGGTGGGGGAGGGGCGTCACAAAGGGATGGAGGGTAGTGGGGACTTCACGGGGTGGGTTGGGATAAAAGGGGGGGATACTCTGGGTAGGTGGGCAATTGTGGCACTGGAGGTAGGGATAACATTGTGTACAATTTATGGCTCCAACCAGGATGAACCTGATGTATTTGATAAACTTGAGGTAGAGTTACTGAACTGGTCATGTCCCCTCATAGTTTGCGGGGATTTTAATATATCTGCAGATTTTGCAGGTGGTAACAATAATCTGATTTACGTTGGCCGGAAACCTAAGGTTTTGTCCGCGGTAATCAGTTCACACAGTTTGATGGATGTGTGGGGGTATAAGGAACCCCTTAATCCAGTCTTTACCTATTTCTCCTGCCCATTCAAGAAATACACCAAATTGGATTATTTTCTTATATCATCTTCAGAGGCGGGAAGAGTAGGAATCACTAAATTGCCAAAGGTAATTTCTGACCACAGTCCATTAATTCTAGCCGTTGAAAGTGTTAAGGTTATTAATCCTCACTATCGATGGACTTTTGAAAATAGACTGCTAGTGGATCCTAAATTTGTGGAACACCTGAAGAGCTTGGGCACAAAGTTATTTTGACATAAAAAGGTATAGCGCCTCCGGAAATTGTTTGTGGGATTCTTTTAAGGCGGCATTAAGAGGGGAGACTATTAGCCTCTCTGCTGGCCGGAGGAAAGAAGCTCGAAAGGAGCATAAGAAACTGATGGCTCAGTTAGTACAGGCAGAGAAGCAACATATGAGGGACATTTCAGGTGGGAAAGAGGCTAATGATAGATGCATAAGATATTGGCTTTCAAGGCGGAAGTTTATAAGTCTGTAGCTCAGAGAAGTGCTGACAATTATCAGATACATAGGGGAAGGTTGTATGAGATGGGAGAGCAGGCGGGTAAGCTCTTAGCGTTAAGGATTAAACAGGGTTTTAGTAGAAATACAATAGTGAAAATTCATCTGGGCAATCAGGAGTAAACGGAGCCAGAAGATATTAAAAAGGTTTTTTATGAACTTCTACCAAAAGTTATATCAAGAAGAGGACAGGGCAGAGTTTGCCAGTTTAGCCTTCGAAGATTTTGGTCATATTTTGGCTGTCCAGGAAAAAGTCGCATTAGACACTGATTTGGAACTGAATGAAGTGGTAGATGCTCTGCAGGACTTAGCGGCAGGTAAGGCCACAGGGCCAGATAATATTCCACTTTAAGTATATAAATGCCTACAGGCAGTGATAGCTCACTTATTGCTGGATTTATTTAGTGGCATAATCAGCTCAGGTGAAGTTTCAGACTCCTGGAAAGAGACGAATATTGTTGTTTTCCACAAGAATGGCAAACCTAAGGAAGATCCCGGGTCATACCGTCCAATATCCCTCATAAATGCGGACACTAAAATCTACGCAAAGGTTTTGGCTAATTGGCTGGGAAGAGTCATTGGTGGTCTGGTTTCTCCGTGGCAGCATGGGTTTACCCCGGGTCGGGGAACAACGGACCATATAAGACGGGCCATCACGTTGTTTCATGTGTAAGCTAACACGGAGGGCCCGATCGCCATGATCCTCCTGGATGCTGATCAAAGATATACAATGGAAGTTAGAAGAGTCCGAAAACAGACAAAGAAGGAGTAATCCAAGAGTTCTGGGGGTTCAAGAAGGCCTTGAAGGGTCCATCACTAGGAGCTACATGGTCAACCTTTTTACGGCAGCTTTCCCGGGACTTTCCAAGTGGAAATGGGCATCTGAGATGCAAAGAGCGCATCGTATCCCCTTCAAACTGCGAGCACCGGCAAAGGAGGGTGATAGACCTCAGGCTATATTGGTTTTCTTCTGAAACTTCCTCCTGCGGCAGTCTATTTCGGATAAAGCTAGAGCAGATGCTAGAAGATCAAGCGGGGGGGGTTCATTTTTTGTAAGGCCTGACTTCTGCCATATAACGGTAGAAAGGCGTAGGAGGTTAAGGCAGCTGCTGAAACCTTTTCAGGATAAAAAAAGATCCATGCGTATCTGGTGAATCCAGCGCAACTAAAGATCATTAACCAGGGAACCACAGATTATTTCTTGTCAGAGATAAAGGCAAGGGAGTACTTGGACTCCCTGGACAAATAAGCTGTTTGATTCATGATATTATTGGAGGGGTGAGGCAAAAGGGGTGGCCTCGTTGATCATAGGTTGTTATGAAGGAAAGCGGGGGAGGGGCTCTGGATTAGGAAGTGGGCAAAGGACGTTTTTCGCTTTTTTAGAAGATGGGTTTGCTTTGGGAAATTGTTTCTTTCTTCTAGGTCTAAGGGTTTATTGTAATTTAGGTTTGGTTGTGTTTATAGGATCCACTGCTTTCTAGTACTGCGCACATCACATGCACAGACCAAGGTCTGAGCACCCTGATGGGGGGGTAGGCAGATCTAAACTGGAGGCGGGTGGGGGAGGGGCGTCACAAAGGGATGGAGGGTAGTGGGGACTTCACGGGGTGGGTTGGGATAAAAGGGGGGGATACTCTGGGTAGGTGGGCAATTGTGGCACTGGAGGTAGGGATAACATTGTGTACAATTTATGGCTCCAACCAGGATGAACCTGATGTATTTGATAAACTTGAGGTAGAGTTACTGAACTGGTCATGTCCCCTCATAGTTTGCGGGGATTTTAATATATCTGCAGATTTTGCAGGTGGTAACAATAATCTGATTTACGTTGGCCGGAAACCTAAGGTTTTGTCCGCGGTAATCAGTTCACACAGTTTGATGGATGTGTGGGGGTATAAGGAACCCCTTAATCCAGTCTTTACCTATTTCTCCTGCCCATTCAAGAAATACACCAAATTGGATTATTTTCTTATATCATCTTCAGAGGCGGGAAGAGTAGGAATCACTAAATTGCCAAAGGTAATTTCTGACCACAGTCCATTAATTCTAGCCGTTGAAAGTGTTAAGGTTATTAATCCTCACTATCGATGGACTTTTGAAAATAGACTGCTAGTGGATCCTAAATTTGTGGAACACCTGAAGAGCTTGGGCACAAAGTTATTTTGACATAAAAAGGTATAGCGCCTCCGGAAATTGTTTGTGGGATTCTTTTAAGGCGGCATTAAGAGGGGAGACTATTAGCCTCTCTGCTGGCCGGAGGAAAGAAGCTCGAAAGGAGCATAAGAAACTGATGGCTCAGTTAGTACAGGCAGAGAAGCAACATATGAGGGACATTTCAGGTGGGAAAGAGGCTAATGATAGATGCATAAGATATTGGCTTTCAAGGCGGAAGTTTATAAGTCTGTAGCTCAGAGAAGTGCTGACAATTATCAGATACATAGGGGAAGGTTGTATGAGATGGGAGAGCAGGCGGGTAAGCTCTTAGCGTTAAGGATTAAACAGGGTTTTAGTAGAAATACAATAGTGAAAATTCATCTGGGCAATCAGGAGTAAACGGAGCCAGAAGATATTAAAAAGGTTTTTTATGAACTTCTACCAAAAGTTATATCAAGAAGAGGACAGGGCAGAGTTTGCCAGTTTAGCCTTCGAAGATTTTGGTCATATTTTGGCTGTCCAGGAAAAAGTCGCATTAGACACTGATTTGGAACTGAATGAAGTGGTAGATGCTCTGCAGGACTGAGCGGCAGGTAAGGCCACAGGGCCAGATAATATTCCACTTTAAGTATATAAATGCCTACAGGCAGTGATAGCTCACTTATTGCTGGATTTATTTAGTGGCATAATCAGCTCAGGTGAAGTTTCAGACTCCTGGAAAGAGACGAATATTGTTGTTTTCCACAAGAATGGCAAACCTAAGGAAGATCCCGGGTCATACCGTCCAATATCCCTCATAAATGCGGACACTAAAATCTACGCAAAGGTTTTGGCTAATTGGCTGGGAAGAGTCATTGGTGGTTTGGTTTCTCCGTGGCAGCATGGGTTTACCCCGGGTCGGGGAACAACGGACCATATAAGACGGGCCATCACGTTGTTTCATGTGTAAGCTGTCACGGAGGGCCCGATCGCCATGATCCTCCTGGATGCTGATCAAAGATATACAATGGAAGTTAGAAGAGTCTGAAAACAGACAAAGAAGGAGTAATCCAAGAGTTCTGGGGGTTCAAGAAGGCCTTGAAGGGTCCATCACTAGGAGCTACATGGTCAACCTTTTTACGGCAGCTTTCCCGGGACTTTCCAAGTGGAAATGGGCATCTGAGATGCAAAGAGCGCATCGTATCCCCTTCAAACTGCGAGCACCGGCAAAGGAGGGTGATAGACCTCAGGCTATATTGGTTTTCTTCTGAAACTTCCTCCTGCGGCAGTCTATTTCGGATAAAGCTAGAGCAGATGCTAGAAGATCAAGCGGGGGGGGTTAATTTTTTGTAAGGCCTGACTTCTGCCATATAACGGTAGAAAGGCGTAGGAGGTTAAGGCAGCTGCTGAAACCTTTTCAGGATAAAAAAAGATCCATGCGTATCTGGTGAATCCAGCGCAACTAAAGATCATTAACCAGGGAACCACAGATTATTTCTTGTCAGAGATAAAGGCAAGGGAGTACTTGGACTCCCTGGACAAATAAGCTGTTCGATTCATGATATTATTGGAGGGGTGAGGCAAAAGGGGTGGCCTCGTTGATCATAGGTTGTTATGAAGGAAAGCGGGGGAGGGGCTCTGGATTAGGAAGTGGGCAAAGGACGTTTTTCGCTTTTTTAGAAGATGGGTTTGCTTTGGGAAATTGTTTCTTTCTTCTAGGTCTAAGGGTTTATTGTAATTTAGGTTTGGTTGTGTTTATAGGATCCACTGCTTTCTAGTACTGCGCACATCACATGCACAGACCAAGGTCTGAGCACCCTGATGGGGGGGTAGGCAGATCTAAACTGGAGGCGGGTGGGGGAGGGGCGTCACAAAGGGATGGAGGGTAGTGGGGACTTCACGGGGTGGGTTGGGATAAAAGGGGGGGATACTCTGGGTAGGTGGGCAATTGTGGCACTGGAGGTAGGGATAACATTGTGTACAATTTATGGCTCCAACCAAGATGAACCTGATGTATTTGATAAACTTGAGGTAGAGTTACTGAACTGGTCATGTCCCCTCATAGTTTGCGGGGATTTTAATATATCTGCAGATTTTGCAGGTGGTAACAATAATCTGATTTACGTTGGCCGGAAACCTAAGGTTTTGTCCGCGGTAATCAGTTCACACAGTTTGATGGATGTGTGGGGGTATAAGGAACCCCTTAATCCAGTCTTTACCTATTTCTCCTGCCCATTCAAGAAATACACCAAATTGGATTATTTTCTTATATCATCTTCAGAGGCGGGAAGAGTAGGAATCACTAAATTGCCAAAGGTAATTTCTGACCACAGTCCATTAATTCTAGCCGTTGAAAGTGTTAAGGTTATTAATCCTCACTATCGATGGACTTTTGAAAATAGACTGCTAGTGGATCCTAAATTTGTGGAACACCTGAAGAGCTTGGGCACAAAGTTATTTTGACATAAAAAGGTATAGCGCCTCCGGAAATTGTTTGTGGGATTCTTTTAAGGCGGCATTAAGAGGGGAGACTATTAGCCTCTCTGCTGGCCGGAGGAAAGAAGCTCGAAAGGAGCATAAGAAACTGATGGCTCAGTTAGTACAGGCAGAGAAGCAACATATGAGGGACATTTCAGGTGGGAAAGAGGCTAATGATAGATGCATAAGATATTGGCTTTCAAGGCGGAAGTTTATAAGTCTGTAGCTCAGAGAAGTGCTGACAATTATCAGATACATAGGGGAAGGTTGTATGAGATGGGAGAGCAGGCGGGTAAGCTCTTAGCGTCAAGGATTAAACAGGGTTTTAGTAGAAATATATTAGTGAAAATTCATCTGGGCAATCAGGAGTATACGGAGCCAGAAGATATTAAAAAGGTTTTTAAGAACTTCTACCAAAAGTTATATCAAGAAGAGGACAGGGCAGAGTTTGCCAGTTTAGCCTTCGAAGATTTTGGTCATATTTTGGCTGTCCAGGAAAAAGTCGCATTAGACACTGATTTGGAACTGAATGAAGTGGTAGATGCTCTGCAGGACTTAGCGGCAGGTAAGGCCACAGGGCCAGATAATATTCCACTTTAAGTATATAAATGCCTACAGGCAGTGATAGCTCCCTTATTGCTGGATTTATTTAGTGGTATAATCTGCTCAGGTGAAGTTTCAGACTCCTGGAAAGAGACGAATATTGTTGTTTTCCACAAGAAGGGCAAACCTAAGGAAGATCCCGGGTCATACTGTCCAATATCCCTCATAAATGCGGACACTAAAATCTACGCGAAGGTTTTTGGCTAATAGGCTGGGAAGGGTCATTGGTGGTCTGGTTTCTCCGTGGCAGCATGGGTTTACCCCGGGTCGGGGAACAACAGAACATATAAGACGGGCCATCACGTTGTTTCATGTGCAAGCTTTTCACGGAGGGCCCGATCGCCATGATCCTCCTGGATGCTGAAAAAGCCTTTGATCGCGTCACATGGAAGTATTTATGGGGGATATTGGAACCGAGGGGCTTTGGCCCTAAAATAATAAAGGCTATTAAAGTCATGTATGCTGATCCCAGTGCCAGAATTCAGCTAATGGCTGGTGGGTCGGATGAAATATATATTTCCTGGGGGACACGTCAAGGGCGCCCCAGCTCACCAATTTTATTCGCCCTTCATATCGATCCATTGGTACGAAAGATATTGGGGTGTGAGGGCATTAAACCAGTAGTGTGTAACAGATTCAAAACTAAGCTGTTGGCATATGCTGATGATCTGGCAATTACAACTACTGAACCGGATACTGCCATGTCTGCCCTAATAGAAATACCTTCAGAGTTTGGTCGGTGCTTGGGGTATCTTCTTAATGAGAACAAGACCCAGATAATCTGCTCAAACAATATTATATAGCTGGACGGAAGATATTGTAGTGTAGTTCCTATTTTCCCTATAGGCCCTGCGCATTGGAATAACATAAACAGCAGTGTAGACGTAGGACTGCGGTCTTCTAGGTCTCTACTGACTATGTTAGACTTAATTGGGTTTGTACCAGCTAGCTCAGAGGTCACTGGAAACTTTCTTGACTGAATAGGAAGTGATCAGCTTCCCTGGCTCAGACAAGAAGGGATTCAGTTTTCCAACAACCGCATTAACATGACAACTTTGCTCCTCAGAATAAGAGTCAATCTCTAGAGTCGTGTGAAACAATAGACAGCTATTTCACTCAGTCAGTTGTGCAGAATTACTTTCACCAGTATGCAGAGAATAGAGAGACGGGTGTTTTCAATAAAAGGTATTATTTATTGAACAGTCTTCCTTCTCATGCAAGAGAAATGAATTGCCACAATTGCAAGACTTGTTAATATAAAAAGTGCGTACAGTAAAAGTAGTATTAGGAAATAATACTGTAAAAGCATTGATATGGTTTCTTATCCATACGATAGTTAAAATGAATAAAATATATACATTCATATATACATTTGGCTAACGTCCTCAACTGGTGCTTCTAACTACGCCTACCCCAGTGAACCTGACCTAAGCCTAATACATGGGAGGGAGTAAGTAAGTAGCAGTTTAAGTTAAGTTGGTTTTGCCAAGGGTTTGCTTCAAGAATTCTCTCTAAGGGTTTAGTCAGCACCGTACCTCTGGAATAGAATGTTGGCGGTCTGGTATCTCCTCTCAGGACTCGATATTCCAGTCACCCGCAAGGGTAGGCTGGAAACGCCGGAGCTGGATTTTCTCGGCAGGAGAAAAGACAGCGTCTTTCTCAGCGCGTCAAGGAGGAGGGGCAGCGTCCGTGGGCTTCTCGGATCTGCTGGGCTCTCTGCAAGGGACAGCTGTTCTGCTCCAGTATTCACCACCACCGTGTTTGCTTAAGGCAACGTTGGCATATTTATAACTGAAAGGTGCCAAGTTTGACATACATTTTTGGACATAAGACGTCAATAAAGATGTCACTAAGAACTGGTCGTTCTTACAGTGCTTGCAATAGTTCTATTACTAATCAAAACAAAGCAAGCGGGGCTTTCCCAGGTTGCTGGGGGTTTTGAGCTGTCGAAAGACCTTGGTGTGTTATCTAGGAATCTAAGGAATTGGCTTCTGCTGTGTCATGTACTGTAATGAGCTGCAGAGACGAGTTACTGAAATATGGCTCTGATCGTTTATGCCATTATAGGGATATGTATTGATTATAGCCGTATAGGGGCATGAGGTCACAATATTGATCGGGGTCCTAGATAGAACACAACACCCACTCCACGAATTTATGTCCATCAAATTACTAAAACTAAAGCAATAGGATGCGCGTGTATTCCTACCCACCCCAAAAAACATATTGCATTTGAAATGGCATATACGAAATACATCATAATATAGGTACTGTACGTTTTCAAGCATAGTAATCATTCAAAAATTATTGCATATGTAATCAGTTGAACGATTTTGCGAAAAATTTACACATGAAATGTCTCTTAATACAGAAAAGAAGAGCGAGACTATTTCATCACATATAAATATAATTGCTGTAAAATGTGCTAGAGGTAAAGTTTCTTGTCTCTAGGTCTACTTAAAAATAGAAGCTCTGTTCTTTATGAATAGTTCTACTTTAAGCAAATGTTTTTTGTGCCTGAAAAAAGGTAAATATTTTAAAAAATGTCCGATTCAAAAAAAATATTTCATGGGGAGCGGAAAAATAGAGTTCCAAACGCTTTTCAGTAGTTTTTGTTTGTCAAAGCTGAAGGCCGAATTCAGAGTTCATGGGAACGCTGTGCGCCGGATTGTTTTCCAAAATTCATTGTTTCTGTTCAGGGGACAACATCATATCAGACAGGCTCTCAAAGAATAGGTCTACATATTCAGGTGACAGTTCTACCAGGTTTGATAGTGCAGTAACCTGGCAGTTGTGAGAATGATTGCTATCATCGATGTCTGGATCAGCAATGCTCACAGAAGGTCGTACCTGGGTGATGCTGCTTTCATTTATTGCTCCACTGCCGCAACCTAGTCGTAGCGCAGGAGTCTCAACGAATGCCGTCATCAGGATTGGTAGCCGCTGGGGACAACACGATGCGTGAGCCGTTACAGGACTTAGCAAAGTATCGATATCCATTGGTACTGCTGATGGTAGTGCAAGACAGGTGTCTAACACGCATTCTTCTCCGCATAGCATACATCAAAGCACAGGTAAGATGCAGGTCTGCCATATAGGTCTGAATGAAAGAAACCAGGTCATGTTCAGATCTCTCAGCCGGGCCAATCCAAGGACCTTAGTTATGTGGTCCCGGTAGTGTATTGCTAGGATCGTTTCTTCCATCCTTGCCGGAGTCATGTCTGTGTTTTGGCTTGCCATATCGGAGCAGAAGTGTCAAAAATAAAATGCCTGCTACGAGTCCCAAAAGTAGTGGTAGGCCGCCAAAGACTGAATGGACAAAATTGGGCATAATGCCCAGAACTGCTTTGAATGGTGTTAACAGTCCCGAAAAAATTGTCTTAAATACGTTTGAGATACCAATGGCATCCGACATATTTAGGATTTGGCTGAGCATTTCTGTGAAATGCACGGGGCAATTTGTTGATAAAAGTTCATATATCTCCGATGTTGTCCTTGCAACTTGGAGATCATACGTTTCTTTTGATGACGTGATGGGCACTGTTGTCTGCAAAAGCACAGACTTCATTCTGCTTAAAGTATCAATTCGTATAGAAGAGATATTCAAAGGAGGCCAAATCGGAGTCTCGGAATCTCCGGGCCGTTTGGGAACAATGCTTGCATACAGCAAGTGACCATGGAAGTCACGCTTACGAGATATGCTTTCCCTGGCACCAAGCCACAACAGCTGTGATCTGTTATTAGAATGTAACTCCCGTTAGAAAGTTGCCTAAAGAAGGGCTCTATCTGCGTTGCAGGTGTGACGTGCTGGTGGCATGAAAGGTTGTTTGAAGTCCCTTCACAGGCCCCATGTAAATTAATACCCTGGCACAAAAGTATACCGCTTAGTGAATGTATGCAATTTTCACCACTAAGAAATACATTTTTGTTGTTGTCACTGTAGCATGTGTGTGTATATGGTAATTTCCATGATGACTTAATGTACCCTTTACCCAACCTTTCATACTTGCCTGTCGGTATATACTCAAGGCAATTTTTAAATTGGAAAGTTGTTATCGGAATTGTGATAATCCCGTGTATTATCCATTCATTGACAGGTCTTTTTGACATTGTCCATGGTAATCTCTCAAGTTTTTCGATGTTCAGGATTGTATAGTCTGCTCCTTTCTGTGCCAAACTGATTTGTTTATCAGTGAGGTTAAAGATAAAAAACAATGACGTTGTGTTGATTAAACGCCATGGCACATAGCCTGAACGAAGATTTTGCAACGTCCAGCCTAGCTGTACAATAGAACGTAATTGGGACTGGCCATGTTGTAACAATAGCAAGTCTTTATCTATTATATCGATGGCAGATGATACAATACTGTCCAGTGAATATATTCTGGAGGACAGAGTCATTAACCCATTGTCCAAAACAGAAAGTGATTTTTCCAAATGAATACGATCAATTTCTCGTATTTTCTCGGCTGTTTCAATTTGAGTTTCTTTCCAAGCCTCGTTGTATGCGGCATATATGCTGGCCGCTATGAAACGTTTTTGACGCTGTTTGCGTGGTCCCATAATGAAATCGCGCAAGTCAGCACCATCTTTAAGTAAAGACAAGTGTTGCTTAATTTGAGCCAGTGTGGATGTTTGTAGCCATTCAAGGCAGAGTTTCCCTACACTGTATGTTGTTACTATACCTGGATGTTGTCTCTGGGAGTATCTAGGGTCTGGTATGGACATTTTTAACCCCTGTAATTTGTTCAGGAATCTATCTTGACAGTTATTCGTGTCTATAGGCCAGATTAACCACTTTTTCCAATCAGGATGTGTTCTGTTTTCATTTAAAATGTGGGTTACGTCTATTTCAATATCTGTGGTTGCATTATCAGGTATTGGCTTTGGAATAGACGGTTTGTTTAGGTCCTTAATCTTAGCTAGGCCAAGACAGGTTGTTTGGTGAATTGTGTCATTTAAGAACATTATTTCTTCTGGGATCATGCAGGCTCGAAATAATACTTCTAGGCCTTGTACCTGCCAATCTTTTGTACCCCAGATGGTTTTTGTTTCAATGTTGTTTTTCCAGAAATCAAACTCAAATGTAATCATTTTTTCATAAAATGCTTCTGAATATATCAATTTAGTATTTGTCAGCATGGTTTTAGTCCCTGTCTTATCCAACAGTTTATAATAAAATGTTTCTGCATTACTTGTGTTAAACCCTGAGAAGTATTGGAATCTCTCATAGAATGTTTTTGAACTGCTTTTAGGTGGAGTAGCACAATGTTCTCATTGGTTATATTTAAAAACATTTCTAGGTTGAGCAGATTTATGTAAATAGTGGTCTGCGTAATGTGAAAAACAGTACATTTGTTCATAATTAGATGAACCTTGTAAATAATCATGTTCTGTAAATTTTGCTGACAACACTAAATCCGACATCATATTATTTATACTTTCAAAATCCCAATCATCAGAGAATGTACTTGGTTTTACAAAGTCACTTAATGAAACCTTAAATTGATGAGGATATTTCAAGATCTCGAACCTGCCATATAATTCATAGTCAGTCTTGTCCTACACTACCCCGCCGGGTATTTGAATGGCTGTGACATTTACTGATGATAGTTCTCTTTTCTTGACGTGAGATGATTTGTGAGGTTTCAGAACTAAGTTGATTTTCTGACTTGCTGTGTCCATTGAACTGTATTTTCCCTCAATGAATTTTCCCAAACAAAGTACCATGATGAGCCAAAACAGGAGGAAAAATACACCTAGCCCAAACCAAAATTCTAACCATGGAGAAATAAGATAAGTTTCCTTGAGTTGTTGAAAGAGTTCTGTTGCCTTTTCTTTAAAAGTCTTTGTGTCTGGCATCGCTTCAGGGTCGCTATGATCTTCAGAAAAGTTATCGAAATTGATGAAGTAGCCAAAGGCAGTTCTGTCGATTGTTGGAATTGTTTTCTCCATTCGCCTTTCATTAGCACATTCTGATGCCACATCATTGTAGACTGGTGTTTCATGATGAACTGTTTCAATTTGAGTTCCAAGAGACACGAGTTCCATGGCATTATTGCATAGTCCTTCTCTGTGCACTGCAGGTTTATCAAATGTGATTAGTCTTTCAGTTTGAACCTCTTGGATTGTTGCAAATTTGGGTATTCTGTTATTCCTTGGGAGTCCACTTGGCCTACTGTTGATTATAGGCCACATGCTTGTGGTTTCATCAGGTCGATTGATACAACTCGGTTCTCCTTTTTACCAGCAAGTGGCGGTAGTACTACTGATCTTGTTCCGTTGATTGCTAAGACAGGTACTGCTTTTCTGTAAGAAGGCCCAAATTCCTTCTTCACCGCTATTTTTTCTCTGACCAGATCCCCAATTTTTGGAATCCAGACAGGTCTTGCTGGGACAGGTGGTGTGTCTTCAGTGGTAGATGGCTGTTGCTTTAACTTTATGTTGCTTAAGGATTTTCTTGTTTCATTCAAGTCCTGTAAAACAGCCAAACGATCTTTGATGTCAAAGGCTTTATTTTTATCTTTCACCACTGAAGCCTGACTATAAAGATCCTGAACATACATTCTAGTTCCGAACAATAGTTTGTACGGGCTGAAACCTTTTAGAGAATTTCTTGGCAAATTATTAAGACTACGTTGGACACTTGGTAAATGTTTGACCCACCCATCACCCGAACCTAATACCTTTGCCGTTATAGATTGCTTTATGTCTCGGTTTTTTCTTTCCACTACACTGTTTCCCTCGGGATGAAATGGACAAGAGAATCGCAATCCAATGCCCATACTGGTCATGGCCTCCTTATAAGCTCGAGAGCTAAAAGCATGACCCTGGTCAGAATGAAGCATGGCAATTGCGTATGTGCCGATAAAGACTCGCAGATCTTTTATAACAGTTTTGGCGTCAGCCGAGCGCTGGGGCCACATTTTATAGTGAATGTAGTCTTAAACAATTAATAGGACGCTGTATTGCATGTGTAGATAGCTCTATGCTACACTCATACAAGGCCATGGCATTCCTCCGCTTGACTCGTTAATGCGGTCTCTGTCGCAGTCTGGACAGCTCTTTACAAATTTATAATGGTGCAGGCTCATCCCCGGCCACCAGTATACTGCTTGTAATTCAGTCAGAGATTCCTTCATCTGTTTGTGCCTTGGACGGAATCCCATGTGTGCATCTGCTTTTAAAAAGATTCTCCGGTTCGTGTTTGGAATTACCCTACCCCCCACTCCAGGGATTCGAGCAAAAGGAACGGAGTTTGCATCAACTACGTATGTATAATTGAGTGGATAGTTCATGGGTAGTGCTGCACAGTTACCTTTTGAAGACGTTTTTACTGCCAGCATGGTTTCCCCGTCTATGTATTTTTCTGAACGCTTTTTTGTGGCTACGGAAGTTGGTGTAGTTGCTTCCGCTATGGCTGTATTAGCCAATGAATTCCCTGCAACGTTAACGCCATCACGTCGATGACTCAGAGTGTGTATCACGTGAGTCTTTTGTAGTTCTTTCTGTAAAAGAACTACTTGTTCCCAAAGCATTTTATGCTTGATTGTGGCACCTGTGTCATCTTTGTAATCATTTTGAACCCAGTTCTGCGAATCATTATTGTAAGAATTGACGCAAAAATGCGAATCGCACACGATTAGTGTCGGGAATTCACGTTCGGCATTTTCAAGCGCCATCTTTAAAGATCTGATTTCAGCTCGCTGAGCCGAGCATTTTCTCAGTGATTCAGTTTTTGTTATTTTCGGTCTGAATTTACCGCAGAGCCAGCGACCTTTAACAATCGCGCAGGCTGCATCATAGGATTTATTTTCTACATTGTAATGCTGTACAAATCTGTCTGTATAGATTATACAGGAGTACTGTTCAAGGGGCAGAATTTCGATTGGCAGAGGATATTCTTTTTCATATTTTAAATCATTCAGTTTTTTCATGTGCGGGGCGAAATAGTATTTCACGTCTTCTGCAGCATGAGAATTTTCCCACTGTATCCATTTCGGATATAGTGACACTGTAGGCAGGTTTACTGGGCTGAATAGTGCCTCGAAGGCAGATTCTGCTGTGAGAACAGTGATCCTTTTGCCTTGTGCTAGTGCTCGTTCTTTCGCTATAGCAGTTTGCACTGCCTTCACAGTATTTTCTGTGAGACTGAATGTTTTTTCTGCTTGTGTGTACAAATGTGATTTGTAAGCTATTGGTACCGTTTCTCCCTCATTAGAGGTCAGGTACGTGAATCCGCATCTTCCTGGGATGACTCGGATTACAAGGTTGCGTGTATTGTCACGTGTTTCTAATTTTGATTTTGCTAACATGTCTGTTTGCAGTGATCTCAAAATTTCCGTGTGTTTTTGAGTCCAGTTGATTGGTTTAAAATCAGGTTTTAATAATTCGTAGAGAGGTTTAATTCTTTCTGCATAGTTTAATATGTATGTTCTTCCGAAATTCAGCAAGCCTAGAATCGATTGTAAGTTCTTCAGCGTTTTTGGTGCTTGGAGTACAGCGCACTTCTCTAAGAAGTTGTCCGCTAGGCTTTTTCCTTCACTTGATAATTCGTATCCTAAAATTAAGACTGTCAGATGGGCAATTCTTGACTTTTTAAAGTTGAATTTGTAACCCTCTGCTGCGAACCCAAGTATTATGGTGTTCACCCTTTTCAAGTGAGTATCCAAGTCGTCGTCGTGAGATAGATGTCAGCGACATAAGATAATGCCTCATCATCATATATTTGTAGTAACTCTGTTACTCTGGCTGAAAATAATCCCGGGCTATTCTTGAACCCCTGTGGAGCCTACAGAAATTTTTCTGCGACCCCATTATTGAGAAAGCGGTCAAGTACCTGCTTTCTGGTGCAATATTTTGACAAGCACTATGCGAATTTTATACTGCAAATGTTTTACAACATGAGTTAAGGTGTCTGTAGTCCAAGACTAGATGATACGAATCGTCCGGTTTGGAGACAGGAAACAAAGGATTGTTCATTTGAGAGGTGCATGTTTCAATCACCCCCTGGTATTCAAGTTGATCTAAAATCTCCCTGACTTGTTTTTTCGCTTCTTGCTTAATTGGGTACTGCCTTTGTGCAGTTGGTTGATTTTTTAACTGGATTTTGTGAGGAGGAGAGTCCTCATCCCATCCTACATGATTCTTATATAATGCTGGTGCCTGGGCTACTGCCCATTTCCTTGCATATATATATTTAGTGTGAATTGGAATGTGATTCGAGAAGGCAGGCATAATCATTTTTTCTAAACAAACAAAAATGTGTGTGGAGGGTCAAGGGGAATATTTTACGACCTGTCTACTCGCTTCCCCTTCTGTCAAGATGCAAAACACACAACAGAGTAGACCAGGTCAAGGGATGGTGTATTACTATACTAGTAGCTGTAACCCACTTGGATGCATGTGTGCGTAAGCCGTTGAGGAACATGCGCTAGATCCAGACCCATCAGCCCAGCTTTTTTGCCGGAGTTTACGTCATGTGGGTTCTTTTGGTCATTCAACACCACATCCGACCATGTAGTGCCGGTGCGGGAATGAATGGCCGTGCTCTAGGCATGTGGCTCACCATGAAGTGACCTTAGATAAGTGCAGTGCTCAATTAATAGTGATAAATAAAATTGGCTACTCAAACTCAGTAGTGAGTTCAGATGTGAGTCTGAGTGCCAAAAGTTAAAAAACACGCCGAGTAGTGAGACTACCCTCTGGCGCTGTGCAGAACGGTCGACATGTTTCAGCCAATGGGGGGGTTTCCCCAGCTTTCTTGAGGACGTTTAAACATGGAATGGCTACTGCAACTACAGAAAAAAGGTACATATCTACCAGGGACTATTGTCGGTAATGTGTCCACTGGAAGGAGAGAAGCTTGTCTTCTTCCCAGCTTTTTGTGGGTGATGACCTCACCTCACCCGGCAAGCGCTCGGGATATTGAGGCCCCACTCTGTCCGTCGGTACCTCCGATTACAGAGCCTTCCGCTCGGCTCTGTAATCGGAGGTACCGACGGACAGAGCGGGGCCTCATTATCCCGAGCGCTTGCCGGGTGAGGTGAGGTCATCACCCACAAAAAGCTGGGAAGAAGACAAGCTTCTCTCCTTCCAGTGGACACATTACCAACAATAGTCCCTGGTAGATATGTACCTTTTTCTTAGTACATGCTGGATACTTTTCACTTTACACTTTTTCTGTAGTTGCAGTAGCCATTCCATGTTTAAAGGTCCTGAAGAAAGCTGGGGAAACCCCCCCATTGGCTGAAACATGTCGACCGTTCAGCACAGCGCCAGAGGGTAGTCTCACTACTCGGCGTGTTTTTTAACTTTTGGCACTCAGACTCACATCTGAACTCACTGCTGAGTTTGAGTAGCTAATTTTATTTATCACTATTAATTGAGCACTGCACTTATCTAAGGTCACTTCATGATGAGCCACATGCCTAGAGCACGGCCATTCATTCCCGCACCGGCACTACATGGTCGGATGTGGTGTTGAATGACCAAAAGAACCCACATGACGCAAAAAAGCTGGGCTGATGGGTCTGGATCTAGCGCATGTTCCTCAACGGCTTACGCACACATGCATCCAAGTGGGTTACAGCTACTAGTATAGTCATACACCATCCCTTGACCTGGTCTACTCTGTTGTGTGTTTTGTTTTTTATAATCATTTCTTCGTCATGAGGGCACTCCCTGACAAACTCCGGGGGCCATTCTTTCTCAGCTAACAGGATGTCATAGCCTTTTGAGAGGTTATCCCAAAATAGACCCCTTATTCTTCTAGTCTTATCTCCCTTTATACGCAGTGTTATTTCGTATATCTTATGAGGTTCGCTAACTCTGCTGTCTGCAGTTTCTACTTGAATGTATTCATTCGTGTCCACTGTCTCCAGATGACTCATCAGGATCTTGCGAGCTATGGTGATTTCTGCTGCACTGTCTAGCATTGTGTGTGCCCACTCTCCGTTTTTCATCTGTGTCCTCAGTATTCTCGGCATGTTCGATTACTCTAATACTGGCTACCTTCTTCCTTGGGAATTGTAATTTTTTACTTTGAGCAGGTTCCTTGTCTTTGGACTTGGTGTGCTCTTCCCTTGGGTCTGACCGTCCTCTTCTTTCCGATTTCTGCGAAAAAGATCGAGAGGGACGTGTATCAATACTTTGATATCTATCAGGCTTTTTCAAGTTATCCCTATTTCTAAGGTTATATCTTTTCTCAGAGTGCTCCCTCTGGGGAGACTGGTGTTCTCGATTCGGAGTTCTTTCCCTCCGCCGAGGAGACCTTCCTCTGGACTGAAAAACTATTTCCTTGGGAGTGGATTGTTTATTTCCATCCCAGCTCTTTTTAGGATTGTTTAGATTTTTTTTAATAAATAATTTTTCAGGATTTTCGAGTAGTTGGGGTTTTACTGGTTTCCCACCCAAACTATCTCTACCTAATTCTTCATAGCATTTTTCTATAATTCTGGCAAGCTCAATAGGTTGATCTGTTATATCTGTTTCTTTCAATTTCTGGCGGATCACCACAGATGCTGCTTCTCCTTTAATGTTGGCTAGTAATATAGCCGAGACCTGCTTGAAGTCTTTCAGTAATTTGATACCAAGGGTTAAAGCAGGTTCTTGACCGTATTCATTCTGAATTTGTTTTAGCACATCTGGTATTACCGCCATGGACGGAACACCATGTGTTTTTGTGTAAATGGAAGCAAAGACTGTACCCAAAGTGTCACAGTCCTCCACGTGTGGTGTGACCCCCATTGGAAGGCATATGGTCAGAATTCTGTGTTTCTCAATAGGGGTAGTATTCGGGAATACTGCCTCTATTTGAGTAATTTTTCTGTGCTAACCAGAAAGGGATTTGTTCCCGTTTTATGGGTGTTTTACCAAGACATGATTGTATGTTCTGTGGTGTAATTTTATTTGTGTTCCCCTAATGAGGGGTCAGCTGTGGAACATTAACAGCTGTTTGGACTGTTGCAGTCCGCATTACATATTGGACTAACTGTCTATGTATTTTAATTAATGTTTTTAGCTGTGCTAACAGCTCTTCGCGAGACATTTTTTCAATGTCCGGATGTGGTGTGTAGCTGGCTAGAACCAGCCTCGTTGCTCCTGGTCAACCTAGTGGACCGAGCCTGATGATGTGATCATTGTGTTTTAGGGCGCCTTAAACCAGAGCAGGTGCTCATGGTATTTTAATGGAATTTCAATCTCCTCGAAAGGAGCGTACTCATCCGGTGGTTCCTCTATTTTGTAATAGTGGAATTCGTGTGTTGTAGCGTTAGCCTCTGGAAAGTTTATCCATGAATAGAATACCTCTGTCTGCCGATATTCGTGTGCCTCTATCTCGAAAATGACGGTACCACCTCGTGAGGTCAGTCCGTTTTCTATAAGTTTTAACGTTATAGTTTTTCTTATGTTGACCGGAATGATGATAGCATCCCGGTCAGTCAGTAGGAGACTTGTGTCTTCCTCTAGGAGTTGATTTGCTATTCTCAAAGCCTCCGTTTCTTCCGCACCTTCTACCATTCTACTGGAGAAGTTTTTGTTGCAGGTCAGGTTTCAAGGAAACAAAGATTAGGTGCACAATATTTTGGAACACTGTATCCTTCAACGTTGAATAAACCAGAAGCTCTACATAGGAATCTCTTCCTAATAAGTTCAGGCGGATTTTAACCTTTCACCCACTCCAGACGTCTATTGGAGTATTTACGGGAGAAAGGGTCTGTGTGAAAAAGCACGACTGAGTTACTCTAACGTCTTGCGTTAGTTTTATCGCCTTACCAAACGTTGGGCGCCATGTAGTGTAGTTCCTATTTTCCCTATAGGCCCTGCGCATTGGCATAACATAAACAGTGAAGACGTAGGACTGCAGTCTTCTAGGTCTCTACTGACTATGTTAGACTTAATTGCGTTTGTACCAGCTAGCTCAGAGGTCACTGGAAACTTTCTTGACTGAATAGGAAGTGATCAGCTTCCCTGGCTCAGACAAGAAGGGATTCAGTTTTCCAACAACTGCATTAACATGACAACTTTGCTCCTCAGAATAAGAGTCAATCTCTAGAGTCGTGTGAAACAATAGACAGCTATTTCACTCAGTCAGTTGTGCAGAATTACTTTCACCAGTATGCAGAGAATAGAGAGACGGGCGTTTTCAATAAAAGGTATTATTTATTGAACAGTCTTCCTTCTCATGCAAGAGAAATGAATTGCCACAATTGCAAGACTTGTTATTATAAAAAGTGCGTACAGTAAAAGTAGTATTACGAAATAATACTGTAAAAGCATTGATATGGTTTCTTAGCCATACGATAGTTAAAATGAATAAAATATATACATTCATATATACATTTGGCTAACGTCCTCAACTGGTGCTTCTAACTACGCCTACCCCGGTGTACCTGACCTAAGCTTAATACATGGGAGGGAGTAAGTAAGTAGCAGTTTAAGTTAAGTTGGTTTTGCCAAGGGTTTGCTTCAAGAATTCTCTCTAAGGGTTTAGTCAGCACCGTACCTCTGGAATAGAATGTTGGAGGTCTGGTATCTCCTCTCAGGACTCGATATTCCAGTCACCCGCAAGGGTAGGCTGGAAACGCCAGAGCTGGATTTTCTCGGCAGGAGAAAAGACAGCGTCTTTCTCAGCGCGTCAAGGAGGAGGGGCAGCGTCCGTGGGCTTCTCGCATCTGCTGGGCTCTATGCAAGGGACAGCTGTTCTGCTCCAGTATTCACCACCACTGTGTTTGCTTAAGGCAACGTTGGCATATTTATACCTGAAAGGTGCCGAGTTTGACTAAAATTTTTGGACATAAGACGTCAATAAAGATGCCACTAAGAACTGGTCGTTCTTACAGTGCTTGCAATAGTTCTATTACTAATCAAAACAAAGCAAGCAGGGCTTTCCCAGGTTGCTGGGGGGGTTTGAGCTGTCGAAAGAACTCGGTGTGTTATCTAGGAATCTAAGGAAGTGGCTTCTGCTGCGTCATGTACTGTAATGAGCTGCAGAGACGAGTTACTGAAATATGGCTCTGATCGATTATGCCATTATAGGGATATGTATTGATTATAGCCGTATAGGAACATGAGGTCACAATATTGATCGGGGTCCTAGATTGAACACAATATACTGACTCAGCAATTTATCTTGGGGTCAGTATCAGCTCTGTAATGGAGTCTATAATTAAATAAAATGTTGGGCCCTGGTTATCTCAATGTCAACAGAGTTAAAAAGGATAGACTCCTTTCACTTGTCTATAATAGGGAGAGCCAACGTGATAAAATGACCATGCTTCCGAAAGTATTATATCTTTTTCGTTCAATTCCACTTATGTGGGAGAGAACGTGTTAAAATCTATTGAACCAGTGTTTATAAACTTCATATGCAGTATGGGAAAACAAGACGATCTTTGAAATTCCTGTCTTTACCGCAAGAGAGAGGAGGACTAGCGGTTCAGAATATCCGATTTTATCTTGTCGCATGTCTCTTCAGTCAGATGGCGATACTTTTAGACAGTGCCACAAATGTGTCGGACAGCTTATTTGCGAATGTCTATCCCCCATCTATCTTTGAACTATTATTAGGGAGGGAAGCCGTGGGGCTCCTATTGCGTAAAACGGATAGACGATATTATAACAAAAAAAGGCATAAAGTATTGGATAGTGTATGGAGGGTATGGAAAGTGGTTCAGAAATCATTGGGAATACCGAAGTATAACTATTACACACCACTCTGGATCTCAAATCTCTTTCCTTATCTGAGTAGCGATAGGCTATGGATATCTTGGGAGTCTCAAGGAATCAGAAGAATAGGGGATTTTGGGAGGGGACTGCCCCGCTGAGCTTCGAAGATGTGCAGCGGAAATATGGAATTGCGGTGAAGCAAGGCTTTAAGTTTGTACAAATTTCTCAAACCCTAGCAATTATTAAGTCTCGGATTATTCCAGGAGGTAAAATTAATATTTTTGAGTATGTTTTGGCTGGCGGTACGAAGATTGGTATGATTTATAAGGCTTTGATCTCTACAATTCAAGATGATATGGATAAGGTTGAGGCCTCCTGGATGGTGAAATTAGGGGATCCAGATGTGGATCTGGATAAAGCGCTGCAGCTGGCAGGTAATTTGTTTCGCTCCACGAATCTTAGAGCGCAACATTATAAAACATCATATAATATATATTTTACCCCAGCCAAGCTTTTTGAGTGGGGAAAAAGGGATGACGATAAATGTCAGAGGTGTTCCCAGAGGCCTGCAAATTTGGGACATATGTTTTATAATTGCAGTATGTTAAATAAGATCTGTGCTGAGATTGAAAAATTCTGGGAGGGGCTGCTAGGTGCTAAAATCGTCCTATCCCCTGTTCTGATGATATTGGGAACAGACTCCAATCTGAGGTTGAAAAAGGAGGAGGAACCGGTTGTATTTATTTGTGTAGTGGTTTTAAGAATATTGCTGGCCGTTGGTTGGAAGGACTCCACAGCGCCCTCTTTTCAGATGTGGTTGTCAAGATTGTTAGGGATTCATAACATCGAATCCTCACTATACTCTCGAAGGGGCAGAAGGATGAGGGAGTTGGGGCAGAACATCTGGGCCCCCCTTAAATGCTTGAGGGACTCTAGATTATAGATTATAATTTAAGCGGTATGGTAGGACATTATGTTGTCTTTCGTGGCTTAATTGTTTGCATTATTGCGGTGCCCGTTCCCCGGTCTGCTTTTTAAGGTTTTTTATTGTCCTTTAATCATCCTTTGATAATGAGACCCTGTGTATATTGTTCTATATTGATGAATTGACTGATATTTATTTGTAATTTTATTATCCGTAAAATTAACTGTTGGTTAAATGAAATATATATGTTTTATATGAATTTTTGATTGCACCAGATATCTAATTAAAAAAAAAGGGTTTATTGAACAGTCTTATTTTTCATGCAAGAGATATGAACTGCTACAATTGTAAGACAGGATGCGAAGTGTAATATGTACAGGGTTAGCAGTAAGATGAAATAATACTGCAATAGCATGGCTTGTAGCTTTGACAAATATTCATAAAAATGCATACATAAATAACACAGGCTAAAATACTCATCTGGTGCTTCTAAAACAATCCTACCCCAGTGTACCTGACCTACGTGTAATACGAGGGAAGAAGTAGGTGCTGTTTTATCTATAGTCTAGTTCAGCTATAGTAGCCAAGATTTGCCAAAAGTCCCTCTAGGTTCTAGTCCGCTCAATACCTTAGAATGAGTGAGGGTGGAATCTCTTTCCGGGTCTTGATCTCTAACACCCCGCAAGGGGAGTCAGAAACACTGGAGCTGGATTCCCTGAGAGGAATGACAGCGTCTGGTAAGTGCATCAGTTGGTCACTTGACTTCCTTCCGAACTTGCCGTGGTGAGCCGCGTTGTGCAAGTAGGCAGCCGGACCATGGACCGTCATTCGCTATGGCAAGTGAAGGTATATGTATACCTTGAAGGTGTTTAGGAATGTCAGTATTGACGTAAAAGTGAGGCATAAGAACATCATGGATGAACCCCAAAGGAATAGATGTTCATGCATAATAAATGAGTTCTTGGATAAATCAATATCCAAGCAAGGAGAAGTCCTAAAGGCTTAAGAGTCTGGTTTTCCAAGAACTCGTAGTGACGTAGATGAACGGATGTAGGTGGCCATGCCTGTATTTGGTTAGCATGGAGAATGCCTAAATAAGGGCTGGATTTCTATGACTAAATAAGGACAACGTGAATTGTACCTATATAAGGGCATAAATCGGGAAATCTATATAGTGAATCTAAATCAACACACAACAATAGCTCTTTTCAATCTGTTTTGGATTGCCAGTGTCTGCTGGTGACCTTTTGCAGCTCCTCTCTATTTCTAAAAGTTTAAATTAATAGCTTTTGAAATTAAGATAGTTAGCTAGAATGGTATTCCCAAAGTTGGTCAATGTTCATGCATTTTCTTGTGATTCTGGCCCATGCGGATGTGAGTGCCCGGATATTAGTCCAACCGGAATTGAGCGGTTAGATACTTTATTTGGTTTTCTCAGGTGCAGTCACATTTTTAGGGTCTTCTTGGGGTTTGGGTGGGTTTGCACGCATAGACATCTTTGGAATATTCTTGGGGCTATTTAATGAGCCTGTGTGGAGGTTGCGTTTTTTTAAATCCACGGCCTCTCTATCCACCCCTCATTCCGTGTACTCTGATCTAGCCTCAGTTACCCATTCTGCTTTCCCAGCATTATGAATACGTCTGAAACACTATATAGCAAAGCACACAACTGCTAATAAAGCCACAGTTATTTCCAAATTTGGTTGATATCAGTGTCTTTTCATTTGGTCCCAGACCTCTCAGATAAAAGTCTAGCTGGGAGTTAGCTGCTCATTTTACTTTGCTGAGAGTCTTTGGGCTGACAGGTGTCCATCTGTTTCGTCTTGTCCACTCACTTTCTTCAGTTTTTTTGCACATGTGTAATTTTCATTTGCTTGGTTTATTGGACCTTCCTTATTGGGGTGGGCATGGAAAGGGTTAAAGGCTCTCCAGTGACATGGACGACGGTCCAACTTAGCCATCCTTCGCCACTGGTTTCGCATCGTGGACCCAAAGCTGTGCAACTTGTACAAAAAGGGCTAAAATGGCTGGGAATCAGGGGCATATCAGAGCCAATTCTATCCTGGTTGGGGGGGACTGGGAGGGATGGTTGGGAGGATTGGAATGACATGACCACCCTGTGAAGACTTGGGGGTCATAATAGAATTATTTAGCATGCACAGATGGGTACACAAAATAACTTTGAAGAAGTGGATCCTTTGACTGGAGATCATTCCGCAGGGTTATTGGTGGCATTGTGTTCAGGCAATAGTCATGAATGTTTCAGTAAATAAACTTAAATTTATCCTTTGACACCATTTATTGGGCTGATATGCTTGTATTGCTTAGTGGCATCAATGACTTCACTGCCACTAAGCTTTCTAATGTAAAAAAAATATTTCAGATAATTGGGAAAGTGTCTGCATCTAATTAGGGTAGGACATTATTCTAATGACATTGTGCAATAGTTTTAGTAAACCAGTAAAAACATTACAAGTTAATTGATATCTAATGTGCAATGTAGACTCAGTGAGGAATACTGATACCTAGACAATTGGATGTGATATAAATTCATCTATTAAAATTTTACAGAAAAGTAGCTGTCAAACTGCAAGTTTCAAGTTTAAGAAAAGTGAGAGGTTGTTTCCCATGTACAGAGAGACTGAGGCCAAGAAATAGATGAGGATCTACTGATGTAAGGTATTATTCTTTGATGGACTAGCTTCACGTGGTTGGTGAGAACGGCAAAAGCACCACCTTTGTAACATGAGCTGCGGATGACCTGCCAAATGTGTGGTTATTTGTTCCTGAAGTGACTCCCACCTCCATGGCCGAAGCTGCTTTATGGGAGAAAACAATGATGGCTTCTGTGTGCTGCCAAGACCTCAATCTGAGCTGTTGGCACTTCTGTGATATCTAAAAGATAGTTGGGGTACATCCTCAAGATCAACATATAAGCATATAAGTGTTCTCCAGGCACAGGTGGTCTTCTAGGAGCAGATGGGGAACATTGCAATATTTTGTCTCGGCCCACAATTGTCACCCCAGGCAGAAAAGACACAGGTGGAAAAGGCATTGAAGGATCTAGCTTATACAGGTGAACCTTGCTAACACCTTGTCCACCGACTTCAGGTCTGTGGAATGGTTTTCCCACTGGTGGAACTGCTTCCTGCTCCACTGTTGGGAAAATCAAGTTCTGATGGCCTCAAAATGATGCAGGGTAACCAAATGTTGGGTGAATGAATAAAACTATAACTTTCATATGGCGAGTGAATCTACAACAAAAACAAAAGAGAAAGTACAAAACAGAGAATGGCTGGTTGGGGGTAAAGCCCTGTTCTGAGGATTCCCATACTCTACAAAGACACCCTTTAAGTGCTGTTCGCTGCACGTCTCATCTATATCTATACTAATATAATAAAGAGAGAGCCCAAACCTTTGAGGTGGGTAATCTCAGGAACCAGAGCACCAATCACAACACCCAAAACAGTGTTTGAAAGGGCAGTTGCACAGCAGAAGGACATAGGCTATGCAGACGCCCACCATATACATTTAAAAGGTAAAAGAACCGTACCAGCAAAGTAGTCCTTGCAGGCGTGTCTGCGTTGTGCTGTGGGCGTGTGCTGGGGGCGTGACAAATGCTGGGGGCATGTGGTACATTCCGCCCTTCATGCCATGTCTCATATTGTGTGCTGTGGGCGTGTGCTGGGGGCGTGGGCGTGTGCGGGGCGCGGGAATACGGAAAAAAAGCCAGCGTTGTGCCCAATATTTTATTGTTTTAATATACCCCTACACCCCATAATCATAACCCACCCTTACTCCTTAACATACCCCAACACCTTTAAACACTAACCCATCTTAACCCTATAAATATACCCTGTACCCCAAAATCCAAACCTATCCCTAAACCCTAAAAGTACCCCTGTACCTCAAAACCCAAACCTACCCCTGAAACCTAAAAATTCCCCTGTACCTCAAAACCCAAACCTAGCCCTGAACCCTAAAAATACCCATGTACCCCAAAACCCAAACCTACCCCTGAACCCTAAAATACCCATGTACCCCAAAACCCAAACCTAGCCCTGAACCCTTAAAATACCCCTGTACCCCAAAGCCCAAACCTACCCCTGAACCCTAAAAATACCCCTGTACCTCAAAACCCAAACCTATCCCTGAACCATAAAAATAAAACCTGTACCCCAAAACTTAAACCTACCCCTGAACCCTAAAAATACCCCTGTATCCCGAAACCCAAACATAGCCCTGAACCCTTAAAATACCCCTGTACCCCAAAACCCAAACCTACCCCTGAACCCTAAAAATACCCCTATACCCCAAAACCCAAACCTAGCCCTGAACCCTAAAACTACCCCTGTACCCCATAACCCAAAACTATATCTGAACCCTTTAAAATACCCAAACACCCCAAAACATATACCTCAGTACCCCAAAACATATACCCCTATACCCATACTTACCTTATCCAAACATTTAAAAAAACATGCTTTTACGATTCATGCATTTACAACGAATTTCGTTTTAAATGTATGCGTGGTAAAAGCATATAAAATGTAAGGCCATGCGTTATAATGACATTGCGGAGTCATGGTACTTTCGTAATGAAATATGCGGATGGTATGCGGAAAGAAAGTTGCGGAATAATGGGTGTTTACCCTCCCCCGGTAAGTACATCGGTGGCACGGCGGCCCACATCTCCAGCAACATACTCATATTTTTTCACCACCGATTTGAAAAATGCACAGGTCTCTCTCATTGATGGCCAGCACCGACATACACTTTTAGACACACCTCCTGCCACAAGTTCTAGAATTGCGAACTTTAGAGCTGGGGAACTATGTTCGAATTTCGGCATCAGCTCAACATCCTGTGATTCCAGGTAAATCGCTTTGTCTCCCCATGCCTACTACAAATGAATGTGTTCTTCTGTAATGTAAATTGTGCTCATGCCATGTTGTCAAGTTTGCGCTATATAATATTGCAAGGAAAAATAAAGTAGGGAAACTCGAGTTCACACACTACTAAACGCGCACTCTTAAGTGCATCAGCAGTGCACTGTGAATCGGAGCGTTTCACAGGCCTGTCACAGATAAGAAATGCTATCAAAACGAAATCCTGCAAAACAATATACTACTGGCTGGCAGCAATTCATACCCGGACAACGTCGGGACGGGCTGCTAGTCCATGGTATAAAGAAATAACCATATTGACTCCGCTGAGGGCATAACCATCTTCCTAAGCTGCTGCTTCATTTACAAAACCATGAGGAACAACACCACACCTTCTCTGGTAGCTCTCAGCACACAAACAGCTAGGAATCCATCAAACAGGAGACTTGGAATATTAAAAAATGAAAAACAAAGCTCCAGGTCTTTTCCATCTATGCACCTAGGATCTGGATCAATATTCCCATATTCATTGGAATCACCCAAACACTGCTCCAATTTAGGAAAGAGTTGAAGATGCCCCTCTTTAAAGAATACGACATCACCAGGCAGTAACACTGTACTTCTTCACCCAGAAACCATCTACCTCTCCTATCACTTGTTGACTGTTTGCTTGCCTTTCACCCTGTACAGCTCTCAATTGCCTTTTGGCTATGTTTGTGCTGGAGAAACAGCTCATAATCCTTACCAGATTAATTGTATCCAAGCAAGTCTCTACCTTTTCCTAAGACCACTTTTGTTCCTTACTGTTTAGAGAAGCATAAAGCTTGGAAAAAGTGTCCAGAATCTCATTTGTTTCAGTTTAATTCACACCACTATCCTCTGTGATCTTCCTATTATAATTCACTGTTAAAAGACCATAGTCTGGAGCGCAAGGGTTCAGCATAGTAAATGTCCACAATGATATATCCTTGTCTTCTAGTTTCTACACTTGTGTTGTCATTGTTCCCTAGTGGAATTGCTTGCTGACGTTTTATAAAATGTATTTGTTACAGCTGATTTAATCACATTTGATGTTTCCCTTCTTTAGCTAAAATAGTTTCACTAATTTGTTGTGATAGACAGTACAGATTCTATGTATCATGCTTTACGAGCACATCTTTTAGAATAGTCGGACGCCGTAGTTGGATCAAAGTAAAGTGAAAGAGATGATTAAAATTTGCCTGGAATCGCTCTTGGATATATAACATCTTTGACATTTCATTGCAACTTAGTGTGAAGGGAGCAGGGATTTAAATGAGTCATCATCTTCTGTGCAACACTGAGTCCAGAGGATGGTCTTGTGGACCCATGTGGCCATTAAAGACCGAAACGTCGACAGCACACCCTTATTTCCTTTGAATATCACAATTTAAAAAAAATTCTATCTGATTTGAGTATTTAAAGTTTAGATTCTTTAGGCTGTTACATTTGCTGTCCATATTATTTTAGGTGACAAGGGTGATCACACTTTCACCAATTCCTCGACAAAGGTGTAAAATCTTATGAGATTGTGTTGGTAGTGGCGGTGTTGCTGCTTGTATATTGTGAACATACTGTTTAAAATTATGGATGCTCTGTATAATGAATGAAACAGAATATAAATGAAGTAAAACATTTATATCTGAATACATCCTTGAATATAATGTTATTATTGTTTAGATCACACTTGTGTCCGTGAATAAATGTCAAAACCTATTTCTGATATAAACAATTCTTCAAGGGATATTTGTGTACAAATCTTTTAGAATAGTGGCATTTGCACTTCAGAGTTTGTTTAGTATGTGTTGTTATGTACGAATCTAGGACTCTAGTGTAATTTTTCTTATTCATGCGAATATTTAAGTATAAATCAACCGATCATTATATAGGCATAGAAATCATACCCATATTTAGACTGAGCCTATGCAGCCCAAATACGGCATGGCTACTTCCACTAAGTTCCAAGAATCCACAACGATTTCTTAGAAAAACCCGCCTTCAGCAGCTAGGGACCTGCCCTTGCCTGAATACTAATTTATCTAGGAAATAATGGAGTTTTCAAAGAACTGAGTCTTTGATGACGTTATAATGTCCAATCATATGTCAAACTCGGCACCTTCAAGGTATAAATATGCCTACATTTGCCCAGACAAACACACAGTGGTTTGGAGCAGATCGACTATCTACTTGTCCGACGCGCCCTGCAGCAGCAAGTGCCGAAGGAAGCCGATCCTCCAGCTGACGCACTGGGAGACGCTGTCTTTTCTCCTGCCGAGAAATTCAGCTCCAGTGTTTCCAAGCTACCCTTGCGGGTTACTGGGAAATCGAGTCCTGAAAGAGAGATACAAGACCTTCTTCATTCTAAAACCAAGGTACGGAGCTGATTAGACGTGTAGAGAATTCTTAGATAGATTCTTGGCAGAAGAAATACTAAACTTAAGCTACACCTCACTTACTTCTTCCCCTCGTACTAGACTTAGGTTAGGTACACCGGGGCAGGCGTATTTTAGAAGCAACAGTTGAGTATTTTTAGTCATTATTTTATCACTGTATGTATTTTATATATTTTAGGCATTTTATGGCTTAGAAACCATATCATGCTCTTGCAATACTATTTTATAATACTCTTTGTATTATATGCCTTGTACTTCATAACCAGTATTACGATAGTAGCAGTACATTTCTTATGCTTGAGAAAGAAGACTGTTCAATAAATACCTTTTATTGAAAACGCCCGTCTCTCTATTTTCTCAGCACCTCTGGTGAAACGAAGCATGCACGATTGACTGAGTAAAATAGCCATCTATTGTTTCCGCGACTCTAGAGATTGATTTCTTATTCTTGGGAAATAAAAAGTTGTCATGTTTATGCAGTTGTCAGAAACTAATCCCTTCTTGTGAATTCGAGAAAGTTTCTAGTGAACTCTGAGCTAGCTTGCATTCACAATTAAGTTTAATATATTCGATAGAGACATAGTCGACCTCAGTCCTACGTCTAAACTATAGTATATATTATTCCAATGCGCAGAGCCTATTGGGAATATAGGAACTACACTACAGTGTGTATATGAATTCTGTCCTTCATTGTTTAGAAGAACTCAGCATCTTCATGCCACATTATACTTAAATAAAATCTAAGAGAGCTTAGTTTCTTTTGTATGTATAGAAGTGGAATTTGAAAAACATTAGTTCATCATGTGAGATTACAGTACAATATTCTGGATTTTGATAAGGAGTCATTAGCTGAGAAATAAAAAGAAATATCTTGAGAATAGGTATTTTTACAGTAAGAGAAAAATTAAACTGTCTCTTGGAAGCACTTTTTTGTATCTATGTCCTATTGTTCTTTTCCTAATGTCGTCTCTTCTCATTTCTGTATCTAGCTAGCTCATTACTTATATTGGTCAAGAATAGGACCAGTATCTATTTTGTAGTTTTCTACCCAAATACTGGCCAAAAAAAAAAAACTAGTTCTAAGCTGATGGCCTGATTTGGAGTTTGGTAAACGTGTACTCTACCGAACTGTGATATTCCATCCAGCCTATTACAGGTACCACATGATATAATGCGCTTGTACTATGGATGTAGGGATATGCATCACATTTGTAACAGAGTAGCCTATCTGCCAAATTCTCAATTTGGCCCAGAGTTAGATTTTATAGCCGACTCAACAACATTGGGCCCGATAAATGAGCAGGGTGTAACCTATTAGTATTGATCCTGTATTCCATAATTATACACCTACTATTGGGTCCAAAGTTTTTCTGCCTAAACAAAAACCTAGATTAGAACTATGGACTGCAACCCCATTATTGTTTCTTTTTGCGAAGTTACTCAAAAAAATCCATTCTTGAATTGTTAAAAAAATATCCAGTTTGTACATATAAAATGCGTCTCCAATACACAAGGCATCTCAGCATGTATCGGCACCAGGTACTGCTGAACAAATGACCTATCTTAAATGCAAGATTCTCTCAATACCATAAGCTGGATGTTTTGTCCTGGCAATACTCTTCTCTTGCTTTGTTCTGCTGTGTCTCTCCTGTCTGCAGATTGCTGCCCTTGGCCTCTCTTTTCTTCCATTGTGTTGCTTAGATGAGTAGGTAGACCCAATAAAGCATAACATGGTAGCCTGCCAACATCATTTTGCTTAGGGTTTGATTGACCTGTGGAGTGTTGGCATATCTCAGCATTGTTCGCATTTTGAAGGCTCCTTAACTTTAGTTGTCTCTTGAAGCTTAGTATATCTATGTAGGTTCGTTTTATCATTCAGCTATTACTTGCCACTCTGCCCTGCAACATATATGTTGCAGCTGATTACTGATTACCTGCTGTTCATCATATCAATCTTTTATGTTATTATCTTAATCATATAAGGTGTCAAAATGCCCTGAAGCCTCTCATTATAAATAACAAGCTTCTTCAATGATATGCTACAGGGCCATATTACTCCACAAGCCTAACAATGCTTCATAAATGTGCTCTACATCCAACTAATGGCACTGTTATCAGTGCAACAAGATGTGCTAAATCTTCTTTGAAACAACTAAAATGGAAGGGTTTTTGAACTTCCCCCGGGAATTCTAATCTAGGTCTCTAACTTATACTCCAAACCAATTTGTTGGAACGTGATGGTGGCTGTTCTTTGGTCCCTGATATTGGTTAGGTCCAAAAAGAGGCTACTGCACTTCACTCAAGACTTTAGATCTTACACAAAGTTACATTGGATTTGTGAGGTCTCATAATGATAATAAACTCGATAAATGACACTAAAGACCCCCAATGCAATGCTCTGTTTTGGTTCCCTAAGACATGTTCTGTAGTCAGTTTTTATCACATTGTGTATGTATGTGTCTGAGCATATGTGATTTTTTGTCATTTGCATTAGGTTCCTGCCTTTTCCCATGGTCAGCCAAAATATTGGCACTCTAAAGATACTCATTGTTCATCCGTGGACAACATAGCTCAGGTTCAAGGCCCACATCGGATCACAATGCTTATCCCAGTGCTCATCAAGTTCCTGAAAGTTCACCTATGATTGTTGTGGGAGCTTGGCTATTGCACATATAAACACAATACACTCTTCTTCTTCCCTTCAGCCTGCCAGGAAAATGTCTTATAATTTTGCAATATGTTACTGTCATTAAGCGAATCCATCCAAACCTCCAATATAGATACATAGTATATTCAGTTGGATTAGGGAGTTTAGGGTGTTTATTTTAATAATGTAATTGTAGTAGAACCATTTCTGTGTACCTTTGGCTGTTTTTTCAAAGTTAGAATAAATTTTTGCTAAATAACTGCACATACATGTGATACATTTGTCAATAGTTAATAAGGTATCATCTGGGGTGTTTATTAGGGAACCCCAAGTCTCAGCACACATATGGGTTGAAAGGTTACATTGCCCTGTAAACCTTAATGAGTTTTTGTAGCAAAGCTGCCTTTTTCTGCATGGTCTCCGTGGATCTTCTGGATTTTTCTGGATATTTTAGTGGTGGTATTAGGACTCTGTGCACTGTGGCACTAACAATCCATGCTACAAAATGTGTGCTCTGCCTCTAAAATATGGTCATACAATTGGTTTCACCCAATTTATATAATTACCTTTCCAATAATACATTGTAAGTTGGCATAGAAATTGCTCCTGTGAGGTGAGGTTGAAGTTAAACGACGTATGTGGGCTGCAATGTGTACACCATATAACATATATGACAAAAACTGTATGTCATCACTGTGCTCTGACTGGATTACAGTTTAAAAGCACTGTAATCACACAGGCCGGGGAACGTGCTTTCAGAGTGTAGGAAAACCTACTTTTAAGGATTAGTTAAGTCACACCCAATGTGTGCATCGCAAGCCGAAAGGACTGGATACTTAACATATGCAAATGTGCCATACTACAAATTGCTAATATTATGTCATCACACTGAGAAATGGTCCTAAATCTGTTTTTACTATGTGAGGGAAGGTAAATGTTCCAGGAACTGACCTGGATTGTATTAAAATCATTATTTCTTATCTCTGCATGGGAGTGTGCAAAAGAGAACATTAAAAGTAGCTTTTCTCTGAGATTGAAAAATCTATTTTAAAGGTGAAAGTAAGTTTCTGATACCTTTAGTGGAAGAGTAACTTTAACAAAGTGCATTTTGTGCTGTGTGAGAAAAAACTGGTTCAGTAACAATTTGCCCGAACTCCACTCCAGAACCGCAATACACATTCCTTGATAAGTATTAATGACTCTGTCCGCAAAGGAAAAATTGATTAGCCTCTGGGCCCAGGAAGCCAGTGGTTTTATCAATCAATGACCACTGAACAGGGACTAGCCACTGCTGAGGGGGACAAGAACAATTGGCAGAACAAAGTTCTTAACACATTTTTTGCCAAATGGAGATGGCAGCAATTGCTTGCATTAATTTCCAGGCTCAGGGACAAGGTCACTGTTAGAAATGGGGTCTCTAGTTGGCAGTGATATACACCCTGTCCAAGTGGGACCTTTCCTTCTAGTCAGGATGAGTAAAGTACATACCTAAATTTGCCTGTGATGACCATCTGGTAGCTTAGCATAGAGCAGTCAGGCTAGACTACAGAGGCAATGAGTAAAGCATGTGTGCACACATACAATAACACAGTGAAAACAGCACAAAGGACTCCACACCAGTTTATAAAAATAGCCAATATTTATCTAATCAAAACAAGACCAAAATAACAAAAATGCAACATACATTTATTAAAATATATTTTTTTGCATGGCTGTTGCAAAAATACAGTTCCCAGAAAACAATAGCTCCAACTCGGGCTTTCTCCACATCGTAACAGGTACTAACCCAAAGTACAGAACCAACTTCAAGGAATGCGAGCCGGCCACTGAGTCACACGGATCCCCAGATAAACAGTACATTTTGTGCTAATACAAAAACGGCACCGCACAGCATCAGGGAGGTTATGCAGTGCCTGTGCCGGGCGGTTTTTACTGCCTAATGGAAGTGAGGTGTTGGGTCCTTACTGCCAGAGTGGAGGTGAGGCTTTGGTTCCTTGCTGCTATGCAGAGGAAGTGAAGCATAAGTTCCTTACTGTACAGGGGAACTGATGGGGCATCGGCAGTGATGCATCAGTTCCTTCCAACGGTGTGGCATTGGGCATCATCCACATCGGAAATCAGCTCTGCAATGGTACAAGAGACACACTGGCATCGGTCGGTTTCGAGGCAGTGCTTTGCGCACCCCATGAGCAGTGCCCTCAGCCCCAGTGCAGACAGCAGTCTAGGAGATGAAGTTGGAGTCGATGTGGAGATGGCGTCAGCAGTCATCAGGGCTATGATGATGTTTTGGTCAGCGGTGTGTTCACCCAGCAAGCGGTGACCACGGCATCAGTGCAGACAACAGCATCAGAGACTGCATCGGTAATCCGTTTCTTGAGGTGTGCAGCCCAGCCAACAACTCCAGGGCCCAGTACTGGAATCAGCACCACTTGGCTAGTCAGAACTCCCAGCAGAGGAGTTCAGAGATGCTGCAGATGAAGTCTTTGATCGCCCAACAGGAGGAAAGCACCCATAAGCCCTTGGCGAAACTTCACAAGCAGGATACCCAGCAAAATTCAAGTCCTTTTTTTCTCCGAAGCAGAATCAGCAAATTGAGGCCAACCCAGCAAAGCAACACACAGCAAAGGGGAACTACTTCTCCTCGCAGCTATTCAGTTCTTCTCCTTGGCAGATGTTCCTCTTGATCCAGAAGTGTTCTAAAGTTCAGGAGTCAAAGCCCCACTATTTTCAGCCTTTGTAGTGTGCAGGTTTAAAAGAAAGTCTCTCATGCTTACTAGAAACAGTTCTGTCCTCCAGGTCCAATCATACTACAGGGGGTGGAGACAGCATTGTAAAAGGCAGACACAGCATTATTCAGGTGTCAGTGACAACTCCTCCCACCACTCTAACTCTGGAAGAATATGTAGGGCACAACTCAGCTCCCTTCATGTGAGGGTTTGGAGTGAATGCACAAACAGCCCCTGTCAGCCCCTGTCAGTCTAAACCAGACGTTGATTCCACAAGCAGACAAAGGCGCACAGAATGGTAAAGCAAGAAAATGCCCACCTTCTAAAAGTAGCATTTCCAAGCACACAATTTAAAAACCTTCTTCACTAAAAGATGTATTTTTAAATTCCGAGTTCAGGGAACATAAATTCAAATCTCTAGATATTCCCAATCACAATTTACATCTGTAAAATTTTACAAGGCAGCTCTAATGATAGCTAATGGAAGAGCTAGTCCTTGCAATAGTGAATAACGAAATTGGCAGTTCATGTCCTAACGTTCACATACACTGCACCCTATCCATGGGGGTACCTTGGGCTGAATAAATTACGTTACAACGCATACATTCACAACGCATACCATTACCACAAAACTTTTACAAAGCAGGATCCATTACAATGCATGCCATTACAACGCATGCCATTACAACGTAAGTATGGGTAAGTATTTTTTTTTCTTTTAATTAATGGGAAAGTAATAGTAGTGTAAATGTTGGATAGTGTAGGGGTTAAAATTACTATTCTAACTCCACGGGGGTGTAATAGTAGTGTAAGTGTTGGATAGTGTAGGGGTTAAAATTACTATTCTAACTCCAGGGTGTGTAATAGTGGGGTAAGTGTTGGATAGTGTAGGGGTTAAAATTACTATTCTAACTCCAGGGTGTGTAATATTGGAGTAGGTTTGGATAGTAGAGGGGTTTAAATTACTATTCTAACTCCACGGGGGTGTAATAGTAGTGTAAATGTTGGATAGTGTAGGGGTTAAAATTACTATTCTAACTCCAGGGGGTGTAAGAGTGGGGTAAGTGTTCGATAGTGTAGGGGTTAAAATTAAATTAAATACTTACCCATACTTAGGTTGTAATGGCATGCGTTGTAATAGCATCTATGCTGTAATGGCATGCGTTGGAATGGCATGCGTTGTAATGGATCCTGCGTTGTAAAAGTTTTGTTGTAATGGTAGTGCGTTGTGAAAATTTTGTTGTAATGGCTGTTTCCCCCTTGGCCCTCCGTTAAGGATGCCTTACATGCAGTAAAAGGGAAGATATGGGGCTGGCAAGTGGGTGCACTAGCCAGGTAGACATGACAGTTTAGAACTGCACTCACAGACACTGCAACGGCAGGCCTGAGACAAATATACAGGGCTACACATGTGGGTTGCACAACCAGTGCTGCAGGCCCACTAGTAAAATTTGATTTACAGGCCCTGGAAATACGTGGTGCATGTTACTAGGGACTTACCAGAAGATCAAATACCCCAATCATGGATCACTAATCAGAATTACAATTTACACAGAGAGCACTTGCACTTCAGAACTGATTAGCAGAGGCAAAGTACTCAGAGTCCTAAAGCCAACAAAAAAAGGGTCAGAAAAATAGGAGGCAAAAGACAAAAAGGTCAATGGATAAACCTGCAAAAGGGTCTGGTCAAACAATAAACAGCCACAGTGGCAGTGAAGAAGGGTGGTTCATAGGAGCATGCTTGACGGCTTCTGTGGTACTTGCTGCATGGGTGTCTTAGCAGTATGATATTTATGCATCAAATCCTAACAGAGATAATTTTCCATTCGTTTAAAATGTTTCAAATATTGAAATTCATCCTCTTACTAAATCAACAGTTTGACAAGTAGCATGTAAAACCTATCTTTTAGTGCAAGCTTTAAGTTCAATTTATGATTTATGAACAATAACTAGTGCTTAGTGCTTTATTTAATATAGTTTACTATTATAATATATGTCTTTGAAAATAATAACTAATACATAGTTGCTTGAAATATGGCGTTAATGCAATAGATTGACTTACCTTTGTTCCACATTCTGTGTCTTACGTGCCTTGTATATGCTTATAAGTTCTGTTTTAGACACGTGAGACAGACAGCGAGGATCAGAGCCATTAAGCAACATTTTTAACCACCTGGTGCCTTATTACCCCAAGTGCTCTGGTGCTGCATGAGTGTTTGAACCCGCTTTGCGTGCCCTCTGGCCCTTTGGTATTACAGAAGGGGCCGCGGATGCCTCTGGGGCCCCTCCGGAAATACAGATAGTGCTGGTGCACATAAAGCGCCAGCTCTATCTTTAGGGGACGTTCCCTCATTTACAAGGAGACGCGCCCCATGCACATGAGGGAATACCTTTGCTTCTGCACCTGAACTGTATTACAGAGGTAGGCACAGAGGCAAAGAAGCTGTAATGAGGCGCACTGACAGTGTGTCACCTAAAAGGTGGTGCACTGTCAGTGCGCCCCCTGAGAGCAGCCCTCTGGACTGGGATAGGGGGCCCTATGGACCCCCAGACATCACCTTGCAGACAGGTGCAATCACTGACTGCACCCGCCTGCAAGGGGATCTCTAATCCCTTTAAAAATTCAGGCGGGTTGAAGCCTGCACTGTGAAAACTTGGAGCAGCTTCAAAGCAGCTAGTCCGTTGTTCACATGCTGCCCTCGGGTAGTGCATTAATCATAATACAGTGCTCTTTCCTTCATTGCACTAAGCTGCGTCCCGTAGAATGGAGGAAAATGCGCCACATGTATAATCCGGTCCCTGGATTCAGAAAATTATCCACAGTATCCTTCCTGTTTCTGTTTAATAGGGTTGAGACACCTTGCTTTTAAAATAAGCCTGACTATTTGATAGCTAGTGCCCTCAAGAACGTGTCCTACTTTTCACTGTGATCACAAGAAAGTCATAATGCAACAGTTGACAAAGCACTTTTAATGAAATGGCACACTAGGCCACAAGACTGCTGGTAATGAAGGCAATGTAAATGGTGCAGCTTGGTTTGAAGGTGCTAAAGGCCACCAAAGGGGGGGGCAATGGAGTTCCACAGGGTGGGGGAGATGTGACTATATTTGTTTCGGATAAGACACACTGTGGCATACAGAATACACTTAAGGGATGCCAGTCTGGGAGGTCATCGAACTTGGTATTGCCAGCGTCCAGATGCGAAAGTTTGAGGGCCTGAACAGCAGTTCTGAAGTTGCTTTCTGGAGGGTATGTTTTCACTTTCTTTAGAAGAGGGAGCTGATCCCAGGTAAATGAGCTAGTACCAGGCTACCCTTGTTCTTTGGCAATTTTATCCTTAAGGGTGTGGTTGGTGTTCAACATTAATGCAAGTAGCTTGCCATTCTGTGAAAGTTGGCGTTTGAAGCCAACATATCAAGGCTGTTTGTGCCTGCTTCCCATGCTTAAGAATGTGGAGAGTTTACCCATCCACCTGACTATAGATACCACCAAGACTGCACTCCCCTTTATTGGGTGCTGACCTACAGCGTACCTTATTCCCAAGGACTTTGGCCCTGTGAACTCATTCAGCAAATACCATATCTGCCTCTGTTATGTTCCCTACACACACTGTCAAGGATCTATTGGACATCACAGGTCAGCTCTGACCGAGTTGGAATAAAGAACTGAGGGGTATATTATCAAGGGGGTTTATCTCTGCTTTTTTGGCTTTAAAAGCCAAGAAAGCGGAGATAAAATGATCTCCCTATTACCTAGCTGTTGCTAACACCAGTTAGCGACAGCTAGTAGGAGATAGCGACCATCTTGGGCCCCAGTTTGCATGTCAGTGATATTTATCACTAATGACATGCAAAGTGGGCGTGCCAAGATGTTAGCGACTGGAAACAGTCGCTAACATCGCTATCTCCTATTACCAACTTTTGGAGATATTCGCGCTAAGCGCGAATATCTCCAAAAGCTAACACCTGCCCTGAGCATTTCTTAGCCATGTTATCCAATGGGAGGTGGATAACATGGCTAGGAGCAAATCTCCGCAGCTCAGCGTTAATTTTTTCACGCTAACCAAGCAATAGCGATAATTATCGCTATTGCTTGGTAATATGCCCCTGAATGCTAAGAATTTAACCTGGGTGTGAAATTCCACTCTGCTCACGGAGTTTGCAGACTTTTTACCACTCCACGCTCCGCCTAACACGCGCAGTTCCATAAAACTCTTCTCCATGTAGTGGAGCATAGCATTTTTCCTCACTCGCACTCGCCAGCATTAAGTTGGCGAGTGCAAGCAGGAAAAACCTTGCTCCAGACCACCTCACTGAGAGATTTCTAAATGTGGGCTGTCGCGGATGGCTGCTACCACTCATGTTGAGAACCCCAATCGCACTGTCACCTAAGTGTAACATCTACTCGAGCAGCAGAAAGAAGAAGCACCCTCTTAAGCTGCGCATGGTGCCATTCTGGCGAAAACACCCCCCACTGTTACTCGTGTGCATAATTATCGATCTGCAGTATAAGAAGAGTCATATTGTCAATTAGTGTTATTTTCAGTAGAAAAGTAAGTTGCATTCACTTTACTATGGTACTGAACCTTAAAAAAAAATAGAAGTCTTATATTCCTATGTCATAACACTGCTCATGGAGTAAGCCATAACAACTTGCCTTTACAATCCCCCGAGCCAAAAGGAGACGTTCTTGGCATGTCAAGGAGCTCGCACAAGCATCTGGTTCGAGAGGCCTAGGGATGGCTGGCAACTTCAAGGAGTACCTTGTCCCCCAACTTCCTAAGGCGGTAGTAAACTCGGACGAGGGCGGAAACTGATGCAATTTTAAAATAGTGACCCCTTTACCTGATCAATTTGAAATTAATTCATGTGCATAATACTGTGTTCACACCAATAAGGTGTGTCCTGTGTTCTGTCTGATTACATACACATGAGTTCACAAATCTGAACACCCTAATGGAAAACACTCTCGATCAATACAACAACCAGCTATTTTGGTGGCTTACTAAGCTGTTCTCTCCATCACAGGGAACAATAATGCAACAGAAAAGGAAGCCTTAACTAATGCAGCAGTGTCAGGAATTCTACTCCTTAATTGGGATTTTAGTTTATATATGTATATATATATTTTGAATCTAATTATTTTCTCGTTGTCAACGTGTTGTGCATCAGTAGAGCTAAAGTTACACAATGAGGGTGATGTATAGAGGTATATGGAAAAGATGTTGTACATCCATTTCCTAAATTGATTTTGTGCTTGCACATTCTAATTGGTTATTTGCACTTGCAATTTATTATTGATGATATGTAATTGGGTGAAGTTTATCACTTAGTAGAATAGTCTGGAGGCATAATTAGCAAGTTTCTAAGGGACTCTTTGTAATTAAGCGGCCTTTCTGATTTTCCTGGGGGACTGTGCCTCTGTACTAATGTCAGGATTGCCATGTAAGGTACTTGAAAACTACTGCTGAACAGGATTACTAGGTAAGTGTGTTATATCGACCAGGGATCTCACTGTGTGGTCCCAGTGCTTGCAAGGAAACGATGACCGGCCCTTGAATGATGGTGGGAATATAAAAAGCCACAGATGACAAAATAATTTTTTAAGACTTGTTTTCATTTTTTATTTATGAGCTTTAATGTGTTACATGCCACATGGATCCGCTTTCAAGTCAGTCACTTTGAGGTGAATGAAAGTGTACAGGAGGAGGCTAGAGTACTTTGTTCTGATGATAGATACTTATTTCCTGTAAATACTTATTTCCTGTGTGGTGTTTAGTGCTTGTATCCAAACTAATCATGGTTAGCCAAGTCTTAGTCAGCCCCGATGTACAACATGCTTGTAAAAATATTTCGAAAATTGTTTGTTCAGTATTTAAATTACCAGCAGCCATTTCAGAAATATTGATGAAATGCCTGGAGGTTTTAGTGAACGAATGGTTGAAACATAATTTCCAGCATTCATTTCCGTAAATCTCCAATGGCTGCGAAAGGCTGCAGGAGCTCTTTGAGTTAATTAATAGGAGGCGTTCAGTATTACTGGTACACCTCTGGGGATTTTAACCGCAGCTCCAAAAAATTATACATGTTTACAATGCTTCTGAGCGAAACAAAATGTCCTTGAAGCCCAGGGCGTGTGAAGTTGTGAAGTATTTTGTTTCACAACTTTGCCCTTGTTTACTTTCAAACTTTTCATGCTTTGAAGAAAGGGGGCATGTTTCACTGCTGTTGGAGTTTCCACTGAGAGTTGCCAGAGGCAGACAGCGGATGCTTGGCAGCCCCACAATAGCAATTGCCATGTCATGGGCAGGACTGTGGGCAGTAGAGGGTTGCAACACAAAACATATACTGGAGGGCATTGTATTGTCAGCTATATCATATTTGGCTTGCTGACTACTTCTAGATGTGGGTCATCAAAATATTATTGAGAAGTCATCTCACCCTCAACTTATCGAGGCATGCTTCATCATTTGACAACCTCTCACACCGGGGTAGGAGAAATGCGCCCTGTCAGACCCGACCAGGGAAAGCTAGTCTATACCTGGGAGTTCTTAGAAAGCTCAGATCAGGACAATACACTGGGTCCTATTTTTTTTTTTTGGGGGGGGGGGGGTACAAAAGTGAATATAAAATATACATAGAGCTATACTCAAAATATTATTTATTCAACACTTACCTCTGTTATGTTTAAAACCTTAAAAAGAAACGGTCATTAGGTGAAATACAATGGATCATCTGACCTAGTATTTACATGTTACCAACATGTTTTGACCTCTGTATGAGCCAAAAAAGGTCTAGGATCATCTTCAGGGTATAACAACTATAGGGCAATGATGTACATTCAAACCATGCAAGAAGATTAAAAATGTGCACCCTACCGGTCCCTCTAACGGTTCAGAGAATACCCCTGTCATATTTATCTGCGGGCTCCATTGCTAAGTGCAGGGCACATTACAGCAGTGGTAAGGATAGGTGACTACATTGCGCTGATCTCCTGATGAATGTGTGACTATGGAGGAGGTCAGGTGATCGATTGTATTTCACCTTATGACCGTTTCTTTGTAAGGTTCTAAACATATTAAAGAGGTCATGAAGTAGTAGTGGTTTCTATAATACATTTGTTTTTATCTCATTCAAAGCTAACTCAAAAGCATTCATCCAGCTATTTGTTTTTTGTTGGGATAGAAGTTTGAATTTCTTTCCATATCCAAGAGCGCAGTGTTCCCTGGTCGTACAATCCTAATAGTGACATATACTTAAGTAAGGAAACAGGTTGAACTAGTGCATGGTTAAGCAAGCCAAAATCCAGCCGTGTCTGGGACAGAGAAGGCGAAATGCTTTACCTTGTACAGAATTGAGAAAGAACACAAACTTCCATTGAAAGTCTTCTATGCCAAAGCTAACTGTTGGGATGAACTTAGCCTTTATCACTGTAAGAAGAGGTGCCAAAGTTGGGCTTTGCAGTTTGCGGTGTAATTATTCAAGGGCTACAACTAAGGAAGTGGTCATTGGCTTTAATGAGTTAAAATGTAAATGATAAGATAGGTGATCCTGCAGCCAGACCCCAGATATTTATAACAGGAGTTTCTTGCTACCAACAAGCCACCCATGAACCAGCTACCTTTCTTTTTAATTTTCCTTCAGAATACTACAATTTGTAAGAATCACGGCCATTTCATTCTCAACACAATAAGAATGGAGATTATTTAAGAGCCTCTGTAGCCTGATTCATCAGGATTACATCATCAGCATTCTGTAATGAAGTGACTTGGCAATACCCCCAGTCTTGTTGGATGTGATTTGGCTGCGTCTTGGTGTGGACTTAGTTAAGATAATAAAAGATTAGAAAGCATTGGGGCAAGTACACCCACTTTTTTGAATCCCCTCTTGGCTACAATTTTGGATGACAAGCCGTTGTTAGGCCCAAGGTTGACCTTGGCCCAATTGCTTGAGTATAAAAGTTGAATGGCACATAAGAAATTTGCAGGTATGTTACGACCGGCCAGCTTTCTCCATAGAAGATTTCAATTAATATGGTTGAAGGCCCAGAGAACTAGACAAAACAGGTATATAAAATCAGTTTTTTTAATTTATGATATATTTCTGGGCAATGATTATGAGCGCCACCAAGTTATCTGTAGCACTAGATTTAGCTGTGAACCCTGTTTGATTAAATGAAATTAAGTTTTTTCTTTCCACCCAGTCTTCCAAATCAGCCAATAGAAAGCTTGGGAAGATCTTTTAGTCCACATTCATAAGGGTGCTGATACAATAACTGTCAGAGTAGACATAGGGGACTTTTTTTGTATATTAGTTGAATCACACCATGATTCTGGTATCACCTTCTCAGATAAACAGAAACTGAATAAAGTATGGAAGTGGGTGCACCAAAACTCACAATCTTCTTTGTGTACAGCTGCAGCTGCAGGGAGCCCATTTGGGCCAGGTGCACTGTTTCCTCGGCTTTTCTCAATTTTAGCAATGATTTCACTTGGGAAAAAGGAAAAAGGTGTTATAGTGTGATCATTATCTATCAGGAGTGGCTTTGGATCTTGGATTATATATAGGGATTCAATGTTCTTCACCCATTGAGTGCCCGATATCCAACTGCCTCTACGGTGCGGAGTTCACGGTCTAATTTATTGATAGAGCTGTATTTAGAGATTTGGCTTGGTATTCCCCAGTGCATAACTGTTCTCCTCAAGCCGCCCTTCTTCTGATATGATTTGCCAAGTTAAGATTAAAATCACCTGTAAGTGTTCTAGCATTTACGTTTTTCTGTTTTTGCATGGAGCTTGGTTTAATGTCGTCAGTTAAAATATTAGCTCAATTTAGCTTCCAAAGTCTCAATTATGCATTATTTAGCCAAGTATGTGTGGCGAGTTTGCTTCTTCTGAAAGATTTACCCAGTGTCACATATATTAAAAGGCCACCCTTAGGGTGCACATTTCTCTGCTGCAGTAAAAATTTCACATAGCCCTCCAGTCACAGTTCCCCCATGTATCATGTCTCTTAAAGGCACACTACATCAAAACTCTTAAAATATGACTTCAGTTCTGCATCTAAATGGAGTTTTTTAGTTTTTCATATATTCCATGAGATAATGGACATGAGCCATGGATTCTTATGAAGAGGCTTATTATCGCAATAATTTGAATTTTACGTGGTCCAGTCAAGCGGGAGTTGTTGTACCAAGTTTTTTGTCATGTTGATGATATGAGAGTCTTTATTTAGGCAGCGCCAATCAGTTTTATTTTGTTTGTGATTAGATGCTTGCCAATTCCAGGTCATCAGACTGAGAATTTGAGCAGCTTGAAAACTAACAAAGGCAACCTTGTGAGCTAATTAATGCAATCACTACAGCATTAATTTGGGAAGACTCACTGGTTCCACAGGCACCTACCTCAGCTTTCAGCAATGTGGTGGTTTTCATCATACACTGCTTAAGGCGATGTTTATCCTTCTTAAATGATTTCTGTTCATAATCATCGGCTTATAGAATCTCGAGTTACTGTTCCTTGGGCATGTAGGATATCATTATTCCCCTTTCTGCAAAGACTGTATGTTATGAGAGCACCAATTCTGTAATTGTAGCTGAAGACCTGGTCACCAACGGGGTCTCATGGGGGTCCACTGGTTTAATTTCAACTACCACTATACCAATAGATGAGAAATGACTCAGGTCTTTCTGTGCGGCTACAAGTTTCAGAATGTTGTGTCTGTTTAGGGTGTCACTACTGCTTGGTTTTTCCCCTTGGGTACCTTACATAATTTGTTTGGAGACAAAAGGGGGCATATTTCAGTAGAGGCTTATCTTCCAATATGTTTAATAATTTCAAACCGATATTAGATACCTGTGATGAACCATTAAGAGTAATCACTTGTTTTTTGTCCATGCTGTGATGGTGGTCAATCCCTTTCTCGATTGGTGTCAGAATATTCCAAATTAACATCCGTTAGTTCCCAGCAATTGATTGCTTCTTGACCATTGCTGATATTCGATGATTCCAAAATGCTAATTTGCTCATTGGCTGTTAGTTGCAAAGTTGAAGTTGAGTTTGAGGATCGAGTTGCCAGATGATTTTCTCTTTCAGATAAATTAAGTTGTGACCTTTTCTGTTCTGTAAGAACCATCATATGAGTAGTACAGATAGTATTATGTTCATGTTGTGTTTGTCTGTGGCAGTGACCATAGTGAACCTCCTCTTAGGCCTTTAAGTTGTTTGTACAATTCTGAGATCAATTATCAGCAGGATCTCCTTTGGTTTGTTTGAAAATTGGGAAAAATCAGGTAGTAGTTTCTCTTAACTTCAAAGCCTATCCGTTTTTGAATTTTTTTTTCTTAGTCTTTCCAGTTTACTTCTTGAGGAAGTGGAAACTTTCATAGGGAAATTTAATGAAGGACCTTTATTGCAAAGGCTTGAAGTTTCAGAAAATTATAACATTTGTATGTCAGGTGCATGCTCATTAGATTTGGACAATTTGGTCCCCTTGTTTTCCTCATTATCCTGACTTTTGTGTTACCTTTGCTATCACACACAATGTAGTATGAGCCGGGGGCTCAATTAGGAATGGTTGAGGAAGGTTTGCAGTAATAATCCTAAAGGTTCCAGACAGAGGGGAACCGCAGAGTGAGTGACATTTGTAAAAGGAAGAAAATGTGCCTTAATGGATTTACCTTCCTCGAACAGAGTAGATACAATAACAGGGAATTCCATTACGTTTTCCACAATGCACAATGGGGCTCCATGTGCACTTTAGGAGTTGACATCAATTAGCAGTAGAATGCAGTTTCCTGGACTCACTGAATAAATATTTCACTGTTGAGTGCAATTTCTCAAATAGTGATTCTTTAATGGCGGTATATTGTGCCAAACACTCCAGCAGAGAAATTTGTGTACCAAATTTATTCAATTGAATCTCAAATGCTTTTGCGGTAGTGTTCAATGTTTGGGACAAGCGAACCTAGAGGTCTTATTCCAACACCCTGCGGTGCTAGCAGGATAGTTGTATACCATCTTCTGAATTTCATGCCGTAAATGGTTCCAGAGCTCAGTTTTACTGTCGTCCTTTAGTCAATCAGGTGTGCAGCCACTCAGTGATGTTTCTTTTTTTGGTTTAATCAGGAGTTTAATGCACTGGAAGGCAGTGCCTTGTGAAAAAAAGGATAGAGAGTGCTTACTTGTGACCTCAGTTATTGGGGGATAGGGGTAAGCTCCCTCTCCACAGGGGATAAAGGTAGAATCTGTTCTGCTGCCATCAAAGCCTTCTTATTTTTAGCAGATCAGGCCATGGTTTTTATTGGTGGGGATTTTAAAGAAGATTTGGGTCTAGACACCAGGGTGTTAGACATTCCTGCCTTTTTTAGCTACCTGATTTCAGCATCCATCCTGCCCCAGAAAGAGTTACTTCCCCTTAGAGTGGACCTTTAATCCAAAAACTCAGATTAGAACCAGCTGCTTCGTGCTTATGCGGTTCAAAAACTCCTTGGAACTACCCTAACCGAGCCGTTCAAGGGGGCAGGTTGCTGAGATTCTAAACTTTGAGAGGCAAGGGGCAAAGGTATAGGAAGCAAGAAATGGGGGAGAGCTCATTAGGCCTGCAAGCCACACTAATACCTGGTCCAGCCGCATCTGCAGACATAGGGCTCAACCACAACACAGCAGTAACTAAACCGCCACTCCCCTATTTGCTTTACTTTTCCTCGCCCAGCTGCTCAGCAGTACACCAGCACCAATGCTGTCTTGCTATTAAAATAGCTGATAGCCAGAGTACTCTGCAACCTCTGCAAAAGAGCCGAGCTTGCCACTTCTGTCCACTCCATCTGCACCCGGTCATTGCAGCTCAGCAGTGAAGCTGAGAAATTTTCAAACCGCTCCCAGGCCAGAAAGCAAATGAAGAACCCATGTGGGCTGAGAGCGGAGCCTGAAGACAGCTAAGATGGCTATGAAGTGCGGCTTCGGGATGTGGGGGGTGATGCACGCAATGACATCTCCTCCTCTCTCCAGAAACACTGGTATCCCCCTCTCTCACTTAGCATTCAAGTCATATTTTTGGCACTCCGGTGGTGTAGTGTGCTGGCCCATATTTACACCCTGTGTTGCTTTTCTTGGGCTTGTAAATATGGCCCCCCTTCATGCATTGCTCTGGGTGTTGCTGTGGGTGTTTACACGCAACACCCAGGGAATCTGGTGCATTCCCTGATTTACAAGGGTTCGTAAATCTGGGAATACATCTGAATCTAATACCACCCCAGGGGAGGCAAAACAGTGACACAACGAGGAGAAATACCTTTATTTCTCCTCGATTGTTCCTCTTTCCATTCTGCAGCATACATAAAAGGTAAACACCATCAATGATTGTTTTTGTGCAGGAAGTTGTCTTTTCCTGCATAATAACAATCATCCCTGCAATGCAGGAACCCTTGTACCATGGTGCAAGGGCGCCTGCATTGGCGCTAGGCAGCCTATTGTGGACCAGTGCAGAGGAGATCACAAGGATGTGTCATATTGCTTTCAAAAAATGTTTTATTGAGTTTTGTGAATACGAAGTATGTAGTAACTTGGGTCCAGACTGAAGGTAGATTTCAGGTAGATTTATTAGCACAACTTACAAGCTATTACAAATAGGATGAAAGCCCCAACAGGAGCGCCTGGCTAGGTGCTCAGCCCAAGACCAACTGTGTTGAATCCAATCATAACATTCTAGATGACATCACATTTACAGAATTCCACTGGTGGAGTCAAGGAAGAGATGTGAACATACTTATTAAGATATTACATAGTACAATCAGGATACTGTGATATTTGATATCCAATATACACATGTTCAAAGGAACAATAAACAAAGCTCTGTATTGCAGTATACTGAGGTCCGTCATAAAGGCATTTAATGATAGAAATTTACCATCAGGGTACATGTCCCCCATGTTTTGTGATGCCTGCACCCGACATTATGCTTAATGCCCCCTTTTCATGTGTTACCGAAATGTCCGGGTGTGCAACAATCGGCAGAGCTGATGCATATTGGTTCACAACTCCAGCGCGAGTTCCCAAAGCTCTCTACAATGTTCTACAATGTGATTTTGACTCTTCAGCGATCTGAGTTTTTCAGCCAGAGGGCGACTACGCCTACCTCCCTCGCCATACCGCCTCGCTACCCACCTCCGAGATCTATGCTGTGACTCGACCAGCAGTTTCATCATATTCAGAAATGAAGTCCCTAGTTTGGGCCAGCAATGCAGGATGCGGCATTTATGCTTATGCACATTCTGAATCCCGTATCTTATCTTCTAATAAATCAATGTCTCTCCTGTGTAGCCCACATCATCACGTCAACCTCACCCACAAAATGTGGGCAATGGATGGCGGAAATAGAGTAGGATTTTAATCGGATGGTATGTTTGGCCGGCAGAGCTGCACTAAGGTGCAGCCATCTTGCCATGCACCGTCTAGCGCCCCCATATTGCTTTAAATATGTTGCATCCCTGCACTTTCCGAATGAAACAGCTCGGTGCACCAAGATGGCTTGCAGCGCCGCGCCATTATCTTGTAAATATGCAATTTTATGTGTGAGGATTTCTTAATAGCTCTAATGATTCTTTCCAATTTGAAATAGGTGATGTTTTATCAAACGCTAATGTGTTAAAGCTGCATGTGCAGTGTATATTAAATCCAAATATATGCCTCTTTTATTTAGGTACGTTTGTCTTCAGTATATATTTTAATTGCTCCCTTATTCTACTCGTAGCCAGCATGTGATTCATCCTGGAGAGTCATGCCCGGGACATTCGTAAGGCACTGATTTAAGTTAGGCTATTTTGGATCTCTAAATGGTCCATAGTGGAAGTCTTTTGTTTTAATCTCTTAGAAGGTGCAGTGTATGGCGTGTGGTTGTGTCTATTATCCATGTGTTTGCTCCTTTCACGCATGAGCATCTGTACAATTTACAGTAGGTTGTTCAGAGAGTGTTGTTTTAAGATGGTTACCAGGCCTTCTGCTATGTGATGCCAAATCTGTGTGTTATTTCTGTCCGATCAAAAGTTCAACTTTTTTTGCTTTATAGCAATCCCCTGTATTAGGCTTGTAAACAATGAATGACTAAGCAATGAGTAAACTGCTGAGTCTTGCAACATAATGCAGGTTACCGTCTGAGTGGCAGAGAAGATGTTGCAAGTTTAATTTGATGTGATGGATTTAGAGCACAGGAGGGTATCCTAGCGGAGGAAGGTAATCAGATCTCCATATTAGCCCTTTGAGCATGAAGTAGTAGTTCGGGGCCTGTGTAACCTGTTACAACTTCTAGAAGTGTTAATGCCATTCATTGCTCATTATCACAGCTCACATGATATGCATACAAAACACATTTTGCAGCTGTATTCCAGCCTACTTATAGCATGAAAATCTGATGGATGAAGTACCTTAGCACCTGATTCACAAAGGTAAACGTATTATTTTGTGTAAGTTTACGATTGTTTGCTATTCACTAAAGGATTTACGAGAAGAATCTTTACGAGTACGGGGACTCTGCACATAAAATGTCCTATCTTTTTATGTGTGGATACTCTGCCCTACTAAAGATGCTAATCATAAATCATAAATCATAAATCCCTTTATGAATAGCAAAAAATCGTGAACGTACACAAAAGTTTAAGTTTACCTTTGTGAATCGGGGTGTGTGGTTTCTGCCCCAAACAAGGCGGCGGCGGATCTCTGAGCTTCGTTGTATCACACAGCAACGGACTGGCAATTTGCCACCTTTCTGAATGTACTTGGCTAACGTGGGCATGCATTCTGGATGGTGCTTGTTGACAAATTATTTATGACCGGTGGGTGTCCAGCAAGAGGCTTCCTGGGTACCCATGGGCTGTAGCAGTGAGTTCTCTCAGATGTGAGCGGCTTCCATTTTGTAAGTGTACCACTCATTATCTCTGCCCCCAGTTGCTTTTGCCTGATACTTTGTGACACATTTTAACATGTGTAGATCAATGGGTGAGAGAGGAACAATGAAAAAGGGGAGCTAGTTAATTTCTCCGGTGGAAATCACAATAATCAAGTAGAACTGACTCCAACCTAGAAGTCTCTAGTTCATGTCTATGGGAAACCAGTGGGTTTTTCTAGAGGACCCTCACTCGCCAACATAGTTGGTTGCATGCTTCACCATTGGGTCCCACCCAAAGTGCTGAGTGCACTTCGGGTGTGCTACAACGCCTGGGTTAGAGCGGAGAATTTTTTTATGTGGTGTGGTGAAAGTGATGTTAAAACAGCCTATAGGGTCCCTTGATAAAATGAATTTAATGGTGGGACCTATGACAGGATTAACCCCTCTCATGCTGGTGACGGAACCGTTCCGTCACAAGCCTCCGTTGGGCTGTGCTGGAGACGGAACGGTTCCGTCACGGCATGCTTGCCGCGCCTGCGCGACACGAATTCTGCGCCTGAGCTGAGCGTTCTGAAGAGCAGGCGGGGCCGTGATGGAACCATTCCGTCACAAGCACAGCTCACCCGCCGGCCGTGACGGAGCAGTTCCGTCACCAGCACGGGAGCGCCACGCAGCCCCGCCTCCCCCTTAGCGCTGCGGCAGAATTGCCGCCGCATTGAAGGGGTTAAAATAAGATGATGCGGATATGTCTAGAGTTTTATTGTATGACTCTAATATCCTGGAAATAGGTCTACATGTTTGAGCCAGTCTCTTAAAGAGTTCTGGCATTTGTCAGGACCCGTTGAGAAAGGTGTGGCAAGAATTTTGTGTGTTGGTCAGGGTGTCCTGGCCAATTATAGTGAAAAAAAGTGTCGCACGCGCTAAGGTAAAAAAGAAAAAAGTGGGGGTGAACCAATTGTTTACTCCTGGTAATGTCGTCGAGACCTGTAAAGGAAGGACACACAAGACACAAAACACATAAACATAAACTTATAGTTGCCAAAACATAAGAAATACATGCACTATTGTGTGCCACACGCAGTTTCAGGTTCGATCATTTCTCCATCTATGTGGTGCTGACAGCATGTTTCACTTGTGCGAGCATCGAACTGATTAGCTGATTTTTATGCACTATGGTGAAAAAAAACACAGCGGCTAGTTTTGCGGCGGGTTAAGTGTTTCGGTTTGTGCAATGCTTACAGTGGTGAATTTGCCATGTGCAGCATAAATCCTGCAAGGGGGCAGGGCCTGTAGTCACAGGCTGAAATATAGAAAAATAGGGAGTGAAAAGTTATTTAGTGGAATCTGGTGCAGAGAACAGCCCTCTTGTGCTGATCCGGAAATTAAGTCTGGGAGCTCCACTTCATCAAGTTTCACTGCCCTCTGATAATACCTGTTGCGACATCGGTTCGGGAATCCGTCGTTGTAAGGTTGCTGTGGAGACCCGTGTTATATGTATAGTCTCCTGCCATCTAGGGCTGGTGAGTGAGCGATCGCGTAATCACGTGGGGGCATGGTCGTGTCATCACTCGGGCGTGGTTAGTAGAAAGGGAGGACTATGCCTCTAGGAACAAAATGTATTTAAAAATTATTTTTTGTTTGAGAAAATTTGTTAAATATAAGAACCAGCATTTAGAAAAGAATTGTGATGTAGGAATAACCTATCCATGTTGCGGTCTAGGCATAGTTAGATTATGTATATGCTGTTAGGAGTTTAGCTGTGATTCAAGGATGCTGATGTCTGCAAAAGGAATATTGTATGGGAATATTAGGGAATCTTCAGACCAGAACACATCATGGATCATGATGTGCATAAACAATTGTGGTAATATCAAAAAAGAGAAATTTATTTTATGCCGATTTGATTCCCTAAGTGTCAATAGGGATTGACAGGACTGCCTGCCAGAAGTTAGCCCCTTGGAAGAGTCACACTAGGTGGTGTATTTTGGGCATGCGTCGGGGAGGTCCTGTACCCCTCTAAAGATGAGGGCTGATAGTGGGATGTGTGCTGGATCAGCAATGATTAATGCATTCCATGGGAACTCAGTATTTTTCACCATTATAATACTCATCATTTCTGGAGCCTTTTCCTACTGTGAATCTGTGAGAAAACACCAATATAATTAGCGAGTGGCAGCCATTTTATCAAGGCACCACCCACTCCACAAATTTCTCTACAAACAAGATTTTGAAATATGATTCTGAATAGTGCAATTTGTGTTAATTGTACAGCCTTAATGTTGACTTACATAATGGTTTTCTTCCTTATTTTCAACACAATATTGTGAGTTTTCTCTGCTATACTTCTCTTCTGCTTTTCTCACAGAAGCATTTTGAACACAGAATTATATTTTATTGATGGCCTGACCTTTATTGATTTCTATTTCACTGCTGTTGTGCATTTCTTGAGCTTTTTGTGTGTTAGGTCAGCCAAAAGGTAAATACTAACCTGAATCTACTGGTCGGCGGGAGCGATGAAGAGATGACAGTCTGAAAAGTCCCCTTCATATTTTTCCTGAAGGACATATAAGAACTGCCCTTACAAGGTGAGCACACAGGGGAAAGGGGGAGTTGATAAAATAATAAAGAACAGCCACACAGTACAAGACATCCCTCTAGCTGAATATGCACCTGAGAGAGGTTACCAACGAAGGCTGGTCAGGGTGAGTGCAACCTGCAGGTAAAGGAAGAGTACATCAGAGTTATTACTGTAATTTCAAACACCTCCTTCCCTCCAGCTTTAATCCCCCAACCTCTGACACTCACTCATGTAACACACAAACAAAGCTGGGCTCTTTAGCACACAAACTTTGGAGGCATTGGTCCTGCTTCATACATCCAATTACCAAGCAAAGAAAATAAAAAGAACATCCACATAATCCTGTGATAACTCCTCTCAATGTTAGGCAAGGCAAAGGTATTCAGTTAGCTAAATACCTAAAGCTAAGGTTATTCCCTACAAGCAAGTTTGCACACAGCAGAATGCATAAGTGTCAAAGTTGTGTTTAAGAGCGGGATGTAGGAAGCCATGAATCTTGCTAGACTGTCAAAGAATTCTCCAATGCACGATAACACAAAGCTGTAATAAAAAATAAATAAATATCACATAGAAAGACTCTCCCCGAAAGTAGAAGAGGGTGTGTAACTTACCACATGGAATCTTCTTAATGGACGGAGCTTAAATGGCATACTTAAATGCAGGCCATGAAAGAAAAAGGGACGTACTCTCAACTGAAATGAAGACTCACTAGCAGAATCCACTGATGAACTCAGTGTGTAGAGTAAACGCTGAGCAAAGGGCTCCCTGCCAGCACGGAGGAAACAGGAGCCAGCAGGGAAAAATATTAGCAACATTCCAGCTGTGCGTAATCCATTAACCAGCACAGGGAACTCTGCCACCCTCATAGCAGGGATGCAGCCTGAAAATACGCCCACACTGGAACATAGTCGGTGTTGGGGAACCACCCACCAGAAGTGGCTCGAGACAACTAGTCCAGAGTCCAATAGTCTCAAATCCAGTGCCACTACTGAAAAGCTTCAAAAATTTGAAGACTGCTTGATCGTTAAGGAGGGTAAAATGTTTGAAATGGAGAAAATTCTAGCAATCTTCAAGACAGCACACCCAAAATTCCCTTTCTGGAACAAGAAATTCAAAAACTTAAGTTGCATACTGAGGATCTTGAAAACTGGAATAGATGGAATGATCTTCACTTATATGGATTACAGCAGAACCTTGATGGTCCTGACTTCCTTGCATTCCTGAAGAAGATTCTACCTGATCTTCTTGGTTTTCTGAATACTCCTTCTCTTGATCGTCTTCAGCCTCATTCTCTTAGACCCTGAGGTATCATCATGCTATTTTTGAAATTTACAGCTCTTTTATGCGTCTTGAAAGCAGCCAAAGAAAAGTGTCACCTCATTTGCTCTGGCCACAACATTTTCATCTCTCTAAACCTCTCTAATGCAACAAATGCTAGAAGAAACGAATTCATTGCCCTATGGCAATTAAAACATTCACTATGGCATTCTATATGCCTGTCTCTGAAAAATTACTCATGAGGGGCCTCACGCTCCTTTGATGATCCTGCTAAATTAAAAACTTTCTTCAAAATGTTGTTCAACAATCCTAAGAATTGTGATATGTGCATGCTTTTCTTTTCATTATTTTCCATTATTTCTTGTGTATATCGCTTCTTTTAATATACTTTACTCTTTATCTCCTGATGTTGCTCTAACACTGGTGCTGACAAGTCTCATGCTCACTAGATTTCTATCCTTGATCTGTTTCTTAATCCTCTTCTTTATAAGTCTTTCTTATTTCTGTCCCTATCCTTTTTTCTGTGACTATGTGAGGGCTCATTTATCTTCAATTATTATTGTTTGTATTTCCTATTCATTTTGTTAAGAATAAATGGTGTCTTTTTTTTTGCCTTTCCGTTTTTACAGCTTGTCAACCATGTTCCTGTCTCCCCATTCATATTAACCACTATGTTTAATGTTGTGTCGTGGAACATTTGTCATCTGGGACATCCAGTCAAAAGAAAAGGTACTCTCTCGTCTGTCAAAATTTAAATCACATGTTGCTTTCTTACAGGAAACTCATTGAAATGATGTTGAATTGCTTAAACTAAAATGTCAATGGGTAGACCAGGTTGTCCACTCGCCTGTCAATAATTGTAAGGGTAGTGTTGCCATCCTTTTTCATAAATTGCCAAATGTACAGATTGTCTCAACTGAAGGTGACACTCCTGGTCGATGGAAATTGGTCAATGCCATAATTCACAATAAACAGATTTCTTTTTAAATATTTATGGCCCCATCAAACCTGTTATCTGGCATCAAAATAAATTAAAACTTTCTTCCACTGATAATCAAAACTTTACTATCACATGTGATTTTAATCAATAGTTAGATCATTTTACCAATATGAAATCTAAATGCAAATTCAATCCTGACAAATTTCATGAGGCATTCCAATCAGCCATTACCAGTTGTTTATTATTTGATGTCTGGAAAACTTGTAATCCTGATACTTGTGAGTTTTAATTTTTTACCAATGTACACCATACCTTGTCCTGAATTCATTATATTTTAGTTACTAAGGCATAGATGCATCAAGGTAAAATCCGCTAGCAAAGGGGAAGATTCTCAGAATCTACCCCTTGCGACCAGTATTTTTGCATTTGGGATGCATCATCCGAAATGCAAAAATCGCAAATTAAGAAATTGCAAAATTGCGATTACTTGCATTTAAGGAATCTCAAATTGAGATTCCTTACATGCACTGGATTACAGTTTAAAAAATAGCGATTTCGCTAATAGGGCTCGCAAATTACCATGAAGTTGAACTTTATGCCCCTAGATGCATCAAACATCCATTTTGCGATTCCTTATTAGCGAAAAATAAGGATTCGCTAATAAGGATTAGCAAAATGCAATGCATGAAGAACTCGTTAAAAAAATAGTGATTTCTTCAAATTACTTAATTGCGAGTCGCAAATTGCGAGTCGCAATTAAGGAATACCTCCCCATTCATTCCTATGGGCCTAGAGGCACATAGGAATGAATGGGAAGACAATCTCAATTTGCGATTCTCAAGTAGAGAATCGCAAATTGAGATTGCAATTTCAAGGGTGCCAGGGTGTCAAAAGGACACCCTGTTGCACCCCTGAAATCTGCATATGGATACATCTTGCACACACACATGCCCTAAGGGCAAGTTTGTGTGTTAAATGGAACTTTGAAAAATGCACTTTAGTGAATTTTTCTAAGTTTTTTCAAATTACCATGAAGTTCAACTTCACGGTAATTTGCTCCCCCTTTTAGCAAAATCGCTATTTTTTTAACTTCAATGCATTGCATTTAAGGAATCTCAATTTGAGATTCCATTTATTTATCCCTTAATAACTCTAATTGGAGGTGCAACAACTTCCTGCTATCAGATCAAACTTTTGTTACAGAAGCCACTGCTATTATTAAAAAGTTTTTTTCAGTTTTAACAAACTGCTTCAAAGCCTCATTACGAGTTTTCGCTATAGCTTATTCTGTCAAAAAGAAAATGAAAATGAATTCCCAGGACCTTACACTGCTTCAGCAATTCACAACACATGACCATACTTACTTCACTTCTTAACCTGAAGTCGACAGAGCGGGAGGAGACTGAGTTAATGAAACCATCAGTTAAAGCCCATTTTCTTTTAAAAAACTAACCCAGAGATTGAACCTTACCTGAAGGTTGTTACGAAGCCATTTCACTGCCTGCTTCTAACCAGATTTTGTTTTAACCTGATTCACTTTTTTCTGGGTAATTCGCAAGTTTGGTGTAGGATGAGTGACCTAGGTCCCTGTACTTGTGACAATTTCTCGACTCAGGACAAAATGCATTTTACTATCTTCTGTACCAATATCCTGATATTTGTAGGAGGTTCCTTGTTCCAATACTTAAGGTGAATGGTTTTACTCAGGTCAAACGTGCTTTCCTGTACTTGCAACTGCTTAATGACCCATGGTAGACTTTGCACATTGCTAGCTTCTTCGTCCCAGCTGTCAGACTAAGGAAAAAACTGCTCTCTATACTATCCAATGTGTATTTGTAAAGGCTGTTTTAATATTAATTTTTAAACGCTTGCCTTTTTACACTGATTTATTTAGAGTATGACACCCTGTTTTAGCTGTTTTATTTACAGTCAAGATTTTTAACCTCATGAATTCTGATTTATAGCCTCCAGTACTGTATTTTGTCGCCCTCATCCTTGATGATTTGGATATGATAATTTATTGTGTGTAAAATGTGATTTATGTATCGTTTTTTTATGGTACTTTTATGGTTTTTAATAACTGAATAAAGAGGTTTGATGATGATGTTGATGATACTTCACTTCTAAGTCTTCAGTTTTACATGATTTGATTACAGTCAAATCTTCCCTAATAAGCTTGGTATCACTGACACATGTAATATCCGACTTAAGGTTAAATCTAAATTTCATAATGGTCAAAATAAAGTGGATTCATTGCTGGCTAATTTCTTAAAAATGTAATCCCAATGTAAAAATATTGGGCCCATTCGTAATGAACTAACTAACAACATTGCATCCTCTAATTCTGATATTTCCAGTGTTTTCCAAGCTTACTACAAATCATTATATACAGAAGCCACCGTTCCTTCTGAACATGATATGAAGACTCTTTTAATGGCCTTCCCAGTCCTCCCACTACCCCCGATACAGTCAAAACATTAGAAGCCGACATAAAACTACAAGACATTATCAATGCTATCAAATCCCTTAACAAAGCTAAAGCTCCTGGACCAGATAGATTTTTTAGTGAACCAATTTCCTTCTTTTCATCTTTTTTTGCCCCAAAAATACTTGACTTTTTAAAATCTATTCTTTTGAATTCAAAGGACAGTGGCTCTGTTCTGGAAGTCCTGATTGTTATTATCCCTAAGCTAGACAAAGATCACACCCTTTGTAAGAACTATTGACCTATTTCAATAATTAAATCTGATTGCAAAATATTTGCCAAAATCCTAGCAATTTGCCTCGAAAATGTTGTTCCCCTTCTTGTTTAACATGATCACTCTGGTTTCATTAAGGGCAGACTTGCTGTGGATAATGCGGGAATGTTCTTTAATATTCTTGAGTTGGGTAAGAAATATCACTCTTCCCTATCTCTTGACATTCAACTGCATTAATTGGCAAAATATGTTTACTACTCACCATCGGTATGGATTTGGCCCTAAATGTATTTAATTTATAAAATTATTGCACTTTGACCCTCGTGCCAGTGTTTTTGTTAATAGGCATTTTCCCCCCTTTTTAATTTAGATAGAGGCATCAGGCCAGGGTGTCCCCTTTCTCCTTTGCTTTTTATTATTTGTGTAGAACCCTTCCTTGAGTGCATTCGGTGCAACACACTTATCTCCAGATTTAAATATAATTCCCTCGAAACCAAGCTATGCTGATGGTGTTTTGATATACATGTTGAATCCACTGGCCTCCTTAATACCTTTTTTACAAGAGATCAAGTTATATTCCAAAATCTCTGGATGTAAACGTAACTTTTCCAAAATGGAAATTTTACAGTCACAATTCTTACGTTATCATTATATGTTTGCAAACACATATTTTACATTAATAAAATACTTGGGTGTGTGGTTTTCGCCTACTATTTCCAGAATACCTTGCCATCATTTTAATATTTCACAACTTAAAATACAGAAATTACTCATATCTTTGTCTCCCCTTCATTTATACTGGTGGGATAGATTAGATACCCTCAAGATGATGATTGTGCCACACGTCTTTACACTCTTTCAATGTTACCTTTCAAAATACCCAATCATTATTTTTCTCAGAATAGTTCTATTTGTACCACATTTCTCTGGAACAACAAAGATTCACACATTGCCTTATCTAAACTCAAACATTCAAAGAATGAGGGTTGTCAGTTTCCCTTATTTTAAGCTATATTATTCTTATTTATTATCAATAAATGTATGCCTTAATTAGTATTTTTCAAGACTCTCCTGTTCCATAATGGATCGTTTTAAATGATCTTCGCTGAAGTATGTCTCATTGAAAGATGTGGGTCACGTCTCTAATTGTACTTTTATTTCCAAAAACCCAATTTTAAAACAGCACCAACATTTGTTACATACCATATTTGCAGCTGATCTTGATTTTCATCAATGTTTTAATCCGCTTCCATTTGATAAAATAAGTATATTAATATTTTGCTGTAAATCATTTTATTTTATACATTGGTAAGAGAAAGTTATTTTATTTGTACCCCAATTGGTAAGGCATAACTCTGTAATACCTTTTCCCCAACGACAAACACAATATAATTTACCTAGTTCTTTTTTACAGGAATATAAATGAACAGCTTCAGCTCTTGAATGCTTTTTATTGACTCATAATTTTCCTCCTGGCCTCGCCCCCTTTAAACCCTTGACACCATTACACAATATTGATCAAGATTCTATTCCCCAAGCCTTTTATAAATACAAATATTTATTATCACCATCGTCAGTACAGTTAAAAAATTCTATTGAATAATTATGGGGAAATTGCTTTTCTGTATCATTCTCTGTTCATCAATGGGATAAAATATGACTTAAAGTGTTTAATACCTCCATAGCTGCAGTCAATACACAAGCTCTATTTGTTTTTTATAATAGACCTGTTATTACTCCTGAGTTTATTGCTAAATTTGATCCATCTACTGCAACTCATTTACTCTATTATTGTTCTAATGTGTTTAGTTTTTAGTTTTTGGAAAGTTATTTGGTCCAAATGTTTAAAGATAGTCCAATCTAATATTCAGCTATCAATCCAAAATGTTTTCTTTGGATCTATGTCACCTGACTTTGACGATATTTCACCCAAACCTTTGTTATTTGATCTTTTCATGGCCCTCGCCTTTAAGGGTATATTCTCTTGTTAGAAAGATACTTCTAAATTATCTGTATCAATTTCAATTTGGTAGAATTTCATTAGTGATGAACATAGAATTTCTAATCTTTCCTCATTTTCATTATTCCAGAAGTTTAAATCTGATTTATATTAGTTACCTTTTACTACTTAGGTATCCTCTTGCTCACTAGTATCTTAATTCTCATTTCTATTTCTCTCTCTCGGTTTTTCTTTCTAACCATATCTCTCCGCTTTCTTCCTACAGTCTCTTCTCCCATCTATCTTTCTTTCTCTGTTTCCTATTTTTAATATTAAATGATATGGATGTGTTATATTTCATAACTTGTTCATTTTTGCTCAAACTCATTCAGCTATTGTAATTCACTGTCTGATTTATCAAAGCTATATGGTACTTGCTAAGCATATTGTTTAATGAATTTTCAAAAACAAAATACTTAACCCAAAAAAGACACCTTTGTGAATCATGCCCTGAGTGTCAAAGTACATCATTATTTCCTTCAAGGCCTATAGGTATATATGAAGCAAACTTCAGTGCTGCCAAATGTCCCCTGGTAAGCACGACTGTTACTTATATTGTGTATTCATCATCCATGCCCTATACCCACTCTTTACCATTTGATGCTCACACTCTTTCATTCCAAGACTTTGAAAAAGGATGAACAATATAAATGCAAACTAAAATGCAATAATAGATCACTGAATGATTACAATGCATAACTCAGAGTACATTATTGATACCCTGAAAGGTGAACTATTTACAATGTATCTCAGTTAAGCTCTGGCTTCCCAGGCATGCTTAGGCTTAGCCAGCCCTTCAAAGTGGAACTGCATCTGTGCAATGGCTTTTTTTCCTTTCATTAATAGTAGAACACTAATTGGCCTTTGGCATCTTCTAATATTACAACATGGTGGGAGTACATATCTGCTCCATGTTGCATTGAGCAAATTAATTCAAAAGCGTTTCTCCCTTCTGGGAAGTTTTGTGAGAGTTCTACCCTTGAGAATTTAAAAAAGAGCAAATTGGTGCATTTTACAGAACAAATGTGATGATTCTGAAGAAGAAATGAAGACATGTTCCAACAAATTTCAGATGGCCCAGCCAATTGGTCAAGTCTCACTCTTCCCATGAGTTTCGGGCCTTACCGTTCCAAAGAAAATTTGGAAACAATTACCTGTAGGAAAACACTGCATTTTAAGCATAATTCCTCTACAAATTGGCTGCACCGCTAGCATATTTAAAACTGTTTATTGTATCTTTCTTCACTTCTACATTCCACTTATTTTTATGTTTCTATCTTTTTAAGGAGATTCTCACAACATAGGCAGCAGAGATATACAGATCTCACATTTTGATATATGTGACCTAATAAGATTTCTCTTCCCTAGTCCTTCTATTCATGACGCTGTAATTCAGGTCAGAATTCCAAAGAGATCTCCTCTCAAGTTAAAATGAAAACTCCTTTTTTTCACCTGGTTGCCGTAACCTGGGAGAGGGTTGTGGACCTCATCTCAGTTTGAAGGTTCTATGAACCTTGTCCTGGAATCTGCAAACCTGTGCAAAGGTTTGTCGATACCTGTTTGCTCCCCTCGTGGGTTCATGAACACTGACTTAGTTTCGCACCCATACACACACTTGTGGGCCCATGATAGACCTTCAACAGGTTTTCCAGACTGTTTTCTTGATCTGCGGAACCGTCCAGCAAGAAAACTATTATTAGACTTGTGTCCAAAGTTGCCTATCCACCCAACCACCCGCACAGCAGTACACCATCAACACGCCATGCTACCCTCCTGCTTATGGGTGCAGAACCAGCATGAGTCAGCCAGCTGCTTCCAGAGTGAGAGCGCCATGGCAAACCTAAAGCTATAAATGTATGACTTTCATTTGAGATGCAGATCTAAAAAGGTTTAACGACTAGATATCTACAACTGAGTTTCCTGAGATAAATATTGCCGTTTATTGTTTCTTAGCAGAAACAGCTGGGATGAGGGTTCTAGGGGCACTTGACATCACCTTACATGACTTCACCTATCCCAGTGCAAGAAGTCAAAAAAGATAGCAAATGTCTCTACAGGTCAATATGTAGGCAACAGGAGGCCGCTTCAAGCTAATGAACAAAGGACCAGTTGCTTCTTTCCTCTTGCTCACCTTGTAACATTGCAGCAGTTCGGCAATGGAGAACTCAACAATGGGGAGACTACCGGAGCTGTAGTAAAAAGCTGCCCGCCACCCAGTTGTGCAGAATAGTGCTTCAATCATGACAAGGTGTTCTGCCCTTTTGCATTTGTCAGTGTGGAATACTAGTATGCATGAGACAGCTACTTATTTAGAGAGAGCGTCAAAGCCAACCCACTACTCCAAACACTTGGCTTTCTTGTGTGGTTCAGATCCAAAAAGTCTAGTCAATCTGTTTTCTACAACTGAGGCTATTGTGTTAAATGGTTCTGTTAAGTGCCAAGAAGAGGTGAGAGATGCCTGTGTACTTTCCCACTTGGATTAGAGAATGCTTTGTACTTTAGCCTGCTGGGGTTGCTGAATTCATGACTACAGGAAGTGCAAAATATGATAAGAAAACTTGTCTGTGGCCTCCAAAGGTATGATCAGGAGTCTTTCATAAGATATTTTTGCACTTACATCCCATTAGGAAGATAATTAATTGTACAATGTTCTGTCTGATTCATCAAGTCTACTACGAATGTAGCCTGAGGTATCACTCTAAGCCTCTGATTTTCCATGCTGCAGTCAGACTATGTGGACCAGCCATCATGCCTTGATACACGTTCAGCATTTTAAAGAGGCACACTGTAGATGTAGGTTATTTCATATTCTTGGGCCTTAACTCCGTAATGCTTTACAAGGAGATCATTGGTTTGTATCCAACAGATATTGCTGTTTTTGCTAATTCTATCTCATCTTGTTGTTTTTCTGTTGTGAGGAGTTGTGCTGACATTGTCCCTGTTTTAAGTTCTTGCACCGTAATATAATTGTGATTAAAGTGAGCTTTAGAAGTAAGTGAACAAATAAATATTAAAATTAAATAAATAAATAAATATCTTCTACCTCATCTCTCACTTTCTGGTCTCTGTCAGATGCCCATACCCACAGCTTTAACCATTCCTCATTTCGTTAATGGGGCTTGCTGTCATTTCATGTGCAGTGCATCTGACACTCTAGCTTGTCCAGTCTGAGCCTTCCTTGCTGCGCTAGTAATCACCATTCTGCTCTCACACCTTATAATGTTCGATTAACTCAAGCACTGCTGCTGCCCCACACTGCACCATCTTGGACACACCTCATATCTCAGTCATTCTATATTTTGCTACACATGTCCCTACTATTTGATTTGTCCAGCATTCTGTCTATTATCTGTTCTTTTTGCATGTGTCACCATAAGTGGGAAAGGTATGCCTAGACCTGGGTCCTGTGCTTGCTATGCCACCATATTCAGGCTAGCTTGGTTGATAAGGGGTGATACCCTGAAACCAGTCCCAGGATGCTTGTTTCTGGGCCAGGAAGGACCTGGACTGGCAGTTTGGGATGGATTGTTCCCATGGGGAGCCGGGTCAAGACTGATTTGCATATGGCTTGGTCTGAACTGGAAGGCCGTGGCGTACATTGGATATATGCCACATCAGTGACTGAGGGTGAAAGTTTGATTTATTGAGCATTCTGCCCATCATCTGTTCTTTTTGCATTTGTTGTCCTAAGTGGGAAGGGTGTGCCCAGACTTGGGTCCCATGCTCAATGCACCTCTGGATTCAGGTTAGCCTGGTTGATGAAGGGTGATACCCTGAAACCGGTCATAGGATGCTTGTTTCTGGTCCAGGAAGGACCTTGCCTGGCAGTTTGGGCTGGTCTGTTCCCATGGGAAGCAGGGTCAAGACTGATTTGCTTATGGTGGGTCTGAACTGGAATAGTGTGGCGTGCAAAAGAATTGTGGATTTAACCCAGATCAATGACTCGGGGAGAATGTTCTTTTTTCCTACTGTAATCACAACACATTTGAAAACATTGAAAGGGGATGCACTAAATTGAAGGAACCAAAGTACCTTGGTTCCAAAAACTATGAACATGAAAATTCTGGGCCGAGAGATATCAGACCTGCCACAGAAACTACAGGACAGGGGCTACAAGAAGCAGAATTCCCTCACCTCTGCCAGCCTCCTGCAACAGTTTTGAAGGAGAAAGCCGTGCTCCACATAGACGGGACATTGTTTTCCCTGGTGCTGAGTTTTTATAGTAGCAGTCAACATTTAGCGATTATTAAGAAAATTAATATGTACAATTAGGAGTCTATGTAATCCATTGCCATCTGCGGATCCTGGTCAGGTCTTTCAACACTTCACCTTTAAAACCCAGAAGCTATTTTCAGAAGAAGATAGACTGTCCACCTCCTATGGAGCAGTAATGATGAATACAGAAGCTGTACCCCTAGGAGAGCAGAATCTTCACTGATGCATTGAGATATTTCCAGGGCAGAGAAACACAGCTATAGTTGTAGCTAAAGATTTGTTCCCAAAATTCTGCCAGAAAGTTATAATTTTTTCTACACCTTTTAAATAAAAATTGGCATGCATTTCATTTTAAATCAGAATGCACTCCGATGCAACTGCATGGGTGAATAAAGCTTCTAAAGTTAACCTTGTTTCTTTTTTATTACTTTAGTGATTAAAATTTTTGAAGGAGAGCAAGGTTGGTCCTGTTTTCTACATTCTTCTGAAAGCAGGGCAGGTGAGAAGTCGTTTGCTTTTTTAAGTACAAATATTACTGGAATAAGGTTTGACAGAAAGTTGTCTAGGGTACTTCTTCTCAGCCTTCCTGTTAAGCACTATGAAGTGAAACACCTCTATACAGTCAAAAACGGTTGCAGTGCCCTGCACTGCCATCTTTACCCTTTTCTGATTTCTGATTTTCTAAGGAAGAAATCCACTCCCATAGGTGAAGACCTTCAACCCTTCCTACAGAGTGTCTGAACGTACATAAAACAGAACATCCTGTGACAGATTTGGACAGAGTGTACTTCAGCCAATCTGATTGCTATGGAGTCAATAATTCAATCAATCAGTTTTTTATATACTGGCTTAATAAAAGCAATGAAACTGGCTGGATACAAATCAAACTGGCCACATATCCTGGACCAAGCGATGTATCCTTAACTTTCTTACAAAGCTGATATATGAAACCAAACGAAACAACTTCTATGACCTGTACTGCATGCCAAACACATTCAAAAATCATGCTTCAACTTCAATAGAGCACTCATGAAAAAATAAATAACGATGTCCATAAATTTGGCGAATCTACTGATTAGCTTTGAGTAGTCGCCATTCAAACACCTCTGAACTTCTGTATCCCCCAATTTACTTTTCTTTGACAGAAGGCAACAGTGAACCTAAGTTGCTACGCAGTTTTAAATCAAAGGGAGAGAGAAAAAATGCACCATATATGTTAAGATATAGTGCTCTTTTCTCTCCCCTAGCAATGGCGCATTTTTGGAACTCAGGCACCAATGCACACATCCTTTGCGCCATAGTGCAAGGGTGTGGGAATTCTCTGAAGCATAGGTTTTGAAATGGAAGGTGGCCCTTCCAGTACAAAAACTATACTTTATGGCTTTCCCCATTTTGTATATCTGCTGTACAATGCAAAACCCTTGCAAAGTTGGAAAAATTAGGAGAAATGAAACACATTCTGCTTGTTATGCCTGCCTCAAGGAGGCATACGATTTTGGCACAAATCTCTGCCTACCAATGTTTGAAGAAGATATTTACATGAAATCCCATTTGTGATCGCATGGTAATGTCCACGCACCACCCATGAAAAACTTCTTCACGGAAAGCTACGCAGTGCACAGTGCATCACTTTGGGATACTATCCAGTGCAAATTCACATTTACATTATACAGTAAATCCCACCCCAGCACTTTGCATCGAGTTTACATCACAAACATGCCGCAAGCCTGGTGCAATGTGTTAGTAAATCTGGGCTGAATTTTTCATGTCGCAAAGGTGGCAAAATAAGAGAAGTATTTGTCACTTAAAAACAACCACTGTCCAAGAAGGAAGCTTGATGCAGAATGATAGTTGATAACATAAATGCAGTAGCACTAACAAGCAAGAAAGGTGGCATAATTACAAGTTCAGGACTACTGAGAAACTGGCATGGAATGTGAGGCTGCATTGAAAATGCATGGAGGTCCTGACATTGATGACGAACTGACATCAATGGAGGAGCAGGTGGCAGTAGTTAGAGATGGTTGCTTGCATAGAAGGCATAGAAACTGTCAATTGTGAGGCATTGCCATTATTTCAGGGTAAATGAAAATAAACCTTTAATCTGCTGATTTGTTGTGTATGATTGTTTTAAACAAAGATAATAATGTTTTCAGTTAGTAGAATGTATTTTGTATATTTTTCATTATATTGACTGTCAAAATTCACCAAAATATTTGTCTATATCAATTCTATCACTTCAAGCCAAAGTTTTCCTATGAGTTCATTGTGATAAGAATTGTGCTTTATTTCATCCTAAATCATATAAATGCAAACCTTAAACATCAATTTGTCTTTCTATGAAAATTTGCATTGGTATATATATGTGAACAGTCATGCGTACCTACACCACTGTTGCTTGTATCCAGCTATTGTTAACAGTATCCTCATCATACTACTGATTATTGTTACTTATCACAATGTAAACATTAAAATAGTATTTTAAATGTGCAAGAGACAGTGTTAAAAAACCTGTAACCATGCATATTAATATATTTTTTTTGAAAGTATTGTACTACATCGCTTCATAAATTGCCTGTTTGCTATTCCAAACATGTTAACATTAAAGCAAAGATCTAGAAATTTCTATTGTCATATTTGACTAAATTATATAGTTATATATTATTCTTTCACTATAAATAATTCCCATGATGGGCCTGTTTTGTTGTTGAATATTCGTTCTAGAGTTTCTGCATAACATACATTTATTTTCTAAAATATATATTGCATCCATTTTATAAATATGCATATTGTTAATGTACTTCCTCATATATGTGCTCACAATATATGTGATTTTGAAAATAATGGATGTAACAAAACCTTTTATGACATATTTACGAAATAGGATCCTTAAGCAAGTTGCATTTGGCATTAGTCCCAAAACACTACATCACAAAAATAGATATGTTGCAACAAATACACAGTATTTTATTTATTATGATGTCTTTCTTAATTATTCTGTTTTCGCACAATAAAAAATCAATTACAAGCAATCTTTTTTGCTGTCGTTGTTTATCAGTCAAATTTTTGTTAATGACAGTTTTATATATTTTTTCTGATAAAATGAAACTATTTAGTAAAATGTTGTTCCTTCTTATTTTCCGAGATTGCACATTTGTATAAAGTTACAAAAGATTAATATAAAGGATGTTTCTGTTTTGGCTCCCAACTGGCATAGTAAACAACTAACATCATTTTTCTTTCCAGCACACCATGATTATTAAATGTATCAGGAGAAGAAGATGTAGGAATACATATAGTATGTCGCTATGTATCAAAATAAACATCAATGAGACTTTCTTGTATAGTTGTTATCTTAGTACTGAACATTTCTTCAAGTCGTCTTTTTGCACTTCATCAGCAGTTTTGTCTTGGGATGACTGTATTTATTTCCTAAATGTATTTATTACATAGAGCTTCCTTCTCAGATATTTTAATGGGAAATTAAATGTTATTTGAGTCTTTATTTTGTAATTTCATTAAACTGTTTACATTTGATTCGTGACGTCTATGGTTTTGTTTTAATTTTCTTTGCTAAAATATATTCTAATTTACAATACCTGAAAAAGTTTCTAAAGTGACATTTAATTAAAGAAAATGTTTTTGTTTTTAAAGCTATGAATGTATGTGTAGGTCATCATGATTTTTATTTTTACATTCATTTAGCTTGGTTTAAGATAATGTTTATCAAAAGACTATTATTTTCCGAACACAACTACCTCTCAACATCTGTATTGTAAATGCAAACTGTGCTCTACCTTGAACTGCCTTATTTAAACTTACATAAACATGTGTCAAATTGTCAGCAAGATTTTAAAGTTTAGCAAAAGAAAAGGGGTTCTAACGTGAGTGAAATAATTATTTATATTGGCTACATAACCATGAGGCAACATACTTGTAAGCGCACTTAGGGGTATATTCAAAAGAACGTGTGATAACTACCACAAGAGTAGCTTAACGCAACTTTCAACATCGCAGCCCATCGCGGGAAAACAACCCAGTGACAATGTGAAACTCACAACACGGCAGTAACATGCGATAGTTTGCCGGAAATTGCAGTCAATGTTTGCGATACAATCACCTTGATGGAGATAAAAACACAAACCCCATTGCGACAAATCCTGCGATGGGTCAAAGCGCGATGAGGAAATCAGCGATAAACTGCGCCAGGCCTGCAACACACACCTGGCAGGCGGGAAAAATCACCATAAAAGTAGACAAGCATTTGCAATGCAATAGGTCTCACATTATTAAAGTTTGAGCTATTGGCATTGCTAAAATAATGCGCCACCAATAGCTCAAACTTCAGTAAAGCGAGACCTATTGCATTGCAAATGCTTTTGAGACTGTTGCCTTGTCTTGCGGAGAGGGTGAGGGAGAGAGAGGAAGCATGAGAGGGAGGGGGAGAGAATGAGAGAGAGGAAGCATGAAAGGGAGGGGGAGAGAGAAAGGAAGAGCGATAGAGGGCAAGAGAGAGGGAGAGGAAGAGGGGAGTGATAGGGAGAGAGAAAGAGGGAGTGGACAAAGAGAAGTTGGGAGGGGGGAGAGTGAGTACGGAAGAGGGAGAGAGATAGTGAGAGAGAGGAGGAGGGGGGACGGAGAGAGAGAGAAAGCGCGGGAGGAAGGGGGCAGGAAGAGCATTAAAAAAAAGAAACAGGGAGAGACTTTCACTTAAAAAGAAAACCACAAATATTACACTGGCCGCAAGTTCAAAAAAGAAGCAAAGGACTATTTGGACACCTTCAGAATGCACATGATGAGGGCAGCAGGGGCAGCCCTTAGGCATGAGCAAGCTGTGCACCTGCACAGGGCCACCAAACCCCAGGGGCCACCATGCCAATATATATCCTTAATATAATAATCCTCTGAGGATGGATACATATTTGCATGGTGGCCCTGGCAGGGATTTGGTGGCCTCCGGTTCTGTTCCACTTCCAAACACCCTGACCCCCCTCTTCACTGGCCTCCACGCTCCGCCCTGCTTGGACCCCCTCTTCCAGGGCCCCTACTTACGCTCCCTGCCCAGGGTCACCATGAGCCTAGAGCCGCCCCTGAGGGCAGTGAGTGAAACATCCATTTGTGTGCACTGTAAGAAGCTGGCAATGACGGCATGGTGACTTGGCAACGTTTGTCAGGATCGCACGGTCAATAACCTATATCGATGATTACTCTTTCCCCAACTCCATTTCTCCTCTGCCAATTAGCCTCCTTGGAAAACCAGGTTTTACTTTGGTTCAGTTTTTTTGCACAAACGAGGTACATATGTGTGTTTCCAAATGTAAGTGAGTAGTAAAAGCATACTTAAGTATATCGCAGGCAATAATGTCACACAACTTTTTTTTTTTGTCCTTCTGAATTTGATATAGCGCAAGCTTGACCCGAAGGTATCGGGCATCAGACCCCTTTACATGGACACATTTGTTTTGGCTAGGTACGGAGATATTAAGTGATGTTGTGCGTCCTTGCGGAGACTTGAACCATGTTCCCCAGATTTGAGGTCGACCGCTCTAACCGTTAGGCCACATCCTCTCTCATCCTTGCTTGATGATTTTAATGAATCCGACATCGTTGTAAGCTTGAGAATAGTTCAAAATAGGAGCAAAGTCTCATTAAAAGAAAAATGAACTGCATTGGCACAAAATGCATAGTATATAAAGGTATCTAGATTAAATGCAGAAAACATTATTCCAAATTAGTAGAGCAGAACTGAGATACGTATGTGTTCTTCAATAGAAGGGTCTCTAGGTTGTTTTCTCATGTGATGGGAAGGCCCCTTACAGCATCCTCAGCATTGCTATGCACCCAGATGAGCGCTGAATAGAAAAAAATAAGGAAAGCGTCTATTCCCAATAGGTGTGACAATCACTGTGCTGTATGACCTGAACCCAAATTCCAAATGTCGATTTGTCACTTGCAATGAGTGAGACTAAAGCTCTTCTAATCCATTTTTTCAGGCATTTTGGGGCATATTACCAAGCAATAGCGATAATTATCGCTATTGCTTGGTTAGAGACAAAGATTTACCGTTGAGCTGCGGCGATTTTTACCGCAAATAAACTTTGGTATTACCAAGGTTTATCGCAAATGCGATAAAAATCGCCGCAATGCATGAATATCGCTGAAAAGTCAGCGATATTCATGCATTACCGAGCTAATGCTCTTAGCCATGTTATCCACCTCCCATTGGATAACATGGCTAAGAACTGCTCAGGGCAGGTGTTAGCTTTTGGAGATATTCGCGCTTAGCGCGAATATCTCCAAAAGTTGGTAATAGGAGATAGCGATGTTAGCGACTGTTTTCAGTCTCTAACATCTTGGCACGCCCACTTTGCATGTCATTAATGATAAATATCACTGACATGCAAAGTGGGGCCCAAGATGGTCGCTATCTCCTACTAGCCGTCGCTAACTGGTGTTAGCGACAGCTAGGGAATAGGGAGAACATTTTATCTCCGCTTTCTTGGCTTTAAAAGCCAAAAAAAGCGGAGATAAACCCCCTTGATAATATGCCCCTTTGTTTTCTCACAGGGAAGCTATTGAACAGAGTGTGACAGAATGATAGCGATTGTTTTTGCAAATGGCACCTTTTATTTGTTTTGGGTGCCTAACCAATGAACAGCCACAGTTTACAGTGTACAATGACACAAGCCAATGAATAACATGGGGAGAATGGGCAGAGCTTCACGTCGCTACCTCTATACAGCAGGCCTTGTAGAGCAGCACATGTGCTGCCCAGTTCACCCTAAAAAAATGGAACAAAGGATAAGACCTGCACAAAAAGGGCAAGAGACCAAGAGTTATGTGGAGGACTGGTGCCAGTGTATAGGTAAAAGTACTAGTGTATAGAAGGGGTTTATCTACTAGACCATTGGTAGGGGTAAAAGTATTAGGATATAGGGAGGGCTTACAGAGGAAAACATAATTCTTGGAGAAGGGGAGGGGTTGAACCGGGCTGAGTATAGAGAGACAGTTTATGAGAGTAAGAAAGACCAGTGGAAGTATGTGGCAGAAAGGAACAAATGATGCCGCAGTTTGCAAAATTATGCAGCAAGGAAAGAAACTATATGGCATAATGTAGCACATTGTGTGATAGTATAACTCATAATTTTGTAATTTTTACACGTTAATATTATGCGGTCAAAGGTTTAACCTCATTAGTACCGCTATGACACTCAAACACAGCATTAAGAAAAAGAAAGGTGCCACCAGTAAACATTTGCGAATGGTTCCCCACTGCATATCAACATGTGTTGCTCTGTTTTTCATGACTTAGATCCATTTGAGCCAGAAACAAAAATTGACATACAAGTGGTGGAAGCAGGATATGACATAACGGTCAGAGCTGCCGTCTTTAGTCATAGGGAACCAGGTTTGAGTCTGGCCCGGCTCATCCTGTGATTCTGGGCAAATCACTTAATCTCCCCCGTGCCTACCAAACAATTACTGTATCTTTGAGTAATGTAACTGGTTCCCATGTAAAACGCTCCAATAACCTTTGGGTCAAGTTTGCGATATATAACGCTGCAAAAAAAGAAAAAAGAATTCTAGCGCTTTCAGAATTCCTCCACCCCATTGATGGCAGAATGTTACTACTACAACACGTAGAAACGGAGGAGAAAGTGTCACTGCTTGGAGTAGGAGCCTGCCTTTACCATCTGTTTTGTGCTCCCTGTTTGCAGTGGACATTGAGCCTGGAACTCCCCCCACAGGGGTGAAAGCCTGTCTCCTCCCACTGTTGACAAAACGATATTTATAACACAGCTGTTGGGGGGGGGGTGCAGTGCCTCATTGCCTGTGGAGAGTAAAGCAGGCAAAAGGTTGTGGTTTTAAAGCGAGTTCCATATAAGTGCAAACAGTTGTTTTATTGGCAAACAGAGCAGAGGAAGCAGCACGGGGCTCTCAGGTAAATACTGTCAGGCAGCTGAGGGTGCTAGCAGCCCTTTCGAGTAACAGCCAGCTGCAGGCTTCGAGTAAGGAGTTGGACCGGAAGCTGCTGCACATTTTGTGATAAAAAATATTACGGAGTAATACTGATGGCGTGATCATAATTGGCAGTGAGGAAGAGTCCTATTTGGCTCCAGATAACGAATAGGATTTTAAGAGGAAGCGGAAGAGCTAATGTCTTACTTTGGTCAACCAACCATGTGTATAAATTCAAGAGAAAGAATAGTTCATTTTTTAGAAAGAGCCTCTTGCTGCAATGGCATGTGGGACGGGAGGAGTGGAAGGGGGTGGTTAGGGGGGCTGCCACTACAATTTATTTTTGCTCCAGTTGCCCAGGGCTTAATTCCGCTTTTTAACATTCTCTGAGGCGAACGCACTCTGCTGCACGTGCTAGCCACCGTCAGGAATGGGCGTTGCAAAGGCGGGACATGCGCCCGCCTTTGCCCAATTCCGTGCCTTTTTTTTGGGAAACATGTGAAAGCCAATGCCTGACGGCGAAAGCCTGATCACATGCACGAGCGTGTGGCCAGCTTTCAAAACCCAATACAAAAGGGCGCACTGCAACGCAAGCGTGAGCCCTAAAAAAACACCCAACACAAACTGACCAACACCCAAGCACCATGGAGGCAGCCGGAGCAGGCACAGAGGACGAGCGCAACCCCACTAGCTCCCCAGAAGACCAGCCCGGGACCTCGGGGACAGGGAAGGGCAAGGACAAGAAGAAGAGGAAGACGAAGTTCAGTTTGCAGGTGAACAGGATCATAGTCAAGGAGGTGATGGAACATCATCAACAACTGTTTGTCACCTCCAACGTGTCATTGGGCACCAATAATTGAATATGACAGGACATCGTGGACAAGGTGAATGCCGTCGAAGAGCAAAACAGGACAATGGACGAGGTCAAGAGGCGATGGAATGACATCAAGCGGAGGACCAAGGAGAAACTCTCTGGCAACCAGAACGCAGACTGGAGATGGGGGCTCAGTGCCACAGCTCATGCTGGATGACATGGAGTAGCTGGTGTTGACAGTCATCAGTGTGGAGACTGTGGCTGGAGTCGGGGGATCAGACACTGCTCGACAGGAAACAACACAACTGCAAACAGGTGAGTGACCACCAGGTAATGGGGGGACGGGTGGGGATGGGCACAATGGTATACATGCACAATTAAGCAGAGCACAGTGCACACCCACAATAACTCTTGGTCCTCGCCCCGATCTACTGACTGTCACAATGTACAATGCCAGGCTGTCTGAATATCAACATGTACCATGTGGCTACATACATGTGAACACATTGTAATACACCATCTCTCCTTCACATTGCCGGGGGCACCGTCAACACCTCCTGCAGAGCAGTCCCAGCCACTCTTCACTGATGACTAGGAGGACAACACCATTTAGTTATAACAAGGGAACCCAAACAGTGGCTGAGGACCGTGGGAAGGTATGCTCTGAGAAACAAAGGTCCTTAGCTTATCAGAATCAAAAAGAACAAAACGATATAGGCCATAATAGGGAACTATATTCGCCACTGCCCAGCTGGGCAGGGTATTTATTTGAAAAGATGAAAACACGGTAATTGGTTAGGAGGCAAAATCCTGTACCGTACTTAAGACACACAAACAACATAAAAGGAAAGGGTTTCACAGGCAAATTCGAGCAATATTGGCCACTTTTAACTCAGTGTTACAATTTAAAGTATTACCAAAAGAATGCTAGACACAACAAAGTTGAAACACAATGGTTAGGCTGTGAAAGCATTAACAAAAGTCGGCGTTTCAATCACTTTTTGCTCTAATTACATGGGACCAGCTTCAGGACTAAGATTGACAACATTTGCCTGCCTATATTACTTATGCATCCGCCTGTTTTAGGAGGAAAAGGAAGAAGAAATGGGGAAGAAAAGGAGAGAGGAAGCCAAAGGCCGAATTACTGGCTGGTACTCTAACATACAAGCATGTCCAATATTGTGCACATTTCACATTTAATCGGATTCGATTTATAGTGCTTAAATTGGTGTGTGGCGAGCACAACAGGCATACACGAACCGGTGCTCGGGTGACTGATGATCTCGGAGTTACTAATATTGAGTGACAAAAGAATATTAAATTGGATTGTCTCAACATCATTTGCTGGTTCATATTAAAAGAGCAATTCACATTTTTAAACGAAGGTTTTTACATTCTGTTGAGACCCTCGGGTGTCCATTCAGCCGTGAATATTCGTACAGTGCATGGGGGTGGCGGGAGGAAAATGTCCAGGTGCTTGCTTAACCCAGAAAAAGTATAGCAACTGGGGGACGTATTGCCTTGCCACCTGCAGAGATGGTCCACAGCTAGGTGAGTGACCTGGGGGTGGAGAGGGGAGATGGTTAAAATCACGAAGGCAGCTGTGCTCTTGGTGTAGCTATCCCATGGATAGGGGTTTACCTCTAAGTTTCTAGGAAATAGTTGCGGTCCGGGCAGTCTCAATGTGCTGCATGGTCCGGATTAGCCCTCCGAGTGTATTCTAAGGAAAATGGAGTCGAATTAGTTATAAAAACCGAGTTTAGGATGACTCGTAAAAGCAGAAGCGTTCCGAGTGCAAGAATGCCGCTCTTACCTCAGGGAGTCCTTGGGCTCCGAATAATTAGGATTCTAGAGGCGTAGGAGATGGGTCCAGGTGCATTACGAGGTCCGATTAGGCTTGCCGATTGAGTTCTGAAACCGTTAATTTAAAAAGGGGTCCAGTCTCGGGTTAGTAAATGGCGGCGGATTCTCGCAGCGTGCCTGGTTGGGCTACAGAGGTCTTACCTGGGGGAACCAGAGGCTCCGTAGGATTTGGAGTCCGGTGGCTGGAGACTATGTCCAGTCCATCCTCTGCTTCAAGTTGCAGTCGGGCAGTAATGCGCTCACCGGGAACAAGTATTCGGCGAGTGAGCTCGGGGGTGATGGAAATGAAAAGAGGACTTGCGCTTAGTGTCGGCCATCTTGGGAAGGGGAAGGAGATTTTAACCTTAATCTCGGAACATGTTCTTAAGGCATGTCGGGGGTTGGTAGATTTTGAGTCTCGGTATGGCACATAAAAAATCCAGGCTGGAAGGTGCATCAGTGGTACTTACGTGCGCAGTTATTATATTATTTAGATGGAAAGTGCATGAGTGGTGCTCAGATGTTCGATAGTATAATTGTGCAGTAAAGTGATACATTAAAAAACACATTAAAAAACAAATAAAGCATTTCATAGTAGTAGAGAACAGTGGTGGTTAAATTGAGTAGCTTAGGAGGTACTGTAGCAGAATTATATCACTTTTTGTAAACATTTGCCAGAGTTGCAACATGATTACATCACTTTCCATAGCAACTGTGTATTCAGGTATATTATAGTCTTAAAGTTAATTGTGATCCATGGGGATAGAGTGGAGTTCACAGTAGGGTGGTCCAATCTTCTGCGCGGTTTAGACCGCTCCTTATGGTGTCCAATTGAATCATTGTCTTTAGTTCCTCTCTGTTAAGCATCTGCAACATGTCCCCGCCTCGGGGTGGCAATTTCAAGACTTTCAGTATTGTCCATTTAATGTCATTCTCGTTGTGCCCTGCCATGACGAAATGATCCACCAGGGGGGAATTGGCAGTTTTACATCTTACTCTGCTTCTATGCTGGCATATGCGAGTCTTTGCTTTTTGAGTCGTCTGTCCAATATACAGTTTCAAGCATGGGCATTGTATGGCATATATGACATTCGACGAATTGCAATTGGAGAATGCGCATCTTTCAAACGTGGTGCCGTTGTGAGTGAATTTCTTGCCCTCCACCGTGTACTCACAGACATTACAGCATCCACACTTAACATGGCCTTTAATTGGCGGTAAACCCCAGGTAGCAGCAATTGTCGTACACTGTGGTGTCGCTGGAAGCCCTGCTCTCACTAGATGGTCTTTGAGATTTTTACTTTTGCGAAAGGCAAAGAGTGGTGTATCAATGTTTAGCATGCCAGCACTTACTGTGGGCCAATGTTTTTTGATAGATTTTTTGATTTTGTTAGACACTGGTGAAAAAGTTGTGACACATGCGATTCTATCTTTTTCGACCTTGTCTTTGAGCACCAATAGGACCTCACAGGGACAGTACCACGCTCGTTTCAAGGCCTGCCTAATTATCCTCCTGGGGTACCCTCGTTCTTTCAGTTTGTTAGAAAGTACTGTCGCCTCTCTGAACTAATCAGTCTTGCTGGAACAGTTACGTCTGATCCTGAGGAACTGCAAGTATGGCAGAGAGTCCCTCAGGGCCCTAGGGTGATTACTTCTATAGTATAGAAGCGATTTGCGTTCCGTGGGTTTCCTGTACATTCGGGTCAGGAGTTTGCCCTCTGAAACAAAGATGGTGAGATCAAGGAATGCTATTGAGGATTTGTCGTGGCTGAGTGTGAATGTAAGCCCACAGCAGTTGTTATTCAGCCACTGTAAAAAATTGATCAGTGTCTCGTGGGGCTGGTTTCAAATGAGAAAAATATCATCTATATACCGCCTCCACAGATTTATGCCTGAATGGAAGGGGTTAGATGGTGTCAGGATCGATCCAGTTTCCAATTGGTCCATAAAAAGTATAGCCAAGTTGGGGGCAAAAATTGCCCCCATGGAAGTGCCCTTCATCTGTTGGAAGTATGTGTTATTGAAGAGAAAGAAATTTCTTGTTAGACACAATTCCAGCAGTTGTAAGATGAAAAGGGTTGGGACTCTATGTGGTCGTGGGCGGGTATCGAGAACTTTTTGGATGACTAACAGTGCTGCAGTTTGAGGGATGTTCGTATATAGTGATTCCACATCTAAAGTGCATAGGGTTTCATTTATGGGGTCAAATTCGAGATGTTCTACAAGATTAATCATCGACATGCTATCTCTCACATAGCATGTCGTGCCTGGGACGAACTCTTTTATAAAGTAATCAGCATATGCTCCTAATGGTTCAAGGATTGAGCCACATGCTGATACGATGGGCCGCCCGGGAGGGTTTGTTTCGTTCTTGCGAATCTTAGTAAGAGTGAATATTACAGGGCATTTAGGAGATTTCACGTTGAGGTAGTTATATTCTTTTTTACTTAAGAAACCATCTGTTCGTGCTTGGGATTTGCTTGGTGGGATTCCCAGGTAGCCTCTGATAATGTTCAGTGTTATTCAGTTGGCGCATGATTTCCGCCTTGTATGTTTCTGTTTCTTGAATAACAATTCCTCCTCCTTTATCTGCACTTTTAATTACCACACTAGTATTGTTTTTTAGTGCGTCAATTGCTTTCTTTTCTTCAAGTGAGATGTTATATGGAATGAAGAGTTTGCTGGTCTGCAAACTCACCAGGTCCCCGAGTACCAGTTTTTCAAATGCTATAATCTCGGGGGGGGGGGGTATCATTGAGGCTGAAGGTGAAAAGGTAAATGGGGGTCGAAAAGGGGTATTGGGCTCAGTCAGTGTGCTCGGGTGCAGTTGGAAAAAAGCCTTGAAATGGATTGTTCTAAAGAATCTTATCAGTTCCGCCTGCAATTCCATAAAATTGGGGCGAATTGTAGGAACGAAGGACAAACCTTTCTTTAGTATTTCAAGTTCTCTATCTAACAGAGTATGTTTAAAGAGGTTAAAGATTGGTATAGTCTCTGCTGATCTTTCTGTTACCATTGGTAGAAGTTGTTCTTGGTCTTCCTCTCTCCTGGAGGATTGTGCCATCTCTGTGGTTTCTTTACACGCCCGCGTTGGGGGGTGTTCGGCTGGCCTCTGGCTAAAAAATTGGGATGGCCCACTCCCTGTCTTGCGTTTAGACTTGACCCTTCACCAGGATCCGAGCTATCTGAGGACTCGGCGGAGGTGTCAGAAAAGCCTACGAGGTTCTGGCGGCGGTTATACTGTCCCCAGGGTTTGTTAGTCTGTGGGTAAGAGTAGGTCCTATTGGTGTAGAAATCTTTCTGTAGATATGGGTATGTATTCTCAATGTTGTACGATTTGATGTCCTTTTTTATTTTGTTAGATTTCTTATTTTGCTCTATTCGGTAGAAATCTGAGATGGTTTTCTCTACTTGGTCCAAAGGTTTTTTGCAGTCAGGGGTGGGATCTGCGTCTGCTAGTTGCTTTTCTATATCTGCAATCTCTATTTCTAGTGACTTAAGCGTTTCTGTTGCTATATCTATCCCTAAGACAAGCCAATGTCTCAAGCAAGTAGTTCCAATATAACTAAAATTGGAGATATATTTGGGGTTGTCGGTAAAGATACCGGGGATATTTCGTACTTGGAGACCTAGTGGGATTACCTCGGCCTTCAAATAATCAGTTAACATTAAAACCATTAGCTGTAATCGTACCTGTTTTTTGCGAAGTTTCTGAAGTTGCTCTGGCAAGGGACTGGTAGTTACATTAAGTGCGTCTGGAGTGTCAGAAAGGAGAGAAGGTCTCTGGCACAGTTGTTGTATATAATCGTCTGTGTATAAGGGAGCGTGCTTGGACATGTCAGGTCGTGACAGTAAGAGGTTTTTTTGGGGAGGAATGGAGTAGAGGGGTACTAGGGGAGCCTACCCTCGGCTGAGGGTTGGGAGTTTTATCACTTAAAACCCTTACAATCTCGTGATTGCACTATAGTCTATTTAGTTATAACAAGAGAACCCAAACAGTGGCTGAGGACCGTGGGAAGGTATGCTCTGAGAAACAAAGGTCCTTAGCATATCAGAATCAAAAAGAACAAAATGATATAGGCCCTAATAGGGAACTATATTCGCCACTGCCCAGCCGGGCAGGGTATTTATTTGAAAAGATGAAAACACGGTAATTGGTTAGGAGGCAAAATCCTGTACCGTACTTAAGACACACAAACAACATAAAAGGAAAGGGTTTCACGGGCAAATTTGAGCAACATTGGCCACTTTTAACTCAGTGTTACAATTTAAAGTATTGCCAAAATAATGCTAGACACAACAAAGTTGAAACACAATGGTTAGGCTGTGAAAGCATTAGCAAAAGTCAACGTTTCGATCCCTTTTTGCTCTAATTACATGGGACCATCTTCAGGACTAAGATTGACAACATTTGCCTGCCTGTTTTACTTATGCATCCGCCTGATTTAGGCGGAAAAGGAAGAAGAAATGGGGAAGAAAAGGAGAGAGGAAGCCATAGGCCGAATTACTGGCTGGTACTCCAACGTACAAGCATGTCCAATTTTGTGCACATTTGTCATTCAATCGGATTCGACTTATAGTGCTTAAATTGGTGTGTGGCGAGCATAGCAGGCATACACGAACCCGTGCTCGGGTGACTGATGATCTCAGAGTTACTAATATTGAGTGACAAAAGCATATTAAATTGGATTGTCTCAACATCATTTGCTGGTTCATATTAAAAGAGCAATTCACATTTTTAAACCACGGTTTTTACATTCTGTTGAGACCCTCTGGTGTCAATTCAGCCGTGAACATTCGTACAGTGCATGGGGGTGGCGGGAGGAAAATGGCCAGGTGCTTGCTTACCCAGGAAAAGTATAGAAACTGGGGGACGTGTTGCCTTGCCACCTGCAGAGATGGTCGGCAGCTAGGTGAGTGACCTGGGGGTGGAGAGGGGAGATGGTTAAAAGCACGAAGGCAGCCGTGCTCTTGGTGTAGCTATCCGATGGATAGGGGTTTACCTCTAAGGTTCTAGGAAATAGTTGCGGTCCGGGCAGTCTCAATGTGCTGCATGGTCCGGATTAGCCCTCCGAGTGTATTCTAAGGAAAATGGGGTTCAATTAGTTATAAAACCGAGTTTAGGATGACTCGTAAAAGCAGAAGGGTTCCGAGTGCAAGGATGCCGCTCTTACCTCAGGGAGTCCTTGGGCTCCGAATTATTAGGATTCTAGAGGCATAGGAGATGGGTCCAGGTGAAATACGAGGTCCAATTAGGTTCGCCGATTGAGTTCTGAAACCGTTAATTTAAAAAGGGGTTCAGTCTCGGGTTAGTAAATGGCGGCGGATTCTCGCAGCGTGCCTGGTTGGGCTACAGAGGTCTTACCTGGGGGAACCAGAGGCTCCGTAGGATTTGGAGTTCGCTGGCTGGAGACAATGTCCAGTCCGTCCGCTGCTTCAAGTTGCAGCCAGGCGGTAATGCGCTCACCGGGTACAAGTATTCGGCGAGTGAGCTCGGGGGTGATGGAAATGAAAAGAGGACTTGCTCCCAGTGTCGGCCATCTTGGGAAGAGGAAGGAGATTTTAACCTTAATCTCGGAACATGTTCTTAAGGCATGTCGAGGGTTGGTAGCTTTTGAGTCTCGGGTATGGCACATAAAAAAATCCAGGCTGGAAGGTGCATCAGTGGTACTTACGTGTGCAGGTATTATATTATTTAGATGGAAAGTGCATGAGTGGTGCTCAGATGTTTGATAGTATAATTGTGCAGTAAAGTGATACATTAAAAAACACATCAAATACCAAAAAAGCATTTTATAGTAGTAGAGAACAGTGGTGGTTAAATTGAGTAGCTTAGGAGGTACTGTAGCAGAATGATATCACTTTTTGTAAACATTTGCCAGAGTTGCAACATGATTACATCACTTTCCATAGCAACTGTGTATTCAGGTATATTATAGTCTTATAGTTAATTGTGATCCATGGGGATAGAGTGGAGTTCACAGTAGGGTGGTCCAATCTTCTGCGCGGTTTAGACCGTTCCTTATGGTGTCGAATTGAATCATTGTCTTTAGTTCCTCTCTGTTAAGCATCTGCGACATGTCCCCGCCTCGGGGCGGCAATTTCAAGACTTTCAGTATTGTCCATTTAATGTCGTTCTCGTTGTGCCCTGCCGTGACGAAATTATCCACCAGGGGGGCATTGGCAGTTTTACATCTTACTCTGCTTCTATGCTGGCATATGCGAGTCTTGCTTTTTGAGTCGTCTGTCCAATATACAGTTTCAAGCATGGGCATTGTATGGCATATATGACATTCGACGAATTGCAATTGGAGAATGCGCGTCTTTCAAACGTGGTGCCGTTGTGAGTGAATTTCTTGCCCTCCACCGTATACTCACAGACATTACAGCCTCCACACTTAACATGGCCTATAATTGGCGGTAAACCCCAGGTAGCAGCAATTGTCATACACTGTGGTGTCGCTGGAAGCCCTGCTCTCAATAGAACCTAGCTGACGACCATCTCTACAGGTGGCAAGGCAACACGTCCCCAGTTTCTATACTTTTTCTGGGTAAGCAAGCACCTGGACATTTTCCATCCGCCACCCCAATGCACTGTACGAATGTTCACGGCTGAATTGACACCCGAGGGTCTCAACAGAATGTAAAAACCGTTGTTTAAAAAATGTGAATTGCACCCGAGCACCGGTTCGAGTATGCCTGCTATGCTCGCCACACACCAATTTAAGCACTATAAGTCGAATCCGATTAAATGTGAAATGTGCACAAAATTGGACATGCTTGTACGTTGGATTACCAGCCAGTAATTCGACCTTTGGCTTCCTCTCTCCTTTTCTTCCCCATTTCTTCTTCCTTTTCCTCCTAAAACAGGCGGATGCATAAGTAATACAGGCAGGCAAATGTTGTCAATCTTAGTCCTAAAGATTGTCCAATGTAATAAGAGCAAAAAGGGATCGAAACGTCGACTTTTGTTAATGCTTTCACAGCCTAACCATTGTGTTTCAACTTTGTTGTGTCTAGCATTCTTTTGGCAATACTTTAAATTGTAACACTGAGTTAAAAGTGGCCAATATTGCTTGAATTTGCCTGTGAAACCCTTTCCTTTTATGTTGTTTGTGTGTCTTAAGTACAGTACAGGATTTTGCCGCCCAACCAAGGACAACACCAGCATCGACACCCAACCCATCCAAGACATCATTGACCTCACCCGCCACTCACCTCCAGGATAAGGGCCAGCTGCATTGAGAAGACCCCACCCACTACCCAAACCACCCAGCAGGAGGCACCCACTGCCCCGGCACCCTCCCAAGACCCCCAGGAACAACACATGGCCTTCCAACATCATGCGCTGGAGGGCCAGAGGGAGACGGCTGATCAGGTGCGGTTGGGGTTCAACCTCATGGCTACCAAACTTGATGCCATCCTTGGGTGTGTAGCGTATCCAACGAGCCCTGACTGACATTGCTGGAGTGACGAAGCGGAGAGAAGAACACCTGTCCACTCAGAGTAGTACCAGCGATACCAGCCGTGAGCTGGCACACATGCGGGGGCTCATGGAGGACAGGGTGCAGATGAAGGCACAAAGGATGGCAGCCACCGCTGCACATCGGCAGAATGTAGCTGGGATCTACCATGCCCTGCAGATCCTCATCATCACATTGCTGCCACATGGAGTGGCAATGATGAATGCTGCTGGCCCACACCATCCACATCTCCACCCCCTGGTGTGTCAATACCTCTCAGTGTGGCAGGCCTATTCACACCGGTACCTGATGTGTCAGTGGCACACAGTGCAGCCGACGATCCACCTCCGGCCCCTGAAGTGTCAGTGGCACACAGTACCGCAGCGGTACAGCAACACCCACAGGTGGGGCAGAGCACACATCCGGGGACGAGAACGTGGATGGGCCTGTGATCAGAAGGACTCAGTAGCATTCATTTCCGCCACCTGGCCTGTCCCTGCTTGGTCACGCCCATGGCCTCATGACCTTCCACTGACCCCCAATTTACTCAGATGCACTCACCTTGGACAACGACATGGACTGCCACATCCTGTTTGATGACCAGTGACACAGCAACCAGACTGCGGACTGCACCCCTCCTCTTGTACAGTACTTGTCTTCGACAGATGGACTCTGGCTGGCCCTCCACGGGCCAATATTGTGTAGTGTGTTTGACAGTGCCCTGTACCGCTCCAGCTGCAGAACTGCACTGGATATGCAATAAACATCCAGTGACACACTGCTGTGTCATGTCTTTCATCATTCATGAATCTATGTGTGGATGAATGTAGGCACAGTGATTTCCCTTGCATCAATGATGCTCATCCTGTGGAATGCGCAATCAGAGGGTGCTACATAGCAATTTGTGTCACGGGTTCTGTGGACACCACAACAGGGACACACGCATCAGCCACTTCCATGTCCGGACATGGACTGAACTACGCACAGTGCCCACGAGTCAGTTTTACAAGCCCTTCGCTGTTCCGATGTACGGCAGGTCAGACTACTCCGCTAGCGCTACCAGGGGGGCCTCATTGCTACCCGTTGCAGGCATACTTGCTGGTGCTGTGCAGATCACTGGTCGAGTTGTCAGCATGTCACAGCCACTCCCTGAGGGCAGGTTTGTATGCACACCACACCCATCTGGCACAGGCGTCACAGGACATGTGACCCCGCAAATAAAAGGGGCCGACAACGTCACATACCCCATCTGCCGTTGGTGACTGGATGACGGACCCGAAGCCTTGTGAATGGGGGGGTAAATTTATCACGACTTTGGCTGTGATTAAGTGCTGTTAATTCAGCAATAGCTCCTTGGGAATATGCCCCTAAATGTTCTAAGCCAGCGGTTCTTAACCTTTGGTCAGTGGGCCAACTCAGGGGGTCCGCAACTGCTTTGAAAACTAACTATTATCAACAGATTAAAAAGGTGTGTATAAATAAAAGAGCAAACTGAAATGTAAAATTGAAACATTTTAAATGTTGTTTAAATGAGAAGGTATTATTTGCACAGAACACAAAACCCATCCTATATAAGCATAACTTAAGTAATAGTAAAGCAGTATTACCAGAAGTTGAGCTTTTCAAACATAAAGTACAACCAGCAGCTCTTCACGGCGCCGAAATCTGGGGGCCAATGTCAAAGGATGCCTTTGACATTTTGGACAATAAATTCATGCGTAGCATTGTAAGAGCCCTGAAAGGTACGCCGTTGGTTCCCCTCCAATTAGATCTGGATCTTAGGAGGACCAACCATTATGCTATTGTACGGCCACTGATGTACTGGGTTAGAGTATGGCAGACTCCAGAATTGATTGACTACAGGAAAGGGTTAAAAGAGTTATTGTGCTTAGATGTATCTAATTCCAACGTTTGGCTAAAACACATGAGAACATGGTTTACTAAAATAGGCCTTCCCCATTTTTGGAACAGTCCTGAAAGGTTGCCGCCGAATTGTAAAACTGTGGTAAAAAGGGCTTTCTGGGGCTTTATAAACAATCAAGTATTTAATGGTAAAAACAGTGGGTCACTGGTCAGTACCTTTTTAACCTTTAAGGAGGTACCCCTTTTCGAGAGCTTTCTTGATGAAATTGAGCCGCCACTTGCAAAAACCCTCTTCTTGAAATTCAGGTATGGCAACCTTATGACTGATACAACTCTTGCACGTTGGTCTAGGAAAAATGCTGATGACACTCTAACTGTAGTAAATGCCTGTTTCTTGTGCGAGGGCAATCACAGGGAGGACGACATGCATATCCTTTTCTTCTGCCCAGCCTATACACAGGCCAGAAGGAAGTGGATTTAACCACTGTGTAAACTTTTAGGAACCAGGTCATGTATGACGGCATTTAGAATAATCAAAACTAACTCAGCGCAGACTGTTGTATTCAGTGTCAGCAGATACCTCCATAGTATTTTTTTCATTCACAAGAAAAAAGGCCTAAAGTTGTAAAGCTAGTACGTTGTTATGAACTGAATCAGTCAGATAACTATGTAGTAATATTTTATGACTTTTAGATTCATGTATTTTAAAAAAAAGTTAAATACCTCATATTTTATAGTGAGTTAAATGGATTTTAGATGGTTTTAAATGAAATGTTATTGTTACAATCTTTTATGGCAAAATAATGCCGAAATAAAGAAATAATGAGAATGAGAGAAGGACTTTGAATTTGGAGGGTTAAAATTAAGCTGGTACCCTCAAATAAATTTGGGGGAGCTGTGCAAGTGCATCAAACAGTATATAGTATGGACGAAACGTAGCCCTAAATGAATTGAGAAAACCTTTAACATTCCCCTTAAAATTCGAATTTAGATTTAATTAGATTTGTATGTGAATTAAAAAAAAATCATACTTTGTGAATTTGTTTGATGGATGCTTTTTTCTATATTTTTGTGTACTGTTTTGCAGTACAAATCATCAAAGTTTCTTGGGATGGGGTAACCCATTTACACCAATGACTCCGTAGGAGTCACCAGATTATAATATTTATTATTTCGGGGTCCTGAGATTCCAGTAAAACTTAGGTGTGTGTCCAAAGAAGTCAAAACATTGAGAACCATTATTCTGACGTCTAAGATATTGTCTGTATCTTTATTTTGTTATCTATTACATTTTCTGGCTTTTTTGGCTGTTAGGTTCCTTAGTTATTAACAATCTTAATCAAAATAATAAAATAGATATTATAACATTTACAAATACAAAAGACAGAAATGCATCATTATGCGTGAAGCTCATGTTATCTCTGTTGTCAGTCTTAATTTAAGAATTACCCTTTTCAAGGAAGGTATGAAAGGTACCTTTATTTTGGGGCAATACAATCACATCACACTTTTTTATACCTGTGAGGAGTAGCCTTTTTGACGCTGTTCCTTTTTTAGACTCTCTGCAGTGAGACACTGCAATCCAGGTAACAGTGCAGGTGCTCTAGTCTCCACAATATGCCAACGTTCTTGCTATTGTAATAGGCATAATAGATTTTTGATGTACAGCTATAGCATATGGTATCCTAGAAAACACACATGGCGTGGCAAGTTAAATCTTACCTACGGGTAACAAGATTACTAGTGTGCCAAGCAAACATTACTCCAGCCCTTCCACTGTAGCCTGACTATTGGTGTACTAAAAATGTGGTCACAACTGTCAAAATGACCTTTTCTGGCATGTGAAACCTTCATTGATTAAATCAGCCTTTTGTAAGCCATGTAGCCCATTGCCCAAGGTGCATAATATTTAAAACCAGGACATGTAAAAATGCAGAATTTCAGTTTAAAATACCTGAAGGTTCTGGAGGATATTTTGCATTAGTCTTGCAAATGTCACCCAGTTCTGACTAGATGTGCTAACTACTCCTGGAGCACAGAAAATTGCCAGGGTCTGGTGTAGTGTTTTAGTTCCTCTGCTGGTATGACCAGAGGACAAACACTTAATTTTGAGTAAGGGGCCTCCCCGTTGTAAGCAAATGTTGGATAATACTTAAAGAGGGTCAATCCTTTGTAATCCCAATTAAGCAGTCATATATCCAGTGGGGTAAAAGCTGACCCCAGAATTTGTTTGTACTCATCTGCTCATTACCCTAACCAGATCTCTTTGTGGGCACACAGGTTCAATGGTAGAAGTGTTTCTATATATTTGATTTAGTGCTTTTTGGCTAATGCGGTACGGTTAGGACCAGGGCACACAGAAACATCTAAAAAAGTGGGTATAGTTCCCCATTGAATTTTGAAGACTAATGATTATGGATGAGGTGGGATTCACTTCCATCCACAAGCTAGTGTCAGGCATATAAGTGGCACTCCAACACACCTTCTTCAGAAAAATCAGGACCCAAATGACTACAGAAGAACAACTGCACCTGCTGTTTCAGACATGTTAGTAGGCCTAAATGGCTTGCCCTGCTCCCATTTGTACACAGAACTAATAATTGCACTCCAAGGGACAATGTTTTTTGTAAAGTAATTCCTAGTTATTTAATGGAAGCTAGGGTCCTATTACCATACCTAAATATAACGTAATTTTAACCTCTGTTATTTTCTATTTACAGACAGACAGACAGACAGCTAGACAGATAGATAGATAGATAGATAGATAGATAGATAGATAGATAGATAGATAGATAGATAGATAGATAGATAGATAGATAGATAGATAGATAGATAGATAGATAGATAGATAGATAGATAGATAGGTAGGTAGGTAGGTAGGTAGGTAGGTAGGTAGGTAGGTAGGTAGGTAGGTAGGTAGGTAGATAGATAGATAGATAGATAGATAGATAGATAGATAGATAGATAGATAGATAGATAGATAGATAGATAGATAGATAGATAGATAGATAGATAGATAGATAGATAGATAGATAGATAGATAGATAGATAGATAGATAGGTAGATAGATAGGTAGGTAGGTAGGTAGGTAGGTAGGTAGGTAGATAGATAGATAGATAGATAGATAGATAGATAGATAGATAGATAGATAGATAGATAGATAGATAGATAGATAGATAGATAGATAGATAGATAGATAGATAGATAGATAGATAGATGACATACACACATATAAGGAACAGAAATACATGCAAAAGAAGTAGAAAGTAGATAATTGGCACTCTTTTATTATTTTAGGACCGCAGAAAAAGTGTTAGATATAAATATACGATTAATAATATTAACAATGTAAAAGCTTTAACCTATAAATATTTATGGAAGCTTTGTAACTTCAACACAATATATTTGAAGCATTATTCCCATTATGTCTTGGGAAAAGATTTGTTAAAAGAATCCAATGCATGTTTTTTTCTAATTCGCTTGTTAATGTTTATGGTCCAGGCTGTATCTACCCCAAGACTAAAACATACAGCCTGCCACCAATCAGAAAAATATAGCTTTGGTGAATCTTTTCAACAATGAGTAACTTGAAGGACAGCAACTGGTATAAGCACTTCTGTCATTTTTGTAATGTGAAAACTTCACACACACATAGAGGTAAGGGCTTCTGGAAGTGCTTGATTTGAGCCAGTCGTTTTCGGTGATTGGCACCGGCACTTAATTGTCAATGTCGACACTTATGACAGACTGCCAAATGGTGGCACAGTTTGCCTAAATTAGAGATGAACACAAGAACAGTTGTTTCTTATTTCAATATACATTAAAAATGACTACTACTTGCCCTTAAATCTCTCTTTAGAGCTTTGGGAGCTTCCATTAGTTTCAATTGTTACACATGTAGGGTGAGATGTTTAACCCCTTCGATGCTGATGACGAGCGCAGCTCGTCATCAGCCACGGGGGGCATGTGCGGATGACGAGCTGAGCTCGTCATCTAACGCGGCTTTTGAAAAAAAGCAGCGCAGCGCGAAAATCACCGCCGCAGCGATGCGGTTAATAATTGTGCTGGTTCTTTCACTGGCAATGCTGGCAGGGATTGTGGCCTCCTGGCGGAGGTTCTGTCACTTCATTTTTTACAAAGTAAGCACTGACGTTGGGTGAACACCAAAAACATACCTAAACGGGGTTCGCGCGAGCGCGTCGACCAAGATGGCCGCCACCGCTGGAGCTCTGTAAGTCAACCGGCCCAATTAGCCGGAAAACGACAATTTTTCTGTCAGGACCCAAATTTTAATAGCGGCGCTTGCATTTCCTCACTGTCCCCTACCTGTGGCTCTAATTCTGGGTGATTTCGTCGAGGGAAACTGCTTTTGCTTGATCCTCCGTCCTCTCCTCTGCCTCTGCATCTGTGTCTGCCGGCTTCCTCTGCATGGGGGGCGGAGTGAAAATAAAGAAAGGGCCTGGCTTTGGCCTGGCCACACCCACGACCCTGTATAGCTGGTGCACCAGCCCTTTTACAGTACTTTTGGGGACTTTACATGTTTTTTCCCATATATTTATTAAAAATTTGAGGTAATTTTTGTTTTCTTGCTGTTTTTTGACACAAAGGGTTATTTTTTCACATCAGGATGGAAAATAAAAATGTACCTACTATTAAAAGGAAACAGCAGATTTCACCTCCTCCAACTAAGTCTAAGGTTGTTGAATCTTCTGAGCCTTCCCTTGCTCTGATTTATGAGGAACTTCAAGCGCTACGTCTGAATACTGACACTATTGCCACTGAATTTAAGAATATACGCAAAGATATGGCTTCTATCTCCATGAAAGTGTCTGATAACACTATCAAAATTCAGGACAATAAAACTAAATTGGATGTTTTTACTCCTTTGGTGACTCAAATAGTACCAATGCATAATCAATTACTGGAATTGGAAAACCGAAATAGACAATACAATCTTCGTATTTTCAATCTTCCTGAAGAGGTTGAGGGATCTGATTGTTGATTATATCTAGAATCTTTGCTTCCGGGTCTCCTGAATATCAAATTTCCTGAAAAATTTGAAATAGATAAAGCTCACAGAGTTCCATCACACAGAAATCTCCGCAATACTAAACCCCGGCAAATGATTTTTAAGGTTCTGCGACACCATCATTTGGTCCTTATCAGGAAAGCAGCAAGAGACATTCCCGCCCTCTTAGTAAATGGCTGTAAAATCTTTATCCATCAAGATTTTGCTAAGGAAACGGTTGCTATTCGCAAGGAATTTTCCTCTTTTCGTCCACAATTGCGAAGCCTTGGTTTTAAGTATGGTCTATTTGATCCCTCTATGATGAGAATCTGGAAGGACACTTTTTCTAAATCTTTTCATCGTCCTGAAGATTTAAGACTCTTTCTGGGACAACAAGCTTCACCGTTAATGGACACTAATGCCCCTGTTACTTGAAGACCACTATTTTGATTTATCCTGACATCTATATTTTTCTCTTCACGGGCTCCAACGGTTTATCTGGCCATGCTTGAGGAACGGGTGTGAGTCTCTGTCTTCTTATATGTGTTTCTGTTTCTTGTTTGTTCTTTTTCCCTTCCTTTGTGTTTCTACCTTTTGTGTCCTTCCTTTTATTACTCTTTGCGTAGAGTTACTCTTTCTATATGGCTGTTTTTCAGTTCCTTTTCCTTTGAATCTTTTCCTATCCTCTTCCTTCTAACTCCTAATGGCTAATATTAATTCTTTTAAACTTGTTTCACTTAATGTCAAGGGCCTGCGGCATCCAGTAAAACGTACAAAAATCTTGGACTACCTGGGTGCATGCAAAGCGGATATTTGTTTTCTTCAAGAAACGCACGTTGATGATAAGATTTTACATTATATGAAGAAAAAATGGGTTGATAATATTGTTTCCTCACCTGCGTTGGGAAAGAAAAATGGAGTTCCAATTTTCTTTGCAAAAAGGTTACATTGTCAAATTCTCAGTAAGTTTATTGACACAGAAGGTAGATATATTGTAGTTAAGGTTAAAATTCATGACTCTACCTTCTTATTTATTTACGTAATTTTTATAGCGCAACAAATACCCTGGGGTGTCTCGGCGCTGTGGAGCTACTGGAGTCAGCCATCCTCTTACTGGTTAAACAACCATGTTCTTAAGAGCCTGCGGAAGCTCATCAGGTTCAGGGCAATTTTGATGGCAAGTGGCAAAAGATTCCAAAGTTTTGGAGTGGCCACAAGGAAGCGCCTGTCTCCCCAGGTGGCCGTTCTTGTACGTGGCACAGGGAGGAGACTGGTGTTGGCCGATCTTAATTGCCTTCTGGGAGTATACAGCTGAAAGGCTTCGGTCAGGAACCTGGGTCCTATGCCATGTACTGCCTTATATGCAATACAGAGGGCCTTGAATTTAATACGGCTCTCAACTCTCAGCCAGTGGAGCTGATGAATGCCAAGAGTGGTGGATTTGCGGCAAGGAATGTTTAGGAGGATCCTGGCAGCCGCATTCTGGATGGATTGCAGCTTCGTTATGACACGCTTCTGGGTGTGAAGAAAGAGAGCGTTCCCATAATCTATTTTAGAGAAGACTAAGGTAGAGACCAGAGTCTTCCCGGCTGAGGGGGGGAGATAAGGTAGCAGCTTCTTGATTTTTTTCAAGATAAAGAATGATGACGACACAACCTTGTTAGTGTGGAGGTCAAAAGCCAGCTTGCTGTCAAAAATCACTCCCAGATTTCTGGCTTTTTCCACTGGGACAGGTGGGTGGCCGAGCTTTTCCGGCCACCAACTAGGGGACCATTCAGGGGAGAGTTTTCCGAAGGTCATAACCTCGGTCTTGTCCGAGTTGGGCCTAAGACAATTCGAGGCCATCCAGGTACTGACCTCAAGCATAGCTCTCTGGAAGTTGGCTGCCACAGTGAGGCCGTCCTTGTGGATACCCAGAACCAGCTGGGTATCATCTGCATAAGATGTAAGCCGTACCTCATGGGCCTTTATTACCCTCGCTAAGTCCGCTACATAGATGTTGAATAGCATAGGACTTAGCGAGGAGCCTTGTGGGACTCCACAAGGGAGTGCAGAGATAGGAGAGTAGAAATCTCCCAGCCTTACTGTCTGGGTACGGTTTGCCAGGAAAGATGAAATGAGATCCTTGGCCAAACCGTTTATCCCCAGGACTGTGACACGGTCGACTAGAGTGACATGGTCGACCGTGTCAAAGGCCGCTGACAAATCCAAAAGGATGAGGACAGCCGCCCCTCCCTGATCCAAGATCGCCCTGATCTCATCAGAGGCCTTTATCAAGGCGGTCTCTGTTCCATGCCCTTTCCTAAAACCAAACTGCGTTTCGTCGAGAAGTTGGTGGGTCTCGACGAACTCTGAGAGCTGTCTATTCATCAGGGATTCGCATACTTTGGCAGGAAAGGGCAGGCACGCAATGGGTCTATAACTGGCGACAGCTGTAGGGTCTAGGGAAGGTTTTTTTAAAAGGGGTTTTATAACAGCCTTCTTCCATATACTGGGAAATTGGCCTGTCTGAAATGCAGTATTGCAGATCTCCATGAGGGGGCGTGAGATCACTTCTGTGAGTTTGAACATCACAGAAGGAGGGCAAGGGTCCAGAGGGGAGCCCGATTTGATGGTGGAAATGAGTTTAATAACATCATCATGTGAGGCAGGTGAAAAACATGGAAAGGAATCATGATTGTGTTGGGGAAGTACTTCTTTCACAGTACCGCCTCTGTGTTCAGTTTTGATATCATCTTCAAATGAAGCATATATATCTGCCACCTTTGTGGTAAAGAAAGTGGATAATTCATTACAGAAGGTCTGTGAGGGCTCAACTCCTGGGCCAGAGGGGGGGGGGTGGACAGAGTCGTGACAACAGAGAACAGCTCTCTGGCAGAGTTAGCAGCGGTCTCAATTTGCGCCGAGAAAAAAAAAGTTTTTCGAGCCAAAATCGCCTTTTTATAAATCATAAGGGCGTCTTTATAAATTTGTCTGGCTATGGGGCAGTAGGCTTTCCTCCAGCGCCTTTCTAGATTCCTACAGTGTTGGCGATGAAGTCTGAGATCTTCATTATACCAGGCGGCCGAAGGAGATGCTCTGTTAGGTCTCGTGAGTTTCTCTGGGGCCACTAGATCGGCGGCACTTCGGATCCAATCCTGGAAATCTGAGGCTAATAGTGCAGGATTATTTCCTCCCTGAGGACAGGCGGAGGCCAGGGAATCTATCATCTGAGGGATGTCTGCGTTTTTCCAAGCGCGAGTCCCCACCCTAGTTCGGGGCCTGGGAAATGAAGGGTACGTGGTCCGTATATCTAGCTGAAATATAATAGCCCTGTGGTCTGACCACGTGATGGGAATAATGTCCAGCACAGAAATGTCAGGATCATTAGTGAACAGACCATCAAGGGTATGTCCAGCTTGATGTGTGATGCCCTTAATTAATTGGTGCAGTCCTAGGTTAGAAAGGTCAGTAATGAGTTGAATAGTATCAGAGGTGTCCTGCTCTTCCAAATGGAAGTTAAAATCTCCCAGTATCGTATATTTATCTGAACCTATGACATTATCATTCAGGTCAGAGAAAGTGGAGAGAAAAGAGTTACGGGGGCCAGGGGGTCGATATAGTATTATACCCTTTAGTGCTTGCTTGGGGTTAATACTAATAGCAAAGGCAGCTGATTCACAATTGGCAGAGTTTATAGGGTCGAGTGCGGTACGATATTTGTCCTTGTAAATAATTGCAAGGCCACCACCTCTTCCTATAGGCCTATCGTGTACGAATTTGATAAGAGCCAAATTACACCAGTGGTATGATACGTTTCAATATTGTACATTCGAGCCACATCCCAATAAGGATAATTTTCCAATAACAGTGAACCAGGGTAGAAGAGTAAAAGAAGCTCCGTCTGTCGTCTTATAGAGATTTTTCAACTTAATTCCTCTTTTTAGTAGAAGAGTGGATAGTAGTTCTATTCTTAAGAAACTCTTAGTCAAGTAAGCTGCCGCATCCCCTGGTTCATCCGTGGCTCGGTGAGAAAACGGGTGAAAGACGTCACCCTCCGTCAAGTTCAGACAGACGGAGCTTCTTTTTCTCTTGTACAATATTGAAACGTATCATACCACTGGTGTAATTTGGCTCTTATCAAATTCGTATAGATCTACACTGTCACTCTGAGAAATTGATCTTCTGGAACAGAACCAAAACGGATAGATGCCAAATGCACCATAGTGCAACTTCGCGGACAAACACATACACCCCTTGACAACGGGAGAAGATCCAGGGACATCACCATTAGCTACCATCTTGCCCTGAAGAAGTCCCTTGAGGTCGAAACACGTCGGCTGTAGACCCTGTGTATAACTTTTCAACTGAATTGAATAAAGAAAGTTCAAGAATACAAGAAATAGTTGCTGTGATCATTACTGTTTACCTTAATAGAGATAGCAGTTTCTAAGAACGTTTAAGTGGTGCACCTTGACCTTTTTCTTCAAAATCTCTTCTATGTTTACCAAACAAAATAGATGGCGTATGAACACGAATGTTGTACTCAATGACACACATAAGCCTAAAATATTACAAGCTATCCAGGACTATTTTTTGTTTAACCCTGAAGGCTCAACTTAACTTGTTAATAGATGGGATGCGTTTAAGTCCTATATTAGAGGTACCACAATTTCTATCATGGCCCATGCAAACAACCAATTCAACTCCAAAATTCAACTTTTGGACAAGAAAATTGCCAAATATGAGCGTTTATTTATTACTTCTAATGGCCCTCAACACAAATTTACACTACAAAAGCTGCGTTATGACTTTAATGCTCTACTTAGTACTAGAGCAGGGGTTCAACTCGCAAAATCGAATGCTAAATTTTGCTTTAATACCAATAGGTCTGGGAAACTCCTTGCAAATTATTTGCGAATCAAGAGGGATAAGACCCAAATAACCTCGATATGTGGTACTAATGGCCAAGTAGCTATTTCCCATAATGATATTGTCCAAGAATTTTTACCTTTTTACTCTACCTTATATAGCAAACCTGATACTTGTGATGATTCTTTAATTGATTCCTTCTTAAATAAATGTAATTTGCCTCAAGTTTCTCCATCCGATAGATTAACTTTAGATTCCCCAATTACTTGTGATGAGATCTTACTTGCTAATTAATCACTTCCTAAGAATAAATCCCCTGGCCCGGATGGTATCCCTGCTGAATTTTATAAAGAATTTAATTCTCTCCTTTTACCTTATTTAAGTGCCCTGTTCTCCCATTTTGGTTCCTCTGGTACTATTTCAGGCTCCTTTACGGATGCTTTAATCGTTGTTTTGCCAAAACCTGATAAGGATCCCACCCTGGTTTCAAATTATCGTCCCATTTCTCTAATAAACCAAGATTGTAAACATTATGCTAAAATCCTTGCTACTAGATTGGCTCCTATCCTTCATTCCATCATTCATCCAGATCAATCTGGCTTCATGAAAAATAGATACTCTGCGAATAATACGAGAACGCTTTTACATGTTATTGAACAGAGCTCTCACCTTACTTCTCCTGCGGGGGTGATGGCTTTAGATGCAGAAAAAGCATTTGACAAAATTCATTGGCAATTTTTGTTTAAAACTTTAATGTCTTTTAATTTTGGTACCCAGTTTATTCGTATGATTTCTGCTTTATATTTTGCCCCTACTGCTCGTCTGTTTATTAATGGTCAAATTTCTGCTCAGTTTCCACTCTTTAGAGGTACTAGGCAGGGTTGTCCCCTATCCCCACTGTTATTTTTATTAGGAATTGAGCCTTTTCTTAATTATGTTCGCTGCTGTGATACTATTCAAGGTGTTGCAATTAATGATGTCACTGTTAAAACTTTAGCATATGCAGATGATGTGTTATTATTTATTAGCAATCCTCTCTCCTCTGTTCCCTCCCTCCTAGACATTATTACTCAGTATTCTGTAATTTCAGGTTACAAGTTAAATGTAAGTAAAACTGAATTTTTTCCTTTAAATGCTTTTTGTACACCGGATATGCTAACAAACGCTAACATTCTTTGGCAGAACATTAAGCTTAAGTACTTGGGTATTCTATTTGCCTCTTCATTGCATGCTACATTAAAATTAAATACAGATTTTATACTTGATTATATCAAAGGCAAAACGTCCAAATGGTCTCCCCTTCATCTCACTTGGTGGGCAAGAATGGAGGCTATAAAAATGAATATTGCACCAAAAATCTTTTATTCTTTGGCTATGATTCCCACTCAATTTCCTCTAAAATTCTATAAAGATGTTGATAAACTCCTATCTAAATTCCTTTGGTCCAACAAAGTTCCTCGTATTACTTACAGAAAATTTAAACTCCTCAAGTCCCAACTAGGATTTGCCCTTCCTGACTTTTACCTTTATCATAAAGCTTTTATCTTAAAACAAAGTTCTTTATGGTTTTCAAATTCACCTCCAATTTGGATAGATATTGAAACCTCAATTGTACGCCCCTTTACTTTACTCTCTTTATTGTTAATGTCCTCTGCCTCAAAGATAGTTCATCGGTCATCTATAATTAAATCTTCGAGATTAATACTTAATGACTTAGACTCTAATTTTGAATTACCCTTACTCTCTACAGTCCACTTGTCTTTATGGCATAGTGCTTTACTTAAACTAAACAGGAACATTCATTTTTGGTACGCATGGATTTTAAAAGGAATTTTATATCTTAAAGATGTCTTTTCTAACAATGCCTTTATCTCTTTTGAGCAACTGCAATTACAGTTCGATATCCCGGTTTCTGATTTTTCAAAATACCAGTCTTTATGTAATTCTATTTTAGATTCCTTTCCAGATGGTATTCCTTCTTCCACCACCAACGACCTTTTGATTTTCCTTCAGGCTGTTACGTCAACCTCCAAAGTTGTCTCTGTTTTTTATTAAAAAAATTCTACTTTCCAGGGCTCTAATGTTAGTGCAATATCATCATTTTGGAACGCTGAACTTTCCATTTCCTTATAAGATGACTCATGGTCCTCAATATGGCTCAACAGCATCTCCGGTTGGCTTCCAGTGTCCCTTTATCAGACTAACGCTTATATCTTATTTAATGCTTTATGGACCCCATCTCGATTAAGTCATGCTAAATTGATACCATCTGATGTTTGTTGGCACTGCAAGTTAACCTCTGGATCACTTCGTCATATGTTATTTGAATGTACAATTATTATGAAATTTTGGTTAAATGTTTGGAATGTCTTTTTGAAAATTTTGCCTGTACATGATGATATTTCCTATGCTGTGTTAATATGTAAATCAGTTGCCCTATCCCATCCTCTTAGTGATTCGGAGACAAAGTTATTTAATTTTTTTAATAACAGCTGCTTTAAAATCCATTACTTTTTGTTGGAAAGACGCTTCTTCTCTTTCAGTTCATGCTTGGTGATCTTGGATTACCTTTACCAGAAGAGGAGCTCAACTGTCTCTTAAAGGTGTTACTCACAATTCACAGTCATTTCAAACTTTTTGGTCTCCTATTGATTCGTATGTTTTGCAATGATATGCTTAGTCTGTTTTTGTGTCTCTTGATGATTCATTTTTCTTTATTACTTTCTTGGTTATATTCAACTAATTGGTAACTCTATATGTTCTGATTTTATAATTCTAGGATATGTTCTTCCCCCCTTTCCCTTCCTCTTCATTTTTTTGTTTTTTTTAATTATTGCGTTCTCTAATGCTCAATTGCTCATTTACATATGTAGGAATTATGCTTTCTGTACTGTACTTGTGTTTTCCTGTGTTGTATAAACTTCAATAAAAACATTTTGAACTTAAAAAAATAAACATACCTAAACTGTAAATTATCCTTCTACATGCTTAAAGATTTTAATGAATGTGGTGAACACTCCTACATCTCGGAAATGAAAACAATGTAATCATGCTAACGTCAATTTGTAAAAGTATGAGTGATGGTGCCTCAAGCTCTACTTAGAAGCCCACTGCAAGTGCAATTAAACATCAGTGTGCCCAATGCCAAGGTTCGTAGCCTTAAATCCACTTAATGCATCTATAATCCACTACCAGACACGCTCTGACGTTTTATCGCAATCTTGCAGATTCCAGCACTCTCCCTTTGTACGTTTTTCTGTCTTTAGCTTCCTCCGTCTTTTCAATATGTGCGTTGTTCCCACTGATTTGGGAAAATAAGTGCCGAACCCCAAAAATTGGTGCTGGTGCCCCCACTGACAACCACTGGCTCAAAATAAACAATGAAGAACACAAATGAGTTGGGTAAAATCAAATACATTTCTTTCATGATTTAAACACAGCAACTCTAATTTATAAAGCCCCAATTAGAAGAGCCCCAGAATGGGTTGAGGCATTTACCTCACCCTTTAAATACTGATACCCTATGGCAAAGAATTTACCAGGTGTGGTATATACCTCACATTTGAGGTATTTCACACGAAACTTGAGCGGTGCATGTTGAATTCATTGCGTCATGCTCTAAGTTATGCATATCTCAGCATATTACTCTCTGGACATGTTGTTAAGTTTGACCTGATGATATTTACCTCGTAAAAATTGTTGCCCAGTGATTACCACTCAATTTGGAATTCTGATACCTGAGTGGTTTGAAATTCGATTGAAATATTTGCCACACTCATAATCAAGACATAAATGTTGATGAGTAAGAGACAATAAGCTAAAAAAAAAATTATAATAGGAATGAGTGAAAAATACATCCGCCTTTTTTTAGAAAATTAAGTTAAGGGTTTGATTTGGATCTTGACGGATGGGCTACTCTGTTACAAAATTAATGGATAGCCTGTCCACTGAAATATACATTGCATTACATCGTATGGGATCTATATTTCGGCGGACCAGCTATCCGTCACGGTTGTAACTGAGTAACCCATCCGCCAAGATCTGAATCAGGTCCTTACAGTTTCGTGTAAATTTGACATTCACAAACTACAAGTGCAATTTTATAGTTGCAAATAAGCGTGGGCGTAAAATCCGTTTTGCAGGCGAATTTGCAGATTTTTGACGATTTTGCGATCCGCGAATCTCGCAAATTTTCCCAAAAATCCGCAAATTTGCAAGCTACGAATTATTTTGCTTGGTCGTGCTTGAAAAATACAATATCGCGCGTGCGGCGTTGACTCTGAGCCTGCCGAGTTGTTTTTCTCCCGGTTTTGCATGTGCTGCGCCATTTTTGATCAAGCTACGTGATCTCGCGAGAGTTTTTCGAACACAATTACGTCATCGCGGCTTGCCATCTTGCACGACGAGAGTTTGACAACGCGAGTACATCATAAATGCCCGCGAAGGCGTACAGTTGACTTCCGGCGGGAGGTTTGAACAGCACGATGAGAGTTTGACAACGCGAGTACGTCATAAATGCCCGCGACGGCGCACAGCTGACTTCCGCCGGGAGGTTTGAACAGCTCGAGTTCCCAAAATTGCAATTCTGCACAAGAAATCCACTGCAGGAAGCATAAACCTTGTAAAAATGATGATTTTGATCAGAATAACTCCTCAGATTGACATTTGGCTGCACTTTTTGGGGCAAGGAGTCCATTTTTTGGGGGGGGTGGGAGGAAGGAAGTGCCCCAGAGTCTCCAACTTCGTGTTCCTGTCCAGCAGGCTCCTCCCAGTGCTTTGTCCATGTCCTGGTCACTTTTCATTTGGATCTGGAGCTGGAAGGATTACTTTTTCTTGCTGCTGGTGGATATTTGTATTTGAGGACTTTTTGGACTTTGGAGTTTGGATCACTTTTGGACTTGAGATTTTACAAGTAAGTTGGTGTTGTTTGTTTGGGGCATTGCAGTTGAGGCAACTCCAGTTCTAAAACTTTTTTCACAACTTTAACAAAATATATATTGTGGTGGGTAGCTAGCCACAGTATCCAGTAGGCCCAGGGGTAGTGAGTGGTGCATGGGCCTAGTCTTTCTGTGGGGTGTCTTGAATTTAAACATCATTGAGAGCATGGATGGCATGGGATTGTGCTGATTTTTGTGTGTTTTTCGATTTTTTTGGCTGCTGTTGGGGCCTTTTGCCCAGGGGTAGTGAGTGGTGCATTGACCGAGTCTTTCTGTGGGGTCTCTTTAATGTAAACATCATGGAGGGCATAGATGGAATTGAATTGTGCTGATTTTTGTGTGTTTTTTTGACTTTTTGGAGTCTTCTTGGGGCCTGGCCATGTGGGTGGGTGCCATTTTGAGGCCTGGTCCAGGCAGGGCCTGGTCATGTGGGTGGGGGTAAAGGGGCCATTTTGAAGCCAGGCAGTGTGCTCGGGCCTGCACCCAGTTTGCCTTGCTTTCATCCATTATGCCCAGGTGTACTCAGTGGTTCATGGGCCAAGTCTTTCTGTGGGGTGTCTTGAATTTAAACATCATTGAGGGCATGGATGGCATTGGATTGTGGTGATTTTTGTGTCTTTGTCGACTTTTTGGGGTGTTGATGGGGACTGGCCATGTGGGTGGGGGCCATTTTGAGTGCTGGTACAGGCAGGCCCTGGCCATTTGCTGGGGGGCAAGGGGCCATTTTGAAGGCAGGCAGTGTTCTCAGGCCTGCACCCATTTTGCCTAGCTTTCATCTATTATGCCTAGGGATAGTGAGTGGTGCATGGGCCTAGTCTTTTTGTGGGGTGTCTTGAATTTATCAAACAGGTTTTATTGTTGTCCACAGTTAAAGAAGCAGGGCACAATCCGCCAACACGCCCACGGAGGGGCCCATAAGACAATGAGCACAGCATGCACAACATGGCCAAGTTAAGGGGTCAATACTTCACAATGACTCAAGTCACCGCTGGTCTATAACGGTCAGTGCTCGAGTGGCCAGGGTTGAGTCTCAGTAGGGTCCAGAAGGGAGAAACCCCAAGAGCAATGGCACATCGCAAAAGTCCTTAGACACAACATGCTCTCCCACCTTCTAAGCTCTATCCATACCAGCGAGAGTGTTCCACTAGTGTCGAGTTCCCAGAGCACCAGGATATCTGAAGGTGGACATTTTACCCTAACTCGAACAGTAAAAAAGAAACCCCATACCCCCAACTCTCCCTCCCCACCCCCCGAACTCCCTCTCCCACCCCCCCAGTGGTGAAAGTGCCATACAGTAGCGTGTCAGCCCTATGAGGCCTTTAAATCTGGAACAAATGCATGGCCCTGAGCGTAGAGGGGCACACCGCAGAAGGGAGGCCCTTAGAGAGGAACAGGACCAGTGGTCCCAAGCGATACTCAAAGTTCTTAAAGTCCTCTCGAGATATGTCGGACATACGCTACAGGCTGAGTAATTGCCACAGGCGGGAGTGCCACAGTGACATCGCGGGTGCCTCCCTCTGCTTCCAAGCATTTGCAATTGCTAGTTTAGCAGCCCCCAAGCATAACCACATAATTCTTTTATCGGCTCTGGTTTGGTGTTCTAGCTGGGGGTCCCTAAGGCCAAGAAGAGCTTCTGCCATCGTAGCCGGGACCGGGTATCCTAAAATGGATTTTATCTGAGCAAGGATCTCCTCCCAGAACGGCCTAATGGAGGGGCAATCCCACCATATGTGCTGGAAGTCTCCCAGAAGTGCACACCCCCTCCAGCACCTATCCGTTGCTCCTGGAAAGATCTTCGCCAGTCTAGATGGGTATAGGTACCAGTCTGCCATTACCTTTAAATGTGCCTCCCTCAGCTTCGTGGAGCGGTTAAAGCGGAAGATATCTGCCCACAGGTGCGTCCACTCCTCCTCCCCAATGTCCCGTTTAGCCAACCCCTCCCACCAAGACATAAAGCGCGGCCGTGGGACGGCCTCTGTGGAGAGTAGGAGTTTATACAGCACTGAGATTGCCCGTTCATGGATTTAGCCTTGAGAAGGAATAATTTGAATCTGGTAAGAGGTCTGGTGGCTCCCTCCCTAATCTGTGGACCCAGAGCCCAGTGAAGGAGTTGCGCGTGGTGGTAGCGCTCCTGGTCCCCCACCACATAGTCCCTCTTGCAATTGTCAAAAGTAAGTGGATCGTAGTTGTGGAACAGGTGCGTGAGTGCAAGACATCCGCCCGTCCTCCATGCGTCGAACGGCCCCTCTCGGAGCGCTGGAGGAAAGGAAGAGGTGAAGTGAATTGGAGTGAGCGGTGACGGGAAGGACGTCCAGCCCTCCCTCTCTGCCACAGAGTCCCACACTTTTAGGGTAGTGCGTGTCGGGGTGCTGATGTACGCATTGAGGGGTCTTTCCTTTTTAGCGCGCCAGATCAAATCCCAGATCGTTCTGCCCGCTACGCTGCAGTCCATGTGGACCCAGTGTTTCTCCGATTCCATCTGTGCCCATTCAACCAGGATGCGCAGTTGAGCTGCCCTATAATATAGGCGAAGATCGGGAAGCCCAGCTCCCCCTCCCTTTGTGGGCGTCTTAGCATGAAAAAGGAGAAACGTGCCCTTCCCCCCTGCCACACAAACTTCAGGATCATGGTCTTGAGGCGTGCAAAGAAGTCCTCCTCCTGTTCTACAGGGAGTGCCTGAAATAAATAGAGCAGTTTAGGCAGGAGGGTCATTTTGATAGCATGTATGCGACCCAACCAGGAGAGAAAAAGCGGCTTCCAACGTAACAGTTCCTTTTGGATGCGGGTGAGGACTGCAGGAAAATTGGCCGCGTACAATTGATCGACCTTGGGAGTCAGCTGGACCCCTAGATATTGTATGGAAGAGGGTGCCCAGTCCAGCGGAGATAGCGCTCGGAGCTGCGAGGCCTCCGCCTGAGAAAGAGTTAGGTTAAGAATGTAGGACTTGTCCAGGTTGACCCTGAAGCCTGCCACCCCTTCAAAGGAGGCAAGCACGTCTTGTAGATGTGGGAGGGAACCCAGCGGATTAGACAGAGAGAGGAGGACATCATCCACGAAAATCGAGATTTTGTGGGCCTTTCCAGTGAAGGGAAGACCCTCTATCCCTTGGTGTTCCCTGACCACTATAGCTAGGGGTTCTATGCTGAGGGCGAAGATTAAGGGGGACAGGGGACAACCCTGTCTAGTCCCCCTGGAGTGACCAATGGAGGCTGACTGCACCCTATTGATCGAGACCCTAGAGCTTGGGTGCCGATAGTTGGCCTGCAGCATTGTAATAAATTGGGGGGAGAAACCAAACCTCGTCAGGGTGGACCACAGGAAGCTCCAATCCACGCGGTCAAACGCTTTTTCGGCGTCAAGACCGATCAACACCGCAGGTATTCTAAATTTGTTGGCCTTCTCTATTAAATGGACGATGCGCCTGATGTTGTTATGTGTTTGCCTCCCTTTGATAAAGCCAGACTGGTCGGGGTGGATGATAAGCGGCATAAGGTCGCTCAGTCTCTTGGCCAGTATGGAGGAGTAAAGTTTTGCGTCTACGTTAAGGAGGGCAATGGGCCTGTAGGAGGCACAGTGGGAAGGGTCCCTGCCCGGTTTGGGGATCACCGAGATCACCGCCTCGGTCATGGAGGCTGCAGAGTTGCCATCCGTGGCCATACGTTTGAATAGGCGGACCAGGTGAGGCGTGATCCTGGATGTAAAGGTCTTATAGAAGACTGCAGTGTACCCATCTATTCCAGGCGACTTATGGGCCTTGAGCGATTTGATAGCCGCTAGGACTTCTTCTAGGGTGATAGGGGCTATGAGGACTTCGTTCCTATCCGGGGACACCTGTGGGATGGGCAGGTCCCTCAAAAAAGTGCTTTGTCGGTCAGCGTCAGGAGTGTCCGCCGTATATAAAGATGCATAGAACGCCCCAAAGAGGTCTGCCTTGTCTTCATCTCTGTGAGTTAGGTTCCCCGCCCTGTCACGTATTACCCCGATATACTCCCTCTCCCGTTTATCCTTCAACTGTCTGGCCAGGTGCTTCCCCACTTTGTTACCCTGTGTATAGGCTAGGCTGCGCAGCTTGAGGAGGGTGAACTCCGCCCTATTGTTATATATGGCCCGCAGTTTGCCTCTAAGGGCCGTGAGTGCGCGCAGTGTCTGTCTGGTGGGTGTCTGCTTGTGGGTCTGTTCGACCTTCGATAGCTCCTGCTCCAGGCCTTCCCTTTCCTTAGCGCGCTGTTTGTTAAGGGCTGAGTTAAGTGCAAGGCATTTACCCCTCAGAACCGCTTTGAACGTGTCCCAGGTGTGATACTCAGAGGTCTCCTCCGGGTCATTAAAGGAGAAAAACTCCCCAATTGCCTCCCTCAGCTGCGTGCATGATTCCTTGTCCCTTACTAATGCTTCCGGGAAGTACCATCGCGCTGGTTTCGGGCACCACCAAGCCAGGTTAAACAAATAGTGTACATCCCATGGTCAGATACGGAGATGGGGAGGATCTTTGCGTCTTGTAGGGAGCCCTGTAGGGACTGACTGAGAAAGATGTAATCGAGTCGTGAGTAGGTTTGATGCACATGGGAATAGAACGAGAAGTCCCGGGTGTTTGGGTGTGACAATCGCCAACTGTCTAGGAGCCCCATGTCCCCCAGAAGCGCCTGGATAGAGTCAGGGAATATGCCCATGTCAGATCTTCTAGTGTGTGTACTGTCTAGAGTTGGGTGCCAGACGAGGTTGAAATCTCCCAAAAGGAAAATAGGACCCTCTGCGAAGTTTGTCACTTTACTCAGAAGTGTAAGCAAGAAATTCTTTTGGCCAGTATTGGGGCATAAACTGATACAAAAGTAAACACTTTACCCTTTAAGCGGCCCTTGACCATTTGCCATCTCCCTTCTTTGTCACCCTGTGTGCACATAGGTTGGAACTGTGCGGCCGGGCTGAACAGCAGCGCTACACCCTTTTGTTTAGTGGTCGCAGAATAAGGGGGTATTTTTTGTGCTTAAGTCGGTGGTCTTCCGACTTCAGGAGATGTGTTTCCTGCAGTAAGACAATATCTAAGTGTTGGTCTATCACATATCTCCAAACTTTCTGGCACTTCTGCTGGGAGTTCAGTCCCTTAACATTCCAGGTTCCGATCGTTACAGGCATTTAGGGACAAAACCTGACCTCCCCGCTATAATTGCCTTCCCCTGCCCCGCCCTCCCAGACCGGGGCACCTCTTCACTCCTCATGTCCCGTCCGCACAACCAACTTCCCCCTGCTTTGGTGCCAAGGTAGATCCCCTCGTCCACTCCTTCAACACTTCCTTGTTGAAGCTCCCTCTCAACCCCCCGAACCATAGGCAGTAGAAGGCCCCGGGAGCACCAGTGCAGCATATCAACACCACGTATTCCCCCCCATAACCCTTCCCAACAGAGTAGCAGAACAACAGTCCCCAACTTGAAACCAAGAACTCGGACCATGACTTCGGTCTCAACCTCTCCAGTTCAGAACTGCAGTCAAAGAGTACTTGTAATGGGTAGTTGGCAGTGGCGGCTCGACGGCTCGAGACCCCCCGCCCTATTCCCCACCCCTAGCGCCACACTTATCTGTGTATAACCCCCTTACTGGACCTCATGAGCCTGCCCCTGTATCTTTGGAGACTTCCTGTATTGCTGCTGCCTTCTCCTGTTCCATTGTCTTTTGGTCAGGCTTGAGTGGTTTCTTCGACGATCGGCCACGTCACACCTTCTGCCAGCCGTCGCTCGTCGCTTGAGAGGATGCAGGCGGAGACCCAGTAGAGCCTCCATTCTCATCGAATCCTGGATGGGTCTCCTCATATGGAATCCACAGCACTGAGCAAGTGTCTCTCAGGGAGCGCAATTGATGGAGGGTCCCATTCCAACAGAAGATCAGTCTAAAGGGGTGACCACAGGAGTACTTGACCCCTTCGTTGCGTAGAAACGTGGTTGCTGGTTTGAAGGATCTTCTCTTTTGTAGCGTGATCACTGAGAGATCTTGAAAAAGTTCCAGAGCGTGGCCTTGATATTGAATGAGCTGCTTAAGGCGCGCCGCCTTCAGGATGCGCTCTTTTAAAGTGTAATCGGGGAGAAAGGCTAGAATGTCAGGGGGAGGACCTCGGGACCTACGTGTCGGGCCCACTCGGTGAGCTCTATCAATGCGGATCTCTAAATCATCTCCTTCCTCAAGTACTGCCCGAAATACTCCTTGTAGATAGCTTGTGACATCTCCCCTCTCAGCCGGAGAGGGTACATTCCGAACCCTGATGTTGTTTCGCCTGGAACGATTTTCTAGGTCCTCCGTGTGAGACTGGAGGTCAGTCTGCTGCTCATTAAGCCAGACAATTTCCTGTCTGAGAAATTCCACTTCTTCGCTTCTAGCTTGTCCTGAGAGCTTGTTTGCTACCACTCGTTCCCCTAGGTCATCAACATCGCGGCGAAGCTCTTTGTATTCCCCGCCATGTCCTGTCGAAGGGATTGAATATCCTCCTTGAGGGAGGTGAAGAGTGCCTCCATGAAGGCCTTGGTCGCCGGGGCTTCTCCCCCTTCCCGGTCGGTCCCTTTAGTTGGGGGCCCATGAGCCGGCTTGTCTGGACTTTTTTCAGGTTTGGGGTTCCCTTTCGACAGCAAGTCCTTGATGGTGCGGTTCCCCTTGCGGTTGTTGGCCGCCATCTTCCCTCTCCTTAGCAGCTCTACTACCGCCGGCCTCTCCGCCTGTTTGCTGGGGGTTCAGTCGATTTGTCCGGGCCAATATCTGTGCCAGGAGCCCAGCTCGGTCAGTTAACGCAGCAAGCCGTCAGTGGCGCAGTGCCCCAAGGCCAATGCTATCCCCCGTGGCCCCCCTGGTGTCACCAGTCCCGCTGTGGCTTCCGGCAGCCACCCTGCCCCCGAGGACGGGGACCACAACTCACAGTGCGCCGTAGAAGCGTTCGTCGCCTCAGGGTTCGCTTCCTTGATCCGTGGCTCCACTGTGGGGCTCCCTCTGCGATATTCGGGCCCCGTTCTGTAGCAGGGTTTCCGTTCTCCCACAGAACTGTGCACAGAGATCCAGAACCTCGGTGAATTAGGGTGACCCAAAACCCACCTTAGTATCCAAAATCCCCTTACCGAACTAGCTACAGTGTCTCATTGGTCATAACAAACTCCCAATGACTTAGACAAACCAGAACATGAACTTAGGTTACCTCAGGTATCGTGGAACACATGAACACTCTTTCGCTCTATAATCATTTCAAACCAGAACGGGGAGTAAAAGAAGACACGTGCAAGTTTGAAATATTTATTTTTCAATGCATGGTTCTCAAACGCAGTATCTTATATAATACCAGAATACATATTATAAAAATCAGAGTTATCAGCATAGTCACTAATCCATAGTAAGCGAACGGTGATAGCATATTATAATGCAAAAATCAATAGAAATCTTTATCACCTATATTTCGCGCACCCTATTTAGCATACTATATTATATCTAAGAAGGTCTCATTTAGGTTTTAGCAGGGCGGGCCCATACCTCTAAATGTCAGTAGGAGAAGATCACATCATCAGCTACCAGCTCTCTGCATGCGAAGCACCATCAAGTGTGTTTGTGCATTCTCAGTAACTCTATCTTAAACCCGCTTAGAGCCCAATGTTGGCAGCAACTTTATTTGTGTTATGTCTAATGTGGTGCGAGGATCAGGCCTCCCAGCAACCTTGTGTTAGGTTATTCTTAGAGGGTTCAGCTCTCAGTGTGCAGACAGTGTACCAAGTGTACCAAGCACAATTGATATCAGAGCAATAACATATTATTCTCAAATAAATCACATCTTTCGTCTAGGTTGAAAGCTACAATAACAATTATGTGTTGTGTGCAAAATGAAGCCGAAGGAAAATATGCAGTTTAAACATTTAATAAACTCATGCTAACTTAACACAATATATAGAAAAGCAGCATCTATATGACACCCCCCCCAATGATCCGAGGACGGTCAAAATTCACAAGCCAATATCAGAATAAAGGCATAACATGAAAGCAGAGTTCAACAATATTGAGCCAAGCTAAAAATGTATATAAAAATATGTATGAATGCCTATAGTGGCTAAACAAAAATGTAATAAAAAGTCTTGAACTTGAGGCCAAATATAAAATCATAGGCCTTGATCATATAAAGTTAAATGTTCGTAAGTAAAAAAGGCACCATTCAGAATTACTAAAAAGTCACTTGCCATTATAATGAAAGTCTCCAAAGCAACTCATGGGGGGATAGAATATGCAAAATAGGTAGCAACAGCTTCCAACATGAAATCACTGTCCTCATCCGAAAACAGTTCAGCCATTCAGTTAAGTAATGGGAAAGAACATACGTGCTCCTCCAGCACCGGACCCTCTAGCAAGAGGACAACTCGGTGGGTTCTCAAGAACGCTATGTGCCAGAAATGCATGCGCCGCTGCGGGTATGTCCCACTGACCCATTAGTCCATGCATCGCTGCCAAGGCCATAATCCTTTCGCCACAACAAACCAACTCGTGAGCAACTACGGGGCCCATCAGGTGATTAAAATCGACGTCAGGAGAGATCGGCAAGCAGAGACACAAATCAATGGCCCAGTCAAAATCGGAGCTCAGGCAATAAAAAACAGGCTGGACACATGTGAAATAGGAAAATCGAAACGATAATCCAAATGCCGTGCTTAAGGTCGCAAGCGGCAGGGTGCCATAGTAATCAAGCATCCGGTTGCGAAACAGTGTCAGAAGGGACTGAGCGGCTTCTTGCGCAGGATGGGCATCCATGTTTTAGGAAGCAGAAAAATATCAAAACACCTGCAGCTAAAGCCAGCAAAATAGGGAATCCGCCAAACAAACTCGAAAATATTGAATGGAAGAAAGTGGGGATGACACCAAAAATCTTTTCAAATGTAGTCACGGGACCACTGCTAACCAATTTAAAAAATGAGCTAAGCCAGACGTGGAGGAGGCATTAAAGATTTGATGAACTAATTCGCAGAAATGAAACGGCAAGTCAGTATTTAAAAGTGCCTGCACCTCTGTGCGTGTGTTAGCTATGTGAAGGGCATAAGTTTCACGGGCCGAGCTCAGGGCCACTTCCTTTGAGACAAAAGAGCCCTTATTCTGCTCATACCATTGAACTCCGCTTTCAAGGTTGAGATGCGCGGCCAGATGGAAACATCTGAATTCCCATGCGTGGGTGGATATAACACGTTCTTGCAACACACCACACGTTCTGATACAGTAACCACATTGGCGATACCGACCATTAACCCACAACATTCCTCGTTATTCAAAAGTAAATAATTACCCTTTGTCAATAAAGTAAATGTGGGAACTATTGCTGGAACTGGCGTGCCTTTTAAAACACAGGCTAAATTAGGCCGGTCCTGATTACAAGAACCATGCAACTGGATGTGTCTGCATATCAGTGAACGGTCAGGCGACTGTGTGCATTCTTCACCATTCAGTTTCACTTCCTTTCAATCTTTCGGACATCTGTACGTGTATGGTAAAGACCATGCCTCATGGAGGAAAGCACTGCCTAATGGTTCATATCGCCCTATTGCAATATATCGCATACAATTAGTAAATTTGTACAAAGCAAATGGTAACGTAATAACTGCATGGATAAGCCATGTTGCAGCAGCCACTTCAGCTACAGAAAAGGGTAAAGATTCTAACTTTTCAATATGTAACATAGAAAATGATGCATCTCGCATGGAAAGCATGCGCTGTTTGTCAGTCAAACTAAATGGGGCGAATAGGGAGGACACGTTCATGTAACTCCAGGGCACGCGGCCCGCCTTCTGAGTCTGTAGTGTCCATGCAAACTGCGTTACAGAACGCAATTTATTTTGACCATGGTACAATACAGACACCTCATCATTCACAAAGTCAACTACAGAAGAAACAATGTTATTCAACGTGTAAATTCAGGAAGAAAGCATATTAATACTGTTATCGACAACCGCAAGCACTTTTTCCAAATTTGCTTGGTCAATCGCCCTTAGGCTTTAAGCAGCCTCAATTTCCAAATTTCATTGTAAACCGCATAAATCCACCGTTTAGACCTACCCCTAGCCGGGCCTTTTATAAAATCATTTAAATCCACATTATCATTTAACTGAGACAGGTGTAGTTTAACTGCAGCTAACGTGGAATGTTGTAACCAATTTCTGACACAGTTCCCCCACAGAGTAAGTAGTGACAGTATAATCAGTTTCAAAACGGGATCAGGTCTGACTTGTGTGAACCCTTCAGTCAAACCCAAAAAACGACGTTGGCAAGAATCAGCACTTCTATGCCACATCAGCCAACCCTTCGGATCCAAACTGGATACATTAAAGGATGAATTGTGCGATAGAGTTTGTAACTCACGAATGGACAAATCAGTAAAATTACCCCATCCTGAATATTCTTCCAATTCGGGGATAATTGGTGTATTTAATTTTTTAGAAGTCACCAATCCAAAGCATGTTGTTTGGGAAATAGTAGAATTTAGAAACAACATGTGATTCGGGATGAGACATGCACGGTGCAAAGCCTCAGTGCCTCGTACCTGCCAATCTTTGGTACCCCAAACCGATTTAAGGTCAATTGTTCCTTTCCCATAACTCGTAGCCATCTACAGCTAACTTGTCTAGAAAGGACATCGAATACAGCAACTTCATATCGGTAAGTCTAACTTTGGACATGGACTTTTGTGACATTTTGAAATAAAATGACTCAGGATTTGATTGATTAAAGTCTGTAAAATAAGTGTATTTTTTCAGAAGTGTATTGAGCTGCCTCCCAATGGAGCAGGGCAATGTTCCCACTGTGTGTAATTTACCGCACCCCTCCTGGAATTCGTTTTGTGTAAAAAATGATTACCATAATGTTGGAAGCAAAACAAATCACCATAATTAATAGAATCTAAGTATAAATCCTCAGCATCAAAGGCAGCATAGTATTTCAAATCAGAGAATAATGCTTCTACGGCCTGAATATCCCAATCATCAGAACGTATATTTTGTTTAATCACATCCCCCATGTTTACTCTAAGCACATTCGGAACATTAATCACTTCAGTGGGCCCATGTATCTGAAATCTAACTGCATCCCACACAATCCCATCAAGGACAGGCCAAGCAGTAATGTTGACTGTATTCAAGTCTCGTTTCAGTCTGTGTGCTGAATGCGAAGAGGAAAGAGGGGGCAATGTTCCATTAAGGTACCGAATTCCTGTTCTAGCTTGGACATAGTGGCCATCGATCAGGCGGAAAAAATAAAACACAAAACCAATTGACATAAAAAGGTAAAATGAAAATAGAATCAAACAAATGTATGTCCAAGGGGGAATTAAAAAATGTTTTTTAAATAAAGTGGCATATTTTGCAATAGCTGAGGGTTTCTTTGAAAGTTTCCGAAACAGAGTCAAAAGAGAATCTGGACTGGTCGGCCAAACGAGTCTGCAAATCTGGCATTGATAAATCAGCAGGATAGGTGTAGTTCAGCTCATCAATGTTAGTAACAGGAATAGTATTTAATAAAGGACTGGAAATAGCAGGCATCTCGAGGGACACCTCCGGTTCTGCACCAGAAGTAATAGCCAGCACAGAATGCCTCACCATGGAAGGACAGGATACAGCCGGTGTCATGCTATGAGGAATCGGCCACCCTGTGTGTCTTGACATTGTCAATTGAGATAAATCTGTTTTCCTTACGACCTGGAAGTGGTGGTAATATGACTGTTCTCGTGCCCTTCACTCCAAGAACTCGAACCGGTGCACGATATGAGGGACCAAACTCTTTCTTGTTATCGATCTTCTCTCGAACCAGTTCTCCAACTTGGGGTAGCCAGCCAACTACCGGGATCTGCAACGCGTCATCCGATGTGGAGGGCAAATGTTCCTTTGCTAGACTGTCTCTGGTCTTTTGTAGATCCTGTAAAACATTGCAATGTTCATCTACGTCAAAGGCCGCGGCCTGGGCCTTGCAGTCTAGACCGTCGAGGTCAGGGACATACATCTTGATACCAAAGAGCATTTCGTATGGGGTCCGCCCACCCAGAGACCTTCTAGGGAGATTATTAAGCGCACGCTGCACGCCATTGAGGTGGGCCAATCAGTTTCTGCCAGTGCCTATAACTCGAGCTGTCAAAGATTGCTTTAAGTCACGGTTCATTCCTTCCACTACACTGTTACCCTCAGGTCTGTACGGAGATGAAAACTTGACTTGGACCCCCAACGAAACCATAGCATCCTTATACGCCTTAGAGGCGAAAGCGGGACCCTGATCCGAATGGAAGGTACCACAGGCAAAAATCCCTACAAAGACTTGCAAATCCTTAATGACAGTCCGTGAATCAGCGCTCCTATGGTGCCAGACCCACACAAAGCGTGTGCATGAATCAACTGCTACTAAGATGTACTTATACGCAGTATCAGAAGAAAAAGGACCACAGTGATCTAAATAAACGCACCCCAGTGGTTTATTAGAAATGTACAACTGTGTCTGAGGCGGACGCGCAGCAGTTGAAGGCTTAATCTGCTGGCAAATGTCACACTGAAGGACATAATCGTGCGTCTGTTTGTACAGTCCCCGCCACCAGAACCTCTGTTGTAGCTGTGTTACAGTGGCTGAGTCGCCCGCATGCGCAGACGCCTCACCTTCATGAGCCGCTGTAATCAAAGTAGCCCTGCGATCCGAGTTGGGAATTAAACATTCGCCAACATCAGGAATTTTCACATAAGGAACCTTATCGGGACTTAAGTGGTATGTGTACTTCGAAGGGAACCCCGCAGGCTATTTACCTCCCTTCTCAGTGGCAGCATCAGCTGCCAAGATGTCAAAATCTATCTTTCTTTTGGACCGCGTGACTGCTGCAACTAAATATTTTGATACTGCTGACTTTGCTGCTTCATCAGCAAGCGAATTACCGACAGCGTGGACTCCCACGTGCTGATGGCCAAGAGTATGAATCACAAACGCGAGTGGGAGCTAAGTATCTCCAAAGGAGACTCGCCTTTTACCACCCGGCCCACTCTCTCAGATCAGAATCTCTGTTTCTGGTGGCTGTGCCGCGCGTAAAGAGAGCTCGCATTGGAGGCCGCTCCTTTGGACTGCTGGCGCCACAGCTGTGGAACACCTTGCCGCTGACACTCCGTGGAGCTACTAGTTTACTTGCATTCAGGAAAGGCCTTAAAACCTGGCTGTTTGCCCTCTAGGCTGCTTTCTTTCTTTTTCTGTTCTGCTTTCCACTTTGCTTTTATCACTGTGTTGTGTTATTCTGCTGTAGGTCTCATTATTAAAAGCGCCGGGACACTCTTTTTGAGTAGCCGTGCGCTATATAAAAATAAATATAACATAACATAACATAACTTTTCTTTAAGTTCTGCCACTCGGACCCAGATCATTTTATGTTTTATTGTGCTACCTTTGGAATCACGAAATTCATTCTGAATCCAAAAGAAAAAGTTTTCATTGTAAGACTGGACACAGTAGTAAGAGTCACTGTGATACGGCGGCCCCACATACCCGTCACACACCACGGTATTGCAGTCCTTCCCGTACGATAGAGAACCCGGCCAGAGCGTCCGTAGTAGCAGCCCAACCCACCAAATGTCCAACCCTCTGTCCTCTGTTCCAGGACCCAATCAGGGACGACGGAAACACGGAAGCACTACCACATGACCCCGGAAGTACCTCCCCCTCACGTGACCAGGACACTAGAAATACCGGACCCAGGAAACAGTCCGTCGTCGGATCGAGCTTGTGGCAGGAGACCCCGACTGGAGCGGTGAAGGAGAGGACGAGCGAAGAGGACGAAGAGTGGTCCGAGGATTGGTGGAGTCCACCGGAGGTTGCTGGGGAGCGGCCGCAACTCAACTTGGAGAGTTGCGGCGGAGCGGGTGAGTGATACGGAACCCCTCTGAGAGCACATTAGGTGCAGTGTAAATAACTCCTTTCTGTAAAATTGAACTACCCTTTAGTCTCACGTCGTCACTCGGAGCACTGTGTACATATTGTAAAGCACTCCTCCACGTTGTACAGAAACTCTTTAATCCTCACGTCACACCATCCTACACCCCTACTGTTTCTCGATACCCAGCTTGTGTCCATCCCTACCCTAACCCTTCGACCCCTCCTCACTTTCGCCTTCCTACCCCTCACACTTCCCGGTGCTGGTAACAGGGATTTGACGAGAGAAGTCCGGCAGGACTAACGGCTCCTTTCTTTTCTTTGTTTTCTCCCGGTACCTCCGAGGACACCCCAAGAGTAGAAGACCCGGAGAGCCCGCTGACATCGTTACCGGACCTGGACCCCTCTTCCACCCGTGGAGCTGTACCTTTTATTTCTGGATCATTGACTCTTGCTAATCACCCTGTCCTGTACAACCGTACGGAAATAAATCAAACATTGCCCACTATATACGGCCTCCGCGCTTGATATTCCGGTCCGCCACACCCCCACGTACACAGTCACTTACGATCAAAGTCCTCACACTAGGATCTGCGTACTCCAATGCAAGCATCAGAGCACGAAGCTCAGCTAATTGTGCGGTGCAGTCCCCAAGCGTCTGCGTGTGCATGACACTGGACTTGAACTCATCGTTCACCATGGCACCGACTACAATGGCGCACGCGGAAACGTAGGCATGTTTAGAGCCATGCGCAACCTGCGCCGAACCATCAGTGTAAATGATGCAATGGAAATTCTCCAACGGCCACATTGCTAAAGGAGCAGGATGAACAAATTCATACTGTAAATACTCCTGCGACCGTAAAGTGGCGTCAAAAATAAACGTGACATCCTGGGATGTCAAGGATGCAGCCCATTGAATCTACCTAGGATGCAAAGCTTTGGAATTTGGTTCACTGGCTTTCGTAACTGCCTCCAAGGCAGGACACGGGGTAACGACCAACATGCGTTTTCCCTGTGACAGGGCATGTTCCTTGAGAATTGCCATCTGCACAGCCGTCAAAACTTTCTCCACAGTGGAAAAGCGCATTTCAGCCGAAGTGTACAAGTGTGACTTGTAAGCCATAGGTACTGTATCTCCTTCATTAAAAGTTAGGTACGTGAAACCCACCGTCCCAGGGACAATTCTTATCACCAGGTTGGTCTGGTTATCATGAGTCTGTAAATATTCAGAAGCGAGCAAATCAGCCTGCAAAGACTGCAGTATAGCTGAATGCTCAGGCAGCCAGCATGATTTGGAAAAAGATGGTTGTATCAAAGCATACAAAGGCTTGATACGCTGGGCATATTCCGGAATGTATGTTCTCCCAAAATTCAAAAAGCCCAGTAAAGATTGTAATTTTTTCAGTGTTGTCGGAGTGCGCAACTGTGCGCATTTCTCCAGGAAGTGAGGAGCCAAGCCTTTTCCTTCATTGTTCAGTTCATAGCCTAGAAACAACACTGTGTACTCTGCAATGTGCGACTTTGCAAAGTTAAACTTGTAACCCATGTCCGCAAAGTTACAAATAATACGGTTCACTCGACACAGATGCTCCCAAAGTTCGTCGTCTGTGAGATAGATGTCATCCACATAAGAATAAGCATCTGGCTCGACCCTCTCCAACAGAGAGACAATGCGGGCGGAAAATACTCCAGGACTATTCTTATAGCCCATTGGGAGACGCCAAAACATTTTTTGGACACCGCCGCATGTGAAAGAAGTCCATTGGGAACTTAGACTGTGCAATGAATGGGCATAAAAACCATTGGAAATGTCAAGCGTGGTTTTGAACCGCTTACGCACAAGACTATTTACAAGTGCAGAGCCGTGAGTATTCTGTACTGCACAGTTACGGCAATGCGAGTTTAAATGCCGGTAATCCAAAACCAAACGATAAGAGCCGTCCGGCTTGTTTACAGTAAAAAGGGGGTTATTCATCAGTGACACACATGTTTCAATTACACCTTGATATTCCAATTGTTCAAGGATCGCTGCGACTGTAGCTTTGGCTTCATGTCGTATGGGATATTGAGGTTGAGGCTGCGGCTGAGACCGTAAAGGAATCTCGTGGCTTGGGGACAATTTATCCCAGCCACATTGATTGCGGTACACAGCCGGTGCAAGCGCCAGAGCCCACTCTTCTGCAAAGTGCAGCGCTTACAGTCTCGAGACAGTGATCGCGAAACTGGGGAGGATCACCTCCTACCCTCTCGGAGCTGCGAGCACATAAGGTGGGGGCCAGTCAGCCTCCAAAAGCAAAATGTCATATGTAGACGAAAGATTTTCCCAAAATACCCCTTTTATGGTACGCTGTATGTCACCTTCAATTAACAGGACAATTTCAAAAAGTCTATCAGGGGGAGCAACTCATGTATCAGCTGTTTCAATCACAACATAAGTATCAGTCGCTGTCACCTTCAGTAGTGGACGGAGGGCCTCTCTCACTAGGGTAATATCCGCCGCGCTGTCCAGCAAGGTCAGAGCCCAAGTCAGATTCTGAAGCCGCGTTCTCACAATCTGGGGCATATTGATGCGCCGTTAAGGCAGCGACTTTTGTCTTGGCAAACTGCAGTCTCTGAGGCGTAGAGCCTTCCTGCTTGTCTGCACCGATGTGCGGGCGGGGCTGACCACGTCCTTGCTGGCCACCCCGGCCCCTGCCGCCCCCTCCACCACCGGTTGACGGAGCCGATGAGTCCTGAAAGGAACGAGGAGAGCGTTGGTCAGAAGCCTGAAACCGATCAGGAGATTTAATCATCGCGCGGTCGCGCAAATCATAAACACGTTCCGACTGCGCAGGCAAGGGAGACGCAGGGCGAGATGTCTGAGCCTGTTGTTGCTGTTGCTTACCCTGATTCTGTTTTTTAGGCCAATTTTGTTTTTTATTGGTATTGGGTTGAACCGCCGCTGCCGAAGTCTGTCCCTGGGGCTGCTTTTTCCCTTTCTCAGAAAAAGGCTTAAGACCCTTGGCATTGCGGCCAACTGTTTTATAAGCCGCCACAATTATCCTTGCTAACTGTCGGGGTTTTTCGGGTTCGGGAACCGCCTTTAACGCGTTAGCCACCTGAAAGTTCACTGCATCTCCCTTGACATTTGCAAGGATCAGATCGCAAACCACATCAAAGGTGCCACACAGCCGCATACCAAATTGAACCGCAGACTCCGGTCCGTGGTCATCTTGAAAACGTTTAAGGACCGCATACAGATTGAACATAGACAGGGTGCCATAGCACCTCAAATAGACCGCTGCAAAAGTCTTACCCCAAGACTCACAGTCACAAAGCTCAGGGGCCATATCCTTCGGCAAGCTAAGCATCAGAATCCGGTGTTTTTCACCAGGAGTCGTATTTGGAAATACCGCTTCCAGCTGGTCAAATTTCTCGGCAAGCCAGAAAGAAAATTCATCCTTATCTTGGGGCTTTCTGCCCATGACGGGATTTACCATGACAGGACTGATTTTCAAACCAGCCTGCCCTGCCGGAAGGGCTGCACCTCTAGGGGCTGCACCTTGAACATTATGACTCATGTAATGTACAAGGGCTCTAATCACGGCAATAGCGACTACATGAAGTCGCCTAAGTTCACCTAAGTTACAAGTCGCGTGATTAGGGTGAGGAGTAAATCCAGCCAAAGCGGGTCAATTTGTGCCCGGAATGGACAAAGGACCTAATCTTGGAGCGGTTAAAGAGTGGGGTTGGGCGCCACCAAACTCCTTGCTGCCAAACATCAATAGGTACTTCCTGTGCTCTGTACGGAGCATATTCTGCAGGTACAGGTGACGCAGTGTACGAGTGGAACACACCAGAATTAGCGTCCACTGCCGGAAACGTCACCCACGAATAAAACAGTTTGTATGGGTAAGCATGTTCCGCACTCTCCACCAGAACCACAGCCAAGCCTTCAACAGGAACATCATAAGCCCGCAAATGATCATGCACCGCAATGCGACTATGCAGCGGGATGTCCACGGCTTGTGCCATGACTGCACAGGAATATGAAAAAACAAAGAATACTTTATAGCACAACTGGGCAGTAATTCAAGGAAACCGTTTTAGATAGATTCAAGCTTGAAAAGACCTATTTCAAAAATAGGTAGGTATTTCCGACACCACCGTTTACCGGAAACGGGAATGCAGGGGTTAAGGTTTGAATAATACACTACTCGAGTGTCATGATATAAGGCCAACAACGTTGGGCGCCATGTAGCAGGGTTTCCGTTCTCCCACAGAACTGTGCACAGAGATCCAGAACCTCGGTGAATTAGGGTGACCCAAAACCCACCTTAGTATCCAAAATCCCATTACCGAACTAGCTACAGTGTCTCATTGGTCATAACAAACTCCCAATGACTTAGACAAACCAGAACATGAACTTAGGTTACCTCAGGTATCGTGGAACACATGAACACTCTTTCGCTCTATAATCATTTCAAACCAGAACGGGGAGTAAAAGAAGACACGTGCAAGTTTGAAATATTTATTTTTCAATGCAAGGTTCTCAAACGCAGTATCTTATATAATACCAGAATACATATTATAAAAATCAGAGTTATCAGCATAGTCACTAATCCATAGTAAGCGAACGGTGATAGCATATTGTAATGCACAAATCAATAGAAATCTATATCACCTATATTTCGCGCACCCTATTTAGCATACTATATTATATCTAAGAAGGTCTCATTTGGGTTTTAGCAGGGCGGGCCCATACCTCTAAATGTCAGTAGGAGAAGATCACATCATCAGCTACCAGCTCTCTGCATGCGAAGCACCATCAAGTGTGTTTGTGCATTCTCAGTAACTCTATCTTAAACCCGCTTAGAGCCCAATGTTGGCAGCAACTTCATTTGTGTTATGTCTAATGTGGTGCGAGGATCAGACCTCCCAGCAACCTTGTGTTAGGTTATTCTTAGAGGGTTCAGCTCTCAGTGTGCAGACATTGTGCAGACAGTGTGCAACAGGATATTCAACATTTTATTAACATCACACATTATATATAGTAAAACTGTATAATTGAAATGAATACAGTAGGCGTAACAAGTGAAAAGAGAGAGATAAGAGCACATGTGCATAAAAGAAGGCGTGGAAAGAGGCGTACACGTAGGTGTGCACTTGATGAGTCACAGAAGTGTCACAAGTGGGTGTATGCAAAGAGAAAGTTTGCAGGGTCAGCAGAAACCTTTACCACATATGCGCGCGCAACTGAGCATGACTTGGTGTAGACGTGTAACTGGGGAGAGCAGGGGGCTTGACTTTAGCACTAGTAGAGGAGACTGGTGTCTGGGATGTCAGAACGACCTGCATCTATAGCATATCTGGTATCTTGTGTTTAGAGGATGTATTATCTGAAGTAAAAGGTCTCTCGGGCAGAGGCCGCTCAATACTGAATGCTAGTGCGTGCATATGGTTCTTCATGCAATGCGCGGGGGCCATGGGCCTACCATGGTAACGGGTTCAGTAAATCGCTTGCAAGGAGACAGGAAGGCCGGGCCCTTTGCTCTGCAGCCGGGAATATGTTTACCTATTTCACTAGACTGGAATGTGTTTTTGCGGAGGCTGAGCAGATAACTGTAGGCAAAATACCGTCTTGGCAGGCAGGCCAGGCCGAGCCGGGCACCGTTTGCCTGGGCAGGAAGTAAGGTAGAGGTCAGGGATGCATACCTAAATTGCAGCTTTCAGAGACAGAAGAGACTCGGAGCCTCAATTAAGGGCCTGGCTCGACTGAGCCAGAAAAACGTGGAGAACGTGTGTCTTGCAATATTTAAAAGTGCACCATGTAAAGACGTTGGCAACATGGGCCTAAAAGCCAAATTAACGTTGTTTTCTTGGAGGACTGAATAACTGACATGTTAACGTTGGACGCAAATGCAAATGCGTCTTCATGGCAGGCACGGAAAGGGAATTACATGACATACATGGAACATGGGTGCATGGCTAGGGTGCGAGTGGGGGTCACACTGACTATCTAAATATTTCCATTTCCTCAGTACCAAGTGTACCAAGCACAACTGATATCAGAGCAATAACATATTATTCTCAAATAAATCACATCTTTCGTCTAGGTTGAAAGCTACAATAACAATTATGTGTCGTGTGCAAAATGAAGCCGAAGGAAAATATGTCGTTTAAACATTTAATAAACTCATGCTAACTTATGACAATATATAGAAAAGCAGCATCTGTATGACAGTTCCTGACGTGGATCGCGGACACCTTCTAGCGGACCGGACGTGCCCCCCGACCTCTCGTTCCTTTGTGGGGCTTGTTCTCCCCGGCCTCTGACTCCCAGCTACAGTGGGTAACGGCTGTGGGCTGTCTGATTCAAGCTTAAGTGCGTCCACACCGGGTCTCAGCACCACCAGTGTCCCCTGCGAGCCCGGCTTGTGCCCCCTCTCTGTCGTGAGGAGTTCCCAAGGGGGTCTGACGTTGCATGTGTTCACTGTACACTCGGCTGGGTAACCTTCACATATCAGGCCCACGTTGTATCCTCCCGCTCTTCTCTTCTCCGGCCTGTCTGGCCCTTCCTTCCCTCAGGCCCAAGCCTCCACTTGCCTTCACCAGGTTCCCCCGGCATTGCCAGTTCCACCACTCTCCCCGCTGAGGATGGCTGAGTCTTGTGCCCGCAGACCTCGCTCCTTCTGACTTCAAGCCTCTGGGGCCTGTGCTCTCCCGCCGGCTAGGCCGCAGCCGGGGCCTCTCCCGTCAGCTCCTGCCGGGCCCCCTGTCGTCTCCCTTCCCTCGCCGCTCACCATAGGTCCCGGGGCTGAACCGGCCCTCGTCAGCCCTGGATCTCACGTTACGCCTCAGGCAGCTCCGACTTCTCCCCCCGAGGCAGCAGTAGCGCCGCAGTCCCTCCAGGCTTCTCTGCAGGGCGGGGGGTCGGATCTCACACGCCTTCCGGAGCTCCCTCACCTCCGGTCCCAGGGCCGCAGCCGGGGCCTTTCCTTGCTGCTCTCGGCCGGGCAGCCCGGCGACGCCTTGTACGGGCCTCTCCCTCGGCCCTACGGTGCAGATTCGGTCCTCACTTTCAGCTGACCTCCTCGAGTGCCTTGGCCAGCTCCGGAGACCCCTCCCGGTCCGGCAGCGCCGTCACGAACCCCTCGGGCCTCTCTGCAATGCGGGAGACGGGCCGGCGCTTGTCCTTCTCGGCGCAGCCCCGTTCGCCGGCCCTCTCGTTTTGTCGTTCCGCTCGTCAGCGGCTGAGTCGCCTTTCGTGTGCTTTCCCCCACTCCCGGCCACAAAGCCCTGGGTCCGGCTGCAGGGTAATCAGCAAATTAGGCAGGTCATGGGGGTCCGGGACGGGGAGCCTCCGGAAAACACGTCCACCTAAGCCGCCATCTTGGCCACGCCCCGTGTCTTGAATTTAAACATCATTGATGGCATGGATGGCATTGGATTGTGGTGATTTTTGTGTCTTTGTCGACTTTTTGGGGTGTTGATGGGGACTGGCCATGTGGGTGGGGGGCATTTTGAGTGCTGGTACAGGCAGGCCCTGGCCATGTGCTGGGGGCAAGGGGCCATTTTGAAGGCAGGCAGTGTTATCAGGCCTGCACCCATTTTGCCTAGCTTTCATCCATTATGCCCAGGGGTAGTGAGTGGTGCATGGGCCTAGTCTTTCTGTGGGGTGTCTTGAAATTAAACATCATTGAGGGCATGGATGGCATGGGATTGTGCTGATTTTTGTGTGTTTTTCAATTTTTTGGGCTGCTGTTGGGGCCTTTTGCCCAGGGGTAGTGAGTGGTGCATGGACTGAGTCTTTCTGTGGGGTCTCTTTAATGTAAATATCATGGAGGGCATGGCTGGCATTGGATTGTGGTGATTTTTGTGTGTGTTTCGATTTTTTGGGGTGTTGATGGGGACTGGCCATGTGGGTGGGGGCCATTTTGAGTGCTGGTACAGGCAGGCCCTGGCCATGTGCTGGGGGGCAAGGAGCCATTTTGAAGGCAGGCAGTGTTCTCAGGCTTGCACCCATTTTGCCTAGCTTTCATCCAGTATGCCCAGGGGTAGTGAGTGGTGCATGGGCCTTGTCTTTCTGTGGGGTGTCTTGAATTTAAACATCATTGAGGGCATGGATGGCATGGAATTGTGCTGGTTTGTGTGTGTTTTTTTATTTTTTTGGCTGCTGTTGGGGCCTTTTGCCCGAGGGTAGTGAGTGGTGTGTGGACTGAGTCTTTCTGTGGGGTCTCTTTAATGTAAACATCATGGAGGGCATGGATCGCATTGGATTGTGGTGATTTTTGTGTGTTTTTTGATTTTTTGGGGTGTTGATGTGGACTGGCCATGTGGGTGGGGGCCATTTTGAGTGCTGGTACAGACAGGCCCTGGCCATGTGCTGGGGGGCAAGGGGCCATTTTTAAGGCAGGCAGTGTTCTCAGGCCTGCACCCATTTTGCCTAGCTTTCATCCATTATGCCCAGGGGTAGTGAGTGGTGCTTGGGCCTAGTCTTTCTGTGGGGTGTCTTGAATTTAAACATCATTGAGTGCAAGGATGGCATGGGATTGTGCTGATTTGTGTGTGTTTTTCGATTTTTTTTTGGCTGCTGTTGGGGCCTTTTGCCCAGGGGTAGTGAGTGGTGCATGGACTGAGTCTTTCTGTGGGGTCTCTTTAATGTAAACATCATGGAGGGCATGGATGACATTGGATTGTGGTGATTTTTGTGTGTTTTCCGATTTTTGGGGTGTTGATGGGGACTGGCCATGTGGGTGGGGGCCATTTTGAGTGCTGGTACAGGCAGGCCCTGGCCATGTGCTGGGGGGCAAGGGGCCATTTTGAAGGCAGGCAGTGTTCTCAGGCCTGCACCCATTTTGCCTAGCTTTCATCTTTTATGCCCAGGGGTAGTGAGTGGTGCATGGGCCTTGTCTTTCTGTGGGGTGTCTTGAATTTAAACATCATTGAGGGCATGGATGTCATGGGATTGTGCTGATTTTTGTGTGTTTTTCGACTTTTTGGGGTGTATAACTGATGTTCCTCTGCTTCCATTGCTTTTAGGTGCACAAGAGACCCACCAGTGCCAGGAAGAAGTCCTGCAGCGGTGTGTGCAGCATACCGTCACGCGACGTCACGTGTGGCCACAGACAAGACAACTCTGCAACTCGTGCAATTGCGGCCTGCTGTTCTGACATCTGAAGAAGATGGGCCCAAAGAAATGTGGCCTTAGTGCCTCAGCGAAGAAAGTTGCCAGTGCCACTGCCAGTAAGAAGGAGCAGAAGAAGCAAGTGGCACCACCTACCAAGGAGACGGGTGTGCCCACCAACACCTTTTTTGGGAGAAAAAAACTACGCCTGCAGCAGCAGCGGTATATGCCGGGGACCATGCCGGAAGCAGCACCTCCGCCTCATTGGGGTCAGTGCCACCACGCCAAGGTAGGCCCGAGCCCATGAGTGCCACAAAGGCAGCCACTTTGGTTATTCAATCACCATCAACCAGTGATGTGGGCTCATCACAAGAAAGTACCATCCAATCAACGCCGGTTGTAACTCAGCTGGCGAGTGTTCAACAATCACAGCCGCAACGACAACCACAGGTGCAACTAGTACAAGCACAAGTACATGGGAAAGGAGAGGCGCAAGTTCATGGGCAAGGAGAGGCGCAAGTACATGGGCAAGGAGCGGCGCAAGTACATGGGCAAGGAGAGGCGCAAGTACATGCACAAGGAGAGGCGCAAGTAGAGGTGCATGGAGAGGTGCCACTAGAGGTTCATGGAGCGGCACAACTGCCTACAACGCTTTTTCCTCCAGAGGTAGGGGCACATGAGGAAATTGATATTCAAGTGGAAGAATCATCCCAGGAATCCACTCCTCTTGAGGATGACCCATTGCTTTCCAGATCCCCAGCAATAAAAAGGTTAAGGTGGGCTGCTACTACTACAAGTTCTTCTTCAAGACCCCTTCATTCTGATGACCTTGATCTTGATTGGAACCCAGCAATGCAGCCTGACAGTGAGGCACGCCATGAGCCGACAAAGGTAGCTAAGCCTAAAAGGAAGGTTCCCGCAAGGCTTCGAGTTATGGGTGATGACGACGAACAAGAAGTGTTGTCTTGTGCTTCTGATGAACAGTCTGACGACTAGCCAGTCATCACAGGCGTCACTCCAGCCCCAGCGGGCATGGAGCAGACAGACATTTTAACCCTATCCCGAATGGCTGCTGAGCTGGATGATCATGTGGGCGGCATGGCACTGGTACCACCACCAACGCAGTTAACTACAACACGAAAACGACCTACAGCTTCCATATTTTCTCGTCAGAAGGGCCGGCATGGTCCTCCATCCAGCTCGACCTCCATTACCTCAAGTAGTGGTGCTGTAAGTCAACTACAGAAACAAATTAAGCCACGCCCATCCTCCACTTCATCTGGCATTGAAAGTCAAAGTAGCTCCTCCACCACCAGCAGACATCTCCAGTCCCCAGTTTGGGACTTCTTTACTGTTAGCAAAAAGGCGGAAAACATGGCCGTTTGTTCGATTTTTAAATTATTAGTTAGTCGGGGTAAGCTTGGTTCCAACTATGGTACCGGAGGCCAGAGAGGTCATCTCAAACTACACCACCCTATCCAGTGGTATAAGCACCTAAGTGACATTGAGGAAGCCAAAACAAATCCAAATGTATCCCTTCATATTGCATCTGATGATGATGAGAATCCGAATGTGCAGGGGGGAAGTGAAGAAGCAACAGCCATTTTTTCTGGTACACCCAGTACCACTGGCAGCAGCACTGCAGTGGTAGCGCCCACACCCTCTACCCCTGCAACATGTATGGGGCCCACTAAGAGTCTGGGACAGACACCAATGCAAAAAACTAAGTCACTGAGCCTAACTGGTTTGAAGTCTGAATCATCATCATCATCATCACGTAAAATGGTCCAGCCCACCATTACCAGCATGTTTTGGTTGAAACCGCCATTTGAACGCAACCACCCAACCGTGCGTCTGTATAACGCCAAGCTGGCTAAAATGCTAGGGCTGGACCTTCTCTCTTTCTCTTTCGTGGAAGGGGTGGGTTTTCGTGAATTGGTGGCAACAGTCTGCCCTAAATGGAAGGTTCCTAGCAGGTTCTATTTTGTAAGGGTTGCTGTTCCAGCACTACATCAAGATGTGCTGGAGGTGATTGGCGCAGCTATTCTGAAGAGTGCTGTTCACACTATCCACATGACAACAGACATGTGGACCAGTTGCCAAGCCCTTGATTACATGTGCATCACTTTACACTGGGTCTCATTTGCAGGGGTCGAAAAACAGTTAAAACACAAAGATGTTGACACAGAGGAAGTTTTTAAAGCTACTCGCAAACATGCAACAGTAGACATGTTTGCCATGGAGAAATCTCACACTGCACCTAACCTTTTGGATGAGTTTAACAGGAAGGTCAAAGAATGGCTGCATCCAAGAAACCGCACAGTTGGTTATGTTTCCACGGATAATGGCAGTAATATAGTTAAGGCCATGGACGACGGTGGCTACTTCAGAGTGCCGTGTTTGGCGCACAGTAATAACATCGTGGTGCAAGCCTTCTTGAAAGCAGAAGAGCCAGTCGTCAAAGTACTGACCACCTGCCGAAAAATCTGCACCCATTTCAACCATTCTTTTCAGGCCCGGAAGCAGCTGAGGGGCCTTCAATATGAACGTAAACTGCCAGTCAAAGGACTAATCCAGGAGGTGGCAACACGTCGGAACTCAACTTTTTACATACTTGAGCGTCTGTCTGAGCAGCGGGAGGTAATACATGAGTTTGTCTTTAAAGTGGGTGCTGCTCACAAAGACTTGATGCTAGAGTTGGAGGAATGGAAGCTAATTGCAAGCCTGACAGACATGCTTCGTCCTTTTGAGCTCTTCAAGCGTGAAGTCAGCAGGGAGGACTGTTCTTTGAGCAAAGCTATCCCATTGTTGTGCATGCTAGAGCACCAACTGAAGGAGGTGTCTTTAACGTTCCGAGATGATGGTGAAAAGCGAGAAGCATATGGTTTGGCGCAGAAGTTATTATGCCGCCTCCTTGACAATGAAAGGCTTAAAAAGATACATACAGAACAACATTACATTTGTGCCACTATTCTTGATCCATGGTACAAAAAGGCAGTGGCCAGCAAATCATTCATTCCTTTTGATGAAACAGATGTTTCAAAGTACAAACGTTGGCTAGCTGTGTCAGCCAGGCGGTTCGAAAAAGATCGGCAGAAAATTCAAGGAGGCAGCACAAGTACAACTGAATCAGCAGGCCATCCGGCGCCAAGTTCCACTTCTCAATCCGTGGCCGAAGGGAGTCACTTTCCCTCACAACCGTTAACGACACCAGCAGCCATATCATCATCCTCACCTGCACCAGGCTGCAAACCAATATTGTTGGAAGAGGATTGGCTAACTCAGCAACGGTTAGCTCGGTCCACTGATGAAAAGGTTGCAGATGGTGCGCAAAGTGGTTCAACCCTGGAGAACCTTGAGTCGGTGGTGCAGGCCTATCTGGATGACCCAACAGAGGTCTGTCATAATGAGAACCCATTGGGATATTGGTATACGAAAAGCTCAAAATGGCAACTGATCACTAACCTGGCTCTAAATTATTTGTCTTGCCTACTCGCAAGTGTGTCTTCTGAACGTGTTTTCAGTACTGCTGGTGCCATTGTTACTTCAAAAAAGGACCGCCTTTTGCCCAAAAATGTGGAGGGGTTAACAATAATCAAGATGAATCAGCACTGCATACCACCTGATTACAAAATACGTGAATGTGCGCAGGAAGAAGAGGACACCGACTTAGGTGACGACGATGACGGAAGTTCTTCTCGGTCACCAGACCTACTCCCGTCTCATTTCATAGACTTGGAGGACGAGCTCTGCTTCCCTGACAACGAGGACTGAAAATTACTTCCTTTTTTTTACGTACTTATTCACTTTTATTCCTGTGTGTATTTCTTTGTTTTGCTACTTTTACTACAACAAAACTCTAATCAACTAATCACAATGAGTCCATCATCAGCACTGTCTTCCTCTTATTTTCCGTATTTATTTGAAGGTGCCGCAGTCTGCATTCAGATGTTCACAAGTTCACAACTCAATCATGCTCCTCTATTCTCCTCCTCCAGAATCCCCCTATCCATTTCCCTCAAGGCAGATGGATGGATTATGGAGAAAAAACAAACTTTGTCTTCGTAGACGAGTCCCCTGAAGTGGGACTGAAATAACGGACTGACTACATGCTTGCTGATTGTTGACAGACCTACTTCTGAAATTTACAGGAGAGGCTGCCCTGTGGGCCCTCACTTTCCGAAGAAGATGCGGACATAAAGAAGAACAGGTAATGAATAATGAGAAGATGGCATGCAGTGGACAGCAATGGCTGTCTGTCTCTGTTGAAACCAATTGCTGTTTGTTTTTTGTGAACAGCGTAATTTGCCATGTTTTCAATATACCAGTATTGCAGGTTTTTGGGTTTATTTGGGTGTGTTCTAGATTTGCGGTGCTGGGTCGGGGTGTCTGGGAGCACTGCTGGCACAGTCTAATGTTGATTGCATTTGTTTTTCAGGAAATCCATAGTGGAAAACGGGAGTTAGTGCCTAGCTGCACAGCACATTTGGACTGAATTCCAGGTTGGCCCGAAATTTGCTAAGTCTCACTTTTTAAGGTTTTGCTTTTTGGCCATTTGGGGGTATTCTACTTGTTTCCACCTGGGTTGACGGGTCTGGGGGCATTTCTGGGAAGGTCTAATACCGGATAAAAGTGTTTTGCAGAAAATCAGAGTTGAAAACGTTTTTGCCTTTTTGCTCACTATCATGTTTTTGGGGGCCTGTTTGGGGGGTTCCTGGTGTTTGTGGGTGGGTTTTGGGGTCTGGGAGCACAGCTGGCACAGTCTAATGTTGATTGCATTTGTTTTTCAGGAAATCCATAGTGGAAAACGGGAGTTAGTGCCTAGCTGCACAGCACATTTGGACTGAATTCCAGGTTGGCCCGAAATTTGCTAAGTCTCATTTTTTAAGGTTTTGCTTTTTGGCCGGTTGGGGGTATTCTACTTGTTTCCACCTGGGTTGACGGGTCTGGGGGCATTTCTGGGAAGGTCTAATACCGGATAAAAGTGTTTTGCAGAAAATCAGAGTTGAAAACGTTTTTGCCTTTTTGCTCACTATCATGTTTTTGGGGGCCTGTTTGGGGGGTTCCTGGTGTTTGTGGGCGGGTTTTGGGGTCTGGGAGCACAGCTGGCACAGTCTAATTTTGATTGCATTTTGTTTTTCAGGAAATCCATGGTAGAAAACAGGAGTTATGGCCTAGCTGCACAGCGCGTTTAGACAGAATTGAAAGAAGGCCGAAAAATATTGTAAGTATGAGATTTTCCATTTTTGCTTTTTGCCTCTTTGGGGGTGTTGTGCTTTTTTGAGGGTGGGTTGGCGGGTCTTGGGTCATTGCTGGGAAGGTCTAATACCAGATAAAAGTGGTTTGGAGAAAATCCATGCTGAAAAGCCTTTTGGCACTTTTTGTAACTTAGGGTTCGTTAGGGTTAGCACTAGCAGCAGTATTCCATGTGTTTGGGGGTGTTCTAGACTTTTGCAACTGGGTTCTGGGGTCTTAGAGCACTCGTGGTAATGTGTAATCTTGGTTGCAAGTGGTATGAAGAAAATCCATGGTGGGAAAGGGGAGTTAGGTTCTAGCTGCACAGCGTATTTGGACTGAATTGAAGGTAGTAGGCCCATTTTTGCTTTTTGCCTGTTTAGGGGCATTCTGCTTTTTTGCGGGTGGCTGCAGGGGTCTGGGGGCATAGCTCGGAAGGTCTAATATCGGAATCAAGTGTTTTGGACCAAATCCATGGTGAAATGTTTTTGGCCTTTTTGCTCACTTGCCTGTGTTTGGGGTGCTGTTTGGGTGGCTTCCTGGTGTTTGTGGGTGGGTTTTGGGGTCTTGAAGCAACGCTGGGTATGGATACTTGTGATTGCAAGTGGTTTAAAGAAAATCCATGCTGGCAAAGGGGAGTTAGGGCCTAGCTGCAGAGCGCACGTGGAGTGATTTTGGAAATTTGCCGGAAAATTTCTAAGTGCCCATTTTTGAAGTTTTGCTTTTTGGCCTTTTGGGGGTCTTCTACTTGTTTCTGCCTGGGTTGACGGCTCTGGGGCCATTGCTGGGAAGGTCTAATACCGGATAAAAGTGGTTTGGACAAAATCAGAGGTGAATTTTTTGTTGCGTTTATGCTGACTTGCTTGTCTTTGAGGTGCTGTTTGGGGGGGGGGGGGTTCCGGGTGTTTGTGGGTGGGTTTTGGGGTCTGGGAGCACTGCTGGCACAGTCTAATTTTGATTGCATTTGTTTTTCCGGAAATCTATGGTGGAAAACGGGAGTTATGGCCTAGCTGCACAGCGCGTTTGAACAGAATTGAAAGAAGGACGAAAAATATTGTAAGTATGAGATTTTCGATTTTTGCTTTTTGCCTGTTTGGGGGTGTTGTGCTATTTTGCGGGTGGGTTGGCAGGTGTTGTGGCATTGCTGGGAAGATCTAATACCGGATAAAAGTGGTTTGGAGAAAATCAAAGTTGAAAATGTTTTTGCTTTTTTGCTCAAAATCATGTTTTCGGGGGCCTGTTTGGGGGGCTTCCTGGTGTTTGTGGGTGGCTTTTGGGGTCTTGGAGCAACGCTGGGTATGGATACTTTTAATTGCAAGTGGTTTGAAGAAAATCCATGGTGGCAAAGGGGAGTTAGAACCTAGCTGCAGAGCGCGCGCGGAGTGATTTTGGAAAATTTGCCTGAAAATTTCTAAGTGCCCATTTTTGAAGTTTTGCTTTTTTGGCTGTTTGGGGTTCTTCTACTTGTTTTCGCCTGGGTTGACGGCTCTGGGGCCATTGCTGGGAAGGTCTAATACCGGATAAGAGTGGTTTGGACAAAATCCATGAGGAAAACGTTTTTGCATTTTCTGACATTTCGCTCAATTTAGCGTTTTTGGGGGCCTGTTTGGGGGGCTTCTGGTGTTTGTGGGTGGGTTTTGGGGTCTTGGAGCAACGCTGGGTATGGATACTTTTGATTGCAAGTGGTTTGAAGAAAATCCATGGTGGCAAAGGGGAGTTACAACCTAGCTGCAGAGCGCGCGCGGAGTGATTTTGCAAATTTGCCTGAAAATTTCTAAGTGCCCATTTTTTAAGTTTTGCTTTTTGGCTGTTTGGGGGTCTTCTACTTGTTTTCGCCTGGGTTGACGGCTCTGGGGCCATTGCTGGGAAGGTCTAATACCGGATAAAAGTGGTTTGGACAAAATCCATGAGGAAAAAGTTTTTGCATTTTCTGACATTCCGATCAATTTAGCGTTTTGGGGGGCCTGTGTGGGGGGGGTTCCTGGTGTTTGTGGGTGGGTTTTGGGGTCTTGGAGCAATGCTGGGTATGGATACTTTTGATTGCAAGTGGTTTGAAGAAAATTCACGGTGGCAAAGGGGAGTTAGGGCCTAGCTTCAGAGCGCGCGGAGTGATTTTGAAAATTTGCCTGAAAATTTCTAAGTGCCCATTTTTTAAGTTTAGCTTTTTGGCTGTTTGGGGGTCTTCTACTTGTTTTCGCCTGGGTTGACGGCTCTGGGGCCATTGCTGGGAAGGTCTAATACCGGATAAAAGTGGTTTGGACAAAATCGGAGGCAAATTATTTTTTGCGTTTATGCTGACTTGCTTGTCTTTGAGGTGCTGTTTGGGGGGTTTCCGGGTGTTTGAGGGTGGGTTTTGGGGTCTGGGAACACTGCTGGCACAGTCTAATTTTGATTGCGTTTGTTTTTCAGGAAATCCATGGTTGAAAACGGGAGTTATGGCCTAGCTGCACAGCGCGTTTGGACAGAATTGAAAGAAGGCAGAAAAATATTGTAAGTATGAGATTTTCCATTTTTGCTTTTTGCCTGTTTGGGGGTGTTGTGCTTTTTTTGCGGATGGGTTGGCGGGTCTTGGGGCATTGGTGGGAAGGTCTAATACCGGATTAAAGTGGTTTGGAGACAATCCATGCTGAAAAGCCTTTTGGCACTTTTTGTAACTTAGGGTTCGTTAGGGTTAGCACTAGCAGCAGTATTCCATGTGTTTGGAGGTGTTGTAGATTTTTGCAACTGGGTTCTGGGGTCTTGCAGCACTCGTGGGAATGTGTAATCTTGGTTGCAAGTGGTTTGAAGAAAATCCATGGTGGGAAAGGGGGATTTATCCTAGTTAAGTAAAGCGTTTGCCACTAATATTAACTTAGGGCTTGTTAGGGTTAGGAGTATTGTATTGCATGTGTTTGGGCGGGGGTTATAGATTTTTACGACTGGGTGGGGTCTTGGAAAACTTGTGGTAATGTCTAATTTTGATTGCAAGTCGTTTGAACATAATCCATGGTGGGAAAGGGGGGTTTTGGGCATACTTTCTGAGTGCGTTTTGACACGATTTGAAATGAGGCATCTGTGAGGTAGCAGCAGTATTCTGCACGTTTTTGGGAGGGTAATGTGGGGTGTTCTAGATTTTGGAGATTGTCATCTCTGAAAGTGATAGTATAATTTTTGCACTACACAGCGTGCCTTACATATTTTTTTTCTCAGAGGTGTCTTTAACACTTACTGTTGTATTTGTCCATCATCAATTACAGGCAGGCTTTTACCCTGTACCATCGATGTACTACTAAGGCTTACAATTAGCGATCCGCATCAGGCAGGCAGTGGACAGTGTGTCTGGTCACCAAGATTGATCGACGGAGCATCCGATGGAATTAAGGAGTACCGCGAATAAAAGGAATGGCTGGATGCATCGACTTCACAAATTCAACGGGACAACTACAAAAAACAGTAACAGTATCCAAAATTCTCCTTATCTTTTAAATGATATTGTTGTAAAAAAGTGTGACTCTGTGCGTTTGTTTGATCTCTGCTTCAAATTCATCCCTCCCTCCAGCAATTAGATACATCTTTGCTATGTTTAACACTAATTTAATGTTCTAAGTGTTTATTCTCTCTGAGGGCAGAGAGGCAAGTGAAATTGCGTAATGACTGCAGCCCTGTACTGTTAACTTGTTTCTTCGTAGTTACTAGTAAGTTGCAGTAAATAGTAGTACTACTTTTCAGTAACCTAACCATCCATTTAGTACTTCTGGCATGCAGTAGTGCACTTCCTTTATGTCCCTTTCAAGATTTATCAATATCTTCTAATCCAAAGATTTGTTTCTCTTCATTTGTTGTTTGACTGTCCATGCTGTGTTTTTTTCCTTTCTACCAAACTTTCCCAAAAACGCCCATTGCCATCCAATTTTCAAACCCTAACCCTCTTCCCCCGGGCTGTGTGGTATTTCATTGAGGTGTGACTGACAACAACAATAAATATCACATACTTGCTGGGGAGGATAAGGTCAAAGCAACCAGAAGTTCATGTGCGCCATCGTGGATTGGTAAGAACATCCTCCTCCTACAGGACGCTAACAATGAAATGATTAATGCTTACCTTACGTTGGCACTGCTTAGGCTACAATTTAGGGCACTGTTCTATACCGTATTATCTATTGTACTGTTTCTAATGCTACGCTCAGACCACTCAATGTTTAATTTCCTCTTTTTTTCATATGGTGATACTGCCAGTGTGTACCACTACTGCTACCAGCACAACAATGATATTGCATCCATCGAGGATTCAAGTCAACAACCAACCTTATTCACCAACCGTGATTCTCAAATCACAGGTAAGATAAGCATATTGGAGAGGTGGTAGAATAATGGTCTAGGGCTAAGTTGGGAGGGGAGCAGAGACTGACAGTACTACTAGTAAAGTACAGTAGTGGGGCTACTGAATTGACTAACTCGGTTACTTGCATTTTGGTACATTTCAGGACAAGATGTTTCATTCATGCTGGTAAGTTTGAAAAACCAAACGTCCAGTAACCACCGCCAACCCCCACACAAAATAATATGAGCGCGTATACTGTGTTTTTGAATGACAAAATATAATTATTAAAAAATATAAATTATGGATGTTGTTGTGTCACTAAAAATAAAATAAATTACCCCAACTCACCCCCTCCCTAACCAAACCAATGTCGAAAAATCAAAAAGTACCCTTTCCCAAAAACCCAATTCCCACCCCCCCAACAGTCTTTAAAAAAGGGGCAAGGGACAGTCACTTCCTCTGGTGGCGTAGTTTGGACAGCTGGTGCTGCACGTCCCGCAGCTCTTTGCGGAGGTCCCAGAGCTGGCGCTGATATTTTTCAGCCAACCGCTCCAGGTAGTCCACTCGTTTTCGGAGGCGGCACTGACGTACCATCCAGGCTCTAGGGGGGGCAGCTCTTGTTTTTGCTGCTGTGCGGCGGCGGCGGGAGGCTGTCGGGCCACGGCTCCGTTTGGCTGGAGGCTTGTGGCTGGTGGACCCAGAGGCAGTGGAGGAGGATGTATTGGAGGTTGTAGTGTTGTCCTCCTCATGCTCCCGAGCCCACAACCGTCGATACTCAACACAAATAGCCTCCAGCTTACGGGCCCTGGCCCGGACAGCCATCTCCTTATGGGTGAGATTTTTGGAGTAGCATCTATGAAAAAAGAAAGAAAAATACTGTAGCCAATAATCTTTTTAACACAAAGTCAAAATAATTCATCAGAAAGTTGACACTCAGTAACACCAGCATCAGTAACACCAGCAAGTAGCAAACACAGTATAACATTTTGAAGATAACTGACCAGGTTTTTTTTGATTGTCGATCCACAACTGGCGCCTCCCATATGTGACGTTATTTATCATTTCCAGCCACTATTTTGAGGGTGCCCCAGATAGGAGGAAGAACCTAAACCTCCAATTAGGACCAAGATCCAAACATAATTGATACAACAGGTATCTGTGCACACGTCGCCTTTTACAGAGTAAATGCTGTAGGTAATCAAACAACACAACCAATAGACAAACAATGTGGAAGTAGTCTTGATAGAAGTTTTTCTTCAATTCAGATTTAATTTTTATCCACCACGCCCAGCCAACACGTGTTTCGTCAGGGCTAGTAGCCGAATCAGGGAGAACCTCGACAGTACCCGGTAGCCGGGTCGGAATTAGACCCGGCTGAGAGCACATAGCCATTGTGGCAATAGCTTTGGAAACGCTGCCCGCAGGAGCCATGATGAAGTCGTGGGCTACTAGCCCTGACGAAACATGTGTTGGCTGGGTGGTGGTGAAAATCTGAATTGGAGAAAAACTTCTATAAAGACTACTTCCACATTGTTTGTCTATTGGTTGTGTTGTTTGATTACCTACAGCATTTACTCTGTAAAAGACGACGTGTGCACAGATACCTGTTGTAACAGTATAACATTTTGGCATGTATCTTTCCGCCGTCTTTGTAAGCCTGTGACCTTACCGGGAGTTTCAGGAATTCCACTAGCAGCACTATGAATGGGCTCACTACTACATACATAGTCAGAGAGTCCTAAAAAAAAGGCATTTTTTTTACTTTTTTCCTCTTGGGTTGCAAAAGAAATCACTGGTACGTGAACTTGTGCTAGCCGCCATAATGCAGCTCACTCAGCTTTCACCCAAGAAATACAGGCACAGGCCATGATGATGCAGACTCGTAGTACTTTAAGCAGTACATGCAAGTGGGCATCTGAATGTCTTACTTTTCTCTAGGGGTGGCACTGCCACTGGCCATACTTCTTCCACTCAGCGTCTGCTCTACTACATCATACACCTCTGCTGTCGACGAGAAGGATAAAGAAGATAACATCCAGGCTTCGAAAGTACATCTATGATTCTTCTTAATGTCTCAAATGTACCAAAATTTCTTTTTTGGCAAAAACCAACTAACACCCTTTTCATTATATTTTGGAAACCGCTGTCTTCTTATGTTGAATTGCATTCAACAAAACCATTCTTTACAGTCATAAATATTAAGATTCGCTCGTCCTCCGTTTCACCCTTCTTTAACTTTTCGTTCTTCACATCCCTAAACTTCATCTGATATGACTTGGCTTCACAATAAAAATTTGCCAGCTGAGTTGAAGTGAAATAGAGGGGGCCATTGGTTACCAGATAAGTACAGCCGCTAATGCTATTAAAAGTCAAGGTTGACTGTCTTCTCCATGATAGCCCAAAAGTAGTTCTAAATTAGTAAATGTTCTTGACAGTACAGTGTACATATACTAGTGTACTGTGTACTACTGTACAGTACATCAAACACTCCTTTGCGAGGCTACTCAAAAAAATTTCAATAAGTAAGGAGCATAATAACTTACCACCGTCTGCCGCCGCTGAGTCTTCCCCCCCAGTGTTAGGATCTGGGGCTAGTCCTCTCTCAGTGACCATGTACTCCCTGATCACATGACATGCTGGCATTGGGATAAAGGTTGGTCCTACCTTTACTTCTTTGCTTGATATTGCCATTGTGCGGGTTCCGGTTTCCTGGTCTCCTGGTTGCTGTTTGCTGGCTGGTTACCTGCTGTCTTGGAATTTTCCTCACCTTCCTCACGGGCTCGTGAGACGATTTTTGTCCCTGCCTTTGACTTCCCTGACTTGTTTCCTTTCCCCGCCTTAGTTAGACAGTTTGTCCCGTCCCGTTTTTTATTATTTTCCCTTCCTCCCTTGTATTTTGCCCAGTATTCGTTATTGTACTTGAGTGATCGGGGGCTCCCGTTCACGTACGTTAATTTGGTGTTTTTGTGCCCTTGTTGGAGGTGATTGGGAGGAGGGGACCCGATGGTGTCTTCGGAGCGTTCTGCTTCGTTTCTGCGCGTCCTCACTTAGACGCCTCTCAGTCTTGTTGTACGCGGAAGTGACGTTTCGGGTCATTCCGCGAAGGGCTCTGTTTTCGAATACTGGTTTACTCGGTATTCCGAGTGAATTACTACCCATCCCTTTCCCTTTGCTGGATGTAGATAATACGGAGGGAGCTGTGTCCTGTCGTTATATAAAGGGTGGAAGACTTTGTGTCTCCTCAAAATACCACCCTCTTTTCAGGTTCATTTGCACACTCATAGTTGTTATCTTGTGAGTGGCCAGTGGGCAGGGGAAGGGGATTGGTGCATACTACGTTCCTGCAGTGCACGGGCTGGGTGGAACCCAACAGAATATCAAGCCCACGAAAAATAGCACTGCCCGGACGAGTATGGATGAGGACGGGAACCCATTAGGTGGGGGTACGGGTGGTCCCTCAATGCAGGATATAATGGGGGCAGTACATACATTGCAGGCTCAGGTACAGGATCTACAGCAAGAGAACGTCGGTCTGAAACAAGAGCTAGTGGCGGTGAGGGCTAGAGAGCAGTTGCAACACAGGGGGCCGGGTCCAGTTATACAGCCTGCTACTTTCAGTATGGTGGTGGGACGGGACAAAGTGTGGTTGGTGGTAGCAATCCTATAGCGGTAACAGTGACATCTCCTGTTGCTGTACCTTTAACCCCCCCTGAGAGGTTTACCGGGGATAGCGACAAATTCGGGAAGTTTATGAACCAGTGTCAGCTACACTTTATGTGTAGACCAAGTGCCTTCCCCGATGACTCTGCGAAAGTCGCCTTCACAATATCTTATTTGGCTGGTAACGCTGCTCAGTGGTCTATTCCCTTAGTGGAAAGTGATGATCGTGTGCTGTATAACTATTCAGCTTTCAAGGAATTGATGCGGGGTTTGTTCGCCAAGCATGCATTTATGCAGGCGAGCGATGCAGAGCTCCTGAAGCTGCGGCAGGGCAGACAGGATTTATTGACTTATATAGCCTCCTTTATTCGGTTAATATCCGAGACTCATTGGCCAAGTGAAAAAAGGACATCCCTGTTTTATCAGGGTCTTTGTGAAGAGCTCAAGGACGTTGTATCACTCGTCAGACTGCTCCCATACGCTTATTGTGTGAGAATGGGCATTCTGAAGTGGTGATCTTCGATCTGATTGATGCCCCTTCTTTTGGTTTGGTGTTGGGAGTTCCGTGGTTGCAGAAACATAACCCTAAGATCGACTGGGTACAGAGACTGGTGACATTAGATTCCGTGCATTGCCTAAAGAATTGTTATAATGAGGCTAAGGAGCGGATTAACCCTTTGTCCTGTGCTCTGGCTGATGTGAGACCTGTCCCGCCACAGTATTCTGCCTTTCAGGATGTATTTGACAAATGATGTGCTCAAGGTCTTCCTCCGCATTGGTCTTACGATTGTAGGATCGATTTGGTGCCAGGGGTTCCGCTGCCATGTAGCCGCGTATACGCATTGTCGGAACCCGAAGAACTACATCTGAAAGAATACATCGATGAGATGTTGCGGTTGGGTTTCATCCATCCCTCCTCCTCACCGGTGTCATCGGCCATATTTTTCATTCCTAAGAAGGAAGGGACATTGAGGGCTTGTGTGGATTATAGAACATTGAATACGGCTACAGTAAAGAACAGGTACCCTCTTCCACTCATCTCTGTGTTACTGGACCAGCTCCGCAAAGCAACGGTGTTTACCAAATTGGGTTTGCGGGGCACCTACCATCTTATACGGGTTCGACCCGGAGATGAGTGGAAGACAGCTTTTAAAACCAAGTATGGCCTGTTTGAGTACACTGTTATGCCATTTGGCTTGTATAATGCGCCAGCGGCATTCCAGTTTTTTATCAACGAGGTCCTCAGCGAATATCTAGATCGAACAGTTATCGTCTATTTGAACGATATTCTTGTCTACTCTGAGATCGGGGCGGAACATACTGAACACGTGTTACAAGTGTTACAGAAATTACAGGAACATCAACTGTTCGCTAAATTAGAGAAGTGTCAGTTCAGTACCCCTGAGGTGGAGTTCTTGGGGTTTATCATCTCGGCGGGAGGCGTTCGGATGGACCCAAAAAAGATACAGGCCATTGTGACCTGGCCTGTACCGACTACCGTGAAGCAGATTCAGGTGCTCCTAGGCTTTGCCAATTTCTATCGGCGGTTATATCACATTTCTCCGATATAGTAGCACCCATGACCTCTTGAGGAAGGGTGTCCCCTTTGATTGGACCAGTGAGACTCAGGACGCTTTTCGATTATTGCTGAAGCAGTTTACCTCGGCACCTGTGTTGGTGCATCCTGATCCTGCCCTGACGTTCTTTGTAGAAACTGACGCTTCTATGTGTGCGGTGGGTGGGGTGTTATCCCAACGAGATGAAGCCACTGGCCATATGCACCCCATTGCCTTTTTTTCTAAAACCCTGTTGCCGGCAGAACGTAATTACACTGTGGAAGAAAGAGAATTGTTGGCTGTAAAATTGGCTTTTGAAGAATGGCGCCACTATTTATGGGGCGCCCAGCATGTTATTACCATCTATACTGACCACAAAAATCTGGAGTTCTTTCGTTCTGCTAGAGCGTTAACACCTCGACAGATGCGGTAGGTCCTATTCTTTAATGAATATGACTTCATCATTACCTATAGACCTGCAGCTCAGCAGATCAAATCTGATGCTCTTTCTCGGATCCATGTTGATCCTGGGGAAGAAGTTTCCATGAGTGGAGGCAGGGCTATGATTGAAGGAGAAAGGATTATAGGGGCTTTGACTTTCCTGCACTGGTGAAAGAGCAGCTGAATCAGTTGGATCTGGCTCCTTGGTTGTCGTTGCCCCAGGTAGTGGAAAAGGAGGGCTTGTATATATCATGAGGGTAAATTGTTTATTCCTCCCGTACTGAGGGAAGCGGTTTTGGAGTGGTGTCATTCCTCTGCCTTGGTGGCGCATCCGGGAACATGAAAAACTAAGACTTGTGTATGAGGTGGTTTTGGTGGGAGTCCATGACCGGTGACATTCAGGGGTATGTGCGTGCTTGTCCTATTCGGACTTCCTCCTGTTGGCACCGCTGCATACTGAGTGGGCCCCTCCGCACTGCTGGCCCCGGCACTGGTGGTCATCTGTGCCGCGTCAGATGTTGCGACGTCTAGGAAAAACATATCATATTTTCAGATGCCATACACAACCCCCTATTTTGTCTCGTAACGGAAGAAAATGTTACATAACACATTTTTTTATTACTGGGATTGAAAAAAAGGAACGGTTTTGGGGAGGGTGTTAACCTTGTATATGCCTATTCCAATAAATGCTACACTTCTTCTTATGACAACTGATGAATGCTTGCTTAACCGGCACCATTTTTCTCATTACAGAAAGAAGATTCCATTGCCCTTCTGCCAGACAATTCACCAACTACTAGTAAGTCATCACCAGGAGTACTTTAAGTACTTTAAAGAAGGTGGGGGCTCCAGCACAGTTATTCTAATAATTTCATGTGTCTGTTAACTATGATTAATTTTGAGTCGTACTAATTTCATTCATGGGAATGTTGTTGCAACTTTAACGTCATCTTCATCCATCAGAATACTGCGCTATTAAAAATAAAGAAATAGTGTTTTCATTTCTTAATTGAAAATAAAACTTTAAAACTAACAAACACTGTGTGGTTTTTGTTTACGAGTGAGTGAGCAGAAAGGTTTGAACTACTGCACTTGGCAGTCATGTTTCAGTGACTCAGATAGGCCGGGACTCGGAGGTAGTCTTCTTCTGTTCTTCTGGGTCGTAAAATCATTGGTCAGACATTCTAGATAGTCGGTCAGGGGATTGGGGATTCAACTTCGGTTCGGGCTGAGGTATGTCGAAAGTCGAACTGCACCTATCATTTTGTCCATACTTCTTTGTGTGCAGAATAGTCCCTGAAACCCTAGCGGTATGGGATGTGCTCCTCTCAAATCAAAAAGGACACTGCTACCTTTTACTTGGTGTAAACAATTACATTTTGTTGTTGCAAACTGTCAAAGCACTTACATTAAGAAGACTAGAATAGACAGCAAGGGCAACCCAGAGGACTGCACTCAGTGCCTAGAGCTATTGCTGTATCAGAATTTTGTTTCACACCGTTTGCCGAATGGGCAAGCTTAGCTACCTACACAGACCGACTCATAATTGTAAATAGTAGTAGCACAGAGAGTGATGGTTGAGGCAGGATAAGAATGTAGAAAGTAGTCTACATTAGAAGAAGATCAAAGACTATTTTGTAAAACATAGAATTATTAGGAACCAGTTTATAATGAATAGGAGCTGTAAAAGTTAGGGAAGTATAAGTATTAATATAACAATAAAACAACTTACTGGGGCCAGCAGAAGAGCCTGCAAGAGACTGCTTCTGTCTAACTTCTGCCACCGGAGTCTATGTCGCTGCCGTCGCCTTGCCCCTGGGAGTTGCTGGTGATCATGAAATATAGAAACACAACATGGATGATTGTTTTTTGGGAAATATTTGATTTCTTTGTACTCAATCTAAAATGATGTCGGGCAAACAAATCAACATCAATTGCATCTGATATGGTCAACTAAGAGGATAGTAGTACAGTTTTGCAGGATTCGCAGACCGTCTAATAGGAAAGTTATGTAATTCACTAACTACATCAACAACAAAAAGGTTCCACTACGACTGCCATCAATCAGCAGCACGAGATGTCGCGTGACAGACACAGTCCGTCATCATGATTGCAGACCACTAACAAATGTCCTAGAACAAGTAATAAATAATATACTCAATGTATCAATCCACCACTATCTCTTCAAAGTGGCAGCAGCAGGAGTACAAAGAAGGACTAGACTTGAGTCTACTGTCTCCAGCATTACGTAGTAATGCTTTCAAATGACAAAAAAGTTGCAAACAAGTAAGCATAGTAGCAACGCCAATAACCAGGCGAGCACCTGCAATGACAGAAGCTATTTAAACATTAATTTACCTGCAATGTAATCTAATCAGCAGCAGTCGTACTCTTCAGGAAAAAAATAGATTAGCAATATAACAGAGCAGAAGGAAAAAAAGTAGTTATTAAATAGCTACTTACCAAGCCCAGGGATCTCCACACCGAGGAGGTCGAGCATGCCATGCTCCCGGTCCAAGATGTCACTCCACCGGTGCGTCACTTGGTGGTAGGTGCGCCGGACCCCAGACTCCTTACACATGCGCCGGCACACCTTCTCCCACAGCTGGCAACGCTCCCGGATGATGTAACCGGAAGCAATCCGCCCACCTGCTGCCACGGTCTTAGGGAGGTGGACCTGGACCAAAAACATCAAGGCGGCCACCTCTACCGCAGAGAAGATCTCCCTGGGCTGCACTTCCTCCCCCCTCCAACGCCCGCAAGGGAGCCGGGTACGGGGTGCTGGACCCTTCCGCTTGCTCTTGTCGCTTTCCTTAGCCATGGTCCTGGGCACAAGAAGAAGGAAAGAAGAATAGGTGTGAGAAAAAATAATAGAGAGAGCGAAAGAAATAAAGTAGGTAATAAAGTAACAAAAAGTAAAAAAAAACACAAAATATAGATGTAGGAAATTGAAGAGAGAGATAATAAGCAAAAAAAAAAAAAAGTTCAGAAAAACATAGGATTACAAAGATGTAAGGTGGATAGGAAGGTAGCATGCCCAAAACCATAGCAGTGAATGAAAAACAACATAGCCGCGCCCATAGAGGACCGCGAGGGCAAGTTCGCGCGATATTTCCCCCCCCGAGCACGCAAAAATGCCCACGAATACATAATCGCTCGCCGCATACGACGCAAGCTTGCAACAAGCGCCTGGAAACGGAAACACGTCACACAAACAAGATGGCCGCGCCTATACACGACCTCATGGGCAACCTCGGGGTCGATGCGCTGCAAGAGGTCCGCGAATAAGCAAAAAAATGCCCGAACACGCAAAAAAAAAGAAAAATCACCCGAACACGCAAAAAAAAGATAAATCAACAAATTCGCACAAATTTGCGGATTGCAAGTTCCATTTTGCTTCCCGCAAATCTCGCGAAATGGCAGAAAAACACATTTTGGAAAAATGAAAGCACTTAGCAGGTGCAAAAGTTCAAGCTAATTTGTAACCATTCCCTGTAGTGATTCCTGAGGGGCCCCTCCAGAGTTCAGTTGCCTACTTTCAACTATTCTCTGACCCTGCTCTGACCCTCAAAGCAGTGTCAGAGAATAGTTACAAGTATGGCACAATGCTCCTGTAAAAAAAATAACTGCAACAGGAAGGTCTTACAGCTAAGGAAGCAGGTGCCAGACTTGAAGCACAAATTCAGTGACACATTAACCAACCCCCTATTAATTCATCTCAGTTGAGGCTGAGAAGGTGTGCTTTGCTTTCCCCCCATAATCTACTGTGGTGAACAAGAAGGTGGTAGTGGTGAACCAGAGGGTGCTGTAATAAACCAGAGAGGACAGTGATGATCCAGAGGGTGGCAGTGGCAAACCAGAGGGTGGCAGTGATGAACCAGAGGGTGGCAGGGATGAACCAGAGGATGGCAGTGATCAACCAGAGGGTGGCAGTGATGAACCAGAGGGTGGTGTGATAAACCAGAGGGGGACATTGATGATCCAGAGGGTGGCAGTGGCAAACCAGAGGGTGGCAGTGATCAACCAGAGGGTGGCAGTGATGAACCAGAGGGTGGCAGGGATGAACCAGAGGATGGCAATGATCAACCAGAGGGTGGCAGTGGCAAACCAGAGGGTGCTGTGATAAACCAGAGGGGGACAGTGATGAACCAGAGGGTGCTGTGATAAATCAGAGGGGGACAGTGATGATCCAGAGGGTGGCATTGGTGAATTAGAGGTTGGGAGTGATGAACCACAGGGCCGCAAACAGGCTGGACACGTAGAAACAACATGGTCGCGACCGTTGCGACCACACAAGTAAGTTCGTGTTCCGGAACTTGTACAAAACCCTCGCAAACTGGCAAAAACAGCAAATTCGCAAATTTGCACGAATTCGCGGACTTTGTGGATTGCGAGTTCACAATTCGCACCAATTTGCGGATCGCAAATTCGTAAATTTCGCCCTTGGGATGAACCAGAGGATGGCAGTGATCAACCAGAGGGTGGCAGTGATGAACCAGAGGGTGCTGTGATAAACCAGAGGGGGGCAGTGATGATCCAGAGGGTGGCAGTGGCAAACCAGAGGGTGACAGTGATGAACCAGAGGGTGGCAGTGATGAATCAGAGGGTGGCAGGGATTAACCAGAGGATGCAGAGATCAACCAGAGGGTGGAAGTGATGAACCAGATGGTGCTGTGATAAACCAGAGGGTGCTGTGATAAACCAGAGGGGGGCAGTGATGATCCAGAGGGTGGCAGTGGCAAACCAGAGGGTGGCAGTGATGAACCAGAGGGTGGCTGGGATGAACCAGAGGATGGCAGTGATCAACCAGAGGGTGGCAGTGATGAACCAGAGGGTGATGTGATAAACCAGAGGGGGACATTGATGATCTAGAGGGTGGCAGTGGCAAACCAAAGGGTGGCAGTGATCAACCAGAGGGTGGCAGTGATGAACCAGAGGGTGGCAGGGATGAACCAGAGGATGGCAGTGATCAACCAGAGGGTGGCAGTGATGAACCAGAGGGTGCTGTGATAAACCATAGGGGACAGTAATGATCCAGAGGGTGGCAGTGGCAAACCAGAGGGTGGCAGTGATGAACCAGAGGGTGGCAGTGGTGAACCAGAGGATGGCAGTGATCAACCAGAGGGTGGCAGTGGCGAAACCAGAGGGTGCTGTGATGAACCAGAGGGTGCTGTGATAAACCAGAGGGGGACAGTGATGATCCAGAGGGTGGCAGTGGCAAACCAGAGGGTGTCAGTGATGAACCAGAGGGTGGCAGGGATGAGCCAGAGGATGGCAGTGATCAACCAGAGGGTGGCAGTGATCAACCAGAGGGTGCTGTGATAAACCAGAGGGTGCTGTGATAAACCAGAGGGGGACAGTGATGATCCAGAGGGTGGCAGTGGCAAACCAGAGGGTGTCAGTGATGAACCAGAGGGTGGCAGGGATGAGCCAGAGGATGGCAGTGATCAACCAGAGGGTGGCAGTGATCAACCAGAGGGTGCTGTGATAAACCAGAGGGGGACAGTGATGATCCAGAGGGTGGCAGTGGCAAACCAGAGGGTGGCAGTGATGAACCAGAGGGTGGCAGTGATGAACCAGAGGGTGGCAGGGATTAACCAGAGGATGCAGAGATCAACCAGAGGGTGGAAGTGATGAACCAGATGGTGCTGTGATAAACCAGAGGATGCTGTGATAAACCAGAGGGGGACAGTGATGATCCAGAGGGTGGCAGTGGCAAACCAGAGGGTGGCAGTGATGAACCAGAGGGTGGCTGGGATGAACCAGAGGATGGCAGTGATCAACCAGAGGGTGGCAGTGATGAACCAGAGGGTGATGTGATAAACCAGAGGGGGACATTGAGGATCTAGAGGGTGGCAGTGGCAAACGAAAGGGTGGCAGTGATCAACCAGAGGGTGGCAGTGATGAACCAGAGGGTGGCAGGGATGAACCAGAGGATGGCAGTGATCAACCAGAGGGTGGCAGTGATGAACCAGAGGGTGCTGTGATAAACCATAGGGGACAGTAATGATCCAGAGGGTGGCAGTGGCAAACCAGAGGGTGGCAGTGATGAACCAGAGGGTGGCAGTGATGAACCAGAGGATGGCAGTGATCAACCAGAGGGTGGCAGTGGTGAACCAGAGGGTGCTGTGATAAACCAGAGGGGGACAGTGATGAACCATAGGGTGCTGTGATAAATCAAAGGGGGACAGTGATGTTCCAGAAGGTGGCATTGGTGAATTAGAGGGTGGGAGTGATGAACCACAGGGTCGCAAACAGGCTGGACAAGTAGAAACAACATGGTTGCGACCGTTGCGACCACACCAGTAAGTTCGTGTTCCCGAACTTGTACAAAACCCTCGCGAACTGGCAAAAACAGCAAATTTGCAAATTTGCATGAATTCGCGGATTTTGCGGATTGCGAGTTCGCAATTCGCACCAATTTGCGGATCGCAAATTCGTAAATTTCGCCCCTGGGATGAACCAGAGGATGGCAGTGATCAACCAGAGGGTGGCAGTGATGAACCAGAGGGTGCTGTGATGAACCAGAGGGTGCTGTGATAAACCAGACGGGGACAGTGATGATCCAGAGGGTGGCAGTGGCAAACCAGAGGGTGTCAGTGATGAACCAGAGGGTGGCAGGGATGAGCCAGAGGATGGCAGTGATCAACCAGAGGGTGGCAGTGATCAACCAGAGGTTGCTGTGATAAACCAGAGGGGGACAGTGATGATCCAGAGGGTGGCAGTGGCAAACCAGAGGGTGGCAGTGATGAACCAGAGGGTGGCAGTGATGAACCAGAGGGTGGCAGGGATGAACCAGAGGATGGCAGGGATCAACCAGAGGATGGAAGTGATGAACCAGATGGTGCTGTGATAAACCAGAGGGTGCTGTGATAAACCAGAGGGGGACAGTGATGATCCAGAGGGTGGCAGTGATGATCCAGAGGGTGGCAGGGATGAACCAGAGGATGGCAGTGATCAACCAGAGGGTGGCAGTGATGAACCAGAGGGTGCTGTGATAAACCAGAGGGGGACAGTGATGATCCAGAGGGTGGCAGTGGCAAACCAGAGGGTGCTGTGATAAACCAGAGGGGGACAGTGATGATCCAGAGGGTGGCAGTGGCAAACCAGAGGGTGGCAGTGATGAACCAGAGGGTGGCAGGGATGAACCAGAGGATGGCAGTGATCAACCAGAGGGTGGCAGTGATGAACCAGAGGGTGCTGTGATAAACCAGAGGGGGACAGTGATGATCCAGAGGGTGGCAGTGGCAAACCAGAGGGTGCTGTGATAAACCAGAGGGGGGCAGTGATGATCCAGAGGGTGGCAGTGGCAAACCAGAGGGTGGCAGTGATGAACCAGAGGGTGGCAGGGATGAACCAGAGGATGGCAGTGATGAACCAGAGGGTGGCAGTGGCGAACCAGAGGGTGCTGTGTGTGAGAAGTTGGCCTGGTATATGATGATCACTATTCTAGTGAGCACCTTGCACCAGTCCAAACTACCCTTATGGTGATTGGTTATAAGTCAACCTTATAGACCAGCAATCCTAGTGGTAGCATGGACAAAAGCAGTCTTAGCCTAAACACAAGAGGGCATGTGAAGCCAGCTGTTTTACCATATGCAATCCTTTACATCCCAAATGAAAGGACCCCACACAAGTTATATTTTATAAAATATATGTATTTATTTCTAGAATAATCCCCTTGACTCTTTATGAGCACAGGAGCACAAGCGTTAAACAAAGAACACAGTATAACATACAATAAGATGCACAATTATTGATAGGCAGGGTGGCCACTCAAACCATATATTAAGAAAGTGGTATAAGTACCACGTCACGAACTAGGGCCTAGGGAATCGCTGGGCCTACACTGGACTAACGAAGGTTAGGACATAGGAGGCCCACAGGATGCGGGTGCAGTGTCTATAGGCAAACGCGTTTACCATACAAGTCAATGGTGCGTAAAAATTAGAAAGTTATAGGTTTAGGAGTCTTCCGACTGGACTTGAACTTAGCCACTAAAAAGTAGGACACTAGAGGTGTAAACCACTATAGGAGCACAGGTGTAATCTCGTTAACTCACCCACAGGAAGCGGGTGCATAGGTGCCAAAGAGCGTCGGGTTTCTTCGTGGAGTTCTATGGAGCCTGGAGGTAAAGATGCGGCAGGCGGCCAGGAGAGAACAGTCCGGTTGGATCCAAGGTTGGATTAAAGATGTAGACTACCTGAAAGCAGAGGGGGCAGAGTCTAGGTCACTAGCCAGTGACCAGGCTGGAACCAGGACGGAACCAGGCAGTGGCGGGTTGCGATCAGGTGCTGTCGAGTAGTTTGTCTCCACTGCCACATGAACAGGGAAGGATCGAAGATGACCAGCTGGTGGCCACGAGCTGTCCCACAAAGGCTCTTGCTGTCGGCCGTGTCGGTTCTCGAATTGGAGTCACCAAACCTTGGCAAATGCAACCCAAGCAGGACTTGAAGATGTCTTCTGGATCAGACCAGGAAGGTCAGATCGATGGCTCCTTTTCAGGGGAGCTAGGGCCAGTCTGGAGAAACCAGACCAGCAGTGTAGTTTTGATGGATCATTGTCACAGAGGCCACTAGCCAACGAGCAAGTGACCGGACAACATGTCAAGTAGGAAAAGTGCAAAAGGGTCCCACACAGCACTAGGTGAATGTGGAGGGGTGATCTTTGAAGCTTGGGGCTGGGGCTTCTCAAACCCCAAAGCACAGCATCTAGGGTGCCTCGGGAGCTGCACAGGAAGCACTTTGTTGACTCTTCAAGATGACCGGTCCCACGTCTCACGTCACCTCCACGGGCCTCAGCTTTGCCAGGACTGTGGATCGGGCTGTTGGATATCTGGGAGTCTGGGTCTTGTCGATCTCTGTTGTTCGAGCTCTGGCGGGCGCAACAGCAAAGAAAGTCTTTATGCGCTGATGGTGCCTGCTTGCACAGGGTGGCCACTCCTTGACCACAAAGGAGATTCTTCAGTCTTTCACGTCGAGTGGGATGTCGAAGGGTCCAGAGTTTCATTTAAAAGTTTCAGTCAGGATGATCTGGTTTGCATTGGCACAGCTCCTACCTTTATTCCAAATCTAGGGGCTGGGGCTGGATCTCCTGCTAGGTCCCTCCCATGGGTGGGACCCAGGAAGGGGGTGGTGGTTACACCCCTTTCCCTTTGTCCAGTTTCACGCCAGAGCTGGGGCTGGCGAGCCCCAGCACCGGTTTGAACTGGACTTTGCATGGGGCACCTTGTGTGCCCCAGGCAGTGTCTAGTTTCATTCAACCTCCGTGCCCCAATCCACAGCCTTGAACCAGAGGGTGGCAGTGATCAACCAGAGGGTGGCAGTGATGAACCAGAGGGTGGCACTGGTGAAGCAGGGGGTGGCAGTGATAATCAAGAGGGTGGCAGGGATGAATCAGAGGATGGCAGTGATCAACCAGAGGATGGCAGTGATGAACCAGAGGGTGCTGTGATAAATCAGAGGGGGACAGTGATGATCCAGAGGGTGGCAGTGGCAAGCCAGAGGGTGGCAGTGATGAACCAGAGGGTGGGAGGGATGAACTAGAGGATGGCAGTGATCAACCAGAGGGTGGCAGTGGCGAACCAGAGGGTGCTGTGATAAACCAGAGGGGGACAGTGATGAACCAGAGGGTGCTGTGATAAATCAGAGGGGGACAGTGATGATCCAGAGGGTGGCATTGGTGAATTAGAGGGTGGGAGTGATGAACCACAGGGTTGCAAACAGGCTGGACACGTAGAAACAACATGGTTGCGACCCTTGCGACCACACAAGTAAGTTCGTGTTCCCGAACTTGTACAAAACCCTTCGTGAACTGGCAAAAACAGCAAATTCGCAAATTTCCATGAATTCGCAGATTTTGCGGATTGCGAGTTCGCAATTCGCACCAATTTGCGGATCGCAAATTCGCAAATTTCGCCCATGCTTAGTTGCCAAGCCTCCGCACTTGCAGCGAGACTCCGCAGAAAAAAAGATAGGCCTGTCTTATCTTTTTATGTGTGGAGTTCTTCAACCATACTGCAGACTTTAAATTACTGTTAGTAAAAATAAATTAGGAGTTTGTGAATACCATAAAAATATTAAAAGTGCAGTGTACGTTTAGTTTTGTGAATCAAGCTGTTTTCCTTGTGATTGTGTTTTTCTACATAAAGTGAAATCTGCACCATGTCCTTATGAACTTTAATAAAATGCTTTTGTTAGAAATTGGATTTCTGGTTGGCTAGAGCTTGCGCCTAAGCAAGGAAGAAACCACCACTCTAGTCAGGGCAAGGGAGTTACAAGCTGAATATAACCCCTGCTCACCCACTTGGTAGCTTGGCACGAGCAGTCAGGCTTATCCCAGAGGCAATGTGTAAAGCGTTTGCGCAACACACACACACACAGCAGCAACACACTAGGCACACCGCAATAAAAACTCTGCACAAGGGTTTTTAAAATGATAGCCTTTGTATTACTCATAAACACATTAGAATGTAATCACATGTGTACAATGTGCCACCTGGCACTAGATATAACATCACAGGGGATTATATACATGACAGGGCCAATCGGGCCACTGTCATAATCAATAGAATGCAAGAAGTGAAAATAACACAACCAATAACTACTGGTATGTGCACTTATGCATAAACCACATTAGGCATTCATATTAGGCATACACACATTATGCATAAATCACATTTAGCAGTGCACCATAACATCATTAGTAAGGTGCCCACATCGACTGAGGGCCTTACGCACTCCCAGGACCCGAAGTGCTCCCAGGCCAACTGACCTTCCTCAGGGGCCTGTCTGGGCTGTCTCATATGCCCTTTGTCCCACAAAGTCAGGGCTCTAGGAGCACATGGCCTCCACCGTCCCATACTCCAATAGGGCAAGGGTGCAACTCACCCTTGCCTCTCTTAATTAAAAGAGATGCCCGCGTTGTTGCAGCTGCTCACAGTCTGGCGGTGTAGCTGTGAAATTAGCCACCGGCACCAACAGTGCCTTGGGAGCCCCCTTCACTGCACTCCTCCTGGTTTAACCCGCTAGCACCAACCTTGTGTCCTCTCAGCCCCACTCACTGGGGCTTCTTTCGTGGCAGGGCGAAATTCCACACTGCAGCCCGATGGAAGCAAAAGAAAGAGGCTCAGCCCCACTTACCATCTCTTGGGGGTTTAGTGATTCAACTGGCAGCCGTCTTCTTCCTCTTTACTGGCGGGAGGGAGTGCCAGGGTTGGGCGCTTTCAGGATAGGCGTCCCCGGCCGGCTCTCCCACCCTCACTTCTCTGTTGTTGGAAATTACACGGGGTTCTTCCTCAACGGCACGGCAGCAATGCCTACAACCAGGCATCCTTCCCATGGCTTTCTGCTCCAGCCTGGCTTCCTCTCTCAGGGTGCGACGCCCCGCCCACAGTCAGGCAACAGCCACCTGGGTTCCTGTCCTCTTGTTGGACTTGGACTACAGAGCGGACTCTCTATCAGGTTTTGGGTATTTCCTTCACCATGGCAACTACCCGCAGGGAGAGGGAGGGCACTTCTTTCCCTCAGCTCTCCCCTCTCCTTCCAGGACTTGAATTCCTGCACCACACGGCACGCGGGGCACAGCGCTCTTTGAGCAGAAGACATAGCGATCCCCCGGCACCAATTAAATGGGGATAGAAGCGCTCCACATGCTCTGATGCCAATGAACCCACGTCCAGGGCAATGAGCAGAGCCTGCAGTGCTCGGCCAGTCTCACCCAGGCAGGCACTGCCAGGAAACAGGCAGCACTACTTCCCAGAAGTGCACAGGCAGGCCAGTACACCGGGTCTCCAGGGCTGACAGCAGATCCTCCAGCTGCAAAGCAGGGAAGCAGGTCAGTCCCACTCTGGCGGTTTCTCCTGGCAGTCGGGCAGCCTGCTGGCCTCACGTAAGTACCAAGCAGTACACTCACATGGGGTCACAGCCCAATATTATACTATGATTGTCTTTGTTCTTAGGGCTCTGCGCCCGGTCCAAACCAGTTCTGGAGGGCTCTCCAACATTTTTTTACACTGCTCAAACAACCTCATTGTTAGATTAGGCTCTGGCCACAGACACACCACAGGGGGCGGAGCCAGCATTGTACAAGGCAGGAACAGACCTATTCAGGGTCAGGGACACCTCCCGCTTCTCCAAATTCAGATCTGCCTATTCAGCTTAGCGCTGACTCAGCCAGCCCCTCTGGAGCCACTGCACTTCACCAGTCCCTCTCACTCCAGAGCCAGACATGCAATACACATTAGGCAGGCACAAAGACACATAGCACACAAAAATGCCCACTTCTAAAAGTGACATTTCTAAAATAGTGATAATAAATCTGTGCACACCGTTATGCAGCATTTATTACCACTATTCCAAACATACCAAACTTGTTCACGCTACTCCTCTCATATCAGGAATTACCAGTGAACTACTTATCAGGGAATCCCCAATGAATTCCTATGAGAGGGAAGCCTCACAGTAGTGAGAAACCAAAATGGCTGTTTGTCACTACCAGGACATGTCGCACAGTTAAGGCACATGTCCTACATTTTACCTACAATGCACCCTGCCCATACGGCTAGCTAGGGCCTAACTTAGGAGTGACTGACATGTAGTAAAAAGGGAGTCTCAGACATGGCACCCACTTTATGTGCCACGTCACAGCAGCAGTAGACAGCGTGCACAGGCCCTGCAATGGCAGAGGCCTGAGACAGGTTTGAAAGGCTACTTTGGTGGAAGGCACAAGCAGCGCTGCAAGCCTACCAGTAGCATTTGATTTACTGGCCCTGGGTATCTGAGATACCACTTTACAAAGGACTGATAGGTAAATTAAAGACGCCAAACAGGTGTAGACATATCTTACCATGTTTTACCAGACAGAGCACATTCACTTTACAATGGACAGCAGTGCTAAAGTGCCCAGAGTCCTAAAACCACCAACACCAGGTCAGAAAACAAACTAGGATGCAGGCAAAAAGTTCAGGAATGGCCCTGCAAAAAGGGCCATGTCCAACAGTGTTCTTAGCTAAATATTATGTTAAAACAATGATGAGAATGAGTTTTCACAACTAGTAAACACGAATGATGCCATTAGCCTCTGTAATGGTCATTTAAAAATAATACTGGTTAATTATGTGTTATTATTAATATCAGTATCACGGACAGCAAACTCTGACGATGCAACTGGGAAGATAAGGTTTCAAAACCAATGCAAAAACATAAAGGCAGTTTTCGACACACATTCAGTTGACTGGAAAATAGAATATGTGTGAAAATGAAGGTTGGATGCCAATTAGTGTTAATTGTAGCTGTGAATGGCAGGATGAGTTGTCCAGGTCCACTAAACATGAAAATGAGAGAAATAAAAAATCCTTTGCCGGTTCAACACAAAAAGCGCCAGTAAAAGTAATATTTTCTCAAATTAGTTAGGAAAGAATATTCTACAAAGGGCAAGTCTGGTTGAAGTATGTTCGGCAGACAACATACCAACAAATCTTTCAGTAAAGTTCAATTTTAGAAAAAGATGAAGAGCCAGGGAGGCTCATAAAAAGCGTGTGGTGCAACAGCAGCAAGAAGGTTTGCTTGGTCATTACCATGCATTTCTTATGGATCAAGTATTATACAGATGTTTATTTGGATGTGGATGAACACTGGTCACGTGATCGGCAAGTAAAAGATCCTTGTGGTTCGGACACTTACTTTTTCCCGATGGCTGACATAGCACAAATATTTCCAACTGTCTCCGTGTTTTGTCCCAGGTTACCCTATTGGCTTGGCCACTAGTTTCCTAACCCACTTCACGTGTTTCACACTGTGCTCCTCTTCCACTCATCTGCATGGGGCAGCAGCGGCTCGCCCAGGTAAGCACGGTGGGGTGGGGAGTTGGCAGACGATTGTATAGGTAAAATTAAATAAAGAAATAAAACCAATTATCTCTCTCTTTCTCTCTCTCTCTCTCTCTCTCTCTCTCTCTCTCTCTCTGTCTGTCTCTCTCTCTTATGGAATCATGTATTATATTAAGCGAAGTCAATGGTAAAAATATCATTTTAGTCATATCGTACTAAAATATACAAGATATTTCCCAATTCTAATTAAACTAATGATGCTTGGAGCAAAGACAAAATGCTGGCACCCTACTAGCTGTGCAGATAAAAAAAACTCGTACTCACACTTGGTGATAGTGCAACAGCATTTTTAAGAGTACACGTGGTAAAGCCCTGGGCTCACCAAAATGACTTAGCAAAGGAGTTTCCAGATGTTTACAAAGTTTATAATATTATGTCAGAGCCAGTCAGATCAGCAGAAATGTCACAATGAGTGAAATTCAGCACCCTAAAATTGTTTATTAGTCCACAGAGGGTTATTTAAAAATTAAATGAAGCCCCCACTTTGCATATGGTCTTTATGAATTCATCAGTCAGGTACTAATGACAACACTTTATTGTTCCCATGATGCCAGTTTTCTATAGCCATAACAGATGCCCTGAAGACTGTGTGAATATATATCTTTATTTGATAATTTATAAGGTTCATTGTTTTCAGTTATTGCAGACATATCTGAAATGATTGCATAAGCGACAGAATCAGTGGCTGTCTAAGGTGCAAAAGAAGACATTAGCATTATGACTGCAGTGGAAATAAAGACTTAAAGCTGATGTGCTGCCCGATGTTGAATAGGCGTATGTTTATGTTCAAAGTATACAGTTATAAAATGCTGCTAATCAACCATGCATGGATTGTCATAAGTGTTAGTGGCTTGTGTATGGTAATGAAAACAATATGCTGAGCTAATCAAAGGACCGGCTACAATTGTGCACTTGGCAGAATGAGAATGGGGATGGGAGAAAAGGAAGAGACTAATGTGTAACTTATTTGTGGTTGAAGGATAAGTACAATGTGGAGGTTGATCAGGGATAGTGTTTAGCTATTATGTGGTGAGCTAGGAAGGTTTTCTATAATTACAGTGAAGATAGTCTCAAATGAGTTGTCTAACCTAACATCTGACAGCCGATCTCGATGAAGGATGTGGATATTTGTGATTTTGTATTAACATACTTTTCCTACCTTTGTTTTACGTATAAGACCTTGGAAATGGCATTTGAAAGAAGGAATGTGTTCATCTGCACCATTATACCAATCGTAAACATAGTATTGCCTTGTTTGAGCAATACTGCTGGCAATCTCCAGTTTAGAAGCTGTAATGTCCGCTGCCTCACACTCTGTGTGTATGTGATTTGTTATTAATAAAGCCAAGGAAAGTTGGGCCAAGCAAGGGTTATGAGGTTGTAGAGTTACTCAGGGTTGTCCAGATGGTGGCACAAATCTTTGTTAGTTATAAGCCAAAGAAAGTGAGTAAGAGCAGACCTCAGCAGTGATGATCAGTCATGCACTGGATGTTTCTGATGGATTCTGCTCCTGTCCTCTCATGGTATACTTAAATACATCGCTCATTTTTGTGTCTTGATAAATTGTGCTGCATGATAGCTTGTCCTAAACATAGACACAATGCTGCAATACCTTCTTGAATAGATTTACCCTGATGGGATTTAGCCTTTTTACGTCTTGCTTAACAGTGAAAATGTCTGCAAGAACTATTGGTTACATACAGCATACAGAGTGGGCTTTAGTTCAGCTCCCCTCAACCATTATCTTGTTTGAGTCAGCCCACTTCTTGCCACCACTTTGAGACAACATCCATCACCTTTTGGATCAGACCAAGGGCCATATCCTAATCCCATTTTTCGTGCTGTGAAGATACGGGACTGGTCAATGCCTTTTGATATTGCTTTATATACAGCACTTTCATTAAATGAAAATCTGAACTAGTGCATAAATTGCATACACCATGGGGGCACATTTAAGAGAAAGTGGTGCAGTGCAGAGCAGGTCGTCAACTTGTTGTGCTGCACTGTGTCCCTGGGAAAGGGCAGGAATGCACCTTTTTTACGCATACAGGGAATTCCTGACTTTTACTTTGTGCTGGCACATAATGGGCTGCCTAGCGCCATCACTGACCCCCATGCACCATCGTGCAAGGGGATTTTCATTCCAGGATTATTTTTGTGTAAGAAGGAGTACCTTACTGCACAAAAACAATCCTTAGAGACTTTTTCTCTTGCTATGTGTGCTGCAGAATGAAATAAAGATATTTATCTTCTTTACGCCTCTCTTGGGAGGGCGTAAGATATTGGGGCATCCCCAGGTTTTTCAAGTCCTAGTAAATCTGTGAATGTGTCAAAAAACCATGGAAGTTGGGTGGGAAGACCCACTACAATGCCCATGGAATATCTACCAAGAGCAGAAAAGCAAACACAGAGATTTGCACTGCATTGCACTACTTCAGCTTTATATGGCCATTTAGAGCCACGCAAGGTGGCTTTGCGTGGCTTCATGAATCTGCTTAGAGATTTGTGTCACACATGTACCACATTACGTGGTGGAAACGTGATGCAAGCCTCCCATCAATATACCCCGAAAGCTCAGAAAAGCAATGCTATAAATTGCCTGTATTTTCAAGCTTTGATGTCTGCAGTTCATTCATTAACTTGTAGATTTTCTGAGTTAAAATATGTGCAATTTAGAAAAAAGGAAGGAAGTCACCCATTTTGCATCTGCATTGCAAGTCACTGGTTCCATTCAAATGAATGAGGGACTATTTTACGTCTGAAACTTAATACTTTTCAAACTTGCAATTCTTGACTGCATGCATGGGTTGTATAAAACAGGCTTCTACAACCAATTGCTCCTGGGCTACTACTAGCAGTCTAGCTACCTGGAGGTAGCTCTCCCGGGGGAACAGCCATGACAACGCGGGGATTACCCCGCAATGCTATTACAACGCAGGGATTACAACGAAAGTCGTTACAACGACTTTCGCTGGAGGGCGCTGTTGGATAGGGAATAGTTTAATTTTCCATCCAACACCTTCCCTACTGTCAACGTGGGCTGGAGTTGTAATAGAAAATTAAACTATTCCACTATCCAGCGCCCTCCAGTGAAAGTCGTTGTAACGACTTTTCGTTGTAATCCCCACGTTGTAATGGCATGCGGGGTAAAAGCCCCGTTGTAATGCCATACAACCCTCTCCCATGTCTATTCCAGTCTACTGAATTAAAGATTTTGCTTGGTCAATTACTATATGTATTAAAAAATTGAAAAGTCTCTATCTGAGACAAAAATGGTTTTAGTTTTCTGACCTCATATGCTGATATATGGAAAAAAAATATTAGAGCTTTTAAAATGCATTTAAAGCTGATATTTAAGTGATAAATCATTTGACATTGGGGAGATTTAGTACTAATATTGTTAACTTGGCAAGAGGTGTTGCATCTATGGCTTTTATGTATTACCTATGTAAAGACATTCCAAATTGACAAAGCCTTTTTGTTGTAGATAACTTTATTTTAGTGATAGACCATAAAAGTGCAAGTAAAATACATACACAAACTCACAGTCAATAAAACAATAAATAAATGACAGGTCAGTATCAAAAATGGAATAAACTAGATAGTTATCAAGACTTAAAAAGTTAAAAATCCTAATTGGACATAATTGAACACAAGAATTTATCCAAAACTTTTCCTTCTATGCCACATGCCAAATAGAAAGCAGGATACAGTAAAAACGATTGGGGGGTGAGTGTCATACGTTAAAACCCTACATGCCTGACTACAATATCTGAACCCTGGATTCCTACATAACGGAATCAGCCAGCATTTCCTTATAACTTCATACGCAGGGCAAAAATACATTACATGGCAAACGTCTTCACACTTATAATTACATGCCGGGCAGGCAATATTTTTTGATTTTGCACATTTGCAAGTAAATGCTCTAAGTGGTAGACTGCCGTGCCTTAACTGGGTGTAGAAAAAACAAGGAGTCAGGTCCTGGGACATGTAGTTGGTTGGACCATGGGTAACAGTTATGAAAACACAATTACCAACTACACACTTCTCTAGATCCTTTTGAGGAAAAAACCAAGTGATACTTTTAGGTTAATTGGGTATATTTCATGTGTACCCTTTTATTCTATTATTTCAAGTTTTTTTCATTTTTTCATGTGTGAAAAGGACACTGAACTTTTTTGAAATTTACACATAAAAACAATACATTTCAACAACATATATTATATACAACATTTATATATACACAAATACTTATTGATATATACACAAATACTTTATCTTCATATAGCGTGTTTTACTACACACACTCTCTTTAAGACAAAAGTCGCGCTTTGGACTAAAGGTTTAAATAAACAGCAGACAAATGCAAAAAGAATTTTTAAAGAAAGACCATAAATCAATTCTTTGGTCTGTTAAGCAATTGATGTCTATTTCCTTTATGTGCCGACGCGTTTCGAACCCGCTGATTTCACTTCTCAGGTTCTCCTCAGGGCTCTGTATTTTAAGTTTATCTGAAAGTATGTATAAAACAAAAAGAATTTTTGTTTTGGTTTATCTACCTCTCATCAGCTTCCCTCCATTCTGTCCAAATGTCACTGTTTTTACCTGTTTTCCAGCTGTCGCCGGTCCGCAAGTCTTATTTTACACTCGACTGGTTAGCTTGGTCTTTAAACCTACAACCAAGGTGGGACATATTGTAATTCTCAATTCTTCCCTGACAGTGCGACAGTATCTATGCACAAGCTTTGTCTGGACATACCTCAATGTGTATTGTTCTGACCATCTTCCCTTTTTGTATGCTTTTAGTGTTAGTACTCTTCCTTCCCGATTGTTCACAGCCTAAAAATGACAAAACGCTCATGTAATTCCCTTTTATAATCATTTCAGACTTGTTTTGTGGCGTTCATTACTCTTTTAGGCATACCTTATGGATTCTGATTATCCCTCGTGTGCTGCAACAATCCTGCTTTGTATACCCTCAGGCAGCTATTTCTACTTTGGGCCGAAGTACAATTTCCTGTGTGTAGAAGAATTGTTTTTAGTTCGAATATCGTTTGGGTTATGCACATGAATCTACCCGATTGACCAGCGTTCTACCTACTTGCTTTAGCGGCGATCCAGTGACTGCTTCATCAATCTATGGATGCGGCGGCCATCGTGGGGAGTGTATTTTAGCATAGCCGTGCGTCGCTTCGACCTGCACGATCCATGGCGGCCATCTTTTAGTGTTTTTTTTTTAACAGGGTAAAGGGTTGATTTTGTGTTGGGTGGATGCGTTTTTCTGAAGTTAGCCTAACTGGTTTTATGATTATCATTTGTGAATTCGTTCAGTCGAAAAAGCAAAAGTGATTTGCACGAACTACTGAGTGAGGTCATTCATTGTCTGACTTTGGTGGCCATCTTGTAGTGTGTACCTGGTGCCTTATGTTTATTATCTCTCTGGTTTGATGTATGTGATTCTAATTCTTGCAGATATTACAACCTTCATACTTCAGATAACGAATTTAGACCAGTGAGTGCACTATTAAATTTTATTATAAAGTACGCCTCTTACTGCAACAGTATATTTTCGGGATCCATCATAATTGTTGATTGTTGTAAAACAAACAAGATTGACCATTTAAAATCATTTTCTGTGTGGTTGTTTTCCACAAAATGTTCGACCATGGGGGCAGTTAAGACTTTGTTCTTTATTCGTGATTTATGTTGAGTTATGCGGATATTGGCTTGCTGACTTGTTTTGCCAATATAAATTTTTGAGCATGGACAAAGAATCACGTACACGACATTGCGTGTTTTGCAATTCGAAAAACACAAGTGTTTCCACTTCACAGTTCCATGTTGGAATTCCTTCCCTTTCATTGTGTTACCGCATGCTGCACAGCAGCCGCACTTGTGATGTCCCTCAATGGGTTTCGTCCCCCACTGGGACAGTAAGTCACTTTTAGGTTTTGGTAATGCTACATCTGCCCGCACTATTTGTTGGCCTATGCTTCTGTTTCTCCTGAACGCAAAAAGCGGACGGGGAAATGGGCAGTCCAAATTTTCTAGTAGGTGCCAGTTTTTTAGGACCATCTGTCTCAACTTATTAGTATCAGGCCCAAATGTAGTCACACAGACTAATCTGTCTAATTCAGGTTTTGTTTTAGTCTGCAGAAGACATTCTCGAGGTGTGCAACGCGCCCTCTTATATGAGTGCTTTAACAATTTTCGGGGATACCCTCTCCCTTTCAATTCCTCACAGAATGTATCAGCATGTTGTTCGTAATCAGACAGCTCCGTACAGTTTCTTCTTATACGGAGCAGTTGGCCATATGGTAAATTGGCCTTCAAGTTTCTTGGGTGGGCACTTTGATGATGCAGCATTGTGTTTTTATCAGTCTTTTTTCTATTTTCTATTTTCTCTTTTTTCTGTGAGGAATTGAAAGGGAGAGGCGGCACAGGGGACGCCTGAAATCTTAGAGTTCTCCTGTCCAGGTACACAGAGACACGGAACACTCTCATTTATTTGACTGCAGTCATGAACAGTAGTCCCAGAAGTACAACAAAGTAAGTTCTCGGGAGACCGCTGCTTCAATCCGCAGCGTACATTCTTTTATAGTGGTAGACACACCAAAACTTCAACCAATCAGCAGTGACTTCTATTGTTTGTCAGACTACTGTGTTTTTCACTCGTGCAATATCTTTCATAACATAGTTAATCATCAATACATTTCATGACTTATACCACCCGCTACAAGGACAGATGAGCCTAACTATAAACATGAGCCACAATGCGTGGCTGGGTTCTCGCACAATCATCTTTGTGTACTAGGTTGACTCTCTTGCGCAAAGCTAACAGGGGGTAGTTTGCTTTTTAGCGAGCGTTTGTGTTTGTTCAGGGACAGGGAGCGCCGAGCGCGTACCTCGAAGTTGGGCCTGGGTAATGGCAATACAAAAATGGAGGCAAAATACAAGATGGACACAGTATTCGGATATTTCATATTTCCTCAACGTCCCTAAGAAGCCGGGGGTCCTGCCTCCGATCACCATCCAAAGACCCAGCCAGTCGATACTCGTGGCAACAGGGGACCAGGCAACAGGGGACATCCGGACCCGGTGAGATGGGTAGGCTTGACTGGCCCTGACACGTGCAGTAGAAACCTCAAACTTTATGGCTTCTCCCTTGATGTCAGACCCACCGGGTACTGTTGACACCCTATAACTCTAACCCTTAGGCAAGAGCAGTGTCATACAGGTAGTACAACTTATGTGCTGTATTTAAACTGATACTAATCATTAGGTCATGTTTTGTAGATTATAGTTTTTTACTAGGTCCTGAAGAATCGCAGTCAATGTACTAGAAGCAAGAAACATGTTGACCACGCCATTTGCACTTTAGCCCTGGGCCACTCTGGGAAACCATAGTCCCCATGAGCACCGGCTATCCTTGATTTTACTTGTGGCAGAGGACCACCAGAATAAAATTGCTTTCCGGTACCTTGTGCCACATTTTATCCTCACCCACACTATCTACTCTGTCCTGGCCCCTCACCCCCACTTCACCCATAGGCAGTTGGATAAAAGATCTCCGATAAAGAGCCCCTCTTTGAGGTGAGCCCGTTGGGCATTGCACCGCCTGCCCAAGGAGGAGCATTGCCGATGATGAAGCATGACACTCGCAAGGGTGTGTGAGGCCTTTATATCCAACAAATTGGATACCCAGGGATTGTCCTCCATTGAGCACTAACCCTTTTTCCCTAGTGACCCTTTCCTTCTTCCTTCCCTAAGGAACAGCCCAGTCATCTCTTTTGTTGTCTTCATGTCTGGGGCTTCGACTGTGGCCGGACCTTCCATTCCCTTCTCTTGTGACTGGTAATCAATGCCCTACTGGATCACAATTGATCCTTGTCTTCCCCTACCTATTGTTACAACAGGGGACATACCACAGTTTCCCTTGGCACCGCCGGTGTGTGCTCCTGGAGAGGATCGGGATTGGGAGGGAGTATAGTCTCTTCATCCGAATTGGCATATAGCGCACCAAAGTGGGCTTCCCACACTGCGGGTGCTATATTCGGAGTTGAGGCCATTCCTCCACCGCCCACACCAGAACTCACAATGGTCCAAAACGATTTGGAGTCCTTGCGTGAGAGTGCAGATCTAAGCTTCTCCCATCTGCTCTCCTCCCATTGCTTCTTTCCCCTGATAATAGCCTTTTTATAGTCCAGGCGGAATTTCTTAATATTAATTCTATCTTTAGTTTTTATTGCAGAAAGCAAATCTTTTTTTGATTTCCTACAGGCAACGTCATACCAGGGATGTGTCCTGGCCCGGTGGGCTTTTTCCCTTCCCATGGGACTAAACACATCCACAAGCCTGACAGCCAGCTGCTTATGAATTTCCACAGCTCTACCCTGGGAGTCTAAATCCAAATTGTCAGTGGCTATATCCCCCATATCTATTAACAACGGTATTGCTATCTGATAGATTTCAGCAAGTTTAATGGGGGAGTCCTGGAGCTAGGGCCATTTTACCGTCCGCCTGTTATTAGAGATCAAAAGTGGCAACAGTGGACCGTTTGAATCAGGAGCAGGGTTTGTTAGCCCAAAACTCCCAGGTTTGAGTGTTAAGACAAGGGCATTGTGGTCGCTGTCTTGCCGTGGGTGGACCCTAAATTCCAACAATTTGTCCCAATGTCTGGCTTCCATCATAATATAATCAATGATAGAAGTTTGCCCCAGTCTGTTAAACGTGACTGATCCTGGTTTGTCGGGCTCCAATCTCCCATTACACTCCCGCAAAGACTTTGAGAGGGCGAAGGATTTAATTTGAAGGACCAGTGGGGTCCATGGTCTGACAGTTGGGATTTGCGGATCGGGAACATGCCAAAACTGGTCCTCATCGTCCGGTTCTCCTGCATCAGAAGTCAGGAGGGGCTCATACTGGCAGTTGAAGTCGCCTCGCACTATTAGGGCAACTAAAGGATCCAGTGACTGGATAACCTGCTTTAATGTTTCAATAGTATCAGATTCCTGGCTACTCCTGAGTGGCCTTGAAAATATGTTTAATATGGCCACCTGGGGCCTATCTTGTGGTGTTAAAAGCACGCATTGGACATCAAGAGAGTTAGTTGCTATTTGAACTGCCTGGACACCCAAATGCGTGTCCACCCATATTGACAGGCCACCGAGGGTCTTCCCCTCCCACTAGTTGTCGCCAGGATATCAAAAGTGGCAAAGCCAGTCCTTACACACTGCTCTAGTGCCCATGTTTCCTGAAACATGCAAATGTCATGCATTGCCATAAAAGACAGGAACAGACTAATTTGCATATAGCCAGGTTCTGAACTGGGATGGTGCAGTGAGCTAAAAAACGGTGTTGGATCTAGCCCTGATCTCTTGACTGGGTGAGAGTATTCTGCTTAATTCAGAAACTCTGTCCATCACCACCCCTTGTTGTTAAATATTTTGTCCACCCCAAGCGTGGAAGGGTATACTCAGATGTGAGTCCCTTGCTCATTGCACCATCAGGATTCAAGCAAGCCGGGTCGACGACGGCTGAAATGCCAGAAACCGGTCCCCGGAAGCCTGTTTCCTTCCCAGTGTAAGAATTGGCTTGGTAGTTTGATTTGCCCTGTTCCCATCATGCACTGGGACAGGAACAGACTAATTTGCATATAGCCAGGTTGTGAACTGGGATGGTGCAGTGAGCTAAAAAACGGTGTTGGATCTAGCCCTGATCTCCTGACTGGGTGAGAGTATTCTGCTTAATTCAGAAACTCTGTCCATCACCACCCCTTGTTGTTAAATATTTTGTCCACCCCAAGCGTGGAAGGGTATACTCAGATGTGAGTCCCTTGCTCATTGCACCATCAGGATTCAAGCAAGCCGGGCCGACGACGGCTGAAATGCCAGAAACCGGTCCCCGGAAGCTTGTTTCCTTCCCAGTGTAAGAATTGGCTTGGTAGTTTGGTTTGCCCTGTTCCCATCATGCACTGGGACAGGAACAGACTAATTTGCATATAGCCAGGTTCTGAACTGGGATGGTGCAGTGAGCTAAAAAACGGTGTTGGATCTAGCCCTGATCTCTTGACTGGGTGAGAGTATTCTGCTTAATTCAGAAACTCTGTCCATCACCACCCCTTGTTGTTAAATATTTTGTCCACCCCAAGCGTGGAAGGGTATACTCAGATGTGAGTCCCTTGCTCATTGCACCATCAGGATTCAAGCAAGCCGGGCCGACGACGGCTGAAATGCTAGAAACCGGTCCCCGGAAGCTTGTTTCCTTCCCAGTGTAAGAATTGGCTTGGTAGTTTGGTTTGCCCTGTTCCCATCATGCACTGGGACAGGAACAGACTAATTTGCATATAGCCAGGTTCTGAACTGGGATGGTGCAGTGAGCTAAAAAACGGTGTTGGATCTAGCCCTGATCTCTTGACTGGGTGAGAGTATCCTGCTTAATTCAGAAACTCTGTCCATCACCACCCCTTGTTGTTAAACCATTCAGGTAAAGCCAGTTTATTTTTCATCCCAGCCACATTCCAGGACAATATTTTTATACCTCTATGAACTGGGCTGGTGTTGATTAATGGTTCACCCTTACTTTGGTCAGACCCAGTACTACAAAATAAGATCTTGGGCTCTGGTGACTTTTCCCTTGCCTCACCTATTAGCATTTCCTCGGAGGAAGCACAGACCCCCACTTGCCTAGTACCTGCCCCTGATTCCATCCCACCATCTGTGATGTTGTATATGTTGTTAAGTTCTCAGGGGTACTACTTTCACCATTGCCCACCAATATCCCTGTTTGGGTGCCCAGACTGTTACGTATTTGGGGCAAAGAACTCTGCCACACAGGGCGTCAATCAACCTGTTCCAGCATGCTATACCTATTTCTTTGTGGGAATAATGAAAGTAAGGGGATATACGTTTGACAGCCCTCCCAGGATGTTGTTCCCTGTTGGATTCTGGATGATAAGATGTTCCAGCCCCCCTCTTGTCGCACACCTCTATTCTGTCCAGTCCTCTGAAGGGGAGTGGGATAGAAATACGACAAGTGTAGGGGGAAATGTGGGTGTTAGACCCGGATGGCGACCTGCTGCAGATATATTCTACAGAGCGTGGGTCCCTAAAGTTAATCATCACACAGTTCCCCGCAATAGTTTTAGGTCCAGTCCCAATCCAGTCTACTCTTCTAACACACAATATTTCGCCGGAGATGTTAGGGGGGAGAGGCCTGTTGGAATTAAGCCATTGTATACATTTGTTTTTTAATTCAAAATAATCCTCACTTTTTCCCTGGCTTAAAGAGGAAACCCCAGCAAGGACCACAGCGTATGGTGAAGACTCAGGAGGGAGATGAAGGGCGGGCAGAACAGCTAGAGAACCCTCCTCTGTACTATTTCTGCTAGCTTGGGCCTGCTGGTTCAATGAGTTTGCTCTGATTTCAGTGGTCCCCCTCGACACTGTGGTGTTTCCAGCTGCTACTTTTCCAACCCTAAGCAAAGGTAAAATAGAGTCAGGGGTAGAATTACCAGTTACCCTAGCTGGTACAGCTGGTATATTTGTACTGGCTGGTGGAATTTTAGGGTTGGAAGTGGAAGTGGGCTTAATGGTTGCAGGATTCCCCAATAGACTAATCGGCTGGGTTCTCCCTAGGCCTATATTATTAATGGTGGAAACTAATCTATCAAGCCTAGATGTCAATGGTTTAAAATATGAACCAATGATCTGTTCCATATGAGCTTCGAAATCAGATAAAAGATGAGTGACCCAAACAGGAGTTCCCATATTGGGCAGAGAAGGACCAACAGCAACCTGTGCACAGTAAGGTAGAGTCGTGGGTCTTTTAGCTGATTGTTTTTTTATTTTCTTACTTCTCAGTCGGGGTTTAGGGGCTTTTCTGGCTACAGGGTGTGGGGGGGGAATTAGCAACCTCTGGGGTATCATTTACATCAAGAACAATCTGGGTACAGGGCAACTCTGCAAAAGAGCATATAAGGGAGGAACAAAAATCAGGGGGGTTAACAGTAACAGCTGAAAAATCCCCAACAGACTGGAGAGGGGTGATGGCTGGAGTAATCGATAATCGCCTCTCCGTATTGTCTATTGCAGATGCCACTACCTAGATCATCTTCTGTAGCATCTTACCGATGGCAGTGAGGTTTGGGAGAGGTTGTGCCGTGGCAGCCTGGTGCCTAGTCATGGGGCGAGAGGTAGCAAGCTTAGTGTTTTTGCCCTTATCACTCATTCTTACAGCCGGGTGGACAGATCCCGCAATGCACAGTACTTAATACTTTCAACCACGCAATATTCAAAAAGGACTGATAGCAAGAAAATAATTAGCATTAACAGTCTAGCGGCGAAAAGTTCTAGAGTAATTAAAACAAATGTCCAAGATGGAGTGATTTTAAAAGTACCTGTGGGTATGAGTCAATTCCAGAGGGAGTGTGCGCGGAATTTGAGGGCCTCAGTCGCCCTTTGATGATGACACTGTGGTGCGCGCCGCAAAGCCCCCTGGGAGTTGGAGTTCAGGGCCTCGGGAGTCACAGCACACCACTCACCCCAAGCGCCTGTCCCAGCAAGCAGGGAACAAGGAAGAGCCCTACAACATCCAGCCAAAAAGAACACCGCCAAATCCAGGTAAGGGCAGAATCTCCAAGGATTTCTGTCCAGCAGCGTGATATTCAAATCTCATGCACACCGGGCACTGCAGGTACCAGGGGCACCAGCCGTCGGAGTCTAGCAGTGAAGATCGGTAGGGGTCATGCGGGTGGGTGTAAAGGCAGCCCCAATCCTCTACTAGGGTCAAAAGGGACTTGGTTTTAACGTCTGACGCTTTTTGTTTGCCCCAGGTCCCAGGTAGTTGCCAGGTAGTTGCTCGGCCGGGTGATCTCTCTGCTGGTCGCTAACTCTACAGGCTCCGTGCTGGTCTCACAGCTCCTGCCGCCTCTGAGGTGGGTCCTGCCAGCTACTGTTGCCTCTGCAGGGAGCCTCGCTGTGATTCGGGCCTCTACCGGGCTGTTCCCGGGCTGCCGGAATGCCCCGGCGGCTCCTGCCGCTTCAGAGAGCTTTGCTGCGGCTCCCGCCGCTACCGGGCCGTTCCCGCATTTACCGCGTTTTACCCGCGGCTGCGGATTGTTCCGCTGCTGGGGGGAGACCGCACGGAGAACTCTGCGGCTTCTGGCGGCCCTGCCCTGGCCCGCCCTGCTCACGCTCCACACTCCTCGAGAAAGCAGAGAGCCCCACTTTCCACACATTTGTGCTGCAGCACCTTCCCGACTCTCAAATTCCGCCTGGAGCTCAGAGCGCAAAGCTCCGATACCAGGTGCTCCCTGTTAGAAAGCCAACTGCCGCTGCCGCTGCTATTCGCAAATTGCAGCTAAGCATGCCCCTGCAGCAAGTACATTAACCCCAAAGCCTTTTTACATTACTTCTTGCAGCCTTACCTGATGCACTGAGGTAACCACTGATGGTAAACTTGCTTACAGTGCCACTAATGTAATATTGTCTCATGTGGTCATTATTACAACACTAATAATATTAGTAGCTTGGTGGGATTTTCATTGAACATATGTCACTCTTCTTAGAGCAAACGTTGGAGACTCCTGGAATAAAACAATCCTTTTTTTTCCCTAGAAGACACATTTCTTCACTTTACAACAGAGCAAACAAATTTCTCAGGATCCTAGAAGGCAAATCCTAAATGTATCCCACTGAAGAAGCAATAATCTTGCTTCCCTAACAGCCATATTAAGCCACTGGGCAGTGGATAAGATTCAGCATGCATGGCAGCACCTACTCTCAATTTTCTGGGATGCTGCTGAAATAGAAAAATCTGGGGTGGAGTGGGGAGAATTTTTTTTTCAAATAAATGATGGATCTGGGGTGAATGTTTGATTTGGTCAGCATTCCATCCATCATTTGTTCTTTTTGATATACAAACATCAGTGCACCCAGTAGCTTTGGCAAAGTCAGTAGGTCTTGCATTTCACTTAATATGAAATTCAGACCTATTGGCTCTGTAAATGCCTTTTTGGTTAGCATTCTTGTTATGGTCCATCGACATAAAGCTCAATAAACCAATAATGAAGATTTCTAATGTTTCCTTAAATTGAGATTTAAAAAAAAAAATTGTATTTCAAAGTATTTTATTAAATTTCACAAACAGGTACATTCACTAGGAGGCTTGCTTTGAGAAATGTTTACAAGCATATGGGTTGAGGAATAGTACACTCTTTCTTTGTAAATTTTGATGATACCTGAGTGCTTTTGCCAGAATTGTTAGGTGTTTTTTGTTGCTCTCATAAACAATGTAGATTTATAGTCTTTCTTCAAGACTTGCCCCATATCATGGGGTGGGTTAATTTATAGACTGGGTGTGGAATGGCCAAGTATCTAGAGGTATATGCATGAGAGATTGCTCTGGGGTGAAGGGATGATGTGCGTCTCTCGATTGGGCATGCATACCCACATTCTAGAATCTGTCATCCTTGCACATGGGCATAGGCACTGGAAGTAGACGTGGTAGGGTGCTGCAGCACCAGCAGAAAAAAACATGCTTTAAAGCTTTAAAGGTTGTGTTTACCTTGTCAATTTTGCTGAGCGTACAAAGAGGCCAGATGGCAGACTGTCTTTGGACAGATTACTGTTTGTTCTTTTAACTTGTAGATTGCTGCATATTTTTCTTTTTTTCCGACTGCAAAGTCAAAGGATTTTGCAAGGGAACTATGGGGCATATTAGCAAGGGCTTTTTTTGCCGCTTTAGCAGCACTTTTTGCTGCTAAAGCTACGATTTTTTTATCGCCCTATCGGCAAGCTGTTGCTAACAGGCGATAGCGACAGCTTTCTGGCGTTTGCGGCCGTTTTTCCTATCGCCTTGCATGCCAGTGATGATTATCGCTAATGACATGCAAGGTGGGCGTTCCCGACTAGAAGTGACTGAAAACAGCCACTAACACTACTTCCCCCTATTACCAATACAGGCGAAGCAATAAAAAAAGTTGTGCTAAACGCGATTATCGCTAGTATTTAACACCTGCTGAAAACCTGACTTACCTCTATTACTCAATGGGAGGTGGATTTTCAGGCTAAGTCCACCATGGCGTTAATGCGTGAATATTGCTGGATTTCCAGCGATATTCAGGCATTTCACCGCTATCGCTGGATATTTTATCACAGTGGAGATAAACGTTGCTATTAGCATGTTTTCTCCACTAAAATATCCAGCGATAGGCAGCGATAAAAATAAACGCGCTAAGCGCATTTTGTGATAAATATTGCAAGTTCTTGCTAATATGCCCCATTATGCCACACTTTCTTGGGTACACGGATTGTGAACGGAAAGGCTATTTGATGTGAACATTTAAATACCTGTAAATGAAAACGCAAATGAAGTAATTTGTTGTGAAAATTGTAAAGTGTAATGGAAAGAACAGAATCAAAACAAACCTAGACACTTACTTGGTGATGTTCAAATGGTAAATATTTGCAGAAACCCAATTTCCCCAAATTAACATTTTTACTATGTACTTTTAGTACTGCAAGTGTGTATGAGAGTGACTTTTGTGGCATCTCATTAAAAAAATATTGTCTGTAAATGATAGTGTGCTACCACTCTACTGCTGAATGGACTTTATTAGTAGTTTGTAAAACGCTTGAAATTTTCACAGTCCCCATTACTTTAGTGATGTAACACGGATGGCAGCACCCCCACTCTGAAAGCTGTTCCATCACCACTGACCATGGGGGAGAACTCTCAGCTCTGAGAAATTCTGGGACAGCAGCCGAGTGGATGACTCCCGTCTCACCACCGTCGTAAGTGAAAGGAGACTCTAGTTCTGTATTAGATAGGATTTTGCCAAACCTGGGACTCCATGGTCAGTGGGACTGGGTTACACACTCTCCCTGATGGACAGTAGAAGGTGGACTTCCTGGTAAACTTTGAGCAGTGGGTTCCTCTCAATCTTCTGTATATTGGTCCTGGGAATGGTACACCCAGAGAAGGACCCCATGGCCACTACTGGATGGCAGGAGTGAGGTTGGCAGTGTCATTCCATGAGTTCTACAGCAAGTTGAGAGAGAAGAAGCCTGCTGACTCCTTCACCAACACTCACCAATGTGCTAGGTGGGCTGCAACACCGGCTTGGGTGCGCAGGTTTGAGATTCGTTTGTATTGGAATTTACAGGTCCCCAAAAGATTGTAATCCAATCGTACTGTTGTAGGCACACCAGGGAATTCTCTGAGACCACTCTGAGAGACAGGTGATATTTGGCAACAGACCACTTGGCAGGTTGTCTGGGTCTGGTGGTTTGTAAAGCATATATACATTAAAGAACCTTTTTCTAGCACTCTCTCAGGTAAATATATTTGACCATTAATCCTCAATAAATTAGTTAAAAAAAAGTTCAATTATTCCAGATTCCCTTTTTGAGTCAGGAATCCAAGGTCAATAATCTCTCTCCTTAGCCGATACATGTTTACTCTATTTGAAGAGTTTTTCTAGGCTGGAAAGCAAGTATAATAGAAATTGTCTTGATACATATAAACATAAAAATAAAGATGTTGGTGAGATTGGACATTTAATTAGAAAATGACCTAGAAGTCAGCCAGATAAATGATAGAGGACAGAAGCTTTATCAAGCTGTGGATGTGTATATATATCTATATATATATATTTATATATATATATATTACCTACTGGCGGTCGCCAGTAGGTAGTTATAGTTAGGACCTAGTTTCTATAGGAAATCCGCAACATTCTATTTGGAATAACTTTGGCGCCGGTTGACGAATCTTCGTGAAATTCTCAAAGAAGATGGGGCGCTCCGCTTCGCTCCTTCACTGAAAGTTTTGGGGTGATTCGTGAAGCAGGGGTGAGAAAAAAGGGGGGTCCCAAAACGTGTTTTCCCCATGCAATTTTGCATAGGGACCTTTAAGTGAGGTTACAACCCGAACTGCTGAACGGAATTACATCAAAATTGGAAAAAAGGTAATATTTGTTTCGCAGTTTACGCTTTTTGTTAAATGGTCTAAATCTGTGCAGTAGTTCCTGAGAAAATCAAAAGTAAAATCATAGATATTTCTATAGACGAAGTACCATACGCGTATCCTCCCGAGCACAAGCTTTATGCTGATTGGCTGTCAAGACTCCAACCCAGGAAGTGTTGGCAGCCATCTTGTGCCTTGGTAGAACCGAGGCACAAGAAAACAGAAAAAGATATGTGAAAAACAAGAAAAGGGGGCAGGGTAGAAACACCCAGACCCCCTATGCCTGCTTAGGGGTCCCACAAGGACCCCCAAGGCCAAAATCTTTTTTTTTTTAAACCGCTGAATGTGCGTATGGTATGCATACCCTGCCGATTCCCCCCAAAAAATGAAGCGCAGCTCCCGCGCTTTAATGTTAATTAGTCCCCAGTGTGGGGAGGCCCAATCCCCCCCACACTGCCCTGGGGACTGCCACCCCCCGGGGCTTTAATATGATGTGTGCGGGGGGGCTCACGCCTCCCGCAGCTCCGGGGACCGCCAACCCGAGGGCTTCTTTTAAAATTAAAAAAGAAAACCTGTGAAGGGGGCTCAAGCCCCCCCCCACAACCCCCAGGGACCACCACCCCCGGGGTTTTTAAATGTTGGGAGGGGGCCGCGCGGCCTCACCAGTTGCAGAGAGGTGTAATGAGGCCATGCCCCTTTTTACACCTCTCTGCATGCAGCCCCCTGGCACATAGTGGAGGTTCCTGGTGTGCTAGTTGGCCTCCAGGGACACCCCAGTATTCTAGGGGACTTAATCCCCCAATTTAGAATACCCCACAGGGCCCGTTTGCACAGTGGTCCCTCCAGTAAGCGCCACGGAGCTGCGTTGCAGAGTGTTGTAAAAAGGGGCGTGGCCACTGAACACCTCTCTGCAAAGCAACTTCCTGGTGCATACAAGAGGTACCTGGTGGGCTAGTTGGCCCCCAGGGAACCTCTGGATTGAAGAGGAATTAATTCCCCAACTTAAAACGCGCCACAGGGTGTGTTTGCACACATGTCACCTCAGGCCCCGCCCCCTTCCTTCACTATTGAGCAAAATATTCCTCTAAAATCAGCTGAACTACGAATTCCGATTTACTCACCTGTTATCAGGAGAGACCTCAGTGTTGCATCTTTCAGCCAACTACTGATCCTGAAATGTAATTCTAACCATACTTACAGTAACTTGAATTTCCGTCCATAGGCTAACATTGACTGGTTTCACTTGGAAATTTTTCTAAGTGTGGAGTTTTGGAACTTTAAAAAATTCTTCTAAAATCAGCAGAACAACAAATTCCGATTTACTCACCTGTCATCAGGAGAGACCTCAGTGCTGCATCTTTCAGCCCACTACTGATCCTGAAAAGTAATTCTAACCATACTTATAGTAACTTGAATTAGCTTCCATAGGCTAACATTGACTGGTTTCAATTGGAAATTCTTCCAAGTGTGGAGGTTTGGAACTTTAAAAATTCTTCTGAAATCAGCTAAAGTACGAATTCCGATTTACTCACCTGTTATCAGAAAAGACATCAGTGCTGCATCTTTCAGCCCACTACTGATCCTGAAAAGTAATTCTAACCATACTTACAGTAACTTGAATTACCTTCCATAGTCTAACATTGACTGATCTCACTTGGAAATTCTTCTAAGTGTGGAGTTTTGGAACTTGAAAAAATTCCTCTAAAATCAGCCGAAGTACGAATTCCGATTTACTCACCTGTTATCAGGAGAGACCTCAGTGCTGCATCTTTCAGCCCACTACTGATCCTGAAAAGTATTTTTAACCATACTTACAGTAACTTGAATTACCTTCCATAGGCTAACATTGACTGGTTTCACTTGGAAATTCTTCTAAGTGTGGAGTTTTGGAACTTGAAAAAATTCCTCTAAAAGCAGCCGAAATACGAATTCCGATTTACTCCGCTGTTATCAGGAGAGACCTCAGTGCTGCATCTTTCAGCCCACTACTGATCCTGAAAAGTATTTTTAACCGTACTTACCAGTAACTTGAATTTCCTTCCATAGGATATCATTGCCTTCTATATAAAATATATATAAATTAAAAAATATGTAAAATAAAAAACAAATATTACAATGTCAATACTTTTAAAAACATTTTTTTTCAATTTATATTAAAATATGTAATGTAATTTTAAAAATAAAATAAAATACTTTAAAACAATGTAGTAAATCAGTATAAAAATTATAACAATTAATACATTTAAAAATTATCATTTAAAAACCTTTGAAATTCACTGAAAAAACCATAGGTTTCAGCCACGTTACAGTTAGGAATTAGCATTAAAAAAACCTTAGAAATTCACTGAAAAAAACATAGGTTTCAGCCACGTTATAGTTAAGAATTAGCATTTAAAAAACCTTAGAAATTTACTGAAAAAAACATAGGTTTCACACATGTTATAGTTAGCTGGACATTTCACTCATACAAAACCATTGAAATTCCCCCGTTATAGTCAGTTCAGCTAACTATAACTCGCGCGCCCGCAATGCACTGCTTATGATGTCACATATTACATCACTCATGACATGGTCAGCGACATCACTGATAACATCACTGATGAGATCTCAAATGACATCTCAAATAACATCACTGATGACATCCTCCTTGTGAAAGAGTAGCAGACCTCCTCTCAACGTAATATAACCTTTGATACACACATTCAAAAATAGAAACTCAAATTTTCAAAAAAATTGAGAAACCAATACCAGTTACAACAACCTATTCAGTAATTCCAACCTCTCCATACACATCCACTCATTCACCAACAGTTCTATTTAGTCACTCATACATGTACTCACTCATCATATGTACTCATACACCTATACATCCTGTTACACACCGATACTCATCCATGGAGTTACTCACACATATACTCACACATGCAAATAAACTATCAAACATCCATTTACTTGCATATACAGCTATACACACACCACTACACTTACTTCTACAGAAACGTACACATACTTACTCTCTTAAACAATCACTTATAGAAACACATACCTATTTATACAGGAACTCTTCCAATCTCTCACTCTCACATATAGTCACTTATATACATCAATACTCACATATACTATTTTAAAACATATGTAGTTACTCATAAAGATACTATTGGGACAGTCATTCACTGACTAACACACCCATACACACACTCATCCACCCATACAATCCTGCACACATGCTGTCTTCAAAACACATACAAACAGTGAGTCAGTCATTCATGCATAAATAACTCAATCTCCCCAACCCGGTCTGCTATTCCCTTTTAGCCGCCATTACTTGTGTTGTTGTTGTTGTGGCCAGAGCCCGCCCCCTACACCACACACCCGCCTCCCAGCTGCTCCTCCCTCGCCCCTCCCCCTCCACTATCCATTTATGTCAGATGCTAATGCGCGCAGCGTCCACGCGCAGCGGTCGCGCCCCATTCGCGCCGAAGGTGCGCCAAAGGTAAGCCCGTCTACGCCCGTCCGCCCCAGCGCCAAACCCCCTGGCCCCCGTCCCACCCACCCCACCCGCATTACATACGACGCCTCCACCCTCTTAGCCCTAAACCCCGGCCGACTCCCCAACTGCGCTCAAGCCGCACCTGGACACACCCATGGACCCTTCACATGCAACTCCTGCAAGTATGACGGCACCAAGACCAACTCCTCATCCACCAACCCCAAACAGAGATCTGACACCAACCACCTTAAATGCATCCTGCTCAACACCCGCTCGGTCCACAGACACGCCATCGACCTTTGGAATCTACTAGACACCATCTCTCCAGACGTCGCCTTCCTAACAGAAACATGGATGAACGCCTCCTCAGCCCCAGACATCACCATCGCCATCCCGAAAGGCTACAAGATCATCCGAAAAGACCGCACCCACCAAACAGGAGGAGGCATCGCTATCGTCCATAAGAATTCCATCCGCATCTCAACCAGCTCTGACGTCAACCTCGCTACCGCCGAACACCTTCACTTCCAGATCCACACCGACCCCAAGACCACACTCAGAGACACCCTCCTTTACAGGCCACCAGGACCCCGTACACAATTCAGTGAAGACATCACTGACTTTATCACCCCACACGCCCTCCCCTCCGAGGACTACATCCTATTGGGAAACCTCAATTTTCACCTGGAAAAGAGCAACAACAGCAACACCACCACCCTTCTGGACAATCTCGCCAACCTCGGACTCAAACAACTCGTCAATACCCCCACTCACTACGCAGGTCACACACTCGACCCTATCTTCACCTCTAGCAAACATATCTCCTTCAGTCACACCACAGCTCTCCTTTGGACGGACCACAGCTGCGTTCACTTTATCTACAAAAAGACCACAATCCACAACCATCCTCAACCTACTCTACGAAGAAACTGGAACAAAATCACCATTGAACAGATCTCCTCATCGCTTCTTCAAAACCTCCCGGCCCACTCTTCGAACCCCAACCAAGCAGCCATTAACCTCACTCAATGGCTAACCAACAGCGCCGACAACCTAGCACCTTTGAAAAAACGTCAAATCAAACTAGGCAGCAAAAACGCCCCCTGGTTCAACGATGATCTTAAGAAATCCAAGAAACTCTGTCGCTCCCTTGAGAAGGCCTGGAAAAAAAATCCAAACACCAGCACCAGGGACGCCTTCAAAAACGCCACCCGCATATACCACCAACTGATCCGGACTGCCAGGAAAGCTGCATTCAAAGACCGACTAGACAACAACGCCCACAACAGCAAGGAATTATTCAACATTGTTAAAGAATTTACCAACCCCACTGCCAACTCCAACAACATCACTCCCTCTCAAACCCTTTGCGACTCCCTAGCTTTGTTCTTCCGCGACAAAATCGCAGACATTCACAACAGCTTCGACAACCAACCCGGAGTCCAACCCACCCAACCTTCTGACGTATCTTCACCCCCCTTGAACATCCTTAACGACTGGAACCCAATCTCCACTGAGGACACCATCCGCCTGATGAACTCCATCCACTCAGGATCCCCCACAGACCCATGCCCTCACCACATCTTCAACAAAGCAGATTCCATCATAGCACCACACCTCCGAGACGTCATCAACTGCTCTCTCAACTCCGCCACCTTCCCGGAAAGCTGGAAACACGCCGAACTCAGCGCCCTTCTGAAAAAACCCACAGCTGACCCCACCGAACTCAAAAACTACCGCCCAATCTCGCTCCTTCCATTCCCGGCCAAAGTCATTGAGAAAGCTGTCAACAACCAGCTCGCCGCCTTCCTCGAAACCAACAAATCCCTCGACTCCTCACAGTCCGGCTTCCGAGCCAAACACAGCACCGAGACCGCCCTCATCGCAGCAACAGACGACATTCGAACTCTACTGGACAATGGAGACACAGTCGCCCTCATCCTCCTCGACCTCTCCGCAGCCTTCGACACAGTCTGTCATAGCACCCTGTTACAGCGCCTCAGAAACATCGGAATCCAAGGAAAAGCACTGGAATGGATCACCTCGTTCCTTGCCGGAAGAACTCAGAGAGTCCACCTCCCACCATTCAAGTCAGAGGCCACTGAAGTCATTTGCGGCGTACCACAAGGATCTTCACTCAGCCCCACCCTCTTCAACGTATACATGAGCCCCCTCGCGGCCATCGCACGCCAACACAACCTCAACATCATCTCCTACGCTGATGACACCCAACTGATCCTCTCACTCACCAAAGACCCTAACACCGCCAAAACCAACCTACATGAAGGAATGAAAGAAGTTGCCGAGTGGATGAAACACAGCCGGCTGAAACTGAATTCAGACAAAACAGAAGTCCTTATCTTAGGTACCTCACCCTCCGCCTGGGACGACTCTTGGTGGCCAGAGGCCCTTGGAAAAGCACCTATCCCGACGGACCACGCCCGGAACCTGGGCGTCATCCTGGACTCCTCACTCTCGATGACCAGACAAGTCAACGCTGTTTCTTCATCTTGCTTCAACATTCTTCGCATGCTCAAAAAAACATTTCGCTGGATCTCCACCGAAACTAGAAAAACGGTCACCCACGCACTGTTTACAAGCCGCCTGGACTACGGAAACACCCTATTCGCCGGTACCACCGCAAAACTTCAGAAAAAACTCCAACGCATCCAGAACGCATCAGCCAGACTCATACTAGACTTCCTGCGTAAAGACCACATTTCTGATCACCTGAAAAACCTCCACTGGCTCCCCATCAATAAGAGGATAACATTCCGCCTCCTAACCCACGCAGACAAAGCACTTTACGAACTTGGACCCGAATGCCTCAACACACGACTTTCCTTCTACACCCCCTCCCGCCAGCTACGCTCCTCCAACCAAGCCCTTGCCGCTGTACCTCGCATCAACAAAACCACCATGGGAGGAAGATCCTTCTCCTACCTGGCGGCTAAAACCTGGAACTCACTTCCCATTCACCTTCGCCTCCCTCAGAACCACCTAGCATTCAGAAAGCAACTTAAAACCTGGATATTCGACAAGAAACTCCCCACCCTTCTTCAAGCGCCTTGAGACCCTCTGGGTATGTAGCACGCTATATAAATTATTTGACTTGACTTGACATACAGACACTCGTTCTGATACTCAAAAAACCAACTAAGAACCCATATAGACACTCATGTAGCTACTCACCAACCCATGCAGCCACGTATACACAAAGTGAGACTCTGATAGATATTTAAATATTTAAACGTTACTCGCTAATACATGTATTCACTAAGATACACTTAATAAGGCAGGTATACAATCAATTTTACAAAACAAACATCCATTTAGACACTTATTTACCCATTTATTCTTCCATCGACCTTTAGATATACATATATAAAAAATATTTAATTTTCAGAAAGACACACATTCACTGCATGATGTCATCAGTGATGTCATTTGAGATGTCATAAGTGATGGTATGAGTGATGTCACTGACCACGTCATGAGTGATGTAATATGTGACATCATCAGCAGTGCATTGCGGGCGCGCAAGTTATAGTTAGCTGAACTAACTATAACGGGGGAATTTCAATGGTTTTGTATGAGTGAAATGTCCAGCTAACTATAACATGTGTGAAACCTATGGGTTTTTTCAGTGAGTACTCACTTATAAGATCGAGAAAAACATCCAATCTGATATTTTGTTGCATTACCAAAGATTTCACCCTTGGAAGAAAAATGGATATGAACTCAGCAAAAGAGTGTGTGAAGATAGAAGAGATTCACTAGGAATTTTAGATGAACCCAAGAGTAATCCATGCTTCACCTAAGCTTGCTTCAACCAATAGGCGTATAAAGAGAACAAATATATAAATATAAGTACCCACCAGTTCAACAATATTATATCTAGACGTGCCTGGCCGTCAAATTTCGCTACCACGATGTCAGATCCTCATCTGAAAATCGATTGTTGTCTAAAAACAAATCTGTAATAGGGAACAAAGATCCGTCAAACCACTGATCTATTATCAATTAGAGCTATACACGATCCAAGTAGTGTAGCCCAAAAGGTCTACAAGAACTCTTGGGCCTATGTATCATATCATGATATTCAATATTAGCCCAAAATATCCATCAATGCATTGTTCTGTCAAGTTCACATACTTGTGAGTTAATTGATGAGTAGATTCCACCTCTACATAAGGTGTCCACGTACTGTTGAACAAATCACCGTGTTAGCACTACAGCATTAATGTTTCTACCAACTAAAAAAGTAAATAAATATATTCTCACTGGTGAGTACACACATGAATTCCATCCTAATTCTCCCTAAATCCACCGACCTCTATGTCCCATCATGGTACTCCATATTAGTCAACGTAGTCTATATAGACATTGTTGTATCAAACACACATAACATTTTAATCTAACATGATGAGTGAGTTATACATCCCCATACAGCATTTACATTTCAATAACCAAACATTATTACTGGTAAGAGGCTCATGGCTTTGTATCTTAAATAATCCCCAAGCTGTCCAGTATATAGTTAAAGTCTAACAAACATATTGATTGTTGAATCACAAATTGTGATCGAAAAATGTATATCATGCATTCTCCCTGACCTACAGTAACAAACAAGAAAATGATGGAAGGAGTAATTGGATTAATCTCAGCAAATGGCAATTGCTTGGGGCTGAGTTCCAGCTCATTCTCTTTTACTCACTGTGAGACTCTGGACTGAGGCAAGTATATCCAAACTAACCTTGGTTGTACTCGGGACGCAATCCAATCCAAACTGCCAGGCCAGGTCCCCTTGAGACAGGAACGTGAATTACAGTCATTTGGCTGGCTGATGTGCTAACATGAGCATTATATTAATTTTAAACCAGTGTGGGTAAGATTAGTGAATATATAATGGGAGGGGGTTTATGGGCCCAAGTTACTGGCCTAAATCCCCAGCCCTTAAAAAAAGATGACAAAAGATAACAAAAGAGGTAGCACTGTATTAGCAATCGCTACCAGGTGACAGTTGATCTATCTACTTAAATGGTGTGAGTTAGATTTGTGAATGGCTATATTCAGTGTGACTAAACAAACTCTGAAGAACTTAAGTGCTTTATGGAGCACCACGCAAGGGTTCAAAGTTTTGGATTTGGAGACAAGTGATTCAGTATGAAAATGAGAATAGACACAGAAGATATAAAAAAAAGGGCTGAAGTTATTTATGATGGTAGTACTTGAGGTCATATTGTACACATTTACAAAACAGCATTAAGCCACTTTTTGTGGCTTAACGCTGCATGGTAAATACGGCCCCTTTACATGCATCACTTTTGCAGGAAATGGCGGTGTGCAATGGTGTTGCTGTGAGTGTTCCGTCGCAACACACATTGTTATTGATGCTGCCCCATATATTCCTCCATCTTTAGGGCATTCTTCAATGCCCGACTTCAGTTCTGAGTGTTCAAGGAGCCAACTCCTAACTCCTGAACAGGCATATGTGCTAATAATTTGAACATCCCAGGATGAATGCCTTGAGTTCCTGAGTATTCCAGCAGCATCCCAAGAGAATGTTCCTCAGCTGCCGAACATCCCAGCTTGCCTGCCCTTAGATCACCTCACAACCTACACCATTTGATGCAGGATTAAGATTGTAATTTGAACAAATAAGGTACACTGTATCTAATATTCTAACAAAATACCTAAAGGAACTACTTTCACTTCTTTCAGTGGTATACATAGTCATTTGTATTTTGCATATGTAACATTTACGGGCCCATTAGGATGTCGAGCGGATTGCCTCCGCCAGGGTAGCGGTGGCCACCGCCACCCTGGCGGAGGCAATCCGCCCGACATCCTTCCCTGCATTCCCCCCCGCCATATTACGATGGCGGAGGGGACCGCAGCGGTGGGAAACACCGCCCGCCTGTTTTCCGCCCCGGTCGCCTTGCGGCCGGAGCGGAAAAGGGATAACATGGTTGCGGTGTCTATCAGACAACGCCAGCCATATTACAATAGGCATTTCTCAATGCCTGTCCGTGGCGGCAATGCCGCCATGGAAAGGCATGCGGTGTTCACTCTGGGGGGCCCATTTGGGCCCCCAGAGTGACGGCCATAGGGGGGTGGCACACGGGGGGTACCTGTGGTACCCCCCTTCATTTGCATATACAAAGCGGCAGGCACCGCGCGGTGCCTGCCGCTTTGTATATGCAAATGCAAAAATGCATTTTTAGCATTGTGGCGGGCGGTGCAGAGTGCACCGCCCACCACAATGCTAAAACTGAAGGATGTGCCCGCCACTGTGGCGGGCGCATCCTAATGCCAATGTCGGGACCCCCGCCCTTTAGGCGGGCGGTCCCGATCTCCGTTAGGGTGGCGGGCGGACTTTTTCCGCCCGCCATCCTAATGGACCCCTTAGTGTTTCAGAGGCGGGAAGACAAGTACATAGGAAGATGTGTAAAATTGTGTATCTGTTTTTAAAAAGAAAGACTACCTGGGTCTCCTACATTACACACCAATACTTTAATCAATTCTAAAATATGATCACATTCATATTTACTAACTTTCTTGGCTTTAAATATTTAATTTCAAACAATTTAAAAGCAATAGTTATTGATACTGATGTGGTTCTCAAAACGTGAGTGACAAATGTGAAAAAGATTATAATGAATGGGTCAGATGTGTCCAAGCTGAATTCAGTTCTGATGAATACAGCAACTGTATATTTGTTTGCATGCCCAGCATACCAATCACCAAGGAATTGTTGGCTTAAGCCCCTATGTAGAGAACTAGGCACGAGACAACACCTTGTAGCGCTGCGCATTTTTAAACCGGACACCCGACCATTATATGTCTGTGGATTATCAAAGTTTTTGAGATGGGCTAGGTCCATTAGATCAAAAAGGCTAAGAGAAAATGTTTAATCTGTGATTCTATTTTCTTTGTGTCGCTTTTTGGATACAATATTTGTATCGTTTTATTGATAATTTTAAGAAGCTTTGGATTTAAGCCTTAATATGGTTGTAAAATGTGTTCTTTTATACTGTCAATGAATTATTTTTTCTATGCTCATGCTTTTAAGATTTGATTTTATCGAAATAAAGCCTTTTTCATTCATTCATATTAGTCATCATATGTTCATTCAGATCAGGTCTAAATGGGTTCAGTCAAGTGGGGCGTATATTGTCAACGTTTAGAGCCTCATGGCCATTGGTCCGTGGGTCTCATCAGATCAGAAATATTGAGGCTCGTCGAGCTCTATCTATGAGGCCAGGTGATCCATGAAACATACAGGCATATACTAGACATGCAGGCAGCCAAGATGATGGAAGAAGAAATCCTCATAGAGTCAATCGGTGGTAATGGATGCAGCACAACTGGGTTCGACAGTGCAGGGCTGAAACTTCCACTCTACAGAAAAGAAATAAATGTGGATTGCCAGTTGTGTCTCTGCAACAGAGAGCCCCACCAGTAGTGGCACTCACTGAGCAGAGGTATAAAGAAAATTAAAGTGCCTCATGCAGAATATGATGAGAGGCCCCTGAGTATCCCATCTCTCAGAGAAATGAATCTGCCTTGGAATGACTAGGTGCTGCCTGATGAATTGGGGGCCTACTTAAGGAAGGCCTCCCTTTGCACCATAAGGGTCTGTGTTACACCTCCCTCCCCCCGAGACGGACTCGTACAGTATGAGGGACCTATTTTGCACCAGTTTGAGTCACTCTAGCACCATGCAATGTGGTGCAAAAGTGACACAAACCTTACATGTGACTAAAGAAGCCATAGAAGGTCACTTTGCTTGGCCCTGAGTAGCTACAAAAATCTGGAGTTAGGCAATGCAACGCAAATCACTGCACCACCTTACTCTGCCCTAGGAAGGTGTGCCGTGGGTGTGCCCATGCAGCTCCCATGCTTTTTAATGCATTCCCAGATTTAACAGAGGTGTTAGACCTGGGAATGCACCAAAAATGGTACACCTTCTCAGGTGAAGTCAACGAGGAGAAATATCTCTTCATTATTTCCTCTTTCTATGTGTGCTGTATGCTGCAGCATAGGCACCCTTCCACCGTGGTGAAAGGGTGCCTCCGTTGACGCTAAGCTGCCAAAAGGGGACCAGCACAGGGCAAAAGGCAGGTATGCACCATATTGCCTTCAATACAGTACATTCCTGCCCTTTCCCTGTCATGCACTGCAGCACAGCAAGGTGACTTGCTGCACTACACTGCATGGCATTCTTGTACATAGGCCCCTGAGTGTAGGGCAGAAATGCACACTCCACAGTGAAGGAAAGTTAAATGTGCTGTGGAAGTTCTGTCACAATGACAGAGATCCCCGCCTGCAGTGACAAACACCGAGAAGTGGCGTACAGAAAAATGATAAGGCACCCTGCAGAGTATGATAAGGGGCCAAGAGTCTCCTATATCTTACAGATATTCATTGGCCTTGGACTGATTGAGGGCCGCATGAAAGGTCGGGCACCAGAAGGCCCCATCCCCCATTGCACAGGCTGCAAGAGCTTGTGCTACACCCCTGCCACCAAGTCAGACTTGTACAGTGTTAGTGTAGGGCTGGAATGCATACTCTACCGGGAAGGTGACTTAAAGGCACTGCAGAGCTTATGAGGAGGCAACAGAGGTCCCCAATGTCTATTATGTGTCCAACTCTTTTCCTTGACCCCTGGAAAAACAAATATGGATTTATACACACTCTCTTGTGTATTGTTGTCCTTCCTCCTTTGAAATTCTAGGTCATACATACAATGTGCATATGAGTTGTGGACAATCCATTGAAAAAAGTTGAGGGGCTTATTTACAAGCCAGTTGCACCCCTGGTGCATCACTTTTTATGGTGCTCTGCTGGCCCAGAGTGCAGACCCATATCTACTAGGCCACGCAAAGGCACTTCGTGTGGATTTTAACCCGTTAACCGCGGCGGTAATTCCGCAGCGGTGCGGGATTTTCCATGCGCGGGTGGAATGCCGTCGGCCAGCACTGGGGAGGTAGCGTGTCCTCTCAAGGGATTAATGGCCTCATAGATGTTTATTTTATTTTTTATATTACAGAGTTTTATATCGCGCAAACTTGACCCTAATCGGGTATCAGAGCGTTTTACATAGCACCAGTTGCATTGCATGAGTACACATTCACTTTTGTTAGGTGATTTGCCCAGAATCACAGGATGTTCAGTGTCATTGCGGAAACTCAAACCGAGTTCCTCATATTCGAGGTTGACCGCCCTAGCCGTTAGGCCAACTCCTCTCCTCTAGATATGGTGTAAACCAGCACAGCCCAAGGCGCTGCATTACCTTACACTGCATTAGGGGGGCATTCCATGGGCATTGCAATGAGTTTTCTCATGTAACACCCATGGTTTTGACACATTTGCAGATTAACAAGGAACTGTAGACCTGATAATGCATCAAAATTGTAGTAGTAAGAGGCAAAGTATATTTATTTCTCAAAGTTTTTTTCTCTTTCCATGTGTGCTGCATTTTGCCACACACATAGGAAGAGGAAAAAGCCATATTGGATTATTTTTGTGCAGGAAGATGCCCCTTCTTGCCCAAAAACAATCCTGCCAACAATGCAGACACCCTTGCACCATGGAGAAAGGGTGCCTGCGTGGGCGCTAGGCACCAAAATTTGCGCTGGTTGAAAGGACAGGAATTCACCTTATCTTGTAAATACGGTGCATTCCTGCCCTTTTGAAGTGACGTAGGGTAGTGCATCAAAAAGACTTAGGGGCCGATCAACAAGAAACTAATGCAGCGCGATGCAGAAAGTCATTTTGCTGCACCACGCTACGTTAGTTTCGAAGTACAGGGATGCAACATATTTACAACAAAATGTCGCATCTCTGTGCCTCCCTCTGCGCTGGCTAACAAACTGCTGCCATGCGCCATCGCAGGCACCCTTGCACCATAGTGCAAAGATGCCTGCATCGTGGGGAGATTGTCTTTGTGCAGGAAGGAGCACCTTCCTGCAGAAAAACTATCAATTGAGGTGATTTCCTCTTTCAATGTGTGCTATAGAATGCGGAAAAAAACAAGCAGAAATTGAAACATTTCTCCTTGTTGCACCTCGCTACGCATTCTGACACATTTCCAGACTTATGATTTCTCGTAAATCTGGAAATGCATCAGTGGGCATGGGTGTTGCATGGGAACACCCACAGCAACACCCATGTCCCGCCTCTAACTCGCAAAGTGTTTCGTGAACTGGGGCGATATTTACAAGCACAGGTTAGGTCACGCAGGGTGACTTAACCTGTGCTTGTAAATATCACTCAGCCGGCTGCGCCACCAGTGCGTCACGCAACGTGATGCACCGGCGGCGCATGAGGCCTGTAAATCTGCTCCCTACTGTGCAGCCCTATGCCAATTCATTGTATATGAGGCCCTAAGCTTCTTCAGTTTTTGCGTTTGTGTACTGGATACAGGCTTCCAGATATGTTGATTTTACAATATTATTAAAACGACTAGATGGGGGCCGCTGTTTTTTATTTCTTTGCTCGATACCTCTGTTCCCATTCGGAATAATGGTTGGTCCTGTCTTATCATATGGATGTCCTGTATTCTTGCTGTATTTTGAAACCGTGTCAACTGGCCTGGGAGCCCTATGTTTAATGACCATACGAACATTTTTACAGTTCCGTGCAACATGAAATCGTCCTCAACGTTCCTCATTAGTATCACTAGGTTTTGAATATATCATCCCGCACTCAAACATGAAAATCTAAGAAGATTCTTTTAAGGAACCTGCCTTTCCTTTCCATGAGGCCTCATGAACAGAGGAAAATAGTACTAATAAGTATATCCGTACATTTGTTTCTCCGTGTATATTTAAAGCAACATCCATTAAACGTGTGAAACGTCTGATTTAAAATTATAAATCGTGGAATGCCTAAACAACACTATTAATGAGCCCACTTTACGGTAAACTGATAATCTGCTAAATTACTTTCATAACTGTGCAGTATATTTCACGACGTTCCAAAAGGAATTCATGCTATCAATTTATTGCAGGCTTTGTATGTAGATTGTCACTATGCATATACCACACTCGAATGCAGATTACTTCCCATATGACCGAGAAGCCCTACGACGGATAGAACCAGTGTCCACTACAAGCAGTACCTCAGCTTGACTGAAGATGGCAGTATTTAAACACTGACAAGCCCAGAGCCGAACGATTGAGCGCAGATTGCAAGCTTTCCCTGCAGTTTTGTTCGCTTTTAAATACTGCTGCCTCATGTTTATGGATGTGGATTGGAGGAGGGGGAAGGGTTGGTTATAAGGGCTCGGAAATACATACAGCATTGTTCCAGGTGGAAAATATCCAAAGGGGAGTGATTAGGCCTTTTTTTAAATTTTGTTTTGTTTTTATCCGCGTTGGGTGAGGTAGGGAAAGGAAAACACTGTAAGGATCTGTGTGACATATTAGAAAGAACCATTTGAGCCGCAGGAAACTGCCGCTAAAAAGGCGATAATGGGCTTGCTAATATGCGTTATAGAATTCCAATAGAAGCCCAGGGCCCTTATTTATGAGGCCTTGCGTCAGTTTTGCGCCGCCGGTGCGTCACTTTTTGTGACGCACCAGCGGCGTACAAAATGCGCCTTGTTGCGCCATATTTAAAAAGTGACGCATCTAGGTAGATGCGTCACTTTTTAAACCCCTGCGCCACATTATACCTGCGTCAGGTATAATGTATGCAGAGGGGGCGTTCCCCCGCAAAAAGCCTCGTAATAGTGACGCAGTGAAATCTATGAGATTTCACTGCGTCACTTTTAGGATGCTGTTGCGTCAAAATCTTGTGCCTGCCTCACAGCAGGCGTAAGACTGACGCAAGCCCTTTCACATGGGGCTTTCCCCATGTGAAAGGACGCATTGCTGGAGTTGCTTCACTTTTGTGACACACTCCAGCAATGCGTCACTTTTGCGCTTACAGATGCGTCAGAAATACTGACGTATCTGTAAGTCCTTGCGACATGATGCGTCATACATTAAATATGACGCATCATTGGTGTCGCAAGGAGTGCGCAGTGAAAAGTGACGCATCGCTGTTTTCACGCAGCGATGCGTCACTTTTCATAAATGATGCCCCAGGTTTGATGTGCAGGATATCTAACATTGCCTTCTATTGGAATTCTTTAACGCATGTTAGCAAGCCTATTATCGCCATTTTTGTGGCAGTTTCCTACCGCTAAAACAGCGTTAATTTTAACAAGGCTCTTGCTAATATGCCCCTATATATGGCGAAGAGTACAATGAAAAGGACTCAATACAGGGGAATAGCTATTAGTGGTGAAGCAGGTGCAGTGACACCGGGGCCCTGGAGTCCTGAGCGGCTTACTGACACTTGATAGATGCTTTATTTCACTACTTACACAACATTTAGGGAGGGGCATATTCACTGCTTGCACTGGGGCAAATGCCACCCTGGCTACCCCACTGCCTCTATGTCGAAATTCCCTCCACCCAGCCCCACCGCTCTTACCTGCACGGGCCAAGGCAGCCTCTATGTGGATAGCATCTATCAGCGACGACTGGCCCATATTTATGAGGCACTTGTGCTGTTGTTGCATCACATTTTGTGACGAAACGGCAGCGCACACAACTAAATCATACTTATGAAGCCACGCAAAGCCACTTTGCGTGGCTTCATAAATATGGAGTGAGACAAAGCAGTGCAAACCACTGCGTTGCCTTACACTGTGCGAGGGAGGTGTGCCATGGGCATTGTGGTTGGTGTTCCCACGCAAGACCTTGAAAAACCTAGGATAGGCCAAAACTATACACCTCCCCTTGGGAGGCGCAATGAGGAGAAATATCCCTATTTCGCCTTGTTGTTTCCTCTTTTAGTATAAAGCACACGTGAAAAGAGGAAAAAGCCTCCCAGGATTGTTTTGTGCAGGAATGTGTCCCTTCTTGCACAAAAACAATCCTGTATGTAATGCAGACACCCATGCACCATGATGTAAAGGTGCCGGCATTGGCGCTAGGCTGTGAAAATAGCACCAGCGCAGGGGGAAAGGACAGGAATGCACCTTATGCCATAGATACAAAACGTCTGTTCTCACCAACGAAGAGGAAGCCTAGTTCAGCCTAGAACTGGAAAATGCTGGCAAACTCCAAACAGCATTGCTCTGCCCTATAAGGAAGCTAGGCAGTGCAAGAAGGGCTGGTCTCACAGAATAATGTATAGGCCAGTGTTTTGCTGTTTGTGGGCTTGTTTTATGGTCTGGTGGGCCTTAACAATCACCACAAACATTGCCTGCAGCAAGCCCAAACCCATGCAGACTTCCATACTTTGCAAAATACCTATGAAGTGTGGGGCTGATTTGTAAGCCCAGCGTGCTGCCATAGTGTCACTTTTTTGATGCTCCGGCGCTGCAGGGTGCATGCCCATATCTACGAGGCCATGCAAAGCCACCCTGCATGGCTTTTCATGGCCTTGTAAATATAGTGTAAGGCAATGCAGTGCAAGTTGCTGCGCTGCCTCATACTGCTCTAATAAAAGAGAGAGGGACCCCACAACCCAAAGGGATGGAGTACCACAGAGGACTTTTAGTCAAGCAAATATTCCCTTTAGGACACCTTATTATTGAAACTAATATTTTCAAAGACACAATGACAGAAATAAACACTTAACAAAATACTGTACTAGAAAGGCAAAGTGAAAACACATACAAAATTATGAAAAATACTGGACAGTTTATTCATCACATAATACCCTATTAAAAAGATATTTCCATTAATATAAATTTAAAAACAAGAGAGTAGACATTAAAGGTAAGGAAACAGTAGATTCCTATTTGTAAAAAAGGAGGTATAGACAAGCAGAATTAATTCAGCGAAAGCGTCAGAATTATTCTCCAATAAGTTTATGAAACAATCCTCCTTTCTCTCATGCGACACGTTTCGATGGATCAATATAATTACACCACCTTCATCAGGTGCACCAGGAAGCGTGCCATGGGCGTGCGCTGGGTGTTCCCATGGATTTTGACACATTCCCAGATTCACAAAGTAACATAAATCTGGGAATGCGTCAGTACCGTGCACCTCCTCAGGTGTGGGGTAACGAGTAGTAATAACTTTATTTCTCCTTGTTTCTTCCTCTTCCCATGTGACTGCATAATTAATGACACTTATCTACCATCGCCAGGTAACAAAGTCATAGCGAGATTGCATACGCCCTGGAGTTGAGGTGAAACAGTTGCTAGGAAACTTGCTGGTCATTCAGCCAACATGTGTGATTGAGCGCAGTGTCCATGGCTGCAATAACCACCAAAGCCGAGCCAAGCGCCACGGCCTTACTCCCTGTTGAGAACTAAGTTGAGCACAAACAAGTACATGATGAGACTCTGACTCTCATCTGCACCAATGGCAGCAATTTCATTTTTGCACAGCCGAATCTCGCTTTGCGGCTGACGCTGCCATCAACAGTGGTCCTGATGCTGCTGGCTCCAGGAATGGAAGTTCTCCTTCCTGTAGCAGAATTTGTTTCCCTCATCACCAGTGAAAATGACTACTCACGTGGGACAAGGTGAGTAGTAAAGTTCTTTATTTGTAGTAAGTCTTCAGGTAATGGAGGGAGCAGCCAAGGCAGCAAACCGCCAACGTCTTTCTTCTCACATTCTCCTCTCATGAATTTCCCCATATCATTCCCGGAGAATGTCGATGCGTCACATTGACATTCTATAGGGAACCCCAGAATGCAACACTCAGCCTTGGGATTATGCCACTAAGGCCCTGCCATGCTTCGTCCTCGGTCAGCTCATGTTTGTGACTGGGAAGATCATGTGAAGCCTGAACTGAGAGTCTAAACCTGTACACAGTCACCCTCATTTCATGGGTCAACTATTTGGATCCAGGAGGCAGCTTCATGCCATAGACGTCACTGGGACTTTGTTTGCTTTCCTCCTTCACACACCAAAAAAAAGGTGGTCGATTGTAGTCAGCCTTTAGGGCACTATATAATAAACAGCATAAGGTACAGTGCTTTTACAGCATAGTAATACACTCCTGCCTCATTTGCTTGACACACTGACACACTGGAAGTATGCAGGTCCCCTCATTAATTATATGCGCTATATTGCATGTGTTGCATGAGAGACAAGGTTTCAGTGCTATGTGTGACAAATCATAAGCTGTTTAGGTAATATACAGCCAAATGTACCTGAATGTCGCCTTTCAAACACATTTCATGTGTCCTAGGCGAAGTCCTTTAGCAAAATACTCATCAGTTCAACAAATCCATTTTTCACTGCGTCTGCCTTGATCCTGCGTGAAGGCTTCTTCTTCTGTACCTTGGTTACTCAATGGCTCCTTTTCACTTAAGTTCACTCCACGTTTGGCACCCTTTTCAGACAATTTATATGCGACCTTAGTATGAATTGTTGCAGGAAATATATTTTGTCTTTGCCTTCAACACTTCTCAATGGAAGCTTCTTCCTGAGTACAATTGCTGTGACTCGTTTTCTCTTAAGGTCATATCGCCTTCCTTACTATTTGTAGTCTTGTTCGTGATGCATATTGATGTGTGTTTATTTAGACATGTGTGGGTAATTTTAGTGCATCTGCATGTTAGCATTGATATGTTATATTATTTATGATCCTGATAACAGCAATTTCTCCCCTCCTGAGGCGGAAGCCGGGAGGTCTCCTACCTTTCCTTTTTATTTAGCTGCATTTTAATTGTGTTAAAATCGTAACTTGCATACTTGATGGGATTTGTGCACACTTGATTTTAAGAGGTGTGTAGAGACTCCCCTGCGCTTCCTGGCGCTTTATGTTCCTTCTCCCCCCCTCCCTTCATCTCCGGACTGGCTCTCGGCTGAGTGTAGACGCCGAGGGCAGGGTCTCCGGTTTCGGCGGCCATCTTGGGTTGGGTTGGGCTGGTGACGCGCTCTGGCAGCGCTACAAAAAAGGGCTCAGATCAGTTGAGCTAGTGATCCTGATAACAGCAATTTCTCCCCTCCTGAGGTGGAAGCCGGGAGGTCTCCTACCTTTCCTTTTTATTTAGCTGCATTTTAATTGTGTTAAAATCATAACTTGCATACTTGATGGGATTTGTGCACACTTAATTTTAAGAGGTGTGTAGAGACTCCCCTGCGCTTCCTGGTGCTTTATGTTCCTTCTCCCCCCTCCCTTCATCTCCGGACCGGCTCTCGGCTGAGTGTGTACACCGAGGGCAGGGTCTCCGGTCTCGGCGGCCATCTTGGGTTGGGTTGGGCTGGTGACGCGCTCTGGCAGCGCTACAAAAAGGGCTCAGATCGGTTGAGCTAGTAATCCTGATAACAGCAATTTCTCCCCTCCTGAGGCGGAAGCCGGGAGGTCTCCTACCTTTCCTTTTTATTTAGCTGCATTTTAATTGTGTTAAAATCGTAACTTGCATACTTGATGGGATTTGTGCACACTTGATTTTAAGAGGTGTGTAGAGACTCCCCTGCGCTTCCTGGCGCTTTATGTTCCTTCTCCCCCCTCCCTTCATCTCCGACCGGCTCTCGGCTGAGTGTAGACGCCGAGGGCAGGGTCTCCGGTTTCGGCAGCCATCTTGGGTTGGGTTGGGCTGGTGACGCGCTCTGGCAGCGCTACATAAACAGACGGTGATGACTCCGCGCAGCGGACAAGCCGGACCTGCGCCGGAGTCGTGCCAGAGTCCTGCCCGTCTGCGCTCATCCGCGCTCGATCGGGCTCAGGGACCAGGCACTCTGGTAGGTGTATTTCTTACTCTGCAAATGACCTCCTATCACTGGATTCAGGTGGGCACACTGTAAATTCCACCACGTTGTCCATCTTAAAGGAATTTAACATCTTACGGTCTCCTAGTCGTAGAGATACTTGCCAACCATCTCCTTTGAAGTTTGCCATTTTAAATACTAGGTCACTTCAGAAACATCACCTGGAAATTTTCACCCTCCTACAGGATGAGACCATCGACATATTGACCCTTACCGAAACATGGTTGGGTGAAAACTCCTCCCCTGATATCATAGCCGCTCTCCCAAGTGGATATGACATGATCTGGCATAATCGCCCGGACGGTGTTCGAGGTGGAGGTGTAGCAATTATTTTTAAAAAGCAGCTAACAGTGGCGAAAGTCCTAGCTGAAACAATAAACTCTGTAGATCTACTTGGAGTAAAAATCACCATGAATAACTGCTGCCTTATCGTTTTAACTGTTTACTGTCCACCACAATGTACTTCAGTATTCAACGACCTTTTTTCTCCCATTATATCGGATGTATGTACACGATATAAGAAAATCTTGGTGAAAGGTGACTTTAACGTTCATTGGGATAGGACAGATAAAGATCTGCCAACACGTCAGTTACAGACCTCCATGACCGCTTTAGGCCTTGAACAACTAGTGGAAGCCCCAACTCACATAAAGGGCCACACCCTCGATCTAATCTGGACTTCTATTCCCGAGGTGGCCCTTACGAGTATTGTACCTTGTATCTGGTCTGACCACCATCTACTCTTGTGTGATGTACCACCGGACAGTCCTCAGGTCAAACTCCTGTTAAAAACTAAAAAAGTGCGTCAGTGGAAAAAAGTCGACTCGGTAACTCTAACCGACACCCTTTCCAAATATGTACAACAGTCAACGAGTCCACATGACAACCCAGACTTAGAGCAACATTATAACACCATAGTAGTAAGTCTTAGACAGTCTATTGACCAGATAGCCCCGGAAAAGATACAGAAAATAAAGGGCGCGGAAAAAGGGGCCCCTTGGTTTACCCAGAGCTTGAGGGATCAAAAAAGAAAGCTCTGCCACCTTGAGAGATGTTGGAGGAAGTCTAAAGATGATACAGATCGCGAACTTTTTAGAACATCTTTGCAGTTGTACAAAAAACTTATTGTATCAACTAAAAAGGACTATTATGAAACCTGCATAAAAAATGCAGTAAATGTCTAGAAAGAAACCTTCAAAATTTTAAAAGAATTAAGTAAGAAGGATGAAAAGGTAGATACAGTGATAGATTGCAACACCTTCCAAGGATACTTCCTCGAAAAAGTGGCAACCATTCTGTCAGATATTAAGAAAGAAATCCCAAATATGCCTACCATTCCACTGGCCCCCCAAATTCCTTCGACCTCCACTATCTCTAGATTCCCTAGTATAGATTCTACAACTCTCAGACAGCTTGCCATTTCAACTAAGTCAGGCTCCCCTGCAGACCCCTGCCCCCCTGGAATCTTTCGGCTGGCACTTCCCATTTTGGAGGACCAGATTATAGACCTCCTAAACAACTCATTAGCCACAGGACTAATACCAGCTAGCTTTAAAGAGGCATGCGTCAAACCCTTGATAAAAAAAAACAGGGGCCGATCCAACCCGCTTGAAAAACTACAGGCCAATATCCCAGTTGCCTTTTCTGTCTAAGATTTTAGAACAGCATGTATTAAGATCATTGTCACCCTTCCTGGAATCGTGTCATCTACTCCAGGAGCGGCAAGCGGGGTTTCGTGCCCATCATAGCACCGAATTAGTAATGCTTTTGGTGCTGGATGAGCTTAGATGCATGGCTGACAGTAAAAAACCAAGCGCCCTGATACTTTTAGATCTCTCAGCGGCATTTGATACTGTCAGCCATGCATTGCTCCTGGACAGACTGGCTATATCTGGGATAAGAGGACATGCTCTCCAATGGCTAACGTCTTTCCTGCTAGGGAGGACGCAGAGGATTCAATTAACAGATCGTGTATCTGATGTGGGTGTCCTGGAGTGTGGAGTCCCGCAAGGGTCCGCACTCTCGCCACTCCTGTTTAACTTATATCTGCAGCCACTGATAGACTCTGTGGTGAACATGGGCTGTAAAGTCTTTAACTATGCCGACGATACTCAGCTGTTGCTGAGTATCGATAATACAAGATCGGCTCAGTCCATGGCTCAAAATATACTGCGGTTTACAGTGAGCTGGATGACGACGAATCTGCTAAAAATTAATCCAGATAAAACGGAGGTTCTGGTAGTTTCAACTACCACCTCACCCTTGAATGATCTGTTCTGGCCCCAAGAACTTGGACCGACCCCAAAGCCATGCCCCAGCGTAAAGAGCCTTGGTATTAAGATCGACCAGGAGCTCTCAATGACCAGCCAAGTATCTGCCGTTGTTGGATCTTGCACCAACTTGATTAGGCAGTTGCGAAAGTTAGTCCCTTTGCTTTCTACAAACATGCTCCGAACCATTGTTTCGGCAACAATAGTCTCCAGGTTCGACTATGGGAACGCATTGTATCTAGGTCTACCAAAAAATGTAATCAACCGCCTACAGGTTAGCCTGAACGATGCAGCACGGTTAATCTTTAGATCACCCAGACAGACCCATGCTTCCCCTTTATTGCATAGGCTACATTGGCTCCCTATAAAGCAAAGGGTGGAATTTAAAAGCCTGTGCATTGCCCATAAGGCAATTTATGGGCAGGCGCCTGCCTATATAAAAGAGAGGCTTGAAGTTTATAATCCCAAGCGAGCTTTAAGATCTTCCAACTCCCAATTGCTGTCATGCCTGCGCTTTAAAATGGCGACCAAAGGTGGGAGATCCTTTTCAGTCCAAGCCCCTACAATGTGGAATAAGCTACCTGAGGCCCTTCGTAAAGAACCTAATGTCCTCCTTTTTAGGAAATCTTTGAAGACATTTTTATTCAGAGACGACTTTGCATCCCTGTAAGTTAGGCCGATAATCTGCATTCTTGTTCATCCTACTTCTTGTTGCTGTATCTGTCAGAAGCGCCTTGAGACCTGACGGTGATTTGGTGCGATATAAAACCCAGATAACAATAACAAACCCAGATAACAATATGTTATCTCATTTTTATGTTAATTTGTGCTGTAATTTATTTGTAGGCTCATAAACATGTGCTTCTTGATGATTTAGGATTACACAAACTTAAAACTTAAAGGTGACCAGGGAAAAAAGTCCAGACAACATTTAGTTATTAAAAAGCAAAATTTTCAGCTGCCATCATAAAGCAGAGTAGATTTGTTTGTGTCCACATGTTCAAAAGGAGAGAGTAGCACAGGAACACCTTTCTGCACATAAACAATCTTCCCCTGCAACAGAGACACCCTTGCACTATTGCCCGCGTTGGCGTTAGGCAGCTAAATTTAGTGCCAGCGCAACAGGAAAAGCAGGGCTGCATCACATTGTTGTAAATATGGTGCAGCCCTGCATTTCAGAAGTTGTGGAGCGCTGTGTTAGGCCAAGGAGGCTAATGCCGTGCTCCAACACTTCTAATGTAAATATGCCCCTCAGTTTCTACAATTGTATCACCAAGGGACTCTATTTATTAGTGTTAGTTTATTATGCATTACAAAGATTTTGCTTGAAAAAGAATGACCCTATGTCACGAGATGCTTTAAATGATATACAGAGGGCTTTAAATTCAATGTGTCACTTCACTGGTAATCAAAGTAGTTCACTTAAAGCTGCAGTGGCCGATTTGTGTTTAGGAATATTCAACAAAGGACGTGCACCAGCATTCTGCATGATCTGTAGTTTAGTCAGGCATTTAGACCTGAGATTGATGAAAAGACTTTTGCAATAATCTGCTCTTGATAGGGCCAGAGCAACATTCACCAGCTTGCGTAGATCAGTAGGAATGAACGGGAGAATCTTTCTCAAAAGTTTTAGCATATAGAAAGATGCTCAGGTAATCTGGTTCACATGCCCTTTCAATGTGAGCGTTGAATCAAAGGTGACACCTAGGGTTTTTACTTCATTTGAGGAGGGTCAAAAGAGGGCCCAGTTCCGATGGCCAGAGGGTTGGGGACCAAAAGGTGGTGTTGCTGCCAAAGAGTAACACCTCAGTTTTGTTGGAATTCAACTTCAAACAGTTGGTAGCCATCCAGTCTCCAACTTGACGTAGGCAAGTATGAAACTGAGATGCCGTATCCGATGGTGACCCTGTCATCGACAACACAATTTGGGTGTCATCAGCGTAGGATATTGCTGAGAAACCCAGTGATCTAATCAGCTGCGCCAATGGGGCAACGCAAACGTTAAAAAGGGTAGAGCTCAATGATGAGCCCCGAGTGACCCCACAAGGTAGTGTAAAATTATATGACTTAAATTCAGAGAGCTCAATGAATTATTCTCGATGAGACAGAAAGGATCTAAGTAGGGTGAGAGCTTTTCCTTTTATGCCTAGCCTCTCAAACCATTCCAGTAGTTTTATGTAAGTGATGGTGTCAAATGTAGCAGAAAGGTCAAGCAAGTGCTACGTTAGCCCCTGCATCCACCGTCTGCCTAATCTGTTCTGACGCAGATATCAATGCCAGTTCCGTGCTGTGGTGTTTCCGGAAGCCAAACTGAGTGGCATCCAGGAAAGCATGTGTCTCGATATATTCAGATAGTGCTATTTTCATGGCCCTCTCACCTATCTTAGCAGGTAATGGTAGTAACTATTTGGCTCAGCCCCATCAAGATTCGCTTTCTTTAGAAGGGGGAGAACTGTTGCAAGTTTCCACCTAGTAGGAAAAATGCCTGAGGAGAACATTTGATTAAAAATGGGGGCAAGAAAAGGAGCAATTGTTCCTGATACAAAACGAAAGATCTTTGGGGGACAAGGGTCTAGAGTGGATCCCAATTTGGTAGAAAAATGTAGGTTGATGACCTGATCAGATGTTAGAAATGGAAAATGTAATAGTTCTGGAGGCTTCATAGATTTTGGGGTTATTTTCATGGTTTCCTCTATTGAGTTCGGGGTGACCGACTTAACTTGTGGGATGGTTGCACATTGGAACAGAGAAGCAGAGAAACATATGGATCTATGATCATCAATTAGAACATAATTTTAAAGAATTACTCTCTCAATTGTCCAATAAATAACATAATCAGAAATAAAACAATTTACATTCATAAAATAATTATTGCATGAATAAATGAACATTAGTTAGTATCTAGTTAGAAAACACTACTGATCAATTCTCTTATAAACCGAACAACAACTGAAAAATATAGTTTATTAAACATATATATATATATATATTTTAAATAATAGTTTTATAATAACACAGATATTAAAATAAAAGCCTATAAAACTACATGGCAAAAATCGATATTAAAATAAACAGTATTTCAAACTTTGCTATTTTAGTAAAGCAGTTGTTTCAGGGTTCATTAATTTCAGCTCAGAAGACACTTGGTGCAGATGTGGATCCACACCTCGTGAAAACAATGCAGGAATAGTGTCAGAGATGGTAGCCAGGAGCACAGCCCATCCCCTGCAGAGACACAAGGGGAGAAGACAATGTTACCTACTGGATAGCCTTAACTGTGCATTGACCTCACCAACCGATTGCCATAAGTCCTCCTGCTAACCCTTCCTCCCTGTTGTGAGCAGACAAAACATTTTTTGTAGTTTTCTCCCTAGAAACAGTAAAACAACACGGAAAAGGACCTGGGGCATATTTTCAAAAATGTTTCAAAGTGCAGCACATCACCTTGCTACTTAGCGCTGCATGACAGAGAAAGGGCAGATATGCACGGTATTTAAAAGAATGTGGCACATTCCTGTATTTTCCCTGCACTAGTGCCATTTTGGCTGCCCAGTAGCAATGCAGACACCCTTGCACCATGGAGTAAGGGTGCTTGTGTTGCACACAAGATTGTTTTACTGCAGGGACAGGCACCTTCCTCCACAAAAACAATCCTGAGAGACATACATAGAAAGAGAAAGTATTCGGAGAAATAAGGATATTTCTGCTTGTTACGACTCCCTTTTTTGGCGAATACCCAGGTCTACCAGTTCTGATAAACCTGGGAATGCATCAAAAACCATGGGAGTTGCATGGCAACATCTAAGCAATGCCCATGGAACTCCTTCCAAGGGCAGAGTAAGTGATTTTCAAAGCTGCCTTCACTGGCTTCATAAGTTTTATTTTTGAGTTGCCCAAATGCAACTGGACTCATAAATATGCCCCTTGGTATTTATGGGTCCATGTGGTCAATCTGGAAGGAACACGTCCCCACTATGAGCTCCACTGGGTAATATTATCCTGGTTTGACCAGATGGTCCTAGTTTTCTAATGATTAATCACTGACTCATTATTATTCATCCACATGAATTCAACACTATGGGGCTTATTTACAAGCCCCTTGTGCCACCAGTGCGTCCTTTTTGTGACACACCGATGGCACATTTTTCAGCCCCATATTTACAAGGACAGCGTAAATATGTAGCAGCGCCTAGTCTTAACAGAGCACAACGAGGAAAATGTTTTAATTTCTCTTTGTTTTTGCAGTTTCCATATGTGCTGCATTGTGCAGAACACATGGAAACAGCAGAACGTCATTGATTGTTTATGTGCATGAAGGTGTCCTTTCCTGCACATAAACAATCATTTTTAAAAGAATTACGATTTGCAACTTCTATGGGTGCTGCATTAAGCAACACACAGAGAAGGCACAACACACCATTTAAAGATTGTTTATGTGCAGGAAGGAGCACCTTCCTGCATATAAACAATCCTCCCCTGCAACAGAGACACCTGCACTATGGTGCAAGGGTGCCTGCGTTGGCGATAGGCAGCTAAATTTAGCGCCAGCGCAGCGGCAAATGCAGGGCTGCGCCATATTTGTAAATATGGTGCAGCCCTGCTTTTCAGAAGTTGCGGAGCGCGGCGTTAAGCCAAAGAGGCTAACTATGCGCTCCACCACTTCTAATGTAAATATGCCCCTCAGTTTCTACAATTGTATCACCAAGGGACTCTGTTCATTAGTGTTAGTTTATTATCCATTACAACTAACTATACAAATAAATAAAATACATTTAAACATACAATTAGTTAATTAAAAAAAACAATTGCATTTTTATTATGTCAAGTGGTGAATATTAATTTGTATGTATATTTTTTCAAAAAACTGCCCCAACTCTCCCAATAAATCCCACCACCACCTGAAATGTAAATTTTGTACGCCATTCTAAAAAATCATGCATTCAAAAAAATACATGTTGCATAAAAAATATCACTTAACATAGAGATCTATGATCATTAATCAGAACATAATTTAAAGAATTACCCTCTCATTTGTCCAATAAACCACACAATCAGAAATAAAAAAATTAATACATAGTTAAAAAATACAAAATGTTTAAAAAAAAACTATTTACATTAATAAAAAAATTAACATATCAATCAATGAACATTACTTACTATACAGTTAGAAAATACTACTGATCATTTCTCTTTTACTAACAACCGAAAAATATAGTTTACTAAACATATATATATTTTTTTAAATAATAATTTTATAATAACACAGATAATAAAATAAAAACCTATACAAGTGCATAGTAAAAAATACTCCTGCTATCACGTTCTCCCTGTTGTGAGCAGGCAAACAGTTTTGTAGTGTTCTCCCTAGAAACAGTAAAACAACATAGAAGCGGACCTGGGGCATATTTACAAAAAAGTTTCACTGTGCATCAAGTCACCTTGCTGCTCTGCTCTGCATGACAGAGAAAGGGCAGCTATGCACCGTATTTAAAAGATTGTGGAACATTCCTGCCTTTGGTGCCATTTTGGCTGCCTTGCACCAATGCAGTCTCCCTTGCACCATGGAGTAACACAGGCAACACAGGCACCCACTGTGTTGCCTACAGGATTGTTTTTCTGCAGGAAGAGGCACCTTCCTGCACAAAAAAATCCTGAGAAACATACATTGAAAGAGAAAGTAACAAGGAGAAATAAAGATAGTTCTGCTTTTCATGCCTCCCCTGTGAAGGCGTTTCTTTTTGGCCCATACCCAGGTCTACCAGTTCTGATAAACCTGAAAATGCGTCAAGAATCATGGGAGTTGCGTGGGAACATCTATGCAACGCCAATGGAACTCCTTCCCAGGGCAGAGTAAGCGATTTGCAAAGCTGCCTTGACTGGCTTCATAAGTTGCATTTTTTAGGTGCCTCGCGTGTGTACCATGGTGCAAGTGTAATGCAACTGGACTAATAAATATGCCCCCGGTATTTATGGGTCCATGTGGTCAATCTGGAAGGAACATGTCCCCACTATGCACTCCACTGAGTAATATTATCCTAGTTTTCCATGTGGTCAATCCCTATTCTGGGGAGCAAATCTGCAATCCTTGTTTTTTGATACCCTGTTGATGAGCCCCTAACTAGGGCGAAACTGGTCCTGGGTTGTTTGTTCTCCTGTTCAGGGAGGACCTTGCTTTGCAGTTCTGGCTGGACTGTTCATAGTGGAGCAGAATTGAGACTGATTTGCATATAGTTTAGTCAAACTGAGGTACTATGGTGTGTAAAATAATGATGGATTGGGATGCAGCGTGAGTGATTACCTGTGGCAGAGATTATTCAAGGATTCCATCGATCTCTGTTTTGCATACTTACTATGCCATCATAAGTAGGATGGGTATACCCAGATGTGTGTGCTGTGCACACTGTGTCACTGGAACTAGGCTGTACCCGACTAATGAGCTCATAACTAGTGCAAAACCGGTCCTGGGTTGTTTCTGTTTCGGTTCAGGGAGGACCTGGCTTGGCAGTTCAGACTGGCATGTTCCTATTGGAGCAGGTTCAAGACTGATTTGCATACAGCTGGGGCCAAACTGAGGTGGTATGGTGTACAAAATAGTGATGAATTGTGATGCGGCCAGAGTGATTACCTTTGGCTGAGATTAAATCAAGCATTCCATCCATCACTGTTTTATATACTTACTATATCACATGATTAGGCAGCGGTTGATGGGAAAATTATAGCGTGGAACTGCAGGAACAATGTAAATACCCAGAATGTGAGCGACTGTTATTCATGGCACTTATGTTTTTTTGAGCTTCTTTAGCACAAAATATGTCCTTTTGTGATGCAAGGACGCGTTTTGCACAAAATATAGTGTTCCATAATGGATTTGCATTTTATTACCCAAAAGCAATTTAAGAGAATTTTGCACAACCCTATTTGAGTGCTTTAGGCCCAGATTTACAATACTTTTCTAATGCAGACCCGATGAGAAATCCTCTTTGTAATTTACAAACTATCGGAAGTGATGATTTGTGCTGCTTTGCACCAAAAAATAGCACAACAATGCACAATGCGCTGCTTATGTTTCTTAGGGCCTGATTTAGATCTTAGCTGGACTACCGTCATTCCGCTGCTACGGTGGGCCCAAGTACTCCTTCAAACAGATGGCGGTCAACCTGCAGTATTTAGATCTTGTGGCAGTAGACAGGAGACCGCCGTGGCGGTGCTCTTCTCTTCTGGCTAATGGTTCTTTGAAACCATCATGCCGGCGGGTTGGCAGCAAGCAGATTTTGATGTTTCCATTGTGCTGCCGGTGTCCTGGCGGCAATGGCCGTTCTAATATGTATGTTGTGAATGTCTCATAATGTATATCTAGGTGATGTGTTATGCCCCTCTTTGGTCCATATTGCATGCCACAACAATATTTTTTTTAAGTGTTTGGGGAGATGAGTTGGCCTAGCGGCTAAGGCGGTCAACCTTGAATCTGGGAAACTGAGTTTGAGTCTCAGCAATGACGCTGAATAGCCTGGGCAAATCTCTTAATCTCCCTGTGCCTAACAATAAAAATAAAAAAACTGAACGTGTCCTCATGTAATGCAACTGGTGCTATGTAAAGCGCTCTGATACCTGATTCAGGTCAAGTTCGCACTATATAAAACTCTGTAAAAAGAAAAAAAAAGTGTCAATACAGGTGTGTTCATTTTACCTTAATGAACAGGAAAATGATCACTACTGCATTACACCTAAGAAAAATGTTGCATATAAATGCAATGCAGAAGTACAAAAGGCTACAACAATTGTCAATACACGATACATAGGACATTTGAACAAGTAGCTTACTGTAGGTCTCAGCAACAACTGAGACATTTGGCGTTGTGGTGGAGTCAGTGCAGCAAAGGTGGGACCTGGACAATAGGGTACAAGATGGAAAGCGAGAAGCAGGAAAAAGATATGTTTTTACCTCATTTCCTTTGATTCCACCAACTTGAAGTAGGAGGGATTCCTGCCATAGTTGCCAAGGAGGAAAGGCACATTTGGGACGGTGGGAATCTGGGCTTGAGTCCTGCTGAGAGCTGCTTCTGCCTATACTGCCACCAATGCAGTTAAGAATTCCTGGTGGAGTTGGCAGGACTCTGGTGGTATTTCGTCTATGGACCAGCCAACATTTAAATACGGTGAACGGTCTGCCAAGTCGGCAGACAGGAAGACCATTGAAAAAGTCATGGCGGGACCTGATCAGCCAAGATCTAAATCAGGCCCTATGTGCCAGAGAGGCACTCCATTGACGGTGCATGAGCGTTTCCCATGTTCTCACCCATGGATTTTGATGGAAATCCATGCCTTCAAAGACTTGTAGACATGGATTTACTCCAAAATCCTGTACATACATGAGGCTGACGTAACAAGGTGAGATACCTTTATTTTTTCTTGTTTTCCCCTCTTTGCATGTTTTCTGCATTTTGCAGCATGTATACATAGGGGACATAGCCTTAAAGCATATGTTTTGTGCCAGAATCAATCAATCAATCAATCAATCACAGCATTTATAAAGCGCGCTACTCACCCCGGAGGGTCTCAAGGCGCTGGGGGAAAGGGGTGTGTTTCTGCTCGAACAGCCAGGTCTTGAGTTGCTTCCTGAAGGAGAGATGGTCTTGGGTACGTCGAAGGTGAGTGGGGAGGGAGTTCCAGGTCTTGCCAGGTAGGAGAAGGATCTTCCTCCGGCGGTGGTTCTGCGGATGCGAGGTACGGTGGCGAGTGCGTGGCTGGTAGATCGTAGCTGGCGCGTGGGCGTGTAGAAGGTCATTTGGTCGTTGAGGTACTTGGGTCCCAGGTCGTGTAGGGCCTTGTGTGCGTGGGTGAGGAGTCTGAACGTGATTCTCTTGCTGATGGGGAGCCAGTGCAGTTCTCTCACGTGTCCGGTGATGTGGCTGTGTCGGGGGATGTCCAGGATGAGTCGTGCGGAGGCGTTCTGGATTCGTTGGAGTCTTTGGAGTTTGGCTGTAGTTCCGGCGTAGAGAGCGTTCCCGTAGTCCAGTCGGCTGGTGACGAGTTCCTGGGTGACGGTTTTCCTGGTTCCAGTGGGGATCCATCTGAAGATCTTACAGAGCATGCGCAGGGTGTTGAAGCACGAGGAAGAAACAGCATTGACTTGTCTGGTCATTGACAGGGAGGAGTCCAGGATGAAGCCCAGGTTGCATGCGTGGTCTGTAGGTTTGGGGGCGGTGCCCAGGGCCGGGGGGGCCACCAGGAGTCGTGTGTTGACGGTCTTCTCGATGACTTTGGCCGGGAAAGGAAGGAGCGAGATGGGATGGTAGTTCTTGAGGTCGGTGGGGTCCGCTGTTGGTTTCTTCAGGAGGGCGGTCAGCTCGGCGTGCTTCCAGCTCTCCGGGAAGGTGGCGGTGTGGAAGGAGGAGTTGATGGTGTCTCGGAGATGGGGTGCGATGGTGGCGGCGGCTTTGTTGAAGACGTGTTGTGGGCGGCAGGGGTCAGTTGGTGATCCGGAGTGGATGGAGTTCATCGTGCGGGTGGTGTCTTCGGTGCTGATCGGGGTCCAGTTGCAGAGGGTGGTGGTGGCGGGTGTTGGTTCGGTGGTAGGGTGCGTGGTCTGTGAGTCGAAGCTGTTGTGTATGTCAGCGATCTTGCGGTGGAAGAATGCGGCGAGGGAGTCGCAGAGGTCTTGCGTGGGAGTGATGTTGTTGGTTCCGGCGCTGGGGTTGGAGAACTCTTTGACGATGCTGAAGAGTTTTTTGCTGTCGTGGGCGTTGTTGTCCAGTCGTTCTTTGAGTGCCATCTTCTTGGTGGCGTGGATCAGTTGATGGTGTTTGCGGGTGGCGTGCTTGAGGGCAGTCCAGTTGTCTGTGGTGCGGTTGAGCCGCCAGGCTTTCTCGAGGCTGCGGCAGTTCTTCTTGGATTCCTTGAGTTCGTCGGTGAACCAGGGGGTTTTCTTGCTGCCGGGTCTGCTGGGAGGGTTCTTGAGTGGTGCGAGGTCATAGGCGCAGGCGGTCAGCCACTTGGTGAGGTTGCTGGCTGCTACGTTGGGGTCCGTTGTGCTGGTGGGGGTGTTCTGGCTGAGGGAGGTGGTGAGTTGCTCGGCGGTGATCTTGTTCCAGCTGCGGCGGGGGACCCGTTGTGTATGGAGGTGGGTCGTAGTTCTACTGAAGCTGAAGTGGACGCAGCTTGGACACCGTCCAGTGGAGTCCGGTGGCGTGGCTGAATGAGACGTGCTTGCTGGATGTGAAGACAGGGTCAAGCTGTGTCCGGCGTAGTGGGTGGGGGTGTCCACCAGTTGCTTGAGTCCGAGGTTGGCGAGGTTGTCCAGCAGGGCGGTGGTGTTTCTGTCGTTGTTGTTCTCCAGGTGGAAGTTGAGGTCCCCTAGGAGGATGTAGTCGGCGGTGGGAAGGGCGTGCGGGCTGATGAAGTCTGCGATGTCTTCGCTGAACTGCGTGCGTGGTCCCGGTGGTCTGTAGATGAGGGTGCCTCGGAGGGTGGTTTTGGGGTCGGTGTGTATCTGGAAGTGCAGGTGCTCGGCGGCGGAGAAGATTTTGTCGGAGTTAGTCGAGATGCGGATGGTGTTCTTGTGTACGATGGCGATGCCTCCTCCGGTCTGGTTGACGTGATCTTGTATCCGTCCGGGAGGGCTGTGGCGATGTAGGGCGCTGAGGAGGCGTTCATCCAGGTTTCGGTGAGGAAGGCGACGTCCGGTGTAGTTGCGTCAAGCAGGTCCCAGAGTTCCACGGCATGCCTGTGGACAGAACGGGTGTTCAGCAGGATGCACTTCAAGTGGTTGCTGTTAGTGTTGGAGTCGGCGGGGGCGGTGCAGGTCCGGTGGCAGGTGAAGCGGCAGGCTTTGCAGGCGAAGGGTCCGTTGGTGCGTCTCGGGGTGGCTCGGTAGCAGGCAGGGTTCTGGCCGGTATTGAGTGCGTTAAGAGTGGTGGTGTCGTAGGTCCGTCATGGAGTCTTACATCGGCGGTGGGGACCAGGGGTTCTGGCGCTGGGCGCGGTCCAGGCGTGGACAGGCGCAGATGGGCTTACCCTAGGCGCACCTTCGGCGCTCATTCGGTGCTCCCGCTGCGCGGTCGCTCTGGGGGCGTCATAAGAAGGGAGCCAGGAGGGAGGGTCCGCTGGGAGGCGGGAGCGTGGGAGCCTATCGGCTGGCAGGGAGCGGGGCCGCAGGCAGGCAGCGGCGGGAAAAACGAGTGCGGGCTGGCGGGCGGCCCTGCGGCGGCTGGGGCGCTTGTGGAAGAAGCAGTCGGCGTAGGCGAGCAGGAAGGCACAGGAGTAGGCGTAGTCAGCAGGAAGGCACAGGCAGCAGGAGGCAGGTAAGGCACAGGAAGCAGGAGGCACGAGGAGTGTGGGGGCGACCAGGCAGATGAAAAACTATTCAGGCACCCTTACACTATGGTGCAAGAGTGCCTGTTTGGTGCATGGGTGCATACAGTGCCAGAGCTGCATGATTTCTTTGTATATATGGCACCGTTTTTCTCTTTCCAGTTCACACAGCACAGCGCAACAACTTTACTTGCTGCAGTGGTGTAACAAAGGCCCCTGCAGCCCCCGCAGTGCAAGGAGACCCTGAGCTTCAGGGGGCCCCCTCAGCACAGTGCCTTGTCCTGAGAGCTACTAAGTGAGGCCGTAGGGGCTGCCCTCCATGTACTTTGCAGGGGGCCCCCCCTCAAGTTTCGTTACATTGTTTCATCTCTTAGTAAATCTGGCCCTTAGGTCTCTTGTTAATGATGGGTTGGTATGATAATCGATATTATTTGAATGGGTCATGCAAGGTTCGTTGTCTGAGTCTTAACTCTGCTTAACCATTCTATATCCTTGTCCAAATTAATGAATATATGTGGTTCACTCTTGGAAACCATCTTTGTTGGTGTTGAACACTGTACAAAGTGAGTGATTGATGTGTGGTAAAGTCACGTCTGTTAACAGTCAACTGTGGGAAACATTAGGCTGTCTTTCAGCAAAAGTTAGCATAACTGAAACTCTTTACCCCTATCAATTTAATTCCATCACACTTCTGCTCCAGAACTAATACACTCTTTGCGGTTTATATTCCTCAGCCCTTTCCTTTCAACTACCTAATTTCATACTTCAGTGATTATGAATTATTGGCCCGTTTATTAGTGATGATTGATGTCAGACGTGCATGATAACTTCTCGTCGTGTTACTAGAATATTTTGCATGCCACTATGAGATATCAGGCATCCACCTGTTTAAATGACTGTCTAGAAGTTATTTTGATGTCTGGTGGCTAGGCCTTAGGTAAATAAACCACAAAACAGGCAGGCTCAGGCTGAATGAAATAGCACAGTCAGGATGTTACAAGAAGAGGTAGAAAATGCCCTCTACACTAGGTTGATATGGTGGAGGTAAAAAGCATGCCCACCTCCATCTTTTGGACAATGGGGTGTACAAGAAAAACAGCCTTTCCCCGCACTTGGATTCAGCAGTGGAGGTATCTTAAAGGCACTATGGCTGCACCATGCAACTTGTGCTATTGAGCAAAGCAGTCGGTGTGGGTATGAGTAACAAGTGCGAGAGAGTAATTCATTTTTTGTATCTTGTTTGTATTAGGGTTTTCATATACACAAAAAGATCAAAACAGCAGTACAGACATTGGCATCATGACAAGTCTTTGCACAGCTCCAGTGTGCGCTGGATCGGGCGGTTTAGCCCCAGGATGCGTCGAGGGAAGCATGTGCATTAACCAGGCCTGCTTCAAATGCCCATTCTACGAACTGAGGTAGTGCTCCTGAACTAAGGAGGGGCAGAATGGGGGGTGTCCTTTCAGACTCAGTAATACGCGGGATCATACCTGTTGCTGAGGCATTGGAGACACAGGGCTGAGTTGCGGCGGTGACGCGGTGGGCTTTGTGAATCTGGCTGAGGAGTAAGGTTGCAGTCCAGTGTTCTTGACTCAGTGGACCGTGTGGTATTGTGGTGGGGAAGATCCTGTGGGTGCAATGATGTGAGCAGGGACACTGTAGGGTTTTGGATAGTGACTCGTCTTGGCGCAGTCAGCAGAGACGAGTGACAGAGGCAGGCAAAATGCGCATATCACTGGCCTTTGTGCCTAATTCATGGGGGGAAGGTCATTGTTCAGGGTGAGTTGGTTGAAGTGGTCAAGGAGGGTATGGGCGGCCTGTGTAGGTGCCAGACTTCTTCATATTGCAGCGCCTCACTCTTATCCTTCCCCCATTTCTTGATCCCCCCAATGCTACATCACATTGGATGGCGCACAGCTCTCCACTTAGGCTGCGGCCTCTTAGCGAGCAGGAGGGCCTTGCCAGAAAATTTTGCCCTCACCTTGTGTCTCTTCCTGCACTTGAATATGCTCAGAGCGCAAGCCTGCCATGTTTTCAGGTCTATAAGTTTGGTGACCTCTTGTAGTACGGTTTGGATGGAGCACCAGTAATAGGAGATGGCCAGGCAGGACCAACGCTTGTTCTGTAGATCCATGGAGACCAACCGGAATCGGGGGCTGTTAAGGTGTGCATGAGGGAATAAGCAGTTGAGCTGTTCTTGAATCAAAAAGCATTGCCTAGAATTGAGAATTGCATACTTTTAAACCGGGCATTTCTGGACAATATCTGAGAAAATTCCAGGGCCCATTCCCACTCTGTGTCATGTAAGGTCCACTCTATATTGTCCTCCCATTTGCCTCCTAGAACTGCTAGTGGGTATGCTGTATGTTTCCAGATGGCTTTGTTTATCTGTATCTGTACATTTGTATATCCACATTAGTAAATGGTTCCCAGTCCCCATGGGCAGTAGGGTCTGCATGACAGAGTGTGTCTGGAGCTCTTCATCCTACTTGGACCAGAGGATGTGGCAAGTGTGACCCAGCTGATGTATGTAAGAAACTGTCCATGCGAAATACCATGGTCAGAGACAAGCTGTTTGAAGGGGTGGAAGTGTCCTTCAGCGGTGCTGAAGGTTCGCTCATGCCAGTTCTTCAAGATGGAGGTGGAGTAGGAGCTGGGAAATTGCAGCAGGCTCAGCAGATGGAGCGCTGTGCAGTGTGATGGAATATAGCATGCGATGAAGTAAACCCTTGCAAGGCATTTGCAGGCAATTGTGACCTGTAGAGAACATGTGGCCCTGGGGAAGCAGGAAATTATGAAGCAAGTATATTGTCAGTGGTTTGGATCCATTGCATTTCTCTCCAATGTCCCTCCCTACCAGCCATCGCAATACCCACTGTAGTTGCGCTGCCGGGTAGTATGCCTCCAATGATGGGTTGCCAAGACCGCCTCTAACCAAATTGGAGCTGCAGCTTTCTCAGTGCTATGCAATGATGCTTGTCTCCCCAGATAAGCTCTGTAAGCATGGTGTTGAATGAAGAATTGCTGTGGGGGAACAACAGAGACATTTGCAAAGTAATAGAGTAGCCGAGGTAGGATTATCATTTTGAAGAGGTGTGTTTTCCCAGTTACAGCTAAGGCAGATTCTTACTTGAAGTTTAAGGGCATAGATTGCCTTCAGAGAGGTCAGTTGGGGGGGATAGATACAGACTCTGAGGTAGCAGACCATTTCATTTTCCTACCTACGGTCTCACCTCAAGTGTGGGCTTGTTGTAGCTAAGTGGGTACATGCATGATTTGGCCATGTTGCCGCCAACTGTGCAAATGCGTGAAGGTTTAGAATGGATGTGGTGAGGATGGAGCAAATGTTCTGGAGGTATAGGAGTAGATCTTCCACATATAGAGACACAGCATAAGTAGCACCGTCCAATCCAAGAGAAATAACCCAGTACCTACCTTCCAGGTGAAGCCTGGAAGCTAGTGGCTTCATGGCTTTCACGAATAAAAAGGAGAACGGGGTCACCCTGTCTGGTGCCCCTGCCTACTGAGAAGGGTGCAAAATAAGGTGAACAACGCAAACTCTGGAGGCAAGGCCAGTGTATAGCTGTTAGGTGTTGGCCAGGAGGCGCCTACTGATTCCCAGTCAGACCAGCATTTGGAAAAGATAGTCTCACTTAATTGTGTCTTTTCCAGATCAAATATTTGGCAGGCCGCGTGTGGGAACTGCATGGGGGCTTGGTCCATTATGTGAAACAGCTGTCAGATATTCTGAGATGTACTTTACCCTGGAAGTGAATTAGCTTGGGCAAAATGCGGGTATAGATGTTGGCCAATATTTTGCCCAAAATCTTATAATCCACACCAACGATGGCGATTGGTCGGTAAGATGATAGTTGGGTAAGGTCTCTGTCGGGCTTAAGGAGGGACACCAGGATGGATTCTCGGAGGAACAGAGCCAGTTCCCCGGTCTGCATGGCTTCATTAAATACCACCGCCAGTCTAAGGCCAAGGCATTTAGTGAAGGTGCTATAGTATTCAATCAGTAGCTCACATAGAACTGGGGTATTAATTCTGCTAAATCCTGTATGGCTTGTTTTTTTTAGGGATTGTGATGGGTGGAAGGTGAGGCCCATCAGGAGCAACTGCTTAAACGCCTGATGAGGGGGACACCTTATATATGGAGGTGTGGCATCCAACGAAAGCATTTAAGATGTCTTGCTGTGTGTACCGGCTATCTTCGGCTGGCAGGATCTCAAGGATCAGGTTCTAGCCAGCATCCTGCCATGCTGGCTACGCGAGAATGCGAACAGATTTCCCTACCACTCAATGCATCCTGGCAATGTAGGCATTGAGATTGAAGCAGCGAAGTCGTGATTTGAGGGCTGGGGAGGAGGGTTTTGTCTTCTGCTATCTCAGGACCTTTGAAGGCATCCTGGACAACAACCTTTTAAAGAGTGGGTATGAGTGTCTTTGCCTAGATGATCTCCTGCTCAAGTACTCTGCAGATCCCCACCACTTCCTCTCGGGACCACTTTGAACGCATCCCATGTGAGCACCCTTCTAGGTGCCGGGGCATGGTTCTCCTCAAAGTAACATCTGATATGTGTTTCCAGGGAGTCACAATATGCTGGGTCTTCCAGTGTCTCCTGGCACAGGTGCCATGTGTGAATCGGGGGGATTGGGGCGTTCCATGCGACGACCACCACATTTGCGTGGCAGTCAGAAATTATGATTCCCAAGTAATCAGCATGGGTGAGCGTGTCAAGGATGGAGGAGGAGTGCGCACAAGATTGCTCTATTTCTTTAACATGTTGCCATTGATGGTACCTCACCAAATGTTTCAGTAATTGGAATTGCTACTCCTGGAATTGTTTTGGGGAACAGGTAGGCGTAATGTTGCACTAACAAAATTACATCAGCCAGTAAGGGAGGGAAGGTTGCCTGCTCCTGATCTTGAATTTTATTATTTTGCAGCACAATTACAATAGTTAACCTCATAAGTGCTGCGCCCAGTCTAACGGCCGACGGCACCACTACCTCAGGAGTGCTGCCGTCGGCCGTTGGATGTTCCAGCTGCACCTGCGCAATGGAACATTCAGCACTGGAGCTGGACGTTCCATAGCAGCTAAGGTGTTAAACATGTGTGTTTACTGTCGAATGAACCCTAAGGAAGGTGTTATTGGCTCACCACCTGAATTTCAGGACTTACTGAAAGTCTTCTTGCTTCCTCGGCGCAAGCTGCCTGCAATTTCTCAAGAGCTCTTAGTGGCACAGCAGTGCTGACAATGTAGCCTGCAGCGAACCCAGTTGCTGGTGCCCTATTCGATTCATGTGCCTTTAAAATGGATAAAAATAGTGGCAGAGGTAGGAGCGCTAGCCGGGATTGAGAGGTGGACTTCTTCTGGGGTTAACCATGCTGGGGATTTATTTCGGGACACCATATTTCTTAGGTTTGAAGAGCTTACTGAAGAATATTATATACCCAGAGCATATTTTATTTTAGTACATAGGGCATTGGTTGCAACAATAAGACATTATTGGGGAAATTGAGATGCTGAACCTGCCATGAGTTAGAGCTCCAAATTAATAACGTGGACTGAGAGGAATGCAGCACATATTCCAGCTGTCTCTAGAAAAGCTAAGTTCAAATTAATTAATGTATATATCCTGCATAGTGCTTATTTAACACCTGGCAGTGTCAACAGGTTCTATGTTACTGCTGCTGCTGTTGCAAAATGCCGTAGATGTGGGGAATTGGGGGCAGAAATGTTTCATATGATATGGTCCTGCCGGGCTTCTGGAAGGAAGGAAGAGATTATATTAATGGGATTACCTTGAGGATATCAGCAAATTGAGTATGAACTGGAAATCGGCACATTGTCCTCGATTTGCTAGATGGCATAAAAAAATGATTAAATGGCAAGTTTGACGAGTGCTGTATTGTTGTGTGAGATAAAGAGAGGGAGAGGAAAATGTAAAAGGGTTAAAACATGGGAACACCTGGTGGATCGTTTGTTGGCCTGAGCAGGAGATGCAGGTTTGTTGAATAGCTCACTGAGTCTTTGTGGGTGAAAGAAGGTACATTTAGTTTAATTCATATACTGGTTGATATTGAGGACTACTGTGGTATACTTGATTATGTGGACTATTTTGGCACATCATTTTCGCCTACTTTGCTTGATAAGGGGTAACTGTGGGTGTGGGGGATTAATGTAGGTTTTATTGATGTTGTTAGTTGAAATATGCTTGAATGTTCGTGGAGGCTTGTCATATGGGATATATATGATTATCACTTATAAACTACATAATTTTCTGGGTATTTCTCTTAATAAGATCTACCTTTTAATCCATTTATTATACATATAATAGCACATCTTTTTAAATCTTTTTATTGAATACTATTTTAGTGCACATTAATTTTGATCTGTATTATATACTTGTCACTATTGCACTAAGGTCTATTTAAAGAAACCAATAAAAATGATTGAAATCTACATCTGCCAGCACCTTGGAAGAATACAATATCAAAGTCTACATATGGTTTCCACCCAAAGTGCTCAGCATTGCATTTGTTTCCTCTGACAATGGTAGTGATATTGTCAAAGCCATGGCTGATGGAGGAACCTTTGGAGTCCTATGTTTAGTGCATTACATCAATTGTGCAGGACTTTCTAAAAAAGAGCAGAAGTCAACAATATGCTGGTCACTTGTTGCTGAATATGCTGAAGTTGCTGAATTTGCTCTCATTGTAGTCATTATTTCAAACCCAGGATCAGTTGAGGATCATTCAGCATGTTAATGGAAACTGTGTAAAAACCTGTCCCTAAATCCCATCACCTGCCCATGTTCGGCGTGTGTGTGTCTGTCCTAGCCCCTTCCCTCCCTGGTCAGATTGATGAAAATGCCCCAATGCTACCATAGCCCTCTTTTGCTGCCCTTGCCCCCTCCCTTCAGCCCCTGTTCTACATGTGCATTCTGGCACCCCTCCCTCTTTGGTCTGTTGTGAAGCCCCTGCCCTACCCTTCCGCTCCCCTTGTGCATGCTCCTGTCCCCTCCCTTGCTGCTCTGTTGCTGCCACTGACCTTTGTTGTTGAATCTGTGCCTGCTGTGACGGCTGTGACGGATGAATGTATTTTTAAAAAAAAGTATTTGTAATACTGCAGTAATGGTTCCAGTACCGCAGTACCATAATGTTCCACGCTGCGTACCATGGTACAAGCTGTTTGGTACTGCAATACCCATCAACCAAACTATGGGCCTCATTTATGAGATTTTGCCGTAAGGAAGCCCAGCAGGACTTCCTGCTGCTCTTCCCTACGGCAAAATAAAAGGGCAGGAATGCGCCGCATATGCGCCGTATCTAAAAGATGCGCCATATTCCTGTCCTATTTCCCTGCGCTGGCGCACAATGGGCTGCCTGCGCCAACGCAGGCACCTTTGCACAATGGTGCAAGTGTACCTGCGTTGCGGGGATGATTATTTTTGTACAGGAAGGGAAACTTTCTGTAAAAAAATATTCACAAGAGCCTTTTCCTCTTTCTATGTGTGCTGCAGAATGCAGCACACATAGAAAAAGGAAAAACAAGGAGAAATAAGGATATTTCTCCCCGTTGCGCTTCCCTTACGCCTCCCGTGGGGAGGCATAAGCTTTTGGCACTGCCTCAGATTTACGATTTACGATCCGGCTTGATGGATTGGTGCAAAACATTCCAAGATAAAAGAACTTTCTTCTGGTGGAAACTTTGACTCAACTGTTACTATTCAGTGACAACCACCACCATATGTATGTATATATCATTTGACAAATATTTTTGAGACTTTCCAAAATAGTTTCATCCACATTATCTCCTCCCTGGAACATTTTGGGGAGCTCCATCTAGCAGAGGGCCAAGAAAAAGGGTTGTTTTAAAATGCATTTTCCCCATGTAATTTTCCATTAATAATTTAAACTCAGGTAAATTACACCAAATTTGGCAGTAAGCTAGACTTCTGCTCAGAAGTTTGCTTTTTGTAATGTGTGTGTGGGGATCAGTGCATTAATGTATATATATTTTTTAAAGGTGGAACTGGTGTATCTGTACTTCCCTTTTGCTGAGCCAGTTTCTGGCCCCATGAAACACATCACCTGGGGCCTGAGGATATGTTTGAATACTTTCCAATTGTATATTGGGAAGGAGGGTATTTGTGTCCCCCCCCTTCCTCAGTCAGATATTGTCCCTGGGCCCTCTAGTCCCTGGGGCAGAGGCAGTTGTGGTTGGTCCTACCTTGGTGCCAGATCAAAAAGTCTCCTGCCCGGTGAGAGCAGGTATCTATGTCCCTGGGCTCAAATGCGTGGCAGGGAGCAGTGAATTTGCACCCCATATTAGATCAAAAATGATGACTGCCCCTGCGGAGGCAGCAAATTCAGTGTTTCCACCGTCTGCTTGTGCCCAGAATGGGTAATAGGGACCTTGGGCATCCCTCTGTGGCTCACAATCAGATAAAAATTGTGGGTTCCCCGGGTGGGACTGGAGTACCCAAAATTGTTTTTTTTTACAAAAACATGACCACTGCCACTAGCACCCATGATAGGTGTTGGTTGGGGATCTGATGGGCCAAAGGGGCTTTGGTCCTCCCCTTGCTGGCCCCACCAGCATAAATGTTGTAGGCACCCACCATTAAAAAAAACAATAAAATCCCATGGCTGGCACTCACTGGCATCCATGACGGGTGCTGGCTGGGAGCTGGTGTGGCTGCAAGTACCTTAAGCCTCCCGCGATGGCCCTTAACATTATATATATTTGCTGGGTGCCCTGGGTGGGACATGGGCTACCCATAAAAATATACCACAGCAGGAATATGAAATGAGTGGATTGCCACATAATGTCCTGCAAGGGCTTTTTAGATTCATTTACAGTTGATTTTGGCACCCCGGGAAGCGCAGTGGCACACCAACCTTTTTTTTTAATGTTGTGGGGCAGCAGGGACCACTGGAACCCATTGTGATTGGTTCTAGGCTGTAGTTTGTGACCTGTGGAGTATTAAAGAAAGATTAAAGTTTATTTTAGCGACTGTCAATGACCCCTCCCTGCTCCCTTGAAAAGCAAAGTAAAGGAGAGTGGGTAGTCCAGGGCAAACCCCACAAACTGGATCGTTACCTGGAGGTCTACTTAGACCTCGTAGTACTCCCAATGGACAGGAAAATATAGATCCAGTTTAGGCTGCGTGGCTTTGCTTGGCCTCATAGCTATAAAGGAAAGCAAGGCAATGCTAAGTACTGCGTTGCCTTACTCTGCGTCAAGAAGGCATTCCATTGGCGTTGCCGTGGGTGTTGGATTTTGACACTACCCCAGATTTACAAAATCACATTAACCTGGGACAGTGCCAAAACCTTATACTTCCCCTGAGCAGGCAAAACGAGGAGAAATATTTTCATTTCTCCTCGTTTGTACTTTTTCCATATATGCTGCATTCTGTAGCACACATAGAAAGAGGGAAACACCTCTCAGGATTATTTTTGTGCAGGAAGGCTTGCCTTCCTGCTCACACACATCATGCCTGCAACAGAGGCACCCTTGCACCATGGCCTTGCTGCCTTGCACCAAAAGTTGACGCTAGGCAGAAAATTGTGCGCCAGTGCAGAGAGAAAGGACATAAATATAAGGTGCATTCCCGGCCTTTCACATTGACGTAGGGCAACACAGAAAGAAGACTCATGGCACTGCCCTATGCCAATTACTCATAAATGAGGCCCATTGATTTTAAGATCAGTAATCGCTTCACCATTGAATCTGTCCAGTACTGAGGAAACTAACTATGGCTTTGTGGAGGCAAACTACATATGCTTTATATGAACAACCTCAATAATGCGGCACATTGTCTGGCCTCTGGAATTATGCAACAATGGAGGGTTAAATTATGCAAGAGGACTGACTATATTTAGTGCCACGATAAGGAAAATCATGCAGCATTTTGTGGCACATATTCTAGCTGCATTTTCCTGTTTTTTGTAATTGTAACACACACTGAACAGTTCATCTATTCACAAGATCTTATTGAAAATGTTATTCACCATCAAATAATGATTTTGTTGTCAATGGAAGCTCGGGAAAACTAGTTTTTCTAACACTGTTTTATGCTATGCTATGCGGTTTTGCTATGCAGTTTTATATAGCGCACAATTACCCTAGCAAAAGGGCATCCCAGCGCTGAACAGAAAACAGCAAAAACAATAGACAACAAACAACAATTTACGAGGAAGGAAAGAGGGTCGTTTTGATTGCTTTACGAAAAGCCAGGTTGTTATCCATACTACGAATAGCAATGGGGAGCGCATTCCAAAGTCTGACTGCCAATACCCCAAAGGAGCGACCACCAGCACGAACCCTTGTCACCCGAGGAACAACCACCAAATGCTGGCCCGTGGATCGAAGTTGGCCGGAAGGTATGTAGGGTGTGAGCAGATTGGCTAGGATATCTGGGGAGGACAGATTTAGGATTTTAAAAGACAAGCAGAGAGTTTTAAACTCAATGTGTTTAGCTACAGGCAGCCAATGTAGCTGACAAATAGCACTGGGAGTGGGGCATGCCCTGGGCAAACCTAGAAAAGCTCTAGCAGCAATGTTCTGAACCCTTTGCAATCTTGTAACTTCTGCTTTGTTAACACCCAAATAGAGTGAGTTGGCATATTCTAATCTAGACAAAATAGATGCCTGGATAATCACTTGCCTCATTGCCGGGTCAGAGAACCCAGGCACTGGTTTAAGCCCCCGTAGGATACCAAAAATGCTCCAGCTACTTTCTTTGTGCGTGTCTGTTAAGCTAAGGGCGGAATCCACCCACACCCCCAGATTTTTTACCAACTGTTTGGGGGCAGGTGCACCACTCAACTTGGCAGGCCTCCAATGCTCACTCCACACCTCAGTGTTTTTCCCAACCAGCAGGACCTCAGACTTGTTAGCATTTACCTGAAGACAGTTGGCAGTCATCCACTCAGATATGATCTCTAAATCTCTCCGGAACTTGCATGCGCCCTGACCGGAGTCATCTGAGAGAGCGACAACCTACTGTGTGTCGTCCGCATAGGACACTGCTGTGAGCCCTTTGCTTTTTGCTACTGCTGCTAGAGGTTGCACATACACGTTAAACAGCCTAGGGCTGAGCCCTGCGGTACCCCATATTTGATGGTATGGACCTGAAAGGTCCTATCAGCAAGAAAGGAAGCAAACCACTCAAGAGCAGAGTCCCTGATCCCCACCTCCTCCAACCTCTGTAGCAGGATCTGGTGGGAGACAGTGATGAATGCGGCACTGAGGTCTAGCAAAATCAGTGCTGATGTACGACCCTCATCTAGGGGCCCCCTCAAATGCTCGGTCACAGCCAGAAGAGCTGATTCTGTACTGTGACCCGGCTGAAAACCGTTTTGGGAGGGGTCCAATAGGTTGTTCTCCTCCAGATAACCAGCAAGTATGGAATTAATGTAGAATTCCAAAATTTTGGAGACCCAAGGTAGGAGAGAGATGGGATGGAAGATCTCTGGTTTAGTGGTGTCAAGCTTAGGCTTTTTCAACAGCGGGATCACCCTCGCTTGCTTCCAAGCATTAGGGACTATTGATGCAAGCAGGGACTGATTGATCAAATGGCTCAAAAATGGTAGAAACACAGGCAATGATTTCAGAAATTGATCCGGTTTAAGGGGGGCAGCAGGAGAGCCAGATGTAATCTTATGGCAGAGCATAACTAGAGCTTCTTGAGAGATGGGTGGAAAGGGACCCAATGTATGATTACAAGAGGATCCAGACCTAAAACCCTTCTGAACCACTTGTTGAGGGAAGGAGTCATATATTGTGTCTACCTTCTTCACAAAAAAGGAAGCAAAGGTCTCACATTGAACATCTGATATTACAGAGGGTGTAAGAGTATCTGTCGAGGTTTTAAGATCCTTTACTATGGAGAAGACGCTTTTAAAAGGGTTGCTACTGTTTCTGATCAAATCTGAGTAGTAGGCTGCCCTCTCAGATTGGATCGCATTATGATATTTCTTAATTGCTAACTGGTAGCATCTCTTTAGCAACGGATCGTAGGCTCTTCTCCAGGCACATTCCAACTTTTTACAACCTCTCCGCAGGGATGCCAACCTGCCATTGAACCATGCATTAGCCTTAGTGCCACAACACTTAGACCACCTGGCAGGAACCAGGGAGTCCAGAGTATGAACAATCCAGTTCGAAAAAGCCAGCACAGGGTCAAACAGCATCTTAGGCGTGGTGGCAGAAAGGAGCTCATTAATTTTGGGTAATATCAAATTTATGCCATGGATACCTAAAGGAGAGTTTTTTGGGAACCCCCTTAGGCGGCTCGAAATCAGCTAGTGTCATAGACACTAGAAAATGGTCAGACCAGCATACTGAGGATGGGGCATGGACCGTGAGGGAGGATAGGTTAGAAAAGACCGGGTCTAATAAGTGTCCAGCAGAGTGCATCAACCCCTGGACCCATTGGGACAGCTGGCAAGCTGTCAGATCAGCCAAAAAGTTGGTAATTTCTACATCATGAGGATTATCCAGATGTAAATTCAGGTCGCCAATGATACTGAAATTAGAAGCTCTCATCGTTAGAGGACTTGAAACTTCGACAAGAGCGGCTCTAAACTCCTTAGAGGGTACTGGTGGGCGGTAGATTAATTGGCGTGAAACAAGATCCGAAAGAGACCACATTCACACCCCTCCACAGGCTCCTTTACCAGGGAACACATGTAGCCTGACTTAAATATTACCGCTATACCAACCCCCCTAGAGCCTCTGTTTAGTGTCAAGATGCTATATCCCTGGGGGAGAGCCAGGCCAGGTTCAACCACTGTGTCCTCGGTTAACCACGTCTCGGTCAAAAAAAGGACATCCGGGGAATCAGTGTGAAGTAGGCCATAGACATCCCAGTGATGTTTAACTAATAAGCGGCAATTTATCCTCAGTTTATTCGCAGATCTGTGGTCAGCATGGGGCTGATAAGGTGCAACCAGTGGCCAGGAGTTATAGCCACAGGATATACAATAAAATGGCCCTCATAGTGGCTGCAGGGTTGGCAACAACACAGGGTAGTTCCCTTCCGAATCTCATGAAGGTCAACCCCAGAGTACTGGACTATGTCTTTAGCAAAACCGGCAGCAAGCCTGGCGTCTGGCGACGTCCTGGCGCGGACGGGCGCAGATGGACTTGCCTTAGGCGTGCCTTCAGCGCGCCAGCGATGTGCCCGCTGAGCGCCCTCCACAGCATGGGTTTATCAAGACAAAAAAAAACAGAAATGCCAATCACAAGAATCAGGGAGCAACGGCCATGTCCACCGCTCAATGGGCACATCAGCCGCGGTGGTGCGGGGCGGGAGTGAGACAAAATTGTAGATTGGCCTGGAGTGCAAAACACAAGTAAGTGTCCCCAATTAAAACAGAGTTTAAAAGTTTAGCAACAGAAGAGATTTTTAAAACAACTTTCCATAAGCCCACAAAAGCAGCAACACAGTACAACAGACAGCTGACCTTAACTCGGTCCGCTGCGCGCCGGCCACGGCATGGGTTTATCAAGTAAAAAAAAATGGAAACGCCGATCGAGGAATCAGGGAGCTACAGCCATCTAACTTCAAGAGTGAAATAGTGTGGTGTACAAAACGTGTGCAGAAGTAGACTTCTTTCATGTTGAGCACAGTTATTTGTTAGAACTGGTCTCCTTTTTCGGTTTCATTTTGCATCCAAACTTTAGCCCTTAGAAACGCATGCTTAAATTAAGAAAGAGCCCTACAAGTAATATTGTATACTACATTACTGTTTTATGTAAGTGTCCCATATCAAGGTACTGTAATATTAAGATTTAAGACCTTAAAAAGAGAGGTAAAATATTTGGAACGTTTCTGTATTCTGGGTGCCCTCACTAGAAACAATAATCTGAGAACAGAATTTCTAGTAGGAGTTTGCATGAAATCCACTCAGTTTGAATTACAATCGAGTGTGTAAGGCTTTTTTTCAGGATGGAGACAAAAAGCCTATCTCCAGAAAATCAAATAAGGACAATAAATAGACGGTTTCTTCACTGGGGTGCTGGGGTGTCCCCACCCTGTTGTTTTGTTGCCTCCAGTAGACCCCATATATCACTCAGAAACCATTTCAACTGTGCATTGGGGGCGAGCCAATCCTTGTGCCGCTCTAATGCTGTTTACTCAGCAAGGGAGCAGCGTTTAGATTGGCTCAGAAGAAGAGGGTTGGAACTGGAAGGCCGAGCTAGTGCTCATTAAACTCACAACTTCCTCCATGTATGCCCATAGACTGGAGGCAGCAAGTCAGAAGTCAGACAACGGGAGTGTTCACTCTTCTCTGCAACTAGTCGACCCGGTGACAGTGAGTTACTGACTCACCACTGGTAATTGTACCTTAACTTACTTTGAGAACCAGGGTTTCCAAAGACGTTGTGACGCCACAGATGCGGGATGCCCTCAGAACTTGAAGATGTATGGGCAAGCCGCAGGGCCGTGTGTCATCATAAATCGATATGCCGCTGTGACTTCTTTTTAGCCTGAGTGGAAATTTGGGTGAGAATGGGTCAGCTGCTGGCGGGTGTTCCTTCAGCAGGGTCGGACCTAGGACTGTGTAGGCAGAGAATTATGAGTCTGGTAAGGGTAGGCCGATAGCAGCCTGGGCCTGCTGCTGTTTACTCTACCCAGGCCAGAAGGAACAGCCACACCCAGGATACTTGTAAAGCACAGCAGATTTCCATGGTAAGAGAGCAAAGCTGTTGGTACATTTACATGTTTAAAAAAGCTATCACACAACAATTTTTTATTTCACTTAATTTTTGTATACGATAGGGGTGAGAGTATAAATGAGGTGATGCTTCGCCTTCGCACTGTAGGTTTTGATTCAATGGACATGTATACATTTTTTAGATAAGGGCACAGTGCCAATAATGTGAAACGATCTAAAGAAATTTCCCGCACTCCCTCAAGGCAAACAGTGGAGTGATAATACATGGCACGTTTTGCAATGGAATGCAAACACGTGGATAATTTGCTGCAGAAGTGGCACAGAACATTGCTAAAAGTTAACTAAACGATGTACACGGGCTCCTTGTCTAAATTAAAGCACTTGAATTCAAGTTCTACATTACAATCATCTGTAAAGTAAAAGTTTGCTCAGGAATATGCTGTTCATAATGACTTCAGCCTAGTAATAGTTTAGTAATTTCAGGTTAAATAATTTCAAATGTTATTTTATGGAACATTTCATTTTATATTAATTTGATTTACATGACGTTATGTTGCATTATGGTAATTATATTTTGTTATGTAATATTGTTTCATATGTTCATTTCATGTTATTTTATAACCTTTCTATTGCACAAACTACTAGCTGAAAAATCTCTAGGTTTATTATCTGACTTATCTGTAGGTTTACAAAAATGTCCAAAGCTTTACACATTAGCTTCTTGTCACTTGTGATTAAGGTACCAAGTAGTAGCATGAAAGAATGCTATAACGAGAGCTTATGGGTCACTCTGTTGCTTGTTCCCAATAAAAGTCGCCCCCTTTCTGTATATTATGCTCTGTTGTTAGGTTTTTCCCATTTATGTGGTGTGCATTCTGCCATTAGTTTGTGCTCACAGTACTACATAATCATTAAATCAGCTGTTCTTGTTGGATGAGTAGATGCAGTAGAAAACAGGATGTTCATGCTCTACACAGTACACGTAGACTCCAGATGCATGTTTTGCAGAATATATGTTGTAATTGGCTCCTGAATGACATGTTGGTAGGGCCAGACTGTCCATTCTGTCATATTGGCATTATCTCTTTATATCATACTCACTCTGTTTACCCAGTTTGCTTCTCTTTTTCCATTTTCCCCTTGTTCCTCTCCCTATCTGACTGTGAGGTACACTTTGTCACTATCATTCCCCAGTCTATGCTTCTTTGTCTCTTTTTCCCATTCTTTATTTTTCCCAAAGAATTGCACTCTTCTCTTTTTCTCAATGTCTTAGCCCACCTTCCTCTGCCTAGCTTACCTTTCTTCCTTTTTTCCACTTCTGTCCACTAATTGTCCCTGCATTGCCAACAAGTCCACTGTAAACTCTGGGCTATCCAATCTTTCCTTGTCTCTTACTGAATCTACAGTCTCTTTGAACCCCAGACTGTGGGAGGATAGAGTTCATCATTTCACTCAATACCCAGATGTTCACTGAGACACTCGGGCCCGATTCACAGAACTAACTTAAGACAAAATCCTAAACTTACTACCATTTTGGTATTCACAGAAGGCACTTACTCATTTTGGTATTCACAAAAGGCACTTACTCATTTCGGTATTCACAGTAGTTAGGAGTCCTAACTTAAAGACTCCTAAATGCCTTCTGTGAATACCGAAAGTCTTAAAGTTAGGATTTTTCTCAGTTTAGGAGTCCTAAATATAGGACTCCTAAATGCCTTCTGTGAATACTGAAAGTCGTAAAGTTAGGATTTTTCTCAGTTTAGGAGTCCTAAAGTTAGGCGTCTTAACATTACTACTCCTAAACTGAGAAAAATCCTAACTTTAAGACTTTCGGTATTCACAGAAGGCATTTAGGAGTCCTAAAGTTAGGACTCCGAACTTCTGTGAATACCGAAATGAGTAAGTGCCTTCTGTGAATACCAAAATGATAGTAAGTTTAGGATTTTGTCTTAAGTTAGTTCTGTGAATCGGGCCCATGGGGCCCGATGTTAGATCATTGATGTTTGCATCTTGAAAATTGCATTAAATTGCGAGTCGCACACATCAATGTACAACAGTGTCAGAGACACTGTTAGCGATTCCTAATGGGGTTGCAAATTGCATGCCTTATGCATATTAATGAGGCACTTGCAATTTGCGACCCCATTAGGAATGGCTGACTCTCCCAGGTATGATGGCCTGCTGGGCACAGCAGACCTCCATGTCTGGGACTGCTTTAAAATAAAGCTTTTTTTTTTTTTAAATACAGACCGTTTTCCTTAAACGGAAACGGGATGCATTTAAAAAAAAAAAATACGTTTTCGTTCAATTCTCAAAGGGCAGGTAGTAGTCCCTGGGACCACTGCCTGCCCTTTAAAATATTTTCCCCAGCATTTTCACAAAGGGGTCCCATGGGGACCACTTCGCATTTGCTAGTGCTTTACAACCCTTCTGAGAAGGGTGGTAAACTGCAACAGTTTTGGGACTGCAATTGCGGTCACAAAACAGTCTTACATAGGGCTCAGACTCGCTATTAGGAAGGGATGCCCTTGGAACGCCCCTTCCTAATAGCAAGTCGCTAATCCTATTTAGCGAGTCGCCAAAAAATAGCGACTCGCTAAATCGGGTTAGTACATGGCCCATTGTATTTTGCATGCGCATACGGGTCGCAAACCCATTTGCGCATGCAAAATAGGGTCGTACATCTAGCCCAAAGACCCCATGACACATGAAACATTGACTCACCAATAGACCTGGCTTGCATTCTTAGTCCTGGCTAAAATATTTTTAAAAAGCCTGCTGTAGTCACAGTAAAAAAACTAAACAAAAAATGTTGCTTTATAAATATAGTGCATCTATAAGATAAATAATTCAATGTGTGAATATTCACTGTACACTAGAGATGTAAACGGCCCCTCATCATCATCATATGAAATCTGTTTATTGATGTCATAACTACACTTTCACAATTGCCTTACTAAAATTTTTGCTTTCTCAAATTTGCTTGAAAATGCATCATTTGGCCATCCTTTTTTAAAGAAATTCTCGGGAGGAGAACCCCACCTGAACCACCCTATGACGGTTAGGCTCGCTCGCCACAGGTCACTCATCTCGAACTTTTATCCCCCACCAGTTTCAAATGTCACTGCCCACCACTGTAAATAGGCAATAGTTTCACTGAATAAAACAACAACAGGGTTTTTAGAGTAACGTTTTGCAAAATGTCTGCAACTCTGTCTCATAACAGGTGTAATCATTCGTTTAGTAATTTTTAAGAAAAATTTAAGAAAGAAAAGTTTTAAATAGAAATCTAAAGATTATGAAGCTGATAGTGGAACATATTGCACCTACAGCGTGGGGTATATTTATTAGGAGGTTTTATGCGCGTTTGCACCCTGCATTGTAAAAATTATGTACCCACTCAAAGTCACTTTGTGTGGCTTTATAAATCTGGAGTAACGCAAAACACAGCGCAAATCTCTGCATTGCATTACTCTTCCCTGGGAGGGAGTACCAGGGGTGTTGCGTGGGTGTTTCCATGCAACGCAAATGGCTTTTGACGCATTCCCAGATTTACCAGAACTGGTAAACCTGGGAATGTGCCAAAAGTTATCCCTTTCCAGGGGAGGCATGACAACAAGAAATATCTGTATTTCTCCTTGTTTATTCCTCTTGCTATGTGTGCTTTATTCTGTCACACACATAATACAGGAACATGCCTCCCAGGATAGTTTTTGCACAGGAAGGTGCCCCTTCCTGCATAAAAACATCCATTCTTGCAACACCATAGTGCAAGGGTACCTACATTGGCGTAGACTGCCAAAAGGGCGGCGGTGCAAGGCAAAGGATGGGAATGAGCCATGTTGCCTAAAATATGGAACATTCCTGTCTTTTCACAGTCACGCAGTGCAGCACAGGTAAGGTGACTTGCTGCCGGAACTATGTGATTTTCTCATAAATCAGCCTTTCAGTTCATAAATACGGAAAAAACACTCTGGCCATGTAATCCCAAAGTTTCAGTGGCGATTCATGCTAAATACAAAGAACACAGGCCCTAATACAATATTATCTTCTAGTAAAGTAATTTAACATTTTACCATTTTAACAATGATTTGCTACTTAAGTAAGATACTGAAACTGCAGCCTCGTTTGTTGACATTCTTTAGTGCAAAACCTAACAATTGTATTTCTGAAATAGGAGCCTGCAAAGAACTGAAGGTCAATCTGTGCAGCATAGTCTCACTCTGAATTTCCTACCCAAAACATTTCAATAAGTGTACATTTGCTGCTAAATAGGAATGATGTAATAAAGGTGCAGGTTGTTGTGTCTTGAACTGAGCTTGGCTAAGCACAGCTCGAGCACTCAATACTGGGTGAGTATTTTCCTTTGATTGTTCACTAGAATTTTATGTAGGGATTGGGAGAGTAGGGTTGGGACGAGAGTTGAGAGAGGAGCTGACTAGCGGCTGTGTCCATACTTCCCTTGCAATATGAGGGTTTAAGCTAAATAAAAGTTAGTTAATTACTTCAAGCGTGGAAGTATTACCTTCATAACACAGGTTGGTTTCATTAACTCGTCTCTCCTTAAGGTCCTCAACCGTTGGGCTTCTTTGAGTAGGTTTTTGTGCTAACATCATGAGTGTGTAGACGATAAATCAAATTCTCAGTGCAATTTTGGTTGCTATCAAAAACTATTTTAAAAAAAATTCTAAATTTATATAGAGCACTTTTGTGTTGATGGACACATCTTTGACTCTGATGCATGTGACCCTCACCTGAAAAGCCATCCTCCATTGCTTTACTGCAATGTGGCTGTCTTCCCATTCCACTCTGATGGCAGGCAACTCTAAATATGGCAGACAGATGTCTGCCATACCAGTGTTGATAGTTTTATATGTCAACGGTGGACTGGGAAAACAATTATAGAATATTGCGAACTGGACTATGGGCCCTACTCCATCTTGACGGATGGTGGTCCTTCAGGCCCAACTAAATATGGTGGACAGAATTCTGTCAGTTTCTCAATGACCGAGGAAAGACTACCTGTATTTCAAACTCTAAATTGACCCTTTAGTGTATTAATGTGGTAGCCTTATGTAGAAATATCTTTTTCAGCCACAAAACAACTATGTTACTTCAGTCAATGGGCTAGCAACACCTACAACTCCCCACGCTTACCACCAAGGGCGCACACCATACCCCCCACCATTACTTTGTTCCCCCTCCTCCTCAGAAAGATGGTAAAACTCCAACTTTTATCTCAAAATCATACTGCCAGTGCAACAGGCTTCCATAATATTTTATGAAGGTGAAGATGCTGTTCTCTGTTGTTGTACTGCATGGACCTTTCATTAAACAATCGTGTTATCCCAGCAGCGCATCGCGCTGTTAGGCGCCTTGTATCCCTTTGGTTCTGTACTTCAAGATGGGATTAGCGATATGACTCATGCCCTGGGATGAAGTGGTTCACAGGTTGCCACTAATCGCTGCTTCTAGGCATTCGATGCATAGGCCCGCACCAAATCCTTTAATCTTAGAATAAATTGAATGTTTCATGGAACCAACAGTTGCTATTTTTACCTCAAAGAGAATCTACTCGAGTAAGCTCAATAAAATGCTTAAGGCCAGTTTAGAGTTGTGTCAAAAATGTATGCTTTTTCTCAGTTGAATTGCAAGTGTTGCTTGCTAACTTTTCTGGAGTCTCTGAAAAAAAGTGATCACATGAACATGTAATTTAGCAATACAGATATTTCACAACTTGTATTGCAGAATATCCCTGTCTATAACCCTGAAAAAGGCACAGCTTCAGGATTCACGTGCTCTTTGTAATATTAGGAACCACTGAGTGATGCATTAATGTGTTGAATTAATAATTTGCAAATTGAACCTTTTCTTTCAGGACAATCCAAATTAAAATGTTTTTGAGAACGTGCATAGTTGTCCAGTTTTCATGCCAGATCAATATCGTACCTCATTTACTATATTTTGATGCACAGCAGCGCAGCAAGCCTTCCAGCTGAGCTTTCGTGCATCACAATAAAAGTGTAGAAATGAGCCATATCTACAGGATACTGTGCATTCCTGCCCTTCTTCTCTGCTCCGGCGCACAAACAGTAGCCTTGTGCCAATGCAGACACCCTTGTGTCATGTTGCAAGGGTGCCTGGTTTGCGGGGATGATTGTTTTTGTGCAGGAAGGGACTCCTTCCTTCATAAAAGCAACCATTGATGTAATTTTCCTCTTTGTATGCGTTTTGCAAAAAACAAGAAGGAATACAAGTATTTCTCCTAGTTGCGCCACTCCTATGCCTCCCCTGAAGAGGCATAGGATTCTGACGTATTCCCAGTTTTCGAAAATCTGGAAATGTGTCAGGTTCCATGGATTTTGTGTGGGAACACCCACAGCAACACCCATGGAACACCCCTTTCAAGCAGAGTATTGCGTGAAAGGGGCCCATATTTACAAGGCCATTAAAAGTCACACAGGGTGACTTTACGTGGCCTTGTAAATATGGGCAAGCCCATTGCGAACCTGGTGTGTTGAAAAAAGTGACTAACCGGCAGCGCAATGGGCTTGCAAATGAGGTCCTTCGTTTTTTGAGCTGCGGATGCCACACCCCTCTCTCCAAAGTGTGTTATGTCGCAAAATGCACTGAAGGCAAGTTCTCAAGGTCTGGACCCAGTTACATGCACTGTATGGCAAGGGTAAATTTGCAGAGAAACTTGATTTACTACTGTTTTTTACATAGTGTATTGGCTTGCTTTTGTGATCAATTTTCTTTGCAGTGTTGTTTTATGTCAGCTATAAACAATGTTTGTGTTTTATTAACAAATAAAAAGTGCAAACAACGATTGTGTCTGCTGCAAACAGCACCGGTTACCAGGAACTGACATGTAGCCACATAGCACTCACTCACCATATGCAATACTCTGTTCCAGCTTTTAATTTGAGGTAATGTATCAGAGAATGGTCCTCGACCAATGCCAGTCTTCACTGCTGTATCAGTGTAACTGAGTGACATAGACTGTGAGACCCTCAAGGAGAACAGGACGAGTAAGCGAACATGCTGTTCTACTGCTGACATGAAGAGTCTGTGATTTAAGCGCTCAGTTCTGAAATGTACTATAAAGTGCTGCTCACAAGTTTAAGTCCCTTAAAGTGTGGCACAGATATATTCAGTGCCATTTAAATGGTCTTTTCCAGCATATAGGTATGTCATTGTTGTATAAGATCAAGTTGATATGATCTTTTAGGCACTATAGGAGAGATATTGCCCTTAATAATTTCTATTTCATTGCACACTTTTCCAAAATTGTTTTGCTATTTTTATTGCAATTGGATATTTGCACGCATATGGTTCCTTCTGGAACGGTTTTCCAAGTCAGTTAGTTTCCAATTGGTATCTTCTCTTATTTTTTGCAATGCTGTGATCCTCGCCTTCTGTTGAACTAACTGGTCTTCCATTACTGATATCCTCTCCTCTGCTTCCCCAATCCCGGTTGATATTTCAGTACATGTCTTGGCAATTCGACGCACAGTATTTTGAAGCTTACGGGCCGCACCCTGGGTCCGCAGGCCTTCAGCCTTAGTTTCCTCTCTATGTGCCATTATCACCCTTTATATCGTATTGAGCATAATTTCGCTATCGCCATCGAGCTTTGCAACAGAACTATCAACAGCGCCTTCGCCGTCCGGCTGAGAGGAGAGTGAACAGTCCCATACCAACGGGCCAGTACGGGTCGGATTCTCTTTCAGAGAGGGATTTCCAGAATCTTGTGTTTTCCGAACTGTCTTCTGATTCATAGAGAGCTCAAAGCTTGGATCATCTTCGTCTCGCTGAGAGCTATTTTCATCCGCCCAATCACCAAGAACACTCTCATTCTCATTCTCATTCTCTGAGAAGTTGGAGATATCAGACATTGAATAAAACTTCCCACCAGAGCCACCGGATTCCATATCATTCAATATCTCCTCTACTTGATTTTCAGGTTGTTGTGGTTTATGTTGACCTCTCACCGCCTTCAACACTTTAGACCCGGAATTGAGGCATACTAGCAAACCAGAGTCAGCTCCCGCCACCCTCTCACAATTAGTAGCCAAGCTGTTAGTTGATTCAGTAACACCGCTTGGTACCGCTGTTCCTGATCTTTGGACTGGGTAAGAGTGGTCTGCTTAGTTCAGACACTCTGTTCATCACCACCCCCTTTTCTGAATCGTTTTTGGCCACTATAGGTGTGGCAGGGTATACTAAGACATGAGTCCCTTTCTCACTGCATCATCAGGATTCAAGCAAGCCGCGCCGAAGACAGGTGAAATGCCAGTAACCGGTCCCCGGTAGCTTGTCTCCTTTCTGGTGAAGAATTGGCTTGGTAGTTTAGTCTGCCCTGTTCCCATGATGCACTGGGCCAGGGACAGACTCATTTGCATATAGCCAGGTTCTGAGCTGGGATGGTGCAGTGAGATAAATAACGGTGATGGATCAAGCCCTGATCTTTGGACTGGGTAAGAGTGGTCTGCTTAGTTCAGACACTCTGTTCATCACCACCCCCTTTTCTGAATCGTTTTTGGCCACTATAGGTGTGGCAGGGTATACTCAGACATGAGTCCCTTTCTCACTGCATCATCAGGATTCAAGCAAGCCGGGCCGAAGACGGCTGAAATGCCATAAACCGGTCCCCGGTAGCTTGTCTCCTTTCTGGTGAAGAATTGGCTTGGTAGTTTAGTCTGCCCTGTTCCCATGATGCACTGGGCCAGGGACAGACAGATTTGCATATAGCCAGGTTCTGAGCTGGGATGGTGCAGGGCGAATTTTGCGGATCTCGCGTTCGCGAATTTTGCGGATTTGCGAACTCGCAATCCGCAAAATCCGCGAATATCCGCGAATTTGCGGATTTTTTTTTTTTGTGTGTTCGCAATTGTTTCTGCCAGTTCGCGAGGATTTGGTACTAGTTCGCAATTGCGAACTTACTTGTCGGCTCGCAACGGTCGCGACTATGTTGTTTCTACGTCTGGTTCATCATCACAGCCTCCCAGCACCCTCTGTTTTACCACTGGCACCCTCTCTTTGACCCATGCCACCCTCTGTTACATCAATGCCACCCTCTGGTTCATCATCACTGTAGAAGATGGGGGGGAAAAGCAAGCCCACCTGCCCTGCTTGAACTGACATGAATTAATTTGGGGTTAGTTTATTAACAACACCTGCCCTGCCCCAACTGACAATAATGAATTAGGGGCTAATTAATGTGTCACTGAAAGAATTTAAAGTTCCAGCCTGCGGGAGCGCCGGAAGCGGTGGGAGAAGGTGTGCTGGGCCATATCCCACCTCTACGGGGTCCAGCGCACCTACAGCCAGGTCACCCATCGCTGGACGGACCTCCTGGACCGCGAGCGCGACCTGCTGGACCAGCTCGGGTAGTAGTAGCCATTTAATCACTCACTACTATGATGTTTTCTCCTGCTCTGTGTTGTTGTATTGCAAATATTTGTTTTTTACATGGAGCAAGCCAATAATGCCGCTGATGACGATTACATTGTAGTTAAATTATATTTCAAAATCTTCTGTGCATTTCGGGTGCACTGCTCTCCTTCTCAGTGGCGTTGCTACTATGCTTATTTGTTTTCTATTTCGTGGTCTCATTGGCCTGAGTAACTGTTATGTATGAGTGTACTTTACAGAACTGCGTATTGCTAGACACTAGGGGGCAGATTACATTTACAAGCCCCTTGCGCCACGTTTACGTTGCCTTGCGTGACGCAACAGCGGCGTAAACGTGCTGCATCCCTGCGAGTCATTTACAGCATGACGCATCTAGGGAGATGCGTCACGTTATAAAGCCATGGGCCTGCACCACAATGGGTGCGTTCCTAGTACGCAGGGTGGGCGGTCCAGCGGCTGTGCGCCTCGCAAAATTGCCTGCGTGAAATCTACAAGATTTAACGCAGGCACTTCTGCGACGCTGCTACGTCAATTCAATTCCTTATGTCTGCTCGAAGCAGGTGAAAGGACTGACACAGCATGTTAAGTATTGGGTGGCCCTGAGCATTACTGGAGTTGCATTGCGTTGGCGACGTGACTCCAGCGATGCGCCGCTCTTACGTGACGAGATGCGTCACGCAAGTGCCTACCCTTGCGCCAGGGCGCGCCGCTTTGTAAATGAGGCACATCTGCCGTGTCGCAAGGGTAGTTTTGCGTGACGCATTTGATCTGGCGCATCTCTGGAGATGCGCCAGAACGCGTAAGTAAGTATGCCCCTAAGGGGCAGAATTGCAATTACCGTCGCATCCCTGCAAAGTAGCAGGGATGCGCCATTAATTGTGCGGCCCGCTACCACCACCAAACATGGTGCGCCGTATTTGCAATGCGGCGCACCATGGGCCCAAAACGTCACCGAAGCTTTACTGCTGGAGTTGCGTCGCAACGATGGCGCAGCTCCATCAATGCTCTGGGGTACCCTATCTCCCCAATGCTGGGTCAAGCCGTACGTCTGCTTCAAGCAGGTGCAGGGTTTGTGTGACGCATCATTGTCCTAAAGGTGACTGATTGATATTTTGTAGATTTCCCTCAGCCACTATTAGGATGTGTTCCAGCGCAGGAATGCCCTCCCTTGCGCTGGAACGCCCCCTGATGGCGCAGGGCTTTATAACGGGATGCATCTCCCAAATGCGTCACGTTGTTATAATATTATACGCCGCACCATGGCGCCCTTTTTTGTTTAGCTGCTGCGTCACAAAAGTCACGCAAGAACGGCACAAAAGAGCCGCAAGGGCTTAAATCTGCCCCTTCCTTTGTACCCCTGACAATAAGAAAAATAGTGGCGGTGGATTGATAGTTTGACTATTTAAATGACTGGTAATGTAGCAGGCAACTGTTAGTGTTGTCACTGATCTGACTGAAATCACAATGGAGTTTGTCTGTCACTTTGCGTCTTGCCTGCGGACTGCTGCCTGCCAGTCCTAGGTGAACGTTTCAGTACTTTGTTTAGTGAGTTACGTGACTTTCGAAGTCACAGGTCCGCAAATAAATGAAAAGTAACCATAATCAATATAATTTCGCGGAAATATTTTGTTATTGTTCTTTTGAAATGTTTGATTTGGTTGACATTGACAAGCAACAATCATCCATGTTTTCTGTTCTTTCTTTCATGTTGTACGTCAGCTCCCCCCAGGGGCGAGAGGAGGACACAGGAGCAGCAGGCGGCGGATGCTGTTCAACAGGGCCAGGATCGGGCAGGCGAGGGCTCCTCTGCTGGCCCCAGTAAGTTTTCATTTTAGACTAGTACCTATTTTTCCTAGCGTTCCTCATTTGACTTTTTTCAAAATTGTCTTTGCTCTTCTTGTAGACTGTATCTAAATTCTTATCCTGCCTCTACTATGACTCCCTGTGGTATTACTAGATTATTCTTATTAGTCTGTCTGTGTAGCTAACTAAGATTGCACGGTTGGCGAAACTCCCATGATTCTAGTCAGCAATAGCTCTATCAACTTAGTGCAGTCCTCTGGGATTGTCCATAATGTCTTTTGAAGTGTTCTATCTGGACTCATGCTTGCAAAAATTGCAAAACCTTTCGCTCAGTCACTCTAGTCTGGACCAAAAAACACAGATTGTATTTAAGTTTAAAAGCTTTATTAAAAGTAAACACATTTATTAAAATGAAGTCATAATAAAACTAAACGTTTAACTGATAATGGAAAAGTGGTTAGTGCTGACGATTAATTGAAGACATTTCTTGTGGTCGAGCCGAGCTCTCACCTGGTTTCAACTTGATCTTGTTGTTAGAAGTCCATCTTCTGTCTGTGTGGAGAAAAATGGTGCGTGTTAAAAAAACAGCCTTCATCAGTTGTGCCAAAAAGTGCAGCAAGACAACCTTCCCTGGAAAAAGGGACATTTTTTTTAACTTTAACGTAGACAGTCACAAATTACATTGTTTTCACATGTCTTCATTCCTAGACCAAAGACTAGTGAGTGCTTTATTCTAACATTCTTAAATGTACTTTGTAGGTGGAACATCTGGTGGCGGGGCCAGTGTGGAGGTGGTGGTGCTCGACACGGAGGCGGAGGGCGATTCTTCAGGGGAGGAGGCGGCGGCTGTGAGAGTTGAGACGGTGGTGGTGGCGGCCAGAGGTAAGCTCTTATATATTCCTTACTTATTGAGATTGAAGACTAGCTGGGAAGGCAAGAATATGAGATGCATGGCTGGGTGAATGATGAAGCAATGATGGGTGGAAGGACAACAGCCTGGGTGGGTGACACAGAAACTGTATGTGTCCATATACCTGGATCATGCTACTATCTGACTCTTAGATAGCATATGTGTATCTAGAGCAGGGGTACTCCTAGTATGGCCCGCGGGCCGGTGGTGGCCCGGCAAGCCTTCCTTGGCGGTGCGCAGACCTTGCAGACAATCACTGCTTGCTCCCCCGGCCCCCACAGAGCAGAGGCTTTTTTGTATTTCACCTGTTAGCGCCCCTGCATCTCCACTCTGACAATCACTGCTCCCCCGGCCCCCACAGAGCAGAGTGGAGATGCAAGGCCACAAAGAGGTGAAATAGAACAAAGCCTCTGCTCTGTGGGGCCGGGCAAGCAGTGATTGTCAGGGTGGAGAAGCAGGGGCGCTACAACAAACAAAGCCTCAATAATATGTTCATGGTCTTTTAAAGACCTGTTAAGTACTTTGGTGTTGTTGTCTGTGTGTGCGCGTTGAGGAAGCGGTCTCAACCCGGGCTGAAGGCTGACACAGATAGACACACACACAGTGAGATGACAGAGGGGGAGGGAGAGGGAGGGCAGGAGGGAGAGAGAGATGGAGGGAGGGCAGGAGGGAGAGCAGGAGGGAGAGAGATGTATGTAAATGCTGGGTCTGGTGGCTCAGTGGATGAGGGCATCTGCTGCAGGGACCTGTGTGCAACCTCATGGTCACAAGTTATCGTTTTGCTTTAGCCCCGCCCCCTCTGACTCCGCCCCCACCAGTGCGGCCCTCGGCCCCAAACTACACTGTAAATGTAGCCCCTGAGAGAAAGTTTGTGAGTACCCATGATCTAGAGAGAGTAGACGGTCAGTGGATGAACTAAGTGTAACTTTGAAGAGCATGTAACACTGCACCCGCACGTCCGTTCCAGTGTAGGAAAGGCAAGGAAAAGAACTTTTAATTTTGTCCAAATACTACCATAAATAGTAGCAGTAGTTTGTATTGCAAGCACTGCATAGATCCGGTTATTATGGTGGCCACTCCCTACCTCTCTTAATAAGTTTAGTAGTACTCAGTCATTCATGTGTGGATGTATCACTGGTCACTCAATAAAAAGCAAAGCACCTAAAGTCATCCCATATATAAGCAAAAACATCCCATGTGAAGTGATAGATAATCAGATTATTTATCTTCTTCAATTTTCCATTTCTAGTACTCATTTCCACTGTAGGGTGAAAGTTAAATTAATTAAGCAGTAGCCCTTGAGTTGTAACAGAGTATTCTCAGTGCCACCCGTACTAGAAAAGTAAGAGCTTCACCACCTGCATGTACTGGACGGGTACAGTAACGCAACGGCAACGCAAGTCTAGGTCACTCCTCATGGCGTGCGTCTCTTTTTCTCGGGTGCAAGTTTACTGCGCTGGCATTATGCCGGCTTGCAGAAAATAACGTACCAATTTTCCAAAACAAGAGATAAGAAGAAGAATAAGACTGGTGTACTTTCATAGTCGACTCCAATGGAAGTCCACAGTGCTCGTAGAATTTGTTCCTTAAACTCCCACTAATGTTAGAGCAAGGATGAAGAAGTGTGAGGTTAGATAGATACTGGCCTCAATAGTTATGTAATGCGCTTGCAAGTTGCTAGTTGTACTGCAACACAAATTTCTGCTGAATGATTGAGTTAATCTTAAAGAGCATTGGTTACAGACTATGTCTTTCTTTCTTCATATAGGTTCTCCTTCCAAACGAACAAGGAGGAAGGAGCTGGCTAGAGCGGCCCGGCAACGGAGGATCGAGGCCACTGTTGCGGAATATCGGCGGCTGGTGGCCCTGGAGGACGAGGAAAGTGTGCAGTCGACAACAACAACAACGTCGTCTGCATCGGCCTCCGTGGCCCCACGGGCTGCCACCCAGCACAGTGGTCCACCCAGACTGAGCCGGGCTGCCAAAGGCAAACGCCACCGCCGAGCAGCAAGGCCAACAGCTGCCTCTCACAGGCATTGCACCTGCAAGGCAGTGAAGGCACGCCTGCGCCGCACTACCCTGATGGTGTCCCGCCTTCAGCAGGAGCTCGCCTTGCTCTGCGAGGAGCATGATGCCCTGGCCCAAAAAGTTAACAGCATCCACCCATAGTGTCCCTTGCCCCTTTTTTAGAGACTTTTGGGGGATGGGAATTGGGAGTTGGGTTTTTGGGGACTTTTGAAGGACAATCGTTGGGGTTAGGGAGGGTCTTGCGGGAGATTATTTTGTTAGGGATATAAATATACTTTTTCAAACTTTATCTGAGCATACCTGTTTTTTACTGCTTGCCTGGTGGGTGGGGGTTTAACGTTGACTGTTTTCCTGAAAGTTCAGTTCCATTTTCTTCCTTTAAGTGTAAATGCCCAAATGTTTTCAACACTAAGTGCCTCTCACAGACTAAGTGAAGTGAATCCAAGAGTCCTAGGACTTTAGTAGTACTACCTTCAGTCTCTCGTCTCTCGTACTAATACTCCATTATACCCCCAAACCACCAAACGCTTATCTTACCTGTAATTTGTGTTTGAAAGTAGGGCTAGACCCAGGGCTGGCTCCACGGGAAACACCGAATAAGGTTGGCAATCTTGGTCGGATAAAATTTCCTCATAGCGGTGGTACTAGTGGTGTGACACAGTGGCAGTTGCATGCCTATGAAAAAAAAGAAAATGAAATCTGGTTTGTCCTCCTGAGCAATTCAACGGTACAACTGAGAATATAGCAGGTGACAGAAGTACAGTAGAGCAGTGCCACATTGTAGCCTAACAAATGGTAAAGTATAACTACTAATTCGGTTGAAGTTCTTTCACATTAGCAATGGTTCTTTGTCAAGCAGAGTAAGAATATATCCTCGGATTTCTTCACCAGCCTGTTGCTATCACCTTATCCTCCCCAGCAAGTGTGTGGATTTATTGCTGTAATAATAATTTAGTCACACATCAATCAAAACCACACAGCCCGGGGGAAGAGGGTTAGGGTTTGAAAAATGGATGGGTACGGGGGTTTTTGGGAAAGGTTTTGGTAGACAAGAAAAAATAGCACAGCATAGACAAACTATTGTGAACATAAACAAATCTTTGGGTACAAACCTATCCATCAATCTTTGAAAGTGCATGCACTACTGCATGCATGTCAGTGAAAAGTAAGTAGTACATTCGACAACTGTGGAAAGAAAGAATGCGACAGTACAGGGCCTGTGTGGAATTATTGATACCGATATTCAACATAAGGTCTCTGTAGCCAGATACCCGAGAGCCTTGCTGGTCACTATAAATCCATTCACAACAACACTCAATGGGGTTGGTCTGGAAGGTGTCAGGTTTACTCCCCGTGATCCAGTCGATGCAAATATGGTTCCACCTCCAAATGTCACCAACACCCAGAAGTGTAAACACAGGGTGTTCGAGCCATTAGGCGGGGGAGAAAAATAACAAACTAAAATAAAAAATGTGGGATGGGTAAAGGTAGGGTCAGCAGGGAAAGGATACCTGTAACAGAAGACAAGACAGGCATCAGTGAAGTGCTGTCCTAACATACAAGGGTACTCTCATATAGTCTCACTAAATAACCAAGGAAGTAGACAAGTACCTGAGCACCAAGAAAACATGACCTTGGATAGGAAATACTATAGCCCTTCTGCCACAATCTGTGAGGAAGGCCTAAGAAACACATAAACATATAGTTAACGAACACACTCCTGTCGCACCAAACACACTCGCGTTATACTAAGACATCAAACCCACTACTCACAACATACCACAAACATGGTAGAGGACTCAATGTACAAAGGGGGTTCCAAATAGTCAAAGCAAAGATGTATGGTCCAACAAAAAGGAAGAGGGAAACGGTAGTGTGTAGGAAGCAAGAACTACAACACTGCGCTCTCTAAGTAATGACCCAGTAGAGAATCTTTGGTGAAGGTCAAACAGAAAAACGTAGTTGCGACCACCACTGAATTCTGCCAACAACACACCCCACGGTGCACTACACAAAGAGAACTGGGGTAGCCTGTAGTTACCTCACTACATGCCCAGTTATGGAGGTCCTTTGAAATACACAGTTATACAACGGAGACGCGTAGTTGTCCTTACTACCGCGCTCCGTTTTAATAGTACAAAAACGATCCCCGATGTGAACGCTAACACGTGGTATAGACCGCCACTGTGCTCCGCCACACACAATTCAACCAAACAGGAATTCATCAAAGATAGAATTCTGTTAGAAAACAGTCACAGAACCTCCCTTAACAATCTGTTCAGGCAGTAATCAGCTGACCGCACGGGCGGCCGAAGCGTTTAGAGCGGCTTAACCTGAAGACGCGTGAAGTCCGTCTACCGCCAAGGACAGAACACGGAAGCGCTCCCCACTGAGCCTCAGGGGGGGGGGGAAGGTGATAGTCCACAGGAGACACGATAGAAAAGCATGCAGAGCGTCCGCTCTCATGCCGGTGCAGAACAGAAACCAGAATAACGCGCAACAGGAAGCGCGTCTGTTCCCCAGATAAACTTCCTGCAAGTCTCCCGCCTACTCATGGGAAATGTAGTTTCATAGTACGGTAGGCGCTATGGGGCTGCGTAACCTGACAGAAGGTATAGTAGATAGAAAAGGAGAAATTGCTTTTTTTCTAGGTGTCCCCTCACTCACCAGGGTTGCCCCTTGGTGACATGCTTCATCATTGGGGCCATCCCAGTCCTCTACGGCCTGGGGCGTGCTGCGACTTGCGAATTACGTAGGAGCACTTACAAATGACTATGTGTGGTGCAGATGTGATAGTGGAGTGGACTAAGTGATGTGTTAAGGGATCAATTTAGAAGCCTAGAGAGAGCCAAGAAATGCAGTCACAGTCAGAGAAAAAGGCAAGGGATACTGTATCTATGTGGTTGTAGTGGTCCTGTTGGAAGTGGTAAGTAAGTTGCCTGCAGAAAAAAAATCCTCCTATTAGCGGCACTCCTCCATTGCAGCCGACGCTTCGTCCATCGATGTTGGTCACCAGAAGACACCCTGTAAAAAAAAGCACAGCATAGACAAACAATTGAACATAAACAATTCTTTGGGTACAAACCTATCCATCAATCTTTGAAAGTGCATGCACTACTGCATGCATGTCAGTGAAAAGTAAGTAGTACATTCGACAACTGTGGAAGAAAGAATGCAACAGTAAAGGGCCTATGTGTAAATTATTGATAACGATATTCAACATAAGGTCTCTGTAGCCAGATACCCGAGAGCCTTGCTGGTCACTATAAATCCATTCACAACAACACTCAGTGGGGTTGGTCTGGAAGGTATAGTAGATAGAAAAGGAGAAATTGCTTTTTTTCTAGGTGTCCCCTCACTCACCAGGGTTGCCCCTTGGTGACATGCTTCATCATTGGGGCCATCCCAGTCCTCTACGGCCTGGGGCGTGCTGCGACTTGCGAATTACGTAGGAGCACTTACAAATGACTATGTGTGGTGCAGATGTGATAGTGGAGTGGACTAAGTGATGTGTTAAGGGATCAATGTAGAAGCCGAGAGAGAGCCAAGAAATGCAGTCACAGTCAGAGAAAAAGGCAAGGGATACTGTATCTATGTGGTTGTAGTGGTCCTGTTGGAAGTGGTAAGTAAGTTGCCTGCAGAAAAAAAATCCTCCTATTAGCGGCACTCCTCCATTGCAGCCGACGCTTCGTCCATCGATGTTGGTCACCAGAAGACACCCTGTCCACTGCCTGCCTGATGCTGAATTGTGGCTCGCTACTGTGAAGCCTGACTCCATCCTTTTTTCCCCATTGCAGAGACTGAAACCCGGCCTGTAATTATTCAACGAAAAACAGGAAGTGATATAATATTACAACACCACTGATAAATAAATATAAGGTATGTAGGCTGTGGAGTGCAAAAAGTCACAATTTGATTTTCTCAGTAGACAGTACAATATTTTTGAAAGTGCGTACTCTGAGTCACCTTTTGAAGGATAAATAAGTATGGGCAAATTAATGTAGCGGATCTTGCCCCTCAAGCTAGGTGTACTGTAAACTGTGTTTTAGAACAAAATTAGATCTTCCTAGCAGTGCTCCCACCCAGACCCTTACTAAAGCCAGTCGCAAAAATGTAGAAGACCCCCAATCAAATCTCAAAAAACGAGGCCTAGCAGAAAACTGGTGACAAAACTTACTTTGAAAGTAAAAGTAGGCCGAAGTACCCCCTTCCTAATTACCCATTACCCACCGTGGATTGCATTCAAACCACTTGCAAGCAACCAAGCAAAAGTAGCCATAGCCAGCATCGCTCCAAGACTCGAAATCCCCCCCACTCAAACACATGCAATAGAAATACTGCTAACCCTAACGAACCCTAAGTTAAGAATAGTGGCAAAGGCTTTCTTTAACTATGCCAAATCCCCCCTTTCCCACCATGGATTTTCTTCAAATGACTTGCAACCAAAATTACACATTCTCACGAGTGCTCTAAGACCCCAGAACTCAGTTGGAAAAATCTAGAACACCCCGAAACACATGCAATCCTGCTGCTAGGGCTAACCCTAACGAACCCTAAGTTACAAAAAGTGCCAAAACTAAAGGCTTTTCCGCGCGGATTTTGTCCCAACCACTTCTACCCGGTATTAGACCTTCCCCCAGGAATGCCCCAAGACCCGGCAACCCACCCGCCAAGAAGCGTAACACCCCCAAACAGGCCAAAAGCAAAATCTCATACTTGCAATATTTCTGGGCCTTCGGTCCAAACGCGCTGCGTAGCTAGGCCATAAGTCGGGGTTGGCACGACGGATTTCCTGAAAAGCAAATGCAATCAAGATTAGAGTGTCCCAGCAGTGCTCCCAGACCACGAAACTCACCCACAAACACCAGGAAGCCCCCCAAACAGGCCCCCGAAAACGCTACATAGAGCAAAATGTCAGAAATAGCCCAAAAAAAAATCGGCCTGGATTTTGTCCCAACCACTTCTAGCCGGTATTAGACCTTCCCAGGAATGCCCCAAGACCCGTCAACCCACCCGCCAAGAAGCATAACACCCCCAAACAGGCCAAAAGCAAAATCTCATACTTGCAATATTTCTGGGCCTTCGGTCCAAACGCGCTGCGTAGCTAGGCCATAAGTCGGGGTTGGCACGACGGATTTCCTGAAAAGCAAATGCAATCAAGATTAGAGTGTCCCAGCAGTGCTCCCAGACCACGAAACTCACCCACAAACACCAGGAAGCCCCCCAAACAGGCCCCCGAAAACGCTACATAGAGCAAAATGTCAGAAATAGCCCAAAAAAAATCGGCCTGGATTTTGTCCCAACCACTTCTAGCCGGTATTAGACCTTCCCAGGAATGCCCCAAGACCCGTCAACCCACCCGCCAAGAAGCATAACACCCCCAAACAGGCCAAAAGCAAAATCTCATACTTGCAATATTTCTGGGCCTTCGGTCCAAACGCGCTGCGTAGCTAGGCCATAAGTCGGGGTTGGCACGACGGATTTCCTGAAAAGCAAATGCAATCAAGATTAGAGTGTCCCAGCAATGCTCCCAGACCACGAAACTCACCCACAAACAGACGGAACCCCCCCTAAGAGCACCTCAAAGGCAAGCAAGTCATCAAAAACACAAAAAAAATTCCGCCTGGGATTTGGTCCAAAACACTTTTATCCGGTATTAGAGCTTCCCAGCAATGGCCCCAGAGCCGTCAACCCAGGAGAAAACGAGTAGAAGACCCCCAAACAGCCAAAGAGCAAAAGTACAAAAATGGGGACTTAGTCAATTTTTCACAAATTTCCCAAATCACTCCGCGCGCGCTCTGCAGCTAGGCCCTAAGTCCCCTCTGCCACCATGGATTTGCTTCAAACCTCTTGCAAAGTAAAGTATATATAGCCAGCAGTGCTCCCAGACCACGAAACTCACCCACAAACACCAGGAAGCCCCCCAAACAGGCCCCCGAAAACGCTAACTAGAGCAAAATGTCAGAAATAGCCCAAAAAAAAATCGGCCTGGATTTTGTCCCAACCACTTCTACCCGGTATTAGACCTTCCCAGGAATGCCCCAAGACCCGTCAACCCACCCGCCAAGAAGCATAACACCCCCAAACAGGCCAAAAGCAAAATCTCATACTTGCAATATTTCTGGGCCTTCGGTCCAAACGTGCTGCGTAGCTAGGCCATAAGTCGGGGTTGGCACGACGGATTTCCTGAAAAGCAAATGCAATCAAGATTAGAGTGTCCCAGCAGTGCTCCCAGACCACGAAACTCACCCACAAACACCAGGAAGCCCCCCAAACAGGCCCCCGAAAATGCTACATAGAGCAAAATGTCAGAAATAGCACAAAAAAATATCGGCCTGGATTTTGTCCCAACCACTTCTACCCGGTATTAGACCTTCCCAGGAATGCCCCAAGACCCGTCAACCCACCCGCCAAGAAGCATAACACCCCCAAACAGGCCAAAAGCAAAATCTCATACTTGCAATATTTCTGGGCCTTCGGTCCAAACGCGCTGCGTAGCTAGGCCATAAGTCGGGGTTGGCACGACGGATTTCCTGAAAAGCAAATGCAATCAAGATTAGAGTGTCCCAGCAATGCTCCCAGACCCAGACCACGAAACTCACCCACAAACAGACGGAACCCCCCCTAAGAGCACCTCAAAGGCAAGCAAGTCATCAAAAACACAAAAAAATTTCCGCCTCGGATTTGGTCCAAACCACTTTTAGTGCTTCCCAGCAATGGCCCCACACCCGTCAACTCACCTGCAAAGAGGTAGAACAACACCCCCACAAGTGCTGAGTCTTTCTTCATTGGGCGTAAACCAGCCCTCTGCTTTGATGGAAATAGGAGTCTGGAGGAGGAGGATAGAGGAGCATGTTCTTCTGAACTTGTGAACCTGAGGAATGCAGACTGCGGCACCTTCAAATAAATTAGCAAACAAGTGAAGACAGTTCTGCTGATGGGCTTGTTTTTGTGATTATCTGATTAAAGTTTGAATTATATTAACTGTGCACAACAAAGAAAGACAGACACACAGGAATAAAAGTGAATAAGGATGAAAAAGAAAGTTATTGATTCGTTGTCTCATTTTCAGGGCTCGAAGTCGGTATCACGGTCCAGGAATAAGAATAAGGCTTCGTCATCATACTCTGCGAATTCAGGCAGGGAGAGCTCAGTGTCACCTGACAGAGTAGAAATTCCCTCATCTATGTTGCTGGCCACCTCCTCTTCATCCGGCACGCTCTCTCGTACTCTGAAATCTGGTGGTATGAGGTGCTGATTCATCTTGATCATTGTTAACCTCTCCACATTTTTGGGCGAGAGGCGGCTCCGTTTGGGAGTTACAATCCCACCAGCCGCACTGAAAACCCGTTCAGAAGACACGCTTGCGAGTGGGCAAGACAAGTAGTTTAAAGCCAGGTTGGTGAGCTGTGGCCACAATTCTTTTTTCCCATGCCAATACGCCAATGGGTCAGAATTAACATAGACCTCTGTTGAGTCATTCAGATAGTCCTTCACCATCGACTCAAGGTCCTCATCCAAGGTTCCTCCACTTTGCTTAGCTCTTGCTGTGCCTCTGACCTTTTGAGAACCAAACCCACGCAGAGCTAGCCAATCCTCTTCAGCCTCCAATGTTTCTGTTGTCTTTCGTGCAGATGATCCGGTTGCCGGTGTCTTTAACGGCTGAGAGGTCACTTGTGCTACAGCCACAGGTGCAGAAGTGGATTGTTTTGACTGGGGATGGCCTGCTGATGTACTGCCATTTCCTTCAATTTCCAGCCGTTCTGTTTCAAACTTCTTGGCTGACAAGGCTAGCCAACGTTTGTACTTTAGAACATGTTCATCATCAAAAGGAAAGAATGCTTGGCCTGCCAGCGCCTTTTTGTAGCGTGGATCCAGAATAGTAGCACAAATGTAATGCTGTTCTGAGTGGATCTTTTTAAGACGTTCATCACCTTGTAGGAGCTCTAATAATTGCTCAGCCAGAAGCAAAGAGTCTTGGTTTTTATCTTTTCCAAACACAGAACACACCTCCTTCAGTTGGTCCTCCAGCATGTACAACAATGGGATAGCTTTTCCCAAATTAGAGTCCTCCTTGCTGACTGCACGCATGAAGAACTCAAAAGGACGAAGCATGCGTGTCAGGCTTTCAACTATGTTCCATTGCGGCCCACCCATCCTCAGCTCCTCTGCACCCTCTTTAAGGAAATATTGATCGAGTTCCGTATACTGCTCATACAGACGCTCAAGCATGTAGAAGGTTGAGTTCCAACGTGTTACCACCTCCTGGATGAGTGCTTTCACTGGCATTTGATGTTGATATAGCAGGCTCCTCAGCTGCTTCCGGGCCTTAAAAGAATGGCTGAAATGCTTGCACATTTTTCGGCAGGTGTCCAATACACTGTACGCTGCACTGCCTTTATTACCCAAGAATTTTTGGACAACCAGGTTTATACAGTGCGCCAAACACGGCACTCTGAAATAGTAACCGTCCCTCATGGCCTTAACTATATTGGCGCCATTGTCCGTGGAAACATAACCAACCTTGCGTTTTAGTGGGGACAGCCAGTTAAGGACCTTTGTGTTAAAGACATCCAAAATGTTTTCTGCTGTGTGACGTTTCTCCAAACCAAACATGGCTAGTGTTGCATGTTTCCGAGCACCTTTAAAAACAATGTTCGTGTCAACACCTGCGTTTAGCTTTGCTTTAGCCCCTGAAAAAGAGACCCAGTGTGCAGTGATGCACATGTAATCAGCGCCTGCGCCACTGGTCCACATGTCTGTTGTCAGATGTATAGTGTGAGCAGCACTCTTCTGCAAAGCTGCCCCAATCACCTTCAGAACATCTTCATGTAGTGCTGGAACCGCAACTCGGGCAAAATAGAACCGGCTAGGAACCTTCCATTTAGGGCAGAGCGCTGTCACTAATTCTAGAAAACCAACCCCTTCTACAAAAGAAAAAGGGAGAAGGTCCAGAGCTAGCATTTTAGCCAGCTTAGTGTTATACAGACGGGTCATTGGGTGGTTGCGTTCATATTGCGCTTCTGTAAACAACATCTTTTTAATGTTGCCCTGGACCAAGGATTTACGGGATGATGATGATCTCTTCGACCCAGTTACGCTCGCTGATGAACTTTTCCGCATTGATGTCTCACTCTCTCCCACACTCTTAGTGTGGCTCCCATGGGGTGTGCTGCTGACATGGGAACTGGGTGTAAGTGAAGTGTTTGAATCGTCTTCTACCTCCTCGTCATCAGCAGATGAAAAATCAACGTTTTCATTACGTGCAATTCCGGCTTTCTTGACCGCCTCTAGGTGCGGAAACCATTGGACAGGGTGCGCTCTCTCAAGATGACCTCTCTGGCCTCCGGTACCATAGTTAGAACCAAGCTTACCACGACTAAATCGAAGCTTACAAAGGCTACAAATGGCTACGTTTTCCTTTTTTGGGCAAACACTAAAGAAGTCCCAAACTGGAGACTTGAAATGTCTTCGGGGGCCGGAGGAGGCGGCGATACTGGTGGTGGTGGTCCTGCTGCTAATGCCAGATGAAGTGGAGGATGTGGATTGCCGAACTTCAGTACGTTTTGCACTTTCACCACCACGAATTGAGGTCGAGGACGAGGTGGGTACCTTCTTGCGAAGAAATATGGAAGCGGTAGGTTTTGGTGTACTACTTAACTCCAAATCTAATGATTCCATTTCCATTGCCTCCTCGCCGACATCATCATCACGCTCAGCAGCTTCTCGGGATAGGGTCAAAATGTCTCTTTGCTGCATGCCCGGTGGGGCTGCAGTGACCTTTGTGATGACTGGCTCGTCGTCATCGTGAGAGGCTTCATCACCAGCAGTATCTGTCACTTCTTGTTGAGCCTCATCACACTCCATAGGTTTGAGTTTTTGGACGACCTTCCTTTTACGCTTAGGTACCGGTGTCAGATCATGGTGTGCCTCACTGTCAGACCGCAGTTGTGGTTCCCAAGACAGATCACTTGCATCAGAACGAGGTGGGCTTGAAGAAGATGTAGACACCCCCCTTGATCTTTTCCTTGCTAGGGATGTGGAAGACAATGAATGATCATCAGGAGGAGTGGCTTCCAATGATACCTCGGCTTCATTGTCGATTTCCTGATGTGCCCCTACTTCGGGAGGAACAACTATTGTGGGCACTTGTGAACCACCATGCACCTTTGCTTGCGCATCTCCTTTTGCTGCCTCTCCTTCCACATGTACTTGGGCGTGTACTTGCACATGGTGTTGTTGTTGCGGCTGTGGTTGTTCAACACTTGTCAGATGAGTTACAACAACCTGTGTTGATTCAGGGACATTGCTGCTACTTTCTTGCGATGAGCCAACATCACTGGTCGATGGTGATTGGAGAAGTACACTGATTGCCTCTGAAGCACTCAAGGGCTTTGACTTAAGTTGGCGTGGTGGTGGAGGCACTGAACCCAATGGAGCAGGGGTGCTGCTCCCAGCTTGGTCCCCAGCAGAACCTGCTGCTGCAGGCGTACTTTTTTTTTTGCTCCCAAAAAACGTGGCGGGTGGCACACCAGCCTCCTTGGTAACTTGCTTCTTCTGCTCCTTACTAGCAACTTTCTTGCTAGAGGAGCTACGGAGAACTTTCTTTGGGGGCGGGGCCATCTTCTTCAGAGCAGGTCAGACAGCAGGCCGCAGTTGCACGAATTGTAGAGTTGTCTGAGGCCAGACGTGACGTCGCGTGACGTTATGCTGCACACACACACCGCTGCAGGACTTCTTCCTGGCACTGGTGGTTCTCTTGAGTCTTGTGCACCTAAAAAAAATGGAAGACAGAGGAACATCAGTTCAGTTATAGAGCACAAAAAAAATCGAAAAACACTGCAAAATCAGCACAATCCCAATCCATCCATGCCCTCCATAATGTTTAAATTCAAGACAACCCACAGAAAGACTAGGCCCATGCAAGACTCACTAGTACCCCTGGGCATAAATAAAGGTTGAAAAGTAGGCAAAATGGTTGGAGGCCTAACAACAAAGCCTGCATTCAAAATGGCCACTTGCCTCCTAGCACATGGCCAGGGCCTGCCTGTACCAGCACTCAAAATGGCCCCCACCCACATGGCCTGTCCCCATGAACACCCCCAAAAATCGAAAAACACTGCAAAATCAGCACAATCCCATTCCATCCATGCCCTCCATGATGTTTAAATTCAAGACACCCCACAGAAAGACTAGGCCCATGCACCACTCACTACCCCTGGTCAAGGCCCCAACAACAGGTCAAAAATCGAAAAACACAGAAAAATCAGCACAATCCCATTCAATCCATGCCCTCCATGATGTTTAAGTTGAAGACAGCCCACAGAAAGACTAGGCCCATGCTAGACTCAAATACCCCTGGTGAAAAGGCCACAAGTACAGGCCCAAAAAACGAAAATCACTGAAAAATCTGCACAATCCCATCCCATCCATGGCCTCCATGATGTTTAAATTCAAGACAACCCACAGAAAGACTAGGCCCATGCAAGACTCACTACCCCTGGGCATAAATAAAGGTTGAAAAGTAGGCAAAATGGTTGGAGGCCTAACAACAAAGCCTGCATTCAAAATGGCCACTTGCCTGCCAGTGCCAGCACATGGCCAGTGCCTGTAGCTGCACTCAAAATGGCCACCAGCCCCATGGCATGTCCCTCCCCATGAACACCCCCAAAAATCGAAAAACACTGAAAAATCTGCACAATCCCATTCCATCCATGCCCTCCATGATGTTTAAATTCAAGACAACCCACAGAAAGACTAGGCCCATGCAAGACTCACTACCCCTGGGCATAAATAAAGGTTGAAAAGTAGGCAAAATGGTTGGAGGCCTAACAACAAAGCCTGCATTCAAAATGGCCACTTGCCTCCTAGCACATGGCCAGGGCCTGCCTGTACCAGCACTCAAAATGGCCCCCACCCACATGGCCTGTCCCCATGAACACCCCCAAAAATCGAAAAACACTGCAAAATCAGCACAATCCCATTCCATCCATGCCCTCCATGATGTTTAAATTCAAGACACCCCACAGAAAGACTAGGCCCATGCACCACTCACTACCCCTGGTCAAGGCCCCAACAACAGGTCAAAAATCGAAAAACACAGAAAAATCAGCACAATCCCATTCCATCCATGGCCTCCATGATGTTTAAATTCAAGACAACCCACAGAAAGACTAGGCCCATGCAAGACTCACTACCCCTGGGCATAAATAAAGGTTGAAAAGTAGGCAAAATGGTTGGAGGCCTAACAACAAAGCCTGCATTCAAAATGGCCACTTGCCTGCCAGCACATGGCCAGTGCCTGTAGCTGCACTCAAAATGGCCACCAGCCACATGGCATGTCCCTCCCCATGAACACCCCCAAAAATCGAAAAACACTGCAAAATCAGCACAATACCATTCCATCCATGGCCTCCATGATGTTTAAATTCAAGACAACCCACAGAAAGACTAGGCCCATGCAAGACTCACTACCCCTGGGCATAAATAAAGGTTGAAAAGTAGGCAAAATGGTTGGAGGCCTAACAACAAAGCCTGCATTCAAAATGGCCACTTGCCTGCCAGCACATGGCCAGTGCCTGTAGCTGCACTCAAAATGGCCACCAGCCACATGGCATGTCCCTCCCCATGAACACCCCCAAAAATCGAAAAACACTGCAAAATCAGCACAATCCCATTCCATCCATGGCCTCCATGATGTTTAAATTCAAGACAACCCACAGAAAGACTAGGCCCATGCATGACTCACTACCCCTGGGCATAAATAAAGGTTGAAAAGTAGGCAAAATGGTTGGAGGCCTAACAACAAAGCCTGCATTCAAAATGGCCACTTGCCTGCCAGCACATGGCCAGTGCCTGTAGCTGCACTCAAAATGGCCACCAGCCACATGGCATGTCCCTCCCCATGAACACCCCCAAAAATCGAAAAACACTGCAAAATCAGCACAATCCCATTCCATCCATGCCCTCCATGATGTTAAAGTTCAAGACAGCCCACAGAAAGACTAGGCCCATGCACCACTCACTACCCCTGGTCAAGGCCCCAACAACAGGTCAAAAATCGAAAAACACAGAAAAATCAGCACAATCCCATTCCATCCATGCCCTCCATGATGTTTAAATTCAAGACACCCCACAGAAAGACTAGGCCCATGCAACACTCACTACCCCTGGTGAAAAGGCCACAAGTACAGCCCAAAAAAACGAAAATCACTGAAAAATAAGCACAATCCCAAGCCATCCAGCCCCTCCATGATGTTTAAATTCAAGACACCCCACAGAAAGACTCAGTCCACCCACCACTGAGTACCCCTGGGCAAAAGGCCCCAAAACAGCCCAAAAATCGAAAATTCCAAAATTGTAATTGCAGCAACTGTATTGCCCCAAACAAACTTACTTGTAAAATTTCTAATCCAACAGTGATCCAAAGAAAGTCAAAAAGGCCTCAAATCCAAATATCCAGCAGCATCCACAAAAAGTAATCCTTCCAGCTCCAGACCCAAATGAAAAGTAACCAGGAGATGGACAAAGCACTGGGAGGAGCCTGCTGAACAGGAACAGGAAGTTGAAGACTGTGGGGCACTTCCTTCCTCCCACCCCCCTGCCCCCCTCCTGAAGGACTGGGTTCTTTGGACCCAGCGGTGCCAGGGCACAACACCTGAAACCTTCGTGGGTAACCTGCTCCGGCGTACAAGTCACAGAGACACGGGACACTTCCTTCGGCGTCAAAGAGTCAAGGTTTATTTACTGCAGGGAACACAGAAGTCACAGGAAGTACATCGAGTGTAGTTCGGGGAGACTGCTTCAAATTGTATTTGTGGATCGCTCCTTTTATACAGTTTTTACCCATAGGATAACATGATACACAATAGTTTACAACCTGGTTCCCACAAGTCGCTCTCAGAGGGGTCGCTTAGATCACTTTGAAACACACAAGATCCGGAACATAAGTGCGGAAACATTTGGCGGTTCCCAACTGTAAAAACCCATCTTCCCACCATTAGCAAATTCCAATCAGCAGTAAAGTAGATCGAAATAGGAACGAAGACAGGTGCAGAGGAAGACGGAAACAGTAGGGAGATCGGAAAGGGTGTAAAAGGGGAGTGTCGAGAAGCACGAGATACAGGCATCAAAGGGACGTGCCTAATGAGATGCACGACTGAGACAATAAGCCCGTGCGGCAAGATGAGCCTCGAGCGGCGCCATCTGCCTTACAGTAGCATCCCCCTCGTCATAAAGACACTTACAAAGAACATGCGTCTTCCGCCATATCTTGGGAGTCCCAGGGTCGCGAAGCGGACAGCGTCCGTTCGCTGGCTACTTGAGGGCAAGAGACAAAATGGATGCCGTATCTAAGATGGAACCCGTGGGTACAGATGACAAACCCACATAACAAACGAACGGTTTAAGTTAGCACAGCGAAACTGCGCACACTTACAAAACTCGTCATTTGCGGTTCATAGATACTAGACTCGACCATATTCGTGCGAGTTAAAAACACCAATTACAATTGTCACGGAACCTCAGACGCTCCTTTTGCCCTCATGTAGGCAAGCACTAGTCGGAATCATACTCGATATTCATCAGACCATCAAGATGTCGCTGTAGCATAGCTCTGTCCAACCGAGTCCCCTTGGTAACAGATGGTTGTCTCATACACGTTGTAGCACAGAGGCCACATAAGGCAGGACCACACTGCACACAAAGGCAACACGTGAACAGGAACACTACCACAACCCCGATGATCGTCAGAATCTTCCAACCCCAAGTCGACACCAGGCCCCAAAACCAACCAAGTAGCGTCCAATCCCCTACATCCACGTGTATGGATTCGGAGATCTTGTGCAACTTCGAGATGGCTTGATAGACAGTAGGAGCATTATCTGGAATGAAAATGCAACAGCTCGAATGGATCACTTTACATACCCCACCGCGATCTGCTAAGACAACATCTAAAACCATACGGTTTTGTAATGTCATAAGTCTCTCCGCCTGAAGTTCTGTGGTGATATTACCAAGGGCACTGGCAGTAATGTTAGCTGTCGATTCTACCACTCGAGTCAAATGTCTCAGGTTCCTACTATTAACCATAGGTCCCCAAAACGGGAGGAAACCCTTGAAAAAGTCTCCTGCCTCTTGACCGGCAGTATCCTCTTCGCTAATTACGCCTCGTACAACTCTAGTCTTATGATAATCGGCATCTACAGTAAACGTCGGAGGCAACAGATTTGCAACAAAACATGAGCCCATGAAGTCTGCGGGCAACCATGTGTATGCACGATCATGACAGATAAAGTATGTACCCTTGGCAGCCAGAAACACAGGGGACGGGGACATTGGCAAAACGTAACTTTCAGTGCAAGCACTTACTCCAAGTGAGGCTTGCGAGCCACGACCCACAAGACAAAGATTACCAGTGTGGGGTACGACCCATATTGGAGGCGAGCTTTTAAGCTGCTTTTCATTAGTGAACGTACTATATTCCCCTCTATTCGGTGCCCTATAGGCTTGTACCTCTGCCTTAGGGATGAGAAAAGCATCATAGATCTCATCTTCTAAATCCTGTATTGCCATCGATACCACCCACTGATACGAGGTAGGACCTGGTTTGGGGGAACGTTCTGGAGAGGGGTGGAAACCTAGTGCGCTTCGAAGCATTGTTTGGTATGCTCGAGCTGACCCCTGGGAACTATACGGTAACACCAGATATGGAATTCCCTTACCCGTAGTATGTGGCATCAACCCACACACCCAACAATTAGTAGTGTTAACCACTAACTGATGCTGATGGAGGAGCTGGATAAAGGAATTGTTGCGGAATTCTACACGTCTAGCCTGTTCGTGTTCTGGTAACATATGAAAGGAATGAGGAGAAGCAGTAGAAGTAATGTTAGGGTAAGGAGTAGGAGTAGGGGTAGGAAGTAAGAAGTAAGACATAGTGTAATACACCCCACCCGCCAAAAATGCAGAAGCAGTTAAAAACAAAACAAACAACTGGGATACAAAACATTTCGTACGACTAAGTTTCTGCAGCTTGACTCTATATGCCTGAGCTCCTTCCAAATCATTCAGCTTCGAAAATGCCATTTCCCTACGACCGTCCGCAACGTTTCTTGACGCACTTCGTTCTGTGCAGCAATAGTCAATCCCCAGGAGTTCCTAGGAACCGACGGTCTTTAACCTAGTGTCAAGACCTACTGTCCAGAAGGAAGTACGCGCGCGGCCCTACGGCCCTCAATACACAATATGTATATATTAGCACAATATTTCTCAGCTGTGGAAGAAAAAGATACAAGGAAGAAGCTTAATATATATATATATACAAAACAATTTTCAATGATACGAATGTTCAAAGTTGATCATGGGAAACGAAGATATTGCAGTTATCAATTTCAGCAAAGCAAGCAAATTTTTATTTGTCCTTAGTGTGAGATCGCAAAGAATATCGATGTTTCCCGGGACGTGTCTGCACGTCGAACAAAGGATCTGTCGAAGAGACAGCGTCCTGCTGATCAGTTCGTTGGTCTGGTCTTGAGTCTCTTGCTGACAAATGTTCAACAGTGGCTTTCTGCTGCGCTGAGGGTTCTCCAACAAGCTGTGCGTCGCTAAAAGGTACAAACGCCGGCAATGTTTCTGTTTCTGTTGACGCAATGCCTTTCCTTACCCACGGGTCTGCCGACAAAGGAATAGGGACTCGCTTACAATGGGTAGCATGTACCCAATTTTTCCGCCCCTCAAGACGAACGGCAGTCCTCGTGGCCAGGAGCACCTGGTAAGGTCCGGTGAAGCGAGGGTCCAGATTGTTTTTTCGTGAAAAATTTCGGGTAACCACCCAATCTCCGGGCTGGAGCTGGTGGCCTGGACCCTCCGTCTGCGTCGGCAAGGCGTCGTAAACCTGTTGATGAATTAACCTCAGTTTAGCAGTCAAGTCATGTAAGTAATCAATCAACATCGGAAACTCAAGATCAGAGAATATTCCTGGCCTAGGAACCCCCCACACATTCGCAGGACGGCCGAACACTATTTCATAGGGACTGAGCCCTATTCGGGAGTGTACAGTCGCCCTAGTTGACAGTAATGCTAGAGGCAAAGCATCAGGCCACGAAAGTCCAGTCGTAGCTTGAATCTTCGCTAATTTTAGTTTAAGGGTGCCATTGTACCCTTCAACCAATCCAGCTGACTGGGGATGATTGGCGCTATGGAATTTCTGATTTATTCCAAGGCCCTTACACACACTCTTCATCACACTTCCAACAAACTCACTTCCGTTATCTGACCACACGACTCTAGGCATTCCATACCGAGGAAAGTATTCCTTCAGTAGGATTTTCGCAGTAGACAAAGCAGTATTGTCTTTGAGGGGATAGGCCTCGATCCATCGGGAGAATGCGCAAACCACAACCAAAACGTATTTCAGGTTATTGCATCGCTCCATATGGATGAAGTCCAATTGGATCACCTCAAAGGGATACAAAGGAGGAGCAAAACTGCCAGGGGGAGTTGGGGTTCCTTTGCCAGGATTGTACATTATACACACCATACAATTCTTCACCAAACGTTCAGCACACTTAGTAATTCCATCATTCTTCCACACATCAGCCAACAACTTGCAAATACCTTTCGCGCTAATATGTGCTAACCCATGTGCCATTTGCACAACGGCCAGTACATACGCATCAGGCAACATCCATCTTTTCTGATCTGACAAATCAATCCAGCAACCATTCACATCCAACCTTCCCGTACTTTCTTTCCACTTCATCTTTTCAGTGTCGGTGGCCTCATTCTGAATTGCTTTCACACTCTCTATAGTATTCTCACACATACTTGATTCTGTAGGCCACCTAACCGAATTCGTCACATACATTCGAGTGCTAAGGTTCCGGGCAGTCTCCTTAGCAATCTCATCTGCAAACGCATTACCACGACCAACATCATCCGTCACTTTACGATGCGCACTACATTTAACAATTGCAACTTGAGCAGGCAAAGTCAATGCATCCAAAAGATCGTTCACAAGCTGGCCATGCTGTATTTTCGTGCCATGTGACGTCAAGAAACCACGTTCTCGCCATAATCGTCCGAAACTATGCGCTACACCGAAAGCATACTGACTATCGGTGTACACATTCACACGTTTACCTTTTGCTAATACACATGCTCTAGTAAGAGCGATCAGCTCTGCAGCTTGGGCAGAATTCTGATTCAATCTCGCAGTCTCAACAACAGTATTCAATGTCACCACAGCATAAGCAGTAGTCACATCACCATTCGGCAATTTAAAACATGACCCATCCACATACAGGATGCCATCCGGGTCTTCCAATGGGGTGTTTTTAAGGTCCACACGACCTTTTGTTTCCTCCTCTGTCCGCAAGTAACAGTCATGTTCTGTTACTGCATCTGACTCTGCACTAATTGGTAACAAAGTTGCCGGATTTAGGACATTACAACGTTTTATCTGAATGTGGCTTGCCAAGAGCGTCAATTCGTACCCAGATAACCTCGCACTCGTCAAGTGCTGAGTTTTCGTACGGTTCAAAAGAGTATCGACTGCATGCGGAACCATCACCGTAAGCATATTATCCATGACCAATCCTGCTGATTGTCGGATGGAGACCGCAGCTGCCGCAGTTGCTCTCAAACAACTCGGCAATGCTCTAGCTACTGGGTCTAAGGTCGAGGAAAAATATGCACATGGACGTTGCTTACCACCAAAAGGTTGCGTTAAGACGCTTAAAGCACAACCTTCCCTCTCGTGAACATATAACGTGAACGGTTTACTGTAATCAGGGGTACCTAACACAGGAGCCGAACACAATGAATCACGTAATTCAGAAAAACTTTTCTGACATTCTTCCGTCCATGGTAAAGGAGTCGAAACATCCTTGCACGTAAGAGCCACCAATGGTTTCGCTAGCAATGAAAAATTAGGAATCCACTGCCTGCAGTACGATGTGATACCTAGAAAGGCACGCACATCTCTTTGGGTTTGTGGCACAGCCATGCGCGCAATCGCTGCAATTCTCTCTGGGGTCAATCTCCTTCCCTCCTTTGACAATAAGTGACCTAGGTAGGTTACTTCTTGACAACAATATTGGAGTTTAGAAGGTGACACCTTGTGATTTAACTCACAGAGATGTTGCAGCAACGACACTGTAGCAATTTTGCAAATGTCCTGAGTATCAGCAGCCACCAATAAGTCGTCGACGTATTGGATTAAAGCCGCACCAACCGGCAACCTAAACGCATCTAGTTGACCCTTCAAAGCTTGACTGTAAATCGATGGACTTTCACAGTAGCCCTGAGGAGCGCGTTTGAACCGGAAGCTACGTCCACCAAGAGAGAAACCGAAAAGGTCCCTGCTCTCTTCGGCAATCGGGATGCTGAAAAACGCATTTTTCAAATCAATCACCGAAAACCATGAAGCTGTAGCTGGAATCAGAGTCAGTAGCGCCGTAATGTCAGGCACAACAGGGAATTGAGGAACCACAATTTTATTCACCTCCCGTAAATCGATAACAAAACGATAAACAGGCGGTTTGGTAGGATCAGTACGTTTAAGAATGGGCAGTACAGGACTATTGCACACGTTTCCCCGAGTTTCTTCAATGACATCTTTCTCGATCAAATCATAGATGATCGCTAACAAAGCTCGTTCACCATCAAGGGAGATACGATATTGGGGAATACGTGGCAATCGCACATTCGATTTCAACTGAACAACATAAGGGGAGATATCAAGTAGGCCCACGTCATTTGGACCCGTCGCCCACAAAGATGCAGGAAGAGAACTCAATTCCGGTGGAAGCTTATCGAGGGACAAGTACATGGGAGAGACTACCCTCTCTCCTAACGTAAGCTTTACACCCGCAGGAGAACAATACAAAGTCGCATACAAGCGTTTAAGCAAATCCAGACCCAAAAGATTTTCGCCACAACCAGTAGACAAAATCAATGGAGCTTCGAGCTCACGTGGCCCAATTTTAAGGGGCAAAGGGCGCGAAACTGGATTGCTAACGGGGGCGCCAGAGAATCCAACGGAAACATTTGTTAAGCCAGACAAAGGTGCGCCAGGGAGTTTCGAATGCATGATAGAACTTTTCGCTGCACCAGTGTCCAACAGAAAAGGCTCAACGACGCCCGATGTAGCAACTGCGACGTAAGGCCCTCTCTGATCAACCGGAACTGATACCACTCCCTCTCCTTGTCTTTGGCTGTCCTAGTAGTTACTATCGTCAGGTCCCTGATCGACGTAATAATCGTCTACATTGTACTGCGCAGATCGTCCTTGCGATGATCCACGTTGATCGAAACAGTTATTAGAATTTGATGAATGGTCAGAGCGATCATTCTGAGCACCACGACCTCTACCACGTGATGCGTGCTGTGCACCACCACGACCTCCTCTAGACGAATTACCACCACTACGGTCATTTAAAACAGGACAATTGAATTTAATGTGTCCCTCCTGTCTACAATAAGCACATTGATTGTACCCTAATGAAGATCTCTGAAAAGATGAATCATTACGCGGCTGCGATCGATTCGATTGCGACTGCGATCTATTCTGCTGAGGCGCATTCTGATTAGAACGCGGCGGATATGCTTGTTGTAACAACACTTTAGTTTTCAGCTCTTTCGTCTTTTTATCGGCACGGTCATTTTCCTCTTTTTCTCTATTTTCGTAATATTGTGCCGTAGCCAATATCTGAGCTGAGGTAGAAACGGCCCATGAACTTTCTGAATTTTTCAATTTATGGCTCAAGTCGGGCAATAAGTTCGATACGAATTTATCCACAAACAACCTCTGTCCACCCTCAGTACCCATATCCTGCCCACTATGATCGACGAATGTTTCCTCGAACCTCGTAAAGAAGTCTGAAACACTCTCATCTTTCTTCTGCTTACAGGCTGACAACTTGTCCCAATTTACCCTCATAGCTGGCATAAGCGTTTTCATTAATGTAATGATTCGCTGGGGAAGAAGTTCAATCAACTGATCGGGTTTAGTAGCAGCCACTTGTCCAGCGTCTGCCGCTGTAATGGCAGCCCAATCACCACCTAATTCATTCGCGTGATCTTGGTGACGAATCTTGGCCCATACCGGTTGCGGTACGACATTGCCAAACAACATGTCGATATCGGCCAGATTCATTATCGTAGCGTCTACGAGCTGCGATAATTCTTTGTAATACCCCGCAGGATTTTTGCGAGGATCAGGCAAAGTTTGTTTCACCTGAAGCACTTCCGATCGTTTCCAAGGGAGGTGTATCCACACTCTCTGGAAATGTGCTGGTATTGGAGCATTAGCATTAGTATTATCAGCGGGTACCCAAACTGGCGGAACTTCACGCATAGGATATTGGCCAGACCCATCTCGTTGTTCAATGTCCTCAACGAACAATGCATGAGGAATAGGAGCGGGACGAAGAGATAGCAACCGCTCAATAGCACGTCGGACATTAGTGTCGACTATCAGTCCAGTTGCGAACTGAAGCCGGAGTTCAGACAGGGCGGTCAGCACCTCGTCAGGCGCATTGGCCGCTATCTGATCATGTAAGAACTTGCACATTTCATCAAACACATATCTCTGAGTAGGTATGTTGAATTGATCAAACGTTTCGAGGACAACACGAGGTGGATTTCTAACAGGGTTTATCATCCAACCCATCGCCATATTGTATAGCGCAACACGTTCTCTATTACCAGGAAGCTGGCTACGTCTCTGTGGACCATCAGAACCTGCAGACCCAAAAACAGGTCCGAGCGACTGAAAGAAGTTTGTCGCAAGGGGAGAATCACGATTACGAGTAGAGGGAGAAGAGTAAGACACAGGACTAACAAGAGAAGGAGTAGAGACGTTAGCAGCAACAGGGGTTAACAACACAGGAGCAGTAGCGTGAGCAGTAGCGGGAACAGGAGTATGTGGAAGCGGAGGAGCAGTAGGAATAGAAATAGGCAAAGGAGCAGGAACAGTCGGAAGAGCAGGTGCAGGTTGAGGAACTGGTGGAGGAATAACAGGTGGAAGAACAGGTACGGCAGGGACCACAGGAGCTGCGGTACCCTGTACGTACGGAGGTGGCGACTTCATAAGATAGGACATTAAAGAATCCTCAACTGCCTCTTCCTTCTTATCCGACTCCGTAGGCAAAACAGGATAGCATTTGTCTATGGACATACGCTGTAATCTCTCAAACACTTCCTTATCCTTATCCTCCTTATCACGCTGAAACTGCTCAGCTTTCTTCACTATAGTAGCAACAGTATCTCGCTGACTACGTTTATTTTGTCTGATCTCTTTCTGTCGGGCTTCTTTGCGCCAGAACCGAAAGGCATCAAACATGGCCGGCCTTGATTTACGTTCGAACAACTTTATTTCCAAATTATCTAAGATCGACGCTTCGAAGCTACCGTGAGGTGGCCAACGAAGATCGCCGTCTTTCTTTGTATATTTGATCCAATAATCGTTAAAAGCAATCGGGCCTAGCCCATGTTTGCTATATAAGTCATATGTAGGAGTTCCAACCGGAGGTATCGGACACGAGTCCTCCAGCAGGGAATCCGCACCACAAGGTCTAAAGCAACTGAACAAAGTACTGCGACCAGGCATCTTGCACACTAGCCGAGTTTCACAAACTTCAAGGGTTACGGGATTTCGGGATTTACCAAGTCCCAGCAAAGAACTAAACCCTCGGTCTTTGGCGGCTGCAGTCGTCAAACAAATACAACAACAACAAAGTACGCTAGCAAAGTGTCACCGACAAAAACACTCACACAGCGTGTACAACAAAGACACCCGCTAAAGTGTCTACAACAAAAACACTCGCTAAAGTGTTTACAACAAAGACACTCGCTAAAGTGCCTACAACCAAGAACTCTGGGAGCGACCCACAAATACTTAACTCAAAGATCAATGGCGTCCTCAGGAAGGCCCGTCAATCGTCTCGCTATACCAAGGTCTACGCCAGGCGCCAAAACAGGTCTACAGTCAGGGCAGCAGTCCGTCGCAGCCGTTAGGAGGCGGGAATCTTCGCGGGAAAAGTCTTCGGGCCACTTATTTCGACAACAGGATCGATGAAGCGGGGTGCACCTTCCCTCGGAGATTTCACACGAAGTTCCTCACGATCGTCGGGCTTGGACCGGTACCACTGATGCAGCCCCACGTTGGGCGCCAACTGAAGGACTGGGTTCTTTGGACCCAGCGGTGCCAGGGCACAACACCTGAAACCTTCGTGGGTAACCTGCTCCGGCGTACAAGTCACAGAGACACGGGACACTTCCTTCGGCGTCAAAGAGTCAAGGTTTATTTACTGCAGGGAACACAGAAGTCACAGGAAGTACATCGAGTGTAGTTCGGGGAGACTGCTTCAAATTGTATTTGTGGATCGCTCCTTTTATACAGTTTTTACCCATAGGATAACATGATACACAATAGTTTACAACCTGGTTCCCACAAGTCGCTCTCAGAGGGGTCGCTTAGATCACTTTGAAACACACAAGATCCGGAACATAAGTGCGGAAACATTTGGCGGTTCCCAACTGTAAAAACCCATCTTCCCACCATTAGCAAATTCCAATCAGCAGTAAAGTAGATCGAAATAGGAACGAAGACAGGTGCAGAGGAAGACGGAAACAGTAGGGAGATCGGAAAGGGTGTAAAAGGGGAGTGTCGAGAAGCACGAGATACAGGCATCAAAGGGACGTGCCTAATGAGATGCACGACTGAGACAATAAGCCCGTGCGGCAAGATGAGCCTCGAGCGGCGCCATCTGCCTTACAGTAGCATCCCCCTCGTCATAAAGACACTTACAAAGAACATGCGTCTTCCGCCATATCTTGGGAGTCCCAGGGTCGCGAAGCGGACAGCGTCCGTTCGCTGGCTACTTGAGGGCAAGAGACAAAATGGATGCCGTATCTAAGATGGAACCCGTGGGTACAGATGACAAACCCACATAACAAACGAACGGTTTAAGTTAGCACAGCGAAACTGCGCACACTTACAAAACTCGTCATTTGCGGTTCATAGATACTAGACTCGACCATATTCGTGCGAGTTAAAAACACCAATTACAATTGTCACGGAACCTCACTCCCCAAAATGGACTCCTCGCTAAAAAAGTGCAGGCAAATGTCAAACTAAGGAGTTATTCAGATAAAAATCATCATTTCTAGAAGGTTTATGCTGCTTGCTGGTGGATTTCTTGTGCAGAATTGCAAATTTATATTTTCGCTCGCCGCATCTCAAATCTCGCAATTGCGAAGTACCGCGAGACGTGATCTCGCCGTACTCGCGTTGACAAACTATCGCTGGCAAGCCGCGATGACGTAATCGCGCTCGCCAATTCCCGCGGGATCACACAGCAAGATCCAAAATGGCGCAGCACTCGCAAACTATCGAAAAAAACAACTCGGCAAACGATGATAAACGCCGCGCGCCGCAAAAATTGTATCACCAACGCCGCGCGCCGCCCAAAAAATCCGCTGCGTGCGAATTTGCGGATTTTGCGGGAAATCCGCAAATCTCGCGGATTGCGGATTTCCCGAAAATCCGCAAAATCCGCGAGCGTAACGGATTTTCCGCCCATGCTTAAGTGAGATAAATAACGGTGATGGATCAAGCCCTGATCTTTGGACTGGGTAAGAGTGGTCTGCTTAGTTCAGACACTCTGTTCATCACCACCCCCTTTTCTGAATCGTTTTTGGCCACTATAGGTGTGGCAGGGTATACTCAGACATGAGTCCCTTTCTCACTGCATCATCAGGATTCAAGTAAGCCGGGCCGAAGACGGCTGAAATGCCAGAAACCGGTCCCCGGTAGCTTGTCTCCTTTCTGGTGAAGAATTGGCTTGGTAGTTTAGTCTGCCCTGTTCCCATGATGCACTGGGCCAGGGACAGACTGATTTGCATATAGCCAGGTTCTGAGCTGGGATGGTGCAGTGAGATAAATAACGGTGATGGATCAAGCCCTGATCTTTGGACTGGGTAAGAGTGGTCTGCTTAGTTCAGACACTCTGTTCATCACCACCCCCTTTTCTGAATCGTTTTTGGCCACTATAGGTGTGGCAGGGTATACTCAGACATGAGTCCCTTTCTCACTGCATCATCAGGATTCAAGCAAGCCGGGCCGAAGACGGCTGAAATGCCAGAAACTGGTCCCCGGTAGCTTGTCTCCTTTCTGGTGAAGAATTGGCTTGGTAGTTTAGTCTGCCCTGTTCCCATGATGCACTGGGCCAGGGACAGACTGATTTGCATATAGCCAGGTTCTGAGCTGGGATGGTGCAGTGAGATAAATAACGGTGATGGATCAAGCCCTGATCTTTGGACTGGGTAAGAGTGGTCTGCTTAGTTCAGACACTCTGTTCATCACCACCCCCTTTTCTGAATCGTTTTTGGCTACTATAGGTGTGGCAGGGTATACTCAGACATGAGTCCCTTTCTCACTGCATCATCAGGATTCAAGCAAGCCGGGCCGAAGACGGCTGAAATGCCAGAAACCGGTCCCCGGTAGCTTGTCTCCTTTCTGGTGAAGAATTGGCTTGGTAGTTTAGCCTGCCCTGTTCCCATGATGCACTGGGCCAGGGACAGACTGATTTGCATATAGCCAGGTTCTGAGCTGGGATGGTGCAGTGAGATAAAGAACGGTGATGGATCAAGCCCTGATCGTTGGACTGGATAAGAGTGGTCTGCTTAGTTCAGACACTCTGTTCATCACCACCCCCTTTTCTGAATCGTTTTTGGCTACTATAGGTGTGGCAGGGTATACTCAGACATGAGTCCCTTTCTCACTGCATCATCAGGATTCAAGCAAGCCGGGCCGAAGACGGCTGAAATGCCTGAAACCGGTCCCCGGTAGCTTGTCTCCTTTCTGGTGAAGAATTGGCTTGGTAGTTTAGTCTGCCCTGTTCCCATGATGCACTGGGCCAGGGACAGACTGATTTGCATATAGCCAGGTTCTGAGCTGGGATGGTGCAGTGAGATAAATAACGGTGATGGATCAAGCCCTGATCTTTGGACTGGGTAAGAGTGGTCTGCTTAGTTCAGACACTCTGTTCATCACCACCCCCTTTTCTGAATCGTTGTTGGCCACTATAGGTGTGGCAGGGTATACTCAGACATGAGTCCCTTTCTCACTGCATCATCAGGATTCAAGCAAGCCGGGCCGAAGACGGCTGAAATGCCAGAAACCGGTCCCCCGGTAGCTTGTCTCCTTTCTGGTGAAGAATTGGCTTGGTAGTTTAGTCTGCCCTGTTCCCATGATGCACTGGGCCAGGGACAGACTGATTTGCATATAGCCAGGTTCTGAGCTGGGATGGTGCAGTGAGATAAATAACGGTGATGGATCAAGCCCTGATCTTTGGACTGGGTAAGAGTGGTCTGCTTAGTTCAGACACTCTGTTCATCACCACCCCCTTTTCTGAATCGTTTTTGGCCACTATAGGTGTGGCAGGGTATACTCAGACATGAGTCCCTTTCTCACTGCATCATCAGGATTCAAGCAAGCCGGGCCGAAGACGGCTGAAATGCCAGAAACCGGTCCCCGGTAGCTTGTCTCCTTTCTGGTGAAGAATTGGCTTGGTAGTTTAGTCTGCCCTGTTCCCATGATGCACTGGGCCAGGGACAGACTGCTTTGCATATAGCCAGGTCCTGAGCTGGGATGGTGCAGTGAGATAAATAACGGTGATGGATCAAGCCCTGATCTTTGGACTGGGTAAGAGTGGTCTGCTTAGTTCAGACACTCTGTTCATCACCACACCCTTTTCTGAATCGTTTTTGGCCACTATAGGTGTGGCAGGGTATACTCAGACATGAGTCCCTTTCTCACTGCATCATCAGGATTCAAGCAAGCCGGGCCGAAGACGGCTGAAATGCCATAAACCGGTCCCCGGTAGCTTGTCTCCTTTCTGGTGAAGAATTGGCTTGGTAGTTTAGTCTGCCCTGTTCCCATGATGCACTGGGCCAGGGACAGACTGATTTGCATATAGCCAGGTTCTGAGCTGGGATGGTGCAGTGAGATAAATACCGGTGATGGATCAAGCCCTGATCTTTGGACTGGGTAAGAGTGGTCTGCTTAGTACAGACACTCTGTTCATCACCACCCCCTTTTCTGAATCGTTCCATTCACAGCACTTTTTTCTCCTACAACTGCTGATACAATATTGCAATTAAGTCCGCCTGACACCTGACCTGAAAGCTGGTTGGCAAGTTGCTCCTCTGGTTTGCCTCTCGCTGTAGGTTTCTTTTTAAAAATAGCCATGACAGTTTGTTCTCTCTGGGGCATTCTGCATTGCTTCCCTTCCCTGCTCAGTAGTGGGGTCGCTACTGCCTCCGCTTCATCCTTCTGCCGCCTGTCATTGCGACCATCATCAACAGAGCAGCTTCTATTCTGCGGTCCCTCTCTATCCCTGGGCAGGGGGGGTGCTGCCACTACTGCAGTAGTAACCGCCCCCGTCATCGAAACTGCTTCAGTTGCGGCTGAACCCCCCCAGTTCTTAGCGCCCTTCCAGCTCCCTTTCGGAGCCATTCTGCAAATTAACTTTGGTGCAGGTAGTGCCGCCAGTTCTGCACTTTTCGAAAACGTCCCCTCGCTGATTCCGCTAATAACGCTGGTACCGCTTGAACTGCCACTAGACCGCCACTGAGCGACAGCCAAATACCACTGCCAGAGAAGGCCGTTTTTCAAAGACAGAGGGGAGCAGACACTTGCAGCGGATCTGAAGAAATATCACCACAGCATTACCCTCGCATCTCACCGCATCACATCGAATGCTGAGAGCCACAGGTGAGGAGGGAAGCACGGGGAGGTTTTCTTATGGGGAGCACCTCACAAGCCTCTCACTCAGCCCCCGCCGCGGCCGCAATCTTTCCCCATTGCAGCCGCCATCTTGCCCCCTGAGGGCAGGGAGGGGAAGGATTTGAGACAATATGTCATTGAGTTATTTTCTGAAGCCTTTCCTGATTTACAGCAATGGAATTAGGAAACAGAGATTATCAGAGCACATAGATTTCCTTTTGGCCAGAGAGGAAAAGCAGGAGGGTCTAATGAAAAACCCACGGCAATCCTGATCTGTTTGAATAATTATTTGTTGCGTGAGGCTCTGTATGATTTGGCTAGGTCAGACAGGAGGAGGACGGGCAAGGGATGTGATTTCTTTGTATGTCCAGACTTTTGCCAGGCTACACTTCAACAGAGATGGAGGTTAAGTTAAATGATCTCAGCTTTTCAGTCTAAAGGGGGCAGGCTTTTCTGCTGAACCCTGCAAAGCTAAAAGTGATCTACAAGGAGAAGACTCAGTTTTTTGCGTCACAAATATTGGCAGAGGAATTTTTCCAGGCAATGTGAGGTTAACATGTATGTCAATTAGCTATAGGGCACTCTAATGGTTTTTGGAACGGTTCAAAAAAGAGAAAAGTTTGTTCTGGGGGGGGGGGGGTGCGGAGGGTGCGAAGGGTCACGGGGGGGCTAACGGGGATGCACATTTCACAATCCACTTTCCATCATTGAGGAGTCAGTCCTTACGCCTCAACTGGGGGGGAGGGGGCAGGGGGGTGGGCAGTTGTGGGGGGGAGGGGAAGCTGTGTGGTGAGGGGGATGAGAGGGTTGAGGTAGGCACAGAGGATGGGTGGTGGTTGAGTTTGAGTAGAATGATTATGGTACTATTTTGTTGGAAGCAGGAAATGCTCTGGTTTAGGTTAATTTGGCTGGGAAAAGCAGATAAACAATTTCTAAACGAATAAAGATGGGACGATTTTCTATTTGTACTTGGAACATTTGTGGGTTAAACGATAAAAGGAAAAGGGGGGCTGGCTCAAATGCTGAGGATACAGCGATATGAACTGCTATGTGTTCAAGAAACACATATAGCCTGGAAAAATCGCAAGTGGTTAAGAGATCTTGGTATGGAAATTATAGGGTGTACCAAACAAGGCTCTAATCTTAGAGGTGTAGCTATTTTTATGAGATACCGATCAGGAGTGAGGAGGAGGGTGAAAGAGGATGCCCAGGGGCATTGGGTAATTGTGGAATTGGCTATAAATGGTTCTCCATTGTCAGTTTGCTCTGTGTATTGATCCAATCTGGATGATCCGGAGGTGATACATCATTTAAGCATCAAACTGGCGGCTTGGCCAGCCCCCTTAATTCTTTGTGGGGACTTTAATCTTCATTTGGAGGGGGATTTTGACATTGGGAGCAATTGTCCCTATAAGGGGAAGAAGACTAAGGTCTTCAAAGCTATTAGAGGCTTAGTTAAAGTGTTTGGTCTGGCAGATATATGGGCCATCCAGAAGAACAGCGTTCCAAGTTATACTTTTTACACCGCTCCCCATAAGAAACATGTTCATTTAGATTATTTTTTTATTTTTACTGAGGTGGCAATTAATGCTCAAATAGAAATAATGCCGAGGGTAATCTCGGATCATGATCTGGTGGTATTGGAATTTGGTTGATAAGTCCAGCAGAAGCAAAAACCATGGACTGTTGAAGGTAACATGCTGCTTGATTCCGAATACTGTGAATATATGCGCACCTGGATTTTAGAGTTTTTTAAGATAAATCAGGGTACAGCCTCAGTCTCCATTGTTTGGGACGCATTTAAAGCTGGAGTGGGGGGGGCACCACGTTGAGCTACTGGATTGCGAAGCAACGTAAGCTGCATACAGAATCTAAAGACCGGATGAAACAACTTAGGCTTTTGGAGATTCAGTTTATGGATGAGCGTTTGCATCCGCAAAATATAGATGATACTTTAAAAGAAATTACTATTCTGAAAATGAAAATTCATCAACATTTTGTAACAAAGATGGTAACCAAATTAGCTGTGCAGAGAGCTCAGGTGTATGAATTAGAGGAGGATGCGGGTAGAATTCTGGCCAACAGATTGCGCCAAAGGGAGAATGTTAATCGAATATCCAGGATATGTGATCATGATGATAGGTACAGGAGTCGCCGACTGATATTTTGAAGGTCTTTCATAGATTCTACGCAGGTTTATGTACAGAGGATGTAATAACAAATACAGCAGGGCAAATGGAAGAATTTTGTGGCAATTTAGACACTAATACATTTTCACAGGCTCAAAATGCGGCTCTAGCAGCAGATGTAACTTGGGAAGAGGTGGAGGCAGCGATCTTATCGTTAGCTATGGGCAAAGCAGTAGGCCCGATGGTATTCTGCTTGAATTTTACAGAAGTTTTCGCTTTGTATTAATACCTGAACTTGTGACCTTATTTCTTAATGCGCAACGAGGGATAGCACCAGAGTCATGGAGAAAAACAACGATCATCGTTTTTTAAAAAAAGGATAAGCCCGAGCTTTAGCCTTCATAATACAGACCAATATCCTAATTAACTTGGATAGTAAAATATTTTCACAAATTCTTGCTCTGCGTTTAGGGACAGTCATAACTCCTCTCGTATCTAGTGTATAACACAGATTTATTCCAGGGAGGGATACTGCTTGCCATGTAAGAAGGGTTATTACCCTTCTGGATTGGGAACAGGCAACTGATTCAGTGCTGGGGATGATCCTGTTGGACGCTGAAAAGGCGTTCAACAGGGTCTCCTGGCGCTATTTGTGGAAGGTTTTGAGGTGGAAAGGTTTTTTGCCCAGAATTTATCCAAGCAGTAAAGACCTTATACATCAGTCTGGCGGCCACTATATGGATTTCAGGGCTGGAATCAGATGAATCTAATATCAGTCGGGGCACAAGACAAGAGTGTCCTTGTTCTCCCCTTTTCTTTGCTTTATATATTGATTTATTTCTGTGCAAATTAAACCGTCATGAGGATATCAAACCGATTAGTCTCAGCGGAGTTGAATATAGAGCATTGGCTTATGCCGATGATATACTTATAGTAACTGGTAAATTGGTAACTCTCTCCCAGCAATTAAAGCCTTAGCAGCACAGTTTGGTTCTTTTTCGGGGTACAAGCTCAATATTGGAAAAAACGAAGTTCTTTATTCTGGTCAAGATCCCCCGGCAGGTGTGGTAGTTATGTCAGAGGCAATGTATTTGGGGAATTTATTTATTTATTTATTTATTTTTGCTATTTTTAAAGCGCGCAAATACCCATACAGGTGTCTCGGCGCTGGTGATCATAGAACTCCCTACACTTTGACGGGGTGGTTAGGCAGAGGAGAAAAGCCATGTCTTGAGGCTTTTTCGGAATTTAAGGAGCGTGGGAGCGGTTTTGATATGCAGTGGGAGGGTGTTCCACAATTTAGCAGTGGCTGTAGTGAAGCACCTGTCTCCCCAAGTGGCCTTTTTTGTCCGAGGGACAGACAGCATGAAAGCTGTGGAGGATCGAAGGGTTCTGCGATGCTCCAATGGGTGAAGAGCTTCTTTTAGGAACTTAGGCCCTGGGTAGTTAAGGGTCTTGTAGGCTATGCAAAGCATTGTGTGGAGCTGAATTGTGTGGAATTAAAATCGCGTTGTATCGTGGATGAGATCCCAGCCCTGAATATTCTTCCAGTGATGGAGAAGGTTAACGTTACTCTGGAACATTTGGATCATCTTCATCTCTCCCTGCATGGTAGATGCAATGTTTTAAAAATGCCTGTTCTTCCTAATTTTTTGTATATATTCAGAACGATTCCTCTGGAATTCTATAATTCAGTGTTTTTAAAATTGGAGAGACTCTGTTCAAGATTTTTGTGGGGTTATCGGAGAACACGAAGGGCTCATAAGAAAATGATCCTTCCAAGAAATCATCGTGGCAGGGGTGTTCCACACTTTATAATGTATTATTGGGCTGCCATGATGCAGAGTATGGGGCCATTGATCTTGGTGAATAAAGCTCCTATCCTTTTATGCCATCGGCCGTTGATCTATGAGCTTATTATGGATGAGGAAGCCAATGGCTGCCTAGTGACTATTGTAGAGCCATCGTATTACAAAAAAACAAGATTTAAGATTTTGAGGGCAGCCCATAGAGTGTGGGAGCAAATTAAATGGTTATGCCATATTTCAAAATTTAATTTGTATACTTCATTTAAGGCCTCTGAGTTGCTTCCGCCGATTTTTAGGGAACATGTTATATTCAAATGGGATAGAAAAGGAATATCTTGTTTAGGGGATTTGTTGGATCAAGGAGATCTGATGGTATTTTCAGAGCTTATAAAAAAGTTTGCCCTAGACAAGCGAGACTTTTTAAAATATTTACATATTCGTAGCTTTATGGATAAATTTGGTACAAATATGGGAATGCAATTCGGCACAAGCGAGCTAATAGAGAAAATGAGGAAAAAGACCCCGATCAGGCAATATTATCAACAATTGGTTGCAGCCCTTCCAGATGATTTGGATAACTGTCAATTGAAATGGGAGCAAAAACTTGGTGTGGTGGGCCTTAATATAAATAGGTTGTTGGAACTCGCTAATAGTGTACTAATGACAGGTATGCTTCGTAGTCAGCATTATATGGCTCTATGGGACCTATATTACTCCCCTAAGGAAGTGTCTCGGTGGGGAAAAACAGGCATGGATAAGTGCTGTTGTTGTGGGTTGTTTGCGGCTGACTCAATCCATATGTTTTTTTCGTGTCCAAGATTGTTTTTTTTTTCAGGAGTTGGAGGGCTTTTTAAATATTATGTTTCCAAAACAGATAACTATTACAGGCGAACTTGTGATTAAGGGGTGGGTCTGGAGTCATTGCCCATTATGACAAATATTGCCGAAATTGCACTCTTGTTTATTATGATGGCAGTGGTTAGAGCATGTATCACTAGAGAGTGGATTAGCTCTGAGCCTCCAACGTTCTTGAATTGGAGAGCCAGATTGCTGGCTATGTACAATTTTGAAGAGTCAATATTCAGAATTAAAGGGAGAAGGAAGAGAAGATTGGGTGCAAAAATCTGGGCACCCATCCGAGATAGGATGCTGGGAGGGCAGGGTGGGTCGAATGGGGGCGAATAAGATAAACATAATTTAAAGGTTCAAAGGATAGATTTAAGGCTAATTGGGAGCTGATGTATTTTGTTTTTCTACTGTAATTGCTTATCATTTGCTTGATACGTCTGTCTTTTCCCTTTGTTCATTCCTGTAATTTTCTCTTCCTTTCTTCTTCTTTTTCTTATTTTTTGTCAGGTTTAAAGTGTATCCTAATCATGCTGAATTGTTTGTGCATTTTCTAATGTGCCTGTGGGCATAAAGAAATGAGGTTGAAACAATAAAAATACATTTTAAATAAAGAAATTGGATATTTGCCGCTGTTTTAATTGGATATTTGCCAGTGTTTCTAGTTGAGGCTTAAAATGTATATGGTTGCCACCTTCTGGAATCAGTTTTAACCCTACTTGCTCAAGAATTACCATAAAATGCCAAATTTTCCTTTAAAAAGTGGATGATTCTAAAAGTGAAACATTGATGATAAAATTATTGTACCTGAGGCAGTAATTCACGCATCCTTAATAGTTGCTTAGCGTTTCATCACCTAATGTTTTCCTGGTTCTTTGGCAGCAGAGTCAAAAGAAGGAACTGCTTGAGCTTGGGTCCAATCAAACATTTATTTCCAGAGGAGCGACTTTTCTAGCAGCACGAGGGGTAAAGGGAGAAAACTATCACTTGTTAATATCCCTTTTTAGTGCACCCAATGTGGCCACACAATAATCCACTCGACGTAATCTGAGTTTAGTAGGGTTTAATTATAAATTTAGAAACAAATCAATGCAGACCAATCTCAATATAATCATATATATTAGTACATAAAGACCCAAATAAGACCAAACTCCTGAAGAAGTTTGCCCTATATAATAGAAAGCAGATGACTAGGTCTATGATGATGATGCCAACGATCAGGAAAAATAATTGAACCATACATTTCATCTGATGACTCTCCAAAGTAAGCATGAGCAAGCTACCGCTCTCTACACTACCTCAAAATGGCAACTTTAATCTAGGAAGCATTTGGTAAGGGTGAAATCAGAAAGTTGTCAGCTGTCAGAGTCTTCAGTAGAAGACACTCCAACCATAGGTCAAGTAGCAGAAAGCCACAGAAGCAGCAGCATAGGTCTGCTTCCTATGAAAAACTAAGATGACTCTCCTGTCCCTCACTTCGTTCGCATAAAATATCAATTGCAGTCAGAGTAGACAATCCCACACGATCTTTGCTGGTGAATTTCCATAGCTCAAGTATAACTGGATTCTTTCAGCACCTTTCCCACATTGATCAGTTGCAACTTTGCTCAACCTTGGTCATTCCTCTCCTCTCCTACGAGAACTCACCTCCTTGCTCGTTACCGCACGTATCCATGCCAAATTCGTCTTCTCATACCTTGCTATCTATGGTAATCAAAGCCATCCTATGGCAACTAATGCGGTTTTCTCTCTCCATACTTGCACACATTCTGTACTGAAGGTTAAATATAAATTACATGTTAAACTATAAACGTTATCAGGGACCAAACTGTTTTTAGAGGCCCACAATAGACAACATCAGTAGTGCACAGGGTTACAGAATATGTGCACATTTCTACATACACAATAAATGCAGCTCCTTATTACAAGTATAAATTGTAAAGAATTAAGAAGATGTAATACTAAAATCCACCTGCATGAAATAAATTCTCATTACACATATAAAAGCTTAAACGTTAATTTACACATATTTTATATTAATAACCTCACAATGGTACACTTTCGGGCCGATTCCAATTCGGGAAAAAGCACTCCAAATAGCCGTACACAGTCTTTTTCCCATACGAATCGTACCCTGCAACGTCCCCGTACGTACGACGTAGTACGATTCTCACCCAATGTAGCTTCCCGTACGAATCGTACCAGGAACCATACGACTCGAATTCCTGTACGAATCGCCACTGGAACACGCAGCAAGCGACGTTTGTACAGTTCGAAGCAGGTTTTCCTGACCCAGCAAGTACGATTCGTCCCGCCGACCCTCCGTACGACTCTTTTCCTACGGGAGCTGAAAACTGTCGGAAAAGCAGAGTCCGCCTCGAAACAGGTACGGAACGGACCCCCCCGGGTCCGGTGCATACACCACATGATTGCAGGGGTAAGGGGTACGGTGCGTACCCCATGATCTCAAGTTGTACAGTGCGTACACCCTGCGATCATGGGGTATACGCACCGTATCCCATGATCGCAGGGTGTACGGTGCGTACCCCATGATCGCAAGTTGTACAGTGCGTAAACCCTGCGATCATGGGGTACGGTGCATACACCCCATGATCAGTGATGTCATTTGAGATGTCATCAGTGATGTCATCAGTGATGTCACTGACCATGTCATGAATGATGTAATATGCGACATCATCACCAGTGGATTGCGGGCGCAAGAGTTACAGTTAGTACAACTAACTATAACGGAGGAATAGCAATGGTTTTGTATGAATGAAATGTCCACCTAACTATAACACCCATAAAACCTATGTTTTTTTTCAGTTACTTTCTAAGGTTTTTTAAATGCTAATTCCTAACTATAACCTGCTTGAAACCTATGGTTTTTTCAGTAGATATATATAGGTAAGTAAGGATTAAGTTTAGAATGAGTGTCAGTATTACTTTCTGACTGAGGCAGTTTTTGCCATTCAACAGGAAGCATTTTCAAAGTTTACCAATTGAATTGTGAGCGTCCTATTCTTTTGAAGTGAGTCAGACATTGATACGTCACAACATGAGTTGTCAGGTGTACCTATAGGATTCAGTATCAATATTCAGAGTGAGATGCTCACTGTCATTTTCAATATAATACAGTGATCCAATCGATGAATTTGTGTTATAATTATAAAAACATCATTGAGCGGAAATGGAATATTGTTGCGTTATACTTGTAGTTATGGCCACTGATGCCATTTGTGTCTTTGTTCAAGCAGTTAATTCCAGTGTATGGAACAGATAATGAAGACACTTTCCTGTCATGTTATCCTTGTAGTTATAACCAATAATGCCATTCAGTATCTTTGTTCAGGTTGTTAGCTACAGTGTCAAGGGGGATGATGAAGGCACTTTCCTATTGGCGTAGTTTTAGTTTTAGCTCACCTCCTCAATAGTGACATTTCAGTTTGATTAGACTGCAGAATGAGAAAGTATGTTGGTGTGGATGGTATTTTTCTAAATGTTCCACGAGTGCCTGTTTTAGGTCATTTGTATGGTTGTTACAGTAATGTTCCTGAATTCTATTTCTTAAGGGCTGTTGCTCTGCCAATGTAGTGTTGGTTACATGGACCAGAAATTAGGTAAAATACATTGGTACTGTCACAATTTATGAAGTCACCAATCTGGTGTGAATGACCATTAGTAGTAAGTTCCATTGTTTTTGGTATGACTAGTTTGCATATTGAGCAATTCGATCAGGTGTAAAAGCCAGCGGGCTGTTGGTGGAAATTTCTCAGATCCTTTTTATCCTGGAGAAAATAGGAGCATAATTTGTCTCTAATGGTCGATGCTCATTTGAAATTGAAGTGTGGAGAATCTTGAATGGTATTCATTACAGTAGGATTATTGGTAAGAAGGGACCACTGTCTTAATAGTGTCTTGCAAATATAGTGATGTCCATTACTATATCTCATTGTGAAGGAATGGATAGCTTAGTTTCCTTGATTTTTCTGTTTTACAGTATAGAATATAGGTCAGTATTTGAAAAGTGACATTGGATCTGGACCAGCTTGGTTGGATTATACCCTCTTTGACATTTAATGATTTTGTTGATTTCTGGTCATAATCATCTTGTTTAATGCAGTGTCTGTGTGCTCTTTGATACTCCTCAGTTGGGATGTTGGGAATGTGTTGGTGAGGATGACAGCGCAGGCATGAAGCACAGAATTGGCTGCCGTACTTTTTCTATGGATCTTCATGTGGAGATGATCTCTGTCAACATAGGAACTCAATTTACTTTCTAGAGATGGTGTAGGTTACATCAATGCAAGAAACGCGCTACTGGCCCTGGAGAAGGGAAAGAGGTTGAGGTATCCCATCATAAAGGAGGCCCTTGTCAGTAAGTATGAATTCACTACAGAGGAGTGCAGGTTGAAATACAGGAGCAATAAGAAACTGTGTCGCCAATCCTAGGATGATTTGTGGGATACTTTTGAAATGTTTTTTAAAAGTACTGTTGTTTCTTAAGAAGTTTATTTTACAATTGTACATTCAAAGAGAACTGGGAAGGAAGAAGGAACTGGCTTTAGACTGTGAAAAACATGAAGACTCTAAGGGGAGCTAAGAAAACAATTAAATATATCTGCTAACAGTTCTTTCCAAATCTATGTGATTGGAAACACAGTACTTGCTGCTTCATCTGTTTTTCCACAGTGGCTTTTGGAATCCCACATGTAATATACTATTCTAAGAAAGAAAGTAGAGACTCATCTCCGTATGTTTCTAATTTTGGTGCATTTTTTACAGAGAACAACATATGAATATGACCAGCACCTCTTGTTTGGTAAACTTTAAAAAAAAGACATCTTCTCAAGAGATATGGATTTTTTTGTTGCAGATGAAGGACAGTATAATTTCAAATCTTTCATTAAAGTACGTGTAAAAATCCAAAAGATGCCTACAGTAAAGTTATCCTAGTGTCTTGAATTTGATGTTGTTAATGTTACAGTTTGTTTGTGTGAAAAGTCATGTAAGTAATCCTGTATATATTCTGCACAGCTCAGAGTTGGAAATAAAGTTTTCCCCCCACTGTTCATTGATGATTCTTTCAACAGTACATAACTTTTGGTGTATGAGTATAGCATCCGAGAAGAGTAAAAAAGGGAAAATGTACCCAGAGAACATATTTTTATGGTGTCAAGCATGTGGCTTTTTTGAAGATAGGTGGGATTAAATTGACTGCAGCTGATGGTGGTTCTCCCAAGGGTGCTGTACAGGTTGACTCTGCTGCACCTAGTTTGTGCTGCATTATTTATTCATGGCCCCTTTCTAGAATCATTTTGAAGTGCTTGCACGTGGCAGTTATCCCATGTAATAATTTTTGTTGTGCCCCTGGATAACTGCCTGCTGCAAGTATTGCAGTATAGATATTTATTTGAAACCTTTTTTCCCTTGACAGTATTTTAAGATGCATCTAAACATCGCTTTTTTGTACTTCCTGAGGCAGTTGTGCACAAATGTTCATTTGCAAATAGTTAAATAAGTTGTTATTTTTTTGTTAATTGTTTGGTTTAAATAGTTTTTGTAGTGTGTAAATAAGATGTGTTTGTAAAATTAAAATAAAGAATTTGCAGTAATTTAACTTATGGGTCACAAACACTTCCATGCAGGTACTCTAACATGCAATCATACACCTATAGAGTCATTTATACTGGTACTGACACTTCCATATATAGACTTATACAGCCACTCAAACTCCCATACAGTCACACACCCATTTACACATACAAACTGCTACTTAGACTCACACACCCAAAACAATACACCAATACAACTACTCCGATACCCAGTTATACACTGATGAAGCCACACACATCCATGCACAGACCATTGCTGCCACTGACACACCCAGGCAGTCACCGATATAGCCCCTGAGAGACCCGGGCTCACACTGATACAACCTTTGACACACCCAGGGACACACTGATACAGCAGCAGACATACCCAGATGCACACTGATACAACTACTGATTCACCCAGCCGCACTCCGATACAGAAGTTGGCACACCTAGGCACATACCTATACAGCCAATGACACACTCAGTCGCATATCAATACAGCCACTTAGGCATTCAACCAAACACTGATACAGCCTCTCAAACACCCATATACATACTGATATAGCCAGTGACACACCCAACCACACATTAATACAGACACTAACACCACCAGATTAATGCATCAATCAATCAATCAATCAATCAATCAAAGCATTTATAAAGCGCACTACTCACCCAGAGGGTCTCAAGGCGCTAGGGGAGGGGGGGTCCGCTACTGCTCGAACAGCCAGGTCTTGAGTTGCTTCCTGAAGGCGAGGTGGTCCTGGGTCAGGCGGAGGTGGGTCGGGAGGGAGTTCCATGTCTTGGCGGCGAGGTAGGAGAAGGACCGTCCCCCTGTGGTGGCTCTTCGGATGCGGGGGACGGCGGCGAGGGTGTGGCCGGTTGATCGAAGCTGGCGTTTGGGAGCATAGAAGTTGAGGCGGCTGTTGAGGTATCCTCTACCTTGGTTGTGTAGGGCTTTGTGTTCGTGGGTGAGGAGTCGGAAGGTGATTCTCTTGTTGACCGGGAGCCAGTGCAGGTCTCTCAGGTGTCCGTAGATGTGGCTGCGATGGGGGATGTCCAGGATGAGTCGTGCTGAGGCGTTCTGGATCCGCTGGAGTCTTTTCTGGAGTTTGGCGGTGGTTCCGGCGTAGATGGAGTTGCCGTAGTCCAGACGGCTGGTGACGAGGGCCTGGGTGACCGTCTTCCTGGTGTCGGTGGGGATCCACCGGAAGATCTTACGTAGCATGCGCAGGATGTTGAAGCACGACGAGGAGACGGCGTTGACTTGTCTGGTCACGGAGAGGGAGGAGTCCAGGATGAAGCCCAGGTTGCATGCGTGGTCTGTTGGTTTGGGTGCGCTGCCTAGGGCGGGGGGCCACCAGGAGTCGTCCCAGGCGGAGGGTGAGGATCCCAGGATGAGGACTTCCGTCTTGTCCGAGTTCAGTTTCAGGCGGCTGTTCTTCATCCATTCGGCTACCTCTTTCATCCCTTCGTGAAGGTTGGCTCTGGCGGTGGCAGGGTCGTTGGTGAGGATCAGCTGGGTGTCGTCGGCGTAGGAGATGATGTTGAGGTTGTGCTGGCGTGCGATGTCTGCGAGGGGGCTCATGTAGACGTTGAAGAGGGTTGGACTGAGCGAGGAGCCTTGAGGAACGCCGCAGATGACTTCGGTGGCTTCAGATCTGAACGGGGGGAGGCGGACTCTCTGTGTCCTTCCGGCGAGGAAGGAGATGATCCACTCCAGTGCCTTCTCCTGGACTCCGACGTTGCTGAGACGTTGTACTAGGGTACGGTGGCAGACCGTGTTGAAGGCCGCGGAGAGGTCTAGGAGGATGAGGGCCGCTGTTTCTCCGTTGTCGAGCAGGGCTCGGATGTCATCGGTGGCTGCGATCAGGGCGGTCTCGGTGCTGTGGTTGGCCCGGAAGCCAGACTGCGGGGGGTTGAGGGATCCGTTCATCTCGAGGACGGCGGCCAGCTGCTTGTTGACGGTCTTCTCAATGACTTTTGCAGAAAACGGGAGCAGCGAGATGGGGCGGTAGTTCTTGAGGTTGGTGGGGTCAGCTGATGGCTTCTTGAGTAGGGCGCTGAGTTCAGCGCGTTTCCAGCTCTCCGGGAAGGTAGCGGTGTCGAAGGAGGTGTTGATGATGTCCCGCAGGTGGGGTGCGATGACAGCGTCGGCCTTGTTGAAGACGTGGTGGGGGCAGGGGTCGGTCGGTAATCCGGAGTGGATGGAGTTCATCGTGCGGACGGTGTCTTCGGTGCTGATCGGAGTCCAGGCGCGGAGGGTGGTGTTGGGGGGCGGTGGTTCAGTCGTGGCGTGCGTCGGTTGAGTGCTGAAGCTGTTGTGTATGTCCGCAATCTTGTTGTGGAAGTAGGAGGCAAGGGAGTTGCAGAGGTCTTGCGAAGGGGTGATGTTGTTGTTTCCGGCATTGGGGTTGGAGAGCTCTTTGACGATGTTGAAGAGTTCCTTGCTGTTGTGTGCGTTATTGTCCAGTCGTTCCTTGAATGCGGTTTTCTTGGTGGCGTGGATGAGTTGGTGGTGCTTTCGGGTGGCGAGCTTGAGGGCAGCCATGTTGTCCGGAGTTGGGTCTCTGCGCCAGGTTCTCTCGAGGGCTCGGCAGTTCTTCTTGGAGCTCTTGAGTTCGTCGGTGAACCATGGGGCTTTCTTGCTGCTGGGTCTGCTAGGCGGAGTACTCAGTGGGGTGAGGTCGTCTGCGCAGTCGCTGATCCACTTTCTGAGGTTGGTGGCCGCCTGGCTTGGGTTCGTTGTGCTGGTGTGGGGGTTCATGCTCAGGGAGGTCGCGAGCTGGTCGGCTGTGATCTTGTTCCAGCTTCTGCGTGCAACCTGTTGCTGGTGGTGGTGGATCGTGGTCCTTCTGAAGCTGAAGTGGACGCAGCTGTGGTCCGTCCAGTGGAGTCCGGTGGCGTGGCTGAAGGCGATGTCCTTGCTGGATGAGAAGACTGGGTCGAGTGTGTGTCTGGCGGAGTGGGTGGGGGTGGTGACCAGCTGCTTGAGTCCCAGGTTTGCGAGGTTGTACAGCAGGGTGGTGGTGTTGCGGTCATTGTTGTTCTCTAGGTGGAAGTTGAGGTCCCCGAGGAGGATGTAGTCAGCGGATATAGTTTTTTGAATAACAAATGAATAAGTGAAAGTATCTTTACTGATAGATATGTTATTCTTTGTTTAAGTCGTTTTTTAACCTATACAATGGTTAAATAGGAAATTCCTATAGTGACAAGCGACAAAAATAATGGGGATATAAACTGTACAATTGAGAATTATTAACTACTCTTATGTTGACAGGTATAACTGGATATCAAACACTGTTTTTTCTGCAAAACAAATGTTATATTTCTTTATGTGTAACTTTAAAACTACCTCACCCATAATGCATCATTATATGCAATTGGATAGGAAGGTATATAAACTAGAAAGCAATGATGGACTAGTGGTAACACTGTCACCAAGACCTGCGGTCGAAACGCGTAGGTGAAGGGGATTGTTTGCAGTCTCTTGTGAAATAAATCCAAGTTAATGTATTGAGCGAGTGCGGACATTAATCTTTTCTTGGTGGAAAATATAATTGTGGGGATGTTCATCTCCGCTGATCTGCACCGGCCGTGCAAAGTGTGCACTTGCTAAATGAACAATTTGTTGGATAATGTATATATATATATATATATATATATATATATATATATATATATATATTAACGAAACCCTCCAACTGCATGAAAGGAAGGAGTCCCAGGCAGAGAAATACAGGTGGGGTTCTTTATTGAAGTTCCTTGCAGCCGGGCATAATGCATTTCGGATAAAAATCCTTCCTCAGACGCCCCTAGCCGCTCCTCATGTCCGTTGTGCACAGATTGAGTGTTGTCAATCCAAATAAAGTTTACTCCTGGCGCCGCCCCCGCTCATGTGATCATCCGCTGTGTTGGGTTCAGTATGGAACTCCAACTCCCAGAATCCTGTGTGCCTGGTGTAGCGTGATGGGGGAAACAAAGGTTAAGTCTTTTTGTCTGCAGGCGTTAGGGAGTTTGGGCACGCATGGTGAGGTGAGTATTGAGGCATCACAACCCCTCGAGTCCCCGCATTGCTTCGACCTGTCGAGCACTGGTTATGCTGGATCATGGAATGATGACAGTGCACCATCGCCACCGTGCAGTCACGGTCCGCTCATCCGCGGTGTTCCTCGCGTAGCAGCGCTCTCAAGGTGGGTTCGCCTGGAGTCAATACCTTGACAGGAAAGTTGATTGCTCGCGCAAAACACCAGTAAAGCAGGCAACCTCTTGATGAAGCGGGAATCCTTAGCGTGTCTCTGGCTGACACGTAAAAATTAACGAAACCCTCCAACTGCATGAAAGGAAGGAGTCCCAGGCAGAGAAATACAGGTGGGGTTCTTTATTGAAGTTCCTTGCAGCCGGGCATAATGCATTTCGGATAAAAATCCTTCCTCAGACGCCCCTAGCCGCTCCTCATGTCCGTTGTGCACAGATTGAGTGTTGTCAATCCAAATAAAGTTTACTCCTGGCGCCGCCCCCGCTCATGTGATCATCCGCTGTGTTGGGTTCAGTATGGAACTCCAACTCCCAGAATCCTGTGTGCCTGGTGTAGCGTGATGGGGGAAACAAAGGTTAAGTCTTTTTGTCTGCAGGCGTTAGGGAGTTTGGGCACGCATGGTGAGGTGAGTATTGAGGCATCACAACCCCTCGAGTCCCCGCATTGCTTCGACCTGTCGAGCACTGGTTATGCTGGATCATGGAATGATGACAGTGCACCATCGCCACCGTGCAGTCACGGTCCGCTCATCCGCGGTGTTCCTCGCGTAGCAGCGCTCTCAAGGTGGGTTCGCCTGGAGTCAATACCTTGACAGGAAAGTTGATTGCTCGCGCAAAACACCAGTAAAGCAGGCAACCTCTTGATGAAGCGGGAATCCTTAGCGTGTCTCTGGCTGACACGTAAAAATTAACGAAACCCTCCAACTGCATGAAAGGAAGGAGTCCCAGGCAGAGAAATACAGGTGGGGTTCTTTATTGAAGTTCCTTGCAGCCGGGCATAATGCATTTCGGATAAAAATCCTTCCTCAGACGCCCCTAGCCGCTCCTCATGTCCGTTGTGCACAGATTGAGTGTTGTCAATCCAAATAAAGTTTACTCCTGGCGCCGCCCCCGCTCATGTGATCATCCGCTGTGTTGGGTTCAGTATGGAACTCCAACTCCCAGAATCCTGTGTGCCTGGTGTAGCGTGATGGGGGAAACAAAGGTTAAGTCTTTTTGTCTGCAGGCGTTAGGGAGTTTGGGCACGCATGGTGAGGTGAGTATTGAGGCATCACAACCCCTCGAGTCCCCGCATTGCTTCGACCTGTCGAGCACTGGTTATGCTGGATCATGGAATGATGACAGTGCACCATCGCCACCGTGCAGTCACGGTCCGCTCATCCGCGGTGTTCCTCGCGTAGCAGCGCTCTCAAGGTGGGTTCGCCTGGAGTCAATACCTTGACAGGAAAGTTGATTGCTCGCGCAAAACACCAGTAAAGCAGGCAACCTCTTGATGAAGCGGGAATCCTTAGCGTGTCTCTGGCTGACACGTAAAAATTAACGAAACCCTCCAACTGCATGAAAGGAAGGAGTCCCAGGCAGAGAAATACAGGTGGGGTTCTTTATTGAAGTTCCTTGCAGCCGGGCATAATGCATTTCGGATAAAAATCCTTCCTCAGACGCCCCTAGCCGCTCCTCATGTCCGTTGTGCACAGATTGAGTGTTGAGAGCTCTTTGACGATGTTGAAGAGTTCCTTGCTGTTGTGTGCGTTATTGTCCAGTCGTTCCTTGAATGCGGTTTTCTTGGTGGCGTGGATGAGTTGGTGGTGCTTTCGGGTGGCGAGCTTGAGGGCAGCCATGTTGTCCGGAGTTGGGTCTCTGCGCCAGGTTCTCTCGAGGGCTCGGCAGTTCTTCTTGGAGCTCTTGAGTTCGTCGGTGAACCATGGGGCTTTCTTGCTGCTGGGTCTGCTAGGCGGAGTACTCAGTGGGGTGAGGTCGTCTGCGCAGTCGCTGATCCACTTTCTGAGGTTGGTGGCCGCCTGGCTTGGGTTCGTTGTGCTGGTGTGGGGGTTCATGCTCAGGGAGGTCGCGAGCTGGTCGGCTGTGATCTTGTTCCAGCTTCTGCGTGCAACCTGTTGCTGGTGGTGGTGGATCGTGGTCCTTCTGAAGCTGAAGTGGACGCAGCTGTGGTCCGTCCAGTGGAGTCCGGTGGCGTGGCTGAAGGCGATGTCCTTGCTGGATGAGAAGACTGGGTCGAGTGTGTGTCTGGCGGAGTGGGTGGGGGTGGTGACCAGCTGCTTGAGTCCCAGGTTTGCGAGGTTGTACAGCAGGGTGGTGGTGTTGCGGTCATTGTTGTTCTCTAGGTGGAAGTTGAGGTCCCCGAGGAGGATGTAGTCAGCGGATATAGTTTTTTGAATAACAAATGAATAAGTGAAAGTATCTTTACTGATAGATATGTTATTCTTTGTTTAAGTCGTTTTTTAACCTATACAATGGTTAAATAGGAAATTCCTATAGTGACAAGCGACAAAAATAATGGGGATATAAACTGTACAATTGAGAATTATTAACTACTCTTATGTTGACAGGTATAACTGGATATCAAACACTGTTTTTTCTGCAAAACAAATGTTATATTTCTTTATGTGTAACTTTAAAACTACCTCACCCATAATGCATCATTGTATGCAATTGGATAGGAAGGTATATAAACTAGAAAGCAATGATGGACTAGTGGTAACACTGTCACCAAGACCTGCGGTCGAAACGCGTAGGTGAAGGGGATTGTTTGCAGTCTCTTGTGAAATAAATCCAAGTTAATGTATTGAGCGAGTGCGGACATTAATCTTTTCTTGGTGGAAAATATAATTGTGGGGATGTTCATCTCCGCTGATCTGCACCGGCCGTGCAAAGTGTGCACTTGCTAAATGAACAATTTGGTGGATAATGTATATATATATATATATATATATATATATATATATATATATATATATATATATATATATATATATATATATATATATATATATATACATATATATATATATATATATATATATATATATATATATATATATATATATATATATATATCTATCTATCTATATATATATATATATATATATATATATATATATATATATATATATATATGAAAAGGAATCCCAACCTGTCAGTGGATGACAGGCAACATCAGGGTGCAGACCTCATTACGCCACAGCAGACAGCCAAAAACGAAGCTCACAAAGGATCCAACTCAAGTGAGTAGCAGGAATAAACGTTTATTTAATGAATAACGCGTTTCACTCCACTGGGGAGCTTGTTCACATAAAGGCACTCAAAAGAAGTGAGAGAATATATACATGATGCAGGGAGGGGCTTGATTGGGAAAACACGCCCAAGAGTAAAAAAAAGGAAATAAAGAAACAGTGCAGAAAATAAAGCATGTTATTATCACATGAACAGAAACCTGTACCAAATATAATTTAACAGTTTATGCACTAATCATGGCAATTATAAGCGGTATATGTATTTCATAAAAGTGATGTAAAATACAAGCATGGATCAGAAGCGTTCAAAGAAAGTAAAAAATGGCTGGCTGGGAAAGTTTAAAACGAAAAAAAAAAGGGGGGGGTGATGAGGGAAGCACACAGACAAGCAAAATAGCAAGTGTCACAGCATAGTGCCTAATCAGTATGATGTGCTTTCCAAGGGTTTATAGAAGCCAGCAAATTGAAAATCTAGAACGCGAGCAACTCAAGACATAGTGCCTGATGAATCCAACAATGCCACTGTTTTCAAAATTAGAGAAAACGTCATATTAACAGAAAACAAACAGTAATGGTACAAGTTAAATACTGCAAGGACAGTGCAAAGCAGTAAATAGCTGAGTATAAGGAAAACACAATAAATTAGAAAGTGAAAAAATCATAAAAGATACAGAAGCCCAACCTCAAATGTGTAAAAATAAAATGAAATTCAAAAAGAAGCAAAGGAAAAAATAGTAACACCAGAGGCGAAATTGATAGGATCAAAATGACATGAATGCTTAGTCAAAACATATTATCAAAGAAACATGACTTAAGAACAGGCGTCATATCAGAAACGCGGCAATAAGCCAGAGCCAAGAATTGGCGCCTTGACTGAACAAGAGAAGGAAAAAAAGGGGGAACATAATAGTTACCAGTATGGAAAAAGATCAACAGAAACCAAGAACCAAATGGATCTGCAATTTAAATGTTACAAGAAACTTTTTAGATCCTCACTCAGATTTAGCCCGTTAGGGGCCTTGGTGTCGAGGGACATAATGAGTTGAGATTCACGCTGTCTCAGTAATTTTTCACGGTCCCCACCACGACTAGGTTGAGGCACTGAACAAAGGACTGTGTATTGCAAGTCCTTCAGCTTTTTGTCATGGACTGCTTCAAAATGCCTCGCCACCGGGTAATTGCTATCACTGTTAACGATGGCCCTGATATGCTGAAGTATTCTTTGATGAACAGGCAGCTTGGTGCTGCCTATGTACTCCAGATTACATGTACATCTGAGCTTGTAGACAACGAACTCCGATCTACATGTAAGATATTCTCTGATGGGAATAGGTGTGTCGCTGAATGCAGTGACATATTCAGTAGTATTGGTGTCAAAATTGCAGGCACGGCAGGAAGTGCATTTAAAGAAGCCCATTTTGGTGATCTTAGTAAGTTTGGGTGGATTTTCTGGTGCTGTTCTATCAAGAGCGTCGCGCATGGATGGCGCACGTCTGAACGTGATGGTAGGATGTTTCAGACCCGGGGCTACACGACCCGGGGCGCGTAGCGTAAGCGCGTCGGGTCATGTGACCTGAAAATAACACTTTTTATTGGTTCATAGCGGTTTTGGTTTCATAATGATGAAGCCCCTGGTCATGTGACCTGAAAATAACACTTTTCATTGGTTCAATAAATTTTTTTTTTCAAAAGGATGAAAGACCCCACCTTTTTTCCTTATTCTGACTTTGTCCTTTGACTTAGGAAGACCTGTTTGTAGCTCTCTCTACTTTTTTGCTCAAAATAATGGCTTCAGTAGTAGCAGCAGCTGGTGCATCTGCACCACCACCACCACACCCACCAAAAGGACCTCCTCAAGATATCATTGGTGGTCATCAAGAAGACGAAGAGGAGGAGGAGGAGGAGGGGAGTTCAAGATGGCTGGAAGAACACAATACCCCATACCAGCCAAGACCACACATTCTTTGGTAGTTTTTTACTCTCCCAGAGGGGAAAAAAAAAGTAAATGCACCCAAGGTCAGTTGCAAAATTTGTGGCATGGAACTTTCCAGGGGAAACCCAAATAAAAAATATTCATCTGGGAACCACACAATGATACGCCACATGCAGCGCAAACATCCTATAAACTATTCTGCTGCAGAAATGAGGGAACTGGCCAGTAACCCTCCCCGATCAACAAGAACCAGCTCAAAAAGGAAACAACCCACTGCATCTGCACCAGCGGAAAGTGAGACGATGCTGTGCATTCAGCCCCGATTTGCAGATTTCAGAATTATCTGTAAATATTGTGGGAAGACCATCTCCTACGGAGAACAGAGCGTAAAGCTCATCGTCCTTGCTGGGGACAACCATAAATGTCCCAATCAACCCTAATTTTTTCTTTTCTTTCAGTTTTTTGCTCCAGTTGAGCCATTTTCAATTCCCTGTTTTTTCGTTTTTCCCCATGAAAAATACAAAAAAACATCTAAAACTGTTCAGAAAATCCCCAAAAAGTGCAAAATGTTCAAAAAACAATATAAAAAATATAAAACAAAAAAAAAAAACTGTTCTTTTTAGAACTACCTCAAATTTCTAAAAAAAGGCTACATTTTTTAATAACTCTATCATTCATTTTTCCTCATGGTACGCTCCCCAGTCCGCTCCCCGGTGCGCGTACTTGGCACTCCCCCCGTGCCAAAAAAAAAAAATTATTTGCCCCGCGGGGCCCTTTTCAAGCCCCCACATCAAACCTAGGGTGTCAGGGGGATCTACCCTGCCCCCTTATGGTCATTTCCCCCTTTGTTTTGGCCACCTCTTGTGTCTCAATACTACCGAGACACAAGATGGCGACCGCTCCGGACTGTTTCGAATGTTTACAGACACCCAATAGCCAATCAGATTTCCGTGCGCACCTCGCATGTCGCGCCCGGGGCGCTCCCCGGAGTGCGTACCGGGGCGCTGCCATAGATATATATATTTTTTTGAACCTAAATTACTCAAAATCCACTGGAGCACATATCTTGAGACATAGCAAAGGCACATCGGGCTACCAGTCCCTACAATTTTGCCAAGTTTGGTGTAAATCCATTCAGCCGTTCTGGCTAAAAGTGAGGTCGACCGCCCTATGGAAATTAACATGGGGAAAACGCGTTTTGGGACCCCCCTTTTATCTCAGCCCCCACTTGACGAATCCCCCCCAATCTTTCAGGGAAGGACCGGAGCTCGAAGAGGCCATTTTGAGGAAATTTTCAGGCAGATTCGTCAACCGGCGCCAAAGTTATTCCAAATAGAATTTTGAGATTTAACATTGAAAAAAATCCTAACTATAACTACCTACTGGCGACCGCCAGTAGGTAATATATATACATATATACATATGTGTGTGTGTATATATATATATATATATATATATATATATATATATATATATATATATATATATATATATATATATATATATATATATATATATATATATATATATATATATATATATATATATATATATATATATCTTTATATGGAACTAAAGAGTTGCCGCTAGGTGGGGATGCACTTACAGGTAGGAATTGATGCCAGCGCAAGGGCGCGAACTGCGAACAGAGTCCCTTTCCTGCCAGACGCGTTTCGGGCCAACACCCTCTTCAGTGGCAGCACATGTGACATCACGGCAAGCTGCAAGCACCAGAAAATACCCTCAGTAATTATGCACAGGTGTTAAACCTGAAGCAATGCTCTCTGGGACTGGTGGTTCCGTAAAACCCAAGTGGGTCGCCGCCGCCATTCGCATGCAAAAAAATGTATTAAAGGGATTGCCAATGTCCCCGCAAGCACCCCGCAAGTAAAGGCACCTCCTGTACCACAGAAAGCTGCCCAAGTAAGGCAGCTGTGGACCCGCAGTTGTAAGCGGTAGTGCAACCCCGCGACCGGGCAGGCCGCAAAAAATGGAAAGAAAGAGTTGCCGCTAGGTGGGGATGCACTTACAGGTAGGAATTGATGCCAGCGCAAGGGCACGAGCTGCGAACAGAGTCCCTTTCCTGCCAGACACGTTTCGGGCCAGCGCCCTCTTCAGTGGCAGCACATGTGACATGACGGCAAGCTGCAGGCACCAGTAAATACCCTCAGTAATTATGCACAGGTGTAAAACCTGAAGCAATGCTCTCTGGGACATATATATATGAGGCATACAACGTCTTCGCATCCGTGGAAAAAGACGAGGCGAACCCTTGAATTGTGCGGTATAATTTTATTGGAGCCCAAACACCACACCGAACATTACGCGTTTCAGCCCTAGGAGGGCCTTGATCACATGACAAACGCTGAACAGGTGAGGTGACCCTTTTAAAGTACTAGCGTGCATGTAAATTGAAGTAGACATAGAAGATAGACTAATGCCTATTCCTCTATCATACCTAAGTAACTCCATAGTAATGTTAGTTTACACAGTGCAAGCAATAAATAACAGTATAAATACTATAAATACAGGTTAAATTATGGGCGCACAAGAATAATTTAAAAGTATTTGGACATTAAAACTATGAGTACGGAATAAAAGACAAGTAAAAACTATAGCAACATGTACAACCTTTAGAAAAAGTTAATTACATATTAATACGTTATAATGCAATATCCCTCTCATGTTTTTACCAAATACGTATGCATGGTGCGCCACCCTGTATCAGGGACACGGGTCACAGGAGATCTCAATTTGACCTGAACATTGACTCAAATCAAACGGTAATATAATCCCGATCTCCTGTGTGAACAATGTCTAATTGATGCTTGCAAAATGTCTGTGCTAACAGAAGCAATAAAGCCCTAGTGGGCAATGCATTGTGTGCAAAATCGCAATTTTAGTGCAAGTGCTAAATAAATAATGCACAGTTCATAAATGTTATGTCACGCTAGATAAAACCCAGTGTAAAAACACTTGAATATAGTGTCACATCTATAACTTTAAACATCTACTAATTAAAAATTGGAATATTTAAATATTTCCATCATTTGATACGGGAAGCAGCACATTGGAATAAGATTATATATATATATATATATATACATACAAAAAAAGGTCAATATATACATGAATCATAGATACAGGACAACAGATAAGACTCATAGATGGGTGTACATATCTTCACTAGAATTCATTCCATTGGGGATCTTAAAGTCGAACAGTATTATGTGACGTGTTTCTAACCTTCGTAAGAGACCCTCACAGTCTCCCCCCCCCTCCTTAAAGGAGGAAGTGTGTCAATAAGAAAGTATTTTAATCCCTCTGGATTCTTGTTGTGAACCTCCTCAAAATGACTTGCTACAGGGTACGCAGTGTCACCGTTGGTGATGGCTCTGAGGTGCTGGAGTAGTCTTTTGTGTGCTGGTAACTTTGTGCTGCCCACATAACGTAGGTCGCACGGACACTCCAGCACATACACCGCGTACTCTGTCTTGCAAGTGAGCTTGGCTTGGATGCGCACTGGTTGGTTGTTAAAAGGAATAAGATATTCACTCTTGTTGATGCCATTCCTACAAGCCTTGCAAACCGAACATTTGCGGAAACCCCTGCTCCCTAGCAGCCAATCCCCAGATGTTCTTATTTCTGGGCTGCTGGAGACCAAGCTGTCACGCATAGATTTCGCCTTCCTAAATGTAATATTAGGACCGGTAGGCATTTGGTGTCCTAAGATCTGATCACTGGCCAAGAGTGACCAATTGCCACATTCTATTCTACGAATAGCCTGATGCTGTCTGCTATACGTTAAGATCAATCTGGTTTCCATATGGCCACTGGGGGATGCTTGTTCAAGAGGTGCAACTAGCTCTAATCTACCTCTAGTATTGGCTCTACACATAGCGTTATCCACAACCACAGGGTTGTAGCCTCTCCTAAGGAATCTGGCCTTACATTCCTTCTGGGCAATCATACAATCCAAATCTGAGCTGCAGATCCTTGTAATACGCAGCATCTCACCATACGGTATGCTGCGTATCAGGGGAGCCGGATGGTGACTAGAGGCATGAAGAATGGCATTGCCAGCAGTTGGCTTCCTAAATAGTCTGGTGCGCAATTCCAAGTTGTGTATGTAGATTTCTACATCCAAAAAACAGATGGAGGAACAACTCATCTGGCTAGTGAAGCCCAAATTTAAGGAGTTATTGTTAAGATCATTGATGAACACTGATGCCTCGTCCTGACTACTATTCCAAATTATGAGTAGGTCGTCAATGTATCTCAGCCACTTGACGACCTTGGTGGCAAGTATTTGGGGGAATGAAGGCTGTAGGACCTGCTCCTCCCAGTAGCCCATGTGAAGACAGGCATTCACAGGGGAGAAGCAGGCCCCCATAGCCACACCCCTTGTCTGTTGGAAAACCTGGTTCGTAAACAGAAAATAGTTGTGATGCAAACACAGTTCGATCATCTCAAGTACCATAGAGGTGTGCTCATTGAGATAAGGCAGTCTGCTGCTGAGATAATGCAAAACAGCTCTGAGTCCATCCTTGTGATGGATCGAAGTATACAAGGAGGAAACATCCAATGTAATCAATATGTAGACAGGTTGCAAAGGCACATCAGCAAGTTTTTTGAATAAGTCTCCAGTGTCTAATACGAAAGATGGCAGTTTTTAAACGTATTCTTGGAGAAAAAAGTCTACGTATTTACTCACGTTTTCCAGGATGCCATTGCGTGCTGATATTATAGGGCGTCCTGGAGGTTTTTTACTGTCCTTGTGTACCTTTGGAATAAAATAAGCCACTGGCATTACCGGATTCATATTTCTCAGAAATTTGTACTCATCCAATGTAAGCAAACCTGCACTCCGCTATGCCCTTAATTTGCCGTAGATCACATTCAAAGCAAGTTTGACATCTCCCATGTTTACTCTCTTATAGCACTCTTTATCAAGCAATTGGCCCACATGCTTCTTTAATATACAGTTGTTTGGGCCAGAGCACCACATTACCACCCTTATCAAATTCACGGATAATGATGTTCGTATCCCCCTGTAATTTTTTTATAAGTTGGTGGTATGCGGCATCTCGATAGTGCTTTTTGTTTTTTTCTTTGATTTGTTTGTTAAAAAGCTGTTTCAATTGAAGAGTTACTTTATCCTGAAAGAGATCAATGTTTTCCTTGAGAATGAGAGGACAGAAGGTGGATTTAGGTTTGAATGGAGTCGCAACTATAGAAGAACTAACCAGTGTGTCCGTGCACACGGTAGGTACTATAGTTTCGGCCTGTATCTGTTCAACTGTTTGTGACAGGTCTGAACTGGCCAGTGAAATGGAGGGTACTGATTCAGGATCCAGGACCACAGGCACAGTGTTCTTGGCAGGTTTGGTGGTAGCATGAAATTTACGGAGTTTAAGCTTTCTGGTGAATTTGAAAAAATCCACCCTAGTAGTGGCATAGTCGAAATTGTTCGGAGGACGATAGGAAAGACCAAGTGCCAAAATGTCCTTTTCTTTTTTGGTTAATGAGATGTCATTCAAATTAATTACCATTTTTGAATCAGGGTCTAACAACGCTTCCATTGCCGTATCTTTTTCTGAATTTGGTTGCTGCCGCCGCTTGTGTTGTTTGTTTGCGTTGTTTGTTGCAGCAGCACCTTGCCCTGCGTTTCCAGTTGTTGTTGCGTTTGTGCTGGCATTTCGGACACTTGAGCGCAAGCTCTGCTTCCTGTCCTGACGAACTGCATCTAGCTCCTGAGCAAGAGTAAATTTTCGACACCCTAAACGATTTGATCTTACTTGCTCATTGTCAAATTTGCTGCCAGCATTGGAACTGGCGTCAGAGGAAGGACTAGGGGGCATATTACCAACAACTAGCGATAATTTTTGTCTCTAACTTGTTTAGAGACAAAAATTATCGCCGCACATCGGCGATTTTTATCGCAGATAAACCTTGCTATTAACAAGGTTTATCGCAAATGCGATAAAAAACGGCCGAAATGCATGAATATCGCTGAAAAGTCAGCGATATTCATGCATTATCGAGCAAATGCTCTTAGCCATGTTATCCACCTCCCATTGGATAACATGGCTAAGAACTGCTCAGGGCAGGTGTTAGCTTTTGGAGATATTCCCGCTTAGCGCGAATATCTCCAAAAGTTGGTAATAGGAGATAGCGATGTTAGCGACTGTTTTCAGTCTCTAACATCTTGGCACGCCCACTTTGCATCTCATTAGTGATAAATATCACTGACATGCAAAGTGGGGCCCAAGATGTTCGCTATCTCCTACTAGCTGTCGCTAACTGGTGTTAGCGACAGCTTGGTAATAGGGAGATAATTTTATCTCCGCTTTCTTGGCTTTTAAAGCCAAAAAAGCGGAGATAAACCCCCTTGATAATATGCCCCTAGGTTCTTCTATATTAGCGCTACCCGAATTAATCACAGGACTCGCTGATGCATTACTCTTAGTAAGTTTGATGTTATCATACTTTTTTGCAAAGGTGATTATTTGTCCGTGCCCATAATCCAGCCTATCTCGCTGGAATTTGTAGGATTTGCGCTTTTTGATAATGGCCTCTTCACGTTGAAGTCGGAACTCCATATCATCTCTGAACTTTGTAATTGACAAGCTGGCAGGGAGTTTTTCGATCTCCGCACTGATGCAGTCAATTTCTTTTTGAAGGGCCATATTTTACAAGAATTTCGACCAGTCGTCTTGAGGATTCTAAGTTGGCCTCCGCCCAATCTGATATCATCTGAGGGTCGGTTTTCGATATGATGGAGCCAGCATAATTCGGAGACCCCTCGCGATCCGACCAACCTCTAAGTACCTGGTCAGGGAACGGTGCTCCCACCACTTTGCCTGCTAAGACTTCTTGGCTTTTTCAAGACGCTTGAACAATTCCTTAAGTCCCAGTTACGTCTCTTGTTGTCCGCTATTGACCACAGTAGTGACATCCCAAGCCGGGGAATCTGAAAACATGTCCAGTGCCGCTTCCTCACGGTTTTTCAGCGTGTCGGACGACATGGTGTAAACACAGGTTGGGCATACCAGCTTTCGGGTTTTGGGTCTGGTTATATATATATATCCATACTAATAATATAAAGAGAGAGCCCAAACCTTTGAGGCGGGTAATCTCAGGAACCACAGCACCAATCACAACACCCAATACAGCGTTGGAAAGGGCAGTTGCAGCAGAAGGACATAGGCTATACAGACGCCCACCATATACATTTAAAAGGTAAAAGAACCGTGCCAGCAAAGTAGTCCCTTGTGGCGTGTCTGCGTTGTGCTGTGGGCGTGTGCTGGGGGCGTGTGCTGGGGGCGTGACAAACACTGGGGGCGTGTGGTACGTTCTACCCTTCATGCCATGTCTCATATTGTGTGCTAATCCCACCCTGCTCCCTTTAAATACTCCTGCACCCCATGATCATAACCCAACCTTACTCCTTAAAATACCCCAACACCCTTAAACACTAACCCATCTTAACCCTATAAATATACCCTGTACCCCAAAACCCAAACCTAGCCCTGAACCCTATAAATACCCCTGTAGCTCAAAACCCAAACCTACCCCTGAACCCTAAAAATACACCTGTACCCCAAAACCCAAACCTAGCCCTGGACCCTAAAAATACCACTGTACCCCAAAACCCAAACCTACCCCTGATCCCTAAAATACTCCTGTACCCCAAAACACAAACCTAGCCCTGAACCCTTAAAATACCCCTGCACCCCAAAACCCAAACCTACCCCTGAACCCTAAAAATACCCCTGTACCCCAAAACCCAAACCTAGCCTTGAACCCTAAAAATACCCCTGTACACCAAAACCCGTACCTACCCCTGAACCCTAAAATACATTTGTACCCCAAAACCCAAACCTAGCCCTGAACCCTAAAATTACCCCTGTACCCCAAAACCCAAACTTAGCCCTGAACCCTTAAAATACCCCTGTACCCCAAAACCCAAACCTACCCCTGAACCCTAAAAATACCCCTATACCCCAAAACCCAAAACTATATCTGAACCCTTAAAATAACTCTGTACCCCAAAACCCAAACCTACCCCTGAACCCTAAAAATACCCCTGTACCCCAAAACCCAAACCTAGCCCTGAACCCTAAAAATACCACTGTACCCCAAAACCAAAACCTACCCCTGAACCCTAAAATACCCCTGTACCCCAAAACACAAACCTAGCCCTGAACCTTTAATATACCCCTGTACCCCATAACCCAAACCTACCCCTGAACCCTAAAAATACCCCTGTACCCCAAAACCCAAACCTAGCCCTGGACCCTAAAAATACCACTGTACCCCAAAACCCAAACCTACCCCTGAACCCTAAAATACCCCTGTACCCCAAAACACAATCCTAGCCCTGAACCCTTCATATACCCCTGTACCCCATAACCCAAACCTACCCCTGAACCCTAAAAATACCCCTGTACCCCAAAACCCAAACCTAGCCCCGAACCCTAAAAATACCCCTGTACCCCAAACCAAAACCTACCCCTGAACCCTAAAATACATTTTTACCCCAAAACCTAAACCTAGCCCTGAACCCTAAAAATACCCCTGTACCCCAAAACCCAAACTTAGCCCTGAACCCTTAAAATACCCCTGTACCCCAAAACCCAAACCTACCCCTGAACCCTAAAAATACCCCTATACCCCAAAACTATATCTGAACCCTTAAAATACCCCTGTACCCCAAAACCCAAACCTACCCCTGAACCCTAAAAATACCCCTGTACCCCAAAACCCAAACCTAGCCCTGAACCCTAAAAATACCACTGTACCCCAAAACCCAAAACTATCCCTGAACCCTAAAATACCCCTGTACCCCAAAACACAAACCTAGCCCTGAACCCTTAATATACCCCTGTACCCCATAACCCAAACCTACCCCTGAACCCCAAAAATACCCCTGTACCCCAAAACCCAAACCTAGCCCTCAACCCTAAAAATACCCCTGTACCCCAAAACCCAAACCTACCCCTGAACCCTAAAATACCTCTGTAGCCCAAACCCAAACCTAGCCTTGAACCCTAAAAATACCCCTGTACCCCAAAACCAAAACCTAGCACTGAACCATTAAAATACCCCTGTACCCCAAAACCCAAACCTACCCCTGAACCCTAAAAATACCCCTATACCCCAAAACTATATCTGAACCCTTAAAATACCCCTGTACCCCAAAACCCAAACCTAGCCCTGTAACCCCAAAAATACCCATGTTCCCCGAAACCCAAACCTAGCCCTGAACCCATAAAATACCCCTATACCCCAAAACCTAAACCTAGCCCTGAACCCTAAAAATACCCCTGTACCCCAAAACCCATACCTATCCCTAAACCCTAAAACTACCCCTGTACCCCATAATCCAAAACTATATCTGTCTGAACCCTTAAAATACCCCAAAACATATACCTCAGTACCCCAAAACATATACCCCTATACCCATACTTACCTTATCCAAACATTAAAAAAACATGCTTTTACCATTCATGCATTTACAACGAATTTCGTTGTAAATGTATGCGTAGTAAAAGCATATAAAATGTAATGCCATGCGTTATAATGGCATTGCGGAGTCATGGTACTTTCGTAATGAAAGTATGAGGAGTGATGGTATGCAGAAAGAAAGTTGCGGAATAATCGGTGTTTACGCTCCCCCGGTAAGTACATTGGTGGAACGGCGGCCCACATCTCCAGCAACATACTCATATTTTTTCACCACCCATGTGAAAAATGCACAGGTCTCTCTCATTGATGGCCAGCACCAACATACACTTTTAGACACACCTCCCGCCACAAGTTCTAGAATTGCAAACTTTAGAGCTGGGGAGCTACGTTCGAATCTCGGCATCAGCTCAACATCCTGTGATTCCAGGCAAATCGCTTTGTCTCCCAGTGCCTACCACAAATGAATGTGTTCTTCTGTAATGTAAATTGTGCTCATGCCATGTTGTCGAGTTTGCGCTATATAATATTGCAAAGAAATATAAAGTAGGGCAACTCGAGTTCACACACTACTGAACGCACACTCTTAAGTGCATCAGCAGTGCACTGTGAATCGGAGCGTTTCACAGGCCTGTCACAGATAAGAAATGCTATCAAAACGAAATCCTACAAAACAATATACTACTGGCCGGCAGCAATTCATACCCGGACAACGTCGGCATGGGCTGCTATCAACAATGACATCATAAACCAAGGACTTATAGAAATTGAAGACTCACTGTATCTATTAAGCGAGAAGTCCTTACAAGATTTCAGCCTGCCGCCAGCGGTCCGAACTAACCTAACTGGATACCACAATATCGCTACTGCACACAATTTTCCAGAGCTAAATAACTACCTTGCTCAACACTTGCCTAACTTAGTTCCCGATCAACAACTCGCCTGCAACACCATAGTTGATAGTGTTGAAAAGAAGCAAGGCAAGCTATTGTTTATAGACGCCCCCGGTGGGACAGGAAAGACTTACCTAATCAACCTCATACTTGCCAAAGTTCGATCTTCTGGGAATGTGGCTCTAGCTGTTGCTTCATCTGGAATAGCTGCCACTTTGCTAACAGCTGGGAAAACAGCACATTCTACCTTTGAACTGCCTCTAAAGGGATTCAATATGCTCTATTTGGAAAAACGGACCTTTGGGGACACTGCTTCAAAATGTGTCTCTGATCATGTGGGACGAATGTACAATGATACTAAAACCATTTCTGCCTATCCTTTTTTTACCCGGACAACGTCGGAACGGGCCGCTAGTATATATATATATCCATACTAATAATATAAAGAGAGAGCCCAAACCTTTGAGGCGGGTAATCTCAGGAACCACAGCACCAATCACAACACCCAATACAGCGTTGGAAAGGGCAGTTGCAGCAGAAGGACATAGGCTATACAGACGCCCACCATATACATTTAAAAGGTAAAAGAACCGTGCCAGCAAAGTAGTCCCTTGTGGGCGTGTCTGCGTTGTGCTGTGGGCGTGTGCTGGGGGGGCGTGTGCTGGGGGCGTGGCAAACACTGGGGGCGTGTGGTACGTTCCACCCTTCATGCCATGTCTCATATTGTGTGCTAATCCCATCCTGCTCCCTTTAAATACTCCTGCACCCCATGATCATAACCCAACCTTACTCCTTAAAATACCCCAACACCCTTAAACACTAACCCATCTTAACCCTATAAATATACCCTGTACCCCAAAACCCAAACCTAGCCCTGAACCCTATAAATACCCCTGTACCTCAAAACCCAAACCTACCCCTGAACCCTAAAAATACCCCTGTACTCCAAAACCCAAACCAAGCCCTGGACCCTAAAAATACCACTGAACCCCAAAACCCAAACCTACCCCTGAACCCTAAAATACTCCTGTACCCCAAAACACAAACCTCGCCCTGAACCCTTAAAATACCGCTGTACCCCAAAACCCAAACCTACCCCTGAACCCTAAAAATACCCCTGTACCCCAAAACCCAAACCTTGCCCTGAACCCTAAAAATACCCCTGTACCCCAAAATCCAAACCTACCCCTGAACCCTAAAATACATTTGTACCCCAAAATCCAAACCTAGCCCTGAACCCTAAAAATACCCCTGTACCCCAGAACCCAAACTTATTATTATTATTGCATTTCTTATATAGCGCCAGAATCGACCCCCGAAGGGGTATCTCCGCGCTTGCCTTGGGAACCCGTCCTGGTTTTTCCCTGTGAGATAGCCCCTACAGGGCATCCCCAAGGTGAAAGCCAGGCATCCCGCCGCGGGGGGCCGTTGTGGAGATTAAGCAAGCTTAATGCCCAGAGTTGCAGAGTGTGAACCCATGATTAGGTCAGGCACCGAAGCGAGAATTATCGAGTCCGTGGACATTTGAGCTCAACACCCTGCCGCGTCGGGAATCGAACCCTGGTCCCGGGTCTGACCTCTGCTTCAGGGTCTGCCTGCTCTAACCAATGAGCCACACTTCTCCACCTCAAACCCCAAACCTAGCCTTGGACCCTAAAAACACCCCTGTACCCCAGAACCCAAACTTAGCCCTGAACCCTTAAAATACCCCTGTACCCCAAAACCCAAACCTACCCCTGAACCCTAAAAATACCCCTATACCCCAAAACCCAAAACTATATCTGAACCCTTAAAATACCCCTGTACCTCAAAACCCAAACCTACCCCTAAACCCTAAAAATACCCCTGTACCCCAAAACCCAAACCTAGCCCTGAACTCTAAAAATACCACTGTACCCCAAAACCAAAACCTACCCCTGAACCCTAAAATACCCCTGTACCCCAAAACACAAACCTAGCCCTGAACCCTTAATATACCCCTGTACCCCATAACCCAAACCTACCCCTGAACCCTAAAAATACCCCTGTACCCCAAAACCCAAACTTAGCCCTGAACCCTTAAAATACCCCTGTACCCCAAAACCCAAACCTACCCCTGAACCCTAAAAATACCCCTATACCCCAAAACCCAAAACTATATCTGAACCCTTAAAATACCCCTGTACCTCAAAACCCAAACCTACCCCTAAACCCTAAAAATACCCCTGTACCCCAAAACCCAAACCTAGCCCTGAACTCTAAAAATACCACTGTACCCCAAAACCAAAACCTACCCCTGAACCCTAAAATACCCCTGTACCCCAAAACACAAACCTAGCCCTGAACCCTTAATATACCCCTGTACCCCATAACCCAAACCTACCCCTGAACCCTAAAAATACCCCTGTACCCCAAAACCCAAACCTAGCCCTGGACCCTAAAAATACCACTGTACCCCAAAACCCAAACCTACCCCTGAACCCTAAAATACCCCTGTACCCCAAAACACAAACCTAGCCCTGAACCCTTAAAATACCCCTGTACCCCAAAACCCAAACCTACCCCTGAACCCTAAAAATACCCCTGTACCCCAAAACCCAAAACTATATCTGAACCCTTAAAATACCCCTGTACCCCAAAATCCAAACCTACCCCTGAACCCTAAAATACACCTGTACCCCAAAACACAAACCTAGCCCTGAACCCTTAAAATACCCCTGTACCCCAAAACCCAAACCTACCCCTGAACCCTAAAATACCTCTGTACCCCAAACCCCAAACCTAGCCTTGAACCCTAAAAATACCCCTGTACCCCAGAACCCAAACTTAGCCCTGAACCCTTAAAATACCCCTATACCCCAAAACCCAAAACTATATCTGAACCCTTAAAATACCCCTGTACCCCAAAACCCAAACCTACCCCTAAACCCTAAAAATACCCCTGTACCCCAAAACCCAAACCTAGCCCTGAACTCTAAAAATACCACTGTACTCCAAAACCAAAACCTACCCCTGAACCCTAAAATACCCCTGTACCCCAAAACACAAACCTAGCCCTGAACCCTTAATATACCCCTGTACCCCATAACCCAAACCTACCCCTGAACCCTAAAAATACCCCTGTACCCCAAAACCCAAACCTAGCCCTGGACCCTAAAAATACCACTGTACCCCAAAACCCAAACCTACCCCTGAACCCTAAAATACCCCTGTACCCCAAAACACAAACCTAGCCCTGAACCCTTAAAATACCCCTATACCCCAAAACCCAAACCTACCCCTGAACCCTAAAAATACCCCTATACCCCAAAACCCAAAACTATATCTGAACCCTTAAAATACCCCTGTACCCCAAAACCCAAACCTACCCCTGAACCCTAAAAATACCCCTGTACCCCAAAACACAAACCTAGCCCTGAACCCTTAAAATACCCCTGTACCCCAAAACCCAAAACTATATCTGAACCCTTAAAATACCCCTGTACCCCAAAACCCAAACCTACCCCTGAACCCTAAAATACCCCTGTACCCCAAAACACAAACCTAGGCCTGAACCCTTAAAATACCCCTGTACCCCAAAACCCAAACCTACCCCTGAACCCTAAAATACCTCTGTACCCCAAACCCCAAACCTAGCCTTGAACCCTAAAAATACCCATGTACCCCAAAACCCAAACCTAGCCCTGAATCCTTAAAATACCCCTGTACCCCAAAACCCAAACCTACCCCTGAACCCTAAAATACCCCTGTACCCCAAAACACAAATCTAGCCCTGAACCCTTAAAATACCCCTGTACCCCAAAACCCAAACCTACCCCTGAACCCTAAAAATACCCCTGTACCCCAAAACCCAAAACTATATCTGAACCCTTAAAATACCCCTGTACCCCAAAACCCAAACCTACCCCTGAACCCTAAAATACCCCTGTACCCCAAAACACAAACCTAGCCCTGAACCCTTAAAATACCCCTGTACCCCAAAACCCAAACCTACCCCTGAACCCTAAAATACCTCTGTACCCCAAACCCCAAACCTAGCCTTGAACCCTAAAAATACCCCTGTACCCCAGAACCCAAACTTAGCCCTGAACCCTTAAAATACCCCTATACCCCAAAACCCAAAACTATATCTGAACCCTTAAAATACCCCTGTACCCCAAAACCCAAACATACCCCTAAACCCTAAAAATACCCCTGTACCCCAAAACCCAAACCTAGCCCTGAACTCTAAAAATACCACTGTACTCCAAAACCAAAACCTACCCCTGAACCCTAAAATACCCCTGTACCCCAAAACACAAACCTAGCCCTGAACCCTTAATATACCCCTGTAACCCATAACCCAAACCTACCCCTGAACCCTAAAAATACCCCTGTACCCCAAAACCCAAACCTAGCCCTGGACCCTAAAAATACCACTGTACCCCAAAACCCAAACCTACCCCTGAACCCTAAAATACCCCTGTACCCCAAAACACAAACCTAGCCCTGAACCCTTAAAATACCCCTGTACCCCAAAACCCAAACCTACCCCTGAACCCTAAAAATACCCCTATACCCCAAAACCCAAAACTATATCTGAACCCTTAAAATACCCCTGTACCCCAAAACCCAAACCTACCCCTGAACCCTAAAAATACCCCTGTACCCCAAAACACAAACCTAGCCCTGAACCCTTAAAATACCCCTGTACCCCAAAACCCAAAACTATATCTGAACCCTTAAAATACCCCTGTACCCCAAAACCCAAACCTACTCCTGAACCCTAAAATACCCCTGTACCCCAAAACACAAACCTAGGCCTGAACCCTTAAAATACCCCTGTACCCCAAAACCCAAACCTACCCCTGAACCCTAAAATACCTCTGTACCCCAAACCCCAAACCTAGCCTTGAACCCTAAAAATACCCATGTACCCCAAAACCCAAACCTAGCCCTGAATCCTTAAAATATCCCTGTACCCCAAAACCCAAACCTACCCCTGAACCCTAAAAATACCCCTATACCCCAAAACTATATCTGAACCCTTAAAATACCCCTGTGCCCCAAAACCCAAACCTAGCCCTGTAACCCCAAAAATACCCATGTTACCCAAAACCCAAACCTAGCCCTGAACCCTTAAAATACCCCTATACCCCAAAACCCAAACCTAGCCCTGAACCCTAAAAATACCCCTGTACCCCAAAACCCATACCTATCCCTAAACCCTAAAACTACCCCTGTACCCCATAACCCAAAACTATATCTGTCTGAACCCAAAATACCCCAAAACATGTACCCCTATACCCATACTTACCTTATCCAAACATTAAAAAAAACATGCTTTTACCATTCATGCATTTACAATGAATTTCGTTGTAAATGTATGAGTAGTAAAAGCATATAAAATGTAATGCCATGCGTTATAATGGCATTGCGGAGTCATGGTACTTTCGTAATGAAAGTATGAGGAGTGATGGTATGCGGAAAGAAAGTTGCGGAATAATCGGTGTTTACCCTCCCCCGGTAAGTACATTGGTGGAACGGCGGCCCACATCTCCAGCAACATACTCATATTTTTTCACCACCCATGTGAAAAATGCACAGGTCTCTCTCATTGATGGCCAGCACCAACATACACTTTTAGACACACCTCCCGCCACAAGTTCTAGAATTGCAAACTTTAGAGCTGGGGAGCTACGTTCGAATCTCGGCATCAGCTCAACATCCTGTGATTCCAGGCAAATCGCTTTGTCTCCCAGTGCCTACCACAAATGAATGTGTTCTTCTGTAATGTAAATTGTGCTCATGCCATGTTGTCGAGTTTGCGCTATATAATATTGCATAGAAATATTAAGTAGGGAAACTCGAGTTCACACACTACTGAACGCGCACTCTTAAGTGCATCAGCAGTGCACTGTGAATCGGAGCGTTTCACAGGCCTGTCACAGATAAGAAATGCTATCAAAACGAAATCCTACAAAACAATATACTACTGGCCGGCAGCAATTCATACCCGGACAACGTCGGCATGGGCTGCTATCAACAATGAAATCATAAACCAAGGACTTATAGAAATTGAAGACTCACTGTATCTATTAAGCGAGAAGTCCTTACAAGATTTCAGCCTGCCGCCAGCAGTCCGAACTAAGCTAACTGGATACCACAATATCGCTACTGCACACAATATTCCAGAGCTAAATAACTACCTTGCTCAACACTTGCCTAACTTAGTTCCCGATCAACAACTCACCTGCAACACCATAGTTGATAGTGTTGAAAAGAAGCAAGGCAAACTATTGTTTATAGACGCCCCCGGTGGGACAGGAAAGACTTACCTAATCAACCTCATACTTGCCAAAGTTCGATCTTCTGGGAATGTGGCTCTAGCTGTTGCTTCATCTGGAATAGCTGCCACTTTGCTAACAGCTGGGAAAACAGCACATTCAACCTTTGAACTGCCTCTAAAGGGATTCAATATGCTCTATTTGGAAAAACGGACCTTTGGGGACACTGCTTCAAAATGTGTCTCTGATCATGTGGGACAAATGTACAATGATACTAAAACCATTGCTGCCTATCCTTTTTTTACCCGGACAACGTCGGGACGGGCTGCTAGTATATATATATATATATATATATATATATATATATATATATTCACCTAAAAAACCATAGGTTTCACACATGTTATAGTTAGCTGGACATTTCACTCATACAAAACCATTGAAATGCCCCCGTTATAGTTAATTCAGCTAACTCTAACTCGCACGCCCGCAATGCACTGCTGATGCTGTCACATATTACATCACTCATGACTTGGCCAGTGACAACACTCATGACATCACTGATGACATCTCAAATGACATCACACATACCCTGCCGATTTTGGGATCAGCATGGTACTCGTACTCTAAGTGCATCCTGCTATTTAAAAAATATATATATTTGCTTTGGGCCTTGGGGGTCCTAGTGGGACCCCCTAAGCAGGCCTAGGGGGTCAGGGGGTTTCTACCCTGCCCCCTTTTCTTGTTTTTCGTAATTCTTTTTCTGTTTTCTTGTGCCTCGGTTCTACCGAGGCACAAGATGACTGCCAACACTTCCTGGTTTGGAGTGTTGACAGCCAATTAGCATAAAGCTTGTGTTCGCGAGAATACGTGTACAGTACTTCGTCCATAGATATAACTATGACTTTACTTTTGATTTTCTGAGGAACTATTGCACAGATTTACACCATTTATCAAAAAGCATAACCAGCGAACCAAACTCTACCGTTTTGCAAAATTTGGTGTAGCCTCACTTAATGTTCCTATGAAAAATTGCATTGGGAAAACACATTTTGGGACCCCCCTTTTTCCTCGGCCACCGCTTGACGAATCACCCCCAGACCTTCAGGATAGGAGTGAAGCAGAGGGACCCATCTTCTTGAAGAATTTTGTGCAGATTGGTCAACCCGCGCCAAAGGTATTCCAAATAGAATGTTGCAGGTTTCCTATTGGAAACTAGGTCCTAACTATAACTACCTACTGGCGACCGCCAGTAGGTAATATATATACATTCATACATATACATAAATATATATATATACATAGGTATATATATCTTTTGTTTACCTCTTTGATATTATGGTCCTTGATATTCTGTTATCTCAATACTTCCTACTTGATTGATTGATAGGCTTTATTTCGATATAAAAATATCATAAAAGCATGTACAATAAAAACAGTTAAAACAAGATTAAATTGATAATGAAAGCCTTCTTGCACGAATCAAACAACACCACTTTAAATTTTTTTTACACAGTACAATCAGGGTTGATGTGTCAGACATTAAAATACGTAGCGCCACTTTATGTTGCCGGGTGCCTAAAAGTCTGCATAAGGGTTTGAGCCATCGCTTCCTAGGCGCACAATAATCCGGACCTTCGAAAAGAATGTGGGCTACACGAATGGGACAGCGTGCACAAAAGGGAGATATCTGGTTAGGGGATTTCCAACGGGCAACTAATTCACCTACTGGTAAAGTTCCCACTCTGAACTTAAAGTACAGGGTACGATCAAAAGGGATGGAAATCATGTCTAGGTAGGGTTCATAGGCCACCACGCCTTTGATCCCCAAAAAGGCTACAGTGAAATTGCAATGACTTGGATCTGAGAGTAGTTTGGAAGAGACCCAATTCCAATATAATTTCTTGATCACAGTTTTAGGAGGGGCGGATTTCGCTGCCCAAGCCTCGCCTGCCCCTATCTCCACTAGCAGCCATTTTACGTCCCTCAACCATTTAATCCTAGACCAGCCTACCATTGCCATTATCTCTGATAGCGCTTCTGCATAGGAGGCTAATTCCGGCACCCGCCAAAACTGAGCCTAGAGAAGCAAGGGGCGAAGTTGCGCATGATCCTTGATCGATTTACAGCCTAAGTCAAGGGACACTGGGACAGTTGGAGTACTCGACGGGAGAGCCATTATATCTTTCAAATATTTGCTCTCTGATTTTACTAGAACATCCAAATTACAAGTACCCCACAACTCGGCCCCATAAAGGGCAGCGCTAACCCCTCTAGCTTTGTAAATCTCCATCACTGGGGCTATAGGTTGACTTGTGGAGGAGCGATGTTCCTTGAGTAATGTTCCGCCCACTCTTTTGTGACCAAGGAGCGTTTTGTTAATATGTGGAATCCAACTTAGGGAATCATTAAGGCGGATACCCAGGTAATCAAACTCCAATGGAGCAGAATTTAAGGTTGATATTCTAGATTGCAACCAGGTTCAGGCATCCTTGTAAAACAACAAATGCTCGAGTATAGAACATCCAGCACAACCTGTTTCTGATTGAGGTGGCTCTGTGTGCCCAGATTTAGCTTCAAGTAACACTGATGCCTAGCATATTATGGTCTGAAGCAGACAATGTGTAAAGGGCCCTGGGTGAATCTTGCCTAAATACAATACAAATAAAAAATGGTAATGACAATGAGCTTCCCTATCTAACCTAAATATATGATTAATAGTTTATTTACATGTTCTCCAAAACATATTACTCATCTAGGATTCTTCCATCAACACCCTAGCTATCCATGTATTTTCTCTTGTTAAAATCATTCTTATGGCTACCTCCTTATCAAGTTCAAGTTTAAATATTCAATTCCATTAAAGTAGAAACAGCATAAAATGCCAATTATTAAAATAGGTGCAATGCACACAAAAGAACAGAAGACATTGGTTAGGACACATTTAAATCATAGGTGGATTAAACAATAAGTGAGGCATAACAAAGGGCCTGATTACTAGTTTGACGGTCTTACCATTATACCGCTGTAGTGGCAATCCTACAAAGACTGCTGCTGCGGCTTTCTTCTGTCTGCCGTATGACAATGTAACCCCTGGCCCATCATACTTTTTCTTTCTTTTTTGTGAAACATTTTTTATTACAAAAAAACAAACAGCAGCCATAGCATGACAATACATAGGTAGCAGTACAGTAGTCATAGTTGATACAGTAGGTAATGTTACGAAATACAATCATACATGATGGAAGGTCTAGGGGGACAAGGTCATCCATTGTGGGGGCCAGAGGAGGCTGACATACTTCTGCATGATAGGAGTTCCATGGGCCCCACACAGGAGACCATTTTTTGGGACATCCATGTGATACAAATACAGTCTTTTCTCTAAACATTGCCCAGTCCAAGTCATTTTCCCATTCTTGTACCGTGGGCGGAACCTGTGCTCCCCAACGCTGGGCGATGTTCCTCCTGGCCAGCAATAGCCCCAGTGCTACCCATTGCATCAAACAAACATTTAAATCAGTTGGTTCCCAGATGTTTAAGAGACACATACGGGCCTCCGTGCGGAGCTGTACAGACAGAACAGTGTTGATGATATCATGAATGTCATGCCAGTAGGATTGGATCTGTGTACACTACCAAACTATGTGGAAAAAGGTTCCCAGCTGACCACATCCCCGCCTGCAGGCCCCCCTCCCCTACCCTTCCCATTCGTACCAGTTGGGGCCCGTTACATAAATATGGTGGAGAAATTTTAGCTGGACAACGCAGAGACAGGCTGATATTGATACGACTCTGGGAGAGGAGACTGCCTCCTGCCATTCCTCGTCATCCATTTCTATACCATTTCCAGCTCACTTCTCTTGGAGGGCCTGGAGAGGGTCCAAGATGTTGTTGACCAGCTTTTTATTTATCAAGGAGATGGTGCTGTCAGGGAGATGACCATCGAGCACTCTGTCTTCCCGTGGGGATGATTCTGGCAGTGTGGTCCCGGGCTGTAGATGTGTGCGAAGTGCGTGTCGAACCTGTGTGTATCGGAAGCGCTCACATTCGGCCATGTTATATTGTTGCTGCAGTGCTGCAAATGATTTAATATCAGATTTGTCCCACAAGTCCCTTATGCATGTAATACCTATGAGATCCTATTTGTCGAATCCTTACTCCTCTACAGGTCACCCAGTTGCTCAGAATCCCATAATAGCGTTGCTAGCGTTAGTTTACGTCTCCAGCCTAGGCGACTGGCTGATGCATGCCAAACGTGTACTGCATGTTTGGTGGGGCCCATAAGTGGATAGCATTGGTGCCTAGAGTAAAGGGCTCTACTGAAGGTCCCTCCAAAGAGGAGCCACCTATCCATGTTATATCCCGGGTTGCAAGGCTGGGCATAGGTACAGTGGTTAATGGAGGACAGATGAGAAGCCCAGTAATACAGTTTTATATCCGGGAGGCTGATGCCTCCGTCGTACCAGTTCAGCGAAAGTTTGTTAAGAGCGATGTGAGGGTTACCATTCCATAGTAGGTCCCATTGGAGGCTCTCGACCTCCCGGAAAAATGCTGCGGGTATCAGATCCATGGAAATCTGAAGAACGTACAGGAATTGGGGTAGGGACATCATCTTAAAAAGGGTGGCCTTACCTAGCAGGGATAGGGGAAGCAACTTCGACCTGGCGATGTCTTTGCGCAACTGAATCAGCAGGGGCTGGAGGTTGCGGCCATAGCGAAGAGAGGGATCTAAAGAAAGGAAGATACCAAAGTATGTAAACCATTTGGTACAGGTTTGTAGTGGGCAGCCATGCGTCGGGATCGGAGGCCCTCCCGCCACCACGAACAGGAGGGATTTGATCCAGTTTATAGAATAACCGGAGGACCGGCCAAAGATCGTGAAGATATCCAAAACCACTATCAAAGATCTCCTAGGGGAGGACAAATACAGAACGATATCGTCAGCATAAAGGGAAATCCAATATTCACAATCTGGAGAGCAACGCATACCCCTGATCATCAGATCCTGACGTATCCAAGCTGCCAGCAGCTCCCACGCAAGGGAAAACAGCAATGGGTACAGGGGGCAACCCTGGCGAGTCCCTCTGCCCAGCCCGAAGGCGGCTGACTTTTTGTTGCTAACCACCACATGGGCCATAGGTTGGGAATACAGTAACTACACCCATTGAATGTATTTAGGACCAAACTCTAGTTTCTCCAATACAGCCCACAGGTACGGCCATTTGATGGTGTCAAAGGTTATGGCTGCATCCAAGGAAACTATAACCGCTGGTTCCAGTATAAAAGCCGCTCTGCCCAAAACCCTGTGAACTCTGCGTAGGTTCAGTGCTGTGTTATGGTGCGGTATGAAACCTGATTGATCCGGGTGGACCAGGGTCCCAATCACCATCAAAAGGGGAGTAGCAAGAAGCTTAGCCAGGATCTTGGGCTCCGCTTTTAACAGGGATATCGGTTGGTAAGAACCACATTCAGTCTTGGGCTTCCCTTCCTTGTGAATAGTCACTATAGTGGCAGTACGCTGGTCTAATGGCAAAATGCCCCCTTGCCTCGAGTCCTCATATGTGGCCCTAGGTACGGGCCAATTTTTCTGGTTTAAGCTTGTACAGCTCAATCGGTAGTCCGTTAGGGCCGGTGGCTTTGCCCGGCTTGAGAGATCGTATTGCTGCCCCTATATCTTCATTAGACATGTCGCTGTCCATGAAGTTGTGTTCGACCTCAGACAATTTGGGTAGGGCAATGTTGGTAAGCATCTGGCGGGAAGCCTCTATAGGGTAGGGGCAACCAATGTGTATACAACCCTAAAGTGGGCCGCAAAGCAGTCCACAATAGCTTGTGGGTCCGACAGGGAATTACCCTCTCACCCTCTGAGTTCAGGTACTAGTCCGCTTGCCCAATCTCTCTTATCCAACCAGGCCAAGGTTTCCCCGGCCTTGTTGCCCACCTCATACAATCGTCCCTGAACCACTCTTCCTATGGCCTTTGCCTGATCTGTCGCCAGCGACCTGTAGGCTTGTTGTTTGAGTTTAAGAAGGTGGAGCTTGTCGGGTGTGACATCCAGTTCTAGATCTGCCTCCAGTCTCCCCACCTCTACCTCTAGTGCCACCAACCCTTTGCGCTGTTCATTCTTTTTCACAGAGATTAAGAAAAGGGCCTGGCCCTGTATCACCGTCTTAAATCCCTCCCAAAGCACCTAATGGGATTGCCCCGAACCTTCATTCTAATTAAAGTCATTATCAATGGCTGTAAGGAGCTCTCATCGGATATGGGGATCACGTAGATACCACGGATTGATTGGGTTGCAAGTGGTTAAGGATAAGGTCCTCAACGAAAATATCTGGTGTTTGCCCCTCCAATTTTTCTGGAACCCAAGGATGTGCAGGTTATTTCGACGCAGGCGGGCTTCGTTGTCGTCTAGCTTGAGGTCAGTAAATTTGCATAAAGTCCTGGAGTTCCCTAATCACTCCCTGCAGATGTGAGACATCATCTACGAGCTGGCTGTCAGGAGTTCCACTTGCTTGACATTTTCATTCAGTTTGCCCATATTAGCCCTAATGAGCTTGACCTCGATAGCCACAGTGTCCAGAGAAGTCTTGACTCCAGTGACAGTGGCCATAACGTCTTTAAGCAAGGTCTCCTGCTCCTCCTCGCCCAGTCCCCCGTATCCCGAGTCTCTGGGCGCTCGGACTTGTTGTGCATCCTTAGGGACATTACAGCGGTCCAGTTTATTTGACTGCGTATTCTTGGGTCCACGGGCCTCCGAAGGCTTGGTGCGCTCCATCTTAACCTGTTCCAAACTGCTTCAGCCAGTAAACCACAAGATGCGGCTAAGCGTCACTGGATAGGATGCCAAGGTCTTTACGGCGGATGGGCGAGGGTAGCAGAAACAAGGCAGGTGGAGGATGATCTTCACCAGCAGGGCTGCGCCGCCACCAGTGGCCACATCACGGCCACCAGGTCCACCATGCACACAACCATGCACCCCCTTCCTTTCCGGCGAGTCTCAGCAGGGCCCGGCCTCTGTCACCGCCCCGGCTCCACAGATCCCTCCCGGGTGCTGTAGGCAGTTGCTCCTTGATTGCTCCTGGGGTGGTGGTTACGAAGCTATGCCCCAGTCACAACGTTAGGCAGAAACATTGTCGTAGGCTAAGGCTGGATGGAGTTGTCAATCTTATTATTCCTGGTCACCTTCATACACCTCCAGGATGGGGGGGCCCGGCACAAGCCCCCCACTCTCCGCCAGTCTACCCTCCAAATGAGCGGGCTCCCTATCAAATTCACCAGCGCAGGCAGCACTACAGCATCTGCTGGTAGTAAGGGATGCACTCCGGGCTGCACCGGTCCGCACTAGCCTTCTGATTTTCCATGCTCCGCCGGCTCGGGATCACACAGACCGGAGCAGGGGGGAGCGGACACCTCCAGCAGGTCAATAGTACTCATGCTGGGCTCATTGGTCGGGTCCCTCACAGCCAATATTATTGCAACTGTGACACCCAGCGGTGCGCTGGAGCATCGCGCCACCACCGTAAAAGAGAGGCTGGCCAAGGGCGTCCCGCCGGGGGGCCACAGTTGATAGGGGGTATGATTCTTGGGCACTGATGCAGGCCCCAGCACTCCTGGGGCAAGCTGAGTGTTCATCTAAGCAGGAGGTGACTGGGAAAGCCCGATGTTAGGGAGGTGCCGTTGCCATCTTCCACCTCACGGCCGGCGTGCCCTACCTTGCTACGATCAGCATGTCTCACCGCCTTGCCAGAGCCCTATCCCGGCTCCTCGATTTCTGCTGCTGCTGCTGCCATGTGTCAGCGTCAGTGGCGGTGGCGGTGCGTCCATTGGGGGCGTTGGGGCGTTGCCCCACTAGCCTGGACGACCGCCGACTGAACTAGTGCCAACATGTTATATAATAAAATAAATATAATTGAAACCAATTAAAAAATGAATTGCGCTGAGCGCTCTAATGCCCCGGGAGAAGCCCGGCAGGATCGGGCATTCATAAGGAAGTGGGCCAGGCCGGCCCGTGGGGGGCGGGGCTGGCGCTGCGACAGGCAGGCAGCGCACAGGCCAGTGGGTGAGTCTGCGAGTGTGCATGCAAAAGGCCGGAGTAGTCCTGATTTCGACTGGCCCCCGCATGCGCAAACTTTCTCGTGCTCCCCGTGTCCCGCTCTCTTATTCTTTATTTTTGTTCCTCGCTCAGTCGCTTAGTTTCTTCTTCTGCCTGGCTGCCACTCCTTATTTCTCTCTCACCCCAGTATCAGCCTCGGCTCCGGGCCTCCGGCTCTGCTCCTCCTGTGCAGTCTGCTCAATAATAGTAGTATTATTTGCGCAAGGTCACTGGTTTGGGATTGGGACTAGGCCTAATTGGGACAGAGAAATAATAAACTGAGCAGTGAGCAGGCAGAGCGCCTGCTGCTGTGCCTGCCTTTCCTTCCTCCCTCCCTCCCTCCCCACCTCCTGGGTCCGACTGGGACAGAATTAGAAAGCAAGCCCGGGCACCAAAATAAAAGTACCCCCGGCCGTTATCGGATAGGATAGCTAAACAGTGGCCCCATGGGCCATGTTTGCAAATCGGGCAGTTGGGAACTTTTAAAGACTGCACGCCATATAATTGTTTAATTTGTTTTGCGAGTCATGCAATGCTGCATTGATTTGTGCTTGCTCCGCCTGCCGCCAAAGTTTGTGTTGTGGTAATATTAGAAAATCAACAGTAGAAACCGGCACAGTCAGCGGACTATAATCTGGCCCACAGTCCCCCCCCCCCCCAAAAAAAAATGTCCTGCAAGTTAGACCTGCCAATCGGGCCCTGACTGCCTGGTGACCCTGTTGGCCGACCCTGCTCTCCTCCACAGGCCACGGCCACTCTCACATCATGAAGGAGACGAAGGGAGTGGGCTGCATTGATAATTTTTGCATGGGCTGCTTTTGTTTGCCCAGTATGGCCCTCGTTCAGGCTGTCTTGATCTATAAATGGAAATCCCATTCGAGCGAGTGACAAACAAACCTGTGATTGATGGATAGGAAGTATAGAAAAAAAATACAAATTACCGGAACTGGGCAATTTCTAACCGAAAAGTAAAAGGTACGTTGCCGTTGTAAATGCAAAAATTCTGTGTCTTCACAGAGCCTGTGTCTACCTACCCACAGCGTCTGTACCAGGAATCACCCATGCCTGCCAGGATTAATGCATGGCCGGCTATGCCTGAAATTCTATTCCACCCTATGTCCATTCCTCCAGTACCTACAACTCTCAGTGCCCGTGCCTCAGTTTCACAGTGTCTCCGCGTCCCCATGCCTCCCTCATGTGTGCCTCTACGTCCGTGTGCCTCCATCATGTCTGTGTCTTACACTCCTTGCATACCCCTGTACCTATATTTCTCTGCTCCTATGCTAAGAGTGATCTAGAGTGGAAGTCGATGCCAAGTTATCAAAGGAGAGATCTTGGGATGCATCATTCTACTGCGGACTCAGAGGGCTATTCCTTACGTGCTGCAGGTGCAGCGGCGCCAGGGGTGAGGGAACGGGAATGTTCACCACGGTTAGTGGTTGTGTTTTTTACTATGGGACAATGGTCAGTGGGGTGAGGGTCCGATTTCCTTCCTGCATTGTGGTTCACTGAACCCTTGGTACGCTACAGGATACAGGGATAAGGGGAAGCAGCACAGGTGGAGTGGGACATCTATGTTTAGGAGAGCAAAAGAGTGTGGAAAGGGAGAGAGAGGAAGGCAGTTTTCCTACAGCCACACATTCTAATGTAGTGCAGGTTGGAGGGAAGGAAGCATCTGGTTCCTTTAGGAAGCCTCCTGCGTATAGACAGCTACGGGCAGGTGTCCTGAGTGTGGAATCCTTGCACCAAAATTCAGTGAATGCTCTTAGCATGAACATTATTGCAAAGTAACATTCTGGCCGATTGTCCACTTCTAGATACACTGCAAGCACAGCGGAGCATGTTTTTGTGTCATTTTGATATGTTTGTGGCTCGTGAGGGGTGGGTTAGTGAAGCATGGTTGTGAGATGGAAGATGACGATGTAGAAATTATGTCTTGGGGTATTTTTTTATTTAATGGGCACTGTTCGCACTCTGGGGTGACTCAAAGCAGGGGGAGTTATTAGTTAGGGTATGTTGTTGTAATAGTGAGGCTTGGCTGCCATACTGTATGTTCTTGAACAAAAGCTGCAGATTTGTTGTCAAAATACATTTGATTTACGCTGTCAGTTTGGGTCTGTGGTTTATGTGCAGTCCCGCCCACGTGCTCATTTATTTCTGACAGCTTTGCGGCTTCTGCTCTCAAGTAGGTTTACTTCATTTATATTAATATACCACAGTCAAGAGCCACTCCTCCATGTGCATCCATCGTGCTCTTCTTGCCACGCCCCAGTGTATGGTGTTACTGTGGGCACTGTGCTGCGTGCCCAGAAGCAGATTAGGTTCACACTGTGTGTGATTCTGTTGAGGGGTCTTCCATTCTGGATCTCTTATTTATTTGGTCTGTACTTTTCTTTTTTTATAGAGTTTTATATAGGATATCAGAGAGCTTTACATAGCACCAGTTGCATTGCATGAGGAGCTCCAATCCTTCCGTGTTAGGCCTAAGAGAAACCAGTGCAGCCCTCACACTCTTGCTTTTACCACTGATGAATGCCACATTTAAGTTGCACAAGCGAGAGAGAGAGATCAGAGTTTTTTGTCTAATTGAAGTTTTGATTCATGGAAAGGTAGCACAGAAGGCTGTTAGATAGCTCTGTGGCTGTGGTTATACTGAATAAGCAGCTACCTATGTTATATGACAGCTCTTTAATAATGTAATACCTGCACTTTCACAATTGCTTTATTAACCTTCCTGCTTTCTCAAATTTGCTTGAAAATGCACAATTTTTCCACTATTTTTTCAAAACCATCCTTAGGGGGTTCGGGCTCGTTCGCTACGCTCGCTCGCTACGGGGCAGTATGATTATCAGTTTCCGCCTCACCACTTTCAAATGTCACCAGCTGCCACTGGTCAGCGTATTCACTGCCCAGGCGGTCCGGGGTCGATGGATCCTCGCGTCTGCTCTTCAAGCCGCTGCACTATCACTGGCCTGCAAAGGGCCGGTCGGGACCCCTCATCCGGCTGGGCTCACCACTGTGCGTCCCGGCTTCAGGCCCTACCACAGGCTGATGCTTCCAGGGGCATTATCTCTGCTGCTGGGTGCGCACCAGACACCGGAGCCAGCGGGATGGGCTCTGTTAGTGCTCTGGTCGCAAAAACTGTCGAGTTATACAGCGGATCCGTACTCAGGATAGATGTTGGCCAGAATAAACAACGGAGCTCCCTCAAAGCACGGCCATCTTCAGCACATGCTTGGCCACACCCCCCAGAAAACTTTTTCATGTGTGTCAATGCAGGTGTGTATAATTTGACTGCAGATGTGTTAAATGTACACATGTGTCATGTGAAAAAATGCCTACTATGAGTACTTTCACTTTGCTGGATTCCAGACCATATGTGCCCAGTCCAGTCGATATGTAAATAGTACAAAATTGACTTCCCTGGATTTCTGCGCCAACAGGGCTCTTTTCTTTGGGGTCAAGATGCTGCTGTGAAAGGGGGCCCTGGATGAAGGGATCCACGTGGGAGACTGAAGGGAAGAAAAGGAAATCAGTGAGCATGCACCTCAATTTCTTCGATTCTTCTAACTCGAAGCGGGTGGCTTTTCCACCACGGTTAGCTCGACGAAAGCAAACTAGTAATTCCAACAGTGGTGAATTTCTCTGTATCGCCCTCTCACACCTGTTTCCCCCTACCTCGGTCACAGTGGACTATGAATGACTGGAGGGACTCCAGTGGTTTTTCCTTCAACAGACTGTCAACATCGTAATTCAGCTGGCAAACCACCAACTGTGCAACGGGGAATCCTATGCCACTTTATCGGTGCTCCCCTTACCTCGGAACTCGTAATCAGGCCAATAGTGTTGTAAAGTCAAGTCTGTAACTAATCGTGGTTATTTTCCGGAGAGGAATATGTTGGCCATAGTGTAGTCGGCCGTTGGTCTCGCTCCCTAGGGCTTCTGATGGCGGCTGCTGAGACCGGGGCTTAGAGCTATCTCCTTTCTGTTTATCTGTGTTCCCCCCCCCCCCCCGTGGCGGTTTCTCGGCCGATGCAAAGGGACTTGCCAAGGCTGCCTGAGGCTGCACTCGATGCCTCGGTCTTCCCATGCGGGGGCTGAGCCGTTGTAGAGAAGCTCTGCTGGAGGTGGAAGGCTGATTTGTGTGAGAGAAAACGTAGCGGTCTCCATTGCCTGCTGTTTCGCTCTGCTGGGGGAGGAGTGAAGCATTTAGAGCAGGGTTATATCGGTTTCGGGCAGGTCCCTACCCCTTGGTGTAAAGCTTTGACCACAACCCCAAATGCTGTGAATTACATTACCAGAGGTTGGTTGGCTGAGGAATTGATCCGTGGGTCTCAGGCCGTCAAAGTGAGCACCCAGTTGTTAAGTGTTGGTAGCGCTGAGATGGGGGCTGGGTGTCTCATTGAATGTATGGAGAGGAGTCCTGGGACACAAGAGGGTCTATCCCCCCAAAACCGAGTAGATACAAACTGCGGGCAAGGGCAGCTAACAAAGTTATAACCCATCCTATCTTACCCCAACAGGTCTCCCCCCCCCCCTCCCCCGGAGTAGCAGCAGAAGTCAGAGCCTCTGTATCAGGATAGCAGAAGCAGGGGGTGGGGACTCCTGGGTCTGCCGGCTGTGCAACTCCAGACAAAGTTCAATCACAAAAGGTCAAGGCTACACTGCGTGACAAGAAAAAGCTATTAATAAAATCAAAATTACCCCGTCTTTGAAAACCTTTTACCAGGTTATGTCTCTTGCCTCAGCAACAAAATCAGCCTAGCCACCTTCAATGTTATCGAGTAAAGGCGTACCTAGTTCAATGTCTGGGACTATTTCTCCAAATATATCCTATTCTCAAACCCAGCAGTTAAGCGCTGCCTCCGCTAACACTCTGTCGATATTGGGGCTAAATGAGAAGACGACCACGGCAAAGGCATATGAGCAGGCACAGTCAAACCGAGAAGACCCCCAAGTCTCCAGAACCCGTTGAGACCACCAAGTCAGAATCGGTGGTTCATTCAGGGATAAGTCTTTCTAACAGATATTATGTGCTGGGGAAAGAGGAACATCTAACTCAAGACCCTGATCAAATTCAGGACCAAGCACAGGGAGGGAGTTGTCCGGAACAAGATCCTGCACAAGAGACTGGGTCTGACCATGAGGCAGAGCAGGTTCCGGCGCAAGGGGCGCATATGTGAGCCAAGGGGATCTGGCTGGTCAGATTGGAGAGCATAGAAATCTAGTGCCTGCACCGGATGATGTAAGTGTACTAACCTTGGCAGACCTACTTTTGGCCATGAAGGATGGAATGACATCTAGATTTACAGTATCTGAAACAAATCAAGCAGAACTAGCTAACAGGTTCTCTGTTTCAGAGGCAAACTGGGCCGCAATCCAGTTACCCTGTGAGGTACTGGCTAAACAGTTAGAGGAAGTCACGGCAAGGACTGAGGCAATTGAAAAAGAGATTCAGAAATTGAAAGAATCAGTAGAGGTCACAACTTTTCGTTTGGAGAAGCTTTCCTTCCAGAACAAAGAATTAAAGTACAACCTAGAACGATTAGAGAATCATTCAAAGAAAAATAACCTGAAGTTCCTGAATGTGCCGGAAGACTTGGAACGGGGAGACATAATGGGGTTCCTGATCACTTTATTGAAGGGTACAGTCCTTAAGAGCCATCCAAACATAACTGTCACAAGACAGTGGGAGTTGGGGAAGAGATTGGAGGAGTTAAATAGCCTTGGGGCTAAAGTGCAGTTGAGATTTCCAGCCACATTGCGTGTGATGTGGAATAATCATATGCATATGATCCGCTCAACAGATGAAGTTGACACCCTTATTGCAAACATTCTGCATGAAAAACTGGGAGGGAGGTAGGGAAGAATATGGAGGGTCTTTTTTCTCTGAGAGCGTGGTTTTCAGCAGCCCCGATATATATAGGGTCCTAAGTAATGAAATATAGTGCGAGGGAGCAGTGTCCGAATAGGCTTAGCCTATTGGAAGGGAGGGTTCCTCAGTGGGAAGGGGGTATGGGGATGGGGATCACAGGGGGAACAGAGGGGGAGTGGTCTGGAGGGGGGTGCACCAGGTGGGGAGCAGAGTAGGGAAAAAATTAAAAATGATGCCTCTTCTCGCCAGTCCAAGCACGAGCATTATCAGAGTTTAGTAAAAGCCGTTTTAGCCTATGATAGATGAAATAAGAGGGGGTCGCAAGATCCATTTTATTTCTTGGAATCTAAATGTATTGAGGTGTCCGCTTAGGCAAAGATTGATCCTAAAATACCTAGATCTATCACCAGCACAGGTGTGTCTGCTACAGGGGACCCATCTGAATCCAACTGAGCTACAGACCATACTCTCTAAAATTCCTTGGATTCAGTGTTCTTCACAGCAATCAATATGAAGTCGTGGGGTGGCAGTTGTAGTAAAGAAGGGGGTCCCAGGCAGGATTAAGACAGTTCAAACAGATCAATCAGGCAGATGGATCATAGCCCTTTTAGATTTTGAGGGGATGGAAATGTCTTGTTCATCTTTCTATGGTCCAAATACGTACTATCACGCATCCTTAGTTAAACTACTAGATAGTCTGATTATGGTAAATCTTCCTTGGTAATAGGAGGTGACTTTAACATTAAGCTTGACCCTGTTAAAGATAGATCCAACCAGAGTCATGCAATAGGGACTCCCAAATTCACACAGGGTTATGACAAACCTAATATCCAATATAAATTTAGTAGATCTTTGGAGGTCTAAGAGGGGAGATGCTCAAAGTTTCACCTTTCACTGTAAAAAGTATTACCATCACTCAAGGTGTCAGGTTTCTCGTAGCTGCTCCCGCATTACATGTGAAAAACTACATCCCCCATGACCCTCTAGGGGGGGGGGGGGTATTTCCGTCAACGGAGCGCGCTCACTGTTGCGCGTAATTCTGACTGTTTCCTGTGATTTATCCCATGCACGCTGCGAGGGATCCCGTTTCCAACTGGTGTTTTCCCTGCATATGCATCCTCGGCTGCGTGTGGTTCCTGTGGAGGTAGGATCCTCAATGAGATTTGCCCCACGGAGCGCTGTGGTATAACTACGCGCTACTGTGTTTTCTTTTCCTTTTAAAGCCTACAAACTTTCCAGAAAAGGAGCATGGTGGTTACTGGAACCACGCGCTGCTGTGTTCTTATTTTCATTTTTTGCTTATACAGATTTCCCTCAGAAGCGGAGCGGGGTGTCATAGCTCCACGCGCTGCCGCTTTCCATGCTTAGGGACAAAGAGTCTCTCCTGACGAGAAGAGGAGCGCTGCGGCAAGAGAGTCAACTCGTTGCCTTTATTCTTGATTGTGTTCATTACAGACGCGGAGTGCAGTGGTGGATGCAACCATGCGCTACTGTGTTATTGACTAAGATTCAGACATAAAACTTTTCCCTGTGAAAGCGGAGCACAGTGGTGGGGTTAACCACGCGTTTCCGTGTTCCAAGGTGTATATTGGAAACCTGCATTTGAATTTCACGTGTTGGTGTTTTCCTGCAACACTTGGCAATATCCATATTCTTCTTTCACTTCACCTACAGAGCGGAGTGTTGTTTTTTTTTGCCTCCCATCCACTACCTTGTATGTGGATTACTTTGGTGATATTGCGGTAGGGGTTAAATACCTTAACTATGAAGAAGGGATTCTTATCATGGTTTATTTTCTTTAATTATTTGGAGAACTGAGAGAAGAGGTTTTCTTTCATGGACCAAACCAATAGAAACCCATTTTTTCTGTTTGAGCATGCTTGATTCATGGTATGCCATGGTGATAATCAGACAAATGTTATAGAAGATGGGGGTTTTCACATTTATGATTATGTCCTATGTTTCCCAGGTTAGCTATGCTGCAGGTGAAATACCTTGAGAGTACATCAAGTGGATGTTGTATTTCTGTTTGAAACAGGTATATTACCATTTAGTGAGATCATATGAGAGTAGTTTGATGTTATATGTCCTGTTTATATTTATGTCTTTTGTTGTTTCAGGTTCCCTTCCTTGCTGTCACTTCCCTTTCCTTTACCTCGCCTAATGGCTCGAACGCTCTGTGTATTACATTTAGAGTGTTGGTGACGTTGGGAGGTGGACCATTGTTTACGACAACTGGATTCTTTGGAGCACAGCCTGACACAAGGATAGACTATGTATTGGTAAATAGAGAAGCTCTCCTTAAGTTTATTAACAGTTCGATCTTGCCGAGTCACCTATCCGATCATGCTCCACTTTTATTTTCATATGCTTTGGGTGGTAAATCCTCGCCAATCAAGATGGACGCTGAACAGAGTAATGTTACTAGACTCAGAAATCGTCCAGGCCATCATTAGTTTCTCATTTGAATTCTTTTCCATAAATCTGGGATCTACCTCCTTAGATTATTTATAGGATGCCTATAAGGCTAGTTTGAGAGGTACTTTACATGCCAGAATAAGTTCCAAGAATCGATTAAAGACTCGGGAATTACAGGCCCTTGCGAATAAGATAACTGCTTTAGAACTTGAAAGGAGTAGGGCCAACCCCGTAGATATAGGGAATTTAAAGCAGATTGAAAGGAACCTAGAAGAGGCTAGGCAGGACGTTAGGTCCTTTTTAGATTCGAAGTGTAAGGCCCAATTGCAAACTAAAAATATGGAGTGTTTCGAATATGGGGAAAAGGCAGGAGCGTTACTGGCTTGGAAGGCAAGGTTAGATCGGGCAAAATATAGTATCAATGAATTTATCATAGACAGTAATGGGAATAAATCTAGCAAGCCGGAAGAGATGCAAAAATGTTTTTTCAGATTTGTATAGCGAAGATTTCAACCCTTCCCAGGACCAGATTCTCTCCTGGTTAAGGGATAAATCCCTCCCTACTCTCCCTGAAACTTCAAGAGATTCTTTGGATGCACCCATAACCATGGAGGAGATTAGGATTCAAATAAAGAGATGGAAAAATAAAAAAGCTGCTGGCCCGGATTCCCTCCCCAATGAAATATATAAGTTATTATTGGATGACGTTTCACCAGTGCTCCTTACTCTATTCAACTCAATTTATTGTTCTAATGGGGTGATGCCTAGATCTTGGAGGGAGGCCACTTTAGTTTTAATACTGAAGCCAGGCAAGGACCCCTTGATGGCTGATTCTTACTGTCCGATCTCCCTGCTGAACGCCGATTATCAGATCTTTATAGGCGTTCTAGCAGGGAGATTGGCGAAATTGGCACCAAACCTGATCAATCCTGATCAGAAAGGTTTTATGGTGGGGAGAGTAATTCAGGAACAAACCCAATTATTAATCAGGAATATCGACCTGGCGGAGACAATGTTATATCCCTTGGCAGTAGTGGCCTTAGATGCTGCCAAGGCCTTTGACTGGGTGTGCTGGAAGCACCTTTGGGGGGTTCTGGAGGTTATGAGCATGGGCCCCCTCTTTGTGCAAACCCTAAAGCATTGTTACATGGGTGCATCAGCAAAAATCCTCTTGAATGGTTCCATGACTTGAGGTTTCAAGATACAGAGAGGGACAAGACAGGGATGTCCCCTGTCCACTCTCTTGTTCAATATCTACATTGAGCCCTTAGCTCAAACTATTAGACTAGATAACACAATCACTCCGTTTAAATCATTAAACTATGAGGGCAAATTTGCATTGTATGCGGATGATGTGATTGTTTATACTAATGACCCAGAGCTTGCTATCCCACAATTGGAAAATAGGCTTAATGAGTTTGGCTCCATCTCAGGGTACCTCACTAATTGGGCAAAAACCAAAGTAATGTGCTGGAATAGCCTTTACAGAGGCGGTCCCATTAGCAAGGATTTCAGGTATCTAGGTATTAAAATCATCCAGGACCTGTCCAAAATCCCCTTGATAAATCTCGGGAAAATTGAAAAGGAGATTGATTACCTTTTCGCTAAATGGAAAAACCTCCCTATGACCATTTATGGGAGGGTAAGTCTTGTGAAAAAGTATGTTTTACCTAAATTGACATACATTTTTAATGCAATTCCATTAACTTTCCCCATAAAACATATAAGTAAGATCCAAGGGAAAATTGGTAGTTTTATATGGGGTCAAAAAAGTGCCAGAATTAAGTTGTAAACTTTTAAAAGGGGGGTTGGCCCTTCCGGACGTTAAATGGTATTTGTTGGCTTCCAATTTAGCATTAGGACGCTGCTGTCCACTCCAGAGGAAGATAAGTGGGGTAGAGTGCTGCGTGAAATGGCGTTACCTGAGGGAGGTAACGGGCAAGAAGGGTTCCTATACAAATCGGGGCCCCAAAGTTTTTCAAACGGGTTCGCCTTAAGGTTCTCAAGACAGCTGTGACTACTAGGTATATAATAAGGTGTATTTGGGGCATAGGCTATTTTTCTAACTTTGCCCCAATTTGGGACTTCTCAGGGACCCCCTCTTGTATGAGAGATGGTTTGGCTATTCCTATTAAAAGGGCTGGTCTTATGAGGTGGTCGGACTTGGTGGATTCAGATGGGATTTTTCCATGGGAGGTCCTACAAGCTAAAATAGGCCCAGGATTTTCCAGGTTCAAGTTTCTCCAATTAAGATCATGGTATGAGTCAGAAGCTGCAGAAATTACTGGGAACTAGGACCTGGAATTGGTGTTACAAGACGCTCAGCCTAAATAGAAGGAAATATCCATCTGGTACACAAGAACCTTAGAAGCAGAGGAAAAAGAGACCCCCATCCCAAATCTCAGCTTGGAATCAAACACCACGAGCAAATGGAATAGAGGAATTCTTTGACCCATCACTCAAGTTACTTTATAAATATATAAAGCCCGCTAGTCTGAAGAAAAAATACTTTTTGTGATTAACAGGCTTTATTATACCCCGGCCAAGATAGCTACATTTCCCCAGCCTCTGGGCCAAGCTGTCCTAGATGCAAACTACTTAATGCCGATGATATTCATATTTTTTTTGAATGCCCGGAGTTGACTTCTTTTTGGAAAAATGTGGGAGATACCTTAACATCTATTTTTGAAAACAATATAGAGATAGATCTCCATCTGGTGATATTTGGTAAGAATGACTCAACCAGTGGTGTTCTCTCACAGATCCAAATGGGTTTGTTATTATACTTGATCCTATTGACAAGGAGGGAGATTTGCATAAGATGGAAGGCTATAATTCCTCCGGTGACGAAAGATTGGCTTAAAGCAGCCCTCAATATGGCCCGTTTAGATCAAGATGGCAGAGAGGGAGATTCATCAAATACCTGGCTCCCACTGTTAAGATGGGGTCGCCGCTTGCGACTGATAAATGGTTAAAAACAGACCCAGATGCTGAGTCCTATGATTACACCAGTTCTCATAAATGTGAGGAAGGCTTGGTTGGCCTAGACAGACGCAGTTAGCTGAAGGGCACCCAGTAAGAACTGAAAAATCAGCTTGTTAAATCTGCTAATGTCTTTGGTGAGATGAGGATAAAAAAAATAGTGTTGTAAATGAATGTCTGATGAAACATATTTCTGCCACAAAATTGTAACAGTATGCTGAAAGGAGCCAGGTTAGATCATGAATGTTGTTGACTGCGCAAATGCCTGCTACTGTGACTGACCACCTTGTACAGGTGTTTTTGTGGCTGTTTTTCATTTAGATATGTGGACTATTACACGTTTGAACCCTGAGTTATAATTAGTTAAATTGTCGCCATTGAGCAAGTCGGGCAGGTGAGCTAATGAGTCAGTTTGTAAATTGCCATGTGCAATTGCTGACCTAACACAGTATTTATAGACAGTGGGACTGTGCATGATATTTATCTGCATCAAGGTATATAAGAAAAGATCCTGCAGTTAGTGCAAATTGAAACAAGAAGTTGATTTAAAAAAAGCCAGGGGTTAGACTTAAAGTGCTAGAATCAAAATAGTCTTGTGGTAAAATCTAAAGAGTGCACAATATTCACTATGGCAAAGCTAAAGAAAATAGCATTTCCTGTATCAGACACAGGGCAAGACAAAGAAGACTAGGGTGCAGGACCGGTGAAGTTCAGCACAGGGCCAAAAAGGAATGATGGTTGAATGTAGCTTGTGACTGCTTCTTTCCGATAGTACTCACCTAGCAGCCTGCCCATGGTGTCTTATCGTTGGCAAGCAAAACAAGGACTTACACACCCAAAACTCTTAAAATACATTCATGACTCACACATATTCTGGGATCATCGTCCTACAGAGATTGGAAATAAGGCTACATTTTTTAACAGTTTATACATGTTGTCCAGGAATTTTATCAACCTGAAGATTGCTTGAGGGTGAGCGGCCTGTATTGTCCATGTCCCTTGTTTAACCAGAAAATGACGAAGGAGCCTTCTGCAGTGATCAAGTTAACACAGGGCAAGCACTGAATTGGCGACTCGTCCATGGGGGAGAAGGTCTAGTGTGGAGAAGTTGCCTATTCGAAACAGCAGAACTTGGCTTTGTGTTGCAAGGAGAATGTATCAGTGATATATTTTTGCAGTCCTCTTTTGTCATAGCTCCTCAATACAAGGCATGCATGCTTACACAACATGAAAGGTATGCATGTTTACAGAACATGAATTCCAGTCTGATCTGGGCGACAGAGGTATGGTGAGGGTGCTTGAATGGTGATCTGATAATGGAACTCTGGATTTTGAACAATTAGGTGCATAGTTTCGCCGGGAAGGATTCCGAGCCATACCCCAGTCTGGGAGTGAGTTGGGCCATTATTATCTTCAACAGGGGTTCAAGAGTGGGCGGTTTTGTTTCTCTGAAGATGGTTTGAAAGGCACATTTTATTGAGGCAAATTTAGGTTTCAATGAATTTAGATGAGTTAAGTGGCCTCCTTTATCATCCAGCCAACATCTCAGATATTTGTGTTCGGTTGCTATCATCATGCGGCTGTTGCTTAAACGCCATGTGCCCATTTAATCCTTTTACAGCCAAATATCATTATGTTCCTCTTTTAGAAGTTCGTCTTTTCGAAGTTCACCATCATTCCATTTGCTGTACTGTGCTGATGAAAGACATCAATCATCCTTTGAAACACCTTCTCTGTTTGATGACATCATCGGCGTAGAGCAAGCAGGTGATGCGGTGATCCACCAATTTTGTTGCATCGCTGATTACCAAATCCAGCGCAGGTACTAGGCCAAACATCAGGAGGTTAAAGAGGGCCAGGGCTAATACGCATCATTTCTTAACGTGTTCTGTTTTGATCTTGCCAGAAACTAATGAGTCATTATCCAATTTTTTTCTAGCCCATGTTTTAGAGTAAAGTAATTGAATGCCCAGAAATAGTTGATCAGGAATGTCCCAGGCTTTGAGCTTTGACCAAAACAGCTGGCGGTTGATATAGTCAAAGGCCTTATTGTAATCTAAAAACAACAATAAAGAAGCTGTTTTTTCCTATTTGCTTTGCCATCACCACCTTGATGGCAACTAGGTTGTCAGTTGTACCCAACATGGGCCTGAAGCCAATTTGATTAAGAGGGGTCAGATTTTTGGAGTTTGTCCATGCGTTCAGATCTTCCAGTAGTTGGGAAGCAAACTATTTGGCTTCAACATCCAAGAGGGCTAAATTGGGTAATAACTCTCAGGAATTGCCACTGGACCCTTTTAGTAGATGGGATGCAACATTGATCCTTGCCAGGATAAAGGAATGGAATCAGTGGGGAGGCAGGTTATAAACTACGTTTCCATAAATCCGGACCAGAACTCAATGTCCTGCTTATGTACTGAGGAAGGGATTGGATTTGGACAAGGGGCGTCATCGGCTCTGCTTTTTTAAATCAATGTGGCTAATCTTTTGGCCATGATGGTTGATGAATATTGGTAACTTTGTACTTCTGCAGCCTTGGATCTTCCCTGCACCAGCAGAGGTTTGCAATAATAGGCTTGCAAATTGGATCAGGTATGGTTTTATAAATGGTGCTAATGTGGATGAACCAATTTTCAGCAGTGACATTATTGCCATTAACAGCTCTAGCTCTGTTCTCTTTTTTGTTTGCCTCCACTTCTTCATCATGTATGGTATGCATTAAAGGCACAGGGAAATAAGTGTAGTTATAAAACATCACTGTATGTGGAGCATATATTCCTTCTATTGTTTACACTTCCATTGTGTTTTGTGGGTCGAACAACTTGCAAACATACTTTGGCTTGCACTGAGCTGTCACTATGCCCAATGTGAAATGAATGTCATCAGTTCAGAGTTACAAAGACTTTAACAATTGTGTAAACTGCCTTTCATCTCTATATCCCATTGGGTTTACAGTGCTATTCAGCTTTCCAAGGTGCATCTACATAGTTTGAGCAACAGTAACATAAGGGCACTTTCTGTGAAGAATATCTTTACAGTTTGCATACTAATGATCACCATAATACATGCACGCTGATGTTCAGTGAAACTGTCGAGATGAAACACGCATTGAATATTATGGAAACCTAGCAGTACATTCACAAGTAAAAGAGGAGTGGCATGTTGAAAAATGATTTGAGTAAATTAGGCATTGAGAGGTTTCAGTTTATGTGGGGCTTGCCAATTCGGGTTAAGTTCATTGAGATATATGCCATGGGACAGTAGTTAAGTTCTAAGGTAAGTACTTACTCTGTGTGTATATGGTCCTTGGTCATAATTAGAGTAAATCTCTACTGTTGATATTTATTCACAGTATAGGTGACATTGATGGCCTGAGTACAACTCCAAAGATATATCTCTCTAAATGTTTTGGCAATTGAAAAAACACTAGAGGATTGGATCCTTGATTTTATTCTGCTCATCAAGCTTCTGAAGGTTTTGTATTGCAGGTTAAAAAAGTCATGAGTAAATAAATTGTATCTTTGGAGTATTTTTCCCCTATCTTTTGCATGTGTTTTTTTATACCTTAAATTGTGACTTTTTGTTAGAAATGGGCTAGTCATGCTGTTGCTAATGAGGTTTGGGGAGGCTGTATTGTAAACATTGTGTCTTATTACATGCTTACTGCTTGAATCTATGTGCCTAAAAGATTCAGTAAATTAAGTTTTGTATGCAAGAATATTAATCACTATCAGTGACTATCTTCTAATTTGTTTTTCGCACAAACGTTCATTTATATATAGTTTACATTTTTTCAAGTTCATAATGTAGCAAGTATATAAATATATATATATATATAAATATATACACACACACACACGTATACACACAATAAATTATAAATATTAACAAATAAACTGAGAAAATTTAAAAACATACCAATTTAATTACAGATAAGCAGTAAGCAATATAGAAATATATTTGACTAAAAATACATTATATATTACACACATTACTAATTAAAAGTTTAATTTTAAATACACAGAAATATAATGATAATAATATAATTTTAAACAATATAGCACCTATAAAAATCTAGGAATCATGAATGTACTTTTCCCACTTCAGGCTGTGCAACAGTAGGGAAAGTGTTGGACTCAGAAGGGGTAACATTTACTATTCCCACTCCAGTCTGTGCAACAGTAAGGAAAGCATTGGACTCAGAAGGAGGAACATTTACTATTCCCACTCTAGTAGGGAAAGTACTTCACTTCAAACACATACCTTATTTCAATGCAAGTATTAATTTCATAAAATTATGAAACTACTAAGTTAAAATTAAATATATACATAAAAAAATGCAATTGCAATTATTATACATTTTTAAAATTATTAATGTATTAAAAAGAAAACATATTTATTTCATTATATTCCCACACTAAAGTCCCACATACCTATCAATACACATCTGACATATGTCTAAATTAAAATATTATAATAATTACATAATTCACTTCATTAATTAACAATTAATAATAAATAAATAATTTATAATTGATCAATCATCATGTACCTTTTCTCCCTATACCTCTACAAACTCAACAACCCACATTGAAAATGTAAATTAAGAAATTATAATTACACAATTTGCATAATTATTTAATAATGTGTGAATTAATTAATACTACATCAATAGTTAATAATAATTAATCATTCATTAACTTTCCACACTATACCCCTACAAACCCAACACCCAGGCCCTAAAATATAACTTATAAATAGTATTTACTCAATGTACATACTTAATAATCAAAATAATAATTAATATTCATTTTAAAAAGCATACATTAAATATACTTAAATAACTTCCCTCACTGTACCCCTATAAAACTCAAAACTCGCTACAATACTATAAATGACTATTTTACAATTAAATTAAAAATATCAATATCTTAAAATTACAAACTATATTTAAAAACATTAAAAACAATTACACTAACAAAAGAAAATATATACAATTAAAATATAACTTAAACCCATAAAGAAACTTTAAAGTATATATTTCTTACCTTAAAAATCGTTATTTTTGTCAATGATATTTTTGTACATAATTCTGTCACAATATCAGATATGGAGCAGAGCTATTTCCACAAGTTTGATAGTGGTTAATGGTTGCATACCACTTCTTTAAAAGATGACACAATAACATACACAAAGTAACAGAGCAGCACAAGCCATAACAAGGCACAATACAACAAACAGCCCAAATTGAACATGACAATCATACTACAACACAAAATCACATTAGAAAATGGAACACAAAAGCACAGCAGCACAAAATAAACAGGAGTACACATCATCACTAGAAATTTCAAGTAACAAATAAATTATTAATGTATTAAAAAGAAAACATATTTATTTCATTATATTCCCACACTAAAGTCCCACATACCTATCAATACACATCTGACATATGTCTAAATTAAAATATTATAATAATTACATAATTCACTTCATTAATTAACAATTAATAATAAATAAATAATTTATAATTGATCAATCATCATGTACCTTTTCTCCCTATACCTCTACAAACTCAACAACCCACATTGAAAATGTAAATTAAGAAATTATAATTACACAATTTGCATAATTATTTAATAATGTGTGAATTAATTAATACTACATCAATAGTTAATAATAATTAATCATTCATTAACTTTCCACACTATACCCCTACAAACCCAACACCCAGGCCCTAAAATATAACTTATAAATAGTATTTACTCAATGTACATACTTAATAATCAAAATAATAATTAATATTCATTTTAAAAAGCATACATTAAATATACTTAAATAACTTCCCTCACTGTACCCCTATAAAACTCAAAACTCGCTACAATACTATAAATGACTATTTTACAATTAAATTAAAAATATCAATATCTTAAAATTACAAACTATATTTAAAAACATTAAAAACAATTACACTAACAAAAGAAAATATATACAATTAAAATATAACTTAAACCCATAAAGAAACTTTAAAGTATATATTTCTTACCTTAAAAATCGTTATTTTTGTCAATGATATTTTTGTACATAATTCTGTCACAATATCAGATATGGAGCAGAGCTATTTCCACAAGTTTGATAGTGGTTAATGGTTGCATACCACTTCTTTAAAAGATGACACAATAACATACACAAAGTAACACAGCAGCACAAGCCATAACAAGGCACAATACAACAAACAGCCCAAATTGAACATGACAATCATACTACAACACAAAATCACATTAGAAAATGGAACACAAAAGCACAGCAGCACAAAATAAACAGGAGTACACATCATCACTAGAAAAATCAAGTAACAAATAAGTTAAAACATGCTTGTCACACATTTACCACCTCCAGAAACTTTCATTCATAACACGGTGGCATAATTTGCACAAAGCACTGCCTTCATGTACACCAAGGACATGAAATAGTTTAAAATGTTTTGTTTCCGGCCCCTTGTCTCAGTAGCATATTGTACGAAGAACCCTATTCTGTGGCAGTGACGCTACAGCCACAAACAAAATGTGAAGCAAGTTAGCATATTTCATACCCAAGAATGCCATTTAGTTGTCAGATTCTGTTCATATCACAAGGTACTGAGTCATAAAGTGGTTGGTAGCAATGCCACATAGAGGCGTATCAAAGACGAATTGAGGAAATACTACTTCTGAGAGCAATGTGATCAAGGCCGTCAAACTAATAATTCTGTCACGTTGTAGACACCTATTTACTGCATTTTTGTCAGTGGTTTTGTAGTCTGTTTTGACGTTTATTTTGCTGCCTAATGATCTTTTCTGCCATTGCTCTACATAGTTCTGTTTCAGATTGTATCTTACTTGTTTGTTTCAGTATTTGTGACTTCACACTAGTCACAATAATGTATCTCTAAGAAGCTTTGAAGCGATTGTGCATGAACAGTAAGGTATCATGGCCACCAATTTTCATATCAAAGTTTTGTAAAATAGATGCAAAATCCATGAGCCATTTTAAGGGCGAATGGATAGTTCATGGTGTTTCGGTAGATGATTACGATTTTTTATTTTTAAATAATGAGTTTCCATGATCAAAAATATTACCTTCTGCATTTGTGTCATCCTGCGTGTGCATAGATGTGAGATATCCTGCCAGCCTCCAAATCTCATTACTGTCTTTATTCAAGTTTATTCCATCAAAGAATACGTTTTTTAATTGCTATTTTCAGTCTGTGATTGCAGCGCTGTTTATTTTGCTCTAAAACCAGCCTTTAGTTATTAATGTCAGATCGGTGAATGCACTAATGAGTAACAAATAAAAAGCAAACCAGTCTCTGTAACATGCAAATTAGGGGACACTGTCAATGAATCTTTTCAGAGGCTGAACTGATTTTTTTATGCACGCGCAGTTAAAAAGGCAAATTGCTTTGGACTTTGAAGAAATGGCAGAATCTTCATGGCATCCATAAAAATCAATGACAGTCATAAAATAGCGAAATAATATATGCAAGAATTGAAATAACCTGAAAGTATTGACTGTAGTGCAGAGTATGGCTGAATTCCCCTAGCTAGTTAGGAGATGAGTACATTTATTGGGCTTCTTTTGGAATATTTGAACTAGGAGTCGAATAAAAAAAAAATAGAAAACACTGTTATTAAAAACTAACAGCAGCAGTAGTAATTTTTTTCTTTCTGTTTTTCTGTTGCTCGATCCCTCACTTACATGCACAGACAAGAGAAGCAAAAACGCATACAAATTCCTGGTAAAATATACATTACCACAGTAAAACTTTCTTATGAAAGATATTCTCATTCAGAAGACTATCCTGAAGGATTTTTGCCTTTATTGTAACATCCTGATCTTACATTACACTCCTCTATTTATTATGATCAAAACCTTGCTATTTTCCAACGAATGAATATGCCAAAACTTTCACCCAATTGCCGTTCAACATAACACAAGACGTTAGAGATCCACTTTGCTTTCGTCATCTTTCAGATGAAATACAATTTCACCGATGCCTTCCTCTTAGCATTACACGCTGTGGCTTATTTACAAGCCCCTTGCGCCGCAGGTGCATCAATTTCACTATGGGAAAAGTCATGTATTAGCAGCGCAAGAGGCTTGTAAATAAGCCCTGTTGTTCTCTCACATTCCCCATTGTCATTGCATGCGCTTACAAAGGTCCTCATTTAGGGCCTTATTCACAACAAAATGACGTAGCGCGGTGCCACAGGCCATTTTGCTGCGCCAAGCTGCATAATTTCAAAAGCACAGGGATGGATCATATTTACAACAATATGACACATCCCCGTGCTTTCCCCTGTGCTGGTGCCCAATTGACTGCCATGCGCAAACGCAGGCACCCTTTCACGCATTGAAAGAGGAAAAAACGAGGATAAATAAAATGTATTATCCTCGTTGCACTTCCTCACTCCTCACCCGGAGAGACACAGGATTCTGACGCATTCCCAGGTTTACAAAAGGTTGTAAATCTGGGAATATGGGCAAATGCATGGGTGCTGCCATGGCAGAATCCTTTCATGGAAATTTATGCGTGAAAAGGGGTCATATTTACAAGGGCAAGAACAGCCACGCAGGCTGGCTTTGCGTGGCCTTTTAAATATAGGGCAGCACATTGTGCTGCGTCAACAAAAGTGATGCACCTGCGGCGCAAGGGGCTTTTAAATAAGCCCCATAATATTTGGCAGGCTGGGCACTCTTTCACTACTGTGGCTGAATAGCGTGTCTGCCAAAGTGATGATCCACCTAATCTATTTAGAGTTTAGCAGATTGTCATGTTTTTCCCCGCTGTGCCACTGACGGCCATGGTAGCAGAAAATTTAAACTGATGGTCCAATGAACTCAGGCCATTGGAATAAGTGCATCCGACCATCCCCCCTCTTAAGAGTGGATGGTCTGATGTACTTTTTTCTGTTTGGGACCAGCAGGGAAAACCTGACTGTCCTAAATAGGAAAGTATTGCTCCCAAATCTTGGGAGAAAACTCCTAGGGCCTTATTTATGAGAAATGACACATCGTTGCGTGAAAGCAGCAATGCGTCACTTCTCAGTGCGCACTCCTTGCGACATTCTTGATGTGTCATATTTAATGTATGAAGCATCATGTCGCAAGGAGTTACAGATACGTCATTATTTCTGACGTATCTGTAAGCGCAAAAGTGACGCATTGCTAGAGTGTGCCACAAAAGTGAGGCAACTCCAGCAATGCGTCCTATCACATGGGGCAAGCATGTGAAAGGGCCTGCGTCAGTCTTACGCCTGCTGTGAGGCAGGCGCAAGATTTTGAAGCAACGGCATCCTAAAAGTGATGTAGTGAAATCTCATAGATTTCACTGCGTCACTTCTACCACCCTGCCTTGCGTCAATACGCCCCCCTTGCATACATTATACCTGGCGCAGGTATAATGTGGCACATGGATTTACAAAGTGACGCATCTACCTAGATGCGTCACTTTGTAAATATGGTACAACAAGGCTCATTTTTTACGCTGCTGGTGCGTCACAAAAAGTGACGCACTGGCGGCGTAAAAGTGACGCATGGCCTCATAAATGATGCCCCTAGGATGTCAGGCTCATTAGCATTTTGTTTTGAAAGTTTGTTTTCGTAAAACTAAAAAGTTTGCTGAGAGTCCGCATCAAACATGGCAACTGCTCAGCAAACTTTTAGTGCCTTTGTGTGAGTCGCGTGGTGGTCATACATAAAAGGCACAGAGATCTCCACCAGATCAGCTGATATTTCTAAATATGGTGGGCAGTAGTCTGTCAGGGTGGTGAAGGTAATGGCCTCAATGACCCCAAGTGACCAGATCTTCCGTACTGCCTTCAGATGGTCCTTTCTGCAAAACAACTTGAATTATTAGTCATACGTTCACTGTTGCAAACACTGTAGCATATTCTTTTCATAGCTCACATGCTTATACTTTTTGCTAGTGTAATCGCTCTGCATCACACTTTTATTAAATTCTGACACCTCTTTCACTTCACATTCTTGCTGTTCCACATGACACAAGTGTGTCTTCTATATTTTCCTCACTAATAATTGCTAAAAGTCAGGATTGACTGCAAGGAGTTTCTTTCGAATGCAGGGATTGTGCGTTCACCTAACCAGCGATCCTGTATTAAGGAATTGTGATTCTCCTATTAACATGACCAGAGAATCTGGATTTCATTAAAGACACGGAGGCTAGCATTATGCTATGGCAAGTAAGTCTTTCTGGTGTGGTGGTAAGTTAGAAGACATTCTTAAATCTGCTGATTGGTCAAATTCTAGGACCTTTGCTCATCATTATTGCAAACGTATTACTCATATGTCTGATGCTGTTTTACATGACTACCAACAAGCATAATGGTAGCCTCCGGTCTTGTAATGAAATTGCGATTCTCCTATTAACATGACCACTTACAACTTTTAATGCAGACCCAAGCAGCCGCATATGTCACAAAGTAAAAGTTCTATACTAGAACACAACAGACCAAACAATAGCAGTAATCACTAGGCAATCAGCCTCTTTTAAATGTGGAGCAAAGGAAGTCCAAGGAGCATCCACGAAGTACAGCTTGAATGAAGATAGAAGAACTTGAAAATCCGAAAAACAGGAAGCAAATCCAAAGGATGTAGAACAGGAGCCATAAAGTAAACTCATGAGAGGTTATCTGAAAAGAAGAAAGGTATAAATGAATTCAGAAATATGAACAATTTTATGCAGTAAATCATAGAGCAATTGAAGGTAAAACCTGTAAAAAGGGATAAAGCAAGCATGTGAGTATAACATGAGAATGAAATACAAATGCAATAGAAAATGAATTAAATACAACCATGAAATTAAACACAACCACCCAAGGGATGGGTGGGAGGGATAATGTTAGCCTCCGTGTCTTTAATGAAATCCAGATTCTCTGGTCATGTTAATAGGAGAATCGCAATTTCATTACAAGACCGGAGGCTACCATTATGCTTGTTGGTAGTCATGTAAAACAGCATCAGACATATGAGTAATACGTTTGCAATAATGATGAGCAAAGGTCCTAGAATTTGACCAATCAGCAGATTTAAGAATGTCTTCTAACTTACCACCACACCAGAAAGACTTACTTGCCATAGCATAATGGTAGCCTCCGGTCTTGTAATGAAATCACACAGCTGCCACACGAAAAACTACATAGTTTAACATTTTTGCATGCTTCCGTTGAAGGTGCCCAAAATATTTGTGCCTTTCTAGGGAAATGGTATTGCTTTAGCTAAATTGGCTCTCCAATTTCAAGAAAGCTACTTTTAACATATTCCTGCGATCTTCACTTTTTTTTTCTTCCACCTGAGGGTCTGGTAAACGCTCGTAAATATTTCTACCTCCAAATTGTGTGAAAGCACAGGTTGTTGACATAGGGTACTAAGTTTTCTCCACCTTGGGTGATCACATTTTAAACTGTTTCCATGAAGTGTCGACTCGCCTATCCCATTTAACAAAGGAGGCCTTGACTGTAAAGGGACAACTTCACGTTTGACGTCTTTGATATTTACAAACGGACAGCAAATCCATATACAGTACAGCATGGTTTTAGTGCTGAAGCAACTGCGTACATTTTCTAGCAGTGAAGCATGTTGACTGTCATATTAAGCTATTACAATGCTTTTGTTATATATGTTAATACACATAGGATAAAAAGATGTATCAGAGTGGCATGACATGCCATTTTTGGTTTTGATTTTGCCTTGTGTACAAGCAGACACCAGCTTTTTTTAAATTCTTCTTTTAATCATTTTAGTAATTATTCTCTATAACAAAACAAAGGTCCTACCACATTGTTTACATACTGACAAACAGTAAACATATCATATCTCAATCGGAAGTCCCCCCCAACAATTGTTTGCAACCCTTTTGCTGCTTTTCAAGGATAGTCTTCATAGCCCTCTGGACAATGTCAGCGGGCCCCAGAATACTCTAGGTCTCAATGCAATAGGCAGCTGCTCTTCATATGTTTGCAGTGTGTCTTTACAATACACCATATCCATTATCCACTTTAGGCATTCGGGTTTACCTTACTATCCCAGTGTATTGCCACTCTCCATTCAGCTAACAGCAAGGTCACTGCCACAAATTTACATTGTTGTGGTTGCAGCATCGGTAACAGACCCAACAAACACACATCGGTCATTTCACCAAGTACTAAATCATAGAGAGCAACATATTCACCACGTTCCAAAACACACACACAGAGGGCAGAGGCTATTTAAGACAGCTCACAACAAATTGAATTGTGTCCTAGGGTGACAGAAGGTGCACGAAACCAGGGAGTACTTCCCTTTCTACTCCCCACAACGTAGGAACATGTCCCACAACAGATTATACTGCAAAAGGGGTTCAGCACTCTTATACATCAATGTTAATTTGTCAAATTAGAGACCACAAGTTAACAGCAGAATAAATAAGAATTGTCCAAATCCGTAATGTATATTTTCAAATGCAATGTGAGTAGTCACTGTATATCATAGTAGTTGTTCCGGTAGTCGTTTGTTATGTTTCTTACTGCTTGAGTTCTAGTCTCCGTGCATAGTTTGTTGGCTAGCATGTGGATGGGCCTACCTCCCTCTCCATATGCCCTTGCCATGTGGCGAGGTGTCAGGTACTTCAGTTCACTCTCGGCAATATCATTATATTGCATGAGATGGTATCTGATATTTGCTAATACATCCTGATGTTATGTACGTTTGTATTCTGCTTCTAGTTGTTTGAGTGCCAAATCTGTAACTGTGTACACAGATCCTTTGAGATACCTGCATTAGTGCTGATGCATATACCTCTCATGGTTGCCTTAAAGGCCTCCCAAAATGTACTCAAACTATCTACTGAGTCCTTGTTTGCTTGAAAATATTCTTTTACAGCCTCGTGTATGGTTTCTTTATAAGTGTGGTCTAATAATGCTGCAGCATTGAACGTCCAGGCATACAGTGGAGAAGGGCGTGTTGGGGCATCTACAGTCATTGTCACTGGCTTGTGGTCTCAAAGTGTCCTGGTGAGGTGCTGAACATCCGTCACCCAATTGCTGGCCCCACCAGTCACCAGCCAGTAGTCCAGTCTAGACCAGCTGGCATTTACAGTCAAGATATATGTACCTTCTCGCTCATGCTGATTATGCAGTTGCCACACATCCACCATAGGAAATTCCTCCATACCATCCAGTATCACCTTCACTGCCTGCCTGTGTTACCAGACCAGCATGTTAGACCTATCACAGAGTGTGTCTAGGGCTACATTCTGGTCCCCACTCCATATTATCTCCACCTGCGGCAGTGATCATAGCTTTTTCCATATAGTTGAGTAGAACTCAGGGTCGTCTGTATTTGGCCCATATGTATTCACCATTGTCACTCAGGAGCCATACATTGTTCCTAGCAGGAATGCATCCCTACTCTGATCGTCTATTCATGTATGTCCCACTTCAACTAGCACCTTTTTTTTATTCAGGGACATTATGCCCCTAGAGTAAGAAGAGTATGAGGAGGCCACTCTCACTCCCTCCCACCATGCCCCACCCCAAGTTCAGTAGTTTTGGTTAGGTGGGTCTCTTGTAACAGGGCAACTGCAACATGGTGTTTATCAATGTAGGCCACCATTAAGAAAATGGGGTAACCCATAAGGCATGGACCTGGGTATATATTGATATAAACAGACAGTGGTCCTGAACCTATAGATTATAAAGATTGACTTAATCAATTATCAATGAATACTTAATGTGGAGCAACACTGTCCAGTCTGCTCTGTAATTCTCAATTACTTAGTATAATGAGGGAAAAACTAAACACCACGGTTAAAGAAAAATATTTTTTCTGTTTTATTTTCAAATTTTCTCATTTCTATTTGTAGTTCATATTTTTTACAATATATCTTTTCAGAAATAGATAAAAACAAGGAGGTTGCCCCAAAGGGAGCGTGCAAAGAAAAGATGTGATCAGGAAGATGAAACAAGTGAGCAGAAAAGAGATACACAGTGGTGGACAAAAAATTATTCACATTATTTAACAACCAATATCGGACATGTGATTTACCGTATTGAGTACCTGGCCAAAACTTTAAAAAAAAAATGTTATTGCAATCACAACATTGTAATACATGAGCCTATGTATCCTAGATGTTTTTTGCACTATATACAATGATGTCAAATAATTGGTCCAAGGTTATGTAGTAATAGTGTCGACGTTTCGACTCGTCTTATACCCAACGGTGATTTAGACCTGGGGATTGCGAGTCTTCATCAGGACTGGAAAAAACAAACGGGGGCAACCAAAGGATTTATTATTAACCCCTTCAAAATAGAGCAAGCGATGGGAGGTGGTCCAAAAATTACAACTTCCCATCAGATATCCTTGAGCCCATCTCCTCATCCATGTAGGGAAGGCAATACTTCATACATGTATCATGGCGAATAGGTACCTTGATATGAATGTCTTTTGTCAAGATCAGGTGCTCCTGTTGATAATTTCAGGTAGCTTGTCAAAGGTGAATACAATGCACCTAGATAGGTAGGTCTTAATTTTCGGACTCCTACTCCTGAGTTCGGATAACTTGTTCCAATATACTGCTTCAAGGGCAAGCCATTGATTAATGGAAACTCCTACTCGTAATTCCGAATTGCCAATTGCCGGTAATTTTGCCGTGTGAACATCCAAGCCTCACTGTGCGAAGTGAAGTTGAGGCTTGGATGTTCACACGGCAAAATTACCGGCAATTGGCAATTCGGAATTACGAGTAAGAGTTTCCATTAATCAATGGCTTGCCCTTGAAGCAGTATATTGGAACAAGTTATCCGAACTCAGTAGTAGCAGTCCGATAATTAGACCGACCTATCTAGGTGCATTGTATTCACCTTTGACAAGCTACCTGAAATTATCAACAGGAGCACCTGATCTTGACAAAAGACATTCATATCAAGGTACCTATTCGCCATGATACATGTATGAAGTATTGCCTTCCCTACATGGATGAGGAGATGGGCCCAAGGATATCTGATGGGAAGTTGTCATTTTTGGACCACCTCCCATCGCTTGCTCTATTTTGAAGGGGTTAATAATAAATCCTTTGGTTGCCCCCATTTGTTTTTTCCAGTCCTGATGAAGACTCGCAATCCCCAGGTCTAAATCACCGTTGGGTATAAGACGAGTCGAAACGTCGACACTATTACTACATAACCTTGGACCAAATATTTGACATCATTGTATATAGTGCAAAAAACATCTAGGATACATAGGCTCATGTATTACAATGTTGTGATTGCAATAACATTTAAAAAAAAGATTTGGCCAGGTACTCAATACAGTAAATCACATGTCCGATATTGGTTGTTAAATAATGTGAATAATTTTTTGTCCACCACTGTGTATCTCTTTTCTGCTCACTTGTTTCATCTTCCTGATCACATCTTTTCTTTGCACGCTCCCTTTGAGGCAACCTCCTTGTTTTTATCTATTTCTGAAAAGATATATTGTAAAAAATATGAACTACTAATAGAAATGAGAAAATTTAAAAATAAAACAGAAAAAATATTTTTCTTTAACCGTGGTGTTTAGTTTTTCCCTCATTATACTAAGTAATTGAGTATTACAGAGCAGACTGGACAGTGTTGCTCCACATTAAGTATTCATTGATAATTGATTAAGTCAATCTTTATAATCTATAGGTTCAGGACCACTGTCTGTTTATATCAATGTAGGCCAGCACTTGCTGGCTTTGCAGGGATCGTTCAGTTCCCTAACATTCGATGTGACCATTGTGGGTGGGGTTAGGCAGGTTAGATCTATTCATGTGTGTATCGCTAATGTGCTGTTCTTGTCTGTCAGGCATGTACCTTCTTTTGCGTTGTCTTAATGTATTTGTGGCACTGACCATAAAACTGAAAAACATAGCCCATCCCACTTTTGTATCCTAATCATGCCAAACACACCCTCAAGTAACATATCCATGGCTACTCATGGCAAATCTATGAACATAGCACTGCTAATCAGGGTCATTTAACTTTAAACAAATTTGGGGTACACCCACAGGGGGGCAGCTACAGGCCCAACTCACACCCCTTGGAAAGGGGGGACCACAAGCTATTCTGCAATTCTAGCATTGGATCCCATGAGAACTTAATTAGCTATCCGGAGCAATACTACAGCAGGACAATTATCAAACAGTTGCACACTGATAGCCTCTCACTGCTACATAGCTTTTTCCCAGCATCCCAATGGATCCATAGCCTTCACAATTAGTTCTATATGTTCCACGTAGGTCAGGGTCTCAACAGTACCAAGCCATACTCCTTCCCTAAGCGCACTGAGAGTCACTTAATTATCATCCATTTGCCGTCTCTTGCCTCTATCTTTTAGGGCCAGCGTATCAACATATCCCACAGCTGCCCAGGGCATGTGAAAGACTCTGGTTTTTCCCTAGTGTGTTATCTTCAATCTCGCAGAATACAGCATGGCCTTGACTATTTCCACTTTCTGCAGACATTTTTTACTGGAAAATATTCCTTTCTCGCTGCCTACACCTCTATTGTGAAGTCCGGAAAGAAGAGTATGGTGTTCTCTTGATGAGTAATGTCTTTTTTTCACGGGCCACTCACAAGATCGTGTCCCTGTCTCTGTAATTTGAGTCTTGCACCAAGTGGCCGTGGTGTTGCTCCTGGAGGCTGCCTCAGTTCAAGGATCGATGAGCCTTTCTACCATAAGCATTTGAGACAGGGATTGTGCCAAATATCTCTCTCAGCATATTTTCAACTTAGCTCTCCAGCCTCCCAGTGTTCTTTGATTCCGGGACTCCCATAATACAGATGTTGTTACTTCTTGAACATTCCTCCGAGTCTTCATTTTTGGTATGAATAAGTGGGGTATCCTTTTCCATATTGAACTGGTAGTGTGCCTACAAGGGATTTTTGAAAATACTTAGTTTTTAGATTATTTATGCTCTTTACTTAGTGCAAGTTTTTGTATCTTACTTGCAAATGAATTCCTTTATGTATATTTTAAACAAAAAACTCATATACAATTATAGTTTTCTAACAAAGTATGAAAACATCAGATTATATCAGAACACAACAAAACACATAGGTGTATGTTAAAAAACTAAATAATGTAAATAATGATAATGAAGGGTACTGAATCTTTAAAAGCACAATGAAACAGGAAGATCTGTAGAAATACGGATGTTTTTGTACTTCACAGTAGCAATTGTGTACACATTTTTCAGATCAGATTAAGGCGACTCAACTGATTAATACAGAAGAAAACAGCCTATGATAACATTATACAGAAAATAGGTGTAATTGTCGACTTTCGGTCTTTAGTCTGTCGTCTGTAAGACCTTTTCAAGGACTATGCAAGTTTAAAATGGTTGACCCCTAGTAGAACATAGAAAAAAGCAATAATTACAGTGTATTCTTTTTCATATTTATTGTTAGTTAAGGAAAAGTTATCACCCGTGTGTAGAAAGTAACAGAAGAAAGTGTGGGTATTCTCAATAGGTCTCAATGAGAGTCATGGTAAATAGCAAAGTAATAGTCAGTATAGGCCTTTAACATAAATCTAATTTAGCGAGAGGAAGGCTGCCTAGATTCTCAATTTTATGAGGATAACATTTTGGAACTTACTTAGAAATCAGTCTCTAAAGCGATTTCACTGTAGCGTTCAAAAATTCGCAAATATTCTATATAGTAAAGCACATCCTAATCTGAAGAAATAAAATTAAATTACCTACTAGGCAAAACTGGGTATCAGGTTGTTTCCTTAGTGACACACATACAGTAGAGATTTGTTCTAGAAGTTTAACAGTGTATCCTTACTTCAAATTGTGACAAATCTCCAGAGAATGTGTAGTTGACACAAGTAAAATCAATTATGGCTCTCTTTTTTGAGAGACAATATGTCGGATATGTTCTCAATTCAATGCATGCGAAGACACATATGCGCCTGTCGATATAAGACAAAATGTATTGTATAGATAGAGTATATATCAGGCTGAAAAAGGGGGTGGAATAGTGCTCTGGGAGAAAGAAGCTTATAGACAAGAAATGATAAAACAACTCTTGGTCACAGTGCAACACAAAAAACTAAGCAGTAATCCTACCAATAGATTAACAAACGAGATATCTAACCTCAGTAAACAAGGCTTTGATGGTGGCTGGTTAAATGAAAATGAGGCAGTTTTTCTTTTCAACAAAGCACCTACAATACCTGCATTCTATGTGCTGCCAAAAGTGCACAAGGATCCCATGCAACCTCCTGGGCGTCCCATCGTATCAGGGTGTAATTCAATTCTTAAACCCCTGGCACAATATGCCAATGTCTTCATACGCCCTTTTGCAGTTGACCAAATGTCTTGGCTGTAATTAATGTGATTGAAAAACATGACTTTCATTGATCAAATGAAATTTTTGTCTCGATGGACATAGAAAGCTTGTATACATACATCCCTCAACAAAAAGTACTCCAGATTTTAGAGATCTTACTGGAAACAAGACCAAGTCCACATGAAGTACCCACAGCCTTTATTCTAGAGTACATTCATATCTCTTTGTCTAAAACTTTTTTCTCTTTGAGAATACTTTCTACCAGCAGCAGAAAGGCGTCGCCATGGGGGCAATGTATGCCTCAGATATAGCTAATATATATGTCTCAACCTTTGAAAATGAGAACATCTTTGATACAGCTAACACTTATTCAATAAACATCATTCGTTGATTAAGATATATCAACAATGTCCTTCTCATATGGCTTGGTACCCAAGATCAATGCAGGCTTTCCATATTTGGCTAAATACTAAAAGCCCACATTTGAAATTCACTTTGGCGTCACATTTGGAAAATATGAACTTTCTAGATATCACAAATAAAACAGACATCAACAACCGTCTGTATACTACGCTGTATACAAAACCAACTGCAAGAAATACTCTCCTTAACTACAATAGCCACCCTCCTCAAGCCCTAAAAGATGGTTTACCTTTTGGGCAATTTCTGCATTTATGCAGATACTGCACACTCAAGGAGGACTATTTTATTGAAGCAATGAAATTAAAAGTAAAGCTTAAGGCACGTGGCTTTCCAGCAAGACTACTTAAAAAAAGCTATGAAATGTGCTTGGCATAACAACCGCAAACCACTTAAGACAGTGAAAGATCGCCCCAAAGAACCACACTTTGTGTGTGTGTCTACTTTTGGAACTCACACTAATTCTATCAAGAAATCAATAATAAGCATTGGACATTACTCAAAGCCCTTCCCAAACTTGTGCACAAACCAATGTTTTCATTTAAAAGGTGCACCAATTTACAGGTTTGGCTAGTGCATGCCTATGAAGACATGGAGACCAACACAGTAGACAATATGAGACAATTGCTACCAAAAGCGGGTCACCACGAATGTAATATGTGTCTGGCATGCAATACCACCCAAACAACTAAAACATGCTTGATCAATAGTGTGTCTATCACACTAAAGACCTTCTCTAACTGCAATACATCGAATATAGTATATTGCATCCAATGTCCATGTGGACTTCACTACATTGGTAAAACAATACAGGCAATTAAAAAACAGATTTTGAAACACCAATAACGCATCAGATGCAGCCACGGATGGCAGTGGGAGTAAATGCAGGGCGGTGACATGGGGAAGGGGAGGGGTAGGGAGAGGGGCATGGTGGGGGGTAGTAATGTATGGATTACGGAGTTTTACAGGTAAGTAAACATTTAAATAAAACGAATTTCGTTGAGTACACTGCATCCCAAAATGCGATGCAGTGCGCACAACGAAATTCGTTATATTTATTTAAATGTTTACTTACCTGTAAAACTCCATAATCCATACATTACTAACCCCCCACCCTGCCCCTACCCCTCCCCACGTCACCGCCCTGCATTTACTCCCACTGTCAGCCGCGGCTGATCAGATGTCATGTATAGAATGCACCCTTAGTGGAACACTATCTACGTCTAGGCGACTCCGAATGAGAAATGCGCTGGTGGGTGATAGAAGTTGTGAAACCAACCAAAAGGCAATGTAACATAGACCAGATACTTACAAAAGGAAGGCAGATGGATTTGTCGCACTGACTGTATAAATAGAGGCTTACACTCTGCCACAGAATGGCACACACTTGTATGTATACAATGACATGCTATATCACCATACCCCTTTGACCGTCTTAATAGTTCTGATAGAACTGTATGCATCAATCAAGAATGATAAAGCTATCAAAGACAAATGCTACGATTGTCAATAACGATTGCCCTTAACATTTTAAAATATCATCAGCAAATTATCATCTGTTTTTCCACCTCTAATGTATAAAAATGTCTGTCTTCGATTTGGTATAATTTGATGATCTAAGATTGAAATACATATATATGAAGAATTATGTGTTAACCTATGCCATCACCTTGTTTTCACTGTTTTATGTTATCATCAGTAATGGAATTGATGTAATGCCATTGGAGAAAAAAACTCATCCACATGCTTATTGAATTAACAACTTTGTGCACTTTATTTATAAGAGAATGTTAAAAATCAAGTATGTTAATTTAGAACTCCTGTGTACTCTGAACATAAAACTTGGAGATCAAGTAAGACAAGAAACTTACAGAACATTTTGTGAAAGTTGTTGATTGTACATAGACCTTCTGTTCGTAAATCTATACGGTGGTGGTCTAAATCTGTTGACTTTCTCAAACTAAGGGGCCTATTACGATTGCGGTTTTTCCGCATCCTCCGGGCCGGCGGAAGCCACCGCCGGGCCGGAGGATGTGGAAAAATCGCAGCGGACCCTCAAAGACCCACCGCCACATTAAGATGGCTGGTGGGTCCTGGTTTCCGTCCACAGCTTTTCCTCTGTAGTTGGCTTACAACCGCGGCCGAAAAGGCTCTAATATGGTAGCGCTGTCTCTCAGACACCGCCAGCCATATTAGGATGGGCTTTAAAAAATGCTTTTCCGCGTCGGGTTTTCCGCCGCGGAAAAGCATGTGGAACTTCATTGCGGGGGCCCGTTGCGGTGAAGGGTGGGTGGGGGGTGCACATGGGGGGTATTTATGGTACCCCCTGCATTTGTATGCAGAAATCAGCAGGCACCACACGGTGCCTGCCGCTTTCTGCATACAAATGCAATGTATGCATTTTTACCATTGCGGCGGGTGCAGCTTGAAGGGTGGCGGTCACATCCTAATTGAACAGGAGGGAACTCCGCAGGCCATGCGGAGGTTCCCTCATCCTCTATGGTCGCGGACGGACTCAAGTCCATCCGCAATCATAATGGGCCCCCAACTTTGCAAAACCACTTACTCTTTACATGTCATTAAATTGATATTTATCATTGTATAATATAAGAGCACATTATTGTCATCTTGACTGGTGCTCTTCAACTTATAATAAAACATTTTCAAATCTTACACTCATATGGCAGTAAATAAGTTGCTCAAGTTCAAAAGCTTTTATTCGGATTCTCATAACAATCCATATAAGCACAAACATACAAATATTAGATAAACAGCAAATTATAATAATAATTAGTCGCAATAGCACATTACAACTGACAAAAAATACAAGAAATTCTTCGAAGGATAGCCAATACATTTCTCTTTGACATTACACATATGTGCAAGTTAGGTCTCCTTCAAGAGAGATGACGTTACTCTGGTATATTTTTATCTAGCATGAGATGATTGTTCGTTAAGTAAAGTGACAAATGCAAAAGACGATGTTTTGCAAAAGTTGCATGTGCAAAAAATGCGGCTAAAAAGTGCCATGTGCTCTAATACAGTAAAGTAATTTACATAAGCGAACTACTACTCCTGTACAAGAAAATACAGCTATAAGAGAGGGAGTACATTGTTAGGTCCAAGTTTACGTTAATACAAAGACTCAGCTATAAAGTGCCATATCATTCAGAATTGAAATAAGTTATATATATACATACTTGGGTTTCTGTGCAAAAAATACATCCATAAAGTGCGAAAATGCTACATATTATCCAAAGATGTTAAGAAAACATGATTTTTAAAGGCAGTAATACCCAATAATAGAATTGTTCCATCAATGTCTTAAGCATGTTACCAATAAAACAATAATTAAAACAAACAACTGTATACAAATATAAATATTAAAACCATTCTAAAAAGGGAAGAATATGCCATCAGGGTGAATGTATAGTTTATGTATTTCGACTATACACAGGTTTGACAAGTCAGATAATTATAGATTTCCTGGCATCTATACATTTCATTATATACATGGCAACAGAAAAACAAATGTCTGGATTTTCTAGTAGCATAATTAATTTCATTGCTGATTTTGTGGATTGAGCATTGAATAAAAAAAAAAATGGTTTTAAATAAAAAAGCCTTAAAAAGTAGTAACATTTACAAAACAATAAAAAGTGGCAGCAGCTTTGTCGTGAAAATTGATCACAGGGGCAAACAGAGTTTGAGACAGTTCTCATGACGGGAAATGCCACCAAGTGATGCGCAGTACCCAGTCTAAGACGTGTTAAAACGAATCGATGTGAAAAATGTGTAACCATGGACAGGTAAGACTGGAAGCCTTTGTTTAAATAAAAAATTTGGTAAAAAACAACTGTTGGTAGCGTCTTAGACTGCCTTACTCTATTCTCCCTCTTGTATGATAGAAACTTTTCCTTCAGTTCCTTCTTGGAGATAGAGCGGGAAAATCTGGATTCGAGAGAATGTCATTATTAAATAAGATACGGTACCAATAATGAATATATTTCAACCATGGTATTTGGGAAAAGTGATCAAGTTTTAGACAATCTCCTATAGTTTGTTGTGTAAACAACTTTTCTGGTTTTGACCAAATGGATCGCCATAGTGTTAAGGGACGCAACCCTGCAAGATCTGTGATATAATTTATACCTACTTCTTCGTGCATGAGTAAAGTCGATGCAGATGAGGGGACGCACAATGCTCTCTTTAAAAAAGTATTTTCATCACATTGCATGGTTTTCCCCTCGCGATAACCCCAGATTCCTGCCCCGTTTAATGCTGATGATACACATCTAGCATTGTAGATGGTTACCAGGTCCTTAATTCTTCTGGGGCCCCCCAATTTGGTAGAAAAACTGAAGATGCTGTTTGTGTTCCTATTCATCTTCAGACCTATGTTATTGAATTCTTGTGTCCATTTCCCATCATCAGCTAATGTTATCCCGAGATAACGAGAAGCTGCTAACTGTAAATAATTTTTGTTATCAATAAAAAAAGAGCTTGTTAATTTGGTTTTCTTACCACATGACATGGCGACAGTCTTACTTTTATTGATTTTTAATTTCCTGCCCTTGATAAATTCAGCAAAGTTATCTATAAGGCGCTGTAATCCGATTTTGGTGCGAGATATTAAAACAGTGTCATCCGCATATAATAAAATTGGGACAGCCTTGCCATCAATACACGGGCATCTGTTGAGATTTGGCCTAGGGTTGAATCTATTTGGTTGATAAATAAAGAAAATAGAAGAGGTGGTAATACACAACCCTGGCGTATGCCTCTTGTAACTTTAAAGAAAGGGGTACATTCTCCAAATGGGCCGTATCGTCCTTTGCAGGACAGTATTTCGTAGAGCCTCACTAGAAAGTGTACTATTTCCTTAGGAGCGCCTGGGTCCAATAGGATCTTCCATAATATGGCGTGATCCACGAGGTCAGAGGTGCTACTTAAGTCTGCGAAGCAGAGAAATAAATTCGCCTCCTTCGCGACAGTGTATTTATTTATCAAAAGGTCAAGGTTGGCACACTGCTCCAGGGTACCTAGGCCCTTCCTAAAACCGTATTGTACCTTAGTTAAAATGTCCTGCTCTTCGGCCCAAGTTTCCAATCTCCTTAGCAAAACTCTTCTCATCACCTTGATAGAAGCATCTAACAAGGAGATAGGGCGATAGTTACTCACCTCGGATTTGGATCCTTTCTTAAAGAGTGGTACAATTATTGATTGGCTCCAGGTTAATGGAATTTGTCCCTCTGCTGCCATAATAAAAACCCTAGTTAGGATGGGTGCCCATAGATCCATTTCAGTTTTACAGTGGTCTATGGGAACTCCATCCGGTCCAGAAGCTTTACCACCTTTACTATCGATTAAACCTTCACATCTAGGTTGATCAGCAATGGTAATGGGTGCCAGGTGGAAGTTTCAAGTTTTAATGGGTATAGGGTACACTTAGCTGGGTTAAAAATATTTGTAAAATGCTCAATCCAAGCGTTACATTCAACATAGGAAGTTAATTTGGGCATACTATCGGACTTTAGAAAGGGACTGTTTACAGTCTCCCAGTAAATTTTACCATTTTTTGTTTCTGTCGCAAAGTTAAGGTTAGTCCATGCCTCATCCTGGAGGCTTTTCTTCCTATTGGAAATGGCTGCCTTATAGTCTAAACGTAGCAATTTTATGGTTGCATTGTTGCGAGGCTTAGCGCTCAATGCTTGTTTTAATGCTTGCAGAGCCCGTGTACAGTTCCCATCAAACCATCCTGCCTTCTCAGCCCTCTTCATACAGGTTTTCTTGGTAAAAAATCTCTTCTATAGTGACATTCATTTGAACAAATTTGTCAATTATATTACAAACAGTGACTCCATCGCTCAGGCAGTTCTCGATTTCTACGCGACATTTAGTCACCACTCTTGATGTTTTGTTTGAGGATCGATACCAGCCCATTTAATTCTCATCCCATTTGTTCTGGTGGCTACGGCATTGGTGACATGATTGTTGTTGTCATGTTCTTTATTTACCCAGCACAGCAATGATATATGGATACTGTTGTGATCACTTAATGGTTGTTCCATAACCCAAAGATTTGAATACTCGATATTACTAGAAAGCAGAATAAGATCAATGCTGGTGTTAGTATTTCTGCCTGTAAAAGTTGGGCAAGGGAGATTTTCCTTGTTCTTCGAGCAATTCAACAGATCCAAATCAAATGTTGCCAATAGTTTATTCAGAGCCATGCCATAAATACAATGGGAGAAATTAAGATCATCCCCTGCATCCCCGACACCAGACTCCTTTCTAAGGCCACAGGAATTACTTTTGGCTAGTGGACACGATTTGATGTTAAAATCGTCCGCCCATAGAATAGTTGCCTGTTTTCGGGATAAAGCTAGGGCCTTTTCGATTTCACTCTCAAGAGGAGATAGGATTTTCCATCTATTGTTATCGAATTTGTTATTGTAGTAGTTGATCACTATTAGATCATTGCCTTTGCTAAATTTAAGACGGAGCACCTGGCTGTTAGTTCCATCTGAACTGTAACTTTTGATTTGACACGCAGTTAGTTTATTTGATAACAATAGAAGGAGACCTCCCTTAGCGCGTCCTGCAGCAGATTTAGCCGCAGGTAACCAATGGGAGGAATGACCCTCTATAAAAATGGGTTCTTTGCAACATGTCTCTTGGAGACATATAATGTCATGACCATCAGTGATAAAGCCCTTCCAGAATAGGGTGTCCAACTTTCTCTTAAGACCCACTATATTCCAGGTAACTAGACTATAGCCTAAATCTTGACCTATGATATTATTTGGTTGTGCATCTATAGGAATGGTGGGTGAATCTACGGCTATAATTGTGGGTGCTTCTGGAGGCGTTAGGATTGGAATTTGCACCTGCTTGGGTGCATCGGATTGCTCATCCATGCTGATAGCCAAGACAATGGGGCTACCTAATTCTGGTTCCCCAATATCCAATTGTAGAGGATTGGGCAAAGTCCTACTACTAGATTCATCTTTACATGGTGACTGTAACCCATATGGGGGCCTTTCTGACCCCGTCCCCACAGGTGCCAATTGTCAATCATTGACTCCAGATAGTCAAAAACCTGAAATCTATTTTGTGTGGGAATTGTATAGCGCACAGAGGGAGCAGTTATTTTACCGATAATAGGGTTATCATTGATAAACCATGCAGAATCAAATACGTGTCTATAAAAATATCCTAAAGGGAGGAGGGTCATGTTGAACTCCCAGGGTGATGGGGATAGGGCTAAAGCAAGACTGTTCTTTGCCCAGTGTAGGGATCTGTAATTTATGATTATGCAGTCCCCCTCGAACTTTTTTTCTTAATGCACCCACCCAGCCGACCCTTTGTGTCATAATAATCTGGTTGGCTCCTAATTCAGGATAGCTACAATTGTTAATGCACCAATGAAGAGTTTTGTTTTTAGGTGCATCGTGTGATTCTGTTTGGCCCTTCCTCATTTTTGGGACATTAACTAATACTGCTACATAGGCGCTACAATCTGGGTGAAGATTGATACAAGTTGGAATTTGTTTATCGATGTTTATGACCAGATCGGTGCTAGGTCTGGTAATGTGTTCTGACATAGGTTGTTTCCTAGTTACTCGTGTGCCCATTTCAGCCGGTGCTGGGTTTTGATCTAACTGAATGCCTGTCATAACATTATCCACCCGAGCCTTATTAACATTTAGTGCTGCTTTAGGTCTATCAGTGTGTGCTGCCATGTTACCCTTGGTTTCGTTGTTCTTATCTTTATGACCATTATTTTTTCCCTCTGTGCTTGGGCCACTGACTTGATGTTGGTGTGGCCTCAATATGGCGTCCTCTATTTTACTGTTTAGGTCAAGTACCTCTTTAGCCAGCTTGTCTACCTTTGTATACAGGGGTCTTATTAGTTTGGACATTTTGTCGAAGATGGCTTCCAGGCTAAAGTTGACAGATGGCGTTCCAGACCTTAGCTTGGCTCTTGTACGCATGCTAACCATATTCACAATAGGATTGGCTTTTTGTCTCTTTTGCCCTTTGGGTGCCAAGCCCTGCAGTTTTCTTATTCCTACTCTTTTGTTTTACCTATAGGGGAGATGGAGAACAGGGGTTACTGTCCGTAATAGACAATCTTGGGGAGTTAGAAAATCCAAGAGAGTTAATGCTGACGCTGTTATTAATATCTTCTGGTGCAGCTACATCTGTATCGACTTCAGTTGTATGGTCGGGCATACTACCCAAGGTTATCTGCTCTGGTGGTAGAATGCTGGATCCCATAGAAAGCCTCCTTTAGGTGCGATCTATTTCCTTATTGAGGGCAGTTACAGCCTTAACCAGATAGTTGTCGATGGTATTGGAAGCATTATCTGGCAGAGGCTTAGCCCGTCGTCTTGCCATTACAGAATTTGGGGATGTACCGGGCTTTACAGCAGTTAATTAATCGACCAATCAGGATGGAGAATCAAAATTTACATTAAATAGCAAGGGAGGATATAACGCGGTACAAAAGTTCAGAGTCTGTTGATACGACAATGTTCCAAACCTTATCAGGGGGGTGGCCCAGCCCAGCCTCGGCTAGCCGCGGATGGCCTCAGATGGCCCCGCCCTTGTCCTGGGCTTGTCCCGCTCGTGGCCCTTTGACGCGGGATGCTCACCGCTCCTTTGAGCACCTCCGGGCGCGGAAGTGGGTGGAGGTGGACGGGATGCCCAGCAAGGTGTCCTGGGGAATGTAGTCTCCCCACTCAGCGGCCGCGTGGTGTATCAGGGCTGCGGCGTTGGGGGAGACTGATGACAAGAGCCCCCCGGGAAGTTTCGGCAAGGCAGGTAGGAATACGCCAAGTGAAAAGAGGCTCCCGCTCCGTCGAAGGCTCACCGCTCCTTTGAGCGCCTCCGGGCGCAGAAGTGGGCGGGATGCCCAGCAAGGTGTCCGGAGGGATGTAGTCTCCCCGCTCAGCGGCCGCGTGGTGTATCAGGGCTGCGGCGGCAGGGAGACTGATGGCAAGAGCCCCCCAGGAAGTTTCAGCAAGGCAGGTAGGATTACGCCAAGTGAAAAGAGGCTCCTTCTCCATCGAAGGCTCACCGCTCCTTTGAGCGCCTCCAGGCACAGAAGTGAGCGGAGGTGGGCGGGATGCCCAGCAAGGTGTCCTGGGGGATGTAGTCTCCCGGCTCAGCGGCCGTGTGGTGTATCAGGGCTGCCGGCGGCTGGGGGGGATTGATGGCAAGAGACCCCCAGGAATTTTTGGCAAGGCAGGTAGGATTATGCCAAGTGAAAAGAGGCTCATTTATATGAAATAGTGATATCATCCACTTGGCTAAGATGGCCACGTCCTAAGGTATGCAGAAACGACCGATAATCATGCAGTCCTCTTTTGGGCTCCAAGATTTCACTCAAATAAAGACATGCTTCCGGGTTCTAAAGAGACGCCGACTCAGAGAGCGAGTGTGTTACTGATGTGATTTTGCCACGACGGATTCACGCTATTTACTCAGTCAGCTAACCTTAGCAATTCTTACTTCAGTAAATATATGCTCACCTGCAATATAGAGAGTAATCCAAATCTTCTCTGAGTTTTACTCCGGGACCACACGTGACGAGACTGCACAGTTTTACAGGTTTATCAAGACCACGCGCTTACATAAATGTTCAGTCAGAGAAGATTTTGATTACTCTCTATATTTCAGGTGTTACACCATCGACTGAAGGTGGTACACGTCATATTTGGATTTTGGACTCCGAATTCTTTGATTATTTATGGTCGTGTTTAACCTTGAGAAAGTCCTTTCGGACAAAACACGTGTCGGCTGCCTGTTTTGGATGTCATGAAAATCCTGTTTTTGGAATAAAGGATACATAAAGAAAAATCAAGATTGCTGTATGGACTTGTGCAAATTACTACATGATGACATGGTTAGTGGAAGCGTGGGTCAGTCTAGCAATAAAAGTTCATCCAATGATTTCCAGCACTATTGATCAACAAAAGCTCATCCAATGATTTTCAACACTGACTCATCTGCAGGGGTTACTTTGGAATGATTGGCAGAGGTGGGCAACCCTAAAGTGGTGTGGTTAGTCCTATCCTTGGAGGCGTGTTGGGATAATAAAGCATGCAGATAACATGATGATGGAATGTGTTTCGCAATCAGTGACATGCACAATAATTTGAGGAACAAATGTGTATTTGAGGTGGCACACTCAAAATTTGCCAACACGCTCAGTAATTTGGCAAGCATGTTCAGTAATTTGTTGTATTAAAAAGAAAGATTAGATCTGTTGCTCTTGATGGAGGATCTAAGGCAGAGACACGGCTGTGACTGATTGGGATTGCCACTTGATGACTCAGCTGTCAAACACAGACCAAAGCAGAAGCGGGTTGCAATTGGGCACGCACACTACCAAAACCATGCAAACTGTAATTTTATCTTTAGTCACCCAGGAAGAATTAGAATATAGTCTGTTAACCTGAGAGTGGCTATGCATAGACTGGTGCATACCTGAATAAATTGAGATATAAGGTCGGAGTGACAGTGATATACACACAAATTTGAGGCAAAGGACCTGAGGTATGTGGCAGTGACACAAACATCAAATTGGAGCAAAAACTGGTACATGTGCTACAAAAAGATGCAGGCATCCAAGGCTCATGACAGGGGCAATTGGCTGTAGCAGCAGGGTGGAGCTGACATTGAGGTATTGGACCGGCCTGCTGCCATGCTGGATATAATCTTTCAAGCTATTGCTGCTTCCCAGGTAGTATTGGAACTGAAAATAGACCAGTGGCTGCTAAGGGATCATCATCAGTGACTAGTTGAAAGGATTGTGACCAGACAATGCAATTTTGGAGAAATAACCCCTGAATTAACAACCTTGCGAAAGCAGCAGAGTCACATGGGAAAATAATTAAATACTCAAAACAAGAGCTGAGGATGCTGAAAATAGATCTTGAATGAACAATATCTGTATTATAAGATTGCCAGAACTTATAGAAGGAGCCAAGTTAAACATTCATGGAACAGTGGTTAAAAGAGGTGGTGGCACCTCTGGGGCTCTAAAAACACTGCACTTTGGAGTGGACTCATCTAGTGCCGAGCTGCCTCCTATCACAAAGGCACCACCAAGGTTAGTGATGGCAAGATTATTGTATTTCAATGATCAGGACCATATTTTAGTCCAGGCCCGAACAAAGAGAGATATATTGGTTTAACACCAAGGAGTTATGATAGTCCTGGATTTCACAAGGCATGTACAGAGACAGAGGACTTATTTTACTGAGGAAAGGAGGCTTCTTTGTGATAAGGGGTCTCCTCCACTATGTTGTTTCCAGCTAAGCTTTCTATTGCACGTGGTCTGGAACTCTACTGGCATTCTAAATCAGGATTTCGCAGGCAAGAAAGTTCTGATAGACAGATCAGTGGATCAGGTTGGCCACACAGTGGGTAATAGTTTCAGAGAGATAGTTGGGCCACTGTTCACTGCCACAAGGGTCTGTTGCTGGCAGACAGTCTGCTTACAGGTAATAGTAGGAATATCTCTACACAAACTATCTAGTGTTCAAGTAGAACATTGTAAGACTTTTCTCAGTGGGGGAGAGGGAGTGCATACATAATCAGCAAATGATTCTGATAATGGGATGTCCTGAGAAAGAGTGAATGGACCAGTGTCTTGACCATGTGGGACAGGATATTTAGGTAAAGCATTCAGATTTTTTTTAACATCTCTTTATTGATTTTTGACATAGAGATACCTACATTTACACGCTGTGTTGGTACAACAGCAAGTGATAGCATTGTCCATAAAAGTAGGAGTACCAGTGATAGTATAAATTACTACAGACAGCAAACAACAGTGTTGGGGCAGAAAAATCCTCGGCGTGGTAATGGACATGCTTCTGTGCCCTGATTGCCACAACTGTACTGATGTCTGGATACCTAATACCAATTTATGTGTCATAGGCAAACTCAGACTATGCATGTGCACCATAATATAGGCCTGTCTCATGGGTTGTGGTCTTGTTGGACCTGAAGGGATGCTCAATGTGCTACTCTCATAGTTGTGAGAGGCTACTGCCTTCTTCACCCGGAGTGCTTGACTCACCCTGGGACTACATTGGTTTGGGGTGTAGTGTTGCACAGCACAGTAGTGCTGTGTCTGCTGTGGGTGTATGTGTGCCCGGTAAAGAGTACAATAGAGGCATAATGCAGTACTGAGCATTGTGTGGATGGTGAGTGTATGTGCTGGGTATATGTGTGCCTACGAGTAGTGCAATACATGAAGGATGTAGTGCTGAGCAGTGTTTGCATTGTAAATGCATGTGCTGGATGTATATGTTTCTATAAGTGAAAAAGTGCATGGAGGATATAATGCTATGCAGTGTGTGCATGTTAAACGAATGTTCTGGATGTATATGTGCCTATGAGTAGTGAAGTAGTACAGTGCATGAAGGATACAGTGCTGCGCAATGTGGGCAGGTTTTAAACACACACTGGGTGTATGTTTGTCTGTGGCTGGTGCAATAAATGAAAGGACATGAGTTCAAGTTTCAGAGATCCAGGCTTGTATGGTGTAACATGGAGAGGAGGTAGAGAAATCCTCCTGGACAGATTTTGAGCATCGCTGCATTCCTTTAAGCTGGGTTGATAACACTCTGGAGAGGGGAGAGCCAGGTTTCCCATGCTCTTTGATTCAGTGAGAGGTCATAATGAAGGGGCCTGAGCACATCTTAGAAAGGAGATATGGATTATAAGAGAATCATATAGAGTAGGGCTGGAGTCCTGGACAAACCTTTTGATACACATATTACTGTGGCCTGTATAATGTGGATATCAACTTTGGATTTGCTCCTGCTGTGACAGATTGCTTTCAAGTTGAAGAAGTAGACAGAGGAGTGGGCACTTCAAAAGAAGACCGTTAACATTAACTTCAAAGACTAAGACCCTAAATCATATTTAGTGTCTGGAAATGGACTATAAGAAGGAGAGCTTCAGTCCCCAAAATGTGTCATCTGCCAAGCAGCCAGATGGACTATGTGAAATAGGGATGCTATGCAAGACTGCGTTATGTGACTAGGCCTGGGGGCCAAGGCCTGCTAGTCTCTCTGCTGAATGAGGGGACATCACCCATGGAATCCAAGGCTGCCTGCCCTGGTGTCTGAAGCAGCAGTGCCTGCCTGCTTGCCAAGACCAGTATGCCCTGTGAAGAAGGCAAAAGCTTTGAAGGGAGCAAGATCCAGTGTGGGATCCCCTGTCGAGGGGACTCCATTTGCGAGGGGTAAGGAGATGGATGCCGCACTGATTGGGTCATTTGTGTGTGCAAAACAAAGTTGACGACCGTCATATACCAGAGGAGGGGTGCTGTGAATTGAGCCATCTGCATCACTGCGCCGATTGGGCTGGAGCCCATGCATAGGGAGAAGCAGAGAGCAGGATTTCACCATGCCGATGAGGCAGAATAGACCAGCAAGTTGTGAGATATCCGCACACATACTTAGGTTTTATCAGTGAATGTGGGAGAGACATGGGGAATGGCTGGAAAAAGGGGAATACCTACTAGTGATTGGGAGAGATTGAGGAAGGAGTAAGAAGGAGTTAGGGGAAGGTTATTGACGGGTTTGTGGGAGAGGGATAGACAACAACTCACAAAGAATAAGTGTGTTCCTATTCACAAACAGCACTTTTAAAGTTACTACTGCCAAAAAGGATCCAGAACTGTAGCAAATGCACTGCAGTTCATATCTGGACTAAGTCCAGCACCACACATTGCCAATCGCTGATATTGCAACAGTCTCCCAAAGAAAATAATGAAAGTATAAAAAAGTAAACTAATATACATAATACTGTACATAGCTTCGTAGTCATTTTTAATACCTAATAAATACATATAGACATTTTACTTTAGGTGGGATTTTTAAAAATAATTCTTAAGAATATATTTCATGTAATTGAATATATTAACATCAATTAAATATTTATTTTAAAATTAAGTTACTAGCACTGCAGCTTTTGTGTTTTGCTCTACATTTAACATTCATATATAAAATGAATTGACATTATTATTTATCATGAAAACAATGTATCTATTTTTTAAAGAGTTTAATAAACATTTTTCCCTTTTCCCTATATTTACATGTGCCCTATTGGTGAAAATTTCTGCCTAGATATGAAAAGTTACTAGTAGTATCTTTACACTCTTACTGAGGTCAGGGGGAGGAGACATTCAAATCTACACTTTGTAGTAAAATTGCATTCACAAATGGTGAATCACCAAATGTAACATGTTTGCTGCCAAGTATAAGAATAAAGTTACACATGAAGATTTACTCAAGTGTAAGTTTACCTTTGTGAATACTGTTCCAAATTTTTGAAATCACTGGGTTATTGAATTTATTTGCTTAGTACTTTAAATGTAAGTCATGCATGTTAATCATAACTAGGGCTCCTGGTTTTATGGTATTTATTTTTTGAGCATTTCCACCTGATTTTATCCATACTTATTTTTTGCTAATATTATCTGTATTAATCCATATTTATTTTGGGATTTGTAGATAAATGAAGCTGAAATTTGTATATTTCCACATTTATTTGACCAGTAAATATGCACTAATGTTTAAATGCCTACTAGGTTCCAATGCTGCAAACACCTGCAAAAGATAAATCAATGCACTTATAAGAAAATATGCAAATTTCAGTATCAACCTTGTGCATATCTACTGCTGTTAAACCCTCTTTCCTCTTGACAATGGCCTGGATAGACCACGCCTTTGTCAAGTTTAGCACCCCCATCCTGATCCAACATACATGCACCCTCACCAGACCAGCACCCTGAAACTGGAACAGCATAACTGCCAAGGACTGGAACACTGCTCTCAATGCCCACCAATTCGAACACAGCAACAGCCTCCCAAAGCCCTTAAGAATTTCAGCAATTGAATCACTCCCTGGACCCTCAGAAACAGATGTACAACAAGATCTAGGCCTCAGGCCAGTTGGTACAGGGATGAAGACAGACTGAAGAAATGCCAACTCAAACAACTGGAGGGCAAATCCCACCAGAGAAGCTAATACCAATAATCTAGTCCACCAAACACACTGCTGTAGCAGTCCACATCGATTCTGGCACCACCAGAAGCAAAGAAAACTTTGCCATTGTGAATGATTTCACCTCACCAGCAGCCACCTCCAACTCTATCACTCCCTCACTGAGCCGCTGCAGCATGCTTTTTCAATTCTTCAACAACAAAATCACCACCATTTACAGCAACTTCAACCCACAATCAGACCTGACAAACCTTGCCAAACGCCTTCTGATCTTATCAAAAGAACCAATCATAACCACATGGCCTGTTGTTACCCCGGAAGAAACTGCCACCTCAATGAATTTCATACATTCAAGTGCTACATCGGACCACTGCCCCCACAATGCCTACACCACAGGACTGCAACCCATCTGCACCATACTCACACCCATTCTGAACTCTTTCGTGACCTTCACACACTCAAAGAGGAGATCACCACACAGAAAAAGAATGGAGAGGGGGAGGTGTAAACTCCACACATAGGTTTGTTAGTAGCATTTTGTAGTATGTTTTGTCGTACTGCTCCTGTGTTTTTTATTACACACTGCAGGATCTTTAGTCCCTGCCACAGGTGACCCATCCCATCCATCATGATGTGTTTCCCCTTTAGTGCAGATTGGGCTCCGTAACATGTGTATGAAGTGATCATAACTTTGTGGGTCAAGTCAGAAGTAAGATTTGAGGGTTTAGTGCGGACCATGATCCCACAGTAGGAGATGGAAGTTTCATTATCCTGTCAAACTCACCACAACACAAAAGTCTCTAACTAGGTTAGAAAATGCCAAATCCTTTGCCCAGTAGGTGAGACATCACAGTTCAAATTCAATGTTTAAGTTATGTATCATTTTAGCGGTAAGGTAGTTCCTAGTAAAAAAAACTATGTGGTACCCATCCCCGATCTGCTCCCTTTTAGGAAGGCACTAAAAACCTTCTTATTCTCCACAGTTTAGTTTCACTCGTTCTTGGTTTACTTCTGTTGTGTTGTGTTTTACCATCTCCTAAAGCGCCGGGACGCCACTTGGCTGCGGCATCTGTGCGCTATACAAAATAAAATAACATAACATAACCTCCTGGAACCTCACATTGAACAAAACTCCTTTTTTATGTTCCCACATCTCACTCCATTGCTCTTCTAAGAAACAACATTGCAAGTCAGCATCCAGTTTTCCTATGACAGTGCCACTTAGTCAGAAAATACTTTAAGTCACTGTCAGGGTTCACAGAAGGTTTCCTCCTCGTGACCCAGTGGTGGCCCTTACTTATGTCCCTTCAACTTACCATCCCATGATAAAAACTCATGGTGCCTTTAGTTGGCGAGTATGCTGGTGGTGCTGGGCTTCCAAGATGGCAACCAGCATGCCCGCTGTGTTAGCATTCTAGTTTATGCAGCAATTGGAACTCAGGTGAAGCACGCACCAACTTTCCATGGTGCACTTCACTGAGAGTTTCCCCCGGTATGGACGTTACCTCATATGCATCGTTGAAGTTAGCCAGGGGGGGGTTCGTAGACGGCGGTTCTTCAGAATCGGTCACCGCATTTTCAGAGTTCCAGGTGAGTGGATTTAGTGGTATTGTTAAGCGCATGCTCTATCAGACACAGAGACAAAGCGAGTATAGCGTATGTCAAAGAAATAGTGTTTATCTGTTGACACACCTATTTTCTGATTAGTGGCTCTCTGTAAATTCCGAGTGTGGGAAAAGAATAGCGTGTTCTCTCGCACTTACCACTGAGGGAGAACAGAGTTAATTAAAGCAATAACACTACGTTTTGAGGCTTGAGTAAAAGTATCTCAAAAGAAAGAATTATTTCCCTCAACTTAAAACGGAACTGGGGCGTGGCCAAGATGGCGGGGTGAGCGGACGCTTCCTCCCGTAGCTCCTCCAGCCCAGCTCAGCCCGAGCCCCGATTCCTGCGCTTCTCTCCCCCCGCGACTGCACTGCGGGTGAGAGAACTGTGCCGGAGTTCGTGGGGCACATTTTGAGACCACTTTGACTTCTGTGGCCCCGGGGGAAGTCCCCGGAAAGTTTATTCGAAGACCGCTCCGAGGAGTGGAGCCCGGGTCGCCCCGAGGTGAAGAGCCGGGAGGCGGAGCGTATTGCGGCGCTGTCCGCGCGCCTCGGCTGGGCCGAGTGCTGAAAAGCTGAAAGCCGGAGATCCCGGGGGAGCGGACTAGACGGACTCCGCGGAGTGTGGTGGCTTCCTGGCCGGTGCCCTGGTGGCAAGCACCATTGCTGGGCGACGAACCCCAGCCCTGCGCCGGCGATCTTCCCCCTACTCTGAGTTTCGAGGAGTGCTGACTTGCGAACTCCGCGCCTGGAGGCACTGGATGGCGGAGTTCGAGCAGTGCCCGAGCCGGGCAATCAACTGGTGTTGAAGGGAGACATCGATTTCGCACTTTCCGGACCCGTTGCCGTTTGAGGGTTACCCACGGACTTGCTGGCCCGGGCTGCCTTCTTGGGTTCCACCCTCTCGCCATCTTGTCTTTGTGTAGCTGAGCCCAGTGGCCCTTGCCCGCGCCCTTCTCACAAGGGAGCCTCGGCTCGTCCTGGTGCCGACTCATCTGCTGCCCCCCCCCTGGGAGTACGAGGCTGGAGGCCTACACTTTGGACGTTGCTGCCTGCCCTGCTGGCCCGGGGGTCGTCTTGCCCAGGCCCGGGCCGCCATTGTGTCGCCTGTGACGTACTACCCTTGTCCCCGACGAGGGCCTCACATCTGGTGCCCGCGAGCGGTGGCGCTCGCCTACAGCAACTGACCCTGGGCTTCACCGGGGGCCAAGATGGCTGGGAGACGTGGCGCGGCACGAGGAGATCGCACTTTGCCGGAAATGCTCGGCAGGTCCCAGCAACTACGCGACAGGGCGCAGCCGTCCCCGGGGGCCTCCCGGGCATCAACAGACGCAACCGTGGGCGAGCCACCAGTCACGAGGTCCTTCATGGAGGACTTATTCAGCTCCCTCAAGGAGGAATTTCAAACTCTTAAGACCGAAGTGGCTGGAGAGGTCCGGGAGGTGCGCAGGGAAGTCGAAGGCCTGGGTGAGCGGGTCGATACTGTGGAGACGGCGGCCCAACGTCGCGATGAAGAGATAACTCATCTCCAGCAGGACGTCCTCCGCCTTCGGGAGCAATGTGTCAAGCTCCAGGCCCACTCGGAGGACCTCGAGAACAGGTCCAGGCGGAATAACATCCGGGTGCGAGGGGTTCCATCCGCGGATGAAGGTGCGGACCTAGTGGCCTATCTGCAGGACCTGTCTTGGAGGAAGGAGCGGATTTCCCGATCCGCATTGACAGAGCACACAGGGTGGGCCGCCAGCGCCAGTCATCGGCGCCCCCGCCTGATATCCTGGCATTCCTGCCGGATTTCCCCCTAAAAGAGCGCATCATGACGGAGGCCCGCAGGAAGCAACCGCTGACCTTCCGAGAAAGACCTGTGGCGCTCTATCAGGACCTGTCCGCCATCACACTGCAGAAGCGCAGGTCTTTCCGCATCGCTACGGACTTTCTGCGAGAGCATGAGACAGCCTATTCCTGGGGTCACCCCTTCCGTCTTATCTTTCGATGGAATGGGGTGCTGCATCAGCTGCGCTCTTTACAAGATGTCTGTGGAGTACTGGGCCTTACTGCTACGGAGGAGGAAGGGGCTACACCCGCATGGCGGCGCCCCGAACGGCGGGGCCGACGGAGATCGAGGAGACGCCAATCGTCAGCGACGGCGAGTCGTCCAGACTCGCCCACCATCAGAGAAGACATGGAGGAGGCCCTGAGGACTGCGGCCAGGAACTTGCCTGAATCTACTGGTGTGGCCCTAACGGCCTAACTTTTCTCCGGGGGGAGAGACTCTTAGCTTTAACGATGCTGAGCTGGGGCTGGGGGCTGGGGGGGCGAGGGGGGAGGCGTGTGGCTGGACGTCCACTTGACTGTTTTCTGCAGACTCGCCCACCTGGGCTAGACTGAGACTATGGGGTGTTGTTTCCTGTTTTTTGTTTTGGTTGGTTGCTATGGGATGGTTCTGGGGGGGTTTACCTGTTGGTTTGGTGTGGGGGGGGTCCCGTCCGAAGCTGTCCGACCATGTGCGATGCTGCCTCTGGCCTTCCCTGCGCCCCTGCCCCGCGCGCCCCCTCCGCTGATCCCTCGCTCGCTGCATAGCGCGTTGTTTCCCTGGAGGCGATGCCGCCCCTGAAAGTAGTGACCCTTAATGTTAAGGGTCTGAATAACCCCGTGAAGCATAGGGCGATCCTTTCCCTGTTGGAGGGGTCGCAGGCGGATATCTGCCTCCTGCAGGAAACCCATTTACTTTCCAAAGATTGCCATAGGTTGCGCTCTGCCAAGTTCCCCACGCAACTCTTTTCCTCTGCTGCGACTAAGACTGCTGGGGTGGCCATTCTTCTAGCCAGCTCCTTCAGGGGGGAGGTGTTGCATAAACATGCTGAGCAGAAGGGGAGGCTTCTAGTGTATCGCATGCGTTTGGGAGGTGTTACCTTTACGGTTGGTTCGGTATACAGCCCAAATGACCACCAGGATCGCTTCCTGGAATCAGTGTTGGTGGACGTTACTGCCTCGCCCGATCCCCATATCATCTTGGGGGGAGACCTGAATATGGTCTTCGACTCCACCCTGGATAGGTCTGCCCAGCGCTTTCCGCAGACAGGGGAGCTTTCTAGGGCGGTACAGGACCAGCTTGCGGAAATGGACCTGCATGACCTCTGGCGCGCCATGCACCCCACCGATAGGGACTACTCCTATTTCTCCCACGCGCACCGCACGTATTCACGGTTGGATTACCTCTTGGTGAGCGGACCGCTTCGTTCGGCCGCCACAGCGGCAGACATCGGGGTCTTGTCCCTGTCCGACCACGCACCGGTTTCCGGGATCTTTGCTTGGCCTGCGGCCCCCCCCCTCTAGGGGGATGTGGCGGCTTCGGGACTCGCTTCTCCATAGGAAATCGGTTGTGAAGCGAGTGGAGGAGGTCATCCAGGACTACCTAACCCACAATAACAACTCTGCCACGTCCCTGGCAACGCAGTGGGCGGCTTTGAAAGCGGTCGTCAGGGGGGAGTTTATCTCCATTTCCTCGGCGGAAAACAGGGAACGCCAACGCAAGAGGGAGGAACTGACAGCGCAGGTTAGGGAGCTTGAGCAGGTTCACCGCCGAACAGGGGCTCCTCGTGTCTGGAAGCAGCTGAAGGCGGCACGGAAACTCCTCTCTGCGTTGGATCTAGATCGGGCGGAGTATGCCGCGCTGCACCTGAAGCATGCCTTTTACACCGGCGGAGACAGGTGCGGTAAGCTCCTGGCCCATAGGCTCAGGGCTGCGCAGCAACGCAATGTGGTGAAGGAGCTGGTGGGAGTGGATGGGATCCCGGTTTCCGGTGACGCGGAGGTGGCAGATACCTTTCGTTCCTTTTACGAGGCGCTGTACGCTGCAGAGCCTTCCCCACCGGGAGAGGCTGAGGCCTATTTGGAATCCGTGACCCTCCCGGCCCTGGACCCCTCCCAGGCGGACCACCTAGAGAGGGACATTCACGTGGAGGAGGTCATCTCCGCGATTGCACGGCTAAAGCATGGTAAAGCCCCGGGCCCGGATGGCTATACGGCCTTGTTTTACAAGACCTTCTGTCCCACTGTCGCGCCTCTACTGGCTCGCTTGTTCAACTCCTTCTCCGAGCCGGGAGCCATCCCACCGGACCTTCTCTCAGCGACTGTGTCGGTTATCCCCAAGCCGGGGAAGGACCGGACCCTGTGCGGCTCGTACCGGCCCATCTCGCTCCTAAATGTGGACCTCAAGCTTTACACCAGAATCTTGGCGGCCAGATTGGGTCTACACTTACCAGGTTTGGTGGAGGCGGACCAGGCCGGTTTTGTACCCGGTAGGCAGACGGTCGACAACACAAAGAGGGTGACGCACGTGCTGGAAAAGGCCTCACGCGTCCCGGGGGAGCGGATGCTGCTATCGGTCGACGCGGAGAAGGCCTTTGATAGGGTTCATTGGCCATATCTCGAGCTGGTCCTTGGGAAACTGGGGATCGGCGAGAAGTTCCGCACTATGGTCTTTAACTGCTATAGGAGACCATCAGCGTCAGTGCGTGTCAATGGACACAGCTCCAACAGCTTTGCCATTGAGCGCGGCACGAGACAGGGTTGCCCCCTCTCGCCGCTCCTCTTTGCCCTTTATATGGAGCCGTTTGCACAGAGGATTCGCGATAACCCGGACGCTATTGGGGTGAAGATGGGGCAATACACGCACACTGTCAGCTTATACGCGGACGATGTCTTGCTGACCCTGGATGACCCCAAGCGGTCGCTCCCTGCCTGCGTCCAGGAGCTGGACGCTTTTGCCCGTGTGGCGGGCTTTAAAATTAATATGACTAAGTCGGCTGCACTGGATGTGTCGCTCTCTGCCGACACCAGGCGGGACCTTCAGAGTCTCTTTCCTCTGCAGTGGTCCTCCTCCACGGTGCCTTACCTGGGAATTTTGCTTGCTCCCTCCCTGCCTGCCATGGTCGCAGCTAACTATTCCTCTCTGGGCAAAAAGATCAAAGAGGAACTCGGCCGATGGAACAAGGGCCTACTCTCGTGGTTGGGCCGTATCGCGGCGGTGAAGATGACGATACTGCCTCAGATCCTGTATCTTTTCCGCGCTCTGCCTCTCCAGCCCCCCGTGGGTTGGATACGGCAGACGCAGGCAGACATCTCCCGCTTTGTGTGGCAGGGCCGTAAACCTCGGATGAAGCGGGTCCTCTCCATGCTTGCCCCGGAGGCGGGGGGTCTCGGAGTCCCGGACCTCCGGAAGTACTTTCAGGCGGCGCAGCTCCGGTATTTGGTGGAGTGGAGCCGGTGGGAATCGGACAAACACTGGCTCTTTCAAGACCAGGCAGTTGCAGGCCGTACCCTCCAGGAGGTCCCGTTCCTGCGGCGCACTCACCGCCCGCCTAATCTCTACGCCTCTTTTATCACCCGGGTCCCGCTAAGAGTGTGGGACGCGGTGTGTGAGCTGCGTGAGCTCACCACTTTTCTATCGCCGTTCACTCCCATTGCTGGCAATCCGGACTTTACCCCGGGTCTGGAGCCGGGAGCCTTTTCCCACTGGGTGAGCGCGGGTTGCAGGGCGCTTTTCCAGATCTACGGGCCGGAGGGCGTGCTCCCCTTCCAGCAGCTCCGACAGGAGTTTGGCCTGACGGAGGGGGACAGACTGCGTTACATGCAAGTCCGCCACTGGGCTCTTCAACCCCCGGTGCGTGACGTCGCTGCCCGTTCGATTACGCCCTACGAGCGATGGTTGGTAACCCGGACCTCGGACGCCAAGCTCATCACTGATTTGTATAAGTTTCTCCAACCCCCGCCGTTTCATTACCATAACCCAGGGAGGGAGCGCTGGCACAGGGAACTGGGCAGGACCCTGAGTCACAAGGAGTGGGACAGGATTGCGTATCGGGCGAGGCACTCTGCGTACCACACTGGGCTGACGGAAACCTTCACTAAAGTGTCCACCTATTGGTACTACACCCCGGAGCGGCTCTATGAGATGCGCAAAATCGGCGATAAAGGTTGCTGGCGCGGCTGCGGACAGGAGGGCACCCTCACGCACATTCTCTGGGAGTGCCCGGTGCTGTCGGCCTATTGGAAGGAAGTCTTAGATGAGGTGGATAGGCATTTTGAGATCGAGCTTCCGCGCTTCCCCGCGTATGTCTTGCTAGGCCTCCCCAATGACTTGATGTACCCACTGAAGTCCCGCAGGGGCAGGCAGATTGCGATTGCGCTAGGCTCCGCCGTTCAGAACATACTGGTACTCTGGCGCACCCCTACTGCCCCCTCTGTCACTGGTTGGCTGCATAGGCTCTGGCAGGTACTGGGCATGGAGAAGATGTCGCTAACGGTGGCTGGGAATGTTGACCAGTTTGAGGAGCTCTGGCACCCCTTTTTGGCACTGCTGTCCACGGAATTTCACGAGCTCACGTGTCCACGGTATTTGCGCCTCCTTAGGCTGACGCCGCCGGCAGCTGCGGCGGAGTGAATGTGCGGATCGGGGGCCGGGGGTTGGGGGCGGGAAGAGGGGTTATATGCTTCTAATGCTGACTTTCGGACGGGGATGTTGGGGTATTGTTTTCTTTCTTTTCCTCCTTTGCTTTTCTTTCTTCTTCTTTTCTGGGGTCGGGGGGTTGGTGGAACGGTATGCTTCTCCTTTACTGTGTTGCGGGGTGCTATTCGGGCTTGGCCTTGCCCAGGGAGTGGGGGTCTACAGGGGGGTCGTTCACAATGCCTTATTGCCTTATGTCTTGCCTTGTTACCCTCTGGGGCTTCCTGCCTCCCTGCTTTTCTTCTGACTCGCTGCAACGTTCCGCTTCTTGTACTGTATGTTTGCTTGACCTCCTGCTCCCCTCCCCGTGTTTTTGTGCCTTAATAAAATACTTTAAACCTAAAACGGAACTCCGAGTGTGCAGTTGAGTCTTGGCAATATGTGTGTGAGAAGTTATCAAGCAACAAGTTCCACAGGCTTTTGAGAATTACAAATATTCATTCAAAAAAGTGTAAATAATAGTTCTGTTCGGTCTTATCATATAGAACCAGTTGTTCCTAAATAATAGGCAACTCGCTATCACACATCATAAGAAGTTTCACAAGTATGCTCACTCTCAACCAAGTAAGTTAGAAGTACACAGAGTTGATAAGGTAAGGGGCTACAGTTTAACGATTATAAACTTACCTTGTATTTCCTCACACTGAGCAGTAATTGAAGTGTCCAGGCAGAACCTGTAGGAGCAAAGAATAAAGTTAATACACTTCTCATAAAGAAAAGAAATAAAAGACTACATATGAGAAAACTAGAAGAGAAGCAAGCCCTAATAAGTTTCTGGTAAGATAAGTAATTTTAAATTAATGTTTACCTGTACAGTACTAGTAAATAGAAGGGATACTTAGAAATGTATTTGTGAACAGTCTCTGAAAAAGAAAGAAGAAGACAAGGCAGAAAACAGACAAGAAAACACTGGGCTGTCTCTTCTCTGTTCCAATCCCCTTTCTCCCCTTGGTACTTACCTGTGAAAGATCACTCATACTGGCAGGAACGTATTAAGAGGGGCGTTGGGAATCATCGTCGTTCTGCTTCTGTGCAGTCCAGGAAACTTATTGCAAGTCCTGACAGTCACATATTGTCCTGGAACAATTCAGGTCCTAATTTATGTTGTTTTTGCCATAGGGCAGTGCAACAGTCCTTGCTGCTGCCCTGCCATACAGCAAAAGAAAAATGCAGGAATGCACCATACCTATTACATACAGCGCATTCCTGACCTTTTCTCCTGAGCCAGCGCACAATGGGCTGCTGTGCGCCAACGCAGGAACCTTTGTACCATGGTGCATTGCGGGGATGAATATTTTTGTACAGGAAGGGAAGCTTTCTTGCACAAAAACAATCAGAAGAGGATTTTCCCTCTTTCTATGTGTGTTGCAGAATGCATCACACATAGAAAGAGGAAAAACTAGGAGAAATAAAGATAGTTCTCTTGTTTGTGCCTCCCTTACATCATCCCTCGGGAGGTGTAAGTTTTTGGTGCTACCTCGGACTTACAATTTCTCATAAAACAAGGGCAGTGTCAAAAAGCCATGGATGTTGCTGGGAATACCCCCAGCAACACGCATGGCATGCCCCTTTCATGCAGTTTTCTACATGAAAGGGCACATACTTATAAGGCCGTGAAAATCCATGTAACATGTCTTTATGTGGCATTATAAATATGCCACTGGCACATTGTGCCACCGGAATGTCAAATAAGTGACATTACGTTGGCGTAAAAGTGTCGGTAGGGCCAATATTATGTGGCTGTATTTATGAAGTTTAGACTAGGGGTGGGCGTAACTAGTGTAATTCCAAAGAAGTATCTTCAAGTGGCATTACCTAAGAATTCCATGAGATTACGCAGAATTGCTTAGCTCTATTTCTTACCGCAAAATACATGCTTGCTTCTAAAATGTACGCAATTATGTGTTTTGCACTAAGAAATAGTGCTGACTGCAGAAGAACACAAAAAGCAAGTGCAAGTGGCTTGCTGAATGTCCACTTGCATTAGAATTTTCTCCACCAAATTGCTCTTAATTATACATGTAGGAGTTATAGTATTATTATCTGTAATTCCATGTCAAAGCATGCTCGGAATTACTGAATTTATTCCAATTACTCAGGTATGATTGAAATTCCTAGCAGGCCTAGTTTAGACATGTTTTTGTCTTAAAGAAGTTGGGTTGCTTTTGGGTTAGTTGGGGAGTGAAGTCATTCTTGAAATAATTTGTGGAAATGCCTATACTGTTCTTTTTTATCTTGATGCTTTATGTCTTCCTATGTGCCTATGAAACCAAGCAGTTGGAGAAGCTTTGACGCGGCATTCCCTGTCAGGCAAGGACATTCAGATGGAAGATTACCTTAAGAACACGTAGAACAATTTGCATCACAGTATATTCCACTTGGAACACGATTACATTTTATGTCTCACGCTTTTGTATAATTTTCTTCTAGAATAGTATACTTAGGATAAACGTATCGTGGTTTATTGATAGCGCACCTTCTCCCGTTCACTTTCATCAATAATATGTCTTCCCTCAACGAATCTGCTGTGAATTAATAGTTCAATTTAGAAAGATTTACTTGCAATTTGTGATAAATTCTAATATGATATGAGTATTCAGAGCGATAGATTGCACAATCAAAAAGATGAACGGATTTCCTATGGCCGGGATGCCCGTCACCCCCTCCCAACACAATCCCCAAGGATGGGAAGTCGGACGCAGGCTTGAACTTTTGGAAGGCGGGAGGGAGTCACCCTCCCGGCCGTATTTATTAAAATATGAAACAAAATTTAAAACATTAAATAAAAGTTTCATAATCATGTACAATTTTACATTTATTACAGTTCTTTGGCTAACCTTAACAGATCTCTAATACAAAGGTTTCCTAGCCGAGTCTAACATCCTGCAAATGCATACATTCTAAATTAAAATTGTACATCCTAGCATTAAGGGCCAACGGCAAGGTCTTAACCGGTCTCAGATCCCTACTACCAAAACTCTCGCCCTCACGGTGTGAGTGGCGCATGTGCAGAGGACTGTACCCTCATTGCCAACTGTAATTTCCCTTGTCGTGGTGGGGGCCCCCTTTCCACTCGACGCCATCTTAAAGGTCGTCCGAGTTCCCGTGTGAGGTATCTGTAGGAAGGGCAGCGTGGACTCCCCCCCATCCCCACACTCTCTATCCGCCGTCGCGGATATCCGGCCCCCGGGAAATTAGTAGGAGGGGCATATAGCCGCCTCCTCTCCTGGGAGGGGCCTATGGCCGTCTCCCCTTAGGCGACCCATCCTTAGTGGGTGCCGCCTCCCCGTGGGAGGGGCCAATGGCTGCCTCCCCCCGGGCGCTCCCATCCATTCTGGGTGGCGCCCCCCTCTAGGGACCTTGAAATTACTGCTCACCGATCATGACCTTACCTCCACAGGCCGGATAGTTGACCGACTATCCGGCCCCCCCAACTCCTCCTAAAGGTCATGCTTCCTCAAACCCCTTAGCCATGCTATGAAGTCTCCTATGAGTAAATCATTCCCCTCCCGGGACAGGTGAACCCCATCATTCAGATACATGTGATCACCCCGAATACACCCATGAGGAATGCTATGCAACTGCGCAGAGCGAAACAATCTACCAATTTTATTGTTTACCCTCTTCACCGAATGGTTCAGTGCTGACACCGAAAGGCCCCCCCGCCATACCTTCCTGGGAATCATGATGGATTAGGCAATTGTGCACCCCGGGATTCTTTTCGACAACCAGCTAACAGCAGCCAAAACTTGTTCAAACAACACTCGTCTACCCAGTGTCACCATGTCATTGCCCCCCAGGTGTACTATGACTACAGATGGCGGTGACCTTAGCCGCCCTAAGAGACCCTCAACGAATGACTCGAAGTGGTCAATACAGAGCCCGCCCTTCCCATGGAAGGCCACTCTGTACCCGTATTCCCCAGCTGCGTGAGTCGCGTCACCTGCTTTGAATACGTCCCCGGCGCGCCTCACGTATGAGTGGCCCACGACCCATACCACTCTCTCTCTAGACGGTGATCCATGACCGCTGGTCTCCTGGTACTGGGTCGACTGCAAATTCCGCCCCGCGTGACAGGCTCGCAAAACTGTAATTAAAATAAAAGACAAGAAGCGTGAGTGCATGTCAATTGATCCTTACAACATGTGCAATCGCACATACCTTTTGAAGCAATTCGAGGACCATCGCCCCAACTGTTTCACTTCGTCCGCACTCTGACCCCTGGCTGTAGCCTCAGTAGCAGCCCCTATCCTAAAGGAGTGGGTCCCAAAATCGCACGGGTCCATGCCCGCCGCAGCGATTGTCAGTGCTAGCACCCTCTGGAACTGAAACCTCGTCAGTGGGGTGCCATCCTTGTGCCTCAGCAAACCCCCCCCCCCCATGTATCCGCCCTTAGTGCCAAGTATTCCTCTATACACATTATCGGGCACATGGGGGACCCTCGCGCGCGCTGCACAACAACACTATTTCCCATAGCCCCTTGGTCGGTCTTGGACCTGGCTATCGTGACCACCACCGAATCACCCCTAATTCGGACGTGATCCCTGCACAAGCCTCCCTCAACGTCTTTCTTATTCCTTGCGACCAGTTCGCTCACCCGCATAGCCCCATGGAACGCTAATGCGAAAGCTGCCCGGAACAGAACTGCTTCGAATTGGGAGGAGCATGTCTCATCTAGTTGCGCCATGAGTAGGGACAACCTATCTAAGCCAATCGGGCGCCTTTCATCTTGCTTGCGACCCTCGAGGCGCTGCCAGCCGCGAAGGGCCTTTTTTCACCAAAAAGGAACCTGTTGGGTCTTTTATACCCTGCACCTGCGCCATGAATGAAATGGCCGCCCTATGCCTATTGGCCGTTGGCACTGATCGGCCTTCCCTGTGCAGTGCTACCAGGGACCCCAGGAAGGATTCCTCCTGACCCCAGCTCTGATTCCCTGTCGGACCCAAAAATGTGCAATAGGAACGAAACGCTCCTTCGTATGCCTTCCTTGTCCTGGGGGCTAAGCTTGCTGCCACGAGGTCTTGTAATCCGGGGCACCGATTAGCCAAAGTGCTTTGGGGAATGGTGCCGCCACTAGGTCCGCTGTAGGTAGATAACCCCTGAACGCCTGCATATGTGAACGAGAGAGTGCATCAGCCGCATGATTCAGTACACCCGGCACATGTTTCGCCCTGAACTGTACACTCAGTCTCATGCAAAGCAGCACAACTTCTTTCAACAATCTCAAGATCCATTTGCAGCGTGCTGCCTGTTGGTTAATGCATTCGACAACAGTCATATTATCAGACCAAAACACCACTGAGCGGTCTTTGAATTCGTCTGGCCATGCCATCAGAGCAACAAAAATGGGGAATAGCTGAAGGAACCCAATGTTACTTGTGAGACCGCTGGAGTGCCACCACGCCGGCCATGTTTGCGCCGACCAGCGATTACCAAAAATGGCACCAAATCCCACGCTCCCCGCCGAATCAGTCCACAGACCTAGCTCATCTGAAGACGCTGGCGGCTTGTTCCACACTACTCGACCGTTGAAGTCCGCCAGAAATGCCAACCAAATGCGTATATCCTGGCGAACCTCTGCAGACAGTCTCGTACGATGGTGTCCTTCTTTGAGACCAACCATAGCTTGCGCAATAGAGCGTGAGAAGGGGCGGGCCATTGGTATCACTCTCAAGGCAAAGTTAAGCTGACCCACTGTTTGCTGCAACTGGTGCAGGGTCACTTTCTCCTTACCAAGGCATAGCTTCAAGGAAGCCCTAAACTTGGCCACCTTTCCCATCGGCAAACGGAAACTTCCTTCCACAGAATCAAGCTCAATTCCCAGAAACTCCAGTGAAGTAGATGGTCCAACTGTCTTACCTGGTGCCAATGGGACTCCAAACTCCCTCATGAGGATGCAGAAGTCGTGCAGCGCCTGCGCACATTTCGTATCGCCGGCTGCTCCCAAAAACAGGAAGTCATCGAGATAATGCATAACAATCCTATGCCCTGTGGCCTCGGTGAATGCCCACTCTAAAAAACAACTGAACATTTCAAAATGGGCACAAGAAATGGAGCAACCCATAGGCATGCATTTATCCATGTAATAACTCCCTTGGAATGCAAAACCTAGCAAGCGCTGATCCTGTGGGTGTACCGGGAGCAACCGGAACGCCGATTCGATATCTGATTTCGCCATCAGCGCCCCGGGGCCCAGGCGATTTAACATGGCCACGGCATCATCGAACGATGCGTACCGCACTGAACAAACTTCCGGGTCAATGGCCTCGTTTACCGAGGAACCCCTTGGAGCAGACAGGTTATGAATAAGTCTAAACTCCCCTGGGTCTTTCTTCGGGACAACCCCTAATGGGGAACAGATGAACTCCGCCACCGGCGGGCGATGAAAAGGCCCTGCCACTCACCCTAAGCTGACTTCTTTTGCAATTTTTCTCTCTACCACACTTGGATTATGTTGCGCCGATAACTGGTTTTTACAAAAGGAGTCCCCTCGAAAATCCCCCGCCGGGATGTGGATTTCGTACAAGAGTCCCTTCCTCAACACCCCAGCGGAGACATGATCAGGGTATTTGTTTAACCAAGGAGTCATAGCCATGAGATCAACGGGTGTAGGCAATTGGTCACAACGTTCTACCTTACTCCTGCTTGGACCCTCCCTTTCCTCCCGCCCCGTTATTTTTTGATCTACATGAACTCTCTGGGTGTGAGGAATTCCCACAGCCCGCACACACATGCTTGAACCTACATGTTCCTTGCGGTCTGTTACAGGTGCCTCGATTGAAGCCCCAACAGACCCCCCGCTTTCCACCATTCCCGCCGGTTTTCGGCTGGTGATCGCCACCGGCGCCTGCTCAAAAGGGCACCGCGGGCTTTTGGAGGAAGAGCCCCGACCCACTCCCGCCCGGCGAGGATGTACCTGCCGCCCCCGGCAGGAGCTGCTTGTGCCATGAGACCGAGTCGAGGCAGTCCCATGTCAGAGAGGCATCATATTCTTTGGCTTTACGGAATTTCATGTCATAACCTTTCCATTCCTCTTCCTCATACATTGCATAAAAATCCATAATACGAGTTTGATAGCAAGACAGTTCAGTTAATACCTCGGGTTTACGTTCCCCCATGACTGCAGTAAAGATTGCAAAGGCCTTCGCTCAATTCGTTATCGTTTCATCCACCCTGAATTCCGCCATCTTGGCGCGCCACACGCTCGGGTGCCACAAATCTTTCTGAGTTTTAGCATATTCCATCTCGCGATGGTCAGTTAATAATGAAAACATATTGACATACTTGTCTCCCCATATTAACCCTTTGGTGGCCATAGGGATGTGCTGTGCCACCCTCTCCTGCCTTGAGGGTAATAAGCCCTCCCCCGCCATTGGCAAAGCGAGCTTACCCGGTTCGGTCGTTGTTCCCGCCGTTTTCTCGAGACCAACTGCAGGTCCTACCGGTGTCACCTGTGGGGAAACAAGAGGAAGATTCGCCTTCGCGGCATCTCGCGACTGCCGCAATTGCTGGATTAGTAGTTTGGCCTCTTCGGCCTTGTCTCCGGGCGCCTTGGCACCCCCTGCCTTTTTATTGAGCCATGCGGCCAACTGGGTGGCCAATTCAGGAGGCATATCTTCATCGGTAGCGGGGGTAATCACTACAGGGATCGGTTGACACGCGTCTGGGATTGGCACCGGGTTGTCTGCCGGTGTGACAGGGGTGGCCGGGGGTACCTCTGGGACCGGAACCTCCCCTGAAACCGCCCTCTTCCTGACCCGCTTCCCTCTACCCCCGGGGACGATTCCCGGCAAGGCCGGGCCTATTACCTTCTTCGGGTTACCAGGATTGCTCAGTGCAGCCAGTTGTTTTTTGACGTCCACCAAACCTCGACCGATCGATGGGACTTGTCCGAGTTTCCGCTCCATGCAATGAAATGAATGAAATGAAATGAAAACAGGATTTCTAGAGCGCATGGCTGCCCGGGGGCGTCCCAGCGCTGGGATTGTACTAGCCACTGAGGGGGGAAGCAAAAAACGGGAAGGGAATAGGCAAATTATTGTGGGAACAGGTGGGTTTTGAGAAGCTTGCGAAATTTGTTGTGATTCGTTTCTGCTCGAAGATGGATGGGTAGGGCGTTCCACAGTATTGCTGCTGCAACTGAGAAACGACGTCCTCCAGTACGGGCTTTCTTAATTTTATGTACTGTGGCCAAGTTACCATGGGAGGAACGCAGAGATCTGTTGGGTTTATATGGGAAGAGCCTAGTTTTATGCAACGGGGGACCCTGATCTTGTAGAGCTTTGTGCGTTATACATAGTGCCTTGAATTTGACCCTTTCACGGATTGGGAGCCAGTGAAGGGTCTTCAATGCAGGTTTAGCTGATGTTCTGCGGGAGGTGCCTGTCAGGAGCCTAGCAGCGGCATTTTGAGTTCTCTGCAAGATGCTCAGGGTTGCTTCAGGGGCTGCCAGGAAAAGGGCATTGCCATAATCTAGCCTCGATGATATCAGCCCTTGTATTAGGAGCTTTTGAGAGGGGGCAGGGAGCAGGGGGAGAATTTTCCTGGCTGAGCGAAGTAGGCCTACGCAGGTACCTGCGTTTTTTTTTGCCTGGGTTTTAAGAGAAAGGTCCTGTTCTAACCAGAAACCCAGACTTTTGAGCTCCGGCTTGGGTTGGGGAAGGGTCCCTAGGCAAGATGGCCACATTGCGCTGGGGAGGAGTGATGTTTGTGGTCCCAGTAGCATGAGCTCGGTTTTAGAGCCGTCCAGTTTCAGTCTTGAGTCACACATCCACTGATAGATCCCTTCAAGGCAGTCATGAAGGTTTTTGATTTGAGCACTCTCTAGCGAAAAAGAAACCACCATTTGGGTGTCATCAGCGTATGTGATGGTTTTTATCCCAAATGGGGAGACCACTTCATCCAGGGGGGCCATGTAGGTGTTAAATAGTGTAGGGCTCAATGAAGAGCCCTGGGGGACCCCACACTGGAGGGGGAAAAAATCGGATCGCTCAGTACCTTCACAGACCTGAAAGGTTCTGTTTTTAAGGAAGGAAGTGAGCCAGCGAAGTGCGGTGTTTCTTATTCCTAAGTTGGACAGTCGCTGTATCAGGATCTCGTGGTCCACCGTATCAAATGCAGCGCTTAGATCCAGGAGGATCAGTAGCACCGTTCCCCCTGAATCCAAGATGCATCTGGCTTCCTCCATCACTTGAAGAAGGGCGGTCTCGGTCCCCTGCCCAGGACGGAACCCAGTTTGAGAAGGGCGAAGAAAGTTGTTGGCTTCTAGGAAAGCCGATAGTTGTTGATTAACAACCTTCTCCGTGATCTTACTTATCCCTGGTAGTAGGGAGATAGGGCGAAGATTGGAGAGATCAAGTGGGTCGAGACCTGGTTTTTTCTGTATGGCTTTTACTACTGCATGTTTCCAGCTATGGGGGACCACTCCTTCGCTGAGGGAGGCGTTGATGAGATCGGTGGCCTGGTGTGAGATAGTGGGTCCCACTTGTTTGAGGATATGAATGGGGGCAGGATCGTTTGGAGAGCCACTTTTCATCCCTGAGAGAGTTTTAAGGAATTCTTCCTTGGTCATCTGATGGAAGCTGTCGAGGATAGGACCATTTAATGAACGAGTCAAGGTTTCAGCGGGGATTTTGTCAGATTTGGGGGGGAGGGTTTGTAGAATGGTAGTTATTTTGTTCTGAAAATAAGATGCTATTTGATTGCATCTAGCAACAGAGGGTAACTGGGTTGGGGAGGGATTTGGAATATTTAATACGTTTTTGAAAATTTTATAGGTCTCGCGGGACGAATTAGAGGCAGATTTAATTTTTTCCTCATAGAAGGAGGCCTGAGCTGACTTTCGGACTTTCGGTTCACCAACAGGCGTAGCACCTTATCCGTCTCGGAACCCTTTCCTGCTTTCTTGCCAGCCATGGTTTTGATTATCGGCTCCTAGACGACCAACGAGGTCCTGGACTCTTCGCCTTTGAGTAACTGAAAGAGAAACACAAGAATTATAAGTTCTCAAAATTGCTGCTTGTTCCGTCGAGGGCTCACGAGCAACAAGTGGGTGCAGCCTTCAGAGCACAGAAATAAGAGGACGCTTCTTCGGATTCCCGCTCTATTTATTCTTCTGCGGGAGGGCGTGTACCCTCCTCCGGTACGCCTACTGGGCGTGGTCATTGGTGTAGGTGTCTAGGACAACCCCTCTTGGGCGGGTAAAGGCGCGCCGCGGCTACGCCGCTTCGGGCATACCAGCCGAGACACGCCCCCCGGCCAAAATGGTTTCCCGGGAGGATCGGGGCACCCAACCATACGTTCGGGGGGACCGAGTGGTCGCCCCTTTCCAAGAGTTTCTCCTGAAAATTCAGAACTCGGAACAAAAGTGGCAAATGCAGCAAAAAATTGAAATTCTGTTGATTATGGAGTTACACAGATTGGAAGAATTTAAAATGACATGTACACAAAATAAATCTCCAAAGTATCGGGGGGGTAGATTTACAAGCCTCTTGCGCCACTTTTGCGTCACTTTTCCCATGTTAAAAGTGACGCAAAAGTGGCGCAAGGGGCTTGTAAATCTGCCCCTGGGTAGCTAAGATCCTCGAACATCTGTATGAATCCTAAATGTTGTGAACATTGAATTCTCCCATATTATAGCAAACAAATTAATTGTGTAAACTTTAAAGTGCTGCTGCACATCATACCTAATTTGTGTAGTTTATATAGAGTCTGGAGTTTAATATGCCTAAATATGTTTTGTTTGTTAGTTTTGTAGTCTTCATGTAATGCAACTGGCGCTATGTAAAGCGCTCTGGTACCCGATTCGGGTCAAGTTCGCGCTATATAAAACTCGGTAAAAAAAAAATAGCCACCACGGCTACTAAATGTGCAACTGTCTAAAGTGAGCACCGGTTTGTTGCTAATGAAAACTGTGTGCATTGCATCCCGGAAGTAATACATGAAAAGGCCTGGTACTACCACAATCCAGGCCAGTTTTGTTGTTGAATTCTGTTTAGCCATTTGCAAGCTAAATATTTACAAAGAGGTGATTTTGGCCATGTGTCAATGTTTTGAAAATAAAACAAAAATGTGGTTAAAATAACTTTCTTTACATGTTTAAATCTGCTGATCAATGATATGTGGAGATTCTGTTTCTGTTCTTAAGATCTCTTGCTATTAACACACTTACCAAAATAATTATAAGAACACAACTTTCTCATCGTTGCTAAATAATGATTTTGTGATATTTAACACGATGAGCTGTTGTGAGTTGAGATGATGCTTCAGCTCTGTGAATGTCGCCTCCTGCTTTCTCTGCAGATGTTATCTAAATTCTACAGCTACCGAACAGCAGACATGAACCTGGGCAAACAACTTATTGAAAACAGTGGTCCTTCTAGGAAAAAAAATCAATTGATACACTTTCTAGAGGACTCTGTAACACAATGTATGATTAACAATGGACACTGCAGGGAGAAAATGTATTTTGTGTTAAAATGTTTCATATAAACATTTATATCAGTGCTGAAAGGAGGATGCCGTGCTCGTGTGGATACAGAGTCAGAATAATGGAACAGAAATACATTCAGAATCAATAAACAAATGGTGAAATGGCAGCTCAGTGAAGGGAGTGTTTTGTTCTCAATTCTCAACAGTGCATTTGCCAAGGTTATTACATTCTCTTTGTTCCACTAAACATTTCCATTTATCCAACTAAAAATTAAAAGACTTCACAGCACACATTCACAAAAGGTAAATTATCTGGGCACATGAGGGCATATTTAGGAGTTTTGTGATGCAGGGTAGTGCAGCAAGTCACCTCCCTGCAGTGCCCTGCCCCACAGGGAAAGGGAGGGAATGCCCCATATTTGTCCAAAACGGTGCATTCCTGTCCTTTTCGATTGTGCTGGCACTGTTCTGGCAGGCTAGCACCAATGTAGACACCCTCGCACTATGTGTTGTAGACAGGATTGTTTTTTGTGCCTGAAGGTGCCCCTTCCTGCTCAGAAACAATTCTGAGATAAGTATTCCTCTTTCTTTGTGTGCTACAGGATGCAGCACACATAGATAGATTAAATAAACGAGGAGAAATAAAGAACTTTCTCCTTGTTACGCCTCTCCTGTGGAGGCACATCTTTTTACCCGAGGCAGAGTAATGCAGTACAGCGATTTGCGCTGCATTGCTCCATATTTTTGGAAACACACAAAGCCACGCAAAGTGGCTTTGCATGGCTTCAAAAATATGACTTACGTTTTGCATTACTCCTGCAATATAGGAGGTGCTACAGAGATTAGATTAGAATATTTATAAAGCGCATGGCTGCCTCGGCAAAAAGGCGTCCCAGCGCTAAGAGCAGATCAGAGAGGGGAACTTTAGAGGGAACTGAGTCTGAGAAAAGAGCCAGGGCCCTAATTTATGAGGCCTTGCGTCAGTTTTGCGCCGCGGTGCGTCACTTTTTGTGACGCACCAGCGGCGTAGAAAATGCGCCTTGTTGCGCCATATTTAAAAAGTGACGCATCTAAGTAGATGCGTCACTTTTTAAACCCCTGCGCCACATTATACCTGCGTCAGGTATAATGTATGCAGAGGGGGCGTTCCCCCGCAAAAAGCCTCGTAATAGTGAAGCAGTGAAATCTATGAGATTTCACTGCGTCACTTTTAGGATGCTGTTGCGTCAAAATCTTGCGCCTGCCTCACAGCAGGCGTAAGACTGACGCAAGCCCTTTCACATGGGGCTTTCCCCATGTGAAAGGACACATTGCTGGAGTTGCGTCACTTTTGTGACACACTCCCGCAACGCGTCACTTTTGCGCTTACAGATGCGTCAGAAATACTGACGTATCTGTAAGTCCTTGCGACATGATGCGTCATACATTAAATATGACGCATCATTGGTGTCGCAAGGAGTGCGCAGTGAAAAGTGACGCATCGCTGTTTTCATGCAGCGATGCGTCACTTTTCATAAATGAGGCCCCAGGTTTTTACGTGCCGTCTGAAGGTGTTATGGTCGGGTTCAGCACGAATGTTAAAAGGGAGGGAGTTCCATAATTTAGGTGCCAGGAATCTGAAAGACCGACCACCAGATCTGGCCTTACATATACGCGGAATGTGTGAAGGCACTGGTTTGAGGAGCGCAGTGTTCGAGCTGGTGCATCAGGGTGCACAGGCCATTGAGAATATCTGGGGCTATACCTATCAGTATCTTGTGCATGATACTGAGTGTCTAACAGCTTATCCGCTTCTCAATCGCTAGCCAGTGAAGACGATGGAGGAGGTTGGAGGCGTGACTGAACTTCGGTATAGCAAAGATAGCACATGCTGCCGCGTTCTGGACTCGTTGCAATCTCTTCATCACCGATTTGTTAGACCCAAGAAGAAGAGCGTTGCAATAGTCCAGACGGGCCAGGATGGATGCCTGAACAATCAGCTGGCGTGTTTGAGCATCAAAGAGACCCAGAATTGGTCTCAGACCACGGAGTATCCCAAAACATTTTCCGGTCACTGTTTTTGCATGCGTTTCAAAGTTCAGATCTTTATCTAATAGGATGCCCAAGTTTTTAACCATGGTTTTAGGGTCTGGGGGAGTTACCAAGTGCCGGAGGCCACCATTCATTAGTCCACAGATGGGAGTCTTTACCCACCTAGAGGATTCTGACTTGGAAGAATTCAGTTGCAAACAATTGTTAGTCATCCATTCCGCAGTAGCGGAAATATCCTCTTTGAATTTTTGTTTGTCTTGGGTGGGGTTGTTCAAGAAGGTGAACACCTATTGGGTGTCATCGGTGTATGACACCAGGGACATTCCTCTAGCTTTGGCTATTCTGGCCAGAGGGCTCACGTAAATATTGAAGAGCGTGGGGCTTAGAGCGGAGCCCTGAGGGACCCCGCAGCGAAGTGTGTGGGTCTGGGAGGCAAAAGGGGGAGCTGTCACTTGGACCACTTGTTTCAATTGGAAAGAGGCAAACCAGGCAAGTGCCGTATTTCCTATTCCAATTTCCTCTAGGCGTTGGAGTAGTATTTCATGTGACACTGTGTCAAATGCCGCACTTAGATCAAGCAGCTCCAGGACAGATGTGCTGCCTGAATCCAGCGCGGATTTGAGGTGTTCAGCCACCATTAACAGGGCTGACTCAGTACTATACCGGGAGCGGAAGCCATTCTGTGAGTTGTCAAGAATGTTATTAGTGTCTAAAAATTGCGTAAGTGCAGTGTTCACATAGGCTTCCAAAATTTTAGATATAAACGGAAGGAGTGAAATAGGGTGGTAGTTTTCTGCTTTGGAACCATCAAGTGTGGGTTTTTTAAGAAGGGGTATTACTTTAGCGTGCTTCCATGTTTTTGGCACTGTCACAGTGGAAAGGGAGTGATTAAGTAATTCTAGGCATGTAGGCAGAAGATCTGATTGGATTTTTCTAAAAACTTCAGGCTTAAGGGTGTCAGCCGGAGAGCCAGATTTGATTTTATTAACTAGTTTCTCTATCTCATTGAGGGTCATAGGGAGGAAAGATGGCAGAAGAGGAGATTCAGAATCAGGATTCATGTTCTTACTCCAAGCATTGGGAGCAATGTTATATCCCAGTTTTAGGTATATATCTTCGACTTTCTTCACAAAGAAAGTGTCCAAATCCTCACAGTGTGAGTTATAGGCGATAGTGTTACCAGATTCTGCTGGAGGAGAAGTCAAGCCCTTCAGTAGCGAGAATATGGTTTTGCTCCAATTTGTGCTGGTCAAGATCAAACTGGAGTAGTGAGCTGCTCTTGTATGGTATGAGTTAATAGCAGTTCTATATAGTAATTTAGCTTGTGTGTCAAATGTTTTCCTCCAGGATCTTTCCAAAGTTTTACTTTTTTTTTGTCAGCGTAAGTTCTTCATTAAACCACGCGTTGGCTCGGGTGCTTTTGGCGTAGGTGAGTTTGGTGGGAATGCATGTGTCTAGTGCTTGGATAATCCATTTTTAAAAGAGGGCATCTGCCTCGTCCATATTGTTGGATTGCAGCAGAGGTTTTGTTCTTAAAGCTGAACTCAGATCTGCTTCCTTAAGTTAATGGAAACCAGGTCATAAATATGGCACGCAGTTTTTGCCATAGCTTTGTCAAAAACCCACCTGAACTAGTTACTGTCCAATTGTTTTCCCTGTGAAAAGGTTAGGAATGTTGTCTTTAGCTAACGGTGATCTCGGACCCTTTTACACAGCCCGAATAAATGCTTGAATAGAATTAAATCCACCTCTTATGATGCTCATTACCTGTTTCCAAATAAGGCTCATAAAAGTAGTTCATGAATGCATGTCTCTAGCTTAATGTAATTTTGCCTGTCCTTATTACTTCAGGTTAAAGGTCTTTATCTGCTTTTTCAGTAAATTAATTTACTACTTTATGTCTTTGTCTTTTTGATTAGATTGCTAACTTACCATAATTAATGGGAATAGTCCTTCTGGGACTTTTATAACTGTTTTGTGTTTGGGTTCAGGTGCTACTGCTCATATTTCTTAATTTTAGAAAAATCATGGGGCATATTACCAAGCAATAGCGATACTTATCGCTATTGCTTGGTTAGAGACAAAAATTTACCGCAGCGCTGCGGCGATTTTTACCGCAAATAAACCTTGGTATTACCAAGGTTTAACGCAAATGCGGTAGAAATCACCGCAAAGCATGAATATCGTTGAAAAGTCAGCGATATTCATGCATTAGCGAGCTAATGCTCTTAGCCATGTTATCCACCTCCCATTGGATAACATGGCTAAGAACTGCTCAGGGCAGGTGTTAGCTTTTGGAGATATTCCCGCTTAGCGTGAATATCTCCAAAAGTTGGTAATAGGAGATAGCGATGTTAGCGACTGTTTTCAGTCGCTAACATCTTGGCATGCCCACTTTGCATCTCATTAGTGATAAATATCACTGACATGCAAAGTGGGGCCCAAGATGGTCGCTATCTCCTACTAGCTGTTGCTAACTGGTGTTAGCGGCAGCTAGGTAATAGGGAGATAATTTTATCTCCGCTTTCTTGGCTTTTAAAGCCAAAAAAGCGGAGATAAACCCCCTTGATAATATGCCCCCATGTTTTTTATTCTTAATGTTTGCTTAGTCTACGTCAGATTGACAGGTATGTTAATAGAATGTCTAAACAGTTTGAATTGACATCTATTGATATTTGCAGAAAGAAATGTGCAGTTTTATTTAAGGCAAATAAGCCTTTCCAAGTCTATTTTCTTTTTGAGCTTTTCCATTTTAGAAAATAACAAAGCAGAAGCATGAATCACGACCTTTGTATTGATAAATTATATTAATATGTGTTCCTCACAAAGGAACCATACTCAGAATGTGCCTTTCTTTGTAACTTTAAAGGTACTTGTCTTGAGGCTTTTTCATGGACCTTTCATTAGTTAAACAGTATATTGCATTTCTGCATTACATAAACGTCGTGTCATTCCTATGCACATCACATTCACCGATATGCAGTAAAGTAGGTGTTTCTAGATACATGTTATTGAATTTATATAATGCATATAATTGTTCATTGTTCTGTCTATTTTAACATTTCTAGTCTAGCCCTGTCAGTCGACTAGAAGTAACTAAATATGTGCCATATTTTCTTTTCAATTCTAATTTTGCAGACTCTGTAACTCTGTGAATGTTTTCTTTATTGGCTTTGGACCAAGGGCCTGATTACGAGCGTCAGTGGTCCTGGAGTGGGCAGCTCCCCATCGCCCTGCTACTTGACTCAACGCCACCTGTCCACCAGTTTACAAGTACATTTGTGGTCAGGCAGGCAGGTAGTGTGGCGGTCTTGCAGTGGTGCTGTTTAAAGGCTCATTTTGAGCCTTAAAAAACAACGCTGCAGGATTGCCAGTACACGTTCCTGCATAGGAAGAAATGCACCATGTTGTGCATTCCGTCCTGTGCAGGAACTGGGGGTGCAAACCCGTGCCTCCCTGCGTGCACCCCCCTGCACAGGGGCAAGAGGGGTCACAGTTGGGCCCTCCTTCTTTCTTCACTGCCAGCAGTTACTTGGAGGAAGTACCTCCTCATGTCAAGACGAACCCTACTTCCTCGTGATCACTGTAGTCCAATTAAGCCATTCAATGTGGCACCAGCGAATAACAATTCAATAAAAGCTCAATACCCCTAAACCGAATACATCTAAATCTCAAATGTGGATCTATTACTTAGGCACTATAATTCCGTCATTTAGTTCTTAATTTGCAACAGAGTGGGGACCCCGTCCGGTAGTCACACTTACTTGAAGGTAGGAATGTCTCCTATTCGGCCACTCTTGTACTTCTTTCCTAGGGTTAGGTGGGCACTGGTGTTTGTCTCTATTCTGTTATTGGTAAAAAAATATTTTTTTGAACTTGGAGGGGACTGTCTGGCTCACCTCTTGGAGGGTAATACATTAAAAAAATGTATTACCCTTATTTTCAAGTCCTTCTCGTAAAGTGTGTATTATAATAGGTAGGATAACGAGGGAAGGCTCAGTCTCTCTTCCCTTCTTTCTTGTGCACTGAGGTCTATTTCTCACTCTGAAAATGTAGTTAATCAATCAGAATTGGGACCATTTGCACTCTTGTGAACTGAATTAATCACCACAGTTTTAAATAGCACACACTAATATTTTAAATGTTGTTTTATTGTTTGTGGCAATGACAGAAACATTGCATGGTCAGTAGCCAATGGAACTAACTTCCAGGGGTCCTATTTTAGACATTGCCTGTTCCTTATTGTACAGTCCTTTAACAAATCTGTTCCACACGTCAATAATCCACCGGCTTTATGTTGATCAATCATGTGGACATTTCAGAGATTTCTATAACACCCTTAGAAAAATTAAAGAAGCTACAGAGAGCTAGTTTTCATACCCTGCCTGGACTTTCTAACCTAATGGGATTACAGTCTGTTTATGGTTCAAAATATGCCTAAACAATTTAATGCCATCAACAACCATGTGATGCAAAAGAAAGATGGAACATGATCACCCATCTCTTTGAATAATCCATAATGGCTTAAAGTGTTGTCCCTGGTAAAAAAAATTGACCATGCATAGTATAGTGACAGGATAGCAATAAAATGTTATCCTCCCAGGAATACGTTAATACTTCTATATTAAGTCTACACCAGAGATATGTATTCTGTTGTATATATTTCTGCCCCACTCAGAGAAAGATGATGCAAATCCACACTGTGGATCCTGGATAGAGCTATTGTGCAGGACACAGAAAAGTTGTGGATATATTGACTGAAATGTGGAGATGTGACCCCTCCTTTCACTTCTGCACAGAACTGGGCCATTAGCAGGACCATAGCCGTACATCTGGCACAACAATAATCAGTACTTTGTTAAACTGTTAGCATCATAGGTTTCACAAATCAGTCTGCCCATAGAAAAGAGCTACAATCCTTGACTCTCCAGGTTCCTACAAATACCTATAACATGTTCTCTCTGAAATGTAGTATATGCTCAAGCTTGCTCCATATTGGACCAATGTCAATATCAAGAAGTTCAGCTGTGGAAATGCTAAAGTAACACTTGAATGAAAATGTACAGGTGTTTCTGGGCCTAGGATTATTGCAAGCTATGCATGGATCCATGGCAAAGTATCCCCTGAACTGATTTTAGGGAAGTCCGAATTGCCATCATTGTCAAAAGGACTCCTTTGTCATATATCCCGATTACATTTTAAATGACACCAGCCAAATTTGAGTAATTTCATTAATTTTCCATCACACTTGTTATGCAAAATTCCCAAACATTCCATTGAAGTACATCAATTAATTAGGCTGATGGTTGTGGCAAAGTTATAGCATTTAGGCATGGGAACAATATGAACAACTAGAATGTGTGTGGCTGTTATTTGCAGCAATTGAGTTGTTCATGCTATTTGTAGGGTGCAATGTTCCTTGTGTCAAAAACGTGATGCTAGCTCGAATTAGACCTAACATATAGTGCTAAATGAAGGAACTGTGTTTCATGCAATTTTGCAAAAATTTTCATAATTTTACTAAAATTTAATGTAATGACACAAAAGCAAGTTACACAAATTTTTCATAACTATCATAGTGTACGTGGCCAAGGCAGCAATGGAGTGAGACGTGTAAACAAGAACTTCAACACTGCAAGCATGCTGATGGTGACATTCTGTTGCCCCTCCGAGCCCCACAGCCCTGAGCCATCGTGGGGGGCTGAAGACTGCAGCTTGGAAGTTATGCAGGACTTGGGTACTACTGCGAGGCACCTGCAAGCAGTGGAAATTTTGCAAAACTTTTCATAACTTTACTAAAATTTCATGTAATGACACAAAAGCAAGTTACACAAATTTTGCATAACCCTATTCTCTCATAGTGGACGTGGCCAAGGCAGCAATGGAGTGAGACGTGTAACCAAGATCTTCAACACTGCAAGCCTGCTGATGGTGACATTCTGTTGCCCCTCCGAGCCCCACAGCCCTGAGTGATCGTGGGGGGCTGAAGACTTCAGCTTGGAAGTTATGCAGGACTTGGGTACTACTGCAAGGCACCTGCAAATGGTGGCAGCGCCATTGGAGTGGGCCAAAGTAGCCCAAGATAGGGGCCACTGATGGCGGAGCGAGTAGAGCCGGGAGGCTGCGGTGAAACCCTCATGAAGAGATCAACAGAGTATTGCGCTAACCCCCATGGAGGGGAACTGGAAGGGCTGGAAGCGTGTTAAGCTGGAATGCTATGGTGCAGAGAGGCCACTGAGGAACTGCGCACCGGCAAGAGCCATGAGTATTCAAGGCAGTGGGTCTGAGTGGTAGAGGCAGCAGGAGGCTTAGCCCCTTACCCTCCGAGGGGCTGAATGGATTTGACAAGGGCACATGGGTAGTGGGAAATTCCAAGGTGTGATTAACTAGAAGGAGAAGTGCTAGGCAGCTGCAAAAATCATTCACTTTAATAAGACCCAGAGTGGCATATGCCGATCAGTGACATCGCAGAGGGGTCCTCCAGGGGACTGGGCAGCTGGAGCATTGAGAGCACTGAAGTGTGGGGCCTGTGCCATGCAGGCAAAAAAGACATGACCTCGGGGATCTGCTCCCCTTAGGTCACCATATCTGCTTGACAGTGACACTTGGGCCAGACGGCCCTTGGTGTGCCTGCCCAGAGCAGGGGGCTGCCAAACCATTGGTAGCAGTGGGAGGAGGCGCGCAGAGGAATCCCGACCATCGCGGCAACTGTTGATTGCATTGGTGGTGTGCTGGAAGGTGGGAGGTCAAGTGACAGAACCCCTCTGAAAGCTGTGACTTTGACCTTTTGACCCACCAATATGGTCCTTAACACCTGTTAGGGATCAGGGCTCCCCAAGGACCATGCCCCGTCTGATGACCGGCCCCAGGAGTCTGCAATGGACCTAGAGACCTACACTGCAACAAACTTAAGTGGCCATTTGAAATACTAATGACTCCCTAGAGCAGAAAATAGAGGCAGTGGTAATTAATGTGGGCCTATTCCAAGCAGATGACAAAAAACTGGCAGACAGGGTGGCAGATACTGAGTAGACAACAGCTAAATGTAGGCCTACCATTGCAGACCAGGAGGCATAACTTTGAAAGCTGCAGAAAGAAGTGGACTTTTTGTTTGCCAAGTTGGAGGATGCTGAGAGGCGATCTCAATGAAACAAAGTATATCTGGTAGTATTGCTGGAGTAATCAGAAGGATCCTCTGCAGAACCCTTTGTGTAGCAGTTGCTATTGCCACTGTTTATAGTAGAAAGGACGTACAGGGTCCCTTGTCAGCCTCTGCACCTGGTGCAACACGCAGGCATATAGAAGCCCTATTGCTTAACTTTAGGGATAGGGATAATATTCTGCAACGTGCACAATCCCATAGGTCCTGGCAGAGGGCAGCCTGATGAGCACCATGGTGGTGCAACACCAACAGGAAACATACCTTTAGGTAATGGAGCACCTGAGCCACCTCAATGTCAAGTATGCCCTGCTGTTCCTGGCCTGCTTTCGCATCACTGTGGGTGATGAAGCAAATTATTTCACTGTGGCAACAGAAGTGTGAGACTGGATCAGAGACAGGGCCATCGTATGCCATCGGAGTGGAATGGAGAACATTTCCCTACATGGCAGACATAAAGACCAAGCTGATGCTCCAGGGCAACCCCCCACAAAGCCTGAGGCACAAGTGAAAAGGACAAAGTGTTCGCAGAACTACAACAGGGCCCACTGCAAATCCGTGGTAATCCTGAGAAGAGACCCTGGAAAATTGGTCAAGGAATCAACAGCTTCAGGGGTGGACACTGAGGTTCTTGGCTTTCTGGTTGTCAGCCCCATGAGGGGATGAGGTTGCCTGAGACAATGGGTAGGACACAAACCTGACTTTGAGGGGATTGAGGGTGGGTGGCGGAGTGTGACCTGAGACACCCTGATCCAGCCTGACAGTGAGCCAGTGGGGCCGGCCACAAATGAACTCTTTGATAAGTTTGTAAGGAATACTCAATATTGGGGGGGTGACGGGCACCTCGCAGGATGGGGGGTTAATAATGTTATACTTACTGGATAAGGTGACAAGGAGGGGGTGTTAACTGTAAGTTAAGAAGAGAAAGAGTCAGTCACTACACACAGTGGCTGAGGGGACAGGTTGACAGGGCTCAGAGCTTTCCTAGACTGGCACAGATACCTGGCACAACAATCCTCAAACCTGATTTTGCTGTAGGAAAAACACTTGAAGGGTGCCCAGTGTGATTTCCTGAGTCAGGCAACTACAAAACACTGATTCACATGGGCTATTCTACAGGGAGTAAGGGTGTTGATTCAAAGGTCCGCACAATTCAGGCTACAAAAACATGGGCATATCTGTCTAGTTGCTTGATGGCAGTAAGGGGCACTTGGAATGGGGTACACCTGATAGTGGCCTCCTGGTATCTCCCTTCGGGACTTTAGGGGACCGGGCTGGAGAAGAAGAGGAGATAGATAGCTGAATGCAAACAGGCGTTACTACTGGTGGTAGGGGAGCAACCTCAGCTTCAGTCTGGGGGATCGCTAGGGACAAACCCACAACTTTGCTCTTTCCTGGGAGCTTTGGGACTGGAGGACCTGTGGTGGACCACACACCTGTGGTCAGGCAGTTCTCTCACATTGTCAATGCATTGAGCTTGTTGACATAATTGGACTACTTCCTGTTGCCCAGGTCCCAGCGGTACAGATATAGGAACATGACATGTATGACAAGTCGGATCTCGGATCACTGACTGATGTCTATGGAGTTGTAGTCCCCAGGGTCTCACGCTAGTCCTAGCTTGCGTTTAGACTTCTCAGAGTTGACACTCTGGGCCACCCAAAAATATATTCAGGAAGTGACAAACTTATACTTTCAAGAAAATTAGGGATCAGTGCCCTCCAGGTTTGCCCTCTGGGAAGCCTATAATACAGTGGCGAGAGGCAAATAATAGCCCATGTAGTGGGGAAGAGAGTAGACAGACTCAACACTATAGTAGCCATGGAAAGAAAATGGAGGGGGCTAGGTACGCAGTGATGCTGAAGCCTGGAGTGGGAGATGAGTCTATCCCATCTCAGAGAGAAGTATAGACCCCTTGTTCACCAGGAGGCCAGAACATTGTAAAAGGCGCAGTAGAATTATATGAGATGGAGACCAAGGTGGGAAAGAGGATAGCCTGGCTGGGAAAGAAGTAAGAGGATCAGAGATGGATGCAGGTGATCCGCACACAGTGGGGGATCTGGCAGAGTCACTGGGGGAGATCAAGCAGACCTTTGCACAATTGTTGAGGGACCAGCATACCTCGTGTCTCTCCCACAAGGCAGGGGAGGACGAGCACAAATTTGGGTGGGAAATTTCAGGACCACAGCTGGGCAAGATTGCAGAGGCTCTAGCCCAATTCAAGAGTGGGAAATCAACAGGACCCAATGGTTTTACCCCATGAATTTTTTAAAAGTGTGAAAAGTAAGGTAATAAAGCCCCTCTGGGACATGTATTATGAGGCAGATACAAAATGCGTACTCCCTGATGATCTCAGATTGGCAACCATTGTCTTAATCTATAAACCAGGGAAATAATCAGACAAATGTGCTTCGTACAGGCTCCTAAATATGGAGAAAAAGAATACCTGGCAAAATTTGGGCAAACTATCTATTGCCGGTCATAGATGCTATAATTGCCCCTGACCAATCCGACAATCTGGATTCCTGCCATACAAACCCACGAGACACAATCTCTGGTGCCTCTTTGGTTGCCTGCACATCGACTGCACTGGCAGAGCCTGTGCTCCATTTGGTGCTAGACAACAAAAAGGTGTGTGATTCTTTAGAATGGCACCTAATTATGGCACGAATGGAGATCATTTGCTACGCCTCCACCTGTTGGGAATAAGTACATCTTCTTAACCACAGACAAACATTGAGGGTGCAAGTAAATGAATTGCTCTCAGAGGGATTTGAGTGGGACAGGGGCACCCATCGGGGACACCCTCTTTCCTAGCTGCTTTTCGTGGTTACGATGCAACCACTGTTGAATTGGTTTAGGCAGGATGCATTGCTATAGGGACTTTGCTGGAGTGGACACTTCGAAGTTGTGGCCTACCTCTATCTGGAGGATTCCCTTTTATACCTTGCAGATCTGCACCAATCTCTCTCGAGAAATCTGGAAATTCTACAGGTTTTTACTTATTTGTCAAGCATAAAACTTTCCCGCATCGCAGGCAAAGTCCTCCTGCACCAGTGTCGCCGCCGCCCCCGGAGGGGCTCTGCACCCAGCATCCAGCATCCAGCGCCTGTTACCTGACAAGGAGGACTCTCTCTGCACACCGCACAGGACTCCATTGACCAGGAGCCCGTGCGTGAACCACCTGTGCGGAGCCTCGCCCACCCGCCCACCAGCATCTCATTACTTCTCGCTAGACCTGCTGGCGCGGGTCCCGCATCGCAGGCAAAGTCCTCCTGCACCAGTGTTGCCGACGCCCCCGGAGGGGCTCTGCACCCAGCATCCAGCACCTGTTACCTGACAAGGAGGGCTCTCTCTGCACGTCGCACGGGACTCCATTGACCAGGAGCCCGTGCGTGAACCACCTGTGCGGAGCCTCGCCCACTCGCCCACCAGCGTTAATACCAACATCCGGTTTCCGCAGCGCGGGATGCGCGCGGGACGAGCCGGACGAAGCCCGGACAAAGGGCGGGCCGTCTGTGGCCGTCCGGTGACGACGGAGGACGGGCCGGGCAACTCTATTTTCACCTGGTCCTAGCTCACGGTTAGTACGCTCCCAACTAAGACCTATTGTACTCTGAAACACCTTGTGGCCTGCCTACACTTAGAAATTCACCAACTGGAAGTATGGGGAAACGTAAAACTATTGAAAGAGGGAGGGGGCCATCGAGGCCGCCAAGCGTCCGAAACAGTCTAAAAACAATAAAACAAAGGGAGGACCAAAACATGCTGCCATGAATATTGTTATGGACCGAATAGATGCTATTGATGCCATTGTGTATGATTGCCAAGAAATCCTGTCTGCTCATCTGGGGCCTGTGTAGGCACTTGTTCCATCTGTAAGGGAGGGGTCACGGAAGCCTGTTACACTTGAGTCAAGGGACCCATCTTTTACCATCCCTGAAATGTTTCGAACCTTGGCTAAACCTGATGCGGCTAGGCCACTCACTCCAATTGCTAGACCTTCACCCCAAGGCCAACAGGGTATTTTAGAGGGAGCTGCGGAGTCTTGTAAAACCTCTCATATGCTGTTACTGATACTGACATTGTCATTGACTCAATTCCATGCTCCAATAGATACTCAGTTGTGGGAGAGGTCCTGCCAGGGGAGTAATGTTCTAATGTTGCATGTGTAGACAACTCTCCCTTATCTATTGATGTAGACAATGTCGACTCTGTTACTAGCATCAATGAATGCCCAGAAACTATTGGGGATCTTGCCAAACTAGTTTATTTACTCAGGGACGAGATAGTCGCTATGAAAAAATTAATTATTAATCTAGCTGCAGCCACCCCATCAAATCACGACATCTCTTGGCCCCAGATTGGGGGTCCTGCTAAGGTAGTAGATGCCTATCCAACCAAACCAAACCAAAGTGTTCGCCAGCTTATGGCGAAAAGCGATCCCAATAGTAGTAAGGCATCTCAGGCAAGTTCTATAATAGTGAGAGAGAATAGTTCTGCTAGTTTCCCTAGCACGAAGAGATCTGGCCCAGAGGGGGAAAATAAGGTAGCAACACAGAGCGGTTCATGTAAGCAAAGGGGCTCTAGTGGGGCTATTGGCCTAGATGGGGTTCCCCGTCCAGATGTGATAAGATCGAAGGCAGGGGTAACCTACTCCAGTAGCCCCATAATACAGAATCAAGTGGTTCCGAATCCTAGTACAGTGCAAAGCAGGGGTCAGACCTACAATAATGGTTACTTTTCAACAAACAAAATATTTATGACCAACGTTCCCAAGTTAGTTAGGAAGGCTGGGGGTACGAATAAAGAGGTTGACTCTCTGACGAATAAGGCGATCCATTGGCTACGGCACGTCAGAGGGTGCTGATGGGTCATAAGGGATGACATCCTTAGAGCAAGGAGAGTAAGCCACCCTAGGGCTACCCATGATGTTATTGAATTAACCCTGTCCTCCAATGATCTAGCCGAGAACCTTTTCCAGATGGAATTTAGATCCAGCCCCCCCGGTTTACTCCAGTATCCAGCTGAGGAAGATGCTCCTGCCCCCTTTTACACTGGTCCCTGCTATGTCTCATAGGGAATCTAGAACTAGGATTTGGAATTCCAGGCTGGATTCCATTGATTGACTACCCAGTAGTGGAATAGGGGTCGTCAATGATCAATTGTGGGCTGCCGATGGCGATCATGGCCCCAACTGTAGGTTTGATAATGTGTCGGCCCACATAGAACCGACATATATAGATCTGGAATCCCCAAACGAAAAGGGTATTAGTACATATGATCTAGCTAACCAACTACCGGAGTGTGAAGTCTGCAGGGAAGGAGGAAGTGTAGTATCTTGGAATATAGCTGGACTGGGCACTAGACTACAATCCTCAGAGTGGGTTTCTTTTATAAGTAAATTTCTGTATATTCCAAGAGACCTGGGCCTGTGAGCCCCAGTTTCTTCTGGGTTTTTTGAACTTTTTTGTCCCGGCTGTCAAGGGTCCCAAGGGTCGCCCAATAGGGGGGTTAACCATTTGGGTGCGACAAGCACTCTTTACTAGAGTGCTAGAGCTCCCGTCTGGCAGCAGCGACATCCAGCTGATAAGGATCAAGACTGAATCAGGGACTTTCTTGGATATCTACAATCTGTACGCTAGAGGGACCGGAGGCAGGAAGTCGAAGGTATTGGTTGCTCTAGACCAGTTGATTGACACTCAGCCCGTGGAGAATAATATATTAGTGGCAGGGGACCTAAATATGACCTATGAGCCTCTCAAAGTAGCTGACTGGTACGTAGGGGAGGACGAGGAATCCCAGTGGGGGGTTCCTAAGTTGGACCTTGAACCAGTAAAGAAATGGTCAGACAGCATATTACAGTTCAATGCTCTGTGTAGCGAAAGAGGGCTTAGAGCACTCAATGGAAGAACTGTGAGTGACGTCCATGGAGCAGTCACTTTTGACAATGGTCGCTCACAGAGCAGGATTCATTATGCTGTCTGTAGTATGGTCATCTGGTACTTGATCAAGGATATGAAGGTTGTGGATAGACAGGAGAGCGACCATAACCCCTTATGCATTACACATCGCTTATGGGGAGGAGACCCACAGGGGTTAAATAACAGTGAGGAGCCCCTGGGGAGATTGTCCCATCAAATAACATGAGGCGGGTTAGATGGGCCCAAGTCATGATTAAATGGGATGTGCTTGAGAGCATCAGCGAGGAACTAGATAAAACCACTAAGGTTGTGGATGCTAGGCTGGAGGCTGGACCAGAGATCACCAATCACCTGAAAGAAATTACGAAGCTGCACGACAACTTCTTTGAAAACGTAAAGGGTCACTTCTACAGGGTAGCATCTAAACCAGCAGATATTAACAAGAGGCCTAAAAGAAAGAGTTGGTACAATGAGGCCTGCAGGTCTGCAAGATCACTTATAGGTCTTGCTATAAAAATAAGAGATCTGCCTGCTGTCAGGAAAGCTAGGATGGAGTAAAAGACCTGTATTTTGAAGGCTAAAAAGCAATGGGATGAGCAACACTGGCAAGACCTAAAAAGTGCCTGTGATGCAAAGGATTCCAGACTGGTCTGGAATATAGTCAAGTGAGGGATAGAAGGTCATCCTGAACCACCAACTAACTATGTATCCCAGAGTAGTTGGATAGAATACTTTGGCCCCCAATTTGCATGCCGACCTGAGGATAAGTCCGGAGATGCTCCAGCTATTATCTTCCACACAGCTCCCCCCTTTAACATAAGCAATGTAAAAGCGGCCCTCAATTCAACCTCACGGGGAAGGCACCCAGACCCGACGGGGTCCCAGCAGACGTTTTTCTCCATGATAAAGCCCGATGGGGCAGCTATATAATGAAGCTGGCCAACGCAGTGGCATTAGGGGCCCCGGTCTCGAAGTCTTGGCAAGTGGCGGTTATAATTCTCGTCTATAATAAGGGCGATAAAGCGCTGCCGGGGAATTATAGGCCAATTAGCCTAATAGATACAGTTCAAAAGGTGGTAGCGAAACTGACCTTAGAGAAAATAATGGTCTGGGCAGATGATGAAAAAATCCTGTCCCCTTTTCAAGCAGGCTTCCGTAGGTTAACCAGCACCACAGACCAGATATTCCGTTTTACTTTACTTCATTGGAAGACGGTCCTGCTCGGGAAAGGCAGCCTTTATGCTGCCTTTATAGATCTGCGAGCCACATTTGATCTGGTACCTCGGGTAAAGCTCTGGGAAGTTTTAAGCCAGATGGGCATGCCGCTGGAAACGTTATCCCTCGTGATGAGATTGCACGAGGGTAACCATGCTAAAATTTAGTGGGGGGGACATGGGCAAGTTACCAACGATTTTACTGTTGAGCGGGATGTGCGCCAAGGGTGCGCTATGGTACCCACGCTCTTTTCTTTGCATATCAATGGGGTAGCAGAACGCATGCTGACAGGTGATGTAGATGCCCCGTCATTGGCAGGAGCGAAGATACCGATCTTACTATTTGCGGACGATACGCTCATTGTCTTTAAACCCCCCAGTGGACTGCAGCGAGCCCTAAAGATCTTTGAGGGATTTTGCACTGACCGTGGGCTAGAAGTCAACGTTACCAAAACAAAACTTATGGTTTTTAACCCGCACCATAGCTTTAAAGGGAACTTTTTTATGGGCGGTGGAATGGTGGAAAAGGTATCGGATTTTGTCTACCTGGGCATCCACGTAGCAAAGGGAGCTACCTGGGGGAAGCATATAGAAATGGCGGCCCTCAAATTTCACCAAAATGCAGGAGCCATATCCGTGGAGCATAGAAAATCCTTGACAAAGCCGATCCAGCCAGCACTCCAAGTATATGAGGCAAAACCCATCAGTTTGGCTCTTTATGGTGCCGAATTATGGGGCTATGAGAATCTAGGGTCACTGACACTTGTTGAAAACAAATTCTTGCGTAATCTTATTGGCGTCCCTAAGAGCACACCCATGGGACCGTTGTGCTATGAATTGGGCAGGAAAGCAGTTTCAGACATGGCCAGACTGAGACCAATACTATACTGGCGTCGTATTTGGGCCACCCCGGAGCTAGCGCATTATGCCCAGGGCTTCTTGGACGTAATTAAAACAGACACATTTCGTAAGATAAGCTGGCTAAAAGAACTGTCCAAAGTCTTAATCAAAATGGGCATAAAGGGACTATGGGAGAATCCCGAGTCAGCCCGGTTCCCTTCCAAAGAAGATCTAAAAGCTATGTATTGGGAAATGGTTGCCTATCAGAAACGGAACGATGCTGCTTCTTCATCTATGGAGGGTAGATATCTGGAAGCGAAAGTTCTCCCCAGGTTGGAACCCTATTGGGATGTGATTACAAAGCCTCAGGACCGTAAACTTTATTTCCAGCTCAGAGTAGGGTCTCTTCCAGTAAGATCACTAACGGGCAGATGGGCTGCAACCAATTCCAGTGTTTGCCCGGTTTGCAAGAATGGTGTTGAAACCATTGCCCACCTCCTTTTTGTCTGTAGGGCTTACTCAACCCCGACATGTTTGGCTAACAGCAATGTGCAAAATGCTAGGAACAAGGGATAGCAAGGTCGCATTAAGATTACTTTGCACTAGCTCCTTGCCAGTCATCTCAGTAGCGGCCCCAAAATTCTTGGGGTGGGCTTGGGCAATTAGAAGGAAATTCGCACCTTGAACTGTCATTTTATTGAACTGTGATTTCATTGACTCTGTTGAAATTTTTAAATAGTTTGTCAAAATGCTTTGAATATTGAATTTTAGAAAAAATTGCTCTCTTTTTTTTTTCCTTTTTTTAAATTTATAATGGTATTACTAATAATCTTGAAGGGAGCAAGAAACAAATCAATTTCTGAACAAGATTTGAGCAGGTCTAAATCAAAGCAGATACTCCAGGGCCCGAAGGAACACAAAGACTGGTCTTGGTTGGCACAGGCACTAAATTACCATCGATCCTGATGCAGGCAAAGTGGCACAAAAATACCATAGACAAAACCCCAATCTAACACCAAAACCAGAAACCAAAATAAGGATTTGCTCATGGAACGTACACGGCTTTAAAGAAATGTCCCAAGACCAAGAGACAATAGACTACCTGAGTAAATTTGAAATAATACTACTCCAAGAAACCTGGAATGTAACTCCAAGACAAATCTTGGGATATGAGGAACATCATATAATGGCAGAAAAATTTGCAAAGTATGGACACCCAAGGGGAGGTTTGTCCATCTTTATTACGAACAATTTAGACTGGAAAACCGAATCGCTTGATATAGGGGAGAACTGGATACAAGTGATAAAAGTTGAGCCTAAAGCAAGCAAAAAGAGCCCCAGATGGAATTTACTAATTATAAACGTATATATCCACCCAGACAAAGCTACAAAAATGAAAAAAGCCCTAACTCTAATAAAATTGACAAAAGCCTTACACAGAACTTACCAATCCCATGAGATATTTATCTCTGGTGACTTCAATTGTAATTTAATAAAAGCAAATCGGAACAAGGATAAAGTCCATAATATTTTGAGCGATCGGGAACCCTTAGGTTTGAAAATTCTAAATGGAAATATAGAGGGAGACATACCCGCCAAAACCACCTTCACCAGTGGTAAAAAGAACTCGACAATCGATTTCACAATAACAAGCAATGAATTAAAAAAGAACATAGACCATTTTGGAATACAAATCCGACCAGAAAGCGACCACTTCCCACAAGAGACAACAATGAGGATAAATATTGAAGAGAGAACACAACTAGAATTCCTTACCGCAATTCCGGAAATATACAAATTGAAGAAAATCAAAAGCAAGGGCACAGTAAAAAAGGAGATAATGGACGCAGTACTGGAATACGGAACTCACACGGAGGCCAACGAAAATCAATCACCCATAACGAAATGGGAGAATTTACATAAATTTGTGCTAGGAAAATTTGCAGTAAATACTCCAGCAATCTATGGTCATACAATAAAAAAAGAGCGATGGTATAACACCCAACTAAGAGATAAGAAATGGGAAATTGCGAGAAAACTAAGAATAAAGGCCGCAGAAAAAAGATCAGGAAAAGAAGTAGACAACAGCGACATACAAAAATTGAGAAAAGAATACAAAGAGGATTGCAGAAAAGCAAAAAAATCATACACAGAGGAAATCTGGGAAGATCTTTCAAGAACAAGTAAACTACCAAATAGTGGAGAATTTTGGAACATAATAAATAAATTATCGAAAGGAGCCGGCGGCCAATCCAATATAGGAATAACTGAAATAACATGGGCCGCTTACATCGACAACCTGTATAACATCCAGAGTTGCCCAACCACAATGCTAAAAAAAGGTCAAGAACAAAAAGAAACAGTGCATGGACAAAGGAAAATCTGCCAGCAGGAAGGCTGGACCACTTTTTTTTTTCCCAACTGTCTGCTTGCTTTTATTTATCACTCTAAAAAATGTATACATTACTAATTCTAAAACACTGACTGAATAGGTTTCCCTGTTAATTTCCATAGTATCTTCAATGTCTTCAATATCTTCAATATCACCATCAACCTCATACAATTGTTTCAAATTATATTGGTCAGATCCCAATAAGCTTCTAGGTCCCTTGTGCCCTATCCATTTCCCTGCCCTCCCCCACCCCAGACTGCCCGCCCCCAGGTTCCCTCCCCCCCTACAGGCAATTAGGTCCAAAGGACCTATGTCTGGCCGACTTTTGCCTCCAGGATGTCGCACCCATCAACTCCCCTGACTTTCCATCCCAGCTTCATGTGCTCAGTATGTGCTCAGTGTGTGCCCACCATATTCCACCCTTGTTTGTGCCCAACCTCTATCGCTATTCTTAATGTGCTAATACCAATCATTTACTAACAAAGCAACACTTCTACAAAACAAAACCCTAAGAAGAAAAATAAGAGAAAAAGTCATGAACATAGGAGAAACATTTTCAACTCTTACTTTAGATAAACCCTCGTATATAACTTTTCATCCCCAAGTATTAATATAGTCAGTCTCTCTTATCCATTTTATATTTATGTTTGTTTCTTACGGGGAATATCCCTGAGGGCAACTGTACGATCGTCATATTCTACATTCTCCTTATGACGTGTTTTTTGTTGGTCCCTAGTTTCCTGCAGATAGTTAAGGTATTCTTGAGAAAGTATCTCGGAGTAAAAATTTTTAAAGTTCCCATTTAGTCCAATCTTCAAGCGTGCAGGGAACAAGAGGTATGCCTCACAGCCTATGTTCTGAAAGGGAGAAATGAGCTGTCTCATTCTCCACCTTCTTTCCACAGTGGTGTGACAAAAATCGGGGCGTGCAAAAAACTCTACATCATTGTACTTACATTTGGATTGGGGCTTTGCTTTACTGATTATCTTTTCCTGCAGTAGGAAGTTCCCGACATACAAAAGTATTGCACGGGGCTTACCTTGTATTACCTTCCGAGTCATAGGAAAATGATGTGCCCTTTGTACCTCATGATCCAGGTCCCATGAAGACGTCTCTGGAAGGGCACACTTTAATAATTCAACAACATAGCCCCGAACATCACTCCCCTCTTTCCCTTCCTGTATTCCAATTAGTCGTACATTATTGCGTCTTTGTCTATTTTCAAATTCCTGTAATTTCCATAACATGTCAGCTGTAGTCTTATCTTGTTCTTTCCTGGCATCCTGTACCTTAGCCATATCATCTTCCAATTTCCCCGTTCTGGTCTCCACTTCAGAGACTCTCCCAACCATCTCTTCATACAGTTTGCTAATTTTGTTCAAAGAAGATTGCATTTTCTTATTCGCACGTTTGGCCCTCCTCTTTGCCCTTTGACTCTCGATGCGAGCCTCACTCTGCATTTGTTTTAGGGTTGTAAATAAAACTTCAAAATTAGATGTGCCTCCGTCTGTTCCCCGAGATGTGAAATCAAGAAGACCGGTTTCGCCATTTTCAAGCTCCTCCATAGGCAGTGCAGAATTCTCCATCACGTTGTCCCAATCAAGCCTTTTTGCCACTGATTTCGTATTACCTCTGCGCTCCTTTAACAGTCTCTTTTGTCTAGATTTACTATTCTGTTTACTCAATTTATTTTTACTCTTAGATTTGACATTTTCCACACTTTTAATACTACCCTCAGCATTTGTTTTGGACCTTGTGACGGCGTTCTTTTGGGCTGTTTCCTGCACTGACTCCATAGATTCTGTATCGCTATAGATAGAGATTGAGGTGGTTTCGGAATCAGTCCCTGATTCAATCTCTTTACCTTCCATATCAGTACTCACTGTTTCACCAACTGAACTTTCCAATTCCGATTCTGTGTCTGTCACTGTCTCCAGACTGCCGTTCTCACTTTCCTCATCATCCGCCTCGTCATTACCAGTAAAAAAGACATCATCAGTAGGAGAGGCTGGATGTACATCAGGTAAATTGTGTGTGCTTACATTCATCTTTTCGAGTAAATCTGTATTTATACCTTTTTTAGCCCATGATTCTGTTTTGGTTAAGTTTATTACTCCCTTAGGATTTTCTGTATCCACCAGCAGGTTTTGACATGCGCCTGTTCCTTTAACTCCAGAGACTCCGGGAACTGGATGAATTATAGCCTTCTCCTTTAAGAGATTGGGACCGCCCTCTCCTACCGCTGTAGAAAGGCCTTCCGTTCCTACAGGTTCTGTAACTTCAATCTGTGGCTGTGCCTCCAGAGTGCCGGTCGCGTTTTCGTCAGCTCCCGCCTGCTCAAGTGGCTCCCTCTCAAAGCCAGGCTGTATCCTTCTGCATAAGTATGCCAGCGTGGGGATTTCAATTCCCCGCGGCAGATCCAACTGCGGAATTGTTTGCGTAGTCGGCACAGACACCACTGCGGGTGAAAACGTCTCCACTATTGTCATTTGCCGAAGCGCAGTCTCCTTCCCTGATGTCTCTCCGGCGGTAAGTTTTGCCTCCTCCTTTCTCCTCGCTGAAGCTGATGGTGGGACAGTCAACTTCTTCTTTTTTTACCCCTTCATCTTTTTCCCGTATCTTTTTTATTTTTATCTCCTTTGCTGCCTCCCGTCTTTGTTGCGCTTTGGATCTCACTTTCCCTCTCAGATTTGACGCTGGAGCACCGAGATTATCCATGTCTTCTTCTTCCTCATCCTCGTTACCCCAGCCATCTCGCACTCGAGTTTTCTTTGGGAAGCGTGCAAGCTTTGGGGCCATGGTTCTAAAAGCAGCTTTCCGGTAAATACTTCCAGCTAAAGGAGGGCGAGCTATCAGAAATATAAAGTATTTATGCACCGCTCCTTCTTTCTCCTGAGGGAAGTCACTTATCGGCAGAAACAAGCCAGCGAGCTCTCTCAACATCACCCTTTATTCAGCAAAGTGCACTTCTGATGGATCGTTAACACCAACTCTCCACTAGTATTACCAGTCACCGGATCAGATAGCTCAACCACTTTGCTCGGAGGACCAGCTTCCCCAGCAGTTGAATTAGCTCGTGCACCCACAAGTAGCAGAAAAACTATAGTCGCAGCACATAATTCACCAAATGTCATCCTTCCATCAGGAGGGTGTCAGGACACGACCTTCCTCTACGGCGTCCCGGCGGCCATCTTGCCCTTTGCTCACAAAAAAAAAAAAATGTCTCTTAGATTAGTGACATGGAATGTATGCGGCCTAAATGATGTTCAAAAAAGATATAAGATAGGAATGCGGTTACGATAAATGAATGTAGATTTTGTGTTTCTTCAAGAGACACATATAATGAGTACTCAGGAGTTATGTCTCAATCAGCTGGGGTTTTATTTAATAGTTAGTTCTAAACAAGGAGTAAAACAAAGAGGGGTAGCCATTCTGTCAAGGAGTAAAAATGTAGTAATAAGAAGAAAGTTAGAAGATAAATGGGGGAGGTGGGCTATGGCCGAGGTTCTACTAGAAGGAGTGTGGACAACATTGGTTGCGGTGTATGGTTCTACCCAGGATGATCCAGAAATTCTACACTTTCTAGATTCTGAGTTGGCAGACTGGGCTCCTCGGGTTATCATAGGAGGAGATTTAAATATTAACGGAGCGGAAGGCCTGGGATTGGGCACAATAAGACAGTATAATGGTAGGAAGAAAAAGGTCCACAAGGCCCTTATTGATCTTCTAGAAAACAACACATTGCGAGATGTTTGGGGGACAATTAGACCAGAGCAATTAGGTTATACATATTATTCTGCACCGCATCATATCTGGGTTAGGTTGGATTATTTTTTGATATCCAATGATTTAATTAACATAGTAAAAATTGACAGACTCCCCCGGATACTCAGTGACCACAATCCCCTAATTCTAACGATAAAGCAAGGTGTGGGAACAATAACAAGGAGGGAGTGGACATTTGAAAGGGGACTTCTTTTAGACGATGATTATATGAAACATATGTCTAAATGGATTGCACTTGCAGAAGACCCTTCAAGTGGCACACAAATGGCAAATACATCGAGGAAACAACTGCTTATAAATACCTGGGGGTCACAATAAGCAAAAACATGTCCCTTTTAGACCAAAAAAGAGTCATCACTGCAAAAGCACAATCACTGAGCTTTGCGTATAAAGTTCTCCAAAAGAAAATGCAATGCCCATCATACGACCACCTGCTAAAAGTCATGGCAGCCCAAGTCCTACCATCTCTCTCATATGGACTGGAAATATGGCATGGGAAAGAAGCCAATATATCAAACTCCCTCCAAACAAAAATATATAAATCTGTGTTCCACTTATACAAAGGATCAGCCCCGGCCCAAATAAGGCTGGAATTTGGTTTGCAAAATCAAATATACCAAAGGAAAGCAGCCCTAGTGAAATGGTGCTGGAAACTGAGATCGGCAGAATCTGGATCCTTAAACAACTTATGTTGGCAAGAAATCAAAAAACAATACGACCGACAGGAATCCAACTCATAGGGCAATGATCTGCGATTATCACTAGAAACCCTCAAAATAGAGGAGATCTGGAACAAACCACCAGAAGATTTATCCTTCAAAAAGATTTGCAAGCTGAATGCTAAAGCCTTATCTTTAGTTGAAGACAAAAAGACTTTGGCCAAGCGGCGACATGCATGGACCATCATAAACTCATACAAACAATTAAAACCCCAACCTTATCTCATGGCGCATTTCCGGATATCCTTAAAAACAAAATTTATGGCCCTCAGAATGGGTAACCATTTCTCCAAAGATTTGATCCCGTCATGGACGGACCCACATCAGGGGCCAAGATGCAGACTATGTGATTACCACAGTGAGACCCTGTGCCACCTCCTGTGCACATGCGAGGCCTCTAAAGACAAGAGGAAATATTAACTGAAATCAATTTTTAACACGCTACAGATCCGCACCTGCAGGCAAGCTGTGACCAGCTGGATGGGAGCAGGTTCAAACATCCTAATATGCCGAGGGGTAAAATTCTTGAACTTTGTAGAGACTCAACTTCAAAAAGTAGAAACAGATCTCAGTCAAAGCCCGGGATAAAGTTTTTAATTACAGAAAATGAAAATATATTTTAACTAAATGAACTCTTAACTTGCTGCTATTTTAAAGTAAATGTTTGTATTTGTATGCTTTATGGTTGTGACAAACCAAATAAAGTAAATTTTTGACTTGACTTGTATTACTAATAATGGAATTTTATTGGAGATTTTTAAACTTGTTTTGACGGGACCAAAAATGTTTTAAAATGTTTTATTGTGCTTTTATGAGTTTTTATCTCAAATAAAGCAAATTTTACTTGCATAAAACTAAATTGGGGGAAGTCCATTGCATACCCGCTGTCTCAATGGACACCACAGGCTGACTGTTCTATTCCATTTGTCTGGGAGGACACAGGGCTCACTTACTTGGTAGTTTATCTGACTATAGACTATAAATTGTTCTATGATAAGAATGTAGGACAAATCCTAGTGAATATTTGGTGAGACATGGAACATTGCTGGGTAGGGTGGCCCTATATAAAATGAACTATTTGCTCACATTTCTCTGCACCTTGTAGAACTTGCTGTGTTAGGTTCCTGACCACTTCTTTCAGGTGGTGGAGACGCAGATTAGTACCCTAATGTGGACTTGCCATGGATTGCCCTCAGGACTCTTATGAGCCTGACAATGCACAGGGGCATCGCCTTACCAGTCTATGCCTGTATTATTAGGTGGTCTGCCTGCTGGTAGTCAATGATTAGTCCTTTGTGGACCAGCAGGAACCAGACTTGATAGCTGATAGGAGGGCATTGGAACCACACTGCTATACTCAGCGACTGTATGGAACAGGGAGCCTGGCGTTCCTCCCACAGCCGATGGTTACAGTGTTAAGGACCTATAGATCCGCATTGCACAGACTGGTCTGGGTGGGCAGGCTGACGCTGGAGACCCCGCTATGAGACTCAGGTGCATTGGCTGAGCTACATGGTGCTGTTGAGGCACTGGCAGGGGATTGCATTGGTTTCACGAAAGTAGGGGGGCTGATGTTTGAGGATCTACAGAGGCAATACAGCATGCCAGGGGGGAAATTCCCATGCAACTTATAGGTGAAATACATCCTAACATGATGGAAAACCTTACACCAAGACTTGGAGGATGAAAGCCCACTAGAATACAAGGTGTTCAGTGCTAAATTACATGGATGTGAAATATCCCAGCTGTACTCTAAAAGCTTTCTTATAGACAGGCCCCATTAAAAAAGCTGAAATACAAGTGGGGGAGAGGCCTGGGTAGACTGGAGAATGATGAAAGTGGACTGGCATGTAATTATCCTGTGGAGGTCACCATCCGGCTGATACAGTTGAAATTACTCCACTGGGCCTACTTCACCCAGAAGAGGCTCCATGCCAACATATCGCAGCATGAGGGGATGTGGGAAACAGGGCATGCTAATGCATTCACTCCGAGAATGCCCGAGAATGGGTAGTTTCCGGCTGGGCACGGAACACAGACTCTCAGAGGCAGTGGGGGATACCCTAGAATTCACCCCCTGGCTGATGAAATGAAATAAAATTTGATTTGTAAAGCAAATGAAATGAAATTTGATTTGTAAAGCGCATGGCTGCCCGAGAGCGTCCCAGCGCTACAGAACCAAGAACAAAACAACTGAGGGAGATACCCTTAATTAGGGCTCAATTGGGAAAAAAAAAGTTTTAAGGAGCTTTCGAAACTTCAGATGGTTAGATTACGTTCGAATCATTGCAGGAAGAGTATTCCAAATTGTAGCCGCATTGACCGAAAAACGACGTCCCCCAGAGCGCACTCTCCTCACCCTGGGAACAGTGGCCAAGTTTCCAAGATCAGAACGGAGAGATCGAAAGGACTTGTAGGGGTGAATAAGATTCCTAAGGATAGGGGGTCCCCTCCCCTGAAGCAAATTGTGGGTTATACACAGGGATTTAAATTTAGTTCTTTCGCGGATCAGCGGCCAATGAAGAGATCTCAATGCCGGCTTGGCTGAAGATCTTATTGAGGAGCCGGTAAGCAGCCTGGCTGCCAAATTCTGAACAAGTTGAAGTGTGTTGATAGTCGCTTCGGGTGCTGCCAGGAACAGGGCATTGTTGTAATCCAGTCTAGATAGTATTAGCCCCTGGATTAACAGTTTCCTGGACGGATAAGGCAGGAGTGGAAGGACCTTCCGCACCGATCGAAGTAGGCCATAGCAAATACCTGCTGTTTTCTTTGCTTGCGTCCTGAAGGTTAGGTCTTGCTCAAACCATACCCCTAAGCTGTTAATTTCATCTTTAGGGGCAGAAAGTTCACCCATGCAGGGAGGCCAGATGAACTTGGGTAAAGATGTTAATTGGTGGCCCAAGACCATTAGCTCTGTTTTTGCACCGTTCAGTTTGAGCCGGGAGTTGGTCATCCAGGAATAAATTCCCGAGAGACAGGCAAATAGATTTTCCGAGCACATCTCTTGTTGGGATAGCGAGACGACTAGTTGGGTGTCGTCTGCGTAGGTAACTATTTTAATCCAAAAAGGATTAACCACATCCTCCAGTGGGGCCATATTTACGTTAAAAAGGGTTGGGCTCAATGAAGAGCCCTGAGGTACTACACACTGGAGGGGGACAGATTTGGAGAGTACACTGCCTTCCCAGATTTGAAATGATCGATTGCTCAAAAAAGATGAGAGCCATTGCAGGGCCATGCCTGAAACTCCAAATTTAGCGAGTCGCTGAATTAGAATTCCATGGTCCACTGTATCGAATGCTGCACTTAGATCCAGGAGGATCGCAACTGCAGATCCCCCTGAATCCAAGCTGCACCTTGCCTCTTCCGCTACCGCTATCAGGGCACAGTCAGAGCCCTGACCCGGGCGAAAACCTGTTTGGTAATTACGTAGCAGTTTGTTATTTTCCAAAAAGGAAGAGAGTTGCTGATTGACCTTTCTTTCCGTGATTTTACTGAGGCCTGGTAACAATGATATTGGGCGGAGGTTTGCCAGATCAGAAGGATCAAGCCCAGGTTTTTTTAGGAGGGCCTTTACCCTGGCCCGTTTCCAACTACGGGGGATTTTCTTGGGTACCCGGGGGGAAGTGATCATGGACAGATATACACTCCTTCTTTGTAACACAGTTTGGCTGTTGGGCAACAAGATATGATAATGTTCTGGGGGTGTGTAGGGTCTTCAACGGTGGAAGATTGGCTATCAAAAAATGGAGTGAAAGGAGTGGTCTCCAATGGGATTCCTGTCTTGGGTGGCAGACTCAGCAACCACAAGGTTCCACAGAGGGAACCGACATTTGCTGGAGCTCTAGATTTTGGAGGAACTGCGGGAGAATATAGTGAACGTGGGACTAGGGCAGTAAAAGTTATCTGAAACGTCTTGCATATATGTATGGTAGAGCAACTGGGGACTTTGTTTGAATATGTTGTGTTTTACGTCATGATTTTCAGCATTTCTTAATTTGTAACGTATGAAGTGCAGGTGCTCAAGTTTTTGTCGGAGGCCAAATCTACTTTTCTCTGGCCCCACCCACTTTCCTCACTGGCTCCTCCCACTTATTCATTTATCTTCAACTGCCACTGCTAAAAGTCAGATGTAATACCTGATCTGAATTTTAGCAAGGGAGCCTTACTCATAGTAAGGTTTTGATAGGAAGTTCCCTTGCCCTGTGAAAATTTAAAAAAAAAAGATTAAATAAAAAGTGCATTTAAAGCACAATTTTTGCATTGAAAAGGGACACTGTGCTACTGCCGTAGTGCTATAGATAATCTGGGAGTTTCAGTCTTGCAGTCCTCTCAGCATGGACCTGAACCTATGACCCTCAAATCTTGTACCAATCATGAGACTCCAGTGACTGTCTAGGTACCTACCTAGCTCCCTTACAGAGAGACCAATCACAGACAGTCTGTATCTTATTACCTCACCATCTACTGTAGCCTGCCTATTGTCAGTCTGTACCTTTTCACCAACTCAACCCAGCCTTTTATTACTTCAATAGGGGGAGGCTGCCAGGCAGCCAGCACGTACTTATCTGCTTTAACTATGGACCACAACAATTAGGCGTCTCGAATACGGTACAATAGTCTACTGAGGGTTTGCAATTGTCTGCCAGTTTTTAAATAAAATTTACTAAGCTATATCTTGGTACTGAAAAGAGCACATCCACGCACACTGTGTGTTTGAGTCCAGGAGTGGATATGATATCAGAAGCATGTTTATTGGTCTACTCCTAAATAAAGCACCAGAAATGATATACCTCAACCATTACATGGCCATCTACAGCAACCAGATCCATCCATTACATGCCCACATCCAGGCAATCTTCGCAGCTGGTACAGACTGAGGTGACTCAGGCGAGTTATCATTTCTGATCATCAGTAGCACTAGCATCACTCTTGGCACATTGCAGGCTGAGGTTCCACTCCCTTTACATGTAAACAAGGGGACCCGAAATAATGGCTGAGGACCACGGGTATCAATTATACATTTAAAAGAACAAAGGTCCTTGGCAATTTAGAAAAATAGGTGAAAATTAGTACATAGACCACAAAAGGCTGCTATACAATTCCAAAGTCCAGCAGGACTAGGATTTGTATTTGTAATTATTCAAAAAATAGAGTAAAAGATATCAGAACAACATCAGTTGTAGTAAGGCACAGTCCTGTACCATATTTAGAGAGGAAATAGAAGGGAGAAGGGACATACAACACTTATAAGGTTACAGGCAAAGACTGAGCAAAATGGCCACTTTTAAATCAGTGTATCAGATGCAAGTATAGCCAAAGTGGAAATCACAACAAATGAAACACAGTGGTGAATTGTGAAACCACTAGAGAAAGGCGACGTTTCGATCCCTTGCTCAAGGTTAATTGGGATCATCATCAGGACTTAACGTAACTTAACATTTGCCTGGTGTATACATTTCCCTTCTCCAACTCTTTGCACCTTGAAATGTCAGCGCATGCACCTTTATACTCGGATGATTATATCAAACAAATCTGTTCAGGACCCTCTCTCCTTTCTGACACTCCAGATGCACCAACCCTAGCTAATACTTCCTTACCCGATCAACTTGAGAAACTCAAGAAAAAGCAAGTCCGTCTTCAATTAATGATTTTGATGCTGACAGATTACTTGAAAGCTGAAGTTATACTTGTGGGCTTACAAGTGAGAAACATTCCAGGCATTTTCACCGACAACCCAAAGTATATTGGCAACTTCAGCTACATAGGCACTACTTGCTCCAGACACTGGCTAGTGTTGGGGATAGATATTGCCACTGAAACCTTAAAGTCCCTAGAGGTAGAAATTGCTGATATAGAAAAACAACTACAGGACTCAAACCCCACTACAGAAAGTAAAAAACTGCTTGAACAAGTGGAAAGAACAGTAGAAGACTTCTATAGAATAGAACAAAATAAAAAAACTAATAAAATAAAAAAGGACATCAGGCTCTACAACATTGAGAATACTTATCCTTATCCTAAGATTTTTATAACAATAGAGCATACACAAACCCGCAAAATAGTAGACCCTGGGGATGCTATAATAGGCGCCAGAATCTAGTAGGTTTTTCAGACACCTCTGCTGAATCTTCAGACAGCTCTGACCCGGGTGAAGGGGCAAGTACAGCCAGGTGAGGAGGTGGTCGTCCCACTAATTTTTTAGGCAGAGTCCAACTCAATACCCCACAACGAGGTTGGGTGAAGAAACCACAACAGTAGTACAATCCACCAGGGGAGCGCAAGACACGCAACAATTTCTACCAGTGGTAGTTAACACCATGACACGTGCAGATGTCATCCCTATTTTTAACTTATTCAAACACACCTTACTTGACCAAGAACTGGAACTACTTAAGAAAGGCTTATCCTTCATCCCTACCGTTCGCCCCAACTTTATGGAACTACAAACGGAACTCCTAAGATTCTTTAGGTCAATCCGTCTTAAGGCTTTTTTCCAACTTCCCCCATCCCCTATGACTAACTCTAACACCCCTTTCCGCCCCCCGTCCACATTCTCACCCTCTGCAGGGACGATACCTTCTGAGATCCCAACATTTGAGAAATTAGTACTCAAGGATCTTGCTAACTGTCAGGCGGGGGGCAATCCACCTGACATCCTCACCTGAATTCCCCCCGCCATATTAGGATGGTGGGGGGACTTCGGCGGACAGAAAGACCGTCCGCTGCTTTTCCGCCCCAGTCGCCTTGCGGCCGGGGCGGAAAAGGATTAATATGGTGGCGGTGTCTAATAGACACCGCCAGCCATATTATGATAGGCATTTTGAAATGCTATTCCGCGGCTGCGATTCCGCCACGAAAAGGCATGCAGACTTCACTCTGGGGGCCCCCTGTTGGACCCCAGAGTGAGGGTGATGTGGGGGTTACACACCGGGGGTACCAGTGGTACCCCCCTTCATTTGCATATAAATAGCGGCAGGCACTGCGCGGTGCCTGCCACTTTGTATATGCAAATGCTCAAATGCATTTATAGCATTGAGGCGGGCGGTGCTGAGAGCACCATCCGCCACAATGCTATAAATGCAGGATGTGCCCGCCTCTGTGGCGGGCACATCCTAATAGCAACCACGGGACCTCCGCCCGAATGGCGGGCGGTCCCGAATTCCGACAGGATAGCGGGCGGACGAAGTCCGCCCGTCATCCTAATGAGCCCCTTAATACCTAAAAATAGGTTCTCTATTTAGGAGAGGCCTTCTTTCTTATCTGTAGCAAACCAAGGCCCAGAATCTCAAAGAGTTTGAGTTGGGTTTTCATTACTTTTTTAACGTACCCTGATGTAAAGTCTTCTGCTGGGATTTACAATCTAATGGAAATCATAATTTGAATTTGTTTTGTAAATCAAAGTAGTGTAAGACACCACAATGTGCTGCCTGGGGTTACTTGATGCCAATGACCTTTCTTTGGGTGATGCCTGGGCGTTCCTATGAAACAACCAACAGGTGTATAGAGGAAAAAAGTGGTTCACAGTTGATAGCTCTCCCCTAATGATTTAATTTGAAATGTCCATCTCCATGACTCCAGTGAGTAATATGCCTCTATCTAAAAACCAGGGGGTGGGTGGAATTGGCAGCATTTGGAGACTAGTAACGTGGAGTTCCATCTATTCTGCCAATTGCAGTGTGGTGGACTTTTTTTTCCTCAAGGCTCCAGAAATGTGAGCAAGATTTTGTACCCCCTAGTGCCAATTTCTAACTCAGCAGTTGTACGCAGTCACAAACCGTCACGTCAGAGGGCTGCTTCTCGAAGAGATTTGCTGCTGCTCCAGTCGATTTTCCACTGGAGCAGCAACAAAATCAACTTGAATGGTGATGCTCTCCTGCGGACCTCATTGTGCTATTTGTGCTGATTTTTCAGTGCTGCTCACACTACAGGACCTAAATTACAGCACAAGCAGTGTGACACACATATTTTATGTCAGTTGGTGGATTTCCATGGAATCTCATGCAGTTTTTTTGTAGCTCCATGGAATTCTGCGGAGTGAAACCCTGAGTGTTGTATCCATCCATAGTAAAAACATGTAAAACAATTTTAAAACATTTTAGTTTTTAAAATAGGAATGACATTATTAGCAATTAAAATGTATTTAAAAATATTTTACATTTTCATAGATTCATAAGAAAATAGCTAATATTTTAAAAATGTGAAAAATATTAATTTGTGAAGATGTCATTTTATTTATTTTTTAGATTGTATATTTATTTTACAAAAATATTTCAATTTTTTAACAGATTTATGTTTTGCAAATTATGGGGTCGATTAGGATCGCGGATGGACTTGCGTCCGTCCGCGACCCCAGAGCAGGAGGGAATCTCCGCATGGCATGCGGAGTTCCCTCCTGTGCAATTAGGATGTGACCGCCACCCTGGCGGTCACATCCTCTATTTTTAACATTGCCGCGGGTGCAGCTTCAAGCTGCACCCGCGGCAATGTTAAAAATGCACGCATTGCATTTGCATGCAGAAAGAGGCAGGCACCGCGCGGTGCCTGCCGCTTTCTGCATGCAAATGCAGGGGGGTACCATAGGTACCCCCCATGTGCACCCCCCACACCCCCTTCACCTAGGGGGCCCGCAACGGGCCCCGCAGTGAAGTTCCGTATGCTTTTCCGCAGCGGAAAACCTGCCGCGGAAAAGCATACTTTACTGGCCATCCTAATATGGTGGACGGTGTCTGGAAGACACCGTCACCATATTAGAGCTTTTCCGCCGCGGTTGTAATCCGACCGCGGCGGAAAAGCTGCGGACGGAAACCAGGACCCACCAGCCATCCTAATCTGGAGGTGGGTCTTTGGTCAGTCCGCTGCGGATTTTCCGCATCCTCGGGGCCGGCGGTGGCTTCCGCCGGCCCCGAGGATGCGGAAAATCCGCAATCATAATGACCCCCTTAATATTTTAAAACACCCAAAAAAGTAAAAACTACAATATTAAAATAACAGATATTTAAAACAAACTTTTTGTGATGAAAAGAAATGGCTATCTAGTTACCATCGATATTCCCAACTTCAATATAATTGTACTAATGATATTGTGGCTTTTAAGTACCATTGATATTCTGCCATTGATATTAAGGATCCACACTATTACCTGAGGTTATCAGCTATTGACCCACAGCATATTTCATTATGCCTCAAAGACACTGTTTTTGTAGTTTCATTGAAGCATGTTATTTGTGGATAATTGCCCTTCCGTTGAGATGGGTCAAGCAGCTGGATTGCCTTTATATGTCACTTGTAACCCTATCCATGTGAACTCTTCTGTTATACTAATTTACTTGCATGGTCTTCATAGGTATCAGGGACTTTCTTTCTTTGCAAGTCTTGCAATATCGATATATTGGTAAACACAATAGGACTGGCTGCCTTTTGCTTGTTGGGTGTACTCTACAACACAACTGCCACCCACAACTTACTTTTTGGCTGACAATATTTCCTTTCTACACAACGTTTTTATCTTTGCACTACTTTTTGTCAGTCAAAATATTTTTGCAATTGCCCTAGGTCTTGGTCGGTTCTATAGTTTCCTGTCACAAAGTTTGCCTTTCAGAGGTGTCCACATGAATGGCTACCAGATTGAACATTGAAGAATCATTAATCATTATGAAGGGGTTGAATGAGAAAGATTTTCCATTTACACTTTGTTTGCTTACTACTAAATTCCTGAAGTAAACCAGGAGATTTTTCAACTTAAAAAAATAACTATCTCACATCTTCTCTCCCATTTCCATCTGCCTTAAGTCTTAGATAGAGGCATCAATTTCTGCATTGACAACCGTATTTATCTCATACTGGGTCTTACAGACTACCTTATTGGCAGGCTTCTCCTGACTTAGAACACTGTTGTTCACCTTTCAGTGGGCCTCTGTAAACACAAACATAGCTCTGTGGTATGTTGAATATTGCCATGGTTTCTTGTCAAGGACCCAATACAGTTCAGAATTGCATTCCTGGCTTTCAAATGCTGACAGAAAACCACTGCACTTTACCTTTCTGGCTCCCGCTCATGCTGCTCTTCTGCCCATTCTTTATGAATTAGCATTGAATTGCTTTTACTATGCCATTACTGTGCTTACATTTCATGGAGACACTGGAAAAGCAGATTTCCATTCTTGAAGACAAGACATGTCATTCTCTCAAGTATTATCTTTATGCATTCATAGTTGCAATCCAGAGCTGGATGCACAATACCCACCACTATCTTGAAAATTGCCTTGAGTCCTACTTACAATCAATAAGGGAAACACACACTTTATCTCAGTCTGAGAGGATCCAATCACAATGAGATAGGACATTTTTTATTTTGGAGAAGGATAGCACCTGCCTCCATGGGTTATTTTCATTCTGGGCACTTAATGTTATGTATAGTTCTGTTACTTTCATTCTGGGCACTGAATGTTATGGATATTTCTGTCTGAACTCCTGTAATTCAAACCTCATTTAAGCCTCTGTCTGTAACAGCCTTCAATTTATACTTTTCAAAAAAGGGGACATAACAGTCCTGGAGTGAGAGACACATGCCTATTGGTTATATCTGTTTGTAAATAGTTAGGTTTCGGGACTCAAAAGAGAATCCTGGAGTAAAAACATGACAAGAGTGATAATACAGATGGAGGTTAGAGAGGTTGATGGTTCCATTGATGATTGTAGTAGTAACTTTGCCAATGTATAATACACATTGGAATCTGGTAGAGCTCAGCACAGGGGAGGAATGGAGCAACCATGTTGAGAAAGAGATGGACGGATAACATTTTATCTGAATGCATACCTCCGAAACAGAAACTGAGATGCAATGCAACACAATACTGGAGGGTTAAGCACATGAATTGCAGTCCAATTCTCTGGAATGATACTACCAATAACTCATACATTTACCTTTTAAAAAGTCAAGCATGATGCACTTCCAAGAGAAAACAATCTGGAACACAGGAAGAGAAGAGGGCTTTGCTGTTTGGAGTGCTGAAGAATTCTTGACTGCATATAGAGAGAATCATCCTTATTTCTTTCTTGAATCTCAGGGATCACAATGTTACACTAAAGGCTAGGACATCTAGACCTCTGCTGACACCAAAACATACAAAAAAATCCCAATGCCAGAATTAAACTGACCATTTTGCTGTGATAATAAACTGGTGGTTTGGGAAGCCAACTATAATTGAACATCTTGGAATTGTATCTGAGGAAGTGTACTGAAGATTTGGATAGTTTTGTTATCATTATAGGATCAACATTTCAGGAAAGCTGGGTAATTCATCTGCATGTTAATATATCTTTTAGAAATATATTGATGAAAATAATATTTGCTGTTTATAGAAAGCTCTGTTTTTACAGCAAGAAATGCATTTCATATTTGCTGTGTTATATGCCCACTATATAGTGAAATATTGGGAAACATACCGGAGGAACCAATATTTATGTACATATGGGAATCAATAACTAATTGAATTCAAGGCAGCAATTCAGTTTAAAAATACTATTAAAAGGCTGGACAATATGGGTCTCCTTTTTTGATTGAATGAGACCTAGGTGTTTTTGTTCCACTAATCTCAATCTGAATGTTGACTCGATTCAATTCATGCTTTATTCGGTACATAAAGAAAAATCACCATAAAAGCACAATATTTGAGCAGCAACAATTCAATTAATAAAAATCACAATTCATAAAATATAAAAATGATATACATTATGGGGTCGATTCCGATTTGGGAAACGAATCCGTATGACGATTCGTAGTCGTAACCTTTTCCGTACGAATTGTACAAATCCGTCCCAATCGAGCAGTACGATCCGTTCCGAGAAAATATGTCCGAATCATTGCGAACCATACGAAAATGAAGGGTAAATCCGTATGACATTGACCCGCATAGTGAACCGTACGATTCGTTAAAATGCCCTACGACCCTCCAAGTACGATCCGGACCGGGGAATGAGTACGCGATTCGTATGGTAAAAGTCACGTATGAGCAATTCGTACGGAGGGCAACATTATCACATATGCACCGTACCCCTAAAATCAAGGGGTGTACGCACGGCTTGTACTCACCGTACGCCTACGACACTGGGGTGTACGAACCGTACCCCTACAGTCCGTACACCTACGATCATGGGGTGTATGCATGGGGACATACGCACCGTACCCCCAAAATCCAGGGGTGTACGCACCGTACCCCGATGCACCGTACCCCTGCAACCATGGAGTGTAGGCACCGAACCTGGAGGGGTCCGTTTTGTACGCATTATGAGGCGAAATCTGCTTTTACGGATGTTTTAACCCCTTCAGTGCTCATGACGAGCCCAGGCTCGTCATGCAGCACGGTGCTCGTGTGCTCATGACGAGCCTGGGCTCGTCATGAGCCCTGGAACGCTCACACGCGGGGCTAATTTCCCCGCTGTGCTGAGCGTTCCATTGCGCGGGCGGGTTCATGACGAGTCCAGGCTCGTCATGAGCACGCGAGCACTGTGCTGCATGACGAGCCTGGGCTCGTCATGAGCACAGCGGCGCCGTGCGCGGCCCCCTTCCCCCTGCACTGCGGGGAAATTAGCCCCGCAGTGAAGGGGTTAAGCTCCCTTAGAAAAAGAGTCGTACGGAGTGTTGTCGATACGATTCGTACTTGCTGGGTTGGAAAATGCAGCTTCGATCCGTACGGACATCGAGTACTGCGCACTCCGAATGCGATTCGTACGGATTAGTGAGTTGTACGATCTTCGGTACGATTCGTATGGAGAACTGCTTTGGGTACACATCGTACTACATCATAAGTTTCCGTATATCTATGTAAAATTTACAAAAAAGGATATAGTGCATACTTGTTTGTGCAGATCTTCCATCGCATTTAGGTAATTATTTCTGTTCCAATTTTTCATCTTTGGACATGCTATTAAAAGATGTAATATATGAAACCTTAACCTTGTTAGGTATAATCTGTGCTGTATATTTTTTACGGATAATAAATATATGGGTAAGCCAGACACAACCACCCCTTCATGATCGGAGACAACACTTCCTTTTAAGTTATCAACTCTATCTCTATCATTTATTGTATCACTTAAAAGTGGAGCCGATAGCTCTTTATGTACTCTTTATGTACTATATGATTTGCTGTACCTTGGGGGACTGCTAATAATCTTTCAAAGAATTAATTTTCTTGAGTTTGTAATGTACTACAATGTAATTGTAATGTATTTTGACTCCTTTGAAACATATATTACTTACACACTGAGAGAAAATAAATATAAGCATTTAAAAAATATATTCTTACTTATAATAGAGTGGGCAGTGTTCACCTGCATGTTTAATCTCTTTCCATACCAGGAGATATACTATTCATTTATTCTGTGCTATAACAATATCCAGATACATTAAAAAAGTATGAATCGCTTCTGTGAAATTTTACAATTGCAGATCAAAATACTGTTTTCTTCTGCTTTAATGAGTATCCAGAAAGTAGGCAATGCGAACGTAATATTTCCAGAACTGGCAGAATAAGCACAACTTGGTTAGGTCAGACATTTCAAATCTAGAGTAAAATCTCCAATTACTTTGTAAATTCATAAAGGAAATATGCTCTGAGGCCCTAAAGCATATATCTGGAGGTTCTATGTAAAAATCAAACAAGGCAGACCAAGCCTGACAATAGTGCATTGTCTCAAATTCAATTTGAAAAATGTTGTTCAGCTTCTGGTTAATGCAAAGTTAGCCACAACTAGGAGAGACTGAATACTTATATTACTATTCAGTAGCACTTCTTTGTTATGGTGTTTCGGTTGTATGACAGTATAGAAAACAAAAGTGTTGAATTACAGTAATATTGTATCAGAAATATTGTGTAAAAAAACACAGGGTCTATATATATTTTATGTAACATACAAAAATGTAATGCCAAAAGTGTGGAACAGAACATTATCAAAAAATACCGAGATTATTTTTTTTTAATTATATATCAAATTATTAGCAATTTAGACAAAATATTCCAATTGTAAATCTAAATACTTTTTAAAATAAATAGTTTTAATAAGTTATTTTATAAAAGTATATAAAGAATGTTAAAAACATATATTTATACACTGTTTTTTGTACATTAAACCTAGCAAATTTAAATGAACAAACATATGTATATATAAAACAACTAATATATCTAGCAAAATTTAAATATTAAAATAACATACAAAATAGTTAAATACTATTCTAAACTAAGTATTAAGAGAAAATACAAATACATAAATAATATGCTAACACTTAATACATAGCTAATATTAAGAGTAATTGAACAATACAGATCAAAAACATATAATAAAACACATAACATTTAAATTAATAACATTAATATAAAAAATGTAAAGAAAAGCATATGTTCAAAAAATTAACTTTAACATTGTATATTAAAAAATAAAACGCGTAAAAAACAGCAATAGCAAACATTATTGATCGAACTCCAAATTAAATAAAATAGAAAAAGTGTTACAACTTGGATGCATTATGTTTACTATTCCCAAACCAATGTAAGCAAAAACAGGGAAAGTGCTGGACTTACGAGGAGTTTTATTTACTATTTCCACTCCAATCTAAGCAACAATAGGGAAAGTATTGGACTTTGGAGAGGTTTGATGTAATATTACTACTCCAGTCTAAGCAATAAAAGGGAAAGTATTAGATTATGGAATGGTTATATTTACTATTCCGACTCCAATCCAAGCAACAGTGGGCAAAGTACTGGACTTCAGAGGTATTATATTTACTAACCCAGCTCTACCTCCAGTAACAGTAGGAAAAGTGTTGGAATTCAGAGGGGTTGGATTTACTACTCCCACTCCAATCTAAGCAGCAGTAGGGAAAGTGTTGGACTTCGAAAGGGCTTTAAATACCATTCCAACTGATAATCATTTAAAAAAATGTAAAGATCTAACTCGATAAAATTATTAAAATACATTTAAAACTAAAATATACACTATATAAATATAAAAAATTCGAAATGTAAAACAAAATTATTCATTAAATTAAATATTTAAATATATTCAAATAATAGTATTTTTCCTCTTCACTGCCCAAAAAACAACAAAGCTAAAAAATAAATGTAATTATAAATAAATAATAAAACATATCTCTTATAAATATTATTATTAAATATACCTATCAATAAACAATCAATACTTTGAATAAAATAAATAATTTACAGGATAAATATTCAATTAAAATGTGAATAATCAGTAAATGTTTAAATAATGTAAAAACAATTAAAATATGAAAATACCTTCCCACCCTATTCCCTTACAAACCTAACTGTCTGTTTCTGAAAACATTTCTAATTAAAATATAAAAAACTAAATATGCATTAAAATCGCAAAATAAACTATAATAATTCAAATAACATTTTTAAAAATGTTAAATATTTAATACCCAATAACATGTTCAATTTACATTAATAATGAATTAACACAAAAATCTGTAAATAATAATGTAATTAACTTCTCATCTTAGTCCCCTACAAACTCAACTATAAATTACTGATTAAATTTTCAAAAACAATACAATTAAACATTTAAAATGACAAACTATATTAGCAAAATCGTATAACAATTAGAATAACACTCAGAACATAGGTTGGAGTTAATGGCACTCCCAAAGTAAATTCGGAACACAAGTTGAGGTTAATGGCACTCCCAAAATAAACTCAGAACACAAGTTGGAGTTGTCACTCTCAAAATAAACTCAGAACACACGTTGGAGGTAATGGTGATCCCAAATTAAATTCTGAACACAGGTTGGAACACTCCCAAAGGTAAACTCAGTGCAAAGGTTGGAGTTATTAGCACTCCTGTTCAAAATATTTTATCAGGATTTTAGTAAACAAGACAAACAAAAAAAATACAGTGTTGGTATATATAGTAAAATAGCGTGAACACTAAAAAATTATCATAACAATATCAATGTACCAACAAGAAAATTACCATAATCATAGAAGCAGTAAAATTATTAAATTGAAAAAGGGAACAAACTAGTCTACTCCTCAAACATTAGCAAAACAAAGTGATTATTAGAAGCAAATTGTGTTAATAAATATATTATAAATATGTATTAGTATAATCTCCAATTGGTTTCCATAACTGTTGAAATGACAATGTATTTTCTAATGGTCCCTTATAAGATAATTGGGCACAAGATCTAATTAAAAAACATATAAAATGAATTGATATTGTTTCAGAGGATTTCCATTTGGAAGTAATGGATAATATAGTAATAGAAATAAGGAGATTAAAACGTTTATACTGGAGTTCCTATAAGGTGGATGAAGGAATGTAAGATTTACCAATAAGCATGCTGTAAGTGAGGGTCTCAGAAATAGGAAGTATTTTAACAAATATATCCCAAACATTCTTCCAGAATTGAGATATTACATTTCATTCAAAAAGCATATGTTTGAGAATCATCATAACATCTGCTATTCCAGTGGGGAGTCAATGAATTTAGTCTTAAATAATTTATAGGGGATCCATACACAATTGAATAAGTAAAGGCATTGGTTTAGGACAATGATACAGGAAACCATCTTGAAATATTGATGATCCATATTTGTCTCTACTCTTTTAACGAAAAATTTAAAGAAAGTTCTGCATTTCAAAAGGTGGATAAAAAGATAAGTTTAGTAGCATTTGTACAATGAAGTTTTTTTATAAAATTTGGAGACAGTATGTTGAGAGGCAGAAAAAGCTTTAATACAACTTAACAAATGTGGAGTCTTGGGGGTCTATTATGATTGCCCGCCACAGTAACAGCAAAAGGAATGACCATATGTGTGCCGGTCCCGTGATGCAGATTAGGATGAGCCCGCTACACAGGAGGGAGCATCCAGCATTTTTGACATTGCGGCGGGCGGTGCTTTCAGCAGCACCCACCGTAATGCAAAAAAGGCATGTTGTGCATCTGCATGCACAATGTGGCAGACACCGTGCGGTGCCTGCCACGTTGTGCATGCAAATGCAGGGGGGTACGATAGGTATCCCCCATGTGCACCCCCCACACCACCAACACCCTGGGGGCCCGCAACGGGCCCCCACATGCAGACACTGCATGCCTTTCCATTGCGCAAAGCCGTCATAGAAAAGCACATCACTGCTTGCATTATAATATAGATGGAAGTGTCTTGCAGACACCCCCACCATATTATACCCCTTTTCCGCCTGGTCAACTCGTCGATAGGTGGAAAACAAGCAGACGGTCTTTCTGTCCGCCAGGGTCCCCCCGCCATCGTAATATGGTGGGGGAAATGGGGGCAGTGGCGATCAGCCCGTTATTTTAATAGACCCCTAAATTTGGGATAGCATATTTGGATAAGTGTTAAGCAGTGTGTTTTAAAGAATTTCATCTTTAAGGGCTTTAGTATTGGGTGATATGTATTTGGCCTGTAGTTCAGAGAAAGATAATATAGCATAATTTTCATAAATATTCGGGAGAAAGAAAATGAAAGCCGAAATCCACAGTTTCCAGAATGTAATTGTACGGTTACATTTTAACCTAGGATCAGTAGCGGTCGGCAGTAGGTGTTTCTATAGGGCGGTGACGTGGGCAGGAGGAGGGGCAGGGTGGGGGGAAATAATGTATGGATTACGGAGTTTTACAGGTAAGTAAACATTTAAATACATAAAACGAATTTCGTTGCGCACACTGCATCATCAAATGTGATGCAGTGCGCGCAACGAAATTCGTTTTATGTATTTAAATGTTTACTTACCTGTAAAACTCCGTAATCCATACATTATTTCCCCCCACCCTGCCCCTCCTCCTGCCCACGTCACCGCCCTATAGAAACACCTACTGCCGACCGCTACTGCCTAGGATTATGCCAAAGGAAGATCATTGTAGAATCTGAAATACACAATGAAAAGGATGCATCAAAATCAGTAATAATCAATTTAATAGAAGCAATGATGAGGGAAGATTAAAAAAGTTTATTTGATTTAGACATGGACAACAGTGACGAGAGAGGAAATGTTGACACTAAATTGCGCTCAGTCATTAACCATTTAGGAGAGTAGCTAGGGTCCAAACATGTGAACCAAAGTTAACCTTGTTTTAAGATAAATGCTTTATGGTTTTAAAAAAATCGGGCATACAAAATCCTCCATTTAGTTTAGATAATTTGAGTTTAGTGTAAACAACATGAGGGGGTTTGTGGTTCCATATAAATTTTAAAAATAAGCTTAGCAATTTTTTTGTAGACTGATAGAGGCAATTGTATAGGGATCATAGACAATGTATAGAAAATAATTGGGGCTAATACCAGTTTAATGGTTTCAAGTTTTCCCCACCATGATTAATGTCGAGTGGACCACTGCAATTTTGGTAAATAAAGTCACAATTGAGAGTGACAGAATGTTTTGAGGGAAGTAAAAAGAGTATACTTAAATATTTGAGTGTCTCTTTTTGACAAATAATTTCAGTATTGTCTAGTATTGAAGGAGTGCAAAAAAAAAAGAGGTGACAATAGATAGCCTTGTTAGGTTCCTTGTCATGGCTGGTGGTGTCTGATAGACACCGCCAGCCATGTTAGAGCTTTTCCGCCGTGGTCGGAAGGCGACCGTGGGGGAAAAGCAGCGGACGGAAAAAAGATCCCCCAGCCATCCTAATCTGGCGGGAGGTCTTTTTTCTGTCCGCAGCGGTTAATCCGCATCCTCCGGGCCGGCGGTGGCTTCCGCCGGCCCGGAGGATGCGGATTAACCACAATCCTAATGAGGCCCTTAGTTTCCATTCTTAAGAAAATGACAAAACCCAGGCAAAACTTCTCAAAATGACAAAATAAATTAGGTTAACATTTTTCAACCCAGTGCAGCAGCTTGTGGGAGGAAACCCAGGCCGAAGCTTCGCCCTCTCTGGGTGTAGGACCCGGCCTCCCTGACATTAACTCTGGAGAAATCTGGAGGAACTCTCGGAGGAGGAAAGCTGGGAGTCAGAGAAGGTCTAGAAGCTGCAAAACTCACCTCAGCTAACAGGTATGCAGGGCTTCTAGCAGGAAATGGGTTAATCCTTCATAATTTGGCTTAATTAACTCGTCGTACAGACGGGTGAGCCAGAGCCGAAATTCAAACCGTAATCTTGAATCGCCCGGTTAAGCGTCTCCGGTATTAGCACTCCCAAAGGTAAACTCAGTGCATAGAATTAGGTACATGATTCATATCAAACACTCGGAAAAGCTTCCTCTTGGAAACACTGTTCATTCAGATAAACACAGAAATAAGTCTTTAGTCTCTGAGAAAGCAGTTCAAGTGCCAAGGTTGTATGGAGGGGTTTGGAGTAGGAAAACATAAGAAGCACTGGAGTAAATCACAGAATGAGTGTGAAGGAAAAGTCTATAGTCTTTTATGACGTTGGGGCTCAGTCCTGCTAACTACTATCAGAGTATTAGTCTGCACTAACCTGATATCAAGTACTTAGCCTAGTTTTTCCACTTCACTGATGTTCGATGAAGATCTCTGAGTCTTGGTCTAGGGAGTTGTAGGGGGTCCGGAAAAGGTTGAAGGAGGAAGAGGTTGAGGGAGCTGGAGCCATGGAACCAACGGTTCACTATGGACTTGAGGGAGCCTTTGGAGCTTTTTTGTTCTGCCAGGGAACTTCATGGGGAGTGGGAAGGGTGATGCTTGTTCTGCAGGTAGTGTAAGCCAAGAAAAGACTCTCCGTTGGTAGGGGTTCTACACACCCTTTTGAATGCTCAAAATATGCAGCTAGGTAACGTGTGGCAAGTGGGGCACATGGGGCACACAGCCTTCTGGAAGGTTCTCGAATCTTGGAGGAAAAACACGTTAGTACACTTGCTTTGATCTTACAGTAAGGGCAGGTGCAACATGAACATCGGAACCAACAACAGGAAACAAATGCATCAAATGTGCATGATGGAATACAACACCATGCCTTAGTAACAGTTAGTGCAAGGCATCCTATCGGCTCATGGGATACTGGGGGAAGCATGCAAAGACGCAAAGGGAAATCACATCAAGGCACTAGTAAAACGTAGGTGCAAAGAACTCTATTAGTTCATGGGTCTTGGGGTGAGGGATCAATTGCACAGGAATCGCAGGGTTTTGGGCATGTGTGCAGGGGTGCAAATGAAATGGAATCACAAGGGTCCTGGGGAAGCATTGGGCATGAGGGTGATGTGGAGCATCAGACATCAGGGTGCTGAGGAAACCTCATTTTTGAGGGCTGCTGGGAAAAAATAAAGTATGCGGAAGTTGGGGGAACATGTATCACGAGGATGTGGGGAAACCTCAGTCACGAGGTTATAGCGTGCATAGAAAGTCATAGGCGTAAAGCAGCATGAGCACTGAACGCTAGATGACTACGCAGAGAACTCAAGAGGGGGTTGTGAAAGAGAGGGAGCAGGAGGGGGTCACAACAACCACTTTCCATCAAAGGGACAGGTGCTGCTTTCTTTAAGAAAAGATGTTTCCCATTTAGAAGGATATTAGGGGGAACACGCGCTGGTCCATTCGTCCACAGACTTCTACCCCTGGGTGAAACCAAAATGATTACAGTGGTGATGCTGTCATTCGGGAATAGCTTCCCCTTTGTAAATCAGTTACCCAACTCATGCCGCATGAGTACAACTGCATTTGCAAACCATCTGTTAATTTCATTGCAAATCAAAAAGAGGATGGGCACACCCCTTTCCTATTCCAATCTCTTTGCAATTCGGAATAATTCAAAAAAATATTTTATGTACTGGAAAAGATTTTCCGGCTTGCAAGGACTCTATAGTACATTGTTATTTCCTGATTTACATTGTAAAGCCTGTGATATTGTTAGTCACAGGCTTTGAGACCACGAAACAGTGTCACACATCAGGCTCCCCAGCCTGGTGAAATCTGAGAGATGACACATCTGCACATCTTACTATTTGGAGCCAGCAGATTCGCTCAGAATGAAAATGCCAGGCACTGCCACATTCAGTGTTTTGAATCCCAGTAAGGCACCCTTGCACTTCTATTCTACTGAGGTAGGTAAATTGAGTAGCAAGAAATTTCATGACAGTGACATCTGATATCTCTTAGAAAGGAACAATGTGTGGTAAAAAACACTATATAAAAATATTATTTTAGAAATTAAAGAATAACCAATTTAGCAAATCAGGAATGTTTCTATGAACAAGTAAAAAAACAGAGGCGCTCAAAAAAGATAATGCTTGGCACCCAGAGATCAGACATCTTAACTAAACTGCAAAAATGGTATAATATATTAAATCCGTCCCTATTTTTGCGGTGGATTTAAAAATATTGATGACATTTGGATCACTGATTACATTAACTCAATCAATCATATGTTTTTCATATTAGACTGTATGATAGCAGACTACAAACTTTCTGATGGCCCACCATCCACTGTATCCCTTTAGAGTTTAATTTGGATTGCTGCTACTACTGGAGACCAAGGTGGGCATGGCCCCCCTCCATGAGCCATAAGAATTCCCGGGAACCCCCCTCCATGGGGCCAAATACATTAATATTAGGTGAGGGAAGGGCATGGCTGGCCACCCAGAGCCCTGATAGGCGCCGGGGACACCATCCCCCGGGGACAAATTTTATTTAAAAGGCAGAGGGGACATGCAGACTCCCTTCCCAAGCCATTTATAGGACACAGGATTCCTTCCATTGGCTAAATTCTATTTATAAGTTAAAAAAATAATCAGGCCTACTCCTTTAAATAAAGGAGAGGGACACACATGGCCATCTTCCCCAGGCCATTTTCGGACCGGGGACACCATCCACCAGGACACAGCATGATTATTAGCAGACGGGAGCATTTTTGACATACCTGCCTGCTGGTAGCAGACACGTTGTTTGCTCCCGCTTGGTGAGAGATTAGAAAAAGCTCCTGCTAAGCGAGAGCAAGCACAGGTTTCTCCGCCCGCGATGCTCAGGCAGGGGAATTGCTATATCCCAAGGGTGGGATCCCTGGGACATAGCCTTTGAGCCACCCTGGGGGATGAGATCCGTGGGGGCCATTAATATCTCAGGGAGGGGTGCCACATAGCCCCTTCTCCTTTTAGTCATATTTCAGCCCTGGTAGTTGGCTCCCTGGGCCCTTTTGAGGCTTGCAGATGGGGCCGAGTATCCTCCTTCTAATTTATACTATGGTTGGCACTGGGGAAGGACTTCCCAGGGCTTCTAATGGCTCAGTATTAGAAATGTGTTTTTTGGTTGGCTAGGGTATGCACCTAAGCGAGGCAGACCCACCACTCTAGTCAGGGTAAGTAAGTTACATACCAAAGATAACCTGTGCTCAGCCCCTTGGTAGCTTGGCACAGAGCAGTCAGGCTTATCCCAGCGGGGTGCACAGTCAAAATATTGATTCCAAATTATCGACCAACATTAATATTGAGTTAAAAATATCGAAGGTGAAGAATATTGAGGTCAAGAATATCGTTGGACAGAATATCGACCCTAAGGTAAGTAATATCAATTTTTTTATATCGATGTAAGTAATATCGAAGTTAGTAATATCGATATCAATTATATCAATGTTAGTAATTTCGATAATTGTTTGTTGTTATTTATTATATTATGTATTTTATATGTATGTGTTATATGTTTTTTGTTAAGTATTTTACTTGTTTTAAATTATATGTGTACTATTTTTTATATATTAAAAATGTTATATTTAATTTAATTTTATGTTTTAGTACTGGAGCGGGTTGTGGATTTATAGGGGAATAGGGTGGGAAGTACTTTAATTATAGTAAATAATTATTAATTTTTAGTAATTGTAAATTAATTTGAATTCATTTTTGTGTTTAAATTCTGTAGTGGGTTGTGGGTTTATAGGGGAATTGGGTGGTAAGTAATTTAATTGTAATTAAGTAATATTTATTTTTAATTGATATTGATAATTTTTTTATTTATAATTGAATATTAATTGGTAATTAATTATTGTAATTGTGAATTATTTTTTTAATTGGTAACTAAGGGTTGTGATTGGTAATTACATTTTTTAATTGGCAATTATTTTTTTAATTGGTAATTAAGGTTTGTTATTGGTAATTAATTTTTTTAATTGGTAATTCTTTCTTTTAATTGGTAATTACGTTTTGTAATTGGTAATTAAATTTTTTAGTTGGTAATTACATTTTTCAATTGATAATTCATTTTTTTAAATTGGTAATTGATATTTTTGATTGTTAATTACTTTTTATTAATTGGAAATTCATTTTATTAATTGGTAAATAATTTTTCATTAAAAATATTTAAAAAATAAAAACATTGTTTTCCATTTTTTAATTGTTAATCAAATTTTAATTATTAATATGTTTTTTGCTTTGAAAAATATTTTAGTGTTCAATATTTAATATTTGGTCATTTATATTTCTTAAATAAGATTTATTGGTATTTATTGTTAATTTATTGTTAATTAATTATTCAATTGTAATTATGTTTTTAGTAATTATTAATGGGTATTTGCAAATGATGTAGAGTCATTTAAAAATTAATTTTTTCATTTTATTTACAACAATTATTTATAAGTATGTTATATTTAACTTCTACGCTATCCAACGCTTTCCTTTCTGTTGAACTCTCTGGAGTGGGAATAGTAATTTTTACCCCAACGCTAACCAATGTTTTATGTGGTAAATGTCCTCTCTATTGCTCTCCTGGGTAGACTGTTCTATGACATCATAGAATGCCTGGGTGTCCCTCTGGCTCTCAGTGGCTCTCTATAGCTTACTTGGCAGTTGGTCATCTGAGGCTGAGCTGCCAACAGCTGGCTCCTGGTGGGGTTCTACTTTCTACTCTTGTACTTGTCATCTTGGAAGAAACTACTAATAAAGAATCCTACATACACAGTGGACTGTGCATCTTCCTTTACTACAGTTTGGCGACGTTTTAAGAAGGATGAACCTACGTGTGAAATAAGGAAGCTTCTACAGGAAAGGAACTAAAGACATTTTGGTATTGCTTCTACAAGGTAAAGAACTAAAGACATTTTGGAATTTTAATTAAGCTGAAAGGTAACGCCCGGCTGACCCCACCAGTGTCCTGTTTCATCTTGGACAGCCTGCACCTGGGCGTTTGTTTGTGAAGGACTCAACTGCTTTGAAGGTAAATACTGTCATCTTGCCGTCATCTGGTTTATTTCCAGCAACAAAAACGTTTGAGACTCAGCTGGCCTGATCACCCTTCTGTATCTCTTCGATTTGTTTTTTTTTTGAGCCTTGACAGTATGCTCACCTCTTATCCCAAGAGCATTTGATGTGCCTGCTTTCACGCAATTAACCAGCGCTAGCAGTACCCTTCATAACAACTACCTTCGAGTTAAGGACCATCTGTGAGTCTTTCTTCAGTAATCAAGTGTCTCTACCCTGTGTGTGGAAAAGGGTCTTCAATTTAGAGGCATTCTGTTTGCACTCATGACATGTGCTTCAGTTTCTGAGAGGTGTAAAACGGCATATTTAGCTGTCTACAACGATATAACAGTAGTTCTTATTTGAGGAACAGTCTCTATGGTGAGTTCTTGTTTTTTTTTATCGTTTTACCACTCCAGAACTCGCTACTATCTGCTTTTAAATCTTGCACTTCGCTGGCTGAATGTACTGTTGCTTGGCAACTCCAGTGTGTAAGCTTTTTGAAGAACCGGTAGTATTTAGCAGCCCGTAAATACAGGGCTGTTGCAGCATAAGCCTACTGTATCTCTGTACTTTACAAGTTTGTTCACTCACCATACTTCACATCGTTGACGGTTGGCCGGCAGCGATCTTCTCTGTTTCCTAGCTACCTTTCAACTGATGACGTCCTTGGAATGCATCTGGGAGTTAGCGAAGCTCCCTGACGTCCGTCTTCTCCGTGATTTCTTTTCTGCAGTGGACGTTTTTGTGCACGCTTCAGCTGTGAGCCACCCTGCACTGCGTCAAGTATGCGTGCCGCCATTTTGTTTTGGTTCACGCTATTTCCTCTACAATGCTTCTGATTGTCGGACATCTGACGCAGCAAGGGATTTATTGTACAGTATGGTCCCTAATTTTAACGTGACATGCACCGCATGGAGAGAGTGCAGAACAATGGAACTTTCCACTTCTACATTTCAGAGCGGGATTCGGTGCCGTCCGCGAAGAGCAGCGCAGCATGATCCCGGGTGAGAGTTCGCTCACCGGAGCTCAAGCATTCTGTTCTTTTGCTTCGTTTTTTTTTTTAATCTTTTCTTATTTTGTGTGGGCGTGTGTGTGGCATAGTCACTTGTTCTGTTTGCTTTATCTTTGGCAACTCTTTGGAGCGTTTTGTATACTATGTGGTCAGGTCAAGTTTTTTTTTTTTCACCTGTGTTTCAAAGGGTCATTTGTGTGTTTCTAAGCAAAACGTCTGGACTTGTTGTGTTCACGTCAAATTACAGTATGTATTTCAGTGGTACTGTGTGTTTACTCACTTCTTACCCTACGGTGTACCCTCCTTTGAGGATGTTGTGTGCTTGTGGGTGGTCCATGCCCATTTTTGTTTCCTAGGGTCATCTCTAACTTTGTGGTGTACCCTATCTTGGGCGTGTTGTAGTTTTGGCTTTAAAAGGTGATTAGTGTATTTTGTCTTGTACTCTTGTTTGGTCACGTTGTAGTGCTTGTGGGTAGTCAATGCCCCAAGGGAAGTTGTGTTTTTAGTAGGTGGTGTATTTGTGGGTAGTCAATGTCCACTTCCCAGGTTTTCTACCCTGCGGTGTACCCTACTTAGGGGAAGTTGTATTTTAGGTTGGTGGTGTATTTGTGGGTAGTCAATGCCCATTTCCCAGGTTCTTTACCCTGTGCTGTACCCTACTTAGGGGAAGTTGTGTTTTTAGTAGGTGATGTATTTGTGGGTAGCCAATGCCCACTTCCCAGGTTCACTATCCTGCGGTGTACCCTTCTTAGGGGATGTTGTGTATTAGGTAGGTGATGTGTTTGTGGATAGTCAATGTCCATTTCCCAGGTTTTCTACCCTGCGGTGTACCCTACTTAGGTGATGTTGATCTTTTGTGGGTAGTCAATGCCCCGGTTCACTTCTTTGGTGGGCTATACTTTTGTGTACCCTACTTTGAGGTGGTTGTGATTTTAAAGGGTTAGTACCCTGTGTTTTTTTTTGCTGGAGTTTGTTAAACATCATTTATTTTTGACACTCTGCTTCTATTTAAGTCTACCTGCCTGAGATTCGTGGCCAAGGGTTTCATGTCGGTGTGACTTTGTAAGAAGTTTTACCATTTTCTTCACTGTCATCTTGTTTTGAATAGGGTTTGTGTCTACGCTCGCCTTTTTTTATCTGGGTTTTTAACCCCTTTTGTGAGCATGACCACCTTTCTTTGCTACTTTGATTATCTTCCATTTTGAACCATGCTTTTACTCTAAGGGAAGGGGATGTGGCATATAGTAGCATTTAGTTGTTTTTGTTTATTTATAATCTAGCATGTTATTGTATCTGTTCATGCTAATGTTGTTTCATGCAGTACTTGTTGCCTTTAAAGTACTTTGCCGAGTTGTTTCTTTTTCTGTTCTTTCTCCTTAAGGGAAGAGGATGTGTGGTAAATGTCCTCTCTATTGCTCTCCTGGGTAGACTGTTCTATGACATCATAGAATGCCTGGGTGTCCCTCTGGCTCTCAGTGGCTCTCTATAGCTTACTTGGCAGTTGGTCATCTGAGGCTGAGCTGCCAACAGCTGGCTCCTGGTGGGGTTCTACTTTCTACTCTTGTACTTGTCATCTTGGAAGAAACTACTAATAAAGAATCCTACATACACAGTGGACTGTGCATCTTCCTTTACTACATTTTACCTACTGTTGCACTTTCTGTATTCGGAATAGTAATTTTTACCCCGATGCTATCCAATGTTTTCCCTACTGATGCACTCTCTGGAGTTGGAATAGCAATATTTACCTCAATGCTTATACAACGGTTTCTCTACTATTGTGCTCTCTGGAGTGGGAATGGTAATTTTAAGTTCTATGCTATCCAACATTTTTATTAATGTATTTTTTTTACTTATGGATTTTGAATAGTATTTTTATTTATTTCGTTATTTAATTTTTTTGTATAAATTTAGATAATGTAGTATATAATTAATTTTAAAAATATTAAAGGTATATTTCATTTTTGTAATTTATTAAAGATAATTCTTTACTTTTTATTTATGTATGTTTTATGTTTGTAAATGTATTTGTAATTTATATTATTTTTTATTAGTTTATAAATTATTAAAATAATTATTACAACGTATTGTTAAGTGCGTATATTTTATATATTTTCTGTATATGTTTAATTAATTTCTTATTATTATATATGTATTATTTATTAATTTTAAACATTGTTAGATATGTTTAACTATGTTTATTTTATTTATTAGTGTCATTTACTTTATTTTACATTTATATTTTTACAGAAAATAAAACTATATTTTTAACATTGATATTTTTAACATCTATATTTTTTTCTCGATATTTTTGTACTTACCATGTTGTAGGTAGGATGTCGATATTCTTGCCTTTGATATTTCTGCATCAATATTTCTGTAGGTCAATATTTTCAACGTCGGTATTTTGTCAGTGATTCTCCCAGAGGCAATGTGTAAAGCATTTGCACAACACACTCACACCAGTAAAACATAGAATACACCAAAAAGAGGATCCACACAGGGTTATATATAAAAGTATAGAATATATTGTACACATAACATAGACCAAAACAACATAATCATGAAAACAGTCCATACAATGCCAATCCTGAGTCAGTACACATTATCCTGACAATGCAAGAATTAAAATGAAATACATCTTAACATCAGGGCATGAAATGCAGTAGTTAGGTTAGGGAAAACAAATAAAATGGTATGCATCATGGATACTGGGCATACCATGCAAATCCTGGGGTAGTACTTGTTATCCTGATAATTCAAGGACCAAAATGACATACATTAGTAAACGTCTTGCAAGCAATACAAAACGATTAGGGTAAAACACATAAACCTGCAAGGAACTCATAGGTATAGTGCCTCTGTGCTTCTATTACATGTTATATGGTAGTATAGTGAGCCCAATGAAAGAATGACATGCAGACATGAAAGTTCACAGAGCATAGAATACAGCAGGAAAACCATATTCTTCACAGTATAGACACATGGCCAGTGGGACCCCTGCATTCCTTTTAGCAGGGTTATGGTAAATTGGATGGCCTTAACTGAGAAGAATGACTTTATGAAACAAAGTAGATGTCCGGGTCCTTGCGTACCTAATATATGTACTACAGTGATTTCCCGATCACTGGCTTCTGGAGGGGAGGAAATTTGCCTAGGATACCTTGCAACTGAACTATGGCCCACGAGGTACTTTTTACCCGGTACAGAGGGAGAGGCACAAACTGCAGGTTCCAGCTGAGGGACCTCGATAGGACCCCCACACATAGGGTAGATGACTGCAGCTGCCTGTGAGCACTCAGTGTAGCTGTCAACGATCCAATGCAGCCCAGCCCCCTTTTGCAGAAGGCATTCTCTCTCCCCTCCAGCACTGTACCAGGACGGAATGGAAGTCACGTGGGTAGTCCTCTAACCCCCCAGGTTTCCAGCAGCATCAGAATGCTAATGGGCCTACCCAGTGGGGACCCATGTTGCTGACTCCGGCAGTCCCTGTGGTTGGAGCAAGACAGCCCAGATGCACCACTGCTACCAGGGCAACATGTCTTCCTTTGTGATGCGGTTCTGAGACTGAGCACACATGGTAGGGGCAGCGCAAGTCATGGCTGGCAGTATTAAGAGGCAGGCTAGCCCGGTAAGTTTCCACGATCCTCCAGCTGGCGTGTAGTTTGGAGTTCTCACACAGGCGCGACAAGGCTGAGAGGAAGTTCCACGCCCCCTCTTTTCCTCATGCAACTGGAAAGCTGAGTTTCATGAACTACTATTAATAGAAAGTTCTATTACTTTAATTTGACTTTGAGTTTTATGCTCCTTTGATCTCACTCTTTTCTTTAAACTTGAACTCTTCATGGGTTTTACCAACTCAAAAATGCTGATCTAAACTTTTAGAAGAAGGTTTTATTCCTTCATGGAAAGCAGATTTGCAAGCCCCTTGCACCTCATTTACGCCACCGTTGCGTCACTTTTGTGATGCAGTGGCGGCGCAAATCCTGCGCCATGGTGCGAGGTACTTACAACGTGACGCATCTGGGAGATGCATCACGTTGTAAAACTCTGCGCCACATGTAGGTGTTACTGCGCAGGGAGGGGCGTTCCGGCGCAGGAACGCCTCCTAAAAGTGGCTGAGTGAAATATACAAGATTTCACTCAGTCACTTTTAGGCTCATGCTGCGTCAAAACCCTGCGCCTGCCTGGAGCAGGCGTAATGATTGACGCAGCATTAACTAGATAGGGCCCCCAGAGCATTGCTGGAGCTGCGTCGCGCTTGCGACGCAACTCCAGCAATGCGCCACTCTTACAGCACAGATGCGTCACGCATCTGTGCCGTTTTTGCCCCATGGTGCGCCGCATTGTAAATGCGGCGCATCCATGATGGCGGAGCTGTGGCTCACAATAACTGGCGCATCCCTGCTGATTTGCAGGGCTGCGCCAGTGATTGTAAATATGCCCCTTGATGCCTTATTTGTCTATTTGAATCTAACCAAACATTTTAATGAGATTTCTGTAAACTTACTAAAGATTCATCGACTAATAACAATAAAGAAAAAGGTAATTACTAATCTTAATGAGAATAAAGCTTTTAAAATGTATTTAAACTCTCATCATTGACTGAAATTGTATTTATAATTTGCGTGTAATGTCGACATAGCTCTTTGATTCAAAATATAGTGGCAAAGATCTGTCACCTTAAGAGAGGAGAAACCAGAGCAGGAATGGAACTTAACCCTGTAGGTGATGACAATTGAAAAGGTGAACCATATTATTTACTTTTGGCCCCAATCCTTGCTATCACTAGATTTGTAATCTGGATTTGACTACTCATGTCTCTATAGTCGCAAGTTCTAGTTTGTTTTCAGTTGAAATGGTTATCATCTGTCCATTTATTTATGATATCATGCCCTCCATGTGACAAATACATTGGTTCAATCGCAACTGGATTATGGAAATACCAGGTAGCTACCTGCACCAAGTAAATGTATAGCCCGCCTCCAGCTCAGATGAAAGCTGGCAAGCTCAGTGGTGGCTCCTCCGCTAAGGCGGAGGAGAGTCACCCCCCTGCTCATCTGAAAAAAGAAAATGATAATAACGTACTGTTATTATCGTTTTATTTTTTCTATTGAAGTCTGTGGCTCTCTGGGTGGGACGGTCTGGACAGAGCAGGGGGGAGTGGTTTGTACTCCTTATGTGTGCTTTACTTCTTGGCTGAGCCACCAGTCATGGGCACTTTGCATTTTCCCCACCAGGCTGCCTTACACAGCCTGGTGAGGAACATGCAAAGCCTCCCAGTCCCCGTCTGAGCGCCGAACAACGAGGCTTAGACCAATCACAATGCTGCATTGCAGTGTTTTGATTGGTTTATGGGAGCCTGGCTGCTTCCAGCTCCTTCATAATACCGCTGCCCACCACTCCCATCTGGTAACAGCTGCTATTAGACAAGCCCATCTATTAACTGGCATGAAAAGGTTTACCTTTGTCCCTAGCACCAGGTTACTCATTTTTGGAGTAATGACGTGCTTTAGAAATATTATTCATTCATTCTAGTACCCTGAAACAGCTGCACTGGGTACCAGTTTGGAATTGTATACTCTTTTAATCCATGGACTTTGGAATACCCTCCCTGACAACCTTCGATTTTCTCAATCATATTCTGAGTTCCGTAAAGGTTTGAAGACCTGGTTATTCATCAGAGCGTTTGAGGTCTAACTGCTGCCTGTTCTGTGTTGAACCGTTCAGCGCCATGAAACCTTTCTGGTAAACGTGCGCTCTATAAATCCCCCCAACTTCAACTTCATGGACGATGTACACTGATCTATCCATCAAGGCACACCAGAAGAAATGGCGAACAAATCCGATTGGTATGAACCAAATGCATCTCTGCGATATGAGCATTGCTCTTCTAACTGTACCTAAATCTCGCCCAACCCACTTATGGGGGCAGATCTTTTATCAGTTCTAACCCAAAATTAGCAATTTTCTATCACTGAGTCTTTGTTGTCAACACTTTTTGTTCCAGTTTGGAACATTTATTAAAACCAATCCAATTAATCCATAACAGCAAACCTAATTTTGCCATTTTAATCATTAGCATACAGTACACAGTCTCCTTCAATGCCAAGAAGAGATAAGGAAATGTTGCGAAAAATAATTGAAACTATCATAAATTAACATAACCTCCGGACGTACACAACACTCTAATAAAGACTTCACATTTTTTATAGATGTTACGGAAAAACAGTTTTAAAAGACAATATTTAGAGAAGTGAGCTAGTTACAAGGTTCGTATAAATACCATTGGGTAGATGCATCAACGTTGTCATTTGCGATTCCTTATTTGCGAAAAATAAGGAATCGCAAATGGCAATGCATCATTTATTTCGCAATTTTATTGAGATTCGGTAAAAATCGCAATTTTTACCGAATCGCAATAAAATTGCGAGTTTCAAATAGCGAATTCGCAATTCCCATTCATTCATATGGGCTGAAATGCCCATAGGAATGAATGGGAATTGCGAATTCGCAATTTGAAATCGGAATTCAACAAAGCATTTCAAGGGTGGAGAGGGGGGTCCAAATGACCCCCCCCTGCACCCATGAAATGCACTTTTACCTGTAAGTTACATACACACATGTCCTAAGGACATGTGTGTCTGTAACTTAACAGTTTAAAAAATGCATTTTTGTGCGTTTTTAAACAATTTTGCAAATTACCACGAGGTTCAACTTCGTGGTAATTTGCACTTGCAATTTGTAAAATCTCAAATGTTTTGAGAATGATACATTGCATTTAAGGAATCGCAAATTTGCGATTCCTTAAAAGCAATCGCATTTTTGGAATTCGCTAAAAATAGCGATTTTCCAAAAATGCTTGATGCATCCCAGAAACCAATTTAGGAAGTGCAAACAGCCGATTTGTGCGATTTGCACCATTTGCACTTCCTAAAAAGGTTGATGCATCTAGGCACATATGTTTTGTGCATATATATGATGTTGCATTCAGACTTTGAAAATGTTGACTTTTAGTTTGCATAATAACCTAGCTGCACTTGTAGGGGCATATTTATGACAATTGTTGCGCAGGGCAGCGCAGCAAGTCACCATGCTGTGCTTCTCTGCATTGCAGGGAAAGGGCAGGAATACAACATATGTATCCAATGCAGTGCAATCCAGTCCTTTTCCCTTGCACTGGGGCCGTTTTGTCCGCCTAGAGCCAATGCAGGCACCCTTAACCCATGGTGCACTGTTGTCGGTGTTGCATGCAGGATTGGTTTTGTGCAGGAAATGTTAATTTCCTGCACAAAAACAATCACAAGAGTCTTTTCCCTCTTTCTATGAGCGCTGCAGAATGCAGCAAACGCAGAAAGATGAAAATCGAGGAAAAATAATGATATTTGTCCTTGTTACGCCTCTCCTGGGAAGGTGTATATTTTTTAAAATGCGTCTAAATCCATGGATGTTGCATTGGAACACCCGCTCAACACCCATGGAAATGCCTCCCTGGCACAGAGTAATTTTATGCAGCATTTTGTGCTGCGTTACATTACTCGAGATTCATTAACTCCTTCCATGCTGATGACAGAACCGCTCCGTCATCAGCTACGGTTGAGCTGTGCTGATGACGGAGCGGTTCCGTCATGGCCCGGCCGCCGCGCCTGCGCGGCGCGTTCTATTGAGCGGGGCGGACAAAGACGGAACCGCTCCGTCACCAGCACAGCTCAACCGCGGCTGGTGACGGAGCGGTTCTGTCACCAGCATGCGGCCGCCGCGGGGCCGCCCCGCCCTGATAGCGCTGCGGCGGAATAGCCGCCGCAGTGAAAGGGTTAAGAAACGCAGAGCCACACAAGGTGGCCTTGCCTGGCTTCATAAATCTCATTTTACATTTGCGTGCGTGGTGCAAGAGAGACACAAAGGGGCTCGCTCATAAGTATGCTCCTCAGTACATTTGTGCACATGGACTAGTCCTGTGTGTCGGATTTTGTCGGCTACATTTCGTCGTTTTTTACATTTCGTTTTACAAATTCAGCTTCACACCCAGCTCAATGACTGGGTGTCTCCTGGGATTGTTCCTGAAGCCAGAGCCTTCATGAGATCGCTGTTTAAGGAAAGCTTTGCTGATATTTTATCCAGAAAGTGATGTCATTCATTTAAAGCAGCAATCATTTTAACAGGCAGAACTAAAGCTTTCCAAAGAATTGCAGCAAAAGAGATCTTGTAAGGGTTCCCATGTGAGTTTAGAAGTAAAATTACCATTTTTACTTTGGCAGATTGGATATAGGGCTAAAGAGCACCAGTGAAGGATAGATGAGGAAATCGCATTTAATGTTTCCAAATAGCATTTGCTGCTGAACTCATAGTTTTCATGTTTCCAGGTCCTAGGTTTTGTGAGGGAAACTTAAACGAAAAGCAATTTTGTTTTCATACAGTTGCTAAGAATTGTTTGCAGCACCTTTAATAAATCGAATCTGATGTTTTATTAAGGCAGTATGTTTTCAGTCCCAGTTCAGAAGATAAGTTTACAATTTCTGCAACTCGCACGAACTTGAGTTGAGAATTTGAACATATGACTTGCTGGAACAAAAAAAACTCAAAATCTGTCCAAATTGGCTGATCTAAGGGTTGTAAGGAACCGAGATTACCTCGGTCAGGTTTTCCATCGCTCCTTACCTTGTACGACACTTCAAAATATACCCTTTTTATCTGAACTATTATGTCATTATTCCATCCAAAAGATAATAAGAAAATACTGTGCGTTTTGGACTCAGTTAACTTTTTAGTGAGGTGTAGTTAGAGCATCAGTGGGAGCAAACATCCAGAGCAAATTATGCAATAGAAAGTGATTCATTTATACTGCTCAACAGTCCTTAATTTGTGCCAGTGGTTGCAGGTGGTGGGCACCGGCACTCATATTCGGTGATTGGGGCTTATTTATCAACATCAGACTTTGAACCAGTGGCGTAGCTAGCGCTTGTGCCGCCCTGGGCAGTCACTGTTTTTGCCGCTCGCAGCAGCCACGTGAAAGAGCAGGGGTGGCGCTGGCGGTTTCTGTGTTGGCGGCCGCATGAAAGGGTGGAGGACGCCGCCTCTAAAACCCGTGACGCGCAGGGCGCAACGTCCTCCCTTACTACGCCACTGTTTTGAACAAGATGTAGACTCGAAGGTAGAGAAGGGAGAAATAGAGAACTAGAGAAAATAGGAAAAGGGGACGAAGAAAGAAAACGATGATGAAAAAGAGCCTGCAAGAGTGAGATAAGGGAAAAGGAAGTGTAGGGTAGGAAACAAAGAGGCATGAGGTGTAATCAAAGCTAACCATCCTTAGCAGTGGGCAAACATATCATTTAGAAACACTGGCAGTGAGTGCCTAATAATTTATAATTTCTACAAATTAAACCCATTGGAAACCTTATTGCAGCATTTAACCGTATAACCTTGTTTATATAATTACACAAGGTGCTAAACATATGTTTCACATCTCAACGTTAAAGAGGAAAGCTGATTTTTCTTCAGGTGATACTTTTGACTATATATTTTTGTATCTTAAAGTTCTGTAGTACACAATTTCATACAGATTCATGGATTTACTTCCCCAGTGGAAGCATTTTAACTTCAGAAAACTGGAGATTCAGTTGGTAGGTCAGTGTGTTTGTCTATGGTGTTGGTTAAGGAGCCCAGATAGTGAGGAGATCACCCTTATCCTTCCAAGTCGAGGAACCTCTACTGAGCTTGAGTGTAGTGTCGAATTATCAGAAGTTTGCAAAAACACATGTCCTGTTTTGCGGATAGCTTGGAGCAGAGAATGACTGAAAGGACTACAGTGTTTATTGTGGACCTGGATGTCTAGCAACTGGGCTGGCAGAAGGGGAAAAGGTGCCCATTTAAGACTAATGCCTTTAGGCCTCACACATGGGAGGGGACAGAAAATGTAAATATCCCCCTACTTGAACCATCTCTCTAAACAAACTGACCATGCAGAGGGAGCAACCCCAACCCTACTTCAGAATTTCTCTTCACCCTTTCATCCTCTTTCCATCCCTATATCTATTTGTCCCAATTATCCGTCATTACCTTCACCCATCCAACCATTATCCATCCATCTATTCATCCATCTCTTCATCACTTCACATTTCCATCCACTCATCTACCTCCCCATCCAACTATCCATCCTTTCACCCTTTCATTCCACCCTCCCATCCATGAATTTGTTCACATATTATTTCTTCCTTCCATACTACCTTTCACCTTTTCCTTCTTATTTTCTTTCACAATTTCTTCCTTTGTTCAATCCTTCCTTTCTCCTACTGTTCTTTCTTTCCTCTTTCTTCTACCCATCTTTTTTCTCTCATCCTTCTTTCCATACCTTTCTCTCTCATGCACACGTGTTTTATTTGTCCATCTCTGTTATCCACGATTGTCATGATTCCATCTTGTGAGTCCACAACTAACCCCCTCTGTCTGCGTATTTCCTAACTATTATTTATGAGTATTTTCCCTGCAGATGGAAGAGGCCCACAAATGACTATCGTTTGATGGGAACCCACTGCACCAGCCCTTCGGTCCCAGTGGCAGCACCCACTGAAGCTGCTTCAGTTGGGAATGCACTATCCACTGACCTCACCTTATACCCAGGACTAAATGCGGTTTGCACCCACCAAATCAAAACTACAATGATGTGGAGCACTTACTTTCTTTATGGACAGACAGAGGACAATGCAGTCCTGCTACTCCCAGGGGCATATGTACAAGACAAAAACGGAAGCAAGGCGCTACACCAAATTAGGCAGCACCGCGATTCTGACATTTTCTAAACTTAGAGATGCGCCGTATTTAATAAACTATGGTGCACCCCTATTTTTCCCTTAGTTCTGGCACATAAAAAGCTGCGTAGTGCCAGCGCAGGCACCCTGCCCCCATGTTGCAAAGGTACCTGCGCTGCAGGGGTGATTGTTTATGTGCAGGAAGGGACACCCAAAAAATCAATAATGGTGATTTGCTCTTCTATGTGTAGTGCGCTGTTACATCCTTGTAAATCTGGGGCAGTGTCAGAAGCACCCATTGCATGCCCCTTTGCAGCAGGAGACTGAGGCGGAAAGGGGCATATTTACAAGGTGCCGTTAATCCACATTTAGTGGCTTAGTGCCACCTTGTAAATATGAGGAATGGTGCAACGCCACCGGAGCATCAAAAAATGTGACACCTGGTAGTGAAATTGGCTTGTAAATATGCCCCACAGTTTCCCCGTGTTGGTTTAGTTCCTTCATTATCTTATCTCTCTTGCACTCTATCACTACTCGCTGTCAAATTATGATTTCTGTCAAGAAATGTGGGGTCAGTGCACCACTGATCCCATCCTTGTATGCACACTATAATTCCTCTATGAGTCACAGAGGATTCAGAAAGTTTAGGTGATGGTTTCAATTTTTGGTTTATTCATCAACTTCTTTGGTTTGAATCAATGACATTGTTCGCTTGCACAATGCGATACAATCCTTATGTACATCCAATGCATTTCGGGGTTATCGTACACCCCTTCATCAGGGAAAGGACACTGTAATCAGAAACATAAACATCATAAATAATATCCCTATAGACCGTGTGTTCAACACAAGTAAAAACATAAGTGAAAACATGACCTAAATCAAGGTGGGCCTTGGCGCTGGTGGAAAAGGTGATTGACATTTATAGGGTTCACCTTAATGTAACCCGAATAATCCCGTGCAAAACTTATTACGTGCATGGTCGGCGGAGCTTTGCTTACGTGTATCACTTTTATCTTTTGCGCATAGTCCTGTGAATCAAACGTAGGGAGAAGTGCGTTAGTCATCGGCTTGTGGTGCGCGGAGTTTAGAAGCGATAACGTATTTCCCGGTGCTTGCAAGGTCAGACTAACCTGTGTATCGTTAGTGGGTTCCTCTGTTCGTGAACGCTGGTCCGGGCGGAAACGCCATTGACCGCGTTTCATACCATTAAAAAAGACCCGATCACGTGAGATGTCCGGAAGAGGACGGGAGTGTTCTAAAATGTTAAAGGGACAGTGTGGTATTATTATGAGCTCGGGTGAGATCTAAGACCAGGTGCGGGTGGGGGGTTAGTGTTATAGTAGTGAAACTGATGTGAAAGATAAACGAATATGGGGTGACTTAAATATATACATGCCGAAAACAAGAAACTATAATACTGAAGAGTAAATTAGTCGGGTAGGACAATCATGTGCATGATCAACCATAATAAATTGCAAGTATTCAAAAGGTAAATAAGGGTGAAAAAAATAAGTGATCCTTAAATTTCGCAGATATTACTAACTCAGTCCGTGGGCAACTTTAGAGATAACAAGAGAGTTCAATTCTTTCGTTAAGCCCGAATGGCTTCTGTGTGGACAGTCTTTGGATCCATGTATTTTCCCTTTGTAGAAGAAATTTGGTATTGTCTCTACCTTCCTGTTCGACGATTGTTTCCAATATGGTAAATTTCAGTTGGGAAATGTTGTGTTTCTCTTCGTGGAAATGAACTGCCAGTGCAGATTTGGTATTCTTAAGGCGGATGTTGGATTTGTGTTCTGTGAGTCTGGTTTTGATTTTGCGTTCTGTCTTCCCGATGTATAGTTTTCCACATGGGCATTTTAAAGCATAGATGACATTGCAGGTGTCACATGTGGCGTTCCAAATTATGATTTCTGTCACAGTCTATGCATTACTATTATAGCATCATCCCTGTCACTAGTTTTCTCTTGATGGTCCCGATTCCTTCTCATCCCTTGTTAAAATAGGAAAATCAGACATATTTGATGAGTTATGAAGCATCTCCACTATGCTGACATTTTGAATTCGATCAAGGGGAGGGAATTTTGAACATATTTTCCCTTTGATAATGGACCACAAAACCTTTTTGATTTAACCTGATGGGTTTCCATGAGCTAACACTCAGGGAAATAAAGTCTCTGGGGCATATTTATAAAATATTCACTCAGCACAGTGCAACAAGTCACCTTGCTGCCCTGCGTAATAGGAAAGGAAACAGCGGTTCCAGTGGCTAATAAGGTAGAATGATTCAAACAATGTATATGCACAATCGCAATAGATTTATGAAGGATCTAGTAATGTCGGACATTACTAGATCCTGCATAAATCTATCGCGATTGTACATATACATTTTTTTGAATCATTCTACCTTATTAGCCACTTTAACCGCTGTTTCTTTGTATATAATAAATACCCTGGTTCCTTGTGAGTAGCGTTCTCCTGTTTAAAGTTGTGGCGTAATAGGAAAGGGTAGAAATGCGCCATATTTAACATATTATGGCGCATTCCTGTCTTTTCCCTGGGCTGCCGTACAATGCGCTGCCTAACGCCAGTGCAGGCACCCTTACACCATGCTGCAAGTGCTCCTGTGTTGCACAACTTCCTGTATAAAAACAATCCTCTGAGGGATTTTCCTCCTTTTTTGTATGCTGTAAAATGCAGCACATATAGAAAGAAGAAGGAACCAGGAGAGGCGTAGCATTTTTACACATTCTCCGGTGTACCAGTAATGGTAAGTCTGGGAATGTGCCAAAATCCATAGGTTGATGCGAGACAACACCCACGCTCCATCCATGGAACACCTGCCCGGGGCAGAGTAAGCAACAGAGATTTGTGCTGCGTTGCCCTACTCTAGATTTATAAAGTCTGGCACAACCACTTGTGTTGCTTGATGAATCAAACTTAAGAATTGCATTGTTCTTGTGCCACCTTGCACGGCTAAAGGGTGCTACAACCCTTTAATAATGATGCCCCTCAGTTTAAGTGCAATCCATCCTGTTTAACTCTTCTACCATACAAGTGAAATTTCGAACAACACTTATACAAGCTTTTATTTTTTTGCAGTTTTATGTAGCATGAACTCTACATGAAGGTATTGGAGCGCTTTACATGAGCACCATTTACATTACATATACATTTTTTGTAGGCATGGGGAGATTAAGTGATTTCCCAGAATCGCAGGATGTTGAGTCGACGCCGAGACTCAAAACTGGTTGCCCAGCTCCAGAGTCGGCATCTCTGACCCTTACACCACATCCTCGGGAGCCTGACCACGTTTGTCCAAAACACGTTCATATAATAGTGACTTTATTGCTGTAAAACACAGTTGCAGCACATTCCGTTGTCTGTTTGCTTCTCCCCCGCCGCGCCCTACCCTGCCGCACCGCGCTTAACTGTGCCGGCCGCCACTGGTTATTAATAATGTTTGAAGCAGCCGTTTATTCACACCCCCATTGATTTTAGTGGACAGAGGTGTATGCACTGTGACATGCTGACCCAGGATTACCCGGTATAAACCATATAAAGGTCCCTGCTATATAACCACCAGCGATAGCCACAGTTTCTATTAAATGCCTGACTTAACATGTTTGCCAAGCACTCCCGTGTATATTATTCCTGCACATTTTTATACCTTTAACAGAGTTTCATCGAAATCTTTGTGGAGTTTCTGATGATACGATGTAATCCACTCTTTTGTTCTTAGACCCAAGGGACCATGGATTTAAATCCAAGCTCAGGGTTTACCGTCACTAAAATGTAGTGCGTAGGGGTCTGAGCTCTGTTCCCTATAGACAATAATCCCTACATACTCTATTGATATTCCTCGTGATTGGTAGCAGGTCAAAAGAAACCCCTAGACTAAACAAGCACAGAAAATGAATTGCCTGACCTAAACCCTTTGCTTTCCCCTCCTCAGGCTAGAGGTCATTGACTAGGTATCCAGGGAAATGTGTTCAGTGGCGCCGTGCATTTTATGAAAAATGAAATGTCTCCAGTGCTACTAATGCTTCTAGGAGGAAGGAACATACAATTTCACACTTGGTTTAGAAATAAATAGGTTACTGATGAGAGTTCCCGTATCAGCTGACAAAAAGGACTAAATTGAACACCTTTTATGCAATGAAGGGCCAGTTTGATGGTCAAATACATTATAATATAGAATTGTTCTTAGCGGTGCGAAAATTCCCGCGTTCTTCAAAGAGCTAACCAATATAAAATAGATTCAAAACACATTTGAGCAAGCTTCTCGGTTAAAGAAAAAAAAAGTATTTTCAAAACACTTGGGCCCAATTCAAAACGTTGCTGGTATGAGTAGGTGTGACTTACTCTTAAAGCTATACTGGTTTATATCTGAATTATCGGAGTAATTCGGACGAGTAAAGGCGACGTCTGGCTTACTTCTGAAATGCCGGCGTAATCCAGGGGCACTATAGGAGTAACTCATGCCAAAATGTTTGTGGCTTGATTATTTACACTGCTTCACAAAAATAATTTCAGAGCAATAAAATGCACAAGCATAAATGTACTATAGTGGCAAATAGTCATTATTGCGAATGCACAACTACTTAATGTAAAAATTGAGCCGAGCACAAAATAAAAACTAAAAATACTATGAACATGCCATGAAACGCGCATATGCCTCCTGTAAATTGTGAGGGACAAGTGTGAAGTAGGTCTTCGGGATGTAACTCGCAGGGAAATCTATGAACAAAATGTTAATAGACAGTGGCAAAGCAAGTGTGCAAAGGGCCATAATGCAAGAAAAAAAATCCCCCCAACACCCTGGAAGAGTGGCAAAAGACACTAATACATGGGGAGATGTGGGTTGCTGACGAGTCTGTTCATGGCACCTTTTGCACCAATAATTAATAATTTAGAGGTGGGCATGCAAAAAAATTCATGGGAAGAGTCAAGCCAGAGCTGAGCCAAGGGTCAGATCCAAGAGACTTGGGGGCATATTATCAAGCACGGCGTTAAAATTATCACCGCTTTAGCAGCAGAAAACTGCCGCTAAAGCGGCGATAATGGGCTTGATAATATGCACTTGAGAATTCCAATAGAAGCCCAGGTGTTAACCTGGGCTTCTATGGGAATTCACAAGGGCATATTATCAAGCCCATTAATACCGCTTTACCAGCAGTTTTCTACCGCTAAACCAGCGATAATTTTAGCGCTATTTCTTGATAATATTCCCCCAAATACGAGACAAGCTGGCAAAGAAACCATCATATCGGTACTCTCTTACTTTCCCTCCATCTCACTATCTGCCTTGACTCTCTCCCTCTATACATCTATGGCTCAGTTTCTCTCACATCCCTCTCCCTTGTTCCTTGTTCCTCTCTTTTTCTTTGGTCCTCTCTCGTCTGTCTCTTTCTTGCTCCACTTTCCCTCTCTCTTCGCTGCCTCCAATTCTCCACTCTTCATCTCTCCTTTTATGTTTCTCTTTTCTGCAACCTCTCACTTTCTTTTGCTCCTCACCTTGAGCTCCACTACCCAACTACTTCTCTCTTACCCTCTGTCTCTCTGTTTCCGCTTCTGTCCTACTTCCTGTAACTTTCTCTCCCTCCCACATAGTCAATCAGCCCTTTAACACTCAGAAACTAGATGCACAAGCCCGGCTAGAAAGAGAGCTTGAATTTCAGTGACATGTGAAGTAGAATCACTAAGGGGCAAATTTACAATAACTGGCGCATCCCCAGGGATGCACCAGTTATTGTGCGCCACAGCTCTGCCACCCATGGTGCGCCGCATTTACAATGTGGCGCACCATGGGGCAAAAACAGCACAGATGCGTGACGCATCTGTGCCGTAAAGGCGGCGCATTGCTGGAGTTGCGTCGCAAGCGCGACGCAGCTCCAGCAATGCTCTGGGGGGTCCTATCCAATGCTGCGTCAAGCCTTACGCCTGCTTCAAGCAGGCGCAGGGTTTTGACGCAGCATTGGCCTAAAAGTGCCTGCGTGAAATCCTGTAGATTTCACGCAGGCACTTTTGCGAGGCGCACCTGCCCCGGAACGCCCACCCTGCACCGGAACGCCCACATGTGGCGCAGGGATTTACAACGTGACGCATCTGCCTAGATGCGTCACGTTGTAAATGGGTCGCAGGGATGTGCCATGTTTACGCCGCCGTTGCGTGACGCAACGGCGGTTTAAACGTGGTGCAAGTCCGACATAAATCTGCCCCTTAAGATTTAACTGTAACTGTTTAGAACGTGGAATTCTTCCATTTCATAAAATTACCAGTACTGCAGCTCAAGCTACAGTGCATTTCTGGGCAGTGGCCATGAAATAGTCTAAGAGCTATTCACTTAGAGCAGAGATTCGATGAATAACATGTGTGTCTGTAGCCCATGCATGGGGTTTAACTAATCTAGAGCCACCAGCCTAATTATTCTTAGAAAAAGTGGAAATAACAAGATCAGATTTTCCCACTCAGCATAGTGCAGCAGGTACTCTCTTTCAAAATACAAAAACACTTTATGTAACATAATTGGAAACTGAAGAATGCTGCACTTTTGTTATCATTCTGGTGCCAAGCCCTTGCCCTCACTGGATAACTCCTATGAAACAATGATCACTCCAGGAAATACACTCTTGGAATTATGAAATTTTATTTTGCATTTGTTCTCAGCTAAGAGGATTATGCTCTATCTCCGCACTGTAAACAGCCATTTAAATCATCATCAATAAAATAAATATCATCATTGTATGAAAGTATTTCACAATCCTCTTATACAAATTCAGTCATTCTGGATGAGAACAACCCACGCCTCTCTCCATTAATTCTACTGTTTTCACATGGCATGCTTGTTTTTGGTAGCTTCTTGTGTGTACTATCGCACTAATAGCTTATGTTTTGAGACAGGAGTTTTCAAAAGAGCATAGCATTCTGCATAGCTTCTCAAAGTGGTGTTGTAGATGCTGAGAAGGGCGTTAATGTTTAGAGGTGGAAGTGTCTGGGTAGGTTAATTAGTTCTTCTTGGGGTTGTTCCAGACAGATGTCCTTGATGGAGTGAAGGGTAGCCTTCTCCTTTTTCTGCTAACCTTCATGTGGGGGAATGGGATGTCTGAAGATAGTGCTGCAAGATGACCCCCCACCTCTGGTGAGTGGGTTCTGGACTGTGGATGTTGGTGCACGCAGAGGGAATGCAGTGCAGTATGTTGCTTTTAGAGTGAGTTGAGCTGGTGAATTAGTATTTTATTTCTAGGGTGTTGAGTAGATGCTTTCTTCATTGTTTTGGTGCAGAAGTCTCTGAGCAGATTGAAGTCTCAGAGGAACGTGGCATAGGAGTATTGAGTGGAGGCAGAGGAGATCAGTTCTGATATTTCTTCTACTTGGCCCTTGTAGGTTCAAGGTGAACTGCAAATCAGATGAAAGGAGGCTATTTTACAGACTGAGAGATGCATTAGGTAGGAGAAGCACTCAAAACGTCTTGGTGTAGCCTTGTTGAAGATGGAAAGAAGAGGATTCCCTTGAGACAAAGCTAAGTGGAGGTTTAGAATACTAAACCTTACAGTGTCAAAGGTACATACAACAGAAGCAAATGAAAGTTAAAAATGCATTTCTTTTGAATAAATTAAAACACACAATAGGGCAAACTAATCTAAATCCCTAGGAATAACATAGGTTTTTTCGGTTTATTTGAAGGCATTCAAGGAGGACCCCCACAGACGGCGGAACATTTCCATAAGGAAAAGGTACTTTAACAAAGGCCAGGATAGACTACTAGATGGACATTGGAATCCCGTGCCATTCGAGGAGACAATTACTGAAATAGCCAAGAGGGAGAAAGAGACCAGAAGGGACTAACTCTAAAAACAAGCTACCTTAGCTGGGACTTCATGAACACCCCAAATGGCAACTCTGGCCTAGTCTTCAAATAAACCAAAACAAACCTATCTTTTTCATTTCCACAAAAAAAATTGGAACGGCGAATCAAGGGGAACTTATTCGAACCAAAATAGGTATAACAGGGCGATTGTAAACATTCCCTCATGAGGACAGAATAAATCTTGTCTTGATAAAGGTGGTAACCAATAAGAGAACCCACCAAAACGCGTCAACGCTACTTACTGTACAATTCAAGTCTCCATAACCAGATTTGATATGCCGATGTCGTAGCAGTACAACACTGGTTGTTTAACCACGGAGCAGGAATGTACAAGTTGTAACCAACAATTTTTATGTTGTACCCATTTTTGTCTATTCTCGATAGTGCGGGTCATAATTGAGTGAATTGTTTTATTGTGTTTTATTCTTAGGGATTTAGATTAGTTTGCCCTATTGTGTGTTTTAATTTATTCAAAATAAATGAATTTTTAACTTTCATATGTTTCTGTTGTATGTACCTTTGACACTGTAAGGTTTAGTATTCTAAACCTCCACTTAGCTTTGTCTCAAGGGAATCCTCTTCTTTCCTTGGTTTAATAACCCCAATTCCCTTGGCTGACTCAAGGGGTACCTCTCCCTTTTTTACTCTTGTTGAAGATGGTACAGGGTCAATTGATTTGTACATGACTCCAGGTTCTTCTCCCGTTTTGGATGTGCAGTGTACGTATTAAAGTCTGTGTCCAGAAGAGAGGTTAAGAAGAGGAATTTATGTGTAGAAGCCAGGGTGTGAACCATGTTTTTGTGATGAAAAGAGCTGTTATAGATTATATTGCATGATTGATGATGTTTATGGTGTATAGCCATGACTTATTTCTGAGTGTCTGTTGATGAGCACGAGTTGGAGCAGATGTGATGTTGGTGGTGTGTGTATTCTAGTGAGTAGTATATGGATTAGGTTGTTGGTGTTACATGTGCAAATATGGGGAGTATGTCTGTGAGTTCTTGGTATGAGAATGGGAATTGTGCTTGCAGTGTTGTTTGAAAGACACATGATGGTGGTGAGCTTCCCTTGTCAGCAGAAGTTTTGGACCTAATTGTGCTTGTCAAGCTTCTTCTTTTAAACCTGTTGGACCTTCATTATATAGATCATTATTGGGTACCCCATTTATTGAAAGGAAAATAGTGCAACCCAAGATCTGAATTTAATATAGACAACTGGAAACCAAAATTATATGAACTTCAGCAATATTTAGCCTTGTAACTGATCCAGCATTGTCTGTGCTTCCATGCTAACCACTGGTCCTCCAATGGACCGTTTGCACCCAACTAAGAGGTGATACGAGTTAGCATTTACATTCAAATAAGTTTAAACTGACTGTGCAACCCATTTGGCTATGCAATGAGGACTAGAAATCAGTAGCCAAGTTTAACAAGGTTTATTACAAATTAATAATCAAGTTCAAATACACAACTCTTTAGACCATGCTATAAAGGTACAGAATAACAATGACGAAGTCCCAACTGCCTAAAGAAATTGAGTCTGACTAGTATCAGACAAACAAGCAGTTCAGTAACAGAAACTCAATGAGTATCCTCAATATCTGGTGCTCATAAAATAGTCCAAGGACCTACCCGCAATGGCAGTCTGACAGCTGCAATTTTGATGGTCCAGTCGCCCAGTTATGAGTTTGGCGGTTGGACAGTCACCAGCCTGACACAAGGCCTCAGCCTCAGCCACTGCCAGGATCCTGGATCCTGACGGAGGGGAAAGTGGTGGTCTGTGGCTGTGCCGATGCAGGCACTGCCGTACAGATTACCAACTGCCTTTCTGAAGAACTGCTCATGTGCAGGACCCTGCCATGAACAAGTTAACGGAAAGGCCAGGAAAGGGGCACCAAACATAGCCCCAGGGTGTTTTATCCCAGGTGGTGTGTGCATGGGGGCAATGATCTGCCCCACTCTGCTTGAAGTGTTGTGCATGCACTGTGTGTCATGCACGACATGGTGCATGGCACACTCTGCACTGACTGTAAGCGGTGCTGCCCCAGTGGCAGCATATGCTTCAGGCTCTCTATGAGCCGAAGCATACCGCCACTGTTGCACTACCGACACAAAACCGCCAACCTGGCAGTGTTGCTGTACTGTGGCAGTCAGGAAGCTGCCGGCTTGGCGGCATTCTACTGACCACGGCAACGGCGGTCAAGCAGTCAGGCTGCCAAACTCAAAATCGGACCCTAAGACTCTCTTGTATATACATTAGTAAATCTCTTTAATCCAGTCCATGTTAAAGGGATAGTTCCATAGCCTAAAAGTCTCTAAATCATGTAGACAATTAGGAGAAGACAAGGAAAGTCAAGTAGTAAAGTGTTAGCATTTTAAGAGCTCAGTCAGATGTCTTCAGTGAATCTGGAAAAAGTGTTGGCCTAAGCCGCACTTAGGAAAGAATCAGGGAAAAGCAAAGAGGTCTAAACCTCTCAAAGACCATTTAGGCAGAAGGGAATCAAAGAAGGTGTCTGCAAGGAATCCACAACAAGAGAGCTACACAGAGTCTGCAGAATGGTTCAGGAAAGCAGTTCTGATGTCAGGGAAGGTTCTGTAGAGTTCTAAAGGGATACTGAAGCACTATGTAATATCACACAAAATCTTTGGGTAACACCCCTTGTACACCTCATCATCAGGGGTTCATTGATCTCAAGTTGCAGACTGCAACATTCAGAGAAATTCACACATTGAACATGGGTGCAACATCTCCTTCTCACGCTCACAGCAGGTATGACATATTGCTGAATAGGCCTCCCAGTAAGTGCTCTGGGTCCCATGTACTTTTGTCAAGGTCTTCAAAGGCTCTCTCCTCTGTCTCTAATACAATAATGTATCTATTCTAAACTAACAAGGTATGTAAACACCTGCAAGAAATGTCGTGTTAGCAGAAAATCGAAAACAGCATTTTATGAAATGCAGATGGTGAAATACAGGACTAAATTGTAAAGACAAGTTAAGGTATTAACTCAATGGTGCACATTTAATAAACAAATAAATATACGTTTCTAGTACCTTATATTAAATTCATATTACATGTGGCATACAGTAAATATTTAAATTAAGCAAGTGTAAATACAGTCAAGAACTACATTTAAATGCATATACATATTAACCATTAATGCACACATTACATAAACATTGTAATTTTAAATGAAATCACATTCTACATATATGAGGATAGGTTTTATCTAGTGTTCAAGTTATAAAATCTTATTACTATAGAGTAGCACAAACTTATAAAAGTTTAATTTCACCTTCATAGTAAGTGCTTTATCTACTAAATGAGGATAGTTTTAATTCAACAGGACTTCAATCAGTTATGGTAAAAACAAACTAAATATGAATAAATTCTATAACTCTACAATGAATGCAGTCTTTAATAGTAATATTGAACGCAACATGTTCTCCTAATCATTTAATTCTATAAGAAACAAGTGCAAAGTGCACGTTCATGTCACTCATCTGTGACGTATTTTTGACATGTAATGCATAGGCTAAATTGTGCTGCACTATAAATTTCATACCACGTGCAATCGGCATGGTTTACTTAAATTCCTTACAGCTGATTGCTAAGGAAGATCCTGAAATTTCTGTACAAAGGTTTAAATATTTCATGGGGATTCTCCTCTGGAGGAGAATTCTCCCCAAAAAGGTTTGGTGCTTCTTAAAAAAAATTGGACAATTTCCTTTACCATCTAATTTTAAGAGGCTGCTTTTCAATTAAATCCTCAGGTTCTTTTTCAGAAAGTTTTATAGTTCAGTAAAATTTTATTGAATTTTAAGAAAGGAGAAGTACATAAAGACATACAAAAAAGTGAAGGAATACATTAAAATACAAAGAAGCGAAAAAGAATAATCATAACATTACAGTCATCAATAAAATTCATTGCAAGAAAAAAATTGTCAGTTAAAGGAAAACAGAAGAAGGGGAAAGGAGGGGAAGGGAGGGGAAGGGAGAAGGGAAAGGGAAATATACATTTCATAGCATAAATACTTAAATAAGTAGAGTTACCAATACTACATGAGCAATAAAACAACTATAATTATAACTGTACATATGAATCTATAGGAGCCCAGAAAGATTGAAAAGTCGAAGAATTATGATGAACACCTTGTAAAGACAATTGTGCACCTCTTCTTGTAAAGATAATCCAGGACCACCAAGCATGGACTGAAAGGGAAGAAGCATCCTTCCAACAAAAAGTGATGGATTTTAACGCAGCCTATACTAGAAAATTAAATAATTTTGCTTCAATATCATCAAGGGGTACACTCAAAACAACAGATTTACATATAACTAAATTATAAGAAGGTAAATCAGAAATAGGCAACATTTTCTGTATCACGTTCCATACTTCAGACCAAAATTTCAAAATAGTCGGACAATCAAATAACATATGACGTAAGGAACCAGGATGTAAATTGCAATGCCAGCATAGATTAGATGGTAATAAGTGAGCTTTAAATAAACGCAATGGTGTCCATAAGGAATTAAATAAAATATAAGCATTAGTTTGATAAATAGATACTGGTAAACATCCAGAAATAGAAAGGGACCATATTAATGACCATGAATCATTTGACAATGATAAAGATAACTCATTATTCCAGAAAGTAGAAATTGTATCAACATTGGAACCTAAGGATACGGTGAGTTTCTTATAGAATACAGACACCGCTTTGGAGGATAAAGAAACAGTGTTAACATAAAGCATAAAATCAGCTGTCATTTTTGAAGGAATGCCATTGGGGAAGGAATCTAAAATAGAGTTACAGAGATATTGATATTTTGATAGATCAGATAAAGGCAGATAACATTTTGATTGGAGTTGAATAAATGGAATAAACTCATCATCCATGAAAACATCTCCAAGATAAAAAATGCCTTTAGCAATCCAGGAAGACCAAAAGGAAATATTCCTATTTATTTTATCAAGGCACTATGCCACAAGGACAAATGTACTGTAGAAAGTAAGGGTGATTCAAAATTGGAATCTAAATAATTAAAAATTAATCTTGATGATTTAATTATGGAAGAAGAATGTACAATTTTAGACACGGGAGACATGGTTAACAGGTATAATAAAGGAAAAGGTTTAACAAGGGAAGTCTCAATATGAAACCAGATAGGGGGAGTAAGCATAGGAGATATATTAAACCATAACGAACTCTGTTTAAGGATAAACGCTTTATGATACAACAGGAAATCAGGTAGAGCAAAACCAATATGACATTTGGGGATTTTTAATTTTTTATAAGCAATACGGGGAGGCTTATTATTCCATAAAAATTTCGATAGGAGTTTGTCAACATCTTTATCAAATGTGAGTGGAAATTGAGTCGGGATCATTGCAAGAGAATAAAATATTTTAGGGGCAATAGTCATTTTAATAGATTCCATTCTCCCCCACCAGGAAAGATGAAGGGAGGACCATTTGGATGTTTTTTTTTTTAATGTATTCTAGAAGGAAATCACAATTTAATTTTAAAGTAGCATAAAGGGATGATGAAAATAATATTCCAAGGTATTTCAATTTGTTCTTTTGCCAAACTATATCAGGTGAGGGTAGCATATCAGGAGTACATAACATATTTAGTGGAAAAAATTCAGTTTTAGTAACATTTAACTTATAACCTGACACAGTAGAATACTTAGAAATAATATCAAGCAAAAAAGGAACAGAGGAAACAGGATTACTAATAAATAATAACACATCATCAGCATATGCTAAAGTTTTAACAGTAATATCATTGATATTAATTCCTTGAATGTTATCACATTTTCGAATATAATTAAGAAATGGCTCTATACCAAGTAAAAACAAAAGAGGGGAGAGGGGACAACCTTGACGAGTTCCTCTGAAAAGAGAAAATTGGTTAGTAATCTGGCCATTAATAAATAATCGAGCTGTGGGAGTATAGTATAAAGCAGAAATCATACGAATAAAGGAGGGGCCAAAATTAAAAGATAACAAAGTTTTAAATAGAAATTGCAATGGATTTTTTCAAAAGCTTTTTCAGCATCTAATGCCATAACACCAGCAGGGCTAAGGATAGTGGAACTTTGCTCAATAATATGTAATAACGTTCTCGTATTATTAGCAGAGTATCGATTTTTCATAAAACCAGATTGGTAAGGGTGAATAATTGAGTGAAGGATAGGTGCTAACCTGGAAGCGATAATTTTAGCATAAAGTTTACAATCTTGATTAATCAATGAAATGGGCTGATAATTAGCAACAAGGGTAGGGTCTTTATCAGGTTTGGGAAGTACAACAATTAAGGCCTCAGAGAAAGAACCTGAAATGGTACCTGATGAAGAAAAATGAGAAAAAATCTGGCTCAAAAAAGGTAAAAGATGATGTTGAAACTCTTTATAAAATTTGGCAGGGATACCATCAGGACCAGGGGATTTCTTCTTTGGAAGTGATTTAATGGCCGAGAGAATTTCTTCATTGGTAATGGGTAAATCTAACTTAATTTTATCAGAGGAAGAAATGTGAGGTAAATCAGAATGTTGTAGAAAGGAATCAATTAAAGAATCATCACAATAATCTGGTTTATTATATAAAGTGGAATAAAAATTCAAAAACTCATTAGCAATCTCATTATGGGAAAAAGCAATTTTACCCTGAGGGCATTTAATGGAAGTTATCTGAGTTTTGTCTCGTTTGATAATAATTATCCAAAAGTCTACCAGACTTATTGGCGTTAAAACGAAATTTAGCATTGGATTTAGAGAGTTGTATCCCTGCTCTAGTGCTGAGAATAGCATTGAATTCATACCTCAGCTGTTGTAATTTTACTTTATATTGGGGATCATTAGACGTAATAAATAAACGCTCAAAGTGAGCTATTTGTTTTTCTAAGGATTTTACCTGTGAGTTAAACTTCTTATTTTCATGAGCCATGATAGAAATAGTGGTACCCCTAATATAGGCTTTAAATGCATCCCATCGAGTGGTAATAGAGGTAGAACCTTCTGGACTGAAAGTGAAATAATCTTGAATAGCCTGAAGTATTTTGGGTTTATGAGTATCATTAAGAACAATGTCGGAATTCATACGCCATCTGGACTGTTAAGTAAATGAAGAGGATACATTTAAAACAAAAGAAATCATAGCGTGGTCTGAAATGTCGATGGTACCAATGGTAGGATTATTTGCAAATTAAATAAGGGAAGGGGAAAGGCAAAAATAGTCTATTCTGGAATGGGAATTATGAGGATTGGAAAAAAAAGAAAATTATTTACCAGTTGGGTGGTGTAATCGCCAAATGTCAGCTAACTTGGTGGTTTGAAGAAAAGTCTTAAAGGCATGAAAAGTCTTGGACGGTCAAAATCTAGATGTAGACAGTCTATCCAATAGGGGATCCACAAAAATATTGAAATCCCCACCAAAAATCAATGGAGCATTTCCCAACTTTAAAACTTCAGATGTAACAGTTGAACAGAAAACAGGATCCTCAGACGTAGGGCTATAAACATTAATCAAAAAGAAAACAGAGTCATGAATTTTAACTTTAGCTATAATATATCTGCCATCACAGTCTGAGATCTTATGCGAGACCTGACAATGCAACCTATTGGCAAAGAAAATAGCAACCCCATTCTTTTTACCTGCAGCAGGTGAAGAGACAATAGAGTCCACCCACTTTTTGTTCATATAACTTAAAACTTTATCATCAACATGTGTCTCTTGGACAAAACAGATGTCAGCCTTAGAATTACCTAAATAATCTAGAATTTTTAAACGTTTTACTGGATGTCGTAAACCTTTTACATTAAAAGAAACAATTTTAATATCATGAACATTAGCCATTAGAATAGAAGAGAGGGAAAAGAAAGAGATGGGAACAAGAAGAAGGCAGGATAAGACAGGTTAAGAGAGTAACTCTGATCGAAAAATAGGAAAGGGAGAAACAAAAAAGAGAGAGTAAGGCACAAACATATAACATAAATAAAGACAAGGAAACGCACACCCGTTCCTCAAGCATGGCCAGTTACCGTTGGAGCCCATAAAGAAATTTAGTTATAAACCTGCCATAAGAATCCAGCGAGATGAAGTCAAGAATTAGGGTCTTGTGTTTCCATTGATGGAGGAGCCTGTTGTTCAAGGAAAAGACGAAGATCTTCTGGACGCTGAAAAGATTTAGAGACATTGTCTTTCCAGACTCGCATTGTAGAGGGATCAAATAGTCCATATTTGAAGCCAAGGCTCCTCAGTTGTGGACGAAGAGAAGAGAATTCTTTACGAATAGCCACAGTTTCTTTAGCAAAATCCTGATGTATGAAGATTTTGGTTCCATTCACCAGCAATGATGGTATTTCACGAACAGCTTTCCGAATTAGAACCAGATGATGATGACGCAGGACCTTAAATATCATCTGCCTTGGCTTTGAATGACGAGGATTACGATGATTACGATGTGACGGAACTCTATGAGCCTTATCAATTTCAAATTTTTCTGCGAACTTAATATTCAAGAGACCAGGCAGAAGAGATTCAAGATAAAGCCGACAATTGGTCCCTTCGATTTCTTCAGGCAAATTAACAATGCGCAGATTGTATTGCCTATTGCGATTCTCTAAGTCCAACATCTGAGAATGCATTGGAATAATTCTGGCCATTAAAGGTGTAAAAGCATCCAACTTATTCTTATTATCTTGGATTTTAATGGTATTATCTGACACCTTCATGGACATAGAAGCCATATCTTTACGAACATTTTTAACTTCTGAGGCAATGGAGTCAGTATTCAAACGCAAGGCTTTAATTTCCTCCAAAATCAGAGCCAAAGAAGGTTCAGAGGATTCCACCACTTTAGATTTAGTTGAAGGAGGGGAAACCTGCTGCTTCCTTTTATTTGTGGGAGGATTTTTTGAATCCATTTTGAGGAGAAAAAATGTTCCTTAATATGAATAAAATAGATTGAGAAAAAATTACCTCAAAATGTGAGGAAAATTGTTGTAAATATGGACCAATGCAGCATAAAACACTGAAAAAACCCAGGTGCAGCAGCTAAACTGAGCTGTAGGCGGAGCTAGGCCCAAGCCAGCCTCTTTCTTAATTAACTCTCCGCCCCCAGGCTCACAATCTCGGCAGGACCACGAGGAGCAGTATGGAGCAGAAGCATGGGAGGTGAGGAGAATACTCCCGTCGACCAAAATCGCCAGAAAAAGCACTCACAGGTGAGGAGAGGCTTCAGGAGGCAAGCGCTGGTGTTTTCGCTGAGTTTTATGCAGGAATTCGTCGTCAAATTGAGCTAAAAGCTCCTAGGAATCATGGAGCTCCGGTGGCGGCGGCCATCTTGGTTGACGCGCTCGCGTGTCTCCAACAGAAAGTTTTAAAATCAGGAAAGCCTACACAAAAAAAAGTGTGTTAAGTACACTATCCCTTTGATGCGTGAATAGTGTACAGATTGTTCCTTGCCCTCAAAGAACCTTCCTGTCTCCACCCAACATCCCCTCACCTACATCAGCCTTCTCCAGGTATTTACCCCTGGCTAGGGTCAGGTGGTAAAAATCTGTTTTAAAGTATCAAGGGTATGACCATTCAAAGGACTTTAACACATAATACCTTTGAGCTCATTGCGAGATACAGGCTAGTATGGTTAATTATGACCCTGGTAAATCACAATTGTATTAATATCAAACTTTTTGCCTTCATTTTATAAATAGGTATAATGGTGTGCACAATATGTCAATTTCATCATTCAAATCACTTAGGCAGACAATATTTCCCAGGACCACAAAATAGATCTAGCTGTCTATAGCCATAATGAGACGACAATGCAGAATTGTGAATGTAGGGGCATATTACCAACAACTAGCGATAATTATCGCTATGTTGGCTTAGCGGCAATATTTTTATCTCTGAGCTGCGGCGATTTCTATCGCTTAGGAACCTTGCTATTATCAAGGTTTATCTCCTAAGCGATAAAAATTGGCCGAAATGCATGAATATCGCTGAAAAGTGAGCGATATTCATGCATTACCGAGCTAATGCTCTTAGCCATGTTATCCACCTACCATTGGATAACATGGCTAAGAGCTGCTCAGGGGCAAGTGTTAGCTTTTGGAGATATTCGCGCTTGGCGCGAATATCTCCAAAAGTTGGTAATAGGAGATAGCGATGTTAGCGACTGTTTCCAGTCGCTAACATCTTGGCACGCCCACTTTGCATGTCATTAGTGATAAATTTCACTGACATGCAAAGCGGGGCCCAAGATGCTCGCTATCTCCTACTAGCTGTCGCTAACTGGTGTTAGAGACAGCTAGGTAATAGGGAGATAATTTTATCTCCGCTTTCTTGGCTTTTAAAGCCAAAAAAACGGAGATAAACCTCCTTGATGATATGCCCCGTAGTTTCTTGATTGCCCCCATTGCATAATTGTGAATGTAGTTTCTTGATTGCCCCCATATCCTATGATGTTTGTGTGGACATCCCCTGTCTAAGTATATCTGTTCTGCCAGTATGGAACATGTATATATTATTATTATCCATGCCTCTATTAAGGGGACTTCCTTGGATATACTTTAGTTAGCAACATTTCGTTGGACTAAAGGTCCCACTAAAAACTAGATTTCTCCCACGAAGGCAGCAGTGCCTTCCAGTATCCCCAAAATTGCAAGTTTAGAAGAGCTATCTAGAGGCCTTTAAACCATCCTAGATAATGTCTGAAATATGATGTGCTAGTAGTCCTATAGCAATTGATATTTCTACACCATGTAGAAGAAATCACCTGCTTCAGAATGACAGATGAAAGGATTGTACCATTTCACAGTACCTTTATGGAATGTAATACATTCAATGGATCAGGCGTAATCTGACTGATATGCAAGATTACAAGCATCTCATCAGACCGCCTTGTCTATTGGGCCTAGGTCATCCTCCCATTTAAACTGCAATTTGGCAAAGAGATTGTGGGTGTTGCGAATTAGGGTCTGATTCAGGCTCAAATTACTTTCCTACTTAGGAGGTCTATTTTTGATTACATCTCCAATGGGTTACGTTGTGAATGTGTGTTCATGTCAGGTCGATGAATCTCTGGAGCATGCCTGAGTTGTAAGTATTTGAAAAATTGAGACTTGTGGAAGGCACATTGTTCCTGTACAGTGACAAAGGAAGTGATGTGGTCTCCCTCCCATTCATCTTTCCAGTCTACAGATCCTTATTCAGTCCTACGTCTTGAAGCAGGAACATCTGGCCAGTTAAGAAGCTCTGTTACACGCCTTAATGGGGTCATTTTTGTAATTCCGATCCAACAGAGGGCTTTGGACCAGCTTTCAACAGCAACTCTTGTCATGAAGGAAAGGAATTAGAAGCCATGGCACCATAAACATACCCTTGAGTTACTAGGACCAACCTGTTTACCAGTACCTTGGTGAAGATATTTGTTTCTATGTTAATGAGTAAAATCGGGTAGTAAAAGGCATACCTACTGATCCAGAGACTGGACACATTTCAAGGTCTTCAGACAAGGAGCTTATGACTTTGCTGTACATGCTTAGTATTGTATGCTTAGAAGAGCGACAAATCGCTTACAATACTCATTTGGGAACACATTGGCACCCATACTCAGCTGGGAGTACATTGGTGCATAATGATTTTCCCTGTTTAGATTATTAGATATATACTAGATATAGCGTCCGAGATTGCTGCGATCTTTGATGTCTGCTCCAGGGATTTTTGATCACCTGCACTGATAGTCTTTAGGGGCAAATCGTTTATGATGAGTGATTCTATTACCCTGAGAGACTGTGGATGGGTATAATATAAGGAGACATAAAATGCTGCAAACTTCTCAGCAATCACTAAGAAAATTGAGAGGTGTATTCAGGAGGCATTCTGGATATTTGGGATTATCCTGGATGCCAGCTCCTGGTTGGCCAGCCAGTCAAAAAACTTTCCTGCCTAATCTCTGATTTCGTACACCCATTTCGTACCCCCAAGGTACAGATCTGTCTGGGGCATCAACATCCAGTTGGTGGAGCCCAGGGGAGTCACCAGTTAAAATGAATCTTCAAGAATAGTGATTGCCGCATCCTTCTCCTTTCCCTAAATCCAGAGGTAGGACATATCTTTCCACTCACCACTGATTTACTGGCTTACTAGAGTATCAGAGACAAATAAATGGACCCTACATACAAATTAAAATAGGGTACATCTGTACTCCAGTGTGGCTGGAAGCCTTTGACTGCTAACCACCATGCATATAAGAACCAGATTCCACTCTTCCATTGTGTATCCTAATAGTACATCTGCGGGGGAGTGGTCTGACAGTCCACTAGTTCGATGCAGTATCCTCGCCAGGTCTGTTGCTGGGAAAAAGAAGTTGTTGAATCTAGAGAAAGATTCTTGGGATGCTGAGAAATATCTGTGTGCCTTCTCACCAATATACCAGTATGGTATTGTCCCAAAATAGTAGTAATTGTGCTGAATCTGAAAGCACCATTTGCCTAAATGCCCCTGCCACTTGCATCCGATAAGTATCTACTACATGGTCCATGATGATGTTTAAGCCATCTCCTTTTATTGTTATTCCCTGAGGAATTTAGTTACAATAACACGGAGACCATCTAGGACTTTACATATTAAGGTAGAGGGAGCCTACACACTCAAAATGGACCAGGTCTGACTCTTTAACTTGCCAGTTCCTGATATTTTGCATCCTTGCTGATCTAGCTTGGTCTGAGTAATCACCAGTGGGAAGGATTTCATAACCAATATTGCTACCCCACTGGAACCTTTGGTACAGTCTAAGTGATATTCTCTGCTGTAAGTATTAGGCCAACATCACACAGTGTAGGGGTCAATAAGACTTAGATTTACCAAAGTTGAGAAAAGGTGGATTATTTTAGAAGACAAATACATTTACAAAATTAATGAGAACTGAAGCAAGGGATAGCGAACCCGGAGCCATCAGTGGGTGTCTTTGTTGATGTTTAGGTTATTTCTTTGGCAGCAGGGACTGGCAGAAGATCCTGCCATTGTCTTGACTAGTAAAACTTCCCAGATGTCTGACTCTCATCATCCGTGCCTACATGTCAAATATCCAAGCTTCCTTCATCTTGCATTGTTTCTTCTTCGCTCTGTGGTCCCTTGATTATGTCTGCCTCTTTTGATTGGGGTGGGATGGGGGGGGGGGTGCCAGTCAGAGTCCTTTCAGTCTTGACTGTTTGGAGGAGTCCATCCCCATTTTTTATAAGTAAGAATCAATAAAAAAAGAGGCCAAATGAGGTTCCAGGGGAGGCCTAAATGTCAAGGGAGGAGGAGGGCATTGGAGCCTCCTTTAGAACTAAGCAATCTGAGAATGTATTAATCCAACCCATGTGAAATTCCACATATAGATCCTATTTTCTCCAACATGGATGAATTAGCAGGAATGGACCCCATTCCAGTGCCTGGTCCAATCACTTCCTTATTCAATTTATCTGGACCTCCACTAGCTCCATTCCATCTACCAGGCCGGTTAGAATTCGGTCACGTCTTTGGCCTAACAGTCGATACTGGTCTTAGAAAATTCTAAGCAGGTCCCTGACCCAGATCCTAACATTGCTAATGAAAATTTTAATAAATGGATGGAGAGTTCACTCGATATAGTTCTCCCAAGAAATGGACCAGGTTAAAGTTGGGACCAATAAAATGGCATGGTATTCTCCCCAGCTCCGTGAGCTAAAACAAATCTGCAAGAAACTCAAAAAAAGTTGGAGAAAGGATTTCTCCTTAAGCAATAAATTGGAATTTTGTGAGGCCATTAAAATGTATAAAGCAGAAATCAAACTGGCCCAGGCCTTATATTATGAAGAAAGAATTTCCTTGGCAGCTAATTCCCCTCGTGAAAAAACTGCTTATAGCCCCCCCTATCTCCAGCCACATCTGATGTTACTGGCTTATGTTGTAACAATCTGGCAGATTTCCTTTATGACAAAAATCAAGCCATTTATGTGATTTCCCCTTTCAGATGGCCATAGCAATCATCAACCATATGTTACTTGGAGGTTATTCCCTTGATGGAGTCATTCAAAACCATCTTGGTGCTTGTGAAGTGTGGGTCGCCTACAGACCCAGCTCCATCTAATATTTTGAAGTAAGCACTTGGAACTGTCTCCCCTATTATATTGGAGCTAATTAATGCCTCCATTTCTACTGGAGTAGTTCTACCTCCATGGAAAAGTGGTATGGTGAAGGCATTGTTAAAAAAGCCTAGTCTTGATCCTGGTCTTCTGGGAAACTATCGCCCCATCTTGCTTCTCCCAGGGATCAGTAGCATTGTGGGAACACATGTTAATTCAGTATTTTCTACATTCTTGGAGTCCCACAATCTTCTCCACCCTTCACAGACTGGCTTTCAACCACTACAGGGAACAGAAACTGCCCTCTTAGCAGTGGTCAAAGAGTCCAAGAAGATTCTGGATGCCGGAGGCACCACTGTTGTTATCCTTTTGGACCTCAGTGCAGTCTTCACACTGTCAATCACCAAATCTTGGTCCATAGACTCAGCAATTTGGGGGTGTCTGGGGAATCCATAGTATGGTTGCAATCATTCTTGGAAGACAGATTCTTCCGAGTTTTTGAAGGTGATGTCACCTCAAAATGGATGCCCCTCCGCTATGGGGTTCCGCCAGGATATCCTTGCGTCCCACCCTATTCACTGTTTATATGAGCCCGCTTGCGGAGATTGTGCTTCCTTTTGGGGTTCATATAGTGACCTACGCAGACGACACTCAACTTGTTGTGGCACTGAACCATTCTGGCAATTCCTCTCTTGGCCTTCGTCCGTGTTTGGAGGAGGTAGCCAAATGGAATAATCATTCATATTTGAAATTGAATGGAGAAAAGACAGAGATGATGCTTCTAGGGAATCCTTCCTTTTTAAAAGCAGAAGTAATGTGACCAGCCTGTCAGAGCTCCGTTCCTGCTCCGAAGACCCAGATAAAAAGTTCAGGTATCTGGATTGATGGAGATCTGAGCTTTAAGGTACAGGCGCGGAATGTGACGGCTTCCTGCTACAGCATCCTAAGGATGCTTCGGAAAGTCCCCCCGCTTCTTCCCTTCCTTGCAAGAAGGCTTATGGTCCAGGCGCTCATTCTTTCTCGCCTGGACTACGGGTATGTTCTTTATTTACGTGACCCGTGTGCTACCATCTAAAAACTCTAGATGGTGCAAAATTATGCTGCGCGGATGCTTCTTGGGATTCCGAACCATCAATTTGCTAAACCAGCCATGAAATCTCTTTACTGGCTCCCTATTCAGGAGAGAGGTTAATTTAAGGCCATGTATATTGTTCACAAGATGCGAGCAGGGAAGGCACCGTCCATCAACCACTCCATTGTCCTGCCTTACCTTGCGAATAGATGCCTGAGTTTGGACGACCTGTATCTTGCCAGAGTTCCCAGGATCAACAAGGCTAAAAGTGGTAGCCGCCTGTTTTTTTACAATCCTGCCAGGATGTGGAATACTCTTCCACTTCGATTATGCAGGAAATCCAATCATTTGGCCTTTTGTAAACTTCTAAAAACTTGGCTCTTCTCTTAACACCATCGCTGCTGATGGTTTTCCCCTACTGTGCTGAGCTATCAGTAAATCCCATTGTTCATGACAAGCTCAGTTCGTCATCAGCACAGCTCAACCGTGCCTCATGACGAGCTGAGCTCGTCATGAGCAACTGTGCTGAGCTATCAGTAAATCCCATTGTTCATGACAAGCTCAGTTCGTCATCAGCACAGCTCAACCGTGCCTCATGACGAGCTGAGCTCATCATGAGCATCAAAGGGGTTAATGTGGTTGTGGTGTCTACTGTTTTACCGCTGTTAGCACTGGAATGCCCCTGGGTAGCTATGCGCTTAATAAATACTTTTTTCGTTTCATTTCATTGGCTGTCATTAGTGTACAAAGACAATTTTTTGGTTGGGTTTTCCTGACTCGCTCTGGAAATTTTGTGTAACAAAATTGTTCATTCTAGTGTGACACTCAGCACCATCTGCATGTTCTTTTAGTCTTTTGGGTGTTGCAGAGAAGCACAGATGCTTTGAGAGCTTTAACTGAGTCTTTGAGATCTTCGATCTGTCCCTCAGCCTCCATCACTGTCAACAACATTTTGCAGGTCATGTTTGAGGAGGTTTGATTTACTTTTAATATCACTGTTAATAAAGCAGGATCCATCCCTGTCTCCTGTGTTGATGATTGCCCCTCTTTAAAAAAGTTGGGAGGTGTTTGATCTTGCTATTGGAAATACAATTTTCCATTGGTTGTGAATGAGGGCGGTCTTGTCACTTACCATTTCTGCTCAATGTGGGCTGGTCGGAGTGAGGACTATGTTTTGCTAACCCTGCAATCTTCATTTTTTTAAGTTTAAAGAAAATCTTTTTTGGATACAAGAATGCAATGAGGAAAAAGATACAGCATCAATATCAAAAACAATGCAAACAAAAACTATAATTGTATATGAAAGGGAAAAATGAGAAAGAGAGAAAGAAAGAAAAAAGGGGTGGAGAAAGAAGGAAAGGGGACTCAGCAAAGAAAGTACAATATCAATATCTAAAATACAACATGTTGTAACGAAACTTGCAATTTTCCAGAAAAAAGTTGTATAAATATAGAGAAAAAATGGGCACATAAAAAAATGAAACAAAGGAGTAAACAAGAACATATCATGGAGGTTTGGGTACTTCCTCAGTACTAAGGAAGTGGAGCACAGAAGATGTAGCTGAGGAATCTAAGAAAGTAGTAATGGGTAACCATAATAAATCACGCTTGATAGCAGTTATAACAGGGTAAACATAAGCTCTATCCAATCTATGATTAAAACAAACGCCATACCACCAAGCCTGATAGGAGATGGACGATGTATCTTTCCACGCTTTGGAAATTTGTTGAAACGCTACTGCTAGGAGAAGGTCAATAATAGAAGTGTTAAAGTTAGATGAGGACCATATGTCAGAAAGGCTACCCAGGAAAATATGTGTAAAAGAAAAGGGGAAGTCAGTAGAAAAAATAGTGTTAAGTTGTTGCCAAACTTTAGACCAAAAAACACGAACCAGAGGACATAGGAAGAGCATGTGTTTGAGATCTGCTCGCAATTCTGAGCAAGACCAACATTTGGAGGGAAGAGAGGAATCAATTGTATTCAACCTAGCAGGAGTGAGCATGAGGCGATTATAAATAAAAAATAAGGTCTGAGTAGTGTTGGCTGCTCTAGAAGATTTCCGTATCTTATTCCATATATCTTGCCACAAAGAGAGAGAGAAAGACTCTTCCAAATCCAGTTCCCACGCTTGTTCAACCTTCGATTTATCTCTGTCAGCAGAAGATTCATGTCATTTTTTGTAAATCTGTGAGGCAGAAGGAGAGGATAACAAAAAGGGTAAGGTAAGAGGAGAAGAAGAAGGAGTACAAGAGACGGAGGAGGCAAGAGAGTCATAACTAGTCTGAACAGCAGCAATCAATAAGTTGTATTTGGAGAGAAAGGACAAAGGAAGAGAGAAACGGGTTTGAAGAATAGGAAAAGGAACACAAGTACCGTGTTGAAAAAGTTGATGGACCCAAAAGAGGCCCTGAGTATGCCAGGCCTTCCAAAAAAGGGTTCTATTGTTGATTTTAATAAGAGGCTTATACCAAAGAGGAGACTGTAAAAATCGTGTACGCTCATCAAGTCCATTCAGAAACATTGGAAGGAAAAGTTTCCTGGAATTCTTAAGAATAGGCAAAGATAATTGCTTTGGGACACGAGGTAATAAAACAAACTCCTTAAAAGAAAAAGGGTGAAAAAAGGAGGATTCAATGTCAACCCACAGGGGAAAAGAAGCATCATCTAGTAGTGAATCACATAAAAAAAGAAATCGAATGAGAAAGAAAAAAGGAAGTATGATATGAGGAGAAATCAGGAAAGTTAACTCCTCCCAAATGCTTGGGACGTCTAAGCTTAGAGAAAGACATTCTGGCTTTTTTATTTTGCCATAAAAAATGAGATAAAATAGAGTAAATAATTTTATAACAAGACTTTGGAATATTGATAGGAAGATTAGAAAGGAAAAATAAAATAATGGGAACTAACATCATTTTAATTGAACCTAATCTCCCCCACCAGGATAGAAACAGAGGATGCCATCTTGTCGTGGAATCTGTGAGGGTGGTGTGTAAATGTTTAATACTAAGAGCAACAGATTCTTTGAGAGACGGAGCAAACCAGAGACCCAAATATTTGATTTTGGAAGGGCTCCAATAAAAAGAGAGCAGAAAATCAGCATGAAAACAAAATTTATTAAGGGGAAGAATTTCACATTTATGGACATTCAATTTATAACCTGACACAGCCGCAAAATCAGAAACCTCAGAGAGGAAAGCAGGAACAGAGATTTGAGGATTAGAGATAAAAAAAGGAGTATGTCATCGGCATAAGCAGATAACTTTACTTGTTTTTCACCATAAGAGAACCCAGAAATATTTGCATTAAGTCGAATTTTTGTTAGGAACGGTTCCAAAGCAAGAATAAAAAGAAGAGGTGAAAGAGGACAGCCCTGACGAACTCCACGAAACAGGGGGAAGGAAGGAGAAATAAGACCATTAGCAAAAATAAAGGATCTTGGAAAAGAATACAATAAAGAGACATAAGAGAGAAATTTAGACCCAAAACCAAACCATTTAAGAGAAGATAAAAGAAAGGGCCAATTAACCCTGTCAAAAGCCTTCTCTGCATCTAAAGCTGTAGCAGCCAAGGAGTGAGCCGAAGATTGTGATTTACTAAGGACATTGAAGATAACCAAATATTATCTGAAAGATGACGACCCTTGATGAAACCACATTGTTCTTTACCTATCAGTTGGGGTAAAATCTTGTCTAAACGTAAAGCTAAAATACTTGCAATAATGTTATAATCAAGGTTAATCAGGGAAACAGGTCTATAATTTTTACATAAGGTATGATCTTTATTATCCTTGGGGAGAAGACAAATCAACGCCTCTTGGAAAGAGCCTTCCAAGTTTTGAGAAGATAGAAAGAAAGAAAATAGCTGATGTAGTTTAGGAACAAGAAGAGTAGAAAAATTAGAATAAAACTCAATGGTGAAGCCATCCGGACCAGGAGCTTTCCCTTTTTTAAGAACGCGAATAGCCTCTAGGATATCTGCAGAGCTAATATCCTTGTCTAAGGAGGAGAAATCTACATCAGAAACTGAGGGAGAAGGAATGGAAGATAAATATCGATCAATGGTTGAAGATTCAGGAGTATAGTCTGGTAAAAATTAGAAAATTCAACCAAAATATCCTCATCCTTATGAAGTGTGGTATTAGAAGAGGAGACAATTGACTCAATTTTTGTACGTTCTTTTTTAACCTTAAGATAATTTGCCAACATATTTCCAGCTTTATTTTGTGAGGAATAATATTTAGCACTGGATTTAAGCAAAATTAGGTTAGCAGATTCGGTGGATATCTTATTGAAGGAAAGTTTGGCAGTGATAAGATTATTAAGATCAGACTGGGATTTGGTTGAATAATATACCTGTTCCAAGTGTTTAATGCGGGAGGTTAGATTGGACATAGATTGCGAGGTTAAACGTCTCTTTTTAGCAACATATGAAATGATGAAATCTCTAGAGGCAGCTTTAAAAGTGTCCCAAACCAAATGAGGGGATGTTTGAGGGGACTCATTGTCTGCAAAGAAAAGGGAAGCCAAATTAAGAAAAGCAGCGGAGAAGGAGGTATCCAGAAGTAGGGAATTGTTGAATCTCCATCTCCTAGTACCTTTACTAGGAGGAAGTAAATCAAGCTGAAGGGAGACTGGGGCATGATCTGAGATTAAGATGGAACCTATATCAGAGTGAGTGATAAGTTGAGTGAGAGCTTTGGAAATGAAAAGATAATCTATACAGGATTATTGAGAAGTGTGAACTGGGGAAAAATATGTATATTCTTGCAGGGTAGGGTTGCAAAGCCTCCATGAATCAAGTAGGGACCTTTGAGAAATAACCAAAGTGAATTGAGCGTGTGTTGGAGAAGGGGAAAATCGGGAATTGGAGCTACGGTCAAGGAAAGGGTCCATAATCAAGTTACAGTCCCCTCCCAAAATAAAATAGTCATCAGTGTATTGCATCGTAGAGGAAAGAATTTGGGGCCAGAACAACTTATCAGGAACAGTTGGAGCATATACATTAAAAATAGTCAAGGGAATTTTGTTAACCAACAACGATACAACAACCCACCTGCCCTCCGTGTCATTATCTTGTTTAACAAGCTGAACATTCAAACGTTTATGGCAAAGGATAGCAACCCCATTACGTTTTCCTGTCCCCGGTGAAGCAAAAACTTGTCCCACCCAATGACGGCGCAGTTTAGAAATCTCAACATCTTTGATATGAATTTCTTGTAATTACACTGGATCACTGAAATAATAAAAATATCGTGGACAAAATATCGACAGTCAAAATATCGAGTTTGTATCTACAAACAGGTAAGTACAAAAATATCGAGTACAAAATATCGTTTACAATAATATAGTTGTAAAAACTATCGACTTTATTAAAAACAGTGTTAAATTAAATTAATATTAAAATTTAATTACTAAAATATACTTAAAATACTTAAATTAACTTATAATAATTAAATAATAAATGAAATTAATAAAAATAATTTTTTACAATCTTATTTGTTAAAACATATATATATAGTAACATATTATAATTAAATAAGATACTATTATATTACCGTACGATACCAGAAGTGTAAAAAATACTATTCCCACTCCAAAGAGTGCAAGCGTAGGGAAAACATTGGATAGCGTAGGGGTTAAAATTACTATTCCAACTCCAGTGGGTGCAACAGTAGGGAAAGCGTTGGATAGCGTAGGGGTTAAAATTAATATTCCCACTCCAGTGGGTGCAACAGTAGGGAAAGCGTTGGATAGCGTAGGGGTTAAAATTACTATTCCAACTCCAGTGGGTGCAACAGTAGGGAAAGTGTTGGATAGCGTAGGGGTTAAAATTACTATTCCCACTCCTGTGGGTGCAACAGTAGGGAAAGCGTTGGATAGCGTAGGGGTTTAAATTACTATTCCAACTCCAGTGGGTGCAACAGTAGGGAAAGCGTTGGATAGCGTAGGGGTTAAAATTACTATTCCCACTCCAGTGGGTGCAACAGTAGGGAAAGTGTTGGATAGCGTAGGGGTTAAAATTACTATTCCCACTCCAGTGGGTGCAACAGCAGGGAAAGCGTTGGAAAGCGTAGTTGTAAAAATTTAATTTGTAAAAATCACATATTAACAAATTAATCAATTAATATAAAATTATTAACAATTACTATTTAATTAATTAACACATATAAATTAATTATCAATTATTTACTAATTACTATCAATAAATATATTAACATATTTATTTATTATTAATTAAATTACTTCCCACCCTATCCCCCTGTAATCCCACAACCTGCTACTGCATTAAATTAGTAAAATTTACATATTTACCAATTAATCAATTATTATTAATTAATTTGTAATTACTATTAAATTAATTAACACATATACATTATTTTACAATTAATTTTAAATTAATATCAATTAATTAATTTACATATTTAATTAATTATAATTAAATTACTTCCCACCCTATTCCCCTATAAACCCACAACCCGCTACAGAATTACATTACGCAATTATTATTAAAACAAAATTCATTTAATAAAATTATTTATAACATTAATACACACTTTTCACACATATTATTACATAAAAATACACTATAAAATATTATATATTATTAAAAATTCGATATTTTTGCTATCTATATTTTACACAGTCGATATTACTTCACTTACCTTAAAAACGATATTTTTGTAGTCGATATTCTGTCCAGTCGATATTTTGTCCAGTCTATATTTAAAAGTCGATATTATGTCCAGTCGATATTTTGGAGTCGATATTTTATCTGTGCACCAATTACACTATATCTCCTTTCAGATGAGCTAAGTGGGAAAGAACACTTTGTCACTTAATTGGAGAACCCAAACCTTTAACATGCCAAGAAATTACAATAATTGACATTTAAAATTCTGAGAAATATTTGAAACATATGAATAATAACCAGAAAAATAACCTTACAACAAGTGATAACTGTAAAAAAGTGCAAGTAACATAAGAAAATGTAGAAGAGAAAAAAGAAGACATAATGGAAAGAAAATATGAAGATGAGACTGTCATATAAGAAATATAGAAAAGTGGAAAAAATATACTGAAAGAACAATAGGAATGAAGTATGAAAGTAGAGAAAATTATTCAAGAAACAAAAAAGAAACGAAAAGAAAAGAAGAGAGCTGAGGAAAAGGAAAGGAAAAAAGAGGAAAGAGAGTACAAAAAGAAAGCAAAAACAGAAGTTCAATTCAATAACAAAACACATACCATAAAAAAACAAGAGTACTGGGGATGGAGGAACCATGAAGGAAGGAAGCACAACTGACCGAAGACTCCACGGAGATGCGCAGCAAGGGGAGAAACCACCAGGGATTTGAAGAGGAAAAAATGAAAAACATTGTCAGGGACCACAAGCCCAGTAACTGTAAAGTACAAAAAGAGAAAAATAACAAATACGTCAAACAAAACATGAGGTTAGAACACTTCAGCTATATGACATAACATCTTTACAGATACATCCAACATGAGGGGCAGTTCAAACAATCAGAAGGGACATCACAATGAAAGACAGTAAAACCAATAATAATTATGGCTGCGGGATGTCCATCGACTCAGCATGACAGGAATCCAGGAACTGCTGCAAGCAAACAGGATGTTCATAAGATGTCGTCTTGTTGTTATAAGTGACTCGAAAGATGCAGTCATGAAATAAGCCATAACGGGCGTTCTTGACTCGTAAAGCAGGTCTCATGTCTAAAAATCTTTTACGCCAATCTGCAGTAGCTTTGGCATAATCCTGAGCAAAGAAGAGATTGTGAGAAATCTTCCCTTTTTGTTTGGCTGCATGAAGTACTCGAAGAAGGTCAGTATATTCCAGAAAATACAGGATAACACCTCTAGGCTTCACGAAGGAAGTGGAAGTTGATGGACGAGACGTTGGACCAAGACGGTGAGCACGTTGAATATTCAAAGGAGGTGATGCTGGAAGATTGAGAAGAGTGGGAAGAAAAGATTGAAAAAATGAAATTGGATTTGGCCCTTCAAGATTTTCGGCAAGGCCATAAATACGTAGGTTATTACGTCTATTTCGTTTTTCCAAATTTTCAACTTGTTGTTTCAGTGTAGCAATCTCTTTCTGCATAGTAGGCACCTGGACGATGACCATTTGAGCTGAAGCCAAGAAAACCTCAAGATCCACCACTCTCTGCTGTATGTGAGACCAATTATCCTCAAGACTCTGGAGGCGGGAATTAGTCTCCGACATATAGGGTTTAAGAGCTCAAATCTCCTCCAATATATGCTCCATAGAGATAGTATTCAACATGCCTGTAGGAGAAGGAGGATTAGCTTTAGACCTTTTCTCAGAGTTAGCATTCGAAGATGGAGAGGGAGATTTGGAAAGTGGTTTTGAGGAACGTGAAACGGGAGTCATAGAACCCTTGATGGTAACGTTATCCGATTGTGAATCATCGATCGTATCTTGCAAAACGCTAATAGGGTTATTATCCTCCAAAGGTACATGAGAAGCAGTGCATTGCTGAAGGGCAGCAGTACGATTGGTACGTGATGATGCCATGGTATAGAAAAGTCAAATGGAAAGCGCACTGCATGAAAAGGAGAAACTAACACTGCTAATATGAGGAGAAAGAATGAGAGAAAAAATTCTTGAGGAATCAAAAATGGTTCAACAATGGTGCTTGCCTCTGGTGAATAGTAATAGAAAGTAAAGAAAATTATTTAAAGAAGCAAGAAGAGGTCATTATAAATACAGCAAGCCGCAAATCTTCACCCTGAGGTCCAAGTGAGGAGAATATCAAAATGACGGCTACATCCTGAGGAGAAGCAGAAAACGCTAGTCAATCAGCATAGGGGGCTCTCAGAAACAGGAGAGCGCAGCAAAAATCAAGCAAACTCCATAAGTCACCAGAAAGGAATAAATATCCAGCATATCGAAATCTGAGAAGGTCCAGTAGAGTAAATGCGGCAAAAATATGCAACAAAATGGTGGCCGCGATCAAAACGCGAGCCGCGTGAAACTCTTAAAGCATAAAATACCGGCAAGGACAGTGTGGTTTGGGCTGAAAAGCACAAGGAAATGTGCCGAGCACCTTCCGCCACACTTTCAGTACTCTTCCAGTAGTCCAAGAAGGAAGGAAATGCCCGGAAGAATCTCCGTCACCTCACGTCGTAACGGAGCTCTCTGAATCTGCGGCCATCTTCCTTGGCGCCGTAGTCAAGCCCCGACCCTGCAATCTTCATAAAGGAGAAGAAAGAAGCTAGGGGGAAAGTCTGGGAGATTCCAGAGAATGTGGCACCTCTATCCAATGACCGAATGTTGGAACATATACCTTCTGTCGATGGTGAGAATATGCTTGTCTCTCTCTCCCTTCAGCATTGGCAATGCCTGAGAGCTGCCTCTCAAAGAAATGGATTAGTGGTCATCCTTTCTGATCATGCTGGCTGGGTCCTTATTTGAGTTTGGCTTCTGATTTTGTATAGATCTAGACACAGCTATCCAATGAGGATGCATCAGCGGCTAAGGCAAGGGAAAGTTCCTTACATTGGGTCCAAAATCCCAGCTGAAATGTTATCATACCACTATCAAAAGTTGGCATCATGTGTGAGTCAAGCAGGCCCTCGTTTGTCATCTGTGTTTACCTCTGGACCCAAGCAAACTTTAGATGTTTGCCACACTTCTTGTTTGGGGTTTGAACTACCTGTCCGATTTGGGAGGATTGTGAGTCTTTTTGACAACCTCTGATCCACTCTCACAGGAGGAAAGTCTGTCAGCAGCTCAGAACTGGGGGCTAACTCCATGTATCAATAATGCCCCCACAAGGACCTTTCATTTGTACCCAACTTGCATGGGCATCAGTGCTGCAAAACATGTGGACTAGTATACTGGAAAAGGTCTAGAGTCCAACTGAAGAGGTGGCTTCGAGACAGAGAGAGGCTCTGCACTGCTTAGGTTCTCTTACTCCCCGTGGGTTAACCACAGTAGTATGCAGCAACCACCCCAACATACAGCTGTGTGCATGCTATCCTCTTGGCTACACTCACTGGGATGCAGCATGCTTTGTGGGTCTTGCCAAGCCAATCTTCGAGCTTTGTCTCAGGCAGCAGTCCACTCCCTCATAAACCCATAACTGAGAGCACTGAAGTTGGCCCAGGGGGTTGAGGTGGTGGGTGAATATTCCCTTGAGAAGGTGCTCTGGGAGACAAGGCGTATCCTAGGAACTGTCTGATGTGGTGTGCTCATTTCTGCCCCCTTTCCTTCTCATGGCTGATTCTGCCACATTGTCTAGCAAAGATCATTGTCAACCAAGGGCCCTAATCCAATTGTTGGTAAACGTTGCCATTACTTTTTGTGTAGGAAACGATAAAGAAGGATTATTGTGTGTCAAGCAATAGGTTCTCAAGGCACATGTGTCATCTTGACCCAGTAAGCCAATCTCCCTAATGTTTTTTGCCTGCCACCTAGGATATGTTTGGTGCTAGGCACATGGGGCATCAGTTGAGGTCACTGACTGATAGAGAAATCTAAGTAGTACAAATTAGAATTCATTTTCACTCAATTTTCTGTACTTTTTGTTGCTGCAGTTCTTATCTTATAGTCATATATGTTTGTGTTGCTATTGCATCATTTACAATTTTGCAGATCGTAGACCTTATTTATGAGAAGTGACGCATTGCTGCATGAAAACAGCGATGCGTCACTTCTCAGTGTGCCCTCCTTGGACATGATGGATGTGTATGATTACTGTATGAGGCATTATGTCGCAAGGAGTTACAGATATGTCAATATTTCTGACTTATCTGTAGGTGCAAAAGTGATGCATTGCTGGGGTGTATCTAAAAACAGTGGCAACTCCAGCAATGTTTCCTTACACATGGGGCAAGCCCCATGTGAAAGGACCTGAGTCAGTCTTACGCTCGCTGTGAGGCATGCGTAAGATATTGACGCAATGGCGTCCTAGAAGTGGTGCACTGAGATCTCATAGATTTCAATGCGCCACTTCTACGAGGCTTTTTGCGGGGGAAAGCCAACCTGCATCATTATACCTGGTGCAGGTATAATGTGGCGCAGGGTTTTACAAAGTGACGCATCTGCCTAGATCGGGTGCAACATGGCGCATTTTTTACACCGCTGGTGTGTCACAAAAAGTGGTGTACTGGCGGCATCAAAGTGACGCAAGAGCTCATAATTAAGCCCCTGTATTTCGGTGTAATCCTGTTAGTGTTGATAGCTTAAACTCCCCATGCCGTTATATGTGAACCTTGAGAATAAAAGAAAGAGTGGATAAGCAAATAGGATTATTATCTGTGATTTGCTTGGTTTTGTGGTGCATGTTTGTGAACCAGAACACCTTGTAGCGCCTTTTTTAATTTATGGGAATGCCCTGTGGTTTGTAGTGTCATAATGGATACGCCTTTTTCTCCCCTGAAACTTACACGTTTGATTGACACTGTCATAGGATCCCACACTTGTTCAGTGACAGTGTAGATTTACAACTACAAGTAGCCCACTCTTATATTAAACAGTCTGTGACCTTAAATGACTACTTAGCCATGGAGAAGTATGTTTTTCCAACTTATGAATGAACCAAAAGTATCTTGGGCCTCATTTATGAGGCTGTGCGTCACTTTTACGCCGCCGGTGCGTCACTTTTTGTGACGCACCAGTGGCGTAAAAAATGTGCCTTGTTGCACCATGTTTCCAAAGTGACGCATCTAGATAGATGCGTCACTTTGTACACCCCTGCGCCACATTATACCTGCACCAGGTATAATGTATGCAAGGGGGGCGTATTGACGCAAGGAAGGGTCGTAGACGTGACGCATTGAAATCTATGAGATTTCACTGCGTCACTTTAAGGACGCTGTTGCGTCAAAATCTTGCGCCTGCCTCACAGCAGGCGTAAGACTGATGCAGGCCCTTTCACATGGGGCTTGTCCCATATGAAAGGATGCATTGCTGGAGTTGCGTCCCTTTTGTGACACACTCCAGCAATGCGTCACTTTTGCGCTTACAGATACGTCAGAAATACTGTTGTATCTGTAACTCCTTGCGACATGATGCGTCATACATTAAATATGACGCATCAGGAATGTCGCAAGGAGTGCGCACTGAGAAGTGACGCATCGCTGCTTTTACGCAGCGATGCGTCATTTCTCATAAATGAGGCCCCTTGTGCTTATATTCCACACGCATGCTTTTTCACTCACACTACTAAACACAAGAAACAAATATTAAATAGTTACAAATCGCAGGTGGACATGCTTCTTTTGGCATCCTTCAAAAGGCCTAATAGCCAACAGAAGGTGCACACTAAAGGCTGGTCCCTAAGATCAAGTAACCCTCTAAATGTAGCCTTGACCTCTTACATTGGAGTAACTCTTTATTGGTCTGTGCACTAGTTAGCCTTAACACCCAAAACACGCAATGTCCCCCCATCTGAGGAGAGCATTAATTGAATTTCTAGGTTACTGGCTTTGATTTTTAATTAATGGTAAAATATGCACTCAAAGACTATACAAATTTATTTTCAGACCCTTTCAAGTTGATAACGCCTTTTATGAATCACAACACAAATATCCACTAATTCACTGGTAATAATATGTATTCAAATACAGTTTTGAGAATTCAACCGAATAGAACGGGAGAATATTTCTTCGATCTTTATTAGGACTACAAGGCATTCACAAAACACAGCAGCAACGGTCCTTGCACCTCAAAGCAAAGGTCTCGACTTCAGAAGTGTTTGCTTTGCAAGTCAAACTATACTACGATCACTTTTTCTGGAACATAAGGACTCCTAGGGCCAAAATAGACTTTGGGGAGTACCAGTCAGGGCCGGACTGACTACCGGGAGTTTTGGAATTCTGGCGAGTTGGGGGCTGATTTTACTGCATTGGGGGCTGATTTAGTTCATGGAGACCTGAGTGTACTTCGAAATATTTAAAGCAAAAGGAATTTTGTTCAGTACACGCAGGTCCTCCTCAATGAAATCAGCCACCAGCTCGGTAGCATTCCATAATGCACGGTAGCAGTACCAGTGGGGGTCTGCCAATCTCCTGGAATCCCCCAGTGTCCTTCTTATGATGCCCTATGTCTTTCCTGAGCATCAACCAGCAAATTATGCAAATTTTCAGAATGCCAACTCACCGTTATGGGGTGATCCAGTGCCCTCAGGAGTTTCCCTGAAACCAATCACAGTGCATCCTGTGATGCAGCTGTCGGTCCTAACAATTTCCTTACTTCTTTTAAATGGGTGTGCCAAGCAACATGATCTTCTTTTCTTAAAATACCTGGTTCTCTTGTTCCACATGAGGGATACCCGGTATAGGTTTTGGAGAGCTATTCGGGAGCTAAGGCCTATATAGTCTCTGCACTCTACTCCCCATCCATCACACTCCTTCCTTGCATCATGTACATTTACTTTACTCTTTTTCTCTTACTCACCGGTTGCAGTGTGAGCGTGGTGATATGTCAGTCTCGCTAAGTCACTATCATGTGCACATGCATGGCAGCTTGGGCCTGTGGGCCTGTGGCCTACTTTTTTGGCTATTTGTTTGCCCCAGCACACTGGCCCTCCTCAAGGGAAGAATTCAAAAGATGAAGCGTGGAACACTGGACCCACCCATACCCAGAATTTCCCAGGACTCTGGCCCTCACTGAGGCTGAAGTAAGGGATAATAAGAGAACACTAGGCCCATGCAGCCACACTGTCCCCTATGGGAGACATTAGTCTTAACCATGGGAGTGTTTGGTGAAACCACTGGATATATTTGCTTTCTTTGGCCAGGGGGACACTAGGAACAAGCCAGGTAGCTCTCATATAGGTAGAGAGAGCAAACCGAGTTGGGCTGTTTTAAGCATAATATTTTACATTTTACTCCTAGTGGTATGCTTTAGCCACCAGTAGCGTTGAATCAAGATCTCCGGCCTTCTAAATTTTAAGAACTTATTTTTAAACTGCACTGTCTTTAATGAGAAAAAGCTCAGGGACCAACACTCCTGCCCCCAGCTCCTAAGTAGTCATCTGCAGCCAGGTTTCTTCCAGAAGAAGCACTCCATGGCTCTCAAAGCAGACCACAGTGTGTGCCTCCGAGGCCCCATGGCCTGACCACTGTGTATGAGAGCTAATGCTACAAAAAAACTCAAAACCCAAGGTATACAAAGGAGTGCAAATGGGGGAAAGTAATATAATATTTGCACTTGAGATCTTTTTAAACATTTATTCTGTTCAATGTCTTGACTCAACGTTAATATTTTGGGTCAGCTTTTGCTTACACAATGGGTACTCGCAAAAGTTCGCCCAGGGGCCACAAAGTTTGGTCAATGTTGTCACTGGGGGCCACATTGATGCTAGCAAGGTGGTAGTCAGGAGTGGGGTAGTGGGGGGGAGGGAATCTATATACATCTACAGGCTAAATTGCACTATGTGGAACTTCAAAACCTGGGGTTATTTACAGCTTCCTACTTTACCAAACTGTATGATCTCAGGCAATTGTTTTATTTCACTTTACCTCCTTTTCTTCATTATCGCATATTTGATTTGATTTACTTTTGTAAAGCATGACGTAAGCCAAAAAGGATCTTGACCCTAAGATTCTACTGTCAAGTCCACTGCACCACAAAGATCAAAACTACAATGGAAGAGAAAAAAGCCAGGTTTTCAACTGTTTTCTGAAAATCTGCAAATTGGAGTGGCCTCTCAATTGCACTGGAATATAATTTCAGAGCTTGGAAGAGTGGTAAACAAAACCTCTAACACCCTAAGAGGCTTTGTGAGTTCTAGGCACCATCACTTTTTGGGAGACTATAGATCGTGAATGCCTATTTGGTAAATCCCATGAGAATTTTCTTTTGAGGTATTCGGGGCCAGTCAGAATAAGAGCTTTACTGTCTGAACTAAGCACTTTGAAAGCTACCTGTTTCTTTTTAAGTTTTTAAGCAGACGAGTTGCTGAGTTCTGTATCCTCTGAATCTTTCTGTATCCTCTGCATCTTTTTTAACATCCCTTGCTACGTGTCCAAATAATGGGCATTTCAATAATCCAGACTCAAAAATACCAAATAAATTATATTTCTTTTCATGAGATCATAAGGAATAAAGGGCAACATTTTCTTTAACGTTTTTAACAGAAAACATATGAGGATTTCAAAATGCATGACTTCATGATAAACTTGAACAAAACCTTCTCCTGTGTTTGATATATTAAACTATAATGTTGTTCTTATATAACAGGAACCCAGGCCACCCAGAGAGCCTCTTATTTCCAATGTTTTTAGGGTGGGAGAAAGAATTAAAGTTTCTGGATTCATGTTTAAAAAACATCACTTTAAAACAAAAAAACTCAATACACTGTTAACATTTGTGGTACTTAGGTGAAACGTTTTTGCATGTTAATGAAATACAGTGCAACCACATGTCCTAATCCCATTATAGGCATTATTAGGTTGGAAAGGGCCCAGACTTTTGAATACTTGGGGGTGACTATAAATGAAAGTATGACATGGGCCCCCCATCAAATCAAATCCCAACTCAAACTGGCCCAATTAGCAGCGGGCATTCTTAAGCTTTCTAACACATCTACCATTAAACCTATTGGCCCACCCATAGAGATATATAAAATGCAGGCAAGGGGGGCAGTCATCTATGGCGGTGAACTTTGGGGCTGCTTGAGTAGACCCGAGATTATTGTTACTGAAAATAAATTTCTTAGACAGCTGTTATCTCTGTCCCTAGTACTCCTCTGCTACCGCTGAGGCTCAATATGGGCCTTAGACCAATAGATGAGGATCTGGGACTTAAACCGCTAACATTCTGGCGGAGGCTCTGGACCACACCGGTGCTTTTTTGCTAGAGGCAGGAACTTCTAGAAATTTTAAGCTTACCGAATGCGGGCAAAATACCATGGTTTAAGTATATAAAAAATGGATGTATGACTTTAGCACGCATACTATTACCACGCATACCTTTACAACGCGGTATTTATAACGAATACCGTTACAACGCATAGCGCTTTGAGGTGCTGGATAGTGGTAAGTATAATTTTATATTCCAACTCCAGTCCCCGTGGACACTAGGGAAGGTGTTGGATATAAAATTAAACTTATTCCCTATCCTAGAGCGCCCCCCCAGCGCAATGCGTTGTAATGGTATGCGTGGTAATGCCTGCGTTGTAATGGTAGTGCGTGGTAAAAAATGCGTGCTAAACGTTGTATACCATAAAAAATGAATGTGGGAAGTTGGGACTACCACTACTTTGGTCTGATCCGGAGACACCTTGCAACATGGTTTCACGCAAGTACCTGGCAAAATTATATTATGATAACAAATTAACTGTCTCTATACACAACCCACAAACCGGCACCCTAACTGAATCTTTTTTTAAAGTTAAAGATTTTTACTACTTTGAGCATGTCTTGGATGATATTTTTCCTATTTTAACTAGAAAATGATACCTACAATGGAGATATGGCATCCTACCAATTAGAGCCTTTACCAGCAAATGGTGCCCATCTTCGACAAAAAACTGCCCTGGCTGTAATTGCGATCTGGAAAATGACCTGCATATTCAGTTTTTTTGTCCAGCGTACCAAAAGTCAAGAAGGTATTGGCTCATACCTCGCTGTAAAAATGTGTGATTTACTCATTGTATGCAGGCCTATAGAATTCTTAAAACAGTTCTAACCAGCCCGATTGTTTTTGCGGCAATGTGGCACAAGCGCAGTTCTTTGATAAATACTGTTTAAACTTATTTGCACAAGCACTTTATAATTGACTGCTATCGAAGATATAATGGATGTACAGTAATTGCTAGGTTTATTAAGCAACAGTCTGATCATTTTACTGTTGTCAATTGAAACTACTGATCATCCTTGTATATTGTATTTTTTTAACGAATGTTTCTAACATCTTTTATGGCAAAAAATTTCCAAACTAAAGATTTATGAATGAATGAAATACACTTTTTACATTTTGATGAGACCTTATGATATTTTTACACTTTTGCTGCAAGATGTCTTTAAAAATGAAGGTGTTCCAAAAGTTAAGCAGTGCAGGACAACCTAGTTACTTTATGTCTTTAACTCCAATTACCCTTTAAATAAAGGCTCACCTATTTATTTACAATCTTGTTAACCCCTTCGCTGCGGGGCCAATTCCCCGTGGCGCGGGGGGAGATGGCCGCGCGCGTTGCTGCAGTGCTTGTGACGAGCTCCGTTCGTCATGCTGCAGGGTAGCGCTGTGTTCATGACGAGCTGAGCTCATCATGACCACGCCCGTTTTCGTGGAACGTTCAACACAGCAGGGGAATTATAACTGCTTGGGCGTGCCGCGGCGTTCATGACGAGCTCAGCTCAGCTCGTCATGAGCACAACACCACTGATTCTCATGACGAGCTGAGCTTGTCATGAGAACTGATGGTGTTAATGTTAGTGCTGAGCCAAGTAAGCAGAATCCAAGTGCTACTGTTGACCAGGGGGCCACATGCAGAAGTCAGGAGGGCTGCATTTGTCCCCTTGACCATACTTTGAGTATCACTCGCCTAAACTGTGAATACAGTAAACTGACAGAGACTTAGAGTGATGCACTTTAATTTAACACTAATGCCCAACAGGCGTTCACTGTAGTTAAGAGATATGGGTTTTTTTTTGGGGGGGGGGGGAATTCGACATTAAATTATAAGGCCTGCACAATGGGCAATCCCTCGGCTGAGTTCGACAGCAGCCTAAATCGCTCAGACAGCACATGAATGTACAGGTGTGCACACTTATTGGCATGCAGTCGTGAGGAGCCTCTTATCACAGTTGGTAAGCAGCAGATCTATTTTTAAAAGGGAGGCACTGGCACTTAACACTTCATTCACTTTTACAGAAGCTAACAGTTGCAAGTAGTGAGCTCAACCACAGCAGAAATCCAAAAAGTGTTTGGCCCTAAATCTAAAAGTCTAGAGGAGTTTGTGGAAGTCAGTGACCACTTCCCCAGAGTGTGTCATAGATCTACTGTATGAGAACGCACAGCTGCGTAGCATGGGCTGCCAGCGCCCAGGGCAAGGCAAGTATCCTTCCACTTTCATAAAAAATTTTGCACCCCTAAGAATTTTGCACACGGGGCAACAACCCCTGTGGTCCCGCCCACGCTATGCCAGTAATACAAGCAGCTTCTCTCTGGCTCTACTGTTTAATGCCTAGGATTCCATGTTTTACGAAACATTTTTATCTCCCCACGCAATTTCTTCCAAGAATATTGTCACTCATGATATTTTCGAAAATCTGCGTGGAAGGGGCAGAATAGGAGAATGAAAGAGTGTGAAATTTAGAGGTGTAAATAGATGCTATGAAAAATGATAGGCATGTTAAATTAATTTTTGTATCGCTTTAGCCACATTTATTAGCGAAACTGTCCTGACAATGCAGCATTTACCACCATTTAATCAAGAACTGCAACATTACTTGACCCAATAATCTTTTCTCAATTGTCATGTGTTGCAGAAACCCCCAGTACTTCCTGGGAGGAAGCTGAATTACCAGACTTTACTCGCTCAGTCACATTTTGGGCCGGGATACACAAACAAACTGCTTTCAAAGATCAGGAGGCGGAGCTGAACTCACTCATCATTCATTCGGTGTTTCTTGAAATCAGTAACATGCAAATGCTCCCAGCAAAACAGCGCAGACAAAATAAACCTTAATAAGTGACGTTATAATTACAAATCGGATGGGAGGTACGGATCGACGCATTCCACAAAGCTATTTCATAATGAAAGATCAAGCTAATGGGTAAGACACCGCTAAAGATGATTTGGAAATGCACTGAAAAAAACAATATTATATTTATCTGGATTTCCTTGTTTAATTATCAGAGGAGAGGCATGGCTGAGCATCTTCTGCCACAGTTAATTAGGAAGAATACAATTATTTTCACAGGGAAAATTGCATCGATATTCCTTGGATAAATCATACAAAATGCAACTGAATGACACAATTGCAATGCCAGCACAGCAGATCATACTAAGAACTCACTTAAAAACTTCTTGCAAATATAGCAGCAATAAAAAACGGTATTAAGTGACTAAGAACCCTGAGGAACCTGTACCTAAAAGAAATATATTTGTTGAAGCTAATGTAAGGGTCAAAGCTCAATAGCTTCAAGAGAAATTATAATTAATGTGGTGGAATTATGTCCCTTCTCACCACAGAGCAATTGCCATGAAATATTGGTTTTCCTTTTCAATAATAAAAGGTACTGAGGGGAATAATTAAGCAAAAAGCTACACAAACTAATAGTTGATAGTGGGGGCCTGGAGAGAGTAATTATCGTCCTATCCTGCAAGCTTTAATTTCACCAGACTATGATATATGGTGAATATTTAGATGATTAAACAGTAGTTTGCTCACGGTTGTTAAAATCGGCTTGTGTGATGTAAAGCTGTCCTACATGTATGTGTCACGATGTATGCTAAATGCTTGTCCTTAAGAAAAATAGAAAAAAGTTCGGGAATCACCACTTCGGATAATTTGACTATTTTCGTTAATCTGAGAAGTGTTTGTGAATTTTTGATAAAATAGAGGTGCATATTTCTAAGCATAAGCGATAATTATCGCTATGCTTGGTTAGCGGCAATAAGTTTATCGCCGTGCTTCGCCGATTTTTATCGCTTAGGAACCTTGCTATTATCAAGGTTTATCTCCTAAGCAATAAAAATCGGCCGAAATGCATGAATATCGCTGAAAAGTCAGCGATATTCATGCATTACCGAGCTAATGCTCTTAGCCATGTTATCCACCTCCCATTGGATAACATGGCTAAGAACTGCTCAGGGCAGGTGTTAGCTTTTGGAGATATTCGCGCTTAGTGCGAATATCTCCAAAAGTTGGTAATAGGAGATAGCGATGTTAGCGACTGTTTTCAGTCGCTAACATCTTGGCACGCCCACTTTACATGTCATTAGCGATAATTATCGCTGACATGCAAAGTGGGCCCCTAAATGCCCGCTATCACCTACAAGCTGTCGCTAACTGGTGTTAATGACAGCTTGGCAAAAGAGCGATGAAATTATTGCTGCATTAGCGGGAAAAAGTCCCGCTAATGCGGCGATAATGGCCCTTGGTAATATGCCCCAGAGTTTGTTTATAAGCGTACATCAGTGGAAATAAAACGTATTTTGAGCAACAGAACCCTGTTTATGTTCTCTGCTGGTTGGTATGAGACTTTTTAGGAGGTTAGAAAGAAAATGTATAGTACCTTTTTGCCAATTGATGTACTAATTCACAGCTAACATATACTCTAAGGGGCCGTGGAAAAACACAAGCAAGTAAGTAAAAGATGCATTCACATATACATATGGGCAGTGTACGTGAGCAATATAAGTTTGTGAAATGACACATTTCTTAACGTAATTTTGTGAAATGATGTGTATGTCCAGCAATGGGGTTTGTCAGTATCTCGAATGAAATGTCTACATGGGGGGGTTACGTCACAAAATAAATCACTGGATCGTCTGTCAGGAAAGTACTCAGAGCATAAAATTACCCTTTCGGACACAATTCTTGCGCAAGCCGGTCTTGGCTGGGAAAAAATGACACGAAATTGCATGATGAATAATTTTAAGGAATTACTTATATTTTCTACATGATGAAATTCCCAAAATTCCTGAGCATACTTAACATTTTACCAAGTCCTAGAGAGGATGTGTTGACTCAGCCATGCAGATTGGGTAGATGGAGGATACAGTTTACCGCGATCTTACCTGTTGGAAAACCCTAATTCACTCGCTCACCTCTCCCCGCGCAGCCGATTCAGATGCTGCAACGGGTTGTAGAGGGACCCACGCCATTCCAGAGGAAGCCCTGAGCCTCCAGGACACGCCCACTGCTTCAGGCCACGCCCCCCTCCACCACTCTCTCCTATTTCAAGATGTGCCACTTCCGGACGCGCAGCGGATGGGCGCAGCGGGCGCGCCGGCGGTGCACCGAAGGCGCGCCAAAGGCAAGCCCGTCTGCGCCCGTCCACGACCGACCGGGACCCGGGGCCATACCCCCTGCATCTCACTCGCCACACACAATGACATATAGCTCAGATACCCTTCATAGTCTGAGAATCATGGGGACGTATGGCTGTTCACACACCTTTATGCCTACCGAACTGCCATCAACCTGTCCAGGGTGCAGACACACATTTAATGATAGACAGCTGTGGGTCATGAAACAGGACTACCATATGCTGTTGTTGAATTGTAGGTCTCTACCTAAGCACAGAACGGAAATTGCTCTTATGTTAGAAGAACACATGCCAGATGCGGTGTTCCTGACAGAAACCTGGCTGACACCAGACTCCGAGCCAGATATTGTAGCAGCCCTGCCCTCAGGCTTCCAAATTACCCGCCTAGACCGGCTGGAAGGGAGAGGAGGAGGCCTAGCTATTATATGTAAAGAGCAGTATCGCTGTCGTACCACCCCCGAATCTATCCCGGAGTGCGAGAGTCTTGCATTTAGTATTGACTTCTCCCCTAACAATTGTTTCTCCAGCGTCGTCGCCTACCGCCCCCCGGGCCGCCAAAACAATTTCATAAGTCACTCCCAGCCATTCTAGCTGAACAGGTCACTACTAGCTCTAATTTTACATTGCTAGGTGACCTCAATTTACATCTTGACTCCCTTTGCAACCATACAGCCATGGAATTGATGGACGATCTAGCAGCCCTTCAATTAGATCGATGGGTTGATGTACCCACACACATCAAAGGACATCTTTTAGACCCAATCTTCAGCAATTGCACTGAACTAGTGGTCGGTCAATCCATTTGTCTACCCTGGACAGACCACTTTCTCATCCCTTTTACATGGACAACGTGCAAATCACTACCCCCTGCTCCCCTGATCAGGAACTCAAGAAACTGGGCCAGATTACCAGTCGACCTCTGGATCCATAACCTGATGCACACCTGTCCATCGCGCAATGAAGACCCGAGTATAGCTAATCAAGAATATGAGGATTGGATATCTAGATCTCTTGAAGCTACCCTCCCTATCCGTAAAGTTACATCAAAACGTGTGTAAAAAACTGCCCCCTAGCTCTCAAAAGCCCTCAGAGATAACAAACGTCTCTGTAGGAGATTAGAGAGAAGATGGCGTCTGGATTACGCACCTGATGCTAAAACTCAATATAGAGAGGCAATTAACTCTTACAAAAGCGATGTAAAATCCTCCCAGTCCGCCTATTTTTCAGGAAAGATCATGGAAGCTAAATCTAAACCCAGGGAAATCTTCCATATAGTAAAAAGCCTTTCTAAAATCTCTACTTCTCCTAAACTTACGGCCAAAACTACAGCTCACTGCAACGATCTGGCAGAATTTTTTCACCAGAAGGTAAATCTAATCTATTCCTCCTTCCGAGTCGCAGTAGCTAACCCCAGTGCAATGGGACAGGGGAATCGGGAGGCGGCACCCTCTCGACCTCCAGCGATATTGGACCATTTGCCTTTGTTAGATCCCGAATCCCTGGATCAATTAGCTCTCCAAGTAAAATCAGGATCACCAAGCGATCCAGCCCCGCCAGAAATAATACTGTTGGCTAGACAAATTGTGCTTCCCATCATTATGAATCTCTTAAACTCCTCCATCACCTCCTGCACTGTCCCGCCTGCATGGAAGAAGGCCAAGGTCCGGGCTCTGTTGAAAAAATCCAACCTCGATCCTGAGATCACGGCAGCTACCGTCCCATCTCTCTGCTCCCATGGGTGAGCAAAATTCTCGAGAAACATGTCAACATCCACTTAATGGATTTTCTCGAGAAAAATCAGCTACTAGATGCCACCCAAACGGGCTTCCGACCTAAGCACGGAACAGAAAGCGCCCTGATAGCAGTTACTGAGGAAACCCGAAAGATCCTGGATCAAGGGGGATCAGTGGCAGTGGTCCTCCTTGACCTCAGTGCTGCTTTCGATACGGTCAGCCACGCCACCCTGCTGAACCATTTATCCGATGTAGGAATAACAGGTGGGGCACTGCAGTGGCTTCAATCATTCTTGAGCTCTCGCTCCTTTCAGATCTTTGATGGAGATGCTGTCTCAACAAGCAGGCCTCTGAACTGCGGAGTCCCGCAGGGCTCCTCCTTAAGCCCTGCGCTTTTCAACATCTATATGAGACCACTAGCTGAGGTTGTTGGTCCGTTTGGCAATAAAATCATCTCATATGCAGATGACACCCAGCTAGTGGTTTCTCTGGTGCAGGAGGATGGCCAATCTGCCCCATCGGGACTATTGAATTGCTTGGAGGCAGTTAAGGGATGGATGACATCATCCTCCCTTAAACTCAACGGGGATAAAACGGAGCTGATGCTCCTGGGACCCACATCTCTGGAATATTTCAACTCTCTCTGGCCCCCCTGCCTAGGCAGACCCCCACCCCCCAAGGACACCATAAAGAGCTTAGGAGTCTGGTTGGATAAGGCTCTCTCCTTCAACATTCAGGCCACTAAGTTGTCCGCAACCTGTTTTGGCCTTCTTCGGATGTTGAGGAAAGTTCTTCCTCTCCTACCTATGGAGGCCAAACAGGTAGCCGTCCAGGGCCTTATTCAATCCCAGCTGGACTGCAGTAATGCTCTATATCTCGGCTCTCCGTATTACACATTACGAAAGCTGCAGATTGTGCAGAACTGCAGCGCTCAAACTCTGCTCCAGCTGCCCCTCAGACAATCAGCTAAACCGGGGCTGATCAAGTTACACTGGCTACCTGTACGACAGAGAATCATCTTCAAGGCAATGAGCATTTCTCACCAGTCCTTTTGGGGCACAGGTCCAGCAATTGGCCGCCAACTTATAACCCAATACCACCCCACCAGAAATCTTAGATCTAGCCAGTCCTTTCTGGCCGTAGTTCCCAGAATTAAGAGAGCAAGAGCTGGTGGTAGGATGTTCCCCCTTAATGCTGCCAAACATTGGAATTCCCTTCCCTTGAAGCTCAGATCCAACCCCAATCTCCTTTTGTTCCGGAAACAGTTAAAAACTCTTCTGAAAATATGTCCACCGCTAATTTTCCTTCCTAGCTACCCCTCTTTTGTTCAGTAAACATACCTTCTATCAGCGCTTGGACGCCCTTGGGCAACAACCGCGCTTTACAAATACCCATTTCATTTCATTTCAGTGATTTTTTAAATGTGTTTACTACTTTAGTTATTTATTTCGAAGTTTTATAAAACACTGCATGTCTCCCTCTGGTTATCTCTGATAGAGACAATAGAAGGTCTGGGTGCAGCCACAGTTGCATAGACAGTTTATGACAGATGTTGGTGTATTCTTAAGGCATATGTTTTGTGTGATATGATTGCAGATAGAGTGATGCTTTTCAACTATGTAGTGCATTTTGCCGGCATTGATGGTTTTGTAAATAATATAAAATGCACTTGAAAAGGTGTGAGAGATTAATGTGGTGTGTAACATGAAGAACAGCTGTGATGGACCGAACATTAGGAAAGTCCGTTATGTCCCCTTCCTGATTTCCTCCCAGTAGCCAGGGGGGTCACTCTGCACAGAATAGTAAGCACGAAATATGTCTACTTAAGAGAGGTCACAGATAGGAAGAATCCAACAAAGAGGACAAAACCTACTTGGCTACTCTAGATTGAAGAAGTATCTCTTGATTGAAGCTGAAGATTTATACTGAATAAATTAGCAAGGTACCAAATTGCCCACAATATCAGGATGTAAAAATACTTTAGCATGAATACCAAGTGTAGAATTCCCCAATAAGATCCAAGAGAATTAGCTCACTTTCTCTTGCAATCACAGTCACCGTAAAACATCTCTTTTCATCCTATCATTGTCATCAGATATTCCATTCTAGCTCTTCAGGGTAGGTATATCAGCAATTAAAGGCCCGCTCCAGTGTTAAAGGCTGAAGGCAAAGTCTTTTAACAAAGGAATAGGCCTTTACTGGCTTGTTTCGCCCAATATGGAGGGATATAAGGCTATTAGAACATTTCACCACACGAGGTCAAAATGTCCTACTTAAAAAAACATAGGCCTTTGCTTCATAGTTGTTGCTGTGGTTTTTAAACAGAAAACAGGCACTTGCAGGGCCATGACTGTTAGCTGTTGAACATTTTCTGCAATAGCTGAGCCCCTGGCTCCCCCTGGGCTTGGCTTAACTGCCTTTCCCCATTCAGCTGAGCCAAGGAGGTCTAGGAGCTGAGCTGCATCCCCCCTTCTTATGAGGCTCCAGTGACACTGAGCTACGGAAATAGGGAGGGTGGAAACATTATGTGTGCCCTGCTGCACAGGCTCTGCCTTTCAATTTCCCCTCTGGTCAAGCTCTGTAAAATCCGCTCACCTGAAGTACCAGGCTCTGTGTGAGCAAAGAAGGATGCCCACTCACCTCCCTCTTAACCCTCAACATGCGTGAGAGTAACACAAGTGATTGCAACTAACTTCAAGTGGAAACGGGTTTGGGATGAGCGAGGGGAAGATGTAGACTAGTATTCTGCAACTTCTGACAAGGGTCAGGTACTCAGTGCACCGGAAGATGGATTACCAAATTGATAGCCACTTTATGCTAACTGTGATAGTTCTCTTGTTAAAATAAACAACTGTCTTTCTTTTCCAGGTCTGATTAGTTAGAGGTTCAGTGTAATTACTTTTTCCATGTTGCTGCTTAATGTCCTTGGTCCTTTCTCTTGTCTTTTTCCGATGGACCCACTGATGGTGAGAGAATGACAACATGGAACTTAAGGAGATAAGTTGCAATTCTGAAGTAGTCTACGCTGAAGTTGGCAGCTGCCAACTGAAGAAGACCAGGAATTCAGAAAGACGAAACCCTCTTTAAAGGTAAGCCGAAGCAAAGCAAGGTCTTGAGTAAATAGGCGCGGTATTTATAGACCATGCCCATCAAGATTGTAGCCAACTCTCACATGAGCTCATGCCCTCGCAAGAACTCAAGTCCCCATGCCCAGCAAAGGGAAGTGTGATTTTGAACTACATCAATGGAGGGTGTAGGGAAGTGAAATATGGTAACAATTTCCTCACCAGCATGGAAATGGAATGACTGGGTGTGGTGGGGCAGGCCTTTAGGCTCATTTAAAGTAAGCTACAGGGCAGTGACGGGGCGGCTCTCGGGGGGTTGATTGCCTTGAAGAAGAGGCTGGGAAAACCTTGGGCATCAAGCAATGGTGGATCCTAAGAGGTACCACTGTAGCCTGGTGTGAGATAAGGCCCAAGAGGAATGGGGCCTAACACCTGCCCAATCCATATACTTTAAAGAAGCAGAGGAAAGAGAGAGGCAGAGGCTGTGTATGAGAACCTCGTAATATTGAGAGCAGCAGCCCTATACTAGTTTACACAGGTCACTGCTGCTCCATTGTCCTCAACGCGGCTCACAACATTCCAGTGCTCTAATGGAATGTGATGGGTATTAAGGCTAATTCCAGATGAATTACTGCAGCAACAGCACCAGTGGTTAAAATCAGTCAGGGGATAGAGCTATTAGTTATATCTAGATATTTATAAAGCTAACTCTTGCTCTCTGTGAATCACTCCCTGAAATACATAAAACACAAATGTAATGATTGAAAAGAGTTGAGGTCTGAAGAAATTTGAATAGTAAATAAAATAATACCCCAAAATAAAGTTTACATAATTAGTCATCTCCCTATAGTGTTCCGTATTCTGTCAGGAGAAGCTCTACTTTTCTTTAATCTTCCAGCAACCATGCACTTTTTTTTCACAAAAAGTCCACTAAAACATGCATCCACACCATGTAGTGTTTTCTGGAACTACCAGGAGTGGCCCGTGCAGGTAAGAGCGGTGCAGCAGGGGGGTTTACAGATGACAACGAGGTAAAATAAAATGTAAAAAACACCGCGCCGGCGATGCGGCGAGATAAAGGTAAGTGAACTTCTTTTATTTATTCAATATTACCTCGTTCTCGTCTGTTGACTTCACCCCCATCCCCCTCCCTGCCCCACTACTCTTCCCTGCACAGCCATTCCTGGGAATTACATCTGAACAAGAGCAGTGTTACTTCCATTGCCTGTAAATATCTTAGAGTTGTATACACATAGAGGACTAAAAATTAAAGTGAGATGGTCATAAGATACTTATATAGAGCTATCTGGAGTAGACTTCTAGAAACGTATGATTTTTTTTAAATATAAACATAATGATAGTCGTGAAATGATAGAGCCTTTCTTTCTGTCCATAATGGAGGGTGGAACAATGCTCAGTTCCCCATAGACAGAATATCGAGTTTTAAATATCGACATACACAGATATCGAGCTGGAAATATCATGATACAGGAATATTGACAGCAAGAATATCGTGGTCAAGAATATCAAGTTTAAGGTAAGAAATATTGTTTTTGAAAATATCGAAGTTAGTAATATCATTTACAAAAATTGCCTTGTTTCAAATATCGATGTTTGAATTAGTGTAATGTATTTTAGTATGTATTCTGGAAGTATGTGATCTATTTGAGATGTCACCAGTGATGTCATCAGTGATGTCACTGACCATGTCATGTTGTAATATGTGACGTCATCAGCAGTGCATTGCGGGGGCGCAAGTTATAGTTAGCTGAACTAACTATAACGGGGGAATTTCTCTGGTTTTATACGAGTGAAATGTCCAACTAACTATAACTTTCCCTAAAAACGATGTTTTTTTTCAGTGAATTTCTATGGTTTTTTAAATGCTAATTTCTAACTATAACGCGCCTGAAACCTATGATTTTTTAGTGAATTTCGAAGGTTTTTTTTAATGCTAAATTTTAACTATAACATACCTAAAACCCATGTTTTTTTAAGTGAATTTCAAAGGTTTTTAAAAGCTAGTTTCTAACAGAAGTAGGACATGTGAAGAAAGAAGAAAAAACACAAAGAAAGAAGCAAAAGAAAAGCAGAAAGAAGCACTAGAAGTCCACAAAGACGAAGAAAAGTGCAGGAAGAAGCAAGACATGTGCAGAAAGAAACAACAGAGGAGCTGAAAGAGGCCTTGTTGCAAAATCATACTGTGCCCACAACTTTTTCAGACGGGTACTGGTGGTAACTGACTCTGACTAACCATGCCTAGAGCCAGTGCTATGCTAAAAGACACTTAGAATACAATGAAAACACCTACATACTCTCGGGAACACTATGCGTTGGGGTACCCATGTGAATAGCATGACCTCCTCTGTAAGGCCCATGTACATATTAGGGATTAAAACTACCTCTAAGTCAGAGGTGCAGAAATATGCTACTTTAACTCGTAGTCGCATTTGCAGAGTGGTGGAGAAAGGGTGCTGGTCGTCCCACCAACGCTCAGGAATTCCGCTGCGTAGGACATACAGGAGGTACTGGGAGGGATTCTTGGCCCCCAAACTCCCTCAGGACTAAATTGGACTTCATCCCCCATCCCCTAGTCTGCCACGAGGCACGTTTGCAGAGTGGTAGAGAAAGGGGGCCATGGCCTCTAAAGACGTTTTAGAAATCCCACTGTGTGGGACTGACTGGAGGTAACAAGAGGGGTTGTTGGCCAACTTCCCAAACTATTACCTACAGCCAGTCCCACACAGCAGCACTGGTAAGTACTCGTACCAGGTCATGCCCACTTTGCCCACCACTCTACAAATGCGTTCCCTGGCACGCTCTTGGATGGGGATTAAAGTCCCCTTCACTGCTGGGGGTCCTTTAGGGGCCATTTAGCCTACCTTTACCTCCAGTAATCCCTACGCAGTGGGATTGGCGAGAGGTAGACAAAGGCCATGCCCCCTTTCTCCAACACTCTTCAAACGGGCCCCCTATCACGTTGTAAGTTGGGGGATTAAGTCCTGTTGAATCCTGAGTGTCCCTGGGGTCCAACTAGCCCACGAGGTACCTCCAGTGGGCGCCACAGAGCTGCGTTGCAGAGAGATGTAAAAATGGGCATGGCCTGGACCACCTCTCTGCAACGCAGGCCTTTGGTGCTTACTGGAGGTACCTGGTGGGCCAGTTACGGTCCCCGGGGACCCCACTCCCGGGGCATGGGCAAATTGTTTTTTTTAATATTATGGAGGGGGGCTGCGTGGCCCCTCTCCTCAGGTCATTTATGGCCCCGGGGACCCCATCCCCCAGGGACGGCCTTTCCGTGATTTATTTATTTATTTTTTATTATTATTCATTTGCCACTCATTGCCCTGGGGCCTGGCCTCTCGTTGGGGACCATGGGGGCAGCCCCAATGCCCCCACAGTCCCAGCTGGCTCCCTTTTACATTGCTTTTCCACACGGGGAGCTGCTAAGATGCAGCTCCCCATGTGGAAAAGCAATCTGGTTTGAATTTTGAAAGAGAGAGCAGGTTTACTGCTCTCTCTTCCAAAATCTAAACCACAGTTTGCTATGAGAGGGTGGGAGCCGCAAAGCTCCAGCCCTGCCATAGCAAACTGCACTGTCCCAGGGGTGGGCACCTTGGGACACTGCAGGAGGCGACCCGGGGGGGTGGTGGTCTCCAGGGCCATCACAGACTCCAGGAGGGGGCCGCGTGGCCCCCTCCCAACATCTGAACAGACCTCGGGAGGTGGTGGTCCCCAAGGCGCGGGGTCTGTTACGGACCCCCAAATTTAAATATTTGTGCCCCGGTGAGGAAGCGGTCCCCGGGTTGTTTGGGGGGGCTCGAGCCACCCCCACAGGTATATATTTTGATTTTTAAAAAGAAGCCCCGGGGTGGAGGTCCCCGGGGCTTGGGGGGCCTTCGCGGCCCCCCAAATTTTAAAAAAACAAGCCGCGGGGGATGCCGGTCCCCAGGGCTGCGGAGGGTTGTGTGCCCCTGCAAATATTTATGAAAAGCCCAGGGGGTTGCGGTCCCCAGGGAAGTATGGGGTGGATTGGGCCCCCACACATTTTTTTACCGCCCCCGGGACCTGACCCACCCGGGGGCTTCAATTAAACAAAGCGGGGGAGCCCGCGCTTTAGTTTTTTTTATTTTCTTGGCCTGATTTGCACACCCAGCGCAAAATTGGCCGATTTCTTTTTTTTTAAATGGTTTTTTCGGGCCTGGGGGTCCTTGTGGGACCCCGTGAGCAGGCCAAGGAGATCAGGGTGTTTCTACCCTGCCCCCTTTTCTTTTTTTTTGCATTTCTTTTTCTGTTTTCTTGTGCCTCGGTTACCAAGGCACAAGATGGCTACCAACACTTCCTGGTTTGGAGTGTTGACAGCCAATTAGCATAAAGCTCGTCGTCTGGAGGTTGTGTGGATCCTCTCTGCCTCTATATATCGAAACATTTATCTTTTTATTGTCTCAGCAACTACTGAATGAATTTACACCATTTGAAAAAAGGATGCTTTCTGAAGCAAGCACTACCTTTTTGCCAATTCTGGTGTAATTCCGTTCTGCAATTCCAGCTGTAGCCGTGCCTAAAGTTTCCTATGGGAAATGCATTTTTTTACCTCTTTTTTAAAAATTTCTCAGGAACTACTGAGCGGATTTAAACCATTTGACAAAAAGAGTTCTTTCTGAAACAAGGGATACCTTTTTACCAAATTTGGTGTAATTCAGTTCAGCAGTTCGTGCTGTAGCCGTGTCTAAAGTTTCCTATAGGAATTAACATGGAGAAAACACGTTTTGGGACCCCCCTTTTTTCTCGGCCCCCGCTTGCCGATTCACCTCAAAACTGGAGCGCCCCACTAGTTTTGGCAATGATTCGTCAACCTGTGCCAAAGTTATTGGGAAAAGAAAAAATGCTTTTTGAACAGAAACAAGGTCCTAACTATAACCACCTACTGGAGACCGCCAGTAGGTGATGTATATATATATATATATATATATATATATATATATATATATATATATATATATATATATATATATATATATATATATATATATATATATATATATATATATATATATATATATATATATATATATATATATATATATATATATATATATATATATAAATAAAGAAATATATATATAGATACACACACACACACACATATATGTATAGATATATTTATATATATATTAATATATATATAATTTTTTATATATTTATAACATTTTATAATACATTATAATTATTAATTAATTAAGTACTTTAAAGTAGATATACATTTGTATATTACTTTTTTTCACTGCCATTCCAGCTCTACTACTGATCGGAGGTTTGACCTGTGTGTAAATCTTGGCAACTGTCATTCAGTGGAGCTAAATATACAGAACATGGGTTTTTATAAAGTGTATTTTCACCAATTTGGGCATCTTATTGACCTCAGAAGGATGAAAGGCTCAGTGGATATATCTCTGTCCCGGTCATATAATTCCTGATGCCCACTTGCAGTTATAGCCCAAAAGAATTCTAGGTTCTGTACTAACTTGATGGGTACAATATTCTTTGAATCAGCCACGTTGATGATAGTGTATTGATTTACTGCATCATGTTTCATTTTTAACTTTTTTTTTTGTCCTTCTTTTAACTCCATTGACATTCTTGCTTTTCCCCAAGTGAATACTTAACAGGAGATTCCAATGATTACCTGCAATAAAGTCATACACTCATTTTCCCACTTATTTTCTTGATAATTTCTCACTGTTTGATTCTGACATTGTGGCCTCAAATATCCAATGACGTAGGGTTCTATACGTTTGTGAAGACAGTGCTTCTTACTTCCTTGAAAGCTTCTTCGTACTACTAATGTTGGCTTGTCATTAGGGGCTCATTAGGATGGTGGGTGGACTTCAGTCCGCCTGCCATCCTAGTGGTAACGGGACCACCCACCTGGCAAGCGGCGGTCCCGCACCCCTGATAATGATGCGACCGCCACCGCGGTGGTCGCATCTTTAAATTTAATGCTGTGGTAGGTGCGGCTTCCAACGTAACAACATACCCTTTTGTCAATTCCTCAGGGTTAACGGAATTGCACGGATAAAAGGGAATTTGAGAAACATGCAGAGGTCCTAAAAAACAACTTTATTGAAAGAGGTTACCCAAAAAAGATGATCAAGAAAGCTTACAAAAGAGCAAAATATTATAATAGGGAGAGTTTTTTTGAGCCAAAACAGAGAATAAAAGATGAGGATAGAAAAAAAGTTTGTGTAACTAATTTCACAAATATAACCAACAAGGTGAAAAATTTGATAAATAGGAATTGGAAGCTATTGGATAATGGAAAAACTAGCTCAATTCCAAAACCTATCTATGTGTTTAGACGCAACAGAACAATTAGAAACTTTTTAGTACACACCTACCCAGACATGGCAACTAAAAAGATTGGAACCTTTGATGGGAAAAATATTGTGGGGAACTTTCCCTTTGGGACCTGTAAAAATTGTAATAAGAGGATAAAAGGACCCATAATGACATATAAGGGAATTAATCATAAACAACAAAAACTAGTGAATTTCAGAACAAAAAACGTGATCTACATGATCCAATGTCCTTGCAGAAAAGCATACATTGGGGAGACCTAAAGAGAAATCCGGATAAGGCTTAACAAACATAGATCAGCAATTAGAACGAAGCCGTCAAATGCACCGTTAGTGGATCATTGGATTGGTGAAAACCACAAAGAAGATGAAATTAGGTGGTGTGTACTAGAGGCAGTAAATGTAAACAAAAGAGGAGGTGATCTGAATACAAAACGCAAGAAAAGAGAACAATATTATATGTCCAAATTTGAGACCTTTAAAAGCGGTTTAAATAACAGGAAGGAATGGGAGAGAATTCTCTGACAACACGCTCCACCTTGTCCTGTTAACCTCCCCGTATCTGTAAAAATCTGGTAAAATCTGGAAGTAGATAATAACAGAGCAATAAATATTCTGTATGTTTTTAACCTTGAATAGTGTAACCAAAATCGAAAGAGAATGATGGTCACTTCCCTGTTAATCACATTACCAGGTAAGGAACTACAATATCAACATGAGCAAGCTTATATCGTAACCGTGAGAAAAATTAATTTAAGCAATCACACCCAGTATGAATTCGATAGATTGTTTATCATGGTACCCACAGACATAAACCGGGCACCAATATTTACTTTCAGAGCCGGATAAACTAACCTAGAATTAACTGCAATACATAGAATACACGGATACTCCAAGATGGCGGTTTTTCATTTGCCGGAGAATATATTTGACTTTGAAAATCGAAATTATATTATTACGGAAAATTAGGATTCATCCCTAGGCCCCCAAATAATGCCGCAGGCTCTTATATACAAAATATAGGGTGGTTGATTGATGGACACTACAAACAGACATCTATTACGCCGCAAAATAGGTAATCTAACCCACTCCAAGATGGCAGAACCAGGCACCAAAAAGATCACGGCTGGCTAGCAAGTAGATAATGCATATTACCCCCATTAGAAATTTTAATTTCCATAACTAACTGAGAGAAACAGCGGAATGGACAAGAACGGCAAGTGTTTTTCGTGTAATAAATTAATAAATGAATAAACCAAAAAATCTGGCCACTCGCAAATAGGCAATCGAACCCATTCCAAGATGGCGGAACTAGGCATTAAAAAGATCGCGTCCGGGCAGTAAGTGTATAATGCATATTACCCCCACTAGAAATTTAAATATCCATTACAAACATATAGGAACGGCGGTATGGGCTAAAACGGCAATTTTCTTGCGCGTAATTAAATAATAAATTAATAAACTAAAAATCTAACCAAGCGCGTACTTGAAATACGCGGAGTTTGAATTACCGCGATGTGAATAACAATGTGAGTCGATCCTTTACATCAATATTGAAGAGAAATGGGACCCAAAATAATAAGACAATACATAGAGACAGAAATCAAACTCAGGCAACAAAGATTTAGACAAGCAGGAGGAATATGTTCCAAGATGGCCGAAGTGTTTACAGAGATAAGGCCGGGCACACAATCGAAATTCTCCTAATTAGAATCAATTAGGTGCTTGTTATTCAATTAACCAGAGTATAAGTAAAAGAGCAAAACTGAGCCATGATCTCAGTTGCAGCCCAGACACAGGACGGTGTGGAAGCAGCTTCGAGAAAATTTACAAGTAAGTGCTGTCCATTTCAAACAGTAGGTTTAACCTTTGGTTAACCAACTTCAAAAATAAGGAACTAGTACCTTATTCCTAATATATCTTTTTTAACCAGTTAGAAAGGATTATTAGAATAAAATTTGGTTTTTCTATCCTTTTACAAACAGAATCCCTGAAAATATAAAAGCAGGGGTATCAAGAAGCTGATCAACCAGAAAAAGAGAAAGTTTACCGCAGTTAACAATTAAAAGGTATCACAGATAATGGAGAGTGGGAATAAGGAAATGTATCCCTTTTAGATGTGGACAATTAATAACGCTTGGTTACGTTTTCTATAGTTACCTGATGCTTAAACCACACCCAACCTGTAAAAGACCCCTAGTATAACGAACTAGAGGTAAGAGTTAGTATTTGAACCTCTCTGTAATTACTAATAGGAGCGGACAGTTATAAAAATGTTTCTTTTCCAATTGTTTTTATCTGTTGCAGTCCAACACAGAACTACCTGTGAAAAATTTTAAAAATAACACAGAAGGGGAAGTTCGTTTAACATAAAAAGGAAAAAGAAAAAATACCAACTAGGAGTAAGCTTATCCAATCAAAGGTCAGCAATTTTTCCAACTATTGTCTTACATGCAGTAAGCAAGCAAACGATAATCAGTGAAGGTATCTCTGTCCCCATAGCTAACACTTAATAATAATAATAATAATAGTGGGTCTTGTAGAGCGCAATGGTGACGCACAACGGCGTGTCCCCGCGCTGAGATGTGAGCGTGTTCAGAGGGAGTTCTGAGGGGAGGGCCCGCTATCTGGTATAGAGATATGTTTTCAGCTTGGCTCTGAAGATAGACTCTGATGGTTCCAGACGCAACGCTACTGGAAGTTTATTCCAGCAGGATGCGGCGAGGTACCTGAAGGATCTGCCACCCATCCTTGCTCTGGACACCTTAGGAATAGTTAGGCGCCCTGAGCCAGAGGATCTTAGCGCGCGGGATGGCTCATATTGTGTCAGGAGACCCTGAAGAGGAAGGGGTGCCCTGCCATTAATAATCCGATGACAGGTGCAGAGGGCTTTGAATTCTACCCTGCTCCTGATCGGAAGCCAGTGCAAGGCCTGGAGCGCGGCTTTGGAGGCTGATCTTCTAGGTAGTCTGAGAACTAGCCGGGCAGCGGCATTTTGCAAGACCTGTAAGCGGCTCAGATTCTTCTCGGGGATTCCTAGATAGAGAAGGTTGCCATAGTCCATCTTGGACGTGACTAAAGCATGCACTAGTGTTCGGCGGGCTCTGGTGGGAAGGAGCTCCAAAACCTTCCTAAGAGTCTTAAGGATCCCGAAACAGGTGCCGACCACCCGGTTGACCTGGGGGCCAAAGGTAAGATCGGAGTCGAACCAGACACCTAAATTCCTTGCCTCCAGGCAGGGGGTAGGTGCTGGTCCCAAGCAAGGAGGCCACCACGCTGACGTCCACGCCGCCCGGTCTCCCCCTACCACCAGCACCTCAGTCTTGTTGCCGTTAAGTTTAAGGCAGTTGGCAGACATCCAGGCAGCAAGATCTTGCATGCATGCTCTGAAGATGTCTGCCGCAAGGCCGGGTGCACGCGATAGGGAGATGACCAGCTGCGTGTCGTCAGCGTATGACACCATGCGCAGACCGTAGCTCTCCACTATGGAGGCGACCGGGGCCACATATAGATTAAAAAGCGTTGGGCTTAGGGACGAGCCCTGTGGAACCCCCTGATCCAATGCCACTCGCCTGGAATAGCAGTCGCCCTGCCTGACTTGGAAACCTCGGCCCGATAGGAACGACTGAATCCATTTTAGCGCTGCATCACCCATCCCTGCTTTGTTCAGACACTGTAGCAAGGTGGAATGTGCTACAGTGTCGAACGCAGCGCTGAGGTCCAGCAGGATCAGGGCCATAGTGTGGCCCTCGTCGGCCCCCTGCCTGATGGATTCGGAAGCCATGAGGAGTGCCGACTCAGTCGAATGTCGAGGTCTGAATCCAAACTGGGTGGCGTGAAGGAGATTAGACTCTTCCACAAACTGCATTAGCTGCCGATTCACCAACTTCTCCGCCACTTTCGAGAAGTAGGGAAGGAGGGAGATGGGACGCAGATTCTCCAGCTTTTCGAAGCTGATATTAGGCTTCTTGCGGAGGGGGAGCACCACTGCTTGTTTCCATTCCCACGGCACAGTGCTGGACCTGAAGGAAATGTCCAACAGGTGCCTGATATATGGCTCTAGTGTTGTCAGGCTGTCCCCCAGCCGTTTAGGAGATGCTGGGTCCCGTGGGGAACCTGATTTCACTGATCTACATATGTTGATCAGGTCTTCAGCTGGCGGGGTAGAGAAATTAAGCAGCAGCTTGTGACCATCTTCCTTGGTAATGAACAACCAGCAGCATGAGAAATAACTCCAACAGCAGAGAACATATATAAAACCCTGCCTCATAAAATACAAAGTAAGTCAATTCTACAATTTACAGTAAATAGTGATAACCTTTTTTCTATGATGATTACCCCAAGAGGACCTCCATGACGTCATAGTATAACTATATGAGCAGGACTTGGAGGTCATACACCATATAGCTGAATATAATAAAGCTGAAATGAGAATTTTATGGTAAAGTCTAGCATGTTGTCCTCTTAGACTTTGACAACAGAGTAGATCAAGAAACGAGACACCACGGGGCAACAAATGGTAGAAGTTAAAATAAATCTTTTTCAACAAACATGTATAGATGCTCCCCCCTTGTCGTTGGAATTCTTATTGTTGAATGAAATATATGTAATGTATAAACAGAGACGTATAGAAGATAGAGGTAATACTGATCAGAGTAATTACAGTTTAAAAATGGAATAAAGAGGTCTGTTTGTTGCATAGAATGCTTAGTAACAAAGTTTTTCTGTTTACATCTTTTTGTATAGATTGTTTTTAACCATAAAAAGCATTGTCCTGAAGAAGGTGTTCAACTTGTTTACCGAAACGCTGCGTCGACAGTCTTTGTGCTTTTTCTTTTAATTATTTTTTAACGGAAACTGTTTTATGATTATGCCTTTGTATAAAATGGATGATATATTGTTTTTATGAAATCTCAATAAATGTATAATATCAATGTTTGGGATAAATAAATATGCTGGCTTAAATCAACTAAACCTCTATTATCTGATCATTACCTCTTGTCTTACCACTCATGTACCCCTGAATTTGGTAATAACTTTGAATGTTTAAGTAAGAAAGGAATATGACCCATATTGATTAGTTCCCCTGTAAATTTGTTACTGTGTGGTGCGCCTCAAACTTGATTATACTCCCCAGTTGCTGAGTAAATGCATTGATAAAAGGGCTGCATACCACAGTCTGCCCCTATAAACCCATTCCCTTTTTGCCATAAAGGGTGACTCCCTATTTATTTGTATTGTAGGTGCGGCTTCCTGCAGCACCTGCCACAGTGTCAAATGGCCAAGTTGTGCATTTCCATGCTCAACGTGGCAGGCACCGTGTGCTGCCTGCTACCTTGTGCAAGAAAATGGAGGGGCGCACCATGGGTAGCCACCGGTGATCCCCCCACCCACCATCACAGAGGGGGCCCGCAATGGGCCCCCAAAGAAAATGACCACCAGCCTTTCCATGGCAGCATTGCCCCCATGGAACACCCACATTCCAATATGGTGGGTGGTGCCTGCTAGGCACCGCCACCATATTAGTGTCCCAAGTCCGCCTGGGGGGCAATCATGAAAATTGCCACAGCGGGAAAGTGGCAGACAGACTTTCTGTCCGCTGCGATACCCACCACCGTCGACCCGACCCAGACCGGCGGTGGTGTTTGTTCCGCCATCGTAATGAGCCCCTAGGTACCTAAAAAAATTATTTTAATATTTTAGGTATTATTTTACAAAACTATTACATAAAAAAAACTATTGGGCTGATTTAGAGATTGCTGGCAAGGTACTAAGTAGCAACGGTGATAGAGGACTCTCTGCTCCAAACTGAAGGCCCGCACATCTAATTTGCTGTTAGGCATATCTGAAGTATGTCAGCAATGGAGACTATTCTGTTTCCATTGCTGACATCCTTCTCCAACGACCTGTCAGAGTAAGGGTCGTCGGCGGATTGGCCATAGGACTGCCTGCCCAATTTAGAGGGGGCAGCTGAATGGTCTTTTTAACTCAACCTTACTGCTGTGAAAAACATTGTGTTAGGGACAGTAAAAACATTTTGAAGAACCTCCACAGAATGAGAGAAAAAACCCATTATATATAAATCTTTTATTTTTGTTATTTCCAAAATAAAATCCTGCTTTCACATTTTGTTTTTGAAAAAAAAAAAAATATTTTAAGTTTGAAACACTCCGCCACCATTTTGAGGGTACTGTCCTTCACATTTGTAAAACATTGACAGGATCCACCATGGAGGTGGTTCCCGCCAATTTTAACAGATCTAGGCCACGAGATATCTCTGAATTCAGAGTACAGTTACTCAGTCAGGACGATGGATTGTTTTATTCGGTCACTCTGACAAAGTAAATACTGTACTCCAAATCATAAATCAGATGTTACAATCTCTGCATGTAGTTTTCTTCCACTAGAAACTGTTGCATTTCAAATTGAGTTTACAATTCATTAAGGTGAGTATTAATGGAATAGTACTCTTTTGCACCTCATTAGGCTCAGCAGTGCAAAATGGATTGGAAGATACAGGGTCACAATGTGTAATATGGATAGAGCAGTTTGCTAATGAGGCTAAATATTTCACTGCTTTACAGAAGTAGTTATGTCCTTAATTAGCGATTCACTTGCTTCATTTTATGTAAATAGGATAATTATGTTTTTATTATTTTAACACAAACAGACAACAAGGAGCAGGAGCGAGAACTAGTATGTTTTTTCATGAATATTCTCTTAATTCACAAGTTGTATGGTACCATGAGTTTGAAAAATATGAACTAAATGCAGGACTGTTCCCATTAACCACAATGTCAAGACTGATTTGCGTATGGCTGGGTCTAAACTGGGGTGGCATGGTGAGCAAAAGAACAATGGATTTCACCCAGATCTGACAGAGTCCTGGAAGTATAGGGCTTAGAGACCAACATAATTTCACTCTGTAAATCTTCTATAGTAATAGAGATAGAACGGGGCTATGGAGATTCCCGCCTCTCTGTAGCCGAGGTAACTGAGGCCACGCCCACCTGAGGGAAGCTAGCAGTGGAGAGAGGAATGGCGATTGATTGCGGCTGAATGCGGAACCGTGATTGAAACACCTCTTTGAAGTGCCGTAAAGTTAATGAGCCCAATAGAGGAGCTGAGAACGAGTACTTACTGACATTCCAAGGGGGCTTATTTGGCAGATGAATGCAGATGAATTCAGCGCCCTAATGAAGGTGTAAGGCTGCGGCGAAAGGAGGCGAGGCTGTGCAAAAGTAATTTCAGGCAAATGCTAAAACCGGGCGGCTGAGGACTAAGGACTAAGGAGCAAACCAGCAGTTAACAACACGACCGGTAAAAAGCTGCAAAACACGGGAGGTGCGCAGCTCCATATTTTTGTACCTTGTGAAAGTCTGTTAGCCAGTCTTTGTAAATTGGAGTTACTAAACAGTTAAGTGGACTTAAGTGGAGACTCTAGCCGGACAGTGTCAGTTTGACAGTTAGTTCTAAACCTTACAAAGGGGGAGGTGGAGAGTGGTGAATGTCTAGATAGACTGCAAGCTGCAAAGGAGTTAAAAAGGAGAGGAGAAAATTTATAAAATAAAATTACAACTGCACAGCAAAATGGGAAGGCACCAAAATCAGTTCAATGCAGTAGCCAGGGTAAAAGTAGCGGTTGGGATGAAAGCCAAAAAGCACCTTGTTCAAGACCAAGGAGCATCATCTGTAGTTAAAATCCCTGCCAGTGTGAACCAGTCTCAAGTGAGCTCTAGTTACGAGAGCTGTACAGAAGATCACTCAGAGTTACAAACGAGCTACAGCCTGCGCAAACTATACCGCTACCGCAAGGGGGGGGGCTCCCAAGGCAGAATCTAAGAACTGTAAGGATTTTCTACTGTTTATCAAAAAGAATATGCAGCCTCTTGTGACTCAGGGTACATCCCTAATAAATACAGTCTCTCCAACAACATCTAATCTTTTTGAAGGGTTACATATCTCTCCACCCCGAGGATACGTCCATGGCTGCGACATCTTCTGCGTTACCCTCTGTGATATTCTTCGCCTTAACTGATTCAGTGGAAGTGAATTCCTTGCTTAACCCTCCAAGTGCCACAGTAGGGCAGCAGCCCCCTTCAAAATTTGCATTAATTTCCGAGAACATTTTAAAACAGCAGCAGCTAGAGAATGGGCAGAACTCTCAAATAGTTCTTGGTGCCTTAGCAGAGAAGGGCACAGATCTATCGAGCCAGAGGATGGAGAATCTGCCTGAAAAGTCAGAGATCCTTTCCTCCGCGGCCAGCTCCCAACAGATGCAGTGCTGCTGAATCTTATATTGGAAGAGATTAGGGAGATGAAAAATCTCAGGCTCAGGAAACTGCCACTATCCATTCAAGACTGGAAAAAATTGAGGCATCTATTGCGGGTTTTCCATCAAGGCTCCAAGAGGCAGAATCAAGAATTGCCTATTTAGAGGACTAAATGGAATCCACGATTCGGAAAATCAATGAGGTGTCGGCAGATAAAATCGCACTTGAGTCAAAACTGGAAGATTTGGAGAATCATTTGCGTCGGTCAAATCCACGAATAGTAGGAGTACCCGAGGGGAAGGAGGGCTCAAATACCCTCCGCTTGGTCGAAAAATGTATCAAGCAGAAAGTACTCCCGGATCACGTGGGGGATTTGACACTAACTAGGGCCCACGGGTTCCTACCCACCCTTTTCCTAATTTAAAATACCGTTGGACAATCTTATTTCACTTTTCAGATTATAGGATTAAAGAGAATGTGTTGACAAAAGCTATCCAGCAGAGACAATTTGCTATTGATGAGGGCACAAAATGTAGGATCTTTTCAGATATTTCAGCAGGGGCTGCAAGAATACGTAAAGAATTTGTGAAGTTACTACTTCTGATAAAAGCACAGGGGGAGCAGGCATTCGATGCACAGCAGTCAAAGCTAAGGGTGCTTGTTAAAGGGAAGTTCCATTTATTTACGCAGAGTGAGGAAGCCCAGGCGCTTCTGAAAGAAATCATTGCTTTAAGATGAGGTTGCTTCAAATTTGTATCCACTGTGGAATATTTCTTCTTTTGGGTGAGGGGGGCGGGTCACTGAGGGTGCAGGGTCAAGGCACCCCTAGAGTAAAATAGGTAAAGTTTGGGTTGCGGGCCAGAGGGGACCACATTTTGGGGGAGGAGGGGGAGAGTAAATCAGTAGCAAAATGAGCAGTATCAAGGACATTGCTGGAAAGATTGTCAGGATTGTGAGAGTTTCTGAGGTAACTGGTATAATTTATAGATACTTTGCTAGAAATGTTACGTAAGTATTGTATTTTTTCCGTGAATGTTAATGGGATACTGTACAAAAAGAAATCCGGAGCATTAATTAGATGGTTAGCCTCCTCTTCCCCCAGGTCCTATTCTAGCAGGAAACACATCTAAAAAGAAATTCCCCAAATGTATTTCTTCCTAGATGGTTTTCACATGCCTATTTCACCTCAACAGGGCTGGCCAAGAGAGGGGTAGCCATAAATGTTTGTAGGGATCTTCCCTTGGAATTTGTCCAAATTCTGAGAGATCGCCAGGGAAGATGGATCTGGGTGGAGGCCAAATTAAACAGCATGATATTACATTTTATTAATTACTATGACCCTATCCCAGACGACACCACAGCCATACTTAAAATTGGTTAGACACTTAGGGTAGTACCTGGGAAGATAATCCTAGGTGCTGATTTTAATTTTATCCAAAATCTAAAGAAAGATACTTTGAAAAACAATAAAAAAAGAGCTAAAACCCAAAACCAAGAAAGTGATAGCAGTATTAAGACAGGATCATGTTTTGATAGACCCTTGGCGTGATGCCAATCCAACAAAGCTCAAATTTTCCTGCTATTCTAATCAATTTCATAGGGTATCTAGAATTGATTTTTTCTTAATATCTGAATCTTTGGGCTATATAAGTATAGCAATGGAGATAAATCCATTTTCTGACCACTCCCTTATCAAACTTAAAGTTGGAATTGAGGAATGCAAGAGGCCAAGACCCAGGTGGTAGATGGATCGCCTCCTCCTGCAGGATCCTCAATGTGTGACTGAGACAAAGGAGTAGATTCCCGAATTCTTTGAGATAAATATGGATACGGCAGACATTTTCTCAGTCTGGAGTGAGTTTAAGGCTACCCTTCATGGGCAAATGATTGCACATTCAGCCGCTCAAGCTAAACAGAGGAGGGAGAAAATTATGAAAGTTCGGCAGGCTGTAGAGAAGGCAACAAAATCAAGGAATACACAGCCTGCCGGGACGGGGGATGTCAGGGCTCAGCTAGACCTGGCAAAATATGACTTGAAGAAGTTTTTTATAATAGAAGAGATTGCCGCTCCAGAACATATCAACAGCGCGTATATGAGGAGAGTCAAATGGTCGGCAAAATGCTTGCCAGAACTACTAAAACTAAGCAGGAAGCAGCCATGATTACCGAAATAACTGACCACAAGACAAGAATCTCTTTATCAGATAAAGAAGACATAGCTCAAGTTTTTCTAGAGCATTACTCGCAGTTATATACTACTAGATATGAAGCTGGAGCGGACCAGATTAGCAATTACTTCGAGGATATTGATCTCCCTACTCTTACAGGGACAATGGCGGAACAGCTCCAGTTGGATATTTCCGAAAAATAAATTATAAGTGTGGTGAAGTCAATTGCAGGGGCTAAAGCTAAAATTTGAAGGAGCTGTCCCCCTTTTTGGGGAAATTGTTTAATATTATCAAACAGGGAGGCGGCTTCCCTACAGGTGTCCATACTGGTCAGTTTTGTTAAAAAGGGGAAAAGTGGTTAGGATGTTAATTCATATAGTTCAATTAGCCTTCTCAATGCTGATTTTAAAATATTAATAAAAGTCTGGGTACCAAGTTTTGTACCAATTTCTCAGGCATTAATCCACTGTGATCAGACTGGGTTTATCGCAGGTAGGTCGATGTCTACTAATACCAGGTTTTTAATTCAGGACCTTGATTTTGTGACTAATAATAAAGTACCCACTTTATTACTATGGTTAACGCCGAAAAAGCGTTCGACTTGGTCAACTGGGATGCACTTTTTTTTGGTCTAGGAAAATCGGCATCCCGGCCCAAATTTCAAGTAAGTTGAGAAACATATATCAAGGTGCTCAAGCCAGGTTAATAGTAAACAGTGATTCAATAGTGGTAGTGGAAATAAACCGAGGAACTAGACAAGGCTGCCCGATGTCACCTATACTCTTTACTTTTATTACTGAACCCTTGACTATTAGAATCTGCGGAAATCCCCTGATTAGAGCTCCAATAGAAGGGATGGCTAAGCTGAAACTTTTTTGCAGACAATATAATTATGTACTTATGTCCGGATAAACAGAACTTGGAAGACGTTCTTTTAGAATTTAGTACATTTGAACAAATAGGAGGCTACAAAATAAATCAAAATAAAATGGAGATTCTAATACTTAATGCGGATTATAACTTTCTACCCTCAAATTTAAAACTCCAGGCACTAAAAGAAGAACCGATTAGATATCTCGGTATCTTCACCTCCAATCAAGTACAACAATTATTTAGTTTGAATTATCTAGCCATGAGAAACAAAATTAAATCACTTTTGGATACGTGGACCCTTTTATCTTTGACTTTGATTGGCCGTGTCACACTTTTAAAATTCTTTCCCTGTGAATACTTCTTTTTATAAATATACCTATGAAAATCAATCTTAAATATTTTAAAGAAATGGATTCAATGTTCAGGGAATTTGTGTGGAACAAGAAGGCCTCCAGGGTTAAATTGACCATATTACAGATGGAGATAAGTCAAGGGGGTCTAGCTTTACCAAATATTCAAATTTATTATGAGGCTGCTTTACTAGATCTTACAGCACGTTTACTGGAACTTAATGGGCAGATAGATATTTTCTTCTTTGAAAAAATGATTCATGTGTCTGGCTCTCAAAATTCTATTTTTTTTTAAAACATCTAAACTACCTAAAAAGTCCCATTATAAGAGAATTCACGATTATTCTGATAGACTGCAATCCTTATTTAAACAAATGGACTCTTCAGGGTTCATTTTTCTGAAATTAGATGAATATCGAGTTTTCAGGCTACAAATTCACTCCAGTCAGCTTAAGAGATGGAAGGAGTGTGGGTTTGAGGACCTTGGTCATTTCTTAATTACTAAGGCAGTGATCTCTTGGCATGAGGTTCTAAGTAGATATGGAAATCGATATAAAACAGGCTTCCTGGAGTACTTTCAGATCGTAAACTTCATTAAAAAATATAATCTACTGTCAAATGATGGCCCAATTAATCAAGTTAATGCCCTTTAAAAAACAAAATTAAAAGGGGTCGGAAATTGGTACTCTGTCCTGATAAAATGCAAGGCACTTACCCAGGTTGAGATATTCCTGGGAAAAATAACTCGGAAAACTAACCGCACCTTCTCTCCTGAGGAATGGCAGTCGATAGCTCAGGTAGGGAGTAAGGCCCTGAGAGCAGCCAATATTAAAAGAATGGCCTTTTTCTCATGGTGGCTGGCTTATAACACTTCGAAAACGTTAAATAAGCGCTATACGGATGTCAAAAATAAAGGTAACTAGTCAAAATATTGAGTTTTTAATTTCGACTAGACATAATATTGAGTTAAAAATATAGAATAGACATAATATCGACTAAACATAATATAGACTAAAAAAATATCGACTAAAAAAAAATTAATATTGACTAGAATAGCAAAAATATTGAATCAAAAATATAGAATGGACATAATATCGACTAGACAGAATATAGACAACAAAAATATTGAATTTAAGGTAAGTTAATATTAATACTTAATTTTTGTGTACTATAATTCTGTAGCGGGTTGTTGGTTTATAGGGGAATAGGGTGGGAAGTAATTTAATTATAATTAATTAAATATATTATTGTATTTATTGGTATTTATTTAGAATTAATTGTTAAATTATTATTAATGGATAATTAATTAAAATATAATTGCTAATTAATTCTAATTGATTAATTGATACATACTTTATTTTTAGTAATTTATTTTTTGTAGCGGGTTGTGGGTTTATAGGGGAATAGGGTGGGAAGTTATTTTATTATAATTAATTAAATATTTAATTTTGGGGTATTTATTTAGAATTAATTGTTAATTAATGATTATTTGGCAATTAATTTAAATATAATTGGTAATTAAATGTAATTGATTAATTGATAAATATGTTAATTTTAGTAATTTATTTTCTGTAGCGGGTTGTGGGTTTATAGGGGAATAGGGTGGGAAGTAATTTCATTATAATTAATTAAATATGTTATTTTAATTATTGGTATTTAATTAGAAGTAATTGTAAATTAATTATTAATTTGTAATTAAATAAAATATAATTTGTAATTTATTGTAATTGATTAAATGATAATTATGTTACTTTTATTAAATTAATTTCTGTAGTGAGTTGTGTGTTTTTAGGGGAATAGCTTGTGAAGTAAATTAATTTTAAGTAATTACATGTTTGAATAAAAAATGTATTGAGTTAATTTTTCAAAATATGTTAAAATTGTTAATTATCTTATTACTAATAGGTAAATAATTAGTATTAGTATGTAATTTTTATTATTAAATAATTTTTATTTGTATTTTAAATTGATTATTTAATATATTTCACACAATTGTAAAATATTTTAATTAATTTGTAATTGGTGTTACTATTTCTATTATTTATATTTAAATAAGAAGTATTTACTTGCCCTACTATTGCACTCACTGTAGTTGGAATAATAATTTTACCCCTACGCTATCTATTGCTTTCTCTACTGTTGCACTCACTGGAGTTGGAATAGTAATTTTTACCCCTACACTATCCAACGCTTTCCCTACTGTTGCACTCACTGGAGTGGGAATAGTAATTTCTACCCCTACGCTATCCAACGCTTTCCCTACTGTTGCACTCTCTGGAGTGGGAATAGTAATTTTAACCCTACGCTATCCAACGCTTACCCTACTGTTGCACTCACTGGAGTTGGAATAGTAATTTAAACCCCTACGCTATTCAACGCTTTCCCTACTGTTGCACTTTCTGGAGTGGGAATTGTAATTTTTACCCCTACGCTATCCAACGCTTACCCTACTGTTTCACTCACTGGAGTTGGAATAGTAATTGAAACCCCTACGCTATCCAATGTTTTCCCTACTGTTGCACTCTCTGGAGTTGGAATAGTAATTTTTACCCCTGTGCTATTCAACGCTTACCCTACTGTTACACTCACTGGAGTTGGAATAGTAATTTAAACCCCTACGCTATCCAACGCTTTCCCTACTGTTGCACTCACTGTAGTGGGAATAGTAATTTTTACCCCTACGCTATCAAACGCTTTCCCTACTGTTGCACTCTCTGGGGTGGGAATAGTAATTTTTACACCTACGCTATCCAAAGCTTTCTCTACTGTTGCACTCTCTGGAGTGGGAATAGTAATTTTTACCCCTACGCTATCCAACCCTTTCCCTACTGTTGCACTCGCTGGAGTGGGAATAGTAATTTTTACCCCTACGCTATCCAATGCTTTCTCTACTGTTGCACTCACTGGAGTCGTTACAGGAAATTTACATTTGCTATCCTACGTTAAAAATATTGTATATGTTTTGTAAATAATATCTATATATATATATATATATATATATATATGTAGGTTAGAGGCTAGGGGCGAGGCCTATGGAGGCCCTTTTGAAAATCTACAAGTCCAAATGTATTCCAATTGCCACGTATGGATCACCCCTATGGGGATATATGTCTAACGACCTGATTCAAAGGGCTGAGAACAGGTTCTTGAGACACCTTTTGTCTGTCCCGCAGTCAACACCAACCTTTTCAATGCATTGCGAGGTAGGCCTGGACTATGTAACCGACAAACTTAACCTGGCCCCTCTAATATTTTGGGTAAAGACGTGGCTCAACCAGGAGTTAAGTTTTAACCACGCAATCTTAACTGATATTCTGTCATTGGACTGTGTCAGGAAAATACCCTGGCTGGAATACTTGAGAAACACCTTTGCCCTGCTAGTACGCCCTGAACTCTTTCTTTTACCATCTAGCATTAGGAGGGAGGACGTAAATTGGACCAAAAGGCATTTCTTGGATAGGGCTAGATTGGCTCGTGAAGAGCAGGATTTGTTAAAACCCTCTGTAAGAACACATTACATGCTAATGACTTCTCCCTCGCTCGAGCCATACTTCACGATTGAAACCAAGCCCTTCCATAGACTGCTTCTAATCAAATTTAGGTTCAATCTGATCCATTACCAGTTGGGTAACTATCAAACGTGGGCTAAACCTGAGGAGGGTCCTGTTTGTTGCTGTGATAAATTTAATTTTCAACGCAGGATACCCTGCATTTTATCATGTTTTGCGGACTGTTTTCTGATATAAGGCGTCCATTCTGAGGCAGGCAGGCTTCACCTATGTGAGGCCGGCCCTAGTCCACCTACAGTGCCTGCACAACATCCGCACCATATTCTCCGTGGCCAGCTTTCTAGTAGCGGCAACTAGAATTAAATCAAAACAGTGCACTTTAACCTAGCACAATGTATGTTTGTTAGTCACATGCATTATTTACGCTGTGTATATTATGATTATGTGTACATACCTGATTATGCTGCTCCCTATGGTGTTTTTGTAATTCATGATGTAGATGCTTTTATAATGCTCTTATGTATGTACATAAATGTTTTAATCCTTTTATGATTTTTAAAAAAAATCGAATAATGTGTATTTGACTGACTGATATATATATATATGTATTAAAAATATATTTTTTTTGTTAATTAATTATTTATCAATTTTTCATTTATTTAAGTATTTTAAATATGTTTACATTAATTTAATTTATTATTATATTACTTTTAATTTACTTTTAAGACATTTAAAAAATTCGTTGTTTTGACAGTCTATATGTTTTACACTTGATATTTTGGAGTCGATATTTTTGTACTTACCTGTTTGAAGATAGGAAGTCGATATTCTTGCAGTCGATATTTTTACCTCGATATTTTGTCCTCTCAATATTTTGACTGTCGATGTTCTGTCAGTGATCCGAAAATAAATTCTTCGATGCCAGGAGGGAGACTGGCTCCATATATTTTTTACATGTCCTAAGCTTGAAGAGTTTTGCAGTAAGATCTTTGCAGTGATAAGCAAGGCTATAAAAAAAAAGCTTGATCCCGAGACAGAAGTGGCTCTTTTCGGTTTTTCGAAAGCTAGGTCAGATTTGACCAAAACCAAAGAGGTGTGCATTTCAATCTGTGCCTCAGTAGCCCATTCCTTAATTCTCCAAAACTGGAGATCTGAAGAGGTACCATATTATCTTAAATGGATAAATAAAATGCAAAAGATAAGGAGATTGGAAGAAGCATTTGCTAAACAGGTTGTGACAATAAAAAAGTTTACAGCGGTTTGGAAGTGTGTGGATAATTGGGATAATTTGGATAACAATCTAGTACCTGAGCACACAGCACTTTAGGCCTTCTTACTTGGAAGTTTTGAAGGGGGGGGTTTCTCTTTTTTGGGGATATTTTGACAGGAACTTAGCACTTTAGCACATTGCACTTTTGGCTCTTATATTTAAGGGGAAGCAGGATGGTATTGTAAGATTGCTATTGTTTGCACCTATCTATATTCTTATAACTAAAGGCAACTATACACGTGTCACTTCAGTACTATAATGTATATATGTATATTAGTACAACGGAAGGTAATAAATCACATGTCAATTTTGGGTCTCATAGCAATGGGAGGGTCTAATTATCCGCAGCTGTTGTTTTTTGGGATATGAGTGATGATTGGCGGGAGGCTTTTTATTGTTGTTTTTTAGAAAACAACAATGTGAGGTTAGAAATATTTAATTCAATGCATGTTAGCGTAAATATGTTAACAAAGAGGCAGTCCGTAATTAGAGCACTAAATAACTTAGGGGAAATGTATTTTAGAGTTTTATGGCTAGACTATTAAGTCATATTTTAATTGAATGGAGGGTTTTGCTGGACCTTTGTGGTAATTATTCATAGTTGACTGTTTCGGGTATGTGTATTTATGCGTGATGGGTTTCAGTTGACCAATGTTTAAGAATGTTTATCAGTGCTAAGTCCAGATTTGTCTTTGTTTCCATTCCTGACCTCTAAATGTATTACAATGTTGTTCTGTCCTTGCTCTGCTCAATAAAAAATAAAAATAAAATAAAAAAGGATTTCACCCAGATCTCTTGACTCGGGCTGAATGTATGATTTATTCAGCATTCTGCCCATCATTTGTTTGCGTAGCACTTTTCATCCTATGTGGAATGTGTATGCCCAGATGAGGATCCCTTGCTCACTATGCCACTGGATTCAAGCTAGTCTGGCTGATGAAGGGTAATACCCAGAAACCGGTCCCAGGATGCTTGTTTCAGGTCCAGGGAGGACCTGGACTGGCAGTTCGGTCTGGACTGATCCCATGAGGCACAGGGTGAAGACTGATTTGCATATGGCTGGGTCTAAACTGGGGTGGCATGGTGCGCAAAAGAGAAATGGCTTTCACCCAGATCTATTGACTGCTGGTGAATGCATGATTTATTCAGCATTCCGTCCATCATTTGTTTGTGTAGCACATAAATACAGTACTGAGATAGATTTTTCTATACTAAATTCACTTGAAAAAGTGATACAGACATCTAAAGGTAACCATAGTGCAAGACATGTGTATCACATGTGCAATACAATTTGTATAATTTATGGCACAAAAATCCATAGTGCATTTGCGCGTTCTTTTAGGCAATTGTATTTACAGCGATTTTTGTACCAAACAAAAGCTTCCGTAGCTCTACCGATGTATATTACATATACATCATACCTAATAATATTCCAAACTGTTAGGTTATGGGAGAACTTATTAAAAACGATTCCCTCATCCAATTCGTGACACATATATGAACACAGCCTCGAGGCTTATGTCACTTCCTGCCTCTCCTCTTATATTGAGGAGAACGGCCTCCTTGCATCCCACCAGGCAGGATTTCACCCGGGCCACTCCACGGAGATGGTGGTCCTCGCAGTCTTGGACGAGCTTAAGGGGAAGGCCGACTCTAATCTCCCCCAAGCTCTGGTCCTTCTCGATTTGTCCGCTGCGTTTGACACGGTTGACCATGCCATCCTCCTCGACCGTGTCAGCGCAGCGGGCATTCGGGGCGCGGCCTTTTCCTGGCTGGCGTCCTTCCTTCAGGATAGGTCCCAGGCAGTTCATCTCTCCGGTTTCTCCGCTTCCCCCCGTCCTGTCACTTGTGGTGTTCCCCAAGGCTCTTCTCTTTCCCCTCTCCTTTTCAATCTTTATATTCACCCCCTCATCACTTCTCTTCTTGAGCTGGGGGTCTCTGTGTATAATTACGCAGATGACCTTCAACTCGTTTTCGATCTTTCTTCCACCCCGGATTCTCTTCCCAAGTTCTGTTCCACCTTGGTTTTCATTTCTGACTGGATGTGCGCTAACCAACTGAAGCTCAATCCAGATAAAACGGAACTTGTTCTCACCGGTGGCCCCTCTAACCCCTGGACCCCCGCACATTGGCCCCTTTCTTTTGGTCCCCCCCCCTGCTCCTTCTTCTTCTGTCCGCACTCTCGGCATCAAAGTCAGTCATGACCTATCCATGCACAGTCAGATCAGCTCTGTTGTATCCTCCTGTTTTCTTTCCCTCCGTTTAATTCGGAAAATCTCCCGTTTCTTCTCTACTGATGCTCTCAAATCCATAGTCATGGCCCTCGTCATCTCTCGCCTTGACTATGGAAATGGCCTTTACGTGGGCATACCTGCTTACGAATCTCGCCGCCTACAGGCCATTCAGAACCAAGCTGCTCGTCTCATCCTTTCCCTCCCTAAATCCTCTCATATCACCCCGGCTCTTAAATCACTTCACTGGCTCCCCGTTCGTTTCAGATCCTTCTTTAAACTGGCCTGTTTAGCATTCCTGGCTCACTCTCGATCCGCACCCTTGTTCATCAACACTCTTGTCTCTTCTCATGCCCCTGCCCGCACCCTCCGATCTTCCTCTCTCTCTCTTCTCCACACCCCTCGCTTCCGCAAATCCAGAACGGGGGGGACCCGATTCTCAGTCCTTGCCCCCCAGTTCTGGAATAGCCTTCCTCTCTCTATTCGCTCCATTCCTATCTACTCTCATTTTCGCAAAGCCCTTAAAACCTTCCTCTTCCTTCAGGCATTTCCCTCCTAAACTCCCCTAGGTCCCCTCTGCTGAGTTCTTGATCAGGTCCCTAGCGCCAGGAAGCCGCTCGGCCACCGTGCGCTTTATTAAATATTTTATTCATTCATTCATTCATTCAAGGCCCAGAGAGCAAATGTGTGTTTCGCAACAAATTCATGCCTTTCATATGGCCAAACGTTTATTAAAAACAAGTCAAAAGATTTTAGTTTTTTCATTATTTCTGTATGCAGAAGGGCAGGAGAGTGCAAGATACAGATCGGGCATTCTACATTAGTAAATTCTGAATGAGGCTAGATTTTAAATCTCTGAATAACACACAGTGGGGCATATTTACAAGCCCCTATCACCACCACAGCGTCACTTTTCACGACTTTGTGATGGCGCTAGAGGCTTTGCCTTATTTACAAGGCAGCGTTGAGCCACATACCGTGGCTTAATGCTAGGGGTGGGCGGAATTTGCAAAACTTCTGCGAAACAATAAAAAATCTCTGCGAACACGCGGAATTTCGCGTGTTCACTGAGATTTTCGGAGGCAGGCTTCTTTTAGAGTTCATATTGCTTTTCCTACACTACAGCTGCATAAAGGGCCAGAAGAGTTGTCTCCAGTGACCATGTGTGTGTAACTTTGCCATCGCGCCGAAGGGCGCAAGGGTCCCTTGAGTGAGCTGTCCATCCTAGTGGGTAGAGGGCGGGAAGACGGTGCACACTGCTAGTGTGTGGGGCGGGGCCAAATGGGCGGGCTTCTATGTGAGTTCACATGCCTCTTGTGTTTATAAAAGGTCAGAGACTGATCCGAGCAGCAGATAAGGAGAAAGAAGCTCCTGGTCACAGGAACTGCACTGGAATTGCGCTCGTGAAAGTCAAAGATGCAAAGGCCTCCATCAAGCATCACAGCAAATTTTCGACGGTAGATATGGGGAGAAAGCACACCTGCCCAGCCTTGACAAAGCTTACGATTTTTTGGGGCTGATTAATGAGTTACTGAATTCGAGCTGCAACTCGGGCACCTGCTTTCTTTAAATCTGTAAGTGCTGTTGAGGTTTAATTTGTGTGACAGGAGCACTCTGCCAGAAAGAATCCTACCCTGCATATTTATCCAAGAAGAAGATGCCTCTATTGCAATAAAATTCCGTTCCGCCGCGGATCGCAGAAGTTTTGACATTTTCACGTTCCACGCGGAACACGAAAATGCCGAAGTTTCCAAATTCCGCGATTGGAATGGAATTTGCCGCCTACCCCTACTTAATGCTGGCTTGTAAATAAGGTACCCTTTCATGCTTTACCTAGCATGAAAGGGGCATGCAATGGGTGTTGTAGTGGGCATTCTACCACAACACCCATTGATTTTGACACTGCCCCATATTTACAAGGGTGGCGTAAATATGGGGTAGCACCAAAATTAGATCCAGGAAATATCTGGTCTTACTCTGGCGCAGTGAGAAGAACTGTTTCATTTCTCCTAGTTTCTGCTGTTTCCATGTGTGATGCATTGTCCCATCCTGTACATAAACAATTATTTTTCAAAATTACGTTTTTTGCAGCTTCTATGTGTGCTGCATTAAGCAGCACACATAGAAGTTACAAAACGCCATTTAAAGATTTTTTTTGTGCAGGAAGGGATACTCTCCTACACATAAACAACTGCAATCAAATGCAGAAACCCTTGCAATATGGTGCAAGACTGCCTGCGTTGGTGCTAGGCAGCTAAATTTAGCACCAGTGCAGTGGGAAATGCAGGGCTGCACCATATTGTTTTAAATATGGTGCAGCCCTGCATTTCAGAAGTGGCGGTGTGCATCGTTAAGCCAAGGAGAGTAATGCTGTGCTCCGTCACTTCTATTGTAAATATGCCCCAGTGAGTGTTTGGACCTTAGAACCCCTCCATCTTCCAGGCTATAAAACACTGTTTACATCTGCAGTAGATGTTCTTTACGGTAGGGCTAAAGGGGGACTAACAACGTTTGTATCCAACTCCCTAAACTGTAAGAAGATCCACTTTTCTGCCCACAATCCATATTACCAGCTAGTGCGGATTGATGGAAGCAAGGAACTGTGTCTTTTAATTATAAATTTTTATAACAATATCCCTCCTGCTGACCTGGAACCGACTCTTGAGATGCTAGGTAATGATCTAGGTAAAGAAACAGATAAAAATGCTAGGGATGTTTGGGTCGTTTGGGGGGGGGGGTGATTTTAACTGTACCATATGTAAAAAAAAACAGAAAGGAGTATGTGGGCTTATGTTGGACCCGGATACTGACTTAACACACTTTAAACATTCCATCTGTGGAGACCTATTAAATGAGATTCTTCACTCTGAAGATCTAGGTTACGCAAATGAAATTGGTCAAATAGAGCTCCCCTTTGTCCCAACGTTTAATGGCAGGGGTGTTTTGTCTATATTAGATTTTGTAATAACTTCCGTTAGGCACAGACATATGGTCAAAAGGTTTTGGACCCTTGATACCCCTCTTAGCGATCACTACCCGATAATCATGGAGATTATAAATCCCTTTCAGGCAGTGTCTATATAAGGGAGATCCGTGCAGAACATCTCTGATATTAGTATGGCAAAACAAAATGGCTACGCATTAAAGTGGGACAGGGTGGTCGCAAGTGATTTTCTGCGCAACCTGGTAACCAAATGTTTGCCTAGCTTCTTGACCATTCTGGATGAAACTGCGACTAGTCAGGAGATCCTTAAACAGTTTGAGGTTATTGCTTCTCAAATTAAGGGTAACCTCTGGGTGGTTTCTAAATCAAGTAAGGAAAAGACGAGAAAATGGTTTGACCACACGTGTACAAAGGCCCACTCTGAGCTTAAGAGAGCATTACATGCTGCCCCCCGTAATCCTTTAAGGGTTTGGGTGGCACGGAATTCTTATCAGAATGCATTGAAAAGAAGGAAGTTGGCAATTAAAACTGAAGCCTGGGAGAAGCTCTGTGAGGCCTCATTGAGTAAGGATGTCTGTGCTTTTTGGAAAGCAGTAAATGCCCCCTTCTTTGATTCAGGAAAAGCACGTATTGAAATTGCCATTACTGAGGACTCTTGGGTGGGCCATTATTCCAACCTGTATAGTACCTCAACCGACGAGCAGATTCCTCCGGTGCAATTACCAATACTTGATCAGGAGGAAATGAGAGCGAATGGTTTGGAAGTAAAATTTACCCTAAAAGAAATAACTGAGAGCCTCAAAGCAGCACGGGCGGTAAAGCCCCAGGTCCAGATGGCATACCTCCAGACCTGTTTAAAAATAATGTCGACCTGTGGGGCCCACTTTTAGTGCAACTTTTTAATGCATCCTTAAAGATGAGCCTACTCCCATCATGGTTTATGTCTGTTATTGTTCCAATTTTTAAAAAAGGGGACAGGCAAAACCCTATGTGCTATCGCCCCATCTCCTTATTGGACAGCACTGTAAAGATATTAGGAAGAGTAATACTAGGTAGGCTACAAAAATGGTCGGAAGAAAACTCTATAATCAGTGACCTTCAATACGGGTTTCAAAAGGGGCAGGGGACAGTAGATCAGGGCCTAAACTTATTTATCCTCCAGCAGAAATATACCAAGGCACGACGTGAGCCCATTTACTTCACTTTCGTTGACTTGACGTCAGCGTTTGACTGTGTCTCACACAGCAAACTATGGGACATTATGGAATCTCTTGGTGTAGAAGGAAATATAATCGCCTTTCTTAAGGACTTGTATTCGGGTGCCATCGCAACAGTGCGTTATGGTAAAAAAGGTGAATGCACTAGATCTTTTGATATTGGACGTGGGGTACGCCAGGGTTGCGTTTTAGCACCTTTCCTATTCCTGGTATATATAAATGGAATAGAGAACGCTCTAGTGGAAACAACTTGTGATAGGCCTAGGGTAGCTAAAAGACCAATTCCTGCGTTACTATACGCAGATGATGCGGTATTAATGGCTCGCACCCCGTTGGCTCTGCAATGTCTTGTAACATCTTTTAATGCATTCATGACTAATCTGGATCTAAAAATCAACTGCTCCAAGACATTCTCTATGAACTGTGGCCCTGGAGCTAACAGAAGAAGGAGGCGGATGTTTATTAATGCAACCCCCATAGACTATACTGCCACCTTCTCTTACCTTGGTATTTTATTTCACGAAGCAGGGAACTGGATAGAAGCGATAAAAGTAAGGAAAGCCCTGTTCTGCAAATCTATCACTGCCCTTAAAAATTTCGCAAAAAAGATGGGGAAAAAACCAACTGTAGAACTCTTCAAAATTTACAATGCCACCTATGTTTCTATTGCGGTCTATGGTGCGGGATTGTGGGGGTATGAAAATGTCAAATCTATACAAGTGGCCGAAAACAAATTTCTGAGACACATCTTAGCTGTACCTAAGAGTGCCTCTAGTTGTATTTGTCATACAGAATTGGGCCAATGTTATATTGAAGACATACTCAGAATCCAACCAATACTGCTGTGGCATAGGGCCTGGACTAGTGATGGATGTGTATTGAACCGTGCTATCCTAACTGATGGACTAAGTTTGGATTATGCTGGGAGGATAAGGTGGTTCACATACATTAGGGACTTCCTTGGAGGTATTGGCTGTATGGGCTATTATGATAATCCCTTGTCCATGTGTAACATCACGCGAAAGGCACTAAAAACAAAGTGTATGAAACACCTGGAAGAACGTAGGATGACAGTGGAACATGAGAAGAAAACTGTCTTAGCCCATCTATCTGTATCAACACAAGGAAAAATCCAACCATACTTAACCCTTTCTTTGACAGAATTTTCGCGGTTCATTTTGACCCGATTTAGGTTAGGCATCCTCTTTAGGGCCCTAAGCTTTCCCGCAATGAATTGTTGGTCCTGCAATCTCACTAAATGCCCATGTGATGACCAATCGGATCAGTCTGACATCCATGCCACCTTTTTCTGTAAATATTATACGTTACCCAGGAAAAGATTGATTATTACAATTCTAAGGGAAATGGGTGTGAGACGTTGTAGGGTTGCCTTTCTGGAACTCCAGAAATTAGATGTTATTTTTAATGTTGCCTGTATCTCGGAATTTTTTAGCAATGTTTTTAGATTACGTAAATCAATTTGCACTTAAATTTAATTCATGTTTAACTTGTATATTTCTTCCTGTCTGTATTATGTTCTGAGTATGACACTGTATTATCATGAACAGTTTTTTATGTACTTTTATGGTTATTATTCTTTTAACCGAATAAAGTCAAATTGAATTGAATTGAAATTGAGTGTTTGGTCTTTTGGGGCCCGATGTAGGTAAATCTAATTTACCACTTCTAAAATACCGAATCATACCGATTCAGTATTTAAGAAGTGGTAAATTAGAGGGGAAATGTAGGTAACTCAGAATCGGTAAATACTGAATCAGTAAGATTCGGTATTTACCGATTCTGTAAATACCGAATCGGTATCCCCCATTGATTCCTATGGGCCTTGAAGCCCATAGGAATCAATGTGGAATACTGAATCGGTATTTACCGATTCGGTAAATTCCGATTGTTGCAAGGGTGCAGGGGGTGTCACTTTGACACCCTCTAGCACCCCAATTCCGGACTTGTGTGCCATGTGGCACACAGACATGCCCTAAGGGCATGTCTGTGTGTCACATTGCACAGGTGTGCATGCACAGATGTGCATGCACACCTGTATTCGGTATTTTACCACCCAATAGGATTGGGTGGTAAAATACCGATTCTAAAGGGCCTTTGGGACTCAGAAGAGTCCCACCTACATGTAGATTTACCGAATCGGTAAATATACCGATTCGGTATTTTACCGATTCGGTAAATTTACCGAATCGGTAAAATAGGCCCCTTACATCCAGAAAAGCCATTTACCGGTCGGTAACGGCCGAATCGGCCGTTACCGGCCAGTAAATGTCGACCTACATCGGGCCCTAGATCTGCAGACAGAGATTTCCAAAATGAAGTTGCCAGACTAGAAAATGACTGGCTTTCTAAGTAGTTTTTGTATGGTTCCGATAATGAATTGAATCGTCCAATATGACAGAGTGCTCAGATGTAAGGTTTTGTACATTAAACAGCTCAATTTAAATGTCACTGTTGCTTCAATCACTAATCAGTGTGGGTTGACAAGGAGGGGGTTAATACGGCTGAATTTCCTCTGACAGTAGAAAAGTCAAACTTTGAGGTTTTCTACCGAGTTCAGAGGACTGAGTAAATACTTGGGGACTTTGCCAATAATGGCATTGCCAAAGTCCAAAAGCGACATTACCAATCCCTGGGTATCAGTTCTTACATGCGTATCCAGCAGTAGAGATGTATATTGTATGTGTGAGGAAGTTTCAAGAGTGACAGGTCAGGTATAAAGCATAAGGATTTCACAATGGAAGATAAAATAGGATAGATGTCTAAAACTGCCAGGTCTTCAGCATCAGATCAAAGTTGTTCTTGTGTTTTGGGCCAGGCGGACGGACCTTCAGAAAGTTATCAAACATTCATGATTGAATTTTGAAGACAATGGTGCATAATGCGAAGACATTTTTACGAAGGGGGAAATTTATAGGTTTCTATTACCAATACAGGAAGAGTATACTAGAAAACATTATATGACCACAATTCTGGGGTGCAGAGTATACACTAGTATTATACAAGGACTGAACATGAACTGTTGTGCTAATGTTGAGGCTAAACCTTCTTCAATGCTCACCTGAGACATTCTCATGAGAGGAGAAGAGAGAGAGACAGACATCAAAATTACTTTGAAGAACAAAACCTTTTGCGATGAGCATCTGTAAATGTGAGATGACGAGGCCATACAAAAAATTTCATCCAAGGACACACGTTATTCTCGATGCCTCAGAAAGATCTGAGTTGCTTAAGTACATGACACATGTTCACCAAATTCAGCTGCGGCCCGTGCAGGTAAGAGCGGTGGGCAGTGGGGCCGGGTTTATGTATTTATAAAGTTTTGTATAGTGCAAACAAGACCCAGATTGGTATCAGAGCGCTTCACAATGTGGAGTTTCGTAAAGAAGAAAGGGAGTAAAACCAACATCAAGTGAAAATGCATGCAAGGAACAGTGACAGAGGGGGTATCAAGAAACATCACATTAAAATAATACAAAGCGTGCTGGGAAAAGAACAAACCAAACTTATGAGAGTATAACCAAAAAAACTCTGGGCTATTATAGTAGTTAATCCAAGAATGGTGAGTGAGACAGATGAGCCATGGCCATTTAAGGAAAGAACTTGTTCATAAGGACTTTTTTCACTTTTGAGAGAAGCCTTTGCTGAGATTCTTTTGACTTCCAGTGGGAGAGAGTTCCAGATCTTTGATGCTGAGCCTGAGAAAGCTCTGTGCCTCATTCTCTTTTTGCAGAAAATCTGTGGTTTCAAGTGGAGAAAATATGCACTTCTTGATGGTCTACCCCCTCCTGGTCGTTCCAGCTTTTGCGTCAGGTAACGGGTGTATTGAAATTGAGGGCTTTGTGAGTCATGCAGGCAATCTTTAGTTGCATTCTTGCTCCTTGATTTTTCAATGGAAAATTAAATAAATAATTATTTTTCACTCGTCGTCGTCTGTCGAAATCCCCCAACACCCGGCCCCACTGTTCTAACATGCACGGGCAACGTTTGGCCAAATTGCACCTGACTTTGCAACTGCAACTTAAAGTTGTAAATTGGACATAATTTAAATATTAGGAAGAAGAGCAGATTTGGATTTAAAAGTGCTTATAAACATTAGCATGATGAGAGAAAAAGTGGCCAGGAGAATATCTGCTGTTTGGTCTGTGTAAATAACAATTTAATCTCAGAATATCTTTGGCAAAAATTACGTCAGCCATAAATATAATGTATACAAATATTGCCCCACTAGGTATAGATGTAATAACTAAAGTGGAGTGGTATTTTTTGTAAATGATATTAAGAAACAAATATTAATGTCAGATAATATTTAGTCAACTATATTCTGCTACTAAAATTTGAGGGCACATGATTCAATGGGTCTGGTGTTTCCACAGATCTAAAGTAGCTACATCTGGAGGATATCTTAAATCAGGAAAGATGCTGATGTAGGACATTTTCTCTAAACACTTTTAGAAATGCAGTATCTAAGAAACCCAATTTTGAGAAATTGGGTTATTGGTTGACTGGGGTGTGAGCCCTGGTCAAACAGTAACCACAATCCTTGTCAGCGTAAGGCACAAGCAAGCCCCAAATTAACCTGTGCCTGAGCCCCTGGTAGCTTGGCATAGAGAAGTCAGGCTTAACTTAGAGGCAATGGCTCAAGTATTTGTGTAATACTTCAAACAGCAATAGAATACAAACAGCGCACAAAAATGATCCCACACCAGGTTAGAAAAATAGAGCTTAATTTAATAAATACAATAAGACCAAAACAACAAAATCCCAATCATTAGAACCAGAAAGATTAAATGTTAAACATTTTTGCAAAAATAGTGCCAACTGTAGCTAACTAGTTTCAAGTTCAGGCTGACCTCAATGGAGCACTGGCCTGCTACAGGGGCCCAGTCAGTCCCCCTGAACAAAGTACCTTTAATCCAGGTTTGCAGAGTATTGCGAGGATCCATGTTGAAGATGCGTTGTGCAACCAAAGCAAAGCGTGAGTTCTAAGATGTTGTTGTTGAGGATCCTGTAGATGGGGCTTGCAATGCAAAGTCCAGTGTTGAGGATGCAGTGCACATTCAGGGTGATGCGTCAGTTCTGATGAGCTGTGAGGCTGTGATATGGAGTCTGGGGTCTCCGTCAAGGCTGCCATCGATGAGGGATGCAAGTGTCTGCACCGAAGATGAGTCGCTCAGAGGTGGTTCTGAAGGCATTGTGCGAGTCAATGCAGTTCTTTGCAATGGAAATAATCCACGCAGCAGCAGAGATGTGTCGGTTCTGCTCGGGGTTGCACCTCCAGCAGAGAAGAAACGTCTGTTATGCCGGATCCACAGAGGCTAGCAGGGCACTTTAAGCCTACTTCCAAGGGTCCAAGACTGGGTGGCACCACTTTGCAGGATAGACTTACAGATGGTAGAGTCCAGGTACAGAAGCAAGGTAATTGGAAGCCTTTTATGTCCCTAATGCTTCCGATCAGGAGGCCAGCCAGCTAGCCCTTGGAGTCACTCTGGGTTCAAGGTTCAAGAGATTTAGTCAAGTTCTTCTCACCCAAACAGGACAGCTTGCAGCAGGTCAGCACAGCAGGGCAGCAGTTCATTAAGAGCAGTAGTCCAGCAGAGTAGCAGTCCTTGTACTAGCACAGCAACATTTCCTGGCAGAATATCCACAGGTCAGGAAGTGCACTGAAGAGGTGGTGTCCGAAGTGTAGTATTTATATTCAGTTGTGCCTTTGAAGTGGAGGAGAAGCTTCTAGAGGTTTCCCTTTGAAATCCCCAGGAATTGTCATAAGCCACCCACCTGGGTCCCATATGATTCCAGTGGGGCACCAACACTAGTTCCCGAATCCTATTGAGACTTGCCCTCAGTTTACAGGAAGAGACAATGCTCTAGTGGCAAATCTCAGGGGGAAGGGGTTTGGGATGGAGAGAGCATGTAGAGTCAATGATGCTGTGGCTCGTCTACTCAACAGCAACACTACAGAGGGCATTCAAACCAGTCTGATGAATGGTATTGGCAGATATGGTACCTATAAACAAACAAATAATAAGGCTTTAGTCTAGTATTAACTCTTTCTCCTAAGGTATCACCTCACAAAAGCTTTTCAAATCTCAACCAACCTTTAGTTTTGTTTTAGTTTTATTTTGTATTTAGATTGTCCGTAGAGACCCCTTCATCAATGTTCTTGAAACTGTAGTGAGTATGATCTCAGCACCAAACCCACCAGCAAATTTGAATGGGGTTAGATTCACCCCTTCCAACAGTATGTACAAGTTGAACAAAAGCACTGATTACCTTTATTTGCAGCATGATGTAACAACTAAGCACAGCGTACAATAAAATCAAGTCTGTTAATGTGTGTCTCCTTTTCCTCTTGCTCTTTTTTCCATACAGGTGCGAGACTAATGCGGAAGGTTCTTTGTGGTGAGGTCAAAGTGGGAGCATCAAGGGAGCTGGCAAGAGAGAGTCCTGGAAGCCGGAAAACAGGTAAGTAGCAGTCGAAGCGGCTGAGCAGAGGGTAGGAGTCTGGACGGTCTTTAAATAAGACTGCTTTAGAACGGCATAAAGGTCACATTCTAATTGTTTGTAACAAGGAACATGTAAAGATAATTAACTTGATGAGGATGCCTTCTAGATGGTGCTTTAGAATGTTCACAAAGGTTGCGTTCTAATTGCTTATAGCAAGGAACAGGTGGCGATGATTAATTTAATTAGGTAGTCTTCTAGCAGGTGTTTTAGACTGTTCGCAAAGGTTGCATTCTAATAGCTTATTGCAAGGAACAGGTGCCAATAACTAATTTGATGAGCTGCCTTCTAAAAGGTGTTTTAGTATGTTCACAAAGGTTGCGTTCTAATTGCTTATAGCAAGGAACAGGTGCTGGGGATTCATTTGATGAAGGCTGTCTTCTGGTTCAGTTCACATCGAGGTCATCTATGTTGGTTTCTTGATGCTTATTCTGGTGGATTTTCTTGATGATTCCATGAGGCCTGATACTGACCTTGCATATGCAAGGTAAAACATTTGTGAAAACTATTAAGCCTTTACAAACAAACCGGGAAACACCCACTGCAACATGCAATATGGTCAAGACTCAAGGTACAAGACGTTTGTTCATTCATAAGTGTTGGGAGGAATGATATGAGTCAAGCCGGTACATTGTGGTAGTCAAAAGAGGTGAGCTGCTGCAGGAATCCTGAGAAAAATCCTTTTTTCTCTGTCTTGGCACCAGACTAACTACACAGCTTATTCAGGAGTAAGTGGGGCTGTGGCCTCCCTCTCAGTCTGCCAGCAATGGCCCATCCAGGCACACCTAAGCTCCCAAATGCATATGACTGTCTAGAAGGAAAACACAAAACCCAGCTACACCCAGGTATGTGACCAGAGACAGGCGACAGGCACTAAATGGCTATAGCAGGAAAATGCCAACTTTTTAAAAGTACACTCAGGACTACAAGAGCAACACTTGAACCCATGGAAAAGCTGGGTATAAAACACATTTGTGCAACAGTGGTTCGCATTGGTATGATTTGAGAAAGAAAATAAACTGTTAAAAGGGTATATAACCTCATGCAATACATGCAACCTGAATGTGAAATGAAAGATGATGAAACACACCAAATAACCTTAATCATGATTACAAATGCACTTTTATCTATACAAAGATCTATTGAAGAACACACAGATGAAAAATAATGCAATGTGCCCCTAGTGCCAACGCCAAAACAACATGAGTATAACGAAATTTCATAAAAATGAGAACCAGCTTGTGACTTGGTAACAAACAAATTCATAGAATTTTATAAGCTTGTCTATGGATAAAAGTTTAACAAATTCAAGTTTTTTTGTTGTCCTTGCTGATGATGTTTTAACGCTTATATGCAATACAAGGGTCTCATCAGGACTAGAAAATAGGACACATCTAAATTAAAATAAAGCAAAAAGAACACATGAAATGATTATGATTGTATAGATGTGATTTGTGTGAGTTACCTAATGGTAGAAACTCCATATTAATACCTGTGAACTTCCTAATAAAAGGGTTAATTCAGCGAAAGAGGAAGGGGGCAGAATATAGAGGAATAGATTGCGCATGCACAACTTTGCGCAAAAAATAAAATAGTGTACTCACTGAGGGCTGTAACTGATAAGGCAAAAAAGCAACAATATGAAATCTGATGGCTAGAAAAGCAAAAATTATGTCAGGAATTGACTTTGCGTTCTCATTATTAGTAAGAAGTTAACGACTCATCCCTGACTGTTTGCATCATTTCCCTTGAGGTCCCCATAGAAAAACAAATTTTTGGCAAACAATCTCCAACTGTAAGGAGCAAGGAGCAGGCTGCGGGAAAACAATGTTCCTTGTTACAACCCAGTAGCCGGCACAGCGTATTCACCATCAGTGTCTGATCCTGAGCCCGACATTGGAAGGGCTTAAGAAGAACGATTCTAGAAAGCAGCTAGAAACCAAGCTTGTGTTCCAAGTAGTCAAACAATTGTGGAGAATAGAGTTATTATGTTGTATAGAGAAGGCAAGATGCATTGGGCAAAATAATAGAAAAAGGATTGTAAAATAAACAAAAAGAATGTAACAACTAAATGAGGAGTAAGTACTGACCTTAAATTGGATGGCATGTCCAAAGAATTGGCAATGAAAACGAAAACAGAATAGAAGATGAAAAAATATAAAAATAATAAAAAAGACCACAATACAGAGCTGGGGAAAAAGAAAGGGGGGTGAAAAAGCAAAAAAGAGGGTGAAGGCAAAATTAAAAGAAAAAGGGTAAAAAAGAAACGGAAAAGAAGAAAGGGGAAAAGGAAAATGACAAAGAAAATGAAAATGAAAAAGAAAAAGGAAAATTTAGATTCAATAGTTTTACATGCCACAAAATATATCAGATTCCAAGCATGACTATGAAAACAGTCATTGTTTTGAATATAAAAAGTCACAGATGTCTTAGATTAAGTCCATAGCTCACAGTTCATGGCTGAGTACCATGGCAGTTTCTGCTATTCATGTAAGTAGGTAAGTCATTAAGGTACTTGTAGAGCGCACGAATGCCGAGACATCATGCCACTGAGATTGATGTGTCGTATGTTGCCCAGGTGCAGTAACAGGGATTATTTGGGGAGAAATAGCCAAGTCTTGACCATTTTCCTAAACAGATGTCATTCAGCTGTATGTAGCCTGTTAGTAATCATCAGCCTCTTCCAGATTTTTTCTGCCGGGTAGGATAGGCTTTTCCCTCCCCATCGGTTTTTTGGGATTTTAGGGATCTGAAATAGCCCTGGGTTGGCTGATCTAAGATTTTGTTGCGGGGAGTGCCAAATAAATAGTTTCTGCATGTGCATGGCTCCCACACCATACAGAGCCTTATGTAACAGATAGAGAGCTTTAAATTCAACATGTTGGATCAGAAGCCAATGGAGCTGCCTGATACTAGAAGGGATGGAGTGATATTTAGGGATGTTAAGTTCTACCCGTGCTGCAGCATTCTGCAATGACTGCAATTGAGCAGTCTGATACTTGTTATTGCCCAAGAACAGTGCATTGCTGTAATCTATTTTTTAGAGGATTAGTGCACCTATTGCGGTTTTTCTGAGATCCTGAGGAATAAAAAGGCGGGATCTTACATAGGATCTTAGATAGAAAGAAGCATGAGGAAGTCAGGAGATTGATCTGTCCTGCAAAGTTTAACTGGTTGTCGATCATCACTCCCAGATTTCTCCCCTTAGCAGATAGGATGGGGCAGCTACTTGCCTCAGTTGGCCACCATACCTGATTCCATATAGATAGACCCCTCACAAACTCCATGACCTCGGTTTTATCTGTATTAAGCTTGAGGAAATTCAAATTCATCCAGCCCATGATGCACTTCAGACAATTGTGGAAGCTAACGGCTCTGACTTCATCCCTCAGTGAGATAGATATAACCATCTGAGTGTCGTCAGTGTAAGAACATAGATGTTGAATATTGTCAGTGATAATACTGAGCCTTGTGGTACCCCACATGGGAGGCAGAATTTCTCAGATTTCAGGCTATCCCAACACACCTCTGTCCCTAGATGTCAGGAAGGAGGAGAGTAGCCTTAGAGCCATCTCTTTAATACCTGGGGCCTCATTTATGAGAAATGACGGATTGCTTCGTGAAAGCAGCGATGCGTCACTTCTCAGTGCGCACTCCTAGCGACATTCCTGAAGCGTCATATTTAATGTATGACGCATCATGTCGCAAGGAGTTACAGATACGTCAGTATTTCTGACGTATCTGTGAGCGCAATAGTGACGCATTGCTGGAGTGTGTCACAAAAGTAACGCAACTCCAGCAATGCGTCCTTTCACATAGGGCAAGCCCCATGTGAAAGGGCATGCGTCAATCTTACGCCTGCTGTGAGGCAGGCGCAAGATTTTGACGCAACGGTGTCCTAAAAGTGATGCAGTGAAATCTCATAGATTTCACTGCGTCACTTTTACGACCCTTCCTTGCGTCAATACGCCCCCCTTGCATACATTATACCTGGCGCAAGTATAATGTGGCGCAGGGGTTTACAAAGTGATGCATGTACCTAAATGCGTCACTTTGTAAATATGGCGCAACAAGGCGCATTTTTTACGCCACTGGTGCGTCACAAAAAGTGACACACCGGCGGCATAAAAGTGAAGCACAGCCTCATAAATGAGGCCCCTAGTGCCTTCAGCCGCTGCGTTAGCACCGTATGATTGATGGTGTCAAACGCTGCTGATATATCAAGTAGGATAAGGACGGCTATTCCCCCTCATCCAACTGTCGGCAAATCTCCTTTGTGGCCATGATCAGGGTAGATACTGTAGAGTGGCATGGTCTAAAGCCATGCTGGGTGGAGTATAGGAGGTCACTGCTATCTAGATAGTGAGTTAGTTCAGTATTAACTGATTTTTCGAAGAATTTGGCTGCTATCGGTAGACATGATATTGGACAGTAGTTTTTCTCCTCAGTGAGCAAGATGGGCCTTATACACGCCTTTTTCTAGGACATATGATAGATGCCAGAGCTAGCCACCTCGTTTAGAAGAGGGGTTAGATATAGGCTGATATTTTCTGAGACCAGATGTAGTGTAGCAGGAGGACACGCTTCAGTGGGAGAGCCTGAATTAGTCAGTAACAGCAGATTGTTAACTTTCCTCGCTGTAAGTGCTGAAAAACTGGACAAGTCACTAAAAGTTGGATTCTCATGGGTGGTTTTATCATTATTTTCAGTCAAGTTTTGTGTTGTTCTTAGGAGTTCATTGTAGACTGATTGAACTTTGGTTTGAAAGAAGTTAGCAATCTTATTACAAAAGTTTTGATCAAGTATAAATGGATTATCCTGTTGCCGCTTACACAGAAAAGTAACCATCTTAAAGAGCTCCTTAGAAGAGTTTCTAGCTGCACCTATTCAAGTTGTGATATAGTCCATTTGGGCTTTTTTGATTGCTTCCTAATATTCTTCTAGGGTTAGATTGTAGGCCGTTTTGTGTTGCCGTAGTCAACCCTCCATGTTTGTTCTAATTGTCTACATTTGGACTTAACCCCTTAAGTGCTGCCTCGGTGCATTGGCCGACGGCAGCACTACCTCCCCAGTGCTGCGCACGACCATTGGACGTCCATTCACCACTAGTTCCAATGGACAGCGCAGCACTGGGGAGGAATGTTTAATAGCATCTATGAGGTTAATGGTTTTAAAATCCGAGTTGTACCAAGGTGCTGATGCCTGGCTTCGCCTCTGTTTATTTGTTTTTTTTTTTCAAGAGCCAGCTGGTCTAATACTGACCTAATCCATTCATCAAATGTGTTGGCTGCCAGATTGTAGTCTGAGACATGCATAGGGGGATTCCTGGGAAGGGCATCTTCAAACTCTTTTTTTGTATTCTGTGGCAGGGACTAACCTTAACTAAAAGCAGCCTGTTCAAGTGGGCCCTGTTACTCTCCGGGATTAATACTTCAAAATAGATGGTTTTATGAACTGTCCATGGTAGTGGGAGAATTGTATCCAGTGTAATATTAGAATTATTGGTAAAGATGCCATCCAGGGTATGGCCGGCCTTGTGCATGGATTCAGAGATAATTTGGGTCAAACCGAATCCCGCCAAATTATCCAGCAACATGGCTGTATCTGCATTTTTATTATATTTAAAGTGGATATTGAAATCCCCTAAAATTGTAAGAGTAGGTAACTCTAGGCCGGATTTTAAGAGAGTCAGGAATGATTGAGTAAATGTAGACCTTGACCCCGACGATTAATAGAGAAATAGGCCCAGGAAGGTCAAATTGTTGTGGACCTTAATATTACAAATCCTGGCCTCGGCTTCAAGTTGTTGGGTAGGTTCAATACTGAAAAGTACACTGTTAATTCAAACACACTGTGCCCAACTAGCACTTATTCAAACCAATTGATTGTCTTTTAATGCGTTGTCATCATTGGGAAGTGAGTTCAATTGTTTGTAAAAACGTATTTCAGTCGTGGACTTTCTCTGGCAGTGAAGCTCGTTCCTAAAGCGTAAGTATTTGCTTCCGGGTGCCTCCTGCTCAAAATGCTGTCAGCAAAGACTTACGCTTTAGAAACGAGCTTCACTGCCAGAGAAAGTCCACGACTGAAATACGTTTTCACAAACGATTGAACTCACTTCCCCTGATGAAGGGCTCAGTCCCGAAATGCATAGGGATGGGGCACATATTGTGTAACTCAATCAACACATATGTGTAAAAATGTTATCTGAAGAAAGGAAATATAACATATTCCTATGCAGAAATTGTGATGTAACAATGATGACAACGCATTAAAAGACAAACAATTGGTTTGAAGAAAGCAAATACAAAGGTTCATTGTTTTCATTTTAAGTGGATAATGAATGCAGATTACCTGGAATGAATACGTTCTGCAAGGAGTGCTAGTTGGGCACAGCGTTATTGAATTAACAGTGTACTTTTCATGACTTGATCATTCAACTCCTCGTGATCAGAAGGAGCTACCCACCAGCACCCAAAAATTCAAAAAACAAGATTAATTGGTTTACACGGAATAAACCACGAAGAATAAACAGTGTGCCACACACTACCACACATTTACAAGTAGGTTCAATACTTACATTGAAGCAGCAGTGATATAATATGGCAATGCCTCCCCCTTTTTTCCCTTTCCGTCTACACCGGCTACTAGATATCCTGCTCACAGACTGATGTTCCAGTCGGGCTCAGAAGTATCATTAGTCCAAGTTTCGGTTAGGAAGACCAGATTTGGGTACGAGAGCTGCATCATGCATTCAAATTCATATTTAGGCTTTATTAGAGATCTAGTATTTAGCAGAATACACTGTAAGGTATCTCGGTAATGCCCTGCGGGGTATTTATTCTTGTTGGGAAATCCATTTTTATGGAGTCTAGGTGATTTGGAGATGTCAGGGTGATTCCCTTGTGTTCATCTATAATGCAATTATCCCTTTTTGTGGGGGGTGGATTTGTGAAAGTCATATTTTTTGTGGGATGTTAGTTTGCTCATTGTGTCCCCAAAAGCAAAGCCGCAGGAGTTACATTTAGCTGGGCAGCTATCATCATACCCTGTACAAACAAGGGGATTACAACACTCACCGTTGTTATACATAAGTAGTTGTTCCCTGGTGTAAATTTAGGAAGGAAAACAGACAGGTATCTGGCGCTGGGCACAGTCCGGGCGCTGACAGGTGCAGACAAGCTTCCGCTGCGTGGTTCGCATAAGCGTGTGGTTTTAAGCTCTGATGGGCAATAACAATGGGGCATATTATCAAGGGGTTTATCTCCGCTTTTTTGGCTTTAAAAGCCAAGAAAGCGGAGATAAAATTATCTCCCTATTACCTAGCTGCCGCTAACACCAGTTAGCGACAGCTAGTAGGAGATAGCGACCATCTTGGACCCCACTTTGCATGTCAGTGATATTTATCACTAATGAGATGCAAAGTGGGCGTGCCAAGATGTTAGAGACTGAAAACAGTCGCTAACATCGCTATCTCCTATTACCAACTTTTGGAGATATTCGCGCTAAGCGGGAATATCTCCAAAAGCTAACACCTGCCCTGAGCAGTTCTTAGCCATGTTATCCAATGGGAGGTGGATAACATGGCTAAGAGCATTAGCTCGCTAATGCATGAATATCGCTGACTTTTCAGCGATATTCATGCTTTGCGGCGATTTTTACCGCATTTGCGTTAAACCTTGGTAATACCAAGGTTTATTTGCGGTAAAAATCGCCGCAGCGCTGCGGTACATTTTTGTCTCTAACCAAGCAATAGCGATAATTACCGCTATTGCTTGGTAATATGCCCCAATGAGTGCACCAGCCTTAGTCGAGGGCGGGACCGCTCTTACATTAGGGCACTGCAGAATGTGCGCAGGAGCCTGTCCGTCTAAAAGCAGTTAAAAATATGTTACATAGGAACAACAAAGTCCAAACAACTCTTTAAAGTCTATTTAAAAAGCTGGCTATGGCAGGGAGGAATAAATCACGGTTACTGAGGCTGATGTAGACACGTCACATGCTGTGCCTGTAACAACATGACAAAGCCTATCCATTCCTCAAATGAAATAAGTCCTTTGGAGATAGAGTCACACAGGGTCACACATGATCATCAATTTACACTTCCATCTTTGCAAAATGAAGGCGAGATCACAGCCTCTTTTAGGCATCTTGGCTACTTTCACTACTTGCAACCTGATATCTTCTGCCGTGTGTCTCACTTCTGCCGTGTGCTGTGTGCAATGTAGTGTGATGCCAGAGGAGCTGGAGTTACTCCACAACGAATCCTGCTTCAGCGGCGTCCAATCCAGGTCTTGACAGCCTGAGTTGTCTGTCCAATAGAAATATGGGGACATGGACACCATATGCAGTAGCCCACATTGGGTGTATTACAATTGGAAATGTCTTTCGCTTCCACACAGATTGAGTCATGTTCTAATGTGTTGGTGTTAATTATGTCCTCTTATATTTGGGAGCCCCATAAACAACGCAGGGTGTTTTTTTTTTTAAACAGGACCCTTTGAATGTACAAGATGACTTCTAATGTTTTTACCCCTTTAAAAGGAAAGCAACAGAATATCCAAAGAGGGGTTTGTTAATCAATGCTGTAAACTTATTGGAATGAGGACAAAACATGGCAACATACGTTAGCTTATCATTGTCCCTCTTTTCTTTGGTTTGTAGGAGGTCATTATGATTAATTAATTATTAATTAATTCATAAATTATAATTAATAGGATTATGCCATGCTTTTTTGAGCACTGGTATTCAATGTTTCAGACGTTGCCTCTTTCAATCAATCTATCTTGTAATCTGTGGGCTTCTCTTAATTATTCAAGTATTTTAGAACAATTGTGTCTCAACCTCCGGAAATGCCCATAGGCAGGGCCACCCCTCAGAGATCGTGGATAGAAACTTTGATAAAGTAACAACATATTCCTTTCTGTGAGTTTCATGTATAATGATGATGTTATTCTGCCATCAATATTTTGGATAAGGATGTCTACAAAATGTATCTGTTGGTTGTCACAGTGACTAGTGAATTGTAGGTTAGGCTGAGTGTGGTTAAAATATGGTACAACATTTTCCAACTGTGCTGTGAAGTTTTCCCAAATGCCAAAAATGACATCAGTATATTGTTTCCATCACGTTTTAGAGAACCCTAAATGATTATGATCCTTGAGGCCATATTGGTATTTAAAAGCATCAACAACAATATTTGTTAAACTTGGAGTCAAAATGGCCCCATGGAAGTCCCCCCCCCATTGTTGATAGAATTGATTGTAAAATTTGAAATAGCCATCAAAGCAATAGCCAGGAGATCAACAATAAAATTAATGGGTGCCTGATGGGACCTAGGACAGGTTTTGAGAACTCTTTGAATGATCTGTATACTTTCCTATTGGGGAATATCTTTATAAAGTGAAACAATGTCAAGCTTCACTAATAATTCCCTTTGGGGATCAAAAGGGAGGCCTTCCACCAGGTTATTCATATAAGTTCTGTCCCGCACATATATCTCTAATGTGGGAACAACATCTTTAATGAAAACATTCACATACTCCCCAATGGGTTCCAAAATGGAACTGCAGCCCAATAAAATTGGTCAACCAGGGAGATATTCCAAATACTTGTGTTTTTTTGGGGAGTGTGTATTACACCAACACTCAGTAATGCTTATTATTCAGGAATTTAAATTACTTACTGTAAAGAAAATAATCTTCTGTGGCCCTTGTGTTCACCTCGAGAATTCTAGTACTAATCATTTCAACAGGATTATGAGCAAGTTTTAAGTAGTGGTTTGTGTTCTACAATTGTCTATGGATTTCTAGATAATAATCATCCGTATATAGAATTACTGTCTCACCCCCTTTATCAGCTGGTTTTAAAACAATGGTGGGTGACTTTGTTGAGGCTATGCAATGCCTGTCTCTCAGCAAGAGTAATTGTTAGAAATGGGGGTCTCTAGTTGGCAGTGGTATGCACCATGTCCATGTAGGGACCTTTTCTTCTAGCCAGATTAAGGGAGTTACACACCCAAAAAAAGTCCTGCTACCCCCCTGGTAGCGTAGTACGAGCAGTCAGGCCTATCACAAAGGCAATGTGTAAAGTATTTGTACATACCACACACAGCAACAGAGTAAAAACACTACAAATGGACACCACATTAGTTTAGAAAAATAAAGTATCTTTACCTAAAGTAAATAAGACAAAAATTATAAAAATCCAATATGGAGAACTCAAAATATGACTTTTAAAAAGTTTCAAGCAACTCTGCCCATAGAACTCTATGGATGCGAAGATTTTACAGAAAGTACCTTAGATGTGTCAAAATCAACAAAGAAAAACAGCCGATGAGGAGGGTAGCATCAGAAAACACAGCAATGCATTGATTCCTGAGTCTGTGGGGAGGCATGTGTCACTTCTTCTGCAAGCAGGAGAAGTGTTGCATTGAATCTGGGCTGTAAGAGGAAGCGATTTGCTGGAATCCAAGTCAGTTCTGGTCTGCGGGTGATGCTGTAGAAATCTTGACGCTGCATCAATTTCTTCAGACCCCGTCCTACGATGCATGGATACTTTCAGCCACACAGCAGGGCCTGCATCGGAGTCAGAGCAGGGGTCTCAGACTTCGAATACATGGTGCACTGAACTCCTGCTGCGCAAATTTCTCCGACTGCACAGTGGTGGTACGTGGAAGGGCGATGCATTGATTTTTATGTCTTTTGCAGATTTCTGTAGCAGGAACTACCTCTATGGGTCCAGAAATGGAGTTGGTACCACTGCTGTGTAGCTCCCACTGATCAGAAAGATCTGCACGTTTGTTGACAACATAAACTTCGGGTGAGGTACCTAGACTGATTCCATGTAGCCCCATAGTATATGTTGGCTAGAGACCAGCTAGCTCACAGTGCCACCACAAGTACCCCCTAACCCAAACAGGGAGTGAATGGTTTCTGGCAACCATTAAACATGACAACTGTGACCCCTCTGGTAGCAGATCTAGAACCCTTTCGCTCAGCCACTCATGCCCTCTTGTTCTCAGAGAAGTATACAGAGAGTGCACAATGGGAAGTTTTCAATATATTTATTGAATCAATGTTATTCTTCTGTACAAAGTATGTGCTGCTATAATCAGTAAACAGAAGCATATGAAAGCGATTACAAGCACCAAAGTAGTAAATAGTGGGTATAGTTCCACCATAGTACTAAAGACAGTGTATATAGGCAAGTGTATAAAGCAAGGTAGAAATCAGGCAACTCCTATTATACAATCCCTACCCCAAATTTGTCTAGGGTATTTGTGTGCGTATATGTAGCCAAGAATCCCCCCACCGGATGATCCAACCCCATTATCTAGCGGGACAGAATATACGACGCCATTGTAGTCACAAACTGGACCTCCCTGACTAACATGTTAGGCAGTTGCTTGCCAGTACTAAAGTGCATATGCTCTCTGTCTAAATTGATTGTGGTTACTTATCCATGATTGGCATAGTTCGTATACTAGTAAGTCCCTAATAACGTGCATTGCATGTGCCCAGGGCCTGTAAAACAAATGCTACTAGTGGGCCAGCAGCACTGGTTAGGCCACCCACAAGAGTAGCCCTATAAACTTATCTCAGGCCTGTCATTGCAGTGTCTGTAAGCGCAGTTTTAAAGTGTCATGTCAACCTGGCAAGTACACCCATTTGCTAGGCCCTAACGTTCCCCTTTACTACATGTAAGGCACACCTTAGGTAGGCCAAACGTACCCCTATGGGCAGGGTACAGCGTATGTGAAAGGTAGGACTTGTACTGGTGTGTCTCACATGTCCTGAAATACTGCCAATTTCGTTTTTCACTATTGCAAGGACTAGCTCGCCCATTGGCTATCATTGAAGCTGCCTTGTAACATCTTACAAGTGTTACTTTCATTTGTGAGCAGCTAGATATTTGGAGTTTGTGCTCCTAGCTCAGAATTTAAAAACACATATTTTAGTAAAGATGGTTTTTAAATTGTGTGTTTGAAAAGACGAAGCTGCTCAAATGTAAATTACTTTTGAGTTTTGATGTTACAAACCCTGTTTCCAGCAGAAATGTGAATGGTAGGTCACAGAGCGGAGGTATAGCTGCAGTTTAAAGATCAATTTTTCGTGATGTAAGCCATAAGCAGGAAGGAGATATTTATTACAACATGTTTGTTTTTTGCATTCCTTAGTTAATTATAGAAAAGATAGAATCTTTCTATAGCGCGATTTTTTGGTTGTTTAAAGATGACATGTATTAAACTGATTCCAATATTGTTGTGCAAAACATATATAACTGCTTTGTGGCTTATTTTATTTTGCACTACATATATACTTTCATTCTCCATGTCTGCAAATATTTAATATCTTTCATAAAAATAAGCAATGCACCAAGGATTTAAATGGTTTGTGAGAAGGGTGATGGTGTGACCATGTATTATAAGAAATAAAGTATCCCCTGCCGTACATTTGAAGGATATTGCAAGTCATTTTGGCATTTCATTGCCTTATGAAGGAATTCAGTCTTTGTCCATGTTCCTCTATATGATCACTGAACTACTCTGTGAGAAACAAGATAATTGTATTGTTCGGCAGGAGGTACTTTATTAAGTCAGGTATCGTAAACCACAACTTACCTATTATACATAACAATATGTTGGCCCTTCATATTTAGACCTCGATATATTGGCCACATGAGATTGTGTAGTCGACATTCTGGTGGAATGCTGACTCGACAGAGGCAAATGGTCGACCTCATCAAAATTCAGATGCTCTTAAAGGCCTATTACTTCACTCAGTGAACACTCTGGTGGGGCACCCAGCATAAAAAGAAACACAATAGATTGCTGCATAAAATGACCAGGCAAGAACCTTGGAGTATCAAAAGATAAAAGCACGTTGGGTAGATACATATGAGACAAGCTGACCCCCTTGTCTTTACTGACAACTCACAAAAGGATCGAAGAGCTTCTTAAATCTAGATGGTTAGAAAAGCATTGTGAAGAAGTAGCCTAAAGAAACAACTGTATAAACATGTGCGCCTTTACTCTATCCAGTTTGTAATGTGTAAAATTAATAAATCTCAGTGGATATGGGGGAATTCTCATATGTGCGCTTTAAAGGGGGGCATGCTAGAAGTAAGCCTGCTGATTCATAGGAGAGATGGAAACAATGAATGGCTTCAAAGGTGGTGTGAACCTAATTAAGACAAATTGTGTTTTCTCAATAGTAATTCATGTATGTGAACCTGAAAATAAATTAGCAGCTCTTTATAGGCATTGCTTCAGTTGTGATTTTGATGATGGTGCTCTCAGAGCAGGGAAGATCATCACTTTAGGTTATTGCAGTGATTTAGAATGGGATGAATGTGGTCCGGACATCTGCTGGGGAGTGGAGTTGACAAGGCTCATGCTGTATTGGAGGTTATGGCTGGGATACCCGTCACCCCCTCCCAACACAATCCCCAAGAATGGGAAGACGGAAACGGTTCTTGAACTTTTGGAAGGCGGGAGGGAGTTACCCTCCCGGCCGTATTTATTAAAATATGAAACAAAATTAAAACATTAAAATAACAGTTTCATATCATGTACAATTTCATTTACACATTACGATGTTTATTGGCTAACCTTAACATATCTCTAATACAAAGGTTCTCCTAGCCGATTCTAAAACATCCTGTAAATGCATTTCTCAAAATTCAAATTGTACATCCTAACATTACGGGCCAATGGCAAGGTCGTAACCGGTGTCAGATCCCTAATACCAGAACTCCCCCCCTTACTTGTGAGGGGCGGGCGCACAGAGGACTGTACCCCTGTGCCAACTTCCAATTTCCCTTGTCTTAACGGGGGCCCCATATTTACTCGACGCCATCTTGGTGGTTGTCCGAGGACTCGTGTGAGGTGTCTAGAAGGTAGCGTAGACCCCCCTCCCACCCCACACTGCTTACCACATCCGCCGTCGCGGATGTCCTGGCCCCGGGAAATTCCCAGGAGGGGCCCGTAGCCCCTCTTCCCCAGGGAGGGGCCTATGACCGCCTTCCCTTTTGGCGGCCCCATCCTTAGAGGGTACCGCCTCCCCGTGTGAGGGGCCAATGGCCGCCTCCCCCCGGGCGCTCCCATCCATAATGGGTGGCGCCCCACCTCTAGGGATCTTCCAATTACTGCTCACCGATCATGACCTTACCGCCCGACCAAAAATAAATACGACATTTTTTAACCTAATGAGGACGGAATGAACAGTTATACTGGGCATTTCAAAACACAACCTCTAACTATGCAATAACACCTCCTTCAACTCATCTGTGCTACTTCGCCTACAAAAGAGCAACCATTTTATTGACACATCAAAAAAACAATCGAAACTTTATTCGAAACAACCTGAAAAGAGATAATATCCTCGTTAATCAACTTTATTGCAATACAACTCGCTGTCATCAGGGGCTGGTGGGTGGGCCAAAATTGGCTCCTTGTTCTGTCTCGGGCTCACGTGCAACGAGGAGGTGCAGCTTCCAAGCACAGGAACAAGAGGATGCTTCCTTGGATTGTTGCTCCTTTTATTCTTCCTCGGGAGGGCGTGGACCCTCCTCCAACCGCCTACGGGGCGTGTCCAACGGTGTAGGTGTCTAGGACAACCCCTCTTGGGCGGGAAAAGGCGCGCCCCGGCTACGCCACTTCGGGCATACCAGCCGAGACACGCCTCCCGCCCAAAATGGTTTCCCGGGAGGATCGGGGCACCCAACCATACGTTCGGGGGGACCGAGTGGTCGCCCCTTTCCATATGGCTGGGATACCCGTCACCCCCTCCCAACACAATCCCCAAGAATGGGAAGACGGAAACGGTTCTTGAACTTTTGGAAGGCGGGAGGGAGTTACCCTCCTGGCCGTATTTATTAAAATATGAAACAAAATTAAAACATTAAAATAACAGTTTCATATCATGTACAATTTCATTTACACATTACGATGTTTATTGGCTAACCTTAACATATCTCTAATACAAAGGTTCTCCTAGCCGATTCTAAAACATCCTGTAAATGCATTTCTCAAAATTCAAATTGTACATCCTAACATTACGGGCCAAGGGCAAGGTCGTAACCGGTGTCAGATCCCTAATACCAGAACTCCCCCCCTTACTTGTGAGGAGCGGGCGCACAGAGGACTGTACCCCTGTGCCAACTTCCAATTTCCCTTGTCTTAACGGGGGCCCCATATTTACTCGACGCCATCTTGGTGGTCGTCCGAGGACTCGTGTGAGGTGTCTAGAAGGTAGCGTAGACCCCCCTCCCACCCCACACTGCTTACCACATCCGCCGTCGCGGATGTCCTGGCCCCGGGAAATTCCCAGGAGGGGCCTGTAGCCCCTCCTCCCCAGGGAGGGGCCTATGACCGCCTTCCCTTTCGGCGGCCCCATCCTTAGAGGGTACCGCCTCCCCGTGTGAGGGGCCAATGGCCGCCTCCCCCCGGGCGCTCCCATCCATAATGGGTGGCGCCCCACCTCTAGGGATCTTCCAATTACTGCTCACCGATCATGACCTTACCGCCACAGGCCGGATAGTTGACCGGCTATCCGGACCCCCCACAAAACTCCTACTAAAGGTCATGGCTACACAAACTCTTTAACCAAGCTATGAAGTCACCTATGAGTAAGACATTTCCCTCCCGGGACAAATGGACCCCATCTTCCAGATACATATGGTCCCCCCGGATACATCCATGTAGAACACAATGCAAACTTCCTGTACGAAACAACCTACTCAATTTGTTCTTAACCTTCTTAACCGATTGATTCAAGGCTGACACAGAGAGGGCCCCCCGCCACACCTTCCTAGGAATCATGTGTGACCATGCGATCGTACACCCCGGAACCCTTCTCGCCAACCAACTTACTGAAGATAAGATTAACTCGAGAAGTACTCGTCGACCAATGGTCACCAAATCATTGCCCCCAAGATGCACTATGATTACAGACGGCGGTGACCTTGTCCGCCCTAACAGTCCCTCCATAAAACCTTGAAACTGGTCAATACAGAGCCCGCCTCTTCCGTGGAAGGTCACCCTGTACCCGTATTCCCCAGCCACGTGAATCATGTCACCTGCTTTAAATACGTCCGCGGCGCGCCTCACGTATGAGTGGCCAACGACCCACACCACTCTTTCCTCAGCCGGTGATCTTTGACCGCTGGTCCCCAGGTGTCGGGTCAACTGCACAGTTCACCCCGCAAAGCCTGCTCGCGAAACTGAAAACCAAACAGAAAACAAGAAGCGTGAGTGCATGACATTAGCTTCACAACATGTGCAACCACACATACCTTTTATAACAATTCGAGGACCAACGCCCCAACTGTTTCACCTTTTCAACACTCTGACCCCTGGCTGTAGCCTCTGTAGCAGCCCCTATCCGGAAGGAATGGGTCCCAAAATCGCTCGGGTTCAAGCCCGCTGCCGCGATTGCCATTGTTAACACCCGCTGAAACTGAAACCTCGTCAGTGGGGTGGCGTCGGTGTGCCTCAGCAAGCTCCCCCCCCATGATGCCGCCCTCTGCGCTTAATACTCCTCCACGCATTTTGCCGGGCACATGGGAGACCCCGGATCCGCTGGACTATCACACTGTCCCCAATCGCTCCCTGATCGGTTTTGGACCTGGCTATTGAGATTACCATTGTCTCGCCCTTAATTTGAATGTGTTCTCGACACAGACCTCCCCCCGTATCCTGCTTATTCCTCGCTACCAGCTCGCTTACCCGCATAGCCCCATGGAATGCTAATGCAAAAGCGGCCCGGAACAGCACTGTCTCTGATTGAGATGAACAAGTCGCAGGGAGAACGGACATTAACAGGGACAACCTTGCTAAACCTATCGGGTGCCTCTCATCCACTCTACGACCCTCAAGGCGTTGCCACCCCACGCAGTGCCTTCTTTACGAGAAAGGACGATGTGGGGTCCTGGATGCCATGAGCCTGCGCCATGAAGGCAATGGCGGCCCTGTGCCTATTGGCTGTTGCCAGTGATCGGCCTGCCTGATGTAATGATACCAGAAATTTCAGGACATACTCCTCCTGCCCCCAATGCTCTCCCCTAGCTGAACCCAAAAATGACCAATAGGAACGGAACGCCCCTTCATATGCCTTCCTTGTCCTGGGCGCTAGACTCTCTCCCACGAGGTTTTGTAATCCGGGGCACCGAGAGACCAGAGAGCTTCGGGAAATGGTGCCGCCACCAAGTCCGCTGAGGGCAGAAAACCCCGGAAGGCCTGCATATGGGAACGAGAGAGTGCATCAGCTGCCTGGTTCAGTACCCCCGGCACGTGTCTTGCCCTAAAGTGGACGTTTAGTCGCATACATAGCAGGACAATTTCTTTCAGCAATCTCAAAATCCACTTGCAGCGTGCTGCCTGATTATTGATACATTCCACAACAGTCATATTATCAGACCAGAATACCACAGCACGATCACGGAACCCCTCTGGCCATGTTTTCAAGGCTACCAGAATGGGGAACAGCTCCAGGAACCCAATGTTCCCTGTGAGCCCACTATCGTGCCACCACGCCGGCCATGTTTGTGCCGACCATCGATCACCCAAGATGGCGCCAAAACCCACACTTCCTGCCGAGTTGGTCCACAACCCCAGCTCTTCGGAGGAGGCTGGCGGTTTGTTCCACACAACGCGACCGTTGAAGTCCGCCAGAAATGCCAGCCAAATGCGCATATCCTGGCGGACCTCTGCTGACAGTCTTGTGCGGTGGTGCCCTTCCTTGAGGCCAACCATGGCTTGTGCGATAGAGCGGGAAAAGGGGCGAGCCATCGGTATCACTCTAAGGGCAAAGTTAAGCTGACCCACAGCTTGTTGCAACTGACGGAGAGTTACTTTTCTCTCGCCAAGGCATATTTCAAGCGAGGCCTTAAATTTCATTACCTTCTCCTTGGGAAAACGGAAGCACCCCTCCACTGAATCGAGCTCAATTCCAAGAAACTCGAGTGAAGTAGATGGCCCCACCGTCTTGCCTGGTGCCAGTGGCACGCCAAATCCCTTCATGAGATTACAGAATTGCATCAAAGCTTGTTCACATTCCGTGCCCCCGGCTGCCCCCAAAAACAGAAAATCATCAAGGTAATGCATAACCTGCGTGAAGCCCGTGGCTCTGGTGAACGCCCATTGCAGAAAAGTACTGAACTTCTCAAAAAGGGCACAAGAGATGGAGCAGCCCATCGGCATACATTTATCCATGTAGTAGCGCCCTTGAAACGCAAAACCTAAGAGATGCTGATCCTGTGGGTGTACCGGGAGCAACCGGAACGCTGACTCGATATCTGATTTAGCCATCAGCGCTCCGGGCCCCAGGCAATTCAACATGGCTACGGCCTCATCAAAGGATGCGTACCGCACTGAACAAACTCCTGGGTCAATCGCATCGTTCACCGAAAGACCCCTAGGAGCGGACAAATTATGGATTAACCGAAACTCACCTGGGTCCTTTTTGGGGACTACTCCCAATGGTGAACAAACAAAGTTAACAACTGGCGGGTTCACATACGGTCCCACAACCCGACCTCGGGTCACCTCCTTTGCAATCTTTGCCTGTACCACAGCCGTATTTTGTTGAACAGATAGTTGGTTTTTACACTGTGCTTTCCCCCGAAAATCCCCCGCCGGGATGTGGAAACCATATGAGAAACCGTCTCGCAACACCCCAGCGGAGACATGATCAGGGTATTCGTTCAGCCAAGGGATCATTGCCATGATGTCAACGGGAGTAGGTAACGGTGCCCCTCGGCCGATATTAGACCTGTTTGGCACCTCCTCTACCTCCTGTATCACCATTCTTGGCTCTGCACGAACTCTCGGGGTGTGAAGCCTGTCCGCACCCTGCACACTCATGCCCGAACTTGCATGTCCCTTGTGGCCTAGTGCACTTGCCTATGTTAAAGCTCCAACAGACCCCTTTCTTACCTGAGTTCCCATTATTCTTTGTCTGTTGATCACCGTTGGCGCCTGCCCGAAAGGGCGCCGCCAAATAATGGCGGGAAGGCTCTGCCCCATTCCCGCCAAGAGAAGACGACTTTGCCGCGTTCGGCATAACCTGCTTCTGCCAGGAAATGGAGTCGAAACAATCCCACGTCAGGGATGAGTCGTGCTCCTTGGCCTTACGAAATTTGTTATCGTAACCCATCCACTGATTACCTTCATATGATTCATAAAATCCCATAATACGTGTCTGGTAACAGGCTAATTCAGTCAACACTTCAGGCCTACATTCTCCCATGATTGCTGTGAACATACCAAACGCCCTGGCCCAATTAGCGATCGTTTCATCTACTCTGAAACCCGCCATTTTTGCACGCCATACACTCGGATGCAACGACTCCTTCTGATTTCTAACGTGCTCTATCTCATAGTGATCGGTCAACAGTGAAAACATGTTCACATATTTATCAGCCCAAATCCTCTCTTTAACATCCATCGGGATATGTTGAACCACCTTTTCCATCCTTGAGGGTGACGATCCCTCCCCCGCTATTGGCAACGACTGCTTACCCGAACCAGTAGCTGTATCTGTTGTTGCTGCTGTTCCAACGCTCGACGCCGGCTTTTCCGGGGGAACCTGTGGGGAAACAAGAGGACAAGGTGCCTTCGCAGCATCTCTCGATTGCCGCAACTGCTTCATTATTAACCTGGCCTCCTCGGCCGTGTCTCCTGGTGCCACAGCACCCTCGTTGTTCTTGCCCAACCACGCCGCCAACTGAGCAGCCAGTTCGGGAGGCATATCCCCCTCGCTAACAGGTGTAACAACTACCGGGATCGGCTATCCCGCGTCCGGGATCGGACCTGGGGCCTCCACTGGACTGACCGGGCTCGCCGGAGGTGACTCGGGAACCGGGGCCTCCCCTCCTGCCGCCCCATTCCTGGCCCTTTTACCTCTAGCGGCAGGGACTATTCCCGGCAATGCTGGTCCGATAACTTTCTTCGGTCTACCCGTGCCATTCATTGCCGCCATCTGCTTTTTCATGTTCGCCATGTACTTCACCAGCATGCGAAGCATTTGTTCGGTCCCAACCTTCTTTCCGACCTTCCTGCCAGGCATCATTCGTGGATATTCGATTCGAGGTCCTGGATCCAAAGCTTCGGACTCACTGAAAGAGAAACACAAAAAATTACAAGTTCTCAAAATTGGCTCCTTGTTCCGTCTCGGGCTCACGTGCAACGAGGAGGTGCAGCTTCCAAGCACAGGAACAAGAGGATGCTTCCTTGGATTGTTGCTCCTTTTATTCTTCCTCGGGAGGGCGTGGACCCTCCTCCAACCGCCTACGGGGCATGTCCAAGGGTGTAGGTGTCTAGGACAACCCCTCTTGGGCGGGAAAAGGCGCGCCCCGGCTACGCCACTTCGGGCATACCAGCCGAGACACGCCTCCCGCCCAAAACGGTTTCCCGGGAGGATCGGGCACCCAACCATACGTTCGGGGGGACCGAGTGGTCGCCCCTTTCCATTTTAGCTTGTGGGTCTGGCTGGCTGTGCTGTTTTCGGTGTTGCTGACTGTAGAACTTCTGCTTTTGGTACTTGCAATGAAAGTATTTTATATTTTTTTGCAGTTTTTATATAGCGCAAACTCGACCTGAAGGCATTGAAGCACTTTATAAGAGCACCAATTTCATTACTCAAAGACACGTTCATTTTTGGTAGGCACGGGGATATTAAGTTAAAATTATCGCCGCTAAACTGCCTCTAAAGCGGCGATAATGGGCTTGATAATATGCCATAGAGAATTCCCTTAGAAGCCCATGTTCACACCAAAACATGGGCTTCTATGGGAATTTACAAGGGCGTATTATCAAGCCCATTATCGCCGCTTTAGCTGCAATTTCCTGCTGCTAAAGCGGCGATAATTTTAACTCAGTTTCTTGATAATATGCCCCTAGTTCCCTAGCTCCAAGTCGGCAGCTCTGGACGTTATGCCACATTCTTTCTCCCAACATTAATATTAATAATAGTCGTAGTTCGTGCCACTGGTGATGTAACTGTGCTCTGGGTGCCGCTGTGAAAAAAACACCCTATTTCATCTAAAACAGATTTCAGCTGTCTGCCTTTTTTAATGCTAAATTTCATTGTCTGTAGTCCCAAGAAATGTCAATAATCTGATCGGCAGCGAAATTAGTCAACTGAATCCAATAGTCAATATCTATAGAGGTGCGCAAATGGATCATCAAGAATGTTGCAAATGTCAAAATACTAATAATTCAATCCAACTATCTTACATGCAATCGCGTGCAATCGCAATCTTTGCCTCAAAGATGCAAACCCGGCACGTGCAGATAACAAGACGTGCAAGCCTCCAAGTGCTCTTCATGCGTGTTCACAGGGAGAATGTAACCACTCGAGGGCAGAAATCTGTTGCCCAGATGGCGCAGCTTCCACACACATATACACAGGCCAAAGAGCATATTAATTGGATGAGCGGAAAGTTTTTCCTGCAACCGATCTTTGCTGAGAGAGAAGGCTTGATTTTATAAAATATGCTGATGAGCAGGTGTCCTGTCTTTATGACCACCTGTACTCTATATCAGAGGCCAAGAACCTGATTGCATACCTTTTGCACTGTGTAATAAAAGGGGCAGCTGGTCTTATGCCAGTTTTCAGCTTGCAAAGGTACTGTGTTCCAGTCTATATTGCATTGCATAGCGATATTTTCACAGACAGCAAATAGAACCATCCGTTGTTGCCCTTTGAAGTGATGGTGCAGTATGGACGACAAGACATACCATTTTCTCCACAAGTAATGTGTGAAGATAAAGGTAACTTTGGGGCAATCATTGTGCCCAGTACCAGATAGTCAAACAGCAAAACTGTGAAGCTTGAAGCCTGGCCTCTACCAGTCGTTTGGAGCACATAGATGCGAGGTAAACCCCCAGGTCATTTTATTGGTCGCCACTGATATACCATCCTACACCAATCAAGTCTATACCCCATCAGAGCTAAAAACAAGGGCAGACTGTAAATCAAGAATACTTGCCTAACCCTACATCCAAATTATTTACTGCACTGATTTTTGGCCCACTAGTTTGACTCCTGAATATCGAATCCAGGATATCCTGGAACACAAATATCAAGGGACTAATTATCAAAAGGAATGTATGTATAGATTTTCTATACATATCTCCATGTATTCATCAAGGTAAACAGATGTGGAGTAAAAAATAGTGAATCTATACTTCCCTCTGTGCTCCTCCCTTCCATGTTTTGTCCACGATATTAGTGTGCCACAATAATTCTTGTATTCGAAAATTCATGAGTACATCTGTCCCACAGGATACAGTTTATTCCAAACTGGTTTCTTTTCTTTCCTACATTTACTTAGTTTTTAAAACAGGAATAGCTGGCATGGCATTTGAGAAACTGATGTAAGAAAGGCACTGACCCCAAGCTTTAAAAGTTCTCATCCTTGTTGACTCGGTTTACCTGCATCGTGATAATGGCTAATTCCCACTCTAGAAATGGCCTAGGTGCTCATTGAATAGCCCAACTGTGGTTTCTTGAAGAGCTCCTATGATAGTTTCACATAGGCAATACGAATAGGTTGCGTCAACAAAAACCTGTTGCAGACTCAAGATTCAATTTTAGCCGAAACAATACGAAGGCCAATTTTTTGCATTTGCTCATTTATTTATAAGCAGTTCTCACGGAGGGTGGTGATTGATCTTCGATCCCATGTGACCAGCAAAACAGGATAAAGCACATTCTGTCTAGTGCTCTTTCAAAAGCTGCAACTGAATCTAGTAAAATCGATGTGGATGCATTTCTGTAATTTGAAGACTGAAGTATTTCTTTTGGCGTTTAGAAGGATGGTCCAAAACCCCGAGGTTGGAATATAGCATTACAGCACACTGCAAAGGACCAACACTGAAATGTAGGAGCAGAATGCATATAAAATCCATCTATGGTCTTATATCGCCATATATTTAACAATGAAATTCCCTCAGTGCCAATGTTTTGTGCCAGAATAAAACTCTTAAAAATATATTAACTATATATATGCACATTAATTTGATATTAGTGTGGTTTCATCACAGGGCACCGGTGCATGAGATAAGCTAAAAATAATGACATTTCTGAGCAACAGCACAAAGGAGTATACCTATTATTTAAAGCATGAAATAGAAACTATATTGGAGGTATCAGGATGATATGTTTATAATTCCAGCAGTGTCTTTACCGTGGTTAAACAGTCATTAACTTGAATTGTGTCCAAGAGCTGATTAGTGACACAGTGAGTGATGCTTCTGTTTGTTCTGAGAGCGTGGGTTCTTAATATTGTGACAAATACTATTGATTGTTTGAAAGAAGGCGATAAGGCAACAGCGTAAATACTGAAGTGGAGATTCTATCAATGTCAAGTCATAAGATGGTGTTGCATTTCAAGTCATTCTGAAAGTTCTGGGATTATAGTGGTGGGATTCTCGAGTTTACCTGTTGCAATGCACATTATATTGCTGCAATACTCTGAATCCACTCTAGTCTTATACCAGATGTCCTGATAGAAGTTAATGATACCTTTTTGTGACATTTCTAATATTAAAGCATGATCTTAGATCAAGTGGGAACAGCATATCCCCATTTTAGACAGAAGTGCCACATTATTCGTTGGTGGATTCCTCAAAGGAAAAATCTCCACAAAGGATTTAACACTTCCTCCAGAAAATCCTGTAATTGTTGACTGTAGAGTGCAAGTGACATGAAAGTTGCCATGATAAATACATTTTGGGGATCATATGATTTTACATTCTATTTGTCTGCACTACATTTAGATCCAGAATATTTTTCTGTCAGGAAAAGAGGTTCCAAGTATTGATCTATTGAATCGGACATGGGGGGTTATTATGATGGCAGAAGGACCACCGAGCCGGCGGTCATCACCAAGCCTATCACCCACCGCCAAATTAGGATGGCGGTGGGCACCATGGTGGACGCAAAGTCCGTCCACCGCTTGACCGCCTAAGGCAATTGCACTGATTGCCTGATGAAAGGTTCAGGGCCCCTGAAATGGTGGTGGTGCCTAGCAGGCACCGTCCACCAAATTAGGATGTGGGTTTAGTATGGCCTTTCCATGGGCATGATGCTGCTATGGATAGGCAAAAAGAACAATTGATGGACAGAATGCAGAACAATGTCATACATTCACCCCAGTACAGAGATCTGGGCCTAAATCCATTGTTTTTTTGCGCACCATGCCATTCCAGTTTGGACCCAGCCATATGCAAATCAGTCTTGACCCGACGCCCAATGGGAACAGTCCAGCCCGAACTGCCAGGCCAGGTCCTCCCTGGACTGAAAACAAGAATCCCAGGACAGGTTTCGGGCTTTCAGCCCTCATCAGCCAGGATAGTTTGACTCCAGTGGCACGGAGAGCACAGAACCCACGTCTAGGCATACCCGTCCCACTCAGGGTGACAAATGCAAAAAGAACAATTGATGGACAGAATGCAGCACATAGAAAGGTTGGTGGGGATTGGGTTTAGGGGCCCGTTGCGGACCCCCCTTGTTTGAGGGGGTGTTGCTGCACTGGGGGGTACCCATTGTACCCCCCCTGCATTTCCATGCACCAAGTGGCAGGCACTGTGTGGTGCCTGCCACGTAGTGCAGTGAAATGCAGTGCAATCAGTTTTAACATTGCGTATGGTGCTGCAGCCAGCAGCACCGCCTGCAATGTTAAAAGCCATGGATGCGCCTGCCAGTATGGTGGGCTCATCCTAATACCAAGGTTGGGACCGCCGCATGTCTGGTGGGCGGTCCCAAACACTGCTACCATGGAGGGCGGACGTAGTCCGCACGCCATCGTAATCAGCCCCATAGTTCTTTGTGAGACAAGATGAATACAATCTGTTATTGCTATATCAAATGTGTGTCCCTCTATATGTGTGATACAAAAGACATATGGTCCTGTCGGAGCAGAACGATTCATAGAATAACAGTTATTTAGGTACTCAATGTCATGGGGTAAGAATCTCCTTGAGATCCGAAGCGCATTAATAAGAATTTTAAAGAAAAATAACCAGAAACATATAAACTATGTAGAATAAGTATACAACCAGAAATTGAATTCTATTGCTTGCATATATTGAGACAATAGTACAATTAGAATATTCATGTACAAGATAATGGAGGCTGCTCCATTAGTGCAAACGTGGAAAGTACACGTAGAATGTGACAAGTGGAAACATTGTGATTGGGAATATAAGATACAAGTTAAAAATGCAGTGCAATCGCCTGCGTAATGCCTGTTTTGAAAGGTATGTTTTAGAATCCCATGTATCTAGGGCAACAGGTGATTCTTCTAAAATGCTTGTGAGGGATATTGAATAAGTGTAGGCCGACAATCAAATCATCATTGCTTTGACCCAAGATATAACGGTTACTTCGAAACCATCTGTGCAGGTTTTCATCAAGAGGCGTGTGAGGGGCAACCTAGAGTCGCATGAGGCTCTAAACTGTCATCGCGCTTAACAAGGGTCCTCCCTTTTTATATATGATGGAAGATCCACTTGCCCGAAATTTGGGACCCTCAGCGCCGAGAGTCTATAGTTTACAATGTCTTTTGAGTGTGGTCATCAGGCCATTTAAGGAGAATCAGGAATTCCTATTCCCATATATACAAAGGGAGAAATTGGTATCTAGATGGGAGCACTAGACCCATTGTTAGGGACTCATCTACTGAGAAGAGTGAACTCTGCAGAGTACTCCGCGACTACTATGCATCCAAGGGTTGGTGGCTCACTGACATCCAACTTCCCAGAGGCAAGGGGACATTGCCTGAAGTCCAATCTGAAAGAGGAATTACTAGACTGTCCTGGGTGCCAAGACACCATGACATTGATCAAGGTAAGAAATAACAACCATGCAGGATAAGTGGATCGTGGAAGAGACTGCCATGATTGACCCTAGCATAGGGTACCACACATAGAGACTCACTAAGTAAGGGCACCAAACGAATCAGGGTACTGCCAGACCTAGTAGTGCAACCTTTGTCAATGATATGCACAGAGGCTAAAAAGACATCTGGAGCTGTGTGCCTGAATGAATGAAGCCAGGATAAGCGTGTACTGGAGGCCAATGGGCCCCATAACTGGATTGTGTACCAGAGCACTACCCAAGTGTGCAAATGGGTCAGGACTAGTCCAAGAGGCCAAGTGTCAAGAGAGCTGTTCCTGATGCCTCATGAAAAATCAAGGTCATCTCCTTGAGTCACTGTATGCCGAAGATAATTGCATGCAGCATTTTTCTTTTAAAATTTAAATTTAAATTAAAGTAGAGGTAAATATGGAAGTGTTTGCTTTTGACATTCTTGGATTTTGTTTTTCACCAACAGTATGACTGCAATATAGGCTCATCTGCTTGATGTCAAATATAAAGAGCATGACATCATCTATCCTGTGTTGGTGCGGAAAGTCTCTGTAATTCCTGAATGAGAAATTGACAAATTGGGGTCGTTTTTATCATTATTGATGCTGTCATATAAACATAATCAATGCACGGAATAATATCATTAAGTGGTGGTACTATTCCCCAAAATATAAGTGCCAGTGGACCCCCATGGGCATCACCGGCTCAAATTAAGCACTGTACATACCATAGTTTTGCACTTTCTAAGTGCTATTCGTAACAGATAATATGTTATAGGTAGAAAAATGACTTTATTTGCTGCAGATGCTTCCACACCGTCATTGTGTTTTAATAATAACCACTCCGTGCGTAATAAATGACACATGCATGGTTTTCTCGTAGGGTGGATGATTTGGAGTAGACCGTGAGCCATCACGCCCAAAATGTTTTAGGATGCTGATGCGACGCCAATTTTTATTTCAAGTGTTTGTTAATAATCTGTCTTCTAAAGAGATAAAAAAAAGGCCTCATTAAATGGGAAGCACTAATTTACACACACCTCTTCAGAAGTGCTGACACAGCCTGGCTTTCACTTCCAGTGTTGACAGTTGAGCAGACGTTCACATATGTACCTACCCCGCCAAATAAGATGCCGGCCTGCTGTCCCCTTCCCTCCTTTTATGAAGCCTCCTGGATGCGCCGACTGATTTATGCCCCTCCTTGGTTTAGCTTCACAGCTTCTGCAGTGTGCCAGAGTCATAAGAATAACATAATTTACATGTGATATTTTGCTTTGTGACGTCCTTAGATTTCAACTCAGGCACCCATCTCTAAAAATAGGCAGCCGTTTTTGACCTGCTTTCGATTTCAAAGTATTTTTATTATGAAATGTTTAACACATGTATTTAGCACGAGTGTCTTCGATTGGGCAGAACAGTGTGTTTGTTTTATTTCCTCTAACTCCTGCTTTTTGTTATTGTTACTACACTGCTGTGAGACTTTTTTTTCTTATTTTTGCTGTGAGTCATGTACCTGGAGCCTGCTGTCATTTTACATCATCTATCAGCATTGTGCATGGGCGACAATTTCTGAAAGGTTTTGTACGCGTTTTATCTACAATTTGGAAACGCGCGGCAGACATGGCGACTACAGGGAAATGCCTAAAGACCTCCAGGTGAGTGATGCATTGTTTACAAAGTCACAGGAGGACCACAAACTATACACACACGAAATGAAGGCCTGAAAACTACACGTAAAAGTGTGTGGGCCATTAAATGAGCTGATATGGAGTTGGATACCTTATGGAGAATATACAGTTTAAAGAACAGAAATATAAAAAAGATGTAGCATCCTCAATAAGGATCTGATAAGAGAAACTGAAGGGGGGAATAATAGCACCAATCATGCAGGTGTTAGTCAAGATGATAGATATGAGAACCAGGAGACAGCTAGGAGTTGGTTGCTATGAAGAAAGAAAGCCATTCGTGGTCCATGCATGAGAAGAAAGGGGATCCATTAGGAATAATTTGTCACCAGTCACAAAGGCAACTGATAGATCTAGTGAAATGGGCATGGGGATTAGTGATTATTTTCAGTTTCAATAATGAAGTTCTGAACGTGTAATAGTCCACTTATAATGGATTATGGTCATCACTACAATTGAGGAGTAAATATGTACGGAGAGCCTGGACGAGATAAATTGCCACTATTTACACCCCTGCCCTTTTAACCCTTTTAGTAGCCCTTCTTTTCCTGTTCTCCTTGCACTTTTTCGCCCCCCTTCGGTCAGCATTTCATTCGACTGTCACATGACACTTGGTTATTTCTATTTCCAATAAAGCAACGCCAGCCAGTTGTCAGGTATTGAAAAATTAGAGGAATCTACCCTCACCTAAGTACTCAACGTAGGAGCAGAAGGATATGTTTCAACATCAGCGATTGTTTTTTTTATTAGTGCCAATATCGATTCAAAAATACATTCGATCACAAAAAAAACTCCGGATTGGGATAATTTGATTTGGAGTTTTGTAAATAAATATTTCCGAAAAATAGAATTTTGAACTCTGCTTGTGTAACATATCCTGAAAGTTTAGTCTATTGGTATGTCCACGATCCTCCGTCATCCCACCAAGATTTCTCTTCCTCCTGCTCATCAATGTGAGAGGTAAAACTTATGAGATATATGTACTCAGAACAACTTAACAAAGTACTAATGTGACCCCCACAGGGAAAAAAGAGATGGCTTAATGAATAATTCTGACAAAAAATTGTTTTCCCTTGGGGGATGAAACAAAGTGGAAAGCAACTGAAAAGTTATAGCTATGTCACTTTGCCCAACATTAGTATTATGGACTGCAGGTTATGTATTGTTTTTTGTATATTTGTATTTTTTACGGCAATATGTATTATTGAAGATGTATTTGTTCTATGCTGTGCACCTCAATTTGTTCGCACTTCTGTGTTTTTATATCTACTGTAATGATTTTGCCCATGAGGGACTCTGGATTGCCTTTAAAAGCCTTTGTAGCTTGTGAGCTCTAGTTCAAGGTGCATGTGAGAGCCCTCAGGGGCTAGGACAAAAAGGCCAAATTGGGAATAAAACGTTCACAGTAGGTGGCCATTCCAAGAAAACTGCAGACCTCTGTCGAGTTCCTAGGAGTAGATGCGGTTTGGATGGCTATGGCTTTTTTCAGATCCACATGAATACCCTCACAGGAGAACAGGTACCCGAAGAATTCGATGGATTCTTGGTAAAACAAACACTTAGTTTTGTTCAGGGTGAGGTCACAGTTGGATAGACGGCGAAGGGTGTCTCAAAGGCGGAAATTTTGGAAAACATCCGCTGCTGAAGAAACACCGAAACTCAGCCTCTTGTATCTTCTGAGGCCTACGTGCGTGGAGAAGGTTGTGATGTACTTTCCCTTGGGGGCCAGTTCCAGTCGATGGTATCTGAAATTAAGGTTAAGCTTGGAAAACCACTTTGTCCCATTGAGGTCAGCCATGATATCGTCCATCATGGGCGTGATGTGGGGGACTAACTTGACAGCCTGGTTCGGGAGGAACATGTCTATGTTGAGCCTGATTGCACCTGGGTGCTATGGCTTCAGTCTGATTACCAAAGGTGAATCCCAGGGCATAGAGTCATTGACCTTCTTGATGACCCCAAGATCCTCAAGCTCCTGTAATTCTCGCTCGACCTGAGGCCTCAGGTCGAATGGGACCCTCCTATATTACAGTGTTGTGGGTTTGACGGAAGAGTTGATGTGAAGTTTGAACTTTCTGTGCTTCAGCTTACCTAACCCTCTGAACAGATGCAGGAACTTGGCCAGGATGAAGTCAGCTGGAAATCATGGATCTCGTTTGCAAAGAACACCAACTCCAGATCTTCAGTGGTGTGGCAGCTTAACAGTGCGCCTTTCTTGTCCTCAGTGACATGGAACTTCACTCGGGTTATCTGTTTGTCACTAGGCATGTGTACTGCGATCACTTCTCACAGCGGCAGGGGTTCTGTCCCATCGTATGTATACTTCTTTGCTTTGGTATGGGTGAATGGAGGGCATGGTGTGAGGAGCTCATACTGCTTGGAGTCATGTTCATTGACATCACTGTGTCTATGAGGGATCTCATAGTCATGTTTGCAACCTTGACAGTGAACATGAGGGCAGACGCCTCCTGCAATCCAAGCGTCCACCAGATGACACTACAAATACCCTGTCAAGGCCTCAAGGTGTCTGGGGTGACAAAAGACTAGTGCCAAGCTGCTTTGTGTGTGCAGAAGGCAAGCCATTTGAAGTATGAGTGAAGTCCATCCTGCCCACAGCTTGTCTCCTTTTGTGTAACTTTCCGGGAGGAATACACAAACCCCACCGCAGACCCATTCAGAGTCATTTGACCCAAGACTCTCACAGAAGGCACAAATGGTTAAAATAAAAAAATGCCAACCTTTGAAATGTGGTATTTTCAGAATTGTAACTTAAAATCAAACTTCACCATTAAAAAAAGGTTATTAACTTACAATTAATTTGAGAGTAAAAAAGTATACTTCTATCTGCTCCCAATCCAAAGTTATCACCTATTAAATGTAGTAAGGTATGAGTCAATAGGAGAGGTAGGCCTTACAACAGTGACCAACTATCTTAAGACTTTTTCACTGCCAGGAAATGTAAAGCATAAATACATGTCCTACTTTTGAAATGCAATGCACCCTGCCCTATGAGACTTTAAGGCCTACTTTGGGAGTGGCTTTGCATGTGGCTTCTATGTATTAAAAAGGAAACTTTAGGCTTGGCAATAGGCTTATTTTGCCATGCTTAAATTGCAGTTATAAATTGCACACAGGCTGCAGTGCCAATCCTGACACAGGTTTAAAAGGCTACTTTAGTATCTGGTACAAGGAGTGATGCAGGCCCACAAGTAGCATATAAATTGCAAGGCCTGGGTATGTGTAATACCATCTGCTAGGGAATTACAAGTGAATTAAATGTGCAAACTAGGTGTAAGCTAATTTTGCCATGTTTGGTAGATAGAGCACAAGCACTGTAGTACCAGTTAGCAGCGGTAAAGTGCATAGAGTTTGATAGCCAACAAAAACGAATTCAGCAAAGACAAGTTGTCAAGGCAAAATGTTTGGAAGAATACCATGCCAAGGATATCAGCTCTAACATGAGTTCCAATGCAGCTGAAAGCAGTGAGAACTACCCACACTCATGGGGGTTCTCATCGTTAAGGCAGAAGGGCCTGGAAAGACAGTCAGCAATGACCGATGCTCCACCGTAAAGTCCATTCCTTTCAGAGAGATGTGCCACCTAAACAGTTTGGGATTCTCACCCCTCATCTGCTTTAGCGATTTGAGGGGTCTATGGTCTGTCAGAAGTGAGTCCCAAACTGTGGGCCTTCTTGTATAATATATCTACCTGTTTTAATTTTTATCCCACATGGAGCTTGGACTTTAGACTACGTGCTTTTCCAATATAATATATCCCTTATCTTTCCCGATTTGATTCCTCCTATCATTACGCTTTGCATACCACCCTTTAATCCTGTAAAGCGCTCTAATACCCTCACGGGTCTGGTTCACGCTCTAGAAAACAATAAAATAAATAAATATAGTTTCAACCTCTTCAGAGTGCAGACAACTACAAAAGTTTACCTCTCATTTGTTCTCTACCTCTGCTCCTTGGGAAGAAGCCTCCAGATAACGAAAACTTCAGGTTGGCCTCAGCCCTCTTTATTTAGATGTGAGAGTACAGCCCCTTTTGTCATGCTCTGAGGTGTCTATCTGGACAATACATTCCATGGAAAAGTCAGGGATTTGGAGCAATGGAGCTTTACACAAGGCCTCCTTGAAGGTGTCAAAAGTGTTCTGTCACACATTTGTGCAGATCACCATTCTGGACTGCTTCTTAAAAGCCAGCTCTATCAAGGGAGCAACAATTTTGTAATACCCCTTGATGAATCTACTGTAGTATCCGGTGAGGCCCAGGAAGGCTGTCAACACAATCTTGGTTTTGGAAGCTTTTAAAGACAAGATGTTATGAATTTTGACATGGAGGGTCAGCAACCTGCCCCCACTAACATGGTGTTTGAAGTGGAACACTAATCCCTACCCTATCTGGCACTTGCTGGCCCTGAGAGTCAGGCCTACCTGTTGTAGGGCCTGAAGAACATCCTGGACATAGTACAGATGGTCCTCCCAGCTAGAACTATGGATTTCGATGTCATCAAGGTATGCGGCACTGAAGGCCTCCATCTCAGCCATGGTCCTATTGACCAACCCTGGATGGTGACAGAGCCATTTTTAAACCCAAAGGGCATCACTTGAAACTGACAGTGGCCCCAGGAATGGGCAATGCAGGCCTACCCTTAGCCCTCTCAGTTAAGATGATCTGCGGGTACCCAGACGTCAAATCAAATGTGCTTAACAATTCGGCAGCTCCTAACCGATCTATGTGCTTGGGGTATAGGGTGAGCATCAGTCTTAGTGACTGAGTTAAACCCTCTGTGATCTACACAGAACTGGAGTCCTGGTGTAGTGCCTAGTGGGGTGGCCTTGGGTACCAGCACAACTGGGCTGGACCAAGTGCACCCCTCCAAATAGCATCATGGATACTTCCTCATTGACGCTGGTTCTCACCTTATCAGAAAGCCTGTAAAGCTTATTCTTTGCAGACATGCTGTCCCCTGTATCAATGTTGTAAGAAATTGGGTTACTGGCTGAGTGGGGTAAGCCTCTGCTCAAACAGCAGCCACAATTCTTGTCAGGGTGAAGTCACAAGCAAACCCCAAACTAACATTTGCTCAACCCACTGGAAGCTTGGCAAAGAGCAGTTAGGCTTAACTTAAAGGCAATGTGTAAAGTATTTATGCAGCACTTTTAACAGTAATAATGGGGAAACACAATGCAAGAAAAATCCCACAGCAAATTTGAAAAATAGAGTAAATGCAATTTAATAAAATTATATCAGAACGACAGAAGTCCAATCAGTAGAGACAGAGATACATAGTTTGAAAGTTACAGTTTGCTAGTGCTCCAAGAAGCACAAAGCACCACTCATGGTCATCTGGTAGACCGGGGAAATTCCCAAATTCAGGCCAAACTTTGTGGAGCATGGGCCGTACAAGGAGACCAGGTTAGTCCCGCTTAAAAAGCTGTCGTGAGGGGCAGAGACAGCACTGTAGATGGTCATTGCTGTAGCAGGAACAGCAGTCCTGGCATAACAGACAGTCATTGTTTTAATGTTGTCAGGCATCGCATTATTACTGGAGCTTTGCTTTGGTGGTTACTGTGAACTTTCATTGTTGTAGCAAGAAGTACAGATCTTGTGTTGCCAGTCATCACTGGTGGTTGCTTAACAAAAAGAGTCAGGTTCTCCAAAGTTTTGCTTCGGTGGACATCACAGGCGGCAGAGTCTCCTGTGATTGGTCCAGTTTTTGTACTGAAGAACCCAATATTTCAGGATTTTACCTTTCTTCACAAGAGGAGCTTAGCTAATGCCAGCTATGGGTCCCAGACCTGGTAAGGCACCTCCTGGGGAGTAAGAACTCCCTCCAGCAGAGGCCAGAAGGGCTCAGGTAGGTCTAGTTGCAGGTCCAGACAGGACCAGTGTAACAGGTCATCTGGGCAGTTGCAAGGAGGCCTCTGGACCTTGTGGTGTTGCTGTTGCTAAGACAGGAGGTCAGTTTATTGACCCTTGGAGTCACACATATTAGACTGGAATGAAGCAAACAGATCCAGTTTTTCTTCTCAGAGAGCAAGGCACTCCTCAAACAGCAGGGCAGTCCTCTGGTAGCAGCAGGTCGGTACTTTAAGTGGAAAGGCAGTCCTTCTTAAGTAAAGTCCACATGACGAGGAGTCTACTGATGCATAGCTCGGTTGGTTCAATATTTATACCTGGTGCTGGTCTTGGTGTAAGGGGATTCCCCTCTCCCACCACCCCACATCTGATTCTGTAATATTTTCCCCTTCCCCAACCAATGTTTCAAAGTGTCTAGGCTGACAGAAGGCTAGTGTCCAGTTCCTTTGTGTATGCTGGAGGCATAACCCTTTGAATTGAAAGTGGGACAGGGCACAGCTCTGCCCCAGGCATACTGTAAGGATGGTCCATCCTGTCCGCACCTAGTTTCATATATGTCACTATAGGGAAGGAATACACAAACCCCAACAGCAGAGCCATTGCAGGTCATATGACCCAAGATGCTGCCAGAAGGCACACATGGTAAGGACAACACATTTATTTATTTATTTATTTATTTTATTTATTTTAAAGGTATTATATAGCGCTGGCTAGACCTGGAGGAATCAGAGCACTTTACATGAGTATCAGACCATTGTTGCAGGTTACATCGTTGCACAGGTTACACAGTTATTAGAGCATGGCAACATAGTTGCATGTAAGGTCGAGGCAAACAAAAAAAGACCTTTAAGTAAGGGAAAAAACAGGTATGGGTAGAGGTTCAGGGGAGTGGGGTAGGAACAGGGGAAGTTGGCAGAGAATGAAGGAGGGAAATAGGATCGGGAGGGTGAGAGACACACCATGGAAAGAGGAGGGCGAGGGGGACACAAACCGGTAGACGAGTCAAAATTACGACCAAAGTCCAGTAAGCTGTGATCCCAGGGGAAGTGGTATCATTTCCCCATCTAGGTTGCGAGAGGCTCCCTATATGCAGTGGACTCTCTCAGAGGGGTCTCTGAGACTCCAAGGCCTACATACTGGATCCTTCCCCAAAAAGGGGGATTGGGAGTGCTTTGGCAAGGGGTGCCATACCATACCTCAACTGTAAGTGGCTCCCTTGGCACTGTGGACTCTCTCAGCGGGTTCGCTGAGACTCCAGAGTATAAATATTGGACCTTTTCCCAACAAGGGGAGAAGGAGTGCTTAGTCAAAAGGCACAAAAGGACAGGGGGCTAGGGGGTGTAGCAGGCAAGAGGAGAGATTCAGGGGAGAGGGGATAGGAGCAAAGGAAGTAGACATAGAAAGAAAGTGTACTAAATGGGAACAAACAGCATCAGTTTGGAGGGCAGACTATTTTCTCTCTGTGGCCATTGGTTTGCCCCATCTCTAAGGCAAACGCCTAGCACAGGCCATATCAGAAGCTTTGCCATCCAGGACATGAAGCACACAGCTTAGTAATTCAAATTATTATTTTTTCAGAATTCACAGAAGTTAATAGTGCACTGCACATCAGCAATCCAGATGTTTTCATATTAAGTTCGTGGGTGCAGAGAATGATGGTCAGAACTAACAGTGTTTAACCCTGTCGTCATCTAGGGGAGATAGTTCAGAATCATGAGGCTGAAGGAAAAGATCATGAACCCCATGAAGGCCAACTTGTGGACTGCAGGGTTCTCTGTAGAGGACAGAGGGCGCAGGCATAGGCTCTCCAGGACGTTCAGGATGAAGTTAAAGTGGCACAGGACGTGGTAAGTTTGGGTGGAACATGACGTGGCACGACAATGATTCCAGTAGGCCACAGCCATCATCAAGGCGCGCCACTGGGTCAAATGGTTGGGTGAGTGTTAATGGATATGTAGGGGGATCTGGTAGAGGGCAGCCTGAGTGTCTAAGGTGGTACTACTAAGATTAGTGCATGGTGACTGGGACCTCCTACTTCAATGTTGACAAAAGTCTCTCATAGTTCATCTCTACTCTATAGACTGGCAGTGGATGGCAGAAGAGGGAATGGGTGGCCCGTCCAGGTTGGGACAGACGGGGAGCAGAAGGAAGCCAATTCTGCTACCTGGGCCCAATGCTGCACTCCTAAGATTGAAAGTCCCAGATTGATGACGTTGTGTAGACCGGCTTTGGCTCCAAGAGTTCCTTCATTTGTTGTGGGTTTGGAAAAGGCTCGCCATCGTGATGGAATAGGTAATTGTGTAATGATGCGCTCTTCAATCGCTGTATAAAAATAAGGATATGCCAGATAGCACCTGATGGACGGAAGTCAGACAGTTGGGAACTAGGGCTTTAGCAAGTTTTGTGGGCATGAATGAGAATAACCGAAGCAAAAAAACAAAAAACAAAAAATATTAAAATAATCGGTTGTGAAATTAAACGCTCCTCATGAAACGCAAGTGCTGTAAAAAGGCTCCTATAGGTAGACTTGGATAACAATGCTCGTTATAAGAAACAGGCGATTTTGGTGTCTTCATACCGCAGCCATTTTAAAGTCAGGCACTGATCAGCTCGGTTTGCAAGACCTTGGGAGGCTGTAGTTGTCCCCTTATTTGAACTCTCCTAAAGGCTGAGTGCAATGCAATGCATCCATAGCGCTTGCATGTAAACCTCACTTGCCGTACGCTTCATGACAAGTCCAGAAAAAGCATACCCCACATTGCTTATGGTGCCACCATTTTAAGGACAGGCATATTTCAGCTCCACCCCCGTGGGGAAAAAATAAACTGCCCCCCCTTAAGAGCTTTTCACAATTATTCTATCAAATTAATTAACAATGTTTACACATGTCTAGACATATATAATCATTGCAGTTAAGTAACCAATATGTGATTTTTAGAAATGAGGTACGGGCCTGAAGAATAACTAGAGCCCCTTCTCTTACATCCTCTACCAGCTAGGAAAAAAATAACAAAGTATGTTAGTGATGGCCCGTTACAGAGCTCCCTACTCCTCTGCAAATTTTTACACAAAAAACAAAGCACTGTTATCAGCGTAATAGTTGTTTTTTTCCCCCCAGAAACTGGCGTGCCTCCCTTAGGGGGGCCCACCCTCAGTCTGAAGACCACTGATCTACGCTAAAGGGCATTTTAAGTTAGATATTATCATATACGTATTGGATTAGAGAAATAGTCGGAAACCGCGAGTGGGGGCTTAAACTTGTCAGATTTCAGAATTAAAAGACTCTGTATTAAACACGTGCCACAGTACACAATGTCTAGTGTAAAGAGGGAGCTGCATTACGAGTAGTGTTATGCAGGGCACCTGGCTATGCTGGGATGTAGCTGAAAGTAGTTGCACCACATCACACACAGCACAATAGTGGTATTTTCAAAATTGTGACTTAAAATCTGACTTCACCATTAAAGAGGGTTTTAAATTACAGTCCATTTCAACCTAATCAGCATAACTCGTTCTGATACCAATCCGAAGTTACGCACTGCTTATGATCCCACATATTGCATCACTCATAACTCATGAAATGTTAAGTTACATCACTGGGGAAATGAAATCATTGATGACATCACTGATTATATCATTGAAGTTAAGGTTCCTCAAATTACTCTACAACCAAAGTAGATAGTAAAGAGCTCTCTAGCATATACAGTATAGATCAGCTATAAGTACATGTGTGCATGTAAGAAATAGAAATAATTTAGTACTGGAGAGAAATCTGATTTCACAATGGAATGGTAAAAGGTGTTTGTGATTTTTCAGTTTAGCATGAATGGCATTGTGTCAAACCTATGCTTAAATAGGTTGTTGTCAAGGTGGCAAAAAGCTTTGTCATTTTCTAGCGTGTTGTGGATGGTACAGTTCTTTTTTTTTTTTTTAAATATCTTTATTCAAGAAGTTTCCCCCCCCCCCCATTTTTCTGTTACAACCAATGTGTTTTTAGGCTTTTACATAGTCTTTTTGTAACAAATACAGATTTGTAATGCTAAGTAATAATAATATGCAGATTTAGAGTACTAACATACAAAGACATAAATATGGCACATAATACAACATATCTATTAATCTTATAGATTCAACACATTTCTCAGTTATTGCCGCCCGTCATTTTTCTATTCTTCCAATGCTCAATGGGCAGCCATATCTTACACCCCATAGCTTTTGCCTTCCTTCCTTTTCTGTCATAAATAGCCATCTCTAGATTATATGTAGATAATAATCTTGCTACCCAAGTCTGGAATGACGGTGCAGTTTTGTCCTTCCATGCTTTTGCAACAATTATCCTGTATACTGCTGTAGCCATGAATAAGAATTCTGGATAGATTATATTTTCCTCTGAGCTTACCCCCAGAATTATTAACACCTCAGATAATTTAGTTTTTATTTCCAGTGAGTTCTCTAAAAACTCTTCTATTGCCAGTTTTAAAGTGTATAATTGTGGACATTGTGCGAACATATGTGTAATATTAGCCTGTGCTGAATTACACCTTGGGCACGTTATTCCCGTGGAGCCTCCCCAACTGGCTATTCTGGCTGGTGTATAGTATAGTGAATAAACTGTTTTATAGTGTTGGGTTTGGAGTGTAGCAGAGCATAAAATAGTTCTACCAAAATCTAAGGAGATTTGTAAGTCTTCTGGTCGTGCCTTTACCTGTTCTCTCCATTTATTACTGTATTTCTCTCTGTCATCAGTTTTGTAAGCTTGTAACTCTGCATACAGCTGTCTTATTGAGCATGAGAGATTGCTTCCCAAATAATCCATTATCTTACATCTCGCCATCCCTCCTGCACCCCCCGTTTTTGTATGGAAGTAACTCCTCACTTGTAGATATTTGAAGAAGCTATGTCCAGCTATTTTATACCTATGCTGTACGTTTTGGAACGTTAAGATTGCTCCCCCTTCATCCATTAAATCCCCCAATTTCTTGGATGGTACAGTTCTCATTCTTTGTTTAAAGCTATGAAAGAAAAACAGATATTTGGAGTGAGCAGCTGCTCTCACTTAAAATTTGTGAACTACTCAGGGTAACCCTCCTCTGTTTTTAAGTGTTTCCAAAACACATGTGCTCCTAATGCATCATATCATGCAAAAGAATTAAACACATTATACATTTTTTTATTAAAGATAAACTGTGTGTGCAGGTGAAAGTAGACTTGTGTTCATTACCAATCAATCAAATTTTTTATTTTGGATACAATGATCCATAAAACACAGTACAGCAGATTAAAAAATATTTAAGCAATAGACACAGTTTCAAAGTAACAAATGCCATCAGATACAGACAAAATGTCAGTACCACAATCAGAAAAATGAGTCATAAATAACAGTGAAACCCAAACAATGTTAAAACTCCAATCAACAGGTTGCAGATAAAATGTTAATACATCATCATTTTGACACTTTGGCAGTACATATGCAGATGAGTCTCACAGCAGGTAAACATTGTGTAACTCCAACAACAATCACCTCTCTCGAGTTAGAGGTAAAGTGCGAAATGCAGGCCAAAATGACAAAAGCCCAGAGGTTGACATGAAAGCTTGAGCCACAGTTTGCGTGGCTTTTCATATGCAGAATAAAAAAAGCAAAATGGTGAAGAATTTCCTCCATTAGGTTACACAATGGGCAGTTGCCTGAGATGCAATACTTGACACCCCATCTCATAGAGAAGCTATTTAGCAGAAAAACCCCGTACCTCCAGTTTAAAAAGAAGTTGTAGTGCGGTGGGTCATGCAAGAATATCAAAAAACGATTCATATGCAAGAGTGAGCTTGATTTCTAAGAAGAAGTCAGTTTGGCTCCAAGCTTTAACACATTTCATTTCCCTCAACCACAAATCCTCCTTTAATTGACATTTAAACAAGGAGTGAGGGACTAGCTTTGCCATATTCGGGGTATCCCACAGTGAAGGCAGGCCTATTTCATAAAACATAGACTTGATAGAGACATACCAATCAATATCACAGCCCGGAGATTTTAAAACTGTCCTAATGAGACTCTGGAAGATTCAAGTTCATCTGCCGGACAAAGTCTATGCCAATACATAATAGACAGGACATGATATAGTGGTTAATTGGAACAATGTCCACATCCAAGAATTTGGAGAGACATGGGGCCCTTTGAGGGAGGTTGAGAATGCTTCTTACAAACCTATTTTCAGCTTTACTGAGGTCATCAGTCCTGGCACGTCCCCAGAGTGCAAATCCATACTTAGCTGTACTCTTCACTTTGAGATTGTATATCTCCACCACGGGTTCAAGGGAACACGCATGGACTTGCTTGCACAGTTTGGCTACAGCACCAACTTCTTGCTGGAGCTTCATTGAACATTTCCTAATATTCATGGGTCAGCTGTTTTTGTGAGCTAAGCAAACCACCAGGTACACAAACTCCTGCACTTGTTCACTAGGGATTCCCTGTACCATAATATTTGCTCAGGCTGATTTGTAGGGATTAAGTGCCATGAATTTGGTTCTATTAAGTTAATCTCAAGGTCCCGATCACTGCAACAGTTAAGAAATGATCAAGTATAGTTTGCAGGCCAAGCAGAGTTTTGGAAATTAAAAGTGTGTCATCTGCAAAGAGCAGCATCACAACTTTATGAGGGCCTATTTAGAGTGCCTAATTATCTGGAAAACCAAGTGATTGGACTACGTTATTTACAAAGAGGATAAACAAGGTTGGGGCAAGCACACAGCCCTATTGAATACCAGTTTCAATATTAAAAGGGTATGTAAGCTCACTTTTAATGCCATACCTGACTCTAGCAGTGTTAGGAGCATGCAGTTTGACAAGAAGAGCAAGGATGTTAGTGGGAACACCAATCTTTGCCAAAAATACCAACAACTTTGCCCTGGGAATAGAATCAAAATCTGTTCTCAAGTCAACAAAGACCACGTACAAGTGGCTTTTGTTGAGAGTTGGAAGATTTGGTCCACCATACTAACCTTTTTTTCTAAACCCCGCTTGCATCTCTGAGAGAATAAAATTGTCCATGGCCCAATCAAGTATCTGTCCTAGGATAAAATGAGAGAAAAGTTTCTGGGACCTGTCAATAAGGCTGATGGGCCTATAATTCCCTGGGTCATGTTTGCAGCTTTTTTAATGAATCAGAACAATCTCAGCGGTCTGCCAAGAGCCGGGAATCGGGCCACCCTCTAAAAAAGAATAAAGCAGCAGCTGTAAGTAGGAAGCTCAGATCAAAAGTTCTGTTCTTAAAAGCCCCCCCAGGATAGAGTCAGGGCCTGGGACATTGTGTGCTAGTAGCACAGTGAGCACCACCAGTATGTCTTTATGCTGGAATGCTAAGTACCTTCATCTGAGGGGGGGTGAGTCATTCACCGACTCTCTTCTATTATTATTGGGCTTGGCTGCATAGGTTTTTTGAAAATGATCCACCTAGGTCGGAGGTTGGAGATTTTACACAACACTAATAGTAACATTGCGTTTGCCATGAGCCACTATCCCCCAAAATGATTTAGTGTCACCGGCCCTAACAGTTCGACTTTGGCCTGGGATACTACCTCTTTATAGTCCTTTCTAGCTCTGACATTATATTGCCTAATGCCCACCTTTAGGCTCTGAATGAGAGCATGCCTTGCTTTCCTATCACTGTTATTAAACCATGCACTGCAAGTATGAACATCAGAGCCCTTACGAGCATCTTTACTAAGTGAGGCTTCAAGGGTAATAAAAGAACGGAGTTAGGGTCAGAAGTTTGCGTCGCACTTTTAACTATACCCCCAGAGGGTCAGCCTCCTGATCATAAATCTGGGCCAGCACACTTGGATTCTTGCAAACAACTTCCCACTTTAAGGTCTGCTTGTTATTTGAGAGTGTCGGATCTGCCCCTGCGTTTAAGGTGCCACTCTGATGAACATCAGTCCCAAAGCCATTAAGAGAGGACCACATCAGATTTGACAGAAATATGTAATCAATATGACTTTTTTGCATCCTGCGCTTAAAAGTGTGGGCATCGGTATGATCCGAGGAGGAGGACTCTGACCAGTAACTCAGAGTGTCCTTAGTGGAAGCTAAGCTGGGAATAGAGTTTAGAATAGAGTCACAGGCTCCCTAATGATTTTTTTCTGGCTGCTGCACTAAACCACCCCCCTCCATAGCATTTCCTTTCCCCATAGTGCAATGCAAGCATACTAGAAATCAAGATACAGACTGGGCTGTAATAGCAACAACAGTTCCACTAGAAGGCTTGAGCATAGATCAAATGGCGGCAGGTTCTCACAAGCTGCTTTTAAACCACAGATATACAGTGTATGTAACAGGCAGATGAACTGGACAATTGACTACAGTACCTTGGTTTAGGAGAGGTGTTAAAGGAGTGGCCAAGCCTCCTATGTGCACTGACGGCCCATACTTAGCACAGGCTATGCCCAGGCTCAGCCCACACGTGTCTCTCATTCCGGGAAGGCAGGGAGCACTTTTCAGCATGTGGCCCCTTTACAGTCATACTCTGCAGCTGCACCTCCTAGGACTTCTGATATAAGGAAATGAAGTCCCATGTGGCAAATGGAGCCCTTGGAGGTCAAAAAGCCTTTCTTGGCAGCCGGTGAGTCCCAAGCCACAGGAAGGCAGTGAGTGCTATGTGTCCATTATGCTTCAGACAAGTTTTTGCTTCTGCAGAAAAGGAACTGTTTCTACATAGTAGATACTGACTTTTGTAGGCAGCCTTGACTTACTACAGAGAATCTTGTCAGCATGACCATTTATACTTGATATTGAAGACTATGGACCTCATTTACGTGATTGTGGCATAGAGCAGAGCAGCAGGTCACCTTTCTGAGCTACCCTACGCCAAAATGAAGAGCAGGAATGCACCATATTTATGCAATATGTTGCATTCCTGTACATTCTCCCTGCACTGGTGCTGTTTCGTCAGCCTAGGGCCAACTTAGGCACCCTTGCACCGCGTTGCTGATCCTTGCTTGGACTCCAGGTTCACATGATCTCAGGGCACGCCTTACGAGAGTCTCAGCTGCAACAGGCATACACTCACAGAGTCGCTGAGACTCTCATGGAAACTTTTATGTTTCTGTGTTTCCAAATAGGGAGCCTGTTCACCTCGGGCCCTTGGGGATAATTTACTTCAGGACACAGCACACAGCAAAGTCCTTAAAGCAGGGGGACCCAACACACCGCAAAGTCCCTGTAGCCTTTCCTTGTTTAAAACAGCAAACTGCATGCCAGCTCCATAACACACAGCAAGGGTCAGTCCTGTCCTTCAGTCTCTTCAGTTGTTTCTTCCTTGGCAAAGGTCCTCTTGACCACGAAGTAGCTCCAGTCTTGTTCACACTTGATCAAGCCAGTCTCCAAAGTTCGGGGGCTTCAGCTCTCACAGCAATACCCCTCAATGGCTTTGAAGTCTTTGTGTTTCAGCGGGTACTGACCCCTGTTCAAACCAGTTCTGGCTGCCTCCCTGCCTGTGACACCTTTCTTGCTTTGATAAGTGGGAGTCTAGATTCTCAATCACTCAGCAGGAGATGAGCCAATTGTTTTATAGCAGCAACCCAGGCCTATTCACCTCTAGGGGCTTCTCCTCCTCCTACACTCCAGATGCAGGTCAGCCTGTTGCTGTCTCACCTCCTCCCTTGGGTCAAGACATTCCCCAGTTTCTATTGCTTCCAAATCAAGACAGTCAATCTACAGCCGGCAGTGACACACAGAAATGTTAGAGCACAAAAACTCATCCACTTCTAAAAGAGTGGTTTCTAAACACACAATGAAAAAAGCACCTTCATAAAAAAATGTGTTATTACATTGTGAGTTCAGGCATACTAAACTTCAACTATCCATCTTAAGCCTTTGGGAAGAATGGCTAGAAAACATATTACACCAGTTCCCCATTCCGTTCTATGGACAAGATGGCCTTTCAACAGGGAAAAACGAAATAGAGATTATTTTGCTGTCAGGACATGGCACACACCTTAGTACATGTCCTATCTTTCACATGCACTACACCCTGTCCAGCGGGTACCCTAGACCTACCATAGGGGTTTCTGATGTACATAGAATGGGAAGGGTAAGGTCTGCCAAGTGAGTGCAGTTGACAGAAAAATATGACAGTTTAACAAACGGCGCGCAGGCCCTGCAATGGCAGGCCTGAGTTTCCTTTTTAAGGCCACGTGTGTGGGTGGCACAAATCGTGGTGCAGGCCCACCAGTAGCAGTTGCATTACCAGCCCTGGCACACATAGTGAACTTTACTAGGGACTTCACTTAGTAAGGCAAAAATACCAATCATGGACAACCAATTACCATTACACTGTATACAGGAAACACTTGCACTGTTTATCAGTGGCAGTGTCCAAAGCATCTAAGTTGGCAACAACATGTCAGAAAAAAGGTCTAGGGGAAAGCAAAAAGTTTAGGGACTTTAGCCAAAAGGGGCCAAGTTGTACAACGGGTGAGCATTGTAGGGTGTTTCTAGGGACTGGCCTCGCTGCTGAGACCTCCCTCTGTAATGCTTGGTGTGCATAGTAGAGTGTGTTAAGGGACTGTGCTTTCAGACCTCTCTCTTGCATGACATGTGTGCATAGTAGTGAGTGGAGATGGACTTCCCCTTCCTCTTAGAATTCTCTCTGAGATGATTGGTGTGCATTTTAGTGAGACATCTGTCTCAGATGTCGGGTGTGAGTAGTAGGGTATGTGGAGGCCTCTCCATACACACATCTCTCTCAGATGACAGGCATGCATAGTGGTGCATGGGGAAGGACTGCATCCTCCTGTCAGACTTCTCTCTCAGATGATAGGTGGGCATAGTAGATTTTATGGAGAGAAACTGGCCTCTCCCCTGAGACCTCTGTTTTAGATGACTGGTGTGCGTAGTAGTGTGCGGGAGGGACTATACTTTCCTTTCAGACCTCTCTCTCAGATGACGGGTGTGCGTAATAGTGTGTGGGGAGGGACAGGCCTCTTCTTTAACACCTCTCACGCAGATGACAAGTGTGCGTAGTAGGGTGTGTGGATAGACTGGCCTTTCCTTATAGAGCTCTGTATCAGGGGATAGGTGTTTATAGTAGTGTGGATAATGACAGGTCTGTCCTTTCAGACCTCTCTCTCAGATGACAGGTGTGCATAGTTGCGTGTGTTAAAAAGAGACTGGCCTCACTGCTGACACCTCTCTGTCAGATGAGGGGTGTGGGCATAGTGAGTGGAAAGGGTGTAAATAGTAGACTCTGAAAAACACAATCTCCAGTAACCCTTCTTCCTGCAGTAGCAAGTGTACATAATACAGTGTACTTAAAGATCACCTACTCCTTTTTACTTTTCACAATCTAGCGAGAGTTTCTCCAGACCATAACTTTAAAAAAAAAGAATTAACCTTTGAATTTTCACAGTACTTATCTCTTACACACTTCCTCTCAAAAACAAGGGTCTCAATAGGCATTCCTAATAATAGAGTGTATTGACATCTCATCTATTACTTTTTACTATTCATGATTCTGCGAGAGTCCGGGGAGATTGTAAGAATAAGTTACAACAAATTTACACTTATTATCTTCACAGTAGTTATCCCTTAGACACATCTTCTTTAAATCTAGGAGGACAGCATGCCTTTCTGCTGCCCCCTTATTCAGCTTTTTTTACATCATTTTCACAACACCTCCAAGCTTCCATTGTAAACAGTAATGGTGGGCTTTCATTTCTAACATTCCAACAGCCAGCCATCAGAGCACTCGCTCTCGCAAGACTCACAGAAGGCTCTCGCTTCTGTGAGAAAGTGAAAGGTCAAGGGAAAATGGGCCTATTAATCAACCACAGGCCTCTATTTTTTGATTTTGTACTTTCATGGGACACTCACGGGACTCTTGTGAGCCTAACTGCCTAAACATAGAAAAGAAATGTCACCTTTATTATCATAGACTTCTTTAGGACAAGTTACATCAAAAACTGCTGAACAGAATTACACCAGATTTAGCAGGAAGCTAGATATTAGTCTGTAGATTGTGTGTTTTGTGATGTGGTCTAAATCTGTTCAGGAGCTTTTGAGTAAATAAGGTTCATAAATAATTATATATCAGGACAGTTGTTGTCCAGATATGCTCTGATTGGCCAAATTAAAGGGGACTAGTCAATCCTGATTGGTTGGTTTCAACCTGAACAATATGTTTTGGCAGCCATTACAAGATTCAGGAACATGGTCCCTGTGTCCGTCAAATGAATTAAAAGCAACATGTAAGGGAGCAGAGTGAGGACACATAGACCCCTATGGGAATGTGGAGGCTCCCAAAGGGACCCCACTGCTATTGGATGGCCACATGGACAACATGCCGTTACAGGATTCTGGAACATGGACCCCATTAAAATGCATTGTAGTAAATGGCAGGTTTTGAGTGTCACAGAAGGAGAAAGTATAAAAAGGTGATAACAGATTTTTGATACAACATAAGTAATTTGTTGGTGGTACCATATTAATTTTTGGAATGTTGGTGTGTTCCAAGGTTATTTCACCCTGTGAAAATGCTGACCTTCTGCTGGGAATTCATTAATCGTGTTTGAGAGGAAACTGTTTTCTCATGATTTTCTTATAGAGGCCATGGAAGGCACTTATAAAGCTAAAATGGGAGCTTATTTTCTGTAAATTCATACTATCTTTCTCAGTCATGTGGGAATAAAGTCTGACATTCTCAGTAAAACATGTACTTCTGTCAGGAACAGCCTGTGATTTGGAAACTCTGTGTTCTACTGCAGCCTCCCAGAGTGTTCGAAAGAACAACTAGAGTAGAGCGCTAACATTCTTACTTAGAACAAAAGTGTGGCAGACCTGAAGCCATCTTGATTTAATCAAACTGGTAAAATTTAAAACATTCAATTTACAAAGGAACAAAAAGAGGGAGTCTATTTTGTCATCAAAATTATGGTTAGTGCCTTAGAAACCAAACGTAGGACACATTTTTAAGGAGTTCTCTAACATTTTACTCCTCTAGTTCATTACAACATTCTGACATGCAGACTGAAACATTCACTTTCATACCAGCAGAAGACTGCCAGTTAACTCTGTTGGGAAGAGGGCGTGGCTGAACGGGCTATGGCTCTCAGTCTCAAATCTGGGGACCCAGGTTCGAGTCTCTGCAATGACGCTCAGCATCCTGTGATTCTAGACAAATCACCTAATCTCCCTGTGCCTAACAAAAATGAATGTATCCTTGTGTAATGTTACTGGTGCTCATGTAAAGTGCTCTGATGCCTGATAACTTTGGGTCAAGTTCACGCTATATAAAACTCCGGAAAAAAGGAAAATCTCAGTGGGGATCAGCAGCTTTACCAGAGTGTTCTAATTAGCTAAAATTCTGAATTTATGCCAAAAGTGTGACATATCCGAATTTCATCTTGATGGAATCGAAGTGGAAATCTGACATCATTTTCTTCTGAGGATATTGCAGTACATGAGGAACTTAGGGAGCTTCATAGATAAAAAGTCTCCCAAGATGACGACCAGAGAAAAAAAGCCCAAATGTAGCACAACTATTACCCAAATCTAACCCAAGTATAGCCCTATGACAGAATTGTAACAACCACATAATTGTTTTATTTTTTTGCAGTTTTACAAAGTGCTGATTTGATCCAAATTTATTGGACTGCCGTACATGAGCATCAGTTACATTACACAAGGATACATTGATTTTGGCTTTAGGTATGGGAAAATTAAGTGATTTGTCAAAAATCAAAGGAAGTTGAGGTGACACGAAACACTAACCTGATTCTCCAGGTGTGAAGTCGGCAGCTCTGGTCGTAACACCACATCCTCACTCCAAAGTGTAACAATTAATCAAGTGGGTAACTGGAAAAAAAACATAAAGATGGTAAATATTTTAAAAGTACTTTTTCGTTATTTGTAAACTCAGAAAATGTGTCCTCATTTTAGTTTTTTAGAGCACTTACTGTAATTTCTTTGGAAAATAGACCTCCTCATTTTTATAATGTCTAATGAAAACGCTTTAAATCTTACAGTTTTGATTACACCAATGTGAATTCAGGCATGCCATACTTTTGTAACAAATATAGAATGATAGTGATCTAGTTGTTCATTAGAATACTGTGGGGAGGCAGAGGTCAGGGGTGTAGTGTCAGGTGAGTTAGCAATGACAGAGCCCTTTTGGCTCTAGATGGACTCAGTTGAACTGTGACATAGGTGTTGGAGCATAGTGAAGTGAATGCAGGTTAAGAATGTTGAGTTTGCAGTTACATGTAGACGAATAAAGACATGTAGTACCAAGCTCTGTGTGGGGCGTAGGCATTGGCAGTAACAATAAGATCGACAGTGCTCTCCAAGAGAGTTTGCTGTGGTCCAGCAAACTGCTCATGCATGCTATGGTCACTTCCGTCAAAGTGCAGTATCGATGTTTGACATATGTGGAGTCAAGGCGGAACTCCTGCCAGTGTCAAGTATTTGAAGATAACAAAAGCTTCACTGAGAAGGCTGCACATTGTTGGCCAAGAACCTGCCGGTAAGGCTGTAAAGAAGGGTACTGTGCTACTACACAGCGTAAAGCTATTCATCATACAAACTGGTAATGTTAAAGGATGATACAGCCAGGTTTTGAAAGAGCAGCAAATAGCAACAGCAAACTGCAAAATAACGCTGCAATCAGAAGCGCTGCAAGGCATAGATCATTCAGGTGTCAGACAATACAAAGAGACGCCTAAAAGCAAAGTGATTCATATACAAGAAACACTCATCTGCTTGCCAGAAATGATTCAAGAGAGGCATTAAACCACAGCGTTGGATAAAGTGGTCCGAGAAGAAGTGCCCGGGGTTGTGCTAATGGAGCCATCCATACATGAAGCGACACACCACCAGAGCTGCCAGGCGGTGGCTCAGACCAACTCCAAAGGTCTCCAGAAAAGTGAAATGCTCCAATGGAGACCAAGAGGGAGGTAAAGGTTGCACAGACTGCCAAAGATGACCCAGCGGTCCTCACAGCATAGGGCCTTAGAGATAGCATGGATAAAGGAGGTGCTTGAATACAAAAGACATTGTGGGAGAGAATCCCACTCTCAGTGTCAGCCTATCCTAAAGATGGTTACAATACTGAGGAAATATAAATTCTATGGTCAAGTTGTGTTCCCTAGCGTGTACCCCACCGTCTCCATGTACCAGCTTAAAGTGCATGTAACTTCCCTCCTGTGCCAGCTATGAAGACGCAAATACATTTGCGTCCAACGTTAACATGTCCTCTTTCAGATCCACCCTGAATGGATTGAATAGTCCGTTCCTAAGTATGCTATGCCAACGTCTTTTCGTAGTGTACCTTATACGTTTTTTAGCTCTGGCAAAGTAGGCCCTGAATTTCTGCCATCGAGCCTTTTTTCTGGCTTCTGACTCTGAAAGCCTCAGCCCAGGCTGCCTCTGTACCCGTGAACTCTGACTTACTCCCAGCGCGGCCCGCCGCGCTTAGCTCAGCCTTAGCTCAGCCTGCTGCCTGCCAAGACTGATTACAACCTTCAGGTTATCTGTTCTGCTCCTCGAAAATACATTCCTGCCTACTAGTTCAAGTAAACATTCCCCAGCTGCAGAGCCAAAGGGCCGGCCTGTCTCCATGCAAGTAATTCATAGCCTCTGTTACCATGCTCCCCTGGAAGGCCCATGCCCCCACGCTTCTTTTGCAGACACTCAGGCGCTTACACACGCACTCACAGTCAGTATAGAATAGCTTCTGCCCCAGAGACCTTTCCTGTCCAGATAATATGGTTCCCAAACATCAGATATCAGATATGATAGAAGTACGAGTTGATCTGACATGCCAGACTTCTGTCTCTTTCCGTCAGTGTAAATGTCAAGCCCCCTGCACCCTCCAGTTTCACGTCATGCAGCTGCGCGCGCATCCCAGCTTCCGATTTCTGCTGACATTGCAACATTTCTGTTTGGTGCCACCCCCTTGTGACACCTACCTGTGACGTTTCTAGCACACACCTCTAGTTCACGCCTAGTCCACGCCTTCTGATTACGTACTAGTAACACGTGGATACTGTTATCTTGTCTTCTCTCAGCTGTGACGCCTACGGCATTGCTTTCTATGATGTAAATTAAGTATATAAGCTATGTACTGTTAATAAAATATAGCGCTCTATCCCTTCTTCCACCCCTGTGGTGGGAAGAACATGATATCCAGGTCTTGACCATTCCTTTTTAAGGAATAAAACCCCTAAGAACTCTAACACCACGGACTCTGTTTCTTTCTTTCCGATTTGAGTTATTATTGATTAAGTACTTACCTGCATAGAAATTAAGACGGTAAATTATATATTTACGACATTTTGGCGCCCGAATAGGGACCCCTCCCCCACCTCACGCGCCGGTTGGTGCGTTGCAAGCTCTGTTCCCTGCCATCAGTTAGAAGGAAACTACGCGTACCGGCAGGATTTCCTGCATCTCCCTCTGGCCCACGGAGGTGACGAAGACTGCGATCAGTACCCAGACGAGGCGGTGAGGAGTGCGGAGGATCCCGATCAGAGCCTAGCCGAAAGAAGCAAGGTCCGAGGTGTCAAGAGGCCCACCAGTTTTCCGAAGTTTTCCGAAGTATCCACGTGTCGAGTCGAGTCCAGTCCAGTCGAGTTTTCCGAGGCCTTCTGTTTCCGTGCTTCCCGGTGAGTACCATTGCTGGGACGTATCTAGACGGGTTTGGGTACACAAGTCTGGTCTGCACTGTTTTTAGACAGTGTATCTGTACTGTTTAGCAGTACATCCGTTATTTCTGCACTGTTTTAGCAGTGTATCTGTGCTGTTTAGCAGTACATCCAGTATAGGGGGTAGTCATATATGTCTCAAATGTCTTCTTCATGTGATTAATGTCGTGGTATGAGTGTGACTGTTTTCAATGTGTATTATTGTGTTCTTGTATAACTAGCTGTATCCAGTATTAAGAAGCAAGGATTGAGCATTCCGTACTAAGTAAACAAGATGCCGTTTTTCAACAAGTTAAAGCAGATAGGAACTAGGAAAGGGATACTAGAGGAAGCAATTCCTATCCCCCCTAGGGACACTCCAGGAAATTTTATGTACCACAAGCATGGCATAGATGCCATATTATATCTAGACTTATGGGCCGAGTACACTAAACATCTAGACGAAAGACACAGATGGCCTGTTACCGGAACATGGGATGCCGAGTGCATCATGAAGGTAGAGGAAGCACTATGGAAAAAGAAAGCCAGACAATCCCAGAAAGACGCCATAGAGTTTTGGCGTAAGGAATCACATAAGCGTGCTGAAAAAGAATTACGTAGAGAAGATAGACTTAGAGAATCAGATAAGGCCCAAGAAAACGAATTAGTTACTGAAGGGATCCGAGTAAAATCAGAGCAAGTAGACCGCGCACGAAACAATCTCGTAAACGGCATGTATCTCGCGGCCGAGAGTTCGCCTGAGGCCATTTCAGAAATACCGAAAAATCTGCCGCCACCATTGGTTCCAACTAAAGTAACTCATAGGACCACTAAAGACATATTCCTGAATACCTATTTAGAGGATGTAGCACCAGCTTACACCAATCTGCCTGTCCGCGCCCTGCCTAACGACAGGGACGGGGGTGGTAACCCGCCCCAAGATCATATTCCGCCAGTACCACAACAGATTCCTCCTGTTCCACCACCTCCACCACTTCCCGTACCTAAAATTGATCTACCGAAACCACGTCTACCTGACCCTACTAAAAGACAAATTCAAGTTCAAATACAGACTCCACAGAGAGATAATGTTCAAGCTTCCGCTTCAGGAGGCGCGATGGGGGGTCTCAGGACCCCGCCATTAACACACAGAGTAAACCTTAGGGATATGCAGAGTCCTTTCACGTTCAAATCACCCCGCCTTGACATACTCAAAGAAAACCTTTCAGTTTGCAGATATGATCCAGTACCTGGCAAAGACGATAGAATGATGATGGCATCACTACGGTTAAGATCGGCTACTGATTTCCTGCTGTTATTTGTAGGAATGAAGGAGCGTCTAGATAGAATATATCAGTTTATTCAGACTGGAAAAGACCCTGACAGTATTAAGGATGCCATGGAGCATCAGAAAGTTGACGTTCAAGCACAGATACTACGTTTTTTCATAAATTGCCTAATAAGAGAACGAGACAGGCCTGGGACAGATCAGAGCGAATTAGATGCACTAAACAAGTGGGGTCAAAATATATCTGAAGGAAAACACGACAAGGGGACTTGCATAGTCAGTATGTACAGGAAAATAAGAAAAGAAGTGATAGAAATACACAAAGAGAAAGAAAAGGCTTCCTCCGAGGAGGAGGAAGAACCTGAAGAATCAGAAAAGACTACAGACACTATAGCGTATGTAGGTAAGGGAACTTACCTTAGGAAAGGCACTCGTCCGGAAAGCAAGAGAGTATTCCTCTCTGCCTTAACAAATCCGAATTCTTCTGAACATCAGTTCCAGGAGACTGATAAAAGACTCCGAGAGAGAATGGGGTACCATGTACTCAATTCTATGGATGAACAAGAACTAGCCCGGTCAGCCATATTATGGACTGAAAATCCGGATATATATAATGATGACACCGTAGCGCAAACATTCCTGAACCTTTCCCCGGACGAGCAGAAATTAGCAGGTGTATACATGATTCAGCACCTCCTCACGAAATACAGAAACCAACATTCTGATCCAGGTCCCTTACACGAAACCTTAGAAGCACTACTCATGGATAGATGGAGAGGTCTCAGTACCAAGTTAATACAAATAATTCTAGAACAACGACATAGATATAACACTTTTGTAAGCTCCGAATATGTTCCCGCCCCGCCCCCAGAAAGAAAAATGTATCATATGGAACGCCTGAGTGGCATTGAAAGTCAGAACCCCTTACGAGAAGTGCATCCAGTTATGGGTGAAGATCATACCTTGAAACGTGTGTATGTACACACGCCACTGACTAAGTTAGAACTGTTAGAAATGAAGAAACTAGTCCCGTGCCACGATAAAGACCCTGCAGGTTTTCACAGAGAACTTAAAGACATGTTACTAATGGGGGATTACACATATGAAGATATCATGAAAATGTTAAAGGTACTGCTGCCCACGGGCATCTACGAGAAATTAAAAGAAAAAGAATGGGAGGTTGGAGAGAAAAAGATTGTATGGGCAGAAATAGAAGACGAAGAGAACAAACGTGTCCCAGGGGTAGGCCTTGGGGAGAAAACTAAAGCATTACCAGGTTTAATAGTACAGGTTCTGCCAAGATTATTGACAACCAGAAAAGAAGACTGGGATGCAATCTCAGCATGTAAACAGAAACCCGACGAAGATACCAGGGACTTCTATTCAAGATTCGAGAAATGTTTTATTATTAATAGTGGTCTTAAACCAAGTAGCGAGTCGTACCCGCATCTTTTTGTATCAAAGTTAGTCGAGAATTCCCTGTTAGCAGTCAAGAATCGTGTATACAAGGTTGAAAGTACATGGCAAGCAAATACGCCATCACAGATGTTACAAATGTTACAATACCATCAGAATAGAATTAGAGAAGAACAAGATCAGGAACAAAAACGTATGAAAGACACGAAAATGAAAATGTTAGTAGCCCAGTCGGTCCATACCGACGGAAACAGAAAGGGTACGACCCAGACAAATCATTCTGCAGCTCCCGTTAAAGGGACATGCAATTATTGTAAGCAGCCAGGTCACTATGTACATGAATGTCCAGTTCTGAAACATAACATAGCAACAGGTAAAACTAAAGAGAGACCGCATCCACCAAGACAAGATCAGGTCCAGCAACAGACCTCACAGAATGTACAACCCATGCAGAACACGCAGCGTATGCATGCTTCATCCCATACAGCACAGACAGTAGCGGTATCACAGCCACAGCCTCTTGCCGCAACTCAGCAAGTTTCGCAACAAATGTATCAGTATGCCCAGTCCGCTTACCCCGATTACCAACGATACGCATGAAACAGCCTAGAGAGGGAAATGGGTTTGCCTCTTATTGAAATTCCTGTAGATCAAGATGGTCCTTATGTACACAGTCAAGTATTGGGAAAAGACAGAAAGTTTTTAATTGACACAGGGGCAAGCCGCACCACTATAAGCCATGACGAAGTCCCAGGGGCACCCCTCTCAGGCTCACAGAATGTTTCCCTTGGTTTTTCAGGACAGCCCATTGTAAATGAAGTATCAGAACCAGTCCCCCTGGCTGTGGGTCCATTATCACGTGTTACAGACTTGTTACTTACGAAATCATGTCCAGAAAATCTGTTAGGAATTAAAACATTGAAGGCTCTAGGAGCCATAATCTGCTGTTCCCCGGAGGGAGTTAGACTCTTTCTGCGGGATTTCAAGGGTCATTACGTTTTACGAGAATTTGATGTCAGATTGAAAAATGTACCAGATCACTTGTGGGCAAAAGGCCCAACTGATGTAGGTTGTATGCATATCACACCATACCGTGCTACACTCAAGACAGGAGTTGTTCTACCACGAATCAGACAATACAAGTTACCACCCGATGCTGTAGTGGCTTTACTGGAAATCATTGAAGAGCTCATTGCCCAAGGAGTGGTCGTAGAGACCGACTCCAATATCTGTAATTCCCCCATCATTCCAATTCTTAAACGTACTGATCCCAAGGCACCGCCAGTATATCGACTGGTGATTGATCTAAGAGAGCTGAATAAATGCATTGTCCCACAGTACCCTGTGGTCCCCGATATCTCTTCCCTATTGACTGCTATTGATTCAGAAGCAGCGTTCTTTACTGTAATTGATCTCAAGAACGCTTTCTTCAGTGTACCTATTGATCCAGAGAGCCAATATCTCTTCGGATTCAGTTTAAATGGACGAAGTTTCAAATGTTCCCGCGCACCTCAAGGATTCACAGAAAGCCCCAGCATCTATAGTCAAGCACTGAAAAGACAACTAGATTGTATTCAAATGCCAGTTAACACCGCTTTACTGCAATACGTCGATGATCTATTGATCACCGCACGAAGTGAGCCCGAATGTGAACAAGCATCACTGACAGTTTTACATTTCCTGGCAGACAAGGGACACAAGGTGTCCCCTTCGAAGCTACAATTCTGTGTTCAGCAAGTTGTGTACCTGGGTCACTTGCTGTCCAAAGTGGGGAGACAGCTCACTCCCGATCGCATTCAGTTAATTGTAAATATGCCACGACCCCAGACACAAAAGGAAGTGCGGGCCTTTATAGGCCTCACCTCGTACTGCAGACAATGGATTCCTCAATATGCATTTCTAGCTAAACCACTCATCCAGTTAACGACACAGGAGGCAGCGACTTCGACTGTCCTTCCTTGGACTCAGGAACACACACAAGCCTTTGAGGAGTTAAAGAAAGCATTATGCCGAGCACCAGTTTTAGCAACACCATGTTACAGCAAACCGTTTACACTTTTTGTTACAGAACGTGATGGTACAGCATTGTCTGTCCTCACTCAAGATCAAGCAGGTTCACATAAGCCTTGCGCTTATTTTTCGAGTACATTGGATTCAGTAGCCCAGGCACTCCCTGCGTGCTTAAAGTCAGTAGCAGCAACAGCACTAGCGATCAGACAGAGCGATTCAATTGTTTTAGGCCATCAGTTAACAGTACAAGTTCCACATTCTGTAGAGGTCCTTTTAAACAGAACCCAGACTCAGCACCTGACCATAGAACGACTGACAGGTTACGAATTAACGCTATTCCAGCCACACATAGAAATCAGACGCTGCAGCATTCTGAACCCCGCAACACTGTTACCTTCAATTAGGACAGATCAAACCCCGCATGATTGTATAGAAATCATTAATGCAGTAACAAAGCCCCGACGAGACTTAACAGATGTTCCATTGACAAATCCAGACCTGACACTTTATGTGGATGGTTCATGTATGCGAACAAGTACAGGAGAATTAGTGGCCGTATATGCAGTGACCACTGAAACCGAAGTAAAGGAAACACATCGTATTGACACACTGTCCGCTCAAGCAGCAGAGCTTATTGCTCTGACCCGAGCCTGTATACTAGCCAAGAACAGAAATGTCAACATATACACTGATTCCCGTTATGCGTTCGGAGTTGTACACGACTTCGGAATGTTATGGCAAGAACGAGGTTTTCTGACCTCTCATGGTGCCAAGATCCAACACGGTCCTCTCATTCAAGCACTGTTAGAAGCAATACACTTGCCTTCAGGCATATCCGTCATGAAGTGTAAAGCACATACTAAAGTTACAGATTCTGTTTCCCAGGGTAACGACCTGGCAGACCAGACAGCAAAACATACAGCATTGACTCACACTCAGACAACTGACATGACAAAGACAATAGGACCGACAAATTGTATGACAGTCAGGGATCCCACACTAGATGTTATCGATATTCAGACACATGCTACCCCAGATGAAATAAAGAAATGGATTGAACTAGGAGGGATCCAGACAGATCAAGGTTGGCTGACGAAGGGAAAATCTACATGGTTTCTCCCTGACTCGATGGTTCAAGTCATAATAAATACAGCACATAGTCCAGCACATCTAGGAGAAAAAGCGATGTTAGACAGTTTACAAAATCTTTGGAGCAACAAACACTTACGAGCAGCAGCAAAACAGAAAGTGCGTACTTGCATGATCTGTTGTCAGTTCAATCCAGGTAAAAGCGTCCCTGTAGAGCAAGGTGGATTTCATCCTCCCGATCACCCTTTTGAAGTCCTCCAGATGGATTATATCCAGATGGACCGTTGTCGAGGATTCAAATATGTCCTCGTAATTGTTTGTGCACTGTCCCGTTGGACCGAAGCATATCCAGTCCCAGATTACACTGCTCCGACCACTGCCAGGCAGCTGGTTCGTGAATTCTTCCCACGGTACGGCATGCCTCGTGTCGTGTACTCTGATAACGGTCAGCCATTCTCATCCGAATTAATGAAGCAAGTTTCCTTGCTGCTAGGATATCAATGGAAATTCCATTGTGTCCGACATCCCGAAGCCGCAGGCCTTGTAGAGAGGCATAATCAGACATTAAAGACCCGCCTTGGAAAAATATGTCAAGAGAAAGGGGTCGACTGGATAGTCGCCCTGCCAGTGGCGCTATTCTATATGAGAATGGTTGCCCATTCGAGATCAGGACTATCCCCGTACGAAGTGGTCTTTGGTAGACCACCAAATATGTGGGGGACGCCCATTCCTAAGAAAATTACTGATGTTGATTGCAATATGTTGACGGATTACCTTGCCTCCTTGATGTCTGCACTCCAATCATGTCGTTCACAGGTTGCCGCAGCCTTCCCTGACAACACTGATGTAAAGCCGCATGATGTCCGTCCAGGCGACCTGATTCTAATAAGGAACTTTGACAGGAAAAGTCAGCTGGAGCCCCGCTGGAAAGCGCCGAAGACCGTTCTACTTACTACGAGGACAGCGGTGAAAGTGGAGGGCCGAAAGGGGTGGATCCACACGAGCCATGTTAAACTATGCAATGAACTGAAACCCGACCCAGGCTCGTCCACCCCTTCCAAAGACTGTATCGAGCCCAGTGACTTTAAAGTTTCCGAACGAGAGAAACCTCCACAAGAAGAGTACAGATCAAAACTCCGATCTAGCAAGTCAGACAGTTTAATTGTTTAAGTCCTCCCCTAGGTGAATCGGTTAAATAGTTTCTGACATGTATCCCCTAGATCGAGATAGAGAGAGAGAGAGACAATTCAAGAAACGTACATACTGCAAATCACTGCGTAGTCACTGTATAGTGACATTGTTAATAATGTTTTTTTTAAGCCTTCTGATTATCGTTGCTAGTATACTTCTTCCTATCTATTGTCCTATTTTCAAGCGTGAACAATCTGCTTACAATGTTTCTGCTGAACATACTTTTAGCGAGTTACCTCCACATGAACTCTCTTACAGACTTGCGCTGCGCAACAACACTTTCGTTAGTATGCTACATCATTCCCATCAGACTAATAATGCTACAAATTGCTGGATATGTGGCCGACTCCCTCCCTATCAGAATTACAAGGGAGCTCTGCCCCTCTTTCCGTATCCGTTCACTCACAACGGCTCCTGTGGGGCATGGTTTAAAATAATTAATTCCTTAGATCCTGATATTGCTGTTTTCGACGGGAGCTGGGTTTGGGGAAACTTGAACTTGGTCCTGCTCGACGTCTGTTACCCTGATAAAGAGGGACTCCCCATTAGAATAGGAACTGATCTAGAAAATGAAGTATATGGATTAAGTAATTACACAATTAACCTTATGATTCTTACTGTTGAATCCGAAGCTGCACCAGTTCTGCCCGCTATGTCAGTATTACCCGTCACTGGTGAATTATGTGTCAGGAAGAAAGGTTCAGTACACTTGGGTCATAGTGAATGTACTACTGTGGTCGAATTCAGTGATCATGGTAAATCGTCCTTTAAAGCTATTCGTCATTCCTATTTTGTTTGTGGTCATAACGCATACATACGCTTACCTCCAGATTGGGATGGTACCTGTTATATTGCATTCCTTCTGCCACCGGTTTTTCTTGCTCCTCCTGATTATCACAGAAATACAAATCTAGTAAAGAATAGACTCAGAAGAGATATCCCACTTGTCGACTACACAGAAACGGCATGGGAACAGTACACCGATTTTAATAAAGGATTCTTTTTCTTTTTAGGCCCTGTCCAAAATAGTAAACTAATACGCAGATTAACTAGAACACTTGAAGCAGTAGTGAATGAAACTGCCTCCGCCCTAGGTAACTTAACAGAGGAGCAGTCCGCCATGCGGGTTGTTGTCCTTCAGAATCGTCTTGTTATTGACGTCATCTTGGCAGATAGAGGTGGAGCCTGTAAGGTCATTGGGTCAAGTTGCTGTGTTTTCATTCCACAAAACGCGCCATCTGTATATCAAGCTATTACACGTCTCCATAAAATTGCAAATCAGATACATCAGAATCCAGGCACCTGGACTTGGTCCGGTTGGTTCTGGACAACGTTAACCGCTTGGGAATGGAAGATCCTATCCTTCCTAGGCATTGGCCTAGTCCTAGTATTCAGTTGCTGCCTGTGCTTGCAGTGTGGGCCAGCGATTTGTGGACTGTGTGCCACTTCATGTATTGAACATTCCAGTTTCCTTTCAAGACGTAAAAGAAAGAAAGAAGAGCAAATGATGTTACAAGAACAAACTGATCGATTCATGAGGATCGATATATCATGAAGGGTCCGTAGGGAACAAGTAGGGAATGAGGAAATATAAATTCTATGGTCAAGTTGTGTTCCCTAGCGTGTACCCCACCGTCTCCATGTACCAGCTTAAAGTGCATGTAACTTCCCTCCTGTGCCAGCTATGAAGACGCAAATACATTTGCGTCCAACGTTAACATGTCCTCTTTCAGATCCACCCTGAATGGATTGAATAGTCCGTTCCTAAGTATGCTATGCCAACGTCTTTTCGTAGTGTACCTTATACGTTTGTCAGCTCTGGCAAAGTAGGCCCTGAATTTCTGCCATCGAGCCTTTTTTCTGGCTTCTGACTCTGAAAGCCTCAGCCCAGGCTGCCTCTGTACCCGTGAACTCTGACTTACTCCCAGCGCGGCCCGCCGCGCTTAGCTCAGCCTTAGCTCAGCCTGCTGAATAAGGCAAACTGGGACACATTTGAACTATACGACCAGGGAAAGATCGCCAAAACACTAGCTGTACTTAGACCGAACAACCACTATCAAGACCCGTTACCGGCAAAATGTGTAAGAGAAATCAACCACACTCTAGTTCCGATCTGGACTGAGATAATAAATGCCTCACTTGCACAAGGGACCCTCCCTGACTGCCTAAAAACAGGGCAGGTAGTTCCCATCATCAAAAAACCGACAGCGGATGCAACAGACCCGAATAACTATCGACCAGTGACCAACATCCCTTTACTCGCCAAACTTATTGAGAAATGCGTGCAGGGCCAATTGAGTCAACACATCGCTAAGTTCTCATTACTTGATGACTGCCAATCAGGTTTCAGAACAGGGCACAGTACTGAAACCGCGATCCTACATATTGTTGATGACGCCCTACAAGCCCTTGACCAAAATCATGCGTGTCTACTGATCCTTCTAGACTTGTCATCTGCATTTGACACAGTAAATCATGAGATCCTGATGACCAGGCTACAAGACAGGATGGGTTTATCGGGAAACGTACTGAAATGGTTTAACTCCTTCCTGCAGAACAGGACTCAGCTATTCCTGGTCAACCAAGCAATCTCCTCCCCATGCCCTAACGCAATGGGTGTACCACAAGGCTCAACATTATCCCCAGATCTTTTCAACTTATATGTAGAACCCCTCACGGAGATTCTTCGAAAATCACAGATCTCCTACCATATGTATGCAGATGACACGCAAATATATATGAAGATCACCTGCAGTGACGACATGGACCTACTGAATGCAACTCTAAAGAAAGCGCTGCAATGGCTAACAACCAACCATCTGAAACTTAATGCCAACAAAACAGAATTCCTGTTAATCTCACCGACAAGGAGTCAACCAGAGGTAAAGGAATGGGCTAAATTGGTGACTGCGCTCAACTGCACTCCGACCCTAGTTAACTCAGCCAAATCACTAGGAATTACATTAGATGAGAACCTCGACATGAAAGAACACATCAACTCAATGGCTAAGAGCGCCCGCTTCCACTTGAACTATCTAAGAAAACTGAAACCCTTTATCTCAGAAGCGGATCTAAAACTTGCCATCCAATCGCTAGTTATTTCAAGGATCGAATATGGCTGCACCACGTTAGCTGGCCTACCGAAAACATCGACGGCACCATTAAAGGCCTGTCTCAACGCAGCGGCAAGACTCATCACGGGAACCAGGAAATTTGACCACATATCTCCTCACCTGAAGGCACTAAACTGGCTACCTTATGAAGCTAGAATCAAAATGAAGATAGCCTGTATTTCCCACAAAGCGATCCACTTCAACACGCCTAGATATCTAGCCAAGAAAATTAAACTATCGGGAGGTAACAGACCAACCAGAAGCGCTAAAGAGTTGCTATTGAAGCCGGCCTTCTTCCGAAAGAAAAAGACATATGACCGAGCATTCTCCGGAGCCGCCCCCAGAGTCTGGAACTCAATCCCTCCTAACATCAGGAAGATTAAAAACACTGCAACATTTAAACGGGAACTGAAGAACCACATGATGAGTATATACCCTACATAAAGATCCCTACAGACTACTGGTGTGAACATTTATGCCAAAAGAGGATCAGACTCATCTTGAATAATCTGAAGATCGACAAGACAAAGGACTGATTACCGCGCAAACACCGGCTGTACACCTTTACTGCTACCTCATATTTATATGATCTCTACACTGTATCTCCCACCTGAAAGATACTACCTATACCTTACTTTGTTTATCTTTACGATCCTCGCTACTATCTAAACTATCTCTACTCTCAGTGCTAACTACCTAGATAATTGTACTTAGAATACTATGTAACCCTACCTCACCGAGCCGAATATTTGACTATGACTCAAGCTTTACGTTATGCACCTCTTAATGCTAATGGCACAGGCGCTAAGAATTTATTTATCTAAATCGCCCTAGATAGTATATCACCATCTACCTCACCTGTTTTGTTTTGTTGTTATAATTGTGACTATAATGTCAATCTGTAATCGTCTATGTTAAGCGCTCTGATACCCACGGGTCTTGTTCGCGCTATATAAAACACTATAAATAAATAAATAAATAAATAAATACAACCTTCGGGTTATCTGTTCTGCTCCTCGAAAATACATCCCTGCCTACTAGTTCAAGTAAACATTCCCCAGCTGCAGAGCCAAAGGGCCGGCCTGTCTCCATGCAAGTAATTCATAGCCTCTGTTACCATGCTCCCCTGGAAGGCCCATGCCCCCACGCTTCTTTTGCAGACACTCAGGCGCTTATACACGCACTCACAGTCAGTATAGAATAGCTTCTGCCCCAGAGACCTTTCCCGTCCAGATAATATGGTTCCCAAACATCAGATATCAGATATGATAGAAGTACGAGTTGATCTGACATGCCAGACTTCTGTCTCTTTCCGTCAGTGTAAATGTCAAGCCCCCTGCACCCTCCAGTTTCACGTCATGCAGCTGCGCGCGCATCCCAGCTTCCGATTTCTGCTGACATTGCAACATTTCTGTTTGGTGCCACCCCTTGTGACACCTACCTGTGACGTTTCTAGCACACACCTCTAGTTCACGCCTAGTCCACGCCTTCTGATTACGTACTAGTAACACGTGGATACTGTTATCTTGTCTTCTCTCAGCTGTGACGCCTACTGCATTGCTTTCTATGATGTAAATTAAGTATATAAGCTATGTACTGTTAATAAAATATAGCGCTCTATCCCTTCTTCCACCCCTGTGGTGGGAAGAACATGATATCCAGGTCTTGACCATTCCTTTTTAAGGAATAAAACCCCTAAGAACTCTAACACCACGGACTCTGTTTCTTTCTTTCCGATTTGAGTTATTATTGATTAAGTACTTACCTGCATAGAAATTAAGACGGTAAATTATATATTTACGACAATACAACAGCCTTCCTGAAACCACCACCACCATTTGATACTGCCAAAAGGCAAAATATTGGAGACAGATGTAATGCTTGGATAGAGAAATATGATGATTTATTTGATACGCCAGGAGAAACAGATAACAAGGAGATTATCAAATACCTTAAGAATCATGCTGGTGATGGTGTAAAAGAAGTCATAAAGAAAATCCTGCGAGCTGGCAAAGTTACATACTGTCAAATCAAAGAAGCCTTGAATCTCAAGTACAATCCAATTCCGATGCTGAAACCATAGACAAATTTGTTGGGAGACTGGATATGCCCATCAATCACAGTAATTTTAATTAATTTAATGATGGTGAAGCTATACGTATCAGCGTTATTGACGGATACCTGTCAGAGTCATTCAGACAATGAATGTTGTGAGAAACTTCAAACCTGGAGAAAGTTCTCATAGCTGCCAGAGCTGAAGAGTGCGCTGATTGCCAAGCTGCTGACATGAAGGACGGAGGTGCCCAAAGAGAGTCAGTAATGAACATGAAAAGTAAGGCAATACACAAGGCTGAAGGACACAGAGTGATGTCTCCACAGAAAGAAAGTGCTTCAGGAACGGATTTTCTTTTTAATAAAAAAGGTAAATGCCCCGCCATTGGACAGATTTGCAAAGGCTATGGAAAGGAGAACAAATTTGTAATGGTGCAAAGATAAAATGGCCACCTGAACGTTCCTGAAGCGACGTTCAACTAATGCCCGTATATCCAAGCAACACTACCAATTGAAGCAAATCATCAGCAAACAAAGTCATATAAATCATAGTCAAAAAGTTCTTCAGCACCAATATCAAGTGAATGTAAAGAAGATGGTCATGCAATGTTGATGTTTATCTCAGAAATGCGTGCACATGTTGTATGAGCCACATGTTAAGAAAAATACAGGTCAAAGAAAATGTAACAGGAAAAAGCCCCAAAGTAATTCAAACATTGTCAGAAGATTACACTAAAAGTAAACATTTGCTCAATATCTTTTATTATAAACAGTGGTGCCTTGATAAACATTATGCTTCTGGAGAAAAACAATGAACGACCTCCATTGCCGTGACTTAAGCCATCGAAAATGATAGTGTATACATGGGCTGCATCGTGAAAGGCAAGGTTAATTTGTAACAGCGATGAAATGCAAGAAAACAAAATTACCAGCGTCCATTCATTTACTTCGACGTATGGCGTCATGTGCCTGTTTGCTGAGCTTCAGCACAGCTGCTGATATGGGATTGACATCAGTGAACTATAACATACATGCTCATCACAAAATAGTATGTCAGTTCCCTTCGTTGTTCTTTTGCTAGGAAATTTAGAAACTAAAAAAGTCCAAATACACATTAATGAGGATGTTCATCCTGTTGCTCAAAGACACAGACAAATTTCATTTCATTTACAGGAAGCTGTTGAAAAAGAACCTGAATCATTATTCAAACATGATATCATTCAGCATTCCACTGGTCCAATACCATTGGTTTCTCCCATAGTGGTAGTGCCCAAAAAGGACAGTGAAGGAGCTTTATGCCTCTGGGCTGATATGTGTCAACCCAACAAGGCAATTGAAAGAGAACGACATGCAGGTCCGCACAGTGCTGACCTGATAACACAATTGAATGGTGTGAAGGTCTTCTCATGTCATTTTACAACCTTTTCTTCACATATTGCTCTGTTCTGATATAAAAGACTACGTTTCAGTGTCATCAGCTGCAAGCTTTTTTCAAGATGTCATACAACCTGCCATAAATGATTTCTATTATAGAGATTACATATTGGTTTTCACAGCTACACAGAAGTAGCATAATAAAGCTTCATACAAGTGTGTTGTTTACTTTTTGATGCAGTTTTAACTTTGAATGATGAAAAATTTTAGTTCTGTAAGACGAAGATAACATTCTTTGGCCATATCTTTTCTGATAGGGGGGTGGCACCCGATCTAGCTAAATTGCAAGCATTGTCACCTGCCAGTCACCCACAAGATGTTTCTATGTTATGTTCATTAGAATTTGCCACATAAGTGCTCAGTTGAATGACGTGTCGGAAAGGAATGTTTCATTTCATTGGTCACTTAAATGGAAGCAAAGGTTCAAGAAAATTAAACAAGCTATCAAGAGCGCTGCTGAAATGACATACTTTGATCCAATACAGAGGTTGTTGTTGATGCTAGCCCAGTCGGCTTATGCGCAATCCTTTTACAGTACAGTAGACACCCAAATGCTCAACAGGCAACATATTGTGGCATATGCAAGCAGATATTTGTCCCAAACTGAACATGCTTATTCACAACTTATTCCTGGAAGAATAAATAACTAATCATCAGTCGACGACTCCACCCTCTGGTAACACCTGCCATACCTCATTGCGAGCAAAAGCGCGGAGATACCCCGTATGGGGTCGATTCTTGCGCTATACAAGAAATAAAAAATAAAAAATAAAATAAACAACATGAGAAAGAAAGTTTAGCAGTGGTGTGGGCTGCTCAACATACCCACATATTCTTATATGGGAAGCGTGTTAGGCTTGTGGCGGATCTTCAAACATTGTTGACCATCTTTGACGAACCAAAGGCCAAGATGCTGCCTCACATTGAATGTTGGGATCTATGATTACAAGAATACAACTGCACAATCATGCACCATCCAGGGAAAGTTCAAAACACTGCGGTCTACTTCTCAAGAGTGCCTCTACAGTGCCTTGGTAGCTCTTCCTAAATGACAAAAGTCTAAATAAATTTCATTGGGAAATCAAGCACACCAGCTGCCCTTTCTTTGAAATACATTTTTACTACCATGAGCCAAGATAGTGACATGTTAAGACTAATGGCCATTATTTCACATCAGTCTTGGAACCAGTACACTCGACCTCTTACCAGTGACAGTGAATACCAGAAGTTTGCAAATGTTAAAGATGAACTGTCATTTAATCAATAAGGCATTATCCTGAGAAATTCAAAAATCTTTTATTAATTCAGCATTCCATCCATCATCTGTTCTTTTTACATTTGTCGCCCTAAGTGGGGAGGGTATGCCCAGATATGTGTCCCGTATGCCCTACACCATCACATTCAAGCTAGCCTGGCTGATGAGGGGTGTTACCCTGAAACCGGTCCCAGGATGCTTGTTTATGGTCCAGAGAAGAACTTGCCTGGCAGTTTGGCCTGGACTGTTCCCATGGGGAAAAGGGTCAAAACTGATTTGCATATGGCTGGATCTAAACTGGATTCGCGTGGTGTGCAAAAAAACTATGGATTTAACCCAGATCTGTGACTTGGGGTGAACGATTGATTAATTCAGCATTCTGTCCATCATCTGTTCTTTTTGTATCAAGAATTGTTATGCCATAGAGTCTGCAACAACAGATAATTGAAGTAGCCCATGAAGGACATAGTGGAATTGTTGCCACAAAACAAGCTCTCCAAGATCAAGTCTGTTTCCTTATCTCGATGAGAGAGTTGAAGAGAATTGAAGGACTGTCATCTACGCAACTACTTTTCATTGAAAAACACTCAACACACCTTAAACATATCAAAGTTATCAAAGCATGTCCGAAAATAAATGTTGTTGACTCCTTCTTTCCTCTTCACAATGGACATCAACTAATGGTGATTGTTGATGAATACTCCCATTTCCCATTGATAGATCTCTCATCTATCACTCAAGAAAGAATCATCGAGAGATTAGACAGCATCTTCGCAACATGGGGTGTTCCTGCGATCTTAAAATCTGGCAATAGCCCAGCCTTCAACAGCTGAAAATTCAGCGGCTTTCTTAGTCATCTTAATGTGAAGCATCGGAAGAGCACACCTCTTTGTATACTGGCCAATGGCCTTGTTGTATTTAATGAGCACCCTTAAGAAAGCTGTTCAGTATGCTGTATTTGAAAAGCTCAAACTTAAAACTGCTTTGAATTCTAGTCTTCCAGCTTACCGGTCGACCCCTCACTTGACCACAGGTGAAAGCCCTGCCACTTTGATGTTTGAGAGAGCCATGATGACCAAGTTACCTCATTGGACCAACAGATGACCAAGTACTGAGGCAGGAACCCATATAAAAGACTTTGGTCATAAAAGGAAAATGAAGGCTATGCTGACAAGCGCCAACCGTACTGGGAACCAAAACCGGTCCTGGCAAAGTGCTTGGCAGCCCCCCCGGGGGGTTAGGGGTGCCGTCGAGCTCTTTGCCAGGGCCAGTTTTCGGCCGATTTTTGTTACATGCTGCAAAAACGGCCCTGTAACAAAAACGGCCCCCAGGAGCTCAAAACCGGCCCCCACCCGTGCGGCGCACAGGGGGTTTGCGCGATGCCCGCTACGGCCAGTCCGGCCCTGGCACCAACAAGCAAAATACTTTACTTTCAGGTGCTTGTCTGTCAGTGTAGAAAATGATAATCTGATGCTCCCTTCGATACTGAGCCATTTCATATTGTGACCAGCAAAGGAAGCATGGTGACTGCCCAACGTCCAGGGAAGTCCAGTAGGCGAGATTTCTCGCATTACTGCATGTTGCTATATTGCCAGCACAGATCACAGACACTTCTACTTCTTGCCATAGTTTCCAAAGATGTGATTGGGGCATGTGATCAGAGCGCCACAAAGATTTATTGAGGATCTATGATTGCATTTTATATTTGTAAAAAACTTAGCGCCTTATTTATGAGAAGTGACGCATCACTGCGTGAAAGCAGCGATCCAGCACTTCTCAGTGCGCCCTCCTTGCGACATGATTGATGCTTTATATTTACTGTATGGCGCATCATGTCGCAAGGAGTCACATATACGCCAGTATTTCTGACGTATCTGTATGGCGCAAAAGTGACTCATTGCTGGAGCGTGTCACAAAAGTGATGCAACTCCAGCAATGTGTCCTTTCACATGGGGCAAGCCCCATGTGAAAGGGCCTGCGTCAGTCTTACTCCTACTGCGAGGCAGGCGTAAGATATTGACACATTTGCGTCCTAGAAGTGGCGCAGTGAAATCTTATAGATTTCACTGCGTCACTTCTATGACTCTTTCTTGCGTCAGAACGCCCCCCTGCATACATTATACCAGGCGCAGGTATAAAGTGGCGCAGGGGTTTACAAAGTGACGCATCTACCTAGATGCGTCACTTTGTAAATATGGTGCAACAAGGCAAATTTTTGACGTCCCTGGTGCATCACAAAAAGTGACGCACCCGTGGCGTAAAAGTGACGCATGGCCTCACAAATAAGGCCCTTAATTTTTTTATTTAAAAGATGGGGAGATGTAGTGCCGTTTGAGCAACCAATGATAGAACCCTTTTAGTTCCTGATGGACTCCATGGAACTGTGATGTAAGTGTTTGGGAGCGTAGTGAAGTGAATGCAGGTTTAGTATGTTGAGCTCGCAATTACATGCATATAAATAAAGACGTGTAACATCAATCTCCCTGTGTGGCGTAGTCATTGGCGGGTGTCTGGGCTGTGAAAAACAGTACAAGGGGCATGGACTCAGACACTTAAGGAAAGGGAGGACAGTCAGAGGCAGCAAATGTATCATGCTGGGCATGCAGGCAAGGCAGTGACAGCACAATGGACCATGGAGGGTGAAGAAAGTGGGGCAGGGGCAACAAACCAACCATGCAGACCAGACAAGAGAGTCTGTGGCAATACAACAGACCATTGAGTGCAGAATGGAGAGGCAGTGGCAGTGCAACCATACATGCCAACAGACCTGATTCATGTAGGAGATTCCTGATGTTTTTCAGCCCAAAAGGGCGATATTGTAGCTGTCTTCAGCCTAAAAAGCGCCTCTTTTTAACTGTAAGTCAATGGGGAAAATACATTCTCCAAATTTATTTTGTAAATCTCCTTCTTACCAAGTGTAAAATGTTGACATGTATGGTACATTGGGCCACAGAGGGCAGGTAGAATGGGGTGAGGACTTGGATTTGGATAATAGAGGGCAGGAGCGAGGTGGGAAGGAGCACTAAACTGACCTGGTAGGGCAGACACCATGGGTTGCACCACAATATAAAACACAGGTAAAGCTAGAGGGAAGTGCAGCACCATGAACCATGGAAAGCAATAGGGAGAGTACAGGGCCATGCACATGGACAATAGAGGGCCGAGGGAAAAGAGTCAAGGACAAGAAGCTGACCATACCAGACAGGAGGAGTAGTTGCAACACAACAGACATTGCAGGGCTGTAGGAACAGGGTTGGGGTACACTAACGGACCATGGAAGGCAGGAGGGAGGGGATAGGAGGCTGCAACAGAGGACATGGGGCGAGAGTTCAGGACAGGAGCAGCAAGCTGACCATGTAGGGCATGGGTTCCGTGCAGACAATGCCACTCGAACCAAGATGTACCTGGCTGGTGAGCCCATGAGTAGGGGAATACCAGTCCTGGGTGGCTCTGTTCCAGTTTAGTGAGGACCAGGCTTGGCATTTTGGGGTGACTGTTCCTATTGGAGCAGGGTCAAGACTTATTTGCATATATCTCCCCAAACGAACCTGCAACACCCCCACCTCAGAAGCCTTCACTGACTCCCGGTCCAGAGGAGATGCCAGTTCAAGCTGCGGATGCACGCCTCCAAGGCCAAACACAATGCCTGACCCTCCTACATCAATCACTACCTGACCTTCCCCCAGCCGATCAGACTACTCTGATCCATATCCTTCACACACGTCCCCTGCAATCAGCGGAGCCAGAGTGGAGGTCATTCTTTCTACTTCCTCACCTCCAAGTCCTGGAACGACCACCCACTCCACCTACGAACCTCCCTAACACTAACTTACTTCAGCAAAGAACTCAGGAAGAAAGTCTAGAACTGGTTTTTCAACTAAGTCTCACCATTCCTCAGTATCTGAATACCTGCCAGGGTGATAAGCAGACCTTTACAAATATTGATTGATTTATTGATTGATATAGTTGGGTCCAAACTGAGGTGACATGATGCACAAAATAACAATGGGTTGGGATGCGACCCTGAGTGCTCACGAGTTTCTGAGATTAATTTAAACATTCCATTTGTCATTGTTTTGAATACTTATAGTGCCACCCTATGTGCGATAGGTATGCCCAGAAGTGGGTCCTGTACACACTGTATCACTGGAACCAAGCTGTACCCAGGAGAAGAGCCATTAACTAGGGCGAAACCAGGGACAGCAAGCTAAGCACGGAGGCTAAACAGGAGGGCAATGATAGGGGCACAGATTCCGGCATCGGAGGGCAAGAGAAGTGGGCAGGGATATCAAACTACGTGGAGGGCAGTAGCAGCACATCGAACCATGCAGGGCAAAAGTGAGCAGGTGCATGAACTTGGAAAACAGAGGGCAGGGAGGAGGTGGGTAGAGGCTGCAAGCTAACTGTGCAGGGAAGGGGGAAAGGGCAGGTGCAGAAAAATGGCAACAGAGGTCTGGATGAGGGAGCTAGTGTGTGGACTTGGGCAATGGAGTGCAAGGATGAAGGAGAAAGGGCAGCAAGCTTAGACTAGGGCAGCACATCGGACAATACCAGGCCAGACCCTTCATCCAGCGCCCCGCTGTGCTTTACAATGGATAGCTTATCTTACATTAGTGTTAGTGTCTCTGGCAAATAAGACCAACAGTGTCTGTCTCGTTCCTCGCTATTGTTGTCATTTCAATCATCGAAAGTAGAGAGTTGACCTTCTATAGTGTAAAAGATTGTTTTTTTTAATGATGTATTATTGTTCACCTGTACTAAGTTGGTACCGTCCTTTGAGCTACGTCACAGACTTCTCAATCTTAGCCCATAAAGGGTAGCAGTAAATTGTACATAGGAAAGAAAGATTATTGTCACTATCTTACTCTCTATCAGTCTTTTCCTGCTTTTACTACTATTATCATAAAATTGACTCAAGAACTCAGGCAAAAATTTCATGCTTAGCTATTCCCGTTACTCATTCTTACCAATTTTACTAACTGAAGTGTTTAAGCTTTCAATTTCCCCAGCAACAAAAAAAAAATCTTAGCAAAGCAGAAGATGACGAAACATCTGGACGGCCAAATCTCTCTTTGTAACAAAAGCCAAACTTTTTGGCCACACATTTAGATTACATTTTAAAATCACCCCCTCACTATTACTTATTCTTTGACGTGTGCGCCCTTTTAATGATTTAACTGTGTTCTGACACAATCGATATCTGCTGCGAGGCACTCTAGTTTGACAAGTGAACAGATGGATGTGTTTTCATTCCTCCTTTAAAGAACCGTACTTATTTTTTTAGAAGTGGGACACATACTCGGCATTCACGCATGCCATGTGTCAGGGCAAGTCAGTGCCAAAGTAAATTGGCAGGCCACTGTTGCTGTATTTACTACTTACTGTCAACCATGATACCAAAAATAAACACGGTAAAACTCCTACTGTAGGAAGCAGCACGACAGCCAGGACAAGACTGCCAATCCTGCTACTGTGAATGCTGGAAAGCCGCATTATCGAGCTCTTCGGGGACTGTACACATTACACGCGCTCTCTTTATGGCGGGCTAGAATCATTACAGCCTCTGCAGTCGGATGCCTGAAATGATAGACTACATTTTTGTAACCCTAATGAACACCGTGCTGAGGTGGAGTTTTTCTAAATCTGTTTCTTTTGCAGCATACACGTGCTGAACAAGAAAACAATGATTTACCTCCAATCGTAAAGCTTTTTGTTGTGGGACATCTTTGCATTCTGATATATTTATAGCCCCAGAATGATGGCAATCTACTTCATGCATGTAAAATGCACAGATCGGTGATGGAATATGCACCTCATCTGTCCAGTACATACATATGTGCCGATGTGATATTTAATGTATTACTTTGTTAAGTGAAGTAGCATAATTTTGGCTCCATCTTTTTATGCTTGGCTGGGCTATATATATATATATATTGGTGTACTGTGCCACATATAAGAGTACAGTATAAAATAGTTGATTGCTTTATTAAAGATTTCATTTACTGGATTATATGTAGGTTGCAGAATTAATATACAGTTAAAGAAACATGTTAAGTTAGCTAAGTTAGCATGATTATGGGCCTTAAGTTTACAGTTGTGACATTTGATACTAACGCAACACTGTTTGTCTGAATGTTTTTCTCTCTTCTGCAGATGCAGATCAAAGACATTCATTAGTTAGTGAAACGCACATTGGGGCAGATTTACAATAACTGGCGCATCCCTAGGGATGCGCCAGTTATTGTGCGCCGCAGCTCCGCCATCCATGGTGCGCCGCATTTACAATGCGGCGCACCATGGGGCAAAAACGGCACAGATGTGTGACGCATCTGTGCCGTAAAAGTGGCGCATTGCTGGAGTTGCGTCGCAAGCGCGATGCAGCTCCAGCAATGCTCTGGGGGCCCTATCTGTCCAATGCTGCTTCAAGCCTTATGCCTGCTTCAAGCAGGCGCAGGGTTTTGACGCAGCATTGGCCTAAAAGTGACTGAGTGAAATCTTGTACATTTCACTCAGCCACTTTTCAGAGAGATCGTTGCCTGGCAGAGCTGAAAAAGATGACTTGACCAGAGTGAAGCCTTCACTCACGTGCGGAGAAAATGCTATTTTGCTAAAACAAAGGCTTATTAAGCAGAACTGTTGATGGTCGACTCGTACGTGTTCTTGGAGAGAGCACCAAGGACGAAAAGTCTGGATAGCCTGCCAAGAGTAGGAAGTGAACTTTGCATTCTGATGAATGTTGCACTTTTGAGGAAGCTGGAAGGATGGTAAAATCTAAGAACAATAAGGGCTTATGATGTGCCCCGGACTTGGTCAGAAACGAAATGATCTAATGTGAACTGACGGCTTTCAGCCAATCAAAACATTGGATGACTGGAGGGAGAATTACATTTAGCTGAGATTAGTGAGTTAGAATGGTATAAAAACTGGCCCCTTGACAAGAGAGTGCTCCTCACTTTCCGATTCCCGAGAGACGTGACTTGCTGATGGACTTCTTGCTCACGTAAGGATAATAGGGTTTAAGGACTTTACATTTTCCCCTCCTAGGTGAAGCGAGTCAGTTAGGGAAATAGCTTTAGGAAATGAAAAATGTTTTGAATTTTATTCATGTTTCCGAGATGTTTTGAATTGACAGTTCAATGTGCCTTACTTTAATAAAAGCTGCTAATCTGCTATTTGCTAATAAATAAAGTTACTTAATAAAATGCTCTTTCTTCGAATAATAAATTAGATTTTGAAATGACAAGCTGGTCTTGATTATTTAAAGTCTAGTTACCATCAGTTAATCTATCGACCTAAGTGACTTAATTAAATGTTTCCGTTATATTTCTATGATTATGATGTTGATAAACTGCAGTTGTATATAAAGTGTATATAGTTTATAAATAGGTTTTGATTAATTAGGTCACATGATTCGGTTGCCAAAAATCTGCCTCGGATTCTTATGGGCCTTGTGAGAGTTTATGATTAATGGTGAGTATTGTGGTGTTGGGTAGTGTTGATGAGACAGAATTTCTATAGGGGCGCTGGATCAAGTGCAATCCCCGTGCAGTTCCTGTAACCAGTAGCTTCTTTCTCCCCATCTGCTGCTCTGATCGGTGCCTGACCTTTTATACACACAAGAGGCATGTGAACTCGCAAAAAAAAAACCCTCCCGTTTGCCACCCCACACACACAACGGTGTGCACTGTATTCCCGCTCTTTACCTACTATGATGGACAGCTCACTCGAGTGACCCCGGCGCCCTTCGGCGCAATGGCAAAGGTAATCAGCCCCCAAAAATCGTGCGCTTTGTCGAGGCTGGGCAGATGTTATTTCTTCCCATATCTACAGTAGAAAATTAGCTATGATGCTTGATGGAGGCCTTTGCATCCTTGACTTTCACGAGTGCAATCCCCGTGCAGTTCCAGTAACCAGTAGCTTCTTTCTCCCCATCTGCTGCTCTGATCGGTGCCTGACCTTTTATACACACAAGAGGCATGTGAACTCGCATAGAATGCCCCACCCCATTTGCCCCCCCACACACTAGCGGTGTGCACCGTCTTCCAGCCCTTTACCCACTATGATGGACAGCTCACCCAAGGGACCCCGGCACCTTTCGGCGCGATGGCAAAGTTAATCAGCCCCAAAAAATCGTGCGCTTTGTCGAGGCTGGGCAGGTGTGCTTTCTCCCCACATCTACAGTGGAAAATTAGCTATGATGCTTGATGGAGGTCTTTACATCCTTGACTTTCATGGGTGCAATCCCCGTGCAGTTTCCGTAACCAGTAGCTTCCTTCTCCCCATCTGTTGCTCAGATCGGTGCTTGACCTTTTATACACTCAAGAGGCATGTGAACTCGCAAAGAAACCCCCCCCGTTTGCCCCCCCACACATACACTAGCGGTGTGCACCGTCTTCCCGCCGTTTACCCACTATGATGGATAGCTCACTCGAGGGACCCTGGCGCCCTTTGGCGGGATGGCAAAGTAAATCAGCCCCAAAAAATTGTGCGCTTTGTCGAGGCTGGGCAGGTGGGCTTTCTCCCAATATCTACAGTAGAAAATTAGCTATGATGCTGGATGAAGGCCTTTGCATCCTTGACTTTCATGAGTGCAATCACCGTGCAGTTCCTGTAACCAGTAGTTTCTTTCTCCCCATCTGCTGCTCTGATCGGTGCCTGACCTTTTATACACACAAGAGGCATGTGAACTCGTAAAGAAGCCCCCCCCGTTTGCCCCCCCCACACACTAGCGGTGTGCACCGTCTTCCCGCCCTTTACCCACTATGATGTACATCTCACTCGAGGGACCCCGGCGCCCTTCGGCGCAATGGCAAAGGTAATCAGCCCCCAAAAATCGTGTGCTTTGTCGAGACTGGGCAGGTGTGCTTTCTCCCCATATCTACAGTCAGAAATTAGCTATGATGCTTTATGGAGGCCTTTGCATCCTTGACTTTCACGAGTGCAAACCCCGTGCAGTTCCTGTAACCAGTAGCTTCTTTCTCCCCATCTGCTGCTCTGATCGGTGCCTGACCTTTTATACACACAAGAGGCACGTGAACTCGCAAAGAATGCCCCCCCCATTTGCCCCCCCATACACTAGCGGTGTGCACTGTCTTCCCGCCCTTTAACCACTATGATGGACAGCTCACTTGATGGAACACCGGCGCCCTTCAGCGCGATGGCCAAAGTTAATCAGCCCCAAAAAATCATGTGCTTTGTCAAGGCTGGGCAGGTGTGCTTTATCTCCATATCTACAATGGAAAATTAGCTATGATGCTTGATGGAGGCCTTCGCATCCTTGACTTTCACGAGTGCAATCCCCATGTAGTTGCTGTAACCAGTAGCTTCTTTCTCCCCATCTGCTGCTCAGATCGGTGCCTGAACTTTTATACACACAAGGGGCATGTGAACTCGCAAAGAAGCCCCCCCGTTTGCCCCCCCACATACTGGCGGTGTGCACCATCTTCCCGCCCTTTACCCACTATGATGTACATCTCACTCGAGGGACCCCGGCGCCCTTCGGCGCCATGGCAAAAGTAATCAGCCCCCAAAAATCGTGCGCTTTGTCGAGGCTGGGCAGATGTGCTTTCTCCCCATATCTACAGTCGAAAATTAGCTATGATGCTTGATGGAGGCCTTTGCATCCTTGACTTTCACAAGTGCAATCCCCGTGCAGTTCCAGAAACCAGTAGCTTCTTTCTCCCCATCTGCTGCTCTGATCGGTGCCTGACCTTTTATACACACAAGAGGCATGTGAACTCGCATAGAATGCCCCACCCCATTTGCCCCCCCACACACTAGCGGTGTGCACCGTCTTCCAGCCCTTTACCCACTATGATGGACAGCTCGCTCGAGGGACACCGGCGCCTTTCGGCGCGATGGCAAAGTTAATCAGCCCCAAAAAATCGTGCGCTTTGTCGAGGCTAGGCAGGTGTGCTTTCTCCCCATATCTACAGTGGGAAATTAGCTATGATGCTTGATGGAGGCCTTAGCATCCTTGACTTTCACGGGTGCAATCCCCGTGCAGTTTCCGTAACCAGTAGCTTCCTTCTCCCCATCTGCTGCTCAGATCGGTGCTTGACCTTTTATACACTCAAGAGGCATGTGAACTCGCAAAGAAGCCCCCCCCGTTTGCCCCCCCCACACACTAGCGGTGTGCACCGTCTTCCCGCCGTTTACCCACTATGATGGACAGCTCACTCGAGGGACCCTGGCGGCCTTTGACACGATGGCAAAGTAAATCAGCCCCAAAAAATCGTGCGCTTTGTTGAGGCTGGGCAGGTGTGCTTTCTCCCCATATCTACAGTAGAAAATTAGCTATGATGCTGGATGAAGGCCTTTGCATCCTTGACATTCATGAGTGCAATCACCGTGCAGTTCCTGTAACCAGTAGTTTCTTTCTCCCCATCTGCTGCTCTGATCAGTGCCTGACCATTTATACACACAAGAGGCATGTGAACTCGCAAAGAAGCCCCCCCCGTTTGCCCCCCCACACACTAGCGGTGTGCACCGTCTTCCCGCCCTTTACCCACTATGATGTACATCTCACTCGAGGGACCCCGGCGCCCTTCGGCGCAATGGCAAAGGTAATCAGCCCCCAAAAATCGTGCGCTTTGTCGAGACTGGGCAGGTGTGCTTTCTCCCCATATCTACAGTCAGAAATTAGCTATGATGCTTTATGGAGGCCTTTGCATCCTTGACTTTCACTAGTGCAAACCCCGTGCAGTTCCTGTAACCAGTAGCTTCTTTCTCCGCATCTGCTGCTCTGATCGGTGCCTGACCTTTTATACACACAAGAGGCACGTGAACTCGCAAAGAATGCCCCCCCCATTTGCTCCCCCACACACTAGCGGTGTGCACTGTCTTCCCGCCCTTTAACCACTATGATGGACAGCTCACTTGATGGAACACCGGCGCCCTTCAGCGCGATGGCCAAAGTTAATCAGCCCCAAAAAATCATGTGCTTTGTCAAGGCTGGGCAGGTGTGCTTTCTCCCCATATCTACAATGGAAAATTAGCTATGATGCTTGATGGAGGCCTTCGCATCCTTGACTTTCACGAGTGCAATCCCCATGTAGTTCCTGTAACCAGTAGCTTCTTTCTCCCCATCTGCTGCTCAGATCGGTGCCTGAACTTTTATACACACAAGGGGCATGTGAACTCGCAAAGAAGCCCCCCCGTTTGCCCCCCCACATACTGGCGGTGTGCACCATCTTCCCGCCCTTTACCCACTATGATGGACATGTGAACTCGCAAAGAAGCCCCCCTCCCGTTTGCCACCCCACACACACAACGGTGTGCACTGTATTCCCGCCCTTTACCCACTATGATGGACAGCTCGCTCGAGGGACACCGGCGCCCTTCGGCGCGATGGCAAAGTTAATCAGCCCCAAAAAATCGTGCGCTTTGTCGAGGCTGGGCAGGTGTGCTTTCTCCCCATATCTACAGTGGGAAATTAGCTATGATGCTTTATGGAGGCCTTTGCATCCTTGACTTTCACGAGTGCAATCCCCGTGCCGTTTCCGTAACCAGTAGCTTCCTTCTCCCCATCTGCTGCTCAGATCGGTGCTTGACCTTTTATACACTCAAGAGGCATGTGAACTCGCAAAGAAGCCCCCCCCCCCGTTTGCCCCCCCCACACACTAGCGGTGTGCACCGTCTTCCCGCCGTTTACCCACTATGATGGACAGCTCGCTCGAGGGACACCGGCGCCCTTCGGCGCGATGGCAAAATTAATCAGCCCCCAAAAATCGTGCGCTTTGTCGAGACTGGGCAGGAGAGCTTTCTCCCCATATCTACAGTCAGAAATTAGCTATGATGCTTTATGGAGGACTTTGCATCCTTGACTTTCACGAGTGCAAACCCCGTGCAGTTCCTGTAACCAGTAGCTTCTTTCTCCCCATCTGCTGCTCTGATCGGTGCCTGACCTTTTATACACACAAGTGGCACGTGAACTTGCAGAGAATGCCCCCCCCCCCATTTGCCCCCCCACACACTAGCGGTGTGCACTGTCTTCCCGCCCTTTAACCACTATGATGGACAGCTCACTTGATGGAACACCGGCGCCCTTCAGCGCGATGGCCAAAGTTAATCAGCCCCAAAAAATCATGTGCTTTGTCAAGGCTGGGCAGGTGTGCTTTCTCCCCATATCTACAATGGAAAATTAGCTATGATGCTTGATGGAGGCCATCGCATCCTTGACTTTCACGAGTGCAATCCCCACGTAGTTCCTGTAACCAGTAGCTTCTTTCTCCCCATCTGCTGCTCAGATCGGTGCCTGAACTTTTATACACACAAGGGGCATGTGAACTCGCAAAGAAGCCCCCCCGTTTGCTCCCCCAAATACTGGCGGTGTGCACCATCTTCCCGCCCTTTACCCACTATGATGGACATGTGAACTCGCAAAGAAGCCCCCCTCCCCTTTGCCACCCCACACACACAACGGTGTGCACTGTATTCCCGCCCTTTACCTACTATGATGGACAGCTCACTCCAGGGACCCCGGCGCCCTTCGGCGCAATGGCAAAAGTAATCAGCCCCCAAAAATCGTGCGCTTTGTCGAGGCTGGGCAGATGTGCTTTCTCCCCATATCTACAGTCGAAAATTAGCTATGATGCTTGATGGAGGCCTTTGCATCCTTGACTTTCACAAGTGCAATCCCCGTGCAGTTCCAGTAACCAGTAGCTTCTTTCTCCCCATCTGCTGCTCTGATCGGTGCCTGACCTTTTATACACACAAGAGGCATGTGAACTCGCATAGAATGCCCCACCCCATTTGCCCCCCCCCACACTAGCGGTGTGCACCGTCTTCCAGCCCTTTACCCACTATGATGGACAGCTCGCTCGAGGGACACCGGCGCCCTTCGGCGGGATGGCAAAGTTAATCAGCCCCAAAAAATTGTGCGCTTTGTCGAGGCTGGGCAGGTGTGCTTTCTCCCCATATCTACAGTGGGAAATTAGCTATGATGCTTGATGGAGGCCTTAGCATCCTTGACTTTCACGGGTGCAATCCCCGTGTAGTTTCCGTAACCAGTAGCTTCCTTCTCCCCATCTGCTGCTCAGATTGGTGCTTGACCTTTTATACACTCAAGAGGCATGTGAACTCGCAAAGAAGCCCCCCCCGTTTGCCCCCCCCACACACTAGCGGTGTGCACCGTCTTCCCGCCGTTTACCCACTATGATGGACAGCTCGCTCGAGGGACACCGGCGCCCTTCGGCGCGATGGCAAAGTTAATCAGCCCCAAAAAATCGTGCGCTTTGTCGAGACTGGGCAGGTGAGCTTTCTCCCCATATCTACAGTCAGAAATTAGCTATGATGCTTTATGGAGGCCTTTGCATCCTTGACTTTCACGAGTGCAAACCCCGTGCAGTTCCTGTAACCAGTAGCTTCTTTCTCCCCATCTGCTGCTCTGATCGGTGCCTGACCTTTTATACACACAAGAGGCACGTGAACTTGCAAAGAATGCCCCCCCCCCATTTGCCCCCCCACACACTAGCGGTGTGCACTGTCTTCCCGCCCTTTAACCACTATGATGGACAGCTCACTTGATGGAACACCGGCGCCCTTCAGCGCGATGGCCAAAGTTAATCAGCCCCAAAAAATCATGTGCTTTGTCAAGGCTGGGCAGGTGTGCTTTCTCCCCATATCTACAATGGAAAATTAGCTATGATGCTTGATGGAGGCCTTCGCATCCTTGACTTTCACGAGTGCAATCCCCACGTAGTTCCTGTAACCAGTAGCTTCTTTCTCCCCATATGCTGCTCAGATCGGTGCCTGAACTTTTATACACACAAGGGGCATGTGAACTCGCAAAGAAGCCCCCCCGTTTGCCCCCCCAAATACTGGCGGTGTGCACCATCTTCCCGCCCTTTACCCACTATGATGGACATGTGAACTCGCAAAGAAGCCCCCCTCCCCTTTGCCACCCCACACACACAACGGTGTGCACTGTATTCCCGCCCTTTACCTACTATGATGGACAGCTCACTCGAGGGACCCCGGCGCCCTTCGGCGCAATGGCAAAAGTAATCAGCCCCCAAAAATCGTGCGCTTTGTCGAGGCTGGGCAGATGTGCTTTCTCCCCATATCTACAGTCGAAAATTAGCTATGATGCTTGATGGAGGCCTTTGCATCCTTGACTTTCACAAGTGCAATCCCCGTGCAGTTCCAGTAACCAGTAGCTTCTTTCTCCCCATCTGCTGCTCTGATCGGTGCCTGACCTTTTATACACACAAGAGGCATGTGAACTCGCATAGAATGCCCCACCCCATTTGCCCCCCCACACACTAGCGGTGTGCACCGTCTTCCAGCCCTTTACCCACTATGATGGACAGCTCGCTCGAGGGACACCGGCGCCCTTCGGCAGGATGGCAAAGTTAATCAGCCCCAAAAAAACGTGCGCTTTGTCGAGGCTGGGCAGGTGTGCTTTCTCCCCATATCTACAGTGGGAAATTAGCTATGATGCTTGATGGAGGCCTTAGCATCCTTGACTTTCACGGGTGCAATCCCCGTGTAGTTTCCGTAACCAGTAGCTTCCTTCTCCCCATCTGCTGCTCAGATCGGTGCTTGACCTTTTATACACTCAAGAGGCATGTGAACTCGCAAAGAAGCCCCCCCGTTTGCCCCCCCACACACACTAGCGGTGTGCACCGTCTTCCCGCCCTTTACCCACTATGATGGACAGCTCACTCGAGGGACCCTGGCGCCCTTTGACACAATGGCAAAGTAAATCAGCCCCAAAAAATCGTACGCTTCGTCGAGGCTGGGCAGGTGTGCTTTCTCCCCATATCTACAGTAGAAAATTAGCTATGATGCTGGATGAAGGCCTTTGCATCCTTGACATTCATGAGTGCAATCACCGTGCAGTTCCTGTAACCAGTAGTTTCTTTCTCCCCATCTGCTGCTCTGATCAGTGCCTGACCTTCTATACACACAAGAGGCATGTGAACTCGCAAAGAAGCCCCCCCCCCCGTTTGCCCCCCCCACACACTAGCGGTGTGCACCGTCTTCCCACCCTTTACCCACTATGATGGACAGCTCAGTAGAGGGACCCCGGCGCCCTTCGGCGCAATGGCAAAGGTAATCAGCCCCCAAAAATCGTGCGCTTTGTCGAGGCTGGGCAGGTGTGCTTTCTCCCCATATCTACAGTCAAAAATTAGCTATGATGCTTTTTGGAGGCCTTTGCATCCTTGACTTTCACGAGTGCAATCCCCATGCAGTTCCTGTAACCAGTAGCTTCTTTCTCCCCATCTGCTGCTCTGATCGGTGCCTGACCTTTTATACACACAAGAGGCACGTGAACTCGCAAAGAATGCCCCCCCCCCCATTTCCCCCCCACACACTAGCGGTGTGCACCGTCTTCCCGCTCTTTACCCACTATGATGGACAGCTCACTTGATGGAACACCGGCGCCCTTCAGTGCGATGGCAAAGTTAATCAGCCCCAAAAACATCATGTGCTTTGTCGAGGCTGGGCAGGTGTGCTTTCTCCCCATATCTACAGTGGAAAATTAGCTATGATGCTTGATGAAGGCCTTCGCATCCTTGACTTTCACGAGTGCAATCCCCGTGCAGTTCCTGTAACCAGTAGCTTCTTTCTCCCCATCTGCTGCTCAGATCGGTGCCTGACCTTTTATACACACAAGAGGCATGTGAACTCGCAAAGAAGCCCCCCCATTTGCCCCCCCTCATACTGGCGGTGTGCACCATCTTCCCGCCCTTTACCCACTATGATGGACAGCTCACTCGAGGGACGCCGGCTCCCTTCGGCTTGATAGCAAAGTTAATCAGCCCCAAAAAATTGTGCGCTTTGTCGAGGCTGGGCAGGTGTGCTTTCTCCCCATATCTACAGTGGAAAATAAGCTATGATGTTTGATGGAGGCCTTTGCATCCTTGACTTTCACAAGTGCAATCCCCGTGCAGTTCCTGTAACCAGTAGCTTCTTTCTCCTCATCTGCTGCTCTGATCTGTGCCAGACCTTTGATACACACAAGAGGCATGTGAACTCGCAAGGAAGCCCCCCCACACACTAGCGGTGTGCAACGCCTTCACGCCCTTTACACACTATGATGGACAGCTGACTTGAGGGACGATGGCAAAGTTACACACACATGGTCACTGAAGGCAACTCTTCTGGCCCTACGCAGCTGTAGTGCTGGAAAATGATTAGCCAGTAGAAAGTACTCCAGTTAAGTATGGTGCGAAATCGCAAAAAAATCAGCGATATCGCTGAGAAATTTGCGAATTCGTGGATTTTTTGCGATTTCGTGTGAATTCGCGAACCGCTGATTCGCAAAATTCGCCCATAGCTAATGCAGATAATGTGGCTGTGGTAACACTGAATCCCTCAACTGCTATGTCAGAAATAGAACTATTGACGTCTCAGTTTGGAGCCGTTTCAGGCTATGAACTTAACACTTCTAAGACACAAATACTTGTATTAATATAACAACTTTTGTGGATCAAAGGGTAGTTAATGAGGTGACTTATTTGGAGATTAAGCTGCGGGCTTGCTTAAATGCACTAGTAGAGGTAAACTGGCAATCTCTTTTAAGAGATGTGCAGAAGCAACTGGACAGATGTGAATGTTTACATCTGTCTATATTAGGGTGATGTAACGTCTTGTCCAAAATGTTATACTTCTTGCAATCCATCCCACTCTAGATATCTCAGACTAATCTTGCACTGTTACAATCTGCGTGTGCTAGATTTGTGTGGGCACAGGGGAAATCGCGGAGAGCTATGCGGTTTATGCCCTTGCAGCGTGAACATGGTGGTTAGGCTGTCCCGGATTTTACCCTTTATTATATTGTCTGTATTTTACAGCACATGAACATTTTATTAACAGGAATAGAATCATGTAGTGTAGCAGAAGCTCCCTCCATCTATCAAATGCTGCTTGGCAGTGAAGCAAAAAAACGCTTGTTTATTAATATGGATATGAATTATTATAAGAGGACGAGGTTCAAGGTTTTTATAACGGCTTATAAAGTATGGAGGGCTGTTAAAAAACACTATAGCAGTGGGAAAATATCGGGCTATACTCCTTTAACAGCTTCTTTACTTCTCCCATCGATATTCTGGGACCGAATAGTAGATATTTGGCGAACTAAAGGGGTTAAAAAAATAGGAGATCTATATTTTAATGGGGACTTGGTGTCTTTTGGTGCGCTAAGGATGCCTGACTTCCACCTTGGGGGTGCCCAGGAGTGGACACCTCCCAGGGAAAGCCAGGATGGGTTCCACAGCGGTATTCGTACAAGCGCCTTGAAACCCTTGCGGGTGAGTAGTGCGCTATACAAGTATCAATTTACATTTTGAAATGCTAGTGGAGAGAGTTCAAATTCGACGCTCAGACTTTTTCAAATATCTGCAAGTCCGTGATTATTTGTGTAAACATCGTTGGAATACAGATCAAAACCCGGTTATTGAAGCTGTGTGGAAGAATGCCCGCATTCGTCATTTGTATTCTCTATTATTAAAATCTAAGGGCAATGATCTAGAGACTCATAATTTAAAATGGGACAACCGGCTTGGCTGTGTTGGCATTCGAATTGAGATTTCTATCGACATGGCAGGGAGATTATTTATGGCTGCTAATTTACGTGCACAACATTACAAGACGATCTTTAATTTATATTATACCCTGGTCAAATTGTTGAAATGGGGGGTCCAATGACGGGAAATGCTTTTGTTGTGGATCTGATGAGGCTGATATAGTACATATTTTGTATTCTTGTACGCATTTAAACATCTTGGGCCAGATGTAGGTAGCCAAATACCGGTCAGTAACAGCCGATTTCGGCCGTTACCGACCAGTATTTGGCTTTTGAGATGTAGGTGGGTCAGAATTTACAGAATCAGTATATTTACCGATTCGGTAAATTAACTATTTCGGTATTTTACCGAATCGGTAAATATACCGATTCTGTAAATCCATATGTAGGTGGCACAGTTTGCAGTGACACAGGCCCATAGGATTTCTTATTTTACCACCCAATCCTATTGGGTGGTAAAATACCGAATTCCTGTGTACATGCACATCTGTGCATGTACACCTATGCCATGTGACACACAAACATGCCCTTAGCCTGCATTTGGGGTGCTACAGGGTGTCAAAGTGACACCCCATTCCCCCTGCCAGGATTCGGTATTTACCGATTCTGTAAATACCGAATCTGTATTTCACATTGATTCCTATGGGCTTCAATGGGAAATACAGATTTGGTATTTACAGAATCGGTAAATACCGAATCTTGCAGAATCTGTAATTTTTTTACCTACATCTGCCTCCTTCCAATTTACCGAATCTTAAATACCGATTCGGTATGAGTCAGTATTTAGGAGTCGGTAAATCGGAATTACCTACATCTGGCTCCTTGTTTGGGTACATTGAGAAGTTTTTGGCGGAGATATTGGGTGGAACAGTACGACTTTCTAATGCTCATGTATTATTGGGGATAGATGAGGGAACGGAGAGGGACCAAACGATGTATAAATTTAGATACTTGATATTTATGGCAACCGCAGTATTAAGACGATGTATTGCCTCAATGTGACTAAAGAAGTATGTACCATCTTTTGAATTGTGGAGGGTCAGATTTTTTGCATCCTTCAATATTGAATATTGTTTATATGCCTTGAAAGGCAAACGGAAAAAGAAACTCGGTAGCGAAATTTGGGGTCCAGTTGTTACTTATATGGGTGACTAAACTCCAGGGGTTTTCATCCTTCTCTCTTCTTCTTTTTTGTAGCTTTATTTTGGTCCTCACCTGGCTGAGTTATCATGTACGGCTGACTGCTTTATTTTTCGTGATTTTTTTGTGGTTTTTTTCCTTCTTTTTTCTCTTTCTCTGTACGTTCATGGATTAACAATAAAATCATTAAAAAAAAAGAGAGAGGAACCACGAGGAGTGAGAGGTAAGGGGTTTGGGCATGGGGTGGGGGTTTATTTTCTAGGGTTTAGGGTAGTGCAGTGGTGTTTTGGTAGTGTAGGGTGTCGTGCTCGGGGTAGTGTTTTAGGGTTTAGGGTAGTGCAGTGGTGAATGGGTAGTGTAGGGGGTCGTGCTGGGGTAGTGTTTTAGGGTTTAGGGTATTGCAGTGGTGTTTGAGTAGTATAGGGGTCATGCTGGTGGTAGTGTTTAGGGTTAAGGGTAGTGCAGTGGTGTTTGTGTAGTGTAGGTGGTTGTGCTGGGGGTAGTGTTTTATTGTTTAGGGTAGTGCAGTGGTGTTCTGGTAATGTAGGGGGTCGTGCTGGGGGTAGATTTAGGGTTTAGGGTAGTGCAGTGGTGTTTGGGAAGTGTGGGGAGTCGTGCTGGGGGTAGCGTTTTAGGATTTAGGGTAGTGCAGTGGTGTTTGTGTAGTGTAGGGTTTGTGCTGGGGGTAGTGTTTTAGGGTTTATGGCAGTGCAGGGGTGTTTAGGTAGTATAGGGGGTAGTGCTAGGGTAGCGTTTTAGGGTTTTGTGTAGTGCAGTGGTGTTTGTGTAGAGTAGGGGGTAGTGCTGGGGTTAGTGTTTTAGGGTTTAGGGTAGTGCAGTGGTGTTTGTGTAGTGTAGGGGGGTTTAGGGTAGTGCAGTGGTGTTTGTGTAGTGTAGGGAGTCATGCTGGGGGTAGTGTTTTAGGGTTTAGGGTAGTGCAGTGGTGTTTGTGTAGTGTAGGGGGTAGTGTTTTAGGGTGTAGAGTAGTGTGTGGTGTTTGTGTAGTGTAGGGGTCATGCTGTTGGTAGTGTTTTAGGGTTTAGGGTAGTGCATTGGTGTTTGTGTAGTGTAGGGGGTCGTGTTTTAGGGTATAGGGTAGTGCAGTGGTGTATGGGTAGTGTAGGGGGTCATGCTGGTGTTAGTGTTTTAGGGATTAGGGTAGTGCAGTGGTGTTTGGGTAGTGTAGGGAGTCATGCTGGGGGTAGTGGTTTAGGGTTTAGGGTAGTGCAGTCATGTTTGGGTAGTGTAGGGGGTCATGCTGGGGGTAGTGTTTTAGGGTTTAGGGTAGTGCATTGGTGTGTTTGTAGTATAAGGGGTCATGCTGGGGGTAGTGTTTTAGGGTTTAGGGTAGTGCAGTGGTGTTTGGGTAGCGTAGGGGGTAGTGCTGTGGTAGGGTTTTGGGTTTACGGTACTGCAGTGGTATTTGTGTGGTGTAGGGGTCATGCTGGGGGTAGTGCTTTAGGGTTTAGGGTAGTGTAGTGTTTGTGTAGTGTAAGGGGTAGTGTTTTAGGGTTTAGGGTAGTGCAGTGGTGTTTGTGTACTGTAGGGGGTCGTGCTGGGTTCTAGTGTTTTAGGGTTTAGGGTAGTGCAGTGGTGTTTGTGTAGTGTAGGGGGTCGTGTTTTAGGTTTTAGGGTTGTGCAGTGGTGTTTGGGTAGTGTAGGGGGTCATGCTAGGGGTAGTGTTTTTAGGTTTAGGGTAGTGCAGTTGTTTGGGTAGTGAAGGGGGTCGTGCTGTGGGTAGTGTTTTAGGGTTTAGGGTAGTGCAGTTGTGTTTAGGTAGTGAAGGGGGGCGTGCTAGGGGTAGTGCTTTAGGTTGTAGGGTAGTGCAGTGGTGTTTGTGTAGTGTTGTGGGTCATGCTGGGGGTAGATTTAGGATTTAGGGTAGTGCAGTGGTGTTTGTGTAGTGTAGGGGGTCATGCTGGGGGGAGTGTTTTAGGGTTTAAGGCAGTGCAGTGGTGTTTGTGTAGTGAAGGGGTTGTGCTGGTGGTAGTGTTTTAGGGTTAGGGTAGTGCAATTATGTTTGGGTAGTGTAGGGCGTCGTGCTGGGGGTAGTGCTTTAGGGTTTAGGGAAGGGTAGTAGTGTTTGGGTAGTGGAGGGGGTAGTGTTTTAGGATTTAGGGTAGTGCACCCAACCAGCCACAATATCTGTGGACAAAGGGGATCCTGACTCTTTTGAACGCTCCGCCAATTGAATAATTTGGGTCAAGGGCCCTACCATGTCCAAGACCTATCAATTCCTTTCTTGGGATCCCTCAAATACTTGGGGAAAAATATACATAGTTTCTCATCAATTTCAGGCATGTGTGCCACCTTCCCCTTCAGTGAGGGCCTGGGGCATTCTCCCCTCATCCATTTCCTGACCTCCCTTTCAAGTGTTCGATGGATTTTCCCCAACACATACTGTGCCGACCTAGGATGATAAACTTGGGTAGGCTCGAACATGTCCCAGTGGACCCGTCCCCAACCGGGGACTGAGAGGAGTGGGACTCTGGACGCCAGGGATGCCCCGAGTTCTTATCCTCATCTGAAGAGAAATCATCCTCCGATACAGCATCGCAATTTTCTCCAGGCTCCTCCTCCTCCCGGCAGGGTGCATGTTTTAGCATTTACACACTCTTGAGTAAGGTCTCCGTAAATTGATCAAATCCTTCCAAGTGCCCCGCGTTATGCTTAACGGCCCTTTTATTCCCTATCTGGGAGCCACTGGGACCCGCCACCACCAGTTCGGGTTCACTGAACCCAGGGATACTCTTCGCCATCTTATCAACCTGATCCCTAAGAGGAGTCAGCGCCCTAGAAATAGCCAGAGAGATGGCTTGGTCCGCTACTGGAAGGAGAAGTTGGGGGGGCCATTCCTCCTCCATTTCCTGGTAGGAGGAGCAAAAATGGTCTTTTGTAGAAGGCATGATAGCAGAGGGTGTGAGCACAAAACAAATGCCCTTAAAATCCTTAAGGCTGCCCCCTCGCCGGTGCTCCAACAGCGGGGCTTTCCCCAAAGCTGTTATAAGAATAGACTGAGGCGCAATACCAATTACTACCGCCAGGTGGCGCTGGTTACTGACGTGGCAGTGTGGGAAAATCACTGCGTAACGGTGACAAATTTAGGCGAAGGTTGGTCGGGAATCAAGCGGACACTAAAGGAGTGACCAGATTCCCAAACGCGCTTAAAGACCAGTGTAAGAGCTCGACGGAGCTGCCTCGCTCGGACCAGACGCACCTGACAGGATCTTACCATGCGCAGAGCGCACAGCGTGAGAAACTGCGAGGGGGAGAACGCACTTGGGCAAGAGCCTGCTGCCCAGGGAATATGAAACAATACCAAGGCAATAATGCTAATAACGAGCATAAGAAACCGCTATACAAACAGCAACAATGTCAGACTAAGCCAAGAATGTAAGGAATGCACTTAACTGACGAGCAGTGCATACTTGCAATTTAATCTGCAGTTTGCACCATCTTCCGAAAGGAGCTGTGTTTAATGCTCCGGGGGGACACATAGATGGGCTTGGTAAACGTTATCTAGCAGTCTAGCTGCGACAGCAATCACGCTCACCGCTCCTCTTATGGGGCGGATAATGCGGCCGCGCAGTGGACGCGTGCAGCGGGCACGGAGCTAGTGCGCTGAAGTCGCGCCTATGGCAAGCCCATCTGCACCCATCCACGCCCGATTGGGAGCAGGGGCCAGGACCCCTTATCCGTTTTCTAAAGGTAAGCTTTCCTACACCTTCAATCATCTATTTGCTTATAGACAGAGCCCACATTCACCCTGTGCACACTTAATGGTGCCAATAAATACTGCTAACAAATGCCCCTATTGCCCCTTTGTATTAGTCCCACTTCCTACTACTAGCGACTCAAGCCCGGTACTGACATCGACTTTTAAAATGGCCTTCCTGAATTGTCGCTCCCTACCTAAACACACTACAGAGCTGCACTTACTACCGGAGGATCAAGATCTTGATGCCTTGTTGCTCACCGAGGTTATGATGAGTTTTTGGACCCACCTAATCGGGCACTGTTCACTTAGCGCTCCGCGCCTTAATTATACTTTGCACACTTTTTCAGTTTTTTCACTGATATTTATTTATGTTCATTTTTTTGATAAGTTTCATTCACTCATGAATTATTCTCACTTCTCATGATACAAACTTATAGTTCATTTCATCTGTATTACAAACATTTATATCAACCTTATGTTTTCATTACTTGGTTTCATATACATTTTCAACACAATAAGCGGTACGCAAAAATTTTTTAACATGTGAGCCCAATGCATTTCGGCGCCTCTACGGTGCCTTCATCAGGGGCAGCTCTGAAAATGAAGCATATAAACATAGTATGAGATTCTTTGTGCTGTAAAGTTCATGGGGGATATGTAGCTAAATTCTGTGTAAATGTCCTACCTGTTATTCATCATAAAGGAAATTATTTAGAACCACCATTCAATGAACTCTTTGCGTAGACACTGTGGACAATAATGAATAACCTGTGTTGGTTAAAAAATTATGATTGTAATTAGGTATTGGAAGAGAGGACTTGTAAAAACATACCTGTATGTATTGATATGAATACACTGTAGAGAGAAAGTAATTTGTATCAGTATTACTTGTCACTATATTTTATGTGTGACTTTCTCAGATGATAGGTCCTAGGACCCTTACCTTATCTTCACCAAAAATATGACTTGTCTGGTGAAAGAAAACACAATTACTAGACTGTTTTTAGGCTATGTGTCGACACTATTGATGTGCTCCGAGAGAATAAGTAAGAGCATTTAAAGGTTTAAGGACCCTTACCTTGTCTTCAATAAAGTTATGATTCTTTCTAGTAGAAAAAAACGCAATTACTGGACTGTTTACGAACAGTCTAACGGGGTAGTCGATGTGCTCAATGGAAACTATTTTAAGCCTACCTGATGCGCCAAGGTTTCCACCAAAATTGGGGTTCTGCTTGCTGGTCGTTTTCCTTCACGCTGTGCCGGAAAAACGCCATATAAACCTCCGCGTACTCCGCCAGGAAGCGAAGTTTGTAAACATGAATAAAGGACTTAATGTTAGTGCTGTGGTTATCTTGTTCAGATTTTTGGGCGCCATATTTGAGTGTATATCTCGCTAACTAATCCAACTCGATCATTTACTTAATAGGTGATTAAGACTGAAATACTGGGGATATATCACTATCCATATAAATCCCACGAATCCCGCCGGAGAGCGGAGTTTGTGAACCCAGAAAAGGGACTTAATGTTGATACTGTTATCGTCCCGTTAGAACTATAGGTCCCCTGCTTACATGAGTATGTATCTCATCAGTGAGACTGGCTATATTATTTACTGGGTGTATTAATACAGTCAAGGGTATGAAAAATGTGTCAATATCAATATCTTAAATTTAGGACTTATTATCAAGATCCGGACTCTATCGAGTATTGTTAATGGTACTACCCCACAAATGTGTGTCCCGTAATTCTGGTATCCTAAGTGATACGCTAAACGAAAAATATTTCCTAAACGAAAAATATTAACATTTCCTAAACTCGCGGTTTACAAAAACTCACTGAATTCCTGATGGCTGACTCTCTGTCAACTACAAACGTGAGATGATATCTTTAACTGTTATTCAAAAGTATAATAAATTACAGGAACCATTTATTATACTTTTGAATAACAGTTAAAGATATCATCTCACGTTTGTAGTTGACAGAGAGTCAGCCATCAGGAATTCAGTGAGTTTTTGAAAACCGCGAGTTTAGGAAATGTTAATATTTTTCGTTTAGGAAATATTTTTCGTTTAGCGTATCACTTAGGATACCAGAATTACGGGACACACATTTGTGGGGTAGTACCATTAACAATACTCGATAGAGTCCGGATCTTGATAATAAGTCCTAAATTTAAGATATTGATATTGACACATTTTTCATACCCTTGACTGTATTAATACACCCAGTAAATAATATAGCCAGTCTCACTGACGAGATACATACTCATGTAAGCAGGGGACCTATAGTTCTAACGGGACGATAACAGTATCAACATTAAGTCCCTTTTCTGGGTTCACAAACTCCGCTCTCCGGCGGGATTCGTGGGATTTATATGGATAGTGATATATCCCCAGTATTTCAGTCTTAATCACCTATTAAGTAAATGATCGAGTTGGATTAGTTAGCGAGATATACACTCAAATATGGCGCCCAAAAATCTGAACAAGATAACCACAGCACTAACATTAAGTCCTTTATTCATGTTTACAAACTCCGCTTCCTGGCGGAGTACGCGGAGGTTTACATGGCGTTTTTCCGGCACAGCGTGAAGGAAAACGACCAGCAAGCAGAACCCCAATTTTGGTGGAAACCTTGGCGCATCAGGTAGGCTTAAAATAGTTTCCATTGAGCACATCGACTACCCCGTTAGACTGTTCGTAAACAGTCCAGTAATTGCATTTTTTTCTACTAGAAAGAATCATAACTTTATTGAAGACAAGGTAAGGGTCCTTAAACCTTTATATGCTCTTACTTATTCTCTCGGAGCACATCAATAGTGTCGACACATAGCCTAAAAACAGTCTAGTAATTGTGTTTTCTTTCACCAGACAAGTCATATTTTTGGTGAAGATAAGGTAAGGGTCCTAGGACCTATCATCTGAGAAAGTCACACATAAAATATAGTGACAAGTAATACTGATACAAATTACTTTCTCTCTACAGTGTATTCATATCAATACATGCAGGTATGTTTTTACAAGTCCTCTCTTCCAATACCTAATTAGAATCATAATTTTATAACCAACACAGGTTATTCATTATTGTCCACAGTGTCTACGCAAAGAGTTCATTGAATGGTGGTTCTAAATAATTTCCTTTATGATGAATAACAGGTAGGACATTTACACAGAATTTAGCTACATATCCCCCATGAACTTTACAGCACAAAGAATCTCATACTATGTTTATATGCTTCATTTTCAGAGCTGCCCCTGATGAAGGCACCGTAGAGGCGCCGAAATGCATTGGGCTCACATGTTAAAAAAAATTTGCGTACCGCTTATTGTGTTGAAAATGTATATGAAACCAAGTAATGAAAACATAAGGTTGATATAAATGTTTGTAATACAGATGAAATGAACTATAAGTTTGTATCATGAGAAGTGAGAATAATTCATGAGTGAATGAAACTTATCAAAAAAATGAACATAAATAAATATCAGCGAAAAAACTGAAAAAGTGTGCAAAGTATAATTAAGGCGCGGAGCGCTAAGTGAACAGTGCCCGATTAGGTGGGTCCAAAAACTCATCATAACCACGGCTTATACCCAGGGTTGACTACCCTGAAAAATCGGAGCACCGGTGGATACATCAGAATTACCGTGAATAAGGAGTGCTCCTTACGCCCTCCACTTATCTTGTTGCTCACCGAAACATGGCTCTGACACTTCGGACCCAGCGATAGTGGAAGCTCTGCCCCCTGGCTATCTTATTCAAAGACTAGACCAAGAACTGAATAAAGAGAAATTCAACTGCCGTATGTCAGCCAATAAAATTATTGATTGTGAAAGCTGTCTATTCTCCCTTAGTTTTTCCCCCATGTACACTTTTTCTGGTGTCCTTATATATCGAACCCCAGGACACAGCAGCCATTTTATTTGAGATCTCCCGGAAAATATAATTAGATTGGTTAGCTCCTTTTCCAACTTTTCCGTATTCGGAGATCTTAATTTCCACATTGATAAGAAATCCTCCACAGATGCTGAAGCCAGGCCCCGACTGGCTGTTGCGGGCACTGGGCAATCCCCCGGTGCGACGCAAGGGTGGGGGCCAGTTTGAGGCCCCTGGGGGCCGGTTTTGCTACAGGGTCGTTTACGCAGCCTAGCTGTAAAATCGGCCCTGCAACAATATCGTCCAAAATGCGGCCCCAGCAAAGAGCTCAGACCTCCCCCTGGGGGCCGGTCAAGCACTTTGCCGGGGCCGATTTTGGTTCCCAGTCCGGCCCTGGCTGAAGCTGTAATTGACAGCCTGGATGCCTTAGCACTGAATCTTAAAGTCTCCAGCCCTACCCACCAGAAAGCTCACCTTCTTGACCCACTCTTCTCTAATATTAATAACTTGATAGTGGGGAAGCATATTCCTCTGCCTTGGTCTGACCATTTTATGATTCCCTTTGCCTGGACCCATCAGGAGGGTGTCCAGCCACGGGAAAAGATTAAAAGTTGGAGTCGAAACTGGTCCAAACTGGACATTGACTCTTGGGCATCGACTCTAGAAAAATGTAGACCCATCTTAGGCAACAATCTTGAACTAGCCAATAATAAAGTGATTCAATGGCTGGAAATGTCGCTAGATTCTCTAATCCTGAAAAAACTGATGACCAGAAAAAAAGATAGCCGTGGTGCAGAATGGTACAACTCCAAACTTAGGGAGCATAAACAAATTTTTAAACGCTTGGAAAGAAGCTGGCGAAAGGATTTCTCGGTGATCGAGAAATCGAAGTATAGAGAAGCCTTTAAAGCCTATAAGGCTGAAATCAGGTTAGCTCAAGCAGAGTACTACGGTAAGAAGATTTTCTATGCTTCCAACTCCCGTGGGAAATTTTTAAAATTGTCAAATCCCTCCTCAAGCCGTCTGAGACTCCCCTTCCTTCTGCTAACCCCTTAGGGAGGTGTAATAATTTGGCGCATTTCTTTTTCATGAAAATTTCTGAAATCTATTCTGCCTTCTTGCCTCCACCAGAACTGGTAGGCATCTCCCCCCCAGAGATCTTAGTTCAACCTCCAGTCCCTCATTAACCTGTCACTGTCCACTGGGATTGTTCCATCTCCATGGAAATGGGCCATGGTTGGAGCCCTCTTGAAGAAACCTGTCCTGGAACCGGAAATCTTAGCAAACTATCGGCCAATCTTGCTGCTACCAGGGTTTGCAAAAATCTGCAAAAAATATGTTAATTCTATATTCTACGCCTTTATGGAGAGGAATGATCGCCTGCACCCCTCTCAAACTGGGTTCCGACCACAACAAGGCACAGAAACGGCCTTGCTAGCTGTGGTTAAAGAATCTAGGAAAATTCTAAATGTTGGTGGGTCCGCAACCATTGTACTACTTGATCTCAGCGTGGCATTTGACACGGTCAACCACTAACTCCTGATTGAAAGACTTAGAGAGATTGTGGTCTCAGGCACTTTACTTAAATGGCTGGAGTCATTCCTTGGAGATAGGTTCTTTCAAGTCTTTGAGGATAGCTTTATCTCAGAGAGAATGCCTTTGTGCTGTGGGGTGCTCATCCCTGAGCCCCACGCTTTTTAATGTTTACCTGCGACTTTTGGCAGAAGTGGTCAAGCCCTTTGGGGTGAAGATCGTCTAGTACACAGATGATACTCAGCTGATTGTATCCTCCAATCAGCAGGATGAATAACAATACTGCTAGGCCAACTTTCTGGAGAGAGTATCCGCCTGGATGGACAACTCCTTCCTAAAGCTAACCAGGGCAAAAACTGGACTGATGTTTTTAGGAAAATCCACTAGCATTAATCTGTGCACTCTCTGGCCTAAATGTTTAGGTTTTATGCCCACACCCAAAAGAACACATAAAAAGGCTCGGTGTGGTTCGATCACAAATTGGAGTTCAAGGAGCATGCACACAGAGTGGCAGCCACTTGCTTTGGAATCCTGAAAATGGTTAGGAAAATCCTCCCCTTGCTACCTTTTAGTGCAGGGAAACTGCTGGTGCAGGCCCTGATTTTATCATGGCTTGACAATGCCAATGTGTTTTATCTTGGATCCTCGTGCGCCACCTTAAAAAAGCTTCAAACGGTGCAAAACTGCGCTGCACGCTCTCTTAAGCATGCTCCATACTGGGCATGGGCCAAGCCCTTGATTGTCTCTCTTCACTGGTTGCCAGTGGCCGAGAGAATTCAGTCTAAAGCCTTGTTCATTGCCCATGAGGTGCTGTCCTCTAGGGAACCTCTGATTTTAAGAACTATCATCACCCCGTACCTCCCAAAAAGAACATTACGTTCAGAGAAGCAAAGTTTTGCAGTAGTCCCGAGAGTTAATCGAGTGCGGAGTGGTGGGCGGATGTTCTCCACCATATTGGCGAAGCATTGGAATCAGCTTCCAGATCATATGTGGCTCAAGACCATTCACCTCTCTTTCTGTAAATCTCTGAAGACCCTGCTCTTCCCTTGATGCTCTTTTTGAGGGTATTTGGCTCTGTCGCTAGCTCTGGGAGGCCTTTGGTAGCCATGCGCTTTACAAGTACATATTAATTAAATATTTAATTCATTCATTGTTGTGTTATGTTTTCTTTGAGCTGCTATGCAAATGACGTGAGGAAAGATATGCATAATCCTCGCCTCCGTCCTGCCATAGAATTCATTAAACTTTATTTGATCTGATTTAGAAACATAGATCATGAAAGTGTACATAAAAACAGTAAATCCTCTTTCCAAATACAATACAGTGAGAATTAATTAAAACCAGTAGGTAAAAACAGGTGTTCCAAAGCCCGGTTCAGAGGAACTTCAGGTTGACAGACTCGTAAAGTTCAATGTTTCGCAGGATCAATCTCATGTACTTCGTGCAAAATACGCAATAAGGGGTCCAAGTAAGATGTAACGCTCCAATACTTGACCAGTCTGCACTAAATAAAACTGCAGAAAAAATAAAAATAAAAAGTGTTTTACATACTTCTGTCATAGGGCTATATGTCGGCTACATCTGGGTGATATTTGTGCTACATTTGGGCTATTTATTCTCTGGTGGCCCTCTTGGGAGACTTATTTGTTATGAAGATTCCTAATTTCCTCATTTTCTGCAGTATCCTCAGTAGGAAATGCTTTCAGTTTTTTACTTGGATTCCATCAAGAAGGCATTCAGATGTGTCAAACATTTGGCATTAATTCAGAATGTTAGCACTCGAGTTGTTCATTAGATCACTGTAGTAAAGCTACTGCTCACCAGGGAGTCAACTGGAAGTCTACTGCTGGTATTGAAAGTGATTGTTTCAGTCTGCATGTCAGAATGTTCTAATGAAATAGAAGAGGATTTGAGATCTCACTTAAAAAATGCTCTACATTTTCTTTCTGCAGCACTAACCATAATTTCTATGGCAAAATGAACCCCCTCATTTTGTCCCTGGGGCCCAAATTGGCCCCAGAATGGGGGCCACGCGGGCCCCCTCCAAAATAAAATAAAAATCTGGGTATGCCCAAGGGATGGGGTCCCCTGGGACAAAAGTGGCCCAGGAAAGGGGGGGCCACGTAGCCCCTCTCCCATAAAATAAAAAAGAAGAAAAAAAAGAAACCGGCAACTCACTGGAGGCCCCACCCCCTCCTTGCACAACTCTGCAAACACGCCTCCTGGTGTGCTCTGGGTTGGGGTATAAAATCCTCATTGCTACTGAGGGTCCCTGGGGGCCAACTAGGTCACCAGGGACCTCCTGTAAGCCCCACACAGTGGGATTGCTGAGAGGTGGTATGAGGCAATGCCCCTTTTTACACTGCTCTGCCAACGCACCTCTGGGCACACTGCTGGTGGGGCGGTGAGATCCTCTTGTGTCCTGAGGATCTCAGGACTAAAGTGGACTTCATCCCCCAAGCAGAAGTGCACAAGGAGGCGTGTTTGCAGAGTGGTTCAAAAAGGGGTAGTGGCCTCGGACCACGCTCAGCAATCCAGCTGTGTGGGACTTACTAGAGATAACAGGAGGGCTAGTTGGCCCCTATGAACCCTCAGGGGGCAAGGGAACTTCATTCCCCAACCAGGAGCGCACCAGGAGGCGCGTTTGCAGAGTGGTGGACAAAGGGGGTGTGGCCTGCTATGAGTACTTACCAATGCTGCTGAGTGGGACTTACTGGAGGTAATAGGAGGGGTAGTTGGCCCCCAAGGATCTCCTTGAGGGCCACCTACCCCTTCTGTTACCTACAGTAAGTCCCACAAAGTGGTATTGATAAGAGGTCTTCGGAACCCACTCTCCCCTTTCTCCACCACTCTGCAAACACAACTCCTGGCACACTACGGGTTTGGGATGAAGTCAGGCAAGAGGGGTACAGAAAGAGACTAAAGAGGTGCTCAAAGAAGTGAGAGGTGCAGAAAGAAACAAAAGAAGTGCAAAAAGAACAGAGGTGCAGAAATAGGCAAGGGTTGCACAAAGAGGGAAGAGGGGTGGGAAAGAGGCACGAGGAGTGCAGAAAGAAGCAAGAGGAGTGCAGAAAGGCACAACAAACGTACAGAAAGGGAAGAGGGGTACAAAAAGAGGGAAGAAGGGTGCACAAAGAGGCACATGGGTTGCACAAAGAAGCTAGAGGTGTGCAGAAAGAAACAATAAAGTGCAGAGGTGCAGAAAGAGGCAACAGGGGTGCAGAAATAGGATGGATGGGTCAAGAAAGAGGCATGGGGTGCAAAAAGAAGCAAGAGAGCTACAGAAAGAAACCAAAGAAGTGCAGAAAGAAGGAGCAGAGGTACAGAAAGAGGCAAGAGGGATGCAGAAAGAGGAAAGACAGGTACAGAATGAGGCAAAAGGTGTACAGAAAGAAGTGAGAGGTGCAGAAAGAAACAAAAGAAGTGCAGAAAGAAGGAACAGAGGTGCAGAAAAAGGCAAGAGGGGTGCGGGAAGAGGGGTGTGAAAGAGGCATGACGGGTGCAGAAAGAAGCAAGAGAAGTGCAGAAAAAAGCAACAGAGGTCCTGAAAGTGGGAAGAGAGGTGGTGAAAGAGACAAGAGAAGTGCAGAAAGAAGCAACAGAGATGCAGAAAGGGGGGAGAGGGGTGGAGAAAAGGCAAAAGGGGCACAGAAAGAAGCAACAGAAATGCAGAAAGAGGCAAGAGAGGCGCAGAAAGAATTAGGAGTGGCTTGCACATCATTAGTACCAGTTTAACACCCACATTTAGCAATAAGTAACAGGTGACCATTCTAGGTTTACAAATGGCCTTCCACCACGCTGTAACACTTGTTGCTGCATTTTTGGTAACGTTTGAGCCGTTTGGGCTAGAAATAAGGCTTTTTTTGTTCAAATCTAAAGATTAGGCAGCAGATGATGGATTATGTAGCTATTGCGGAAAATGTATAATTGTGCTAATGTCAGTGCAGCCAAACAGTCACATAATTCCAGTGGCCATGATCATACCTCTGACTAGGTCCAGAAGTGCTCCTCAGTGGTTCCTTCTTATTTTTGTCTGATTGAGTTTATAGTTTAACTTCTATGGAAACGAGGAAGACTAAATTAGCGGCTACCACTCCACAACACACACTACCATACCACATAATTACTCTCCAAAACACATAATCCCACTCTACATAATTCCTATATACTAAATACCACATACTTCCTATCCACATAATGTCACTGCACAACATACCACACCATTCCAATACACACAATGTACATCCACTCCACTTCAAAAAACATTGGTAAAAAACTTTTACATTTACAATGCTGATAGCTCTAACTCTTGCAAATGCAAGTCCTATTACATTACAAATGTTTTTTAACTAGTAGTTGTGTTTGCAAAGTGGTGGAAATAGGAGGCTGGGCCTCCAACCAGCCTCAGGAAATCCGCTGCATAAGATTTACAGAAGGTACAGGGAGGGATTCTTGGCCACCAAAGTCCCTCAGGAGTAAAATGGACTTCATCCCCATCCTGTAGTCTGCCAGGAGGTGTGTTTGCAGAGTGGTGGAGAAAGTGTAGTGTAGTTCCTATATTAACAATAGGCTCTGCGCATTGGAATAACATAAACAGCAGTGTAGACGTAGGACTGAGGTCATCTAGGTCTCTACTGACTATGTTAGACTTAATTAGTTTTGCCAACTAGCTCAGAGGTCACTAGAAACTTTCTCGAATGAATAGGGGTTAACTTCCCTGATTTAGACAAGAAGGGATTAGCTTCTGACAACCATATAACATGACAACTTTTCTCCCCCAGAATAAGGAGTATATCTCTAGAGTCGTGTGAAAACAATAGACAGCTATTTCACTCAGTCAATTGTGAATGCTTAATTTCACCAGAGTGCATAGAAATATAGAGACGGGCGTTTTCAATAAAAGGTGTTATTTTATTGAGCAGTCTTCTTTCTCATGCAAGAGAAATGAATTGCCACAATTGCAATACTTATCATGAAGTAAAGTGCATACAGTAAAAGGAGTATTATGAAATAATACTGTAAAAGCATTGATATGGTTTCTTAGCCATATCATACTTTAAAACGGATAAAATATTTACATACATAAAAACATTGACTAACGAACTCAACTGGTGCTTCTAAGATACGCCTACCCCGGTGTACCTGACCTAAGCCTAATACGTGGGAAGGAGTAAGTAAGTTGCAGTTTTAAGTAAAGGTGGGTTTTTGCCAAGAATCTGAATCAAGAATTCTCTCTAAGGTTTGAATCAGCTCCGTACCTTGGTTATAGAATGAAGGAGGTCTTGTATCTCGTTTCTCAGGACTTGATCTCCCAGTAACCCGTAAGGGTGACTGGAAAACACCGGAGCTGGATTTCTCAGAGTGAGAAAAGGCAGATTCTTTCCCGGTGTGTCAAAGGGGAGGGACGGCTTCCTTCGGCTCTCGCATCAGCTGGGCTTCGCATAAGTAGTTAGCCGCTCTGCTCCACACCACCGTGTGTTGCTTAAGGCAAGTGTTGGTATATTTATACCTGGAAGGTGCCATGTTTGACGTAAGGTTGGACATAAGACGTCAATAAAAGATGTCACTAAGAACTGACTGTTCCTTTAGTGCTCGCAGGAGTTCTATGACAAATCAAAACAAAGACATGGGGAATTCCCAGGTTGCTGGAGGTTTGGTGTGTCGAAACAACTCGTTGTGCTCTCTAGGAATCTAAGAAAGTAGCCTTGCCGTATTTGGGCTGCGTGGGCTATGACTAAATATGGGTATGATTCTTATGCCTTCATAAGGACATGATTTATCATAACCACATAAGGGCATGAATCAGGAATATTTAATTAGGGTCCTAGATACATTCACAACAAAAGGAGGTGTGGCCTCTGAAGATATTTTAGCAATCCCACTGTTTGGGACTTACTGGAGGTAACAAGAGGGGTAGTTGGCCCCCAAGGACATCCTTGGGGGCCAACTACCCCTCCTATCACCTCCAGTAAGTCCCTCACAGCAGGCTTGCTACATTCTCATAGCAGGCCATGCCCCTTTTTCGGACCACTCTGCAAATGCACTCCCTTGCGCACTCTTGGGTGGGAATTGAAGTCCCCTTCACTGCTGGGGGTCCTTAGGGGCAAATTAGCCTACCTCTTACCTCCAGTAAGCCCCACACAGTGGGATTTTTGAGAGGTGGACACAGGCCACATCACCTTTCTCCACCGCTCTGCAAATGCGCCTCCTGATGTGCTCTTGGTTGGGGGATGAATTCTCCTTTCCTTCTGAGGCTCCCTTGGGGCCCACTAGCCCTCCTGTCACCTCCAATAAGCTCCATAAAGCTGGTTTGCTGAGAGTGCTCAACAGTCATGCCCCCTTTTTACACTACTCTGCAAACGTGGCTGCTGGCACACTGCTGCTCAGGGGATGAAGTCCACTTGTATCATGAGGTCCTCAGGACACAAAAAGACCTCATCGCCCCACCAGCAGGGATCCAAGAGGTGCATTTCCAGAGTGGTGTAAAAAGGGGCATGGCCTCGGACCACCTCTCAGCAATCCCACTGTGTGGGGCTAACCTGGTGGGCTAGTTGGTCCCCAGGGGCCCTCAGGAATGAAGGGGACTTAATCTCCCAACTTAGAACACACCAAGGGGTTCGTTTGCAGAGTTGTGCATGTAGGGGGCGGGATTCCGGCGAGATGCGGGCTTTTAATCTTTTTTAATATTTTTAGAGGGAGAGCAGTGTGGCCCCCTACTTTTAGTATTTTTGGGCCCTGGGGACCCCATCCCCCAGGGCCTAAACATTTCCAAAACAAAACGGGAAGGGGGCCACTTGGCCTACCTTTCCTGGGCCACTATTGGTCCCGGAGACACAAACCCCTGGGGCCTAGCCAGCATTTTTTTTTAAATTTGGAGGGAGGCTGGGTGGCCCTCTTCCTTAGGCCAATAATGGCCTCGGGAACCCTTCCCCCGGGGCATTTTCTCTTTTTTAGTTTTTTTAAGCCCCCCCTTCTCTCGGCCACATCTGGCCCCGGGCACCCAATCCCCCAGGGCCTGTACAGCCTGGATTTTTTGGGGGAGGAGGGCCCCCTGGCCCCCCTCCTAAGGGCAATTATGGCCCCAGGGACCCGATCACCCGGGGCGGGCCTTCCTTTTTAAAAAAATAAATAAAATAAAGGAGAGGAGGAACAAGTGGCCCTCCTCTTGGGCTACTTCTGGCCAGAGGACCCCATCCCATGGGGCCTGGCCTCAGCTTTGGGCACATGGGGAGAGCCCAAAGTCCCCACAGTCCCTGCTGGCTCCCAGCCCCCTGCGAGAGCCAGCATTGCTTTTGGGCAAGTGGAGCTGCTAACATGCAGCTCCCCCTGTCCAAAAGCAATACTGCTTTACTTCTTGGGAGAGTGAGCAGGTTTCCTGCACTCACTTACAGGAAACAAAGCAGTGTTTGCTATGGTAGGGCGAGAGCCATGCTCCTGCCCTGCCATAGCAAACGGCAATGTCCCAGGGTTGGGTACCCTGGGACATTGCAGGAGCCGGCTTTGGGGGTTGGTTGGCCCCAGGGCCACCGAGGGCTCCAGGAGAGGGGCAGAGCGGCCACCATCCCAACTGTTTAAACCTCCAAGGAGTTGGTGTTCCCCGGGGCTGGCCACCCTTAATTTAAAGTTTACCATGGGAGGTGGTGGTCCCAGGCATCTTGTACCGAGGCACAAGATGGCTGCCAACACTTCCTGGTTTGGAGTGTTGACAGCCATTTAGCATAAAGCTTGTGATCGGGAGGGTGCGCGGATCCTGCGCGGCATAGATATCACTCTTTTTTTTATTTGATTTTCTCACCAACTACAGAACGGATTTACACCATTTAACAAAAAGAGTTCTTTCTGAACCAAGGGCTACCTTTTTTTCCAAATTTGGTGTAATTCCGTTCAGCAGTTTGGGCTGTAGCCGCGGCAAAAGTTTCCTATGGAAAATTGCATGGGGAAAACACGTTTTGTGACCCCCCTTTTTTCTCAGCCCCGCTTGACGAATCACCGCGAAACTCTCAAGATAGGAGCGGGCCATGAGTTTTGACAATTTTGCGAAGATTCGTCAATCGGCGCCAAAGTTATTGGGAATAGAATGTCGAGATTTTCCTATCGATAATAGGTCCTAAATAGTAATATTTATATACATATATATATATATATATGTGATATTGCAAGATGCTCCCCTTTGCAATACATTTTTTCCAAGATGGACAATTGGCAGCTAAGTACCCATGAACTAACATCTTATGTAGCCCGTGCATGTGTAGTCCAGTGGTATCCACCGTTCATCTGTCGTGGAACTCACAAAACCAAACATCTACACACATACCCAGGAGCCTTCTATGAATTCTCCAGCCTTCATGACTGCACAGATTTTTCTCATGGGATGCTGGTTGGCAGTCCCCTCTAGATTGCTACACATAAAAAAAACTGTCCTCGGACGATATATTATGCTATCACCACTGTCAGCCCACATATAGTTGCAGTGCTCATCCTCAATATACAGAGGTGCAGATTGACATAAGAGCCCACTAATGTCTCACAACTGGAATAGGTAGATTTACATGTTTGTCTAATTAACTGAGGGAAAAAACCCTGTGCTATCCCCAAAAATACATGTTTACGGATACAGAAGCATGGCTTCATAAATTCACTAAGTTCTGCCGAACACTTTAATCGCAAATTGTATGATGACATATGTCCACCCTCGGACATTTTAAAGTATTGTAAAGTTTTAGCCAAACAGAATCCAATCGGTCCACTTTCTGCTTTTTTGTAGATATAGATATTATTATCTTCTGCCATCCCTTATGAACTTTTAACCCATATCATGTGCTCCGAAATTCAGGTTTTTGTCAACAGTGAATATGTCTGCTATATAACTGCTCCTCAAAGTTGGCGTGTCTGTTTGCAGCCAGTATTCAATACAGCTAAAGTTGTCTTTCAGAAAGCACCTGCCTTTTGTAGAGTGATGTAGTCTACTCACTTGTCAGTTGCTAGATATTTTTCACATTAATTTCTTCCCGTCGCTTTACTGGTTGCAAGAGACACATTTATTTTATCTTGAAATTACCCCATGTTAGTCATAGTTGCTGTGTGACCTTGAGCAAAGGCAAAGGCACAAACCAGTAAGTGCATAGCAACGGCCTTTATAATCAAGCAGTATTAACTTACCAATGCCACATAATCACTCATGTTGAACAGTATTTTAAGGTTAAAGATTGCATACATTTATTAAGAGGCGCACAAAGAGAATGCAGTGCACACAAAATATGAACCCATGCTTAATGCTAATGAGGTAGAAGGAAAATCACAACTGACAGTAAATATCCAATTAGACAAAGTGAAACCATACAAAATAACCTTAAATGCCACCACATTGTACTGTCCGCAGGGCAAAATCAGGGTGGACTGAATAAAGATGTAGAAATTAAAACACAGTATACAGGGCAATGTAAGAAAATTAAACAACTTGATCAAAAGTCGTCATGTTTTGGTCTATTTTATTTACGAGCCAAATGCTTTCACTTCTCTGGATCTAGAGAAAACAAGCTGCATGAGAAAGCATTTCTTTCCCTGAAATAGCCCCTTGGATATGGAAAGAATTTGTTCCAAAACACATTGCATAAGAAAGCCGTTATGGAAATCGAGGTCATTTTTAACAGTCTGACGCTAGAGGCCATCGCAGAGGGAGGCGGGGAGGGAGGGTGCCAGCATGACCTGATGCATCTTTCAGGGCAGGGCATCATATTGGTGTTAAAAGCGCTCCACCTAAGCCACAACTACCTGTAGGCCGAGGACGTGCTTGGAAAGTGGGTTACCAGCACATTGTTTTTCCCTTCTCAGTGATTCTCAGGACTGCTTTTTGTAAATAACGCCTTCTTTGATTTTGCATCGAGGGTTACTGTTAACACATTAGTAGCAATATGGTCATGTTGGCATTTTTATGGACCCCCCCACGCAAAACAAAATCTCCCCAGTGTTAGCACAGACAACATTCTGGCTTCTACACAAAACCTACTGGACCTCGGCTCGCCTGGCGACTTTAGGTCTGAGGGATAACGACCTCTGCTGGAATTGCGACAAGGAGAAGGGAGACCTGGCACACCTTATATACCACTGCCCCAAAGTTAGAAAATTATGGGAGAAGATCTTTACCTTCATAAACAGAATGCTAGGCTGTACACTCAAACCAGAATTTGCCACCCTTACAACCGCATTTCTGTCTGCAGAGCTAGACTCTCAACAAGACAGAGACCTACTGGATCTTCTAACAGCGGCAGTAAAAATAGCTCTCACCAAACGGAAAGACACCTCTAAAGCAACCTTCAAGGGCTGGCCCACCTGGGTGACGTACCTTAGGGGGGCAGACACAATCGCCCTGCAAAACTCACCGTGGAAACAACCACGCAGGGGCATGTGGGCGACCCTGGACAAATCTCTAGACACATATGACCCGCCTTAAACAATACTAACAAAACAAAAACAAGCTGCTCGCAACATGCCCCCTCCGGGCCAAGTCAGTATCGAGTGATAGCAAACTTCTTGTATTCGATCTCTGTTTCTCTCTACCCAATTTCTTACCCCTTCCCCTTTCACACTTTCCCCTACTCGCACTGGGACAAGTGAATAGAGGGACAGCCTAGCGCGTATAATCTGTAATGGTGCCGCCACTAAATCAGCCAGTTTGTGCAGAAACCCTGTAACTACATAACGATGATGACTGTATGTTATATGTTTGTATGTAATGTAGTTTGGAAAAGTAAATATACAAAGCATATTGAAATAAAAATTTAAAAAATGCTATGTCTTCCTTCTGACACACTGGAGTTTTTAACCCCTGACTGCCTACTAAGTAAAAAGGCATGAAGCCAGAAAGTCAATTTGGTTTTCCATTTCATGTCTGCAAAGTGGTGACATTTGATAACAGCAGCCATTTCTGGCTTTTAGCCAACACCATGTTGCATTGCTATTCTAGTAGGTTTGCTGTTAACACTTCCAGTATGGTTTCAAAACCTCCTAATGCTAAGTGGCTGAAATGCAAGAAATTGCTGAAGGTATTATACATGCCAAAGTGCTGCATCATCTATGATTTGAAATATTATACAGTTTTCTAGTCCAATTTAAAAAAACTGCTTCTTTCATAAAAAATGTTCTTTCACATGTAAAAACAGGAATAAAATATGCTCATTGTGCATTAATACGAACATTGGCAATCCAATTTGTTTTGCGTGGGAGTAAAGTTTATCTTAAACTTCATAGCTCATTAAAGGAACGATATGGACAGTAGCAGCACCACCTTCTCTGAGTCAAAGAATATTTAAAAGACAAGTGACAGTAGCAGGAGAACGTGAGATAATTCTCTCACACATACAGGATAGGTACAACACAGGTGGCTAACCCACTAAAGATAGAGTGAAATGAATTAAAGACTGCTGTACACTGTTGTACGCTGTCTGTAAAAAGACTGGCCCTATAACTTGCCTGTAAACAAACTTGTCCCGGTCATGTCCTCCTTTAAACAGACATAAGCATACTAGAAGTGCAAACTCCTGAAAAAAACAGCCAAACCTTTTGTGGAATTATGATGATGAGCTCTGGCCTATACAGTGTGCTATGTTTCATCAATAATTTCGCATTTAGACCTGGGAAGCATCCGAACAAAGGGGCATATTACCAACAAATAGCGATATTTATCGCTAAGGAGGGTTAGCGGCAATATTTTTATCGCCGCGCATCACCGGTTTTTATCACTTAGATCACTTGCTATTAGCAAGGTTTATCTCAAAAACGATAAAAATCCAGGCGATAGCAGCGAAATGCGTGAATATCGCTGAGAATACAGCGATATTCACGCATTAGCGACAAAATGCTCTTAGCCATGTTATCCACCTCCCATTGGATAACATGGCTAAGAACTGGTCTGGGCAGGTGTTAGTATTTGGAGATATTCGCGCTTAGCGCAAATATTTCCTTCGCTACGCCTGCCTTGCTAATAGGCGATAGCGATGTTAGCGACTGCTGCCAGTCGCTAATGGGTTGGGTACGCCCACTTTGCATGCCATTAGCGATAAATATCGCTGACATGCAAAGCGGGCCCCAAACGGCTTGCTATCGCCTACATGCAGTCGCTAACTGCTGTTAGCCACAGCTTGTTGATAGGGCAATAGAATTATCGCTGCTTAGCGGCCGAACGCGGCGATATTCGCCTATCGCCCTCCTAGGTAATATGCCCCAAACTTTTGGGGTTTTATCCAGGAGGCAAGATTCAAAGTGAAGATATCAGCACAGGAAACTGCAAATCCAGTGTAGTTGTTCAGAGGGGTCGTCTAGGACAAGACCTGACAGTAGAATAGCAGCATTAAAATTTCACAAGGCGATACATGGGCTACTTAGACAATCCATAGTGTACTCCCACTATTTGCAGAAATGATCTACTGCTGAGTAAGGAGGGCAGAAATGTATCACTATAACAAAGTCCTACTTTGTGTAGGAGCCGCGCCAGGTGTGGAATCCAGGGGGCTCGATTGATCAGGGAAAGCATCTAAAACATCTAGAGAAAGACAGAGTTCTGGGGAAGTTCTGTGAGGGTTTGGAAGGGTGATAGACACCTCGACTTGCTAAAGATGGGTCGTTTGGAACAAGTTTCATGTAGTTGTGGGGTCGGGAGTTGGATGGGGGAAAGTTCATGGGTTAAACATGTTCAACGATCAGGAAAACAGAACAGTGCAGGCATGTGATAGGAGAAAATGCAGATCCAAGATTTGAAGGAATAAAAATAAAATAGGGAAAGGGTCAGCACAAATCAACACCTCAAAGAGATCACATGAAATGTTAATGGTGAAGGGAATAAGCTGAAGTGTGGATAGTGGCACAGTTCATGAAAAGGCATGGTCGGGATATCGCATGCTGCAAGAGACACACCTACTCGCCGACAACTGCTTGATTATCGTGCAGGGGGCTTCTAAAGTCCTGAATCACTCAGGATTCAATTCAATTTTTCTTTATTCTATCACATAACAATGGATCATAAAAGAAGACATCATAAGATACAGTATACAATTCCAGTATTTAAAAAGTTTAAAAAGAGTAAATAATAGGCATTAAATAAAGTGCATCAAATTTCAGCATAAAAATGCCAGAACCTTAAAAAGCAGTATATACTTCAGGTACCAGTTGTATAAGTATCATCATCATATCAAATCTAATAAAAATAACAAGTACGAACAGATCATGCACAGTAAAAAACATTATTAGACTAACATTGACTTTCCAAACGTAGTGCCTACTTTGAAAAGTTCCAACTGCTTTGCATATCAAATGACACTTAAGTGCGCAGGAGAAAAATCATCGCTGCTCTACATCTCTTGATCTTAATTTTCGTAATAATTGGATCAGATACTATTTGGTCAGCGACTGAGGTGAGATCTCATCACAAGGGCATAATACAATGTCAGCAGATGCAAATTGACCCTGGGGGAAACACAGAAGCCATCTGATAGAACAAGTTCGAAATCATGTTATGAGCACCCGTTCCTAGGAATTCTGTACAATGACTAGCTAGGGAGCTAGACGAGAGAAGAATCTCTAACAGATGGTTTCATTAATTCATCCCTCTCTGGATGGGATGGCCATATTAACAAATAAAGAATGGGTCTCAGCCCAAGTTTCAGATCGTGTTTCTTGGCTCTGTACATGCAAACTAAGCCAGAGTGAGATACAATGGATTGGATGGACAATTAGATGCATTCCCATTGAATAGGTGTAGGAGGCAGGGCCCTCCTCACCACTTCTGTTCCCACTTTCCTTAGAATCATTAGATTCATGGATCAGGACGGACACCTTACTACATCTTAACCCCTTCGATGCTGATGACGAGCTCAGCTCGTCATCAGCCACGGGGGGCGTGTGCGGATGACGAGCTGAGCTCGTCATCTAACGCGGCTTTTAGAAAAAAGCAGTGTAGCGCAAAAATAACCACCGCAGCGATGCGGTTAAGATGGTATTTAAGGTGAGAAGATTAATTCTCTTTATATACAGATGACATGCTGCTATTTCTGACAGACCACCAACACAACATTCCTCTATAGTTAAAATTCATGAATAGATATGAGTACTCTGGGTTGCTTGTCAACTGGTTATAATTGGTATTGTTCCCCTGACATAGTGGGTCACCCCAAGAGTGGTGAGATGACAATTACAAATATTGGGAGACGGGTTTCTCTATCTAGACATACAAATCATGAGTAAGAAGCATGATATCAGATACAAGACAATTTACTGTCCTTCCAGGAAAAGTATAAAACAGGCATATCAAACTGGAAGAAACTCCCTTGCTCTTTAATGGAGTGAGACACATTTTACAAATTGATAACATTCCCAAAGTTCCTGTATGTGTTCCACAATACCACTTACTGGGTGCCTGATAGCTTCCTTCACACAGTAGGCAGTGCAACTACAACTCTGGTATATCGGACCAGCCAGAATAGGTTCATCCACCCTACTGAGGGGCAAGCATAGGGCGGATTGCGCCCCCAAACCTCCAAAAATACTACTGGTTGTCACAGCTTGTCGTGATAAATGGTTAGGCCTTTTATGAGCAACAAGAACCATTAGTGCTGGTTAGAAAATGAGAAATATTGTCTAGGGGCATGTGTGGGCATATATGTGGGCACCCCAAACAGCACCTTTGTGAGCTGCTCCACCTACAGCATTGGAAAGGCCAAAAGGCCTGACTTGAAACTTAAAGTGCTAGTCAAATCCACTGTCTTTGTCAATTTTTTCTTTTTCAATCTCTCCTGATTTTCACAAAGATTAGCAAAGTTATAATGGAATGTGTGGTGATCGGCCCTCCACGTCGTGGGCACCGAACCAACATGATCATAAGAATGCACAGTTGGGCACCCTATATGCTGAGGGCACACACTCTACGTAGGCACCTAACCCAACTGTACACAGCTTTCACCTTTGCAGAGTGAAGCTTTGACCATGCACACAGGCAGTCATGGGCCACCAATCCCCATCTACAGTGGGGTTGGCCACAGGGCCAGACAACCATGTTTGATCAGTTTGCAGACCTGGGACCCCCAGCTTCACGTTTTTCATTATTAAATACACATTGTTGTGGTTTAACTCTCTTACAGGCTGAGAGACCGAGGCCTTAGCTTCTGAAATCCCACTTCTTGTTAACCACGATGACCTTGTGAAGCAAATAGCAGAGAAACTATACATATAAAAGGAAGTAGACCAAGGAGAGAGTTGCAAAAAGCACAGTTGATGGACAGAATGCAGAACAATGTCATAGATTCACCCCAGTACAGAGATCTGGGCCTAAATACATCGTTTCTTTGCACTCCACACCACCCCAGTTCAGACATGGCCATATGCTGGGGTGAATGTATGACATTGTGTTCTGCATTCTGTCCATCCACTGTGGTTTTTGCATTTGTTTCCCCGAGTGGGATGAGTATGCTCAGACGTGAGTCCCATGCTCTCCACACCACTGTATTCAAGCAAGCCGGGCTGAAGACGGCTGGAATGCCAGAAACCAGTCCTCTGAAGCTTGTTTCCGGTCCAGGGAAGGCATGGCTTGGCAGTTCGGGCTGGAATGTTCCCATGAGGCACAGGGTCAGACTGATTTGCATATGGCCATGTCTGAACTGGGGTGGTGTGGAGTGCAAAAAAACGATGGATTTAGGCCCAGATCTCTGTACTGGGGTGAATGTATGACATTGTTCTGCATTCTGTCCATCAACTGTGGTTTTTGCAAGGAGAGAGTTGACCATGAGGAGAAAGACAGAGAGAGTGAGAGACCATAGCAGCTGATAAAAACAGGAAGATGAAGATCTCATGCCATCAACACCACCGAGCCTAAGGCAGGTTACAGGGAAAAGAGAAAGTTGGACCGCGGCACTCTAGCACCTCGAGGAGGCAGGTGTCGTCTCCCTCTTCCACGAATTATCCCCAAGGGCGGGTCACGAGCTCAGGCAAGAAAGAGATGAAAGGGGAAGATCGATAAGGGACTCAGAGGCTCATTTTACTGAGGGGCTAAAAACAGGCTCATTTGCATGAGTCTCAGGAAATGGCTAGTTTGGCTAAAAAGCTGAAAACAGACTCACTTAATCGAGGCACTGAAAACTGCGTCACTAACCTGAAGGGATGGAAACAGAGGGGCAGATTTATGAGGCCGTTGCGCCTCTTTGCGCCGCAGTTGCGTCACTCTATTTGACGCAACTGCGGCGCAAACAATGCACCCTATTTACAACGTGACGCATCTAGGAGATGCGTCACGTTGTAAAGCACTGCGCCATAAGGAGGCGTTCCTGCGCAGGGGGGGGGGGGCGTTCCTGCACAGGAACGCCTCCTGAAAGTGGCTGAGTGAAATCTATGATATGTGTGTAAGGGGGGTCCCCGCAAGGGAAACGTGTTATGTGCAACATACACGAACAATGACACTTATTTATATTTACTCAACTCTATAATCAACATTCAAACCAATTGAGAAAGGTATTTGTCATTTATTTAACAATACCAGGTATCAGCCATTTATCAATACATTTTAAATGCTTTTAGAAATTGCCCCAAAGGGGGGACGGGAAGGTGAAGGAAGGGGGAGTGTGCTCAGGGCAGTGTAAAGTTAAAGAGAAGTAAGCACAGTCAAAAAAAGAGACAATCATGAGCAGTTTTACCATATAATTCAGAACAGATCTAACACAAAAGCCTAAATAATTAAGGCGTCCATTGCGAAATTATTATACTAGAGACCTTCAATGGGCACATATAAACCAATATAACTAATTCCAGGAAATGTGCCGGAGGTTCGCATCAAAGAACAAGAGCCATCGACGTTTCGACCCCTGGCCGTAGGCTAAGTTAGGTCCTTGAATGGGGTCTTCATCAGGACAAGTGCAGAAGAGGGAAGGGTAGGGGCGGTAATATCTGTAAAATTAAAACACTAGGTCAGATCACTGTTTCAGGTGTCTAACGTGTCATCCTATTTAACAGAGTTCCATTGAACTAGCACCAATTGAAAAAACAAATTTACCATGGGCTCAGGGCCTCTTGGGCCTCCAAACGTTGGAATATAGAGAGAGATCAAACATTAGTTTCGATCGAAACCCGGCGATATGATTTCGCACTTACACAGAGGAAAAGGAATATAGACTTGTACAAGTGAAATCTCACAGGATATAATAAATTAAAAAGAGAGAAAATGTTCACTTACTTAAGTTATCTACCAATCAGCCGATTGGCGAAGGGTGTCTAGAGTATAACTCCCAATAGTGAAACAGAAGGTGGTGCAACAAAGTATGTACCAACTGTAAATGAAAAATTGAAGGTCTGATTTAAATGGGTGCTGCATGTAACAGTAACCCAATTGAGTGCTGGTCCAGCCCTGCAATTACTTACAGTAAAAAGCAACTTTTGAAAACCAGTGCGGGTCTTTTCACAGGAAAACTTGTGCCTTCATCGGGCTTCAAGAATAAGTAGTCACTGGAGATACAAGACGGGTACAAGTTGCAGCCGGCTACAGCAGTTTACTGGCACAATCAGAAAGCATGCATAAGGGACATTTTGGACACGAACATACCTCCAAATTGATAAATTAGTCTTAATATGATTTTCCTTTGCTCTTGAAGATCTATTTATGAGTCACATCAGACTCGAGACGAAAGTGCTCAGCCATTCCGTGAGTCTCCCTGAAGTGAAACAATTGCGGGGAAAAAATTGAAGGCTTTTATCACAAATGCTCTAACGATGTCAGTCTCAACATTTCATTAAAAGGGGGGGTGTGAAGGGTTGTTAAATAACAAACTTACTAATTAAATAAAGGAAGCCACTGCAAAGCCCGCATCGTTGCTTCACAATATTCAATTCGGAAAAGCAGTAATCGGTCACTCGCCGTGAGGAGTGAATCCTACGGAATGAAAACAAACCGTCGCGTGTTAATAAATCACTCATGTCAGGAGTGAGAAAATTAGGGTCGCTCGTGGTGGAGCAGGTGCACGGTACTTGCAAACACTGCGGAGCGCAACTGCAGTCGATCCTGGTCTCAGGTAACTCCGCAAACAGCTATTCGGAGTTAGGGGCGGACTCTAGTTGTGAGTGATTTTCAAAGAGAAGGAAGAGTTACTTGATACAACGTATTTGCCGGGAGTAGCATGTTATTAGAAAAGGTAAAATATGCCTCTAGTTTAATTAAGTAAAAATGCGTCTCCTAATTAATAATACCAATTCACACATCGTGATATTGTGCAAAGTTTGAAAATGGAGGAATAACTTAATAAATCATATTTGCTGGAGGGAGTAATTTTAGGAAACCGCATGGTACGCCTTCACATCAGACCCTAGGTAAATCGTGCCTCTCCTAATTAATGTTACCGGATCAATATTCTTGATCATTTGAACCAAAGCCTGTGCACTTCTCAAACATGAGAGTGAAGACAAGCAACATCACCGGATCAGAAATCGTGATAATTTAAACAAAAGCCTGTGCGCTGCTCGAACATGAGAGTGTAGACAAGCAACATCAGACATGGTATTACAATAACATAATATCAACTCGAACACTTCTCCAACATGAGGGTGAAGATGAGTCTATTTACATACGTTAGTCCTTGTGCAGTTCAGAGCCTGATGTATGAATCATCTAATCTAAGTCAACAAAATTCAATAATTCAGCCAAGTGCTGCCAACTGTGCCAGACTGCTATCCTGTTCATTCAAACCATTTTTTATGGAATCTAGAAGGGACATCCATTTTGATTCTCGTGTGTTAAGAGCTACCTGTAGGTTACCACCTCTTTTACCCAGAGTGGCTGAGTGAAATCTATGAGATTTCACTCAGTCACCTTCAGGGCAATGCTGCGTCAAAACCCTGCGCCTGCTTGAAGAAGGCGTAGGTCTTGACGCAGCATTGTGTAGATGGGGCACCCCCGAGCCTTGCTGGAGCTGCGTCGCGCTTGCGACGCAACTCCAGCAATGCGCCACATTTCCGGCACGGATGCGTCACGCATCTGTGCCGTTTTTGCACCATGGCGCGCCTCATTATAAATGCGGCGCACCATGGGTGGCGGAGCTGTGGCGCACGTTAACTGGCGCATCCCTGGGATGCGCCAGTTAACATAAATCTGCCCCAGAATCCGGTGCGTGAGGAGGGAAACCTGAATCAGTTCTCTGAGGGGTGAAATGACAAAATTCTTAACACTTAGCTGAAAGATCATATATCTAATGTTTGTTTGCTAAACCAGTCGATGAATAGGAAATAAACATAAAAGTACGTTGGGACAGAGGAGGAAATCTCCATCCGCATTTTTATTTATTTTCGCGAAACAGGCCCAATGCTTTCTTTTCGTCTATGCAGAATTTGTTTATGTAGACAACATACGAACATTAATTTAAGCAGAATACAATAGTGCTAGAATATGTATTATGGTTACAACTTCCTGTGTGTGTGAAATAGCACAACCCGTGAACATTGTGTAAACCCAGTGACTCTCAAATATATTGCAAATCTAACTTGTTAGTCCTAGATCTAAACTTTATCATATTTTTTGATTCACTATGGAAATTGAAGTGAAGGTCAACAAATATACAGGGCCAGATCAATCGAAAGTGTGCAAGCCTTTGAGTCCTACATAAACATGAAATTCTTTCCACTAAATATAAGGTACAGAAGACTATTTTTGGGAGGGCAAACTGGCACATACTTCTGACAAGGACAGAGACAGGAACATATGACAAAACATCTTCTGGTGTTTGCATTTTCATACTTCTCTGCCATATGGCTGGCAAGCTGGCTTTCCCGCCTCCTGCGGGCATGTGCACGCGCTCCAACTCACCTTCACCTGATTGCTTCAAATTCCCACCCCTGGCGCAATGACTTTTTGGAAAGCGGTGCGGCGACGGCGCTCCAATCAAGCGGACTGTTTCCTAAATCTCAATCAGCAGGTTCTTTCGCTGCCTAGCCAAGCATTGGCCCCGAGCCAGCTGTGAAAAGTGTCTGAGGGAGATTATTTTAAAAAATGAACTGCTAAGCACCGCAAACGATTTTGGATCGACCCAGTTCACACTGTGCGCTTGGAACTTGCCGACATTTGTGTAAGAATTCTGAGTCAAATTGTCGAATTTAGACTTCACTTTCTCTTGAGTTTTTTTGCTAATCTTCGTTTTGTACGTTAATATTTAATTTTATTCATGTTGTTTAATGGGCCGTATTGCATGAGCGCACCTCAGTAGGACTGAGGAGCTAACTCTCTTTTTTTGCATACTGCCTCGTCTTACTCGCCATTTAGAAGGTTTTCAATCTCCCCCTGTTTAGAATAATTTGCTCTCAGCATAGCTGTGATAACATCTAAACCTTTCTTTCTGGTGGCAAAATGTTCAAGTAATGTTTTTTTGAGTTGTGAAAGCTTGCTAAACTGTGTGCAGAATGCTTTTTAAAGAAACTATCTGAAAATGATCTGGGATTTTCTTTTTTGATCATGTTCTAAGGTTTATTGAGGTAGAATCGAGTTGCACTGCATTGTGGGGGCTTTACGATTCTGGAACTATAGGTATGTATGCACGGAGGTCATCTGCAACTCGAAAATAGCCAAATGCATTAGGGGGCTGTTTAAAGCCAGTGTCCAGTGATAATAGTCCACCAGTCAATGCTGAAAAGGGGTGATATAGTTAATTTCAGAAGGGACTTTCTAAGGTATCCGTATTTAGTGTTCTTTGAAGATTTGAGTCTTCAGCTTTTCCTTAATTTGAGACAGGGCACAGCAGTTCCGATGGTTAAATGGATGTTTTCTCAAATTCTGGAGACATGGATGGAGAAGGGCTGATTTTTTTTCTTTATTATATATATTTCGCCCTGGTGTGTTGCAATGTACCAGAAGTGGAAATTGTGGCAGCCAGCTGCGAATTGGTGCCATTAGTCCCTTATGGATGATACCAGTGGTCTTGAAGACAATTGTGCATGCAAGGGGAACCATGGATGTGGCCAAATTGTCAGGCCTTTGTGAAATATGTAGCAGTATGTAGAACACCTTTAAGTGGGTTCAGTGTGATATCTAGGTGGCTGTAGTGTAGGGCAAGGTGTTGCCTCAATCCAGGTGCTATAGCTAAAGGACATGGATGGCAGGCCTGAAACTGCTTGCAAGCAGAAATGGCTTTACAAGGCCAGATGTTACTTTTATGCCGGCTCAGTCTATTGTGTAATGTGTTCTTTGAGGGAGAGGTTGACATCAATGTTAAAAGTTAGTAATTTGGTTTTGATTGATAATCTGTGTTGCAAACGATCTAGTTTCACATCAGTAAGCAAGGTCTGGACTACAGGTTTATTATTTTTGGGGAGTAGGAAGAATTCAGTGCTAGTGGCACTGATTCCATGTAGGTGCTGAACATCCGGGTCTGAATGAGTTAGAGGCAGTGATTTGGGCACCGAATATCTACAACAGAGGAGACTTTCCTGTAAAGATGTGTATCACTGTGGTATTGATACATTTTGTGACTGACTCTCCAAAAGAGCAATAGCTCAACGAGGCTGCCAAAAACCACATTTCTGTGTGTGGCATTTCTAAGAATATCTATGACTTAATAAATTTCGTTTTGGCAGACCTAAAAGGTATTCCACTAGTTGCTTGCCAATAGACATCTGCTTACAACCATTTCTTATCGTGGCCATGTGTCATACATACCTATTGGTACTCCTTTTGCATAAACACCACTTTCCAAACAATGTTTAATTTTACTAGATCTGGGCATGTAAGGATACCTCCAACATTTGGAAAGCAGTAGTGTGCATCAAATGTAGCTTGCACCTTGGTGAAGTATGTGTGTAGTGTGCGATTCCGGTACCTGCTTATGCGTGTCACGTCAGAAGACACACAAATGGCATGTGCATTCAATAGAACAAATGACGTGGGACATTGGATATGGCTAGTTGTATGTTGCATTCTGGTTTAGTTATTCGTATAAGGCGTGATGGTTCTGACTGCTTTCAAAACACAGGGGAGAAATGCAGATAATTCATCTTATGAAACATCAGCTAATGATGCACATGTGTTTCCAAAGGACCAACAGAGAAAGATTGGCATTCAGGGTGGCATCATTTGGTGACACAGCACGGCATGTGTAAACATATTACTACTTCAATTGCCGCTCAGTATGGTCTTCGGGACTAGTATATGTCTGTTCTTGTTTTGGGTGGTGCAAATATGTTGCTTTGACTGCACTGATCTAAATAGCACAATATTGCAAATAATTAGCACATTTTCATTTGTGCTAGATTTCGTAGAACTTGTGGTTTTGCTGCTCAGTTCCTCCAATTTTGCATGTATTACTGCAATTTTGCTACAACGTAATGCAATTTCGTTTTATGCGACTTCAAGTAGCTTTTTTCGTACTGTTGTGATTTTGTGTCCTTTAGTTGTTTCACACCATCAGGTAGTGACCAGTCACTGGCGACCTGATCGCCCAGTAGAACAAAAGCAACCTATATCTATTCCCAGTTGTAACTTAAGTCCCATTTGGACTTTATTTTTGGCTCTCTACCTTGAAGTAATTATACAGACTGTGATGAAAGCCAGAAGAAGCAGTCAGAAACATTTGGAAAATCTGAAATCGAAGCTGTACGTTTTCTATCACGGTTGGACTTCCGCCCATCACAATAAGGAAAGTGGTAGGATCCCATTTGTTGAAGCACTGACTTGTCTACTGCTGCCACCTGAGTGATAATCCTCGAAGAAAGTCCCAGGCCTCCATCCATACCAATGCCGCTCGCAGTCGGAAGAAGGATCACGCCATCCTGGCATTGTGCAGCAAAGCAATCTCATTTTCCACATGGGTTCATCAGCGGTTCTTTAAAAATATTATTTCTGCGCTCCACTCGCCTGGTGCCTCGGACACTCATAGTGAAGATTTTTCCACCAGCAGAGACAAGCGCATGTTGGAACATGTGGGAGCTAATTTGGATTTTCGAGCCCAGGTGGCTTTGCTCTGTCCCTTGCTGACTTATTTTTGCACCTGAATTATTTTTGACTCAGACGTTACAGTACAACTAACTCATTTGACGATATGTATTCCTTCTTTAAGACAAAATTAGAGTGTGTGGTTATGGTTAGCCTGGTTCATTTAATCCTGGACTGTATAGAGCAGGGGTCTCGAAACTGGTCCTGGAGGGCCGTATCCATGCCAGATTTTTAAAATTACTACATGTATCTCAATGGGGATATCCAAAAAATCTGGAATGGATCCGGCCCTCCAGGACCGGTTTGGAGACCCCTGGTATAGAGGGAAAAGTGCAAAATGTTCTAACAAGTTTTTGAGGCACCACAAAGCTCCGAGGTCTCGCTCGTGATTTCCTACAAAGTGCAAAGGTAACGCATTCATAACGTTGTATTGCGATCTTGTAAAGGACGTGGGGCATATTTATTTACTAACATTTGATGCAGGGCCGCAGCCCAATTTGCTTGCTGCGTTGCGTGAAACGAAGAGAGCAGGGCTGCACCGTATCTACTAACATATTGCACAATTCTACTCCCTCCTTGCGCTGGTGCACTTGAAGCTGCCTAGGGCAAAATCAGGTGCTGCAACGGGGCCTGTGTTACAAGCAGGATTGTTTTTGTGCAGGAAGAGGTAGCCTACTGCAGAAGAACAATCCATGAAGGAATTTTGCACTTTCTATGTGTCATGCGGAATGCATCACACATAGAAAAGGACTTAATGAAGAGAAATACATATTTTTCTCCTGGTTACACCTGGGTCTAGGAGGCGCAGAATTTTGGAACAATCCCAGGTTTAATGACTTTAGTAAGTCTGGGAAAGTGTCAAAATCCATGGGTGAATGCGTGGGAACGTCCATGCTCCACCCATGAAACCCCTCCTTGACACAAAGCAACGCAAGACAGCAGTATGTGCTACCTTGCATTTCTTTGTACTTACTAAATCATACAAAGCCACACAAAGTGGCTTTGTGTGGCTTCGTATATCCCAGATAAGGACTTGCGCTACCTTGCGATGACTTTCGTCATGCATGGACGACTCATGTCCTTAGTAAATCTGGGCCTTGATTTTAGTTTATCACACTATGGCTTATTTATTTATCTAATTCAAAAGTGGTGGTCTCTCCAGTTCCATCACAGACTTTAGAACAAGACTAAGGGCCTGATTAGGAGTTTGGCGGTGCAGCTCTGGATCCGCTGCACCGCCAAACCCATGGTCAGGCCGCCCTCAAGATTACAACTCGTGTCTGGCAGGCCTTTTTTGTATGATCCTGTAGTAGTGCGTCTGAAAATGGGCGCAACAATGGGAATGCCACAAAGAGTTCCTGCACAGTGTGGACTGTAAAGTCCATGCCTTGCTGGAACTGGAGGGCATGCTCCCAGGGGGGCACATGTTGTGCCCCCCTTTGTGCACCCCATGGCCCTGAGGCACAAGGGGGCCCTGTAGTGTCCCATTGGTTTCCTCTCTGCCATGGTTTTCATGGAGGAAGAACCGCCATGAAAACCATGGCAGCCATGGGAAACTAGTAATATGCTTGATGGGACCGCGGCAGTCCTACCAAGCATACTACAGCTCGAGACCGACAGGGAACAAAAGTTCACTGGTGGCTGCAGCAGGGCAATGGTGGTTCCACTGCCCAAATTGTAATAGGGCAGTCGGGAGACCTCTGCCACCAGACTACCGTGAGTCTGGCAGTCCGTTAACCGCCATTCTATTAATTAGGGCCTTACAGGGCTTTTTCATTCCTTAATAAGGTTCAAAATCAATTACAATCCTGCCCGAGGAACAAAGAGAGAAATAAAGTATGCTCCCAGATATTTATGAGCACCTACACACAATGAACAACTTCCCTCTCTCCACATGAATTGTGAAATTAGATTTTAGAAACCGTCTAAGAAAACTGTACCTCAGCCAGACTGAACAGCCCAACACTCCTCTATCACTGGCGGAAGTAAAAAACACCATTGTCAATCGAGTTAAGCTTAAAATAGCTTGAAACATTGGACTCCCTATCAAACTATATGCTGTTTATCAGTCACAGCTAGTTCCCGTCTCATTGAGATATATACACCAGCATTTACCCCCTACAACCAAAAATACCAAAGTAGAGCCACTGTTCGATTTGTGTAACAATTCCCTGGAAGTCAGTTCTTATTGGTGACTGTCTTGTTAAACTTGGACTACAAGATATTATCCTTAATATTTTGCCTCCTGGGATCTCATCTGTACTATCTAATCTGGTATACCCCGATAAGTCAGGATTCGTCCATAACAGAAGTACCTCTTCTAACATCAAGTGCCTGTTACGCCTGTTGAATAACCCCTTAGTCAACACCAGGATTCCCGCAGTAGTCTACAGACAGGCATTGAGAAAGCATTCAATAACACGCTCGTAGCTTTACCTTGCTCAGTGACTTTGGTGAATTTACTGCTTCCCTGCTTGTCTGCCAACCTAAGAGGAGATTTGAAGCGCTTGTGAGGCTGCTCGAAAGCAAGGGCTGGGACTGCGAGACCCAGGCTGCAGCGCAGGACCAACAGAGCGCACCTGGAGTCTCTTCCCGCCCCTGCTCCTCACTGATTGGCTGTTTGCTCCAGAGCGGCCTGTGATTGGCTGCCGAAATCGTCAACTGCTCGCGGCCCCCGCTTCGCGGGAGCCGCTCGTAGCTTTACCTTGCTCAGTGACTTTGGTGAATTTACTGCTTCCCTGCTTGTCTGCCAACCTAAGAGGAGATTTGAAGCGCTTGTGAGGCTGCTCGAAAGCAAGGGCTGGGACTGCGAGACCCAGGCTGCAGCGCAGGACCAACAGAGCGCACCTGGAGTCTCTTCCCGCCCCTGCTCCTCACTGATTGGCTGTTTGCTCCAGAGCGGCCTGTGATTGGCTGCCGAAATCGTCAACTGCTCGCGGCCCCCGCTTCGCGGGAGCCGCTCGTAGCTTTACCTTGCTCAGTGACTTTGGTGAATTTACTGCTTCCCTGCTTGTCTGCCAACCTAAGAGGAGATTTGAAGCGCTTGTGAGGCTGCTCGAAAGCAAGGGCTGGGACTGCGAGACCCAGGCTGCAGCGCAGGACCAACAGAGCGCACCTGGAGTCTCTTCCCGCCCCTGCTCCTCACTGATTGGCTGTTTGCTCCAGAGCGGCCTGTGATTGGCTGCCGAAATCGTCAATTGCTCGCGGCCCCCGCTTCGCGGGAGCCGCTCGTAGCTTTACCTTGCTCAGTGACTTTGGTGAATTTACTGCTTCCCTGCTTGTCTGCCAACCTAAGAGGAGATTTGAAGCGCTTGTGAGGCTGCTCGAAAGCAAGGGCTGGGACTGCGAGACCCAGGCTGCAGCGCAGGACCAACAGAGCGCACCTGGAGTCTCTTCCCGCCCCTGCTCCTCACTGATTGGCTGTTTGCTCCAGAGCGGCCTGTGATTGGCTGCCGAAATCGTCAACTGCTCGCGGCCCCCGCTTCGCGGGTGCCGCTCGTAGCTTTACCTTGCTCAGTGACTTTGGTGAATTTACTGCTTCCCTGCTTGTCTGCCAACCTAAGAGGAGATTTGAAGCGCTTGTGAGGCTGCTCGAAAGCAAGGGCTGGGACTGCGAGACCCAGGCTGCAGCGCAGGACCAACAGAGCGCACCTGGAGTCTCTTCCCGCCCCTTGCTCCTCCTATAAATACATCCAGCTGACGCACAGCGGGACGCGTGCGGGACGCCGGGCTAAGCCCGGGCAAAGGGCGGGCCGTCTGTGGCCGTCCGGGGACGACCGAGGACGGGACGGGCCACCCCAATAACGTTCACCACATGAGGAAACCATTCAACTAAACGTTTGATTCCTACGTGTTAAAACCCCTCATTCCTTTACTGATCAACTGAGATAGTGTGATTAAGATAAGTCACTGCAAATATACAAAACTATATATTATATCTATAAAACAGATTTCTGTTCCCAAGCATGAGGGCGCTAAAAAAACTACGTTCACGGACAATCTACATGAGGCGAATGGGGACAGACGCAGCTGTAAGAAAATCTGTGGACAAGTCACTAAAACCAGGACAAATATCAAGCACTCCTGCTATAAGTGAATACTTCTCTACCCTCTCCAAGAAAAAGTTTATTTCTCCATATTCTACTGATGATCAAAATAAGTTGGTTGAACCTGATTCGTTACATTTTTCTGACCAGAAATCCAACAAACAAGGTCAAATAACAATAGAAAGTAATTCGGCAAATTACTCTCTTTCGGAAGAATGTCAAAAATCTCATCTAGTTGTGTCTCAAATAACAACTATAACACCTATAAAAAATCAGGACAACGACTTATTCTTCGATGTATCCGTAAATCATAACTCAAAGACCGAAGAAGAAAAAAAAGAAGAAATATTGCTAAGTCAAAAACATCCCCAAACCAGTTCGCCAGAAAAATCACCGAACCTTTTTTCTAATCTGGCCAATCTATCAGACCCGAATTTTATAAACCTAAACTCTGGAAATACTGCCTCTCCCCTATCAAAAGCACTCTTTTCACTGCAAGAAATTCTGGATTCAGTACTAACACATCTTGGTCAAATTTTAGCTAACTCAGACGATACTTTAGACGTACAAATAGGAATACTTAAATTCCTGGTTGAAGAAAAAAAGAAAAAAGATCTAACTAAAGTCTCATCAAAACAACCCGGAGAAGTCGAATCACAACAAACAGATGAATCTCATAAAAAGGGAAGTGCGACCCCAAAACAACAGGAAGCAAGCACGCAAACGAACGACGTACTAATAATCAACAATAAAACTAATGGATTAAAAAACAAGGAAAAACCTCCTATCACATATTCACTTAAAAAACTGTTCAAAGAAGAATTGGAAACCAAAACTGAAAACAATACCAAACACTATCCGATCTTTTCGAATAAAGTATCCGATAACAATCGCGATCAGATTATCGGAGAAAATAAAACTGAGTTATCGGGAGTTACTGCTGAACAGGATTTCAACCAAAGAGGACAGTCTGAAAAAAGTAATACTAGGGAAAAAGTAAGAGGGAAGAAGAAGAGAAAACCCATGAGGAGAATACAGAGGAAAAAAGGGAATAGGCTCAAATTCCAAAAATGTAATCCCGTAAACCTGGTGAACACTCCAGTAATTCAAAAAACATCAACAGAAAAACCCTTAAATCCAGAAGCAGACGAATTTTGTCCTCCGATAGAAAATAGAACAACAACGCAAAATAACATGGATATAAAAGAACCATATGATAATAATTTCCAATCATGGGAAGTAATTCCATCCAAACACATAACTATTGAAGAGCTATTTCCTTCAGATAAGGAGCCGTTTAATCGCGGTAAAATTATCAATCTATTACAAGAAATCCCATCCTTGAAATCTCTGACAAGTAAAGAAATTGACCTAGTTCTGTTTCCAATAAAAGAAAATAACAAACTAGTACAGGTATCCTTTTATTCACCAGTCTTGCCTGGAATAATAATCAGAGAGAAGGAAATTCTTCATAAAAATGGCTATGATGTAATCTCGGTGGAAGATTTTAAAACCAACAACTTAAATAATGGTATATTAGGACAAATTAACAGAAGCAAAGATAACAACAGTTCTAATTGGGGAGACTTAGGATCAAATACTATGAGGAAGGATTCACTTAAAATACAAGTAATTCAAGGAGAGAGGTCAGTATGGTCTCGGAATCCCACCTTTAGCAACACTGAGAACTCAACAAAATCATGGGCATGGTTATCAGAAACCTTAAACAGCAAAAAAATGGTAAATTCACAACAACACGAAGTTTAGCAAAGGTCTGACGTTATTGTCCTGGAACTTGGCAGGGAAAACTGATATAAAAATGAAACATGCAACCAAAAATTCCCCAGATATCATCGCCCTCCAGGAAACATGGTTAATCAATACCTTTACTCAAAAAGGATACTATGTATACGAAACATTGGCAAAAAGATCTAGAAGGGGACACGCCAAGGGTGGTCTGGCAATATTATTAAAAGAAGATCACTCTTGGTCACAGGAAATAATTAACACAAACACAGACAATCTACAATGTTTAAAAGTATCCCTTAGAACCCAAGCTTCAGCCAAACTAGAAAAAATATTACTTTTCAATATTTACGCACCTCCCAGCAGTAATAATAATGATTTGCTGTTCGCCCGCCTAATGGAAATTATCACTCATATTATTGAAGACCAATCTCACTTGCCATACCTCATAATGGGGGACTTGAATGCTAAAATTTCAAACTGCGAGATAAAGAAATGGGCTCGTCTTTTCAAAGAGGAATCTCTGGAATCATCACTCCCTGAATTCCCAAAAGGAATTAAATCGGATAAGAGGGGACGCGCACTACTATCTTTTCTCTCTAGCATTAATGGGATTATATTAAACGGTAACACCAATGGTGACATACCAGCCACATACACACGGCAAGGAAATGGATCTCCCTCAACCATTGATTACTTTATATGCGGGATCGAAGGAAAAGAACAAATGAGTCAACTTTCGATAATATTCAGTGCAGAAAGTGATCACGCTCTTCTAAACCTTTCAACCCATTGGATTGCACCGTCCTCTTTTTCTAACCAGCCAATATTTCTTACAGAAAAAACTGAAGTAAACATAACAAGGCGTCGCATTTACTGGGGGACAGAAAATCTGGACTATCTGCGGCAACTAATTACTGAAACCAATATATTGACCAACATATATTCAGATGACCCTGTAAAGAACTTTGAACAACTAACGAATAATCTCAAACAAGTTCTGCAAAGTAAGTTAGAACACCATAGACCAGTAAAAAGTAAATGGAAAAATAAGAATAAAAACTGGAATCAACCAGTCGTAAAACAAATCAATAGACTGATACGCGCCCAATATCTGGAATTCTCGTCAGTAAACAAAAAGGAAATTAATAGATTAAAGAATCAAATACGACGAGAAAAAACTAAACAGAAAAAACTGAAGCAGGACTTCAACTGGACTGAAATCCAGCTAGCAGCTAAACATAATAATCAACGTAAATATTGGTCACTGATCGCAACAATGACAGGATCCAAAAAAAAGCTGGAGGCTACTCCTGTTTCAGAAGAAAACTGGGATATTTACCTACGTGGGCTATACAAATAGAATCAATATATTAAAAATGAAGAGGTGGGAGAACAAAACGTGGAAACTAAAGATATTAAGATCAATAAAACGTCGGCAGTGTCAGTCTCTATGAATATCAGGAAGGCAAGGAGCACGGGTGCATCTGGCCCCGATCAGATACCTGTCAAGGTCTACCAAACTGACCATAAAGAGTGGGGAACGGTGCTCTCGCCGCTATTTAACTACGTATTCGACAGTGGTCAAATGCCAAACTCCTGGAAAGGAAGTATCATAATCCCGATTTACAAAAAAGGAAAAAGAAACATACCGGGAAATTATAGGCAAATTGCCCTCATGGACGCTGCTGGGAAGATTTTTGCAGCAGAAATCCTGGATAGGCTGAAAAATTGGGCCTTCTCATTAGGTCTTATTCCTAAATTTCAGTCCGGATTTCGCTCACACCATTCTGTCACTGACAATGTAGCAATCTTCCAAACTATATTAGATAAGTACGCAACAGGGAAAAAACAAACTATTTACGCAGCGTTCATCGATTACTCGACAGCCTTCGATCGAGTGGATAGACCGACCCTGTGGTCAAAGTTGAGAAGAATGGGGATTCCGGAGCAGCTATTACATCTGATAGTGAATCTACACAGTGACACCTGGTGCCGCGTCCAAATGGGAAGTGACAAGGGCCTATCGAAGATAATACGAACATCAAACGGCCTGAAACAAGGGTGCCTCTTGGCTCCAATTTTATTCTCACTGTATTTAAGTGACCTACCTTCCCAACTGCAGCAAGGGATATGTACTCCTCCTAAGATAGCCACTGAATATATTCATTCCCTGCTGTACGCAGACGATATAGTCATGTTTGACCTAACACCTTTCGGACTACAAAATCTTTTAGATATTTTATATAAGTATTCAAGAAAAAACTACCTAATCCCAAATACGAACAAAACAAAAGTGGTTGCTTTTTCAAACCAGAAGAAAAGGGTACGGTACGAATGGAAGTTGGGAGGTGAGAAACTAGAACAAGTAAAGGAGTATACATATCTGGGTAAAATTTTCTCACAAAACATGAGTAACATCAACCAAATCAACCACCTGAAAAGGAAAAGTGATCTGCATGCTGGGGCCTTGTCCCGCTTATACTCGGCCACTGGACATAGACATTTCTCTGCACTGATTCAAGTCTATCGAGCTAAAATCACACCGGTCCTGTCCTATGCCTCGGAATATATTCCTCTTAAACAATGGACCTATATGGACTTAGCAGAAGGTAGAATATTGAAAAAACTACTGAAGATTTCAACATCTACCCCAGTACAGGCATTGAGACTGGAATGTACCATCACGAGCGCATATGCTACAGCTATAGCGAGCATCATAAGGTGGGCTCATAACCTTCTTCATTCAAAAGAAGGTACTTTAAGAAGATTGCTAAAAGTAGAGACATTCGAGACTAGCTCTACTCATATTACCTTTACAAAAAATATGCGAGAGGCTCTACAGCTTGCAAAAGTCAATGTGGAAATTTTGTCTACGTGGTCACCAGCTCAACTCAAACTTTTTCTAAAAAACTTCACTCCCAAATTGAGCTACGAGATCGATCACTCTCATTGTAATAGACTATCGTCATATAAATTCTATGTAGCCTCGCAGGAATACAAACAACGTCAGCCTTACCTAGAGTATACTCTTCAACACGGTGCAAGGCGTGCAATTATGATGTTGCGCCTTTGAACACTTCCTGTACAAACCTTTACTTCCTCTTGGAGGCCCGACAGCTCTGCCCTTTGTACCCTTTGTCAAGGGGGCAACCAGAATTTGGAACACTTATTTTTTATATGCCCTAATGCAGAAATTGTAAATGCAAGGTCAACATGTCTTAAGCCCATCTATCGGTCCTGTAGGATCACTAGCTCACAAGACTTTTTATCATTATGTACTAGCCCCCCTAATGAATTCGTCTGTTACAGAATTTTTAAGTTTTTGAAAATCTCATTGAAAATGTATTAAATGGAATGTATAAATGTATATTTTATTTTGTGGTCCTCGTAAGAGTACCGTAACAAAAATAAAAACTTTGACTTTGACTTTGGCATTCAATAACACACGTTTGGGATTTTCTGTTCTTGACCCAGGGGGAGATGGGCTTCATAAAGGAGATGATGACCTGGCTAAAACTACTATACTCGAAATCACTGCTTGAGCTGTGCAGATTAAATCCTATCTGAATCTTGGCTGCTGCTAAGGGGAAAACTATAGGTGTGTCCCTCACCCCCATCTCCTATTCACTTTAGCAATGGAAATCTTGGCCCCTGCTAAGGGGAAAACTATAGGTGCGTCCCTCACCCCCATCTCATATTCACTTTAGCAATGGAAATCTTGGCCGCTGCTAAGGGGAAAACTATAGGTGTGTCCCTCACCCCCATGTCCTATTCACTTTAGCAATGGAAATCTTGGCCCCTGCTAAGGGGAAAACTATAGGTGCGTCCCTCACCCCCATCTCATATTCACTTTAGCAATGGAAATCTTGGCCGCTGCTATTGGGAAGACTATGGGTGTGTCCCTCACCCCCATCTCCCATTCACTTTAGCAATGGAAATACGTGAAAGGGGGTGTCTTCAAGGAGAATATTTTTGGACAGTCATAGTTCTACAATCTCACTATACAATGAGCTTGTGATACCTTGGAAATACTTTTCAAAACCTAGAACTAGTAATGCAAATATTAAGAAAATTTGGTGTATCATTAAAGTTGAAGGAAAGCACACAAAATCTAGCCGTGTTCCATTTTCTTTTTAATAACATCAACACGCTTTTATAACCACTTAAGAGAAACCTAGGTCTTCTTACAATAGATGGTTTAGCTCAATAAACTAATCTGAACTCCATAGTCACAGATTGGTCTCATAACACAACACTGCCTCGGCCTGTTATTCATATGTTCTGTCGAGTCAGGCCCAGGCTGTTTCTCCGCCTCTTTATACTTGAACTTTCCACCCACTAACATCTGCCGATCAATGTTCGCCCTATTTCATGTAGATTTAAATGCCTAGTAGTGTCCTTTGGCAATTTTGGCTAATACATTCAGTTTTCATTGTTACACCTTTGTTAATGATACTGAGGACGTCCTCTGTGTATCGGATAAGACTTTATTGAAGCAAGCTTCATTCCAGAAAAACATGAGCTGTGATTGCTGGAAGTACTACTTTTATATGGGCCGCATTTTATTCCATATACCTTATTGGGTCAGAGGAGTACAGCTTGTCAAAGGTATTAAAAATGACCTGAACTTCCCCTAGCTCACCTGATGGAAGGAGTCTGTTCTCTTATCCTCTCTCTACTATCTTTTGTGTGTGTACAACAATTATTTTCAAATCTCTTGAAATTACCTTGAAGCAGGGTCAATCAAAATTGAGTTTAGCAAACAGAAAACGTATGAAAAGCTGAGTATGTTTCCCTGGTATTTCAAATGATTTGAAATACATTTGAACAAATTGGATTTTCAAATGCTTATTAAGATTCCCCAAAATATCTTATTTCAACAAAACAGTTCAGTAAAAGCTCTGCAGCGTGAGGGACATGCAGGATGTTCTAAGACAGCTAGGACGACAGAGAAGGAACATGATTGTGGAGGCGTGTATCTCTCAAGGAAAGGGTTGCTAGTAGGGTACCAATGGAAGGGGCTGAGATAATAGGGCTCCAAAATAACCCTCATTGTCTATTTGTACATTGTTGTAGAACAGTGTTATTTGTGTCTGGAATGTGTTTAGATGGACAGTGATGACTATTCGCAAGCAATATTCTGAGTGGCAATTTAAAAGCAACGTTTTATTCTGTGGATAAACAACCAGTTGTCATCAAATGTAGCTCAGTGAAGTCGACCTCATATCTGGTTGTGCACTGTATAAAATAAATACACATTAAGCCACTGTCTAAGAAAATGGCGTCTTACTTATTCATCCAAAAGGTACAAACCAACTGATAATTGTGAATAATTTACCATTATGACAGGTAATAGGCTAAAAAGCAAGCTTTTAAATGGAGGTCTGACAAGAAACGAGCATTACAATGATACCTGTGATATTGAATGAGCAGAGGAAATAGTTGATCTCATATTGGTGTGGTTATTTAACGATTCTGCAACAGTGGTGAAGCACACTCTGCTATCACCAATATTCTGTTGAGAAACAACATGTACATGTGTAACAACCACTGAAAGACACTGCGAAACCAAAACCAATTCCCAAATAGTGACCAACCACTGGTTTCAGTTGCTTTCTCAGGGTCCAAAATAGTGATCACCAAAGGTGTGGATTTGTCACAATTCTGAAATATGCTAAATAGCCAGTGCACATTATGTAATTAAGACTAATCTGGAACAAGTCTCGATTGGTTCATATTCTTTAGTGAGGGGTGTTTTTAATCGAGCTTGCTTGAAAATGTAGTTCCCAATTAATGTATCTGTAGCGTACAGGCCAAGTCCCAGCACTGCACCAGAACCTGATTTGCACTTTTTTATATAGACAAAACAGGTGCAACAGTATGCTGGGTCTGGTGGCTCGGTGGACTAATGCGTCCATTTCAGGGGCCTGTGTACAACCTCATGGTCACAGGTTCGAATCCGGCACGTCCACGCAACCTTTCATCCATCTGAGGTCGAGAAAATGAGTACCATTGAGTTGGGTAACAATGAACATCTGTTATTCAGTGCCAAGAGACCTCTGGGTGAGCGTGCACTTTACAAATACACATGTTATATTATTATGTCTGGAAAGCCACCTCAGGGGCAGATTTTGAGGCATGCTACTGTACTTGCTGTATGTCTTTTCAACAGCTGTCTGTACTTCCTTCATGGAGTTGTACATTGCGTACAATTCAGCACAGCTGGACAAGTAGCCGATTGTGCAACAGTACAGTGCAGAAAGACCTTCGACTACATGCGCAGAAAATTTGGAGGTGGTTCATTCCCTTTCTCATCCTGGAAAGGGAGTTACTCTCAATCGTGGCTGGAATAACGTTCAGGCAATTTCTAGGTTGGGGAAGGGTTGTAGTCTACATCTGTGGTGTTCACCTACAAGGCGAATCAAGCCTTGTAACACCCATTTCCCACCCCTTGCGTAGGACTTACTACTACAGATTTTCTTCGCACTTGTGGTCGGAGAAGTTTGCAGTTGTAAATCCATTTATATTTGCCAGTAATCCTTTTGTGAATTCCTGGAAGACATAACTGAGGTATTTGGGGACATAAACTTATGCCCAGAAATTCCTTTGTAAATTGACCCCAAAGATTCAAACATTTTTTTTTCACTGTTACGTAGCCGTGAGGGATGATAGATTCAGCACTGGCTTTCATTTTGTTTCAGACTTAGTTTATGGCATTCTAAGTGACCATAGATGGTCTTAGTCACATTGAATCGAATCCCTCTTTCAAAACTATGTGCTGCAGGTCCATTAAGCCTCAAATATTTCTCCAATACTGGGAGTTATAATTGTAGTGTCGTCATGTAATGTTTTCTGTGACTTATGGGATGTCTAGTGTGTGCAAGCGCCCCTGTACAAGTCAAATGCAGAAAGGGATCATGATACAGTTTTACTGTGCCTTAATGTAGCGAAGCATCCTTCCTCTGATTTTGTTCTCATTTATAACATCTGAGTATGTACGATAGTGTTATATCCAGGGGCGTAGCTTTTTGTGTGGGGGGCATTTGGGGTGTTACACCCCCTAATAAATTGCTCTCTAGTAAATAGTTGGGGCCAGATGCTTTCAGTCGTGTATGGCGAAATGGCTGTTGGATTCACCTAGGAATTTTTACATGCAAGAACAGACAAACACACATACACTCACACACACACACACACACACAATACTCTCTATCTCCCCTCTCTGTTTTTAATTTTTTTAAATTGTATTTTTGTCCTCATTTAGCAATATTTTAGAGTTGGAGGTGTCGGGGGCCCGATGACCCTTCTGATCCATCCATAGGGATTTCTCTTGGGTAAACACACCGTATGCCAGGAGATTTCCTATTTCCCTTTTTCTTCGAGCCCCTTTTTGTCCAATTCTAGTGCAAATCGGATTCGGGAGGAGCTAGTCACTTTCACTACTCCAAATTCCCACTTGAAAGCTTGATTGCATTGCCTAATCATTGGACAATACATTTTATATGTCTTTCTTTCATTTGTTAGGTTATATTCTTCCCAAATGTTTCAAAATGTGTGCCTTTTACCCGTATTCCCACTTCATTCTAGTTTGTTTTTTCTGTGTATGGAAGCCGACCATTCACTATGTGTTGGAGATATATTTTTCACCCATTTAATGCATATTTCCCTTCTTGCTAAGAGTATCAGTATGAGGAGAAGGTTTTCTTGATCTTTTCTCAACTTTGGACTATTTAGGTTGATTGCATTATGTTGAAATCCCAAAAATAACAAGATCTATACTCACCTCCACCCGTTGTCCCAATACCTTGGCTAAGGTCTTACCCGCCTCACTCCAAAATTCCTCGCGTTGGGGGCACTGCCGAAATATGTGAAGGTTGTCTGCACCCACTTCTGCGCACTTTGGGCAGCTTCTCTCCCTTTGGCCACTGATCTTAGATAGTCTCTTTGGAGACCAATATGCTCTGTGGGTGGTGAATAATTGATTCTTTCTCAGAGAAGCAGATTTGACAATTTGCCAACATGTACCCATAGATACTTGCCATTCACGTTGGATATCCAGCTCCAGCAGCTCTTTGCCCCAGATCTTGTTTGGTATTTTGTAGGCTCAATACCAATGGGATATTTCTTTTTTGTGTACATTTTTCCTCTATATTTCCCTCTCGGGCTCGGATATCGTTCTGACTCTTAGCCCAGCTAGTAAGTTGGTAATACTTGAACCTTGCAAGTGTACCCTTTGTTATCTCATTTAGGACTTCCCGTTCTTTAATAGAATTTTGTTCCATTAGCTGACCCCATTTTATAATGTTGTTTTCTCTCAGAGGACTTGCTTGATATCTTTAAGGCATTCTGGGTTACTGTAATACGGAATTTCTTGAATTTTTCTCATTTGATGCCACAGTTTTGCAGGCAACATAAGGGTCTTGTGTTTTACCTTCTTGAAATACTTGGGGTGACCACATTTGTAAAGGTAGTGGCTTCCTTCCTTACTGAGTATGGCCTGCAAATGGACCAGATACAAGTCAAAGCTATTTAGTAACTGTCTAATGTTTTTAAATTGAAAGGCCCTACAGTATTCCAAAATATTTGGGCTTGCAATACCTCCTTGTGGCTTATTCCTTGTTATCTTCTTCCAAGCAATGCTTACCCCTCTGGCAGCCCAGATAAAACTACTTAGTTCTCCTTGTAGTTTTTTATACGGTCTATTTTAAATTCCAGTTTAATGATACTAAACAAATATGTAAATTGTGGGAGTATTTGTCAGGGACTGTCCGGGACTATGTGGGGAACACAGACAGGGACTTGGGCAAAGACTGGGCACGGGGTAGAAAATTTACACAGGAAGAGGAGTACAGCGCTGCCCATGATCATACAGTTAGTCAGAGGAGAAAGAGGGATCCAAAGGGGAAGCCTGTACAAGTGAACAAGATGGGTAAGACTTAAAAAGGAAGGGCACTCACAAAGCAATTTAGCATTCAGAATATCTACACCCAGGACGAATATCCAAGACATATATATGAAACACCATTAACAATAAAGGGGGGTGTGGAGTAAAGCACTCAGGAGCACCACATGGGAAACTGAAGCTCAGTAAGTTTCATACCCACAATTGCTGTTACAGATACTGTGGAGCTTATACCTATGGTGATGTTATAAATGTAACTCAAAGACAATACTCACAGTGAACAAGAAACACCACCTAGGTAGTCAGCTGTGCCCACGGATGCTGGTGATCAAACAGCAAACAGCAACAGCAACAGCAAAGGGGTAGAACTAAACACAAGCACAATAGACAAGGAGCTAGCAAGGAGGAGTGCTTAACAGGAAAGGAAGGAAATGACAGGGCACACTTGGCAGAAAGCAGGTAACACACATACAAGGCAACAGAAGCAAGACATCAGAATAGAAAGACAGCAAACTAGAACTGGAACCAAGGAAATGGGAAGAAGGGCAGGGACTGGAAAAGGATATACAGAAGGGGAGGCTACAAGGGTATACTAGAATAGTGCAGGTTAAGGAATCAAGCAAACAAAGTAGCATGGAAGGCAGTGCTGGGGCAGGACCAAGAAGTGAGCTAAGGCTCAGGAGTCAAGGCAGCACTGCAGACAGTGCTGGATCAGGAACAGGGAATTACCAACGCTTCAGGAGTCAAAGTAGCACTGCAGGCAGTGCTAGTTCAGGAAACAGGGAAATTACTTTAGCTCATGAGATAAGGTAGCACTACAGGCAGTGCTGGTTCAGGAGCAGGGAATTACTTAAGCTTGAGGAGTCAAGGTAGCACCGCAGGCAGTGCTGGTTCAGGAACAGGGAAATATTTTAGCTCAGGAGACAAGGTAGCAATACACGCAGTGCTAGTTCAAGAAACAGGACATAGCTACAGCTCAGGAAACAAGGAGTCAAGAGAGCACTTCAAGCAGTGCAATTCAGGAACAAGAACTTGCTGGAGCCCAGGAACAAAGAATAACTATAGCTCAGAAACTCAGGAAACAAGAGCACTGCAGGCAGTGCTAATTCAGGTAAAAGGAATAGCTGTAGCTCAGGAACTCAGGAAACAAGGTAGCACTGCAAGCAGTGCTGATTCAGGAGAAGGGAAACTGCTGCAGTTCAGGAACAAGGAAAGCTAAGGCTCAGAAGTCAAGGTAGCACTGCAGGCAGTGCTAATTTAGGAACAAGGAAAACAGCAGTAGGTCAGGAACAAGGCATAACTAAAGCTCAGGAAACAAGGATAGCAAAAGCTCAGGGAGCACTGGAAACAAGGATTGCTCTCACCGGTAAACAGATACAATGACCAACCTTGGCCTGAAGGTATCTGGGGCTTAAAATAGCTCACAGTAGTCATATGCATCAGGTGTGAGCAGGCTAGCTGCAGACAGCCACAGGTGAGCTGAATTCCTCCACCCATCCTTGTCCTGCGGTGGAGACAAAGCAGTGAGCAGGGAATTCTGGGTAATGGAGTTTCAGGTATGAGTAGGCTGGTTTTGCGGGATTTTTGCCAGTCAGATGTCGGATGGAGACTGCACGCCGAGTTGTACCCAATACATTTACTATGGAAAGCTTGGATGTTGCATTGAGATTTCTCTATGTTTGAATTCCGCTCTGCTGGCCTTTGTCTTAATTGATGACTTGATATTTAGTGTATGAGTCTCAAAGTTACAGGACCCCCCTGTTTGTTAACTTAAAATAAATTCTTCTCTTTGGATACAAGGAGGAGCCCGAACTTTTTAAAGAATTTGTGTTAAGCGGTCGCTTCCCACTCCTGAAGCTTCTAGTCCTGATGATGACCCTGAAAACTACCTGGGGTTGAAACGCCATCGACGCTTCTAACATGGCCTAAATCACAGAGGACATTAATGCTTTGATTATAATCTGTGTTGATTGTTGTAGAAGTATTTTCCTCTTCCATTGTGTGTTTTTTGATTTTTCACATGTTTTGTGCTTTACATTGTGTAGAAGTGTAATTGTTTCAGTGTGTTTTGTCTATGATTAAATTTATATTTACATCTTACATGGCTTTCTTTGATATTATGTTCTTTTCAGGCCTCTCCTTCGTTCTTGCTTTTCTTTAATTTAAATTTTTTCTTCTTTGCATGATTTACATATATGGGTATCTAATCATGTTGTGTATGAGTATTGCTCAAGAGCCACTGTTTGGACAATTGTTTCAAGTATAAGCAGGCTGGCTATCACAAAAACTGGCATGGAATGGGAATGGATGTCAGTTCCCAATAAGTGTCCAAATGGCTGGAAGTCAGGATATGCATGCAGGAGAGGGTCTGGAAGCTTATTAGAAGACTGGAAAGTCCCACTATGTGGCTCCCTGGTGGTGGGCACGAGAGCACAAGGAGCGAATTGTGACAGTATTACAATTTAAATTATATTTGGTCTCCCCATACAGGTTAGAGGTAACACCCCCATACTTTCAATAGCTTTCTCACTTCTTTGTGGACCCTGTTGAAATTCAAGCTCTCTATATCCTCTATATTTGTTGTGGGGTCTAGCCTGAGGTATTTGATTTTTTCCTTCACTATTGGGTTTTGAGAGTTGCTGTTGAATTCCAGGATTTCGAATTTAGATTGATTTACTAAATATCCAGAGACATTTCCATAATGTTCCACTATCTCTCTAATTTTTGGAAGAGAGGCCATTAGATTGCTGGTGAACACCATCAGGTCGACTGCAAATAATGCAACCTTCTTCTCCCAGCCCTGGTACTTTAATGGTGTTATTGCCTTCTCCTTCCTCAGAATGCATGCCAAGGGCTCAATGTAAAGATTAAAAAGAAGCGGGGATAAAGGGCATCCCTGTCTTGTGCCCCTTATTATCTTTATTCTTTCCGTCAGAGAGTCATTCACTAGAGCCATCGCTGAAGGCCCTTTGTAGATCTGCTTTATTGCGTTCTGAAAGGTATCTCCAAGATTGCATTTGTCAAGGGTTCCATGTAAGGAAGACCAGCTAACCCCATCGAAGGCTTTTACAGTGTCAAGTTATGATTGACAGGTATGGAATATTGAGTTGCCACGTCTATAGCGCTAATAAGCTTGTGTGTCAGTTCATGGATTTGCCTTCCCTTAATAAAACCTTTTTGGTTAGAGTGAACTAAAGATGCTGCTATTTTTCCTAGTCTTTTCGCTAATATTTGCGTGTAAACCTTGTAGCCCATGTTTAAAAGATAGATGGGTCTATAAGATTCACATTTGTTATTGTTATTGTTAATTTGGATTTGTAGCGCGCCCAATCACCTGCAGGTCTCTAAGCGCTTGGAAATCGATGTTATTACAATAACTTGGCTCAACACCTCAGAGAGACACAGCTACCAGTTTACATTGCGCTCAGAGCTTTACCAAACAACAGTGTTTTCAATGATTTTCTGAACCGCAAAAGATTCACTTCCCTGCGTAGCCCCTCAGGCAGCTTATTCCATAGCTGGGGGGCCAAAACGGAGAAGGCTCTCCCTCCCTTGGTTACTAATTTGTAGCGGGGGCAGACCAGCAACTGGGAATCCGATGATCTAAGTGTTCTCTTTTGGCTGTACACCTCCAGGCGGTCTTTAATGTAGACAGGAGCATGGCCGTAGATCGCCTTGTGAGCTATACATAAACTTTTAAATTCAACCCTCTCTTTAACGGGGAGCCAATGAAGATTTTGTAGTAGAGGGGAGGCCTTCGTTCTTCTGGGTAATCCAAAGATAAATCTTGCGGCGTCGTTCATCACGACCTGTACTCTGTTAGTCAGCATTTTTGGGAGGCCAAGATAAAGGGCATTCCCATAGTCCATCCGTGAGATGACGGTTGTTGCTACAATTGAGCGCATCATAGATTGAGAGAGAAAGGGGGCTAACTTTCTCAGTTGCCTGATGATATTCGTGCAGCTTCCGACAATGGAAGATATTTGGCTGCACATTGACAGATCACAGTCTAGTTTAATCCCCAAGCTCTTTACGTTCACACTTGGCTTTGGGGCTGGTCCTAGCTCTGAAGGCCAGTACAGATCACTCCAGGGTGAGGTGGTAGATGGAATTACCAGTACCTCAGTCTTATCCGGGTTGATCTGTAACAGGTTTTCCGTCATCCATCTTACGGTATACCTCAAGATGTTCTGGGCTTGAATTTGTGCTGCCCCTGTGTTATCGACACTCAGCACAAGCTGAGTGTCGTCAGCATAATTAAAGACTCTGCAGCCCATATCGGCCAAGGATGCAATCAGAGGTTGTAGGTAGAGATTGAACAGTAGTGGGGACAGTGCGGAGCCCTGTGGTACCCCGCACTCTAAGGACCCCACCTCTGAAATCAGGTGCCCCAGTTGTACCCTCTGTGTCCTTCTCAAAAGGAAGGATTGCAGCCATTTAAAGGCCAGGCCTCTCATCCCAAAGGCATCCAGTCTTCCCAGGAGCAAGTCATGGCTGACAGTATGGCTGGTAGGGTCCTTCCCTGGTTTTGACCAGATGCTAATAATCGCATTATTCCAAGAGGGTGGGAAATATCCTTTCTTTAGAAAGACCTCATTCAGGAGATCAGTCAAGGGCTCAGCCAATACTTCCTGTAGATTTATGTACAACTTATTTGGGAGTGCATCAGGGCCTGCCGCCTTGGCTTATTAAAAACTTTTCATAGCTTCCACCACTTCTTTCCTGGAGAATTCCTGGTTTAGCTCTCTTCTTTGTTCTTGAGTGACAGACAGTGTATTTATCTCATCCAACACTGCATTTATTTGCTGTTTTGTAACTATGATATCTTCAGTGTACAGTTTGTCAAAGAATTTTACAAACTCCCTTCTTATCTTAGTGTCCTCTGTGCTATAGTATTGATTCTCTTTTTGTATTTTGTCGACCCTGTTGCGAGTTAAGTCCGTTTTAAATTTCCATGTTAGTAATTTTCTGCATCCTTCACCATATTCATGGTGTGGAAGCTTGCCAGCCTCCCATCTATCCCTGTCAATTTTTTCAAGGTAATCTGCTAATTTCTCTTTCCTCAATTTTCTCCTCTCTATCATACTCGATCTCTCCTATGCAATTACATTTTTACTTAATTCTTCTTCCAAGGTTGCAATTCTTTTTCTAGTTTCCAAATAGAATTCCTCCTATTTTGGTTCTTGTATGCTGCAATACTGATTAGCCTTCCCCTAATAAAAGCCTTGAATGCATCATGCAATCAGTTTCGTGGTCCCTTCTTTTTTTACCTGGAAGAAAACCTCTGTGTCCCTTGTTAGCGATTCTACTTGTGTTATTTCTAGAAAAATACCCCTATCTACTGCCCATCTTGGGCAAGATGTTTTTTTTTTCAAGGAAAGGCGTAGAGCCACTGCAGAATGTTCCAATAGGTGAGCTGGTATATGTTCTACATTTTGAGTGCAATTTAAATGGTTTCTACCATTAAAAATAGTCTATCATGGACGAGTGCCCCTGCCTTTTGTTTTGCAAAGTACATTTATGAGTCTTATCCCCTTTATACTTATGGAAAATCATGCTAGGATAAACAACCTTAGAATCCTAAAGGTCCCCGAAGGCCTTAAGGGGGAAGAGATAAAACATTTCACAATTAAGCTTCTGGAAGAAATAATCCCCTGGACAAGGACAGAGGATCTTGCAGGTGACATTCAAAGAATTCACCGAGACCCTTTTGGGAAAGGAACATCAAGAAAAATCTTTTTGAATTTTAAAACATACACACTAAAAGAGAGGATTTTAAGCGATGGTCTGAAAGTTATGTTATGTTATGTTATGCGTTTTTATTTGGCGCACAGATGCTCCAGCTAAGGAGCGTCCTGGCGCCCGACAAGGCAGCAGCACAACACAACGAAACAATAATCAGACAGTGTTAAAAACTAAGGGAATAAAAAAGTTTTCACCGCACGGCGAAAGGAGAGCAGATCCCTCTCAACACGAATCGCCGGGGGCAGGGAGTTCCACAGGACCGCCGCGCGAACTTGAAACGAAAGCCCTCCTGCCCTACTCCGCTTAAAGCGTGGCACAATAGCCAGTTCTAAGTCCGCAGATCTTAAGGCTCGGGCTGGGGTGTAATGGGCTAAAAGAGCCATAAGAATCGTTGCTGGGGACCCCTTCAAGATCTTATAGGCGACACAGAGGACCTTAAACTGGATCCGCTGGGCCACCGGGAGCCAGTGCAGTGAACGCAGAGTGCTAGAGGTAGGGCAGAATCTTGGTAAGCCTACCACCGATCTTGCTGCGGCGTTCTGGATCCGTTGTAAACGCCCAATCTCTGCCTGATTCAGGCCAATCAGTAGGGAACTCGCATAATCCAGCCTAGAGATGACAGTGGCTTGGATCATGAGCTGCCTAGTGGGGGCATCAAAGAACTTAAGCACCGGACGAAGCCCGCGCAGGATACCAAAGCAACAGGCCGCCGAACGTTTGGTATGACACACAAACGTAAGGGTAGGTTCCAGCCAGACCCCGAGGTTCTTAAGCTCGGCAACTGGGATGGGAGCAGGACCCAGGTCCCCTGGCCACCATCTCTCTCCCCAAAGTTCCGGTTGTTTGCCAAAAACCATGACCTCGGTCTTACTAGCGTTCAGCTGGAGACAGTTGGACGTCATCCAGCTGGCGACCGCCCGCAGTCCTTGTTGAAACCTGGGGGCATCGACTTCGGCATCCCCGCTGATCGTAACCGCTAGCTGGGTGTCATCGGCGTATGACACCATCGTCATACCCCATTGCCTGACAACCTCAGCCAGCGGCCTTACGTAAAGGTTGAACAACGTAGGACTCAGCGAGGAGCCTTGGGGGACCCCCAGGCTCAACGGATGGAATTTGGACTGGTAAGGTGGGACGGTCACGCTAAAGGCCCGATTGGCTAAAAACGACCGGAACCACTGGAGAGCAATGCCGGTGACACCAGCCTCCTCTAGGCGACGCCGAAGGATCGGGTGCGAGACGGTGTCAAAGGCAGCGCTCAGGTCTAATAGCACCAGCGCTGCCGTTTGTCCCGCGTCAAGCACGGAGCGAAGATGCTCCACCATATAGAGCAGAGCCGTCTCCGTGCTATGACCGGCCCTAAACCCATTCTGTGTCGCATCGAGGATATCTGCATGGCGAAGATGTTCCGAGAGGACTGTGTTGACATGCGCCTCAGTCACCTTGGCCGGCCACGGCAAGAGTGAAATTGGCCGATAGCTCTCAGGCTTGCTACCGTCCAAGCTAGGTTTCTTGAGGATAGGACGAACCATGGCTCTCTTCCACTTCAGTGGGACATCGCCTGATGTGAGTGACGAGTTGATCAGAGAACATAGCGGCGAGATATCATGTACCGCTAGGGGATAATAAGTGGGATAATAATTATCAAAAAACGACTGGTCTTGTAGAATAACATCAGATATCTCCAAAACAATGCAAGACAGACAATGGGAGTTGAGCCAGTGCATGCAACAACTAAAAACACTTGGAGAAACAGTCCAGATGTGTTTTCCTGCCTCATTAAGAATAATGTGGGTGAATAAGATGCACAATGTAAGGGACCCCAAAGAAGTGGAGTGCTTTATTGATCGCACTAAAGCGCAACAAAAGGAACACCAGTAATTTGAATACTATGTTGTACAAGATAAAAATATAGAGCATCAGGAGGGTTAGGAGCTCGAAAGGGGAAGAGTGATTCCCAAAGGAAGGATAGAGGATGCTTCTCCAGGGGGGGAGCGGAAGCAAAGAAATTCACTTCGAAAAAAATGAAAAGGAAAAAAAGTGCACCAGGTGGGGAGCAAAATTGGGGGAAAACGAGAAAAAAAGTCCAAAACGAGCAATATAAGTGAGGAAGGGGCCCAGGAAAGGCCTGTAGGAGACATAAAAATATATGCAAACTCCAATCAAATCCCAATAAAAATAAAAAAATGACTGTAAATATTATGTCATGGAACGTAAATGGCCAAAGGATAAAGAAGCGAAGGTAAAAAATTCAGGAGTACTTGGAAATAATAGATCGTGAAATTATAATACTACAAGAGACACACCTATTCAAGGAAGAGTGGGCGAAAATCTTAAAAAAATAGAAATGGGTGGATGCATATTTCTGCACAAGTCAAGAGTGAAAAAGGTGTAGCAATCCTGTTTAAAAAATCACTGAAAGCATGTATTTTAATCCATAGAGGTGGATAGGAAAGGTACATGGGCAACAGCAAAAATCAAGATACAGAACAACCCATATGCTATAGTGGGATACTATGGCCCCAACATGGACGATCCAGAGCCTCTCCAAAAAGTATACTCCCAACTCCTATCAGCAAAATCACCAATAATAATAGGGGCTGATTTTAATTTAATTCTAAACCCCAAAGAGGTCTGATTTCCCGCGCAGAACTGCCCCAATTTACCTAAGGTGAGGGAGTGGGTGAGTCTATGCATCAAGGATCTTGGAATTATGGACATATGGAAGGAAAAAGGGGAAAATACTCCCCTCTCTGTTTTGAAGTTCCTAAAACTGTCGGTTATTTTGCAACATATTTTCTTTTAGGCAGCCCTAACTGTCCGCACTGCTGTCCCTTTCCACTGCCCTTTAAGCCCTCTCCTGCTCTGCTTCTCAAATAATGTAATTTAACATGACATGACCAGCGTTATTGTTGGGAAATGTAACGCTCACCCCCCTCCAATCTTACTGACCAAGCTACACCCCTGGTTATATCATGATCCTCCCTTGTTGAGTTCGCAATTGACAAATCGCATCCTGCTCAGTGTCCTCCATGCTACTGTAGTTGATATGGCAAAAACAACAAAAATACATATCGGACATTCATTGTGAAAGAAATGACATTACTCACTGTGCATGTATTATCAGAACCGTATGACTACCTCATTCTTAAGACTGAGAGCTAAGCATTGTGCAACAAAGGGGCATTTCTATGAATACTTGGAAGCATGTTTGTGCGGTAGTGCTGGAGAGGAGGTAGAAGCACCATGTTGTAGTTGATATGGCTCTGCTATCTTCTCTCCCCCAAACGCACAGCAGAAGCAGAAACTTTGATTGCTGCACTGTATTGCGCTATTTTTAGGTCTGGTCTTTTGATTTTTCTAAAAAGTTTTTCACAATATGCTCACAAGGGTTACAACAAGCCCTCCTCTTCCAATAGTCTGCTCTTCTTTCATTCACATTTTTCCTCCACCCATCCCAGCATATAGTACGGGGTAATAGGACAGTCCTTCAGCTGTTGGCTAATTGGCCTTCTTCCATTTCACAAGACCACATTTAAAGAAAATGTAGTTCCATCTAGTGCCAGTGCATATTATAGCAATATGTACTTTTTGAGATCAAAAATATTTGTTGCTGTTTGAGATTTTTTTTGTTGTGACTGCCTGGCAGCTTTCCAAAAATAAGGTTTGCAAAAACCACAACAAAACAAAACATCGAGAAAGGCAAAAGCCTGGTGGTAAATGCCAGACTTATTGGCTTTGCCAATGCTGGTTTAGTAAATGTGCCCTAAAATGTCATTCATTTTCCAAGATATCTTGATAACGCATTTGTGTATAACGAAAAATAACTGCTGGTTAAGCAGAAACAGGGAAACAATGGTGTCGTTATTAAAGGATTAAAGCAAATGTAAACTTAACATCCATTATCAGTTTTGCTCCCAATAACAGCAGTACATTTGCCATTTGGTGATACAACAGTACAAGGAAAGGCCATATTATTATGTTTCTCTCACGATGCAACAACAAATAGTATTGTTCTCTACTGTCTTTCAGAATACACTCCTGTAAAGGGAATGCATTGTAGTCAAACATATTCAGGCACGCGAGTCCTGAGATCACACATAGAGCACGGCCATGACCATTTAATGGAGTGATGTGTATAATAGCAAGCACAGACAAAGGGAAACCAGGTAGACAGCTTAACCTCTGGCCCAGTGGGAGGAAAATGACACTGTGCCACACTCTCTCCCACCAAACTCTGCTCTGCTTATTGTTCTGTACCACCACTGATGACAAGAAATGTATTACCGTAGTAGAAACGCATCCACATTCTGACAAATATATAAACAGCCCAAGGTCACTGTCAGTCAAGGCATAACACGGATGATATATTCTCATCATACATATTGCATTCATATTTTTAAGGGAGAACAGTCAATGCACTGGCTATGTGTCAATCAAAAGGAGTAATGTAAAAGCTGAGTAGCTAATGCATTGCTTTTAGGAGGCAGTCTTCATTCTGCTGGTAGAGATTTTTTTGAAGAAGCAACTACTTCAATATATCTACATAAGTGTGGGGTCGGCCTTGTCAAAGTGATGTCTGAAGCTTCTTTGTTTCCCTGCCACTTCTTCTCACACGTCGAAAAATAAGCAAGCTATGGTTTCTTGTTTATATATTCCCTTTGAGCTGCAGAGAGGCACTACATGTCCTAACGCCTTGCAATTCTTTGTAAATGTATTGCCAGTCACTAGACTTGCATTTATAAGTACACTTTTCCCTCATCTATAGAGATCAAATATGTATGTACACCATGATCAGACCGAGGCAGTAAATAAGCTTGGGCACCTAAATAAAAGTAGCCCCAGTTTGTGAATTAAAAAGCCAAAGAATTGGCCCACATTTGCAAATCCGAGGTTTTGAACTTGTAAAGGCACGCTGTATTGCTGTTTTACAGGCAACGTTTGTGGCAATGTCTGGTAGACATTACTGTTCGTAGAAAAGGGGAATGATTGTCACTGGTTTTGGCATATATTGGCCAATAAGGGCCCTGGAACTTCTGACTATTTAACATACAAAATTTTTAGCTACTGATCATTTCTCTGATCTTTATGCGCATACTGAGATTGAAGTGATTCTACGGAGTGGGCCCATGATGGGCCTTCCTAGGTGTATGGCGGACCCAGGAGAACAGCTAGAGACAGGGTTGTCACCCCATGTCTGGCTTGGGGTAGATACTTCTAGCCTGATTGTTTGTGCACCAGCCCCAATCACGTTGAGTGAAGTAGTACATGCTATTGATTCAATCACTCTAGGGATAGCACCCAGCCTGAATTAAGTTCCAGGTAATCTTTTTAAAGTAGAAAAGGAAATCTGGGATCTGTATTTTTGTGTGTTTTTAATTGTATTATGAATGGGCTACAAATGCCTACCTCACTGGAAGCACAGAGTGAAGCCCATGCCACTGACTTCAGAGTAAATTCAGGGGAACCCACTAGATACCCCTTCTCTGAATGGGAAGTGGAAACTGCCATTAGGCGTATAGTGCCAGCAAAGGCAGCGGGCCGGGATGGCATCCCCAGGGACCTACTTCGGACTGATCCGGCTAAATGGGCAAAGTTTATCACCATCCTAATTAATGCCATTGACAACGGCTCTCCGATTCCAGATTCCTGGAAAGGAGCCGAGGTTGTTCCCATCTTTAAAAAGGGGGCTAGGGATGACCTCGCTAATTACCGTCCCTTAAGCCTGATTGATTCAGTCAATAAGGTTATTGGGAGGGTAGTGCTCGAAAGGATGCTGGAATGGGCTGACGAAAACAAGATCCTCTCTGACTATCAAGCAGGCTTCAGGGCGGGCACTGGGACTATAGAGCAGGTCTTTAGATTACTCCTTCTTTATTGGAAGGTGGTCCATATAGGCAAGGGGAGCTTTATCTCGCGTTTATTGACCTAAAGACTGCCTTTGACCTTGTCCCTCGGGAGTGCCTATGGTGGGTATTAGCTGAGCAGGGGGTCCCAATGAACATCCTAGATATACTGGTGCGGCTCCATGAAGGCAACTTTGCTCAAGTGAGATGGGGTTCCCAAGGACAGAAAACCACAGGATTCCAGTGAATAGGGGTGTCCGCCAAGGCTGTGTTCTAGCCCCCACCCTATTCTCGTTGTACGTAAATGGGGTGGTCGAACATTTGCAGCGTGTACCATCTGATGCTCCAGCCTTGGCGGGTGAAACAATTCCAACCCTTCTATTCGCTGATGATACCCTCCTCATCTCTAAGACCCCTAGGGGCCTGCAGAGTCTTCTGGACAGCTTCCAGTCGTTTTGCACCACGAGAGGGCTTGTCATCAACTCAGCTAAAATAAAAAGTATCTAGTGCTGAATCCACCTAAAAGTCTTGGGTCCCCTCTTGTCCTAAACTCTGCTCCCCTGGAAAGGGTTACCGTGTTCGACTACTTAGCCATTCGCATCTTCGACTCTATGCTTTGGAATTCCCACATGCAAAAAATGCTCCTGAACCACAAAAGGGTAGTGGGGGCAATACTTAAGGAGCATTGCTCTTCAACAAGCAGACCTATTGCCCCCGCTATCGACATCTACAAGGCCAGAGGAGAGAGTTCGCCTCTTTATGGTGCCAAACTTTGGGGTTCCACCATTTCGGACCAAATTGTGAGGTCAAAATTCTTAAAATACCTCATGATGCTTCCCCTGAGGACCCCCACCACACCACAATTGCCGGATTTAGGGTGCCACTCATTTAAAGACCTAGCAAGACTTTGTCCCCTCTTGTTGTGGGCCCTCTTGTGGCGTACACCGGAGCTAACAAAATATGCAGAGGGCTTATCAGAAATTATGTCCATGAATGGGTGGCAAACAATTAAATGGTTAAAGGACTTAAAATCGTTATTGTACGATCTCGATCTTAAAGATGCATGGACAAACCGAACTGCCCCACCTTAGGCAGAGCTCAAGAAGGCATTCTGGGCTTGGGTCAGTAGCAAGGGTTTTCTTGATCCCAAATTAGGCATGATGACAGAGGAGTTCTTGCAACATAAGCACCTCATACGATATGAACCATACCTTGATATTATATAGAAACCTTTTGACAGGGTCCTGTTTTTTGAGTTCAGGGTAGGAACACTGCCTATATGCGAATTGACTGCGCATTGGAAGGCTCCGTACCAAACATCACCTATATGCCCGAACTGTGAGGCCAAATCTGACTCAATCGCGCCTGTCTTTTTCGTTTGCCCAGGTTACAAACTGCCAAAAGAACGTTGGCTCAAACCACTTGCAGAGATTTGGGTACCTGCAGCCACTCCGCCGTGTTGCGCATTTTTAGGTCTGATGCGCGAACACTGTATGGATGTGGTTTGGCCAAATTCCTGAGATGGGCATGGAACATCAGATCGAGAACTTTGAGTGCAATTCCCTAAAGTGTTCTTTCTTTCTTTTTCCTCTTTGTGGCCGCGTCTCCATCCCCAAAATGCCTCCTCTACCATTGATTAAGTAGTTCTCATTAGCAATGATGAACTATGGGGTGTGTGGGGCATAATTAATATTTATTTAAATGTATCTTGTTTTTAACAATCAATCTTTGTCAGAATGTATCTTGTTTTTAATAGTAGAGCTTTTTTATTATATTTTTAATCATGTTCAACAGCTTTTAAGATATGTTTTTATCGAAATAAAGCAATTTACTACTACTACAAATGCCATGCCCATGAGCCCGAGCAGAGATCATTCAGAAAAGGGTCTTAGGTTACATCCATCCAATTACCGATCAGTAAGTCTCATTGATAGCTCTCAGAAGGTTTTCAATTGAATTAAACTGAGTCAACTGTAGGATTGGTTGGAGGTTACAGATGTGCTCACACCACTACAAGCAGGGCTCAGGGCTGGGATAAATGCTATTGATCAGGTCCTTCAATTGTAGTTAGTATATTGGCAATATGTTACTTTGGGTGGTGGTCTTTATATGTTATTTTTCTTTATATTTGGTCAGCATTTGACCTTGTGCCTAGGGAGGTACTATGGTAAGTTTTGACCAACATGGGTGTCCCAAAATATCTTGTGTATGTTTTAATAACGTCGCATACGAACAACTATGCCCAGGTAAGATGTGGGACTTCTGGGGAGTTCATTGATCCTATCCCAGTCTGTCAGGTGTGAGACAAGGATGTGTTATCGTCTCAACCCTTTGTTTACTTTTATTAATGATCTAGTGACTCATTTGGTACAGTGTAAGCATGATGCACCGACCCTGTCCAATAGAAAGATCCTGGCACGTCTGTTTGTGGATGATACCTTGCTGATCTCTAAGTCTCCCCTGGGCATACAAAACCTGCTTGACCGGCTCTTTGTCTTCTGCAGGCAGAGAGGGCTGGAGATCAATATTAGTAAAACCAAGAATATGGATTTAAATCCTTACTTCACCACTAGGTTGCACCCAATTTACAATGATGTCCCCCTTGAGAGAGTTCGCACTTTTGGTTACCTGGGTTTTACTCTGAATGACTCATTTTTTTGGTCTTCACATATTCAGAAGAGTAAACTTAGATTGGAGCCTTATTCGGGTGGCATTTTAAAGGCTGTCCATGACTCTAGCTTTTGTCCTATTACTCCTGCTCTGCACATCTTTAACTTGCAGGCATTGAGAGGGTCACTATTTGGTCATGAACTTTGGGGACATAAGAATGTAAATGATTTGGTAATGGTGGCAAACCAGTTTTTACCTTTTCTCACCAATTTTCTAGCAAGTGCCCCCTTTGCACCTTGGCAGTTTGATCTGGTTATTAGATCTCTTGTGCACTGGGTCAGACTAACACCGCTGATGTACTGGAGGAGCACTTGGTTCACCGCTTAATTGGCACATTATTGGCTGAGTCTTGAAGAAATTAAAAATGCAGTGGACTAGGCAAGATTGCTTGATTATAATATATGAATATATCAAATGCAAGCTAGTTAAGATTGGTTGTGAGACCCTTTGGACACAGCCTGAAACTGTTGTTAGGATGACAAAGTCCATGTTAAAATCAATCTATTGGAGACATATAGATGAAGGGTTTCACAGGCTAGGAAGTGTGGGCCCATTTACTGCAGCATTCTTAGAATTCAAAGAGTCAATTTTTTGGAAGAATAGATGGATGATATTGAACCTCCCGCTGCTAGAACATTATACTTCAAATTCCAGTTTGGAACCGTGCCTCTTTGCCCTTTTACGGCGAGGTGGCAGCACTCCCTTATTGGGCACAAGATGAATTGTCCCTTTTTTCTGGGGGTTAGGACCACAATTTTGCCTTATGAATTTTAAGATCCAATACAGCTCACCCAATAGTTTTTGCAGTCTCCCAATTTCAAATATATATTTGGAGGTGTAGACTGTAGTGGGCTACCGTTCCATCTATAGACCAGGCTGTGTGATTTGTTTTTAATATCTGTAATTGATGCTAATGTAATATTATTATGTCTTCTCAATGGGAGTGTTTGATTTTAACCTATTGATATTGATCCTTTGTCCTAGTATGAATGATAGTTGCTTATTTATAGATTTATCATGCTATTATTTTGAATGTTTTGACTGTGTTTTATGATATGTGCTTTTATCACCTGAAATAAAGTAAAATAAAGTAAAATATTGCTGTTTTTTCAAGGTGAGGGAGAATGCATGCATTTGTGCTTGCTACAGGCAAAGTTTGCGGCAATATCAGGGAAATCAACACTAAAAACCTCACCAACCACCCATAATACAGGCCCACTAACTGCCAAAAATCCCGGACCACACACTGACCTGACAGACCAGCCCTTCGGACACTTCCAGATTGCCCTATTGGCCAGTCTGACCCTGATACACACTGTTAGACCTGACTTTTACAGGTGGTTTATCTCCAGATTTTTTTGCACTGTAGCCTTCTGTTTCTGACTTGTTTTTGTTGATTTTATGACTCTGGGAACTTTACCACTGCTGATCAGTGCTAAAGTGCATATGCTCTCCCTGTAAATTTTATGTAAGGATTGGTGTTTACCATAATTGGCTAATTTGATTTACTAGTCAGTCCATAGTACAATGCACTGTGTGTGCCCAGGGCCTGTAAATCAAATGCTGGCAGTGGGCCTGCAGCACTGATTATGCCACCCACATAAGCAGCCTGTAAATGTAACTCAGGCCTGCCATTGCAGAGCCTGTGTTCAGTTTGGTGCTGCCATGTCGACTTGGCAAGTGTGCACACTTGCCAGTCCCTACCCATCCCTTGTCTTACATGTTAGTCACCACTAAGGTAGTCCCAATGTACCCCTGTGGGCAGGGTGCAGTGTATGTGAAATGTAGGACATGCCATGGTGTGTGTGGCATGTGCTGATAGTGAAATGCTGGCAATTTTATTTTTCACTATTGCAAGGCTACCTATTTCCATAGGATGGAATGGGGAGTGTACTTATAACATCTTATAAACATAACTACCCTTGGGAACAAGATAGGAAAATAAAGTTTAGTATGTTTGAACTCAGAATGTTAAAATGCATCTTTTAGTGAGGGTGATTTTTATATTCTGCGTTTGAAAATGCCAAATTTAGAAAGTATGGATTTTCTTGCTTAGCCTTCCAGTGTGCCTCTGCTAGGATTCGTATTGATGTCTGGCTTTGGAGTGACAGAGGCTCAGGATGTTCAGCACTAGACTGAATAGACCTGGTCTGCCTTTGGAGTGGTGGGAGGAATAGCACCTGCACCTGAATAGGGTTGTGCCTGCCTTCCACAATGATGGCTTCGCCCGCCTTTGGTGTGTCTGGAGCAAGGGATCACGCTAACATTGGAGGTTGTTGTACACTTGCAAAGTGCCCCCCAGGACTGGTTTGGACTGAGCTCAGACCCCTGAGCAAGGAGAGAACATAGAGATTTACTGTATAAAAAGAGGGGACCCGACCCCAGGCTTTTAGATCACTGCTTCTGTATTAAATTTACACTTGTGACTATCCAACAGTAGTAAGTTTGCCACAAAAATGAAGAATAAACTTTAATCTGTCAATTTAAATCTCTTGTTAGTTTACTTTTGAGAATAGCCTCTAATGTATCCACATACACTTACCCGATTGACACTTCTACTTTAACTTCTCAAGAAATCTGTTTTATATTACTTGTTGATATATCAAATGATTCTAATTTACACATAGGGCCTGATTCTCAATTTTCTGTCTCATTTGAATCTGTTTCCTCTGCACTGAATGTACTCTTTTGCAGTGCTGGAGAGCTGCCCTGACAACTGTGGTTTGCAAAATGTAATTTTTTTTGATAATTCTCTTAGTAAATGATAGTAAATATCAACCGATTTACAGCACAGAAAATGACCACTAGGTGAATGTTTCAGACTTCCTGTTTAGCTTTTGTGCTTGACTATGCAACAGCTTATGCAGATGGGTTATATGAGTATGGATAACAAAAATATCATCTGACATAAATATTGAGGCCTGAATACAATTTGGAAAAATATCACTCCATCAGGTAAAGTTTATATGGCTGTATGGCAATATATCATGAGCAGGAATATCAAAATCCAAAATATATATATCTTTTTAAATATCACTAAACTAAATATCATCATCCTATACTTATAACAGGAATGACAAAATGTTGTGATTTCTGTCAAGAATATTGTGGATGGGATTATTGTCAAAGACAAGGTGAGAATATTGTTTTTAAGCAATATACATTTTAAAGTACTAATTTTGACATTTTATTATAGTTAAACTTATTATGATGTAAGTAAAATAGTTTTAATTAATTACTTCACTATATATTCATTTCAGTGAGAACTGATTTGCATACAACTATAACACCGTAACTGGCCAAAACTGGATAATAGATCATATGAAGGTCCTTGAATTGGTGAAGCATAGCGGGGGGGTTAAAGAATTCAATATTCTAATATGGAGTGTAATAGTCGCAATTAAAAAAAAAAAGGCAGAGATTGGTGATGAGATAACTGAAAGATACTAAAGCCCATGTAGTCATACTGCAAGAAACACATCTAACAGCAAGCAAAAGTAGGGCCCTTTTTTCTAAGTTCAGAAGGGTCGAAAGCTTTGTAGCCTCGGACCAAGTAGAATATTGTAAAGGTGTTGCAGTCTTGATCAGAATGGGAGTTGGGATTGAGCTAGTTCCTCAAAAACTGATAGCTCAGGCAGGTGGGCATTGGCAACTCTTAAAACCTTTGGTATGGAATTTGTATGTGCAGGATTTTATGGACACAATTTAGAGTATCTCCAGCTCATAGTAAATCTGGAGTGGAATTTAGTTGGGGTAACATCACTTGTAATTAATGGGGGTGATTTTAATAGTCTATTAGATCCAACTTTGACAGATCCACTAGTAAGAGTAGAGCCCAAGCCCCAAGGACAAGGCAAGCCCCTAAGTATATGCTTCAGGAAATTGGTTTGGTTGATGCATGGAGACATCTAAAGGGACTAAAGCTTGGCTTCACCTTCCACATCCAAAAAATTAGTAATTTGTCTTGCTTAGACTATATGTTAGTAGATAGAGCCCCAGTTAGGAAACTAAAAGTGGTCACACTATCTCCAGGGCACATCTCAGAATATGCCGCATTCAGCGTTTCGTTTGTGGGGCTCGGGGTAAGCCGCAATATGAGATGCACACTAAAAAGGACTATTCTTCTTGATCCAGATGTAGTCACTTTTCTAAAGCAAGCAAGTATTGATTTCTTCCTTGACAATGCTTGCTTGGCCCCAATAGAAGTAATTTGGGATACCTTCAAAGAATATATTTGTGGGGTTCTGTAAAATCAGGTGTATTCCATGAATAAGGTAGATAAAGTGGACCTGGGAGGGTTGGAGGAAAGAGTGGTGACTCTAGAGGCTCAGTTGCAGCAAAGCGTAAAGAGCAACTGGGAAAGAAAGAGATTATTGAGTAAGCTGGAGGAGGCAAGGTTGAGCTATAAAATCAAATTGGAGGATAACTGCCTAGAGCGCTGGCTAACGGGATCTATGCAGTATTTTGAATATGGGAAAAATCAGGGGCATTGCTCGCTTGGAAGACGAGGGTAGAGAGGTATCTGAACTATATTACGGAGCGCATCATTAGCCCCAAGGGAGACATTTTGAATAAGGAGGAGGAAATGCAGGCCCAGTTGGTCTCTCTGTTTTCTCATTTATATTTGAAAGAGGTCCGGCCAGATGAGGGGAGGCTGAAGGAACAACTAACCAGGGTACAACTCCAGGAGGCCACAATAGAGGGTAGTGATTATATGGATCCTCCAATCACTGAGGGAGAGATCAGAGAGCAGCTACAGCAAATAAAAAATGAAAGGCTGCAGGACTCGACGCACTACCTGTAGAGCTTTATAAATCAATAATGTAGGAAATAGTCCATGAAATGAAATCACTATTTAACTCAATCTATAAGGAGGAAGGGTGGATCCCAAGCTCATGGAAAGAGGCTACAATTGTTTTGATCTTTAAACCTGATGAAGATCCCAGGAAGGCAGAATCATATCACCCAATCTCCCTGCTAAATACTGACTATAAAATCTCCACTGGCATTCTGGCAGGAAGATTGACAAAGCTAACCCCCTGTTAATACATGTAGACCAGAAAGGATTTGTCCTGAAGAGGCAAATCCAAGAACTCATGCAGTCACTAATAGGCACTATTGATCTCGCCACCACATGCTTGATCCCTTTGGCAATGGTCACGATTGACGCAGCCAAGGCATTCGACCAGGTTTGATGGGCATTCCTCTGGGTGGTATTGGAAGAAATGGGATTCAATGCTGGTCTTATCTTGACACTTTGGAAGCTTTATGAAAACTCATTGGCCAAAATTCTTTTAAACGGTTCCCTGGAGTTTCAATATTCAAAGAGGTACGAGGCAGGGGTGTCCACTGTCTCCCCTTTTGTTTGACCTCTACATTGAACCATTAGCCCATGTATTATGAAAAGACAACCAGAATGTCCGTCTCTATGCACTGCCTTTTAGCAGTAAGATAGTGTTATACGCTGATAACTTGATAATATACACATCTGATCCCGCCCGAACAATACAGAGGGTGGAGCAGTTGACAAAAGGATATGGGGCTATACCTGGATGCTTAGCAAATCACTCCAAGACGGAAGTAATGTGTTGGAACATAGATAATTGGGGGGGCATAGTCTGTGCAGAGATGAAGTATCTTGGGGTATTATTGTTAATCATAGAGTGGAGATCCCACAGTGTAATTCGACATGGGTGGCCAAAGAGGTGGACAGGTTGTTATCTAGATGGAGGAACCTGCCTCTAACCATCTACGGGCGAGTCAATCTCATCAAGATGTCAATCCTCCTCAAGTTAACGTATCTAATTTACTGTATTCCACTCAAGTTCTCTAAGGCAGTTATTGATAAGATCCAGGGAAAAATAACCGTCTTTGCCTGGGCCTTACATGTAGTAAGGCTCACATGGAAAAAGCTGAGATATAGATTGGAGAAGGGCTGTCTATTCCTCCCTTATCTTAATCTATACTGCATAGCATTTCAGTTTAAAAATGTCCAAATGCTATTGGGGAAGCCGGACTCCACAACATGGGGAATGCTCTTGGGGCAGATGATCAGCAAGTTGGGACCAGTAGCCTTCTTATACAAATTGTACATGTAGCTCACATCTTGGTTTATGACATCCACTCTGGACATTGGGGGAGTGGGAATTCGAGGCCTCTCTTCAGGATTTAAAACCAAAGAACAAGGAGGTAGCCAATTCATATTGGCAATTTCTGAAGGCAGAAGATATGAAGTTGGTGGCACCCCATACCGATTGGACAGATGTATTTCAGAGAGAGGATATACAACAAATTTGGTTGGATTCATTGAAATTGTTACACTTGCCCGTCATCACTGCAAATTTTAAACAGCAAGACTTCTTCACCATCAATAGGATGTACTGGACTCCTCAAAAGATCGCTAAGTTTGTGTTGTAGCCTACTCCCAGGTATAGAAGATGTGGCTGCGTAAAAGCCAATGATAAACATATCTTATTTACGTGTCCTGAGATTAAAGAATACTGGAAATATGTTGAGTTTATTATAAAGGGCATCACAGGGACATCTATAGTTCTGAATTCTGTCTTAGTCCTCCTGGGGGTTGAAACATGGCATCCTGAGCAGTAAGCAACAAGAATTTGTCTTTTATCTGTTGCCTTTAGCCAGGCGGAAGATCTGTAAATGCTGGACTGATCCATCTCCCCCCCCACGTTATGCAGTGGCTTAAAGCAGCTAAGTGGATGAGTTGCACAGAGGTAGACTGCAAACCAAGAAGATCAGTGGAGGTAAGGGTTGTTTTAATCAGGTGAGCCTCATAAAGTGTTCAGCTATTGAGGGGCACACCCCAAATAGAAACATTATCGTCCTATGATTACACCAGGACACCGCACTTGGGCTTGTCCCTCGTGGTGAGATCAGGGCAGTGGTGGCCAAAAGAGAGCGAATGTAATGGACCACAAGGTGGACAGAGAGTGCCCAGATGGTCTAAGATTTGCAGACACTTTGGTGATATGACGACAAAAAGAAAGAAAAAAAAGAAACACACAAAACAAGGAAGGCAAAAGTGCTGTTTTTAAGAACTTCACAAAATGGAGAAACCCAGCTCAAAACCAATGAGGAAGAGCAAAGCGCTGGGACAAATTAGGAAGGCAGGTAAAACTGTCTAAGACAGAGATCTTCAAATGGTGGGAAGGAGCATCCCTCAAAAGTACACTGAGGCTGGGATAGTCCTAAAAGGATTATGCATTTACACATTCCCTCAGTACGTGTCACCAGATCACAACATGCCCACTGAATGGTCAGAGAATTCAGCTAAAAGCTCAAGAGCTATGATGCAGATACTAATCAAATATCCATGGTTGGACAGAGGCATGGCCATAAAAGAAATGTAGAGTATCAAGAGGGAGCTTAAGAAAAGGCAGAGAAGGAAATCATTGAGAAATTCCTGAATGGGATGTAAACCAGAGTGGAGAACCTGAAAGAGGAAATTAAAGCAAAAAAATAAAGGAAATTCAGACGAGACCGCTGGATTATGAAACCGACTAGATATTCCTAACAAATAAAAAGTATGTTGCTTTACAAAACAGAGACTGCCAGTGGAACCTAAGAAATATTTCACAACCTTGTCAGAGAAAGGAATCAAAACAGAGGAAGAAACAGAGATTTCAGTCACTGGAGACAACAATATATCAGATGGTGACAATGAGGATAGACCTAAAACCTTTTTAGAGGGATACCACCTCCTGTGCAGGGGGTGGAAGTTGATCCAGCAAGGTGGCTGAGGAAGAGAAAGAGAAACAAGAGGTTGAGCAGACAGTGACAGTGACAGAGGAGGAAGAGGTAGCGGCATGATAACACAAGCCCTGATAGGTAAAGAGAATAGGGCCAAACAACAGAAAACATTAACATGTGGGAGTTAATGACGAGACAGTGATGAATTTATCAATTAGGGTTCTAACCAAGGATTCATTTACAGTTATTGGATACAGAATTTCCTTTTGCCCTACTAAGGGATTTGAGCATGTGCAAACTCAAATTGATTTACTAAAATGAACTAGGAAATTAAAAAAAAATTAAATGGAAGATGCTCAGACAAGGGATTAGAGAAAGGAAAATTGCACGGAAGAGCTGCAAAGGTAACAGCAACCACTTTATTGCCCTACATGAACTTGAACAGGAAGAGGCAGATGGCAGAACATTTACCAACATAGAAAGTTTCCTAAAAGATCTGGGAATATTATGTAATAGATCTGCTCTATTTAACTTTAAGCCTGATTCCACACTTCTACATAAGATGGCATATGATGCCATAGCCACTTTTCAGTATACTATCATCAGTGAGCTCTTTTTCCTACTGTAGGTCTGGACATGTTGCCTTTGGAGGCTGATAAGATTTTTTGAGTTCTTGCTTTAGGGTATTTTGATTATTTTCTTTTCTTTTGATCTAACAGTGGGATGAAGGAATGGAACAACTAGAGGTTCTGGCCAAGGGGGAGAAAGTTTCTGCAATTTACCTAATCTTGGTTTAATTGAAGTTTTGCATCCCACAGCTCTATGGACAATATGAACCATCAATGACCACTGAGGCATTATGATGTCATGGATATCTTAAAACTCAGTAGAATACTATCAGGCACATGCATCAAAAGAAAAAAAGATCGGAAACTGGCAGATTCTCAGAATCTGTCCCTTTGAGACCTGAATTTTTGCATGTGGGATGCATCATCTCATATGCACAAATCGCAATTTAAGTAATCTCTAAATTGCGATTGCATTTAGGGAATCGCAACTTGAGATTCCTTAAATGCAATGCAACAAAGTAAAACATTTAGGGATTTTCGCTAATAGGAGTAGCAAATTACAATCAATTTATACTTGATGGTAATTTTCAAAAACTTTAAAAAATGCACTAAAGTGCATTTTTCTAAGTTCCATTTTACACACACACACATGCCCTTGGAGCATGTGTGTGTGCAAGATGTACTCATATGCAGATTTCAGGGGTGCAACATGGTGTCCTTTTGACACCCTTGCACCCTTGAAATTGCATGTGCAATTTGAGAGTACCTATTGGGCACTCGCAAATTGTGAATGCAATTCCTATTCATTCCTATGGGCCTCTTGGCCCAAAGGAATTAATAGCAAGACATTCTTTAAATGTGACTCACAATTTGGGAGACTAGCAAATTAGCTCAGTATGAGTATGGGGAAGGATGTTGAAAACTCCTTGCTTGGAAGATAAAGGTAGACACCACTGAAAATGTAATTTGGGGCTACAAGATACTGGCACAGGAGAGTGGTGTACTAATGAGAGAGCAATAGAACCGGCCTTATTTATGCATTTTCAGGAGTTATATACCTTAGGGTTTGAAGGTCTCACGAGAGCAAATTGCTAATTGATTGCTAATTAATTGAAGTAACACTCCTGAAGCTGGAGCCAAGCTTAAAAGTTGAGTTAAATCTGGAGATTAGCTAGGAAGAGGTGAGCGAGACATTAAGGCAGCGGAAAAGGAAAAAGCTGCAGTCCCTGAAGGTCTGCCAAAGGAGTTATATAAGGCATTAGAGGACACTATACTTCCAGTTCTTCTGATATTGATGGAAGTACTTGTTTTCAAAAGGAAATACTTTACTGTGCATAAGGGATGAAGCCATAATAAATGTGATTTCAAAACTCAACAAGGACCCCAAGCTCTGTGAATCTTACAGACCAATCTCCTTGTCGAATTCTGAATATAAGATCTACACTCATATTTTGGCAAGAGAATTAGTAAAGGGATTGGGGGCCTGGTTCATGAAGATCAGGAGGGCTTTATCAGGGGTTGACAGTTACCTAAGCTTACACATGATTTGGTAGGAGCAAATGACTTTTCTATGGAAGGGAATGTACTTCTTGCTATATTAACGTTTGATGCTGCCAAGGCCTTTGACAGGATGAGTTGGTCATACCTGCACACATGTTTAAAACATAATGGTATGGGTGAGAAATGTATAAGAGCAATTCAATTAATTTACAGAGCGTGAACTACGAGGATTGCTGTGAACAAAACATCGACTGAACATATCACTTCAAGGAGAATGACTTGGCAGGGAGACACAGTGTTACCCTTGCTTTTTTAATCTAAATATTGAGCCATTAGCCAAAAAGTTAAGGGGAAACCCAGAGATTGCACCCTTTGTGTGCAATGGGTGGGAGAAGAAGGTTGTGCTATACCCGGATGATTTGATGGTATGCACTTCAGACGTGGCAGGGTTGTATCCAGTCCTACAGCAGATAATGACGAGTGTTGGGGACGTTTCTGGCTACTTGATAAACATGCAAGAAAATGAGATAATGGTTTGGAACACTCCACATGTTATCCCTTTATTAAGAGAGAAATTAGATACCCTGGGGTGCTAGTAGTACAAGATCTGGATGAGATGGCTCAAGCTAATTTCAATAACGTTATTACAAAAACAAAAAGAACTCTTAAAATCATGGATGAACCTGCCTCGTACTCTGATAGGGAGAGTAAAAATTAAAGAAATTTCTATTCTACCCAAGTTCACAGTTCTTTTTAAGGCAATCCCCCTATTATTTAAGGCAGAGTGGTTTAGGAAGTTGCAGGAAGAAGTGAACAGCTTCAGCTGGGCCTCCTGGGTTTTTATAATAGCTTGGAAAAATCTCTGCAGGAAAACAATTAAAGGGGGTATAGTTGCCCCTGACTTTCAAATTGAATGCTGGGCCTTTCAACTGAACAACGTTAGAGATCTGCTAAGGGGAGAGAAAAAAGGTGGAATGGTGCTGTGTTACAAGCAAATGATAAAGTAAGTGAAAGGAGGTGCGCACATTTTTTAAATATATTTGGTAACTCTAAATTCTTCAAAAAAGTTAAATTGAAGATTTTGAATGCAGCGTGTAGGATCTGGGTACAAATTAGACCTATCCAATTGCAGCAAATTAGTCACTTTTTGGAACTCGCCAGGAACTACCGAATGCCTCAGGGATAACTTTGGTAGGCCACTAATCACTGCTGAGGTTAACTGATGGGAGCAGATCATCAAGGAAAGTACCCCCATACCGTGTGAAGAAAGGTCTTGGAACACCAGTGATACTTTGTTGAGATTTAAATATTATCAGTTGGCCAGTTGGACTTAAGGACTACAGTAGGACTCTACTGGGGATACAGATAGTGAGTACCTACTGCAAGACAGCACCCACATTAGGAAATAGGTAGCAAAGTGGTACTGGAGTATCTTAGAGGGTATAGATGGAGACATTCATGTTTCCAGAGATTTGGAGAAGGACCTGTCAATGCTGGAGGTTACAAACGTCTGGCAAGCACATTTGTCTTCTTTGTATGAATCACTAAAATCTGCATTGCTCATGAAAAATTATTTGTTTACGTTGCACAGAGCCTATTTTATGACAGAATGACAGTAGCTACTCTGCTGTTATAGTTAGGATTCCCAAAGATTCCTCTGATTTTGGATAGGCCATAGCATTGCCCCTGTTTGACAAATTTCCATAAAAAAGTACATACCTATTCCTTTTTCTACATTGGGGGATAATACACAGTTTTGTGGTAAGTTGTTAAGGGGTTCCAAAGAAAAAAGGTACATCACCCAACATGTACATATGTAGGGGCATTAAGATTTTTATCAAAATTGGTCGGATTATAGATTATGTGGTAAAGTGATAAGGCACTAAAATTTAGGGGCTCATTTAGGAGCTTATAATACAGAGCAGCAAGTCACCTTGCTGTGCTACATGACAGGGAAAAGGCAGGAATGTGCTGTATTTAAGGCAATACAATGCATTCCTGAACTTTTCCTTGCAGTGGCGCCCTTTTGGCAGATAAACTCAGGCACCCTTGCACCATGGTGCAAGGGTGCCTGCATTGTATGCAGGATTGTTTTTGTGCAGGAAGGGACACCTTCCTCAACAGAATCCATCCTAGGAGGTATATTCCTCTTTCCATGCATGCTGCAAAATGCAGCACACATTGAAAGAGGAATAAAAGAGTAAAAATAGACATAATTCTGCTTGTTATGCCTCCCCTAAGAAGGTGTAAGATGTTGGCTTGACCCCAGGTTTAAAAGTTCTTGTAAATCTGGGAATTAGGCAAAATCCATTGGAGTTGCATTGGGACACACACTTAATGCCTATGGAATGCCATCTCAGGGCAGATTTTCGAAGCCATTCAGAGCCACGTAAAGTGGCATTCCATGTCTTTACAAATCTCACTTAAAGGTTTGCGTCACACATGTACCATGTTGTTTGGTGTGAACCTGACGCCACCCTCTCATAAATAAGCCCCTTAGTGATAATTTGGGCCGCGGTATAATGCAGTAATTGTGAGGTATACTGTGGGACATGCTGATGTCAAGGCGGTGTATGATTGGCTAATGACTGTCTTTACAAATGTTAAAGGAAGACATGTTATTTAGCCCATACTTAGGGGCCGATTACGATGTCATCTGGAACTGCTCCGAACAGCGTTCGATTCCCAATGATCGATTCCGATGGCTGGAAAGCGTTCGAGCTGTCTGACTCAGTTCCGAAAGGCATTGAGAGTAACTGAGTCGGTCCGAACCAAATCGTAACGGTCTATGGACCGCTTTTCAAGCTGTCCGAATAGGATGTTAGATACAGACAACCTTTCGGAACGGTTGTGCCCACCCGGATCGGCTGTTGGAATCTGAGTTTGGGGGCCTATAGTAGGCCCCCCTTTAACCAAGACCCTCCAAATCAGGCCCTTGGGGGTACCCATGGTTTCCCCCATTACCAGCATGCACAGTATGGCAGACACCATAGGGTGCCTGTCATAGGGTGCAAGGTTTTCCCCAACCACCCTTTTTTTCAATGTTTTCATTCAAGAACACAGGCTACCATTGAAGTCAATAGGAATCCAACAAAATGGTGTTTAGACACACCGTAATCAGTCAGATGGACTCCCCGAACCCGAGTCATTTGGAAAGTATTCCAAAACGGATTCGGTTGGGCTGGTTTCCAGACATCATAATCGCGGCCTTAGGCTGTGTTGTGGGTTAGAAGTTAAAATACAGCAAACTAGTGCATAAGTGCATAGAAAGCATTTTAACTAAATATATGCTCCTGGAACATCTAGGGGCTAACAAAAGAGAAAATCAGACGACTAACCACAGACCTCCGGAAGACCCACAACATCTTCGCTATTCAAGAGACGTGGGCCATGGAGAACACCATCTGGGAAGATTTTACAGTAATCGAATCCTTTGCTATTCCATCCACAGCAGGTGGCCATGCATCCGGGGGCGTGCTGATTGCAGTGAAGATCACATTGGTTGTAAAATTAGAAACACTTTACAATGGCGAGGGCGACTACATCTTCATCAGCATCGAGATTAAGAGCCATGAAAAGGGAAAAATAAAGCAAAAAAATCATCCTCGGCTGTGTTTACTTGCACCCCACAATAACAAGACAAGAGTCTACTTTGAGTAATATGCTACCTATAATAAACAATCTTGAAGCCCTATTTCCAAATGATCAGTGGCTGATAACGGGTGACTTTAATTCCAATCTAATGGACATCGATCCCACCCAATCCTCTCAATTATTATCAGTTGATGAAATGTGGGAAATCCCGGAGATAAAATCTCAGTTTCAACGGAAGGAAGCCAATGGAATAAAACTAGCAACAAAACTAAATCAGGCTTGCGCAACCTCAATGGAAGGATTGCCTCGGACCAACCAGCTGCATATACCCACATATCCTCCTCCCAAATGGCTACCTTAGACTATATATGGATATCCTTACTGCCTTCCACCTGGTACGCCAGCTCTTGGTAATACCATCCTCAGATAGCGATCATGCCATTTTAATGTGCAAGATTGCCCTTAGGCAGCTACACCGCCCGAATATTCCCTTGATTGGAACGGAATCGAACCTACAGAGTGTAAGAAAACTGAGATGGTCCGAAGGAAACCGGGAAGTAATAGAAGTGGAAGTGGACAATCTCCTGACCAAATGTGCTCTGGCCAGTATTAGTCACTTGTCAGCATCCTCTTGGGAAAATACACTGACCAACTTCAGAGATCAATTAGCATTAAAACCAACAAATAGCCTTTCGAAGGACCTTCCGGCTTCGACTACTCTGCTAGAGCAAAATCAACTTATAATCACCACAAAAAGTAAATTAAATAAGTTGCAACGTACCAACGCAAATAAAGAAAGCGAATATAAGTCTCTGTAGAGCGACATATCAGCCGCCAGAAAAGATTACAGGAAGGCCAGGTTCATCCTAAAGAAACTGGAAGAAGAGCATCACTGGGCGACAGTTTTTGAGATCATAAAAACTAAAGACCAAAGAAAATTTTGGAACTGGGTAAATAAGGCCACCAAAGCCATTAAACCACCCACTGCAACTAATATCTCTCCTGGCTAATGGGAGACTTATGTCAAAATACTTTATACAGCACCGCACGCTTTAAATAGCAGTAGTCTGTCCTCTCTCGATCAATTAATCCCCCAGGATGACAGGATATCCCCCGTCCAGATAATAACAGACGAAATATTAGGAATAATAAAGAAAATGCGCTCAGGTGGCGCCCTCGGACCCAATGGAATCCCTACTCAAGTATTCAAAGACTCTGCCCAGAAATGGTCCTTGATATTGACCCCCCTCTTCGAGGCCGCAATATTGGGTGGCCCCATCCCAGCCTCTTGGCAAGGATCACTTCTCGTCCCCTTCCATAAAAAAGGCTCTCGCTCTAATCCCGACAATTATCGGATGATAGCCTTACTCGATGTGGACAGGAAGGCATACGCTAGCGTCCTTTTAACGGCACTTACGAAATGGGTGGAAAATAACAACCTAATCCCTTTCACCCAAACTGGCTTCCAAAGATGCAGCCATATCGAGGACAATCTGATCTGTATGGCCCACTTGATGGAAACCACCCTAGCCACAAAAGGCAAATCGATGTACCTGGGATTCATCGACTTTCGTAAAGCCTTCAATAGCGTGAGCCGGCCTAAACTGTGGGAGAAATTGGCAAGATGGGGCATCCCATGGTCGCTATTGAAAGCATTAATAGCCCTACACACAGAGGACATATTGTCAACTCCCTTGCCCATCGAGGTGAAATCGAAGCTTTTAACCAAGCTTTTAACCAAGCAAACAAAAATTCTATCAAATGACCTTGATGCGCAACAGGTACTCCAGCTCTTCCATGGCTCTTGGGCCTCCAAATTATATGCCCGACAACTCTACTGTCTTATCTTGCATCCTCCATGAAACCACATACAAAACTTCAACTAATGAGATTCCGCTTTGGCTTAATTCCGCTGAAGGCATATAAGTTTGGCCAAGGATATAAGAAAGAAGCATCCTCCCAATGCCGTTTTTGTAATCAGGAAGAGGAAAACCTCATCCACATCTTGTGTATTTGTCAACGCCTACGAGCCCAAAGAATTTTCTGGCTGAGACCAATTTGGCTTCTTCTTAAAATCAGAACATGTCAAGAAGCACTCAATGCTTGCATGAGGGGAGACTCACCTCAGATGGCGACACGTTTTGTAAAGTTTATTACAGAAATTAACTCCATGATCTTACCATCTGACGAAGTCTGAGCTTTATCCTCTCTAAGTGACATTCCTCTCGTTCTTTTAACCAACAAACCCACTGTCTTTTTAATTGACTTGAATATTCTCTTTTTACAACGGTCAATTTTGAATGTGTATATTGCATTGATTTTAATTATTTGTGCAAATACATTTTTACTTACTTACTTTACCAAGTTTGTAAAGGTAGGGAAAATGTTTATTATTTTATATGTTCCTAAAAAAGTTTACAGAGTATCACAGTACAACCTAGAAAGGCTTGCAGTACCTAAAAACTGTGGGGGAAAAATTCATATGTACAAAATGAAAAATACTCTATACTAGACTAACCCAAAAATTTGTATGACTAGCATACATCCATACACAGTTTTGTCAAATCACTAGCCAGACTACATGAACTATAACTTGCCCCTCTACCATGCAAAGTCTTCACATAAATTATGTATTTTAAGATGTCAGAACATTTGTATGAATGCTACGATTAAACATGCTACAAGTGATGTAATACAAAAGGGTATATGCTGTGAATAGGTAAGGCACAAGTTACAATTCATGTAGTCTGTCCAGTAAGTTCACAACACTGTGTACGGAGGTGCAAGGGTCATACTAAGTTTTTGGAAATGTAAAAGTTATAACATTAAGTTATAACTTTAACTTTAGAATTTGTAATGTTTGTCTAGATGGTTTAATATGCAAATTATTAATAAAGTTTTCCTAACTATAACGTCTCTACAACTTTTGGTTTTCTCTTTCAATTGAAATATTTTTTTAAACAAAAATGTGTTTCAAATCATAGAGAGGAGTGTCGTAGAGTGTAGTGTTGTAGAGTCAAAATAGAGGTAATAGATTCATGCAGAGATCGAATCAAGGATATTGAACTTTTTTAGGAAGGCGTTCTCAGAATCGAGGGAATTGGCAGCCACAGTACCCGCCACAATTTCGACCCCACTATCAGCCGCAGTACTAACCACATCAATCTTACCAACCGCAAGGCCAATACCAAACGCAATTCCAGGACCATCAACCTCGTCGCTGAGTAAGACATCTAAGTATTTCAGGGAAACACATTAGATAAAAAATATCTTGTGTTCTCTATTTTATGTTTGTTACAGAGTTTGTATAAATAAAGCATCTCACTGAAGCCTGCAGAACGCGGACCTGACAAATTGAAAATAGTCTAAACACAGGCAGTACTTAGTAAGGCCGCCCCATAAGGAATATGGTGAATACTGAAATATGGTAATTATCTAATTAAAATTTAGTTTTTAGAGTATGCTGGTAAAAATACTGAAATGGCTGAAACGTCACACTGGTGTACATTTTTTATCTTTAGAAATCATATAGAAATTGAAATTCCTGTAGCAACTCCGTTCACGCATATCTACAAGTCCACGACCAGCTTTAAACAACTCATGGTTTCAGAGTAAGCAACTTATCTTATGCTTGATAAGAATGTGGTGAATGTAATAAAGAAATAATGTACAGCATTGAGATAAATATAATATAGCACCAGGCCTGTTTATCGCAATTGATTTTGTTTATAAGTGAAAAACAATATGTTGCATTTTTCCCTTTTTTCCTCTCTATAAAGATCCTTTTTTTTAACTCTTTATTCTTGACTGTGTCAAATATTACATGTTACATTTGAACATTTTATCATCTATCAGTCTTTTCACATTTTTTAACATTAACTGTCGGCGAAGTAACAAGTATTCTCTTTTATTCTTCCCTGTAATCTCTGGTGTATCATTCTATTATATCAGTAATCTGTTACATTCACATTAAACATTTCGCCTGTTGATTTAACTTCATCCCGCCCAAATCCCTCCCACCCTTCACGTCTCCTAGCTTTGCCATCGTGTACACTCTGTATTCCTTGGCACATTGACCTTATCCTGTCCAGAAAAAACATCAGTAGTTGGCTGGTTTAACCCGTAAACTCGGCATTCATACCCTCACCCTATAAGTCCACCGCTCTGCACCTCGTGCATACGATCATGTGTTGTTCCCCTGTGAAAGGTCTAGGTCTACACCCTCCATCTCTATCAACATTTGCTCCCAGTCTTGCGCTATGGGATGTTTACGGAGCCCCTTCTCCTCCTTCCTACGCAGGATCGCATTTTCCGCTCTGCCCCATTTTAACAAATCAGAGCGCCATACCTCTACACTTGGGGGTCTGGCCAATTTCCATCTCATAGTTATAACTCTGAGTGCCAACAAGAGTGCCAGGTCCAAGAGTTTCAGTTGTGCTTTGTGGGTCTTGGGCCTCTTCCTGTGTCCAATCAGGCAGGGCAGTGCCCCCTCAGGGATTTGCAGGGCTGGAATAGTGTGTAGTGTGTGTCGGACCGTCCCCCAGTAGCTGTATATTCTCGGGCATGTCCACAGCATATGGAGGATATCAGCCTCATCCTCCTGGCATCGGGGACAGTTGTGGGAGGAAGCGGGGAACATTCTATGGAGCCTTTGGGGGGTGAGATACGCTCTGTGTAATATCATAGCCTGTATAAATTTGAATTTGACGTTTCTGGACACTCTCCTGTGGTGTTCTAGGATAATCTTCCATTCCTCGTCCGTCATAGCCTCTCCTGTGTCCCTAGCCCAGGCATCCCTGAGTGTGGTAAGGGGCAGAGCAGCGTGTTCCCTAATGCCCACATAGAGCCATCGTACCAGGTGTCCTCCCGTCCCCATATAGTGGAGGAGATGTACCAGTTCATGTTGTTCCGGTTTAGTGCGCTGCGGAGCCCATGTACGCCGTACATAATGAGTCACTGAGGCATGTAGGAGGTACAGTCACAGTGGGGCTCCTGTGGACTGTGCGAAGGAGGCGTGATCCATCAGTGTGTCATCCCCAAACAGGTCACCCACTCTATCTACTCCCGCCTCCGTCCAGGGCTGCAACCTGCATTGTTTCAGACTTCCCTGCAGTGTTGGGAGCCCTAACAGGGGAATATTATCTGCATAGGGAATGGTCCCTGTCGTGTACGTCAGTCCCTTTCGCCAGCACCGCAAAGCAGTGTGTAGTAGTGGGTGGCAGTCTCGGGGAATCTAGGCTGTGGGCAACAAAAGGGAGTACAGTTCCCCGCGCGCTAGCCGGTCCTGTGTAAAAGCGATCTCACGTAAGTTCCTACCCGCCACCCAACAATGTCAGCCTCTGTAGTTGGCTTGCATAATAATAACCTCGTAGGTCTGGCACACCTAGGCCTCTCTGTCTGGTGTTCAACTGTAGTTTTCTGAGGCTTATTCGTCGCCTCCCCGGACCCCATATGAGGGTAACCAATAATGTGTTCAGCGTGGCAAATATTTGTTGTGGGAGAAGAACCGGCAGGTTTACGAAGTAGTACAGAATCCGGGGGAGTAAGACCATCTTTGAAATCGCCACTCTACCCATGACAGATAAGGGTAGGGACGTCTAAAAGTTCACACTACCTCGGAGACCATTGATTGCCCTCCGTATGTTACCCTCGATCTGGTCCTCCTGACTTCGATAAACATTAATACCCAGGTATTTAAATGTGGTCGGTGCTATTTGGATCCAATAGTCATCAAATTGTATATGAGAAGGTCGTTGTCCTTCTCGGAAGTAGAAGCCCAGGGATTTCGATGGGTTTATGGCCAGGCCAGAGACGGTCTCAGAACGGTCAAAGATGGTTGCTAAGTGTGAATGGTTTCCATTCAAATCTCGGAGGCACACTAAGATATCGTCGGCATATATGGAGATCAGATTATGTGTACCTCCAATGGAAATGCCCACCTCAGCCGCTCGAGTCCGGAGTGCGATTGCCAGAGGCTCGAGTGTTAGTACGAACAGCAGTGGCGATAGCGGGCAGCCCTGTCGGGTGCCTCTGCAGATGTGATAGCTATCCGAGGTATACCTGCCCGTACGTGCTCTAGCCGTTGGGTTCGTATATAGCAAGTGAATCCACTTTATCAGAGTGTCAGGGAAGCCAAAGCGTCTTATGACTTCAAACATAAAGCTCCATGTTAGGGAGTCGAATGCCTGTCGAAAGTCCAGGGCGATACAGCCGGCCCGGGGCAAGTCCAGTGGCGTGGCCGACATGAGGGCGTGGAGTCGTCTCATATTCTGGGAAGTGCTCCTTCCCGGTAGGAAGCCGCATTGGTCTGGGTGGATTAAGGCAAGGAGATGGGCCTGTATGCGCATAGCGATAGCTTTGCTAAGTGGGGAGCATTGAGAGGGGTCTGTAATTACTTATGTCAAGGGTATCCCTGCCGGGTTTTGGAATGGATATCACCGAAGCCTGCATGGTCGTGGCAGGTAGATGACCGACCTCATAGGCAGTCCTGTATATTTTCTCTAAGACGGGTACTAGTGTTTCAGAGTAAGTCTGATAAAATTCCTCAGGCAGCCCGTCCATGCCAGGGGTTTTGCCCCGGTTAAGGGAGTGGATAGCTAATTTTATTTCCTGCTGTGTTATGGGTCCGGCTAGCTCAGTCTGTACCTCCCGGGTCAGGGTTGGGAACGGCAGATCTCATAGGAATTCCTCCATGTCGTCTCCAGCGCCCTCGGGGGGAGGGGCATATAGCCTCTCCAAGTGAACCTTAAACGCGGTATTAATTTCCGAATGTGTGTTCACCTCCCTGCCCGTTTCGTCTCTGATGCCCGTAATCACAGGGACTTCGGGAGTGTCACGGATCAGACGAGCCAGTAGGGCTCCAGATCTATCTGCTTCCGCCTGTTGTTGACGCAAATAGTCCCCATAATCCATAACCCTCAGAGTTTCCAGGAGTTCTGCATGTTCTATGTTGCATAACTGTAAGTCTCCCTTACGCCCAGGGTCTATTCTCGCTGCCGTCTCCAGTTCTTTCAGGCGGTTCTCAACCTCACAGAGTTTCCTGTGAATTTCTTGTCAGGCACCCACCAGTTGGCCAATCGCATCCCCTCTTATCACAGCCTTCATGGCATCCCACACCACTAGGTTCGAAGACGTGGAGTCCCAGTTCTCTCTGAAATAGTTATTTAGAGTGTCAGAGAGGTGTGTGCGGAATGGGGCATCCTCTAGTAGTAAGGGGTTGAGCCTCCAAGTGGGTACTGGTGAAGGCACCCTCCCCCAATGCAGATCAAATGTTAGTGGCCTATGATCCGAAAATGTTTTGGCAAGGTAGTCTGAGGAAGTACACTTGGCCATTAAGGAGTTGGTACACAAGAATCTGTCTAGACGAGTGTGTAGGTTATGCACTGGGGAGTAGTATGAGTACTCTTTGTGTGTTGGATGCAATGTACGCCATATGTCTGTCAGTCCCCATCCCTGAAGCCATGTTCCAAATGAGTCAGCTATCTTGTGTACCCCCGTCGTCTGGAGGGGGAGGTGCGATCTGTCTAGTTCAACATCCAAAACCATGTTCCAATCCCCCCCTAATATCCAGGGAATATCTATCCAGTCAGTTAAAGCCCGTCCTACATTTGCAAGGAACCTGTCCTGATCAAAGTTTGGGGCGTAGATGCTTCCCAGGACCAGCATCGTACCGTCTAATGTGCCTCTCACCAGGATATATCATCCTTGGTCGTCCACCTTTCTCTCTAGTTCCCCGAAAGGGGTGCCATGTCGCACCCATATGGTGCCCCCCCTGGCGAAGGCAGTGTACGTTGTGGAGAATACAGCTCCTCTCCACTTTTTCCGCAATGTGTGTGTCTCGGACAGTGTTAGGTGGGACTCCTGTAGGAATACTATGTGCGCCCATTGCCAAAGTAAAAAGGCATGTATTCTATGTCGTTTTTGTACTGCATCTAGCCCCTGTACATTCCAGGTAACCAGCCTATATTTCCCTTTCATATCAGCCATGCCCAAGTACAAGTGTCACAGTGGGTATCTTTTCGTGTTGCAATGAGTGTATTATCAGTGCTAGCCAGGAGACGTCACCCACCCTTTCCGAAACTCGAACTCTGTAGGCACAGTCTTGGAACTTTGCTGTGCCGAACCAAAAAGTGTAAAACATAACCAAACAATCTACGGTGCATACTCCTTTGGGGGGTCGACTAAGCATGGGCCGTGTCCAGAAAGCCATACCTGTCTGCGCTGCCGGCTCAATGGCGCCGCTGGGAAAGTTATTATACAAACATCAGGTACTGGTAGCCTTTGGGGGGGGAATTTGCTTCGCCTACATAATATTGTACCTTACTTCTGCGCAGGAATGTAAGGTGTGAGGTCCCTCAGTCGCAGTCATCATTCGATAAACATATCTTGATTGCATCAAACCTCAACATACAGATATTTAAACAGATTCAGTTACTCCTGCTGCAGGTCCCCTCTCCCTCTCCTTAACCCAGCTTTTCAATCAGTATACAATAGAAAGGATATCAATAGGTCTTAGGGTCTCTGGTCCCATCCGTTCCAGTAGTTACTCCTGGGCGTTGTCTAGAAGTTCATCCGCCGCTCTAGGTGTCACAGTCGGGAACAATACCATACTGTGCTCCGAGTCCGAGTGCAATGTACTGTCCTTAGTGTCTGTATTGATTGTCTCTCGCTCCTCTCGTAAGGAGCCCACCATCGCGACAGCATCTTTCTGGCCTTTTTTCTGTTGGAAGGCAGTAGGTTTACGTCGTTTTGGTTCCGTGATCTGCGTATTGAGCATATCTCCTGTGTGGTCTGATTCGCCCTTGGAGCCGCTGGCCGATGATCTTTGAGTCGGTCCCGAGTTCTCCTCGATGTCCATCAATTCCAGCCATTCCTCCACATCCGTGGGGCTCTCAAAGAAGTGAGTTTTATTGTCAGGGATCACCTTAAGGCGGGCTGGAAACAACAGGGCATAGTGGAGTTTGGCTTTCTGGAGTCTCTTTTTTATCTCGTAATAGGAGGACCGTTGTTTCTGCACCAGGTTGGTATAGTCCGGATACAGTGAGATACGTTTATTTTCGTATTCGATGAGGGATTTTAGTCGGGCCTTTCGAAGCATCACGTCCCTGTCCCGGTAATTGAGAATTTTAACAATCAACGGTCGTGGTGCCTGTCCCGGTCTCGGTTGCCCAGTGGGAATTCGGTGAGCCCTCTCCACGCAGAAGAACGGAGACCGGCCCTCCGCAGCCACGTTGTCCCGGAACCACTGCTCCATGAATTCCATCGCGTGTGTTCCTTCGCTTCATTCCGGAAGCCCAATGACGCGGATGTTATTGCGTCAATTGCGGCCTTCGGCATCCTCCACCCGCTCCATGAGGGATTTTACTTGGTGTTGTATTTGTTGGATGGAGTCGGTGTGTTCCGCTACCGTCGGGGCGAGGTCCGTCAGCGTTGTCCCTTGATCTTTAACTCTGTCTACCAATTTGTCGTGGTCGGCTTTTAACAGCGAAAGATTAGTGGTAAAGGTGCCCACCTGTGTCTCCATCGCGGCCCTGGAGTCCCTGATTTCCTTGAGTATCAGGTCCAGTTTGTCCATTTGTTGGTCATCAGAGAGGGCAGGGTTCAGTGTCAGCGGTGCGGAACCTCCCGGACCGGTTTCTAGAATATGTCCCGCTGGTGCCCCCTCCTTCCTGTCCATTACTTTCGCCCCTTTTCGGACCATGATTCTCATCTACGGGCCCAAGCAATGTCCGGGGCTATGACCCAGGACGGACGCTCTCCAACCATTATGCCGCCTCCACTCGGGTCCCCGTCCCAGCTCCGTGTTCCTCCGTGTCTTCGGCGGGCAAATGACCCCCAGAGTAGGGTCCGATCAGATCTTCTCCCGGGGGGGTCCGCAGCCAGCACCCATCGCTCTCCGCCCCGAGGGGGCACGAGGAACTGACCCGCAAGGTGTGTACCTGGCCGTCTCTGTCCCTTCTCCCGCAGCGCGGCGGAACCCTGGTGCGGCGTTTTTTCCTGGCCCAGGGCTGCAGCGATGGTCCTTCTCGCGCCCGGATCCCTCGCTCAGGCCGACTTCACTTGGTTCCCCAGTCTACTCCGGCCTTCATTACAAGCTGCGTCAGTGGGGAGGAGGGGGGGGGGAAGGCAGAAAGGAAAGCAGGCCCGTCCCCTCTCAGCGTCTCCGTGCTCCCCTCACCTCCCGGCGTTCTACCAGGCCTCCGGACAGATTCGCAGATGCGGCGCAGCAGTCAGGCCCCCTCCGGTCCGAGCTCACCTCATCAGTCCGGACCTCCTCTCGAGGCCTCAGCTCGCAGACCGGCCAGAGCCCTTCTCAGATATGCAGGAGGCACCGTCGCATCTGCCCCTGTCTCTGGCGTCGCCAAGGGTTATATTTCAGACAAGTTTCTTGGAGCAGCACCAGGTCGCCGCGCCGGGCGGCGCCCAGCGATCCAGGCACGCCCACTACTCGAGGTCCCGGCGTGTAGCGTGGAGCTAGGCCCCAGGCGTCCCTCTTTCGTCCGCTCTGTATTCCCAGCCATCAGGACCTTCAAAGTTTCGCCGAGTTGTCCGGGGGCTTTGTAGAGCCAGGTTCCTTCCTTTATCGACGTATGTCGCCCCCCAAGCGCGGCTTTCAGGAGTTTTCTCCACCGGCGGCACCGGAGCTCTAGCAGACTCCGTCCGCCATCATGGCCTGCTAGCCACGCCCCCCCCTCTATAAAGATCCTTCTTTAATCATATGAGGTCCGTTTGAGAGAATTATCGCATTACCAAAATTTTCTGTCTACAAATTGCTAAAATTAGGGACGGTTATCAAAAACTTTGTAGTAAGTAATACTTTGATATAATCATGTTAAAATTCGCAAGTAAATAGTGCACGATAAAAAGTGGTTTGCAAATCTGCGTAATAAAGAAGGGCGGATTATAATAATTATTCTCGGAATTTTCTATTCTTTTCTTTTAACGTTCCTGGTTTGAGTATCACTATCACTTTTGTTCTTTATATATATATATCTTTGTTTATTATTTTAATCTTTCGCTTCCTTCTTGCCTTTTTCCCCTTTCTCTTGGATAATGTTTTTTTCAAAAACAGTATGATTGACATTTGTTGAATACTTATGTGAAATATGAAGATATTTAAACTGAGCTGTCCTATATATATACAAAATATTAAAAGGTGTGTAGGATAACAAGATTGTTGTAGAACATATCAGTATTAATGAAGTTTTGTTAGATATAAGCTATTAAAAAGTATGAGATAATTAGCTGCAAGGTAAAAAATAAATTTAAACTCTGTTGAGATAAATATGAAATCATGGACCTTGTTTTTTAGGTGATATGTGTTAACTTTATGAACAATCTAAATTAGCAATCGATGTGCTTTTTAAATATCTTTTTGTTTTTTTATTTTTTCTAGTGTTGTTATTTGAGTATTGTTGCGAATGACGGTTACCTGATGAAGGCAGTTTGCCGAAACGCGCGTAGCTTCAATCCAACGCATTGCCTACCTCAAAAGTACATCGACCTCAAATTTATAATTTTTTGTTCCTTATTATGTTTTTTCTATTTCTATGTGTATGTTAATTAATGTAAATTTATGGGTTGAAATATAATGAAATGATTGTTGAATAATTTGATATACTGAAGGTAAAGAATTAAAAATAAGTCAAAAAAACTAAAATAAAATATTTATATACTTTTTAAAAAATAGTTTTGACTCTTTAGTCATGTGCACATGGTCACTACTGTTTTGAATATATTTCTTTCACCTAAAACGAGATGGCATATGATAATTGAATGTTTGCTATAGTTTCTTGCTTTCCCATTGATGTCCGAGAGTGGAGTCAATGGAGTAGTATATAGTAAAGTGAAGTGACATGTCCTAGAGTGGAGCAGAGTGGCATGTCATAGCATGACCTTGCGTGTTGTGGAGAGGAGTTGCATTCCATAGAGTGGAGTGGCATGTTATTGAGTGTCATTTGTCATTATTATACACTTTTAAGGGAGTACTGCAGTACTCTGTAAACCTTTTTATAATATATACATATATATATATATATATATATATATAAATATATATATATATATATATATATACATATATATATATATATGTATATATATATATATGTATATATATATATATATATATATATATATATATATATATATATATATATATATATATATATATATATATATATATATATATATTCAATTAAAAGCCATAGGTTATAGACCATATATAGTTAGGGATTAGCATTTACAAAACCTTATTTTACTCACACAAAACCATTGAAATTCGCATATATAGTTAGTTGCACTAACTATATATCGCGCACCCGCAATCCACTGCTGATGATGTCACATATTACATCATTCATGACATGGTCATTGACATCACTGATGACATCACTGATGACAACTCAAATGACATCACTGATGACAACATCTAGTGACTGTATATTTCTGTAAAGTTAAAATATGTCTTACATATTGAAGAATGAGTGGATGTATAAATGTCTGGATGAAGGATTTAGTAGGTGCATGACTGATTGTATGAGAGAGTGATTAAATGTGTCTCACTGAGTGCATGGGTTAGTGATTAAACTGTCTTAATTTGTGCATCATTATATCTGTTGTTCTGTAAACTGCTGCATGTGTTGATCAGTAGCTATATGAGTAACTATATGGGTTATTGATTGGTTGCCCAAGTATTTGTATGGGAGAGTGAGTGTGTGTGTGGGGGTGGCTGGGAGGTGTGTGACTGTGCATAGATGTGTGAACAGTTGATTCACTAGATGTATGGGTTCAAAACTGCATGTGGAAACAGCTGTATGGGTGGTTGACTGTGTGCATGAGTGTATTGGTGAGTGAATGGATATGTCAATGCTACATGTCAAAGTAAGTACATATGTAAAACACAGTACATGTGAGAGTTGACATATATAAATTACTGTGTTTAAGAGCCAGTGAATGTGTGAGTGGCTGCATGGATCATTGAAAACTTGTATCAGTGATTGTATAAGAGAGTAAATATGTGTTACAATATGTTTCAATAAGTAAGGTGTGTATAACTGTATAGTTGAGGAAATGGAGGTGTGATTGATTCTTTGCATGACTGTCTAGGTGTATGAGTAACTCCATGGATGAGTGACAATCTGTGAGTGTCTGTTTTCACTGAGTGTATCTAAGGTTATATCAGAGTCTGTAGAGGTTCATCGTATTAACACATGAATGATGTCATCTGTGATGTTGTCAGTGATGTCATTTGAGTTGTCATCAGTGATGTCATCAGTGATGTCACTGACCATGTCATGAATGATGTAATATGTGACATCATCAGCAGTGGATTGCGGGTGCGCGATATATAGTTAGTGCAACTAACTATATATGCAAATTTCAATGGTTTTGTGTGAGTAAAATAAGGTTTTGTAAATGCTAATCCCTAACTATATATGGTCTATAACCTATGGTTTTTTAATTAAATTTTCAAGGTTTTGTAAATGCTAATTCCTAACTATATATGGTCTATAACCTATGGTTTTTCAGTGAATTTCAATGGTTTTTTAATAGCAAATATCAAAAGCTGTAAAATGTATTATTCTTTTAAATGAAAAATATATTTTATATGTTTTTAATATAATTTTTCTATGCATCTGCTAAACCCTGACCTCTTAATAGGGCACTGTGGTGGAAATGATTTGGGCACTATGACTGGGGTTGGTCTGGAAATGCTTTTAAAGGACACCTTTCATCAATTGATGACACTTTTTCCCCAAACTGCCTTGGTATATTCCAATATATGCCAAAGACAGAAATGGAAGTGATCCAACCAATTTTTTCCACAATTTGAGAAAGCACGAAAACATGTGAATAAATCTGTTTCTGCTTACATGAGAGACTATGGAATGGGTTTAATATACAACAATAACTTGCGTTACAACATTCAAGACATCTACAGAAGACATGGTGTGCACTTCTCTGATGAGGGGAATAGAATATTCCTCCTTAATTTAAAACTGTGCATTGGAACCTACTTGTAGGTACCTAAATTAGCCACAGAACCCAATAGCTCTTTTCAGAGCTACCCTACCTCTGATCATTGAAAACGTTTATCTTTTTCTAACTTTTTTTTTTTTCACCAAAGTACGCTCCCCGGTTCGCTTACCGGTGCGCGTACCGGGTGCTCCCCCACGAAATTTTCCAATTTTTTTATTTTTATTTTTGCATATATCACGGTCCTAAGCCCCCCTCAGAAAACCTAGAGGGTCACAAAGTGTCTACCGTGCCCCCTTCTACCCAATCTGAACATTGTTTGTCCTCCATCTTGTGTCTCAATTCTACCGATACACAAAATGGAGGACTCCCGTAACGCTGCCGGTTCGCGTACCGGGGAGCGCACCGGTGAGCGCTCGATAAAAAAAGGTGGGAAAGTAATTTACAGAAAAACCACTACAGACACTTTCATCAAATATAGAAAAGGCCCTACTACATAGCAGTCCCTATCATTTACCCAAATTTGATGGAATTCCATTGAGAAAATTATGCTGTAAGCCTGACTAAATATCCTGAGGTAAATTACCTAACAAAAACACTTATGAAGTGTTAGAATTGACAACCAATTAAAATGCTACTTTCAATATCTTCTATTATTTCATGACATTTGATTGGTTATGTACCTGAATATATATAAAGAAAGAGAGAGAAACACAGCCATTTTGACTACTACTTCCTGAAGTACATATAAAGTGCATTTCAACTGAGAACTTAAACTTCTTTTTGAAAGGTAAGATGTTATTTTAAAAACTGAAGTATGTTGTGCACTTTAAGTTAATTAGGAAAACATTTTCTGATAGTTATATACTATCCCTCTGTAATAGTTATAGAATAAGATAGACTTCTCTGTTTTAGTTATGGATGAAGTTAGGCTTGTCTTGTATAATTAAGAATGTACTTAGGCTTTATCACATACATTTTTTTAAATTTCTACTTCCAGTCTGATACCATACACTGCCCAAAGATAAAATCACTGTTTAAAAAACCAAACTACCTGTCTGTACTTAAACCCAACAGTGCCCTATCTGTACTGATATATTTTTTTAAAATTCAATTTACAGCACAAAAATGGAAGGAGAGCGAAAAAATACCATAGAAATTGTTCTGGAAAGCAACAAAGATACAGAAATTGAACCCAATGACTCTGAATTCTTTGATGAATCACGGGACTTTGAACTTCTGCAATGTGTAGAATCAGTAGATTACCTGATTGAAAATGAGAACATTTCTGACAATCAATTATTAGAAGTTCTTTTAAATTTTGAAAACGAATCAGAGAAATAAATTTATATTTAATAATTCAAAAATTGTTTGAGACATTATTCATTTTTATATGTATTTTTTAAACTAGTACCAAATTGATTATAATGTAAAATCAGACTTTAAATATACTGTGCAACTTTTTTGTGTTACATAGTAAGTTTGCTCATAGTTACTTCCTTTCTCCCACTATATTATCTCCAATGTGTATTTAACATCTCTTTATCATCTCCTGCCTCCATGGTGTTTCTGCTTTCCTGACAGACTACGCTATGAATTCCATATACCACAATAACTTCTGAAACAACATGCAAGATATCTACAAAGGAAACGGTGTATTTTTATTTTTAGACTCTGCATTGGTACCTACATGTTAGTACTTAAATAAAAAAAATAAAAAAATAAATACAACAAAAAGAACAATCAATATACATACATTATTTGAACATTCTTTCATCCTATTTTCCCTATATTACGCTTCCCGGACCGCTTCCCGGTGCGCGTACCGAGCGCTCCCCCCGCAAAAAAAACGATAATAATTTTTTTTTTTTCCCGCGGGGCCCTTTCAAAGCCTCCTCATCAAACGTAGGCGGTCAGGGAGGATGTACTCTGCCCCCTTATGCTCATTTCCCCCTTTGTTTTTGCCACATCTTGTGTCTCGATCCTACCGAGACACAAGATGGCGGCCACTCCGGACTGTTCAGAATGTTCACAGTCACCGGGGAGCCAATCCGCTTCTCCTAGCGAAGTTCCGTTACACGTCAGGTACGCGAACCGGAGCGCTAACCCGGAAGCTGTCACAGATATATCTGTTTTTTAAAACGTTAATTTCTCAAAATCCACTGGAGCACATATTTTGAGACATAGCAAAGGCACGTCTGGCAAACCATATCTACAATTTTGCCAAGTTTCGTGTAAATCCATTCAGCCGTTCGAGCTAAAAGTGATTCCAACCGCCCTATGGAAAAATGAATGGGAAAAACGTGTTTTGGGACCCCCCTTTTTTCTCGGCCCCCCCCTTGACGAAACCCCCCCAAATTTTTAAGGGCTGCTCAAAAACAAAATGTGCCATTTTCCTGAAAATTTCAGCCAATTCCGTCCACAAACGCCAAAGTTATTCGACATAGAATTTTCAAAAATCCCATAGGAAAAAAATCCTAACTATATATACCTACTGGCGACCGCCAGTAGGTAATATATATATATATATATATATATATATATATATATCAATATATATATATATGCAAAGTGATCCTTAAGCCCTCTGGACGCGCTCAGCAGTGTGTGCTCTGCCTAGGGGTCGGATCCTGACCCAGGAAATTTTGGAAAACAAAGGAGGCGGCACAATCAGGATGTCTTTGTTAAGCCTTTATTTCAAGACTTTCACCCCACCAACGCGTTTCAGCCTTACACGGCCTTGCTCACGGTTGGTTAGTCCCTCTACAGTGTTTCTATTTATACTGGCCCATGGTTAGCCAATTATGAGGCATTATGGGATATGTAGTTATTTGTTACATTTCAGTGAAAAAATAATTTAAAAAAAAGAAAGAAAGACTTGGCATGCTTGTGAATTTCAGCATGTTTGGTAACATAATGTAATGTTCACAATTCTGGGTTTAGTACCCTAGTCTTTATATGATGTTCACGGTTTTGTCTGTGAAAATTCAGGGTATAGTACCCTATTTTCTTCTGGGGTTCTTAGTCTAGTTGAATGTGCAGGTCCTCTCCAAAGTTCATCCCCTTTGGGTGCTTAGTCCGGAGTCTGATGATCATCCGCGACTCCATTTGTCGTAGTCTTCGGACCACGTCTCCCCCTCGTTCCATTTTGTCCAAAACTTTTGCACCAAAAAAATGCATTTGCCTCCAATCTCCATTCTGACATGAGCTCATGTGTTTGGCAGTGGCATATTGCATGTTGGAGTTTTTTACTGCCCTTATGTGTTCTAAAATTCTTTTCTTCAACATGCAGGTTGTGCTCCCCACGTACTTCATTCCACACTTACATTGAATTATGTAAACAACATTTTTAGAGCTACATGAAATTTGTTGTTCTATTTTCATGGACTTGCCATTTGGTTCCTCAATCATTTTCATGTTTTTGCCAATTTTGCAAGCCTTACAAGAATTGCAGGGTTGAAATCCTTTTCGTTGTGTGTCCAGCCAATTCTGTTTTGGTTTTTCTTGGAAGTGACTCTTAACCAGTAAGTCTTTCAATGAAGTGTTCTTTTTGTATGTTATTAGAGGAGCGTTTCCAATGGTGGTCCCAATGTCAGGATCTTTTGTTAGCACATGCCAATATTTTTTCATTATGCGGGGAATGTTTGAACTTTCTTTGCTGTAAGTCATTATTAGTCTTGGAGGGGTGTTAGTTTCAATTTTTTTCGGTTGTTCCATCAATGTTTGGGTTCGTGTTTTTTGATCAATTTTGCGTTTACATTTGGTTAACACTCTTTCCTCATAGCCTCTTGCTCTGAATCGACATTTACTTTCTTCAATGACTTTCTCTGCTTCTTCTGGTAGGGAACAATTTCTCTTGAGTCTTGTGAATTCTCCATACGGAATGCTCCGCAAAAGGGGTGTAGGATGAAAGCTTGTACCATGAAGTACACTGTTTGTGGCAGTCTTTTTTCGGAATAAGGTAGATTCCAGTTTCCCATTGTGTACATATATTTTAGTGTCCAAGAAATCTATTTCTTTTGTACTCGTATTGCATGTAAATTGCAGTCCGACTTCATTCTTGTTCAGTTTGTTGAAGTAGAGTTTAAATTATTCATCCGTACCATGCCAAATAATGAATAGGTCGTCAATATAACGAACCCATAACATTATTCGTTCCAGATCTTCTTGGTTTTCTTCATTCCATGCGATGGTTTTTTCCCACCACCCCATCGTGATGTTAGCATAGTTTGGTGATAGAGAAATGCCCATGGCAGTCCCACAGATTTGTTTGAAGAGTTGTTTGTTGAACAAAAATACATTGTTTTTTAGGCAGAGATCAATCATTTGCATTAGCATTTGTGAGTGGTCTAGATATGTGATATTCCGTTGTTTCAGATAGTAGTCGCAGGCCTGCATTCCGATTTCATGTCGGATCGACGTGTAGAGTGAGACTACATCAATAGTTACTAGCAAGAAATCAGGGTTCCAGGTCACATCCATTAAAGTTCTCAAAAAATCTCCAGTGTCTTTTATGTAAGACGGAAGACTTTGGGCAATCGGGGCTAGAAATTTATCTGCATAGTTGGAGATGTTCTCATACAATGATCCACATGACGAAACAATTGGCCTTCCTGGTGGTTGATTTAGGGTTTTATGAATTTTCGGGAGAAAATATATGCATGGTATTATAGGATGGTCAATCGTTAGATATTTTCTCTCCTCATCATCTATCAGACCCTTCTTATGCCATGTTTCCAAATGTTCATGTAGTTCATTTTTCATGTTGGCAAATGGATTCATTGTCAATTTTTGATAGTTGTTTGTTTGATTTAATTGTCTCATGGCCTCCCATGTGTAGTCAGTTGTCTTCAGGAGGACAATATTGCCCCCCTTGTCCGCTGGTTTTATGGTGATTTTGTCATTGTTCATAAGCGTTTTGATGGCTGCACGTTCTGCTTTTGAAAGATTTTCGCGTGTCTTATTTCTGGCTTTGGAGAGATTGTCAAGTTCTTTTATTATTGCTTCTGAAAACAAATCTATTTTGTTGCCTGGTGACAAGATTGGGTAATATCTCGATTTTCTTTTTAAGCCGGTGGCTGGTCTTGCATCTGTTGGAATATTTAACTCCTCTAAGAATTCAGCTTCTGATATAGAGGCTCCATCCAGGTCAAATAATGTTTCAAAGCTGTTTTTCATGTCTGGAATATCTGCAATGGTTTCAAAACGAACTGTGTTAATATTCTCATCCACATTGGTAACGGGTTCCATTTGATTATTGACATGCACTTTTGCGAGTTTCAACTTCCTAATGTATTTATAGAAGTCTATGCGTGTTTCCGTATAATCAAAATGAGCCTCAGGACAAAAAGATAAGCCTTTATTTAAGACACGCTGTTCTGTTTCTGTCAGTTGGTGGTCCGAAAGGTTCACTATTAAGTTGGCCTCGGATTGCGATTGCGTAGTGGGTACTGGCGTTTTTCTTCGTTTTGCCCTGCGGGTTTTTCTGGCACTGATGTGGGGGTTGTTTGATTTTGCTGCCCCCTGCCTCTTCCTCTGTACCTTTGGTTGGGGTATGGTCGTCTCCCCCTTCCTCTTCCCCTTCCTCCGCCTCTCGCAATATTCTTCTCCAGATTGACCAATTCGACCTCCTCTAAAACTGACCAGTTTTTTGACTGGTAGGTGCTTCGTGTTGAGCCATCATCGCTTATGCTAGATTCACTTGCACTGGATGTCATTTTTTGCAAAGGATAATTCTTTTTGAGATTATCATATTTTCGGGCGAAAGTCAAAATTCTGCCTTGGATGTAATCCTGTTCATCCCGTTGAAATTTACGCTCTTTGCGTTCCTCAATGTCGCTTTCATAGGAGTCGAGTCTACTTTCCATTTCTTTCCGGAGTTTGACCACTTCCTCCTGGTTAGTGTCACTTGATAATTTGTCTTCCAGCTCTTTAATTGTTGTTGTGATCTCATCTACTTCGATACGTGCATGCTTAATCAGAATGCGCATCATGTTCAGAGAGCATTGGGTATTATTGTCCATCCATTCCTCAATTAATTCTTTTTTCACCTCTGTGTGAGTTGGCATTGTGAAAATCCTCAGCCCACGAGGAATACGTTTAACCTCCAAATATTTCTCCAAGGCTATCGCTTCCCAACTCTTATTTATCTCCTTTTTGTACAATTTCTATAGAGCATTAAGCTGTTGTTTCAGAGTGTTTTCCGATGCTGGGGATGTTGTTGAGGTTGCCGCTGTTTCATCTGGCTTGCCCCCAGGTTTGAACATCGTAGTTACTTTAGAGGCTCTTTTAGCTGCACGAGCCTCCATGATTTATTTATGCTGCACGCCTTAAAACCAAAAGGGTGAAATAATGCTTTTGCGTGTATGTGTCTTTAAGGCGATATCCTGATCTGACTGATTTCCGTGAAACTGCCCGTTATTTATCACGACGACAGTGTCTATACTACGGATATTCAGTCAGCCACTTCAAAATCCTGCTCATTTATGACGGAGAATTTCACTCCGCTTACCTTGCGCTGGACTTCTCAGGTCGGAGGTTGTATTGCACAGCTTCTCCGCCGGTCCGGCAAGATAATCACTCGCACGCTGCCATTTGGTGCAGGAAGTTGGGCGCGTCACTCGGCTTCGTCTCTTTATATGCAAAGTGATCCTTAAGCCCTCTGGACGCGCTCAGCAGTGTGTGCTCTGCCTAGGGGTCGGATCCTGACCCAGGAAATTTTGGAAATCGTGATAAATAACGGGCAGTTTCACGGAAATCAGTCAGATCAGGATATCGCCTTAAAGACACATACACGCAAAAGCATTATTTCACCCTTTTGGTTTTAAGGCGTGCAGCATAAATAAATCATGGAGGCTCGTGCAGCTAAAAGAGCCTCTAAAGTAACTACGATGTTCAAACCTGGGGGCAAGCCAGATGAAACAGCGGCAACCTCAACAACATCCCCAGCATCGGAAAACACTCTGAAACAACAGCTTAATGCTCTAGAGAAATTGTACAAAAAGGAGATAAATAAGAGTTGGGAAGCGATAGCCTTGGAGAAATATTTGGAGGTTAAACGTATTCCTCGTGGGCTGAGGATTTTCACAATGCCAACTCACACAGAGGTGAAAAAAGAATTAATTGAGGAATGGATGGACAATAATACCCAATGCTCTCTGAACATGATGCGCATTCTGATTAAGCATGCACGTATCGAAGTAGATGAGATCACAACAAAAATTAAAGAGCTGGAAGACAAATTATCAAGTGACACTAACCAGGAGGAAGTGGTCAAACTCCGGAAAGAAATGGAAAGTAGACTCGACTCCTATGAAAGCGACATTGAGGAACGCAAAGAGCGTAAATTTCAACGGGATGAACAGGATTACACCCAAGGCAGAATTTTGACTTTCGCCCGAAAATATGATAATCTCAAAAAGAATTATCCTTTGCAAAAAATGACATCCAGTGCAAGTGAATCTAGCATAAGCGATGATGGCTCAACACGAAGCACCTACCAGTCAAAAAACTGGTCAGTTTTAGAGGAGGTCGAATTGGTCAATCTGGAGAAGAATATTGCGAGAGGCGGAGGAAGGGGAAGAGGAAGGGGGAGACGACCATACCCCAACCAAAGGTACAGAGGAAGAGGCAGGGGGCAGCAAAATCAAACAACCCCCACATCAGTGCCAGAAAAACCCGCAGGGCAAAACGAAGAAAAACGCCAGTACCCACTACGCAATCGCAATCCGAGGCCAACTTAATAGTGAACCTTTCGGACCACCAACTGACAGAAACAGAACAGCGTGTCTTAAATAAAGGCTTATCTTTTTGTCCTGAGGCTCATTTTGATTATACGGAAACACGCATAGACTTCTATAAATACATTAGGAAATTGAAACTCGCAAAAGTGCATGTCAATAATCAAATGGAACCCGTTACCAATGTGGATGAGAATATGGACACAGTTCGTTTTGAAACCATTGCAGATATTCCAGACATGAAAAACAGCTTTGAAACATTATTTGACCTGGATGGAGCCTCTATATCAGAAGCTGAATTCTTAGAGGAGTTAAATATTCCAACAGATGCAAGACCAGCCACCGGCTTAAAAAGAAAATCGAGATATTACCCAATCTTGTCACCAGGCAACAAAATAGATTTGTTTTCAGAAGCAATAATAAAAGAACTTGACAATCTCTCCAAAGCCAGAAATAAGACACGCGAAAATCTTTCAAAAGCAGAACGTGCAGCCATCAAAACGCTTATGAACAATGACAAAATCACCATAAAACCAGCGGACAAGGGGGGCAATATTGTCCTCCTGAAGACAACTGACTACACATGGGAGGCCATGAGACAATTAAATCAAACAAACAACTATCAAAAATTGACAATGAATCCATTTGCCAACATGAAAAATGAACTACATGAACATTTGGAAACATGGCATAAGAAGGGTCTGATAGATGATGAGGAGAGAAAATATCTAACGATTGACCATCCTATAATACCATGCATATATTTTCTCCCGAAAATTCATAAAACCCTAAATCAACCACCAGGAAGGCCCATTGTTTCGTCATGTGGATCATTGTATGAGAACATCTCCAACTATGCAGATAAATTTCTAGCCCCGATTGCCCAATGTCTTCCGTCTTACATAAAAGACACTGGAGATTTTTTGAGAACTTTAATGGATGTGACCTGGGATTTCTTGCTAGTAACTATTGATGTAGTCTCACTCTACACGTCGATCCGCCATGAAATCGGAATGCAGGCCTGCGACTACTATCTGAAACAACGGAATATCACATATCTAGACCACTCACAAATGCTAATGCAAATGATTGATCTCTGCCTAAAAAACAATGTATTTTTGTTCAACAAACAACTCTTCAAACAAATCTGTGGGACTGCCATGGGCATTTCTCTATCACCAAACTATGCTAACATCACGATGGGGTGGTGGGAAAAAACCATCGCATGGAATGAAGAAAACCAAGAAGATCTGGAACGAATAATGTTATGGGTTCGTTATATTGACGACCTATTCATTATTTGGCATGGTACGGATGAATAATTTAAACTCTACTTCAACAAACTGAACAAGAATGAAGTCGGACTGCAATTTACATGCAATACGAGTACAAAAGAAATAGATTTCTTGGACACTAAAATATATGTACACAATGGGAAACTGGAATCTACCTTATTCCGAAAAAAGACTGCCACAAACAGTGTACTTCATGGTACAAGCTTTCATCCTACACCCCTTTTGCGGAGCATTCCGTATGGAGAATTCACAAGACTCAAGAGAAATTGTTCCCTACCAGAAGAAGCAGAGAAAGTCATTGAAGAAAGTAAATGTCGATTCAGAGCAAGAGGCTATGAGGAAAGAGTGTTAACCAAATGTAAACGCAAAATTGATCAAAAAACACGAATCCAAACATTGATGGAACAACCGAAAAAAATTGAAACTAACACCCCTCCAAGACTAATAATGACTTACAGCAAAGAAAGTTCAAACATTGCCCGCATAATGAAAAAATATTGGCATGTGCTAACAAAAGATCCTGACATTGGGACCACCATTGGAAACGCTCCTCTAATAACATACAAAAAGAACACTTCATTGAAAGACTTACTGGTTAAGAGTCACTTCCAAGAAAAACCAAAACAGAATTGGCTGGACACACAACGAAAAGGATTTCAACCCTGCAATTCTTGTAAGGCTTGCAAAATTGGCAAAAACATGAAAATGATTGAGGAACCAAATGGCAAGTCCATGAAAATAGAACAACAAATTTCATGTAGCTCTAAAAATGTTGTTTACATAATTCAATGTAAGTGTGGAATGAAGTACGTGGGGAGCACAACCTGCATGTTGAATAAAAGAATTTTAGAACACATAAGGGCAGTAAAAAACTCCAACATGCAATATGCCACTGCCAAACACATGAGCTCATGCCAGAATGGAGATTGGAGGCAAATGCATTTCTTTGGTGCAAAAGTTTTGGACAAAATGGAACGAGGGGGAGACGTGGTCCGAAGACTACGACAAATGGAGTCGCGGATGATCATCAGACTCCGGACTAAGCACCCAAAGGGGATGAACTTTGGAGAGGACCTGCACATTCACCTAGACTAAGAACCCCAGAAGAAAATAGGGTACTATACCCTGAATTTTCACAGACAAAACCGTGAACATCATATAAAGACTAGGGTACTAAACCCAGAATTGTGAACATTACATTATGTTACCAAACATGCTGAAATTCACAAGCATGCCAAGTCTTTCTTTCTTTTTTTTAAATTATTTTTTCACTGAAATGTAACAAATAACTACATATCCCATAATGCCTCATAATTGGCTAACCATGGGCCAGTATAAATAGAAACACTGTAGAGGGACTAACCAACCGTGAGCAAGGCCGTGTAAGGCTGAAACGCGTTGGTGGGGTGAAAGTCTTGAAATAAAGGCTTAACAAAGACATCCTGATTGTGCCGCCTCCTTTGTTTTCCAATATATATATATATATATATATTCACTGAAAAAAACATAGGTTTCAGGCCTTATATAGTTAGGAATTAGCATTTAAAAAAACCTTTAAAATTCACTCAAAAAACTATGGGGCATATTATCAAGGGGGTTTATCTCCGCTTTTTTGGCTTTAAAAGCCAAGAAAGCGGAGAGAAAATTATCTCCCTATTACCTAGCTGCCGCTAACACCAGTTAGCGACAGCTAATAGGAGATAACGACCATCTTGGGCCCCACTTTGCATGTCAGTGATATTTATCACTAATGAGATGCAAAGTGGGCGTGCCAAGATGTTAGCGACTGAAAACAGTCGCTAACATCGCTATCTCCTATTACCAACTTTTGGAGATATTCGCGCTAAGCGGGAATATCTCTAAAAGCTAACACCTGCCCTGAGCAGTTCTTAGCCATGTTATCCAATGGGAGGTGGATAACATGGCTAAGAGCATTAGCACGCTAATGCATGAATATCGCTGACTTTTCAGCGATATTCATGCTTTGCGGCGATTTTTACCGCATTTGCGTTAAACCTTGGTAATACCAAGGTTTATTTGCGGTAAAAATCGCCGCAGCGCTGCGGTAAATTTTTGTCTCTAACCAAGCAATAGCGATAATTATCGCTATTGCTTGGTAATATGCCCCTATAAGTTTTAGGGGTGTTATAGTTAGCTGGACATTTCACTCATACAAAACCATTGAAATTGCTCCTATATAGTTAGTTGTACTAACTATATTTCGCGCACCCACAATCCACTGCTGATGGTGTCACATATTACATCATTCATGACATGGTCAGTGACATCACTGATGACATCTCAAATGACATCACTGATGACATCACTAATGACATCCAGTGAATTTGGTTTGCTTTATTATTTAAATATGCATTATTTATATAGCAATTTGCATTGAAGAATGAGTGGATATATAAGAATAAATATTTGGATGGAGGATTTAGTAGCAGTGTAATTGACTGTTTACTTGACCAATTTATAGTGTCTCACTAAATATAGTGGATAGTGACTAAACTGTGTGAATATCTGTATCACTTTGTCAGTTGTTGTGTAAACTGGTTCTCCAGTTGGTAACTAGCTATGTGAAAGTCTATATTAGTTATTGATTAGTTAACTGAGTATTGGTATGGGAGAGTGAATGTGTGTGTGGTTCGGGTGGGGGGGGGTGTGACTGCCCAAAGATGTGTGAATACTTGATTCACTAGATATATGAAGTTAAAACTACATGTTCTAACAGTTGTTTGGGTGAGTGAATATCTTTATGGGTGTGGTGATGAGCAATTATATTTCTTAATGGTACATGTCCAACAAACTAGAAAAAATAAAAGGCAGTGTATGTGTCAGTTGTTGTATATAATAAGTACACATAAGACTCACTGATTTTGTGAGTGACTGTATGGATAACTGTATACTTGTAATAATGATTTTATAATTCACTAAGTATGACTTACTATCTAACTGAATAGATGAAGTTGTGTTTGTATTAGCGGTGAGCGGAAAATCCGTTCCGCTCGCGGATTTTGCGGATTTTTGGTAAATCCGCGAACTCCCGCGAATTTACTGAAAATCCGCGAGATCCGTGAGCGGCGGATTTGGGGGGCAAAAGTTCAAGCCTGTTGAACTTTTAACTATTTTAGGATGGCGCCGGCAAGCTGCCAGCGCCATCCTAAAATAGATACTAAGTTAGCTTCAACAGGAAGCACTAATAGATAAAATAAAGCAGGTGGTCAAGCACCTGCTTTATTTTATCTATTAGTGCTTCCTGATTAGGCTAATTTAGTAACTATTTTAGGATGGCACTGGCAGCTTGCCGGTGCCATCCTAAAATAGTTAGTTAGGATGATGTGTGTTTTGTCGAAGCTGGGTAGGTGTGGGTTCTCCCCATATCTATCGTCGAAAATTAGCTATGATGCTTGATGGAGGCCTTTGCATAATTGACTTTCACGAGCTCAATCCCTGTGCAGTTCCTGTGACCACGAGCTTCTCTGATCCGTGCCTGTCCTTTTATACACACAAGAGGCATGTGAACTCGCATATAAGCCCCGTCCGTTTGGCCCCTCCCCACACACTAGTGGTGTGTGCACCGTCTTCGCGCCCTTTACCCACTTGATGGACAGCTCACTCGAGGGACCCGGCGCTCTTTAGTGTGATGGCAAAGTTAATCAGCCCCCCCAAAAATGTGTTTTTGTCGAGGCTGGGTAGGTGTGCGCTCTCCCCATATCTATCGTCGAAAATTAGCTATGATGCTTGATGGAGGCCTTTCCATAATTGACTTCCACGAGCTCCATCCCTGTGCAGTTTCTATGACCACGAGATTCTCTGATCCGTGCCTGTCCTTTTATACACACAAGAGGCCTGTGAACTCGGATATAAGCCCCGTCCGTTTGGCCCCTCCCCACACACTAGTGGTGTGTGCACCGTCTTCGCGCCCTTTACCCACTTGATGGACAGCTCACTCGAGGGACCCCGGCACTCTTTGGTGTGATGGCAAAGTTAATCAGCCCCCCCAAAAATTTGTGTTTTGTCGAGGCTGGGTAGGTGTGCGCTCTCCCCATATCTATCGTCGAAAATTAGCTATGATGCTTGATGGAGGCCTTTGCATAATTGACTTCCACGAGCTCCATCCCTGTGCAGTTCCTGTGACCACAAGCTTCTCTGATCCGTGCCTGTCCTTTTATACACACAAGAGGCATGTGAACTCGCATATAAGCCCCGTCCGATTGGCCCCTCCCCACACACTAGTGGTGTGTGCACCGTCTTTGCGCCCTTTACCCACTTGATGGACAGCTCACTCGAAGGACCCCGGCGCTCTTTAGTGTGATGGCAAAGTTAATCAGCCCCCCCAAAAATGTGAGTTTTGTCGAGGCTGGGCAGGTGTGTGTTCTCCCCATATCTATTGTCGAAAAATAGCTATGATGCTTGATGGAGGCCTTTGCATTATTGACTTTCACGAGCTCAATCCCTGTGCAGTTCCTGTGACCACGAGCTTCTCTTATCCGTGCCTGTCCTTTTATGCACACAAGAGGCATGTGAACTCGCATATAAGCCTCGCCCGTTTGGCCCTGCCCCTCACACTAGCGATGTGCACCATTTTCCCGCCCGGCCATTACCCACACAATCCGGAAAATCCGCGAATCCGCAAATTCGCGGATTTTGCCGATCGCAAATTCGCAAATTCGCGAATTGCGAATTCGCAAAATTTGCCCATGCTTAGTTTGTATAAGTGTGTAGCTAAGTAAATATGTAAGTATGATCCATTGTTTGCATAAGTGAGTAGGATGACTTCATATGTGAATAGGATGTGTGCTGGTGTGTAATGTTGATATAGGTGTATAATTATTTTTGATAGTGTTCTATTGTTCATTGACAGCATGTATGAGTGAATCTACAGGTAAGTGATTAGATGTGTGTATACATCTATGAATCACTGAGTGGGTTTTTAGATACTTGTATTGCTGTGACAATGAATTCAAATATGATACTCTGTATTTTACAAAGAGTGATGAAAGATTTTACTAGTGTATGAAAAGGTGTATGTGATTGTCACGTGGATGATATCATCAGTGATGTCATTTGAGATGTCATCAGTGATGTAACTGACCATGTCATGAATGAAGTAATATGTGACATCATCAGCAGTGGATTGCGGGTGCGCGAAATATAGTTAGTACAACTAACTATATAGGAGCAATTTCAATGGTTTTGTATGAGTGAAATGTCCAGCTAACTATAACACCCCTAAAACTTATAGTTTTTTGAGTGAATTTTAAAGGTTTTTTAAAGGCTAATTCCTAACTATATAAGGCCTGAAACCTATGTTTTTTCAGTGAATTTCAAAGGTTTTTTAAATGCTAATTCCTAACTATTAAAGGCCTGAAACCTATGGTTTTTTCAGTGAATTTGCAAGGTTTTTTAAATGCTAATTCCTAACTATATAACACCGAAAACCTATGGTTTTTTCAGTGAATTTCAAAGGTTTTTTTATGCTAATTACTAACAATATAAGACCTGAAAGCCCACCAGGAATCTCCAGTATGCGCCAGGGGACTGCATTGCAGAGAGGTGTAATGAAGCCACGCCCCTTTTTACACCTCTCTGCAGCGCAGCCCCCGGGGGTGTTTGCAGAGAGGGAACTAATTCCCCTTGCAAACTGGGGGTCCCTGGGGGCCAACTAGCCCACCTTGAACCTGCAGTATGCGCCAGGGGGCTGCATTGCAGAGAGATGTAATGAGGCCACACCCTTTTTTACTCCTCTCTGCAACGCAGCCCTCGTGCATGTTTGAAGAGGGGGAACTAATTCCCCTTGCATACTGGGGGCCCCTGGGGGCCAACTAGCCCACCTGGAACCTCCAGTATGCGCCAGGGGGCTGCATTGCACAGAGGTGAAATGAGGCTATGCTCCTTGTTACACCTCTCTGCAACGCAGCCCCCTGGTGCGTTTGCAGAGGGGGAACTAATCCCCTTGCATACTGGGGGTCCCTGGGGGCCAACTAGCCCACCAGGAGCCTCCAGTATGCGCCAGGGGGCTGTGTTGCCTTGCTCCGGAGGGCGGCGGTCCCCGGGGCAGTGTGGGGGGGATTGGGCACCCCCACACATCTTTATTGTTTCTACCCTGCCCCCTTTTTGTGTTCTACACGTTTGATTTTCTGCTTTCTTCTGCCTCAGTCTACCGAGGCACAAGATGGCATCCAACAATTTCTGTTTTGGAGTGTTGACAGACATTGGCAGCCAATCAGCATCCAGCTCGCGCATGCGAAGGTCCGCGCACGTCAGTGCACATATATATAAATATATATATTATAGTTAGCTGGACATTTTACTCATACAAAACCATTGAACTTCCCCCGTTATAGTTAGTTGTACTCACTATAACTTGCGCGCCCGCAATCCACTGCTGATGATGTCACATATTACATCATTCATGACATGGTCAGTGACATCACTGATGACATCATCCAGTGAATGTGGTTTGCTTTGACATTTAAATATGTATACTAAATACACTACTTTGCATTGAAGAATGAGTGGATATATAAATATAAATGTGTGGATGGTGGATTTAGTAACAGTGTCATTGATTGTTTCAATGACTAATTTGTAGAGTCTCACTATATATAATGTGTAGGTACTAAACTGTGTGAAAGTCTTTATTGCTTTGTCTTAATTGCTATGTTAAAGACTATATTTGTCATTGGTTTCCTAACTGAGTATTTATATGGGTAAATGAATTTTTTTGTGGTTTGGTGGGGGGTGTGTGATTGCCAAAAAAATGTGTGAATAGTTCATTCAGTAGGTATATGAGGTTAAGACTACATGTTATAACAGTTGTTACAGTGAGTGTATATGTTTATGGGTGTGGTGGTGATGAAATATTTCTCTCAATGGTACATCTCCATTAAACTTGAAAAAAAGGCAGTGTATGTGACAGCTATATCTAATTAAGTGTGCCTAAGACTTAGTGATTGTATGAGTAACTATATGGATAACTGTATACTTATAATAGTGATTTTATAACACACTAAGTGTGAGTTACTATCTATATAAATGAATGAAATGGTGTTTGTATAAGTGTGTAGGTGAGTAAATGTAAGTATAATCAATTGTTTGCATAAGTCTGAAGGATGTCTTTATAAGTGAATACAATGTGTGCTGGTATGTAATGTTGAAATAGGCGTATAAGTATATTTGATAGTGTTCTGTTGATTATTCACTGCATATAACACTGAATCTATAGGTAAGTGATTAGATGTGTGTATAGTTCTATGAATAACTAAGTGGGTGTTTAGAAATTTCTATTGGTGTGTTAATGGTTTCAAATATGGCACTTTCTATTTTACAGTGAGTGATGAAAGATTATACTAGTGTGTGATGAGGTGTATTTGATTGTCACATGGATGATGGCATCAGTGATGTCATCAGTGATGTAATTTGAGATGTCATCAGTGATGCCATCAGTGATGTCACTGACCATGTCATGAATGATGCACTTTTTGTGACGTTCCGGTGGCGCAGAAGGCTGAGTGATATTTATCAGGCAGGACTAAGCCACTTTTTGTGGTGTAATCCTGCCTAATAAATATCAGTCCCTTAAACGCAGTGTCCTGCGTTAAAGGGGTGTGCAATGGGTGTTTCTGGGTGCGATCCCAGCAGCATCCATGGACTTGAGTAATTTAAAGCATCCTCAAAGTCAGTCTTTCAAAAATTCCAAAGTATAGGACATGATAATCCAAATCCAAATGTTTCTCAAGAAAAGTCATAAACTGTGTCCGTGGGTCATATCTGCCCAAACGATGATATTCCGAACGATTGAAAATGACTTTTCTTGAGAAACATTTGGATTTGAATTATCATGTCCTATACTTTGGAATTTTTGAAAGACTGACTTTGAGGATGCTATAAATTACTCAAGTCTGCCCGAATTGTGTGGTTAAAATTGATACCTATATTTACAACAAGGGGTGGTGAGGGACAGAGTCTCTGAATTAAGCAGAAAGCTCTCACCCAGTCAAGAGATCAGGGCTAGATCCAACACCGTTTTTTAGCTCACTGCACCATCCCAGTTTCAGAACCTGGCTGTATGCAAATTAGTCTGTTCCTGTCCCAGTGCATGATGGGAACAGGGCAAACCAAACTACAAAAGCCAATTCTTACACTGGGAAGGAAACAAGCTCCCGGGGACCGGTTTCTGGCATTACAGCCGTCTTCGGCCCGGTTTGCTTGAATCCTGATGGTGCAATGAGCAAGGGTCTCACATCTGAGAATACCCTTCCACGCTTAGGGTGGACAAAAATATTTACAACAAGGGGTGGTGAGGGACAGAGTCTCTGAATTAAGCAGAAAGCTCTCACCCAGTCAAGAGATCAGGGCTAGATCCAACACCGTTTTTTAGCTCACTGCACCATCCCAGTTTCAGAACCTGGCTGTATGCAAATTAGTCTGTTCCTGTCCCAGTGCATGATGGGAACAGGGCAAACCAAACTACAAAAGCCAATTCTTACACTGGGAAGGAAACAAGCTCCCGGGGACCGGTTTCTGGCATTACAGCCGTCTTCGGCCCGGTTTGCTTGAATCCTGATGGTGCAATGAGCAAGGGTCTCACATCTGAGAATACCCTTCCACGCTTAGGGTGGACAAAAATATTTACAACAAGGGGTGGTGAGGGACAGAGTCTCTGAATTAAGCAGAAAGCTCTCACCCAGTCAAGAGATCAGGGCTAGATCCAACACCGTTTTTTAGCTCACTGCACCATCCCAGTTTCAGAACCTGGCTGTATGCAAATTAGTCTGTTCCTGTCCCAGTGCATGATGGGAACAGGGCAAACCAAACTACAAAAGCCAATTCTTACACTGGGAAGGAAACAAGCTCCCGGGGACCGGTTTCTGGCATTACAGCCGTCTTCGGCCCGGTTTGCTTGAATCCTGATGGTGCAATGAGCAAGGGTCTCACATCTGAGAATACCCTTCCACGCTTAGGGTGGACAAAAATATTTACAACAAGGGGTGGTGAGGGACAGAGTCTCTGAATTAAGCAGAAAGCTCTCACCCAGTCAAGAGATCAGGGCTAGATCCAACACCGTTTTTTAGCTCACTGCACCATCCCAGTTTCAGAACCTGGCTGTATGCAAATTAGTCTGTTCCTGTCCCAGTGCATGATGGGAACAGGGCAAACCAAACTACAAAAGCCAATTCTTACACTGGGAAGGAAACAAGCTCCCGGGGACCGGTTTCTGGCATTACAGCCGTCTTCGGCCCGGTTTGCTTGAATCCTGATGGTGCAATGAGCAAGGGTCTCACATCTGAGAATACCCTTCCACGCTTAGGGTGGACAAAAATATTTACAACAAGGGGTGGTGAGGGACAGAGTCTCTGAATTAAGCAGAAAGCTCTCACCCAGTCAAGAGATCAGGGCTAGATCCAACACCGTTTTTTAGCTCACTGCACCATCCCAGTTTCAGAACCTGGCTGTATGCAAATTAGTCTGTTCCTGTCCCAGTGCATGATGGGAACAGGTCAAACCAAACTACAAAAGCCAATTCTTACACTGGGAAGGAAACAAGCTCCCGGGGACCGGTTTCTGGCATTACAGCCGTCTTCGGCCCGGTTTGCTTGAATCCTGATGGTGCAATGAGCAAGGGTCTCACATCTGAGAATACCCTTCCACGCTTAGGGTGGACAAAAATATTTACAACAAGGGGTGGTGAGGGACAGAGTCTCTGAATTAAGCAGAAAGCTCTCACCCAGTCAAGAGATCAGGGCTAGATCCAACACCGTTTTTTAGCTCACTGCACCATCCCAGTTTCAGAACCTGGCTGTATGCAAATTAGTCTGTTCCCGTCCCAGTGCATGATGGGAACAGGGCAAACCAAACTACAAAAGCCAATTCTTACACTGGGAAGGAAACAAGCTCCCGGGGACCGGTTTCTGGCATTACAGCCGTCTTCGGCCCGGTTTGCTTGAATCCTGATGGTGCAATGAGCAAGGGTCTCACATCTGAGAATACCCTTCCACGCTTAGGGTGGACAAAAATATTTACAACAAGGGGTGGTGAGGGACAGAGTCTCTGAATTAAGCAGAAAGCTCTCACCCAGTCAAGAGATCAGGGCTAGATCCAACACCGTTTTTTAGCTCACTGCACCATCCCAGTTTCAGAACCTGGCTGTATGCAAATTAGTCTGTTCCTGTCCCAGTGCATGATGGGAACAGGGCAAACCAAACTACAAAAGCCAATTCTTACACTGGGAAGGAAACAAGCTCCCGGGGACCGGTTTCTGGCATTACAGCCGTCTTCGGCCCGGTTTGCTTGAATCCTGATGGTGCAATGAGCAAGGGTCTCACATCTGAGAATACCCTTCCACGCTTAGGGTGGACAAAAATATTTACAACAAGGGGTGGTGAGGGACAGAGTCTCTGAATTAAGCAGAAAGCTCTCACCCAGTCAAGAGATCAGGGCTAGATCCAACACCGTTTTTTAGCTCACTGCACCATCCCAGTTTCAGAACCTGGCTGTATGCAAATTAGTCTGTTCCTGTCCCAGTGCATGATGGGAACAGGGCAAACCAAACTACAAACGCCAATTCTTACACTGGGAAGGAAACAAGCTCCCGGGGACCGGTTTCTGGCATTACAGCCGTCTTCGGCCCGGTTTGCTTGAATCCTGATGGTGCAATGAGCAAGGGTCTCACATCTGAGAATACCCTTCCACGCTTAGGGTGGACAAAAATATTTACAACAAGGGGTGGTGAGGGACAGAGTCTCTGAATTAAGCAGAAAGCTCTCACCCAGTCAAGAGATCAGGGCTAGATCCAACACCGTTTTTTAGCTCACTGCACCATCCCAGTTTCAGAACCTGGCTGTATGCAAATTAGTCTGTTCCTGTCCCAGTGCATGATGGGAACAGGGCAAACCAAACTACAAAAGCCAATTCTTACACTGGGAAGGAAACAAGCTCCCGGGGACCGGTTTCTGGCATTACAGCCGTCTTCGGCCCGGTTTGCTTGAATCCTGATGGTGCAATGAGCAAGGGTCTCACATCTGAGAATACCCTTCCACGCTTAGGGTGGACAAAAATATTTACAACAAGGGGTGGTGAGGGACAGAGTCTCTGAATTAAGCAGAAAGCTCTCACCCAGTCAAGAGATCAGGGCTAGATCCAACACCGTTTTTTAGCTCACTGCACCATCCCAGTTTCAGAACCTGGCTGTATGCAAATTAGTCTGTTCCTGTCCCAGTGCATGATGGGAACAGGGCAAACCAAACTACAAAAGCCAATTCTTACACTGGGAAGGAAACAAGCTCCCGGGGACCGGTTTCTGGCATTACAGCCGTCTTCGGCCCGGTTTGCTTGAATCCTGATGGTGCAATGAGCAAGGGTCTCACATCTGAGAATACCCTTCCACGCTTAGGGTGGACAAAAATATTTACAACAAGGGGTGGTGAGGGACAGAGTCTCTGAATTAAGCAGAAAGCTCTCACCCAGTCAAGAGATCAGGGCTAGATCCAACACCGTTTTTTAGCTCACTGCACCATCCCAGTTTCAGAACCTGGCTGTATGCAAATTAGTCTGTTCCTGTCCCAGTGCATGATGGGAACAGGGCAAACCAAACTACAAAAGCCAATTCTTACACTGGGAAGGAAACAAGCTCCCGGGGACCGGTTTCTGGCATTACAGCCGTCTTCGGCCCGGTTTGCTTGAATCCTGATGGTGCAATGAGCAAGGGTCTCACATCTGAGAATACCCTTCCACGCTTAGGGTGGACAAAAATATTTACAACAAGGGGTGGTGAGGGACAGAGTCTCTGAATTAAGCAGAAAGCTCTCACCCAGTCAAGAGATCAGGGCTAGATCCAACACCGTTTTTTAGCTCACTGCACCATCCCAGTTTCAGAACCTGGCTGTATGCAAATTAGTCTGTTCCTGTCCCAGTGCATGATGGGAACAGGGCAAACCAAACTACAAAAGCCAATTCTTACACTGGGAAGGAAACAAGCTCCCGGGGACCGGTTTCTGGCATTACAGCCGTCTTCGGCCCGGTTTGCTTGAATCCTGATGGTGCAATGAGCAAGGGTCTCACATCTGAGAATACCCTTCCACGCTTAGGGTGGACAAAAATATTTACAACAAGGGGTGGTGAGGGACAGAGTCTCTGAATTAAGCAGAAAGCTCTCACCCAGTCAAGAGATCAGGGCTAGATCCAACACCGTTTTTTAGCTCACTGCACCATCCCAGTTTCAGAACCTGGCTGTATGCAAATTAGTCTGTTCCTGTCCCAGTGCATGATGGGAACAGGGCAAACCAAACTACAAAAGCCAATTCTTACACTGGGAAGGAAACAAGCTCCCGGGGACCGGTTTCTGGCATTACAGCCGTCTTCGGCCCGGTTTGCTTGAATCCTGATGGTGCAATGAGCAAGGGTCTCACATCTGAGAATACCCTTCCACGCTTAGGGTGGACAAAAATATTTACAACAAGGGGTGGTGAGGGACAGAGTCTCTGAATTAAGCAGAAAGCTCTCACCCAGTCAAGAGATCAGGGCTAGATCCAACACCGTTTTTTAGCTCACTGCACCATCCCAGTTTCAGAACCTGGCTGTATGCAAATTAGTCTGTTCCTGTCCCAGTGCATGATGGGAACAGGGCAAACCAAACTACAAAAGCCAATTCTTACACTGGGAAGGAAACAAGCTCCCGGGGACCGGTTTCTGGCATTACAGCCGTCTTCGGCCCGGTTTGCTTGAATCCTGATGGTGCAATGAGCAAGGGTCTCACATCTGAGAATACCCTTCCACGCTTAGGGTGGACAAAAATATTTACAACAAGGGGTGGTGAGGGACAGAGTCTCTGAATTAAGCAGAAAGCTCTCACCCAGTCAAGAGATCAGGGCTAGATCCAACACCGTTTTTTAGCTCACTGCACCATCCCAGTTTCAGAACCTGGCTGTATGCAAATTAGTCTGTTCCTGTCCCAGTGCATGATGGGAACAGGGCAAACCAAACTACAAAAGCCAATTCTTACACTGGGAAGGAAACAAGCTCCCGGGGACCGGTTTCTGGCATTACAGCCGTCTTCGGCCCGGTTTGCTTGAATCCTGATGGTGCAATGAGCAAGGGTCTCACATCTGAGAATACCCTTCCACGCTTAGGGTGGACAAAAATATTTACAACAAGGGGTGGTGAGGGACAGAGTCTCTGAATTAAGCAGAAAGCTCTCACCCAGTCAAGAGATCAGGGCTAGATCCAACACCGTTTTTTAGCTCACTGCACCATCCCAGTTTCAGAACCTGGCTGTATGCAAATTAGTCTGTTCCTGTCCCAGTGCATGATGGGAACAGGGCAAACCAAACTACAAAAGCCAATTCTTACACTGGGAAGGAAACAAGCTCCCGGGGACCGGTTTCTGGCATTACAGCCGTCTTCGGCCCGGTTTGCTTGAATCCTGATGGTGCAATGAGCAAGGGTCTCACATCTGAGAATACCCTTCCACGCTTAGGGTGGACAAAAATATTTACAACAAGGGGTGGTGAGGGACAGAGTCTCTGAATTAAGCAGAAAGCTCTCACCCAGTCAAGAGATCAGGGCTAGATCCAACACCGTTTTTTAGCTCACTGCACCATCCCAGTTTCAGAACCTGGCTGTATGCAAATTAGTCTGTTCCTGTCCCAGTGCATGATGGGAACAGGGCAAACCAAACTACAAAAGCCAATTCTTACACTGGGAAGGAAACAAGCTCCCGGGGACCGGTTTCTGGCATTACAGCCGTCTTCGGCCCGGTTTGCTTGAATCCTGATGGTGCAATGAGCAAGGGTCTCACATCTGAGAATACCCTTCCACGCTTAGGGTGGACAAAAATATTTACAACAAGGGGTGGTGAGGGACAGAGTCTCTGAATTAAGCAGAAAGCTCTCACCCAGTCAAGAGATCAGGGCTAGATCCAACACCGTTTTTTAGCTCACTGCACCATCCCAGTTTCAGAACCTGGCTGTATGCAAATTAGTCTGTTCCTGTCCCAGTGCATGATGGGAACAGGGCAAACCAAACTACAAAAGCCAATTCTTACACTGGGAAGGAAACAAGCTCCCGGGGACCGGTTTCTGGCATTACAGCCGTCTTCGGCCCGGTTTGCTTGAATCCTGATGGTGCAATGAGCAAGGGTCTCACATCTGAGAATACCCTTCCACGCTTAGGGTGGACAAAAATATTTACAACAAGGGGTGGTGAGGGACAGAGTCTCTGAATTAAGCAGAAAGCTCTCACCCAGTCAAGAGATCAGGGCTAGATCCAACACCGTTTTTTAGCTCACTGCACCATCCCAGTTTCAGAACCTGGCTGTATGCAAATTAGTCTGTTCCTGTCCCAGTGCATGATGGGAACAGGGCAAACCAAACTACAAAAGCCAATTCTTACACTGGGAAGGAAACAAGCTCCCGGGGACCGGTTTCTGGCATTACAGCCGTCTTCGGCCCGGTTTGCTTGAATCCTGATGGTGCAATGAGCAAGGGTCTCACATCTGAGAATACCCTTCCACGCTTAGGGTGGACAAAAATATTTACAACAAGGGGTGGTGAGGGACAGAGTCTCTGAATTAAGCAGAAAGCTCTCACCCAGTCAAGAGATCAGGGCTAGATCCAACACCGTTTTTTAGCTCACTGCACCATCCCAGTTTCAGAACCTGGCTGTATGCAAATTAGTCTGTTCCTGTCCCAGTGCATGATGGGAACAGGGCAAACCAAACTACAAAAGCCAATTCTTACACTGGGAAGGAAACAAGCTCCCGGGGACCGGTTTCTGGCATTACAGCCGTCTTCGGCCCGGTTTGCTTGAATCCTGATGGTGCAATGAGCAAGGGTCTCACATCTGAGAATACCCTTCCACGCTTAGGGTGGACAAAAATATTTACAACAAGGGGTGGTGAGGGACAGAGTCTCTGAATTAAGCAGAAAGCTCTCACCCAGTCAAGAGATCAGGGCTAGATCCAACACCGTTTTTTAGCTCACTGCACCATCCCAGTTTCAGAACCTGGCTGTATGCAAATTAGTCTGTTCCTGTCCCAGTGCATGATGGGAACAGGGCAAACCAAACTACAAAAGCCAATTCTTACACTGGGAAGGAAACAAGCTCCCGGGGACCGGTTTCTGGCATTACAGCCGTCTTCGGCCCGGTTTGCTTGAATCCTGATGGTGCAATGAGCAAGGGTCTCACATCTGAGAATACCCTTCCACGCTTAGGGTGGACAAAAATATTTACAACAAGGGGTGGTGAGGGACAGAGTCTCTGAATTAAGCAGAAAGCTCTCACCCAGTCAAGAGATCAGGGCTAGATCCAACACCGTTTTTTAGCTCACTGCACCATCCCAGTTTCAGAACCTGGCTGTATGCAAATTAGTCTGTTCCTGTCCCAGTGCATGATGGGAACAGGGCAAACCAAACTACAAACGCCAATTCTTACACTGGGAAGGAAACAAGCTCCCGGGGACCGGTTTCTGGCATTACAGCCGTCTTCGGCCCGGTTTGCTTGAATCCTGATGGTGCAATGAGCAAGGGTCTCACATCTGAGAATACCCTTCCACGCTTAGGGTGGACAAAAATATTTACAACAAGGGGTGGTGAGGGACAGAGTCTCTGAATTAAGCAGAAAGCTCTCACCCAGTCAAGAGATCAGGGCTAGATCCAACACCGTTTTTTAGCTCACTGCACCATCCCAGTTTCAGAACCTGGCTGTATGCAAATTAGTCTGTTCCTGTCCCAGTGCATGATGGGAACAGGGCAAACCAAACTACAAAAGCCAATTCTTACACTGGGAAGGAAACAAGCTCCCGGGGACCGGTTTCTGGCATTACAGCCGTCTTCGGCCCGGTTTGCTTGAATCCTGATGGTGCAATGAGCAAGGGTCTCACATCTGAGAATACCCTTCCACGCTTAGGGTGGACAAAAATATTTACAACAAGGGGTGGTGAGGGACAGAGTCTCTGAATTAAGCAGAAAGCTCTCACCCAGTCAAGAGATCAGGGCTAGATCCAACACCGTTTTTTAGCTCACTGCACCATCCCAGTTTCAGAACCTGGCTGTATGCAAATTAGTCTGTTCCTGTCCCAGTGCATGATGGGAACAGGGCAAACCAAACTACAAAAGCCAATTCTTACACTGGGAAGGAAACAAGCTCCCGGGGACCGGTTTCTGGCATTACAGCCGTCTTCGGCCCGGTTTGCTTGAATCCTGATGGTGCAATGAGCAAGGGTCTCACATCTGAGAATACCCTTCCACGCTTAGGGTGGACAAAAATATTTACAACAAGGGGTGGTGAGGGACAGAGTCTCTGAATTAAGCAGAAAGCTCTCACCCAGTCAAGAGATCAGGGCTAGATCCAACACCGTTTTTTAGCTCACTGCACCATCCCAGTTTCAGAACCTGGCTGTATGCAAATTAGTCTGTTCCTGTCCCAGTGCATGATGGGAACAGGGCAAACCAAACTACAAAAGCCAATTCTTACACTGGGAAGGAAACAAGCTCCCGGGGACCGGTTTCTGGCATTACAGCCGTCTTCGGCCCGGTTTGCTTGAATCCTGATGGTGCAATGAGCAAGGGTCTCACATCTGAGAATACCCTTCCACGCTTAGGGTGGACAAAAATATTTACAACAAGGGGTGGTGAGGGACAGAGTCTCTGAATTAAGCAGAAAGCTCTCACCCAGTCAAGAGATCAGGGCTAGATCCAACACCGTTTTTTAGCTCACTGCACCATCCCAGTTTCAGAACCTGGCTGTATGCAAATTAGTCTGTTCCTGTCCCAGTGCATGATGGGAACAGGGCAAACCAAACTACAAAAGCCAATTCTTACACTGGGAAGGAAACAAGCTCCCGGGGACCGGTTTCTGGCATTACAGCCGTCTTCGGCCCGGTTTGCTTGAATCCTGATGGTGCAATGAGCAAGGGTCTCACATCTGAGAATACCCTTCCACGCTTAGGGTGGACAAAAATATTTACAACAAGGGGTGGTGAGGGACAGAGTCTCTGAATTAAGCAGAAAGCTCTCACCCAGTCAAGAGATCAGGGCTAGATCCAACACCGTTTTTTAGCTCACTGCACCATCCCAGTTTCAGAACCTGGCTGTATGCAAATTAGTCTGTTCCTGTCCCAGTGCATGATGGGAACAGGGCAAACCAAACTACAAAAGCCAATTCTTACACTGGGAAGGAAACAAGCTCCCGGGGACCGGTTTCTGGCATTACAGCCGTCTTCGGCCCGGTTTGCTTGAATCCTGATGGTGCAATGAGCAAGGGTCTCACATCTGAGAATACCCTTCCACGCTTAGGGTGGACAAAAATATTTACAACAAGGGGTGGTGAGGGACAGAGTCTCTGAATTAAGCAGAAAGCTCTCACCCAGTCAAGAGATCAGGGCTAGATCCAACACCGTTTTTTAGCTCACTGCACCATCCCAGTTTCAGAACCTGGCTGTATGCAAATTAGTCTGTTCCTGTCCCAGTGCATGATGGGAACAGGGCAAACCAAACTACAAAAGCCAATTCTTACACTGGGAAGGAAACAAGCTCCCGGGGACCGGTTTCTGGCATTACAGCCGTCTTCGGCCCGGTTTGCTTGAATCCTGATGGTGCAATGAGCAAGGGTCTCACATCTGAGAATACCCTTCCACGCTTAGGGTGGACAAAAATATTTACAACAAGGGGTGGTGAGGGACAGAGTCTCTGAATTAAGCAGAAAGCTCTCACCCAGTCAAGAGATCAGGGCTAGATCCAACACCGTTTTTTAGCTCACTGCACCATCCCAGTTTCAGAACCTGGCTGTATGCAAATTAGTCTGTTCCTGTCCCAGTGCATGATGGGAACAGGGCAAACCAAACTACAAAAGCCAATTCTTACACTGGGAAGGAAACAAGCTCCCGGGGACCGGTTTCTGGCATTACAGCCGTCTTCGGCCCGGTTTGCTTGAATCCTGATGGTGCAATGAGCAAGGGTCTCACATCTGAGAATACCCTTCCACGCTTAGGGTGGACAAAAATATTTACAACAAGGGGTGGTGAGGGACAGAGTCTCTGAATTAAGCAGAAAGCTCTCACCCAGTCAAGAGATCAGGGCTAGATCCAACACCGTTTTTTAGCTCACTGCACCATCCCAGTTTCAGAACCTGGCTGTATGCAAATTAGTCTGTTCCTGTCCCAGTGCATGATGGGAACAGGGCAAACCAAACTACAAAAGCCAATTCTTACACTGGGAAGGAAACAAGCTCCCGGGGACCGGTTTCTGGCATTACAGCCGTCTTCGGCCCGGTTTGCTTGAATCCTGATGGTGCAATGAGCAAGGGTCTCACATCTGAGAATACCCTTCCACGCTTAGGGTGGACAAAAATATTTACAACAAGGGGTGGTGAGGGACAGAGTCTCTGAATTAAGCAGAAAGCTCTCACCCAGTCAAGAGATCAGGGCTAGATCCAACACCGTTTTTTAGCTCACTGCACCATCCCAGTTTCAGAACCTGGCTGTATGCAAATTAGTCTGTTCCTGTCCCAGTGCATGATGGGAACAGGGCAAACCAAACTACAAAAGCCAATTCTTACACTGGGAAGGAAACAAGCTCCCGGGGACCGGTTTCTGGCATTACAGCCGTCTTCGGCCCGGTTTGCTTGAATCCTGATGGTGCAATGAGCAAGGGTCTCACATCTGAGAATACCCTTCCACGCTTAGGGTGGACAAAAATATTTACAACAAGGGGTGGTGAGGGACAGAGTCTCTGAATTAAGCAGAAAGCTCTCACCCAGTCAAGAGATCAGGGCTAGATCCAACACCGTTTTTTAGCTCACTGCACCATCCCAGTTTCAGAACCTGGCTGTATGCAAATTAGTCTGTTCCTGTCCCAGTGCATGATGGGAACAGGGCAAACCAAACTACAAAAGCCAATTCTTACACTGGGAAGGAAACAAGCTCCCGGGGACCGGTTTCTGGCATTACAGCCGTCTTCGGCCCGGTTTGCTTGAATCCTGATGGTGCAATGAGCAAGGGTCTCACATCTGAGAATACCCTTCCACGCTTAGGGTGGACAAAAATATTTACAACAAGGGGTGGTGAGGGACAGAGTCTCTGAATTAAGCAGAAAGCTCTCACCCAGTCAAGAGATCAGGGCTAGATCCAACACCGTTTTTTAGCTCACTGCACCATCCCAGTTTCAGAACCTGGCTGTATGCAAATTAGTCTGTTCCTGTCCCAGTGCATGATGGGAACAGGGCAAACCAAACTACAAAAGCCAATTCTTACACTGGGAAGGAAACAAGCTCCCGGGGACCGGTTTCTGGCATTACAGCCGTCTTCGGCCCGGTTTGCTTGAATCCTGATGGTGCAATGAGCAAGGGTCTCACATCTGAGAATACCCTTCCACGCTTAGGGTGGACAAAAATATTTACAACAAGGGGTGGTGAGGGACAGAGTCTCTGAATTAAGCAGAAAGCTCTCACCCAGTCAAGAGATCAGGGCTAGATCCAACACCGTTTTTTAGCTCACTGCACCATCCCAGTTTCAGAACCTGGCTGTATGCAAATTAGTCTGTTCCTGTCCCAGTGCATGATGGGAACAGGGCAAACCAAACTACAAAAGCCAATTCTTACACTGGGAAGGAAACAAGCTCCCGGGGACCGGTTTCTGGCATTACAGCCGTCTTCGGCCCGGTTTGCTTGAATCCTGATGGTGCAATGAGCAAGGGTCTCACATCTGAGAATACCCTTCCATGCTTAGGGTGGACAAAAATATTTACAACAAGGGGTGGTGAGGGACAGAGTCTCTGAATTAAGCAGAAAGCTCTCACCCAGTCAAGAGATCAGGGCTAGATCCAACACCGTTTTTTAGCTCACTGCACCATCCCAGTTTCAGAACCTGGCTGTATGCAAATTAGTCTGTTCCTGTCCCAGTGCATGATGGGAACAGGGCAAACCAAACTACAAAAGCCAATTCTTACACTGGGAAGGAAACAAGCTCCCGGGGACCGGTTTCTGGCATTACAGCCGTCTTCGGCCCGGTTTGCTTGAATCCTGATGGTGCAATGAGCAAGGGTCTCACATCTGAGAATACCCTTCCACGCTTAGGGTGGACAAAAATATTTACAACAAGGGGTGGTGAGGGACAGAGTCTCTGAATTAAGCAGAAAGCTCTCACCCAGTCAAGAGATCAGGGCTAGATCCAACACCGTTTTTTAGCTCACTGCACCATCCCAGTTTCAGAACCTGGCTGTATGCAAATTAGTCTGTTCCTGTCCCAGTGCATGATGGGAACAGGGCAAACCAAACTACAAAAGCCAATTCTTACACTGGGAAGGAAACAAGCTCCCGGGGACCGGTTTCTGGCATTACAGCCGTCTTCGGCCCGGTTTGCTTGAATCCTGATGGTGCAATGAGCAAGGGTCTCACATCTGAGAATACCCTTCCACGCTTAGGGTGGACAAAAATATTTACAACAAGGGGTGGTGAGGGACAGAGTCTCTGAATTAAGCAGAAAGCTCTCACCCAGTCAAGAGATCAGGGCTAGATCCAACACCGTTTTTTAGCTCACTGCACCATCCCAGTTTCAGAACCTGGCTGTATGCAAATTAGTCTGTTCCTGTCCCAGTGCATGATGGGAACAGGGCAAACCAAACTACAAAAGCCAATTCTTACACTGGGAAGGAAACAAGCTCCCGGGGACCGGTTTCTGGCATTACAGCCGTCTTCGGCCCGGTTTGCTTGAATCCTGATGGTGCAATGAGCAAGGGTCTCACATCTGAGAATACCCTTCCACGCTTAGGGTGGACAAAAATATTTACAACAAGGGGTGGTGAGGGACAGAGTCTCTGAATTAAGCAGAAAGCTCTCACCCAGTCAAGAGATCAGGGCTAGATCCAACACCGTTTTTTAGCTCACTGCACCATCCCAGTTTCAGAACCTGGCTGTATGCAAATTAGTCTGTTCCTGTCCCAGTGCATGATGGGAACAGGGCAAACCAAACTACAAAAGCCAATTCTTACACTGGGAAGGAAACAAGCTCCCGGGGACCGGTTTCTGGCATTACAGCCGTCTTCGGCCCAGTTTGCTTGAATCCTGATGGTGCAATGAGCAAGGGTCTCACATCTGAGAATACCCTTCCACGCTTAGGGTGGACAAAAATATTTACAACAAGGGGTGGTGAGGGACAGAGTCTCTGAATTAAGCAGAAAGCTCTCACCCAGTCAAGAGATCAGGGCTAGATCCAACACCGTTTTTTAGCTCACTGCACCATCCCAGTTTCAGAACCTGGCTGTATGCAAATTAGTCTGTTCCTGTCCCAGTGCATGATGGGAACAGGGCAAACCAAACTACAAAAGCCAATTATTACACTGGGAAGGAAACAAGCTCCCGGGGACCGGTTTCTGGCATTACAGCCGTCTTCGGCCCGGTTTGCTTGAATCCTGATGGTGCAATGAGCAAGGGTCTCACATCTGAGAATACCCTTCCACGCTTAGGGTGGACAAAAATATTTACAACAAGGGGTGGTGAGGGACAGAGTCTCTGAATTAAGCAGAAAGCTCTCACCCAGTCAAGAGATCAGGGCTAGATCCAACACCGTTTTTTAGCTCACTGCACCATCCCAGTTTCAGAACCTGGCTGTATGCAAATTAGTCTGTTCCTGTCCCAGTGCATGATGGGAACAGGGCAAACCAAACTACAAAAGCCAATTCTTACACTGGGAAGGAAACAAGCTCCCGGGGACCGGTTTCTGGCATTACAGCCGTCTTCGGCCCGGTTTGCTTGAATCCTGATGGTGCAATGAGCAAGGGTCTCACATCTGAGAATACCCTTCCACGCTTAGGGTGGACAAAAATATTTACAACAAGGGGTGGTGAGGGACAGAGTCTCTGAATTAAGCAGAAAGCTCTCACCCAGTCAAGAGATCAGGGCTAGATCCAACACCGTTTTTTAGCTCACTGCACCATCCCAGTTTCAGAACCTGGCTGTATGCAAATTAGTCTGTTCCTGTCCCAGTGCATGATGGGAACAGGGCAAACCAAACTACAAAAGCCAATTCTTACACTGGGAAGGAAACAAGCTCCCGGGGACCGGTTTCTGGCATTACAGCCGTCTTCGGCCCGGTTTGCTTGAATCCTGATGGTGCAATGAGCAAGGGTCTCACATCTGAGAATACCCTTCCACACTTAAGGTGGACAGACTGATTTGCATATAGCCAGGTTCTGAGCTGGGATGGGGCAGTGAGATAAATAACGGTGATGGATCAAGCCCTGATCTTTGGACTGGGTAAGAGTGGTCTGCTCAATTCAGACACTCTGTTCATCACCATCCCCTTTTGTAAATCGATTTTGGCCACTATAGGTGTGGCAGGGTATACTCAGACATGAGTCCCTTTCTCACTGCTCCATCAGGATTCAAGCAAGCCGGGCCGAAGAGGCTGAAATGCCAGAAACCGGTCCCCGGTAGCTTGTCTCCTTTCTGGTAAAGAATTGGCTTGGTAGTTTAGTCTGCCCTGTTCCCATGATGCACTGGGCCAGGGACAGACTGATTTGCATATAGCCAGGTTCTGAGCTGGGATGGGGCAGTGAGATAAATAACGGTGATGGATCAAGCCCTGATCTTTGGACTGGGTAAGAGTGGTCTGCTCAATTCAGACACTCTGTTCATCACCACCCCCTTTTGTAAATCGATTTTGGCCACTATAGGTGTGGCAGGGTATACTCAGACATGAGTCCCTTTCTCACTGCTCCATCAGGATTCAAGCAAGCCGGGCCGAAGAGGCTGAAATGCCAGAAACCGGTCCCCGGTAGCTTGTCTCCTTTCTGGTAAAGAATTGGCTTGGTAGTTTAGTCTGCCCTGTTCCCATGATGCACTGGGCCAGGGACAGACTGATTTGCATATAGCCAGGTTCTGAGCTGGGATGGGGCAGTGAGATAAATAACGGTGATGGATCAAGCCCTGATCTTTGGACTGGGTAAGAGTGGTCTGCTCAATTCAGACACTCTGTTCATCACCACCCCCTTTTGTAAATTAAAATTGATACCTAGTCACTTTGAATAAGAATGTACTTACGTCTCGTCGAACATTTGGAAGAAATATCTAGTTATATGACAACAGGATACCGACATAACTCGAAGAAAATAAGAACGCCCTGAAGAAGTTCTGTTATACAGAACAAAACGCGTCGGCTGGCTGTGGTACATAAACTTAAGGAAAATAAAAGCATTTGAATATACACCAAGATTCAACGCTTCAATAAGGACTCTAAATGATATGATTTGATTGGACTTGTTGTGCAAGTGGTGCTGTGCCAAACTTTGGAATATTCTCCACTACTCTCTACTACTCATTCTCTACTACTCTAGTACTCTCTACTACTCACTCTCGACTACTCTCTCTCTACTACTCACTCTTTACTACTCACTCACTACTACTCACTCTCTACTTCTCACTCTCTACTACTCACTACTACTTACTCTCTACTACTCTCTCTCTACTACTCACTCTCTACTACTCACTCTACTACTCACTCTCCACTACTCTCTACTACTCATTCTCTACTTCTCTCTCTCTACTACTCTCTACTACTCACTCTCTACGTTATGTTATGTTATTTTGAGTCTTATATAGCGCTCAGCTACTCCGAAGAGTGTCCCAGTGCTAAAAACCCGAAGCGGTACAGAGCAGGCGAGAGAGGACAGACTTACTGAACAAAAAGCCACGATTTGAGGTCTTTCCTGAAGGCTAAAAGATTAACACTCTTCCTCAGAGACAGAGGCAAGGCGTTCCACAATTTTGGCGCCAGGCATTTGAAAGAGCGGCCTCCAATACAGGCTCGCCTGCTTGCTGGAACAAAGGCCAAGGCCAGGGAGGAAGACCTGAGCGACCTAGATGGCTGATAGAATTCCAGCCGTTTCCTGATGTATTTGGCACCAGAGCCATGAAGTGCCTTGAAGGCCAGAGTGAGCGCTTTAAAAACAATGCGTTTCCGAATTGGAAGCCAATGAAGTGTTTTTAAAAGGTCTCTGGCACTGGATCTCCGATGAAGACCAAAAATGGCACGCGCAGCAGAGTTTTGGACAATTTGCAGACGTGATCAAAGAAATTCCGGGAGGCCGAGATAAAGCACATTGGCATAATCCAGGCAAGAACCTATCAGCGCCTGCACAGTGATTCTTCTATGGGCCTGAGATAATAAAGTAAGGAATTTCCTAAGCATTTTTAGGAGACCAAAACATTTGCCCACTAGGCCAAGGATCTGTGGTTTCAAGGAAAGACCATTGTCTACCTTCACCCCAAGTTTCTTGGCTGCCAACGAGGCGGCAGAGGGTGGAAACATGGACGCTGGCCACCAAGACTTCCATCTCGGGTCAGAAGGGCACCCAAAGAAAAGCACCTCGAATTTATCAGAATTGCACTTGAGGCAGTTGAGCTGAAACCAGTTGAAAACCGCCCCAAGACATTTTCTGATGGTCTCTCCATTGAAGTCTGAGTTCTTATCACAGGAGAAGAGGAGCTGGGTGTCGTCCGCATACGAAACGATCTGAGCACCGTGGGACTCCGCCAGTGCAGCCAAAGGGGCAAAGTAGATGTTAAAAAGAGTAGGGCTCAAAATTGAGCCCTGGGGAACTCCAACCTCCATTGACAGCACTACAGCAGAGAAAGGGGGGGGCCCACACCGTTTGTCGGCGGTGAGCAAGAAAGGACTCAAACCAGCTGTACACTGACCCCCGCAGACCAATCTCTCGAAGTCTCAGAGGGAGACGGCTGTGGGGGATGGTGTCAAAAGCTGCCGAGAGATCAAGCATCACCAGCATCACCTTTCCTCCAGGGCCTCCTTAATTGCCTCCGTTACCTTCAACAGTGCGGTTTCCGTGCTCATATTAGCCCGGAAACCCGACTGGGTGTGGTGCAAGATGTTGTTTGTCTCCAGAAAATTAGCAAGGGACGAATGGGCGTGCTTCTCCGCAATCTTGGCAAAAGCTGGGAGAAGAGAGACTGGTCTATAGTTGGCGTGGGCCATTGGGTCGAGATTTGGCTTTTTCAGAAGTGGGAGAATAAGGGCTTGTTTCCAGGCCTGAAGGACCGCTCCAGCGCTAAGAGATAAATTGAGCACAGGATTAATTAGAGGGTTGATCACTTGCGCGGTTTTTGCAAAAAATTTGGCCGGACAGGGATCCAATGGGTAACTAGACTTTAGTTTAATGAGGAGGTCCAAGGACTCCGGCAAAAAAAGGCAAGGGAAGTTCGAGAGAGTGGGGCCCTCGGCTGCCGGGGGTAATGAGAGGAGAGTAGTACAGGGAGCTACAGCAGTTCCAGAGGGCAGAAAAGAGGACTGGATATTTTTAATTTTGCTGGCGAAGAAATCAGCTAATTGAGTGACCCAAAGTTCAGAATCCGAGCATTTGGGTATACTCGAAGAGGGAGATGTAAATTCCTTCACCATAGAGAATATTTCTTTGCTGGTGTTAGAGGCTGCCTCAATTCTTCTTGCAAAGTATGATTTTTTTTCCAAGGTGATGTCTCTGTGATACATCTTGGTGGATTCCCTGTAAGCCTCTTTGGATATTAAATCATAGTGACAGCACCAAACCCTTTTAGCTTTCTTACTCTGCCGCCGCTTCTCCGAGAAAGCAGATGTAAACCAGGGAGCTGAAGCCCGAAAATAATTTTTCCGAACAGTCAGGGAGGGAGCTAGTTCATCCAAACGCTTAACAAACCAAGTTTGCAAGCGGTCAAGATAGGCCTCTAGGCAACCCGACAGCTGGCAAGGATAGGATAATAAGGCCTGTGCCAGCATGTCGGGAGAGATGCGGTGGAGGGCTCGGGAAGTCAGAGATTTGCGGCCATGCCCATTTGAAGATAATTTATCAGAGTGAATGATCTGGAAATTCACTACTACTCACTCTACTACTCACTCTCTACTACTCTCTACTACTCACTCTCTACTACTCTCTCTACTACTCACTCTCTACTACTCTCTACTATTCTCTCTCTCTGCTACCCACTCTCTACTACTCACTCTCTACTACTCACTCTCTACTACTCACTCTCTGCTATTCTCTACTACTCACTCTTTACTACTCTCTACTACTTACTCTCTACTGCTCTCTACTACTCACTCTACTACTTACTCTCTACTACTCACTCTCTACTACTCACTCTCTACTACTCTACTACTACTCTCTACTGCTCACTATACCACTCTCTACTACTCACTCTCTGCTACTCTCTCTACTGCTCTCTACTACTCTCTACTACTCACTCTCTACTCTCTATTACTCACTCTCTACTCTCTACCTCTCTACCTTTCTCCACTAGTCTCTACCTCTCTACCTCTACCTCTCTACCTCTACCTCGCTACCTCTACCTCTCTACCTCTACCTCTCTACCTCTCTCTACACGCACACATATGCATTTATATATATGTATGTGTGAATATATATGTACATACATATATAAACATATATAATCTGCATATCTATATAAATACAAATATAAATGCATGCATATATATACATATATGCATACATATGCATGTTATTTACATGAAAGTTTGAAAAACACTAATAAAAGCAAAGCTAAAAAGCCACCTCATTACAAACTGAATGGCTTTAACTTAAACGAGGGCGACATCTATTGCATTTTCAATGCTTGTTTACTTTGGTTCCATCAAGAAGGCATTCAGATGTGTCACACATTTGCCATACATTCTGAATGTTAGCACTCTAGTTGCTCATTAGATCACTGTAGTAAAGCTACTGCTCACCAGGGACGTCTGCTGCTGGTATTCAAAGTGCATGTTTCAGTCTGCATGTCAGAATTTTTTTAATGAAATAGAAGAAGATTTGAGAAGTCACTCAAAATGTGCCCTAATTTTTCTTTCTGAAGCACTAATCATACTTTCTATGGCAAAATGAACCCCCTCATGTTGTTCCTTTTTAAATTAAATGTTTTCAGACTTACCACTTCATTCCAATCAAGATGGCTTCTGGTGTGCCATACTTTTGTCATAAGTAAGACTATTAGCGCTCTAGTTGTTTTTTAGAACACTCTGGGACATTCTGTCATTGGGCTATACTTGGGCTACATCTCGGTGATATTTGGGCTGCATTTGGACTCTTTTGTCTCTCGTGGCCATCTTGGGAGACTGCATGTCAGAATTTTTTAATAAAAGAGAAGAGGATTTGAGAAGTCACTCAAAATGTGCCCTAATTTATCTTTCTGCAGCACCAATCATACTTTCTATGGCAAAATGAACCCCTTCATGTTGTTCCTTTTTTAATTAAATGTTTTCAGACTTACCACTTAATTCCAATCAAGATGGCTTCTGGTGTGCCATACTTTTGTCATAAGTAAGACTGTTAGCGCTCTAGTTGTTCTTTAGAACACTCTGGGACATTCTGTCATTGGGCTATACTTGGGCTACATCTGGGTGATATTTGGGCTACATTTGAGCTCTTTTGTCTCTGGTGGTCATCTTGGGAGACTGCATGTCAGAATTTTTTAATGAAATAGAAGAGGATTTGAGAAGTCACTCGGAATGTGCCCTAATTTTTCTTTCTGCAGCACTAATCATACTTTCTACGGCAAAATATACCCCCTCATTTTGTTCCTTTTTAAATTAAATGTTTTAAGAGTTACCACTTTATTCCAAACAAGATGGCTTCAGGTGTGCCATAACTTTGTAATAAGTAGGACTGTTAGCGCTCTAGTTGTTCTTTAGAACACTCGAGGAGGCTGCAGTAGAACACAAAGGAATCAACTGACAGTCTCTGTCTTTGTTGGATGTACATGTTTTACTGAGAATGCCAGACTTCATTCTCACATGACTAAGAAAGATAATGTGAATTTACAGAAAACATGCTTTCAGTTTAGCTTATAGATCCCCTTCCAAACCACTGTGGGAAAAGCATTATATAATAGTTTTCTTTCAAACATGATTCATGATATCCCAGCAGAAGGCTTTATCACATGGTAAAAGCACCTTAGAACACACCACCATTCCTAAAATTAGTATGGTACCATCAACAAATGATTTATAATTTAACTAAAGTCTTAAAACCTTCTATTAACTGTAATACTTTTTAATGAGGTGCTATCATGTACGCGTACTCCTATGCTGGATTGGCGTATGTTGGACCAGCCCACTTCGCTTCCGCTTCTAGGGGGGACAACAGAGCTACATGACCAAGATCTTCCCCACTGTTTGAGGTAAAATGAATGCGTCCACTGTGCACTACAGTACAAGTATCAATAGTATATCTCCACATGGAGAGGTTTGTGGTTTGCATAGTGAGGTCTGTGCAGCACATCAGCGTTACACTTGGCATTGTGTGCATTATTATTGATGGGTGACTTGCCTTCTTCATATATAGTTGGTTGCCACATCTCCCAACATTCAGCTATTGTGTGGCTGAGGGGCCATGGTATTTTGGGAAGGTCCGTTGTCCTGTTTTGTGCTGCCTCGGTGGTAGTAGGTGGGTGGTCCGGGGAGGTTCTGGTGATAGCTGCTCTGGGTGTTTTGTGGTCTTGTTGGGTGTCGGACCGGCATGATCAGTAGCTCTATCACATGTTGGTCTTTAGATGTGGCTGTGAGTTGGGTCTAATTCACACAGTAGATAGTCAACTTCCTTACACCATTTAAATGTTGATGTTAATTTGTTACTGCTAACTCAGCTTATCGCCTGCTTTTTGGATCGCATTGCAAATTTGACTGGTTGTTGAAAATATGGGGAAGTGGTGTTTTCGTGTTTTTTTGCACAGGAACACCTACTTTGCACATTATTAGCGTTAGTTGTGGCTCTCGTTTGTGGCGATTTTGTTGGTGGAAGGTATCAATGGCAGAGTGGTGAGATTTGCAGTTTCACCAGGTTGAGAATGGGATGATAATTAAAAAACACAGAAAAAAATATGTTTAATGAACATTATATTTAGAAATTAGAATTAAAAAAACCTTTGAAATTCACTGAAAAAACCATAGGTTTCAGGTACGTTATAGTTAGAAATTCCGCTGTTATAGGTAGTTGATCCAACTATAACTCACGCCCCCGCAATGCACTGCTGATGACATCACATATTACATTATTCATGACATGGTCAGTGTCATCACTGATGACATCTCAAATGACTTCACTGATGACATCATCCATGTGAAAATCTGATGCACCTCCTCACACCTTAATAAAACCTTTGATACACCCACTCTAAAATACAGACTACCATTTTCCAAATAATAGAGACACCAATACCAGTTACTACGTATGTACTCACTGATTTCTAGGTCTACACACATCCACTCATGCACCCATACATTCACTCATACATGCAGTGACTCATCAATACTAATATAAACAAACAGTGGTCCGAGACCCAAATTTTTGAAAGCGAGAAATCAAAATTTAAGTAGTTCACGGTGTGTATTAAATTCACAGACCTAAACACAATTAATGAAAAACAGAAGAATAGGCAACAGCAACAACCTCAGACTCTTTCATAGCATTTAATCCATTTTCTGAAACAAGATTCAATCTACAAATATTTTACATTTTATATACAATGCCCCGTATCTAGAGCGTGCAATAAAGGAAAAGAAGGTGTTGAAAGGGCGTGATCGTGAAAAGGTGAAAAGGAGAGGTTTCACACAGAGTATACAAAAATTATTATTTTGTATTATTCAAGGAAAAACCAGTCAACAAAGAACTGGAACAATAGATCCTGGCCACTTAGGTAAATCAACATGTAGTCCTTCTAGTTATTCAAGAGACATAAGATGTGTCAATGTCTGCACTGGGGGGAAATTAACATTAGTGGTCCAGGTATTATTAGATGTCGACGTTTCGACTCGTCTTGCGGCCTTCCGGTTGGTTATGCCTGGGCCATGCGAGTCTTCCTCAGGACAGGTGCAACGGGGCAAGGGGTCTGGCAGATGACCCTATGGAAAATACAAATAACCATGAGGGTTGGGGCTGTTGCCTATTTAATTTAAAACTATGGGAAGGGGTCCAAAATTGCTTACCCTTCACAGGATGAAGTAGGCGTAATGTCTTCCAAGGTAACTTGGTCCAAATAATTCAAATGGGGGTAATGTACAGAACCTCTGAAATAATCGATGAGGAACCTGAGTATTACAATAATGTATACTTAGTAGAATTGATATCAGAATGAATAGTGTAAATAGTGTAAAATTACCTTGTTCTGTGCGTAGGGGTTCATATCAAAATACTGAGACCATATAACAATATATGTCTCCTCAATCACAATCCATTGTTAATTGTGCTGCTTAGAGAAGTCTTCACATTTTAATTTACCCTGAAAGATTAAGGACCAAACTGTGGTAAGTATCAGCACAATAGTGTACCCTAAGTACTTAGAAAGATGGCCAAAAAGGGGGGGAAAAAGAGACATTTACCTGAATTGGGCTGTTTATAAGCGCTTCAAATGAAGGAAAATTCCCTCGCCGATCCAAAACCTTAACCGGCAGCTAAAAGCAAAGAAACGAGGATGAGTCCCCCTATCTAAGTTAGTCCGCGTGAGCATTCCTACAGTATTCTGGTTTACTCACATTTACAGGATATGCACGGTGCTTCAAAGTAGACACACGTCAGTAAACCCCTGGACAGAGTAGTCTAACACCGAGTGTGGCGACTCTGTTGTAGCGCGTTCAGGTAGTTGAAAGCGACGACGGACTACCCGGTGCCCAAATACTTCCGGGTCGGAGAGGGCGAGAAAGGACCCTTCGCCTCTGTCATTATTACAATAAAAACCTTCAGAGGACGTGAAATAGGAGGGGGGCAACCAAGGCCCTTATAGTATTGAGCGCTGTGAATTATAATGCGACCAATTCCACAAATATGTTGTGCCGGTCTTTACGGCGATATATGTTCGGAATTGATTCTAATTATCATATTAACAGGCTTAAAACAGACACCGTAGGTGTGGTACACATAGGCCACTTCTAAGTGCATTGGTCATAGGAGAATCAGTATAAGAGTGAAGGACCGTGGCGGCCATTTTGAGTTGGGGAGACAGAGATCGAGCCCCAATGGTCTTCAAGATACATAAGTTAAAAAACATATTTACAATTGACAAAAGGACAGACATTATTTACAAGTTACACACAAACAGCGCATGGTAAACATATTAATAGTCATTCACACTGAATATACAGGATATGGATGTCATAACTGATTAACACTTAGAACAAGGGAGGGTCTGATGGTTAGAGGATTCCCACTTGTCTATTAATCTCCTCCAATTCATTTAACCCTTTGTGTGCCGTGTCAAGGAGATGTATCCAACGGCATTCCCTCCTACTTAGGATACTCTGTACATCACCTCCTCATGGGTTAGCTTGTACTTTTTCCACAACCCACCATTTGATACTCTCCGGGGGATGTGAAAAGGTAGTTAAATGCTGTACAAGTGGAGCCCCTGCTGTTTTGCATCGTATCCGGCTGGCATGCTGGAGGATCCTACACTTGACTCTTTGGATGGTTTGACCCACATACATAAAGCCACAGGGGCAAAGGATGGCATAAATCACCCCTGTGGTATTACAGTTGCTGTGGACTTTTAGTGTATGTGTTTGGTCATTATGTGTAAAAGTGGTGCATTCCACGGACATGAGGCAGGCTTTACAATTCCCACATTTCTTGTGCCCAATTACTGGTGGTAAACCCCAAAGTGTGGTTTGAGAAGGGACTCATCAATACAACACTATTATAGGCACTCATTCAACACTTCTATTTAGTCACATATACTGTTATACACAGACAACCTTCATCATTCATACAGATACTAACATATACTTATTTTCTTATGCAATCACTGATACAAGTACACACTCATCCATACAGCCACTCTTAGAATCACTGACTCTCACGTATAGTCATTTATATACTCCAACTCTCACATGCACTGTGTTTTACATATTCAGTTACATGGACATGTTGCAGTGAGATATCCATTCGCTCACCAACACACCCATACAAACACTCAACCACCCATACAGTTGTTTTCACATGCACTTTTGAACCCATACACCCAGTAAATAAAGAACTCACACATCAATGCACAGAGTCACACACCACCCACCCACACACACACTGAGGCACCCATCAAATACTCAGGCAACCAATAACCCATATAGACACTCATGTAGCTACTCACCAACCCATGCAGCAGCTTACACAGCAATAGACAGACTGATACAGATATTCACACAGTTTAGTCACTAACCCATGCATTCACTAAAACACATTTATTCACTCACTTATACAGTCAGTCACGCACCTACTAAATCCTCCATTCAGACACTAATACACCCAGTCATTCTTCAATACACCTTCGCCAATATGTAAATAAAACATATCTAAACTTTACATAAACACATAGTCACTGGATGACGTCATCAGTGATGTCATTTGAGATGTCAACAGTGATGTCACTGACTATGTCATGAATGATGTAATATGTGACGTCATCAGCAGTGCATTGCGGGGGCACGAGTTATAGTTAGCTCCACTAACTATAACAGCGAAATTTCTATCATTTTGTATGAGTGAAATGTCCAACTAACTGTAACGTCCTTAAAACCTATGTTTTTTTCTGTGAATTTCTAAGGTTTTTTAAATCCCAATTCCTAACTATAACGTCTGTAAAACCTATGGTTTTTTCAAAGAATATTTATATATAGATATCTCACTTCTTTCCGCATAACCATGGAATGCTCCAAACACTGACACGGACCAAACCTTTGTGCTGAATTACTTTATTGCTCCATATATATGTATATAAACAGAACAATAAAGATACTTTCCCTACCCATTCAGATATTGGTAAAGTGCCTCAATTCTTACTATAGCTTTAAAATAGTAATACGCCATATCTCACATAGAAACCCAAAACAAAAGTGTGGTCTGAACTGCAGGTATTGAGTGCAGATTCAATGGGTTTTGTGGATACCCTTTTATAGTGAGTTGACCCAAATCTGAAACTCACCTGAGACTCCAGAATGCTTGCAGGACAGTTTAGCAAGACTGCTGAAAGAAGTGGACTAAGATAGCTGGGCCAGGTTATTAAGGAGGGCAATCTAATATCCTCAAAACACATCTAAGATTATGAGTGACACTTTATCCAGATTCAAGTACTACCAATTTCTTAGCTGGGCATGTGGCTAGTGTCAAAAAGTGGGATCTCAAAATTTGAAGAATTATGACGGTGTTCCCTCCAAAGAAAAGAAGTGGAAAAATGGCACTGGATGGTAGTGCAAGGCTTTGGTGAACCTTTCACTTTGAAAGAGGAGATTTTGAGAAGGGACCTGAAGACGATGGGGCTAACAAACATCTGACAAGTAACTATGTCTATTCTTTGGGAATCAGTAAAATCTGCATCTCTAAAGAAAAAGCATCTATTCACAATACACAATACTCAGAGCCAACTGGACTCCGAAAAAGCTGTCAAATCTGGGAATCAAGTGGTGAAGATGTGCGTCGAGTGTGGAGTCGAGACAGCTGATGATCTACACATGTTCTCACAGTGTCCCGCTATCCAACTCTTCTGACAAGGAGTGGGTAAGGCTCCGTCTAAGATGTTGGTTAGAGAAATAAAGATAAGTCCTACGCTTTTTTTTTTTTACATTTTAGAGGGTGAAATGAATATTGTAAAATAATATAAAAAACAAAAATCACTCCTTTTTATAATAATTTTTCTGGCAGGTAGGCAGATAATCATGAAATGGATATCCTCCATCCCTCTGGGATTTACAGAATGGGCGCGGTCATCTCATTGGTTTTGTAGGCTTGATCATAAATGTTGCTCAACTAAAAAGGCAGATATGTGGAAGACACTAGAGAGTTAGTGGTTGGAACATTTTGGTGAAGGGCAAATATCCACAGGGTAGAGGTCCTGCTCGCCAATGATTATAACCTAAGAACCAACACGTAAGGGATGTGTGGGCCACTACGACAATCCCACAAATGTTGGATAAGGTCTTGCTCAAGTAGAAATATATAGGGGAAGAAATTATGCAGTTATTTAGCAATCTATCACCCGGGCTCTTACTACCTGATCCAAATAAACACTAATAAATGACCTCCCATTTTACATCACTCATGACATGGTCAATGACATCACTCATGACATCACTGATGACCTCTCAAATGACATCACTGATGACATCACTGACCCAAACAGTCACTCACACCTCCACTCACTCACCCATACAGCTACTCACACATCCACTCACTTACTCATAGATATATGTTATCGTTATGTTATGTTATCGTAGGTTTTATTAAGCGCTCAGCTACTCTAGCAGAGTGTCCCGGCGCTAACAGAGCAGACACAGCATAACTCATCCATCGAAGGGGAAATTAGAGGCAGAACAGCCACGTTTTAAGGTCTTTCCTGAAAGATGCCAAATTCTCGCTCTTTCTCAGAGCTAGAGGCAGATCATTCCAGGCCCGTGACGCTAGATGTTGAAAGGATCGGCCGCCAGTCCATGCACGCCTGATTACAGGGATCCTCGCCAGTGACATGGCAGCCGATCGTAAGGCTCTGGTTGGATGGTGGAAGACAACTCTCTTCCGCAAATAAAGAGCCCCAATGCCATAATCATGCATCTACTCCCTCATCTATACAGTCACTGAGACAAGTACATATTCTCCATACAACTGCTCTCACTCTCACTTTTTCACTGGTACAGCCACTCACATACCTATTCACTCAACCACATCTACTCACACATCCACACATCCACTCACACACCCATGCCTCACTTACACATCCATTCATGCACCCATATAGTCACTTTTGTACCCTGTCACTGACCCATACAGACATTTATGTACCTTCTCAGTCACTCATTCAGCCACTCATGCACTCTCTCATTCACCATTTACAGACACTGACATACCTACACCTGCGCCCTCACCCATACAGCCAATCATTCATCCTCTCATTCACCATAACAGCTACTGACATACCAGCTAACTCACCCAAACAGGTACTCACACAGTCACTCACCCATGCACCCACTGGCACATCCACTCACTCACCCACACAAAAACTCACACACCCACTTACTCATGTATACAGTATCTCACATACCAAGTCACTCTTATTTGCACCACTTACACTGCCACTCACTAGCCCATATAAGACCTCCCACAGTCACTTACCTTACTAAATATTTTCAACACTCAGTAACTTTTAGAAAACACTCAGAATAACTGGATGATGTCATCAGTGATGCAGTTAGTGATGTCATCAGTGATGTCATTTGAGATGTCATCACTGATGTCATGAGCGATGTCACTGGCCATCTCATGAGTGATTGAATATGTGAGGTCATGAATAGTGCATTGAGGAAGGGTAAGTTACAGTTATACAAAACTAAAGCACTCTCCGATAAATGTAATGGCTAGACAGTATGGACTTTCTTTAGATAAACACGTTTGTTCTGTTTATTTTATCATATATATGTTGATACAATTGCAAAATTTTGAAAGTATAGTACATGGTTTGTAACATAAAACACAGCCTTCGTTCATGATGAAATGACTAGCGGAAGCATAGTCAACACGTGTTTCATCATTTTGTGACTTTCTCGAGGCTGTAAAATATGTATAAATTAGATAATCATTTGTTACATGTATGCGTGTTGATAAATATGAAATTATCAAGACACAAGAGAAAAAGACAGGGAAAACAGAAGAGAACGAGAAGAAGAGAAAGAAAATGTAAGAAAAGAAAAATAGAAAAGAAGAGTAAATGATGACCCAGATGTTGTTGAACAGACATATAATTAAGTGACTGAGCCACTGATTCAGTTAGATCATAACCATAAACCAGGTTCAGAACAAGTAGGTTCCAAAAAGGATGAAAATTTATGAAAATGTAATGTGCTGTAAAGAAAGACAAAATTAGAAGTGATGAGACTGGGAATAAAGTGAACCCATACTGCAAAATTACAATGGCACCCGTGGATATTGATTTAAAAATTTCAAACATGATTCATGATATCCCAGCAGAAGGCTTTATCACATGGTAAAAGCACCTTAGAACACACCACCATTCCTAAAATTAGTATGGTACCATCAACAAATGATTTATAATGTAACTAAAGTCTTAAAACCTTCTATTAACTGTAATACTTTTTAATGAGGTGCTATCATGTACGCGTACTCCTATGCTGGATTGGCGTATGTTGGACCAGCCCACTTCGCTTCCGCTTCTAGGGGGGACAACAGAGCTACATGACCGAGATCTTCCCCACTGTTTGAGGTAAAATGAATGCGTCCACTGTGCACTACAGTACAAGTATCAATAGTATATCTCCACATGGAGAGGTTTGTGGTTTGCATAGTGAGGTCTGTGCAGCACATCAGCGTTACACTTGGCATTGTGTGCATTATTATTGATGGGTGACTTGCCTTCTTCATATATAGTTGGTTGCCACATCTCCCAACATTCAGCTATTGTGTGGCTGAGGGGCCATGGTATTTTGGGAAGGTCCGTTGTCCTGTTTTGCGCTGCCTCGGTGGTAGTAGGTGGGTGGTCCGGGGAGGTTCTGGTGATAGTTGCTCTGGGTGTTTTGTGGTCTTGTTGGGTGTCGGACCGGCATGATCAGTAGCTCTATCACATGTTGGTCTTTAGATGTGGCTGTGAGTTGGGTCTAATTCACACAGTAGATAGTCAACTTCCTTACACCATTTAAATGTTGATGTTAATTTGTTACTGCTAACTCAGCTTATCGCCTGCTTTTTGGATCGCATTGCAAATTTGACTGGTAATTGAAAATATGGGGAAGTGGTGTTTTCGTGTTTTTTTGCACAGGAACACCTACTTTGCACATTATTAGCGTTAGTTGTGGCTCTCGTTTGTGGCGATTTTGTTGGTGGAAGGTATCAATGGCAGAGTGGTGAGATTTGCAGTTTCACCAGGTTGAGAATGGGATGATAATTAAAAAACACAGAAAAAAATATGTTTAATGAACATTATATTTAGAAATTAGAATTTAAAAAACCTTTGAAATTCACTGAAAAAACCATAGGTTTCAGGTACGTTATAGTTAGAAATTCCGCTGTTATAGGTAGTTGATCCAACTATAACTCACGCCCCCGCAATGCACTGCTGATGACATCACATATTACATTATTCATGACATGGTCAGTGTCATCACTGATGACATCTCAAATGACTTCCCTGATGACATCATCCATGTGAAAATCTGATGCACCTCCTCACACCTTAATAAAACCTTTGATACACCCACTCTAAAATACAGACTACCATTTTCCAAATAATAGAGACACCAATACCAGTTACTACGTATGCACTCACTGATTTCTAGGTCTACACACACATCCACTCATGCACCCATACATTCACTCATACATGCAGTGACTCATCAATACAACACTATTATAGGCACTCATTCAACACTTCTATTTAGTCACATATACTGTTATACACAGACAACCTTCATCATTCATACAGATACTAACATATACTTATTTTCTTATACAATCACTGATACAAGTACACACTCATCCATACAGCCACTCTTAGAATCACTGACTCTCACGTATAGTCATTTATATACTCCAACTCTCACATGCACTGTGTTTTACATATTCAGTTACTTGGACATGTTGCAGTGAGATATCCATTCACTCACCAACACACCCATACAAACACTCAACCACCCATACAGTTGTTTTCACATGCACTTTTGAACCCATACACCCAGTAAATAAAGAACTCACACATCAATGCACAGAGTCACACACCACCCACCCACACACACACTGAGGCACCCATCAAATACTCAGGCAACCAATAACCCATATAGACACTCATGTAGCTACTCACCAACCCATGCAGCAGCTTACACAGCAATAGACAGACTGATACAGATATTCACACAGTTTAGTCACTAACCCATGCATTCACTAAAACACATTTATTCACTCACTTATACAGTCAGTCACGCACCTACTAAATCCTCTATTCAGACACTAATACACCCAGTCATTCGTCAATACACCTTGGCCAATATGTAAATAAAACATATCTAAACTTTACATAAACACATAGTCACTGGATGATGTCATCAGTGATGTCATTTGAGATTTCAACAGTGATGTTATCAGTGATGTCACTGACCATGTCATGAATGATGTAATATGTGACGTCATCAGCAGTGCATTGCGGGGGCACGAGTTTTAGTTAGCTCCACTAACTATAACAGCGAAATTTCTATCATTTTGTATGAGTGAAATGTCCAACTAACTATAACGTCCTTAAAACCTATGTTTTTTTCTGTGAATTTCTAAGGTTTTTTAAATCCCAATTCCTAACTATAACGTCTGTAAAACCTATGGTTTTTTCAAAGAATATTTATATATAGATATCTCACTTCTTTCCGCATAACCATGGAATGCTCCAAACACTGACACGGACCAAACCTTTGTGCTGAATTCCTTTATTGCTCCATATATATGTATATAAACAGAACAATAAAGATACTTTCCCTACCCATTCAGATATTGGTAAAGTGCCTCAATTCTTACTATAGCTTTAAAATAGTAATACGCCATATCTCACATAGAAACCCAAAACAAAAGTGTGGTCTGAACTGCAGGTATTGAGTGCAGATTCAATGGGTTTTGTGGATACCCTTTTATAGTGAGTTGACCCAAATCTGAAACTCACCTGAGACTCCAGAATGCTTGCAGGACAGTTTAGCAAGACTGCTGAAAGAAGTGGACTAAGATAGCTGGGCCAGGTTATTAAGGAGGGCAATCTAATATCCTCAAAACACATCTAAGATTATGAGTGACACTTTATCCAGATTCAAGTACTACCAATTTCTTAGCTGGGCATGTGGGTAGTGTCAAAAAGTGGGATCTCAAAATTTGAAGAATTATGACGGTGTTCTCTCCAAAGAAAAGAAGTGGAAAAATGGCACTGGATGGTAGTGCAAGGCTTTGGTGAACCTTTCACTTTGAAAGAGGAGATTTTGAGAAGGGACCTGAAGACGATGGGGCTAACAAACATCTGACAAGTAACTATGTCTATTCTTTGGGAATCAGTAAAATCTGCATCTCTAAAGAAAAGCATCTATTCACAATACGCAATACTCAGAGCCAACTGGACTCCGAAAAAGCTGTCAAATCTGGGAATCAAGTGGTGAAGATGTGCGTCGAGTCGAGACAGCTGATGATCTACACATGTTCTCACAGTGTCCCGCTATCCAACTCTTCTGACAAGGAGTGGGTAAGGCTCTGTCTAAGATGTTGGTTAGAGAAATAAAGATAAGTCCTACGCTTTTTTTTTTACATTTTAGAGGGTGAAATGAATATTGTAAAATAATATAAAAAACAAAAATCACTCCTTTTTATAATAATTTTGCTGGCAAGTAGGCACATAATCATGAAATGGATATCCTCCATCCCTCTGGGATTTACAGAATGGGCGCGGTCATCTCATTGGTTTTGTAGGCTTGATCATAAATGTTGCTCAACTAAAAAGGCAGATATGTGGAAGACACTAGAGAGTTAGTGGTTGGAACATTTTGGTGAAGGGCAAATATCCACAGGGTAGAGGTCCTGCTCGCCAATGATTATGACCTAAGAACCAACACGTAAGGGATGTGTGGGCCACTACGACAATCCCACAAATGTTGGATAAGATATTGCTCAAGTAGAAATATATAGGGGAAGAAATTACGCAGTTATTTAGCAATCTATCACCCGGGCTCTTACTACCTGATCCAAATAAACACAAATAAATGACCTCCCATTTTACATCACTCATGACATGGTCAATGACATCACTCATGATATCACTGATGACCTCTCAAATGACATCACTGATGACATCACTGACCCAAACAGTCACTCACACCTCCACTCACTCACCCATACAGCTACTCACACATCCACTCACTTACTCATAGATATATGTTATCGTTATGTTATGTTATCGTAGGTTTTATTAAGCGCTCAGCTACTCTAGCAGATTGTCCCGGCGCTAACAGAGCAGACACAGCATAACTCATCCATCGAAGGGGAAATTAGAGGCAGAACAGCCACGTTTTAAGGTCTTTCCTGAAAGATGCCAAATTCTCGCTCTTTCTCAGAGCTAGAGGCAGATCATTCCAGGCCCGTGATGCTAGATGTTGAAAGGATTGGCCGCCAGTCCATGCACGCCTGATTACAGGGATCCTTGCCAGTGACATGGCAGCCGATCGTAAGGCTCTGGTTGGATGGTGGAAGACAACTCTCTTCCGCAAATAAAGAGCCCCAATGTCATAATCATGCATCTACTCCCTCATCTATACAGTCACTGAGACAAGTACATATTCTCCATACAACTGCTCTCACTCTCACTTTTTCACTGGTACAGCCACTCACATACCTATTCACTCAACCACATCTACTCACGCATCCACACATCCACTCACACACCCATGCCTCACTTACACATCCATTCATGCACCCATATAGTCACTTTTGTACCCTGTCACTGACCCATACAGACATTTATGTACCTTCTCAGTCACTCATTCAGCCACTCATGCACTCCCTCATTCACCATTTACAGACACTGACATACCTACACCTGCGCCCTCACCCATACAGCCAATCATTCATCCTCTCATTCACCATTACAGCTACTTACATACCAGCTAACTCACCCAAACAGATACTCACACAGTCACTCACCCATACACCCACTGGCACATCCACTCACTCACCCACACAAAAACTCACACACCCACTTACTCATGTATACAGTATCTCACATACCAAGTCACTCTTATTTGCACCACTTACACTGCCACTCACTAGCCCATATAAGACCTCCCACAGTCACTTACCTTACTAAATATTTTCAACACTCAGTAACTTTTAGAAAACACTCAGAATAACTGGATGATGTCATCAGTGATGCAGTTAGTGATGTCATCAGTGATGTCATTTGAGATGTCATCACTGATGTCATGAGTGATGTCACTGGCCATCTCATGAGTGATTGAATATGTGAGGTCATGAATAGTGCATTGAGGAAGGGTAAGTTACAGTTATACAAAAACTAAAGCACTCTCCGATAAATGTAATGTCTAGACAGTATGGACTTTCTTTAGATAAACACGTTTGTTCTGTTTATTTTATCATATATATGTTGATACAATTGCAAAATTTTGAAAGTATAGTACATGGTTTGTAACATAAAACACAGCCTTCGTTCATGATGAAATGTCTAGCGGAAGCATAGTCAACACGTGTTTCATCATTTTGTGACTTTCTCAAGGCTGTAAAATATGTATAAATTAGATAATCATTTGTTACATGTATGCGTGTTGATAAATATGAAATTATCAAGACACAAGAGAAAAAGACAGGGAAAACAGAAGAGAACGAGAAGAAGAGAAAGAAAATGTAAGAAAAGAAAAATAGAAAAGAAGAGTAAATGATGACCCAGATGTTGTTGAACAGACATATAATTAAGTGACTGAGCCACTGATTCAGTTAGATCATAACCATAAACCAGGTTCAGAACAAGTAGGTTCCAAAAAGGATGAAAATTTATGAAAATGTAATGTGCTGTAAAGAAAGACAAAATTAGAAGTGATGAGACTGGGAATAAAGTGAACCCATACTGCAAAATTACAATGGCACCCGTGGATATTGATTTAAAAATGAAAGTCCATGAACTCACCTCATAAATGGGAGTGAGGCCAATACAGTCCTGCTATTTGTCCACAGCAAATAGCAATGAGTATCCACATTGCCACATATATGTAGCAAAAATAACAAGAGGCTTCAGGTACTGAGACATCAACATGTTTTTCTGAAAAGTACATGGGTATGTAGGTGACAAATAGATCGACCTAAACCTAACAGGTAGATATTCACTGATGTTTATACAAAAAAGTTCCGGTTTCAAAGGAGGGTAATAACAAAGTGTCCCGAGAAGAAAATCAGCGCAGATTCCACAAGGTTGGATATCTAGAGCCCACTATAGTATGCGGACATCTAGAAACAGAACAAAAATTACATGTCAGTAAGTACCAGTATATTATTCATATGGCTCAGTCGAGTATCCCAAAAGGAGAAAGTGCCAAAGTTCAATGTGCAGATAGCTGAAATCCAGTATGTGGTCTCTTTTTCACAAAATACTGAGTCATCCGTATACAAATGTGGGCTTAGGAGTAAAACAAAATATTGACTTATAAGTAAAGAAAACCAAAAGGTGCACATAACAAGGGTCAGTGTCAAATAGTAGTTGATGAGTAAAAGAGATCCTATGTTAGTAAGTGTTATAAAAGTTGATATTAATTTGTAACCAACAAGCATACAAGCATCAATTAATGTGAGTAAGCTCAAAGTTTAGACTAATTAATTCATTTATAACCGCACCACAAATTTGCCTGAACATGTATGGGAAACCAAAGTTTGTGGCTCCGGCAGTGCAAAAGTCATATCAAACTCATAGGGGTAAGGAGACCATGATAAGCTCCAATCTAGTGTCAAAAGCAAAATTTGCATGAGAAAATACATAATTTTGATGAAAAAGTGCAGTAACTAGACAAACTTGATATGTTACGAAGCAAATGTCCATGAACAAGCCCACAAGTATTCTAAAATTATTTTGTAAAAAAATGCTTTGATCTCAAATGAACCTGCTAAAATAAGCTTGTTCTGCAAGCCCCTGTTGCTACATGGAAAGTACTTGTTGGAATAGTCTGCAACAGGGGCTTGCAGGCCCCGCTTATTTTAGTAGGTTCAATTGAGATTGAAGCGTCTTTTTACGTAAGGATTTTAGAATACTTGTGGTAAAGTGTTGGACTCCAGAGAGTTTAGTTTTAACTCCTACTACTCCAGTCTAAGCAACAGTAGGGAAAGTAGTGGACTCCAGAGGGGTTTACATTTACTATTCGAGAGGGATTATATTTGCTATTGCTACTCATGTCTAAGACACAGTAGGGAAAGTGTTGGAGTCTGGAGGGGTGTAAGATGTACTATTCCCACTACACTCAAAGCAACAGTGGGGAAAATGTTGGACTCTGGAGGGGTTACATTTACTATTCCCATAAAAAGTCTAAGAAGCAATACGAAAAGTGTTGGACAAAGGAAGGGTTAGTTTTACTATTCCCATTCAAATGTAAGCAACAGTAGGGAAAGGAGTTGGAGTCCAGTTGGGTTACATTTACTATTCCTCCTCCAATATACCCAACAGTAAGAAACTGTTGGACTTTAAAATGTAAACTGCAAATAAAATATACCTCCAAGATAATTTTGTAAAAACATTTAAACAACACTAATATTTAAAACAAATATATCATTTCAAATATACTTGAACACTTAATATAATGTTTAGCAGTGTTTTATAAATGATAAAGTTAAAAAATATGAAAAATTAAAACAACTGAAATATAATTCACTTGCCTATCTAAACAAAATAGCAAACACCTCGAAATGTTAACTTCCATATGAACGTAAATACAAATATTTATTTGATAACAACTAAAAACAATATTAATACATGAGCACAGTATATAAAAAATGCATTTCAAATACATGAATATGCAAAACATTCAAAAGTACATTAAAATATAAAAAATTAGGAAGCTAATATTTCCTACTTTAAATAGGCATATATATGCAACAATCAATCAAATAAATATTAACAATTCTTAACAGCAAAAATTTGAACTCATTTCATGTGCAGGATGGCCGGGTACCATCCCGGGCCATGAAGCACCAGAGGGATTGTCTTATCCCCCAACAGCCTCTGGAGCTAGGAAAGAGCTTCCCCAGTTCCCGAGGTTGTCTCTTTGATTTCTGTACAATGACGATCAGCTCACACATCGCGCTGACGTCATTGCACAGAAACCAAAACTGAAATGAGCCGATAGGTTAATTTCAGTTTCCCTTTCTATGTGCTCAGCCCCCGAGCATGTAGAAAGTTAGATAGGTATCATTGGACAAAAGAGAATCTCCCCTTTATACTGGTACCCATCCCTAGTGAGTCCCTGCTTGGAGATCGCCCCAGGAGGACAATCCCCAAGAATGGATCCACACACTAGGCACCAGGGAGGGGGGAGCAGCCCCTTGAGCAAGGGCCTTTTATCCCCCATTAAAGCCTGGTATAATCGGTTTTTCTGTCCCCAAGGGGGCAGATGAGGACAGTAGCCCCCAATCTTCCCCCAGGAGAGCACAAAGAACTCTAAACCCCAGTAATTTTGTTTAATTTGATTTACAGGTGGGGGCTGCCTAAGATGGGAATGCCAATATACCCACCCCAGTAAAATGCCAGTATTTCTGTACCTCCTTGGGGCAGATGCAGTCAGTAGCCCCAATGTGCTCCGCCAGGGTGGGGGGGGAGGAAGACTGGAATGTTGTTGGGGTGGGGATATTGCATGCCAATCTTGGGCTGTCCCTACCCCTGAAGCCAGGGATTTTTTAAAATTTGAATTAGGGTCTGCTAAAGATGGGTTTTCAAAGGACCCCAGCCCCTCAGAAAAATTCCAGTCTTTCTGCCTCCCCTGGAGGGAAGCTGGAGGCAGTAGTCCCTGATCTGTCCCCCAGGGGGCAGAAAGTCCACTAGAGTCCAGGGATTATTTGTTTCATTTAATTTAGGGGTAGGGGTGCCCAGGATGGGAATGCCAATGCCCCCATCCCTCTAAAAATCCAAAGGCTGTCTGCATCCATAGGCAGAGGGGGTCAAAATTCCCTAATCTGCACTTCTTCGGTGCAAAAATCCCACTAGGCTCCAGGGATTTAGTTTTTTTTTATATGTAGGGGTGGGGGCTGCCGAGAATGGCATGCTAATGCCCCCACAACCAAGAAAGGCTTTCTTCCCCCGTAAGGCAAATCGTGGCATTAGCCCCTTATCTGCCCCCATGGGGAGGAGCAGAAAGCCCACTAGGCACCAGAGATATGTTCATGGACATGTCAGTGATAAACCCACCTACCAAACCCACACATTTCTGAAAAATAGACAACCTGGGTAGTTTAGGGAGGTATGGCTTGGTGGATCCACCCAGATCAGGTAGGTACCAATTATATTGGGAGACCTAGTGGAACGCTAGGTGGTAGGAAGTTCGGGTCAGGCCGGTGATCCTAAACTTTCCCACACAGAAATTTGGGAAAAAATTTATTTCTTTAGCTTAATTGAGGTTTGCATTGGATTCTTGGTAGGACAACGTTGGAGGGCCCACACAAACCATAGCTCCCTGGACTATCCTGATGTCTATTTTTCAGAAATGTGTGCGTTTGGTAGGTTTCCCTAAATGGCCGCGGAGCCCGGGGCCAAAAACCCAAATGCTCCTCCTTGCAAAACCAGGTCTTTTTGTGATAGGTCATTTTGATGTCTCCACATTACAGTTTGGGGCCTTGCCTGCCAAGGGCACTTGGCCCACCCACACAAATGAGGTACCATGTTCATATTGAGACTGTGGAGAATGCGGGGTGAGTGGAAGTTTGTGGATCCACACTGATTCTAGAACTTTCCATCAAAGAAATGTAAGGAAAATGTGTTTTTTACAAAGTTTGAGATTTGCAAGGTATTCTGGATAACAGAACCTGGTGAGAGCCCCACAAGTCACTACATCCTTTATTCCTTGGATGTCTAGTTTTCAGAAATGTATAGGTTTGCTAGGTTTCCTTAGGTGCCGGCTGAGATAGGCTAAAAAATCCACAGCCAGATAATTTGCAAAAGAAAAGGTCCGTTTTCCCAGGAAAAAATGAGATGTGTCCACTTGTGGGCCATTTCTTTTCATGGGCACTAGGCCTACCCACGCAAGTAAGAAACCATTTTTATTGATAAGCTTTGGGGAATGCGTGATGGGTGGACATGTGTGGATTCAGGCAGATTCCACAACTTTCCATCACCAAAATTGGAGAAATATTTGTTTTTTTAAGAAAGATTCAGGTTTGCAAAGGATTCTGGGTTACATAACCCGGTGGGAGTCACACTAGTCACCCCCTCCTGGATTCTCTAGTGTGTCTAGTTTTCAAAAATGTATAGGTTTGCTGGGTTTCCCTATGTACCTGCTCAAAATCCACAGCTAGTCACTTTGCAAAAAAGGGTCAGTTTTCACTTAAAAATGTGGTGTGTCCACTTTGTGTTTTGGCCAGTTTCCTGTTACGGGCACTAGGCCTACCCACACAAGTGAGGCACCATTTTTATCGAGGGACTTTGGGGAATGTGGGTGTATGAAATTGTGTTGATCCACGCAGATTCCAGAACTTTCCATCACAGAAATGTGAGGAAAATGTGGGTTTTTTAAACAAAAGTTCAGGGTTGCAAGGGATTCTGGGTAACAGAACCTAATAAGCGCCACACAAGACTCCCCATTCTGGATTTTCCTGGGTGTCTAGTTTTCCAAAATGTATAGTTTTTCTAGGTTTCCCTAGATGCCGGCAGAGCTAGGGTTCAAAATCCACAGCTAGACATGTTGCAAAAAAGGGTCAGAATTCACTGTAAATGTGATGTGTCCACATTGCGTTTTCATCCGACACTAGGCCTAACCACCCAAGTGAGGTACCATTTTTTTGGGGAGACTTAGCGGAACACAGAATTCTAGAGCTACTGTTATTACCTATTGACTTTCTATGCATTTTTGCCTTCCAAATGAAAGACAATGTGTAAAAAAGAAGTCCCTTTGAAAAATTTCATCTAATTCACATACTAGTATGGGTACCCACAATTTCAGAAATGTGCAAAATACTACTGCTTCTAAGCTCTATATTTTGTTCCCAATTCAGAAATACATAGCCGTCCTTGATACCTATTTTTCACTCTTTATATTTTACCAAATGTATTGCTATATACCCGGTACACAATGAAAACCATTGCAAGATGCAGCTCAGTTATTTGCTCTGGGTTCCACTGGTTCTTGGTTAGCCTACAAGTACTATATATCCCCCAACTAAAAGCGTCCATTGGATGTAACGGTATATTGCTTAAAAAATCTGTCATGCTTAGAACAAGTTACAGGTGAAAACTTTGGCACAAATGGCTGTTTCTTTCAACTCATTTTCAATATTTCTTATTTTCAACTGTTAGTTTCTATGAAAACACCTTGAAGGATCTACATACATTTTCAGAAATGTATAGCTTTCTGGGGATCCATTATTTCTTTGACACCCAATTTCACCTCTAACTTGAAGGAGGTTGAAAGCACAAAAAGTAGCAGAAATAGGCTATGTCCCAGTAAAATGGCAAAAGTGTGTAGGCAAATTTGGTTTTCTGACAAAAGTCTGCTTGACCCTGAAAGCTGAGAAGATGGTGATTTCAGTACCACAAACTCTTTGTTGATACCATTCGCAGGGGAAAAAACAGAAGCTTTCTTCTGCAGTACCTTTTCCCCATTTTTCCCCCCAAAAACAACATTTAGATGTATTTTGGCTAATTTCTGTGCCCCTCCAGTGATAATCAAAATCCCTGGGTACCTTTACAATCCCCATGATGTTGGAAGAAAAGGATGCAAATATTGCTTGGATTCCTTATGTGAACAAAACTTTATAGGGGCCCAAGCGAGAACTACTCCAAATAGCAAAAAAAAGAGCAGAGAGGGGGGGAGTAAGGCCTAGCAGCGAAAGGGTTAAAATTAATAACATTCCACTCAATAACCCTAAATTATAAACAAACCACTACCCACATGTCAAGTACTTTCAAATGACAACATATAAATATCTCACAAAGCGCCGGGACACTCCTTGGAGTAGCCGTGCGCTATAGAAGACCTATAATAACATAACATAACATAACATCTCTAAAACTATTAAATAATCAAAATAATTAGAAAAATACAAATTTACAAAATGAATTATTCATTACATAAATAATCAACAAGGATGAATTAGCATTAATAAAACAAATTATTTAAATAAACTACCCACCATATTACCCTACAACCCACTATTATAAAAATCACACAAAATTAAAAAAGTTTAGTATACATTAAAAAACTTACATTTTCAAATCTGATATGACCAGCAAACAATAGTATAATTCGCTTAAATATAAAGAAATACAAAAATAGTTCACCTGTTATTTTAATTTACTTCCCGATCTTTTCATCCACAAACTCAACAATCCATTAAAACATTATAAATTGGTAATTTAACTTGCAAAACATAAATAAAGTTTTTTACATTTCAAACTTTAAGAAATAAGAACAGTTATACTAATAATTGAATTGAATTGCTATTGAATAATTTTATAAAGAGCAGAAATATCCAGGGACATCTTGGCGTTGGTATCTGCTAAAACATAAACATTGTGGCAAGTGCTTATAACAGAGCATATCACCGGGGGCGAGAAAACAAACAAGTTTTCATGTGTTTCCTAAAACTAAACAGGTTAGCTTGCCCTGTAAGATATGCTGCTAGATTGTTCCAAAGTAGACAAAACGTCTGCCACCCCATCCCATTCTCTTAATTTTAGGAACATTGAGTGTTATGGAGGTGGCTGTTGGGCTTGGCCCCCTTTGCAGGGTCATCCCTAAAACTTTGCGCGTTCCTCCTGTATTTTTTCTGAACTGTTTTTGGCTGTTTTATTACTCTGAGCACTTTACCACTGCTTATCAGTGCTAAAGTGCATATGCTCTCTATTGTAAATTGGTGTATTGATTGATGACTCCATGTTTGGGGTATTTGATTTACTTGTCAGACCCTAGTACAGTGCACCATGTGTGCCCAGGGCTTGTAAATCAAATGCTGCTGGTGGGCTTGCAGCACTGGTTGTTCCACCCACAGAAACAGCTTGTAAAAGTGTGTCTCAGGCCTACCACTGCAAAGCCTGTGTGCAGTCTAGTACTGTCATATGGACTTGGTAAGTGCACCCACTTGCCAGTCCCTAAACCTTCCCTTTACTTCATATCAGGCACCCCTAAGGTCGGCCCAAGGGCAGGGTGCATTGTAAGTATAAGGTAGGACTTGCCCTGGTGTATGTGGCATGTCCTAATAGTGAATTACAACCATTTTCGTTTTTCACTATTGCAAGGCTACCAGTCCCAATAGGCCAGAATGGGCAGTTTGATTATAACTTCTTATAATCCTAACTGACCCAGGGAACATGGTAGAAATTCGAGTTTAGTATGCCTGAACACAGAATGATAAAATACATCTTTTAGTAAAGTTGCTTTTAACCTTCTGTGTTTGAAAATACCACTTTTAGAAAGTAAGTATTTTCTTGTCTAACCATCCAGCCTGCCACTGCTAGCTTGTGTATTGTGTGTCTGTTTATGTGATTGACAGGGGCTGGGGGATTCCAGGAGACAGGGTGAGTCAGCACAAGGCTGAATAGACCTATCTGCATGCAGATGGGTGTGACGAGTAGCACCTGGGTCTGAATAGGGCTGTGCCTGCCTTCCACAATGCTGGCTCCACCTCATGTGGTGCGTCTGATGTCCCCGGCCCACACTGTCAAAAGAAAGAAGGAGTCCTGTAAACAAAGTGCTCCAGGACTGTACAGAACTGGTTTGTACTAGGTACAGGCCCATCTGCCTTCAGAGGACAAAGGATTTTGCAGTATAAATATGGAGACCCAGACCACAAGACTTAAGATCACTTCTGGAACAACGAGACAAACCTTTGCCAAGGAGAAGAACTAAGGAAGCTGCAGGAGTTTGGACTGCCCCCTGCCAGTGTGCTGTGTTGCTGGGTTGGCCTGCAGTGGCTTCTTTATTGCCAAGGAAAGGAGAAGGAACTTTCAAAGAACTTTCATCATCTTACTCCAAGGACTTGAACGTGTGCTTGCCTCCTGCTGGAGTCTCAGTGACAAAAGACGTCACCACCAGCTCCCCTCTGAATTTCCTTGCTGAGAAATCTGTCTGCAGAAGCCTGCGTGTCGCTGGGAGCTGGAAGCGGGACGCATTGAGAAGAAGCGTGTCGCAGCTGTTGCCGTTGCATCACCGGAGAAGCATGTCACCACCGCAGAGGTCGCCGCCACATCACCAGAGAAGCGTGCCTTCGTCAAAGCTGTTACCCGACACATCACCGAAGAAGCATGTTGCTGCCGCGAGGTCGCCATCGCATCACTGGGGAAGCGTGTTGCAGGGCCTGTCGCAGTTCCAAAGCTACAGAGTTCGCCACAAGGCTGCCGGGCATGCACGCATCGTCTTCACGTCATCGCATCAAGGGTGCCATCTTATCGCTTCACACCGGATTGTTGCATCACATCGAAGCGCCATCTTGCCACATTATAACCGGGCCGCAGTACGAGAATTTACGCATCACCTCCTCTCCGGTAAGGACCAAGACGCATCCCCTACTCTGCGCAAGCATTGAGGCACGACGCATCGTCTCCCCCGGAGCAAGTAACCGACGCATCTCCCACTCTGCGAGCCTTTTGTTTGTTTTGTGTTACGCATCCAGGTACTTTTGTAAGGACTTTGTTACATTTATCATCAACTTGACCTAAGTGACTTTTACCATCTTTAAGTCTATTTTAAGTATAGTATTGTGGATTTTTGTCATTTGTGGTCTTGTGTTAAGTCTATATAAAGAATACTTATTTTTATACAACCTGTGTTGTGTCCATCTGTAGTGTTTTCACTGTATTACTGTGTGTGTTCACAAATGCTTAACACACTGTCTTGGAGATAAGCCTGTCTGCTCATGCCAAGCTACCAAGGGGGTGAGCAGGGGTTATCCAGTAGTGTAATCCCCTTTCCCTGACTTAGAAGCAAGGGTCCCTATTTGGTCAAAAGTGCATACCATTGCCAACTAGAGACCCGCAGTTTTAACAGTGGCCGAACACAAATTTCTTCTGGGACTATACCACGAGAAATTCCTCTTTAAATAGTCAGAACCTCTGCCATGCAGAGCCTTGGGTGCCAAACAAAGTGCCTTAAAAGCAACTCTATTCTTTACATTGAGGCAGTGTAGCTATATCTAGCATTTAACACAGTATTACATACACCAAAAATTATATTCTTGACAACAAAATCCTGTTGCACGATTCAGTTGCACAATAGCTTTGTTTTAACCATTGTGAACCATTTACGGTATTGTGAACAGTGCCATTGCATTGGGTGAGAAAGCCAAGGCGAAGCCCTCACATGACAGACTGAACAGAGGTAGGAACAGCCTACAGAGTGATGTATGTCTATTATTTGGAAAATGAAAACTGAGGAAACATTTTAAAGGAAAGAATCTGTTAAGGAAAAAAACAGGTTATATTTAAAGATGACAAGAAGTTTCCAGGGGTCCGGAATGGGTGGAGTTGAGACATAGAAAGGGGCTTTAAGGATTTAGAGATGGGTGGTGTTTAGAGGTGGTAAAGTTTTTTTATGGATCTGGAATGGGTGTTTTTAATGGTGATGAGGAGATTTTGGGTTCATGGATGAGTGGAATTTAGACATGGGGAGGTGTTTTATGGTTTAGGAATGGGTGGAAAATAGTTGTGATAGGGGTAGAATGTAGCAGTGTTGAGAGTTTTTAGGGTTTATGAAAGGGCGGAGTTTAAAGCTCCTGAGGGTTTTTAATGTTCAGTGATGGGAAGAGATTAGGGGCAGTGTAGGATTTTTAGGGTTAAGTATGGATGGAGTGATGAGGAATGGTAGGATTTTGGGTTCAGGGATGGGTGGAGTTTATGGGCAGAAAGGGTTTTAGGGTTCAGAAATGGTTGGGGTTCAGGATGATGAGGGATTTTAAGAGGTCTGGGATGGGTGGTGTTCAGATGTAGAAATGGGGTTTCAGGGTTCAGGGATTAGTAGAGTTTAGCCATCAGGGATGGGTGTAGTTTAGGCATGGTGAGGAATTTTGAGGTCCAGGGATGAATGGTATTTAGGGGCGGAGAAGGGGTTAGGGGCAGATAGTGTTTAGGGGTGGTGAGGGGTCAGCCACCAACGCTAAAGTCAGTCCTGCTTTTAACAATGTTCTTGACACAATATTAATGTATTACAATACGTGCAACTCGATTTTTTCGCCAATCACCATTTTTTTAAAACTCCAATGGGGCATTACTTTTGTAAACTATATTAGTACACTATATTTTTCGTAGATGTTATTTATCTACCATATTCTGGTACCATGCTATGAAAATGACGTAAGAAAATTTGCATTCAGCTGAATCAATTTAAATATAGCGCATATTTTAAGCAAAAGGCACAAACACTTCAAGGCTCACCATCTTACAAGGATGTGGGAGAGGGCTAGTAAGCGGATCTCTCCAGACAGCAAATGGCGATTAAATATTATTTTTAGTAATTACTGGTTCCTTCTACAGTCCTAAAAATGATATCAAAATAGCCTTGATTGGGGATTTCCTTCCCGAACAAGATTTCAGCACTCCATTTTGCATCGATGTATAGTTTCTATATTTTCCATCTGCTTGGCGACGCTACTCAACCTTTATTTGTCAAAGAGATTGATGAATGTGCTCATTTCTGTATGGACTTCCAGTGAAGAGTTTGAATACTGGCTTGGCAAACTCAACCTTTGGAATTCGATATACTGAGTATCATCTCGCTGGGTAATAATATCACCTGTTATCTGCATTGATAATACTATTTGAAATGTTACTCTTTTTTTATTTGTATGACCAAAGAAGAGGAAGGGCATTTAGTGAGAGAAAATGTAAGAGGAAGGGTAGACAGAGGGAGTGCAATAGATGTTGGCCCATGCAGGGCTATCCCCGTGGCACTTGCCATTGCATTTGCGTATTTTCCAAGAAGTCAAATTTGACTTTTCCATTCTGTATTCTCCCTCAGAGCCAATTTACGAAGAGTAAGCAACATTTTTCTTATGATGTTTTCCCGGTTCAGAGCAAGCAGAGCTGTAATTTGGAGGGCTGCATGCTGGACGCATGATTAATAGAGCTGCGAACCAAGGACAAGACAGATGCTTGGAGCTCGACGTGCTGCGTCGTTTTCTTGTTATTGTACGCTCACAAAATTGACAAAGGCTTACTTCTATTACATTTCGGTGTAATGAACATGCCCTTCGTTTCGAAAGTTGCACAGGCGCAGCAAAATCAACCAAAAACCAGTAAAGAAGCTTGGAGTCAAATCCCGTGGGAGAGCTTCCGCTTGCACATGCAAATGATATGTTGTTTGCCTGCTCCATGATGTACACCGGTTGTTATTTTGAGTTTGCTTCATATATATATATATATTTTTTTAAGCCAATGCTCAACCAAAGTGGACGCAACCATTAAAAGACATGGAGCAGGGAGGTCATTCATCTTTTTTGCAGTGTATGTTTCACTACTGTCTTTTTTTTATTTTTTAGCGAGGAAATGGGGAAATCTGAATTACAAATATAAAGAAATCATCACAAATAAGTGACAGTAATCAAATGCAGTACTCAAGTTCGAAGAGTCCACTGTCTGAGAAAAGATTGCGTGGACATCAAAGCCGAACTAGGGTGTTTTTTTTTAATAAACTCGCAGAATTAGAAACAGGAATGGATAAGAGATCCATTTAACCTCCCACTCTTAATATTGTATTTGAAGAACTGGAAAGCTCCGAATTGTTATTCATCGCTCTTGCAAAACCGTGTCTCATGTGGTTCTTTGGGATTAATTGATTTAATATTGCAAAATTGTGAAAAAAACAGATGGTAGCTTTCTTTCCGAAGAAAGTAGAAAATTATTTTTTTGCCCTGACTCATAATTATGAGAGGCAGCAGGAACTATTCTCTCTGTGAAATGCAGACTTTAAAAGCCACACAGGGTATATTAGATCCTAATGTGAGTTGAATGATTCTGAAAGACAAAATGCATTCATTAAAATCTAACCCTTCATAACAGACACTGCATGGCTTGGAGCACCTACGCAGCTTTAATGGCACAGTTTAGATCCAAGGGGGAATCGAGCATCCAGAATTAGGGCAATAAGGTGTCTATAATCTTCACTAAGTGATACACACTTAAGGGCACAATTAGACAGGCGCGTTGTAGGTAATGTCTAATATGCAGTAAGCACCAAAAGACCAGGATTGTACAAAGTTAGGAAAATGTTATAGTATGTGGAATATATGCCACTCTACCAGTGATGGCTATTTATGTGTAAATCGACTGTTAATAACTTCTACAATCAATTTACTTACATGTCAGTGCAAACAAAACTTGAGATCTCTATTAATAAAGTATATAGGGGCATATCCACAAATTTTCACGTAACAAATCACAGCAAGCCTCTTAAAAAATATGCAGCTCATGCCTGTTTTCTGCCTGCGCTGGTACACAATGCCTAGCGCCAATGCAGGTGCAGTTGCACCATGGTGCAAGGGTACCTGCGTTGTAGACAGGATTGTTTTTGTGCAGGAAGGGGAAATCCTCAGAGACATTTTCCTCTTTCTGTGTGTGCTGCAGAATGCAGCACATGTGGAAAGTGAAAAAGGAGGAGAAATAAACATATTTCTGCTTGTTATGCCTCCCGTGGGGAGATGTGGCATTTTTACCAATACCCAGATCTACCTCTAATGGTAAATCTGGGACTGCGCCAAAATAAATGGGTGTTGCATGAGAACAGCCTAGCTCCACCCATGTAATGCCTCCCTGTGCTGTGTGCTGCTCTGCATTAATCCACCTTTACAAAGCCAAGCAGGGCCACACAATGTGGCCTTGTGTGACTTGATAAATGTTCTTTTAGGTTTTGCGTTGCCCTTGTGCTACTTTGCGTGGTGCAAGGTTGAATCCAGTGGTAGAGTGAGCTCACCTTGCCACTGGATTCAAGATAGCCTGGCTGATGAGGATTAGGAATCCGAAACCGGTCCCAGGATGCTTGTTTCTGCTCCAGGGAAGACATGGCTTGGCATTATGGGCTGGACTGTTCCCATGAGGCACAGGGTCAGACTGATTTGCATATGGCCATGTCTGAACTGGGGTGGTGGAGTGAGCTAAAGAATGGTGATGGATTTAACCTAGATCAGTTGACTGTGGGTGAGTGTTTGATTTGCTCAAAAGCTCCGTCCATCATCCCCTGTGGTATCATTTCCTCCATGGTGGCTGCATTACAGCCTGCATGGACAAAGGGCAGAGTGAGCATGATTGGTTTGGGCGGCCCCAGAGGGCCATCAAAAGTGTCATTGCACCCTCAGGAGTGGGCACACCACTCATCCCCTGCCTTGCCTACTCACAGAGCAGCCCCTCCCACCCAACTAAACATAAAATGATAATAACAGGAAGTTATTTCCATTTTGTTTCTGCTTCTCGCACTGCGAGAAAGCAGTGCAGGGACGCTCCTCCACCCTATTGAAGGAGCCACCCCTGGTCAGGGATAGTACAAAGGCGGCAGTTGTTTCTAGAAAGTAGCCAAGAGTCTTTAAAGGCAGAAAGTTTTCGACATAATAGGTGGCATTTTTGCATTTTATCATTCTCTCAGATTTGTGTTCTTATTATCTGCTAAATTGTCCAAGCAGCAGTTTTACTCGCTCTTGTCAATCCTCTCTCTGCCCCTGCCTGGTGATATAAACTACATGGTTTTAGCAATTCAGGGCCCAATTAGGATCAGTAGCAGCTCCTGGAGGGACTGCTGCCAGGTGGTGACGCAGGGAGGGGGAGGGGGAGGGTGGGGGGTTGTAAACTCCAGATTATGGCCAAACGGAGGTAAGTGTTTAAATAAATGAATAAAACACATTTCGTTGTGCGAACTGCATCGCCAAATGCCATTAAGGCACAGGATGTTAGGGTTTTATGGGTTATTGGTGGGGGGATGTAGTAATACTCTGGTTTCAATTTTAATACCTGAGTATTCATTTTTTAGCGAATTGAAACACATAATTTAATATTAAAAAAATATATAACTTATAATAAGTAAAGGGTTTTGCACATAACCCTTTAGGCATGGGATGCGAGGGATTTAGGGGTTATGGTTCAGGAAGCGTATTAATAGTCAGGTATTAATTTATTTAGAGGATTACTAAATACAATCTGATATTTAGAAAAAAATATAATAAGAAATGTGTTTGTAACATAGGGGGTCATTATAATGGCCACCACCAGCCATGTGGTGGCAGGCCTTGCGCCATTGGACCCCGATTTCCCCCACCACATTACGCTGGCAGTGGGATCCAGAATGCGACCGTGGCAGACACAAAGACCGTCTGCCACAGACCCACCACAGGCAATCGTTACGATTGCCTGGTGGATGGTAGAGATAGCCTAAAACGGTGCTGTGCCTAGCATGCACCATCCGCCAAATTAGGATTCTGACTACAGCCAACCTTTCCATGGCAGCGAAACTGTCATGGAAAGGCTGGCAGGGATTTGTTTTAGGGGCCCGTTGTGTGCCCTCCTTGTGTTGGGGGGAGGTGTGGGTGCACCTACATTTCACTGTTTGGTGCCTGCCACGTAGTGCAGTTAAATGTACATCCTGATTTTTGCCATTGCGGCAGGTAATGCAGTCAGCAGCAACCACCGCAACGTTAAATGGCAAGATGGTGGCGGTCGCATCCTAATTTGTAGTGCGGGACCTTCGCATGCATGGCCGGCGGTCCCGATCCGCACCACGATGGAGTCCGCCTGCCATCGTAATGTCCCGCAGAATCCTTTAGGCACGGGTTGTGAGGGATTTATGGGTGGGGAAGTGTAGTAATAGTCAGGTACTAATTTTAATCCCTGATTACTAATTTATTTAGAGAATTAAAACATATAATTTAATAATAAAAAAATATATTATTTATAATAAGAAAAGGGTATGTAACATAACCTTTTAGGCATGGGATGTGAGGGATTTGGAGGTTATGGGTGGGGAAGTGTATTATTAGTCAGGTTTTAATTTCACCTGAGTATTATTTAATAAAGATGCATTGTTTAATTTAGATTACTATAAAAATTGAAAAAGAGCTTAATAACATATTTATCATTTAAAATAACTTGTAAAAAAGTAATAAAATATTTATTGAAGCATTACACAACACTTACAGTTTTTAAAAGTAGTAAATATATTTTATTAATAATTAAAAACAAACAATAGCTTAAATAAATAATAATAAATATCAAATACACTTTTAAAAGGTAAGTAATCATTTATTTAAAATAAAGATATATTTAAGAATTTTTTTAACATTTTGTACAATTTTGAACTGTGTCAATATTTTATTAAACAGTAAAAACATATTTTCCCACACTTTCTATTATAATCAATGGTGATAATTGTCCTTTTTACTTTCAACCTTGACATAAGCGCTTGAACGTCTGTTTCTGCAGTCGGTGGAGCGTTGCGGTCAAGATTGGATGCAAGGGAGAGCTGAGGTCAGGTTAGAACGTTTAATATTTTAAATTTAGAGCTGTAGCTGGCCAACTTTTTTGTAAGGAGAGAGGAGGGAGGTAGTTGGAAGGTGTTTAGTGTAAAATGTGAATGTTATGTATGTTTTAATCCATTTTTCATCCTATGCATATAGCTGTTGTAGGCCTACGTCGGAAGATTGTGATTATTACAAGATAACTTAAAAAAAAGTATTTCTTAAAAACAATAGAATACTTTTTAAAACTTATTTGTAATAATAGCAATATTTTCTTTTTGTGACGTGTAGTTATTAGTGAGGTTTCGAGTTTTTTTACAATACACTTCGGGGTCGATTACGATCCTGTAAAAAATGCTCCGAATAGCCGTTCGGAGCTTTTTTCCCGTACGATTCGTACCCTGCAACGTCCCCCGTACGTACGACGAAGTGCGATTCATACCAGCAGCTGGGCTCCGTACGAATCGTACAGAGACCGTACGACTCTAATCTCCGTACGATTCTCACTCGGAACCCGCTGTACGTGATATATGTACGGTTCGCGGCTGGTTTATATGACCCAGCAAGTGCGATACGTGTCAGGTATGCACCGTATGACCCTTTTTCTACAGGAGCTGAAAAAAGCTGTAAAAGCAGAGTTTGCGCTGAAACAGGTATGAACGGCCCCCCCAGGTACCGTGCATACCCCCCATGATCGCAGGGGTACGCGCCGTACCCCTGCGATCATGGGGGGTACGCACCGTACACCCAGCGTACATGGGGTACGCACCGTACCCCATGTATGCTGGGTGTACGGTGCGTACCCCATGGACGCTGGGTGTACGGTGCATACCCCCATGATAGCAGGAGTACAGCGCGTACCCCTGCGATCATGGGGAGTACGCGCTGTACGGTGTGTATGTGATTGTGCGCTTTTCCGTACGAATCGCCCTTACCTGACGTGGACCGTACGAATCGCGTCCTCATTCCCCGGTCCGGATCGTACTTGTCGGGTGGTACGGCGTGTGTATGAGTCGTATGGAGAGGGCTCCGGATGCGAATCATACGAACGGTTAATTTACCGGATCAGAATCAGCCCCTTCATGTCTTTAAATGAATGGAAAGTATTTGTGGCATTGGAAGCAGGCCTTTCAAAAGGGCGAAGAAGGGGTTTTTTTTGGAACAAGGATGGACTTCGACAATTTTTGTTCAATATGGAACTTGGATCGTATTTATGGAGCAGATTGGCTGTTTTTTTTTTACTTTGTTTTGTGGGTTTTTAATATTTTATTTTGGGTTTGCATTTTTTAATTAGAACACAGATTTTTAAACCATCTAATACATTGTTGGTACTGATGTTTATTCCACTCTGTGTTTCAAATTTTTGATTAGGATACTTGGAAATTCATGGATTTATGGTTAAACTGTGTGGATTATTTGAGTAAAGAAGACTTTTGGTGACAGGATAAATTGAAGCATCACCAAAAGTTGAAGAAAGAAGACTTCTGCAGGTGGGATTTCCGACATTCCTAATAATTTAACAAAAATAACTTTTAAAAATGGCAATTTATTATTAGACAAACAAGTATGTTAGGATAAGGGGTTAGCATGTATTAGAAATGTAGGATGCTTGCAATATTTTCCAGGTAGTCTCAAGCCACTGACAATGTAAACTGTTGCATTTGTGCCAATAGTCGTTCTGACATTTCTTTACTTTTTTGGGGGATACGTGGATTCAGACTACCTGTTTAAGATTTTGCTTACCTTATTTCTTGGTAAATATACACCTTATTTAGGGTCTCCAACCCTGTAAGCAAGTTGTGTAACAGTTCTACCAGTCACTGGGAACCTTGACTTCCTCCTGCAACCCGACTTGCCTAGATGGCAATCCATGTGTCTTCAAAATAATTTAGTAAAGGGCTCAACTTTTCATTGCTTCTTGTAAAGTAGTCAGATTCTGTAATTGATGTGTAGCATTCATCCACACTGTTAGGTAGCAAAAAGCATAAGGCTGTTGGTTTCATCAATTGATATTGTAGTTCACTGTCTGATATATAGTCTTCAACCAAAGATGTATTTAGGATTTTACGCCAATATGCCTGTGATATGTGGAAAAAACATCCTTGAATTTGGGTTTCTGGGTATAATTTAACAATGGAATTAATCATTGATGATTCAAAATCAATAATCACTTTTCTACTACTTTTATTTAGAGTTTTACTTTTTATTACTGACAAATATTCAGTATAGGTGGACGCTTGCTTATCAGACTGTACACTAAAGGAACATTGGTGCTATTAATGTTGGTATGAAAGGTTTATATTTGCCTGAAGAGATAGGGTGTAGATTTAAAGGTACCATCCATTATCCAAATATCACTAGTCTACAGTTTAGCAAGGTTACGGGGGTGCTAAAAATTAGTATTAGTTTTAGAGGGCCTTTCTTGTCATTGAAAAGGAAAGATTTGTTAGCAAAGTTTACTGTCATTTCTTCAGGTATGTTGATATCTGAGTAGGTTTGGGGTGTTACACTTTGAGGGTAACTTCATGTTTTTGTCTTTGTATAATACGACGTAGATAGTAGGCGTAGACTAGCTAGCTACATGCACAGGTATTTTTTGGGAAACCTCCCTCAAAACTGAGCCACAAGATTAATTGGAGGTGGATGCAAGGGTTTTCATGTGTTCAAAATTTTGATTAACTTCAATCTCCATTGCAGAGGCAGAGTGGGTGTGCTTGGTTGTTTGTTCAATAGTGTCACCAAGAGTAACCACTCTGCCTGTGCAATGGGATGAATAATGCACACACCTCCATTGACTCCTAGACTCAGTTAATCTCTCCTTACAATAAAGGTAGCCAGCGTAACTCAGTAGTCTATTTTCCCTGCTTGATTTAATATAGTTTGCTTGTTTTCTTTCTCTCATTCTTTATCTGCAGGTAGAAAGAAAAATATTAAAAAAATATTTTAGTGAATTGGTTGCTGGATGTGTTTTTGTAAAATGTTTCCTGGAAGGGAATTTATTTTTGTCAATTACTTATTTCACAATCTACAATTCTTTTTTATAACAATGGTCATTTTTTCTTAGGCTTTGCTATGTTTGCTTAAATTGGTTTTTGAGTTGATCCTTGTGATAGGAAAGTTATTTTGGGTGGTAATTGAGTTTTACTTGTATGTTACCGTGATGGTAGGCAAGGATCATAGGGACTGGCAAGACTCGGTTTTATTGAGTAAACTCTTTTCTTGCGGGATGCCAGAGTTATAAAACAAAGATAATACTCTTTTTTCAGTCCTGTTATAATCCACAGGCATATTTTCCAGTCCTGTTTTACTCCATAGGGATATTTTTCCAGTCCTGTTTTACTCCAAAGGCGTCTTCCTTCCTCTGTTTTCTCTCTCGTCTCCCATTTCCTCTGGTATCCCCAGGACTCTGAGGAATGGAAGAGAAATGGAAGGAAACATGAGGGCTAATGCAAAATATTAAAGCAAAGTAGGGAGGTAGTGAGGGAGCACCAATGCTGCAAAAAAAACCTACTACTGTTAGCAACAGTGCTGGAAATCAGGTAACAGGAGGTGTCTTACTTATTGGCGTTCACTCTCTTCCCCATTTACCCAGTAACACGTTCCTGTACCTGTTTGAGCTCCGCTCCTCTAGGAGCATGGCAGGGCGCTGAGCCTTGGCGTTGGCCTCCTAGCTTACTCGAATCCGATTCTCTCCCCGATGTTGAGAGCAGCACCACTCGTTCCTCCATTGGTCATTTGGCTCGGCACTCCAGAAGCTTCTCGTGTTCTCCGTCTTCGCATCTTCCGGGTCTTGGTTCTCCCTCGTCATGGTTTTCCTCGGCTCCCATTGGCAGGATGGAGATGACATCAGATATGTGGGCGGCGACCTCAGTGATGTCTTCCCAATTAAAGGGACCTGGTCCAAAATATGTGGTGTCTTCGTCGTATCTTGTATTCCCACCTGTATCCCAATCATCCTGGTGGAAGAGAAGAAAGGACTGGTTTAAGGGGGCACAGTCCACCAGTCACTTTTATGCTCCTGTCCCTCCTAAGGCATGATGGAATTGTGACAGTTACCCTAAATGGTGTTCTCTATTCTGTGAAAAGTCACTTTCAAAGATGATGCTGTGGATTTTTTGGGATTGTTGGAGATTGTTTTTTTCCCGGTAGGCAGTGTGGTATGGGTTGATCAGTATAGAAAGGAAAAGAAAGCAAAATGTGTTAATGATTTGGTTTACAAATGTCCTTTTAATATTATCCTGCAAAGGAAAATGTTTAGAAAATATTTGAGATTCCGTTTTTTTTTTAAATCATAAAGTTCATATTCATTGGACCATGCTATGTTTACAATCAAAATTTTTTTTTCTTTAAAGCTAAGCTGTGAAAAGAAAGTTAATATTGGTGATAACTGTGTTTAATTTAGTTTTACCTTCAATGGGTAGGCCTGTTGTGCGATCGGCAATTTCTAATAGTGATGGTTTTGTTTTTGTTGAGGATATGTTCTTCCCCACTGGTGGGTTCATCCGTAAAGAAATGTAAAGAAGATATGGCTGTATATTTTTTTTTTCATTTTCATTTTCCAGCCTGATGGATGGTTTGAATTTGACTTGTTAAAGAGACAATGTATTTTTCTCTGTTTAGTTTTTACATCCTTCCTTTACTCAGATATATGTATTTAATTTGTTTAGTAAGATTGGGGTATTTGATTTTATAATTCCCTTCTAATATTGTGGCAGATTTTAAAACTTTATGGAATGAAACAGTTTATAGGTTGAGCTATTTCAATGTTCATAAACTTGAGGTAATATGAATTTTTATGGTCAATTGTGTCCCCTAACGTAGACCCCAACGGCTCCATGTACGTGCTTCAAGTACATGCATGTTCCCTCCACTTCCAGCTATGAAGACGCAAATACATTTGCGTCCAACGTTAACATGTCCTCTTTCAGATCCACCATGAATGGGTCGGATATTTAGTTCCTAAATATGCCTTGCCACCGTCTTTACATGGTGCACTTTTACGTTTTCCTGGCTTTGGCGAGTTAGGCCCTGATTTCTGCCATCAAGCTTTTTCTGCCTTCTGCCTCTGGAAGCTGCAGCCTGGACCTGCATCTGTATCCCTGACCTTTGTCTTACTCCCTGCGCGGCTAGCGGTGCCTGGCTCGGCCTGCTTGCCTGCCAAGACTGTATTCAGCCTTCAAGTTATCTGCTCCGCTCCTCGAAAATACATTCCTGTCTAGTAGTTTAGGTAAACATCCTTCCCAGCTGCAGAGCAAAGGGCCCGGCCTTTCTTTCTCCGTGCAAGTAATTCATAGCTCCTGTTACCATGGTAGGCCCATGGCCCCTTTCTTTACACATAGACACGTAGTCGCATATGCACGCACTAGCAGTCAGTATAGAATAGCCTCTGCCTGAGAGACCTTTCCTTCTAGATAATACAGTTCCTCAAACACAAGATACTAGATATGATTTGGGATTAGGTTGTTCTGACACGCCAGACTTCTGTCTCCCTGTATAGCGCAAATGTCAAGTCCCCTTCACCCTCCAGTTCCACGTCATTCACACGTCATGCTGCTGCACGCGCATCTCTGCCACATATTTCTGCTGACTCTGCAGGATTCTTCTATGGATCCACCCACCTGTGACACTTCTCTATGACGTTTCTAGCACACACCTCTGTGTACGCCCTCGTGCACGCCTTCTGTTACGCATGTGTGTTCTTATCTCGTTTCTCTCAGCTGTTACGCCTTCTGCATTCATCACCACTATATGCATTGACTATATATATGATATTCTGTTAATAAAGCATTGTACATGTCCATGTCTATCCCTTCCTGAACCCTCGTGGTGATGGAACATGATACCTGGTTCGAACCAATTCCTTTTTAAGGAATAAAACCCTTATAAACTCAGATGCCACGGACTTTGCCTCTCATTTTTGACTGAGTTATTCTTATTGAACTTTACCGCATAGAAATTAAGCATAGGTAATTTTAATTTACCACATAATTGGCGCCCGAACAGGGACCCCTCCCCCACCTTACGCGCCGGCGGTGCGTTGCAGGCCTGGTCCCCTGCCACAGCCGTGAAGGACAACTACGCGTACCCGCAGGATTTCCTGTATCTCCCTCAGGCCAACGGAGGTGACTGAGGCTGCGATCGACACCCAGACGAGGCGGTGAGGAGTGCAGAGGATCCCGACCATAGCCCAGCTGAGAGAGCAAGGTCCGAGGTGTTCAGAGGCCCACCAGTTCCGAAGTTCCGAAGTACCTACGTCACGAATCGAGTCGAGTCCAGTCCGGTCCAGTCCAGTGTCGAGTTTCCGAGGCCTTCCGTTCCGTGCTTCCCGGTGAGTACCGTTGCTGGGGACGCATCTAGACGGGTGCATTAATTTGTGTCCGGTCAAGACGGGTTTGGGTACACAGACCCGGTCTGCACTGTTTAGCAGTGTATCTGTACTGTTTAGCAGTATATCCAGTATTCCGCTATCAAGTTATTGTTCGTTGTTCGAAATGTTTCAATGTGTTTTAATGTCGTGGTATGAGTGATTGTTTGATTTTCATTACTGTGTTTATTGTATTAGTGGTGTCCAAATCCGAGTAAGTATCAAGTATCAAGTACCACGGCTCAAAATGCCGCTGTTTTCTAAACTGAAACAGATAGGAACTAGGAAAGGAATACTCGAGGAAGCTGTTCCCATCCCACCCAGGGACACTTCAGGATATTTTATGTACCACAAGCATGGCTTAGATGCTGTATTATATCTCGACTTGTGGGTGGACTACACCAAAGATCTAGCAGAGAATCAGAGATGGCCCGTTACAGGGACATGGGATGCCGAGTGCATCTTGAGAGTAGAAGAAGCATTATGGAAAAAGAAAGCCAGACAGTCACAGAAAGATGCCATTGAATTATGGCGTAAAGAATCGCATAGACGCACAGAGAAAGCACTCAGAAAAGCAGAAAGAAGTAAAGAGGATTCCGAAAAAGCCAAAGAAAAAGAACTACTAGAAGAAGGAGAACGAGTTAGAATAGAACAACACGATAGACGTAGTAATGCTATTATGACAGGATTGTATCCAGTCCTGGCCGAGGGCCTGCCCAAGGCGACCCCGGAAGTACCGAAAGATCAGCCCCCTCCATTGGTTCCGACTAAATTACGTCACAAGACCGCAGCAGAGATTTTCCTTTCTTCTTATTTAGACAATGCAGCACCCGCATACACCAATGTTCCACCTGCACCCACTAATAACCTTCCCCAACGACAGGCCACCCCTCCACCACTTCCTGCACCCCCCATTAACCCTATTAAACCGCTTAATCCTTTCGGGCCTGACACGACATTACAGACAGATCATGCTCAAGCCCCTGCCACAGGAGGTGCAACAGGGGGTTACCATACCCCGCCACCAGTACGCCGATTAACTGTTAGAGAACTAGCGATGGAACGCACTCCGAAACCAGCCACAATGGAAAAACTTAAAGAGCTTCTTACAGACTGTAGATATGACCCATTTCCAGGCGAAGACGATTGCATGATATTAGCCTCAATACGTATAAGACGTGCTGCAAACTTTTTGGTTTTATTCCCAGGAATGCAAGATTACCTAGACAGGATATATCATTTTGTTCAGACAGGGGAGGGTCAGGAATGTATTTGCGAGGCTATGGCACATCAGAAAGTAGACCTTCAAGGTGTACTATTAAGATTCCTCATAAACTGTTTCATAAGAGAACGAGACCGGCCTGGTGTAAATAAAGAAGAGATGGAGGTACTAACTACGTGGGGTCAGAATATTTCAGAGGGAAAACATGATAGAAAGGCATGTATAGCGGCCATGTACAGGAAAATTCGTAAAGAAATAGTAGTATTTCATGCAAAAGAGAAAGCTGAAAGGGAAGCAGAATCAGACGAATCAGACACGAGTAAATCCTCAGGGGAGGAAGAGCCAGAAGATAGAGGAACGATAGCATATGTAGGAAAGGGGAGATCCTTTAATAAACCGATACGCCCAGAAAGCAAGAGACTTTTTCACTCCGCTATGTCAAACCCGAAGACTCCTGAACATCTATTTCAGGCTACCGATAAAATACTTCAAGAACGAATGGGGTACCATGTACTCGATTCCATGGATGAACAAGAATTAGCCAGATCAGCAGTACAATGGGGTGACAATTCTGATAAATATAGTGATGACGCATTAGCGCAGACCTTTTTGAATCTTTCCCCAGACGAACAGCGACTAGCTAGTATGTATATGATACAACACCTCCTTATATTGTATAAGAGCCAACATTCTGATCCAGGTCCCTTACCTGATATACTAATAGAGTTACTCATGAATAAATGGAGAGGCCTGGGTACCGATTTAATTAAGGTAATTCTAGAACATCGACACAGATATAGTGCTTTCCTGAATCCACAGTTTGTTTCAGCTCCACCCCCAGAAAGAAAAATGTTTTACATAGACAGACAGAATCCCTTGCGAGAAGTGCATCCAGTCAGGAATGCTGATAATACCTTTAGACGTGTGTTTGTGTACACGCCCATAACTAAAATGGAATTATTGGAAATGAAGAAACTAGTGCCCAGTCACGACAAAGACCCTGCAGGTTTCCACCGTGAAATAAAAGACATGTTACTCATGGGTGATTATACCTATCCCGACATCATGAAAATATTGAAAGTATTATTGCCTGCCGGTATTTACGAGAAACTCAAAGAAAAAGAATGGGAGGTGGGAGAGCAAAAGATTGATTGGGCTGCATTAGAGAACGAAAAAAATACTCGAACCCCAGGCCTAGGGCTTGGGGATAAAACTGAAGCATTACCAGGATTGTTAGTACAAGTATTGCCACGTTTATTAGCAACGAAAAAGGAGGACTGGGATGCAATCTCAGCCTGTAAACAGAAACCCGATGAAGACACTAGTGATTTTTATTCCCGATTCGAGAAATGTTTTATTATTAATAGTGGCCTGAAAGCCAGTAGCGAGTCATATCCACACCTTTTTGTATCCAAGTTAGTCGAAAATTCCCTGCCCCAAGTTAAGAATCGTGTACTGAAAGTCGAGAGCACCTGGCAAGCAAACACGCCTTCACAAATGTTACAAATGTTACAGTACCACCAGAACAGAATTAGAGAAGAACATGATCACGAACAAAGACGTATGAAAGACACGAAAATGAAAATGTTAGTTGCTCAGTCAGTTCCAGCTGACGGTCAGAAAAAGCAGTATAGACAACAATTGGTCCTCAACATAAATTTATCATTAAGAAAAAATCATAGTACTTAATCCAGTTGACTAACTCCACGTTGCGACTGAATCGGTCGTCTTAGTAGTATAGAAGATACTAGCCCACAGCCTCAAAAATCATTTACAGCAGATGCCCATGGATTAATAAAACCAAAAAGAGGAATCTAATCAGGATAGTTAGTTTAATGTACCATATGTCAACGTATAGACTATCAATGCAATTATATACAGATATTTACATAAATCATGAAGTAAAAAACATTTTCTTAAAAGGGGAGAACGTGCACAGAGAAAGATAAAGTGTGTGCTCAAGTGAATGATCAAGAAAGATCAGAAAGAACAGTGTGAGTCATTTTTACAAAGAAGAACATTGAGCCTGTCCTACGTAGTGCTGGTAAAAAATAATTCTTTTTTACTTGCAGAATGCTATTTACAATTCCTTGGTCCTTAACCTGAACCACTGGCAATGGGATCGCCAGACAAAGGAATGGGGTGGACAAAGGACGGGGGTCAGTAGGTACAGGCTCCCAAAGGGGAGTGTCGTCGACGTTTCGACCCAACCATGTAGTGGGTGGTTCAAGTCCTCAACAACGGGTCTTCATCAGGACGGAGAAAATGGGGGAATATCTCTCAGAGTGCACGTCAAATTAAAAGTTCGTAGGGCACCCTTCCGTGGTGCCTTTACAAAACAAAAGTGCGACAATTGGTCCGCACTCCGAGTGTGTCAGTATCCAAAGTTATACCAATGCGTTCAATTAGCTGGTAATTCTGTTGCCCACTTATTTTGCACGCTAAGCTTGCATCAAATGCCTGTTCGCTTAGTCGAGCTGGAGGGAAATTAATCCGTATCTCCGTGTATCCGTGGCCAGCCTCTCGTCTGGAACCGCGTTATGGAATGCGGAAAAAGGGCATGACACAGTCCAATAATTCAGCAGCTCCTGTTAAAGGGACATGCAACTATTGTAAACAGCCAGGTCACTATATAAACGATTGTGCAGTTTTGAAACACAATATAGCTACAGGTAAAACTAAAGAAAGACCGCGTCAACCTAGACAGGATCAGGTCCAACAACAAGTACCACAGAATATCCAGCCTATGCAGGCTCCACAACAGACAGTACAGACCGTAGCGGTACCACAGCCACAACCAATTGCCGCAACACAACATGCAATGCAGCAGATGTACCAGTATGCCCAAACTGATTATCCCGATTATCAGCGATACACATGAAACAGCCTAGAGAGGGAAGTTGGCTTGCCTCTTATTGAGGTTCCTGTAGATCAAGAGGGTCCTTACGTACATAGCCAAGTGTTAGGAAAAGATAGAAAGTTTTTGATTGATACAGGGGCAAGCAGAACAACAATAAGTCACGACAAGGTTCCAGGGGCACCCCTCTCAGGCTCACAGAATGTTTCCCTTGGGTTTTCAGGCAAACCTATTGTAAATGAAGTATCGAAACCAGTACCTCTTTTAGTTGGTCCGTTGTCTCGCACTACAGATTTGTTATTAACGAAATCATGTCCAGAAAACTTGTTAGGTATCAAGACACTGAAAGCTCTAGGAGCTGTGATATGTTGTTCTCCGGAAGGAGTAAGATTGTTCTTGCGTGACTTTAAGGGTCACTATGTGTTGAGAGATATTGATCCCAGATTACAGAATGTTCCTGCACATTTATGGGCACAAGGCCCCACTGATGTAGGTTGTATGCACATTACACCATATCGAGTCACACTCAAGCCAGGAGTAGTACTACCACGAATCCGACAATACAAGTTACCTCCAGATGCTGTAGTGGCTTTACTGAAAATCATTGACGAGCTCATTGCACAAGGAGTGGTTGTAGAAACCGACTCGAATCTATGTAACTCCCCTATCATTCCAATTCTTAAACGTACTGATCCAAATGCACCTCCAGTTTATCGATTAGTGATCGATTTACGCGAATTGAATAAATGCATTGTAGCACAGTATCCCGTGGTCCCAGACATCTCGTCTCTATTGACTGCCATTGATTCCGAAGCAACGTTCTTTACTGTAATTGATCTGAAGAACGCCTTCTTTAGTGTCCCAATCGATCCGGAAAGCCAATATCTCTTCGGATTCTGTTTAAGTGGTCGAAGCTTCAAATTTGCACGCGCACCTCAAGGATTCACAGAAAGCCCCAGCATCTATAGCCAAGCACTGAAAAGACAACTTGACAGTATACACATGCCTGACAACACTGCCCTGCTACAGTATGTCGATGATCTATTGATCACCGCCCGAAGTGAACCTGAATGTGAACAAGCATCACTGACGGTTTTGCATTTCTTGGCTGACAAGGGGCACAAGGTGTCCCCTTCGAAGCTGCAATTCTGTGTTCAGCAAGTGGTTTACCTTGGGCACTTGCTGTCCAAAGGGGGGAGACAGCTAACACCTGACCGTATCCAGTTAATCGTAAACATGTCACAACCCAAGACACAAAAGGAGGTACGAGCCTTTATAGGCCTCACTTCTTACTGTAGACAATGGATCCCTCAGTATGCATTTCTAGCGAAACCACTCATACAGTTGACAACCCAGGAGGCAGCGACATCGACTGCCCTCCCTTGGACTCAGGAACATACACAAGCTTTTGACGACTTAAAGAAAGCCTTATGTCAAGCACCAGTTTTAGCGACACCATGTTACAGCAAGCCTTTTACACTTTTTGTCACAGAACGCAAAGGTACTGCATTGTCAGTACTCACCCAAGATCAAGCAGGTTCACACAAACTGTGTGCTTATTTTTCTAGTACATTGGATCCAGTAGCCCAGGCGCTGCCTGCGTGCTTGAAATCAGTAGCAGCGACAGCTCTAGCAATCAGACAAAGTGATTCCATAGTGTTAGGACACCAATTGACAGTACAAGTTCCACATTCCGTGGAAGTTCTTTTAAACCGAACACAGACTCAACACTTGACTATAGCACGACTGACAGGTTATGAATTGACATTGTTTCAGCCACACATAGAAATCAGACGTTGTAATACATTGAACCCTGCTACACTTCTGCCATTAAGTGAGACAGATCCATTGGCACATGATTGTATTGAAGTCATTACCATCACGACGAAACCCAGACAAGACTTGACAGATACCGCATTACCAGATCCAGACCTGACACTTTATGTGGATGGTTCATGTATGAGAACAAGTACAGGAGAATTAGTGGCCGCCTACGCAGTCACGACCGAAACTGAAGTCATCGAAACAAATTGTATTGACATTCTGTCAGCCCAAGCAGCAGAGCTCATCGCTCTGACACAAGCCTGTATTCGAGCAAAGAACAAGAGAGTTAACATATACACAGATTCACGTTATGCATTCGGAGTTGTACACGACTTCGGAGTACTCTGGCGAGAGAGAAGTTTTTTGACTTCTCACGGGGCCAAAATCCAGCACGGTCCCCTCATTCAAGCTCTGTTAGACGCAATACATCTGCCTACAGCGATATCCTGAAGTGCAAGGCACATACGAAAGTCACAGATACCATTTCCCAGGGTAACGACCTGGCAGACCGAACAGCCAAGCATACAGCTCAGACTCAGACTCACACAACTGACCTGACAAAGACAATAGTCCCGACTCCGACACATTGCATGACAGTTAAGGATCCCGCTCTAGATGTAATTGACATACAGACACATGCTACACCAGACGAAATCAAGAAATGGACTGAACTAGGAGGGATCCAGACAGAACAGGGATGGATGACGAAGGGAAAATCTACATGGTTTCTCCCCGACTCTATGGTTCAAGTCATCATTAACACAGTACACAGTCCAGCACATTTAGGAGAAAAAGCCATGTTAGATAGTATTCAAAACCTCTGGTTCAATAAACATTTACGAGCAGCAGCCAAACAGAAAGTGCGTACTTGCATGATCTGTTGTCAGTTCAACCCAGGTAAAAGCATTCCCGTAGAGCAAGGTGGATTTCATCCTCCCGATCATCCTTTTGAAGTCCTCCAGATGGATTATATCCAGATGGAACGTTGTCGAGGATTCAAATATGTCCTCGTAGTTGTATGTGCACTCTCCCGTTGGCCAGAAGCATATCCAGTCCCAGATTACACTGCTCCGACCACTGCCAAGCAGCTGGTTCGTGAATTCTTCCCCAGGTATGGTTTGCCCTGTATCGTATACTCAGATAACGGTCAGCCATTCTCGTCCGAGCTTCTGAAGCAGGTATCACTCCTGCTAGGCTATCAATGGAAGTTCCACTGTGTCCGACATCCCGAGGCAGCAGGTCTCGTGGAACGTCATAATCAGACTCTGAAAATTCGCCTTGCCAAGATCTGTAGAGAGAAAGGCGTCGACTGGATAGTAGCTTTACCAGTTGCACTCTTTTACATGAGAATGGTAGCACACTCTCGAACAGGGCTATCCCCGTACGAAGTGGTCTTTGGTAGGCCACCGAATATGTGGGGGACGCCTCTGCCTCGTAAAATCACTGATGTTGACTGTAACATGCTGACAGATTACCTTGCTTCCTTGATGTCTGCACTACAATCATGTCGTTCACAGGTTGCTGCAGCCTTTCCCGACAACACCGAGGTGAAGCCACATGAGGTTGTTCCGGGGGACCTGGTGTTCGTGAGGAACTTCGACAGGAGAAGTCCGCTGGAGCCCCGTTGGCAGGCGCCGAAGCTAGTACTATTGACTACAAGGACTGCGATTAAGGTGGAGGGCCGTAAGGGCTGGCTTCACTCGAGTCATGTTAAAAAATGCCATGGACTGCCGCCAGACTTAGACTCCCAGCCCTGCCCTCCTCCAGAGACTGACTCAAAACTCCCCCTGGTAGAGAAAACTTCTTCTCAGGAGTATAAATTAAAGTTGAGGTCTAGCAAGTCAGACAGTTTAATTGTTTAAGTCCTCCCCTAGGTGAATCGGTTAGACAAGTTTCTGACATGTATCCCCTAGACCCCAATAGAGAGAGAGATAGACAGAAACAGCTCAAGAAACGTGAATATTGTAAATCACTTCGTAGTCACTGTATTGTGACACTATTGATTATGATTTTTCTGAGTCTTATGATTATTGCTGCAAGTATACTGTTACATATATATTATCCTATTTTTAAGCGTGCACATTCTTCCTTAAATGTCACTGCCGAGCACACTTTCAGTGAACTGCCCCCGCATGAGTTATCTTACCGACTTGCGCTGCGCAACAATACATTCATTAGTATGTTACATCATTCCCATCAGACCAGCAATGCTACTAATTGTTGGATATGTGGCCGACTCCCTCCCTATCAGAAATACAAGGGAGTTCTGCCCCTCTTTCCGTACCCGTTCACACACAATGGTTCCTGTGGTGCATGGTTTAGTTTAATGAACTCTTTAGACTCCAATTCCGTAGTTTACCAGGGCAATTGGGTATGGGGAAATTTGAACACCGTTCTGCATAAAGTATGTTTCCCTGACAAGGAGGGTCTTCCCAAAAGGACAGGGACTGATCTAGAAAACGAAGTATATGGATTAGGTAACTTTACACTTAACCTCATGATTCTGAATGTTGAATCCGAAACCGAACCAGTCTTGCCCGCTATGTCCGTATTACCAGTCAAATGTGAATTATGTGTCAGAAAGAATGGTTCCGTACACCAGGGTCATAGTAGATGTACTACGGTGATCGAATTCAGTGATAAAGGCCAGTCTACATTTAAAGCTTCCCGCCATTCCTATTTCATTTGTGGTCATACCGCATATATACGCTTACCTCTTGATTGGGATGGCACCTGTTACATTGCATTCCTTCTGCCACCTGTTTTCCTAGCCCCTCCTGATTATCATAGGGACTCCCATCTAGTACACGTTAGACCCAAGAGAGATCTCCCGATTGTCGACTACACTGAAACGGCATGGGAACAGTATACAGACTTCAATAAAGGTTTCTTTCCCTACTTAGGTGCTGTCTTTAATAGTAAACTGATACGTAGATTACCCAGAACCCTCGAAGCAGTAGTGAATGAAACTACTTCCGCCCTAGGTAACTTAACGGAGGAGCAGTCTGCTATGCGGATTGTTGTTCTTCAAAATCGTCTTGTCCTTGACGTCATCCTGGCCGATAGGGGCGGAGCTTGTAGAGTCATCGGATCGAGCTGCTGTGTTTTCATTCCAGAAAACGCGCCATCAGTATATAGAGCCATAACCCGTCTTCACAAGATTGCAAGTCAGATACACCAGAATCCAGGCACCTGGACTTGGTCCGGTTGGTTCTGGAGCGTGTTATCAGCCTGGGGATGGAAAGTCCTATCCTTCCTAGGAATAGCCCTTCTCATAGTATTCAGTTGTTGCCTATGTCTACAATGTGGGCCAGCGATTTGCGGCTTGTGCGCCATGTCATGTATTCCTCATTCAAGTCCACGTTCAAAATCCCGTAAGAAGAAAGAAGAGCAAATGATGTTACATGAACAGATTGATAGATTAATGAGGATTGATATCTCATGAAGGGTCCGTAGGGGACAAGGAGGGAATGAGGTAATATGAATTTTTATGGTCAATTGTGTCCCCTAACGTAGACGCCAACGGCTCCATGTACGTGCTTCAAGTACATGTATGTTCCCTCCACTTCCAGCTATGAAGACGCAAATACATTTGCATCCAACGTTAACATGTCCTCTTTCAGATCCACCATGAATGGGTCGGATATTTAGTTCCTAAGTATGCCTTGCCACCGTCTTTACATGGTGCACTTTTACGTTTTCCTGGCTTTGGCGAGTTAGGCCCTGATTTCTGCCATCGAGCTTTTTCTGCCTTCTGCCTCTGGAAGCTGCAGCCTGGACCTGCATCTGTATCCCTGACCTTTGTCTTACTCCCTGCGCGGCTAGCGGTGCCTGGCTCGGCCTGCTTGCCTGCCAAGACTGTATTCAGCCTTCAAGTTATCTGCTCCGCTCCTCGAAAATACATTCCTGTCTAGTAGTTTAGGTAAACATCCTTCCCAGCTGCAGAGCAAAGGGCCCGGCCTTTCTGTCTCCGTGCAAGTAATTCATAGCTCCTGTTACCATGGTAGGCCCATGGCCCCTTTCTTTACACATAGACACGTAGTCGCATATGCACGCACTAGCAGTCAGTATAGAATAGCCTCTGCCCGAGAGACCTTTCCTTCTAGATAATACAGTTCCTCAAACACAAGATACTAGATATGATTTGGGATTAGGTTGTTCTGACACGCCAGACTTCTGTCTCCCTGTATAGCGCAAATGTCAAGTCCCCTTCACCCTCCAGTTCCACGTCATTCACACGTCATGCTGCTGCGCGCGCATCTCTGCCACATATTTCTGCTGACTCTGCAGGATTCTTCTATGGATCCACCCACCTGTGACACTTCTCTATGACGTTTCTAGCACACACCTCTGTGTACGCCCTCGTGCACGCCTTCTGTTACGCATGTGTGTTCTTATCTCGTTTCTCTCAGCTGTTACGCCTTCTGCATTCATCACCACTATATGCATTGACTATATATATGATATTCTGTTAATAAAGCATTGTACATGTCCATGTCTATCCCTTCCTGAACCCTCGTGGTGATGGAACATGATACCTGGTTCGAACCAATTCCTTTTTAAGGAATAAAACCCTTATAAACTCAGATGCCACGGACTTTGCCTCTCATTTTTGACTGAGTTATTCTTATTGAACTTTACCGCATAGAAATTAAGCATAGGTAATTTTAATTTACCACATAATTGGCGCCCGAACAGGGACCCCTCCCCCACCTTACGCGCCGGCGGTGCGTTGCAGGCCTGGTCCCCTGCCACAGCCGTGAAGGACAACTACGCGTACCGGCAGGATTTCCTGTATCTCCCTCAGACCAACGGAGGTGACTGAGGCTGCGATCGACACCCAGACGAGGTGGTGAGGAGTGCGGAGGATCCCGACCAGAGCCCAGCTGAGAGAGCAAGGTCCGAGGTGTTCAGAGGCCCACCAGTTCCGAAGTTCCGAAGTACCTACGTCAAGAATCGAGTCGAGTCCAGTCCGGTCCAGTCCAGTGTCGAGTTTCCGAGGCCTTCCGTTCCGTGCTTCCCGGTGAGTACCGTTGCTGGGGACGCATCTAGACAGGTGCATTAATTTGTGTCCGGTCAAGACGGGTTTGGGTACACAGACCCGGTCTGCACTGTTTAGCAGTGTATCTGTACTGTTTAGCAGTATATCCAGAGTTATTCTTATTGAACTTTACCGCATAGAAATTAAGCATAGGTAATTTTAATTTACCACAAACTCTTTGGATCATCTATTATGTTGTGCTGTGTTTTTAAAACCTTTAGTTTCAAAGGTAAAAAATTGCAGTTCTGATGAAGAAAAGAAAATGTGATTATTAGTTCCTGATCAATCTTTAAAAAAAATATTAATTAAGTACAGTTGAAATCTCTCTTTCTGTGCCCCTCAATCACCATCTAGCACCTTCCCTGATGCAAACACATGTTGTAGTACGAATGGTTATTTTTCCCCCCCACCACAATCCAGCACCTTACCTGAGACAAACACCTGTTGGGAATCATTGAAAGAATATCGACAGACAGAATATCGACCTACAGAAATATCGACCTACAGAATTATCGACGCTGGAATATCGAAGGCAAGTATATCAACACTCTATCTACAACATTGTAAGTACAAAAATATCGAGAAAAAAAAATGATGTTAAAAATATCGTAATTAAAAATATCGGGTTTTTTTCTGTAAAAAAAAAGTAAAATAAAGTAAATAATACTTATAAATAAAATTAACATATTTAAACATACTTAATAATGTTTAAAAGTAATAAATAATACATATGTTATAAAAAAACTTTAATTAAAAATATACATAAGATATATAATATATACTTACTTAATAATAATTTTTAATAATTATTTTAATTATAAATTATTAAAAATACTATAAATTACAAATACAAATACATCTACACACATAAAATAAAACATAAATACAAAAAAAAATTATATTTAATAAATTAAAATATTTAAATATACTTTCAATATTTTTAAAGTTAATTAAATACAACATTATCTAAAAAAATACAAAAAATATTAAATACATAAATAAATAAAACTATTATTTAAAGTCCACAAAACACTACAGTAATGAAAACATTGGATAGCGTAGAACATACAATTACTATTCCCACTACAGAAAATTCAACAGTAGGGAAAGCGTTAAATAGCGTAGGGGTAAACATTACTATTCCCACTCCAGAGAGTGCAACAGTAGGAAAAACGTTGGATAGCGTAGGGGTAAAAATTACTATTCCAACTCCAGAGAGTGCAACAATAGGGAAAGCGTTGCATAGCGTAAGGGTAGAAAATACTATTCCCACTCCAGAGAGTGCAAAAGTAGGGAAAGCATTGGATAGCGTAGGGGTACAAATTACAATTTCCACTCCAGAGAGTGCAACAGTATGGAAAGCGTTGGATAGCGGGTGGGTAAAAATTACTATTCCCACCCCAATGAGTGCAACAGTAAAGAAAGCATTGGATAAGGTAGGGGTAAAAATTACTATTCCCACTCCAGTGAGTGCAACAGTAGGGAAAGCGTTGGATAGCGTAGGGGTAAAATTACTATTCCCACTCCAGTGAGAGCAACAGTAGGGAAAGCGTTGGATACTGACTTCGATATTACTTACATCGATATAAAAAAAAATCGATATTACTTACCTTAGGGTCGATATTCTGTCCAACGATATTCTTGACCTCGATATTCTGTACCTTCGATATTAAAAACTCGATATTTCTGAAGGTCGATATAAAAAACTCGATATTTAGACTGTGCACCCCTGTTGGAGTAGGAATCATTAGTTTGTCACCCACCCCCACCCAGCACCTTCCCTTAGGCAAACACCTGTCGGAGTATGAATAGCAATTTTCTCCCAACAACATCTAGCACCTTCTGTGTGGAAAACACCTATCGGAGTAGAAATAGTTAGTTTGCCCCAACAACCATCCAGCACCTTCCCTGAGGCAAACACCTGTCGGAGTAGGAATACTTATTTTGCCCCCACCACCATCCTGCACTTTTCCTGAGGCAAACACCTGTCAGAGTAGGAATAGTAATTTTGCCCCACCACTATTTAGCACCTTCCCTGTGGCAAAAACCTGTCAGAGTAGGAATAGTAATGTTGCCCCCCACCACCATCCAGCACCTACTCTGAGGCAAACACCTGTTGGAGTAGGAACGGTAATTTTGCCCCCCACCAATATCCGGCACCTTACCTGAGGCAAACACTTGTTGGAGTGGGAATCGTTAAGTCAAGTAAGCTATATTCGATTTTTGCATTGAAAAACCAAAAACGTGTAAAGTTAAAAATATAAATACAATACATAGTTAAAATTAATTACAAAGTATTCAATTATACAGGCTTTGGGTAAGAAAGGCCATTAATACAGAACCGACCAGTTTCCTTTTACGCATTTTCATGTACAAATAGCTTTTTTGCCTTTAATTACGCATTTTTAAAATGATGCAATTGACTTAAAAAACATTCATTTTCTAAAAATTGCAGTGCTAGAAATGCTGGTCAGCATTGTCTGAGACCCCACAATCTTAAAATAGGTAAGAGCCACCTCCTTTTTTTTGTGATATAAAATTTGCTAAATAAAACTACGTGCATTGATGATTGCTGAGACATTTCGTCACACGTACAGTTACTCATTTTTTGTAGGGAAACTTACCAATCGATGGAAGATAACAAGTCTAAAGCGGGTCAGTACAAATCTCTCGTACCCACTCAATATAATAATTAGATAAGGCTGGATACCAAGGGTGCTTAAAATCATTTGTTTGGATTGTACCGATGGTCGTGATGCCTCAACAGCAGTCTATTTGCCGCCAATTTCGCCATACAATGTCTTTTAAAAGCCCTTCTGGAGACAGATCCCATGGAAACTGTGTAATCAAAGAATTCAGGGCGGCCCAGATCATCCATACCTGTTTTCAACCTTCTGGATGGCTTTTACATTGCAATAACTACATACGCGGGAACCATATATGGCTTTGCTGACACATTTTTCTTGATAAATGTGCAGCAAATCAACAGGGGGTCTTCCTCATTTCTTGGCAAAGTTAACTAGAGCTGCCATGGCTTTCATGAATAGTAGTATCCTAATCTTGACAGCATGGGACCATGACCCCTTCTAGTTGAATACTATACCTAAGTAGGGGTATGTGTTAGTAGTGTCCACCTTTTTGCTGTCAATAAACATATCCATACATTTGGCACTGCCTTTCCCACACTTCATTATGTAGGTTTTGGTGGTCTTCACTCTGAAACTCAGTTTTTCATATACTCAGTACAGTTAGTGAATATCCTTTAGAGTCCCAATTGCGTTTGGGCCATCAGCACTGCATCATCTGCATAATGAAGGGCAGGTAGAGGGCGAGTGTTTCATTGTGGCAGACCCTGGCACTTCTTCTCTACCATTGCTTGTTACAGACCATTGGTGTAGAGTGTGAATAGAAATGGTGCCAGGACACAGCCCTGTCTAACCCCCCTCTCCACGTTGAATGATGCATTCCCCCTTGGCTCTGTACCGAACCCTCCCTTTTGTGTTACTGTAAAGCTGCTTCAGAAACTGTATTAGTGGAGTTCCACACCCATGTCGGCTAAAAAAATCCACAATTTAACATGGACTATGCAATCGAAGGCTACCGTAAGGTCTACGAAACTCAGGTATAATCTTCCCTTTTTTTTACAGCTTATACTTTCGCAGTAAGATGTTTTGTTATCATCCAACCAGTCCTGGAGCCGGTTGAGCACAATCCACCCTGCCACCTTAACCAAAGAATCTAACAGTAATATTGAATGGTAGCATGCTGGATTCTGTTGGTTACCTTTTTTAAATATTGGGACCACAATAGATTCTGACCAGGTCTTTATAAAACCCCGTTGAACAGCAGGCAGCTAGTACCTGTGTTATGAGTGGGCCCCATATATCTAAGTTTGATTTAAAAAGATCTATTGGTACACCATCTGGGCCAGGTACCTTTCCTCCTTTGCTAGCCTTGATTGCACCTTTTAGGGTAAAAGCCAAGGCTATAAGGTATGTTAACGGGGTTGTTGTTCCCTGCAGCATTAGTGGGAAGTCCGTGCCACACACCACCCATTCCTGTTTATTCATATTTGAGAAATAGTCCACCTATTGCCCTTCAGCTATAGGGATCTCTATGGTTGGGGTATCTTAGGCTGTAAGGAAAGGGGCCTTAACGGCATGCCAGAATGTTGTACTGTCTCTATTCAGGTTAGCTTTGTGTAGATTGGCCCAAGTCTTGTCTTTTGATTCGCTTTTGTGAAATTTCAGGGCCTGATTGTATTCCCTACTGCACTCCGTTATTTCATTACTGTTCCTTAATGGCTTCTGTAAAGCGTGCTTTAGTTTTGTATAGGCTTTCGTGCATCTAGAGTCAAACCACCATCTATTGTTTGCGTGTACTTTTTTTAACTCCACCCTTAGATCATTCCTTATTTCGCCTGTAAACTGTGCATAGGATTCAAGGATATCAGCATGAGGCATTGTCTCATCTAAACAGGTTAACAAGGAATTATATCAATTTGACACAATTTCCATGGTAATCTCAAACGGTTCTACATTGTCCCACATTAGGGAATAGCCATTTATTTTGTCTACTGCTAGATTCTGGGCCACGTTTACTGATTTACAATGAGATTTCTGCACTTTTTTAGAGAGGGATAAAATCATGTTCAAAGGGAAATGGTTGCTCAAGGTGTTCTTGTGTGTTCTATAACCTTTGAGTCTTGACGAGTATCTATTGGGTAGGATTATATAATCTATAATTGTGTTCGTACCTCTCCCATTAAATGTCTGACTAAAAGGGATTGGTGGGGAACATACCTTTTATTTAAAACCTAAATCAAATGTAAATAAAATCTCATTTAAAGTGTCCCTATATATTGAGTGAGGAAATTGAGGGTAAATATTGTTATCGTCCTCCGATAATCCACAATTTCCATCACCAATTATTGCGCCCAGTGCAGTTTTAAAATCCCCACCCCATACGAAGAGAACATCTTCTACGTTTTGGTTATGTAACTTATCCCAGTCATTCATTAATTTTTTCAAGATTTCCACCACCTGATCCTTCGGGCGTTATTATAAAAATGTATCAATATAATACAGTGTTGTCTGTGTACATAGTCATAATTTGATAATAGATCTCTGATGTCGTCAAGAATATTGTATGTACATTCACTTTATTTGAAACAAATATGCTAAGACCCCCCTTAGACCTCCCATGTACGGACGACACTCAGGTAGTGAGAAAGGTCTTAAAACCATAAATATGAGTTGCATTCACCACCCATATTTCTTGGAAACAAAGTATATTAAATTTCCCAAAAACTCATGCCAAAGGGGGTTTTTCAGGTTTTGTGGTTGTCGGAGATACCTCATGTCTCAAACCTATGTCTCGGATAGATCTTACACCCTAACTATGGGGAGGAGAGGGGTATCAGATCTTATGAGAATGTTCTCCACAGGAATATATCCACGATCCGTGCATATACCCATATCTGTGTTGGATTCCCACTTACAGTTGGAGCCAATGGCATCTGGGGATATTTGTAAGTTGTCTATTGTTCTTGATGTTTTACATGTGGCTAATGTATTTAGTCAGTCTACTTCATCTAATGCAAGGAGAGGGTCAAACAATTGTTTCTAACCCTGGGCGAAGCCCTACGCTACGCGTGTGTAGTTTGCCAAGTTTGCGCAACTTCGCACTACGCGAGCTGCACGTACCACAGTGCGAACACACGTAGTGCAGCGTAGCGTAGTGCAGCGGTCATTTTTTGCTTGTTTGCGGTGCTCAACGCCATGTTCGTGAACGCGAGCAAGCAAAATGACATCCCGGCGAGATTCTAAACGCGGGGAGGTCAGGTTTCTCATTGCGAGTGGTTGCGCAGGCTCGCAACCGCTCGCAATGAGAAACTACCAGTTCGCGTTGAGAAAGCTGCCACTTGAGTAAAAATCTACTTGAGTAGCATAAAACTACAGCTCGCACTGTGCAATATGCCGTTTTCAATGATTGCACAGTGCCGGATGCTTGTTTGCACTGTGCAATCATTGAAAACGCATCTTGCACAGTGCGAACTTGCTACTACGCAGCACGCGTAGTGCTACGTGAAGTTCGCGTAGTGCGAAGTGCAGTTCGCGTAGCTTCGCGTAGCGCTACTTCGCGAACTACCCCCACCCTTAGTTTTTTCACCACGACATTGAATATGTACTGGTTGCTTTCATATTCTTCCCTCCTATTAGTTCCCAAACCAAAATTAGAAGGTGACTGAAGCCCAAGGGTAATACGTTAATGCCGTGGGTTGTTATAGAATTATTACCTGCTCTCCAGAAGATGTTTTCCACTAGTTGAGGTGTCTTGAATATTAATAACACAAAGTCCCCTGCTAATATATTACAGTCTCTACCTAGCAAACTGACTCTTCCTGCCATCTTAAACTCCATAAAGATTTCTTCCATTAACCCTGTCTTAGTGTGCAATCAATGCAGGGACTTATTTCTCAGCGAATCCCAGGATTCACTTTCCTGCGCCCTCAATCTTGTTACGTTTGCAAGAATAACTGTGTATGGGGTGACGTCTGGTGGTAGATCCAGATAGTTCAAATCAGATGACACTGTGGTAGAGGGTAATGTCACATTGGAGTACTCGTTCTTTGACTGATTGGAGCTGCTCGCTCGTGTTTTAGTACCATATTACTGCCCCTGTCTATCTTTGTGTTAGATTGGTTTTGAACCAGGAAGGTCTTGATTGAATCTACTATGGTCCCTGATGCTGTCTGTGTATGAAACATATGGGTTTGTTAAGTAGGAATAGTAATATTGCCCCCACCAGCATCCAGCACCTTCCCTTAGGCAAACACTTGTCAAAGTAGGAATAGTAATTTTGCCACTTACCACCATCCAGCACCTTTCCTGATGCAATCACCTGTTGAGAAAGGAATAGCAATTTTTCCTCCCACCACCACCCTCCACCTTCCATGAGACTAACACCTTTCGGAGTAGGAATAGCAGTTTCAGCCCCCACCACTATTCCGCACCATCCATGAGGTAAACTGTTGTCTGGTTTGGATCAGTAATTTTGCTTGACTTGCCTTTCCAGCATCTTCCCTGAGGTACATTTTGAGCACTACACTTCTAAATGACATTCCCCAGAATACTACTATTAGTAACTCTAAAAGCCACCGCAATAATTTAGTTTATGTGTTTTTGTCTTTAAATAATTGAAAAACATTTTTTAACATCAATCAATTTCTATAACATGCACTTAATTTTTGAGTGTCCTGTGGAAAGTCTGTACAATTCAAAAAAATATATTATTACAAAATGTTTATGGGTTTTATTGTAATATCTGTAGGTGTGTTCGTTACAACTGCTTTTCTTGATCTGTAGGTGGCATTGTTCAAAAGCAATCTGTCTTTTTTTCTCCATTCTCTGATCCGTGTGGACACCACGGAAGTCAGTGATCGAGTGAGCACAAAATGGTGGTGGCTCAATTTATACAATTTTGTGTGGTGAATGGTAATTTAAAACAAAATATGATCTCAATTGCATTTGTAATCATGAACCTAGTTCTGACAAAAACTATATTAATACGTAACGTTTACAAATACCTTTTTTTTTCTTTCACGGTTAGTACGGAAGCCAATTCGAGAGTTCTCTGAATACAGACATTTATTAAAAATAGAGAAAGGACACCTGTAAAATAGTTTTTGTAATGCATCTGCTTCTTTTTCAATCAGCGTTATGTTGATTGCGTTTTCTTAAGTTCAAGAAAATTTTATTGAGGATAAGCAGGGTGTCACTACAAAATACAAAAACAAGTCAAGAGTAAAAACATTAACAATCAAGTGAATCGTATGTCAAAAAGCAAGTAAAAGAAACAATACTAAAAGAAAATCGGGTTTGAAAGCTAAGCAAAAAGTATACAATGGTTGTCGATATAAAGCAATGCAATAATAAGGAGATAAAATAGAGTAATGAAGAAAAGAGGAACAGTTAGGGTATTTAAGGGGGTTTGGGGACTTCTTGTTGAGCAGGCAGCAAATGAAAGGAACGTTTGGCACAAACATCAGCGTGATTGGGAGCCATAAGTCCATGCGTTTCGTCGTCATATGGAGAGGAAAAACAAAAGCAGTATCCAGTCTGTGATTGTGGCACACGCCATACCACCACGCCCTAAATGAGAGATTTGAAAAATCTTTCCAATTGGCTGAAATCTGTTGAAATGCAATGGCCAGCAACGAGTCATCAATTCGAACATTGAGGGAGACATGCTCCCAGCAAGAGGAAAGACTACCTAGGAAAATGTGAGTATAAGAAAAAGAGATGTGAGTGTGAAAAATGGTATTGATTTGGGTCCAAACTTGAACCCAGAAATTGTGAACAGGTTTACATGAGAATAGCATGTGAAATAAAGTAGCGTGTGGGGAAGAGCAGGACCAACATAGGTCTGGGGTTGTAGAAAAGCTCTTACTAGGGTCAGATGGTGTAAGGACAAGCCTGTTGTAAATAATAAACAGGGATTGTGTCAAATTTGCTGCAATGGAAGACTTATGAATTTTAGTCCAAATCTTGGTCCATAAAGCCGTCGACCAAGATGTGGCAAAGTTGCATTCCCAATGTTCTTCCACTTTAGTCTTAGGCCTAGTAGACGGTGTGTGATGATGGTATTTGTAAATGACAGAAGCTTTAGATGTGCTGTGCAGGAAAGAACGGAGGTAGGGAGTGTGGGAGGAGCACAGGATTGCGAGAGTCGAGTATAAGTGAATAGTACTGCCTCTTTAAGCGACAGATATTTTCGAGCGAAAGAGTCAGGCAAAGGAAAAGATTGGCAAAGTGTCGGAAGGGTAGGAATGTAGAGTTGGAGAGTAATTGAGATACCCATATCAACCTTCGTTGCCTCCATGAATGCCAGTAAAAGGGTTTATTGTTGATTAAAATATGTAGGTTGTGCCAAATGGTAGAGCGAAGAAAGTCGGCTACCGTAGTGATAGGGGGCGGTGTGGAGGATAAAAGTAATTTGATGGTGAATTTGTGCAAAGGAGAAGCTATTGAGGGTGGTTTGTGGGAAAAAGATAAGTACTCAGCAAAAGAAAATGGGGAAAGCGAAGACCGCTCAATGGTGACCCAAAGAGGGTAGGGATCAACAGAGTCTTGTAACCAGGAAGAGGCTTGTAGCAAAAGAAATGCTTTCTGATAAGCCGGGAAATCCGGACAATTTACTCCACCGTCCTGTTTTGGACGGATTTGTCTACTGAGAGACATCCGAGGTTTCTTACCATTCCAAAGAAAGAAGGTTAAAAGTGAGTTAATTTTCCTGAAAAATTTCGAGGGAATGGGCACTGGGATGTTAGAGATTGTGTAAAGAATTATAGGGGAGAACATCATCTTGATGGTGTCGATGCGACCCCACCAGGAGAGATAGAGAGGATGCTATCTGGATGTTAAATCCGATCATTTCCGGATGCATTTGTTCAGGCATAAGGAAACTGTATCTGGAATTGAGGGAGTAATGTGCAGTCCCAAGTATTTAATGTGTGAAGAACTCCAAGTGAAGTTGGAAGCACTAAAATCAGGTTTGAAAGTAAACTTTGTGAAGGGCAAAATTTCACATTTGTCGTTATTTAGTTTATATCCAGAGATTAGGGAGTATTCATGGACTACATTGAGAAAAGCAGGTATAGATTCGGAGGGATTGGATATAAAAAGTAAAATATCATCAGCATAAGCGGCCAGTTTGATATGAGACTGCGAGCTTTGAAAACCATGGATATTAGGATGCTGACAAAGTTTGGAGAGGAAAGGCTCCAAAGCTAAATTAAAAAGGAACGGGGACAAAGGACACCCTTGATGGACACCTCTTCCCAAGTCAAAAAAGGAAGAAACTAAGCCATTATCACAAACAGCTGCACGTGGATTGGAGTAGAGGAGGGAAAACAAAGAGATACATTTAGGGCCAAAACCAAACCATTTAAGGGCCGCAAAGAGATAAGTCCATTTGACCCTATCAAACATTTTCTCCGCGTCCAATGCAATCGCTGCAAGAGAGCATTGTAAGCGCGAGGACTTCGATAGGACATTGAATACATGTCTGGTGTTATCAGTAATAAAGCATCCTTTAACAAAACCAGATTGTTCTGCCCCCAATAAATCAGGTAGCAGAAGGTCTAATCTCGCTGCAAGTGACTTGGGAAAAATCTTATAGTCAATGTTGACTAGAGAAATGGGCCTGTAATTTTTGCAATGTTTAGCATCTTTCCCCTCCTTAGGAATGAGACATATGTGGGCGTCAGAAAAGGAACTGGAGGATCTACCCTAAGTGAGGAATGTGCCTAAAAGGAAGTGTAGTTTTGGTATCAGAAGTTTGGAGAAGTGTAGATAGAATTCAACTGTGAAACCGTCTGGTCCGGGGGCCTTATCTTTTTTAAGGTGTTGAAGTGGGGCGAATAACTCTTGTTGGGATATATCTGATTCAAGGGAGGTGAGATCAAGGGGAAAATGTTGGGGTTTGTGAATACTAGAAAAGAAATGGGATAAGGATTGGGGTGAAGGCTGAGTGTCAGAAGAGTAAAAAAGGGAAAATGTAGTTAAAATGTCAACATCTTTGTGTTTAAGAACAGAGTTAGTATCATAAATAGACTCAATATTCAACTTATTATGTTTAACTTTCAGATAGTTAGCCAAAATCTTCCCAGCTTTATTCTTGCCCTCATAAATTTTGCACTCGACTTCAATAGATATAGGGAGGCATCGTCGGTAGATTTTTTGTTAAATTGCATCTTAGCATCAACAAGGGCCGTCAAACTGTCTTGAGAATGCAACGTATAATAAATATGCTCCAATCTCTTGATCTTCTGAAGAAGATCGCTCGTGAATTTTCGGGCATTCTTCCGTTTTGTGGCCACATAACCAATTACAAAGTCTCTTGCTGAGGCTATGAAAGCATTCCAGATGGTATGCTTGGGTATAAAGGGACTGTCATTATTCTCAAAAAATTCGGTGAAAAAGTCAGTGAAAGAGTCTGTAAACTTAGGGTCCAGTAAAAGAGTATTGTTGAAACGCCACCTCCTAGGACCATCCGCCCTAGGGAGAATATCAATATGAATAAGAACAGGAGCGTGATCTGACAGTAAAATGGGACCAATTTCAGCACTAGTGAGAGTCTAGGCAATGTGGTGGGAAACAGAAATGTAATCAATCCTCGACTGAGAGTGATGGGAAGGGGAGTAAAAGGTGAATTATTTTGCCGTCGAATTACAGATGCGCCAAGCAACAATGAGTTTATGTTGCGAAATTGCCTGAACAAAAAGTTTATGAGATCTGTTTGGAATAAATGAAACTTTGGAATTTCTATCAAGAAAAGGGTCGAATGGCAGATTGCAGTCTCCTGCCAAAATAAAATTGTCATCCACAAATTTGGTAATGTGGATGGAGAACTGATGCCAGAAGGTATGATCACCACCAGTGGGGGCATAGATGTTAAGAAGAGAGATTGGAACACCTTTTACAGACAGTTTGACATGATCCCATTGACCTTCAGTATCAGATTCTTGTACTAGGACAGTATAAGAAAGGGACTTGCGACACAAAGTAGCGACCCCATTACTTTTAACTTCTCCAGGTGAATAGAAGTCTTCGCCCACCCAGCCCCTCTTGAGTTTGGCTGATTCTATTTCTGAAAGATGGGTTTCTTGCAGGAAGGCAAAATCAATATTCAGCGTAGCTAGATGAGATAAGATTATTTGTCTCTTAATAGGAGAGTTAACACCGTTAACGTTCCATGTAACAATTTTTAACGACATACAATGCAATACCAACAATGATGAACAAATCAAATGAATTCAAAAGAAAAACCCGTAAGATGAAGACATATAACAGATGAGAAATCATGAAAGAGAAAAAGGTGGAGAAACAATAACGTTTCACTAAAACGTAATGCAATAAACAGAAAAGTAGGGAAATGGAGAGAAGAAGAGGAAAGAGAAGTAAGAGAAAAGAAGTCAATGGTGAGAAATAAAAACCTGGGAAGTAGCTAATGAGAAGAAAAACGTGAAAGAGAGACAAGAAGAAATAAAGAAAAGAAGGAAGAAAAAATGACACCGAAAGGGAGGAACATACCTACAAACTGGGATAAGCGAATAAGGAGGATCAGGAACAAAACTGGGAACGGAGGGAGGGACAGGTGGAACCACATCGAACAGGCGTGACCTCCAAGGTCAGCGAAACACACAACCAGGGGAACCCACGAAACAGGGTGGTAAATTTGCTGAAAACATGAAGAAAGAAATGCGTTAAAATACCAAACAGTAAACAGAAGAGAAATCAACAGAATCTGAGCCAATTACAACATCAGAAAATAACAATAAAGTCTACAATAATATCATAATAAATACAACAATGGAAGAGATAAGCGCCAAGCAAGGAAAAAACATGGGAGAAGAGAGCAGCAGAAGAGAAAAGTAGGAACAGAAGATTCAAGGAGGAGAAGAGGAAGAGGACTCAGAAAAATCCATATCAGTCATTCTGCAGGAATTCAGGAAGCTGGGAAGGCCAACTGGATCATCGTAGGTTGTCGTTTTGTTGTTATATGTGACCTTAAACAGACAAGGATGAAAGAGACCATATCTGGCCCCGATGGAACGAAGATCAGGTCTCATGTCCAGAAAGGCCTTGCGTCGAGTTGCTGTGCCTTTTGCGTAGTCCTGCGCAAAAAATAAGGAAGAACGAGACCAAGTGAGCCGAGGAGAGGCTCTGGCTGCTGAAAGGACCTTCAGGAGGTCAGTGTACTCTAAAAAATACACAATGACTCCTCTCGGCCTTGAAGTAGATGAAGAAGGTGACGGAACCCTACCAAGTCTGTGCACACATTGGATATTAAGCAAAGTACCCTCTGGCAAGTGCAAAAGCTTTGGTAGGAAAGATCTGAAAAAGGTGATAGGGTTGTTCCCCTCACAACCTTCCACAAGACCGTAGATACGTAGATTATTGCGTCGATTTCGGTTTCAAGTTCCTCCACCTGTCGCTGAAGGGACAAGACTTGCGAAGATAAGTGCGAAGTTTTGGAGGAAGATTCTTGAAGTGAGGAAACACTCTGCTCCACTGAAGTAACCCTTGCCTCCATTTACGACCAGTTGTCTGTGAGCAGTTGTAATTTAGCGTTGGTATCCTCCATGAACGGGTGAAGAGCTCTAATCTCCTCTAATAAGAGTTCCACAAAGACAGAGGATAATGGCTTAGGCGGAGAGGGAGGGTCTTTTTTTTAATCATTTTGAAGTAGCTTTCCCTGAAACCGCTGCAGAGGATTCCATTGTGGGATGTACGTCCTGAACAGGTGGCAGTTGAGAAGCTTCAAACTTAGCAAACTCTGTAAATAGCTTAGAATTTTTAAGCAAAATGCGCTTCAAAGTGGAAGAAACCAAGTGCTGCTTGTTTCTACCCATGCAAAAATAAAGAACAGTGAAGCGCGAAAAAACAGAGGTCTAGAAGGCAAGTTGAAGCAATGTTGAATTGGCAGTTCGTGAGGCGTAGGAAAAAGCAATAAAGCCCACAAAAACGTTGCAAAATATTGGCAGGTAAAAAAAAAAAAGAGTTGAGACATATTAAAATGCCATCCACAGGAGCCGTGTAGCATAATTCAAAAGCAATTAATGGGATAAAAATGAGAAAAGAGGAAAAAACTGTGGAGATACCTAAAATGGCCGCCAGACATCTGTGAAAGGAATGCTTTATCCATTAATGTGCAAAATCTGTTATGATGAACGGAATGCCCACAAAAGAATGTCCAGAGGAGAAGAGTCATGAAGAGGGCATAGTAAATACCTTATTTGTAGGATTAGGCATCATACTGAGGGAAGGAGCCATAAATCTCGGCACCTCGCCGTGAAAACAAAATGGCGGTTGCGGCCGTTGGAGAGCCGCGACCGGACTTGCTCTGCAGGAAACAAGGTGAAAAGAGCCTCAGCGGTAACGAGATATAACTTGTTGCATGCTCGGCACCTTCCGATATCCGTATCTGGTGCCGAAGGAGGTAAGGCTCACCGTGAGATGCGGGTTCCAACGGCTAAGACGGAGCGCTCACTCAGAAGCCGCCATGCTCCTCGGGTGCCAAGCCACGCCCCCTTGATTGCGTTTTCTAACCTTCTTAAGTACAATTAATGTATATTCTTACATTTGTTTTGATATTGCTATGTGTTAGACTAGGCATCTTTTGGCAGTGTTTCCCCTGACATTTTGCTTACTGACCTCCCGGTTTTGACCTTGTTGTTGCTGGTGTGATGATTCTGTGCACTTTCCTCACTGCTGTCCAGTGGTAAAGTGCAAGTGCTCCTGTGTGAAATGTGTCATGGATTGGTGTTTCCATGATTGGCTTATTTGATTTATGTATCAGTCTCTAGTAAAGTGCACTGCAAGTGCCAGGGACTATAAATCAAATGCTGTTGGTGGGCTGCAGCACTGGATTGTGCCACCCACACAAACAACTCGTAAAGTGTAACTTTGGCCTGCCATTGCAGAGCCTGTGCGCAGTCTGGGGCTGCCATGTCGACTTGGCAAGTGCACACACTTGCAAGTCCCTAAACCTTCCCTTTTCTACATGTTTATCGCCCCTAAGGTAGGCCCAAGGTACCCCCATGGGCAGGGTGCATTGTATGGTAGGACATGCTGTGGTGTGTGTGGCATGTCCTGATAGTGAATTGCAGCCTACTTCGTTTTTCACTATTGCCAAGCTGTCACGATTCTCGTCGCCTCAGGATCAGGGTGATGCTGAAAGGGGTCCACCTCCTGATTTCCCCACACTCTGACTGTACAGAAAACACAGAGCGTAGAGGTAATCAAGCGAGGGATAAATCAGGGAAGGTAAGGAAAGGGACTGGAACGGATGGGACAGCTGAAATGACAAGAAAAGAGAATTATCACAACAGTTCTAACTACTCTCATTCAATTCTCGCTATTGAAACAATACATACCAATAAATCAGGAGGGGACCGCTGTCTCTCTATACCATAGATACTTCTCTATAGACCAGTGCCACCTGCAAGAAAACCACTGATTACCAATAATTCGAACACACATCAGTATACATCAATGATGGTCTCATACCACACACATACCCATCTTAATCTTCCCTTTGATTGATAAAAGTTCTCTCCAGTAACCCAGCAAAGTAATATGTAGAAAGGGAAACTTCAGTCCCGAAACAATAAAGGGAAATGGCTTCTAGATAGTCTTGCAAACGGACCAAGTTCCTTATGAACAAAAATGTAGCACACGAAAAAGTATTCCTAGTTGGGCCCAACTATATAGGGAACACTAACAAAAAGAGAAACGAACAAAAAGATTCCTCCGTAGAGGCCTACCAGTTCGTAACCGATAGAGACACCAGTCAGGGTTCTTTGGTTGATAATCCTCCAATGGCCGTTCTTCCTCGCGATGATTGCTCGTGGAAAGAAACAAACCCTAACCAGTTTCTTCTGTTCAAATCCCCAGGTACTCAATCCAATCGGTTCCTGGAAACAAAGATCCAACCACGATACACCTTCCCTCGCGGCAGCCGCACGCGAACGGGTAAGGCAGGACAAGGAAACGCCCTCCGTAGTCCTCGCTCACAAAACCAAGTTCTTTGCCGCTCCTCGATACCTTTTCCGCGGCAGCCGCTCGCGGAAAGATAACGGCAAACTCCAAATGTTCCAAAGTCTTTGAATCCTGGATAGTAGTTCCCAAACGTAGAACTCGACACCAACACTCACAGGTTCAAAAGAGTAATCACTTACGAAGCCCCCTAGTGGACATCCTGAATATATAGAATCAGTTCTCCACCCATTTAGCATTATGGGAGTTGTAGTTCTGTAGGCGCAAATACGCAAATCCTGACAAAAGCTACCTTTTTTCCATAGGCCAGAGAGGGCAGTTTGATCATTACATCCTATGATCCTAACTGACTCAGGCAACATGGTGGAAACACAAGATTAGTATGCCTGAACTCAGGATGATAAAATACATCTTTTAGTGAAGTTGGTTTTAACATTCTGTGTTTGAAAATACCACTTTTTAGAAAGTCTGTATTTTCTGACCTAACCATCCAGCCCACCTCCGCTAAAGTGTGTATTAGCTGTCTGTTTTTTGATTGACAGGGGCTGGGGGAGACTCCAGGAGACAGGATGAGTCAGCCGGGCTCAATAGGCTCATCTATACATAGATGGGTGGGAAAAGTAGCAGCTAGGTCTGAATAGGGCTGTGCTCACCTTTCACAATGCTGGCTCCACCTCCTTTGGTGCGTCTGAGGACCCTGCCTCACACTGACAAAGGAAGAAGGTGCACCCTGCAGAATGCACCCCAAACAGGTTTGAACTAGGTACAGGCACCTCTGCTTTCAGGGGACAAAGAGATTGCTGGTATAAATATTGGGGCCCAAACCCCAAGACTTTAGAACTCAGTGGAATTAAGGAACCTGCCAAGAAGGAGAGCTGGAAGAGCTGCCAAGAGGGGAACTGTCCCTTTGCTGTGTTGTTGCTTTGTTGGGTTGGCCTGCAGCTGCTGCTTCTGCTTTGGGCAGTGAAAGGACTGGACTGAACTTTCTCTACTTGTGCTGAGTACCTCCAAGGGCTTGAGGTAGAGCTTGCCCCCTGTTCAAGAAGTCTCAGTAACAGCAAAGCCTTCAAGCCTGTCGCCGCTGCAACACCGTGTCCTGAAGGCCCTGCAGAGAGCACCGCCGCAACACTGCACCGTGACCATGGTTTCACCGACGACGCCTGCTGACGCCACCACCGAGCCGCTGCTTGCACCACGACCTGTGGGCACCACACTCCACACCACCTCACTTCACGATGATGCCGTGGTATCCCCAATGACGCTGCTCCACGCCGGACTCGAAGCCGCTGCTTGTACCGTGGTTCGAGGGCACCGCTTATAACGTTACAGGACGCACCACTCTCAACCCGCACCACAGCCTTGGCCTACCGACGCCAGTACCATCGACTCCAGTAGTCATCCGATGACAGTGCTTCAGCGACAGCGATGCTGCTGCTGCATCGTAACCTGCCAGCATCATGACGAGCACTGCCTTCATCTCACACAGCGACCCTGGTCTCACGATGACCCCATCTGATGCCGCCACTAAGCCGCTGTTTGCACCGCGACCTTAGAGCACCGGACAGCTACACTTTGCACTGCAGCACCCGACGCCTGCCGAAGCCAGTGCTCCTGATTCCATCAGAGAGGAGATCAACCTGCAATGGGCGTTACAATGAGAGGTCATCGATGACCTGCATCTCTGAAAGGTACTGTTGGCGGGTCTTCCCGACACCGCAGCTGACCCACGATGCCGCGGTCAGCCAGAACTGTTTGGATTTGTTTTTTCACAACGCCGTAAAAGCCCGGACGGAGCTATCAACATCAAGGAACTGTGTTTTCAACGCACCTTGCAATTTAAAGACATCTTGCAACGCAACTAATTTTAAAGTACTGTACTGTGGAATTTTATTGTATTTGGTCTTGTTCAAGTATATAAAAATATTGGAAATTTTTCTAAACTGGTGTGGTGTCCGTTTGTAGTGCTTACACTGTATTACTGTTGGTTAAGTGCAAATGCTTTACACACTGCCTCTGAGATAAGCCTGACTGCTTGTGCCAAGCTACCAAGGGGGGTGAGCAGGGGTTATCTTAGGAGTGTAACTCCCTTATCCTGACTAGAGGGGTGGTTTCTGCCTGACTTTGGTGCAAACCTTAGCCAACCAGAAATACCTTTTCTAACACTATGTCAAAGTGAAGTGTTGTAGTTTTTTAAAACTTTTTGGGAGAAGGTGGTAAACACTATTTTTATGTTTAGTATAATTGCGTTGGAATGATATGCGTTGTAATAGCATACGTTGTAATGGTATGCGTTGTAGTAGCAGTTGTAATGTAACTCCATGGGACTGCGTTGTAATGGTATTTGATGTAAAATCATGCGTTGCAGTGGTATTTATTTTGTATTGCCCATGTTGTAAAAGCATGCATTGTAATGGTATGCCTTGAAACATCGTACAACTGTAATATAATATCTTGCATTAACTCTTCTACTGGAACTTCGCAGTAGGTACTGTGAATTGATAAGATAATCAAGAGTGTAGCAATCTCTACAATTAGAAAAATAGCACTTTTATTTATGAGGGTTTAAGATGCTTAAATATTAGCTATGCAGCAAAGCAATCCAGCAAATCAGCATTTTCTGGGCTTACATTTCACAGAATTAAGTTAAACATCCTCAGAATTAGTTTTAACACATTTCTACCAAAAACAAAATTTGCAAATAAAAGTTTTACTGGTGAATTTCGTTGTAAAAGTGTTTTTTCAGGAAACTATTTACCAGAGGTATTTATAATTGTAGTTTATATATTTGTCTTTAAAGTTGCTCCAAAGAACTGTCCCCAAATATTTAGCAGTACAAAAAATGCAAACATCCTGACGTACATCCTAGCACATCAAATGGGTGTCGAAGGTACCTAATTCAAAGCATACCTGATAATCCCCTCACGATCCAAACTCATTATGGCGAAGTCTGTAGCATCCCTCGATGCTGTATGGCAGTCATCTTAAAAGTATAGACAGAGTCCCTAGTAGTGCTATTGGTAGACATGGACATCAACAACTGCCAGTATGCAAGGAATACCCACTTATACCTAAGAGTCAAATCTGACCATGCCTTCCCTTAGCTCAAGAAATGCCTTGGAAGCACATGAGCATGGCTATTCGGGCCTACCTCAAGCGGAATCTGTTTAAAACCAACATTGCACTTGTTTGGCTTCACTTACTCCTTTTCGGAATTGAAACAGTTCCTACCAGAAAAAGCATTCAGACCACCCATATGATGTCTGTTCCAGTCTCTTCTTGATGCAGGCAATGTCCTGTTCAGCGGCATTTCTGAAAAACATTTAAACTTCTTGGAGAATATCCCTGATGCTGCAGCATATCTCATAAAAGGTCTTTTAGTGTTTGACAGCACTTAAAAAATTCAAATAACTGCTGCTGTTTTCATGCTCTGGTGCATCATGTTTAAAATATGCCTCAACATCTTTGAAGCAGTCAGTCACAGCCGTCTGCAGGGCTCCACATTGCTCACAGCAAGATTACTGCCAGACTAGAGATCAGGAAATACAGAAAGGAAAAGACTTGATTCCAAGCATTATCCTACTACTCTCTAATTGTATGCAATTATAATTTAACACATTTATTTACAAGCTACACAAAGAGCAGCGCCTACACCTTTAGCTCTTTCCCTTACTGTCCTCTCCCTGAACTTCCACCTGCTCTTCACCCTTAACCTAACCATTTACTCAACCCACACCCTTCCTTGTCTCTCCCCATTTACCAGTGAAAACCACACCCACCCTATTTACCCACCCTCATTACAGAACCTGTTTTCTTTGTAGCCAGGTTTGTCATTTATAAATCCACATACATACTTGCAGGCCCATGCATGTGTGCATAAGGATTTTGACTTATGTGACCAACCTATAGAGAAGAACGTGCTGTTTGATTACAGGATGGGTGATCTAATTGTATGACATAGGAAATACAGCAGCTTAGCGCAGCTAATGCATGTCACAGGAATGGTGTAAAGAGTAGGCAATATATAATTGTAATAATGGGGAGAATTGTGGCAAGTGACGGATATTTATATCTAGGTGTGCAAAGCTGTATTATTTTTTTCTTTACATTTCCTAAAATGTATGTTTTTCTGTGAAATTATGGGAACTCCAAAGTTTGGCATGAAATTTGATTTGCCGGTACCTAAAGGGGCTTTTTTCATGTTATGGCATTACTCATGTAAAAAGAAAGTCAGGCAAGATCTGTGCAGAAGATTGGTCTGAGCAGAACATATTTCAATTAGAGACATTTTCTGTGCGAACCAGTCGTCCATAGGTAAAAAGTCTGCAAAATCGCACAATGCAGCATTTCACATATTTCGCATAACGTGACTTTTGCGCATTTCACTAACTTTGCCTGCATAATTTAAACTTCACACAGATCTATATATCACAGGGCTCAGTGAGTGGTAAGTACAGCTAAATTTGAGTTGGCTGGGCAGAGTTTGAGAAATTGTATAATGGCTAATTGCAAAAGTATGAAGTATTGTAGGGAAGGAAGAACTATGTGCAGGAATGTTGGATCTGGCCATTTTGCATTCTTCCTCCTATTTCTTTTTTACCTGTTTGTGTTGGCTTTAGGATTCAGCATCGCCTGTGGGATGGGGGCAGCCTGAATGGCGGAAGAGCTCCCTCCAGAGCAGGCAGCAGTGTTTCTTCTTCAGGTCTGTCTCCAGATGAGCTGGAGAACAGGCAGAGAGCCAGAAAGATCGAGTTGGAGCTTGAAAAGCTCAGGTTGAAGCAGGAAAGAGAGAAAACGTTGGATATGGTGAGAAAGAAACTGCTAATATAGAAAAGGGAAATATTTTTTTCTGATAAGCTGAAGTTGAGAAAGCTGGATTTGGAAGCCAGGAGGGCTGATTTCAGTACAGATGGTGAAAGCAAAAGTACCATGCCCAGTACTGGAGAAAAGGCCTACAAAACCCAGAGACTTGGTTTATAACTTCAAGGAGGGGATTTACATACACCAGTGGGCTCAGGCATATGAGGTAACTCCAGAAGTGCACAGGGTCCCTGAGTTGGATTGGGGAACTGGTCGGGAGAATCATATTCCTGGTTCTACTGACTCTAGAATGGAGTGGCACTAAGAGGTGTACCCCAAAGAGAAAGCCCTGGTAAGGGAGTAAGGAGTCAACCCAGAGGAGGGTAGGTTAAGTTTGAGGGGCAGTCAGACACTTTCTCAGCAGACAGGGGATGGTGCGGGGCACTTTTTCATGGCACTGGATGGTTGGGTGAAGGATAGCATGGTGAACACATGTTAGGGACTGTACAAGTGGATTGCTGGAGAGCATTTGTTCAGTCGCGGTTTTCCAGAGCTACGCCAACACCAGGTTGAGTGTGAGTTCTCTGACCCCAGGGGGCTTCAATGAAGGCAGACCTCTTTGTGGAGGTCAGAGGGTCTGAAAGTGCATTTGGGAGTTATCCTAAGGGGAGTGGCTCATGTGTTTTCCTTCAGTGTGAGGAGGAGTGTTGCAGTGACCTAGACAGGTTCCAGTGTAGTGGGGGAGAAGGGCCCAATGTCATTTCCAAAAGTAGGAAGATGGGTGGGGTGGAAAGAGGCCCAATGTACCCTATTTCCAGCCTCAGTGCTTAGATTGCTCTCAGAGAGTGCACAGGCAGCGGGCCTAGTCTGTACCAGGATACCAGCCACTCAGGGGGATCTCATAGTGTCAGGAGATCTTGGGGTAGTGGCTGTCACAAACATCCCACCAGTTCTAATGTCCGGCAGTACCAATACGGAGAGGAGGGTGGAGAAGTCCTGATGAAAGGGTCAGAGGGGGAGACAGTCCCTGGTGGGAGGACCAATGGGTCAGTGGTTGCTAGCTCTGAGGCCAGAGAACTGCAGAAATGACACTGGTGACACCACTTTTTGCCTGGGAGGGCTTCATGCTCTGTCAGAGGGACAGTGGTCCAGAAATTATTGCCAGGAAGACTCTCACACAACACAACACATGGAGAGTGTGTTTTTCTGGGGGGGGGGGAAGGGGGGTCCTTGTACTTCCCTGAAATTCCTGGCTTGCCTGGCACATATCCGGCCTAAGGGCAGAGACCCTGGGTTAGGGGACCAGTTGCAGGATAGTGGCCTGAACTGGTGGTAGAATTGTGCAGGACGGTTTCCCCAAGGCCTGACAGTTCTGGAGTCTTGGTGCACTACTACCAAACAGAGGGTACAGAACCCTGGAAAGGTGGGCAGGGGGAGGAAGAACTCTCCCCTGACTCCTGTCCAGCCTAAGGGTACAGACCCTAGGCTGGAGGAAAAGGGTCCTGATACCACCACTGAACTGGAGGGCGGGAGAGTGAACAAAGTGTGCCAGTCACCTTCAGCTACTGCTCCACACTCTGAAAAACCACAGAGGGTGGTGAGCACTAGGTGGACTGAGGCTTGACTCTTGTTACTGACAACTGTCAGTGGCCACTGTAGGTTGCTGTCCTTATGGGCAGAGTTGCCCTTGGATTCAGGACAGGAGTCACACCCCTGGGTGTATTGGGTCACAACACTGTATTGGCTATAGTGGTACTGCCCTGCCTTCAGGGATATACATCTGTGCGCAAAATAAGATTAGGTGCTGCACAGATGGGTTCACGTATGAGGCGAAGGATTCCCTTATGGGTTAGCTTAGTGGGCCCTGAGAGTATGCACAGAGGGATGCAACTTGGTTCACAGAGGCGTAGAACTGGAATGTGCCCTTGCTGTGATAGGACAGGGTCCATGTTCTATTGACCTAAGCAGGGAAACCCATCTTTAGTCTGTCATGTTAAAGTGCATATGCTCTCTGTCTAAATTGTCTTAATGTTTGGTTTATCCATGATTGGCATATTTGATTTACTAGTTAGTCCCTAGTACAGTGTACCATGTGTACCCAGGTTTGGTAAATCAAATGCTATTAGTCAACCTGCAGCACTGATTTTGCCACCCACCTGAGTAGCCCTGCAAACATGTCTCAGGCCTGCCACTGCAGTGTCTGTGAGGGCAGTTTTAAACTGCAATTTCCCCTGGGCAAGTTCACCCACTTGCCAGGTCGAAACCTTCCCATTTCCTACATGTAAGTCACCCCTAAGGTAGGCCCATGGCAGCCCCAGGGGCAGTGTATTTAAAAGGTAGGACATGTGATGGTGTGTTTTATAAGCCTAATAGTGAAATACTGTTAATTTCTTTTTTCACTATTTGCAAGGATTATCTCTCCCATAGGGTAACATAAGGATGGCCTTGAAATATCTTTTAAGTCTAATTCCCCATCGGGGGCAGATAGAGATTTGGTGTTTGGGATCTCTGAACTCACAATTTAAAAATACATCTTTTGATTAGGTTGATTTTTAAATTGTGTGTTGAAAATGTCACTTTTAAAAAGTGTGCATTTTCTTGCTTTACAATTCTGTGCTTCTGCTTTAGCTTGTAGAATACACTTCTGGGTTAATTGACACTGGGCTCTTGTCCATTTACTCTAGACAGCAACACAAAGGTAGGTGAGGTGTGCCCTGCATATACTTAAGGCCTATAACCAGGCTGGTTCCTTCCTGATTTAGAGTGGTGGGAGAAGTTGTCACTGAATCCTAAATAGGGCTGTGCCTGTCCTCACAGAGATCTTTCTTCAACCCCTATAGTTTGTTTGTAGTCAGGTCAGGGAAAGGCAGGATCATGTGCACTGCAAAGACTTTCCTTTGAAGTGTGCATATTTCAAATGCAGAAAGGGGTATAAGTATTGGACCTCTGACACCTCAAAATCAGAACATTTCTGGAATAAGGATATTCTGCCAGGACGAAGAGGTGGATGCTGTAGGAGGTACTGCCATTCTCCCTGTTGCTCTGTTGTGCTGGCCTGCTGCTTGCTGCATCTGTCCTGGGAGTGAAAGGGCTGGACTTTGCTTTTTACATCCTGCTGCGATTGTTCTCCAAGGGCTTTTGCATTCTTACCTCCTGTTAAGGAGTTTCAAGGTAATCGCAGACTTCACCTGCCAGTGCCTGGGCTCTTCTGCTGAGAGTCCTGACTTGCCAAATGGTGCCAAATCCAATTCATGGGTCCTTGCAAGTGTAACCTTGCGATTTTAATGGAGCAAATCCACGCATCGACTCTCACTGCCTGTTTTATCGATGCATCTCTGCAAAAGATTGACTCATCAACCACGGCTTTCACTACAAGCCCCATCTTTACATCACAGTGCATCATAAAAATTGCCACAGTGGGAGTTTCAAGCACCGTGTCACCGGCATCCATGACACCAGCGCCGACTCCGACACAGCACTGGCTTTGCAGCAGTAGAATCGATGAAGCACCTGCATTGCTGATGTTGCAGCGGTGCAGCGCACCTGAATTTTTGAAAAATTGTTCCTGGCACTGGTTCTTCATCAATACTGCACTGCAGTAAGAAACTGAGGCCACCTGTTTGGAAAGCGACACATCACTTTCCCTGCGAAGTAAGGAACAGACACATCGCTTTGCGTTCCCGGCACCTCACCTCCCCTGCGCCTCATTCTGTCTTTGTTTTTTGACACATTTAAGGTACTTTGATCTACAATAACTGCTTGCATTGTTTCTAAAGACTAAACTTGATTCAACTTATAAAAGTGATATTTTGACTTGTGTATGATGGATCTTTGTCGTTTTGCTCTTCTTTTCTTCAGATAAATATTGGCAATTTTTCTAAACTAGTGTGGACTCCCTTTGTAGTGTTTTCACTGTGCCTCCCTGTGTGCGTGTCTACAAATACTATACACATTGACTCTGAGATAATCCTGACTGGTCATGCCAAGCTACCAAGGGGGTGAGCAGGGGTTATCTTAGCTGTGTGACTCCTTTACGATGACTAGAGCGAGGATCCCTACTTTGACAGGGTGCAAACCACTGCCAACTAGAAACCACATTTCTAACAAGGTGCTATGAGGGAGGGACAGATGTATGCTCTGATTGTGGAACAGTGAAGAATGAGCACAGCCAAAGGGAGGGGTTAGTTGTCAGATATTTAACAATGTTCAACCACAGGTCAGATTTACTTGACCTCTGGCTTGACACTTTCATTATCATCACAATTGGTTCTACCCTGAATGCATTTGCATATAGGATGAGGGGGAGACAAGCAAGTAGGTGCTAAGAACAGACTGACAGGCAGCCATTCAAAAAGTACTGTATGAACTAAACCCAGGTGCAGAGTGGCATAGCTCATTGTTAGCACCCATGTATAGGAAACAGATGTATCTATGAAGTGAGTTTGTCTGCATTCTCTAGGCCTGATTCACAGAGCCATTTAAGACAAAAGATCTACGCTTAAGGTGGAACATTGCTCCATTTATACATATAGGATATCCACAAATGGATACCTGGCAGGAGTAAATGGTGTACGCAGTATAGAATGCTACACAAGGGATCGGGAGGAGGTGGATCAAGGGACTGCTGTCCTAAAAGTTTATATTTGTTTACAAACTCCTCTTCAACCCTTTCCACAACATGGAAATGATTTGAAATGTATTCGAGCAGTGAGTTGCAGTGACTCTTCTTCCATGACTGAAAGGGAAACAGAACGTATCTCAGCTTCATGGGAGTGTAGAGGAAGAAGTTTCTCTACAGGGAAAAACGTTTTCCTCAAAGAGAAAAAACAGAATTCTCACAAAAATGCTAATTTGGACAGCGGATTGTTTGGAGCTGTATAAGCAGCTTCAGATTGGGGAAACAGCAAATGTTGTAGGACATTCCAGGCAATACTTTTGAAAAGGTGCAATTGGCAAAGCTTTTGAGGCTTATGAGAAGGGATGTGCATAAATTCTGAAAACTCGTGAATCTACAACTAGCATGCATGCTTAGAGATTCAGGAGTATTATTTGGGAATCAATACCCTGGTTCCAAACTGTGGGACAGCGTCACAAACATTTTGCCATAAGATATATTTAAAGTTCTCCAGGCTTACTACACAATTCCAGGAGTAAGTCATGAGCATTGCAAGAGTAGATGACACTTACTTACAGCTAAAATATTTATGAATCTGGCCCTTTGAGTTTTTGATGTTTAGTTCGTATGAGAGTAATCCTTTGGCCTGAAAATAACAATTCGTATGTCACAGTGTGATGCATATAGAAAGCATGGTGTCTGTTCCCAGCAAATCTGAATTTGCTCCAATATTTTTCATTGTTAGTTTCTGGTAATATTGGATTTCAAAATCTCTCCTGATACATTAAAATTGTCTCTTTTATATCTGCTTTCAAAAATCCACCTCATTGTGTGGTGACAGAAGCATAAGCGAAAGTGCTAAACTCTCGTGACAAAAGACTTGTTTTGACTATATTGTATCTTCAATTCCCTTGAACTGATTGCAATGTCAGAAGAAGGTTTATACACCACCCATTGTATGGAAAAATGCATTGTTAAAAAATTCAATTGAAGGTGACAGAAAACTGAATAATTTACTGCTGGTTGAGGCCCCATCAAAGAATGATATATTGCGTCAAGAATTGCTCTTTGATTTCTTCTAGAATACAACATACCATGCACAACCAGCGAGTATTGTTTATATTAAAACAATTAAAGGCACTTAAGCGTGTGAGGAGGGATATATCCTTGATCCTCCCCATAAATACCCCGCAATTAAAAAACTTTTTTTGTCCCTGCAAATGCAGTGCAATACCATCCTTTGTGGACCTTACACTCCATTAAACATACAGAGCAGTTCTATGTTATTAGTTGTACAATGAAAATGTGCATATGAGATTTATTTCACAGTCAGTTTTACCTAAACATTCTGCTACACTTTTGGCGCCAAATCCCCTCACATCTGGCCTTGATGCTCATTACACTGTCCCAACTTGGGCAGTTGAGAACAGTGACTTTTTAAGAAATAGGATTTCAGTGGAACTCAAAAAATATTCCTCTCTCAGCCCCTCCTAGTAAAGGCAGCATTATTTGTCCGTGGCACCCTTAATCGTTGGTAATTTTGTGTTATTGACTAAAGCTGCAGGGTAAAATGAATTAGCATATTAGAAGTTGATTTTGCCTAGGCTGGTTACAGATGCTATTGGCCATCTATATGACCTATTACTTCCAAATAGGTCATTTAAACTCCTTAACGGGGCATTTATTGAACCACGGAGATTCATTAATCTCACCACAGACATTTGATTCTATTAACCCCTTCGATGCTGGTGACAAAGCCAGCTCGTCATGGGCGTTACCTGCACTGCGCGCATGACGAGCTGGCTTTGTCACGTAACCCGCGATTTTCAAATTTCAGCGCACAGCGGGAAAACCTGCTAGCGCGCATGCGGTTAAAGCAGTATCCGTGGCAACTTCTTTGAGGGTCTGTTTTGTACAGTTTAGGTCCACTCAATGTTGCATGTCCTGTCCGCAAATAAGGCAGAATGTAAATCGATACAGTGCATATTCCTGCTGTGCCAGCAAGAGAGGTTGAGTTCTTTGGCAGATGTTTCCGCCAATAAGCAGGTTGCCTGAGACTAGGAAGGCATCTTGATATTTTGCGTACATGGGAATGATTAACCTTTTGAGGAACCTTTGGATTTTGAAGTTTGAACAAAGTTTGTGTCAGGCCCCCATTAAACTACTAGTGCCTCTGAAAAAATTATTGAGGAAGACATCAATAGCATGACTAGGAGTTACAGAGCAGAAATACTTTCCATCATCTCAATATTATCTGTGTGCAACAAAACAAGTAGCTTCTAATGTTCTAACTGTTTTATCAGTGTTATTATTAGTACTTTCTCTGTTCATAAACTGGTCTTGAATTCTAAAGATCTATGAAGCAAAATTCCTGCTTAAAAATTAGGCATATTGGCTCCTGTTTAAAGGCAACGCCTGGCATTTACTACAAACTCTCTGATAAGTGCACCTAAAAAGTAATCTGCCCTCTTTCAGAATATATTTTTTCCTGCAGTCGGTGGTCATTACCAAGATGACAGAGCATCTGGGATTAGTAGACTTTACCCCATGACTACCATGTTTCAGCACCACCTTCAATACATTGTTTTCACAAGAAATTCTGTACAATACACATAAATTCAAAAGTGCCACTAGATAGTTATTTCCTTGCATGCTAAGGACCCCTTGCAATGCTCAGCAATCTATACACACCCATTTATAAAGTCATAGACTGGTGGCTGCAGATTTGGCACCCTGGCACCTCGCCTATGGAACACCCTTCCTCTTGAGATCAGGCTATGCCCTGACCTCCTGTCATTCAGGAGACTCCTAAAGACCTGGCTTTACCTACAAGCATACCACTAACCCCATAAACGTTCAACTCTGACCACACTCTGTCTTTACAGCGCCAGGAAACCAACCGGTGTCAGTGCGCTATACAAACCATTGTTAACATAACATAACATAACATAACATAACATAACATAGCATAGATATCCAAATCTCCAATCACAAAAAATATTGAGGGATTGATTCACTAAGAATGACATTTGAGTCTGAATTACTCTTGTAGTGCTATTGGCTTACTCTTGAATTAATTTCAGGAGTAAGCCAGGAGAATTACTAGTTACACTTGATCTCTACCTGGAATTCAGCACTACTACTAGAGTCACAGCAAATTCTTTGTGAATCGTGTCTTTTTTTAATTTCCCCCTGGATTTGTCCTTCTTCCATGATGCTCATTCTATGGTGGAGCATCAATATGAATTTAGGATTATTGCACATCAGTATATCGAAATACCTAAATTACCTTTCCTTATAAACATAGAGCACCATAAGCCATAAAATGTCCATTGCACAATTAAAGGCGTTGCACTTATATTTTACATATTAGTTTGGCCTTGTCACATTATTGTATTGCTAAATTTACTAGTTGCGACCAGTGCTGAATTTACATAGGAACACCATTTTATATTTTGGTCTACACATTAATTTATATGCCATATGTATGCAATATCAGTTACAGACTGACTCCCATAGTTGGTGTACTATACTCTTGTAGTAATCCTGGTTTACTGATGAATTACTCCTAGAATTTAGAAGTATAGAAAAGTATGAAACGGAAAAATATGTGAGTTGGATGTTTAGTGTCTGAAAAAAGAGGGCCGATTTCTGTTCAGGCAAAGTCAGTCCTGGGATCTGACCTATCTATCTAAAGGAGATAAACTCAGCCCGACAATTGAAGATGTGAGGAAGAGTATGAAAGTGAGTTACAGAGTCTGATGTTAAGTCTAAGTAACTGAAAAGACAATAGAAGATATTAATATCAGCAATTTTTACTTGTAAAGGTTTGACTCTTTTTCTGCTGACATACACCCCCATGGCCAACTGCTTGGAGTAAGGTGGTCCTGCAATCAAGAGGAGCTTCGTGAAGTATTAAGGTATGTACATATTGTACAGGAGACTTTGCTGAATGCTTGTTGTGTCACGTAGCCCGGCTAGAAACAGTCATCTTTATGCTTATGTTTCTTAGGTTTCCTTCTTTCTGCAACACAGTGACTTTTGACATACATTTGTGTCTGTGTCAGTGAGGATAGGATTTCCCAAAACTGCATTCGCTTATATTTGAACTTTGTAGGCACACTATCATGACACCTTGAACAATCAGTACGATGTATAGAATTTACTTCACAAATGTCATGGTTTATTGTTGCCCAGTAGGCAACAACAGTTATCTACCTCACATAAACTATTGTGGCCTGCCAACAACCCTGACATGCCAACATGGGCACTATTTTAAATACAAATTCACTTCCTCGCTAATATCAGAGGAGCACTCTGCTGACACTTCGAGGTTGTGGTACATCAAAATTCCAGCTCAACTGATTCCAACCCTTTCTGCTAGGGATGTCTCACTCTACATGTACAGATAATGGGGAGCTATATCTCTCAGCAGGGTAGAATTATTCATTCGCTCCACTGTCTTTGTATTGCTAATCATGGTGAAATGCTTTGTTCTATTATTAATTGCAAGAACAATAGAATGAAATATAGACTGCAATCAGTACTATATCAAACCATTTCAGTACCCAGACGGGCCTGAAAAGCTTTATTCAAATATAAGCATGGATAAACACGACCACCAGAGGGGTCAAATTCATTATCTGATAGGGTACAAGCCTGTACCTATCCAGAAAACACTCAAACAAGGTTCAGGAGTGAGAAAATAGGAAAAGAAAAAGGAAAGGCAAGGAATATCAGGCAAGAAGGGCGTGGGAGCCAACTGTCCCTTGCATTATTACAACAGTTTAAAGCAAGTTCGGACAAACAATTACTGTAATGGAATAATCACAATGGAAAAGATTACAGAATAGCTAAAAATGTCGACGACGTTTCGATCCCTGGCTCCTAGTGAATTTGACCCCTCTGGTGGTCATGTTTATCCATGCTTATATTTGAATAAAGCTTTTCAGGCCCGGCTGGGTACTGAAATGGTTTGATATAGTACTGATTGCAGTCTATATTTCATTCTATTGTTCTTGTTGTTAATCCTAAGGACCGTTGTTCTTTGTAAAAGTTAATTTGCCCATGGTCCCTAGGTACCTCTTGGGTTCCCTTGTTACGACTAAAAAGACTATTATTAATTGCAGCGCACATATTCCACTCAAGAATCTAACTGCTTCAACAAATATTGAAACTACAGGTTATGTATTTCTTGCATATTTCCTTTGGGTATGTAAAAGAGTTTGAACGAAAAGGTTCAAGATCTGTTACACTGATTCCTTGGGGATTCAGGGTTGTCATGTTCTGAGATTGCACACACATTTGTTACTCTGCGACGTTAGCGGTGCAGATAGTGCACTGGGAGATAGCAGGACTGTAAGCCAGCATCTCTTGAGGGAAGTGGGGAATCAGGCTCACACCATCCCAAAGTTTATGTTGTCAAACAAAAATGCACACTTTTTACTGAGAAAGTATAAAGCTGTATGACAGTACAACTATGCTGTGTTAACCTGGCTATTAGGATCAATGTGGTCCATTTTGGATGTGCCTGGCTTAGCTTGGCATAAGAAGGAGGATTGGGGATTGCCTTCCCAGAGTGGAAGTGTATATCCATTCCTGTGGCTTGAGGGTAAAGACCCAGGAGTTAGGGTTGGAGGGTGAATGACCAGAACTGAAGGGAGACAGACACATAGCTATCATTAGAAATTAATGGAGTACCTGATTATCAAAGTTCTGCTGAATAGCTCTTCCTAAGGACTGCCCTTTTGATAGATAGCATTGGAAAGGAGGAGTTGGATCACTTTTTTAGTTGCTCAAGGTAAATGAGTGTCTAGGGTGGGCTTGCCCTTTTATCTGTCTCTGATTCCTGCTCCAGGATGGCCGATGATTAATGGAGGCCAAATATTGTTATGCCCTAACTCATAATGATAGCAGAATGACTCAAAGGGGCCTGTGTCAAATAGGCAATAGCTGCCTGAATTGACAGAAAAAGGCTCCAGAGAACCTTGCAGAGTTGGCTGACAAGTGGTTAGCTAAAAGGGTAAACAAAGGGATGAATAATCATGGCTTTAAACGAAAGAAAGAGAGGGACTCTCAACAGAACGGTTTCAAACCACATGGTAAGAACCAGGCAATTCCATAGGGTCCAAGGAAGGACACAGGAAAAAAGGGAAGTAGGTGCAAAATCTTAGTTATTCTGGTTCCCAGTGTTTGGGAGCTGAAATCTTGTGACCCTAACCATAACAAGGAGAGAATACTGGAAAGAGGGGAAATAGCGCCTCACTGATACACACAACTTAGGTTGTAACAATGTATTTCATTCTTTTTACTATTTAAATAGTTTTTTATTGCCATCTATAACACGAATAAATACAAGATCCCTTTGTAAAACACATATATCAGGATACACGGTTGTCATAAAAGAAGGGAAGCAATTCATCAGCAGGGTAAAAACAGGATAAAAAATATATATATATATATATATATATATATATATATATATATATATATATATATATATATATATATATATATATATATATATATATATATATATATATATATATATATATATATATATATATGCATGCTGGGAAATGCAGTTTACTACCCAAGGCAGAGGCGACTCCATGCCGTGTTTGTCAGGCAACCCACACTACTTTAGAAGGTGGGACGGACAATCGAACTTTACTCTGGAACTGCAAGCAAGAGAGACACAACTCGACCAGGGGGGCATTTGAAAAAGGAAAAACCCCCGAAACGTGTCATGCCCATGGTCTGATGAGAAAATAAAAGGTGGATGCTCCACAAGCCTCGTGTGCTGCCTGTTTCTTTCTGCTGGAGGAGACGTCTTGGGTAATATATATATATATATATATATATATATATATATATATATATATATATATATATATATATATATATATATATATATATATATATATATATATATATTAATAATACGTAATTATATTCATACTATTCTTTCATATATTCAATCACTAGCTTACCCGTCGCGCGTTGCTGCGATCTCAGAAGAAAGGAAATGTAAGGAAACTTGTTATGATAACATTCAATTTACATTGTGTCATTTTTATTGAAACTTATTCTTTTTAATATGGAAAACATTTTAAAGTGTTGTTTTAATTCTGATTATTTATTCGAGTGCTTGTGGATACACAGTATTTTTTGTTTTTCCGTCTGGTGCGTACACAAATAAATCAGAAGGTTTTCCGACGCGTGAGCTGGCCACATACAGTTGTCCATGTGAGAAGCACGGATTCTCCAAATGTAGTCCACACACTTGCAGCGATTGTCCTTGTGCTTTGTTGATGGTCATTGCAAAAGCGAGTCGCACCGGAAACTGTAAACGTTCAGTATTGGAAAGATTATGAGGGCCCTGGGGGGGCCAGGGGGGCCGATATTTAATACATTTTTCTTTTTTGCCAGAAACCTTCGCGGGAGTGTACTCAACACTTTTTAACAATTTTTTTTTACATTTAAAAAAAAAAAATTCTTTTGCCAGAAACCTTCGCGGGAGTGTACTCAACACCTTCCCAAACTTTCATGCCGACCGATGGCCTAAAGGACAAACAGACAGACATACTTTCGTTTTTATATATATGGATGGCGCCCCATATCTGTGAACCCAGTTTACGTTTATGTGACCCTTTGGAGCGTAGAGACTATTCCAAATTAAAAGTAACATAAAATCTGGCTCTCCATATCTTCAAGGTCGGGGCTTCCTTCTGCAACCACATTGAGGCTATACAAAGCCGCTCCACAGCAATAAAAATCAAATAGAGAAATTCATAGGCTGGCTGTCCCTCAGTCGTACCTTCCCCTATGCCCAGCAACATAGTGGGTGGTGTGATTCTTATTCCAACCCCTGTGATTTCCGAAAGGAACTTCTCCATATGCCCCACTAATTGAGTTAATTGCCCACACATACATAGGATATGTACAATATCATCAATAAACAAAAAAAGAGAGGTTCATGTCTCTCAAAAGCCACTTGGATAGAGCCACCAGATTCAAGATACTCGCACCCTATTTGGGTTTGAAGGAAAGCCCTCACACACTGACCTAGTCAGTGTCATGCTTCATCATCGGGCCCCACCGAAGAGACCTAATGCCTCTTCGGTGTGCTGCGACGCCAGAAGACTGCGGAGCTGGTATTGTGTAACGGGAGTGTTGTGAGGATAAATAAACTTAAACTTAAAAGTGTCTAAAGGGTATCTAAAAAATTTTTATTAGTGATCCCTAGGACACAGATACAAAGGTACTATGTGTCTGAATTGTAAAAGCCAAGGTAATGGTTGGTTTAATTCAGATATAATATTAAATTAGTATGTCAACATGTTTCAGCCTTAGTGTTGGTTTGATTTTACCTAGGCATTCGTCAGGACATTGATAAACCCCGGCGGTATGGGCTCTCTAATCACCCACCCTACCTGGGGACGTGAAAGTGAAAAATAAAAGTGTTTAAAGTGCATAAAAAATCGGAAGAGCTAATGCTCATTCCAAAAATCACTCCTAATTTGGAGTGTCTCGGCACTTTAAAGCTTGGCGCTATCTGCACCATGGGTCTCAGGAGGGGGGATGGAGTGTCCCTGGCACATCGCCCTCAGCACTCTCAGCCCGCTTGTACACCTAGTACTGCCTCTACCGGACTCCGGTAGAGGCAGTACTAGGTGTACAAGCGGGCTGAGAGTGCTGAGGGCGATGTGCCAGGGACACTCCATCCCCCCTCCTGAGACCCATGGTGCAGATAGCGCCAAGCTTTAAAGTGCCGAGACACTCCAAATTAGGAGTGATTTTTGGAATGAGCATTAGCTCTTCCGATTTTTTATGCACTTTAAACACTTTTATTTTTCACTTTCACGTCCCCAGGTAGGGTGGGTGATTAGAGAGCCCATACCGCCGGGGTTTATCAATGTCCTGACGAATGCCTAGGTAAAATCAAACCAACACTAAGGCTGAAACATGTTGACATACTAATTTAATATTATATCTGAATTAAACCAACCATTACCTTGGCTTTTACAATTCAGACACATAGTACCTTTGTATCTGTGTCCTAGGGATCACTAATAAAAATTTTTTAGATACCCTTTAGACACTTTTAAGTTTAAGTTTATTTATCCTCACAACACTCCCGTTACACAATACCAGCTCCGCAGTCTTCTGGCGTCGCAGCACACCGAAGAGGCATTAGGTCTCTTCGGTGGGGCCCGATGATGAAGCATGACACTGACTAGGTCAGTGTGTGAGGGCTTTCCTTCAAACCCAAATAGGGTGCGAGTATCTTGAATCTGGTGGCTCTATCCAAGTGGCTTTTGAGAGACATGAACCTCTCTTTTTTTGTTTATTGATATATAACTGGGGATCAAGAGAGTGTTCCTACACTTCCCTACCTCTCCCATTGTTTTTGAGTATGTACAATATCAGCCAACTCTGCACCACAGGGGATACACTTCCCGTCATTAGCTCCTACCCATTTCAGCATTTTAGCAGGGGTATGATAAAGAATGAACAGGGTTTTAGCGTGCTGTGTCTTTAAATTAGCAGAAACTAAAATCCTACTTGTCATATCAACTGATTGCTCCACATACACACCTTGACACCCCAATCGGTTTCCTCATTTCAAATTTTGAACCTCTAAATCATCCTTCTGCATGTCTAACAGGCAGTTATATTACACCTGAATCCGATCTTTACGTCTGATGGCATCAACTAACAGGTGCGGTTCTATGACCCTCTGCTTTATACATAAAAAGTCACATATCTGTAGAAATTTAAAAAAATCTGTTTTAGGGAGCTTATATTTGTTAGCCAATATTACAAAGGGTAGAAGGTTCCAATCCTCATACAAATCACCTATATATAAAATCCCTTTGCCTTTTCACCTGTCTACTATCTTATTCCAAAAGACAACAGGTAGTAGAGTTGATACAGCAATAGGTATGTAATGACACACCCCCTCAATCTGTTACCTTCTCCCTACTACCTTCCACACCTTAAAAGAAGTTGCTATAACCTTAAAGCGGGTCTTTTTGTAATAGCTAGACTCTAACATCTTAAACAAGCAGTTCTTGGCCTCCACCACCAACAACATTCGATGTATAGATGGAGTCTCTGCAAGGTTTCAAACCTCCTCTACTATTAACATTATCTGCATATTTTGCAATATACAGGCTTAGTAATAAAGTGTTAAGTCCACTACAGCCCAACCACCTTTCTTTCGGGGTAATGTCATGAAGCTTGTTGCTCTTCTGCATGCGAAGCACCATCAAGTGTGTCTGCATGCTCTTGTGCAAAGCAATATAAAGCCAGAACTTGGCTGCAGCTGCATGTATGTTATGTCTAGGAACGTGCGAAGATCAGTGCTCACAACAACTACTGTGTTGAGATATCCTTGAAGGTTTCAGCACTCACTGTACAGACACAGCTCGCCAAGCAAGGATGATATCAGTGTAACAACATATTATTCTCGTATGAATTGAAAACATTCTACTAGGCTCAAAGCTAAAGCAACAACTAAGTGTCGTGTGCAAAAGCAGCAGAAAGGTAAAATGGTGTTTAAACTAAGCATGGGCGGAAAATCCGTTTCGCTCGCGGATTTTGCGGATTTTCGGTAAATTCGCAATCCGCGAGATTCGCGAATCTCCCGCAAAATCCGCAAATCCGCGAGCAGCGGATTTTGCTCGCACTGCTCGCACTGTTCGCGTGAGTTCGCGGCTTCCCAGTACAACTTCGCACCCCGCGAATAAGTGCAAAATTGCAGAAATACGATCTTAGCAAAACTGAAACTACTTACCAGGTTCAAAAGTTCAGGCTCATCATTAGTAGCCATTTCCTGTAGTGCTCCCTGAGGGGCCCCTCCAGAGTTCAGTTGCCAGTTGCAACTATTATGTGACCCTGCTCTGAACCTCAGAATAGTTACACATATGCCACAAAGGTCCTGAATTACAGCTAAGGGAGACAAGCAGGAGCCAGGCTGGAAGTTCAAATCCATTAATCAGCCCCTAATTCATTATTGTCAGTTGGGGCAGGGCAGGTGTTGTAACTAATTTTGCAACAATGAAAGCACTTAGCAAGTGCAAAAGATCACTAATCAGCCCCAAATTAATTCAGGTCACTTGAGGCAGGGAAGGTGTGCTTGCGTTGCCACAATAATGTACACTGCCTGGACAACCAGAGGGTGCTGTGATGAAACAGAGGGTGGCATGGGTGGGCCAGAGAGTGGCATGAGTAGTCAGAGAGTGGCAGTGGTGACAGAGAGTGGCAGTGATGAAGAAGAGTGTCCCAAACAGGCTGGACACGTAGAAACAACAAGTTCGCGAAACTTGCGACCCGACAGGTAAGTTCGCAATTTGCGAAATTGTACAAAACCCTCGCGAACTGGCAGAAACCCGCGCAAACACACAAAAAAAAATCCGCAAATTCGCGAGAATTCGCGGATTTTGCGGATTGCGAGTTCGCAAATCCGCAAAATTCGCGATCGCGAGATTCGCAAAATTCGCCCATGCTTAGACTTTAAACTCCTAAAAAGCTCATGCTAACTTAACACAGCATACAGGCTATATATATCTATATATCAGCGCGTTTTTCCTTGGGCACATATAAACCTGACACAGTGTAATTGAAGCAGTTGTACATTTCCCCGAGTAAGCTCTAGGGGTACAGATCTATAATAGTAAAGGACTTTGGGTGAGATAAACATTTTTAAGACTTTGCACCTCCCCACCAGTGACAGAAGAAGACACTCAACTTTCTCTAATTTTTGTTTAACACTAGTGAGAATAGAACACAAATTAACTCCACTAGTTCTTTTAAGCATGTATTAATTCTAATGCCCAGATATGTCACCTCAGTATTTAAACAAAAAACAGGGGACCCCAATAGTCAGACCAGGGGTAATCTATCTAGTAGAGATAACAATGGTACTAAAGAGGCCGCAGAGGTCCTCGGGTAGCCTAGGCTACAATTACTTAAATACTCATAGGTCAAAGGAACAGCAAAAATAATAAATAAGTCCGCACTGCGCAGTCTATGACGAGACACAGGGTTGAAGTGATCTCACATTTATTAACCCCTTCGATGCTGATGATGAGCTCAGCTCGTCATCAGCCACGGGTGGCGTGTGCGGATGACGAGCTGAGCTCGTCGTGTAACGCGGTTTTGTGAAAACAGCCGCACAGCCCAAAAATGACCGCAGCAGCGATGCGGTTAAAGGCATAAATTGAGTGTCACTTATTAACAGGGTGTAGTTCCGGTGCTCACACAAATTAGTGAAGGTGCGTGAAGTGAGGGGTTGGTGACATTTGAAAATACATCACATAGACAACATTAAACAGAACTCAAATTATTTCAATGTAATGAGGGAGTTTTGGTTGTAGACAGAAGTCGACGGCGTTTCGATCTCATTTGGTAGAGATCATCATCAGGACAACAAGAGTGTGAGCAAGTGGAATCTACAGGGGGAAAAACATGGTATCAACCATTGGTCCCAGTAATAATACACAATAAATGAGAGGTAAGGAAGGCCAAGGGATAGACCTCCTTGAATTGAGAATTTAGTGAGAACATGATAAGCCACAGATTTTACCAAAGAGACTTGTACATTGAACGATAAATTAATTAATCTCACAATACGCCACATTTGTGGCATTTGCAAGTTTCGATTACCAAATTGGTAATCGCAAAATGCGAATGCAATTCAAGGGTGCAAGGGGGCCAAAAGGCCACGCTGATGCACCCCCAAAAATGTAATGTGTTCACATGTGGTGCACACACATGCCTTAAGGGCATGTGTATGCGCCACATGTCACTTGGAAAAAAGCAATTTGGTGCAGTTATCTAAGGATTTGCAAATGACCACCAACTTGAAGTTGGTGGTAATTTGCAATTCCTTAAAGCAAGTCAAATTTTTTTTAATTTTAATGCTTCTTGCATTGCATTTAGGGAATTGCAAATTGCGATTCCCTAAATGCATTCGCAAAATAGGTAATCGCAAAAATTGTGATTCCCTATTTTGCGAATACCTTTTGGGATGGTACATCACAAAAGGCTTTTTACCATTTGCAAGTGTTTGAGTGCTTGATTAAAACGGCTTTGCGACCGGAAATAGGTTTGGTACATCTGGCCCTTAAGTCTCTGCGCCACTTCCTTAGAGCTAAGCCTTTGTGAAAGACAGTGCCCCATAGCCTGCCCAAATTCTTAACTCTCTTCCTTATACAGCTTGTATTTGATGGCTATTCCCTTACTCCAATGTAGATTGATTTTGGCTTTACTATGGGCAACCTTAGTTTGCAATGGGGTGATGTCAACACCTGCCTGTATTTTCCGCATAACGTTTTCTTCTGATATTTTGACTTTTCCATAAAAGTCTTGTGGCCTCATTTATGAGAAATGATGCATCGCTGCGTGAAAGCAGCGATGCGTCACTTCTCAGTGCGCACTCCTTGCGACATTCCTGATGCGTCATATTTAATGTATGACGCATCATGTCACAAGGAGTTACAGATACGTCAGTATTTCTGACGTATCTGTAAGCGCAAAAGTGACGCATTGCTGGAGTGTGTCACAAAAGTGACGCAACTCCAGCAATGCGTCCTTTCACATGGGACAAGCCCCATGTGAAAGGGCCTGCGTCAGTCTTAGGCCTGCTGTGAGGCAGGCGCAAGATTTTGACGCAACGGCGTCCTAAAAGTGACGCAGTGAAATCGCAGTGAAATCTCATAGATTTCACTGCGTCACTTCTACGACCCTTCCTTGCGTCAATACGCCCCCCTTGCATACATTATACCTGGCGCAGGTATAATGTGGCACAGGGGTTTACAAAGTGACGCATCTACCTAGATGCGTCACTTTGTAAATATAGCGCAACAAGGCGCATTTTTTACGCCACTGGTGCGTCACAAAAGGTGACGCACCGTCGGCGTATTAGTGACGCATAGCCTCATAAATGAGGCCCTTGGATCTCAACCTTCAGTTGTCTCTGTTTATGAAGCCCAATGTTCAGGACCACTCCCCTGAACACTGAATCCCACACATAAGCATGTGAGGTCGAATTGCAATTGATTTCTAAAAATTGCTGAATCAATTTTTTTATGTGATTAATAAATGTTACGTCTATTAAGAGCTTATGATCAATAGAGAAAGATCTCGGAGAGAGGAGAATGTGTTAATAATCGGAATATACCTCACCAGTGGACCATGTACCGCCGTAATACTTGGGTAAACCTGAATTTTAGCCCCCGGAAGTAGTGAAGATGAGGTGAAAACATAGTCTAACCGCACTAATTTATTATGGGGGTGGGAATAAAAAGTAAAACAAGGGTCTGGGCCCCGTAATACGGCTCATGAATTATTAAAGACCTGATCCCCTAGAAGGAGATATAGTGCCTTCAAAACTTTGGGTTTCCTACCCTTATAGTTCTTCCAGCCTGTCTGTAAGTCCTGGCAGCCCATGTGGATACTAAAGTCACTGCACAAAATCAGTGGGGCAGGCCATGATGCTAATTCTAAATTGAGTCTCTTGCATACTGGTGCCTCATACAGGTTGGACCCATAAACTAAGCACAAGGTAAACTTAACGGCCCCCCTATATATATTCAATGACCACCTACCACCCTTGTTTATCTACCAGTGTTCTGCCCGTGCCATGTATCCATGTTTAGCCAAGATAGCTACCCCACGATTAGTAGTAGACTGTTGTGTGCAGGTCAAGACACATAGCCTACTTCATTTAGAATCTTCTGTTTACACCACGGAATATGGGTTTACTGGAAACACACCAGGTCAGGTTGAATCACACGTAATCCAGCAGCCACCCATTGCCGTTTCCCATTATTATTTAGCCCACACATTAAAGGAGCATATATGCAATCCTGAGGGCAACATCTTATCCCCACCGTATACTGCCAACTCCCTCCCATTACTGAACCTGCCACATAGTTCCACACGCCTGTGTACCTCTATCTTCCACTTGTTATGAATTGCATTTTCCCTACCCCCAACCGCCCCACTCCTCCTGCTACCCTAGTGCTCCCTCAGCCCCCCTTGACACCTCCCCAACCCTCCTCCCCACCCCTTCCTCGCGGGGCTTCCAAAGCAGCTCCGCCTCCATCCATCCTGAATTGGAACATTGGGACCAATGGTCCAGGTGTTGAGTAGCTCACGTTACCCGGAGGTGCCCCCCTCATACAAATATCTTTAAATATCTACACGCATAATAAACCATATCCCCTTATTCAGGGATACCTAAAGAGAAAAAAAGGTGGAACGACAAAACGGGCTGGGAAACCAGACAAAAATATATGAGATAAAAAGTGTGCCTATCCACAAATGCCCTATTTTATAGACTGTAGATACTTTTTAGCCAGCACTTCTGAAGTGAAAAAATGAGTATGTTCATTACATATTATCTTCAAAGTGGCAGGGTTAAGCAAAAAGGCTTGGACACTTTCGCCCTGAAATATAGAGATAAGTTGTCTCAATTGCCATAGTTTTTCAACCGTCTGGTCACAAAAATCCGGTCTCACAAAAAATTCTGACCCCTTTCCCACCCTCTTTCTATAAGGGCATGTCAATTCGTACACAGCTTGGCGAGCCTAGAAGTTGTTGACGTTTATTAGGATTACTCTGGGTCTGGAGGTATTTTGTCCCAATCTCATGCGTTGTGTGAACGGGAACCTGTGCTCTCTTTTAATCTCTTGGTTCCAATCCCACTGTGGAAGCTCAGGGAAGGCTTCAGTAAAAAGATCAACAACAATCTTTCGCAGGTCCTAACCCTCCGGGACTTCTGAACTCCCCAGGATTCTCAGATTGTTTCGCCGAAGACGGTTTTCAAGATCCACTGTGTGTCATCTTTTGATGCACGTATTGACTCTGTCACCGCCTTTTGAGATTCCAGCTCATCTTCGTAATTAGAGATCCGGCCTTCTGCCTCATTGAACCTTTCTGAGAATTCAGAACAGGATTTTGCAATGCGTCCAATGGAATTCTGTAGTTTGTGACATGCGCCTTAGGTCTGTTGACTCTCCAAACGAGTTTCTTCTCTATGTGCCACAATGATTTTGTATATCTCAGCCAGTGAGATATATTCAGGCTTCTCCACTGTGCTGTCAGTTGAGTGTTTGATTAAAGCCCCCCGTCTGTACTTAGCCCAGCAGAAAATGAATAGTCCCATACCAGGGGGTCATTGCCCCCCTCATGAGTAGCAGTCTAGCCATGCTCATACCTCTTGTGTACTGTCAGTAGGGCAGCTTCTGATGTATCAGTCACTTGGTCCTGATCCTCTGGGTGTAGACTGCTTGTCTCACTAGAGCTACTGCCTGTAGACTCCGCCCCTAGAGCAAAACCTGATAAACCTGAGGGGTCCGAAAGGGTAAAAAAGTAAACCCCAGTATCAGTTTCCTTAGTCATGTTCTGAAAGCTGATCTCATCCTTTACCCTCGGTTCATCCGTGGTTCATCCGTATTCAGAAAGGTGTCTGTCTGAGCCTTTTGTTATAATGCTGCTCTGAGCTTCCTCGTGGCGTTATTAAGTCCTGTGCACTTTTTTGGGGGGTATCCTCATGACAGGGGTCACAGAATGGTGGTCTTCACTTCCCATGAGCCCAGCATGTCACCATTTTTACTAGTCTGACCCTTATGCTTGCAGGATTGGTCATTAGTAGGATAGCCTATGTCCCTCTCATCCTGTCCTTGGTTCGTAGACAAGTTCACTGGTTTACTAATATCTCCTACCGATCCCCCTGCATCTTTTTGCTGTTTTCCCCCCCTCCCAGGTAGAAACAAAGGGGGTATATTGCACTTAAAGCAGTCTTCACTTTGCATGCCTGCTCGTTTTTTTTCTCCAGCGTTTCTCCTGTGTTGTTTGTAGTACCATTTTTACCACTCCGTTGTTGTATCACACTGCCCTTGGTGGTTCCAGCCGTATCTATTGGGGTACAAAGTTTTCCCCATAGATACCTCGAAGGCATCGGACCAGGAAACCCAGTCGGGTCAGCTCCACGCCCAGCCCCGAAGCAGCTCCGCATTGTGCGCCGGGAATGCGGAAGCTGAGGAGGAGGCCAGACAGAACCGAGGAGCTGCTGTGTCAAGGATCGGGGAGCCGCCAAGAAAACCAAAACATGCCGGACAAGCTCCTGAGGTAATTGTTATCCTTCCAAGGCTGTGGGAGCTGTCACGGAGGTGGATATCCAACGAGGGGGGAGTCCAGGAATGCTAGCTAAGTGATCAGCGAATCAGACGCCATCTTGCCTCCCCCATTATTTCATTCTTATTGAACTGTGTAGTATTTAATTTTGCTATGAGAATAAAGTACTTTATTTTTACATAACAGAATAGTACTGGACTGGACAATATGCACCAGTTGACTGTTATTTTCCGAGCTCTTGTCCCCCACATTATCCTCATACTAATCATTCTGAATGGGCACTAAGAACTTAGCCTTATCCTCCAAGTTCTGGATTGTTTGCTTCTCATGTGCATAGTACAAGCAAAATTAATCCAAATACACCATAGTGCAAATAGCTAACATCTTATGATGTAAAAAGCAGAAGAATGAAAAATGGACGTGATGCAACAAGCAAGCAGGGAGTAGCTATTGAACTTGATATTGAAATGTGGCATGGTTTTTAAAGCAAAAATGATGTACGGTCAAGAATGCTGTAATAGAGAGAGATACACAATGAGAAGATGTAGTTTTTGGTGCTGGCACCGAGCGTGATTATAAAGATTTATTTCAATAAGTGGAAACATTTCTACCTGATCTACTGAACCTTGGACTCTGGCCAGATGCACTGAGTGTTTACATCAGGGGATGTCATGCAAAGTGGTGCAAACCAGAAAAAACTTTTGCAAGGGTATTTTCACTCCAGCGCAAAACATATTTCTGCTGGTCAAGGTGCGTTTTCCTCAACGCAAATATTGCTTAACGCCGCTTTGCATCAGGGGGCCGTTACTTGGGAGTAATTTGAGCAGATCAGCTCAAGCACCCATATTTCTTGATGCATAGCTCAATCCACGAAGACGGCCAGACTGCCCCTTGTATTAGAAAATAATAGTGACTCCTTGAAGCAGGCGCTAACAAGGAGGAATATTTTCATTTCTCAAAACATTCCACACACTGCATATGTGCTGCACGGTACAGCACATACAGTGCATGGAATGTTTAACAATGTGTCTAGACATAGGATATTGTCCTACAGGTGAATCCTTCCAGTACAAATCCTATGCTAGCTAGAACGCACACACCACTGCGTCATGACACAAAGGTTATGCATGGCATCAGGCACCCTAGCCTGTTTGTGGCACAGCACAGGGGTTGAGAGCTTTTTATTATTAAATATGGTACTGCGATGCTTTATCCCCCTTTTCCAAACCAGCACAGTAACTTCGGTTGAAGTAATGTGTTGTGCTAAAAATAATACATTTGCTGCTATATTTACTAAAGTTGTACCTTGGAGTTCACACGATGCAACAAAGCGCAGAAAATAAAGTCTGCTGACTAAACAATGCAAAGCCCTGCCTTCACAGCACTGTGGGGCATATTTACAAGGACGGCGATAAATGAATGCAAAGCGCGCTTAGCGCTTTTTTATTTACCGCTGTCTATCGAAGTATTATATCACCCTCTTAGCGCGTTATTTACAGCGCGTTTCTCCGGGGCGACATAATTACCAGAGATAGCGGGGAAATCGCAGTTTTGCAGGGAACATCGCTGGTTTTCCAGCGATGCTCCCTGCAAATCGGTGACAACCTTGCTGATATGACCCTGTGGTCATATCAGCATAATCCACCCCCTATGCTAAGCAGAGGATGGTCAGGATTTTAGCAGACGTTAGTTTTTGGTGAAAAAGTGCTGTTTTCGCCAAAATTGAACGTGTGCTAAACTCCTGTTGGCTGCCTTGTAAATATCGTGATATGAACATCAGCGATATTTGCAAGGTAGTCCATCCAGGGTACGCCCAGTGACGCCCACTTTGCATCTCATTAGAGATGCAAAGGGAGGCTTTGGGAAAAAGGGTGCTAACATTCGACCATGCATGTTAGCACCCTATTGTAAATAGGACGATGGTTTTATCTCTTCTTTTTTGGCTTTGTAAAACCAAAAAAGCGGAGATAATGCCCTTGTAAATATGCCCCTAAATTGGGGTGTGTTGTGTGACCGCCCACTAGATGCAAATAGGGGCTTGAATAAATCCGTTTAGATGAACATAATCCAGTTTAGGTAAATGCATCTATAGTTGATGTTGATGGATATTGACGGATAATCACCGTGCACACAATATGACAGTATATCGAGCAGGCCTTTCAAATCTCCCAATTAACACTTCAAGTTCGTGGATTGGTTTTACGGTTTGCCCGAGTGGTTTTTCCTCGAAATAATGCCCAAATAATTTCATATGAGGTTTTTTCCCGATTTTGAGTAATATCCCATCTTCTGAAGTCACTTGAGTTGGGCTGAAGCCATCTTTTGAACATAGTGCCTGCTATGTATTTTTATTAAAAATACCTGAGGCCGGATGCACTTTGCCAGAGGGGATTCATTGCAGTGCGGCACTCTTCCAGGATTACTCCACACTGAAGCCATGTATCAGGCTAAACTTTTAAGCATTACCCCCACGGCTCCTTCTCCCTGCCCCTGACACCTGCTGAGCCCTGAGCAGATCAGGCCCAGTGTAAATAATCCATCCGAAGGCCAGATGCACATCACAGGGATTTAGTTACCACTTTCAATGCAGAAACCAGAGCTCTGTGGCTTCCAGAGACATCACACAGATGGCGCCTGTTTGAAAAGCCGCAGCATCCCTGGGCTTTGAAACCTCGAAAAAAAACCAGATGAAGTGATTCCTTCCCGACCCCTGCTGCGTTATAATGGATCCCGTCCCTGTGTGCTGCAGTGAACATGATTTACATCCAGCAGTTCGTATCCTCTATAATAGAGGACAATTTCTTAAATGAATTACTATCGATTAAGCATCCAGCAGTATTCAATGTGCGCCATTTTATGAATTTATATATCAGAATAAAAGCTTTTAATGACCTCACTAATTTCTAAATGGATTGAGCAAAACAGCGGCCATTTTTTGTTTATGAAAGCTAGACAGCTACCGATGGGCTGCGGTGTGATCTCCCAGGACCTGTCGTCACCCTACACACACACAATTAATAATTAAAAAATGGATTTTCAGAAGAGGAGAAAGGTAGGGCTGGCAACAGATGAGAGGTCAATGGCTGAAGAATTTAGAATCGAATGTAAATGTTACAGTAAACACGCGTTCCCGGAGACACATTTAATTAACGGGAAAGTGATGTAGCCATTGCAGTTCCCATCCCGGCTAGAGATGCGCCATTTTATGAATGTAGACACTAAAGAGGAAACAGCTCCTTTTTGGAAACGGACTGTCGATGGTGTCGTTTTTACCAACCTGCGCACCTCCTGAATCGTGTAAAGAAGGCACTCACTGTCTGGCAGTCAATGGTTCCAGCCTTGTGTGAAAATGTATAGTTTCAATGTATGTAATCCATACCTTAAAAAATATATATATGTTTGATTGTCAAAAACTGGCGCCTTTGCTGAGCAGTGTGAGGTGAAATGTTAAGTACAAATAATGACATTTAATGTTCATCAGGCACGACTTGCATTAGTATTGCTAATAAGCATCCTGTAATTTATTTGACTAATTGTTTAATCCCAAGTAGTGGCCCGTCTGTCTCTGGCCTCCACTCCCCTTTTGGGTACCGCCTGCCATTTTTTTTAATTAGAAACTCCCAACACGAAGGTAGGGGTCTCTGTTCCTTCATTGGAGCTGCAGCTGGGACAACCCCACTGAAGTCACTGATTTTCCCTAGCAGGTGCTATACTTTATGCTTCCATCTGCATTTTTGTTTCTGAAAACAAACCTGAAAACAAACCTTCGTTTACAGAAAACAAAAAACAAACAATGTCTTTGACAATTTGAAAGTTTTCTTCTTGTGCATAGTAGGCATTGTGCCAATTTGCTTACAAAGTCCAAGGAAGGGAAAAGAGTTATGTTTGCTGCTCTCTAAATTGAATGGGGATGTTGGGAAAGGAGTATTCCCTTCTTGGTATATGGGCAGGTTGCCAAGTCCGCAGTGGCCATCACCTGTATATTTGGTGTCCTGACTGTTATATTTGTCCTTTTGTCATGCTAATCTAAGCATGGGCACAGAGGTTGTGGCCTTTCCATGACTATATGGGGTCCTGGACCATTTTCTTTGACCTGCATGAGCGCACCAAGCAAGCTGTTGTGGTCAACAGTGGACTACTGCCCTCATCATAGGTACTGTACATAAAGTGGTGGTGGCAGCATACTGTCCTAGGAGAAATCAAGTGTGACCAGACCTTTATACTTATGACACTGTTGAGAAAGACTGACTGACTCACTGGTGTAAAGTTCCTCTATTATATGTGTGTTCATAATCGTGCAGTGACATCCTGTGTGTTTCAGGTGCATGTATATGTGCAGTGTGTGTAATATAAGCCTGGTGATCAGAGGTGTTCATTAGGGAAGCAGAGTAATAGAGGCCAATGGAATCCATTTTGGATGCAACTAGCCTTGCCTACCACAAGATGCAGGGTAAGGACGGTGCTCCCAGAAAATGAAAATTAATTGCCTGCAGTCCTGTAGCTAGAAGGAGAGGCAGACATTTTATGAGGCATTTTGTTAGCAAGCAGGTGCTGAAAAGTCTTTGTCAGCGTTACCATTTGGTGGATGGTTGGGGTGAGGAGTGGCACGGCAGACACAGTTGTGAGGTAAGGAAGTTTAAGGTTGAGGAATCCCATTTAGTTGCCCCTGATTACTCCTTAAGTTGGGCTGATGACAAACAGTGGGCAAAAAACGAACGCTCTTTGGTCCTCTGCTGTGGCTGCTTCAAGGTGGAGCCAGCACCAGTGCTAACTACTGTAAGAAACATCACTCTCAAAAAGGTTGTTTATGGAGAGCAGCCAGAGGAAGATACCTGAAAGAACTACCCCAAACTATAGTTTGAGACTGTACATCCACATCCCCTGTCTAGAAGTTGTGTGTAAAACTGAGACCCAACCACCCCATGCTGTTCTAGTTCAAAGTCATTTATGACTAAGGATGCGAGTGCACCACAGAATATTAAAAGGACTGCTGTGCAACCAAGACATATGTCTTCACGACATCAAACCCCCAACAGCGAGGAGTCATCATTTAAAGATTGTAGTTTCTACTGGAGGAGCCATGGAGCTGCCCTGAAGCACCTAGAGCCTTGCCTGCCTGCTGAGAGAGGGGAGAAGCCTGATTGCCCATCAGTGGAAAAGCCTGTCCACAAGAAAATGGGTCTAGTATGACCAAGTGGGCCGTCAACCTGGTTCCTAGTGGCAACTGTTACACTGGTCTCACCATCTTCCCAGTCAGGGCCACAACTATGTGGCTGCCATAGGTCTTTGAGATACTTGTGACCGTTCACTCTGGCCATCCAAGCGTGGAAGGAGATGTACTTGACTGAGTTTGACACTTTGACCCATTTCCAAATGACATCAAACCTTGTTATTGAGGCCCAATAGCCATTGTCCAAACCATGGCCCATGATATGGATCTGACAGGTGGAATTCCTACATGATCTGGTGGCTCTGTGACAGACACAGGATTCCTGTTGAAAGGTTTATGCCAGCAGAGCTAGATTATGCTCAGGCAGTGTAAATCCAGTGCTTCAAAATAGTTTCAGGGAACCATGTGTTTGGGAAAGCAATCCATGGTCCCACTGTACGAAACTCTAAATGAGCCCCCATAGTCAGACCGTATTTAAGTAATTGAAAATAGTTCTGGGTCCATCATAAGTGGAGACACTAACATTTCATACATGGAATATATGCATTATTTGCATTGTATACAGTTTGTGCTCTGTGTCATGTTTGATGGGGCCAGGTAAAAAGGGCGAGGAGGATTGGGGCCTTAAGGGTGGAAATGATGTGGTCTTCAATCACTGTGAATCTTTGACTCTAAAAAGTGTTTTTTCAGGGCAGTATTTAACATTAGTAGGGCAGGCATTTCTCACTAATTGATATGCAGAGAGTTGCAGTAGCAGGTTGTCTGGTGCCCGAGAGAGAGCATACGTTTTTTGTGGAGATTAGTAGGATTTCCTGGAATTGGTATTCACAGGTGGGTGTCTGTCTGGGTATATTGATGGTACAGTGAGTAGTGAAGTTAAGAAACTTGCCCATTGGACAGAAACATACTGAGGTAGGCCTGCAGGCTAATTGCAAAAGTCAATTTTGCTAACTAATGTGAAGAGCAGAATTAAATATTGGCTAAATTGAATGGAAGCCACATTGAAATTGTGTATATTTTTAGTGCTAGGTATCTAGCTGGAGTGGCTCAGCTAGCAATGATGCATACCAAATACATGGAGGTATTATTGTACACAAGCAAGTTTCATGCTTAGGGGATTTGCAGTAGTGTGTCTGGCAGGAAGAGAATGGCAACAATATGAACTTGGCGAGATATAGTAAGGGACTGTAGGTTTTGTGATTTGGATGATCAGAAACTGGAGGCAATCCGGTAGCAAGTATTGGTTTAACAGTCCCTAGGTGGACCTGGAAGAAAGAAAAGAAGGACTTTGAAGACAGAGCTTTTGTTGTAGCAACAAGTGGAGGGATTGGGGGTAATTCAAACACACTTTGTTTCGATTTGGAAGGTAGGATGAGGTTGTTGTTCCAGTGATATCAAGCATTCTGGTTGAAAGTGTAAGATTGTTGAGTAGAAAGAGGATAAAGAATTTTCCACTGTGGTAGATTAATGTGATAAGATGTGACATGAATAAGGGCAGGCAAAGTTATATAGTTCATATGCATATTTGGGCAAAGATAGGAACATTTACCATTCTGTAGGGGGGCAACGATTCCTTGCTCCAACAAACTTCGCCCAGGGTGAAGTTATGTGCCAGAACAGAGTGACTGCAACCTTCCTTGCATCATTACTAGGTAAAAGCTGTCCAGGAGAGTGAAAAGCAGGATAGGGGAATTATGGGGTGGAAGGGATAGAAGGTTCAAGTTTCGGGAAGGTGTAATGGTAGGGAGCATGGATGTTGAACTCTAGATAGCTGGACCGTTTTAGCTGAGGAGAAAGGCAGAAGGGTGGATTGGAGTTTGTCATGGGGCAAAAGCAGGGAACAGTGGTGGCCATTAGGCGCCTTGACGCCCATTGGGCTATGTTTGCGCATGATAAGACCCCTTTTATTTATTATTAGTTCATCAAAGCAATACCTGGAAGATTTTTTTAACTGCAGCAGAAGGCAACTAAAGCTATTGTTAAAACAAATTGTATTTGAGATTTACACTTCAAAAAACTTGCAAAGATTTTATTAAATTATGTGAAGTCAAAGGACAGCCACATTGGCAACTTCACACAGTCCTGCATGTGGGTGAGGCCCATTTCCTGGAAAGACTCAAAATCCAGACTGAAGGAGGTTAAGCAGTGAGACTTCAAAGAAAGGTCTTTTTAGTATACAATACCCTGCCTTTCCAAGACCTGGCTCTAGACACACTGCAAGGGGGTATGCAGTTCTTTGTGTTGGGACAGGCACAATCCTATTCAGGTGCAAGTTTCAGCTCCTCCTTCTCACTGTAGCTTAAGAAGACCCATCAGCCTGGTGATGGCCCATCAGGATATGCAGGTCACACATCAGCTCCCTTTGTGTGTGACTGTTTAGAGGAATGCACAAAACCCAGCTATCTTCCAACCCAGACATCTAGGGACAGGCAGAGGCACAGAATGGTTGATGTAATAAAATGCCAACTTTCTAAAAGTGGCATTTTCAGACCTGCAAATTAAACATCAACTTCACTAAAAGATGTGTTTGTAAATTGTGCCCAGAGACAAAAAACATACTCTTTCTATGTCTTTCCAATATGAAGTTACACTTGTAAAGGGGTACAAGGCAGCTCCAATGCAAACCTATGCTTAGAAATAGGCGTTACTGTAGTGAGAAACTAATTCAGCAGTTTTTCACTACCAGGATATGTAAAACTCAACAGCACATGTCCTACCTTTTAAATGCACTGCACCCTGCCCATGGGTTTTACCTAGGGCCCACCTTAGAGGTGCATTACATGTCGTGAATAGGAAGGTTGGGGCCTGGCAAGTAGGTGAACTTACCAGGTCTACATGGCAGTTTAGAACTGCCTGAACAGGCTCTGCAGTAGTATGCCTGAGACATGTTTGAAGGGCTACTCATGTGGGTGGCAGAATCAGTGCTGCAGCCCACCAGTAACATTTGAATACCAGGCCCTGGGCACCTGTAGTGCACTGTACAATGGACTTATTAGTATATCTAATATGCCATCCATGGGGATACCACATGGCTTTACATTTTAGACACAGAGCACACGCAATTTAGCACTGGTCATCAGTGAAAAAGTGCCCAGAGTCATAAAGCCAGCAAAAACCAAGTCAAAAACATAGGAGGAAGAAGGCAAAAAAATGTCGGGTAAACCCGCGAAAAGGGCCATTTCCAGCAATTGTCATGGAACATTCTGCCATCTGTAGAATCTAATATTCATTTCTACATCAGACCCAACATCTTTAGAATCTTTCACAACTCTATTACAATTGCCCCTCTGTCCATTAAACAGTTTTACCACAATTCTCATTCTCGTTCATCTCTTCCAGTTCATAAGCTAGACTGTACTTTTCCCACTTTTGTCCCCGGCATTTTCACTCTTAAAAAATAATCACATAGAAATTTCACTTCCAACCATTTTGACACGCAATACACTAGCACCACTACAAATTTCTGATGTGCACAAAGTGTTTGGAATTCACACTCTGTCAGGATAGCTCACCACTGTCATAGGCAGAACTCTAGGTTTGAATAAGTTATCATTTTGCAAGGCAAGCAATCACTACACTCTCCAGCATATCTTTTCATTTCTCTGCCCATGGAAGGCCATCAATAATGTATCCTTGGTCCTCGTGCCTCAATTCCAAAGGTCTTTGTCTAACCAAATAAGGCGGGATTAATTTATCTTGACAGAAAAAAAACAACTGCCAAAGATAACTCAGGCTGAACCTTTTGTCTATCTGCAACTCACACAACAAATTATTCTCCCATGGCCAACCAGTTTTGATGAAATCAATAACCTTCAGTAAAATGGGATCCAAATCCATAGCTTTCTCCAGCTCTGCTCATTCACGCACTCTTTGCCTGCCCAACATATACAACCAACAAGACATTCCACATTCTTACAGTCATCACCAGTATTCTTGTTCATACGATTCTCTTTGTTACTCGGTAATTGCGATAAGCAATTATCATTTTTGCATCTCCCTCCTGCAATATGTCCTACCTAAGCATGGGCGGAAAATCCGTTCCGCTCGCGGATTTTGCGGATTTTCGGTAAATTCGCAATCCGCGAGATTCACGAATTTACCGCAAAATCCGCGAGCGGAACGGATTGGGTCAAAAGTTCAAGCTGACTTTTGTAACTCTTTTAGAATGGCGCCGGCAAGCTGCGAGAGCCATTCTAAAATAGTTACAAAAGTCAGCTTCAACAGGAAGCTCTAATATATAAAGTAAAGCAGGTGCTGCTCAAATTCAGTTACACAATCATTAATCACCCCAAACTTGGGGTGATTAATGATTGTGTAACTTAATTTGACCTTCAGCTCGAGGACATGCTTTACTTTATCTATTAGTGCTTCCTGTTGAAGCTATTTGCAGCTATTTTAGAATGGCGCTGGCAGCTTGCCGGCGCCATTCTAAGTGGGGCTGAGGGCAGAAGGGCACAAAAGTGGGACAGAGGGCAGAAGGGGACAAAAAATGAGTGGGGCAGAGGGCAGAAGGGCACAGAAACAAGTGGTACAGAGGGCACATGGGCATAAAAAACAAGAGAGTGGCAGTGATTAACCAGCAAAAATAAAAAAATCTGCGAATTCGCGAATTTTGCGGATTGCGAATTCGCAAATCCGCAAATTCGCGGATTGCGAATTCGCAAAATTCACCCATCCTACCTCAAAATTATGTTCTAATAGCTTTGAGATCAATCTCACCAATCTGGCATTAGGTTTGTTGGTGTTCATATTGCAGTAATTCAAAAGAGGCACAAGAGGTTTATGATCAGCTCTCATTCTAATCTTGGTCCTCCACATTTATGACTTAAACCTTTCAACTGCAAAGTGTAGGCCAACATCTCATAATGAATGATGGAATACTGATGATCCCGTGCTCTCAGTGTCTGTGATGCAAAGGCAATGGTAGATTCCTTACTACCTTTGCCTTGAGTCAGCACCGTGCCAATACCAATGATACTCACATCAACAGTGATACACAACCCCTTACCAGGTACATAAGGACGAAGAATTGGTGCATTGAGACTTTTACTCTTAATCTCATTAATGCACCATCCTGCCCCCGCTCCCACACAAATGTATCATTCTTCTTCAAAAGGTGGCGAGGAGGTTAAGCAACGATAGCAACATTTTCAATAAATTTAGGATAGGATAGACACAAGCCTATAAATGCAAGTAGTTGATAGCAATCATTAGGCCCTGGTACTTCTTCAACATGCTTCACTAGACCAGGTCTCTGTGAAATTTCTTTGCTAAAAGACACATGCCCCAAATACTCAACTTCTTGGATACCATAAACACACTTTCTGTTCTCAACCTCAAGCATCTTTTGAGCATGGCATTCAGAATAGTGTCCAGTCTCTCTATATGGTTGTTACTGATCCTTGGTATGGGCTAAAACATTGTCCTGGTAGGCCAAATCTTCAGGAAGATGGCCATAGCTGAAGCACAACCAAATAGCATTTTGCAAAATTGATATACTCTATCTGGAGTCACACATGCTGCCAAATATCTTGCTCCCCGCTCAACAGAACTTGATGATAGGTCAAATGCATATTTAGTTCGAAACAATCTTCGCCTCAGGCGTCAATGTTATCTTTTCATTTGTTTTAGGTAAGGGGTGACTATCAACCCAGATGGCTCCATTAAGGCTCCCCAAATCAATACACATCCTGAGGTATTAATCATTTTACATCCAACAACTATAGAGGACAGCCATAAAGCTGAATCTATAGCTTCAATACCCCCTTATTTGTTGAACTTCTTCAGTAAATCACTTAATTCCTTTCTTACACTAAATGGCACACATCTCAGCCTGTTCTTCACTGGGATACTTACTGTCTTCACTTTCATAAAATGTTGAAATCAGTAAACTTTACAAATTCCTTCCGGAAAAAATCTTCATTCTACACTAATATCATACTCGGCCTCACCCCAAAATTAACATCATCATCCACCCATAGCAATTGTTGGTGAAACCTTGGTCATAAAGCAAATCTCTAATCATCCTTGATGATGCCAGCTCAGTAGGTCTGGACCTTCTATAGAGACACAGATTTTACTCACCACAAAGATTCCCTAGAATTCTTTTGTAGTCTCAACAAAACCTTCCAAGTCAATGCACGTACAATTATACCCCCTGGTTTTATATCTCGAGGATTCAAATCCCAATCCAACACTGGATAAGAAGATGTGTGAAACAGAGAAGATTTTGAAACCTGAGCGCACCTACAATAAAATCTTCAGTAGGATCCTTGATGAATGGCACATCCCTCTCATTGTACTTTCAAACACACCAATAGAATATTTAGTTTATTGGTCAACCCTTCATCTGTGTCCCCCACCACCGTGTTGACCTTGTTATTTTTAGCACCATTTTTGGCCACCCTTTCAAAAATGCCCCATAATACCACATGCAACACATTCTTTTCCCCTAACAGGACACTGATTAGATGAAACTACATGAAATTTAGATCCACATCTAAAACAACAAACAGATGCATTACACATTTGTTTCTCTGATGGTGGTTGTCTGCTTCCAGCTTTGTTAAATTTAACAGCACAGACCACATCCTCCGTTCCTTTGTTCAATTTTTTGGTAACCTTAAATACTATTTGCTATGTCGACTGCTTCTTCCAAAGTTGAATTCTTGCATGTAAGGACATTTTCCAGTATTCTTTTATTGTGACATCTAGTCATCAGCTGGACCCTAATAAGCTGTATGTAAAATTTCCAAAACTTACATTTAGCAGGTAACACTGTTAACAATGTCACAGACACATCGATTGATTCTACAGTAGTTTGTTCTCTCGAAAAAAAATGCCTCCTTACTTCCAAAGTTGATGGCTTACAAAGTGTCTATAATCTTTTAACGGCTTCTTCATATTCATCTGCCTCTTCCTTTTCTTGCACCTCCTCTGGAATATAAAAAAAAACATGTTGGACCTCCATCTCCAATGAATGTTCTGGTAACCATCTCTGTCTTTCTGATTTGAATTTGGACCATCTATAGCATCTAAGTATGCATTAAATGCCCTAAGCCATTTGGTGGCCGTTCTGGTAATTGTAAGATGTGAGGTGGTGGCATAATAGATTGCAAGTTGTTAAATGTAAGAAAACCATGAATGTCTGTTGCAACATATATCAGATATATCAGATTTGTCAAACTGAAACAAAAGTATATTTATCATCATATGCACTTTAAACTAAAACATTAGCATCACAGCAGCATGAGGCATGCTACTGTAAAACTCTAATACTCCAGTAATTATTTGTTGTATTGACATTGTATTAAGCAGTGGTTAGAGAACACAGTAGGCTTAGCTGGCATGCATATCAGCTTTAAATTGAGGCGCACCTACCATTCATTGTTCAGAATAAACCCATGCTGACTAGTAAAATCAAACATTGCTGGTAAACAACCTAGACATACAATGATGGCACCAATGCATAAAGAGGCATCAATATGATGTAGCACATTATAGGTTGTGATCTTTACACACATTCTTGAAGACACCAACTTACACAGATCATTAGACAAGGTATGTCATGACGTGATTTGCAATCTTCAACGCCATCCAAAATGACAGTGCATATGCATGGTCAGCCATCAATTGAATGCTTTTATTTTATTTTATTTATTTTTAATTTTTTCCTCATCTCACCAAGTAGCTTCTGCAGATCTTAAAAAGCCGTTATTTTCCAACTGGGCGCCCTATGGCTTACTGCACTTGCTTAGGTCACCCGGACCAGCCCCATTTGATGAGAGCTTGGTGTAATCATAGGACCAATTATATTAATCTCTGGTCTCAGCCCCAGCTCATAAGGGGCTGCCAGATGTTTATCGAGCTTTCCCCAGCTCCATCCTGATCTAGACGAGCCATAGCAAATGTGGCTTTAAAGCAAGTCCTCACTCTTCGGGGGCTGAGGCTCTTTCCACTTCATGCAGATCTCTCTCCGGGCGAGTAGCACCAAGTATAACAGCAACCCTCTACGAATCTGTGATGTATTCAGAATAAACAGACCATCAGCACCAAAGAACACTAATGACAGGTTAACCTTAATGTTGACTTTGAAAATGCCGCAGAGGGTGACTCCCACCCCCTTCCAAAAGGTTCTTAATTCGGAACACCCAAAAAAGATGTTGATATCATTGGCATTGGGAGTCATGCACCTAGGGCATTTTGGGGTAGGTAGTGGGGCGAACTTGGCTATCTTGGCCGGTGTGTAATAGAGTCTGTTGATCACAAAAAAGAGGTTCTTCTTTAGGCTCGCTTGTTTAATACGTTTGTATAGTAGTTTCAGGGACGGCTCAAACAGGGCAGCTTTATTAGGCTCAAGGGGGGATTGATTCCAAACCGAGATTTGTGGTGGAAATTCCAGGTCTTCTGCTTCTAGACACTTATTATACCAAATAGAAATCTCTTTCTTTTTTGGATGCATTGATTAAAGGGAATGCTCCGTTTCCCAATCTCCTCTTACATCCCCCTTCTCTGCTTCAAAGCAGGAAACAAGTTGTAGATACTTAAACCTGGGAAACCCAGTACCAATCTTGGCCCTTAATGACTCCCAAGGATGGATCCCTTCTGCAACTAATATGTCAGACCAGATGATGATGCCTGCTCTCTTAATTGGTACAGCCAAACTATCCTTAAGTCATATGGTGTACCGGGGAATCCCATATAGGTGCAAAGTCTGAATAATACCCGATTCCCCATCTACAACTCACTTTTTACCAAGTTTAGAGGGCAGCCCTATGGACCTTCAGGCGTACTTGTTTAAAATACCTTGGAGCCCCAAACTTACATAAAAAGCCTTCTCCGCCTCCACCGCCCTCCGTCATGGCCATTTCGCCCAACAGCCTTCCCCACGATGACTCCTCTGGTTTTGAGAGTAGCATCCGGACGCCTTTGAATTGGAATGCGACCGAGTACCTGTCAATATCTGGAAGAGCCAAACCCCCTTTGATAAGCCTGTGCCTCAACTTCTTCCAAGACAACCTTACTCCCTTGTCTCCCCAAATGAAGCTCCCGATCTTACTCTGAACCATGTGAATACTCTTACTGCGGAACACCAAAGGGACTGCATTGAACAGATAGGTCAGCTTGGGGAGAGTAACCATCTTCACCAGGTTGACCTTCCCATAGATTGTCAAGGGAAGATTCCTCCATCTAGCGAAGTGGCGGTCTATTGCCTTAATGGTTTTATTCAACTTGATCAGGGGGATTTTATCCAAATCTTTAACGATGTAAATACCCAAATATTTTAGCTCTTTACTAGTTATGCCCTCCCATTGATCAATGTTCCAGCACATCACCTCTGTTTTTGAAGTGTTAGCTAATTAGCCCAAGATGGAACCAACTTCTATCAGAAGGGCTTGACCCGTGGGATGACCGCCCATGGGTTACTAGTGTATAATATTAAGTCGTCGGCATACAGGGCTAGCTTACATCGATAGAGTTGAGACTTAAAAGGATGTATTGAATCATCTAATCAGATGGCTTGTGCTAATGGCTCTATGTAGATGTTAAACAGGAGTGGGGAGATAGGGCATCCCTGCCTAGTTCCCCTCCGGATGTTGAAGCTAGAAGTCAGCATAGCATTCAGGAGGATCCTTGCAGAGGCTCCTTGATAACATTTCCTCATGGTTTGAATGAAAATGGGGCCGAGGCCCATTACCTCTAGTACTTCCCAGCAGTACACCCAGCAGACCCTCTAGAATGCCTTGGCCGTGTCCAAGGCCACTATGGCCAGAGGTTCGGATCTTTCCACGGCCATGTCGATATTACCTATCAGCAGTCGTATCTGCTCCTGAATGTACCTCCCAGTTACGAAGCCCTTCTGATCAATGTTAACCAGGTTGGGGACCAGTTTGGACAATCTCCCCACCAAAATACCCTTAAAGATCTGATAATCGGCATTCAGCAGGGAGATTGGACAATAGGAGGCAGCTTTTAATGGGTCCTTAATGGGTCCTTTCCTGGTTTTAAAATAATACAATGATTGCCTCCTTCCAGGACCTTGGGACCTGACCTGTTGGGCAATATACTGAGTTAAATATAGTACTCAGTACCGGAGTCAATTACTCTGCTAGTAGTTGACAGACTTCGTTCAGGAGTGTGTTCATTCCTTCTGCTTTTTTATTTTTACATTTCTTTGATCTCTTCAAGGGTGATAGGAGCATCTTGGATTTCATGACTATCATCCGTGAGAGTTGGCAAAGATTTACCCCTCAGCCAGGTTTGTATATGACCAAGGGAAGAGACCAAGTACCCTTTATGAAGGTCTGAAAAGAGAGAAAGCAGGCTGGCTTGCATGTCCTCAACACTACTTGACTAATCTCCATTGTTGTCTATTATCAGTTCATTTATGTTATTTTTGGAGCGGTCAGCTCTTGCTTTCCAGGCCAGAAAGCGCCGGCTTTCTCCCCATACTCAAAGTTTTGCATGCTCTTAGTGAGCCATTGTACCCATCAAATGAAGCAATATGCTAATACCCCAAGTCCTATTTCTATCTCAATGATGTATGCTGCTTCTTGACTCCGAAATTATCCTGTTTGGGGCTTGTGCTGGGGTGGGACTTTGTTCCCCAGCACGCACTTCTAGATCCTTTTGCTGAGCATGACCCTGCTTGCCTGGAGGAGGAGCCATCAACTTGTACTCTTAAAGTGCCATTAAAGCCCTGCTGCACGGTACGCACAGACAATGTTTGTGGTTATTGCTAGATGGGACTTCATCCCCCAGCATGCACTTCTCCATCCTTTTGTCGCACCTGGCCCTGCTTGCCTGGAGGAGGGGGTGGCCTAATAAAGCCCTATTAAAGCTCCATTAAAGGCCTGCGGCATGGGACGCACCTGGGTGCGTACCTGGATGAAGACCGGGCCAAGAGCGGACCCATCTGAGCTCAACCGTGGCTGGACGTGGCTGGGCTGGACCTCCTCTCTTGGTTGGCCCCCAACCTGTTCAACTAGTAGCAAGTTAGGATCCCTCTGCTGCTTCATGCCTTGATTCCCCTCTACTCCATCTTACACTTACTGATTTATTATTGTGCCCACCCATCCAACCCAATAGGGATGCAACGGAGCCATCTCTTCACCTTTATTCACATCATTGTTATCCTCTGCCTTGGCAGCTATTTCCACGGAACTTGAATTAGTGGAAACCTGTATTGATGCCATGCAAAAATTGATAAATATTCCAACAGGGCCTTCATCATCTTCATATCTGGGGGAGGGACTGCCGTCCACCTGGGTGACTTCTTTAAAGACTGCCACAAGCTACCCCCACACCTAGCCTAAACCCCTGTATTTTGCATGACTCAGTTGATGACATATCTGTTGCAAGCTCCACTACTTCCCCACTAAATGCCCCCAAACAAGCACAATAAAGGTGAAAGATAGAGGGAAGAGCCCAATATTGATATACTACTCCACCACCTACCAGTGCTCCTGACACTGATGCCAGTCACGTTTTATGGGACCTTTGTAAACCTTTTTTTTTATAATGTGTAACTCATACTGAGGGAATTTCAGCAAGCAATCCTTTCACATTTAAACTTTTAAAAGAAAAAGTGCAGAACCTGTGCCATCCTCAATGTAAATTCCCAATGACTCATTCAAGCCTGCCTCCATAATCCAGAGCTCACCCTGCACTTACAGTCAATGCACCAAGCATACCATTGGTCCCCAGTGCTCTCAGCCAACCTGTGCCCTGATGTCCAAGCCAATTAAAGGCGCCACTTTAACCATGCTAAACCCGTGCAAGGACCTTGCCCTAGTGAGCGACAGCAGCAAGCAAAATCTAGGGGTAATAAAGCTGCTGATTGCAGATGCATTTGTTCCCAGACTGCACTCCATATGTTATATGTCCTCACTAGCATCATCCCTCCGAGTGTAGTCCCTCTTGAAGATAGTCAGTTGCTCAAACGGAGAGTTGCCTATTGGCTGGTGTCAAAATCAGGCTGGAGGAATGACTTGGTGGATGACATTCTTATATTTTGAAGAGTGTGACAGGTTGGCTATGCCCCCAGGTCTATTCAAGGAGATTGTGTTGTCATAAATTGTAGAAGTTCTTGGCTGGTTAACTCCTTACTTCATCCCCTGGATTATCTAGCTACTGGCCATGCTACGATTTGTGCACTACACCTTGGTTTCCTATACTGCCCACCACTTTCACTAGGGCAAACCAGTGAGTTGATATGGCGGGGAGCTGTGCTTCAGCCACCAGTGCTTTAAAGTGCATTGAAATCTCATGCGGCATGGGACACAGCTACTGCTGAACTCTGTTTTGTCTTCTGGTTGGTACAACAAGTCCCAGGTTACACTGCCCCAAGGAGGAGGGCCTGACTCCCGCCATTCGCCGCATCAGCCACCAGCACTATAAAGTGCATTGAAATCTCCTGCGGTACGCACAAAGCCTAGGCCAAAGGCATGCCCCTCCTGCTCCTTTCAGAGCCTGGAGGAGGCTGAGCTGGGCTTTTGCCTGTTCCATCTCAGGTACTTTCACTCTAACCTTCTATTTTATATTTACTCTGGGGTGACATTTTGTTTAATATGGGAGAGTGCAAGACTTCAGTAGCCCCCTTTTGCGGCACCTGGTACCACCTTGGAAGAGTTTCAAAAGCGGACGGTTAACCTTATCTCCATAAAGAACGAACTTGCACAGACTGTCGCTTTCCTCTCTATCCAGTATTGCCCTAAGCCCTGTGGTAGCACAGATGGCTTCTGATAATTTTACTGTCAGTGGTGAATTTACTACCATAAACGTGGAGTCCATTCCCAACGCGGATGCGTACGTAGCTGTTAATGTCCCTCCGCCTGTTTTGCCACCAAGGGACAAGCCCATAACCTTCAACAGCAGCATAGTCACCAGGGGCCAGTCCGGGAAAAGGAAAAAAGCATCAGTTTGCTACAAAGTAAAGAGACTGTTTGTATTTAATCTCACTCCAAAGCCTGCCAAGAAGCCTGTAGAAGAGGACACTATCCTTGGGAAAATAAAGGACCTTCATTGCGATCCCAAGGACTCCATATTAAGTAAACGTGAGCCTATCCTTGCACGCCTCGTGGCCATTGAGGCCAAACCAATATGCTCGACTACGCCCCCCTTGTGCCTTAAATCCATCAGGGAAAACACAAGGAGATGATGGGTGGAGCGTGGAAACTTTTCAGACACTCACCCCCAGTCACAGATCTGTGTTAAATCCATCATTGTCCTTTAGCTCACTTCACCACCGCAGTTTAAACCCAGCTGTATTTAAAGCAGTCTTGACCTTGTTTTTCATAGGAACAGTCCAGCCCGAACTGCCAAGCCAGGTCTTCCCTGGACTGGAAACAAGCATACTGGTACCGGTTTCGGGGTAACACCCCTCATCAGCCAGGCTATCTTGAATCCAGTGGCCCAGTGAGTAAGGTACCTACATCTGGGCATACACTGCCAATTTAGGGTGAACAAAGCAAGCACAAGGTGATGATGGACGGAGCACTGAAAGTTTTCAGACGCTCACCCCCAGTCAAAGATCAGGGTTGAATCCATCATTGTTCTTTAGCTCACTTCGCCACCACAGTTCAGACCCAGCCATAAGCAAATTAGTCTTGACTCTGTTCCTCATGGGAACAGTCTAGCCCGAACTGCCAAGCCAAGTCTTCCCTATTATTGAATTGCCCACTCTTGTCTCTCTGTCACTTTACAACACCTTAAAAACAAAGAGATATGCATTAAATGGAAACATTTGGAGCAGGAAAGGTTTTTTGCTGACCTGGTAAATGACAGGAGAGAGGAAATGATGTATTGCCTTTCTGAACTAATGGTTAATCCCACCTGGTCAATTGCTTCTAAGAATCTAAAATTGGCAGTCATGACCTTTTCCAGAAACACTAAGTATATTAGACAAGCCAGCGAGTCCTACAACAAAACTTAGAACCAGCTAGAGGAAAATTAGAGAGAAGGCTTGGAATGACTTGCTTGCAGCTGCAAAATTAAGAGATTCTAAAGCCTTTTGTGATGTGATAAATCACCCCTATTTCTCATACAGGAACAATTTGAAAATTGATTGTCATGTCTCACATGAAGCCTGGCTGCCCCATGTTTCTAGTATCGTCAAGGATGATGAGCTATCCAACCCCACTGCCTGAAGCCCCCTCACTGCTCCCTTAGATAGCAACTTTCCCTTGTTTCCCCCAAGAATCAATGTAAGTCTCTTGTCACATCTATTGACACTGGCCGCTTTAACCCCTTCAATGCTGGTGATAGAACCATTCCGGCATGAGTCACGGTTGGGCTGTGCTGATGACGGAATGGTTCTGTCACGACCATGCCCGTGATTGGAATGTCCAGCACAGGGCTGGAATTCCTGCTGCACGCAAGCGGTTAAAGACTACCCCTTGTAAGTCACCGGGGCTAGATGAGATTGACTGATGTTTTTAGGCAAAACACAATTTCTGGCCTCCCCTGCTGATGAATGTGTTGCGAGCCACTCTTTCAGCTGAAATACCTAACTCTTGGAGGAAATCTATCATAGTCCTCATCTTTAAGAAAGGTAGAAGAGGGAATCCAACATGCTACCGTCCAATCTTGTTGTTGGACTCCTCTATCAAAAACTTTGGTAGGGTGATTCTTCACAAAAGGGAAGATTCCGCGGAAAATAAAGGTTTCCTGTCTGATGGCAGTTTGGTTTTCAACCGGGCCTGGGCACAGTGGAGAAGTCCCTTAACCTGCTCCTGCTCACAGGGAAGTACACTAAAGTCAAGAGAGACTGTAGTATTCTTCGAAACAATAAGTAGTCGATTGAAGATTAAATGCAATGAAGTTTATTCAAACCCCTGCAAAGCGTCCTTCCTTGTCAACACATAACAGCTCATTACTACTTTTACATTCTAAACACAACAGAGAGAATACATTCTGGATTATAGGGAAGGCATAGTTCTATATTAACCCTGTGTTCACTTTCTATCACAATACTACAGAGACTCATGTTATCTTGCTTTCATGGACTTTTTCAGTGAATTCAACCTTGTGGACTGGGGAAAGTTGTTGGACTTAATGAGTAGAGCTGGGGTAGATAGCTACCTGACGTTGGTAATATGTGAACCTTCTGTATTTCTTGCATTTGCACTTTTATGGTCGCAATGACCGAATAAAGTATTTCTTAGCTTTTTAAAGTAAATACCCAAAAATAGGCAGCCGGGTTAGGGAAAAGTTCACATTTTTAACAGCTTGCAAAGTTGCACAAAGGATACCTCAATATTTGTATTCTACCTCTTTAGGAAATACGCTCTTCATGAACACTGGCTACATGCCCGAAAACGTTTAATGTAAATAACTATGGGGCATATTATCAAGAACGGCGTAAAAAATTATCGCCGGTTTAGCGACAGAAAACTGCAGCTAAAGCGGCGATAATGGCCTTGATAATATGCCCTTGAGAATTCCAATAGAAGTCCATGTTCTGGTGTGAACATGGGCTTCCATTGGAAGTTCACTGTGGTATGGTGGGAGAAGTTTGAAGAAAACTGCCTTCCTGATGGCACCGCAGATACCAGCTCCACCATCTTTAACATCATAGGGTTGGTTGTGGCATCATGGGAAATTAAGCTGGAGAGGCTAAATCTTACACAAAACATTGTGAAATGTTTGTGAAAACTGCCCTGTAATCCGTATATCTTCAAGATCATAGCTGAGGCGAATTTTGCAATTGTTGGCTTACTTTCGCATGGTGTGATTGTTGCCTTATGCAGAATCTATTGGTTTTCCTTTTTTAGTAATATCAACATTCTGCAAATATTCTTTCAGTTCTCTTTAATAATGATTATCCTGTGCATACAGCCATCACATACATGTTCAAATACCACAATCTTCTCCCTCTCTATCAGTTGTTCTCTATTTCATCTTCCCATCTGTGTTACCCTCTTCTTATTCTGAATTAATATTTTGTGCCTTTTACTCCCCCCTCCTGACTGCTCTGCGTTGTAAGATATTTGTGGAGCACCCTGTTGAAAGGACTTTATAAACCAATTGAATACACTTGCAATTGTGTGCACTGGCATAACACCATTTATTTATTTATGCCATTTCTAAAGCGCGCTGCAACCCTACGGGCATCCTGGCGCTGTGAAAGTGCGACTAAAAACTGAGCAACATAGAGCTGAAAGAGTGAATTGAGTAGAATGCTCTTGGGCAGTTAGATTTTTAGGAAGAGCCAAGTCTTTATCTTTTTGCAGAAAAGCATCAATTCGTTTGTTTTCCTAATTGCAATGGGGAGGCTATTCCAGAGATGAGCTCAAGTCTACACTAATTATGTGCACACCATATGAAACTCTGTTTTTCTCTGTATCAACTTAAATCTTATAACTTGTCCTACAATCTTAAAACAGGTAATCTGACTGCTTTTCTCCAGTGCATGAAAATGTTATTAATTTATTAAAGGTACTTTTATAATACAAACTTAGCAGCGAGAGCAAAACAGTACTCCACAATATACAGAGTACCCACCATTAATCATAAAGATTATTGGTTGAACCTGGCCCTCTCCTCAGGGTCACCCCCAAAATGTTTGCTTTTACCTTCCACTTTTTTGCAGATTTAAATTTTTTTTGGTCTTAGTACTTTGTTCACTTTACCACTGCTGACCAGTGCGTAAATGCTTGTGCTGTCACTGTCACCTCTAAACATGGCAGAATTGGCTTGCACCCAATTGGCCTATTTAATTTACTTGTAAGTCATTAGTAAAGTAGCACTACATGTGTCCAGGGCCTATAAATGAAATGCTACTAGTGCTCCTGCAGCACTTGTTGTACCACCACTTAAGTAGCCTTGCAAACCTATTTTAGGCTTCCCATTGTAGCCTGTATGCAGTTTTAAACTGTCATGTCAATCTGGAAAGTTAAACCAGTTGTGAGGCCCCAAACCTTCCTTTTTAATGCATATAGGTCACCCCTGAACAGCCCAGAGGGCAAGGTGCAGTGTATAAAAAATGTTAGACATGCACTTTTATGTTCTACATGTTCTGGTAGTGAAAAACTCTTAAATTTGTTTTTTTTTTACTATTGCAAGGCCTACCTCTCCCTTAGTATAACACTGAAGTTACAATTTTACCTTTAAAAATAGGTAATTTCCAGATGGTAACAAGTAAAAAGTTCATGTTTGGTGTCATTGGAATTCATGAAGAATCCTCTCTCATGGTAAAGTCTGAATTACAGTATTGAAAATGCCACTTTTAGAGAGTAGTAATTTTCTTGCATAAGCCATTTAGCACCTGTAGCCTGCATCTGTGTCACATGAGTGGGTGAAGATGACAGTTGATCTTTGTGTATTCCTCCTAGACAGCCATACCCTATAGAGATATTAGATATGCCTGGATAGGCCATCACTGGCAGGATGGGGGCGGAGGTTCACACAGCCATACTTATACTTGAATAGGCTGTGTCCTACCTCCAGACAAAGAGATGCATACCCTCAGTAGCTAGTCTAGAGCCAGGGCAGGGAAAGCAGAAAGTCTGTGGACTTCAAAGGAAAATGTCTAGAAGCTTCTCCTACTTCAAAGGTAGAACTGAGAGAAGCTTTTCCAATGCAGTCCCTTGCATGGCATCGTAGACTGACAGCTCTTTGGAACCTATGCATCACCTTGACTGCACAATGCATCCGTGATGCCGGACTTTACATCGTAAGCCCTCATCAACGGGTTCCTCAACACTGACGCAGGACCTCTAATCGACACTTTGCAGCCCCTCGGAACTGACACCATCACCTCGGCTGCATGACACATCCTCAGCATGGGATCTCCCAGCGTTCCACAAACCAGGATTTGAGATACTGTTGTTGCCTAACTGAGAACCGGTAGCCAGCCTGTGCTTCAACCCGGTCAGCCTGAAGTCATGACTTTTTCCCAGTCTAGTGCGGCCAGATATCTAAGTTGACGTTTTTTGCTTTTCAGGGCAATTTTTACTGAAATCTTTAAACATACATATCTTCAGTTCCACTGATTGAGTTTTTGTCATGTTGGTGTTTTATTTCTAACAAACTACCCTTATTTATTAAATCTGGTGTTGGATACTTTTGGGGTGTGTTTTCAATGTGTTACTGTTTGAAATGTTACACAAATACTTTACGCATTGCCTCTGAGTTAAGCCTGACTGTTCTGTCTGCCAAGTTGTCATTCTAATTCGTTCTGCAAGTCAAATTTTATTTCAAAATATTTTTCTAACACTTGGGACTTCACCTTGACAAAGGATTGCGGTTCCTGCTATAGTAGGGTTGCACCAACCTCAACCAATGATGCAATTTCTTACATTAACAATCTATAGATATGTGGAAGGATCTCAAATTGATAACCCCAATCTGAAGATGTGGGTTGTAGGTTCTTTTGGCATGCTACTATTGTGGCAAGAAAGAGCATGTTATAGCATCTTTGTCTTTTTATTTTTTTTAAGATCCACAGTAGGAGTATGGATTTGCTGAAGTGTTTCTCTCAACTTCAGCAGCGCTATGTTTTGCCTAGAGTCAATGCTTGGAAGAATCACATGATTATTAACCAAGGCTGCTTTAAAGAATAAATGCCACAGGGATATTTACCTGCTGATCCAGAGGTGATATAGAATATTTGCCATGACTACCTGTGTCCAGCGCATTTTGTGAGATGATTCTCAATGAGACACTCTATAGAGACTCACATACGCATTCTCAACAGGCAAATAATGTTATTTGCCTGCATTCTCTCACTCTATCCTCTTCCCATCACTGCAAGCTTCGGTTTTGTGACTAAACACAGAACAGATGCATCACAAGGGTCACTCCGCTCACAAATGAAACCACTTTTCACATATGTAACACTGTAATTCAATTAATTTCTAAACAAAGAATGGCCGAACTTGGGACATACAACCCATCCATTGATGTGTCGGGCCACTCACCAGAGGGATAAAGAGGTACACAGGTGCAATTAGAATTACACTAATGCTAGCAGGGTAATATAAAGGCATATGGAAAATGCATTTGAAACTTGAAACAGTGAGTGGTCTTTTGAGACTGTATCCAGTCATTTGAGACTGTGCTTGGGTATATGATGGAATGTCTAGGCAAGGGGTACTACATCTGCTAATTTGATGAGGTTTACATGAAGTGAGGGTTCTGTTTGCTCCTTTTGATCTCTGCTTTAATATTTGATTCTTTTAGTCACTGTCTGTACACTGGCCAGTGTAGTGTGTTCAGGCATATAATGGGTGTGAAATGTCAAATGAAGGATGTGCCTGAGCAGATGGGCATGTGCCCAGGCATTTGAGACTCTTCCTTGGCATTCCAGATTGTGTCTGGGAATTCACATTGTGTCTGGGCTTTTGATTCTGTGCCTCGGCGTCTACAACCAATTTTGGCATTTGATTTACTAGCTGGATATTATACGGCTAAAACTAAGCATATGTGGTTGTACCTGTGCATATATATGCCAGAATGTGTTTCTTCCTGTTCACAAGTTCAGAGGGTCTCAACATCAAACAATCATAAACCATGAATCCAGACATTTGAGTGAATCTAGAAAATTGAGTTTAATCTCGCACGTCAGCATGATTGCGTAGCCACCGTCTCTCTCTGAAGTATATGAAAGAAACATGTTATCTTATTGCAAAAACGGTGAATAAATAAGTACATTATTATTGTGATTGTGAATTAGCATATGAATGCGGTATCAGCATTTTTTAGTCTGTTTGGGAATTTGAGACTTTAAGAATTTGAGGCATTAATTCATCATTAGATGATTTGATTAGAGAATGATTGGCCCTTCTGCATATTGAAGTTGAACACCTGGAAGCTAATGGTTGCACTGTAGTAATTATGTATGGGTGGACATTAAACTAGGCTTTTATCTGCTTCAGTAAATGTATTGTCATTAAATTCATCTTGCACTTGTTGTAAGCCTTTGTTGACTGTGGTGATGTTTACTTCTTCTAATGATAACAGTGTCAAAGATCACATGGCATCATGTCCTGCAATGTCATCAAGGTCAAATATGATGATGTCACCTCTTGTAATGTCTTTAGGAGTAACAAGTCTTTTAATGTCTCTTCTGCCAGCTATGGACGTTTGGATATGTGATACTCAAACTTTCACCCTTCAGTCCAACCACCTCTTACATTTTCAGCATACATAGGCCATCATTGCAAATTGGAATGTAATCCTAATTTGGCAGGTAAAAGGAATGAATTTTCAGGTAGGTGGGAAAACGGCACTCCCGTGCCCCTACCTCCCTTGACAGTTTGCTTGCTACAAGGACACAACATTGTAGTTTTCAGTGTATCAAGCACACTCCAGCTGCAATGTTACCATTTCAATGACTGAATCAGATACCAAAGCAGATTTTCTATTGAAAATGTATTTTACTTTTAATGGTAGCATATTCATAACTGTCTTTTGCTGTAGTCACTTTTTTTCTTGGACTAAAGAAGCAGAATTAACTGGTCACAAACAGAGAAGTTTGAGGCCATATAACAAGAAACCTGGCATAGAAATGGTTTACAAGAGACATAAACATGAGATCAACTTAGGTCAGGATGACATTTGTGTAATTTCCTTTGTGGAAATTGCAAAAAGATGCCCAACAGAATAAACGATCTCAAAGAAAAATGGGCAACCCAAACAACCCTTGAGGGCTTGGGCAAAGTAAATGATCAGGTATGAATGCCTTCAATGGATTTTTTTCACAATATTCTATCTCTTCTTAGAGAGTTTAAACTCATTAGGGTCAAATGAATGGACACCTTTCTTTTCGGGAAATGATTCCTCTATTTTTTTTTCTGAATTCGGTACCATAGAATTTTTGATAGCAACTGGATCTATATCAATTAGTTTACTACAGCAATGTATTAAGTTAACTTACACATGCTATCAAAGAAGTCATACAAAAAAGGAACTGAGAGGGTGTATATAGAAAAATAAATGATTTTATCTTGGTCAAATAAATTTCAGGGTACAAAAATAGAAACAAATACACAAATGAAACAGATAGGTGACACTATTATTCAGGTAACCTCACTGTGACATTAAGAAACATCTGGGCATATTACCAAGCAATAGCGAGAGACAAAAATTTACCGCTGAGCTGTGGCGAATTTTATCGCAGATAAACCTTGGTATTACCAAGGTTTATCGCAAATGCCATACAAAACGGCCGCAATGCATGAATATCGCTGAAAAGTCAGCGATATTCATGCATTACCGAGCTATACTCTTAGCCATGTTATCCACCTCCCATTGGATAACATGGCTAAGAACTGCTCAGGGCAGGTGTTAGCTTTTGGAGATATTCGCGCTTAGCGCGAATATCTCCATAAGTTGGTAATAGGAGATAGCGATGTTAGCGACTGTTTCCAGTCGCTAACATCTTGGCACGCCCACTTTGCATGTCATTAGTGATAAATATCACTGACATGCAAAGTGGGGCCCAAGATGGTCGCTATCTCCTACTAGCTGTCGCTAACTGGTGTTAGCGACAGCTAGGTAATAGGGAGATAATTTTATCTCTGCTTTCTTGGCTTTTAAAGCCAAACAAGCGGAGATAAACCCCCTTGATAATATGCCCCCCCTTTCTTCAAAGTATTAGTTAAAATAGATTATAGAATAGAAGATGTATGTCGACGTTTCAGTCTCTACGTTGTCATACACAAGACCATCTTCAGGACAAAAATAAATGTTACAGTTGACCCCTTGAGGAGAAGTTAGAAGGCGTTTGTAAATATCCAACTCGGCAAAAAAAGGGAGAGCACGACTTTTATGTGTCCGCCAATCTATTTTTCAATCTCTTTTATACCAGGTTATATTGTGCCTTTGATGAAAGTAGATGAAGCGGTTCTGTCTTGCGTTGCTTATGTAAGTTATGTGAAGAGCCACAAGATGAAAAACGTTTTGTGTTTAAACACCAGACAGCTTCCTGGATGGGTTATGAAGCACTGTACGGTGATGGTGGTCTAATCTTGGAAGGGTTTTTAATTCTTTATTTCTTTCGTGAATCACTCTAAGCATGGCGTGCCATTCAAGGAATTAGCATGTAACCACGAGTAAGACAGAACCGCTTCATCTACTTTCATCAAAGGTACAATATAACCTGGTATAAAAGAGATTCAAAAATAGATTGGCGGACACATAAAAGTCGTGCTCTCCCTTTTTTTGCCAAGTTGGATATTTACAAATGCCTTCTAACTTCTCATCAAGGGGTCAACTGTAACATTTATTTTTGTCCTGAAGATGGTCTCGTGTATGACAACGTAGAGACCGAAACGTCAACATACATCTTCTCTTCTATAATCTATTTTTAACTAATACTTTGAAGAAAAATGTTTCTTAATGTCACAGTGAGGTTACCTGAGTAATAGTGTCACCTATCTGTTACATTTGTGTATTTGTTTCTATTTTTGTACCCTGAAATTTATTTGACCAAGATAAAATCATTAATTTTTCTATATACACCCTCTCAGTTCCTTTTTTGTATGACTTCTTTGATAGCATGTGTAACTTTACCTAATACATTGCTGTAGTAAACTAATTGATATAGATCCAGTCGCTATAAAAAATTCTATGGTACCGAATTCAGACAGAAAAAATACAGGACTCATTTCCCGAAAAGAAAGGTGTCCATTAATTTGACCCTAATGAGTTTAAACTCTCTAAGAAGAGATAGAACATTGTGAAAAAAATCCCTTGAAGGCATTCATACCGCAACAGAATAAACAACATTTGCAAAATGACACGAAATTCTGGTCCAGAATTTTAGTGCTATTTTTTTTCAAAGCAAAATTCATCCTTAACCACTTGGGATACCAGAATGCAGTCTGTGCTAAAAATAGGGCACAATTTTGTGTGGTGACATCAACAGTTGGTTACATTCTGTTTGTTCATGTTGCTTCCGTGCACTTGCAATAGGATAGTTACCCAAATTACATCTGAATTATGGGGCAGATGTATCAAAATACCTATTTGCGATTCTCAAATAGCGATTTTTTGAGAATCACTATTTGAGAATTGCAAAATGGTATGTATATAAAAATGTGCTATTTTTTAGCGATTTCTTAAAATTCCTTAATTGCGATTAGCACATTGCTAATCGCAATTAAGGAATAATTTCCCATTCATTTCTATGGGCCAGGAGGCCCATAGGAAGGAATGGGAAGTTGTTCTCAATTTACGATTCGCAATTTGCTAATCGCAAATTGAGAATAATTTCAAGGGTGCAAGGGTGTCTTAAGGACACCCTGCTGCACCCTTGAAATTTACATGTGTGCGCATATGGCGCACATACCTTCCCTAAGGGCATGTATGAGCGCCACATGGCACCTTTACAAATGCCAAAAAGCGCATTTGTAAAAGAATTAGCAAATTACCACCAACTACAAGTTGGTGGTAATTTGTGATTTCTTAGTGTAAATTCGTAAAACTTGATTGCTTCTTACTTAGCATTTAAGGCAGAGGTCTTCAAACTTTTTGATGCCGAGACCCCCTTGTAAAACCTTTTTAGGGATAAGGACCCCCTTCTGACAAAAGTTTCTAGAAACCGGTACTCCTCATCATCATCTTTTGACAACCATAAATGCGCCTGTTAGACCTCATCACATCCATCCATCATTCATCCACCCACACTTTCACACATCCATCCATCCTTTCATCCTTCCATCCATGCATCCTTCATCCATCCACCCTTTCATCTTTCCATCCATACATCCATCCTTTACCCATCCACCCTTCCATCCATCCACCCATCATTCATCCACCCACCTTTTCACACATCCATCCATCATTCATCCATGCAACCTTTTATCCATCCATACATCAATCCATCGTTTCATCCTCCCATCCATACATGCATCCTTAATTCATCCACCCTTTCTTCCATACATCCATCCACCCACCCTTTCATCCATCCACCCACCCATCATTCATCCTCCCACTTTTTCACACATCCATCCATGCATCATTCATCCATGCAACCTTTTATCCATCCATACATCCATACATACATCCATCGGTCCACCCTTTCATCCTTACATCCGTACATCTATCCTTCATCCATCTATCCTTCACCCATCCAACCTTTCATCCTTACATCCATACATCCATCCTTCATCCATCCACCCTTTCATCCTTCCATCCATACATCTATCCTTTACCCATCCACCCTTCCATCCATCCACCCATCATTCATCCACCCACCTTTTCACACATTCATCCATGCAACCTTTTATCTATACATACATCCATCCACCCATTCATCCTCCCATCCATACATCGATCCATCATCCATCCACCCTTTCATCTATCCACCCACCCTTTCATCCATCCACCCATCATTCATCCCCCACCTTTTCACACATCCATCCATGCATCATTCATCCATGCAATCTTTTATCCATCCACACATCCATCGTTCATCCATCCACCCTTTCATCCATCCATTCACCCATCATTCATCCACCCATCTTTTCACACATCCATCCATCATTCATCCATGCAACCTTTTATCCATCCATACATCATTCATCCAGCTACCCTTTCATCCTTCCTTCCATCCACCCTTTCATCCATCCACCCTTTCATCCATCCACCCTTTCATCCATCCACCCTTTCATCCACCCATTCATCATTCATCCACCCACCTTTTCACACATCCATCCATCCTTGATCCTTACATACATCCATCCACCCATCATTCATTCACCCACCTTTTCTGTGCCTTTCTCATGGGGGAGGGGTCAGTATCTCTCTGCGTGTTTTTCCTTCTTTCCCGATCATGGGAGGGCATCTTTGTGCCTCCCTGCTTGGGGCGGGGGATGTGTCACGGGACCCACAGCTCCAGGCGCGCAATATCCATTGACCTCAAAGGGCAGGCTACACTACAGCCTGCTCCCCCAGCCCCCCTCCCTGACTTCTCCCAGCTCGAAACGGCTTCAGGGACACACACAGCCACACCCGAGTACTTGACAAGTCTTTTATTTGTTAATGAGGCTTTGATGTTTTTCACACCTCGGTGTGAATTAGGCCTCGCCATAAGCACCCTCATCAGCCCAAGCCAGGGACAGAATCTGCGACCCCCTTCAAAGGACTCCACGACCCCCCTGGGGGTCGCGCCCCACAGATTGAAGACCTCTGATTTAAGGAATCGCAATTTGCTATTTCTCAAATGCTTACGCAATAATAAGGAATCGCAAAATTTGCGATTCCTTAACATTGCGATGCATTTTAGATGATACATAGCATTTTCTGATTTTTTGGTCGCAAACGATGCTTTTTACTGAATCGCAGCATTTGCGACATAAAAATCTTTTGATACATCTGCCCCATAGTTACCTGTTGTATTATATGAACTCACAAACATTTTGCATCACCAGTGCAATGCAAAATGCTGGAAATTGTGTGCAAGACTACGCCAGTGTGGCCATACCTTGGGTGGCCTATTTCAAATGTGCAAACTCAGGATTGAGTTTGTACTACAAATTGGAAGAAAGATCCACCTTTATTTGAGACATGTGCAATGCTCAATATATAGTTGCCAATGTCACAGATGAACCAGCAATTACCTGATTGCAATTATAAAGGAAGGAGGAAAAGCTACACTGAGGGAAAATAATTATTATTTATTCTGCAGACAGCTATTGATACTATGTAATGATGTATTTTTTTTTAGTGAAGCAGGGATCCATACTGCACATTGTAGGTATTTAGAAAAGTGGAATATATCAAGGACTGAGGTGATATTGACAGACATATAACAATCTACTCGTGGATCCCATGGCACAGGCACATCAATCATACTCACCTTTAAGGAGACATGTATGAAAATACCCAAAACCTGCACATAACAGGTGATACAGAGTATTTTATAGATCGGGTAGAATGAGAGGAAGAACATGGAGAGAACAAATTCAGCAAAGGAGAGCAGTGAACCCCTTAGGCCCCCAATTAGAGATTGTTGGGAAGTGGTAAAACACGTCTTATAGACCTGAAAAGCAATTTGCAATGCATTTAATATGATTTTACAATTCAAACAAAGTGTTTGCCTTAGCAACCTCAGACTAACGCAGCTGAACTGAGGACTAACCCACAGAGTTTGGCATACCCTCAACCCTTTTTTTCTCCAACAACAGGATCACCACCACCCAATGACCCCCCAACCACGAGATCATACATTTCAAGGCCCGCCCACCAAGCCACCCCACCAGAAAACCCAAAGCACCAGTCAGACACTGGAGCAAAATATTCAAAGAAAACTGGACCAAAACCATACAGGAGTGACACCCCAGCCACTCTAGAAACCTCAATGTCGACACCAAGCTCTTGAATAAATGGCTCGCTACCTGTACCACACACAATACTCCCATTAACAACAACACAAATTACAACAAGAAAGGCCACAGATCGTACACAAATTACCTCAGGAGGTCCAAGCACCACTGCAAACAACTTGAGAGAAAATAAAAACAGCAGCACAAGATCCACACAGAAAGTCACCCTCAACCTCTACCACCAACAACTATGATACACAAAGAAAAATGCCCTAACTCTCAGACTCTAAGCCAGATCTAACAGTGGGAAAGAACTCTTCACCATCGCCAAGGAGTTCTCCAATTCTGCAGCTGCCAACAACAACATCATCCCATCCCAAGCACTATGCAACAACCTCTCAAAGTTCTTTAAACAGAAGATTGCCAAGATCTGCAATACATGCGACCCACTGCATACTGATATGAACTCCCTGACGAGATGGACACCTCTTTCATCACTAACAGCAGCTAAGCAACTTGCAACCCCCAACCTTATGAACACCATGCACTCAGGAAACCCCTCAGACCCATGCTCCCACTTCATATGAATCCTTGCAAGAACAATCATCTCCCCCTCGCTTACTGTTATCATCAACACCTCCATAACCACTGCCACCTTCCGTCTTGCTGGAAAAATGCTGAAGTCAGTGCCCTTCTGAAGATACCAACAGCACCCTCAGCAGCTACAGACCCATCTCGCTCCTGCCTTTTCCAGCTAAAGACATGGAGAAAGCCACCAATCCCTAAGTTACAGACCACCTAGAACTTCATCAATTCCTAGACAGCTCCCAATAAGGCTTTTGCACCAACTACAGCACATAGACAGCCTTCATTGTGGTCACTGATGACCACAATGAAGGCTGTCTACAGCTCTTGATATGGTCTCCCACAAGTTACTCGTCAAAAAGCTACAGCATATGGGTATCTGAGGACCAGCCTGAAAGTGGATATCCTCCTTACTCGCAGACAGAACTCAACGAGTTAGATTTCATCCTTACTCATCAGTCTGTCAAGGATTGTCTTTCAGCCCTACACTCATCGGCATCTACATGACATCTCTTTGCTGACATCGACAAAGCCAACAGCATCAATATAGTATCCTACACCGATGGCAACACCTCATCCTCTCCCTTACCATCATAAACAGTGCCACCAATTCACACTTCGTCAAGTGCATGAGCAACATCGCTGCTTGGATCAAAAACAACTGCCTCCAGCTCAATACAGAAAAAAAACAAAGTCCTAATCTTTGGAAGCAACCACTTCCCCTGGAATGCCTCTTGGTGGCCCTGTAACTCAGCCCCATCCACCCCTGCAGACCATACCAAGAACCTGGGGATCATCCTGGACTCCAGCCTTTCCATTAGCAGACAGGTTAATGCCATCTCCTCGTCATGCTTCCACATCCTGAAATGCTACGCAATATTTTCAAGTGTATTCTACTAAACACCAGACTAATGGTCACCCAGGCTCTTATCACAAATAGAATTGATAGCAGAAAAGCCCTTTATATGAGAATCCCAGCCCATGTCCTAAGCCACCTCCAAGCCACCCAGAATGCTGCTGCCAGACTCATCCTGAAATAACCACTTCTCTTCACACCTCAGCAATCTCCACTGGCTCACAGTCCAGGAAAGATGTAATTGCAAGCTACTACCCATGCCTACAAAGCTCTCCACAACCCTGGTCCAGTTTACCTCAACCACCACCTTAATTTCTACCAACCCACCAGACACCTTCAATCTGCATCCCATGCAAGAGCACACCTCCCTCGCTTCAAGAAGACCAGAAGTGGAGGACGCTCTTTCTCATACCTTGCAGCCAAGACCTTGAACAACCTCCCAAAACACCTCAGAACCTCCCTCTCCCTAATTGACTTCTGAAGGAACCTCAAGACATGGATCTTCCAGATGAAATAGGCATGAACTCCTTCTCCCCCCTATCACAAGCCCTACTTAGCACCTGTATTCTCTCACCAGTGATTAGCTGCACTCTACAAATTCACATAGCATAATACACAAGTGGAAATGTGGTTCACCACCTCTTCCTTGAAAATCCTTGTTTGCTAGCCCCAGAAACAGATGATTAACTACATACACTTGAAGTGGCAAAACATGCAAAACACATTTTGTTCTTTCCCATTTAATTACATGTTTGTGGTAATGTAAAAAGTACAAGTTGTGATAACACGCACGCATTCACTGCTCTCCTTAATTTTGCATTTCACCCACAAGCCTTTTTAAAGACGTGTAAAAGGATGCAACACTTTGCATCGATTTATGCCATGCAAATGCCCACACAACATGTTAAAAAAATAAAGCTTTAATGGTAGAAATACCCAGAAAGGGTTGTGCTGGAAAGATAGAAGGCCAGAGGCAGTGTCATCTTAAGGATTTTAAGGGCTTCGGCCAAGACATGTGTTGGTGGCCCCTGTTCCTAACAACACTGACATGTATTATGCATTTCATTCTAATTCAAGCCTGTACAATCCCCTAACTATATTGAATTATATGTTAAACTTTCAGAAACCAGGCCACACAAAATAATTACCTTTCCACGGTCCACAAAAGGAGAGAGAGAAAGAATAAGAAGTAAAGCCAGACAGGGATAAGTAAAGTGGTAGTAGACAGAAGTAAAATAGACAGAATGTTCACTTTCCTAGACAGCTCCTTTGAAGATGGAGCCCTAGGCAATTGCCCACTTTGACCAGACCATAAATGTCTCTAATCAGAGGGAGAATGACCCCACGTCTCCGATTTCCCCTGACTGTCCCGGTTGCCCACTATCTGTCCTAGTGTCCTAGTTTTGGGGAGGAGTCCTGGTGATGGTGCAAATTAGATTCAAAATAGAGTGCAGGCTCAAATTTCCTCTGGACCTTGTTTGCCCAATTTTCGTGTGACATATGAGAGGTAGGAGCAACTTTTTTAAAGAGGTCCTTTGTGTTTTCTTTTGATTCTTAAATGATAGAAGAGAAAAATATTTTTATAGATCATTGTGTAATTCACCACCTTTTATCTTGGAAAAGTTCAGTACATTTGGGACACACCCCGGTTATCACAGAGGGTCGACTGATCACAGAGGGAGGCATATTTTCATGCATTCCAGATCAGGATTGGTGAACAGCCATTATCAGAAAGCAATCTGGTTAACTAACACACTCAGTACTGGATATGTAAACTGCATTTAATTCCTTTCAGTTCCTTTTTATTTTTATTTTCTAGGTTGATAAATGCTGTCAGTTAAGTCATTCTGTGGCACTTGGTTGATGCAAACTGATTGTCCTCTGTATTGTCCTAAGGACATTTCACAGCGAGAGCCCCCCTCAGAGAACGCTTTCCCTACACTAACATGCACCCAGTCCCTTATTGGCATTACCAGCCAGGTGGCCCTGCTAATGAGTTGGAGCCGGTCAGGTGTGCTTTCACTCCAGTTCTCTTCAGCACCTCTGTCTGTGTAATGCTTTCAATATCATGTACGCCTATGGTACATAACAAAAGAGAATGGCAAAGAGGAAGATGGGCCCTGCCCCTGCTGTTCCAGCAATATGATGATACTGTGGCCCGCTGCCAGCTCCATGTCATGGCAGTTGGCATTCTTCCCTGCAAGGGAGTAGCCAAAAGAGTAAAAGACCTGGCCTTTGGGCCCTATTCTGAATGATACTGATTGAGTAAGGCGAGCAAGCCCTGATGAAATGTTGAAAACATTTAGCCCAAATTGTGACTTTTACACCTGCATTTTCAGTGAATTTGCGTATCCATTCACCTATCCATCCTTCGCTCTGTACTTTCTTTGTTCTCTCAGGCATCCTTCCTGTGCTTCATCCATTCATAATTCCCTTCATCCATCCATCCATACATCCATCCATCGATCCATCCACTCACCCCTCATCAATCATTACTTTTCTCTATTCGTCAATGCTTACTTCTATTCATCGATCCATCTCTCCATCCACACATCAACCTTACTAGTTTCTATCAATCATCAACTTTACTTCTATTCACCCACCATCCTACATCAATCTATGCTTCTTTTCACCATTCCATTATTCTCTACTTTATTTCACACATTCACCATCTCAAATCCACCCATTCATCCGTTAATTACTCTAGTCATCTCTCTATCCACCATCTCTTTTTCCAAAACTCACATGTCTCTCCATTCATCCATTTCTCCACCCTTACTTCCCTTCCTTCTTTCTTGCTTTTCATGCTCTCTTGTTACAAATGTTCCCCTCTCCACAGCTGCACTATGCTTTCCTCATTACTGTCTCCAATCAATCTGTTTTAACAAATAAACATAAACTACATGTTAACTGTTTAATGTCAGACACACTGCTCTGTGGAACCCCAGCTCAAGCTACTAAGATGGAGGTGCATGATGCCCCTCCTTCACGGTGTTGGTGGGGAGGGATGAGTGCAGTCACACAAAGCTGGAAGGGACATATTCAGCAGGCTGCACCAGCAAACATCAGGTTGCAATGTTGGTATCATAGGACAGCCTTGAACGCAAGAGAGAAGACGGTGGCCAGTGAATCCATCACTTTCAGAAGCATTTGACTATGCTCCTCACCCACAGCACCCAAGACCTGTTGCATAGGGCCGGCATTTGTACTGGCAACGGGAAAAAGAAATGGGTGGATTTCCAAATGAAGTGTTTGAACCTGGCCGCACCTATCCTTAATATTGAGGCCACCACCTGCAGCGCTATGCATGCTGCCGCCAGGGTTAGCTCAAACTGCAAGGCCACACTGCCCTACTCCACAATGAAGGCCCTAGACACTCTTGAATAAAGAACCCTCACTGTGCACAGAGGCAGAAAGAAAGGACGTGCAAGGTCTAGAAAGTGTCTGCTAGGTGCTGACAAGAACCTTTGTGCCGCTGTCACAAAGGTCGAGAAAGCAATCTGCAAGAGCTCTACTGCTCTGGGGTGGCCCCTCTCGAGAATGTGGATAAAGCACTGAAGGTGAGAGAGCGCAAATCAAGTAAAATGTAGAGGTGCACCATATTTACAAGCACGTTGCACCAGTTTAGTTAAAGGAACATATAAGAGTGTCGAATTTATAGAGTGCATACATATAAGAGTGTCGAATTTATAGAGTGCATACATATAAGAGTGTTTAATCAATACAGAGTGCATATATCAGTAAGAAAAGCTAATGTAAAAGTGTTTAGAGATGTTAGAATGATATTAAACTCCATGTTATGTGGCCGTTGCAGAGGAGAATGTAATGTTGCTAAACGTAGAAATGTGTAGGCCTCATGGCAGTTCACTGGGAAAGAATACGTGCCTTTGCAATTTCACATGATATGGATTACTGTTGTTATAATTCAAAGTATTATTGATCATAGAATCGAAAATATATGTTTTATAGAAGTGTTCCTTATAACCAGTGTGTGTAATAAGTTAGAATACTGTTTAGGCTGAAAAATAAAGGTTCATAGAGTGCACAGGCCTGTTTCATGTAATTTTAGTAGGCCTGAAGAGATAAGGTCGTTTCTTTTGATCTGCATGTGCTAGTTAGAATCAGGTCGTGTTAAGCATAAATTGTGGACCATGCTCGAAGGTTTACGACTCAAGAGATAAGCTGGAGGCCGGAATTTGGGGCCCACTTCATGGGTGTCTGTTTGCAGGTGCGAGGGGGTTCCAATCAAGAGAGTGATGAATAGAGCTCTGTTCTGGGAGACAGGCACAGGCCTGGAGGAGGGTTCAGAAATTTCCTGGAGGGTACCGTCTTGCCGGGAAGAGCCTGAGAAGCAAGGTCAACGCTAACAAGGAGCCCAGAGGAGTATCAGCATGGAAAAAGCCAGAACCAACACCACGTGAGGGGTGTACGTGAGGGGCGTCTCTGAGGGGCGTTTCAACTGTAATTGTGATTTTGTATTAGGGACAGCACCCCTGGGTGGAGTTAGTGCAGATGGCCTGAGGAACCTAAGAGAGCGGATGGGTAGGCAGATAGGGCAGAACTGCGATGCACAGATTTACAACAAAGACTAAGAGAAAGTGAGTGATCTTCTTTGGAAGTCACCACGGCTGACACCTTTTTTTTTAGGTTAAGATCTTGCTAAGTAGGGATGTCACTTAGTCTAGTGTAGGGACAGTCTAATCTGGATTTTTCTTCCTTTTGTAAATGTCGCACAAGTTACAACTTGTGTCTATTCTTGCAAACTTGTTGATCTTTGAATTGGTTTTGGTGATATTCTTCTGTCGCCTAAGAGCATTTAGAGAATTCATGTTTGTATTGATGCCAGTGTATCTTTTGAACCTTATACTGAGATGTTTGTATCTCCAGTTATCTTTGGCTTTATAATAAAACTTTTAAAACTTATTCGTAGTAAGTGGTTCTTCAGAGTTGTGTAAAGTCTTAAACTGATTAACCTAGTAGTGGATTGCTTTTTACTCTATGACAGGTAACAAAGGTTCAGTCGACCTGAGTTGGGATCTAGAACTATAGTGATCTGATAAGAGATCAAAAATCCCACCGTAGCAGTTGGTAGCAGAGGATGGTTACCTTCTAGAGGAAGGTGATCTAGACTAGGTTAAGATTACCCCGAGGCCCCTAGAGATCGAGAGATGAGCAGCAGAAGAATCGCCTGCCAAAGAAGGTGCTGACGGTGTGAGAAAAAAGCAGCAGAGTCGGTCGAGAGTGAGTATAATAAGGGTCATGCGTTGTCAGATTGCGGTGTTTTGTGTTGTATCTGTATTGTAATGTCATGCGGAGTTGAATGCCTGTAGTGTGATTGAGGGAGGGTTGTGAGCGCGCGCAACCTGGTGAAAATCTTAAGTTCAGAGAAGAGCTTAAGTGGTTCGGGTGTATCGGACATCCAGAGTAATTGTCGACCATTGTAAAGGGGGTCATGAGGTACCATTGATCGCCCACAGGACCGTGATAGGGGGAACGCAAGAGTGAGTGTATGAGTAACGGACGCAGGTCGGAAGTTACTGTGTGTAAGTAACCTATCAGTTAAGGCGATTGTCTGGACGTTCACGGAAAGACATTTCGTCAGTTAAGGTGACAATTACAGTTAGACTGTGGGCGTACAGTCAAGGAAAGTGATCGCTTGGTCGGAAGTAATAATTTTTCAGGGTATGAATGGGACACATGCATGACCGGGAGACGAGCTGAGAAAGGAGGGGAACTGCTGCGAAGGGGAGACGAGTGACGTCAGAGAGAGCTGCGCTGTGATAGGCCGGTTGGTGTGAAGCCGCGCTGTGATAGGCTGGTTGACGCGAACCGCGCTGTGATAGGCCGGTTGGTGTGAAGCCGCGCTGTGATAGGCCGGTTGAAGCGAACCGCGCTGTGATAGGCCGGTTGGTGTGAAGCCGCGCTGTGATAGGCCGGTTGACGCGAACCGCGCTGTGATAGGCCGGTTGGTGTGAAACCGCGCTGGGATAGGCCGGTTAGCGAGAACCGTGCTGGGATTGGTGGATTGTCATCAGGAAGTAAACGAACGCAGGGAAATAGAAAATTGTAGATTTGATCATGAAGTGTTTTAAATGCTTGAGAGCGATCTTTAAGAGGAAAAGGAGAGATTCTTATTACGGGGAAGAGGCCCCGCCAGAGGGTACACCAGCTCATTATATGGCTACGAATGTTGGGTTGCATACTATACTGTGGCTTAGCACTTGGAGTAAGATTACAGAAGGGAACGAGGAACTGACTTTTCCGAAATACGGAACGTTTAGATTAGAAGTATTGCACCAGCTAAAAGCAGTTATGTCTTCATTGAGACCTTTGCCTAGACCAACACAGTTTGAAGCCCTTAATGCGTGGATTAGGGTGGCGCATGACAGGAATCAGAACAGACGTCAAGAAAGAGTGAGACGATCGGTAAGAGCAGTACAAGATGCCAAATGGGATGCGGAAACCAAGAAATGGAGGGTACAGACTATTGAAGTGGATAAGTTGTACCCAGTGATAGAGGTTACAGGAGATAAGAGAACCCCAGAGGAGGATGACGAGAGCGAGTCAGAGGATAGCCTAATAAATAGGTTGTTGATAGATAGACCGCCTCCGTACAATAGGGAGATGGAAGGTACTGAGGTCCCAAGGGAAGATAGGGTTGGCATAGAGGAGAATAGACCACTCCCTATAACAGATTGGGTATCTACCAAAGGTGAGGAAACACCTCAACCTAGTCCTGTACAAAGGGTAGTCGGAAGGATTGTGGTGCAGAAGGTGCCAGCAACGGAGTGTGTTGAGTCTTATGGATTGCCAGATGCTCTTCAAGTACCCGTTACCATAGGTCCTATAGTGTCGGTTTATAACCCAGAGAAAGTGCGAGAGGAGGAACAGGTACGGCTAGACAGAGAAAGGGCTGAAATGGAAAGAAGGAACAACATGACAAATTCAACAAACAATTAGGAAGGGTCTAAGGGCAAGTTTACCGACCGACCAGATATATGCCCCGAACTCAATGTACAACAACAATTAATATCTGGGGGTCTGAGAACAAGTCAGTAAGTCAAGCAAATAGGACCACTATACCAAAACATACAGAACAGCATCAGTGAGAGAGAGTAGGTAATTACAGGCCAAGTCAAGGCTCAAGAGTATGTGGAGAAAAATATTGTTCCCATCAGAAGCCACACTGTACCGCCCTTGTTGTCATCATTTGGGTTCTCCTTACCCAGGAGACGTAACGGCCAGTGAGTTGTTACCGTGACCGAAATGTGGTATGAGGGCAGAACAGAAAGGAATGTTAGTGGCTAATGAAAAAGGCAGTGTCTGGTGGTTAAAGTGAAAAAGTGAGGAGTAATAGTAAAATTAGGTGAATTGGGTGGAGAAAGAATTTTATTGATATCCCCCAATCCCTAAGATTAAAAAGATATTTTTTCATATTTTTTCATTATTTTCCAAATCATTATTAATAAAGCAGTAGTGTATTTCCAACAAGGTCCTGAAGAATGCATTAGAAACTCTTTTCTTGTGAATGCAGAAACATGTCGACCACTATAAAGTGCGGTTATTATTTAAAACCTGCACCCACACCTGCCTTTTAATCTTAGGGATTGGGGGATATCAATAAAATTCTTTCTCCACCCAATTCACCTAATTTTACTATTACTCCTCACTTTTTCACTTTAACCACCAGACACTGCTTTTTTCATTAGCCACTAACATTCCTTTCTGTTCTGCCCTCATACCACATTTCGGTCACGGTAACATCTCACTGGCCGTTACGTCTCCTGGGTAAGGAGAACCCAAATGATGACAACAAGGGCGGTACAGTGTGGCTTCTGATGGGAACAATATTTTTCTCCACATACTCTTGAGCCTTGACTTGGCCTGTAATTACCTACTCTCTCTCACTGATGCTGTTTTGTATGTTTTGGTATAGTGGTCCTATTTGCTTGACTTACTGACTTGTTCTCAGACCCCCAGATATTAATTGTTGTTGTACAACATGACAAATGCCTGGAGGCAATTGCCAAGACCGATAAAGTGGAGCACCCCATTGGATTCAGCGGTAGATCCCATAACAGAACAGGGGGGTCAGAGAGGACCGATGGATCTGAGAGGACCACGGCCGAAATCCTTTAAGGAGTTGAGGGCTTACTTGAGGGAATGGGATGCTGCCACAGAAACACAGAGTAACAGGTCAAGAGCGGAAGCTGAATGGGGAAGTCAAGGCAATGGGACATTGTCTCACTGCGGGGCTAGCGAAAGCGGTCAGGAGTGGGACGGTAAGAGTTAGAAGAGTAGAGGAGATATCCGTCATATCCACGGTGGAAGTAGGCAGGAGCAAGAAGGTAGAAGTACAGAGTGTGGAGGGGCGTCTCGTCTCATTCACAGTGAGGGAGACCGAAGGACGCAAGAGTACAGGGATAGCTTTAAGAGCATCCACCATGCACCTGGCGACAACATACAGCATTGGAATCGCGGGAACATGGGGAGCCACGAGGTGTCTCACCATGTGTCAAGCGATGAGGGGCAGGAGCGGGATCCCGGGAACATGGGGAGCCGCGAAGGTTCTTGCCATGCGTCGAGCGATCATGGACAGCAGGGGAATTGCGAAAGCATGAGGAATAATGGAATGTCTTACCATGCACCTAGAGATACCAGGAATAATGAGAAATGTGGGACTATGGGGAATAGAGCAGTGTTTCACCATACACCAAGAGAGGATGGAACTGCATGGGACCTGGAGAGATGGGAACATGGGAGGACTCCCCATAATACGCCTGAGCCAGACGTAGAACTCAGAGCTGTGATGGGAGAGACGTAAATGGGCTCTCTAGAGACAGCATACTGAAAGCTGTGATAAAGGCAAAAAGGCTCGACGTGACTAGTTTAAAATCTGACCTGGACGAGATAATAGATGGTGCGTTGCCTTTAAAAAGGATTGACATGTACGAGCAAGATGAGCTGCTGTTTATAGCAAAGGATATTACTCGAAAGGCAAGAGCAACTCACGAGAAATTGTCTGAACTGGCAGACAAGTATATGGTAGACTTGTCGAGAACAAAGGCATTACAGGGTAACCATAGGTTGCAATATTCAGATCAGGACCTAGATGAGAGGAGGACAACTGGATTAAAAACACTCATAAGGGAACTGATCACAGGAATAAGAGTATGGAGAGATCTGGATAAATGGGAAGAAAGGTGGTCCAAGAAAGGGACAGTCAGGCGAAGCGCGATTGTGATGTCCCGGGAGGGAGGGCCACGCCGGATGGAGGCATTCCCTTTGCGAGAAATAGCGAATGGGAGTTATGTACATGTGCCCTGGAGTAGGGGAGATTTGGCTGCGTTTACCAATTCATTTCCGAAGTTAAGAGAGAATCCTGTAGAATGGTACAAACAGGTAGAGAGGTTTTTGAAGATCTCGAAAGTACTGTGGATTGATTTGAACACTTTATTCGACATTGTGGTCCCAGGAGACTTGTGGACAGCATGCAAAGTTAGTGTCGAATGGCCCACAGCAGAAACAAAAAGAGATGCTCATACCAATGGTCCGTCAGAAAGAGTAATGATAAAATATGAAAAGGTGGCTGAAAGATAAGGTGCCACCCCAAGATATAGATTGGGTGAAAATAGACCGAACTAGACAGGAACCCAAAGAGACAGTCCATGAATTTTATGAGCAATTGCTGAAAACGTTCAAACAATACAGTGGATTAGATGTAATGGATCCCAAAGACATAGGACAGTTTGTATCGAAGTTCGTTTTGGGGTTGAGGCCTGATATTTGTTTGATGATTCAGCAACATTTAATTTGCTGGCAAAACAAACCATTAGATGAAATTTTGAGATACGCAAGGTATTATGGTGATGAAATAGATTCTAAAGCAAAGAAACTTAAAGAGAAGTTGATGATGGTTCAGATGTAGTCGGCTGGAAAGGGTGGACAGCAGCAACAGAGAACAGGGACGATGGGAAGGAGATCAAATAGTCAGAATAGGGACAACGAGGAAAATCAGAGACCTAGAATAGACTTTGCTACACTGAAAAAGACGACAAAGTGTCACCAGTGTCACCAGGTGGGACATTGGAAACGCGAGTGTCCCTATAACACTGAAAACGGAGAACTGGAAGTAGAGGAGGAGGAAGTTCAGACCGTTCCAGTCCAAGGGGTGACAGTACCAAAGGGTAAGTTGGCAAAAGGGGGAACTTCGGCTTCTCGAGCTCAGTTCCCGCAACCACCAAAGACTGCGACAGGGGGAAAGATCTATAGACAAATGCCTCTTTTAGTAGGAGGAGAAGAGTGTTACTACGTTGATCCACTGACTGGACGGCGTGTGAGTAGAGAGGAGGACTGTACCCTCGGGGCAGTTCTAGAGGTGGACCAAAGAGGACTGTTTGTTGAGGCTGAGGTGGCAGGGTGCCCTACGACATTCTTAGTAGATACCGGAGCTACTCGATCAACTTTGAGATCAGCCGTGGTTCCAGATCTGCCAATGTCGGGGGAAACAATTCAAGTGGTAGGAGTCGAGATTAGGAGAATGACTAACCCTTTGACGGAACCAGTGCTAGTGAGAATAGGAAACTACAGCGATGAACATCAGTTTGTAGTATGTGATTCTAGTCCTATGTGTCTGTTAGGAAGAGACTTATTGTGCAAACTAAATTGCACAATATACTGCACGCCTCAGGGAGTAGAGGTACAGACTAACGACGATGATGCCGCCTATAAAGTTGCAAATTCAAAAGTATGCGTAGAACTGTATCCTACCCTGACGGTGGAAGAGCTCCTTTGGGACTTAAGGGATACTGTGCCATCTGGAGTATGGGATTTCACTGGAGAAGAGATAGGATTGATTAAAGGAGTAGAACCAGTGAAAATCATGATAAAACCAAATGTTGAATATCCAAGAACGCCTCAATACAAATTGACCCCGGAGACGATTGCAGAAATAAAACCCGCGATCGACTCCATGATTAAGCAGGGAATACTGAAGGAAATAGTGGGTAGTCCATGCAACTCCCCGATTATGGGTTTGCAGAAACCTAGCGGGAAATTTAGAATAGTACAGGATCTCCGAAAGGTTAATAACATATTTGTTTCATGTTGTCCAGTGGTACCGAATCCATCAGTGATATTGTTTCAGATACCATTCCAAGCTGAGTAGTTCACAGTGATAGATCTTTGCCAGGCTTTCTTTTCAATTCCATTAGATGAGGAGAGCCAGTTTCTTTTTGCATTTAAGCTGGAAAATCGCGTCTTAACATGGTGTCGTATCCCACAGGGGTATACAGAAAGCCCATCGATTTTCAACCAGCTACTGAAGAAAAATCTTGAAAGTCTAGTACTGCCATAGAACTCGGTTCTAGTTCAGTACATAGACGACCTACTTGTTGCGTCAGAAACAGAAGAAGCTTGTAAGGTAGACACTATCACCTTGCTGAACCATTTGGCTGAAAATGGCATAAGGTGTCTCCGAGCAAATTGCAGTACTGTCTGACAGAAGTACAGTACTTGGGTCACCGAATTGAAAAGGGAAAGCGGAAGGTGTCACCAGACAGGATAGAGGCGATCATGAAGATGAATTCGCCTACGACACAAAGAGAGGTCAGGATGTTCCTAGGAATGGTTGGTTATTGCCGACAGTGGATAGCTAACTTTTCCCTGAAAGCAAAACCCTTACAAAAACTGACGCACAAGGAGGTGAGTGATCCGGTACCATGGGACAAGGATTGTTTGATGTCGTTCCTACAGCTGAGAGAGGACTTTTGCCGTGCTCCAGCTTTGGGAATGCCTGATTACGAAAAACCATTTTTACTTTACTGTTGCGAAAGAGAAGGTTGTGCTTTGTCAGTCCTAGCACAAATTCATGGAAATGCCCGTAGACCAGTTGCATATTTTTCGGCTACTTTAGACCCAGTAGCCGCAGCGTTGCCCGGATGTCTCAACTCCGTTGCTGCAACGGGTGTCAGCATTGAAAGGAGTGAAAGTATTGTGATGGGACATCAATTAGTGGTGTATGTACCTCATTCTGTAGAACTGTTAATGACCAGGACCAAGACACAGCACTTGACCAATAATAGGCTCACGCGCTACGAGCAAGTTATTCTTGCTGCGGAGAACGTGACCTTTAAGAGGTGCTCTGTTTTGAATCCTGCCACTTTGATGCCACTCCCTAATGATATAGAAGACGAGGAATGTGATGATCACGATTGCCTTGATGTGACTGAACTATGCACCAAGCCAAGACCAGATATTGTGGATGAGCCGTTGACTGACCCTGATGAAATTTTCTTTGTTGATGGCTCATGTGTAAGAGACGATACTGGTCAGTTGAGAGCAGCTTATGCTGTTTGCACCATTACTGGAGTTGTGGAAGCCGCTTGCCTAGAAGGAGTACACTCCGCTCAGGTAGCTGAAATCATTGCATTGACACGTGCCTGTTTAGCAGGTAGCAAAATTCGAGTCACCATTTACACAGATAGCCAATATGGGTTCGGTGTAGTTCATGACTTTGGGCAATTGTGGTCTCAGAGAGGTTACATGACCTCCTCAGGTTTGCCTATTCAAAATGGGGAGTTTGTGCGACTATTGTTAGAAGCATTACAAGGTCCGGCAGCAATTGCCATTGTTAAATGTGTAGCACACACCAAAGGTACAGATTTTGTGTCCCAAGGAAATCGTTATGCAGACGAGGTTGCTCGCTACTGTGCGGAGCAAGGATACTCTTTCACGGAAGTGGAAATGGCTGGGACACAGGAAAAGACAGAGTTGAGCATGATGTTAGAAACAGTTGACACTTGGGATGACTTAAAAGGCATGCAAGAGAACGCATCAGATTTTGAGAAAAAGGCATGGGAAACCGCAGGTTGTGTAAAAAGTGAAATGGATTTGTGGATTTCAGCAGATGGAAGGGCAGTATTACCAAATGAATTAGTGAGTCCAATGGCACGACAAATACACGGTCCAGTACATTTAGGAAGAGATGCCATGCTGCGGGTATTTAGGCAGACTTGGTACAACCCCAAGTTTAGAGTAGCCACAGAAGCAGTGTGTCAGAGGTGTGTAACATGTCAGCAATTGAACGTAGGGAAAAGGACACCAGTTACATTGAGTCACAATGGGAGGTCTGGTGGGCATTTCAATCGAATGCAATTAGACTTTATTGAGATGCCAAAATGCAACCGCCTCAGGTATGTTCTGGTGGTTGTATGCATATTTTCCAGATGGGTCGAGGCATACCCTACACGCAGGTGCGACACACTCACAGTAGCAAAGTTGTTGCTTAGAGAGTTAATACCACGCTTCGGGGTGCCGACCTCTTTGGAATCAGATAGAGGGACACATTTCAACAGTGAAGTTGTGAAGATGCTTTGCTCTGCATTAAATATTGATCAGAAGTTGCACTGTAGCTATCGACCAGAGGCTTCGGGAATTGTGGAGCAGATAAATGGGACTATAAAATCCCGAATGGCCAAAGTGTGTTCATCGACATCCTTAAGCTGGCCTGATGCCCTGCCATTGGTACTCATGAGTATACGTAGCACACCAGACAGGAGAACAGGTCTCTCGCCACACGAGGTTCTAATGGGGAGGGCAATGAGACTTCCATCTGTTCCAACTGCAGCTTTGTTGAATATCACAGATGATCTGATCCTGGATTATTGCAAGGGACTTTCTGATGTCATTCATTCTGTGTCTCTTCAGGTGCAGGCTGCTGAAATTCCATCTTCCAGAGACCTATGTCACGACCTGTGCCCTGGTGACTGGGTGCTGGTGAAGAAACACGTCTGGAAGAACTGCCTAGATGTGCGCTGGAAGGGGCCATACCAGATAATTCTGACAACGAATACTGCTGTAAAGTGTGGAGGGCTGCCAAATTGGATACACGCCTCCCATACTTGAAGAGTTCCAGCACCCCTGGAAGAAACAGCTCCTCTCACAGATGAAAATCCAGCTGTGGACGGCGAACCACTAGAGGGGATCAGTCAAGCTGTGGGGGTGTCGGAGGAAGCTGGGAGTGCTTCAGAAGAAATTTCGGAAGAAAGACAAGACAACAGTGAAACTGAGGCTGCCACAGAAGGAGAAAGTTGCTGTGAATACGGCTCAGACACTGATCAAGTCACAAGTGATCAAGAACCGAGTGTGAGGACAAGAAATAGGAGAACAAGGCGTGGAGAAGCTAGTTGGCCTGAGAGGAAGAAGGGGCTGAGCTCAAAGCCAACTCCAGGGAGAACCCTTGCTCCAATATCTAAAGACTCAGATCTGGACGAAGGTGCACAGAATCAAGAACAGGAGGGTCCAAGAAGATCAAGGAGGGTGCGAGTGCCCTGCAGAAGATACGCCACTCCTGAGTGGACCTACCTAGCAGCAGATGTCTGGTGCACGGAGATCCGGGAGGGTGAGGGAAGTGACAGTGACCAGTACTGACCCAATCATAACGTTGGAAGTGGTGTTGTTGGTACCTGGACTTGAGATCGAAGAGTTGCTGACACTCACTGTCCCCAATCCTCCATATCTGAGTAGAATAAGAGAACTGGTTTTAAACAGAGTAGAATTTCCGACTTTTGGTCCAACGATACCAGCACTCGAGGAGATCAATCTTCGCTTAGAAATTTTAGAATACGTGATTAGAGCCGCTGGAACACGCATGATTACAGACTGCTAAAGACTTTGTAAATAAACAAGATTGAGGGATAACCTAGCACCAAGTGGAAGAAGAAGACATTGAGGGACTTTTCATTTAGTGGATGGAGAAGGGCTAGGGTTGTCTGTTGCTATAATCCAAAAGACTGATCTTGCAAAAGGGATTATCAGCTTCCAGGTGTGGTTCGAAAAGACTGAATAAGCAAGGAAAACACTGTTGAAGGAGCAAAGAAAAGAGACTTCGTATTCCGAGAGAAAATAGAACTACACTGTCTTGAGATCATGGAGGCCGGCAACCCGAACCGCAAGGCAAAATGCATAGTAGGCACACTTATAGTGGGAGTAATTTTTCTTATAGTTTTAGTAGTTACTGTATCATATATAGTGGGACATGAAAATGAAGAGAAGGCAACAAAAGCAGCAAAAGTTGCAGCGACACCGAAATCTACTACTGCTGGTCAAAGGGGGGACAATACAGAGAAAGATAAAGGTTTGCTAGCAGCAGAAGCTCGTAGGTTGCACGTAGATGAATCACAAGGAAATTTCAAATCAAATGCATATGCTAAATTGCTGTATGAATACATTGATGCTATGGATGCAAAGGACTGTTACGTCTGCATGCAATTGCCAGCCTCTGTAGACGAAGGTATTAGGTACCATCATCTTCCATTGACTTATGGAATCACATGTAGTTTGTTGCTTAGTATATTTTATGAACGCAATAGCTTTGAGTATTATTTTTCAAACTTTGACGCTGTTTTACCAGAGGTCCCGGCTTACAAGCATATGAATAAGTGGGACTACTATAAGAGTGAAGATAGATTGAGGAAATTTTTCATTCCTTGGAGAACACTGGATACTTCATATGCCCGAAGAAATAATTTGACTTGTAAAGTGTCAGAAATTGCGAAGAAGTTTATAGGGCAGGTGGATGATCGATATAGGAGGCAGAAGATCCTAAAGGCTTCGGGTCAATGGAAAACAGATTGGACCGAGGAGGAAAAGTCACACAAGAGGAAGGGTAGTAATGGTCCGATAGCTTTAGATCGAGTGCAAAGAGGGAAACTATGTATATACAGGGGTAAAACCTACTATGAGAATGTGTTTGTGGGAGAAGTAAGTTGTGAACATGCTTTCCAAATAGAATACTACACAAAGGATTTTTTGAAAGGAATGCAGGTGATCCCGAATGTATATTTTGTCTGTGGAAGAAATGCATATGTGAAACTACCGGATAATTGGTACGGATCATGTTATTTAGCCATTGTCTTCCCCAAAATATACCATGCTAAGGATCTAGAAATCATAGAGGGAAGAACTCAAGCCAGAGGGAGAAGGGATGTAAGCACTGATGAGGTAATTGGAGACGTATTTGTTGCTATGTTCCCTCTTTTAGGGTTAATACTGAATGATGTCAAGATTAGGAGATTGGCAACAGTTGTAGATAGGTTATCCACCAGTACTGCTAGATCACTAATGCTGGTGGAGGGAGAGATGCAATCGATAAGGGCAATGGTTCTCCAGAACCGACTTGCTCTAGATGTCCTGTTAGCCAACGAGGGCGGAGTCTGTAAGGCTTTGAAGGTCCAGGAATGTTGCACTAACATTCCAGACAATTCAAAACCTCCTGAAAAATATATACAGAACATCACTGAAATTCATCATGAGATTGAGGATCTAACACAGGTGAATGTGTGGGAAAAAGGGGGTCATGGAATGGGTAAAGTTGGAGGTTGGTTTGCCAACCTAGGAAAGGGTATCATTTGGTACATACTGAAACCTATCATCATAATAGTGATTTGTGTGATCACATTGTGGGGGTTGGTGCGGCTGTATCAATGGTATAGATCAAATAGGTTGCAAAGATCCATGAGAGAGCAGGAGCAGAGGTTAGCTGCGATGCAGGATAACCAGTACAGGAGTCTGAGGGCTCTAGAGATGATGAAGCGAGGGAGCACTGCAATGAGTTCTGTTTGATTCAATTCTTACCCTCAGGGATGGTGTTGTGATGGTGATGACCTCTAAAGGTCATCAAAGGGGGGAACTGAGAGAGCGCAAATCAAGTAAAATGTAGAGGTACACCATCTTTACAAGCACGTTGCACCAGTTTAGTTAAAGGAACATATAAGAGTGTCGAATTTATAGAGTGCATACATATAAGAGTGTCGAATTTATAGAGTGCATACATATAAGAGTGTTTAATCAATACAGAGTGCATATATCAGTATGAAAAGCTAATGTAAAAGTGTTTAGAGATGTTAGAATGATATTAAACTCCATGTTATGTGGCCGTTGCAGAGGAGAATGTAATGTTGCTAAACGTAGAAATATGTAGGCCTCATGGCAGTTCACTGAGAAAGAATACGTGCCTTTACAATTTCACATGATATGGATTACTGTTGTTATAATTCAAAGTATTATTGATCATAGAATCGAAAATATATGTTTTATAGAAGTGTTCCTTATAACCAGTGTGTGTAATAAGTTAGAATACTGTTTAGGCTGAAAAATAAAGGTTCATAGAGTGCACAGGCCTGTTTCATGTAATTCTAGTAGGCCTGAAGAGATAAGGTCGTTTCTTTTGATCTGCATGTGCTAGTTAGAATCAGGTCGTGTTAAGCATACATTGTGGACCATGCTCGAAGGTTTACGACTCAAGAGATAAGCTGGAGGCCGGAATTTGGGGCCCACTTCATGGGTGTCTGTTTGCAGGTGCGAGGGGGTTCCAATCAAGAGAGTGATGAATAGAGCTCTGTTCTGGGAGACAGGCACAGGCCTGGAGGAGGGTTCAGGAATTTCCTGGGGGGTACCGTCTTGCCGGAGAAGAGCCTGAGAAGCAAGGTCAACGCTAACAAGGAGCCCAGAGGAGTATCAGCATGGAAAAAGCCAGAACCGACACCACGTGAGGGGTGTACGTGAGGGGCGTCTCTGAGGGGCGTTTCAACTGTAATTGTGATTTTGTATTAGGGACAGCACCCCTGGGTGGAGTTAGTGCAGATGGCCTGAGGAACCTAAGAGAGTGGGTAGGCAGATAGGGCAGAACTGCGATGCACAGATTTACAACAAAGACTAAGAGAAAGTGAGTGATCTTCTTTGGAAGTCACCACGGCTGACACCTTTTTTTTTAGGTTAAGATCTTGCTAAGTAGGGATGTCACTTAGTCTAGTGTAGGGACAGCCTAATCTGGATTTTTCTTCCTTTTGTAAATGTTGCACAAGTTACAACTTGTGTCTATTCTTGCAAACTTGTTGATCTTTGAATTGGTTTTGGTGATATTCTTCTGTCGCCTAAGAGCATTTAGAGAATTCATGTTTGTATTGATGCCAGGGTATCTTTTGAACCTTATACTGAGATGTTTGTATCTCCAGGTATCTTTGGCTTTATAATAAAACTTTTAAAACTTATTCGTAGTAAGTGGTTCTTCAGAGTTGTGTAAAGTCTTAAACTGATTAACCTAGTAGTGGATTGCTTTTTACTCTATGACAGGTAACAAAGGTTCAGTCGACCTGAGTTGGGATCTAGATCTATAGTGATCTGATAAGAGATCAAAAATCCCACCGTAGCAAAGGTTTGTCCTGGCCTCCTTCACCATCTGCAGCCCAGCACTTGGCATGAGTAGTTAGTATATAAGGGTAGTGCTATAATTTACAAAAGAAGCATAGTGACAGCCAACTCTTCAGCTATGTCAGCACTAGAGGGACCCTGCCTCAGGAGATGCTGACAACATCAAACAAGTCACAACCACATTTCTGCAAAAGGGCTATTAGCCTCTCAGACGCTCCAACCTGCCCATCACCACAGCTGCAATTTGACAGTCAATCGTGGTTGCAGCCTGATGCTACATGCCTTTATTATCCATCTCCGTGATTGCAAAACATATGGTATAATGACACGCAAGACAGTTTTGCACTTGTGAAAGTGCAGAGGATGGACGCTTGCAGACATGGAGCTTCCTTCAGCACTGAAAAGACATTTAACCACCCAGAGGCCCATTAGCCTACTCAAGAATAATGAGTGCACTTGCGTATCAACAAGAGGGAAGATGAAAGTGTCTCCCACCGGTCAACACTGGCAAACCTGAAAAATGTTCCTGAGAATAAGACAAGAATCCTGCCACAGTTTGACCATTCCTGAAGGTCACCATCGTAACTGACTCATGCCACTAACATTGCACTTTCTGACCTATGATATGCAGGCCAATGACATAGAATGATGCCTCCTTGTTGAGGCCTAGTGGGAGAACCAATAGAAACTTCCATGCATTCACAGACTGAGTTTCTACCTCTAACCTCCCAGAGCACAATCACCATCTACTTGTCAAATCCTGCCCTCTACACCAAGAAGGACTGAATCCTTTCAAAGGCAGAAGATTTTCAGCACCTGCAACTCACAAATAAACAGTGATACTAAGTACATCATGTTACTATCGCCAATCCTTGTGAGATCGTAGAAGAAACTCTGTGAACCCACTGGCAACTCATTGACAACCAGTATGAAGCTTCTCCCACCTGGTAACAACGCCCTGCCAGTTCCTACACAAGTGCATCACTGATACCACCAATAGAGTGCCTCAACTTGACTGGAGTCAACCCACATCATCACAACAAAGGCCTAGAAGCAACTCAGAGCGACAGCTGACCAGGGACAATCTACTCACTCCATCAGTGTTCTGGTCTAGTCTTCAGCATGAGTTGCCCAGGACTAATCTACCCTTGAGTGTTCTACGTGGCAACTAGGAAATGGCTTGTTACTGCACTTGCAGAACCTCACATGCAACCACAGTACAGTACAAGTATTGTCCTTGGGGCCTACACCGGTAGAAGATGGAGTTGGCGCTACTCCACCGTGGGATACGGAAGTCAGAGTTGGCCCAGACAAAGAGTTCAAAAGGCTTATTGACCAGGTACCAAATCCTTCCAAGACTATCTTTTTGACAGTCAGGCAACACAACAACAGCTAGCTTTGCAATAACTCCACATGACACCCGCAATGCTCTTCATACATCGTTTGAAATCTGGACACTGACCATAAATTATCCTAATGTTCAGCAAAGCAGACTAATGCAATACTTTGTGGCGGATATGATCCAATCGTGTGTGCTGCCAAGACATCCTAGACTTGTACAAATCAGTGTTCATGTCCCGACTCACATTAGGTCAAATTATAAACTTGAGAGGATGTAGCCTAATGGTTAGAGCAGTGGACTTCAAATCCGGAAAAACTGGGGGCATATTATCAAGGGATTTATCTCCGCTTTTTTGGCTTTAAAAGCCAAGAAAGCGGAGATAAAATTATCTCCCTATCAGCAACAGGGTGCTAACACGCAAATTCGCATGTTAGCACCCTTTTTCTCTAAGCTTCCCCTTGCATCTCTAATGACTTGCAAAGGGGGCGTTCCAGAGAAAAATAATAGGAGAAATGTTGTTAAGCGACATTTCTCCTATTACCAAGGATTTCGCTAACCCTGTTAGTGATAAAAAAAGCAGCGCTAACCGCGGTTAGCACTGCTTTTTTTACACCTGGGGGCATATTACTAAGCAATAGCGATAATTATCGCTTTTGCTTGGTTAGAGACAAAAATTTACCGCAGCGCTGCAGCGATTTTTACCGCAAATAAACCTTGGTATCACCAAGGTTTAACGCAAATGCGGTAAAAATCGCCGCAAAGCATGAATATCGCTGAAAAGTCAGCGATATTCATGCATTAGCGAGCTAATGCTCTTAGCCATGTTTTCCACCTCCCATTGGATAACATGGCTAAGAACTGCTCAGGGCAGGTGTTAGCTTTTGGAGATTTTCCCGCTTAGCGTGAATATCTCCAAAAGTTGGTAATAGGAGATAGCGATGTTAGCGACTGTTTTCAATCGCTAACATCTTGGCACGCCCACTTTGCATCTCATTAGTGATAAATATCACTGACATGCAAAGTGGGGCCCAAGATGGTCGCTATCTCCTACTAGCTGTCACTAACTGGTGTTAGCGGCAGCTAGGTAATAGGGAGATAATTTTATCTCCGCTTTCTTGGCTTTTAAAGCCAAAAAAGCGGAGATAAAGCCCCTTGATAATATGCCCCCTGGTATTTTCCTGACTTAGCCATGATATCCTATGGAAGGTGGATATCATGGCTAAGTTTGTGAGCCCCTATTATCAAGCTAACGCCAAACTTCGAGAGATTATCGTTGGTTTTCCAGCAATAATCTCTCAATTGGCAGTTAGCGCGAGGATTTTTATCACTACTGAGATAAACCTTGCTAATAGCAAGTTATCTCTGCGATAATTTCCGGCGATGCTTAGCGTTTAAAAATTTGTTGCTAAGCATCGTTAGCGGTACATATCGCTAAACGTTGGTAATATGCCCCCTGGTTCGAGTTTTGCAACGAAGCTCAATGTCCTGTGATTCGAAGCAAATCACTTTATCTCCCCATGCAACAAAAATGAAGGTGTCCTCATGTAGTGCAACTGGTGCTCATGTAAAGCGCTCTGATACCTGGTTTCGGGTCACGTTCACGGTATATTAAACTTCGAGAAAAAAAATAATAATCTCCTGTTGCAGAAGGCATCATTGATCCAGTTGTTCACTGCTTTTCTGCTATGTTACTTTGAGACATATAGACTTGCAGTGGTTTACTTTTGTTTGTTTTCATTTCCAGTGTTGGGCTCTGTGCTTCTTTACATTTTTGGGAGGAATGTAGTTTCTGGAGGATATGTCACAGTGCAACTTCTGGTCCCACAAGGCCGTCCATACAATAACATACATCTATTACATCACAGTCATCACCAGTGTAGGTGCGTTTCTAATTAAACACAAAATAATATAGCTTATAATGAACTTGCAGTATTAACATGAAGCTTTAATGAAAATAAAATGTGTCTAAAATGCAAAGATTTGTGCTAAGCCATCACATGTACACGTACTACACCTCAAATGGCGTACATGACACTGCTTGAAAAGTGTATTTGCTTAAAATGCTTGAAAACGCATGGAGTGTTTATTTCTAAACCTTTCCATGAACATGTTTTTCGTAATTAATAGAATAGTTTCATATATTTCTGCAGAATGTTTCTACTTACGCAAAGATAGCTATTACCACATGATTAGTTTTGGTTGTCCAATGGGGCAATGAAGAGTTCATACATAGAGATGCAGCATTTCAAATGTGAACTTGACTTTTAAAACTACTTGTTTTTCTAAATAAACAGTGAATATGTTGAAATGTTTTTTATGGTTATATTGATGTTTCAGTTTCTAAATAGACCAATATTTAGAAAGTGGGGCCTTATCTACAAGCAAGTAACTAAGCTTGCATTTGACTGCGCCGCACTGAGTCACTTTCAAAGCACAGGGATGCAACATAGTTACAATAATATGTCGCATCCCTATGCTTTCCCCTGGGCTGGTGCACATTTTGCTGCCATGCGCTAACGCAGGCACCCTTGAACCATGGTGCAAGGGTGCCTGTGCTGCGGGGATGATTGTTTTTGTGCAGAAAGGGATACATTCCTGCACAAAAACAATCAAGAGAGGTGATTTCCTCTATCTGTGTGTGCTGCAAAGAGGAAAAATCGAAATGTCATCACAATACACAGAGCCCATGTAGCAGCAGCCTTTAATGGTACATCCAGGCGCTGTCTCTCTAAGATGCCTAAAATCTCCAAAAGTCGTGGAGATGATTACGTTTTGATATATGAAACAATGAAACAAAACAATATAGCACCACGCGTGAGTCCCACTGTACAAAACGTCCACCATGGCCCAACATTTAAAATTCTGCTCCTGGAATGTGAACGGCCTTAAGTAGCAAGATGTGGGCTAACGAATTTACATTCCCCTTACATGAGTTGAGCCTCCTGCTGTTTCAAGAAACTTGGATACAAACACTGGCACCCCTCCTATGCTTCAAAGAATACCAAAATGAAGCCAGTAAAGTCAGAAACTCGGAAAGAACAAAATGGGGTCTTTCACTGAACATCACCACAGACCTGAGGTGGGCCCAAGAACATTTAGACTTGGATAACTCTATTCTGGATCCAATCTGTTAAACTCTCAGCCCTCACTCCTGCAGAGCAGTGTTTCCCATTATTGGTCTTGAATTTATATGTTCACCCACCCACGAAGTGCAAATCCACACATCAAGATCCTGATTGGCCTGCTTAAAACACTCCAATCTATCAATTCACAAGCTCATATAGTGTTGTCTGGAGATTTTAATAGGAACTGTTAGAAATGGTATTTCCTGTTGGTTGCGGTATGCACTCTGGCTAGGCAGAAACCGCCATTCTAGGTAGGATAAGCTACATGCGAACTAAAGGATAACCTGCGCTCACCCTTTGGTAGCTTGGTACAAGTATTTGTGCAATACACACACACAGTAACACAGTGAATACAAAAAAAGTCTCCAAACAGGCTTAAAAAAATAGGGAATATTTATCTGAGGAAAATAAGATCAAAATGACAAAACTCCAATCAATAGAAATCGAGATTTGAATTATCAAAGATTAAAAGCAAAAATAGTGCTTAATTTAATTTAATTGTGGGTTTATATAGCGCTAGAATCGACTCCCGGAGGAGTATCTCCGCGCTTCGACCGCTGGGGAACCTGTCCTGGCTCACCCTGAGAGATGGTCCCTAATGGGTATCTCTAAGGTGCGACCAAGCATCCCCGGCGGTCTGGGGGGGCCGTTGTGAAGATGAGGCAAGCTAATGCCCAGAGTTACCAAGTGTGGTCCCTGACTGGAGTAGGCACCGAGGCGAGAATTATCAAGCCCGCTGAGCCTGGTCCACGACCCTGCCGCGTCGGGAATCGAACCCTGGTCCCGGGCCGTCCTCTGCTTACGGGTCTGCCGCCTCTAACCAGTGAGCCACACCACTCCACTTAGAAGTTACTAGCAGTCAAAAGGTTATTTGAGGTCGCGGGGGACTGGTGCAAATCCAAAGTTCAGACCGCGATCAATGGTAGCCGGCTACAGGACCCAGGCAGGTCACAATTTTTTTAACCTGAGGTACCTCATATGAAAAGACCCAGCAGTTCCAAGGATTATGAACTTTGTTATTTTCCATTTGGAATTAAGAATGACTACCATCCAATGCCCTATTTAGTCTTGGGAGGTCTTCGTAAAGGCCCTCACGTCGGCATTTCCAACCAAATACTTCACCAAGCCAGGCCATGGACTCTAGGGGCTGAATGGTTCTCCCCACAGCTTTTGACAATGAAAAGACAATTCAACAGAGAGATCAGACGGACACTAACATAAGCGATTTGGACAGCTAAATCCAACTTCCTGACAGGCATCTAGATCAAATTGCTCCAAGCGAGCAAGCAAAAAAACTCCAAACTGTTTTGGGCCAAAATCAATAAATTAGTCAATAGAACCGATCAACATCACAATGCTGACATCATAGCCTCTGTCGGGTCAATGTACATAGCCACAGTTTATTCTCCAGCAGAACAGAACCAGCTATTGATGACACAAGCAGAACACCTTTGGCTCAATCTCCTGGTGCATAACATGCCTAAACACTCCATCCTGCTAAGGATCATCATCATAGGTGTCTCATCCTATACTGAATAACTTATAGGCTCTATGGATTCTGGAAAAGCTTAAGGGGCACCAGGGCCAAACAGCCTTCCTAACGCCTTATTTAAAAAAGATTCTTCATTCTGGGACATCCATTTAACACTGCTGTTCAATTATACATATTCAACAAATTCCATCCCGGACTGTTGGTGTGGCAGATTATTCTACCTAATTTATACATCAGGAGCTCATGCAAATCCCGTAAAGAACAGACTAATTGCCCCAATTGACATAGAGGCAAGACTTAATGCCTAAAAATTGCTGCCAACCTGGAGGTCTGGGTCAGTCAGACAAACACCATTCCAAAATCACAGACTGGCTTCGGAGCAGGCATCAGAACTGCAACAAATCTGATGGCAGTTACTGTCCTTGTAGAAAAGGTCAAGGCGAAATAACATAAGCTCTTTACCTGCTTTATCGAACTGAAGTCTGCCTTTGATAATGTATTGAGGGAATGACTGTGGGGAAAAATGGCCCACTGGGGGTGCTGCTGCCAATACTGGATGCAATTATTACCTTATATACTCACACCTGGGTACAAACACATGCAAGGTTAGCACTGGCATAGCCTTGAAACAGGGGTGTGTCTTAGCCCCCTGTTTATTGATCATCTACATGGCCGACCTTGATAGCCACCTGGCCCAAGTGGTGAGCGACTCCCCCCCCCCTAGGTTGGACTAGAAACAACTACTCTATCTAAAAAATTCAGTTATATGTCCTACTCTGACAAACTTCAACTGGACTGCTGCACCTAATTGACCAATTGAGTGGGTACATCCAAAACCTGCACATGAAACTCAACTATAGTAAAACCAAGGTGGTCTGCTTTTCAAGTTGTGCTGCCAAACCAAAGTCTATATTTATTTGGCGGGAAATGGCTGAGTGTTATAATTGGTCAAAGCTTACAAATACCTCTGACTCAACATGGACTCCCATTGAACATTCAAAGAACACCTCACCACCCGGAGAGCAACATCAACTAACCTTCTGTTTGCATTCAAAACAATACACACAAAGACACGTAACACATCGACCCACCATTTACTCCAGATCATCGATGCAAAGTTCATCCCATCGATCATCAATAGTTCAGAACTGCTGAAGGTGAAAGATGCAGCCCCCTTAAATCAGTTACAGTTGAAGCTTTTTAAAAAAGTGGTTGGGATATTGCGTTACAACTTGCAAACCCAAGACAGGCTAGCGTTTGGCCTCTTCCACCAGGACCTGGCAAGGAACTGAGCCCTACTAAAATTAAGCTGGAGGCTGAGATATGCTCAACCTGACAGAGTGGCCTGACCGTGTTGACAAGAAATGGAAAAACAGCCCCATAGAGAGGCTCTTGGTTCTTGGCTCTTTGCTCTACAACAATTGACCAAAGCTTTAAAACTAGAGGATGCCTGGGATACGCCCATGGAATATGCTGTCTTTAAGCAGGTCACTAACAGAGCAAGCTCTTATAACACACTCTTGATAAGGCAGAATGTGCACAAAAATGACACATGTGGGCAGTTTTGTCATCATATGCCACCTGCGGCGCCATACATGACTGCTCACTTTTCTGCTGCTATGAAATGTACCTTACTGCGTATTTGTCTTGGCATTTATTCATCAAAGGACTTGGTTGCCGTCTGGAAGCAGTCTTGGTCTAACAACGACTGTTGCCTATGTTGATACAAACAGGAAGCTTACAACATTTGCTTTGTCTGTGCTCGGCCTCTTAGCCCAAAGACGAACAATCCTACGGCCGGCCCTAAGAGCCCTACAAGTCTGGTCATGCCATCCAGCAGTGATCACTCTTCTAAATGGGACCTCAGTCCAATTGCCTTGCAAGATAGTGAGGTTCCTCACCCATCCACTAAAACAGTTGGAAGAACACTGACATTGTTGGTTAGTTTGTGCCCACTTTGTGTTTAGAGGGTCTTCACATGTTTATTTCAACATCTCTGTCTTTTTTACATCCATGTACCTTGTGAAGATTTTTCCAAAGATGGGCTCCAATGCCTGATACTATCCTGGGCAAGAAGTGGGAAGCCGCTCAATGGGTCACCTGATATGCATTAGCACTTTACTTTTTGGCTCAAAACTTGCCTGTACCTGAAACACATTAGCATTTTCCTTTTTGGCCCCAAAAATTGCCCTTTCAGATGGAGTCTGCTGGTTAACTCCCTTTCGAGCTATCATGGTCGTTCATAGTTTGTTTTAATTTTGTTTGCACTAGAGGTCAAATGTGTTCAATCCAAATTATATCAGCTTGTCTATAATGAGGGAAGAGCACAACTTCAGTAGTTGTACACATTTTTAGCATAAGCATTTTATGCTTTGGCTAGGACTGTTATTTTTTTCATCATACTGTCAGGTCTTTTAGTCAAGGAAGGATATTTTATGTGGTTCCCTATAGTGTGTTTACTTTCACATGGTCCTCGCTCTCACAGCACTAACGCGGTGTTCCAGTTTGGAACTGGGAGTCAGTGCCGTGACAGTTGTTGTTGGATGGAAGAACATGAAGACATACTTACTGGTGGTGCTGTGTTACAAGTATTAAACTTGTGTTAACCCCTTCGATGCTGGTGACGGAACCATTCCGTCATCAGTCACGGTTGAGCTGTGCTGATGACGGAATGGTTCCGTCATGACCGCACCCTGTTCTGGAATGTCCAGCACCGGGGAAAAATCTGCGCCGCACGGAAGCGGTTAAGTATATTTGGTGTATACCATTTACTTAACAATTTGGTGACGTGATTAGCTCAATCGTGATGAACTTCATGGAGGAAGATGTATGCATTTTGGTGGATTTTACTGATAGTTGCAGCCAATGATGCATTGCGGAGAAACGCTACGTGGATAGGTATTAATTTAATTTGCCTGTCAGCTGCTTTATATTATCTTGAGGATTTCTGAGGTTGTACTCACCGGGGAGCAACGCTGAACGCATTCTTTGAATGTTGTAGGTGTGCTTTGATATGTTCTGCAAGCCGCATGCAGCTCTCCTGTTTGGTGTTCTGAGGTTCTGCTTTTGTCTGTGTGATATGCGTTTGGTGTAAGCTGCAATGTTCCTAAATCGTTATTCACAACCATCTTGGAGGCAAAATCACTCCTGCGGTATAGTCTTCGAGTGGAATTACGCGTCCCCTTACGCTCTTCGTTTCAACGTGCCGCCATGTTGTTTTTGCAATAACATAGCAATAAATCAGACTATAAACAGCAATTTTATTTACACGGGCTAGAACTCTTCTACTTACGCTCTGGGGAGTAACAGTCAGCAACGAGGTGAGGGGGTCTTTAATGTTGTATTTTTTTACTTGCTTTGTTAACACTCTAGCTGCTTTTGCAAGGTACTGTTTGTATCTTTGTTTTTTTTTTCCAACTGTTGTGAGGAAGAGGAAATCTGTCTTTCCTTTGGCAGAGGAAGCAAGTAGTAGTTTAAATCACTCATCTTATTCTGCTGTTCGTACAAATATGCAAAGGCATTTAATTGGAAGCTGCCTATTTATTTTTACCAAAGTATATGGCCTAGTGTCAGAAGTCACTAGGACTCTAGTACGCACTACAAAAAATTTTTGGAAAATTTATATAATTCAGTTTATTTTGAACCTTTTTTCACAACCATCAAACATGTAATGCTCTCATTATTTTCCTCAATTAGTATTTTCTAACACAAATGATACAGACATCATAACCAATGATTAAATTGTAAGCAACAAAAGCAACATTTTGTCAATACACAGGTTCACTAAAAGAAAATAACAAAACAAGACAAAAGAAAAAACACAATGCATTTCGGGGCTATTGCCCCTTCATCGGGGGTCTGAAAAAGAAAAAGCAAACAAGGAGACTAATATGTATCAGTTTGTCACAATGTATAAGTACTATAACACTATAGATTATGAACCAAGGCTTACCTAATAAATGAATGCTGGGGTGTAACCTGCATATGGATGTTCCTATTTAGCCAAACAATTTCTGTAAGACCATGAAGAAGTTTAAGTTATAAGAGACTTATCCAAGAAATATCTTGTTTAGCTGCGTGAGCTAAACGAACTAAAAATTATGTGTTACCTGTCTTATAATCAAGTTTGCATCTGTGAGGGAAAAGATAGTTTTCTGTAAATGCATGTAGCCCAACGTCGGCAAATAATACATGTGTGTTTATCAAGAAATGAAGATGATGAAGCTCACCTGCATATAAAGCTTTTAAACATGAAGGAAACCTAGTGAAACAAATAATTTCTGTCAGTGCGCTGCTCGAAGTAAACACAAGAAAACGGGTTTGTAAACGAAGGAAGAAGACGGCGTCTGTTACCTGCGTGTCTAAGTCTAAGTTATTTCTACCAGCATTTATTTTTGTGCTGTTCATGTGCAAGAGTGAATTTTGGAAACTGCGGATTCTGGGACACTGTGGATTTTTGCAAGTGCTTTTGCAAGGGTGAAGAGTGGACACTGTGGATTTTTATTTTACAGCTAAATAATCCTTGGTGTGTGCGGTGTCATTAACGTCTGGGTAAAGGAAGGACACTGGTAGAGTATTACAGTGAACTAGTCCCTATTTATTCTGAGCCTTCAACATGTGTGCACACAATTATTCAGTAGCCCATCCTCAACATGTTTGGCATGCTGGGATTACATGGTGCATGAAGTGGCCAGAATGGGAAGCATATATTTTTCACTACGTTGATACACTTGATGTGCATGGAAAGATGTCTTCTGCTCCAAAGAAAATAATCTTTTTATATTCCGCGGGTCCAGAAGTTCTTAAAGCTTTTAATCAGATGTCAAAGGTAGGAGCGGAAAGGGATAGAAATGTGTTTAAGAGTGCTGTGGTTGAGGAGGAGCTTCGCGGGCAAGCAAGATGGCCGCGTAAGCTCGGAGCTCCGAAGACCCTCCGACCCTCCGCACGTATCCTGGAAGAAATCCTGATCCACGGCGGTGGATAATAATTGGCGAGTGGTCGTAGACACGGGATCCACTTTCCGTTTCCAAATCCGACACTCCTTGACGAAGTTATGTCGTGTTGAAATCCGTGCCATGGGTGCACCATTGTTCCGGAGATGGCCGACGGCTGCGATGACGCAGGGCATGATCAATATGCTGAATGAGCGCCTCCTGTTTCGGCTGGCGGAGCGAACGTAGTCGCGGAGTGGCCTGCTGTTGACTTGACATTTGTGGTGGCTACGCTCCGCGCCCGCTCGAGTGCCTGGAGCGACATCGGATTACTACCCTTTGTTCTGCCTAGATCCAACATGGCTGGCAGGGGTGATCCCGATAGAACAGCGAACCGGGCCAGCAGGAAGACGGTCCAACCTCAGACCAACAAGATCGACCGGTACGCCCAGCAAAGGACCTCGCCCACTGTTGTCGCTCAATCTAAAGACTCTCAACGTGCGGGCTTGCCAGACGGGTCGGAGCCCACTCTCCGCGACATCATGGGGGCTATCACTGGCATCAGGACCGAGATGCACAAACAGCATGAGGTCTTGGCACACAAAGTGGACACCCTGGCGATCGACCTCAATCTGATTAGGGCCGACCTGGGCAAAACGAACGATAAGGTTAAATCACTTGATATCAAAACTGCCAGCCTCACGACCGATGTCTCGGACTTGCAAACGGAGGTCCGTAACCTGCGGTCGGTCAACGACCTGTTCTCAAGGCGGCTGGAGGATTTCGAGGGACGTGCCAGGCGGCAGAATGTGCGCATTACTGGGGTACTGGAGGGTGCGGAGGAATCGGCCGCTGACCTCTTTGTCGTGGACCTGATTAAGACTCATCTGGCTCCAGCAGGCCTCAGTCACTTTTTCTCGGTCGAGCGGGCCCACAGAATACCGGGCGGCCCTCCAAAGACGGGCGTCGCACCGAGACCCATCATCGCCCGCCTATTCAACTTCAGAGATCGAGATGCGATCCTCCAGGCTTCGAGGCGACATGGGCCTCTCAAGTTCCAGAATGCGGATGTTAACTTTTACCCGGACTTTACTAGGGCTGTTCAGAGACAGCGCCAAAGTTTTGCGGGAGTGAAGCGGTGCCTCAGAGACTTGGGGCTGAAATACTCTATGATGTTCCCCGCTAAACTGCGCATTGAACGTGATGGCCGCGCTTTGTTTTTCGATATGCCTGAGACTGCGAGTGACTGGTTGGACACTTTGCCGCACCGATGCGAGGAACAGGAGGAACATTCTGAAGGCGCCTCTGGAGGCCCCGATCATCAGGAGTAGTACTTATCGCACTACCTTTGTCGGTTGGTGTGCCCGTTGACTATGACCAATAATGCCAAGCTATTGCACTTTATTGGGTATATCCTTTTCTTTCATGGAGGGTGGCAGGGGGGGACTACGTGGGCTTCTTTCTCCTCTAGGGTCTTCTTGTAGCTTAGTTTATGGGGCGACAGGCACACTGCTGGTTGAGGGGGCTTTTTAGTCTGCTGCAGGGGTGCAGGGTGGGGGGTGGTGTGAGGGCTGGTTCTGTGTGTTTTCTTTGTTTCTTTCTTCTTTCTCTTAGGCAATGTGTTGTATGCTCTGATTCGTTTAATGCATCGGTGGGGTCTCTAGGGGTCGGCGAAGGCTTGAGGTACGACGATGGGGGGTAGGAAATTGAAGGTTCTGTGTTGGAATGTTAATGGCTTGGGTGATCGCATTAAGAGAGGGGTGGTATTGCAACTGTTCAAAAGACATATGCCTGATGTTGTTCTGTTGCAGGAGACACACTTGGTGGGGAATACGTGCCGGGCGCTCAACAGGAAGGGTTTCAAGATGGTGGCACATTCAGGGTTCTCTTCGGGGTCCCGGGGGGCGGGTGTTATGGTGCGCACGTCTCTCCCGTTCGAGATTGACTCCACTGTTGTGGACGAGAGGGGGCGGTATGCAGCCGTCGCGGGCGGTGGGAGGGGCGTGCCTTGATTCTGGTTTCGGTTTATGTTCCCCCGGGGCTGCAAAACAACACTTTTCAGGACCTTGGAAGCGCCATTTTGAATCTGCCTGTGGGGTTGCTCATTGTGGGAGGTGACTTTAATTCGGTTTGCTCCGGGTCCTTGGACAGACATCCGCCTAGAGACCTCCGTAGTTCACAATTGTGGCTGCCCAATTTCCTTGATACTATGGGGTTGGTTGACTGCTGGAGACTCCTACATCCCACCCAAAGCCAATATTCGTTTCATTCTGGTGCACATGGTAGCCTATCGAGAATAGATTATGTCCTCGCCTTGGCTGCCCACGCACCGTCGATCTCGGAGGCCCGCCTTTTGGCGAGGGGCATCTCGGACCACTCCCCGGTGTGGGTGTCCTTCGATTTTAACATTGTGGTTGCAGAGCGGCCTGTGGTGGTCAACCCGTGGTACTTTCGAAATCCAAAGACACGTGGTCTCTTGGCCAAGGCTATTGAGCTCTACTTCACTGAGAATATGGGGTCAGTTACATCGGCTGCCACCTTATGGGAGGCGTTTAAGGCGGTCTTGCGGGGTGAGGCATTTGCCCTCATAGCGGACGATCGCAGAAACAGAGACGCCGACATGGTGTGCATTGAGGCTGAGATCTTGGAGTTGGACTCTCAATTGGAGGCGGGCCCCGTGCCCGAGCTGCTACATAATCTCTCCCTCAAGCAACTGGAATATCGAGATCTTGCCACCGACGCTGCTACCGTCATGGGTAGGGAACAGCAGGGTCGGATTTACGATGTCGGTGACAAGGCGGGCAAGCTACTAGCTTGGCTCGATAAGAAGGAGAGAGCCAGTCGCGTAGTCCCGGAGGTGTTGGGGGACGACGGCTTGTTGGTCACTGACCCAAGTGAAATCATTGAGTCGTTCTCGGATTACTTTCGGGGCATCTACTCCTCTGTCTCGGACCGGTCTGAGGACGACTCGTGCGCTCTCCTGGCAGATATTGAGCTCCCGTGCCTGTTGGAGGTGGATCGTGACGATCTGGACAGGGACATTACTGCGGACGAGGTTGCCCTCGCCATTCGCTCTTTAAGGTCTGGCAAGGCGCCTGGCCCTAATGGTATTCCGGTGGGGCTTTATAAAATCAAACCAGAAGTGGTTTCCCCGCACCTGCGGAACATGTTCCTGGAGGTGCGGGAGGCTGGCATGCTTCCCCACGACCTGAGGTTGGCCACCATTGTGGTTATCCATAAGGAAGGGAAGCCGAGAGACTTGTGCCGATCGTATCGCCCCATTTCTCTGGTAAACGCGGAGCCTAAGATTCTAGCCAAAATGCTCGCCAACCGACTGATTGGCGTTATCGGCGGCTTAGTGCACCCGGACCAGTCGGGCTTTATTCCACACCCCAACACTGCTCTTAACCTTCGGAGACTTCACGGTGCCCTGGCCAGGGCCCACACGCTTGAGGAGCTGGCTGTCCTGGCGTCGTAGGATGCCACGATGGCTTTTGACTCCCTTGAGTGGAGTTGCCTGTGGACAGTGTTGGCGAAGCTCGGTTTCGGCCCAGAATTCGTAGGGTGGGTCAAACTTTTATACGCCGGTCCGCTGGCTAATGTAGCGGTCAATGGTCGAGTTTCAGCACCCTTTGTTCTTCAGAGGGGCACCAGGCAGGGTTGTCCTCTGTCGCCCCTCCTGTTCGCACTTGCACTCGAACCATTGGCGGCCTGGCTACGCAGCCACCCTGACTTACACGGCATCCAGTGGTCCCCTGCCTTCGAGGACCGAGTGTCGCTATATGCAGATAATATCCTTCTGTACCCCACTTCCCCTTGCAAGTCCCTCATTGTGGCCTGCGACGTGCTACGACTTTTTGGTCAGTACTCCGGCCTAGTCATCAATTGGTCAAAGTCGCATTTGTACGTTCTGAAAGGGGGGACGCCTCGCCTCCCGAGAGGCTGCGGCATACAGGTGGCGAGACAAGGCTTCAAATACTTAGGGATTTACATCTCCACTGACTCCAAAGCGCGCTATGAGAATAATTTGCTTTCCCCTCTTCGCCTCCGGCGAGACGTGGAGGGATGGCGTAAACTCTCGCTTTCTCTGCTTGGGCGCGCGGCACTGTTCAAAATGATGACCTCACCCAGATTCCTTTACGCCCTGCAAAACACTCAAGACCCGGTCCCAGCCCGATACTTTGGTGAGATTGAGAGCTTGCAACGTGCCCTACTTTGGGTTGGTCGGCCTCGCATTGCTATCACGAAGCTTACGCTCCCGTGGTATGATGGGGGGATAGTGCTGCCTGATGTGCGTAGATATTACTGGGCCTCCCAGTTAGCAGCCATTAATCATGGCCTGTATGGTCCAGTGGACAATCCGGGGTACGCCATGGATCGGTGGCTTCTGGGTGGCGGGAAATATCATAGGGCACTCTACACGAGGTCTCTTGACAGGCGGATGTCCGGACCAATGAAAACCGCTGTGCACATCTGGAGAGCAATTACAAAGGCACAGGGGTGGAAAGGCAGGCTAACAAAGGTGACCCCACTCTATGACTCGGACATCCTGGGTAGACTATGGCACACTAAAGGCTTTGATAAGTGGGACCTGATTGGCATCTCCGGGGTGGAGGACATGTTGCTGCGAGGCAAGGTGAAATCCTTTGCCCAACTACAGACAGAGTTTCAGCTGGGTGGAACAGAATATTTCCGGTACGCTCAGCTGAGACATGCACTATTGTCCGCCATGCCGGAGTGTGAGGCGATTCCCGACAGTTCTCCCTTGGAGGATAGGGTGCTGGATGGCCACATGCCGGACAGTGCCATCTCCTTCACGTATAAGAAACTGATAAATGTTCGTACAGACCTCCTCCTGGGGGTGAGGGATCAGTGGGTGCGGGATGGGATAGAGATTGACGATGAAGATTGGCAGTGTGCTGTATCATCCCCCAAGGAGGTCGCTATTTCTTCCCGGCTTCGGCTGGTGCAGCTAAAGATCTTGCACAGAGTTTATGTCACTGGCCCCAGACTTATACACATGGGACACTCCGTTGATGGCCTTTGTAGGTGTGGTTGTGGTGCTCTCGCCACATTCATGCACATTATTTGGGAATGTGACGTAATAGCTTCCTATTGGAGACGAGTGCACACGATCATGAGTGAGGTGACTGGGGTGGAAGTACATGCGGAGGCCCGAAGATGCCTCTTGAATATATGGGGCCCGACAGATCATAACGTGGCCCAGACCCAATGGGTGACCCTTGGTAATATGGTTGCGAAAAGGGACATCGCACAGATGTGGGGAGCTACAACGACCCCGAAGGTGGTACAGTGGAAGGCCAATATGGATTGGTGTATGTTCCGGGAAAAGACTGTGTATGTTGCCAGGGGTAAGCCTAAAAAATGGCAGAAAATATGGGGGGCTTGGAATGAGTATAGGGGTGACATTTGCGTACCTCCAGAGTCCGCTCCACAGGAAGAACACTTGTCCCCATAGCCTATGATTCCAACTGGCGATTTGATATCTTGTTATCCTGTGTTTCCCTCCCCCTGATTTCCTAGTGTCTCTATTGTACTGGTTATTACTGTGTTCATTGTGCTTGACCGGCCCCTTAACTATGCCTCACTGTACATTAGTTCCATTGCCTTCTTCTTTGCGCCCGTTTTGGCACCTCTTTCCGTACCTTTCTCTTTTTCTTCTATTTGTTATATAAACTTGAAAAATGTAACCTTCATTCGTTCTGGTATACTGTTTCTTGCACTTTGATTTCCTGTGTTCCACTCTGCTGCCTAGCCTCCGGGATGTAAGGCTGAATAGCTGTGTGCATTGTTTGAAAATAAAGGTTTTAAAAATTAAAAAAAAAAAGAGTGCTGTGGTTGATTTTGGTTGTTATTTCTCACCCAAAGTGGGTGCAGGCATCGAACGATATAAATCTTCCAGGGAAAAAACAGGAAATGATGAATCAGTAGACAATTACCTAGTGTCTTGGAGAACTTTGTAATTCGATTTTAAATTTGGAGAATTTCAGGAAGATTTAATCAAAGACAAAATAGTAATGCATGTGAAGGACCTATCCATACAGGAACGGTTGTGGGTGAATGGAGATGTTAATTTATAGTTTATTTTAGCTATTGTTAGGAAAGATGAGACATGGAGTAGAAGTGCAAAATAAGTTAAAGCTGAGATTAAGGTGAAAAGTGATGAGGTAGTTAGTGAAATTGCTAACAAAACTGCTTCTAGGAATGCTGAAGTTACAAAAAATATTCTGTAAGCAGTAAGGAAAAACATTAGGAGGGTAATAGAGATAATTTAAGATGCTACTATTGCAACAGTAAATTACATTTTGCAGATAGCAAGTTGTGTCAAGCAAAAATGCACGAATTGTGGAGCGATGGGCCATTTTTTCAAGGTGTGAAAGAAAAGGAAAAATCTTAAGATCAAGTGGGTGAATGATGATGATGGTAGTGAGGAGGAGTGTGGTGGTTATAGTGTGCATGATGAACGCTCATTCGGGTTAAACATTTCGAAGGGTGAAAGTAAAATACTCCACATTGACAATGTACAGATTAAGAAAAAGCCTTTCTGTGACTTGATGATCGGGGTCGAGATAAAAATGTATGCAGATTCTGGGTCTCCTTATTCTATAGGTAATGAAGGATTGTGGAGATCAAAATTTCCAAATAGATTAGGACCCAATTTGGAGAAACCAGATATCAATCCTGAAGGATATTCAGGGGAAAGGATAGAAATGGTGGGTTACAGCACCTTAATATTCAGATTCAAGAACCGTGAGCTTGTTGGTAAACATTATGTAGCCAGGAAAGGACCTTCAGTTTTGGGTTGGTGTGATCAAGGTAAAGTTAACATGGTACTCAATCCCAACAGTCCTGCACCAGTTATAGTGGTGGAGGATGGTAATGGCACAGGAGTTGTCAGATTAAATACATTTCCCAAAGATTTCAGGGATGAGATTGGCAAGTTAGTTGGTTTCAAATATAAAATTGTTTTGAAGAATGATGCATGTCCTAGGATTTACAAGGCAAGGAACATACCTATCATAGTCAGAGGAGAAGCTGAAAAAGAACTTCAAAAATTGGTGAAGGGTGGCATAATCGAGAAATTTGAATTCAAATGGATTTACCCCATTGTGGCTGCTAGGCATGCCAATGGTGACATTAGACTTTACAATGATTTGTGCGATCTTAATAATAACATTCTGGTTGACCAATTCCGTTTACAGCGCATTTCTGAAATGTTGGCCTTGGTAAAAAAAAAAAAAAATAACAAATTTCCACCATAGATCTAACAGATACTTATCACCAGAATGTATTGTATGACAAGTGTAAGAGTTACACTGCGTTTATAACGCCAATGTGCTGTTACCAATTCAAAATGATGCCTTTGGTCTTGCGTCGGCTGCAGCTGTCTTACAGAGTATAATGCATGATATCTTTGTGAAATTGACAAATTTGCATTGTTTCCAAGATAAAATTCTTATATTTTGGAAGGACAAGCAAGACGATGATATCACTTTGAAAAAAGTGTTGGAGATCTAGTGTGAAAAGGGTATGACTGTAAGACATTTCAAGTGCAAGTTTGCACTTATATCAGGTACTTATTTGGGACATGTGTTATGTGAGGAGGGTGTCAAACCTAAACCGGCGTTAATTGAGTTTATTCGCTCAGCACCTGCTCTTGTTTCTAAGGACAAAGTAAAATCATTTTTAGGTCACAGAGTTTTAATCTAAGTCCATACAGAATTTTTCTTGCAGGACGTATAACAGTATGCAGAGTGTAACAAAAAATTTAGAAAAGTGAAAGTAGCTATTTGTAAGGCTTCTGCTTTGAGTGGTTTTGATCCCGAACGTACCTGTGTTATCACTACAGGTGCCAGTTCCAAGAGGTTAGGTGCAGTTCTGACTCAGAAGTTGGTTGAGGAGTGTGAAACTATCATTGCATACACGCCTAGAGTACTTACATGATCAGAGGAAAGGTACGCCACTATTGAAAGGGGGTTTTGGCTTGCATTTGGGTGTTAGAGCATTTAGGATCTTTTGTATGTGGGAAGCAATGTGAAATTAGAAGTGATCATAAACCCCGCTTTATCACTAAAGGGATAATTAAGCTATTGGCACGCATCACTAGGATGTCTATGAGACTCCAAGATTTTGTGTACAAAATGGTATATGTTCCTGGTAAAGACAATGTTACTGTGGATTTCTTATCCAGAATGCCTTTCCCTATTAGAGAGGATGTGCATGTGGAGTGGGATGAGTACCAGATTTCTTTCATCCTTGATGAAGGACTCCACCTATAGAAAAGAAAGTATGGGTCGAAGAATTTGCCAAGGATGAGATTTAACAGCAGGATTGGAAATTCATGGTGAAGGGTTGGCTGCTAAAAGCACGCTTAGGCTAAACTTACTTTGCTTCGGGGAAGTGAGAAATTAGTTATTGTGTGTGAATGGTATAATTTGGATAGGAGATAGAACATTGCCTCCCTATGGACTGAGACGAGCAATGGTTATGCAGTGTAATGATAAAACCAAACAATCAGTGAAAAAATGGTTTTGATTCCCGTGTTTGGACGTATTTATTGAGTGTTCAGTCAGGAATTGTGTATATGTGTGCCAATACAGACAAGCCTTTGAAGACATTAAGGCCCAATACGATCGAACACTTTGTACCAAAAAACCCATGGGAGACTATTGCTGTGGACATAATGGGACCTATAGGCATAGAAAACTAAATACATTGTGGCAGCCACTGATATATTTTCACGCTGGACTGATATTAGGGTTGTGAATAAGGTGGACATGGACACTGTGTGAGCTTTCCTTGATTGGGTTTTCACAGATGATTGTCTTCCAGTACAGATCATCACTGACATCGAGGTGCAGTTTCCAGAGGGTGGGCTACCTCTCCTTATAATCCCAGTGAGAATGGCATGATAGAAAGTTTTAACAGAGTACACAAAGGTAATTTCTGGGATGGATAATGATGGTTGGGAAGTGCAGGTATACAAGATGGTGTAGATGTATAGGACTACCATCTGTGATATGACTGGACATTCTACTTTTGAAATTATGAGAGGCTGATTGCCCTGAACTAATGGGAACCCATCCTGGCTGGTGGAGTCCACAGCTTCCAGTGTGGATATAGAGGTGGTGAAACAGAACATATAGAAAAGGCATGAATCCAGCAAGTCTAATTTTGATTCTGGAAGAGGATCTGCTACAAATCTGGTTGTCAGTGTTGGAATGTTGATTATGTTGAAGAAGCCATGATGAGTAAAGAAAGGCAAAAGCCATTTCTTGGGGTATTTTTAAGCAGAGAAATTGTTAAAAAAATGATGTGAAACTCAATGATGGAAGAATATTCTAGATTTTTTGGCAAGTGTGAGTATGATGATGATGCACAAAATGAAGTGATACCACAGGGTTGTGGTATTGATGGAGCTGAACAAAGAAAGAACTGTCTTATGAATAAGCATATCCAGGAAGAAATTGATAATGCTAGTTTGGTAAACCAAAGAATTCACAAGATTCTGATGTGGATATCTGACTATGCTACCACACATAGGGCCAGATGTAGGTAAATCTAATTTACCGACTCATAAATACCGAATCATACCGATTCGGTATATATGAATCGGTAAATTAAAAGGAGAGAGATGTAGGTAATTTTTTATTTTAAATTACCGATTCTGTAACATTCGGTATTTACCGATTCGGTAAATACCGAATCGGTATTCCCCATTGATTCCTATAGGCTTTGGAGCCCATAGGAATCAATGGGAAATACCGATTCGGTATTTACCGAATCTATAAATACCGAATCCAGCAAGGGTGCAGGGGGTGTCACTTTGACACCCTCTAGCACCCCAAGTGCAGGCTTGTGTGCCATGTGGCACACATACATGCCCTAAGGGCATGTCTGTGTGTCACATGGCACAGGTGTGCATGCACAGATGTGCATGCACACCTGGATTCGGTATTTTACCACCCAATTGGATTGGGTGGTAAAATACCGACTCTTAAGGGCCTGTGGCACTCTGTGGAGTGCCACCTACATCTTGATTTTCCGAATCTGTAAAATTACGGATTCGGTATTTTACAGAATCGGTAAATTTACTGAATCGGTAAATTTACGATTCTGTAAAATACAGGCCCCTACATCTCAAAAACCAATTACCTGTCGGTAACGGCCGAATTCGTCCGTTACCGACCGGTAATTGGCGACCTACATCTGGCCCGTAATGAGTTGACAAGTGAATTGTATATCTATGGATTACGTTGTTTTATTTTTATCTTGTTTTGTTCATTCACTTTTTAGTTATGGTATTATGAATACTTTGTTTTGCTTTTATTGTTTTATTAATGGAGGAATATGTGTAGTGTGTTTACTTTCACATGGTCCTCTCTCTCATGGCATCTACCCAGTGTTCCATTTAGGAACTGGGAGTTAATGCCATGATAGATGCTGCTGGATGGCAGAGCATGAAGATGTGCTTATTGGTGGTGCTGTTTCACGAGTAATAAACTTGTGTACAGTTTCTTCGGTGTCTGTCATTTACTTAACATTCCCAATATTTTAAATATATATATTGTAATGATTTTAATTAATCAAGCAATAAAAAACAATTAACTTATAGCATCACAAAAAAAGATATGAGTGGAAAATAAAAGATAATATAATGCAGTGTACGTTTCAGCAGTTCTTAACATTCCCTAACAGCAGATGCGGTCCGTGCAGGTAAGCGCAGTAAGGAGGTGGGCGGGGCGGGATTGGGAGGGGATTAAGTCGACAGACAACGGAATAGGGAAAAATAAAGAAAGAAAGAAATCCTAGTCCTTCATCTGTCGACAACCCTCGCCCCCGCCCCCCCTTCCCCCCCGAAATGCGCTAACCTGCCAGGACCACTGCTGCCTAACAGCTAATTTGATGATCATATTTTCGCAAACCTATCTAGCAAACGAGTGTCTCAAAATATGTTACAGGTCTTATATAGTATGACATTAAAGTTCAAATACAGCCATAGATCTAAAAACACCACAGCTAGCGAGAATTTACTTCCTTGGCACTGCGAGACACAAGTTTTTCCCATTCACTGGTTAGATAATGCTCGACAGAAAAGGCTACAACACACGTGGCGTTTGGGGGCAGAGGAGCCATGCTTTTAAAACTGCAAACATCACCTGGCTCAATCCTGCATCAGAGTTCAGATTTACATTCTGAAATTGAGGCAGACGGGTATGAAATGGGAAACCGGCAAGTCTATAATTGTGCGGCGCCTTCCCCCCTACACCCTGGATTCTCCATTTACATTATACAGACAGATTTCCTTTGAAGCCCTAACCTCAAAGCCTGCTCACCATGACTCTTGTGCCGCCTTGATGGAGATGAATTGTTGATTGTGTAAAAGGAATTACATTCTCCTTTTGTCATTTAAATCAGTGCTGAGAAGTCAAGGCCACACGTCCCAAATATGTGCAAATTCATCCATTGGAAGTGTGTGCTGACTAAATCCTGAAGAGATAAGATGTGACGCAGCAGGGGGCGCAGAAGCGTAAGCTCCAAAGCCAGACATTCAATTTAATATCCTACAAAGCTAAGAAAGGGTTAGGGGATTTTTAATTGGGAGATGGAGCATGCCATCCGTGAAGCGGAAACAGACAGATGCCCCATGTTGCTATGGATTATATTGGAATTGTTCCAGCCTCGAAATCAAGCATTGCAGTGCTGAAACACCTCATGGGGGGTTTTATTGCTACTTACGACTGTTATTTTCTCAATTTTTTTGTCATCTCATCAGTTTGCCACACGAAGCTCTTCTTCAGTGGGAGTTTTTGAAAAACAACCATTTAATTGCTCTCAGTAAATAAAGAAAAGAATGCTGTCTCACAAAAAATGGAAATAACATGGATGTATTTTTTGTTTATCGTTTTTATTAAGCGCAAACAATACAGTTTTGGTTTTAGCGAACTTTTTAGGTAGGGCAAACGTCTTTATACATAACAATTATTACCAGATTCTTGAAAGTGCATCTAATATATGCAGTTTCAAATGGATGCAAATTAAATCATATATATCTATGTGCATATGTGTAAATATATGTGTGTGCGTATATAAAATCTGAGGGGCATATTATCAAGGGGGTTTATCCCCGCTTTTTTGGCTTTAAAAGCCAAGAAAGCGGAGATAAAATTATCTCCCTATTATCTAGCTTTCGCTAACACCAGTTAGCGACAGCTAGTAGGAGATAGCGACCATCTTGGGCCCCGCTTTGCATGTCAGTGATATTTATCACTAATGACATGCAAAGTGGGCGTGCCAAGATGTTAGCGACTGGAAACAGTTGCTAACATCGCTATCTCCTATTACCAACTTTTGGAGATATTCGCGCTAAGCGCGAATATCTCCAAAAGCTAACACCTGCCCCTGAGCAGTTCCTAGCCATGTTATCCAATGGAAGGTGGATAACATGGCTAAGAGCATTAGCTCGGTAATGCATGAATATCGCTGACTTTTCAGCGATATTCATGCATTTCGGACTATTTTTATCGCTTAGGAGATAAACCTTGATAATAGCAAGGTTCCTAAGAGATAAAAATCGCCGCAGCTCGGCGATAAAAATATCGCAGCTAAACCAACATAGCGATAATTATCGCTAGTTGTTGGTAATATGCCCCTGAATGTTTCTGTGGTTAGTACATGTAGAAGCTTTATACTCTTCAAGAAAAGACGGCAACCATTTTCTCCATTTATTTTGACTTACATAAAGTTACTTAAGGCTATCTTTCATTATGTCTTGTTCTTTCTCGACACACACACTTTGCATGCATCACTTACCATTTAGCATTCTATGATGTCATTGGGGGTGTGATTTGAACTCAGAGATGTTATCAATGACGTCATTTGAAATATCATATTGGATTTATGAGGTCATGAGCAGTGCAAGGCCAAGGTTTACTTGGGTTTCTTTGATGAACCATAACCTCATTTTAAATGTGGTAATGCCTATGTTGCTTGTGTATCTGTTTTTATTGTGCAGAAACGTGCAGTTTCAAAACCCATATTATTTAGCTTTGATGTCATAACTGTGAAACATTTTCCATATTTTGTGAAAATTACATATTTCCTGTGAAATATGAATTTCGTCCAATGGAATGCCCGAGTTCCTTTCTTGCTTCCAGTTGATTACTTTCTAAGCATGACAGTGCAATTAGATAGTGACAGCCTAAAAACCACGCTGCACAGCTTTTCCATTTCTCAATGTTAAATTAGAAGTTTTTTAATGAAAGGCTTACAAAACTGGGATATATTAGTTTCAGTCAGCATGGATGTTTTAGCTGACTCTTGCAGGTAGCGTCTTAAAGCAAATCTGATTAGAGAGAGATTTTGTTTAACAATGGGGCATATTATCAAGGGGGTTTATCTCCGCTTTTTTGGCTTTAAAAGCCAAGAAAGCAGAGATAAAATTATCTCCCTATTACCTAGCTGTGGCTAACACCAGCTAGCGACAGCTAGTAGGAGATAGCGTCCATCTGAGGCCCCGCTTTGCATGTCAGTGATATTTATCACTATTGACATGCAAAGTGGGATTCCCAAGATGTTAGCGACTGGAAACAGTCACTAACATCGCTATCTCCTATTACCAACTTTTGGAGATACTCGCACTAAGCGCGATATCTCCAAAAGCTAACACCTGCCCCTGAGCAGTTCTTAGCCATGTTATCCAATGGTAGGTGGATAACAAGGCTAAGAGCATTAGCTCGGTAATGCATGAATATCGCGGACTTTTCAGCGATATTCATGCATTTCGGCCGATTTTTATCGCTTAGGAGATAAACCTTGATAATAGCAAGGCTCCTAAGCGATAAAAATCGCCGCGGCTCGGCGATAAAAATATCGCCGCTAAAACATGTTGTTCATGTACCTTCAGGTCAATCACTGCTCTAAATCTAACTCCTTCCAATTTGTGGATGCAAGCGGGGGTGTCCGAGACTGCCTTTCAAAGCACACAGTCCATAAACTGAGTGAGCATATCTACCTTTTGAAACTAAAGCAAACGTGCTGGGGAAAACTTCCTAAGTTCCCTAAAGAGCACTTAAATTTTTTATTTTTATTTGCCCTGAAAAACGGTCGGTCCATTCACCACATGGACTGACACTCCAAACACTGCTCCCCGATAGACTAGTGGGTTTCATTGTTGTGGATCATTGTGCGATTGTGATCCACAGTCAGGCAAAATTTTCAGGAAGGCCTTGTTAGAAAGGGAAGACCCTCCCCTTTTCAACGAGGCCTCCATGGAAGCTGAGGAGCCAGTTTTTGGATTTATTTCCCCACTGTCGCGGGAGAGAGCACTCACCTGCTCCTTCTCACTTTTCCAGTAGCAAATCTGTTATGTCAGTGTGCCTGCAGTGCACTGACATCACAAGTGGGCGGCAGGTAAATGGGGGCTTAGGCAGGAGCGATTCCGCATCTCCACCATCCTTTGTTTTAAAAATAGGAATCCTCAGGTGCAAGTACTGGAGGATCCTTTTTAGCTCTCAGCAGTATCGGCCAATGGCCGACAGAGGCACTTGGTAGGAGGGGTTAATGGAAAGGGGCGACCACTCGGTCCCCCCGAACGTATGGCAGAGTGCCTCGATCCCCCCGGGAAGCCATTTTGGGCGGGAGGCGCGTCTCGGCTGGTATGCCCGAAGCGGCGTAGCCGGGGCGCGCTTTTTCCCGCCCTAGAGTGGGCTGGCCTAGACACTGACGCGGCCGGCCACGCCCTCGGGGCAGGCAGGGGCGGGTTTACGCCCGCCCTGAAGATGGATAAAAAGGGACGCAAGACCAGAAGACATCCTCTTGTTCCTGTGCTCTGAAGCTGCACCTCCTCGCTGCACGTGAGCTCGAGACGGAACGAAGAGCCAATTTTGAGCGTTTTAATCGTTCTTGTTTGTTTTACAGTTACTTTGTTGGAGAATGCCGAAAAAGGTGGGAAAACGCATGACTACTGAACAGATGCTGCGTGTTCTCATGAAGGAGATGTCCGAACTAAAGAAGCGGGTGGATAAGAACGAGGAAGGGGGACCAAAACGTCCTTTGGCGGGAGCAGCCCCGGGAGGGAAGAACAAGAGGCCCAGGAGGGGAGCAGCGGGAGAAGACATCCCGGGTCCCAGTGCCCCGCTCGAGGCACCAACTCCCGTGCCGGAGGAGGGGAATCTGATTCCCGTTGTGGTCACCCCCGTGTCCGAGGATGATATGCCGCCCGAGCTGGCAGCACAATTGGCAGCGTGGTTGGGTAAAGGTAACGAGGGCGCCACGGCTGTCGACGCGCAGGCGCTGATAAAGCAATTGCGTGAGAAACGGGAAGCAGCCAAGGTGTCCGTGCCGGCTGCAGTAGTGGACAAGACACCAGGGACGATTGCGACCTCAGAGGCAGCGTCAGGTGCAGGTAAGCGGCCATTGCCGATTGCGAGGGATGAGTCAACACCCTCTCGGAGAGAAAAGTTGGGTCAACATGTTCCTTTGGCAATTAAGGAAAAGATTTGGGCGGGGGAGTATGTGAACATTTTCTCATTGCTTGTTGATCATTATGAGGTAGAGCATGTCAAGAGTCAGAAGGATCTCATGCATCCGAGTGTTTGGCGCGCAAAAATGGCCGCCTTTAAAGTGAATGAGAATATTGGCAATTGGGGCAATGCTTGGGGAATTTTTACGTCAATCTTGGGGGAACGTAGGCCTGAGTTGCTTTCCGAGTTTCCAATCTATCAATCACGAATCATGGGGTACTCGACATCGCACCAGGGTAACCACTGGTTCTGTTACGATAATCTTTTCAGGAAAGCAAAGGAGCATAATAAAAGTTTAACCTGGGATTGTTATGATTCCTTGACTTGGGATAAAATGAAGGAGACAGGAATGTTAAAAATGCCGTTGGTAGGAAGTAATGTTGGCGAATCCTCCCGGCAATATGCGGGGACGCCCTTTCGATCAGGTACGGGTGCCGACGAGTACTCGAAACCTGCCGGCAATACTGGAAAAAGGGGTTTCTGCTTTAATTACAACCGAGGTAAATGTACTAGACCCCAGGGATCGTGTAAATTCAAACATGAATGTAGTGGTTGCGGGTCGTCCCATCCTGAGTCCTCGTGTAGAGCCAGAACGGGTGATAATGGGGGGAGAGGAGGCGCCAAACAGGTCTAATATAGGCCGAGGGGCGCCTTTACCTACCCCGATTGATACCCTGGCGATGATTCCCTGGCTCAGTGAATATCCGGATCGTACTTCTGCTGGGGTGCTGCGGAACGGTTTTTCGTATGGTTTCCGCATCCCGGTAGGGGACTTTCAGGGTGTGGGGAAGTGCAAAAATCAACTTTCCGTCCTGCAGCATACGACCGTAGTACAGGATAAGATCCGGAAAGAGGTGACTCGAGGTCGGGTCGCCAGGCCGTTTAGTGTACCCCCGGTTCAGAATTTTGTTTGTTCTCCCTTAGGTGAGTTCCGACTGATTCATAATTTGTCAGCTCCACGAGGTCTTTCCGTAAAGGATGCAATCGATCCAGAAGTGTGTTCGGTGCGGTACGCATCCTTCGATGAGGCCGTAGCCATTTTGAATCGCCTGGGGCCCGGGGCGCTGATGGCGAAGTCGGATATCGAGTCAGCGTTCCGATTGCTCCCGGTACACCCAGACGACCAGCGTCTCCTGGGATTCATGTTTCAGGGTTGTTATTACATGGATAGGTGTATGCCAATGGGGTGCTCTATATCCTGTGCCTATTTCGAGAAATTCAGTAGTTTTCTACAATGGGTCTTCACAAAGAAAACGGGTTTCCAATATGTAATGCACTACCTTGATGATTTTTTGTTTCTTGGGGCAGCCGGGGATCTTGAATGTGGCCGGGCCTTGGCCGAATTTTGTGTGTTAATGAAACAGTTTGGTGTGCCATTGGCGCCGGGAAAAACAGTGGGTCCTACGACTTGCCTCGAGTTTCTGGGGATCGAGTTGGACTCCAGTGAAGGTTGTTTCCGTTTGCCAGCTGACAAAGTGTTGAAGTTCAGGGCTGCGCTACAAGTGTGTATAAATGCATCGAAAGTTACGCTGCAACAATTACAGCAGTTGGTGGGACAGTTGAATTTTGCCCTGAGGGTAATACCAATGGCCCGCCCCTTTTCCCGTTCAATTGCCCAAGCGATGGTCGGCCTAAAAGCGGGCCATCATCGCACGAGACTATCGGCTGAGGTCCGCCAGGACATGCGTATTTGGTTAGCATTTCTGGCGGGCTTCAATGGTCGAATCGTCTGGAATAAACCAGCTGTGTCCTCCGAAGAGCTGGGGCTATGGACAGATTCAGCAGGAAGCATAGGTTTTGGCGCCATCTTCGGCACAAAATGGTCGGCACAAAAATGGCCGACATGGTGGCATGAGAATGGTCTGACGAGTAATATTGCTTTCCTGGAACTGTTTTCCCATCTTGGTGGCCTTGAGAACATGGCCCGATGGGTTCAAAGATCACTCTGTCATATTTTGGTCTGACAATATGACCGTGGTCGAGTGTATCAATAGTCAGGCAGCACGTTGTAAACTGATTTTAAGACTGCTTAAGGAAATTGTTTTACTATGTATGCAATTGAACGTGCTATTCAGAGCGAAGCATGTTCCAGGGGTGATGAATCAGGCGGCTGACGCACTGTCTCGTTTTCAAATGCAGGCTTTCTCGGGTTTCCTCCTCTCAGCGGACCCAGAGCCGGCACCCTTTCCCGAAGCTCTCTGGTCTCTCGGTGCCCCGAACTTCGTCACCTCGTGGGAGAGAGTCTAGCACCAAGGACGAGGAAGGCATACGAAGGGGCGTTTCGGGCCTATTTAGCCTTTTTGGGGACTGATAGAGAGCGGCTTTGGGGTCACGAGGAATGGGTAGTAAATTTTCTGATGTCCTTACGTAGGGCTGGGAAATCGGTGGCTACGGCCCAGAGGCATCGTGCTGCCATTTCCTTTGTTGCCAGAGCACACGCTATCCAGGACCCGACAGCGTCTTTCGTTGTACAGAAAGCGCTGCGTGGGTGGCAACGCCTTGAGGGTCGCAGAATAGATGAAAGGCGCCCGATAGGTTTGGATAGATTGTCCCAGTTGTTGGCCACACTCCCGGCCACATGTTCATCTCAGTTTGAGGCGGTGCTGTTCCGAGCCGCTTTTACGCTAGCATTTCACGGGGCAATGCGGGTAAGCGAACTAGTTGCAAGGAACAAACTGGATGTGGCGGGGGGTTTGTGCCAGGAACACGTTCAGATCAGGGGAGAAACAATGACTATCTCCTTTGTAAGGTCCAAGACTGATCAAGATGGGATGGGTGACTGCGTCATCATACGCAGGATTCCTGGGTCCTCCATGTGTCCGGTAAAGTGTTTAGAAGAGTACCTAGCACGAAGGGTGGCATCATGGGGGGGGACTTTGTTAAGACACGCAGACGCCACCCCACTGACGAAATTTCAGTTTCAGCGGGTGCTTGCGATGTCAATTGCCGCTGCGGGCTTGAACCCGGGCGAATTTGGGACCCATTCCTTTCGGATAGGGGCTGCTACGGAAGCTACAGCCAGGGGTCTTAATGTTGAGCAAGTGAAACGAGTGGGGCGTTGGTCCTCCAATTGTTATAAAAGATACGTGCGGTTGCACATGTTGTGAAGCTGTAATAATGTACTCACGCTTCTTGTTTTGTTTGGTTTTCAGTTACGCAAGCCTACGAGGCGGGGCGGACTATGCAGTCGACCCTACACCGGGCCAGCGGTCGGACGTCACCAGCTGTGAAAAAGGAGGTGTGGGTCGTGGGCCACTCATACGTGAGGCGTGCCGCAGACGTATTCAAAGCAGGTGACATGATTCACGTAGCTGGGGAATACGGGTACAGGATGTCCTTCTACGGTAGAGGCGGTCTCTGTATTGACCAGTTTCAAACATTTTTCGAGGGTTTGTTAGGGCGGACAAGGTCACCGCTGTCTATAGTTATAGTACATGTAGGGGGCAATGATTTGGTCACCACCGGTAGACGACTACTCCTGGAAGCAATGCTTTCCACTGTAAGTTGGTTGGCGAGGAGAGTTCCGGGGTGCATAATTGCATGGTCCCATTTGATTCCACGAAAGGCGTGGCGGGGGGCTATCTCTATTCCTGCTTTGAACCATTCTGTTAGAAAGCTTAACAACAAAGTGAGTAGGTTGTTCCGTTCCAGGACATTGCATTCTATTTCTCATAACTGTATTAATGATGACAGTATGTATTTGGGGGATGGTGTGCATTTGTCTTGGGTGGGGAATGAGTTACTCTTAGGAGATTTCTTAGCATGGTTAAAATCGTTGAAACATGACCTTTAGGTAGGAGTTTTGTGGGGGGTCCGGATAGCCGGTCAACTATCCGGCCTGTGGCGGTAAGGTCATGATCGGTGAGCACTAATTGGAAGATCCCTATGAGTGGGCGTCACCCAACACGGATGGGAGCGCTCGGGGGAGGTGGCCTTTGGCCCCTCAACGGGGAGGCGGTCCCTTCTAAGGATGGGTCGCCGAAAGAAAAGGAAAGGCGGTCAAGGCCCCTTCCTGTGTAGGAGGGGTTACAGCCCCCTCCTGGGGAATTTCCCGGGGCCAGTGACATCTGCGACGGCAGATGCGGTAAGTTGTGTGGGGTTGGGGGCATATCTACCTTTTGAAACTAAAGCAAACGTGCTGGGGAAAACTTCCTAAGTTCCCTAAAGAGCACTTACATTTTTTATTTTTATTTGCCCTGAAGAACGGTCGGTCCATTCACCACATGGACTGACACTCCAAACACTGCTCCCCGATAGACTAGTGGGTTTCATTGTTGTGGATCATTGTGCGATTGTGATCCACAGTCAGGCAAAATTTTCAGGAAGGCCTTGTTAGAAAGGGAAGACCCTCCCCTTTTCAACGAGGCCTCCATGGAAGCTGAGGAGCCAGTTTTTGGATTTATTTCCCCACTGTCGCGGGAGAGAGCACTCACCTGCTCCTTCTCACTTTTCCAGTAGCAAATCTGTTATGTCAGTGTGCCTGCAGTGCACTGACATCACAAGTGGGCGGCAGGTAAATTGGGGCTTAGGCAGGAGCGATTCCGCATCTCCACCATCCTTTGTTTTAAAAATAGGAATCCTCAGGTGCAAGTACTGGAGGATCCTTTTTAGCTCTCAGCAGTATCGGCCAATGGCCGACAGAGGCACTTGGTAGGAGGGGTTAATTGGGCATAGCTGAGCTAGTTAGATTAGACACCCCTTTTCATACTCTAGAGATTAAACGCTCTCCTTTTGCTCCAGCGCAAAGATAAAGACTGCTGTGCAAATCCATTCCCATTTACCTAACTGAATCTTTATTTGATTCTGCCTTTCAGAGTTTGGGCTTGCTGACACTTCCTGCCTGACTTCTCCCACACATTTCCTGATTCCTCTCGATTAGCATATTAGGGAATTTTATTTTTTGCAAAACTAAATTTTGCTCTAATGCAGCTGTGTTAAGTTGTATTATTTAAATCATGTTCTTTATGTTAGTACTATGTGTATTATGATGCAAGCGGAATTCTAGACTTCTTTGGGTCTAGAATTCCATTCCTTACTTTGGTCATTAGAAGCCTGTCCTGTCTTTGGACCTGTTGTGGGTCACTATCTTCCTGAATAAATAACTTAACTTTAACTACAAGTATTTTGAGACTTCTTGTTTTGGAGACAATTACTACATTTATTGATGACGATTGGTCCTGTGACCAAATCTATTAGATTGGCACCTAAATTTTTCGATGTTTGCTTTTTGAAATTCGAACGTCGTCTGTAGCCTTGAATTTTGAAGCCTGTTGTCTGGAGCCTTGAATTTTAAAGTCTGTATCCTGTACTGTGCATGGATTAGTTTGGACTGCTTTGGATACTTTGGATTTAGAAATATTTGGATTAAAAATGAGGCACATCTACGCGCTGTTTATTGGAGTCGCTTGAAATTGCTGCTCGTATTGGGAAGATACTAAATTTGGCGTAATATCACCCGCATTTTCTTTTGACTGTAAACGGTACTTTACCTCGTCTGTTGCTGTTGCCTCTTTGTTTTCCCTTGAAGGCAGCTTTTGAGATTCCTTCGGGCAAGACGCTGCGTTTTCTGAAGGATGTTCTCTTTCATCGGCACGTTCCTAGAGCTTCCTTTTCTCCGAACTCCTACTGCTTCCTGCTGGAATCCTGTTACATGCATTACATGCTCCTCCAACTTCAGAAACAGTACGGCAACAACACACTACATCAACGTTATTTCGTTATCAATTTCACGTCGTCAACCATTTTGTTGTCTGTTGCCATAACAACACACTGCCTTCTACGCTCCGATTTCTTCATATGCTCCGATTTAATTACGGCTGTGGATTCATTTATACAGCAACATTTCTGTATCATTTATTTACAGTTTTCTTGTCATTTTATTTTATTTATTTACTTTCCTTGTTTGAATGCTCATTGCATTACAGATTTCTAAATATTTTTCAGGCAAGTGTAATCTACTAGAAGTGCATTCCTAAATTAGTACTGTTTATAAGTTGGTTACCTTTGCATAATGTCATCCTCAGCTAAAAACGTAATGCAACCTCCTCCATTTTTAGACAAACCGGGGAAACCCAACACTCCCTGGCATAAATGGTATAGTAATTTTGATAACTATTTAGAAGGTATTGATGCTTCAAAATATTCTGCATCTAGAAAACAAGCTCTTTTATTTAATCATTTGGGATATGCTGGACAAAAAGCTTTTGATAATTTGCCTTCCATACCTGCTCCTACTGGTGTTGAAAATTGGGATGTATTTTCTGAAGCTCTTGCTAGAATAGGCAAACAATATGTTGATGAACCATGACTGATGGTTCATCAACATATTGTTTACCTATTCATTTAAAAATAATAAAAACATGTTTGGTTAACAATTGGCCTAGTGACCGTAGTATGTCTATGCAGGACAGGTCTTTCTCTCAAGTTGTTCAAGAACTATCCATTTTTAATGGTTTTCTTGTCAGACAAGACAAATTCATTCTTCCTGATTGTTTAAGAGACTCAATTATTACTCTTGCTCACCAGGGTCATTTAGGCATTTCTTGTACTGTTCGTAAAATGAAGGAGACCTACTAGTGGCCGGGCATTGACGCTCAAGTCAAACTATTCATTGATAAAAGTCCACAGTGTTTGTGTTCGGATAAGCATTGGCGCTCTTCTACTTCACCTCTATGTCCTGTTGATTGGCCTAAAGGTCCTTGCCAAATGCAAGGCATGGATTTTTCAGGACCTTTCAATTTATTGGAACGTGATAAAAAAAAATTGGTAGTTTTGATTGATTATGTTTCCAAATGGTTGTACTTCGCATTTGTAAAGAACTCTGATTCTAGTTCAGTGGTTGATTTTTTGCAACTTGTGTTTCTAATTGAGGGATTACCAAAGGAAATTGTCACTGACAATGGGACCCATTTTATTTCAAATGAATTTGAGAATTTTCTTGATGAAAATGAGATTAGTCACACACTTGCACCTTTATACAGTCCTGCCTCCAATGGTTTATTTGAGCGTGCCAACAAAATGTTAAAAAAAGGGGTGCAGACTGCAGTTGCAAGCAAGTTGGATATCTCTAAATAAATTAATCAAAAGGTTTGGAGTTATAACACCACTCCCCACTCCACCACTGATGTTTCACCATATGTGCTACTTCGAGGTAGAACACCTATTTCTTCTCTCAATCCTTCATGGTTAATTAATAAAATTGACTATACCTCCAGTTTAGATTTAAACAAAGTTAGAAAACATGTTGAACGCAAGCAAGGATGTTATAAAAGAAACTATGATCAAAGAAAACATGTTAAAGAGGTAACATTGTCTCCTGGAGAATGGGTTCTTATTAAGAAGCCCATGAAGGTGACTAAGGGTCAATAAAAATGTACTGAAGCAGCTAAAATTCTAAAAGTTTCTGTTATGTTAGAAAATCGTGGTTGGTGGAACCGTAATGATTTGATTAAATTAACAAATGAAAAAGCCAAAATTATACTAGATAAATTGCACCGGCATTGCACCGCCAGCCTGCCGTAGGAGCAGGATACCAATGATGACGCTGGACGGTCATCGGATGGGATGACAGTAGTCGTCCAACTAGGTATGGGCGGAAAATCCGTTTCGCTCGCGGATTTTGCGGATTTTCGGGAAATCCGCAATCCGCGAGATTCGCGAATCTCCCGCAAAATCCGCAAATCCGCGAGCAGCGGATTTTGCTCGCACTGCTCGCACTGTTCGTGTGAGTTCGTGGCTTCCCAGTACAACTTCGCGCCCCGCGAATAAGTGCTAAATTGCAGAAATACGATCTTAGCAAAACTGAAACTACTTGCCAGGTTCAAAAGTTCAGGCTCATCATTAGTAGCCATTTCCTGTAGTGCTTCCTGAGGGGCCCCTCCAGAGTTCAGTTGCCAGTTGCAACTATTATGTGACCCTGCTCTGAACCTCAGAATAGTTACACATATGCCACAAAGGTCCTGAATTACAGCGAAGGGAGACAAGCAGGAGCCAGGCTGGAAGTTAAAATCCATTAATCAGCCCCTAATTCATTATTGTAAGTTGGGGCAGGGCAGGTGTTGTAACTAATTTTGCAACAATGAAAGCGCTTAGCAAGTGCAAAAGATCACTAATCAGGGCGCACTAAGGAAGCAGGTGCCAGCTAAAAAAATATTCTGTGACACATTAATCAGCCCCAAATTAATTCAGGTCACTTGAGGCAGGGAAGGTGTGCTTTGCTTTGCCGAAAATATTGTACACTGGACAACCAGAGGGTGTGGTGATGAAACAGAGGGTGGCATTGGTGGGCCAGAGGGTGGCATGAGTAGTCAGAGAGTGGCAGTGGTGACAGAGAGTGGCAGTGATGAAGAAGAGTGTCCCAAACAGGCTGGACACGTAGAAACAACAAGTTCGCAAAACTTGCGACCCGACAGGTAAGTTCGCAAATTGCGAAATTGTAAAAACCCTCGCGAACTGGCAGAAACACGGGCGAACACAAAAAAAAAAAATCCGCAAATTCGCGGGAATTCGCGGATTTTGCGGATTGCGAGTTCGCAAATCCGCAAAATTCGCGAACGCGAGATCCGCAAAATTCGCCCATGCTTACGTCCAACCGGTAACTTGTGTGAGGTATCCTAAATTTCCGATAAGGGTTCACACCATGCACTTTCCCTGTCTTGACCAGTGAGAGAAAGGTTAGTTTGAGCCACTCTTTTGTCTCCCTCTGGGAACTCTGCACAATCATTTTGTTTACCCCAAATTTGAAACTCAACCTGAGAAAGATTGGTTTTATTTGGGTGATTTAACATCGGAATGTAATCATAACAGAAATAATGTTGTTTCCTCTTCTTCATTTCATTTGTGGGATAGAGGAGATAATGCATGTCCTACTGCTATTGATGACAACTCTCATGTGTCAGATAATAATGCGGAAAGTGTTGTTTCTATTAATCTTTATAATGGTTCAGGTGAAAATGTGCAACTTAGAACTAGTTCTCGTATTAGAACTTCTCCATTTCGTTCTGAGGATTTTAGTTATTATTATTTGTATGATCTTCTTATTTTTGTTATAGGAAGGGGGGGGTGTTGTATTATTTAATTCATGTTCTTCATCTTAGTACTATGTGTATTATGATGCATGCAGAATTCTAGACTTCTTTGAGTCTAGAATTCCATTCCTTACTTTGGTCATTAGAATCCTGTACTGTCTTTGGACCTGTCGTGGGTCACTTTCTTCCAGAATAAATAACTCAACTTTAACTACAAGTACTTTGAGACTTCTTGTTTTGGAAACAATTACTACAATAGCTTTCAGCATTTTGTTTTCTATTTGCTAATTTTGAATCCATTGGAATTTTATATCAGAGATGTACATATGCTAATCATGGAATTTGATAACCTGAAATGATTTGAGTTTGTACCTTTGCTAATCTGCTAAGAAACCTTCATGGTTTACAACTCTACTACTCTGTGTCATTACTGTGATGCCTAATGTACTCACTGCTATTGACCTATTGCTGTGTTGTTGATGTCATGCCTCTATCCAGGACTCAGGGCAGATTCGAGTTTGGCAGTTTCGCAGCGGGCCACCATGCCAGCGCCCTACTGCGAGACCACCAAACCCTAGTCTGAACGCCCTCCATATTCTGATTGAAATCCAGTTTGGACGGTCCTGCGGCGGTGGTCCCATGACGAAGCTTAACAAAGGCACATATGTGTGCCGTACACATGCACCACTGTGAGACCACTGCAGCCCATTCCTGCACTGAAAGAAATGCTCAATGTTGTGCATTTCTTTCTGTGCAGGAACAGGGGGTGCAAAAATACAGGGGGGTCTCCCATTCAAAGAGGAGGCAGGGGGGCCATAAGAGCCCCTTAGTTTCCTCACTGCCCCCCTTTTCATGACGGGCTCACCGCCATGAAAAAGGAGGGCAGTGAGGAAACTCATAATATGCTTGGCAGTACCACTTCGGCACAAACAGCTCATTACTTCCTCAGACTGATGCGCCACCACCACAGGATCAAGGATCACAATGGTAGCAGCGGTCCAGTGGCAGTCCAACTGACATACTTGTAATACAGCAGGTGGACCACCTGTCTGGTGGTCCATGGACCGCCACCACAGGTTCAGCAGCCAACTCGTAATCAGGCCCTAAACGTCCATCCACTCGAATGCAACTTGTACTTGAGTACGATCTGCATGGTGGAAATCCACAGTATCACAGCCATGAGTGCATATTTGACAAAACAATATGATGCATCTTTTTATTGAGGAGAACATATTTTAGAATTATGAGATCATCATATTTCTATGGAACAGTTTAAATATGCATGAAAATGTGTTAAATATTTTAGATCACCAATTTTTTGCCCTTAAAATATCGGTACATGCACCCTACCTAAAGCCTTTTAACCAAATGCTAGGTCTAAGATTTTGAAAAATACATTTTAAATTTGTGTTTGCAATAAAAATCTTCAAAATGTATGTTATTTTTGTTGCACAGATACGCAGTCAGCGATGACTGCCTAGGCAGGGAATGGAGAGGAAAGCCAACATAGTAAAATATACCCCCACCTTTCCGCATGCTGTGGTAGATTGTGCATATCCAGAATGTGGTCTCACGCTGGGGAAACTTTCAAAGCACTGCATACGTTTGATGGTAAGGGAGAAAGGCAATTATTTTCAATCTTTATAGCCACAAAATATTATTTGAGTGAAGCTTTCAAAGAAGTAATACATCATCGAGGGGACTGATTGAATATATCACTTTCTATTATGATAATTTTACGATACAAAAATCCAGTGGATCCCATGTCTCAATTGTCAAACAGTAACACTAAACGTGTGGTCATTTAATATGTAATCAATACACAAGCCACCAAGCAAAGTAAAAGGACAGGCACTTAACCATGCACATGCTGTGGAACACTGCACAACCACAATGCACAGTGAGTGATGATGTCGGTCACCATTAACAATGTTTGTCATTCCATTCTCACATTTGGAGACACTCATGGCTGCCTAAAGAACCATTGCTGGTCCAGTAAATATAGTACCAGATTCCTCAAAATTGTATTTAGGCCAATATGCTCCCCCTAGCAGCTGTTCAAAGACTTTCAGTTACAGTATTATAGAATACAAAAAGAGGAAGGGCAGCGGGCAGCAAGGAAACACAGACTTATGTTTAAGGCATATGAAAGCAAATATAAAATGTACCTGTGTAAGTACGTCAAAATATGTTTAGACTATAAACCTGCTACATCTGTGCTCATTCAGTGAAACGCCTGCTTTGGTCTCTTTATTATAAACGCATTGAAGTATATTACAACCCAAGTGGCCCAGTGCAACTTCTTCTGCATAGGCAATTAGGAGATGAATTCTGAAGACAATCAACTCTGTCTAATAAAAACAACGATGAGCAAACCCATGGTTCGCCATACTACAGAACACCACTCACCGTTCACAATATTCATACCCACCAATGTCCATTATATGCATTCATAAACTGATGTGTAGTCTCAGCTTGGTCTACTCTAACATTGGTGACCTAGAAACACATGAATAATTTCACAGTATGACACTCATATCAGCCTACCAGAAGTTACAATACATTTAAACCCTGTATCACGAAATATAAGTTGGGGTTATCAACGAATAGCAAGGCAGCATGGCTGATAAATGTAACATGTATGTAAAAACTGGTTTAAATTGTTGTGCCTCTGCGGGCTTCCTAGGTTTGTATAAATATCCCCACATAGCACTCCATATCCTATGTATTGGATGGTGACATCGCTCCTCTCCCTCGAGCTGAGTGGTCACTCCCCAGTGTCCCTCTGTGATACCTGGTATTGTTGTAGCGCTTTGCCTTACAGAACTGCTACCTATTGGTGCCTGCTGCCTGCCTGATCGCCGCTAAGCTCACTTGCTATCTGAATTGTTTTATTTTGCTGAATCGAGACTGTTTGCGCGCTGTGCCGCTCTGACTCACACAACTGCATTATTGTTTTTGCCTGCTACCTGCCTGATCGTCGCTACGCTTACTTGCATTGTAATTGTGCATTTAGGATTTATTTGTCTCTGCTTTGCGTGTTTGCTGTACTCCCCCCTCCGCCTCCATTTTGTTTGTTGTTTGTCGTCGTCAGAAGCCCGCCCCGCCTCCCAGCTGAGACGCCCTCCCACTTACTAGAACAGCGCTTCACTACCTGAAGACGGCGTGACTCGCTCCTCTCCCTCGAGCTGAGTGGTCGCTCCCCAGTGTCCCTCTGTGATACCTGGTATTGTTGTAGCGCTTTGCCTTACAGAACTGCTACCTATTGGTGCCTGCTGCCTGCCTGATCGCCGCTAAGCTCACTTGCTATCTGAATTGTTTTATTTTGCTGAATCGAGACTGTTTGCGCGCTGTGCCGCTCTGACTCACACAACTGCATTATTGTTTTTGCCTGCTACCTGCCTGATCGTCGCTACGCTTACTTGCATTGTAATTGTGCATTTAGGATTTATTTGTCTCTGCTTTGCGTGTTTGCTGTACTCCCCCCTCCGCCTCCATTTTGTTTGTTGTTTGTTGTCGTCAGAAGCCCGCCCCGCCTCCCAGCTGAGACGCCCTCGCCCCTCCCCCTCCACTATCAATATATGACAGAAGTTCCCGCGCGCAGCGCCAACGCGCAGCGTCCGCGCCCAATCCGCGCCGAAGGTGCGCCAAAGGTAAGCCCGTCTACGCCCGTCCGCGCCTGGACCGCGCCCAGCGCCAGTCCCCACGGCCCCGTCCCTCCCAGCCCCCCCGCATTACCTACGATGCCGCCACCCTCCTAGCCCTTAACCCCGGTCGCGCCCCCAACTGCGTCCAAGCCGCTCCTGGACACACCCATGGACCTTTCTCTTGCTACTCCTGCAAATTCATCGGCACCGTCAACATCTCCGATACGACCACACCTCAGATTCCTGACACCAACCACCTACAATGCATCCTTCTCAACACCCGATCAGTCCACAGGCACGCCATTGACCTATGGAATCTACTAGACACCATTTCTCCGGACATCGCCTTCCTTACGGAAACATGGATGAATGCTTCCTCCGCACCAGACATCACCATTGCCATCCCTGAAGACTATAAGATCACTCGCAAAGACCGTACCAGCCACACAGGAGGAGGAATCGCTATCGTCCATAAGAAATCAATCCGCATCTCAACCAGCTCTGACGCCAACCTCGCCAACTCCGAACACCTTCACTTCCAGATCCACATCGACCCCAAAACCACACTCAGAGGCACCCTCCTCTACAGACCACCAGGACCCCGCGCAAAATTCAGTGAAGACATCACGGACTTCATCACTCCACACGCGCTCCCCTCCAAAGACTACATCCTTCTGGGAGACCTCAACTTTCACCTTGAAAAGATCAACGACCGCAACACTGCCACCCTCGTGGACAACCTCGCCAACCTCGGACTTAAACAACTAGTCACTTTCCCCACTCACATCGCAGGTCACACACTCGACCCCATCTTCACATCCAGCAAAAATGTAACATTCAGTCACACCACGGACCTCCTCTGGACTGACCACAGCTGCGTTCACTTCACCTACAACAAACCAAAACCCAGCATCCACCTCCAACCTACCCTGCAAAGAAACTGGAACAAAATCACCACAGACCAAATCTCCGCATCGCTCCTTCGAAACTCTCCAGCCCTCTCTTCTAACGCTAACGAAGCCGCCGCCAACCTCACCCTATGGTTATCCAACACCGCCGACACCTTAGCACCACTGAAAAAATGTCAAAGCAAACCTGGCAGCAAGAAGGCCTCATGGTTCAACGATGATCTCAAGAAGTCCAAGAAACTCTGCCGCTCCCTTGAAAAGGCCTGGAAAAAAGACCCAACCACCAGCACCAAGGACGCCTTCAAAAGCGCCACCCGCACTCACCACCAACTGATCCGAAAAGCCAAGAAAACAGCATTCAAGGATCGACTTGACAACAACGCCCACAACAGCAAGGAACTTTTCAACATCGTCAAGGAATTTTCCAATCCCTCGGCCAACTCCAACGACATCACCCCCTCTCAAACCCTCTGCGACTCCCTAGCCTCATTTTTCCACAACAAGATTGCAGACATCCACAACAGCTTTGACAACCAACCCGGAAACCAACCCACCCTACCACTTGTTGACCATCTTCCCCCCGTGAACACCCTTAACGACTGGAACCCAATCTCCACTGAGGACACCATCCGCCTGATGAATTCCATCCACTCAGGATCCCCCACAGACCCATGTCCTCACCACATCTTCAACAAAGCAGACTCCGTCATAGCACCGCACCTCCGAGACGTCATCAACTGCTCCTTCAACTCCGCCACCTTCCCGGAAGACTGGAAACACGCTGAACTCACCGCCCTTCTGAAAAAACCAACAGCGGACCCCACCGAACTCAAAAATTACCGCCCCATCTCGCTTCTTCCATTCCCGGCCAAAGTCATCGAAAAAGCCGTCAACAACCAGCTCGCCGCCTTCCTCGAAGCCAACAAATCCCTCGACCCCTCACAATCTGGCTTCCGAGCAAAACACAGCACTGAGACCGCCCTCATCGCAGCAACAGACGACATTCGAACTCTACTGGACAATGGAGACACAGTCGCCCTCATCCTCCTTGACCTCTCTGCAGCTTTCGACACAGTCTGCCACAGCACCCTATTACAACGCCTCAATAACATCGGAATACAAGGAAAAGCACTTGAATGGATCACCTCGTCGCTCACCGGAAGAACCCAGAGAGTCCGCCTTCCACCATTCAAGTCCGAGGCCTCTGAAGTCATCTGCGGCGTACCACAAGGATCTTCACTCAGCCCCACCCTTTTCAACGTATACATGAGCCCCCTCGCAGCCATCGCCCGCCAACACAACCTCAACATCATCTCTTACGCGGACGACACTCAACTGATCCTTTCTCTCACCAATGACCCCAGCACCGCCAAAACTAACCTACACGAAGGAATGAAAGAAGTTGCCGAATGGATGAAACAAAGCCGTCTGAAACTGAACTCAGACAAAACAGAAGTCCTCATCTTAGGTACATCCCCCTCTGCATGGGACGACTCCTGGTGGCCGGAAGCCCTCGGAAAAGCACCCATCCCGACAGACCACGCACGGAACCTAGGCATCATCCTGGATTCTTCACTCTCAATGAACAGACAAGTCAGCGCCGTATCCTCTTCCTGCTTCAACGTTCTTCGCATGCTCAGAAAAACATTTCGCTGGATCCCCTCCGAAACAAGGAAAACAGTCACCCACGCTCTGGTCACGAGCCGACTGGACTACGGAAACACCCTCTACGCAGGTACTACCGCAAAACTCCAGAAGAAACTCAAACAAATCCAAAACGCCTCAGCCAGGCTCATATTAGACATCCCACGCAACGAACACATCTCTGGTCACCTTAAAGACCTCCACTGGCTACCCGTCAATAAGAGGATCACTTTCCGACTGCTTACCCACGCACACAAATCACTCTACGACATCGGACCAGACTGCCTCAACTCACGACTGTCCTTCTACACCCCCTCCCGCCAACTACGTTCTTCCAGCCAAGCCCTCGCCACTGTACCTCGCATCAACAAGACCACCATGGGAGGCAGATCCTTTTCATACCTGGCTGCTAAAACATGGAGCTCACTCCCAGCTTACCTTCGCCTTACCCAGAACCACCTAGCATTCAGAAAGCAACTTAAAACGTGGATATTTGACAAGTAATCCTCCGCCCCTTCCTAAGCGCCTTGAAACCCTCTGGGTATGTAGTGCGCTATACAAATTCTATGACTTTGACTTTGACTTTAAGGGTCTAAATCAGATGCTTAAAAAAATCTACTGTGTACAGGGGTGAGAACTGCTACAATTTAATACTAAAAGTGTCAATTTTGACTAAATTAATCAACATCACCAGCAGAATCCACAAAATAGACAAATGTGTAAAGAGGAACCCCTTCTTTGTTCAAAAAATGTAACCTGCGTATTGATTAATTGGATTTTTTCTTGTGCTAAAAATGATGTTATTTTATGTTATGTCATGCATATTACCATACACTGTGCTACACCAGGCTTCCTTTCCTTAGTTGCGCTACACTATGTTGTGCTATTTTAGGTTACATGTGTGATGGAGAAGGTACATGTGTGTAAAAGTAAACCACAAAAAAACTGACAATTGCTTCTGAAATCAATGAAGAAATTGAACATTGAAACAGATCACAAGGCATTTTTTGCTGGAGCTATTCCATGTGCTTAGTGGTAGTGAAGGCAACGCTTGGTGCAAACACCTTTTCAAGCCACATTATGAAAGCAGATTGTGGGAGTGGTAACTTGTGACAAGAATATTTATGCATGTGTATCATGTTGCATTTTATTGTAGTGTTAATTTCTTATGTTGTGCTTTTTGTACTTTTGTGCATTGTCCTGCTTAACTGCATTGTACTATTGCAGTACTGTACTGTGGTTATACTGAATTCTGTTTAGGTGTGCCCTGCTATTTTTTGCTGTATTCTTATTCTGTTTAGTGTAATGTCATTGTGTTATGTTTTGTTGTTCCTAGTAATTTGTATGGTATCATTCAACATTTCTTTAATCTTGCAGGTTTGAATTAGCAGAACATTGATTGTAAAAGTCAAAGTTGTTCCAAACAGGGGTACCCAAAAGTGTCTTGCCCTGGGCCCCAAAAAATCCTTAAAATAGCAGTGCAATATCCTGGTAACTTATCATGGTTCTGTGCAAAAATGTACAGCCAAGGAAATTGGCCCTAAAATGGCTGTTCCTGACTATTCAATCATCGCACATTCACCACTCGACAAGACATTGTTAGCAAGTGTTGTAACAAAATAGATGTTAGGCGTTGAAAGGAAATGAAACTGGGCTAGACTGTCAGACGCCTGACTTACCACTACACTGAAGAGAAGGATCACCTCAGTTTGCATGGACAACATATACACTTCTTTAATGGGGTAGGAGCCTACTTTATATTTCGATGTTGAGCTCCGGTATGGGGAATTAATACAATGTTTATTCTAAGGTCTGCATGTGTAACAAACATATTAAATGGATGATGCAAATAACGGCCTTACTCTTCAAATAACTTTTCAAAACGTGAGCTTTTTTTGTATAAAATAATCTAAATTTACATTGTCGGTGTTTAATAGCTATATTTAAAATGAAACTACAAAGTGCCGTTATAGTGCATGTGAAATTGATAAATATTCCTTACTGGTCATCTGTTTCGTCACATTTCTCTGCTTAAATTACTGTGAGCACTAAACCTTCTCTTTTTCTAATGTGGAGACGTTTAAATAGCAAGTGGATTTATCCAGGTGCATTCACTAAATATGCGTATTCCTGACATTTGATTTAAAATCATCTTTTTTTATTATAATTGTATGTATTTTTAGAGAGAGATTAAGCACTGAAGTTCAAGCATAATGAATGCAAGGATTCCATGACGTAGTGAAGTTCCTTAGTCATCTATTTAATTGATTTACCAATGACATTTATGCATGTATGTAGCTACATATAGCGAATTTAATTTTATTTGACATATATTATCTTCATTTAACAAAGGGAACATTTCAGCAGGAGACATTACATTTCGCCAGCTATGACTGATTGCATGTAACTGACAGTTTTCTCTGAAGCATTACATGGTGTGAAGACACGCACATCATTTTCCTGTGAGGATAAGCTAGTGACTTGTCTGTCGACAGTGATCAGCAACTTATGATATTTAAATACATTACATACTGCAGAGGCACATTTTAGTGTCCTTTTAAAGAGACCCATCTGTAAAATGTAACGAGACAGAAGATAGATTGGGTTGTTATTTGAGAAAGGTGGAAGCCTCTCTTAAACAATAAACACAATCCTTGTCAGGGCGAACAACAAAAGTCATTAAAGAACCCTCTGGTAGATTGGCACATAAGTAGTCTGGCCTAACTTAGAGGCAATGTGTAAAGAATTTATGAAGCACTCGAATAGTAATAGAGTGAAAACACAACTCAAGGAAAATCCCAAACCACTTTAGAACAAGCATTGAAAATGCAATAGGTATTGCCTTTAATTACGTTAACCCCTTCACTGTGGCGGCTATTCCGCCGCAGTGCTAAGGGGGTGGGGCGGAAGAGCGGCGGGCGCATGCTGGTGATGGAACCGCTCCGTCACCAGCATCGGTTGCGCTATGCTTATGACGGAGCGGTTCCGTCATGGCCCCGCCCGCTCAATAGAACGCTCAGCTCAGGCGCGGAATTCGCGCCGCACATGAGCGGCGGGCGGGCCATGACGGAACCGCTCCGTCATCAGCACAGCGCCACCGCAGCTGATGACTGAGCGGTTCCGTCATCAGCACACAAGGGGTTAAAGCCATTTGCTTTGCTAATGGTAATTGTATAGCAAAGCAAATGGCTTTAACTTGATGAAAGGTGAGACCTATTGCATTTTTAATTCTTGTTTTAATTCTTATTGTGGCAATAAATAGAGACACAAATCATAAGTAAAAATCAGTCATGTCACCAACTTGTAAAAGGGCAATATGCACTGAAATTGTAGCCCACGTCCCCTTTAAATCTGAACACCATAACTGAAGACTGGATTCGGCCTTCTTGAGTTTCATCAGAGAGGCCTGCTATAATTTATCAAGACAATATGACCACTACTCAGGAGGACCACTATGCTTTTGCTGAAAAGTGTAACTAAATAGTCAACAGGGCTTCCATTCCTGAGAGGGACAGTACCAACATTTCTTAACCATGCTGCTATCCTCCACCAGAAAGGCTGTTTGCCTATTGCCAATAGTGAATTAATAGGATGCTTTTCTGCTCTCAGTTATTGATTGTTGGGTTAGATATGAATCTACACGTTTCAGCTTTAAAACCTGGTGAAGTTGACACATCCTTTAATCATTCGAAGGCTGATGACATTAGTATCATTTTTACCACTGAATAATAGTTGTTTACACAGTTGCTCTAGACAGTGTGCTTTTGTCAACCTCTACATGGCGGCCACTTTCTTGCAGCAGGAATTACGAAGTGACACTTGGAAATAGCCTCCTGTCCAGGTATTGGTGTGAGGGTGGACAGAGTTGGCACTGGCCCATTGCCATTATGGTTATTTCCATCTAGCCCTTTGTTTTTCCATCAATATGTTACATTCAGTGACTTATAATTCTGTGTTCTACATTGTGAATATGGGCCATCTTGTAGAGGCATTGACTCTCCAGAAGAAATGTCAATCCTAAAAAATAGCCCAGTGCTGGTGTGCCAAAGTACACACCACCACCCTCGCGGGCACTCATACATCCAATTATACAAAATAATCTCAGTTGGAGCAGCTCTACTGTCCTATAGCTATTCAAGGTATATTCAAATGTTATTAAGATATCTCACTGTGTTACGAAATTCAAAGAAATTCACTTCCGTTTACACTTTATAGCATTTTTTCTTAAGTTTTACAAGCCATTCATTTGTAATCTGTTGATTCAATCTTGTTATATTTCAAGAAGTAACAGCCCCTAAATCAGATCATTGTCTCTTGCCAACACGTGTTTCACGACACTTGTCACTTTTTCCAGGTATATATACAGATCCCATCCAATCACAGTGGAGGTATTATTCCAATCATCTCTATGGCGGCATAATACCCCTCGGCGTTCTTCCACAATGCACCATTTTGCAGAGAACCATGAGGTAAACAACGGCCCTGGCAGCTGTGAATATCTTGGGGTGAAGCAGGGGTTGCAGTATTCCCTCAAGAGATGCCGGGTCAATGATGAGAGCTTTGCAGCACCTCGAGCCCTGCAGACTTTGCACCGAGCACAAAACCCCTCACATGCTGAGGTACAGGGCTGAGAGATTTACTAATCGAATACATTCTTTACTGTCACTTCCTCTGTGTACAGTGTGGGCAGAAACACAGCACGCAAGGCCCTGTCTGTGAACATAATCGGAGACGGAGGCAGGGAAAGGAAAGATGGAATTTTAAGGAAGACCAAAGAATGAAACATTTGCATACTCACAATAAGTTGCACGGTTACGCTCTGGATTTGACGTTCACACAAACAAAAGCATACATAAAGTGCACTGATGCATACATTGTACGTATGCAGCATCATTATTGTCTAAACACAGCAGACCTGCAGCTCACAACCATTTTGGACGTGCCTTTTTCCACAGTAAAGAGCGGTACGTTTGGTACCTCAGCTATAGATATTCCGAGGTAAATGGTGTCTGGGCTTGAGCTGTGCAGTTCTTTAAAAAGAAAAGGCATGGCCTGTCTGCTCCGGGGGGGGGGCTCAGGGGGTCAAACATCACTGTGACGTGGCGGACTCTGTCTGACCCCTCCTTTCCCTTGCCTTTGGCCTGCTCCACTGGACTCCTTTAGCGTCTGCTCAGATGGTCTAGTTTTAAAAGTTACAGCCTGCCAAGCGGGATACTTATTACCATAGACCCTATTCTGCCTTAACAAGCCCTGCGCACATCGCGAGAGTTTAACTGTTTTTCAGCGGAAGGGGAACAGGAGATGTGCACGCGCCCAGACAGGAGATGTGCACGCGCACATGCCCAGAGAGGGGATGTGCACATGCACATCGCCTGTCCAGGCGCGTGCGCGTGCACGTCTTCCGTCCCGCTTCCGCTGAAAAACCAACAACAATAGATCTCGCCAAGGTGGGCAGCGCATGCGCTGCGTCGCTAGGCGAAACCTAAAAAGGAGTATGCTTTATTAAACTGACACCAAAACAACCGAAATCCAATAAGTAGAACCAGAGATATCAGTTTTTACATTTTTAGGTGAAAACAGCACCAAAAAGCACAAAGCGGCACTCATGGTTCTGTGGTCACACTGGACCATGGCAAAGTCCCAAGTTCAGGCCAACCATGATGGAGAGCTCTTTAAGAACAGGGACTAGGTCAGTCCAAGTGAAGAGTTACCTTCTCAAGTCTGTGTGAGGGGTGCTGTTCGCGTTAGCCACTGGAGTCAAGCTATCCTGGCTGATGACGGCTGATAGCCAGAAACCGGTCCTAGGATGCTTGTTTCCGGTCCATGGAAGACATGGCTTTGCAGTTCGGGCTGGACTGTTCCCATGAGTCACAGGGTCAAGGCTGATTTACATATGGCCATGTCTGAACTGGGGTGGCTTGGTGAGCAAAAAAACGATGGATTTAGGCTCAGATCTCTGTACTGGGGTGAATGTATGACATTGTTCTGCATTCGGTCCATCAACTGTTGTTTTTGCATTCGCGTTAGCGAGGGCATGAAAGAGGTAATTGTTGTTGCAAGCAGCAGGTTAGACATTGCAGACAGCTGCTGTTTTAGTTCAAAGAGCCGATGGTTGCTGGAGATTCACATTGCAGTCCATGTGGGCTGTCACTGTTGGCCCAAAGAGGTTGCTTTGTAGTCAAGAGAAGCCCAAAACATATGTATCTTCACATTTTCGTCAGGAGTGGAGAACACTGATGCTATTGAGGGGCCCAGAATCTGGGGGGCATCTCTTGGGATCAGGACTCACTTAAGCAGAGGCCAGCAGCAAGTCTCCAGTGTCCAGTCAGGTCCAGTTGGAACTTGTTTGTTGGGCATTGCAGATAGGCCTCTAGAAGCTTGTTGTGTCACTGTAGCTCAAACAGGTCAGTCAACTGACCCAGGAGTTACTTCTAGAGATCCTGGTTTCAAGATCAGCAGGTCCTGGAGTGTCCACTTTCCGGGAAGGAATGATCTTATTGTTGTTCACAAACTAAGCTAGTTTCTTTAACCACAGGCACAAACTTCTACAATTGAAGTTCTTCCACCAAGCTTACATAAGTCCTACAGACATTGCATGTTATGACCACACGCATTACATTATCTTTTTTATTACACATCGATACTGTAACAAAAAAGCATTCCACAAACAGCCCAAAATGCCAAGACCCAGGTGCTGACTTTACTCATTTAACCTGGATGCATCCATTTGTTAGCTGTTACTGGCACTCCATCTTTTCTCTCCTCTCCACAATGACTGATTCCGCCATTACACCAGATCCTTTGGTGGCCCATCTAGGTTACACATATGACATATTTAAATCTGTTCACAGATTTGCATCTATTGCACTCCTTCTCACAAAGGGGGAAAGTGGGACAGTCCCAACAGCATCAACATGGCTCCATAGTATGTCACATTGTGATAAGATTACTGAGGACTATGCATATTGCAGTCACACACCTCAAGACCAGAAGATGTCTGATGACCACTGAGAGATTATTTACTTTCTTTAGAATGCAACGACTGAGACTTAGGGCCTGATTATGATGTGGTTAGGAAATCTTCCCGACCAAATGGGTTTGGAATGGTTTCTAACTGACTCTGATTGGGAGAGTCTGACCGACCAAGTACGATGCAACCGGATGCTTCCAGATACGATTTGGCCGGACTCCAATTGACTTCAATGTGACCCTATGTTCCAACTGCATGCATAGGCTCCCATTGAAGAAAGGGGTGGCTGGGAAAGATTGGTCACCCTGTGGCGGGCATACCCTGCCACACTGTGCATGGCTGGTAAGGGGGAACACATAGGTACCCCCACGGGCACAATTGTGAAGACTCTGGGTGCAGGGGGGCCCTCTACGGGCCCCCAAAATCTGATTACGACTGCTGATTCAAGTCGGACGGCATGATTCGGAAAGGCTGTCCGAATCCATCATCCTACTCTGGCATTAGGAAATGCGGCCCGTAGACACATACGATTCAGCTCTATACGGCTCAAACATTCCGAATGCTGTAAGGGTTCCGATTGGCATATTCCTAACGCCTAACTTGCACCATGCTCGGTTGGTAGGAAAGCTTTCCGAGTCGGTCGCGACGACACGTTCCTGATCTGATTCGGACGGAGCAAATGGCGATAGGAGGCCTTCCTAACCACATCGTAATTGGGTCCTAAATAGCTAACCTCTGCTTTTGTACAAACTTCTCCTTTCTTAACTATCTACCACATTATGTTTTTTGTACCCTACCTTGGCATCTTTCCTGTTTTTTTGTTGCCTCATTTAACAATAATATCACATTATTCAGTGCCAACATGTATAACTTTTGTTAAAATGCCGACTGCTTACATCCTGCCTGTAATGTTGCTTTTCCCTTTTATTTTTATTGTTTTTCTCTAATTATGTATGTTTTGTTCTACCGTTATAACATTTCAATTAAAAAATTTAAAAAAAGGTTTTTAAGGCAAGCAGGTCCAATCTTCCTTCTTCAGGCAGCAGGGCAGTCTTCCTCTGAATGAATCCTTAACAGGCCCAGAAGTGTTCTGATTAGAGGTTCTGAAGGTGCCACATTTATGCCAGCAACCGTGGGGAGGGGGGGGGGGGCATTTCTTCCCCTACCACAAACACTGATTCTAGTCAGTCCTCCCCTTCTCCTATGTTTGGTTCCAAACTGCCTAGAGTGACAAAGGAAAGGACAGGCCTGGTGTCATGTAATTTGCGTGACCTGCAGAAATAAGTGTTCTATGGAGTGCTGGGGAGGCTTGAGAAATGTGTAACAGTGCTACTTCAGTGGTACCATTTAATTTACAGGCCCCAAGTACAGGTAGTACCATATACTAGGAATGTACACATAAATTAAATGTACCATTCATGTGTAGGCCAATTTTACCATGCTTAAGGGAAAGAGCACAACACAGAGTTCTAAAAGCCAGCAAAAATATTTTCAGCAGGGAACGGCAGGGAAGGCAAAACGCTGAGGTGACCCTGCAGAGTGGACTAGGTCCATCAGATTGTTTGACTAAACTTATGTGAAATACAAGTCTTTTCTGAAACCAAACATATATGTAGCTTCAGAACATGAAAAATGTGCAATGTACAGCTGCATGACACAGTGCACACTGACCGAGAGGCTATGAATTTTGCATCCATTTTATAAGATTGCTTTCCCTGAATGTTTTCTAAACTGTCTCCATTCTCAATTCGTCACCTAAGGACAACCTTGTATGCTGGGTGCTGCCTGCAGTGCCTGTCAAGCGCATGAGCAGGATGACAAGTGACTGTGCCTCCTGACAGTGCTGCTGTCATCAGCTGTGAAATATTACACTCTCTCTTTCACATAGGCTGGATAACTGCATATCAAGTGGGATGTTGATCTTAAATCCTCCGACAGAAAGAGATCTCGAAAGGTCTCAAAGTACACCGTTTGATGCATGTGAATGCTTGGCAATAGCGATAAATCTCTCATCCTGGAGGAGGTAAGGGCCAGCTGTGAGTGTGGGCAGTTGTGTCATCTGTAGTTTGTCACAGTCTGTCACTTGGTGTATCCGAGACTGCCACATCACTTGACTGTGAATCAAAGGACATGCGAACATTGTGAGGCCTTCATTCATGTGTCCTTTGCAGACTGACATACGAATGTCGTGCCTCTCCCACATGTTATTGCTGAATATTATCTGAATTGCTTGTTATGCATATAAAAACATATTTTCAACTGGAAAACGCCAAATAACACCCAATAAACAGAAAAAATAGACAACGTCATTTGAATGAGAGCTTATAGCAGGACTAAAATTGTCTCTCTTACTGAGGGCAAATGTTCAGTCTACTTACAGGGACCATGCCACATTCTAGTGTTCACACAGCAATAACCCTATTTAAATCTCACAGAAATTGAACAGAAAATCTCTTTCAGAGTTTGGATGATGTAGTGGTATTCACAGATCATTTTAGCCACCACAGACCTTCCACAAATCACCCGGGACTCAGGACTCAAGAGTCAAATAGATTGCTCAAAACTCTCTTTTGGGGTATTTAGAGGCTTTCTATTGTTTCAACATTTGCTTCTTCATTATTATTTTAGTGATTTTATATAGAGCAAATTTTGCCCAGGGCCATCAGACTTTACATGAGACCCATTACCAAACATCCATGTTGAGATTACATAAGAGGTGCCAACTAGGAGGAATTAAAAATTGGAGATCAGGAGTAAGTGGGATAAAAGCTATACATAAATAAAGCTTCCCTACGGTTGGTGTATGGGTAACTTTGAGATGCAGCCTCAGACAAATTAGAATATATATATATATATATATATATATATATATATATATATATATATATATATTACCTACTGGCTATCGCCAGTAGGTATATATAGTTAGGATTTTTTCCCTATGGGATTTTTGAAAATTCTATGTCTAATAACTTTGGCGTTTGTGGACGGAATCGGCTGAAATTTTCAGGAAAATGGCACATTTTGTTTCTGAGCAGCCCCTGAAAATTTGGTGGGGTTTCGTCAAGGGGGGGCTGAGAAAAAAGGGGGGTCCCAAAACGCGTTTTTCCCATTCATTTTTCCATAGGGCGGTTGGACTCACTTTTAGCTCGAACGGCTGAATGGATTTGCACGAAACTTGGCAAAATTGTAGGGACTGTTAGCCCGATGTGCCTTTGCTAGGTCTCAATATATGTGCTCCAGTAGTTTTTGAGAAATTAACGTTCAAACCAAGATATATATCTGTAACAGCGCTCTGGGCAGCGATCCGGTCCGCTTACTTTTCGCTTATCGGAACTTTGCGCGCAGAAAGCTGATTGGCTCTCCGGTGTCTGTCAACATTCTAAACAGTCCGGAGCGGACGCCATCTTGTCTCTCGGTAGGATCGAGAGAGAAGAAGAGGTGGAAAACGAAGGGGGAATTTAATGAAAGGGGGCAAGGTATCCCCCTCTTGACCCCCTAGGAATGTTGTTGGGGTTATTAAAGGGTCCCGTGGGGAAAATAAAAAAAAAATGATTTTTCACGGTAGAAGCGCGGCCGCGAACTGGTAGCGAAACGGGAATTCGCCATTTTGTGCTTCGTAAATTAAATTACTAGTTATAAGTGGGTGCGGGAGACGTATCCTAATCCCCTATGTTTCCTGAGGGTGGGTGAGGAGGCTGATATATGTTGATACATCTCTTCCAGCGGCTGTGCGTGAGCTTTTTTTTTTTTTTTGCTGCGTGACAGTCCGGAGCGGCCGCCATCTTGTCTCTCGGTAGGATCGAGAGAGAAGAAAAGGTGAAAAACTAAGGGGGAATTTAATGAAAGGGGGCAAGGTATCCCCCTCTTGACCCCCTAGGAATGTTGTTGGGGTTATTAAAGGGTCCCGTGGGGAAAATAAAAAAAAAAAGATTTTTCACGGTAGAAGCGCTTCACGGGCCGCGAACTGGGCCGCAAACTGGGCCGCAAACTGGTAGCGAAACGGGAATTCGCCATTTTGTGCTTCGTTAATTAAAGTACTAGGTATAAGGGGGTGCGGGAGACATATCCTAATCCCCTATGTTTCCTGAGGGTGGCTGAGGAGGCTGATATATGTTGATATATCTCTTCCAGCGGCTGCGCCATCTTGCCTTTTTTCGAATGCCACAATTTTGTCGTGCACGGCAGCCATTTTAGATGCCAGGCTGGTCCCAGGCTATCACCTACCCCTGCGGATGTAGTTTATGGCCCCAGCTGTAGAGAATTCAGACATGCCAATCCTCCTGATTCAGGCGTGTGAGTACTGATTTCAGTGCTAGTCTCCCGCCTCCCGATTTCTGCAAGCAAAAACCCGGGGGCATATTACGAACAACTAGCGATAATTTTTGTCTATAACTTGTTTAGAGACAAAAATTATCGCCGCACATCGGCGATTTTTATCGCAGATAAACCTTGCTATTATCGCAGAAAAGTCAGCGATATTCATGTATTATCGACCTAATGCTCTTAGCCATGTTATCCACCTCCCATTGGATAACATGGCTAAGAACTGCTCAGGGCAGGTGTTAGATTTTGGAGATATTCGCGCTTAGCGCGAATATCTCCAAAAGTTGGTAATAGAAGGTAGCGATGTTAGGGACTGTTTCCAGTCGCTAACATCTTGGCACGCCACTTTGCATGTCATTAGTGATAAGTATCACTGACATGCAAAGCCGGGCCCAAGATGGTCGCTATCTCCTTTTAGGTGTCACTAACTGGTGTTAGCGACAGTTTGATAATAGGGAAATAATTTTATCTCCGCTTTCATGGTTTTTAAAGCCAAAAAAGCGGAGATAAACCCCCTTGATAATATGCCCCACGATTCCTTGGGGGTTTCAGCTGACAGGGCTTGGTATTGTGTTACATGGTAATTTTTCCATGAAACGTCAGAGGGTCGATGTAGGGGTTCTAGAAGAGGTGATAAACCATTTAAGCCTCATGAACAAGCGCATGGTCTTTTAAAGATTTGTGAAGTACTCGGGGCGGCGGTGTGTGTGTGCCCTCTTTCAGGAGCGGGCGGGGGGGCACTGCCAGCAACTTGCCAGGTCAGGTAGTGTTCAACACGTGCATCACCCTTTCTCTGCCTGCTATTGCGCTCCATGCTTCGGAAAGGTAAGAAAAAGAACGTGCATTTGAGTTTGAAATGTCCGATCCTGCAGCAGCACACTTCCAAAGCCCACACATGACAATAACCCGATTCAAGGCCCCATTCACCCGTTTTTCAAAAAATAGATAACACTCCAACAAATTAAGGTTATAAAACTTTATTAACTTTTAACGATAATGAACAGAACAAAAACTAAAAACATTTAAACATTTATTAACACAAAAAGCAACAATGGTTAGAAGCTGTCTTTTGTGCGAATAGTCCCAAGGCAGCACAACGTGCAGAGTTCTGGACGGCACCCAGGTGATGTCGCCTGGGTGCCGCACTGGTTTAGGGATCCTACAATGCTGCTCCGAAAATTGGCGTGGGGCGTCCCGGGTGGGGCGGGGGGAGGCCTCGTCAGTAGCGGTCTGTTGTGCGAATAGTCCCAAGGCAGCACAACGTGCAGAGTTCTGGACGGCACCCAGGTGATGTCGCCTGGGTGCCGCACTGGTTTAGGGATCCTACAATGCAGCACAGAAAAACAGCGTGGGGCGTCCCGGGTGGTGCGGGGGGAGGCCTCGTCAGTAGCGGTCTGTGACCAGTGTCACATGGCTGACACAACATGTACGACAGGCACCCAGGTGATGTCCAGTAAACTGCCGCACTGGTTTTGGTATCCTACAATGCTGCTCCGAAAATTGGCGTGCGGCGGCCCGGGGGGGGGGGGGGGGGAGGCGGCGTGAACGGGCCTCCCCAGGTGGCGGCCATCTAGCTGAGTTGCGCTCGCTCTTGCGGCCACAGCGTCTCGCTCACCATGTTGTGGAGTTGCTCCCACTCTTGCAGTGCAGCGATAGGCGGCTGCCACATGGCTGTCAAAATGGCGGACGGCTCTTCGGTTTTGGGCCTGGTCCACTGAAATGGCCCTGGGACACCTTGGAAGTCGGACGCTTGCCTGCTAGGGCTTGGGCTCCATTCTCGAAAAGCGTCCCCTCAGCCGTGAAGATTGTGTAAAAGTCTTGGGGGCCCCCGACTCCCGCAGGCTTCCGGTGGGGAGCGGCTGACATGATTGCTCGCGGAATGACCACGACGGAGCCAAGAGATGGTGGTGCTCTCATGCTGACGCCAGCTTCAGTCTGAATGATCCAGAAACAAGGTGGGGCTTTCATCGTTTGGGAAAAAAAAATGTTCTAAACCAATGAAAAGTGTTATTTTTAGGTCATATGACCAAGCCTTCCATCTTTAGGAAACCAAAAGTAAAATGAACCAATGAAAAGTTTTATAAACAAGTCACATGACCTGTTATGCGACATAGGGCTACAAAAAGCGTAGAAAATCCGTTGGCACGTGAGGCGGCGTCAGTAGCGGACCGATGTGCGAATAGGCCGAAGGCAGCACAACGCGCCGAGATCCGGATGGCACCGAGGTGGTGTCCAGCAAATTGCCGCACTGGTGTGGCCATCCTACAATGCTGCGCCGAAAGACGGCGTGTCCAGCTGAATTGCGGTCACTGTTGCGGTACAGTGACTCGAACGCGCCGAGATCCGGATGGCGCCGAGGTGGTGTCCAGCAAATTGCCGTACTGGTGTGGCCATCCTACAATGCTGCGCCGAAAGACGGCGTGTTCAGCTGAGTTCCGGTCACTCTTCCGGCACAGTGACTCGAACGCGCTGAGATCCGGATGGCACCGAGGTGGTGTCCAGCAAGTGGCTGCACTGGTGTGGCCATCCTACAATGCTGCGCCGGAAGTCGGCGTGGGGTGCCCCGTTGGCTTATGAGGTGATGTCAGTAGTGGACTGATGTGTGAATAGGTCGGAACCAGCACAAGGCGCCAAGATCCGAATGGCAAGTCCTGGATGTTGAGTGCCTCAGTTGAGATTTCTGAGCAGTGCTTGTAGAACTGTCTGAAGCTTATTTGCACCTGCTGCAGCTTCACTAGGTCCGGCGGAACTTGTTGCCTTTTCCTTTCTGCTTCTTTTCCTACAATGCGTTTCTTCTGAAGACACGACCAGGTCCCTGAATGTGTGCAGGGGGACGCTATTGAATGAATGAACGCGTCGAGATCTGGATGGCACCGAGGTGGTGTCCAGCAAATTGCCGCACTGGTGTGGCCATCCTACAATGCTGCGCCGAAAGTCGGCGTGGGGTGCCCCGTTGGTTTATGAGGTGATGTCAGTAGCGGACCGATGTGTGAATAGGTCGGAACCAGCACAAGGCGCCCTGCACTGTTGAGCCTTTTTCAATGTCTGTTTTTTGTTCTTTCCCCTCCATCAAAAACAAAACAAAAATACAAGGCGCCAAGATCCGAATGGCAAGTCCTGGATGTTGAGTGCCTCAGTTGAGAGTTCTGAGCAGTGCTTGTAAGACTGTCTGAAGCTTATTTGCACCTGCTGCAGCTTCACTAGGTCCGGCGGAACTTTTTTCCTTTTCCTTTCTGCTTCTTTTCCTACAATGCGTTTCATCTGAAGACACGACCAGGTCCCTGAATGTGTGCAGGGGGACGCTATTGATTGAATGAAAATGGCGGCTTGACACAAAGCTGACTCAAGCGTTACTGTTGGTGCTATACAGACAAAAATTGGTTTTCAGTTTGTACATTCTTCAGGTTTTTTTTTCCATCCAAGTCTGATTGAGAGTTTGTAGAAAAATGGCTTCAGATTTTCCACATACTACTCTTCAACATTCTTCCTAAATGTAACAATGTGAAACTCACTAGGAGAACGGCTGTTTCTGTTTCCTTTCAAAATGCTGCCACCAATATTTTCTGAATGGAAGACACCATCTTGTAACATAAAGGGCCGAAAGGGGTTCTGGTCTGGCCGATGGTTGGTGGAGACATTTTGACTATATCTTGGACCTGCCCGGCCTCGCCCAAAATGGCGCCGGTATAAATGGGACTCGTAACTCTTTGCCCGCAAATGTATATCTAGAAAATGTTATTGTAAGTGGCCCTGTCGTATTTTAATTACAAAATGTACGTCCACCGATTCCGCAACTGTTAGACACCTTTGTTCTTGTCACCTAATGGCCCGCTCGTTACGTTCTTCTACAGTGTAAATGTCTCCTCATCATATACGATTTGAGTTTGCTCCGTGGCCGGCCCACGTGGTTATAGGCCCGTATTTGTATACTGACATTTTCACAATAAAGGTTTTTAAAACAAAACACGGTAGTAGTATTTTCATTTGTAAAGTTTTTACTTTTAGTGACTGTTTTCGAATCAGTAAAAGGCAAGTGAAATAAAGCAGTCCAATTACATGACGGATAAAAGGTATAATATGTAGGAACGCAGTAAAGATAAATGGTCAAGGGCAGTTGTGTTTTTCATGTCTGCAACATAAAGTGATCGATAAGAATCTGATAATCAGGCGTATCGGCGACTAAGACAGCAGGCCGAATCTCTTTTACTCAACGGCTCCGTCATGGAAGGAAGAAACGCCCTTTTTCTCGAAAAAGGAATATATTTTACTTGCAAGACAGTTGTAAATTTTCCGGGAAAGTACATTAGCCTGGAATATTATAACATATGTTTGAAAAAAAAATATTGTTCGAAAATAATAAAAAGCGTAATTTTTAGGTCATATGACCAAGCTTTTCATCATTAAATTAACAAAAGTAAAATGAACCAATGAAAAGTTTTATTAACAAGTCACATGACCTGTTATGCTTACGTTACGCGCTGCGCGCCGCGCCTCGGATCACTTCCGGGTGCGCTAACGCGGCGTGTCATAAAACGCATTACGCGACAACGTAGGTCAAGAATATAGTCTAAATGTCTCCACCAACCAGCGTTCAGAACACAACCCCTTTCAGCAGTCCAAAAAGTTCTGTTAAATGACAACAGAGGGGACAGGCAACAAGAACCATCAGTCAAAGAGGGGAGGGCAAGTTCTTCTCTTCCGGGTCATGTTGGGGCGCTACCGGAACTGATCGAATTGGTAGTCTACAGTGTTTCTGGATGTTTCAGACTAAAGCTGGCGTCAGCATGAGACCACTACCATCTCGTAGCTCCGTCGTGGCCATTCCACGAGCAATCATGGCAGCCGCTCCCCACCAGAAGCCTGCGGGAGTCGGAGGCCCCCAAGACTTTTGTAGAATCTTCACGGCTGAGGGGACGCTTTTCGAGAATGGGACCCAAGCCCTAGCAGACAAGCGTCCGAGTTCCAAGGTGTCCCAGGGCCATTTTAGTGGACCAGGCCCAAAACCGAAGAGCCGGCCGCCATTTTGAGAGTCCTGTGGCAGCCGCCTATCGCTGCACCGCAAGAGCGGGCGCATCTCAACTACATGGTGAGCGAGACGCTGTAGTCGCAAGAGCGGGCGGAAAACAGCTGAATGGCGGAAGAGGCACAGTGTAGCAAAAGCGGGCGGAATGGCAACTAAAACGATAAAGGGGCGCCTCACTACAGCTTGTCTTCAGGTCAAACGGATTGTGGGACAAGGTCCAGAATTGAAGAGTCATCAAAAGGCAAAAAGTACCGCCGGACCCCGGGAGCCGGCCGCCTATGTCGGGGGCGATCTCAGGCTACACCAGTGCTATAAGACTTGGGGAGGGTGTCGGAGCCAAGCGTCTTCTCCGAGTCCATGGCCATCACAGCGCCCCTCAGGGGCCTCCGTCAAGCTGTTTAGGAAGGTAACATATCACATTGTTTTCTAATGCAGTCAGGTCCACAAACGACACTCACTTACTTTGAGAATAGTGAAGCTGCAGTAGGTGGAAATAAGCTTCAGACAGTGTTACAAGCGCTGCTCAGAACTCTTAACTATGGCACCCAACATCTAGAACTTATGCTATTTGAGAATGGTAGTGACATCGAAGCATCTCAGGGACCAAAACCATTAACGTACTTTCACGTATGAAAATCTTACTTGGGGAGGGGGCAGGAGCGAAGCGCCCCCTCCCAGTCAGCGCCACCACACCGTATGTTGAAAATCTGAAGCCATCGTTCTACAAAGTCAACCAAACTTGGATTGAAAAATCTAGAAAAATGTACAAACTGAAAACCAGTTTTGGTCTGCATAGCATCAGTAACAACGCTTGAGTCAGCTTTGTGTCAAGCCGCCATTTTGATTCAACAAAGCACAGGCATTGAAAAAGGCTGAAATTCAGAACTCTAAACTATGGCACCCAACATCCAGGAGCTTGCTATCCGGATCTTGGAGCCTTGTGCTGTTTTCGATCTATTCACACATCGGTCCACTACTGACATCATCTTATAAACCAACGTTATGTAAATAGTTTTTTAATAAAATGTTTTACCCTGTTTCTTTGCTGGTGTGTTGTCTATATTTTTAATATTTGCATAGGGTTTGTCATTATTTTGTGCGGGATGGGTGATGGAGCCGAGCTGTATTGCAGCCCTCATGGTGTGGAGCTCAGTTCATCTCACTATTTTCGTATTTCTCAAGAAGGGTTGTTCCTAATATTTCTATTTTAGCGAGGTCAAAAAGAGATCCAATTAGTGGCCTACTGATTTTGCTCGATTACTTTTATTTTTTTACACGATTTTTCACTATCTGCAAAGACTAAACAGAGTATTGCGACTTTGTGCTTGTTTGTAAATAGAGAATGATCCAAAGAGAACCAATTCTAAAACAGTAAATGCTTGGACAACAATCAATCAAATGGAGAGACAAGGAGGTACGACGGATTACAACGGGGGTAAAGGCCTGCGTTAACTACCCTTCTGTATCTGCAAAGAGAGAGTACTACTAAGGCAAAAGAGGGGAGGGGGGGGGCAGCGTTCAAAGCACATCAGCGTGCATAAATACGAAAATGTTTTTATCTATCACGTACTTGACATTTTAAAGCTTTTCATATTTGCTATTAAAAAACCAATGAAATTCACAGAAAAAACCATAGGTTATAGTGGATATATAGTTAGGAATTTGCATTTACAAAACCTTGAAAATTCAATGAAAAAACCATAGGTTATAGGCCATATATAGTTAGGAATTAGCATTTACAAAACCTTATTTTACTCGCATAAAACCATTGAAATTCCATATATAGTTAGCTAACTATAAGCGCTAACTATATATCGCGCACCCGCAATCCACTGCTGATGATGTCACATATTACATCATTCATGACATGGTCAGTGACATCACTGATGACATCACTGATGACATCTCAAATGACATCACTGATGACAACTCAAATGATATCAATGATGACATCTCAAATGACATCACTGATGACATCACTGATGACAACTCAAATGACATCACTGATGACATCTCATTTGTCATCACTGATCACATCACTCATGTGATAATACAATGAACCTCTTCAGACTCTAATATAACCTTACATACACTCAGTATAAACAGACACTCACAGACTGTCACTCATCCATGGAGTTACTCACACACCTAGTCAGTCATGCAAAGAATCAATCACACCTCCATTTCCTCAACTATACAGTTATACACATCTTACTTATTCAAACATATAATAACACATATTTACTCTCTTATATAATCCCTGATACAAGCTCACAGTGATCGATACAGCCACTCACACATTCACTGGGTCTTATGTTCAGTTATTTATATATCTCAACTCTCACATGTATTGTGTTTTACATACGTACTTACTTGCACATGTAGCAATGAGAAATCCATTCACTCACCAACACACCCATGCACAGTCAACCGCCCATATAGCTGTTTCCACATGCACTCTTGAACTCATACTCCTAGTGAATCAACTGCTTACACATCTATGCACAGAGTCACGCACCTCCCAGCCACCCACACACACACTCAGCCTCCCATTCAAATATTTGGGCAACCAATCAATAACCCATATGGCCACTCTTATAGCTACTGATCAACACATGCAGCAGCTTACACAACAACAAACATACTGATGCACGAATTAAGACAGTTTAGTCACTAACCCATGTACTCAGTGAGACACATTTAATCACTCACTCATACAGTCAGTCATGCACCTACTAAATTCTTCATCCAGACACTTATACATCCACTCATTCTTCAATATGTGAAACATATTTAAACTTTACAGACACATACAATCACTGGTTGTTTTGATCAGTGATGTCATCAGTGATGTCACTGACCATGTCATGAATGATGTAATATGTGACATCATCAGCAGTGGATTGCGGGTGCGCGATATATAGTTAGCGCTTATAGTTAGCTAACTATATATGGAATTTCAATGGTTTTATGCGAGTAAAATAAGGTTTTGTAAATGCTAATTCCTAACTATATATGGCCTATAACCTATGGTTTTTTCATTGAATATATATATATATATATATATATATATATATATTCACAGAAAAAACCATAGGTTATAGACCATATATAGTTAGGAATTTGCATTTACAAAACCTTGAAAATTCACTGAAAAAACCATAGGTTATAGACCATATATAGTTAGGGATTAGCATTTAAAAAACCTTATTTTATTTGCACAAAACCATTGAAATTCCATATATAGTTAGTTGCACTAACTATATATCGCGGACCCGCAATCCACTGCTAATGATGTCACATATTACATCATTCATGACATGGTCAGTGACATCACTGATGACATCACTGATGACATCTCAAATGACATCACTGATGACATCACTGATGACAACACCCAGTGACTGTATGTTTCTGTAAAGTTAAAATATGTCTTACATATTGAAGAATGAGTGGATGTATAAGTGTCTGGATGAAGGATTTAGTAGGTGCATGACTGACTGTATGAGAGAATGATTAAATGTGTCTCACTGAGTGTATGGGTTAGTGATTAAAGTGTCTTAATTTGGCAATCATTATTCATGTTGTTCTGTAAACTGCTGCATGTTTAAATCAGTAGCTATATCAGTAACTATATGGGTTATTGAATGGTTGCCCAAGTATTTGTATGGGAGACTGAGTATGTGTGTGGGTGGCTTGGAGGTGTATAACTCTGTGCATAGATGTGTGAGCAGTTGATTCCCTAGGTGTATGGGTTCAAAAGTGCATGTAGAAACAGCTGTATGGACAGTTGACTGTGTGCATGAGTATATTGGGGAGTGAATGGATATCTCAGTGCTACATGTCAAAGTAAGTACATATGTAAAACACACTCCATGTGAGAGTTGACATATATAAATAACTGAACATAAGAGCCAGTGAATGTGTGAGTGGCTGTATGAATCATTGTGAACTTGTATCAAGGATTGTATAAGAGAGTAAATATGTGTTACTATATGTTTGAATAAGTAAGGTGTGTATAACTGTATAGTTGAGGAAATGGAGATGTGATTGATTCTTTGCATGACTGACTAGGTGTGTGAGTAACTCCATGGATGTGTGACAGTCTGTGAGTGCCTGTTTACACTGAGTGTATCTAAGGTTATATTAGAGTCTGAAGATGTATTATCACATAAATGATATCATCAGTGATGTAATCAGTAATGTCAAATGAGATGTCAGTGATGTCATCAGTGATGTCATTTGAGATGTCATCAGTGATGTCATCGGTGATGTCATTTGAGATGTCATCAGTGATGTCATCAGTGATGTCACTGACCATGTCATGAATGATGTAATATGTGACATCATTAGCAGTGGATTGCGGGTCCGCGATATATAGTTAGTGCAACTAACTATATATGGAATTTCAATGGTTTTGTGCAAATAAAATAAGGTTTTTAAAATGCTAATCCCTAACTATATATGGTCTATAACCTATGGTTTTTTCAGTGAATTTTCAAGGTTTTGTAAATGCAAATTCCTAACTATATATGGTCTATAACCTATGGTTTTTTCTGTGAATTTCATTGGTTTTTTAAAAGCTAATATCTATAGCTGTAAAATATATTCTTTATTAAGTGACGTATCACGTAGCCCGTGAGACGCCTCATGATGCATCGCATAACCCTGACGTATCGTCTCTGCAGCGCAAACCAAACCCAAAACGTAAGCGCGCCAGAACACGCTTAAAGATATATATATATTTTTTTAACCTTAATTAGACAAAATCCACACGTGCACATATCACAAACATTCAAAAAACACAATATGTCGGACTCCCGTTACGCTGCCGGTTAGCTGCCCGGTTAACGTACCAGGAAGCACCTTTACCGCAAAAAATCGCAATTTTTTTGCCCCGCAGGGAACTTTAATAGCCCCCTCATCAATCCTAGGGGTTCAGGAGGGCTCTGCCTTACCCCTTTCATTCATTTACACCTTTTTTTTTTCCACCTCTTGTCTCTCGATCCTACCGAGAGACAAGATGGCGGCCGCTCCGGACTGTTTACAATGTTGACAGCCAATCAGCTACTCCTCAGACTCCCGTTACACTGCCGGTTAGCTTCCCGGTTAGCTGTCCGGTTAGCTGCCCGTTCGCGTACCAAGACGCGTCTCTACGGCGAAAAAAGCAGATTTTTTTTTTTTTTTTTTGGCCCCGCGTGGCTTTATAATATCCCCCTCATCAATCCTATGGGGTCAGAAGGGGTCTACCTTGCCCTCTTTCCTTCATTTCCCCCTTTGTTTTGGTCTCCTCTTGTCTCTCGATCCTACCGAGAAACAAGATGGCGGCCGCTCCGGACTGTTTACAATGTTGACAGCCAATCAGCTACTCCTCAGACTCCCGTTACACTGCCGGTTAGCTTCCCGGTTAGCTGCCCGGTTAGCTGCCCGGTTCGCTTACCAAGACGCGTCTCTACGGCGAAAAAATCGGATTTTTTTTTTTTTTTGGGGCCCCGCGTGGCTCTATAATATCTCCCTCATCAATCCTAGGGGGTCAGAAGGGGTCTACCTTGCCCCCTTTCCTTCATTTCCCCCTTTGTTTTGGCCTCCTCTTGTCTCTCGATCCTACCGAGAGACAAGATGGCGGCCGCTCCGGACTGTTTAGAATGTTGACAGACACCGGAGAGCCAATCAGCTTCGCTTCGCAAAGTTCCGATACGCGAAAAGTTCGCTAACCGGAGCGCTACCCGGAGCGCTGTTACAGATATATATCTTGTTTTAAACGTTAATTTCTCAAAATCCACTGAAGCACATATATTGAGACCTAGCAAAGGCACATCAGGCTAACAGTCCCTACAATTTTGCCAAGTTTCGTGGAAATCCATTCAGCCGTTCGGGCTAAAAGTGAGGCCAACCGCCCTATGGAAATTAACATGGGAAAAACGCGTTTTGGGACCCCCCTTTTTTGTCGGCCCCCCCTTGACGAACCCCCCCAAATTTCCAGGAGCTGCTCAGAAACAAAATGTGCCATTTTCCTGAAAATTTCAGCCAATTCCGTCCACAAACGCCAAAGTTATTAGGCATAGAAATCCTAACTATATATACCTACTGGCTATCGCCAGTAGGTAATATATATATATATATATATATATATATATATATATATATATATATATATATATATATATATATATATAATAGATTGTAGGCAAAAGGAGTTCAACGCATGTGCCTTTCAGAGAGAAGCTCTTTGATGTCTTCTGTGGAGGTAACATGGCAAATTGTCAAGCAGAAGGATGAGGGGGAGGGCGATCTAAATTCTTGTGGCACCTCCGGAGAGTGATTGGTTGATGAATCGCTCTCGAATGAACGAGGGAGGCTCATGGAGAAGGGATTAAGCGTTTTGTGGTGCTTGTTTGGCGCCTGAAGTTCTCTGTTAGGTACATGGGAGAGGAAGAGTGTAGTGTTTTGTGAACCATGTCGGCAGTTTTAAATTGGGCTCTCATCTCTTTAGGAAGCCACTGGGGGGTAGGAGTGATTTTCTCATTTTTTTGTGATTACACGAAAAACGGGTTGCAGCACATTTCTTTATTAAGCTTTAGGGTAATCCAGTCTTAACACAGGCGAGGAACTGTTCATCCACCCAGTAGTAGAACAAATAGTGTGCTATTGCCTATTTTAGTTTTTGCTTATTTTTGAGTGTTTATTTTTTGGCTTTGGTTTTGCAGTTATCTACAGTTAATTTAAGCCTTCACTTTACTAAAACGGAGAATGGGCCTCAAGTGTTTTATAAGACATGTGGCCATGCCACTTGTCAGCTCTGTTTGAAAATTTTACAAACTCATCTAGTCTATTTAAAAAACTGGTTACTTCAGACGGAACACAAAAAGAAAACTCTGCTTACATACTTTGTGACGGTTAATTTTTTCATTCATATCATGCATTAAAACAACCATTGTCAATGTTAATCATTTTGTCTTTTGTGAGAGCAAAGTATTATACCGACATTCCCAACATAAAAAAGGAGCGCAACAAAAGGGCAGCAGAAGTGCACCATTCACTAACACAAAGAATAAACAAAGGGCAGGTGGCAGTAGCCAGAGGAAGATCACACAGTGCAAGATTAAAATCAGGAGGGTTGTGCTATTGACGCTGCATTTTATTTCCATTGACATATTTTTGCACTCAAATATTGCCCCTTCAGAGTCAGGCACCTTCCTCAAAACCTCACATCAAACATTGGGAAACAGTCCCAAGTTCATAGGGCATGTTATGCGAGGGATATCAACATACAATTTTTTCCCCATGCTGGGAAAACAGTAGGGGGAGCACCCCTTCTTCATAAAACAGTTACACCGTTTGCAGAAATAGTCTAAGCTGCCCTCCTTCAGAAGACAGTTGCAGCTTCGATAGCTTCAAGGTAAGCTTTCTCCATCACAGGACACATACAAGTTGGGGAGCAGCAAGTGAAAGCTTTGGTTCCTTGCCAAATAGATATAGCAAGGGAGTAACAGCGCAAGCTTTGCTCTCTTGCAGAAGGCAACTAGTGCAGTCTTCGAAAACGTTGCATGTACAGAAGTTTAAATGGCCTAAACTCACACTTTTCTGTAGCCCTTTCCAATAATTGAAAAGTACACATGGCAGGAGGATATCACACTTCGTGTGAACGAGTTGCTCTAAAGACCCATCAGTTCCTTGGAGAATTGTGTTAACTCTCTCAACTAGTTTGTTGGTATAGAATGGTTCGGGGTGGAACACATGTAATTTACACCAACATCATCCCCCATGATCATCTTGACGGACAACCTGAAGTTTGAGCCACACCCAGAAACCACCTCTCCTGGAATCCAGCCCATGAAACGATGCCTAAAAGAGACTTGACTACAAAAGTGGCATCTGTGCTCTTCCACAAATCTCCTTCTGTATGCCTTGCTGTGTGTTCCACTACCACCAAGATATACCTATTTCCAGACATTGTAGAGGTGTTTAGAGAACCAATTATAGCAATCTCTACTCTTGAAAATGGCACTCCTTACACTGACAATGGTACTTAGGATGCCTTTGTCTGCCCTTAATTTTACTAATTTGACAAGAAGGACAAGAGCTACAAATGTTCCTATTTCTACTCCCATACCAGCTAAATAGATATGAGTGACTATCCATTCTTTAGACTTTTTTGATCGCTGGGGTGGCACGGATGTATGAGAATGGCACACTAGGGGGTATATTTACTAAGATGTAGCACCATATTTGAGTCACAAAAGTGACACAGATCGATGCAATCTCTTTTTTTGATAATTTACTTTCCAGTGCAAAACTTGTGCTAAAAAATCACTTGGAAGTAGCACAAAACAGCGCCAAGGGGGTTTCAGTGTGTGGTGCATGGGCGTTCGCATGCAACCACCCAAGGTTTCTGACGAAAAACCCTATTTACTAAAAAAAGTAGACAGGGTTTGCATAAAAAATAGCACCAACTTCAACTAGGCTCTACCACAGAGAAATACTTTAATTTCTCCTTTATTTTCCTACTTTGCATGTAAGCTGCACTGTACAGCACACTCACAAGTGGCAAAAGCTTAAAAGTTAGTCTAAGCATAGTATTTTGTACTGGAATCTTATCCTTCCAGTACAAAACCCATGCTAGACTCGGACAGACACCCTTGCACTTTGGTGCAAAGTTGTGTGTGTGGCACACAGCAGCAAATTTCTGCACCGGTGCTAGGGAGAAGTGAGGAGAGTGCTATATTTCTGTAAACATGGTCCTCTCCTGAGCTCTCCTTCTCAAGCAGCACAGCACAGCATTTGCAGCTGCTGCACTGCCCTGCATGATCATTTAGTAAATCTGGGGCTTGGGAAGCTTCCAGCCATCATCTGGTTCCAGGTCCAAGTTCAGAGTACATGTTGTGGTGCAGGACCCAACTTCCCTTCCTTTGGCCTGTGCATTCTGGTGCAACCATTCCAGAGTGGGAGACTCTTAAGGAGTTTTCATGAAAAAGAGGTTGATCACCTCGTGTACTGCTAGCAGCTCTGACTCCTGAGGCAACTTAGATGGAAATACAAATGCACCAGCAGCACCTACACTGGCTCTAAAATATCTTTGTGTTAGTGAGTAACAGCAGGGAAGCGTCCTTTAGGAAGAAACCCCAATCACACAGCGGCTTTACAGAGCCAGCAACAGAACAAATGCATCTTAAGCGTGCAGTCGTTCTGCAGGCAAATCGTAACAACGACTTGATTTAGGGGGTGCATTGGTGGAATGGTGTTTCAATTAAAGTTCAACACCTTTCCTGCTGTTGCGCACACTGCAGTTGCAATAGTAAATGAAACTATTGCAAAATCCAGCACCCCCCTATGGCAAGTCATTATAATTACTTGTGTGTAGAACAAATGCCTGCTAAAGATGCATTCGTTCTAAATGAGGTGTTCCCAAGGCATGTGTGATAAAGGCATGCAGACTACAGTCATACATTCACTTAGGATTCTCCTCTCCCTTCGAGTCTGCATGCTTGTTTTTTTCATGATCACTTACTCTACTGGATCCCAACCTCTAAGGTCATTCTCTAGCAGGCAGTTCATGCTGAGGTCTTACCTTAGCCCAAGTGGGATCTTTCTGGTATAGCAGTAAACTGATGACAGCCAGGGTAAAACCCCCAAATATTGTAATGATCCCGTAATAGCAGTCTTCAGAAATGGTCTTAGAAGGATCTGTCGCTTGAGCAACAGCCACAGTCTAACTTGCACAGATGTGTAACATGCAAGTCAACTTGCTGACTTCTAGACAGACAGGATCAGACAGCCCTCAGTTCAGACATCCTGATTTCAATATGTCTGCAGTTGTATGGTTCAACTCAGCTTTACTACACCACTGGTTCCCTGTATTCATTACTAACCAGTGAATAATATTAAACCTGAACTTACATTTAGTATGCAATGTTTTCTGAGGTTTAGGATATGATCAATCACCACCTGCCAACAGTGTCAGGCCGGTTGTCCAGTGCCTGCACAACACAAGGGCAGACAGTGAATCTGTGTAACAGTATTGCCGCTCTTCATGGAAATGCAGAAAGCAGATACTAGTGCATGATCAAAGAATTTACAAGGGCCTTCTTTTTAGCTGAGGACTTTCAGGAAGGGAGTGGTCAAACATGCAGACTAACTTTATTACTCTTGAAGGGAGGGTGCTATTATAGGAAAATGTCTAGTTCAGACAGCACCCGTATCATACCAAAAAATTGATTCTCCAAGCTGTTTAACTCTATTTGTACACATAATTAAGGTTTTTATCATAGTAAACAAAAAAGCATTTTTGCAAGGTATGTGAACGATGAAAATCTAGGATCATAAGCGGCTATGGTGCGAATGATTTTGCTGTTTTTTTTTATTTCGTTTTTTTATTAGGGCAAAGTGTTTACTTTACAGCCCGAGGTGTTTTTATCGTGTGTGTGTATGTATGTATGTCACGCACTCTTCTGTTAAACATGTATATGGTTGCCTGGAGTCAGCCTTTTCTGGCATGCTTTGAAAGAACATTGCTCCGATTGTTGTTTACAGGCATGGTGATGCCACTTGACATTCTAGCCCTGGCACGAGGCCGTTTTACGATTAAGAACTAAAATTGATTTTTACTGCCATAATCTGTTTTTTTCTAGAGATATTTCTCTTGTGGGTTGATCAATTCTTGTTTTAAAAGTGTTATCTAAGGTTGTTCATTAACCTTTTTGATGACATTAAATTGACCATGGAACAAGTGAGATCATCAAGTTTGTACAAAATGGTGACAGTTATGCAAATGACGTGACTTTTTATGCGTATAATTTACTAATGTTTACTACATCACATGCACGGCCTCGCGACGTATTCAGACTTTACTGTTCTTCAACTATAACCATGAATGCGAATATTGTTCATGACGTATGTGGACTTATCGTAACTTTCCCAATGCTGTTCCTACTTAATGTATTCAATGTGCACATAAAACTTGTGCAGTGCCAGGATGGGACATTTCATTAGTTATCTTTTTAACATTTTACTCATTTCCTCAGCTATTATAATTTATTTCGTGAAGTTCACAGTTCCTAGACAAATCTTGTTATGAATCTTACACCATACTTTCTACACAACTCAGGCCTTGGCCATTTGGGTGTATGAATTAACCTAGCAAGTGACATGTGAACCACTAAAAAAAACGCAATTTTTTATATCTACAAAAATCGGATTTACTTTGGGAGCTTTGCAACTAGTACACCATGTGTATGTTTAGTTTTCTATCAAAATTGCCCTTCTGTTACGTGTGATTGAGCTTTATGTTGCACTCGTATTTAAATTACTGAAGTTTTGTGTGGTGTGTCCATCCAGGCTCAACATATTTTTTTGACAGTCACTATGGGCCAGATGTACAGCTGTTTTTTCAGCGGTCGCAAACAGAAGATCGGGCCATTTGTGACAGCTAATTTGGGTTGCACAAACCCTATTTTGCGAGTCTGCAACCTATTACCGACTCGCAAAATAGGGTTTAAGAGTCACAATTAGGAAGGGGTGTGCCAAAGGCGTCCCTTCCTAATAGCAAGTCGTGGTAGTATGTACAATTTTTTTATGACCGCACTTGCGATCGCCAAACAATTGTAGTTACCACCTACTACAAGTAGTAGGTAAGCCAGTTGCAAACGGGAAAGGTCCCCAGGGGACCCCTTTGCCTTTGTGAATGTATGTGAAAGTATTTTTTAAGATAAAAATGAGAAAATGTTTTCATTTTTTTCTTTTAAAAGCATCCCCATTTCATTTAAGGAAAACAGGCTGTATTTGAAAAAAGAAATGTTGCTTTATTTAAAAAGAAAACACAGACATGGTGTTCTGCTGGCCCCAGCACACCATAACTGTGATAAGTGAGATTCATAAAGCGTTACACATTATGACCTACCTCATTATTATTAATGAGGTAGGTCTTCAGCGACCCCCATTAAAAATGCCAAATAGTGTTTCAGACACTGTTGTACATTCCATTTTGCAAGTTGTAAATTGCTAGTCGCAAAACGATGTAATTTGCGACTTTAAAAATGAAATGGTCGTACATTGGCCCTATACGTGCATTCCCATTACTACTAAAGCAGCACCTCTATTTGATTTCCAGGGTGAAATAGGAACGTGTGGAGCGTAGATTATTGAAAGATTTACAAAACCCTTCATGTCAAAGTCAATTAGTGTGTGCAAAATCACACCGCTGCCCCTTGCCAAAAGATTTCACACTCACTTTATGTTCAATAAATATACAGAGATGGCCATAACAGTAGGTTTCTTATTTTACCTAGAACAGTGCATATGTTCACACTCATTTATGAAAGGAGGCTGCCGCAAAATGCTTTGCTAATCCATTTGTCACATTCTGTAATCTCATTAGCATACAAGTTCTAAGGTCACATGATGTCATCACAAGGGGATCAAGCTAGTGGTGACGAAGCTTTCATGCACTTCTCATCTGGTACTTTCAGCATGAATATGACTCACTCACCACCTGCACAGCATGATCCCGATGTTACCCATTGTATCCGTACTCGTCCATGTGGTTGCTACTGTTGGTTGTGCTCTACTTCACCATTGATTCATGTCTTTTGTTAGTTTGTGATCACTTATTGATAATGTAAAATGTCTTGCTTGGACTTCTTACACGACTTCCACCTTACAGTTATCACTCTAACTTTTTTATAAATCGTATAGAATGGGTTTAGGCACAGAGTGTGCATTGCAGGCATGACTGGATTTGCCAGTAGGCAGAGTAGCCAGATGCCTAAGGGTGCTTCAATGCAAGGGGCATTATATCAAATCAGAGGTGACCAGCTCACTGGGGTTTGAATTATGGTACTCTGCTGCCTGCACAAACAAGCATTTACAATGCAACGGACTTGCATTTACAAAAGTTAGAGATATTGGCATTGTAAATGACAACATTTTTATTTATGTGTTAGTTTTGAAAACAGATACATAAATGGCATTGTCATCTACAATGCCAATAGCCTAATCTCTTGCAAATGCCACACAAACACACAGACCCACACCCACACACACAGACCCCCACACACACAGACCCACACCCACACAGAGCCCCCCACACACACACAGAGCCCCCCACACACACAGAGCCACCCCCACAAACAGAACCACACACACACACAGAGCCACACAGACAGAGAGCCAAACACACACAGAGCCACACACACACAGAGCTACACACACACAGCCACACACACAGAGAGCCACACACACTGAGAGCCACACACACACACAGAGCCCCCCACACACACAGAGCCCCACACACACACACAGAGCCCCCCCCCACACACACAGACACACACACACAGAGCCTTTACATTGCTCCCATTCCCTGGACCCTGCACTGTTCATGCACTATCTCTTATTATGACAGTTATTTTGATTTTTGTACAGCAGAAAATCAGTCAATAACTTTCACTAGCACATGGCACGGCTACAGAATGGTCAGCAGCAGTGCAGCCTCCACTCTATAGGGGTAATAAATATCTGCCCCTGCTGGCCACGTGCTAATTTTTTACACATCATTTCATCTTGCAATCAACCTTATAATATACAAAAGCTAAGATGACTGGCACTGTCCGTGCTTGTTGAAAGTTTTCAAAGATGTTGCTCTTGAAAAGGAAGTACATCAGGTAACTGAGCCCTCACAGGCCTGTCAAAAGTCAGCCGCTTTTTCTCATGAATAATGGCATCGCACGAGGTAATGACATGTTGTAGTGCTGCATGACAAGAAGTGGGTATCAACGTAACCGGACGCTACTCTAAACAACAACACCAAATAATAGATGCCACAGCCCTTTATCTGGCGCTGAGGAATTTCATGGACACCCGCACACATAACAAATGGGAACTGTAGTGCGGGCGGTCACAGGCTCCCCGAGCCGCCATTAATGGAGTCAGCAGGCGGCGCACACTTTGTTCCCTTGCAGGAGGCTTTATGTAAGCAAAGCATTCTTGAGAGCAGCTTGAATTTCTTACTTCAAAAGCCTGCGTGGCTTTGAAGGATGTGTGGATAAATGCGATGCAACGTTTGCGATGTCTTGATTCGGTGACTAACGTCTTGATTGCGTATAAAGAATGCCCTGTGTTTAACTGGAATTCATAACAGCGAAGGAGCTTAGAATTCAGCTGAGGTGCGCCTATAAACTGCAAAGGAGGCGCTTCTCTACTAAAAGTGCAAACGTTTGGCAAATCTGTGTTGAGCGTGCAGTTCAATGGCGCTGTGAAACACAGGGCCTTGTCTCTAGAGGGCTCTTGCACCCGTTGGTATTAGAGTCCTTCGCATTAGGGCTCTGCCACAGCGCAACTACAGCAGTGAACCCCGTCTGGTCCTTTCCGTGGAGTGGAAGAAATAATGACATGTTGTAGTGCTGCATGACTAGAAGTAGGTATCAACGTAACAGGACGCTACTCTAAACAACAACGCTGAATAATAGATGCCACGTCCCTTTATCTGGTGCTGGGGAATTTCACGGACACCCACACACATGACAAATGGGAACTGTTGTGCAGGCAGTTACAGGCTCTGCGAGCCACCATGAACGGCATCAACAGGCGGCACGCGCACTTTGTACCCTCGCAGGTGGCTTTATGTAAGCAAAGCATTCTTGAGAGCTGCTTGGATTTCTTACTTCAAAATTCTGCGTGGCTTTGAAGGATGTGTGGATAAATGCGATGCAACGTTTGCGATGTCTTGATTCGGCGACTAACGTCTTCATTGTGTATAAAGAATGTCCTGTGTTTAACTGGAATTCATAACAGCGCCGGAGCTTAGAAGTCTGCTGAGGTGCACCTATAAACTGCGAAGGAGGCGCTTTTCTGCTAAAAGTGCAAACGTTTGTCAAATCTGTGTTAAGCGTGCAGTTCAATGGTGCTGTGAAACACAGGGCATTGTCTCTAGAGGGCTCTTGCACCCGTTGGTATTAGAGTCCTTCGCATTAGCGCCCCGCCACGGCGCAAATGCAGCAGTGACCTCCGTCTGGCCCCTTCCGTAGAGTGGAAGAAAAAACAGCCTACGGGACTCGGGGAAAACAGAGCCAGTCAAGAAGGTCGCGTTTAAGAACAGAAACAGTGTTCATTAAGATATCCGATAGGAAACAGAAGAGGGGGGTAAAGAAATGCAAAAGAAAAATATGTTACCTACGTGCATGGGGCGCGCTCGCTCCGGTTCGCGCTCATACCCCAAAAATATTTTCTCTTTGTAGTCCATCCCAGACTTACTGCTGGCATAAAAGGTTCCTTATGTTCTTTATGGGGCCATCTGGACCCATAAAGAAGATAAGAAACCTTTTACGCCAGCAGTAAGTCAAGTAAGCCAGTCTGAACTAGACAGGGCTTACAGAGAAAGAAGAACGCCACTAGGACCTCTTCTCCAATGGCTGTCCACCGTTTAGGACGCCATCCAATGGAAAAGAGGGGCGGGGTTAACCTCGCTAGTGAAACTCACTCTACCTCATTAAATATCACCAGCTCGACTGCGCATGTGGGCAGTCTTTAGCAGGCCGAGACCTAAAAATAAAGGGGTATCTACACAATGATGGTCCACCTGATTGGCAAGACAAGAAAAATGAAACTATGCATGACTGATTGATTGTGGGTATTTAAGGTTATTGCAATGTTCATGTTTGTGATCTTTGGAGTAATGGTATCCCTTCCTAGGCATATTGTGGGTGTCCTATTATAAATCCTTATCACCAATAGTGGTGAGCGCGTTAAACATTTTACATCCTTGACATTATGGTAGGCTTGCCTTAAGTTGGCCGTTCTAGATATTCCAAAGCCACCGAACACATATTAGTGGCCATCTGTGTAGTAATGATGCCCTAAATTAATGGTGGTTCTACTAACCTATGTTTGCCATAAATGGCCCATGATTGGTGTCCAAGACATAAGGAGGCCATCTAGGGTGTGGTGACTCTCTAGTATATGATTCACATTACAAGAATGCAATAGCATAGTTAAGTGAAACACATTAGGTGTGGTTGTGGCCCATATGAATACTCAATAAATATGACAAGCTTTTTTTAAAGTTCTGTTTCAGTGGAGAAGTCCCTCTATATACCCTTCTCCTGAGTGCCCCAGTTGTGGTGATATTTGATTCCTTGGTAACGATTTTTGGTTTTGGGCGAGTATGGATCATGCAAGTGCACCATGAACTAAGCCTGCCTCATGGATTACAGTCTTTCTTAGACCTGGAGGGGTGCCCAAAGTGCTACCCTAGTTTGTTGGGAGGTTACTTCATTTAGATAGCATGAGCGCTGTGGTGGCAGCATACTGTGTTTTTGTTAATTATCATAAGTGGGGGGACAGGCTGTTTTACCTGTGTCATAGAAGTGGGACCTGCTGGCCCTATCGTGGTCTGGTGATATTTGCTTTATTCACCCTTGATCTACATTAGTATGAATGCTGCACTGCACAGAGCGCCTATGTCTGAGTGTGCATGCTTTGATGTATGGGTACCTGTGAGTGCTACCATATATGAAAGATAGCACATTACTTCATGAATGCCCTGGTGATGAATGTGAACCTGTGAGTGTTGGCATACATGGAAGACAGCAAGGTGTCTGTGTGAGCAGGCTGGGATATATCTGTACTTGTGAAGTGGGGCAGTACATGGAAGCCTGTATATGCTTGCACGGATATATGTGTGCGTATGAAGGGCACAATTGATGGAAGCCTCTGGGTTTCACTATGGGCAACCCGGGGCATGTTGGAGAAACATGTGGAGGTAGAGGAGCCCCCCAAGGCAGATTTGAGTATTGCTCAATTCCTGAGATCTGGGGGAGGGGCACACAATGTAGGAAGGAACAGCCAGTCTGTTCAGTATTCTTCAAAAGTGCTCTTTGATTCTGAAAGAGGTCACTGATCAAAGGGTTTGGGCACATTTGGGTAAGGAGATGGGACTAAGAGGATCATTAAGAGTAGGACTGAGGACTTTGTATCCTTTTGATAAACATATATTGGAGAGGCTGACATCCAGGTGCCATCCTCTAGTCGCCCCCATGGCCTGTATTTTGGGCTATCAAGTTTGGAGACACTTCTGCTTGCACAGACTGCTTTCTGTAGGAAGAGAAAAATACAGAGGAGTGGGCAAGTCAAAGGGATCAACTGTCAGGGCACAAACCTCAAGGACTCAGACAATAAATTACATTCATGTCTGGAAATGATTTACAAAAAGGAAAGCTTGAGCCTCCCAACTTTGTCAGAGTGAAGCTGCTCATCAGCGTGGAGAAGATCAGCATGAAATATGCTTTCTGTGTAAGGACTAGGGAATGTGGGTCTGCCAGTCTCCAATCTGGAAGAGGGGACATCACCCAGGAGAATCAAGAACAATTGACCGTGAGCACCAGTTTCTACCTGACCCAAGACCAGTGGACCCTGTGAGGAGAAGGAGATCACCTGGCAGGAGCAGGGTCCAGTGGGGATCCTGCTGAGTGGATCCAGAGAAGTGTGAGATTCTGGCCTGTCAGAATCAGTCTACTGATTGGGTTGGCTACCTCTGTGTCATGAGGTGACACCAATATGTATCTCAAGGCTGCAAAGAAGACTGGAACGTTGCGCCGATCAGGCCGTCTGCCCGTGTGCATAGTCTACAACACCTATACACCAGGTGGGTGGTCACAGCGAAGAGTATGGGTCATCATCTGGTGCCATGCTGTGACGAGAGGAGGGTGGTCACCCTGTGCAGCACCGTGACCTGAAGAGGGTTGTCATCATATTGTGATGTTGTTCCCCGGTTATGCCAGATGGTGTCCCTGGTGCATCACTGTAATGAAAAAAGAGACATCGCCCCATGCATTGACCTGAAGAGGCCTTTGCCCCATGTGCTGGTGTGTGTAACCCCTGTATGCTAGAAGAAGGGGGATGTGGTGAAGTGAGAGGGCCATCACCCTAGTTAAGTGTAAATCTGTGAAGAATAAGCAGTTTGTGACCCACAGAACAAGACTAACAAATCATCCACTTTGTCCACGATTACCCAAGACCTGCCACTGGAGTCAGAAACACTCACTGCGTGACACGTGGGCTGCTGCCACCTTGACTGCAGGATCTCTGCTCACCGATGGGCCTGAGATGGGCTCTTAGACACTCCAAAACACAATAAGACTACATACCGGGACGTTGGGCATCGGTGGAGTACTGTGATGCTGGGACACTTTGACACTCTCAAAGCCAATGTGAAAGTTTTAATAATTGAACACACTAGCAGGGCGTTGTATGGAGAATGCTTTGTGTAAATGGGGAATAACCAGAGTCCTTAGATCAAGAAGTGGGACTCGAAAGCAGATCTAGGTAACGCTAGCATGCCTTCCTCATGAAGACTGTGTCAATTATGTGTGGTGTGCTGTATTATTATTTGTGTTCTAGATAAATACTCCTTTTTACATAAAAGCAAGTATTTGGTTTGGCAATTATTTATTGGGGGTTGCTGAATGTTTTTTGAGTTAAGGGCTTGTGTCCACCCAACACCTAACTCCTCTATGAGAAGCCTTAAACTGCTCAACCCGCGTTACCACTGAGAGTCAAGTGCTGAAGTGGTACTTGGTCCAGTTGCTCAGTACCCATATTAGGGCAGGCCTCACAACATCAGGAGTAAAATGTCTCAAATAACATGGTTGGGCCTGTGGCTCCTGCTTGCTCCGGGCCCTCTGAAGGGGGATGCAAAAAGTCCAATCTTATGCATTTACTTAAAATTTAATATATGGTATTTGGAGATTTAAAAAAACAGATTACATACTATTTCTTAAGGGGAAATTAGTTGTTTTATCCAAAATAAATGCTAGCATGTGGAAGTTAAGTATGAAAATGCCAATCTGAAGTTTGGAATTTTTTCGAAACCATATTTAGAGACGGTGGGTTTAGTGTAAATGCTTGCAGAGGTTGAAAGACAGTTTGTATGCATTTTGCTTAGGACCAGAAAGCATGTGCTGCTAAGGAAACACGTTATTTCATGAATATGTGACTGACTTTTATCATCTTCATTGATAGCGGCTTTTATGATATTACCAGCACTGCAGTTTGAGGTCTGAGCCTGTAAAATTGGTTTAACCTCCGGTGCCTGAAAGTGTAAATTGAAGGTTTGCTCTGCTATCTGAGCATGTAAAATCTGCCAAACATGAAACATAGCTTTGCAATTCTGTAGCCTGAGATAGAGATCTGTGTAACTTTGAAATTACTTTTCAGGCACCTTTCAAGTAGATTCTCACTCATAAAATATGACTGAGAGTCTTCTGGGAAGCGGTGGGATGAGGAAATGGAAGTTGGAGCTAAAGAATATTCTATATACATTTGAAACATGAAAGAGTATGCCTTCTTTAATATGTAGATGCTTTCAAGTGCTTGAAAATCCTACACGTTTTAGAGCACTTTTTGTGAAAATGTGCAGAGTGTTTTCTTTTTGACCACTTTGTTCTATAGGGAACATAGCAAACACAAAAGCTAAGGAATGATGATGGATTCAACCCAGATCTGTGACAGGGGGTGAGTGTCTGAAAAGTTTCAGCGCTCCGTCCAACATCTCCTTGTGTTTGCTATAGGGAACATACCCACAACTGAAGCTTTCATAGGTGGGGAAAAGGATGATTTAATGAGACAGGTGCACATCACAACTGATATATAACCATAGGCAAATGCCTTACAAAACTGAAACCTCACTATGCATCATATTAATGCCTAACATATTAATCTACCCCCACCCCTAGTTATCTTCCCCAAAAAGCCCCCATCTCAGCTGCCTGTCCTGACAACTCTACTTTAACCGTCTGAACTGCTTATATCCTTAAACTGACAATCTTCAACTTCCTGCCTTCTGCAGGGCACTACCTGCTCCCCCTCCTTACAAACTGCCTGCCACACCCCACAACAATAACACTGCTAGAAACCATGCTAAAATGTCTCCCTCAACTGCCACTTAGAAAAACTCCTTTCATGTTTTCCTGCCCCACCAACAGTCCAAGAACCTTTTCACTATAACAATGACAATGCCCTTCGAGCTTGATTCTTCTATTACCACAATTTAATACCTAGTGCCACTGATAAAGCCTCTATCAATTGCATCAAATACAGATCCATTCATAAGAACCATCTCCTCTGTAGAAGTGTGCCAGATCATACTCAAATTTGGGTGTACAACTCTACCCATCCCCTCTGCTGTAGAAAACATTTGAATTTCACTATTCAACTTCCACTTCAACTTGTCAATTGCAGCCAGCCTCTTCACTCCTACCCAAGCTCTCCTTGGGACCAGCTTTGTCCACAAGTACCTGACCACAAGCTTTTAATCTCCCTCAAGTCCACCTTCATTGCATTAAGCAATGCTATACCCTTTTCTTTCCACAGAGCATTTTCCTACAAGTGGATTGCCAAAATGTCTGGACAGATGCCCCCCCCTAAGCAAAGCATTGATCTACAATGATTGCCATTGCATTACCTCTTTTCCCCCACCAACTCATCATCACCCCATGTTTCTTTGAACCCAATTTGTCCCATGTCGACGCAATTTCACTTGTCCCTCAACCCATTTGATGATGGAGTGTTCTTCAATCTATACAGTCAAATTCTCAGCTGTTGGCCCATGAATGGAACCTATGTTATGTTATGTTATGGGAATTTGTAAAGCGCACAGCTGCCCCAGCGAAGGGGCTCCCGGCGCTGATTCTGAACAAACCACAACAGAGAACAGAGAGACACCCGGAAATTAAGGGAATAAATGAGTTTTGATGGCTTTCCTAAATTGGTACAATTCATTTATTTCTCGAACGTGGCCTGGTAGAGTGTTACATAGCTTTGCTGCTAGGAACCTAAAGGAACGACCGCCGGCTCTACTGCGCTTGAACCGGGGGACTTCAACCAGATTCTGTCCAGCTGAGCGAAGGGCTCGCGTGGGTACATACATCTTCAGCAAAGGTTTTAGCATTTTGGGGTTAGACTTTTTTAAACCCTTCCACGCTGATGACGAGCTGGGCTCGTCATGGCGTAGCCTCCTCGCACGCTGATGACGAGCCCAGCTCGTCACGTAACATGCGATTTACAAAATCTCAGCGTGCAAGCGGAATTCCGCTAGCGCGTGTGAGGTTAAAATTTTAAAAGAGATACATAAGACCTTAAACTGTATTCGCTGGGCTACTGGAAGCCAGTGAAGTTGGCGAATCATTTTGGAGGTAGAGCTAAAACGGGGCAGGCCTATTAAAGCTCTTGCAGCCGCATTCTGAACGCGTTGTAAACGGGCAGTTTCTGTTTTGTTGGTCCCAAGAAGCAGAGAAGAGGCATAATCCAATCTGAACAGCACCGTAGATTGGACAATCACTTGTCTGGTATCTGGGTCGAAGAATTTCAGAATTGCTTTTAAGCTACGTAAAATGCCGAAGCATGTAGCGGCAACCTTTTTTGTTTGGGTGATAAAACTTAGAGCAGGATCTAACCAGATTCCCAGGTTTTTTACTTCTGGCTGAGGTGTAGGAGCGTTTCCCAGGTTAGAAGGCCACCAGTGATCTCCCCAAAGTTCCGGGTTTTTGCCCACCAATAATACCTCCGTCTTGGCGGCATTAAGTTGTAGACAGTTGGCTGTTAGCCACTCTGCTACAGCAGCCAGGCCTGAGTTGAATTTGAGATGGTCCATGTCCTTTTCTTTCGATAGAGTGACCACTAGCTGCGTGTCATCAGCGTACGACATGAAGTTAAGGTCCCACGCTTTGGCGACAGCAGCCAGCGGCTGGACGTACAAATTGAACAAGGTGGGGCTTAAAGCCGAGCCCTGAGGACCCCCCTGTCCAATAGAGTACGCCTTAGAGAGGAAGGGAGGAGTGGAGACACGAAATGGCCTGTTGGTCAGGAATGACCTAAACCAGGCAAGAGCCATATCAGTGATCCCTGCCTCTTCAGCCTGCGGAGCAGGATCTGGTGGGAGACAGTGTCAAACGCGGCACTGAGGTCTAATAGGATCAGTGCTGCTGTTTGACCCTGGTCTAGGGAGGCCCAAAGGTGCTCCGTCATAGCCAGGAGTGCCGTGCTATGCCCGGCACGAAATCCATGCTGAGTATCATCCAGGGTGTTATTGGAGTTTAAAACATTAGTAAGGATGGTGTTTACATGGGCCTCAGCGATCTTAGTGGCCCACTGGAGCAACGATATGGGTCTGAATTTTTCGGGCTTCTGAGGGTCTAAGGTAGGCTTCTTTAGTATAGGGGAGACCCATGCTTGTTTCCATTTTGCTGGCACCACTCCTGTAGAAAAGGAGGCATTAATGATACTATGTAATGAAGCAAAACAGTACAGGGAGGAGTCTAGGAATTGGGCAGGCTCAAGAGGGTCCATCGGAGAGCCCGATTTAATGAGTTTAATAAGCTGACTGAACCTTTCATTAGAGATTTCGGGGATAGTAGATAACCTAGAGAAAGGACGGGGTAAAGTGTCTAAGCCATCGCTGGGCTGAGTCTCAGGAGAAACGGCCAGGTAGATGGCCCGGATCTTTTCCACGAAGAAGGAGGCTATCTCTTCACATTGAGCCGCTGAGGTAACAGCATTAACAGTGGATTTCTTTGTGTTGAGTTCCTTTAGAATTTTAAAAATCACTTTGGCCGGATTAGGGCTATTTTTTATTTCTGTGGCATAGTATAATGCCAGAGTCCTACAGATGGCTTTGTGATATAGTTTGAGTTGTTTTAGATAGCCGACCTTTTTTTCGGTGGAGTAGTCTTTTCTCCAATTGCGTTCATATCTCTTACAAATCTTTTTCAGGCCTGCCAATATCTCGTCATACCAGGGATTGGCGTCCTGGGTACGTCTCATACTCCAGGTTACTGGAATAAGCCTGTCTAGTGCCTGGGTGAGCCAAGTACAAAATGAGTCATAGCCTGATTCAACGTCAGAAAAGGGATTCAGAGGATCGGTTTCTAGAAGAGCGTGAAAATCCGCTAGACAGAGTTTGCGCCAGGGCCTTTTACGTACGGCTGATTGGGTTTTACAGTTGTCAGGGGTAGATGTACAAAAAATCAGTGTAACCATATAGTGATCTGACCAGGCAATAGGTATAGGGGCAGAGGAGCTGGATGATTCAATGTTGATGTATGATGAAATAATAGCACAATTAGGCCTAAGTCACTGTTCTTTTCCCTCCATGTAACACAGCTCTAGTAATCCTCTGATGACCATCTCTCCAATTGCATTATCTTGTCCTGGCCCCACCCCAATCTACACTCCTCAGTGGTGGCCCTGATTTGAAATGATTGCATCCCATAATCCTTTGCTGGCAATCCCAACATGTTTAACGCACAGCCCAACACCTTGAGCAACTGTAAAGCTGTCACTTTGGAGCAGTCTTGGTGCCGAAGTACCTCCCCATTCGGCGCCGGTCATGATGGCCCCACCGTGTGTAACCCTAGGTCATTGTCTAGTTCCTTCCACTTTCCTTCTGCATATTCTGCCAATCTAACACAGAATTCATCATCATAACACCAAGCATAGCCCCAAAAATTAATGTGAGTTTTTTTGATAACGTCTATATATTTGAACAAATCTACGAACGTCTGAGGAAATTTCTCACAGAAAACATTGGCATATATACAAAAAGCTGCCGTCCAGTTTTCAATAGTCACTGGCACCCTTGGGCCCTTCACCAGTTTGTATTCCTCCTCCTTCAATTCTTTTTTAGCCATAACTTCTCTGGGCAGCAGTTAAGAGGCCTCCACGTATTTCTCCTTTCAAATCCTCTCTTTCCTTGAAGCCATCAAGTGCACGCCCAATAGTTTTGTTATTCCCACATAGGGCAACTTCTTTTTCCTGAACTCGTTGTACTCTTTTTAACACCATCTTTCTCTTCCTGTCGTACCTTGTCCCCATTTCCCTGTTTTTCTTTGTCTTGAATTGTCCTCCACCAGTTTACCCCTATCACTTTTCTCCGCGTTAGCTGTGGGCTGACCTTCCACCTTTTTTCTGCTGTGTCCTTATTGTCATCTGTCCCCACAACCCGGTCCCCCATATATCCTTTTCTGTAGTCGCATCCCACCCTCAAGTGTTTCTTTTCACCATCATATCTACACCATGACAGGCAGCACCACCTCCATGACCTGCTTACCTAGCATCAGGATTAGTGAGCCCATCAAAGCTTGCCATCCCACCAGCCTGCTGTGCTCCACGATCTCCTTCCACATGGCCTTCAGTGCCATCCGTCTCTCGTTTTCCTGCAAAAAAATAACTGAGACCTGTTTAGGCCTGTACCCCCCCCAGCCACTGACCATGTCCCCATGGGTCCTCACAAGTCCCCATCACACCATCTCATTCATCCAAATGTCACCTTCTTCAACCTCCTCCTACTCATAATCTAAAACTAAATTCTCCTCGCCCGCATCCACTCTAGCATGCAAGTCATCCATACTCATTTCATCATCCAAGATAGGTAAGTTCCACAAGTCCTGCAGCACTCAATGGTCCGATGTCTTCTTGGAGGCAACTTCAGACCTTCCTCCCACTGCTCATGAGGAGGCCACACCAGACCTTCAACTTGCCGTCATGCTGCTGTTTTTCCTCGCCATCATCAGGCCAGCCACCCTACACAGTGCCCTCAATTCCACCCGGAATGATGCAGCCACTGTAAACTCTCCCAGATCTGAAACCATCATGTAACCTACAATAGAATGATCAAAAAGGACCAATGTGCTGGAAGTTTCCCCACTTAGTCCCAATCCACCTCTCCACCCCAGCCACCATATGCACCTACCTTCCTCCAATCTATTGCTCTCTCCCACTGCCAGGCATCACTTGCTTCACTCATCCTCATCTCCCCACTACCGTAGTCAAACCCAGACTGCCCCTTTGATTACTCTTTTTGTTCACACCCCAGCCCACCAACCTCCCCGTGTCCAAAGCCTGTGGGAACGCACCCTCCTCTTGGCCGCGCTGTAGCTCTGCCTCTCCTGGGGTGAACTCTAAACGGTTTGACCCTCAGGTCTCTGGGGAAAAACAGCTTCTAAAAAACATCAGCCCCTTCCTGTTCCCCCTCGCCCTCTCCTTCCAATTCCACTTTGTTGCTCCAGTCAAACATGGCTTGGACTAATGCAAATGCTGCCCCCCCCAGGCATTGCTGATACTCCTGACTGCGGCTCAACACACTCTACCCCACCCTCCAGCTGACAAGCCCATGGCCCCTGCCTGTCTTGCTCACCATCCCTCCCTTTCCTCCTTCCCAAACCCTTTGATTTTGTCCTGGGCTGACAAACGGGATGGTATGTCTGCTCCTCTCCTCCAATATTAGCTGCTGTGCCTTAGACCCGCCACTCCCCTGCTCCCCAACATGTCCTCAGTGTCCTCCACCCTGAGATCCAGTGCCCAAGTGCCTCCCAGCAACTGAAATCCGCCGATGTTATGTTATGTTATATTAATTTATTATGCGCACAGATACTCCAGCCAAGGAGCGTCCCGGCGCAGAGACAAGGAGAAACATAACACAACAGGGAAATGAAGGTGTAAAAAGAGGCAGCTAAAACAAGAATGTTTTTATAGCCCTCCGGAAGGTCAGGAGGTCCTCCAACAAGCAAATTTCAACAGGGAGGGAGTTCCAAGCTGATGCAGCTTTTACGCTGAAAGAACGACCCCCCATACGGCTGAGTCTGAATCTGGGGACTACACCGAGGGCCAGGCCCTGGGAACGGAGGGTACGGGTGGGGACATAGAAGGAGAGACAGCTGGACAAGATTTCAGGGCCTATACCTCTCAAGATCTTGAAGGTAAGACAAAGGACCTTAAAGAGAATACGCTTTCTCACTGGGAGCCAGTGTAGGGAGCGAAGGACATTTGCCACCGAACAGAATCTGGGCAGGCCAACAATCGCTCTAGCCGCAGCGTTCTGGACCCGCTGCAGGCGAGTTAACTCAGCCTGGTTGGCCCCAGCCAGGAGAGAGCTAGCGTAATCCAGGCGAGAGATGATAGTTGCCTGGATCACCAACTGCCTGGTTGGGGCATCAAAGAATTTAAGAACAGGTCTCAAACCTCTTAACAGACCAAAGCAGCAGGCAGCTGTTTTTTGGTGTGCCCTATAAAGGAGAGGCCCGCGTCCAGCAAGACCCCCAGATTTTTCACCTCCGACACCGGGGTCGGAGTGGGTCCCAGCTCAGAAGGCCACCATTGGTCACCCCACAGCTCCACTCCCCTACCGACAACCATCACCTCTGTTTTAGTGGCATTGAGCTGGAGACAGTTTCCTGTCAACCAGCTAGCCACCGCCTTCAGTCCAGACTGAAACCTGGGGGCCTCTTGCTCCGCGTCCCCGCTGAGGTGGGTCAAGATGTATCTTGACCCACCTCTCCTCTCCACTTCCTCCTGGCGCTAAGTTTCCCTGCAGCTCCATAGGCTGATGTCCCTCAGGATCCTGTCCTGTCAGCCTGCTGAAGGGCTGTATTATCTCCTACAATGCCTCTTTCTCCACGAGCTCCCACACACTCACCCATGGAATGAGACTGGTCCCCGTTGCTTGTCCCACTTCTCTGTTTATCTCTGAATGAGTTCACAAGTTGATGCCAGTATTTTTGGTACAACCAAGCCAAGAGTCACAATGTGGCACTAGGAAGTTGGGAGGCTCAGGAACAGTTTGATAGAGGTCAAAAATGATACCTGATGCATGTTTCTTAAGCCATCAGTATTTACATAATTTTTGTAACAGATGTTTAACCATAGTGATAGTGAACAGTACAACACCACCACCTTCTGCACACCTACACATGTGCATTTATTTGCTTTTATTTCTCTGGAAAGCTTCTTGCTCCTCAAATTTCGAAATTACGTTATTAGGTTATGAATTTAAATGAAAATGAGAACTTTGTAAATGAATGCCAGTGTGTTTCCAGTGTGTTTGAATTCTCCTGAGCAAAGTTCAAGTCACACATGTTCTATCTTTTCAAGCCAATGTCTATCGAGCCTAATGTCCTCCCCCAATTTTAACCTCATCTCCACTGAACATACAACAGTGACAACAAATATTCCCATACTTTTTAACAACAACTTTATCTCGGCCCCATCTAATTCTCACTAGACGGCTCCTTTTGAATACTTTGTCTAGTCAACTGATTTGCCTGTGAGATACTTCCTAGTAATTGTATTTTTCACCTGGGTGTCGCCAAAGTCACATTGTGGGAGGCCTTATGGCTATCCCCGTAACATATCTAATGGGCAATCATTGTACTTTAGTCTCTATGCACTGTAACGCCTGCACTTTAGATCAATGCAAGTTTTTTTTTAAAGGTATAGTGACCGTTTTAACACTATTTTATTCTCTGTTTCTGGAGTTTAGAAAGGTTTTGCTTCATTTCAGTGCTCAAGTGCCTGTGGACCCTCCAAGTTTCCCTACACTATCGATGTGTTTGAATGCAATGTTGGTGTTATTGTAATGATTTTAAATATTCGTACAATAAATTAATGTATCTTTTTTATTTATCTTTTCATGCCAATGTTCTACATACGTACTTGCCTTCATACACCTTCGTGCAGTATCACTAGCTCTCAAATGTCCTGAATCCACTTGTGTGAACCTCATCTAGTCAAGATTTTTTCTTTATATTGATAAGGTTAACGTTTATATTTTTAGTGCTTCCTACTAGAGAGCATCTACACACTTTCATTGCTCCAGAAAACGTCTTGCTCTTCAGTTCTCTAAAGTAAACATGTATTTATGAGTGAATCAAATTGGAAAAGGAGACATTTGCAAATGAATGCCAGCGATTTCAGATTCTTGCGAACAAAGGGGCATATTATCAAGGGGGTTTATCTACGCTTTTTTGGCTTTAAAAGCCAAAAAAGCAGAGATAAAGTTATCTCCCTATTACCTAGCTGTCGCTAACACCAGTTAGCGACAGCTAGTAGGAGATAGCGACCATCTTGGACCCCGCTTTGCTTGTCAGTGATATTTATCACTAATGACATGCAAAGTGGGCGTGCCAAGATGTTAGCGACTGGAAACAGTCGCTAACATCGCTATCTCCTATTACCAACTTTTGGAGATATTCGCGCTAAGCGCAAATATCTCCAAAAGCTAACACCTGTCCCTGAGCAGTTCTTAGCCATGTTATCCAATGGTAGGTGGATAACATGGATAAGAGCATTAGCTCGGCAATGCATGAATATCACTGACTTTTCAGCGATATTCATGCATTTCGGCCGATTTTTATCGCTTAGGAGATAAACCTTGATAATATCAAGGTTCCTAAGCGATAAAAATCGCCGCAGCTCGGCGATAAAAATATCGCCGGCTAAACCAACATAGTGATAATTATCGCTAGTTGTTGGTAATATGCCCCAAAATTCTGGTTACACATGTTCTGTCTTACGAACCTATGCTACACACGCACACTTGACCCCAATCCCTTTTCTGCAACATCCATATCTCTCGAATATATTGACACCACGCTTGAGCACCTCATCCAGTCCAGGTTTATGTTTTCTTTAAATTGCTAATGATTACGTGTTTTATCTGTTTAATATAGTGCGTCATACCACAGTGCTGCTGTTTATAAGTACTGTAAATTATCAAATGTCGCTCCTGAAGATGACAATAGAATGAGCAAGACTACGGATGCCAGCATGGAAAGGAATTCTGGACTGGATGAACAATTTATACATAGACCTGAGAAACCTGGGAGCTTACAACATCACGTCCAAAACAAAGGCAAGTCTCAGCATTTCATTGAACCATAACCTAATTGAGTCTCACTCTCCTCACTTGATGCCTTCCTACAGTTAAAATGATACAAACACACTTCAGTAACGGCTAAGGCGGTCGATCTCTAATCTGGGGAACCGGGTTCGAGTCTCGGCAATGACGCTCGACATCCTGTGATTCTGGGCAAATCACTTAATCTCACCCTACCTACAAAAATGAATGTGTTCTTGTGTAACGCAACAGGTGCTCGTGTAAAACGCTCCGATACTTTCGGGTCAAGTACGCGCTATATAAAACTATGGGAAAAAAAGGTGAGCTGGCCATAGCGGGCACCGGGCAATCCCCCGGTGCGCCGCACGGGTGGGGGTCGGTTTTGGGCCCCTTGGGGGTCGTTTTTGCTACAGGGCTGTTTTTGTAGCATAGCTGCAAAATCGACCCTGTAACAAGATCGCCCGCAAACCGGCCCCGGCAAAGAGCTCGGCGGCACCCCCAAGTGTGGGGGGGGGCTGGCCGAGCACTTTGCCAGGGCCGGTTGTGGTTCCCAGTCCGGCCCTGGTGAGCCTGCATGAAAATATACATATCTGTCTGCCACCTTAAACGAAAACACAGCCAGAAACACAGCGGCTCAATCCCGTCCGCCCCGAAGCAGAAAGCGCCATCCAAAGCGCCCCCTCCCGATGCAGCCCAGGCCAGGACAAGAACAACAAAGGTCCCGCAACAACCGAAAGATCCTATGCGGCCGCACATCCTATCCCGCCGCTCAATCTGATCGCGGCCAGCCACTACCAACCCCCCCGTGGTCGTACCACTGGGCCCCATCGACCTGGTCATGCCCAGGGACGGGGCCGGGGGGAGGCCTAGTAGTGACCACATACCTTCTTTTTACCGACAAATCAACACGACGACACACAACAGCGCAGAGCAGACCAGGAAACGCGGCAGAAAAAGACCGAGCAAGCTTGCTCTCCCCATTATAAATCCCGTGAGTCCGCCCCCAGCTTGCACAATCTCACCACCGATTGGCCGTTCCAAAAAGGGGCGGCTCCCGGGCCGGCATGCTGGTAGTGTTCGCGCGGCATGTGGCACTAAGACGCTGTCTCGCGTTATCTCCCCTTCGTGTCGCGCGGCCAGCGGCAGAATTGACAATTTCTTCAACTACATTTTGACCCAGCAGTGGTTCAGGCCTAAGCGAGCAAGTAGTGGGCCCTAGCCTTTGTACACCGCCAGCCATACAGCTATTGGTCTGATAGCATGTCCCTGGAGAGAGCTACAGGTTATATTTAGTTTACACTCTTTTGCATGGGCCCTTTGGACTTCTGTCTGCATGGCATGAAAAGTGAGGCACGTGGGTGCCTGCATGCGCACATTAGTGGGAACATAAGGGAAAACTCTCCTCCCTCTGCACTGCAATCATGAAACTGAACTTGTAGGCTTCAGCTTGCAATCTGCAGTTGGTATTTACACCTAGCCCCCACTACCTCAGCAGCCGCCATTTTGCTTTGTGTGCATACAGTCACAGTGACAAGCCAGCAGCCTCCAGATTCAATAGTCACCCACTGCCAAATCATTTGCAAGGATGGGGGTGAGGGGTACCGCACATTCCTGTGCCTAGAAACTGCTGAGGCGTACATCTGCTCCTGATTGCGGACTTGAACCTGCCTTTTTTTCTGGGAATTGAACTGAATGCTCTTCATGAGAAATGCTCTATGAATTGCGCACGTGTCTGAGTCTCAAGGTAATGATAAACCTCTGCATATTTATTGCAGCTGTCTCAAAACGTGCAACCATATGAGTAATGATAATTTGATCGCACAAAAAGTTCAGCATATGTGCAAAATTAACAACCGTTCCTGCTACAGACATCTGGGAGGTGGAAATCTGAATTAGGCAGATACATGCTCCTTTTTTAGCAACAGCAATTAAAGGAGATGTGCTCAAAGGCCTCTGGAGCGTGCCGCATACATGTAACAGATGTAGTGTGAAAAGTATGAACGGGTGGATGAAACCAGATTCTGCATGTTTATGTCTAATGGAAATGAATCGTCGTATCAGAGCCAATATAAAATGGAAACATGTGCAAGGAAAGTAAAAATAATGCAAAACATAAAAAGCTAATTTAAATCAATTCATATTATTCACTGTGCTCCATAAAGCACAAGACACACAAGAAGATGGATTTGCATTACAATATGAAACTAGAAATATATATCTGATTGGAACCTGCAAATTCATTTACCTTTGATCTATTTTCGATGATAAAACCATTGCCCATCATTTGAGCCTTGACTGTTCCTAGAGCTGTGAGCTAATGTATTAGAGGGAATTAGGTAGTGGCCAGAAATGGTGGTGAATTTGAAACAACATTGTAAGAAATATTTTCTGCTTCTCTCATGTTGACATCTCTTTTCTAGTAGCAACTGAAGTGCTAACCAATATCATAGTTGTAGGACATGAGTGTCCACATTGCAGTATAATACATTCTGCTTTTTATCACATTTGACCAACAAGCATTGCTTTGAAAACACCTCTCAAAAATGCAGGAGAAAATTTTGGATTCAAATCTATGTCTAAGGGGCAGATTTCCCAAAAAGTCGTGCATTGCAGCGCAGCCCCCCGTGAGGCTGCACCTCATTGCACAACATAGAGGAAGCAGGAGAGCACCATATCTGTTTCTTCACCCTGGTCACGGGCACCACTAATTATTAAATGGTGTCTTTTTTATGTATAAAGATTGTATATTGTGTTAGTGAATGTATTAATTGCAAATAATTTTATTGTACTGTCATATAATTTGAACTTCCCTGTTCTTTATATGATTTTTATCAAGTATATTAAAAACATGTTTACTTTTAATTAATGATTTTTCTATTATTTTTAAATTGTCTGCCTTTTCCTATTACCACTGGGCCCACACAATTTGTCGTCTACTATTGAGACTGCCTTGGAATTTTTTACATACACTTTACTTACCTTGCCCTAGGAGTTTCAAATAACCACCACCCAGGGGTCCTTGTTTTTCTCATGTTGTTTACCCACGGCTTGTCTGTGTAGGGCTGTTCCTTCTTTGGTATCAACACATATTTATATCAAAGATTGTTAGTACTCATGTTTATTGGCTCCTTGACTGCAACTCATTAATTTTCCTGCAGTACATTCATCAGTCCTAGAATTATCATGGCTCAACTACAAACATTTGGTTTCTCCGATGAGGAATTCGCTTTACTGGTAGGAACCAACACCACTTCGGCCAGTAATGGCAATACAAACAGCTATAGAAATGAAGACAGCCACAAACTATTAGAACTTAAAAAGAAACTAAAACGGATGGAGGCACATGGGGAATTTATGTTGGCTTATCTTAAAATCGGCATTATCCCCATGGGCCTCAAAGTCCGAAAGATTCCCGGTCTTTTCGTTCATCACAGACCCTTTCTTGAAAAGTGGAGTCATATCGCCAATAGATGCTCGCGAGACCTCATGATCCTAATTGTCGGTACTGCCAAAGAACTGGCAGCGGCAATTAGGACGGAGATTGAAGAACTTGAAACGAAACTTAGAGCTTCAGGGAACATAGATGAGGCCATTAAGAAAATAGAAGAAGCTAATAAAGAATTAGAATCCTTTAGTGCCTATCTGGATAAATGCAAAAATGATAAACTGACCAAAGATAAACGCTATTACACATTAGAAGGTACATACCCCTATTTAAAACAGGATTTCTATAAACAAAACCATTACGTAGATGAGACTAGATCCACCCCACAACGAGTCAATAATTTTACGGATACATCTGACCATGAAAATGAAGGCACTAATGCGTTCTATGATACAGAGGCCAATTACAATCAATACAATGGCCCCCTTTCAAAGCCTTTTTTATCCAACAGGGGCCTTCGCCGAGGACGCCCCAGAGTCCATTTCCAGAGTCACAACAGGGGAAATTTTCAGCAATCACATCACCAACAACAACCCCAACACCAACAACATCAACAACAGGAACCCCATTTTATTCGCGAAACACGCAATTGCCAATATTGGGGCCAGGGGATGTGATCCCCATATTTAACCTTTCATCTAATACAATTGACCCCCAGGCAGAATCCTTACTATCGAAGGGCCTTTCATATGTTCCACATGCCCATGTGAACATTTTTGAATTACAAACAGATGTCATTTCCTTTTTTAGACGGATTAGACTTAATAAATACTTTGCATCAATGGAAAATTCGAATGAGACCCAAAGTGAGGCTAGACGACGATCACTGCCGCCTACCTTCTATCCCACTTTAGACCAGCTTGGCCCAGAGATAGCGGCTTTTGAACTTGTTGTTAACAGATGTCACTACATATTCGAAAATTAATGTGAATCCCTTAGGTAAGGTATCCAATAAAATCTTGACTCTTACTAATAAGGCTCTGTTATCTGGAGATATTGATCACAAAGAGTATGACTTTTTGAATTTTCATCAAGGGAAAACAGCATGCATTTATGGCATGCCTAAAATTCATAAAAGCCTCTCTGACCCCCAGTATAGGCCTATTGTATCGACCATCGGAACAAATACCGAACCTTTGTCCAAGTTTATAGATTTTATTCTGCGCCCACATATACCAAAAATTAAATCCTTTATCAAAGACACGGGCGATATGATAAACAAAGTTGAAAATCTAGCCTTTAATCCTAGAACAGATATTATGGTAACAATGGACGTCGAGGCACTTTACAGTAATATACCTCAAATAGAAGCGCTTCTGGCTACCAGTTGGTTCATTGATCTGTTCAATATAGAGTGTCCGAAAGCATTTTAACTGGAGCTTCTACATGTTGTTCTAACGGAGAACATCTTCGAGTTTGGTGACACCCTTTACCGTCAGATAAAGGGTGTCAGCATGGGGGCCTCTGTGGCACCTTCGATTGCCAATATTTATATGGCAGCTTTTGAAACAAAATTCATCCACAATGAGGTGGCCCCATTTTATGAATCAGTTTCCCATTGGTCCAGATATATAGACGCTATCTTTTTTATCTGGACCAATGGGAAAGATACCTTATTTGAGTTTCTCCAATGGATCAACCTGACCGATGTCAATTTAAAATTTACGGCCCACCACAATGAACAACAAGTAGAGTTTCTTGACTTAACCATTAAACATCAGAACAACAAATTGATTGTTGATCTTTTTGTGAAGCCTACTGCGAAGAACACCCTCCTTCACTTCCATCCTCGCTGCCAACGTGAAAGCATCCCTTTCTCCCAATTCCTACGGATTAGGAGAAACTGTACCAATTTAGATGACTATGACGCGTAAGCTAGCATTATGCGTCAAATATTCTTGAACAGAGGATATCCCCATAGACTAGAGAGGGACTCATTCAAGCGAGCAAGATTTTATGATCGTGACTCACTCCTTAGGAAAAAACCTTTAAAAGAAAACACCTAACTCGTTTGTGTTACCAAACATTCCACCTTAGATAACACAGTGAAGCACATTGTGAATACTAACTGGCACATTCTCAATTCCAACCCTACATCACAAGTCAAGTTAGACAAACCATTGTTTGCTCATAAACGAAATAAAAACTTAAAGGATTTAATTGTGCATTCACGATTTATTGTCAACCATCCTAGGTCTGAATTTGTCCAAAGGACCATTGACAACAACTTCCCTGTCAAAGGTACAGTGAGATGCTCAACCTGTAAGTCATGTTCGAACATCATGGGAGGTGAGTCGTTTGAGCACAATGGTTGTCGTGTAGACGCAAGAGACATGTGAAATTGTAAGACCGCAAATTGTATCTATTTTATTTTATGCCCTTGTCATCTAAGGTATGTTAGGGAAACATCCAGACCTGTTCAAGTAAGACTCACAGAGCATCGCTCTGCTATTCGTACCAACAAAATTGCGGCCCCGTTGGTGAAACATTTTCTTGAAAAACAACATGCACCAGATGAATTTAAATGGCGCATTATTGAAAATATCAGACTTCCTGAAAGCAAAGGTGGAAACAAAATTCGTAAAAAACAAGAGGTTTTTTGGATTTTTTCTCTTGGGACATTTAAGAAAGGTCTCAATTCAGAAATCTCTTGGGAAAATGCAATCAACTAAGATCTGGCCCCTTAGCCCTTCGGGCTTATGTCTATCAGCTCTTTATTTCCTTTCACTCACTTTCCTGTAATTGTATAGGATTCTTGCCCTCATTACTATCATGCGTCTGCTCATCCAACGCTCCATTTATAAGGCCACCACTAAGTTAGCGTAAGTATTTGGTTTTGTCCCTTTTCCTTGCGTTTCTTTCCAGGTGTTCCGTTTCCTGTACCCTATAAAGAGCAAGGATGACATCTCTCCTTTGTGACATATGCTCTGTATATTTTAGCAATCCTACACATGATTACTTTTAAAGAAGAGATTATCATCTAAGGAATATTATATTCTTTGCATCATTGCCACTTTTCATTTTGCTGCTCTTTATACGGGCCGATTTGAGCAACATGACCATTTAGCAACGTGTATCTCCTTCTAAACGGCAGCCATGCTGGTTGTAGTAATTGGTAGAAAACACAGTCCGTTTCTGACACATTGTAGCAATTCTCTTTGTATCCCATTCCATGTATTTAATATCGACGCTAGGGCCCTGGTTTACACTAAGGCTCTGGGTTCTTTTCTTTTTGAGACAACTTATTCGTTGTCTACATCGTGTAACTGTTTGTTTATTTTTGTCAGCTTTGAAGTTGATTCGTTCGCTGTATAGGGTTCTATTAGTCTGTTCTTTACCTCGATGACTCTTTCCTACACTTTTTGCATACCCCGCCTATTGAGCAGCCCATATATATGGCGTGGTCTGCCGCGTCCCTTTGATTCTTTTTCGACCGACGGCACGCCACATCCCGGTATCGCCGCACGCTGTATCCTGAACTTTGCGTGCTATCTTGATCAGGTAACACTTCCACGGACTTGTATCTTCAGGCTATAGATTAAGACTTCACATTTTAGTTACTTATCTAATTGAAATCTCGTGTATTTTATGCAGTTCAATAGCGGTTACCTGCAACTGAGGACTATCCCTTCCGGTTCACCAAATTGAGATCCTTGCACATTTCGGCCATGTTAACTCGAAGACCTTTCACTATTGGAGATTGTTTAGTTAAGCATAATTCTGAGCTCTCTAGTAACTTAATATGTGACCTACGCTGGCTATTACCATTGATGATTAATAATTATCATCACGCGCTGCATATGTCTGATTCGAGCGCTTCTTTATTTACAAGCGCCGTACTTTCTTAATCCGTGCGCTTCTTTATTTACAGCCATTATCCTGCGGACCATAGAAACCTCCTATTTTATAATTCAACGTTTGGTCTCCGAAAATTACCGACCACGTTTATTGACCTTCTGGCTCAGGTAGCTGTTCACTTTTACATTCTCGATTAATACTGATAGCCTACAAGCAGTTAGTGCAGATATTGACCACTGGGTATGACTCTTATTTACTCTTTAGATCCTGTATAGCACCATATCTTGCTGTTTTCAACTGGATTTACAGGGTATCAACACGAAGAATTATACCCCGTGATATATCACAAAAGGTAAATAGTCCTTTATTAGTCTCTTATTAGCTGCCATAGGATCATAAGTAAATATGCTTCAGCTATAAAACTGGATCCGCCAACATTTATCAATTATAGATATGATTATATATTTTGCAGGTCTCTATCAGGTCACAACTAAGAAACCCTTGACAACTATTTGTTTTTATTCTGTGCTACTTCAATCAAGAACATTGTGCACCTACTTTAACAGGTACAACAGTTTTGCCCATAACATAGCATATCCAGTTCTGCCTATATACTAACGTGATCTGATTTATCAGTATATAGACACAATATATTGGTTTAAATATGTTTTCAAAACAGAATGTGTCTTTTTATCTTTTATTAAGTGACAGTATTCAACATGTCTTTGTGTCGGTGCGGCAGCTTCTGTGTTCATGTGACTCATTTTTTTCATCGTGTTAACAATTCTGATATGTATGGAATCTTCTGTATTCATATGATGCGTCACATTAATTTGTACTCACTTCTGACGTAGAGATTATTCATTCTCTAGGTACATTGTGTTCTTGTCACCTACTAGAAGATATCAGTTTGTTGCTTATCCCTGTTTTCAGTAGTAAGTTTATACTATTTTCTCTCATAACAATAAACTATGTTATTATCTGACCAATGCAGTCGTTATAACTAATCTCTATATACATAGATATGTCCTTAAAAATCAGTTTTTGTAAACAGAACCATTGAGTACTATACAATCTCTTGTCTTGAAAAATGTTGGTCATTCAACTCGTTAGACACAAAATATGAATGTTGGGTCTTTTGGTTCTAGGTCACAGGCATTGTGTTATAACATTGTATTGTTTTTATAAATTGCATTTATAATGTATTTAATTTGCTAACATAGGCCACTATAGTATTGTGTTTTTATAATTTGCTCTTTATATGTAATTACAGATTATAAACTTGTGGCTCCTGAAGAAGGCGTTTTCGCCGAAACGCGCTTCGAGTACTGTTTCTTCACCCTGGTCAGGGGCACCACTAATTATTAAATGGTGTCTTTTTTATGTATAAAGATTGTATATTGTGTTAGTGTATGTATTAATTGCAAATAATTTTATTGTACTGTCATATAATTTGAACTTCCCTGTTCTTTATATGATTTTTATCAAGTATATTAAAAACATGTTTACTTTTAAATAATGATTTTTCTATTATTTTCAAATTGTCTGCCTTTTCCTATTACCACTGGGCCCACCCAATTTGTCGTCTACTATTGAGACTGCCTAGGAATTTTTGACATACACTTTACTTACCTTGCCCTAGGAGTTTCAAATAACCACTACCCAGGGGGTCCTTGTTTTTCTCATGTTTTTCACATTGCAGTACAATACATTCTGCTTTTTATCACATTTGACCAACAAGCATTGCTTTGAAAACACCTCCCAAAAATGCAGGAGAACATTTTGGATTCAAATCTATGTCTAAGGGGCAGATTTCCCAAAAAGTCGCGCATTGCAGCGCAGCCCCCCGTGAGGCTGCGCCTCATTGCACAACATAGAGGAAGTAGGAGAGCACCATATCTTCAGAGATATGGCTCTCTCCTCCCCTTTCCCGTGCGCTGGCGTTGATTTCAGCTGCTGTGCGCCATGCACACACCTTAGCACCGCAGCGCGAGGGTTTGTGTATGAGTGTAGCATAGGTTTTGTACGTGAAGGATACCCTTCCTGTACGAAACACTATGGCGGCACGATGCAAAGCTTTTCCCACAGTGCATACATGCAGCAGAGTGCAGCACGCATGAAAAGACGGAAAAGCACAGAGAAATGAAAGCATTTCTCCTGCTAGCGCCACGTTTGAAGGGGCATTACATTTTGGCGCAAAACCACGTTTACAAATCTTTGTAAATATGGTTTTGTGTCAAAAGGCATGGGAACGCCCTTGTACCACCCATGTCACGCTCCCTCTGTGCAAAGTAACACAAAGCAGTGCTTGGTGCTGCTTTGCGCTGCTTTGCACTACTTACAGGGTACTTTCCAGCACAAAACCAATTTTGCACTGGAAAGAAAATAGCAAAATCCGAATTTGCCCTGGTTAGTGCAAAAGTTTTGAAAATCTGCCCCTATGTATTTTGAGACCAAGACCGTGTTAGAGGTTTCTCTAGCATTGCCTGCATGATGTGTTAAGCTCAGAAGTTAGACTTCATCCGCTGTTAAGGGAATTGAAATGTTTACCAGCGACCTGACTCCTACTGTATCAAAAGGTTTAGGGACTAGGGGCCACATGTATAATCGAAATTCGCATTCGCAAAGGCCGAAATTAGCAGAATTTCGGCCTTTGCGAATGGGAATTCGCAAAATGATATGTATGAAGGAAAATCCATTGCAAAATAAGGAATCGCAAAATTTGCGATTTCTTATATTGCGATTGCATTTAAGGAATAGCAAATTTTGCGATTCCTTAAATGCAATGTGAGAAGGCAAAAAAAATTGCTAAATGGCCTTAAGGAATCGCAAATTACCACCAACTTCAAGTTGGTGGTAAGTTGCGAATTCCTTGAAAAATGCAAATTTTTGCATTTTTCAAAGTGCCATGTGACGCACATACATGCCCTCAGGGCATGTATGTGAACCACATGCGCAGCTATGCTTATTTCAGGGGTGCAACAGGGTGTCCTTTGGACACCCCTGCACCTTTGAAATTATTCTCAATTTGCGATGAGCAAATTGAGAATTCGCAAATGGAGAAACAATTCCCATTCCTTCCTATGGGCCTCCTGGCCCATAGAAATGAATGGGAAAGTATTCCTTAATTGCAATTTTGCAATTTGCGAATTCGCAATTAAGGAATATCAAGAAATCGCAAAAAAAAATTGTTTTTCTTGATACATACCATTTTGCGATTCTGAAATAGCGATTTCTTAAAAATCGCTATTACAGAATCTCAAATTGGTTCCTTGATACATATGGCCCTGTATCACATAAACAGTATTGAGTCTGCAGTGTTTTAATTTGTTCAGCGGTGTTAGTCATATAACATAAATGGATTTGTGGTTTTGATATTTAACGACAGTACAAGCTGTTGACTGACTTCTAATTTCTTGTGTAAAATGATATATATTGAAATATCAATAGCAACAGAGCAATATAAATGTATTTGATGCAATATGGTGCTAGTATCAATCAGCATTTGATATCAATGAAGCGCATTTTATTGCTGAAGAATTAAAACACAACGCAGCAGTTTTTACCATCGACAAAATCAAACACCTCCAGCACAAAACTGTTTACAGGATACCCCCCTTACGTCCATCAAATTCAAATCCCACTAACAAAAAATTGTTTTGTGCTAAGAACCAGAGAAGCTGACATCCAAATATCATCTAACGGCAGACCCAGGAGACTCGTGCCACTGCGAAATGTAACAGAGGGGGCATTAAGAATTCATATAATTTTAGCTGCAGAAGTGAGACGACCTCCCACAGCTCTGTACTATTTAAAAAATTGTACCCATACAGATCTCATTGTGCAATCATTTGAAAAACACTTTAATATCAGTGATAAGTGGGGTTAGAGTCAATCCACGCCATGGTCTGATGTGTAAGTGGTTAGTCAAGCACAGTAGGAAGTTCCAAAATCTGGTTTGATTTGTTACGAAGTCAGCTCTTAGGAGTAAATGCAAGGCGTATTTTATGTGTAGAGAAGCATTGGACACCAGTCTTACATTCACCCTCTTCCTTCATATGGATAGAGTGCAAATAAAAACAGTAAGTCATAATAATTTACTAAGGAGTTTTGTAAGGTACTGCTTGTAGCCATCAGTTGAAGGCTGCTTCAGACGCCGCAGAAAAAGTAAAACAATATTAGGGAGAGTTAAATCCCACTCCGCAAAGCAGGGACCTCAATTTCATGTTCCTCACTAAACACTCTAGTGCTCATGAAGTTTGCATTGGACCTCCATCTTGGACTCGATTAATTTCAGAACCCTGAACCAGAAATGTCTTCCCACCATGTACCAGTTATTTGGAGGCTAATTTTGTGATTGATCCACAGCCAGGAATCACTGGAGTTCTCTCCCCCAAAGTATTAGGCGCACTCTGGTACTTTGATTCAGAAGTCTAGGCAATCTTTTTTTTTAGCTCCTTTTTTAGACGTGAGTGAAATATGGGCAGTGCTTCGCAGAGGTCTACCTAAACCGAGGGGCAGTCTAACAGTAGCTGGTCTGTTACTGTTCCTGCAAAAAATTCAGCCTTGGATCTGTTCTTGCAGAGGAAACTCTCCTTCATCCAGAAACACAAGCACTCAAGTACATTGGGATGTACTCCTAGTTCAATGACCATTGTTTAGTTTGCACTGAAAGTTTAAATTGTCAGAATACATCTGGAGGTTCAATTTACGTCGATCTAAAAGCTCAGATAAATGGTGCATAAAACATCGAAAAATAAACAGGATAGTGGAGCCCTGAGAAGCTCCACATGATACAGTGCAGGAGGATGAATCTAAAGCTTTTACTATGAAATTTTGTCTGTGGTTGTAAAGGAAGGACTTGATCCACTCTAAGATGGCTCCAGACAAACCATCTCCTCCTTACACCAATGAATATTGTGGTCCACCAAATATTAAATGGCTGACAGGTCGGAGACAATGTTAAATGAGTTTTTGTTTTCATTTGAGGTGCGTATGATGTGTCTTCTCATGAAGGCCAGAGGTGACCCATTGACCCAGATGGCTAGGAATCCAACTGATGACTGAATGTTGCTCTATTCTGTGAATTTTTATGAAGTTGTCCCATTGCTGTCTTTTGCAGCACCTTGCTGAGGCAGAGGAAGGTATAGATTGGATGGCATTTAACTAATTCCATTGTGCCCACTGCTGCTTTCTTTGATAGAGTCGTTATCATACAGGGATTGAAGGATTTAAGAACTATTCCCTTTAGTAGTTTCTAAACAGGGGACACTCTTTTCTAAACCTGCAACTGAAAATAGTGTTGTAAGAAGGATGGATGCTTTTGTTTGTGAGTTTGTGAGTTTGGAAGAATACTTCTTCCCAAGGGGTCGATTCCGATGTCGGTCGGAAGGGCTCCAAATTGGATTCGGCTTTGTTGAAACCGATCCGGAGCCCTTATTTCCGACCGACTCGTTCTCAGTTCCAAACGACCAAGTAGGATGCCTTGAAACCATTAGGGCTGATCAAATCAGTCCGGGAAGGCATTGAGAGAGGTTGTGCCTGTCCGGAGACGATTCATACAGCTCTATGGACTTATTTTTTGAACGAGTGAGTACGATGTCCGATTTGGACAGCTTTTCTGATTCGGTTTGCCCAGAATGAAAAGACTGCCATAACGATCTTTGGGGGGCTGTAGCAGGCCTCCTTCACCCTGGGCCCTATGATTCGGGCCACGGGGTTTTCCAAGGGACCGCCCTTCCCAGCCATGCACAATGTGGCAGGCACCATGGGATGCCCGCCACAGGGTGCAAGGTTTTCCCCAACCACCCCTTTCTTCAACAATGGGAGTCTGTGTTCTCATCTGGAACACAGGCTCCCATTGAAGTCAAAGGAAGTCTAACCGAATCATATCCGATGTATACGGATGCGTCATACTTGCTTGTTTGGACTCCCCCGATCCGAGTCGCACAGAAAGCTTTCCGTAACCAATTAGGTTGGCATGCTTTCTGAATGAGATTGGAATCGGCCCAATGTTATTAGACTGAAGCAGAGAAAAGTAGACTGATGGAGGGATGGGTGAGGGTGGCTTAGTTACCAGTCATAAGTTCCAGATTTCCATGATTTTGGACTCGACAAAACAGCAGAGAGATCTCTGAGTACTGTGATTACACTCCAGTGGTGTCTTGTTGTGGTATTTAGGTTATGTGCTTGTAAATCTGGAATATTTCTCTTGATTGATGTTTGTCCCCCCCAATACATTTGGCAGGTAGGCCTCTTAGTCCTTTTGATCACTCAGTAGTAGCCACTCAGGTTTCTCTTGTGGAGATTTTGTCAATGTCTGTCATTGATTTGCACCACTTTCATTCAAGGTTGCAGCTGGATCATTTCATCTCACCCACATCTAAGAAATAACGAGAATGGAAAGGGGCGACCACTCGGTCCCCCCGAACGTATGGCAGAGTGCCTCGATCCCCCCGGGAAGCCATTTTGGGCGGGAGGCGCGTCTCGGCTGGTATGCCCGAAGCGGCGTAGCCGGGGCGCGCTTTTTCCCGCCCTAGAGTGGGCTGGCCTAGACACTGACGCGGCCGGCCACGCCCTCGGGGCAGGCAGGGGCGGGTTTACGCCCGCCCTGAAGATGGATAAAAAGGGACGCAAGACCAGAAGACATCCTCTTGTTCCTGTGCTCTGAAGCTGCACCTCCTCGCTGTACGTGAGCTCGAGACGGAACGAAGAGCCAATTTTGAGCGTTTTAATCGTTCTTGTTTTTTTTACAGTTACTTTGTTGGAGAATGCCGAAGAAGGTTGGAAAGCGCATGAATACCGACCAGATGCTGCGTGTTCTCATGAAGTAGATGTCCGAGCTAAAGAAGCGGGTGGACAAGAATGAGGAAAAGGGTCCAAAACGTCCTTTGGCGGGAGCAGCCCCGGGAGGGAAAAACAAGAGGCCCAGGAGGGGGGCAGCGGGTGAAGACATCCCGGGTCCCAGTGCCCCGCTCGAGGCTCCAACTCCCGTGCCGGAGGGGGGGAATCCGATTCCCGTTGTGGTCACCCCCGTGTCCGAGGATGATATGCCGCCCGAGCTGGCAGCACAATTGGCGGCGTGGTTGGGTAAAGGTGACGAGGGCGCCACGGCTGTCGATGCGCAGGCGCTGATAAAGCAATTACGGGAGAAACGGGAAGCAGCCAAGGTGCCCGTGCCGGCTGCGGTAGGGGACAAGACACCAGGGACGATTGCGACCACAGAGGCAGCGTCAGGTGCAGGTAAGCGGCCATTGCCGATCGCGAGGGATGAGTCAACACCCTCTCGGAGAGAAAAGTTGGGGCAACATGTTCCTTTGGCAATTAAGGAAAAGATTTGGGCGGGGGAGTATGTGAACATTTTTTCATTGCTTGTTGATCATTATGAGGTAGAGCATGTAAAGAGTCAGAAGGATCTCATGCATCCGAGTGTTTGGCGCGCAAAAATGGCCGCCTTTAAAGTGAATGAGAATATCGGCAATTGGGGCAATGCTTGGGGAATCTTTACATCAATCTTGGGGGAACGTAGACCTGAGTTGCTTTCCGAGTTCCCAATCTACCAATCCCGAATCATGGGGTACTCGACATCGCACCAGGGTAATCATTGGTTCTGTTACGACAATCTGTTCAGAAAAGAAAAGGAGCATAATAAAAGTTTAACCTGGGATTGTTATGATGCCTTGACTTGGGATAAGATGAAGGAGTCAGGAATGTTGAAAATGCCGTTGGTGGGAAGTAATGTTGGCGAATCCTCCCGGCAATATGCGGGGACGCCCTTTCGATCAGGTACGGGTGCTGACGATCACTCGAAACCTACCGGCAATACCGGAAAAAGGGGTTTCTGCTTTAATTACAACAGAGGTAGGTGTACTAGACCCCAGGGATCGTGTAAATTCAAACATGAATGTAGTAGTTGTGGGTCGTCCCATCCTGAGTCCTCGTGGAGAGCCAGAACGGGTGATAACGGGGGGAGAGGAGGTGCCAAACAGGTCTAATATAGTCCGAGGGGCGCCTTTACCCACTCCGATTGATACCCTGGCGATGATTCCTTGGCTCAGTGACTACCCGGATCGTACTTCTGCTGGGGTGCTGCGGAACGGTTTTTCGTATGGTTTCCGCATCCCGGTAGGGGACTTTCAAGGTGTGGATAAGTGTAAAAATCAACTTTCCGTCCTGCAACATACGACCGTAGTACAGGATAAGATCCGGAAAGAGGTGACTCGAGGTCGGGTCGCCGGCCCGTTTAGGATACCCCCGGTCCAGAATTTTGTTTGTTCCCCCTTAGGGGTAGTCCCCAAGAAAGACCCCGGTGAGTTCCGACTGATTCATAATTTATCAGCTCCACGAGGTCTTTCCGTAAATGATGCAATCGATCCAGAATTGTGTTCGGTGCGGTACGCATCCTTCGATGAGGCCGTAGCCATTTTGAATCGCCTGGGGCCCGGGGTGCTGATGGCGAAGTCAGATATCGAGTCAGCGTTCCGATTGCTCCCGGTACACCCAGACGACCAGCGTCTCCTAGGATTCATGTTTCAGGGTTGTTATTACATGGATAGGTGTATGCCAATGGGTTGCTCTATATCCTGTGCTTATTTCGAGAAATTCAGTAGTTTTCTACAATGGGTCTTCACAAAGCAAACAGGTTTCCGAGATGTAATGCACTACCTTGATGATTTTCTGTTTCTTGGGGCAGCCGGGGGTCTTGAATGTGGCCGGGCCTTGGCCGAATTTTGTGTGTTAATGAAACAGTTTGGTGTGCCATTGGCGCCGGGTAAAACAGTGGGTCCTACGACTTGCCTCGAGTTTCTGGGGATCGAGTTGGACTCCATTGAGGGGTGTTTCCGTTTGCCAGCTGAGAAAGTGTTGAAGTTCAGGGCTGCGCTGCAAATGTGTATAAATGCATCTAAAGTTACGCTGCAACAATTACAGCAGGTGGTGGGACAGTTGAATTTTGCCTTGAGGGTAATACCAATGGCCCGCCCCTTTTCCCGTTCAATTGCCCAAGCGATGGTCGGCCTTAAAGAGGGCCATCATCGCACGAGACTATCGGCCGAGATCCGCCAGGACATGCGTATTTGGTTAGCATTTTTGGCGGATTTCAATGGTAGAATCGTCTGGAATGAACCAGCCGTGTCTTCTGAAGAGCTGGGGCTATGGACAGATTCGGCAGGAAGCATAGGTTTTGGCGCCATTTTCGGCACGAAATGGTCAGCACAAAGATGGCCGACATGGTGGCATGAGAATGGTCTGACGAGTAATATTGCTTTCCTGGAACTGTTTCCCATCTTGGTGGCCTTGAGAACATGGCCCGATGGGTTCAAAGATCACTCTGTCATATTTTGGTCTGACAATATGACCGTGGTCGAGTGCATCAATAGTCAGGCAGCACGTTGTAAACTGATTTTAAGACTGCTTAAAGAAATTGTCTTACTGTGTATGCAATTGAACGTGCTATTCAGAGCAAAGCATGTTCCAGGGGTGATGAATCAGGCGGCTGACGCACTGTCTCGTTTTCAAATGCAGGCTTTTTCGGGTTTCCTCCCCTCAGCGGACCCAGAGCCGGCACCCTTTCCCGAAGCTCTCTGGTCTCTCGGTGCCCCGAACTTCGTCACCTCGTGGGAGAGAGTCTAGCACCAAGGACGAGGAAGGCATACGAAGGGGCGTTTCGGGCCTATTTAGCCTTTTTGGGGAGTGATAGAGAGCGACTTTGGGGTCACGAGGAATGGGTAGTGAATTTCCTGATGTCCTTACGTAGGGCTGGGAAATCGGTGGCTAAGGCCCAGAGGCATCGTGCTGCCATTTCCTTTGTTGCCAGAGCACACGCTATCCAGGACCCAACAGCGTCTTTCGTTGTACAGAAAGCGCTGCGTGGGTGGCAACGCCTTGAGGGTCGCAGAGTAGATGAAAGGCGCCCTATAGGTTTGGATAGATTGTCCCAGTTGTTGGCCACACTCCCCGCCACATGTTCATCTCAGTTTGAGGCGGTGCTGTTCCGAGCCGCTTTTACGCTAGCATTTCACGGAGCAATGCGGGTAAGCGAATTGGTTGCAAGGAACAAACTGGACGTGGCGGGGGGTTTGTGCCAAGAACACGTTCAGATACGGGGAGAAACAATGACTGTCTCCTTTGTAAAGTCCAAGACTGACCAAGATGGGATGGGTGACTGCGTCATCATACGCAGGATTCCTGGGTCCTCCATATGTCCGGTAAAGTGTTTAGAGGATTACCTAGCACGAAGGGTGGCATCATGGGGGGGGACTTTGTTAAGACACGCTGACGCCACCCCACTGACGAAATTTCAGTTTCAGCGGGTGCTTGCGATGTCAATTGCCGCTGCGGGCTTGAACCCGGGCGAATTTGGGACCCATTCCTTTCGGATAGGGGCTGCTACGGAAGCTACAGCCAGGGGTCTTAATGTTGAGCAAGTGAAACGAGTGGGGCGTTGGTCCTCCAATTGTTATAAAAGATACGTGCGGTTGCACATGTTGTGAAGCTGTAATAATGTACTCACGCTTCTTGTCTTTGTTTGGTTTTCAGTTACGCAAGCCTACGAGGCGGGGCGGACTATGCAGTCGACCCTACACCGGGCCAGCGGTCAGACATCACCGGCTGTGAAAAAGGAGGTGTGGGTCGTGGGCCACTCATACGTGAGGCGTGCCGCAGACGTATTCAAAGCAGGTGACATGATTCACGTGGCTGGGGAATACGGGTACAGGATGTCCTTCTACGGAAGGGGCGGTCTCTGTATTGACCAGTTTCAAACATTTTTCAAGGGTTTGTTAGGGCGGACAAGGTCACCGCCGTCTATAGTTATAGTGCATGTTGGGGGCAATGATTTGGTCACCATCGGTAGACGACTACTCCTGGAGGCAATGCTTTCCACTGTAAGTTGGTTGGCGAGGAGAGTTCCGGGGTGCACGATTGCATGGTCCCATATGATTCCACGAAAGGTGTGGCGGGGGGCTATCTCTATTCCTGCTTTGAACCATTCTGTTAGAAAGCTTAACAATAAAGTGAGTAGGTTGTTCCGTTCCAGGACATTGCATTCGATTTCTCATAGCTGTATTAATGATGACAGTATGTATTTGGGGGATGGTGTGCATTTGTCTTGGGTGGGGAATGAGTTACTCTTAGGAGACTTCTTAGCATGGTTAAAATCGTTGAAACATGACCTTTAGGTAGGAGTTTTTGTGGGGGGTCCGGATAGCCGGTCAACTATCCGGCCTGTGGCGGTAAGGTCATGATCGGTGAGCACTAATTGGAAGATCCCTATGAGTGGGCGTCACCCAACACGGATGGGAGCGCTCGGGGGAGGTGGCCTTTGGCCCCTCAACGGGGAGGCGGTCCCTTCTAAGGATGGGTCGCCGAAAGAAGAGGAAAGGCGGTCAAGGCCCCTTCCTGTGTAGGAGGGGTTACAGCCCCCTCCTGGGGAATTTCCCGGGGCCAGTGACATCTGCGACGGCAGATGCGGTAAGTTGTGTGGGGTTGGGGGGAGGTCTACGATACCTTCTAGATACCTCACACGAGTTTTCGAACGACCTTTTACTGGCGTCGAGTTGATAAGTGCCCCCGTCAAGTCAAGGGAAATTGGTAGTAGTTGCACTTGAGTACGCCTCAGTGCTGTCGCCCCTCCCAAGTGGGGGGGGTATGTCTGGTTAGGGATCTTGACACCGGTTACGACCTTGCCGTTGGCCCTTAAACGTTAGGATGTACAATTTCAATATTTCAAGTAAATGTTTTGTAGGATGTTAGTTCGGCTAGGAGAACCTCTGTATTAGAGAATCTGTTAAGGTTAGCCAAACATCGCAATGTGGTATGAAATTGTACATTAATGTTTAAATGTTTTAATTTTTTGTTTTAATAAATACGGCCGGGAGGGTCACTCCCTCCCACTTCCAAAAACTTCAAGAACTGTTTCCGGTTTCCCTCCTTTGGGGATTGTGTTGAGAGGGGGTGGCGGGTATCTCAGCCATATGGAAAGGGGCGACCACTCGGTCCCCCCGAACGTATGGCAGAGTGCCTCGATCCCCCCGGGAAGCCATTTTGGGCGGGAGGCGCGTCTCGGCTGGTATGCCCGAAGCGGCGTAGCCGGGGCGCGCTTTTTCCCGCCCTAGAGTGGGCTGGCCTAGACACTGACGCGGCCGGCCACGCCCTCGGGGCAGGCAGGGGCGGGTTTACGCCCGCCCTGAAGATGGATAAAAAGGGACGCAAGACCAGAAGACATCCTCTTGTTCCTGTGCTCTGAAGCTGCACCTCCTCGCTGCACGTGAGCTCGAGACGGAACGAAGAGCCAATTTTGACCCACCCACCAGCCCCTGAGGACAGCCAGTTGTTTTAATAAAATTGATCATTTATTCTATTTCGTTTACAGGTTGTTTTAGTGTTATGTTTATGTTGAATGTGTAATAAAGATTGGTCTAATTTTACAAGTTTGTGATAAAGAACTTCGGATTTAAGGTCCATTTATAAACAGGCTTTTTTCGGTCATAGTGGCCAATGTAGTTTCGTTTAGTTAGCATTTGTCGTATTTATTTTGGTCGGGCGGTAAGGTCATGATCGGTGAGCACTAATTGGAAGATCCCTATGAGTGGGCGTCACCCAACACGGATGGGAGCGCTCGGGGGAGGTGGCCTTTGGCCCCTCAACGGGGAGGTGGTCCCTTCTAAGGATGGGTCGCCGAAAGAAGAGGAAAGGCGGTCAAGGCCCCTTCCTGTGTAGGAGGGGTTACAGCCCCCTCCTGGGGAATTTCCCGGGGCCAGTGACATCTGCGACGGCAGATGCGGTAAGTTGTGTGGGGTTGGGGGGAGGTCTACGATACCTTCTAGATACCTCACACGAGTTTTCGAACGACCTTTAACTGGCGTCGAGTTGATAAGTGCCCCCGTCAAGTCAAGGGAAATTGGTAGTAGTTGCACTTGAGTACGCCTCAGTGCTGTCGCCCCTCCCAAGTGGGGGGGGTATGTCTGGTTAGGGATCTTGACACCGGTTACGACCTTGCCGTTGGCCCTTAAACGTTAGGATGTACAATTTCAATATTTCAAGTAAATGTTTTGTAGGATGTTAGTTCGGCTAGGAGAACCTCTGTATTAGAGAATCTGTTAAGGTTAGCCAAACATCGCAATGTGGTATGAAATTGTACATTAATGTTTAAATGTTTTAATTTTTTGTTTTAATAAATACGGCCGGGAGGGTCACTCCCTCCCACTTCCAAAAACTTCAAGAACTGTTTCCGGTTTCCCTCCTTTGGGGATTGTGTTGAGAGGGGGTGGCGGGTATCTCAGCCATATGTAATGTGTTACCTCTAGCATCAGATATGCTCTGAACCCACATGTCTTTAAACACAAAGATATGTTTTTCTTTCATTAAATGCACTCGAGTATCTCCTGCTTCCTTTCCTTAATGGTTTATCATGAATTAAGTTTCCCAATGCACAATGCTCTTTTTTTGGTAATGCATGCATCATCTTTGTGGCGTTTGCAGGTTCCTCAAGTTTATGTAGCTAAAGATTCCAGTGGTATTAAGGTATTTTTGGTGCTATCTTTTATTTAAGGTGATTTTGTCTGTAGTACTTAAGTTCTTAAAAAGCATGTACATATATTGGAAACATTTCTGAGAAACCGAATAACTGTCTAATTATTACAAATAATGTTAGCAAACACAACATGAGGAAAGAACTGTTAAAATAGCATTAATTGTTATGTTATTTCCACTTGATATACTGCGCAAATCCTGCCTAAAACAGACAGTTCTTCAGGATTATTTTAAATTTGCAAAATCAGAACAGCAACGGAAATGATGCAAAAGGTGAGTCCAAGTAGATGGAGAGGTAAAGGAAAATGCTCTGGAGGTACAATTGTGGGGAACAGTCAGGAGTACGTTATTGCTTAATCTAAGCATTTGTGAAGGACAGTAGTACTGCAGTTTGTCTTTTTGTCTACACCAATCAGAGCCTTATGGGTGAGGCAACAGATTAAAAAGACAATGCGCTTCCTGATCGGAAGGCAGTGCAAAGTTCTCAATGTGAGTGCCGAAGGGGAGCCTGCTGGGAGATTACAGGCCGGGCATGCAGCTGTGTTTTGCACTACCTGGAGTTTGCTCAATAAGAAATCATTTGCAGCCATGAGCAAGGCATTTCCATAGTTAAGGAGGCTTAGGACTAGGGCCTGGACCAGAGTCTACCTTGTAGAGGATGGTAACAAAGGGAAAACTTACCTCAGAAGCTGCATGGTTGCAAAGCATGCCCCGCACATGGCAGTAATCTGATCCTTCAAGGGCAGGGTCTGATCTAGTTTAACACCCAGATTATTCACCACAAGCCTAAGGGAGGGCCCCCCCACAGGTTCTGAGGGCCACCTGTCAAGGGTTTTGAGGTCTTGGGCTTTCCTGAAGAGCACTACCTCTGCCTTGTTGCTATTAAGTTGAAGGCAGTTTGCCATCATCCATGCTGTGATCCTTTGCATACAGTTCATGAATTGGGGCTTTACCCCTCAGAATCCTAGTCAAAAGAGATGATCAACTGGGTGCCATCATTATATGATATCACATAAAAGCAGCAAGATTTAACAGTCTGAGCAAGGGGCGATAAGTAGATGATAAAAAACATCGAGCTCAAAGATGAGCCCTGAGGCACCTCTTTGGTTATCTAGATGGAGCGGGATTTGAACAACCCCAGCATGATCATTTGAGTGCGGCAGACTAAGAAGTCTGAAAGCCATTGCAAAACATTGCCCCAGACACCGATCACACGCAGTCTGCACAGTAGTATGTCATGAGAAACGGTGTTGAGGGCCGCTGACTGTTCTAACAGCACTAGCATGGCAGGGGAGCCTGAATCGAAAGTCAGCCAGATGATAACAGTAACTGCCACCAGTGCTGTCCCAAGACTGTGGCCTGATTGAGAAGGGTCTAGAATTTTAAAATCCTCCAGGAATGTCATAAGCTGTCTGTTGACCAAGCTTGCCAAATTGTTCCCAACAATGGGAGAACCGTGGTGAGATGATTATTAGGCATACTCTTTGTTATGTGTTTGCTTTTTTTAAACTTTGAGAGACCAGAGCGGTCTTACAGGAGAGTGGTACTTTGGCAGTATCTAGGGATAACTTAAACAGTGAGAGGATAGTAGGTGTAGCTAGAGATGCAAGATTAGGGGTGGCCTTAGTGGACAGACATCTGCACGTGAACTAGATTTAGCTCTAGCCAAAAGCCCTATTATTTGATCTAATGTACAAGGTTCAAACCTGTCTAGGAGAGGGGAGGGGCCAGATGGGAGTGCAAACTGAGCAGTTAGGTTGGTCTGACTCAAGCTAATGGGTAATTTCTGGTAGATGACTTGAATGTTTTCTTAAAAAAAAGTCAGCCAAGGAATCACATAGTTGTTGTGAGGCAGGAATCATCATGGCACAACAGTGTGGCTTGATGAAATCATTGAGCAGATTGTTTGTTCTCTGTAGACGAGTTGCCTGCATTCTCAATTTTACTAGAGATATAGCATATCCTCGTTCTTCTACTGTGTATGGGTTAACTCGCCAGTTCAGCTTTATGGGTTGCTATATCTTCCTGTATTTTAGAATGCTGCCATTTTTTTTCAGTCTTTTACAGGTCCCTTTCATCAAACTAAGATCCCTAGACAACCAAAGGACCTGAAGTCTGAAAGAGGTGGGTCTGGCTTGTTTAAACGGTGCAGTTTTCTCAAATGCGACAGTGAGAGAGTGGTGATAGTTGGTGAGTACAGTGTTAACATCTGTTAATATCTGAGCACTGGGTGACATCCCCCAGAGGGAAGGATTTAGAAAACAGTTCAGGTTAGATGGTGTTCCAGGCTTGGTGGCTGTTTTTTTACTGTTTTAGCCGACAGGCCCGTCACATCAGCCCTGGCAATCTGCCACTTGAATAAGTGCTGGTCTGTCCAGGTCAAGGGTAATGGACATTCACATCGGAAGAGTGATGAATAGGTAAAAATAAAATCCAAGGTATGACCCACCTTGTGCATTGGACCAACTACAATGTGGCAGAGGCCAAGCATCTCCATATCCGAGAGGAGTTGGGCAACCTCGGACTTCACAGTCTCTTTCCCATGAAAGTTAAAGTTTTCAAATAAGAGTACGTTTTGGAAGACACTGTGAAAGGGGCAATGTGCTCAGCTATGAGTGCTTAAAATCTTTTTTAACGCTTGTAGGGCGACAGATAAATGTGCTGTTCCAGTGAGCTCTGGCTTGCTCCTCTAATTTAAAGAGGAACATTTCCACCCAGTGCACTTGCAGGGAATTGATATGTTCAACCTTTGCAGTGTCTCAGAACACTATGGCTACTCCGCCTCCCATACTAGCTGATAGTTCTCCGGCGGTACGAAATGGATAAATCTGAGGCAACAAGCCATGTTTCTGTGATGAAACAGATGTCTGGGACCAATGAGAATAAAAGATCCCAGATTTCGGTGGCATGTTTTGGCAATGACCGAATGTTTTCATAAAAGCCTCGAAGAGGTAGGATGGGGCAGGGCTGGGCTTTTGCCGTATCTTCTGTAGGCAGGGCACTTCGAGCTGATTGATGCAACCCGATGTGGGGCTGGAATCTGTCATTCTGTACAAAAAAACAGGCAAGAACAAGCTTTTTATGGCTTAGGTTATAGGCAAAGGGGATGGGCATGAAAACCTGCAAGCTATGCATGCCGCTGGGCCTTCCAGGCTCTGATGGAATAACTGACCACATGAAGAACCAGAATGGCCTAGATGGGCATGGTGGTTGCCAGTTTCAGCTAGGGCGGCAGTAGTATAGCTTATTCTACTTGGAAAAATAGTATTTCTGACCTCAGAGGCAGCGGTCCCGGCTCCTAGCGACGTTTGGGCGCGGACAGTCTCAGGCAGCCTTCCATTTGTTGGCATGCCTTTGGTGCGACAGAGGCACACCTGCTATGCTTTTGTGCACTGTCATGAGCCGGATATAGGTGTGAAGGGAGGGAGCAAGTGTTAGAATGCTAACCTCCAAGATGGCGAGACAAGAGAGGAGCAACCAGGAATTGGGGCAGCATCATCTATCTAAGTGCGTTAACTAGCACTTTCTGCTCAAACAGTTGAGGCTGTGGCAGACAAATGGGCAGAACAACTAATGTGGCGTAAAACATGGTAATAAGGACCCCCGCCAAACTTAGGGGGTCATTAGGACTCAAGTCCGTCCGCGACCCCTGAGGAGGAGGGAACGTCCGCAGGGGCTGCGTCGTTCCCTCCGAGTATATTAGGATGTGACCACCAGGGTGGCAGTCACATCCTCTATCTTTAACTTTGCAGCGGGTGCAGCTTCAAGCTGCACCCGCTGCAAGGTTAAAAATGCATGCATCGCATTTGCATGCACAAAGCAGCAGGCACTGCGCAGTGCCTGCCGCTTTGTGCATGCTAATGCAGGGGGGTACCATAGGTACCCCCATGTGCACCCCCACTTCACCCAGGGGGCCCGCAACGGGCCCCCGAAGTGAAAGTCTGTATGCTTTTCCACGGCGGAAAAGCCGCTGTGGAAAAGCTTGTATTCACCACCATCCTAATATGGCTGGCGGTGTCTGATAGACACCGCCAGCCATGTTAGAGCTTTTCCGCCGCGGTCGGAAGGCGACCGCGGCGGAAAAGCTGCGGACGGAATTCCAGACCCACTAGCCATCCTAATTCGGCGGTGGGTCTGTTGAGGCTCCGCAACGGTTTTTCCTCATCCTCCGGGCCGGCGGTGGCTTCCGCCGGCCCGGAGGATGAGGAAAAACCGCTATCATAATCGGCCCCAAAGTCCTGTAAAACGGATCAGGAATTTAAATATATGGCTGTGACTGGTGTCGCATCCGCACTGTCAAGGGCCTGATATCGATGTGGAGGGAGGTAGCACTAAAACGTTAACCCCCAAGATGGTGGACCAAGAAAGTAACAACCAGAAACTGGGGCAGCAGCATCTATCTAAGTGTGTGAACTAGCCCTTTCCGCTAAAACAACCGTGGTTACGGCACACCGAAGTATGGCGCAAAACAAGGTCCCCCTACTCCAAACACAGTCCTGTAAAACAGATAAGTTCAGCAATTAATTAAGGTGATAATAAATACGAACATCATTGTTTTTCAAAGAAAAGGTAGTCGTGAACTATTAGCACATAATCAATATGACACATAGTTGTAACTTTAAAGTGAAATAAAAATGAGAGCGGGGTAGAGAGGGTCAAAAACATAAGTGGGAAAAATAATTGTATTGTGAGTGGAACATAATTTAATTTTAAATATCGGCGATGCAAGGTGCTGGGGTCTCCCTCCTCCAAAAAACATGGGGTTTAAGGAAGGAAGAGGAGGAGGAAAGGAGAAGAAACTTGGAAGGCAAAAACATAACAGGCAGAGGGAAATGCGGTTCAATAGGCAGCTTAGGAAAAAGTATTTTATATGAAAATGGAAATATCATTTAATGACATGACCTAGCAAGGGAAAGGAGTGAAAAATCATCTATTCAAACCATGTTTGAGAAACAACAGAGATAATCAATTTTCAAGGTGAAGGAAATGTACATCTTTTAAAAAACATACAAAAGACAATTATAATAACACATTCTATAAATTGATGACTATCAAATGGTAAAAGTATTTTTTCCTATAAATGTGTTTTCTATAAACTCACGCACAGTTTTTGCCTCTGATCTGATATTGTGAATATCTGAATTTATTTGTTTTACTTACCTGCTTTTCAAACGTTTATACCAAGCCTCAAGGGCATAGGAACACTGTACAGAAAGAGCATTTATAAATTATGAAACATTATCTTGTTGCAAGGAAGCAAGACAATAATTATATCTTTGTACAATGGGAAACAATTTACAAGCAAGAGTCCACTACATTACTAATGTATTAATGTGGCCATTGCTGGCAAAACAGTGAGGCAATGCTTTTAACGTCTTTAAAGAAAAAACAAATACAGGTACGAAGACTTTCTACCTAGGGATCAGAGAAAGAATTAAGAAAGGTATGATTGAAGCAAAACAAATTTACAGTTACATAACTAGACCATGTCCTACAATCTAGTTTAAAAGAAAACAAAACCAAGCCAAAAAGTACAATGGAAACACCTCCAGCATTAAAATCAGACATAACAATTGAGGAGCATTAAGCAGTATGAACAACAGCTTTAAGAAATCCATAATATCGGCACCATATCCAATCAATCAAATATATGTTTATTTAGACCAATGGCCCTTAAAGGATACTGAATTAAAATATGGTAACAAATACTTACATAGTAATAATTTTCTTCTAATAAAACCATGAATAAATTATTCAGATAAAATATATATTCCAATAAAATCTGCAAATAGTTCTGTAAAATACATCCACCCTCCTCCTCTTTCTCAATAAACACTGCATTAACTGCCCTCATAAATCTTCCAATAGCACAAGCTATGTCTATAAAGCGCATCTTAGTTAAAAATTCTGCGGCATGCCCCCGAGTCATAATTTCTTATTTCAAGAATATTGGGCGTAACCATTGTCTCCGCTGTTGTTTGAGTAAGCAATGTAACAAAATATGCAACATATCACAATTGGTGTTCAACGCACCAGCCAAATTCCCTCCTAAACCAATCATTTTTGCTTTTACCATATCACTTACCTTACAAGGTTTGGGTTCAATTCTTACTCTCAGCACTTCATTTCTTAACAACGGGTTTGGTAGGGTGTCCACATATGGATAACTCACTTTTTTCCACCACGCATTTAACATAAAATGTACAGATTTTTCTCTCTTAGGTATTAGTAGTCACTTGTGTCAGATAATTCTTTGCCTAGCACTTTTAGCTCACTCTTGGAGATTTCTATTTGTAAAGTCTGTGGAAGCAGCTTTACTTTCAGATCAGAGCAAACGGCAACCAGATTAGACCTAGCCTTTTTACCCATTTTAGTTCACTTGCACAATTTTATCCTTGCACCACTGAGAATTTTTCTGTCCATCCTTTCCACTAGGATTTGCCCAGAATCTTATTAGGGCTTTTGCAGCCAGCGTATTCTATGAAATCATGCCAGTTTCTAATCGTATTGCTTGAATCTTGGCTGAACTGGTCCGGGAAGTGAGTGTAAATACTTAAGCACCATATCCAAAACAAATTGTTACAGGGTTTTGTGTCCAAAAATATTCGGGACTTCAAGTTACAGACCTCTTTTACTTCTGGAAGTACAGTGACCTTCTGTTATTTTAAGGCTTTGTGTCAGGGATTTGGTATGTTTAGTTTGACAGTCTTCTACATGACTGATTCAAGTAAATTTGTAGGAACTTCTTGCTTAAAGTAAGCACCAGGAAGATTAGTTCATTGTGGCAGGTGCAAGCCACAAAATCTACTGCTGAATGACTTATGGGCCTTATTTATAAGAATCAGCATCGACTAGCCAGTTTCCTTGGGCCTGCGTCCAACGCTTTGTGACACCATGGATGCACTGTATTTAAAATACAGGGTTTCATGGCGTAAGGATTACCTGATGCGTCAGAAACTATGACGGTTCTGTTGGCGCGAAAGTGACACATTACTGAGTTGGTTGTAAAACTGACGCAACTCCAGCAATGCATCAGAACACATAGGCAAGTCTCATTGTAAAAGCCCTGAATCAATCCTTACACCAGGTGTAGGGATTTTGACGCAGTCAAGTTGTAGAGTGACGCAGTGAAGTGTTGTAAATTTCACTGCACCACTTCTACGTGGCTTTTTGCGTGGGAATGCCTACCCTGCATACATTATAACTGGCACCGGTATAATGTGACAGAGTGCTCTGCAAACTGATGCATTGGACGTCAGTTTGTAGATATGGAGCAGTGTGGCTCACTGATTGCGCCACCGCTGCATCAAAAAAAGAGTCGCACCAGCAGCTCAAGGGGCTTGCAAATAAGTCCCTATGGGCCTCATTTACAAAACATGATGCAGCACAATGCCTAAGCCATTTTGCTGCACCAACTTGCATCATCTTTAAAGCACAGGGGTGCGTCATGTTAACAACAATAAGATGCATTTACCCTGCGCTGGCACACAATTGGCTGCTATGCGCCAGCACAGTCACCTTAGCATCATGTTACAAGGGTGCCTGCGTTGCAGGAATGACTGTTTTTGTGCAGGGACACATTTGTGCTCAACAACAATAATTGTGTCATTTTCCTCTTTCGATGCATGCTGCAAAATGCAGCAATCAATCAATCAATCAGTGACACTTATAAAGCGCGCTACATACCCATAGGGTCTCAAGGCGCTGGGGGGGGGGGGGGGGGGTGCCGCTACTGCTCGAACAGCCAGGTCTTCAGCTTCTTCCTGAAGGAGAGGTGGTCTTGGGTCAAGCGCAGGTCGGACGGGAGGGAGTTCCAGGTCTTGGCGGCCAGGTAGGAGAAGGACCTTCCTCCTGTAGTCGCTCTTCGGATGCGGGGGACGGCGGCGAGGGCGTGGTTGGCTGATCGGAGGTGGCGTTTGGGAGCGTAGAAGTTGACTCGGCTGTTGAGGTAGCTCGGGCCTTGGTCGTGTAGGGCTTTGTGTGCGTGGGTGAGGAGGCGGAAGGTGATTCTCTTGTTGATGGGGAGCCAGTGAAGGTCTCTCAGATGTCCGGAGATGTGGCTGGATCGTGGGATGTCGAGGATGAGTCTGGCTGAGGCGTTTTGGATCCGCTGGAGTCTCTTCTGGAGCTTGGCGGTGGTCCCGGCGTAGAGGGCGTTGCCGTAGTCCAGTCGGCTGGTGACGAGGGCCTGGGTGACGGTCTTCCTGGTCTCTGTGGGGATCCACCAGAAGATCTTCCGTAGCATGCGTAGGATGTTGAAGCACGCCGAGGAGACGCTGCTGACTTGCCTGGTCATGGAGAGGGAGGAGTCCAGGATGAAGCCCAGGTTTCGTGCATGGTCTGTCGGTTTGGGTGCGGTGCCCAGGGCGGGAGGCCACCAGGAGTCGTCCCAGGCGGAGGGAGAGGAGCCCAGGATGAGGACCTCCGTCTTGTCCGAGTTCAGTTTCAGGCGGCTGGTCGTCATCCACTCGGCTACCTCTTTCATCCCTTCGTGTAGGTTGGCTCTGGCGGCGGCGGGGTTGTTGGTCAGGGAGAGGATCAGCTGGGTGTCGTCGGCGTAGGAGATGATGCTGAGGTGGTGTTTGCGTACGATGGCCGCGAGGGGGCTCATGTAGACGTTGAAGAGGGTGGGGCTCAGGGATGATCCTTGGGGGACGCCGCAGATGACTTCGGAGGCCTCTGACTTGTACGGTGGTAGGCGGACTCGCTGTGTTCTTCCGTCGAGGAAGGAGATGATCCATTCCAGCGCCTTGTCCTGGATTCCGATGTTGCTGAGGCGCCGTACCAGGGTGCGGTGGCAGACCGTGTCGAATGCCGCGGAGAGGTCTAGGAGGATGAGGGCCGCTGTTTCTCCATTGTCCATCAGGGCCCGGATGTCATCGGTGGCGGCGATGAGGGCGGTCTCGGTGCTGTGTTTGGCTCGGAAGCCGGACTGTGAGGGGTCGAGGGATCCGTTCGTCTCGAGGAAGGCGGCCATCTGCTTGTTGACGGTCTTCTCGATGACTTTGGCTGGAAACGGGAGAAGCGAGATGGGGCGGTAATTCTTGAGGTCGGTGGGGTCCGCTGTTGGTTTCTTGAGTAGAGCGCTGAGTTCGGCGTGTTTCCAGCTCTCGGGGAAGATGGCGGTGTCGAAGGATGTGTTGATGATGTCTCGCAGGTGGGGTGCGATGACAGCGTTGGCCTTGTTGAAGATGTGGTGAGGGCAGGGGTCGGTTGGTGATCCGGAGTGGATTGAGTTCATCGTGCGGATGGTGTCTTCTGTGCTGATCGGGGTCCAGGCGTGGAGGGTGGTGGTGGGGGGGGGTGGCTGGTCGGTCGTGGTGTGCGTAGGTTGGTTGTTGAAACTGCTGTGTATGTCTGTGATCTTGTTGTGGAAGTAGGAGGCGAGGGAGTTGCAGAGGTCTTGCGATGGGGTGATGTCGTTGTTTCCTGCGTTGGGGTTGGAAAGCTCTTTCACGATGTTGAAGAGTTCCTTGCTGTTGTGTGCGTTGTTGTCCAACCGGTCCTTGAATGCTGTTCTCTTGGCGGCGCGGATCAGCTGGTGGTGTTTCCGGGTGGCAAGTTTGTAGGAGGTCCTGTTGTCCGGTGTCGGATCCCTTTTCCAGACTTTCTCGAGGGCTCGGCAGTTCTTCTTGGAGCTCTTGAGTTCGTCGGTGAACCATGGGGCCTTCTTGCTGCCGGGTCTGCTAGGCGGGGTCCTCAGCGGGGCGAGTTCGTCCGCGCAGTTGCTGATCCACTTCGTGATGTTATCGGCGGCCTGGCTGGGGTTCGCTGAGCTGGCAGGAGGGTGTTGGCTCAGGGAGGTGGCGAGCTGGTCTGCTGTGATCTTGTTCCAGCTTCTGCGGGCGGTGTGTTGCTGGTGTTGGTGGGTCGTCGTTCTCTTGAAGGTGAAGTGGACGCAGCTGTGGTCCGTCCATTGAAGCTCTGTGGCGTGGCTGAAGTCGATGTCTGTGCTGGATGAGAAGACGGCGTCGAGTGTGTGTCCGGCGAGGTGGGTGGGGGTGGACACCAGTTGCTTGAGTCCCAGGTTGGCGAGGTTGTCGAGCAGGGTGCTGGTGTTGCGGTCGTTGTTGTTCTCCAGATGGAAGTTGAGGTCCCCCAGGAGGATGTAGTCAGCGGAGGGGAGGGCATGCGGGCTGACGAAGTCGGCGATGTCCTCGCTGAATTGCGTGCGTGGTCCCGGGGGTCGGTAGATCAGGGTGCCTCTGAGGGTGGTGTTCGGGTTGGTGTGGATCTGGAAGTGCAGGTGTTCGGCGCTGGTCAGGGTGTTGTCGGTGCTGGTCGTGAGACGGATGGTGTTCTTGTGGATGATGGCGATGCCTCCTCCCATCTGGTTGGCGTTTCGGTCCCTCCGGACGATCTTGTAGCCCTCCGGGATAGCGATGGCGATGTCGGGAGCTGAAGAGGCGTTCATCCAGGTCTCCGTGAGGAAGGCAACGTCAGGGGCTGTGGCGTCTAGAAGGTTCCAGAGTTCGATGGCGTGTCTGTGGATGGAGCGGGTGTTGAGCAGGATGCACTTGAGGTGGGTGCTGCTGGAGTTCGACTTGGCGGGTGCTGGTGCGGGGCTGGTCCGGATGCAGGAGAACTTGCAGGCATGGCAGCTGAAAGGTCCGTGGGTGTGTCGTGGTGTGGCTTGATGGCATTCAGGGAGTCGGCCGGAGTTGAGAGCGATGAGGGTGGTGGCGGAGTACGTCAGGCGGGTCGGTCGGGGTCTTCGTGGGCCAGGGGTCCTGGCGCTGGTCGCGATCCGGTCGCGGACGGGCGCAGACGGGCTTACCTTTGGCGCGCCTTCGGCGCACAATCGGCGCGCCCGCTGCGCGTGACCGCTGCGCGTTCGCACGGTCGCCATTTAAAGGCGAAGTGCGCGGGTGGGCGGAGCAGCTGGGAGGCGGGAGCGGGGAGGGAACAGAAGAGAAAAGGGGCGGGGCTTGATGGCGGTGGCGGGAAGCGGGAGCGGGGAGGGAGAGCGGAGGGCGGCGAGGTAGGCGGGCACACAGGAAGGAGGCAGGCACAAATGGAGAAAAACACGAAGAAAAACGGGGCACTGGGTACAGGCAACAATGCAGGTCAAAACAGAGGCAAAAACAGAAGACAAACGCTCTGACGGCAACTAAAAAAAAAAAAAAACAAGCACAAATTTCCGGCAGAAACCGGCAAAAACAAAGGGGAGCGCTCAAGACGGCAGCGAGGCCGGCGCTGAGGCAGAGGCAGGCACAGGAGCACACGCAGCAGCTGGTGGCCGTGCGGCGCGGGGGTGTCCCACAAGTGGGTCACACTCACCTGCGTCGCACGGTCGCCATTTAAAGGCCAAGTGCGCGGGTGGGCGGAGCAGCTGGGAGGCGGGAGCGGGGAGGGAACAGAAGAGAAAAGGGGCGGGGCTTGATGGCGGTGGCGGGAAGCGGGAGCGGGGAGGGAGAGCGGAGGGCGGCGAGGTAGGCGGGCACACAGGAAGGAGGCAGGCACAAATGGAAAAAAACACGAAGAAAAACGGGGCACTGGGTACAGGCAACAATGCAGGTCAAAACAGAGGCAAAAACAGAAGACAAACGCTCTGACGGCAACTAAAAAAAAACAAGCACAAATTTCCGGCAGAAACCGGCAAAAACAAAGGGGAGCGCTCAAGACGGCAGCGAGGCCGGCGCTGAGGCAGAGGCAGGCACAGGAGCACACGCAGCAGCTGGTGGCCGTGCGGCGCGGGGGTGTCCCACTAGTGGCACACATAGAAAGAGAAAAGAGAAAAGAGAAAAGAGAAAGAGAAAAAAACTAGGAGAAATAAAAGTTTTTCTCCTTGTTGCGCCACTCTTATTCTGACGAATTCCCAGCTTTACAAAACTTTATAAATCTGGGAATGTGTCAGGTTTCAATGGATGTTTTGTGAAAACAACCACAGCAACACCCATGGAATGCCCCTTTCACGCAGAGTAATGTGTGAAAGGGCCCATATTTACAAGGCCATGAAAAGTTACACAGGGTGTAAATGTTGGCAGGCACACTGCGCTGCAGGTGCATAAAAAAAGTGACACATCGGGGGCACAATGGCCTTGTAAATCAGGCCCTATGTCTATTATGGGTGTTTGCCTGGATTTAGGAAGGGTTAGGGTATTACTGTAACCAACTATGTTAAAAACAAGCATGTACAACATGTTTCAAGCCACCAGAGCAAACATGTTGGTTCCCCTAAATCTCAGTAAAGGAGTGGATCTGTGGCTTTGCCGGACAGGGAATTCAGCCACTTTTGTGGATTTTGCCTTCATAAATGTAGTAATATGCACACATTAGGGTCACTAGGTCGAGTAACTAGTTTTGCGATTTGAGCCCGAGCTGACCGCAGGAAAATCATACTTCACTCTGTATAGTACAATCTCTCATTAAAAAAACATTATTTAGGAAAAACTAGGCTGGCTCCCAATAAACTGGTGCTTTGTTTCTCCAAGCATTTAACTCTGGATGAGCAGTTTATAATGTGTCCCGTGGCACTGTGTGTTTGGCATAACTATGTAAAATTAGTTCTCACGCTAGCTCCCTTGGGGTAATATCTCAGAGAACTAACGCTGCGCAGCAAGCAAGTTTCTGCGCTGCATTGTGTGGAAGGGAAAGAACAGAACATTGGCATACCTTCTAAAATGTGGCGCAGCGACGGCCCGTTTAGGGCGTTCCACCGGGCGGTGATGTGGGGCAGGGGAGGGGTGGGGGGTGTAAAATACGGGAAACGGACGATTACAGGTAAGTAACATAAAAAGTAAATAAAACAAATTTTGTTGTGCGCGCTGCATCGCATTTGGCATTGGCGTGCGCGCAACGAAATTCGTTTTATTTATTTTTTACGTTACTTTCCTGTAATTGTCTGTTTCCCGTATTTTACACCCCCCCTGCTCACCCTGCCCCTCCCCCGCCCCACGTCACCGCCCGGTGGAACGCCCTACACAGGCCGTCGCTGATGTGGCGCTGTTCAGCTAGATATGGTCTTGTACTGCTCTCTATCTGATCTGTTGCACTTTTGACTACCATGTACCAATGCAGACACCCTTGCACCACAGTGTAAGGGTGGTGTCTGTGTTGTGGGAAGCACGGGTGTTGTGCTGGAATGGGTCCCTTTCGGTACAAAAACTATGCGTGGCAATTTTCATTGGTTCGCAAACGCCTTGATATATGTGAGTAATCAGATTTTTGATCTTGATATTTTTAAATAAATATAAAAAGACAATATTAAAAGAAAAAATACTTTCAAAATATCTCCCCAGCCTTTTGTCCATTAAAGCTAAGTGGGTCGCAAAAGCTTGTTTCTCTAAAAAAGGCCGTGGTTCCAAAACATTTTGGAAAGGACTGGATTAGATGATTCACACGTGAGACAATTTACATGAATGTGCATTATTTAAGATTTAGGAACTGAGGGGCATAATATCAAGGGGGTTTATCTCCGCTTTTTTGGCTTTAAAAGCCAAGAAAGCGGAGATAAAATTATCTCCCTATTACCTAGCTGCCGCTAACACAAGTTAGCGACAGCTAGTAGGAGATAGCGACCATCTTGGTCCCCGCTTTGCATATCAGTGATATTTATCACTAATGAGATGCAAAGTGGGCGTGCCAAGATGTTAGAGACTGAAAACAGTCGCTAACATCGCTATCTCCTATTACCAACTTTTGGAGATATTCGCGCTATGCGTGAATATCTCCAAAAGCTAACACCTGCCCTGAGCAGTTCTTAGCCATGTTATCCAATGGGAGGTGGATAACATGGCTAAGAGCATTAGCTCGCTAATGCATGAATATCGCTGACTTTTCAGCGATATTCATGCTTTGTGGTGATTTTTACCGCATTTGCGTTAAACCTTGGTAATACCAAGGTTTATTTGCGGTAAAAATCGCCGCAGCGCTGCCGTAAATTTTTGTCTCTAACCAAGCAATAGCGATAATTATCGCTATTGCTTGGTAATATGCCCCTGATTTATTAACCTATCCTATCATTTCACAATCATTTCCCTCCACTATTGTATGCATTGAATTTCGGCTCCAAACCTAACCGCCACTGCAAGCTGTTTGAAAAGGGAGGCATTTTCTATTCGCAATTTGAGCGTTTGCTTCCAAGTAAAGTTTAAATACATGCCACATGGGAGGCAAACGTGTTACATTTGTGCGTGAAGGTTCACAATGACACATGAAACCTCAAAAAGGAGGCATTTCTGAAAGGAAGACTGCTCTGTCCACAGGATGTGATCAATGAAGGGCAAACTCGCGTTCACCGAAATGCTGCTTGAGTTTCAGATTGGCTCAGCATGAGTGAAGATTGGCTTCCCTTGGAGGCCTCTCGACAAAGACTTGAGAATGAAATTCTATTTGTCCTCTCGTGTCAATATCAAGCATGAAGTCACAGTGTGTGGTCATAACTTGAAAAGAAGCTGGCTTAGCCAAGTGTACTCAATAAGGTATCATGACAAGCTGGTCTTTGTGTAATACAGGCAGACATACTGTATGGCACATTCTGGTATTTTGTTTTGGTATGGAAACACAATGAGATTATTTTTCAAGCACGCCATTTTATAGTATGCCATACTTCAAATTGTTATAATGGACATGAATTCCTCTTAAGAAATGTTTGTACGATTTTCCCGAAAAATAAGGTGAACTAAACCGTAATTAAATTGTATGATTGCACTACTTAAAACATGGGCTTCCAATGTGGGTCCAGGTTATTTCACACTTACCACACACTGTAGGCAAGGACCTGTTATTTACGGGCTTCAACATGATAGAAAAGTGTTATGAAGAGCCTAATACTAAATAAGTTAAAAGTCATGGTGTCCTTGTGGCGATCCCTTCAGTGCTTAATTTGTAAATAAATAACTGTCAGGGGCCTTGCCAGGAGGCCATTGCGGCTTGCACCACCCATTGCCCCTGTCTGCGCTGGTGCTGAGTACCGGAGACCACCGGCTCAAATTAAGCACTACTTCACCTTCAGTCGTTTCCCAGCTCAAGTTTTTACCAGGTGAAACCTTGCAGGATCATTTCTACTCTATTATAAATTGTTATGGTAGTGGAGTAGTGACCTCTCAATGCCTGCTGCCAGAGCCTTAACAGTGTGAAAATAAAGTCACTGAGGAGAATTATAACTGCTGTTTAAAATAATGAACTTTTTAAAAATGTATTTATTTTGAACTAATTTTCAATGAAAATGTAGTCACAAGACAATAAGGAGTCATTGTTCTTCTACATGGTAACAGAGCTTCACAGTGACTTGCATTATCCTAAAAATGCTCGGCCGGGGGTGTTATATGCAAGATGTCTACAAACATATGACCATCATAGCGTGCATTAGCAGCATTCTTAACAGATACACTATGATGTCGACATAAAAATCCTACAGTGTTTACACTATTGACCCTATAGAGGCATTGTCTATTTGAAATTGTAGTACTTTCATTCTGACCTGCCAAACTGTACTGAAGACAACGTTGTGGGATTGCTTGTTGCATATTATCTTTTATACTCAACACTATGCACATAAGTAGTTTCCGTTTAAAAAAAAAGCGGGGTCACCAATAAGACATTAAAGTAAAGTCCTGAACTGCATTAATGCTTTACAGGGCTCCTGAAAAGAGTCATAGAGAACCTTATAGCAAGCAGATACGTCGGGGTTGGTAGCTGAGTAATGTCTGTCACAAACACTGACATACATTCTCGAGGGGTCAAACATCTTGTGATGTGTATGGTGGAGGATGGACACTCCTGACGGCCTATGGCCTGAAAATGGTGCTTGGCAAAAAATCAAGTAAAATACGAACACATACTGCAAACAAGAGCCTAATTTCATCCCAAACAATCATTAGATCAGTAAGAGGAGCTACTTTCATCCTCTGTCTTTTCTTCCAATTTCCCATCTAACACTTATTTGAAGAAAAAAAAAGAACTCTAGACTTTAAGATCTATCCTGACTGGTAGTTGCAAAACCTCAAATATTGTGGAATTCCTTTAGATGAATAGCTACCCCTGGTCCCGTGGGCCCTTGTTACTCCTTTTAGGGCCCTCTGCCGAAAAGTCTAATGATCTAAGCAGAACAACATACTCCCGAGTATCAGTTCTGTTCCTTCAACCATAAGTTGCTATTGTTCCTGAAAATGTGCAGATCATAAAGAGATGCTTTGTAGTTTACGGACACCAGCCAATAAATACACTAATAGTTGACACTGGCAGACAGAAAAAACAAACTCGATTGTCCCATGGCTTTTCTAATGCCATCACGTCTGATTACCACATGCACATGGTCATAGTGCAAGAAAGGACATTTAATTAATTCATTCATTCATTCATTCATTCACTGATAGTGCAGACTCTTGATCTAAAATGCTAGGAGAAAAGAAAGACAAATTATGTTTGCAAATAGGACCACCTTTTGCAGGGAAACTCCAGTATTGGAGGGTGGTGGGGAATAAATGAATGTGGTATAAGCACTTCCCATAAATGAAGAACAGTTAGTCCAAACACCTTGTTGTTTATCTCCATTGTACAAAACCTAAAGAAAAAGTGTATTCTTGCCACAAGCCCCCATACTCAAGATGTTCTATAAATCTTATACTATGCAACTTTATTGCACTTTCACCAGTTGTGCAAGAAGAATATTGGTCCACATATATAGCGATTTGATTAATTTGCAGGGGCGATGGGTAATTGTTCAGTGAACCATGAAGGGATTGAAGAGGAATTTACATTGTCACATAATAGACTGGTTAACAAGGAAAGGCTGGCTGAGAGACTCAAAGCCCAGCAAAGAAACTGGCGGCAGAGGTGCCATAAAAAAGATGAGACAAAACATTAAAGCATAACCTTTCCATCTCAAAAATCAATCAGCCTGCCAGCGCACACAATGGCCCTTCTTCCTGACCTTGAAGTTTGATCAAAAGAAAAAGACAAAAGATTCTCATTTACAGTATGTCCTCAGAAACGGCCGCATTCAAAGAGGATGCAGGGGGTCCGAGCAGGGAGTGAGCCACTGGAGAGCTCTTACCTTACAAAGCCGTCCTCCAATCGATGAATGTTTTCCCGTTCTGACGGCTTGGCTACAGCAATGGCTGAATTTGTATGAATCTGTATTTATTGTGTCATTTTGGGGCAGTGTAGTACTGGTCCGAAGAACAGGGTCATGGGACCCAGTGCACAAAAGGACATGGACCTTCTGGCTGAGTTTGAATTGTAAAATACAGCAATAATTTGGATTTGGTGGGATCTTTAATCTTCCGGGCCCCTGTGCAACTGCACCTGCTGCACCAATAGAAGCTACGCCCTTGTGCATTTCACCCAGGTAGATAGGGGCTTGGACAAGGTCCCGTAACCCCAGACTTCCTGTCTATTCACTTGAGCACCACCTAGCGGCTGTTGCATGGCTGTTGCATACCTATGCAGACTGTTGAGACAATCAGAAAGACATAAAAGGTGATGGTATTTAAGAGATGAATATCGAGAGTATGGAGCAGATTTCCAAGCGCCTTGCCCCACGTTTGCGTAATTTTTCCCATGTTAAAAATGACGCAAAACTGGCGCAAGGGTCCTGTTAATCTGCCCCTATGTGTTTTAAGGTGCGTATGTACTTGTTTTCTGATTAGCTAGTGCTTCTGAGAATGCATGAGGTAATTTGTCATGTAACTGCTCAGCTTGATCTCTAGTCGCTGGTACGTGCCTCACTGGCTGACAGAGGGCAATAAAAGCTGCTCTTTATGTGCAGAGGACCAGGGCCGGACTGGCCATAGTGGGCATTGGGCGTTGGCCTGGGAGGCTGGAAGGGTGGGGGGCAATTTCGTAGTAGTGGAGGTGGGTTTTGTTACTGGGGGCTAATTGTGCAGGGATGCTGTAATATCAACCCCAGTTGCCAAAGCAGCACTGCTAGGGGCCATTTTTGTTAAGCAGCTGTGGTTCACACTTGCGCTGGCCCCGGAGTGGGGACCAGTCCGACAAAATTGCCAGGGCTTCTTTGGGTTCTCAGTCCGGCCCTGCAGAGGACTCATCTGCTTAAAGCCTTTGAGTAATAAAACTCCATGTGTGTCTGTGGTATGGGAGAATACAATCTAATTTATATTTTTGTCCTACATATGATATACAAAAATATTGCACAATTGGTGTTAATAAAATTAAATATACACCTAAGTAAACAACTTTTTTTGTATGGTAGTGGCTATTTACCCAATGGCCAGGTAAATAGTGAATGTATACTGTTGTTTACAAGACTGCTGACTAATTCGCAGAGATTATATACGATTAGGTCAGCAGCCGCTCACACAGCAAAGACATTTTACTATTTACCTTGCCACTGGCTAGATAACAGAGAACATGTACTTTTTGGGCTGCTGGCTAGATAGCAGAGATCATGTACTATTTGGTCAGTGACCGTGCAAACAACAAAGAGACTTCAATATTAATCCATCTGTGAGCTAAAATAGTAGAGATCATAGAATGTTTCACCGGTGAGCATGGAAACAGCTAAGAAACTTCACAATTTTCCAGACCTCTGAATAAATAACAGAGATTTTATACTATTTTCCCACAGCTGTGCAGAAAGCAAAGAAACGTCACTTCTTACCTGGTCACTGACCAAATAGCAGATAATATGTACTATTTGGCCAATGGTTGTGCAAATAGGAAAAACAATTCACTGTTTACTCAGCCCCGACTAATGGCAGAGATTGTGTACTATTGGCTGGCAGCCATGGAAACAGCAAAAAAAGCTTCACAGTTTCCCTGGACACCGACAAAATAGCAGAAATTAAATACCATTTGGTGAAGAAACCTTACAATTTTCGCTGTCATTGATTAAGTAGCGGACATGCTGAACTGGTAAGCCTGTTGGCAGATAATGACTGAGATTTCACTGTAGATTAGATTTACTTGGTGACTACAGTAGTATTAAGTAGATGGAGGAAAGATGTTGTGGAAGTCACACAGGGATGGTTCTTAACATGTTGGAGCATGATGTACTTAACTGGCAGCCTTGGACTTTTATTTCCTGTTTGAGTCTCTGCTCCTCCTCTGCTGGCCTTTGACTGTCTCTGCTCCTACCACCCTCTGGCCACCCATGTACATCTTTGCCAGTTCTCAATCTCTCTATGACAATCTTTTGTTTCTGTTTTGCCTACACTCCTATACAGACTGTGCCCTATGATTTCCTTCGTTTTTTTCCCCTGTAATCCTTCTGTTGTTTTGAACTCCTTCTGGCTCCTTACCATCCCAGGCTATACCTAGCAATCTCTACATATGATTACTTTCTTTCGAAAGCGCAGGCCACTTCTGATACCTTCAGTTTTGTGGTTGTTCCAGATTCTACCTGATCCCCCACCTCATACTTGAACTCCCAGTCTTTTTGGTGAGGGTGGTTGGGTGACGAAAGATTTGACCATCACTACAGGCAAATTCATGCTTCAAAAATCTCCTTCAGCCTTTTATTCTTCCCAGATTGTTCAATTGAGGTTGGTAGCAACACCGGTTATGTAAAACATTTGGTAGAATCTATTTAGCCAGCCACTGGGTAGATAGTGAATTTGCTCTGCTATTTACTGTTTGGCAGTTTTAAAAATAGTGAGGAAACGTTGCTTTTTATCCGACTGCCGGCTAAATATGAGAGATTCTGCACTGTTTGGCCAGCACCCATGCAAATAGCAAGAAAGCGTCACCATTTACCAAGCAAACTCACTGATTAGCAGATGTCATATAGTATTTGGAACAAATCACTCAAATTGTTTTTGGGAATGGAGTAGTATTTTACAAACTGACCTATGAACTATTAGGTGATACACAAAATATTTAATCACAGAGGGTTCTAGAATGACCTGCCTAATTATGTTCATTATGCAGGTGCCAATTTGCGACACTCTTGGATTGAGTGTATACCACAGAGATGGTGGCCTGCAAGGGACATTTTACCACCGACCCTATTACAGCATTCTAAAATAGAAAACTGTTTTTATAAAACACCCATGTTCCTTAAAGCAACCAGTGCTGTTGTGAAAAAAACACAGGTTTCCATTTTGAAAAAACCATCTTCCCCCTGAGGTTCCCAACATGTTTGCCAAAGGAAAATGGCTCTTATAGGAGCCCCCTCACCATTACAAATTGGTTAGCAACCCAACTCAGGGGTCGTTAGCTCATCAATTCTCAGTAAATACCTTTCTAAATTAGAAAGGGGAGGGGAAACTCCTCTACTCACCCCTCCTATTAGCAATTCAGAAACAATCACAAAAGTATTTTTATGAGTCGAAATCATTTTCCAATTAGTATAAGTTGTTTTGTGCATACTTATAAGCACTTTTAGGTCACAAACCCTGTGATTTTGCAGCATGAGTGAGTGCTCAAGAAAATAGCTCTAGATGCTGGGTTACATTCCTCGTCTGATTCTGTGTAATTTGTTGTAATTTCTGTAATTATGCTACAGTAAATTATCCAAGTTAAGTCCACCCTTAATTTTAGGACTAAAGATCCCAAATGTTTCAATATGTCTAAGTTACTTTGACAGGCATGGTTACAGACGGCCACTCCTTTGCACCTTGAGCCAAGACACAGTAACTTGGGAGGCCCTTTATTAAGTTGTCTCATGCTCCAACTCCTTTAAGTTTATCTTCAGAAGTGGCTACTGATCAAGATGATTACAAACTTTGCAGGACAAGTTAAAGTTGTCTATTCTTCAACAGCTATGTATTCACTCTTTGGGAATGTGCCAGGGCTAGTTTTAGGGTTACAAAAAGGCATTGTGTTACCAGAACACCTCTTTTTTTCTGCTGGAAACTTGTGCATCTGGTCCTATTAATTCTGAATTCTAATTTAGTTCAATTAAACCAATCATACGAAAACCCCATGAAAGAATGATTTGTGAAAGCATAGGCCAGAACTGAAAATGTGCCTTCTGATATTTAGGGTGATTTTATCAAAATAGAAACAATTGCATAGGACCCCTAATAAAGTCATTAACACAGTATAATTGAGAGACTTCATTACAAACTCATGAGGGAAGGAAGGAAAGCTATGGGCCTGATTTAGAGTTTGGGGGAAGGAGTTCACTTTGCCAGGATGGTTAAGGACAATACCACAGACATTTTAAAGGGACAAATGTCAAATTTAGTGTTGGCTACCAGCCCTGTAGACAACTCCCTACGTTGATTGGAACTGCTATCAGGGCGGTTCTTGTCCATGCAGGAAAAGTGTAACGGACAATGTTATTAGACATGATGGTCGGCTGGCCAGCAACATTTTCAAACGTTTATTGTTTTTCAAAAACAAACTCCCAAAATGGAGTTTCTTTTTGCCAAACAAAAAACGAATGACCCCACAACCTGGGAGGTTTCTTCCAGGGTGTTGGGGTAATTATTTTTTTCATGTCCTTTATAGCAAGGTTTTACCCTAAATAGGGTGAACTGTTTAAAGTATGTTCTCCAATGATCTGAATCCTCACTGGCTGCCAGAGGGAATATTCCATTGAGGAGCAACGAGCAAAGGAATGGGACTATAATTAATTGTACAGAATTTCATTAAAATATGAATGAATATTCCCAGTAAATCAGAGAAAGACATATAGGCATCAAAGACAGAGAAGAAAGGAAGCTTACAGAGAAATTTTATTCACTGACATTTCATGTATTGTAAGAAATAAGACACTGAATAAACGGAGGCTTGTTGTTACCTCCATTCCTGTGACCTGCTTTTATACTCATTTTCCAGACGGGGTTGCAGATCCACTGTTGAGCTTCCGGAACTGATTTGGGGTGATTCTCTTTTAAATGTCATTGTCAGGCTGTAGCTTAGACTTTGTGCTTGGCGATGGCTTTCACAGAAGTAGAATAGTGTTTTCTGCAAGCAGGAGTATCCAAAAACTCACTGCTCCATCAGGATTCAAGCAAGCCGGGCCGACGACGGCTGAAATGCCAGAAACCGGTCCCCGGAAGCTTGTCTCCTTTCTGGTGAAGAATTGGCTTGGTAGTTTGGTCTGCCCTGTTCCCATGATGCACTGGGCCATGGACAGACTAATTTGCATATAGCCAGGTTCTGAGCTGGGATGGGGCAGTGAGCTAAATAACGGTGATGGATCAAGCCCTGATCTTTGGACTGGGTAAGAGTGGTCTGCTTAATTCAGACACTCTGTTCATCACCACCCCCTTTTCTGAATCATGGTGGGATGTAGTCTTCTTGAAAGTGAAGTGTATGCAGCTGTGGTCGGTCCAGTGTAGTCCTGTGGATCGGTTGAAGGCGACGTGGTTACTGGCGGAGAAGATGGCATCGAGGGTGTGGCCAGTGAGGTGTGAGGGGGAGTCCACCAGTTGCTTGAGTCCGAGGTTAGTAAGGTTGTCGAACAGGGTGGTGGTCGCTTTATCGTTGCTATTTTCCAGGTGAAAGTTCAGGTCTCCTAGGAGGATGTATTCTGGTGAGGCTAGGGCGTGTGGGCTGATGGTGTCGGCGATGGTTTCACTGAATTGTGTGCGTGGGCCCGGGGGTCTGTAGATGAGTGTTCCTCTGAGGGTGGTCTGGGGGTCGGTGTGGATCTGGAAGTGTAAGTGCTCGGCGGAGGAGATGGTGTCTTCGGGGTTGGTCGTGACGCTGATGGTGTTCCTGTAGATGATGACGATCCCTCCTCCTGTTTTGTTGATGTGGTCCTTCCTAGTGATTTTGTAGCCATCCGGGATGGCTATGGTGATGTCGGTGGCTGAGGAGGCGTTCATCCAGGTTTCCATGAGGAATGCGACGTCAGGTGTTGTTGTGTCGAGGAGGTCCCAGAGTTCGATGGCGTGCTTGTGGACGGAGCGGGTGTTGAGGAGGATGCACTTGAGGTGGTTGTTGTTGCTGTTTGCTTTGGCGGGTGGGGTACGGGGTCTGAGGCAGGTGAATTTTCAGGCTTGAAAGGTGAAGGGTCCATGGGTGGCTTGGTAGCCGGCAGGCGGTGGTTCGGTGTTGAGTGCTTTGAGAGCGACGCTGTCGTATGCCAGTCTGTTAGGTTGGGGCCGGTGGGTAACAGGGGTTCTGGCGCTGGGCGCGCTCCAGGCACGGACGGGTGCAGACGGGCTTGCCTTTGGCGCGCAAGAGGCGCGCCCCCTGTGCGCGTCTACTGCGCTTCCGCGCTGTCTCCTCAATATATGGCGAAGTGGGAGGGAGGAGCAGCTGGGAGGCGGGAGCGGGGCGGTGAATGGGTGTAGGGAAAGTGGGTACAGAAGGGAAAAGGGGCGTGGCCGCAGGGGAGCGGGGGGCACAAGGCGGGAAAATACAATCACGGGCACAAAGCGGGAAATACAATCACGGGCAAACAGCAGGAAAATACAATCACGGGCAAAAAGCGGAAGAAATACAAACACGGGCAGAGCAAAATGCACAACAGATGCAGGGGCACAGAAGAGCAAACACAGAATACTTATGGCGCAGGGGCAGCGTCAACTTGCGGAGCAGCGGTGAGGTCCTGGGAGCATACGGGGAGCCGTGCGGTGCATGGAGCGGCCAGCCCTGCGAGCAGGGTCAAAGGTCACAGCTCACCACCGTGCGGTCTCCTCCATATATGGCCAAGTGGGATGGAGGAGCAGCTGGGAGGCGGGAGCAGGCGGCGAATGGGTGTAGGGAAAGGGGGTACAGAAGGAAAAAGGGGGGAGGCCGCAGGGGAGCAGCGGCAGGGAGCAGGGGGGCACAAGGCGGGAAAATACAATCACAGGCACAAAACGGGAAAATACAATCACGGGCAAATAGCGGGAAAATACAATCACGGGCAAAAAGCAGAAGAAATACAAACACGGGCAGAGGGAAATGCACAACAGATGCAGGGGCACAGAAGAGCAAACACAGAATACTTATGGTGCAGGGGCAGCGTCAACTAGCGGAGCAGCTGTGAGGTCCTGGAAGCACACGGGGAGCTGTGCGGTGCGTGGAGCGGGCGACCCTGCGAGCAGGGTCAAAGGTCACACTACCATGTCAACACGAAACTGTGTCTGCTATCACTCAGAGTGTAATAGTGCTGGATTTTTATTGAATGAATGAATGAATGAATGAAGCTAGATTTATATAGCGCTACTTAGCCCAACGGGCGTCAATGCGCCTCCCAACAGGCGTCAAGGCGCCTCCCAACGGGCGTCAAGGCGCCCTTTGCATGCTCTGATTTTTCAGCAAACATTTGCCAGTCTTATACGTGGACAATAAAAGGTGGAGGTTTCTGGGTGCTGACTGCATTAGAAACATGAATAAGAAACAAGAAGGATATCCTAATACAAAAAACGATATCCTAAAACATGTGGTGCACAATCACATAGGTGTCTTTCTACTCCCAGTATTCTTCCTTCTCCTCCAGGTTTTTCTTTGCCTTCTGGTGTATGTCCTCCTCCAGGTCTTTTTCAAGTCCTCCTTTCTTGGGCTGTTTTGGTCCTCTTGATCTTCATCTTGGTCCAATTAGTGATGCCACCCTGATACTGGTTTCTTGAAACTGGTGCTGCTGGTTCTAGTACTTCCTGACCCTCATCTTCCTAGCTCTGATCCTGGCCCTTTGGTGTACTAGCCCATCCTGGTCCTCCTGATCCTGCTACTATTGATCCTTACACTGATCCTGCTGGGTCCTCCTCGACCTAACTCTGTTGTCCTGGTTCTCCTAGATCTGACACTTCTAGTCTTTCCGGTTTGGGTCATCCTGCCCGCCAAAATATAAATCCCAATATGTCCTACAAGATTTATGTTTCAGTGGATGGGATATTCATCACCGTTGTGACAGTAACCTGTCTGCTGAGATCTACATCAGGCCAAAGGCTTACTTCCAAGGCCCTAGCAGCTGAAAACCATCTCTTGAAATGGCAACTTTTTACGTTTCTATGATTTTGTTCTGAAAGGTGTAGAGGGTTTGGTGTTTTGCTCAAAATGTTTGATGAGATTAATGTACCAACTTTGTGTAAATCATTCCAGTTAGTTCTAGTGTTACCTGTTCAAGTGGTAAGACAGACCTTCATGTTACTTAATTTACTTATTTATTTAATATGCAAGTGGATCTCAAAGGTATGAGGGCAATTTGCAGTGAAACATATCCAAAACAGGCCAGGAAATGACATTGAGTTGGTAGGGAGATTTGTAGTGAGCATGATAACTGAGGCAATTTCTAAAAATAAAAATAAAGAAATCTATTGTACATAGATTGCAGACCGTCTAATGCAATGATGAGATTAGCACAAGCCATGTAACGTGGTAGTTATTAGAACATTGGAATGTTGGGAGCTCCGCTGGAGACAATGAAGTGGCTTATGTCTAATAATGGCTGGTATAAGCTTTCCACCCACACGTAGCAGCGTTTGTCATTCTTTTACTCCCTTTTTCATTTAGAACATTCCATCATCAATGTGTGGAATGTTCTAAAAGCCTTGTAGCCCTTCTGCCTAAGGCTATACCAGTTTTAAAAGGCCCTTTCCCACGGTATAATGCATCCCCTCTGGCTCAGCTATGTAACTTAGGTTTGGTGCTTTTAAGAACTACTGTTGCCCTCGGCAGTGAGCTTTAAGTTTATAGTATAACTTGCTTGTGATAAACAAGAGTCCTGTTGAAATTTACTATAGGTGTTGTCTGAAGAGTCGGGCTAAAGATGCTTCTTGAAATTGAGCAATGTGTTCAGGTCTCTGACATTAAGAGTTAGACAGATCCAGGCTGTGAAGGCCATGCCCAAGGACTGTTTTTGGGCTTGTGCAGTTCTGATTTTGGGAGTTTTATGAAAATGTTTTTATGAATTCCTATACTCCTTGAGCCACCAGAGAAGGTACGATGATTGCCAAGATATAGGGGGATGTTTTCATGGAAAGCCTTGTGGTGTGGGAAGCACTTTTTGCATTGGACTTTGGCTTCTGTTGGCAGCCGATGTAGATTACAAATTATACAAGAAGGGTGGATGAAATTCTTAGTAACATGAATTAGTGTAGTTATGGTGTACAATACTTCTTTCAGCAAATATATTGATGCCTAATGGGCTCCTGCTAATAAGGTATTTACAAAATCTAGCCTGGAGAGGACAAGGGAATAGGCAGCTGATTTTACTTGAACTAGGGGACAACATAACAGATTTTCTCCATGTATGGAGTTGGAAATGTTCTATCTTCACAGTCTTTTTGATATTGAGTATGTACATAAGGGCCGAGTTGAGAGTGAAGCCAAGTGAGCTAAACAAAGTTATTAGGGTGGGACATACTCTTTCCAGTTTGAAAGTGTCTAGTAGCTTGTGGTTACATTTGTTTTTGATCAGGTGGGAGAGGAGAAAGAATTCCGGGGCATATTACCAACATTTAGTGATATTTATCGCTAACGATGCTTAGCAACACATTTTTTAACGCTAAGCATCGCCGGAAATTATCGCAGAGATAACTTGCTATTAACAAGGTTTATCTCAGAAGTGATAAAAATCCTCGCGCTAACTGCTAATTGAGAGATTATCACTGGAAAACCAACGATAATCTCTCGAAGTTTGGCGTTAGCTTGATGATAGGGGCTCACAAACTTAGCCATGATATCCACCTTCCATAGGATATCATGGCTAAGTCAGGAAAATACCAGGTGTAAAAAAGCAGTGCTAACCGCGGTTAGCGCTGCTTTTTTATCACTAACAGGGTCATTGGATTCTTCCTCCATTTCTGGGAAATATCCAGATGCTCAACACATTTTTTCACTCTTTCACTCATCATTTCCATGGAGATATGCAGATCATTACTGAATCAATCTTAGTATAAATTGCTGGCAAACTGTTTTTCATGCCTAATAAAAGGCTTTTAACATCTGCATCACCTGCTTCACCGTAATCAGCCTCTGATGATGCTGTCCATCTCTCTTCTATTCTTAAGAGTGCATTTTGTATTTTGCTTCCCCAAAATCAGGTTTGGATTGTGTTTAAGTCTTTTTTTTTGTTTTCTTGGGGACTCCTCTCTTTAAGTTATAGCAAATAATGGGCTTGTTCCCCCTATGGCAATCTGGAGCTCTTGTTTCCCCACATTATTTCCAAGAGCTAGGCAGGCATATTTAAGAGCCATATTAGATGTAGAATGTTTAGTTCATTCTGGTATTATTCCAGAGGGCCCTTCTTTTATCTTCAAGACATTTATGCCTATTTTTCTGGAACCCAGTGCATGTGAATACTTTTCGTGTATCTCTGTCACAGCTATGCTAGGTAGCCGGGTCCCACAAGGGCTGTTGTTTGTAAGTATTTGCAGGGAAGGATTCTTCCACCTCCAAAAGCAGGTAGACTGCGTGGAAATCTAAAGTTAGCCACATGGCCCCCTCCCTCAAATTGGAGGCCAGCCTGCAGATGTGCATGACTCTATTAAGGCCGACCCATTCCTTCATAGCCTCATAATGTTTTGCCTTATCAGGTGGTAAAATGGGCCTTGCTCCCACCTCTCCTCTTTGCTCACTAATGGGCTGTCCATCTGTCCATTAGGCTATTTCTAGAGCAGGGCCGCAATCTGGCCACAGAGCTCCCTGTGCTGTGCTTGCCAGACCAAAACTCGTGGACCTCTGGTGGAGTCGCCTAATGCTCTCTTCTGATATGGGGCCTCACAGCCCATTAGGGGGGACACTTGCAAAATCTTTAAGTTGGATGGGCATGCCGCAGCCATCGCTTAAAGCACTTTTATCTGTCCGTGGCAAGGGAGTTTTGAGTCTGCCATATTATCTTGCTAGGGTGGAAATATGGCCTCCGGCTGTGTCCTTATGACAAGGAGGAGGGGCATGCCAAACTGGCAATTAAAAGTGCTCTGATCTTCCCACGGCATGGGACGCATGTGTGACGCCCTCAGCTGCATGCTGGACAAAGACCGGGCCAAGAGCTTGCCCAACTGCACCGGTTGTGACTGGGCCGGGCCACCCCCCTTTCATTTACATCTAAAGGGAAGTAAGTACACCTATTAGAAACTTTAACATTCTCTCTCAGATCAGATGTAATTGGTAAACACAAAATTTAATCAAAATCTGTCTCTAAAGCTACTGCTAGCTAAAGCTCATTCACAAACTTGTTATCAGGAGTTATGAGTATGATTAACAAGGAAATAGGTAATGTGAAAGAGAGACTAGAAGCTAACCAACAAGCTGTCACAGTGGCATTATCCTCGGCAGATGTAACCAGGGGTGGCCAGTCTGACCCCCTAGTAGTACAACTCTCACAACAAAAGCACCTAAAAACCAACCCATGTGTTCTTTATTCTCTTCTCTCAATTGAAAGCTCTTCAGCTTCTCTGTTGCATCCTCAGCCTGCCAAAAAGAAAAAGGAGAAGATAAAACAAGTGGCTCATACAGAGACCAATACAATGGGGGCAAGCTTGATTTCTTATATTTATTATATTTGGACGAAACAATAAATATGGGCCTAGATAGAGCTTGAGAAACTTGAAACTTGGATGTTGATGTAATGGATCTACTACAAAAACAACACAATACCCCTTCTCTTCAATCTCAATCAAATGGTGAAACAATAATAAAATTAGCAGGAAACATGGTAAATCGGGGTCTCTCTAAAGCCTATAGCTCCAATGCTTAATTTCCAAAAGTACAGGAAAACTTGGGCATCAACCGGAGGGTTTCTTTAATCCCAGGGAATACCAGCAATATGCCTAGGGCAACGGCCCATAGTGAGACCTCTAATAAAATGTCCTTTGAAACCTCCAGGGTATTACATTCTAATGATAGGGCCAAACTCAATTTCCTCCTGTAGATGTTATTCATCTCTCACCAGAAGCCACTCCTTATGTTTTGATCTTAACAGGAGTCCCTGCCCTGAATTCTACAAAAAGGGAATTCTGGGAGGAACTCAAAAACAAAGTTGTCAAAAGACTTCCACTGTAAACCTTCACTTTGAGGGGATATTTATGGTTAGAAGAGTCAAGTGGATAGGGCCCTCAAGGAAAACATTAGAAGGGGACTGTATAATTTTGCATTTCAGATATCCCTATATGGTGGAGCATATTCTTTCAAGCCTTCAAAACATGAACTATAGGAGCAAAATTAAAGTTGTACCCCAGTGCCTTTTTTACAGACTAGTCTATTTTATATCAAACCCATTATATGAGTCACAAACCAAAAGATGTATGATGAGCCAAAACCCCCTGGTACCTATGAGTAACCATTTGCCCCACTGTTATCAATGGATGAATATGAATGACTTGTCAAGAGCATTTTCGAACAACACAGATGGCTCTCTGGAAATATCATTAGTATGGAATGTGGCAAACAAACCCCTAACAGATAACTGGGTGAAATTAGTAAAGGAAAAACAGCAAGTATGTATACAGGAAACCTGGATGACAAACGTGGACAGCTTTATAGGGCTGTGTAGAGCCACAGCTGAATCTAGTATAGGAAGAGTGAAGGGTGGCCTCACTGTTCTGATTCCTACAGGTGTACCCTTTAAAGTACTCATAACATCTCTATCATTGCCATTTTATCAATTAATGCTACCAAGATCAGGTAGAAATCAAGAAATGGTGATAATTAATCATCACATGAATACATGTGATGCATTTAGGGCCAAAGTAATAGAAGCACTGGAAAACAAACTAGATAGTTTTCTTTGGGATAAAGTGAAGGATGAGTTTATAATATGGGCTAGGGATTTTAACCTTGCAAGATGCTCTGTTGTTTTAAATAAGGTATGTGACCTTTGTGACACACAGAGATATTGAAGATATTGACCATTTTAAACACTGCTCTTATATCTCTGCTTTTTATAAATTCATATTTAATACAATATGCACTTTATAGATTCTAGTATATGCATGCAATGTTCCTAATCCACCTACCTTCAGTGGGAGAAGAGGTCAGAGTAATATAGATCATATCTCAGTTTCCATTAAGCATAGGATCACCCCAATCAAACTCCAGGTGAGGAAGAATTGCATTAGTGATCACATTCCACTAATCCTAACTCTACAACTCCACTTAGCAGCACATAAGTGTCAGGATAGACTAACAAACATCAACCCAGAAGGGCAAAATGCAACTAGAAGAAAATGGAAGGTAGTCGATCCCGCCAAGGATGATAAAAGGGAACCAGGAACATATATGTTCCTGCATGTATGAAAGAGCAGATAATGGGTTGATCATTGCTGCTCACATTTTAATTTCCAAATCTGCCAATCAATTTCTGACCAAGGGATACAGGGGTAAAGAGCAGGGAATAAAAGGTTGGTTCAACCTCACTTGCACCAAGGTATGAAGGGATCTAATCAAGCTGCCCCATGCATACCAAAGAGAAAGTGTAGTAAATTATAATAGTAGATTGCGATATATAAAACAATCGAAAAAGCTCGAAAAAAGAGCTACAAGAGGAAGCCTGGGCCAATTTAATACAGGACACAAAAAACAGGAATTTAGTACTATTTGGGAAGACCATGAATGCTCCCCAAATAGAGATAGTTCTGCACCCAACCTTGGTACCTCAATCTCGACAGAGGCATGGGTGGATCATGTCCTCTCAATCTTCATGCCATCTCCAGAATCAGATAAAGATGAGGTGAGGCTTAAGGCTTAATCCCAAATTTGTATTGTTTTTCTATAGAGGAGATTAACCGAGCATTAGTTAAATGCCCACAGGTTAAAACTCCTGGTCCTTCCGATGTCTGTCTAGACATCTACAAATACCTTCCTGAATACTTGAGACCCTTGCTCCTGAAGGCCTGTAATGCATTTGAATCTAGTAGTATACCACCCGCTTCGTCTCAATCCGTAATTGCCCCAAAATATAAGAAGGGATCAATAACTGACCCCAAATGCTACATACCTCTTTTCTTTCTTTGCTGGACTCTTCAGACAAGGTACTAGGAAGGGTCTTTTTTGAAAGATTAGAACTATCATCTGGGGAGATTAATATACTGTCCAATGTGCAATATGGTTTAAATCTCCTGATGCAGAAGTACACAAAGGCGAAAGAAGGCAACTTATATTTGAGTTTCATGGACCTAATCTGTGCATTCGACACAATAAACCGCAATAAGCTATGGAAAGGCATGACCTCTTTAGGGGTCCGAAAGATATGGACATATGTACAATAATTTATCTGCAAGAGTACGGTGTGGACTGTGGGGGAACTAACCAGACAATTTAGGATACGAAGAGGAGTAAGACAAGGATGCACTTTGGCACCATTTATTTTTCAATTTATATTAATGGAATAGATCAGAAACTGCAGTCACTTGGTGTTGATACTCCCAGACAAGGACTACACCTCATAACGATATTCTCATATACGGATGATGGAGTCCTTTTAGCCCTAACGCAGCTAAGTTTGCAGAACCTTATGAATTCATTCACTGGCTTCATTGAAAATATAGACCTAAAAATAAACCACTTGGAAAATCTTCACCATGTCATGTCAGAAAAGGAAAGGGAAGACTCATTCATTTTGCATGAAGGGAAGTAAGATTTAAAAAACAAAGCATTTTTGCTACCTAGGCTTGCGGCTCTCTGCAGATGGGGGCTGAAAATCTCATAGAACAAGCAGTACTGTTAATATTTATTTATTTATCAATAAAGTTTTATATAGCGCAAACTTGATCTCGAAGGATATCAGAGTGCTTTACAATACTTTTTTATAACAACAGTTGTACAGCATTGTAACAGTAAGGAACATAATTCAAAACAAAAAGTGATACAAATCACCGAGGGCGCATGCATAAGATGTTTAGGTTATCTTCCGGGCGAGGTCCCGGCCTGGCTGGTGTGTGTTTATGGTGTGGGGGGTGCTAATTTACTTCTCTGTGCGATTACGCGGTTGTGGAAGTGACGCGCTGTGTGAGCTGCTTTCCGCGTGGTAACTACCCCCCTCTGTATGCTAAGAAATTATGAGGGGTTTCTTAGATTTGCTACTAAACTTAGAACTAAACCAATAAATGAAATTATATCACTTTACATTGCTAAAACAGTTACCGCTTGGCCATATGCCACTGGAGTATGGGAGTGGAGGACAATAAAATTCTGCATAGACAGGAGAATACATTCCTGAGATGGTTATTGGCAGTACCCCCCTCAATTCTGGAAACCATCATATACATGGAGTTGGACCTCCACTCCAGTAAGAATATCACAGAGGCCAAACCACTGCTATTATGGCATTCAGTGTAGTCCAAACCAGAAACCCAATTTACCCAATGAATACCCAAGGACTGCTTAGCAATTGATCAGGTCCCAAAAATGCAATAGTTAGTGTACTTTAGAAACAGCTTAAAACCATTAAACAATGATGATAGGAGACTGTGGGAGACCCCAGAAAAAAAGTATGCAGTTCTAAAAAATGTCCCTAAAACAGCATGTCATGGATAGTAGTGGCGGGAAAAGTGAAATGAGAGATGAGACCAAATGTGCCATGATGTCCTATATCAGAACATAGACATCTGGGACTACAGTGTTATAACAGGTTGGTCTCCAATTTATATCACAGATTACTTTAATTAAGATTTCAATTCCCTATATTCTCAAAGACATGGTTGTTCTGAAAAGCTCCTACCAGGCTTGCTCCGTAGGACGGAGACACTCCATACTCCTTCGGGAGTGAGTCAAGCGCGGTATCAACTTCACTAAATAAAAAAAAAGAAATAATTTGTCAGATGGTTGCCTTCCCAGATAGGGCAAATTGGGACTCCAGAGATGTTAAATGCCCTTATGGTAATATCTCAAAAACAGTCCACACTGCACTTAACACTCCTTTGTACATTCTATCTTGAATGCACAAAACAGTACTTGAAACCTTTTTTTTTAAGAGAACAGCTGTACGACTATCAGGAGGCATTTCAATATTTGTTGGACAGGAAAGTTAGTGCGGTCTCTTAGAACTTAACTAAATTCCTTGCTAATGTATTAGTTGCAAGGAAAAGACTGTTGTTTCCTGATACAGCACTTTATCAGTAAATTGCATGGTCTAGTCTTTCAATCCTGGGAAATCTTGTTTTTAATTGTGAGAATTAACTTTTGCAAAATGTTATAGCTTTACAATATGTGCACTTTACCGCAGATATAATTTATTTTAAAAGGAAGATTTTTGAGTTTTTTGATGTATCTTAAGTTGATATTATTTCAAGGGCAAACAGATTACCAAAGTATTTGTTATTCTCCATTTAATGATTGAATGTTATTGTGATGATGAGCTTTATGGTTTATCTGTGATATGAACCAAATAAAGATTGAAATTGAATTGAATTGGACTCCACTTGGCTATAATGATGTCCTTCAGAAACTTATTGGTAAGGGAAAGCATACAGTTCTGCAGTATATATAGAGATATAGGGTGGAGGAATCCAGCATTTCTTTTGGTGAATGATACATTACAGGTGAATGTAGAGTAAGTGATGATGAGAGACGGAGAGATAGTTTGAAGTCTTCAAAGGTAGCAGATGATTTTGATGATGTAATTTGTGGTTTAGTGATTTCTTAATAATTACTGCTATTCCTCTTCCAGTTTTGTGGTGTCTGTCAGCTTCAAACATTGCACAGTTTTGGGGAATAAGGAGTTCATGAATAGAGATTGAAAGTCGATTTAACCATGATTCTGTGATGAAGAGTGCATTAATGTTGTGGTCTGTAATGAGGGTGAATATTTCATTTCAGTGAGTTTTGGCAGATAAAGCATGTAGGATCATGCTTGTAAGAAAAGCATTTGACGTGGGGGCTGTGATGATTAATTTTGATGTTACTGAGGTAGTCTGGATTTATGTGCCTCAGAGAAGGGATTTGTCTTTGCATGCTGATATAAGGACTGGGATCTGTTGTGATAGCAGGTACATTGCTGTTGTGGTGAATAAGATATGCTGCTGGAAAATAGAGTAGTAGGAAACAAAGGGTTCGAGTGAAATTGGAGAGCCATTGTGTAAGAAAGTAGAAGCACTAAGGGCCATATTATCAAGAAAGGGCGATACATTATCGCAGTTTTTATCGGCAAGAAACTGCTGCTAAAGCGGCGATAATGGGCTTGATAATATGCCCTTGTGAATTCCCATAGAAGTCCAAGTTAACACCAGAACACAGGTGAAGTGGAAGTTGATTCCAGTATGAGGGGGCAAGGTAGTAAAATGCCTCCCCCCCAGAGCGCGATTTCTTAATCCGAGGAACAACCAGAAGAGATTTGGATCTAGACCGGAGTGTTCTGGTGGGCTGATGGTGCATAAGACTATCACTAAGATAACTGGGAGCTTTGCCATGGAGTGCCTTGTGTACTAGACAGCAGACTTTAAAGTGGATACGTTTGCGAACAGGTAACCAATGAAGTCCCTGAAGTAGAGGTGAGGAGGAGGTTCTAGCTGGGGAATTGTACACCAGACATACGGCAGTGTTTTGAACCACCTGAAGTCTATTGAGTGATGCTTCTGAAGCTGAAATCAGGAGGGCATTACAGTAGTCGAGATGACTTGCCACAAGGGCTTGTAGCAAAGTTTTCCTGACTGTTAGAGGGAGAAAAGGAAAAGACTTTCTCAAAAGACTTAAAGTGAGGAAGCTAGTGTCCACTGTAGTAGAAACTTGTGTTTCCATTGAGAGTTTCAGATCTAAATACACACCAACATTTTTCACCACTGCCTTGGGAGTAGGAGCGGGACCCAAATTGGAAGGCCACCATCCTGGGGACCAAAGTAATAGTGCCTCTCCAAAGAGCATGATTTCCGTTTTACTGGCATTCAACTGGAGAAAGTTGTTTCTCATCCATTCTGAGATTGCATTCATATCTTCAGAGAAGGCCAGCTGGTTGTTAGCAGATTTTCTGTCAAATGCCATTAGCAGCTGCGTATCATCCGCATAGGAAACAGGGATGAAGCCCAGGGTCCTCAGTAGAGCTGCCAGGAGGGCCACGTAGATGTTAAACAATGTGGGACTGAGGCAGGATCCCTGGGGCACTCCTTTAGTCAGCTTTGATGTAGAGGAGTGGAAAGAACCTAAAGTGACAGTTTGGGAGTGATTGTTTAGGAAATTAGCCAGCCACAGATAAGCTTCATTTTGAATACCAACATTTCTTAGTCTGGATAGAAGAATAGTATGGGATATCATGTCAAACGCTGCTGACAAATCCAGCAGCACTAACAGTACCGCTTGTCCCTTATCTAGGAAATGTCGGAGATTGTCTGTGACTGAAACTAAAGGTGTTTCTGTACTAAATTTGGGGAGTAAACCCGACTGGGAGGAAACTAGACCCCTGGTTGATTCCATGAATCAGAGAGATGATGGTCTACATGTTTCTCCGGGAGTTTGGCTAAGTAAGGCAGCAAGGTGATAGGGCGGTAATTAGATAAATCTTCCTGAGGAGCATTAGGTTTTTTCCGAATAGGAATTATTTGGTCAGCTTTCCATTCGGCCGGTAGTGTGCCCAAGGTCAGCGAGGAATTAATGATAGGGCAGATCAATGGAGCCAACTGTTTGTAAATCAGCATGGAAGTCTTAGCAGGTAAAACATCCTGAGGAGAGCCAGATTTGACTGTCTTCATGCGGGACTCCACTGTGTCTATAGTAAGAGGGGGGAAGCAATCTAAAAAGATTGCAGGGTTGGGGTGGGGTAAGTATAATACAGTGTTAGTTAGTTGGGGATCTTTCTCTTTGATAATATTGTGATAGATGTCTTCAATGTTTTGAGTGAAGTGCTTAGCCAATTTTTCACAGAGGTCCTGTGAGGGTGTGAGATCATTATGGCATGCCCTGGGGTTGATAAATGAATTTAAAATGTGGAAAAGCTCCTAAGGGGAATTTTCTGCCTGATTCATCTGGGACTCAATGTGCATCTTGCGAGCCTTTTTTATGTTTTTATGGTAGCAAGTCCGGCAGAGCTTATAGGCTTCATTATCAGTTGCACTATGGGAAAGCTGCCAACACCGCTCTAGCTTTCTACAATGGCTTTTTTCTGCCCGTAGAATAGGTGAGTACCTAGGGGCATATTAACAAGGCAGATGAAATGAAATTATCGTCGCTTTTGTAGCCGTTTTCCTTACCAAGGAATTTTCCTCCTAGCAGGTTTACTGTTTGAGTGCATATAGTCTGATACCAACAATACCCTGACCTTGATGTGAACTACTGCTGAAAATCCACTTATCAGCTATGACTATAAGTCTCCTTAACCTAGAACTAGACAGCTCTTCCTTTTTAGGTATAAGTTTGGTAAATCACTTAATACGTTGCCACCCTTGTAACAATGCATAAGGCGATTCTTATTGTCTTTAAGTTAATCTAAGATTTCTGTTGTATGAAAGTCAGGAAAATCCGCATTGTATCGTAGAATTCACAGTTTGTCCATAGTTTCATACAAATGTCAAACCCTCCTTCATGAATGCCACTGGTTGTAAATTAGAATATCATATACCGAATGATTGTCTGACATACATATTGTGTCCTTAATATGGTTTCCAAAAATAATGTCCTTTGGTTGTCATTTTCTTATTATTAACTCCAGTGAGGGAAGGATTTTGTAAACAATGTTTAGGTTATTATTTATATCAGATGACAGATGGTATCATACTTCAAGGGGACCTAGAAGGTTGTAGGGTTTCGATGGGAAAGCAATGATGAATTTGTACTTGTGGGTGGTAAAAAGGGGTGAACTTACAGAAAGGCCATTCAAAGTGGGAAGAGGACCAACATGCTAAAGGACTTGAATACAAGACTATCACACTTGTAGGGTACATTATCGAACACAGGAAGAAATCTACAGTGGATTTTGTTGGGATGGGGAAGGTGTATCCTGGAAGCCTAAACAAGACACAAGTGGCAAAGATGAAAACATTTAGGTCCCATTTACGAGTTTTGCTCCCACACTGCCAAACTGGACCGGCTCCCGCCCGCCAGATTATGAGTAATTCCATCGTCTGACAGGTAGGCGGCGTGGCAGTCCTGCAGCGGTGCAGTACAAAGGCTCGTATGTGAGCCTTGAATCTGCACCACCCCAGAACCGCAATGCATGTTCCTAGATGGCATGGACTGTGCAGTCAATGCCGTGCAGTAACAGAGGTGCATGCACACAGGGAGGCATATCATGGCACCCCCTACATGCACTCCCATGCACAGGGGCAAGAGGTGGCCCTTTGTTTTCTCACTTCCAGCAGCTTCAGGGCGTGAGAACTGCCATGAGACCGCTGGCCGTGAGAAACTGTATAAGTTGCATGGTGATGCTGCAGCATCAAGCATATTGTGCCCTCAAGGCCACCATATCACTGCCAGGGATCACGGATCCATGGCGGTTGCAGCGGTTCTCTGGAGGCCCCACTGCCATACTTGTAATATAGAAGGTGGACCACTAGGGCGGAGGTCTCCGATCAGCATCACCCCTCTACCGCAAGTTTGGCGGTTCCATGGACCACCAAACCTATAATTAGGTCCTTATTTACAAGGAATAGCAGAGAAGCCTTGTAAACGTGTTTCAGAAATCCACACTTAAAGAGGGCAGGTGTACTTTTCGGTGTCACGACTGAGTGTTAGTTGAGAAAATATTTTTGCTAGCAACAAATAAAACTGAGAGATTAAGATGATTAAGTTGGATATTCACATTTCGCTGTGGCATGGAATCTCAAGACCTGATCAAAAGGGAATGGGCATTTACAGTCGAGAAGACAATGTGTGGTAAATAATGCCTTTAAATGCAATGGCTACTCACTAGATCAGGGCACAAAACATCCTTTTTCTGACCCCCTAGGGATTTGGTCTTTATATTGATCTGTATTGTCAATCCTAGGATGAGGGAGGAGTAATGCTAGTGAGGAGATTGCCTTGCGTTTTAAAGTTGGGCAGACGAACAGCTTATTATTCAACAGAATCATTTTAGTTGGCGATGTAGCTACATCTCCCTTTGCAATCTATTTTCCTGAAAATGTCCCCTAATTGGATCACATCAAATGTGGTATAATTGTTTTAGAATGCCACCTGTAAGAAAATGGTAATGGCATTCCTCGGTTTCAAAACAAAGCAAAATCATTTGTTGCTGAATAACATTTGCAAAAGGATCCCTTTCATATCAACATGCTTTAAAATGTCAAAATAGTCAGAAAATACTACCACAAAATGTGCTGCCTAGTGCTGCATAATTAGGCTTCCTTATCAGTTGCACTATGGGAAAGCTGCCAACACCTCTCTAGCTTTCTACAATGGCTTTTTTCTGCCCGTAGAATAGGTGAGAACTTAGGGGCATATTAACAAGGCAGGCAAAATGAAATTATCGTCGCTTTTGCAGCCGTTTTCCTTACCAAGGAATTTTCCTCCTAGCAGGTTTACTGTTTTGAGTGCATATAGTCTGATACCAACAATTCCCTGACCTTGATGTGAATTACTGCTGAAAATCCACTTATCAGCTATGACTATAAGTCTCCTTAACCTAGAACTAGACAGCTCTTCCTTTTTAGGTATAAGTTTGGTAAATCACTTAATAAGTTGCCACCCTTGTAACAATGCATAAAGCGATTCTTATTGCCTTTACGTTAATCTAAGATTTCTGTTGTATGAAAGTCAGGAAAATCCCCATTGTATCGTAGAATTCACAGTTTGTCCATAGTTTCTTACAAATGTCAAGAGAAACCCTCCTTCAGGAATGCCACTGGTTGTAAATTAGAATATCATATACCGAATGATTGTCTGACATAAATATTGTGTCCTAAATATGGTTTCCAAAAATAATGTCCTATTGGTTGTCATTTTCTTATTATTAACTCCAGTGAGTGAAGGATTTTGTAAACAATGTTTAGGTTAATATTTATATCAGATGACAGATGGTATCATACTTCAAGGGGACCTAGAAGGTTGTAGGGTTTCGATGGGAAAGCAATGATGAATTTGTACTTGTGGGTGGTAGTTAGGGTGAACTTACAGAAAGGCCATTCAAAGTGGGAAGGGGGCCAACATACTAAAGGACTTGAATGCAAGACTATCACACTTGTAGGGTACATTATCGAACACAGGAAGAAATCTACAGTGGATTTTGTTGGGATGTGGAAGGTGTATCCTGGAAGCCTAAACAGGACACAAGTGGCAAAGATGAAAACATTTAGGTCCCGATTACGAGTTTTGCTCCCACACTGCCAAACTGGACCGGCTCCCGCCCGCCAGATTATGAGTAATTCCGTCGTCTGACAGGTAGGCGGCGTGGCAGTCCTGCAGCGGTGCAGTACAAAGGCTCATATGTGAGCCTTGAACCTGCACCACCCCAGAACCACAATGCATGTTCCTAGATGGCATTGACTGTGCCGTCAATGCCGTGCAGTAACAGAGGTGCATGCACACAGGGTGGCACATCATGGCACCCCCTACATGCACTCCCATGCACAGGGGCAAGAGGTGGCACTTTGTTTTCTCACTTCCAGCAGCTTCAGGGCGTGAGACCTGCCATGAGACTGCTGGCAGTGATAAACCGTATAAGATGCTTGGTGGTGCTGCAGCATCAAGTATATTGTGCCCTCAAGGCCACCATACCACTGCCAGGGATCGCGGATCCTTGGCGGTTGCAGCGGTTCTCTGGAGGTCCAAATGCCATACTTTTAATATAGAAGGTGGACCACTAGGGCGGTGGTCTCCGATCAGCATCACCCCCCTACCGCAAGTTTGGCGGTTCCATGGACCACCAAACCCATAATTAGGTCCTTATTTACAAGGAGTAGCAGAGAAGCCTTGTAAACGTGTTTCAGAAATCCACACTTAAAGAGGGCAGGTGTGCTTTTAGGTGTCACGACTGAGTGTTAGTTGAGAAAATATTTTTGATAGCAACAAATAAAACTGAGAGGTTAAGTTGATTAAGTTGGATATTCACATTTCGCTGTGGCATGGAATCTCAAGACCTGATCAAAAGGGAATGGGCATTTACAGTCGGGAAGACAATGTGTGGTAAGTAATGCCTTTAAATGCAATAGCTACTCACTAGTTCAGGGCACAAAACACCCTTTTTCTGACCCCCCTAGGGATTTGGTCTTTATATTGATCTGTATTGCCAATCCTAGGATGAGGGAGGAGTAATCTAGTGAGGAGATTGCCTTGCGTTTTAAAGTTGGGCAGACGAACAGCTTATTATTCAACAGAATCATTTTAGTTGTCGATGTAGCTACATCTCCCTTTGCAATCTATTTTCCTGAGAATGTCCCCTCATTGGATCACATCAAATGTGGTATAATTGTTTTAGAATGCCACCTGTAGGAAAATGGTAATGGCATTCCTCGGTTTCAATTCAAGGCAAAATCATTTGTTGCTGAATAACATTTGCAAAAGGATCCCTTTTATATCAACATGCTTTAAAAAGTCAAAATAGTCCGAAAATACTACCACAAAATGTGCTGCCTAGTGCTGCATAATTAGGCTTCATTATCAGTTGCACTATGGGAAAGCTGCCAACACCTCTCTAGCTTTCTACAATGGCTTTTTTTCTGCCCGTAGAATAGGTGAGAACCTAGGAGCATATTAACAAGGCAGGCGAAATGAAATTATCGTCGCTTTTGCAGCCGTTTTCCTTACCAAGGAATTTTCCTCCTAGCAGGTTTACTGTTTTGAGTGCATATAGTCTGATACCAACAATACCCTGACCTTGATGTGAACTACTGCTGCAAATCCACTTATCAGCTATGACTATAAGTCTCCTTAACCTAGAACTAGACAGCTCTTCCTTTTTAGGTATAAGTTTGGTAAATCACTTAATACGTTGCCACCCTTGTAACAATGCATAAAGCGATTCTTATTGCCTTTAAGTTAATCTAAGATTTCTGTTGTATGAAAGTCAGGAAAATCCCCATTGTATCGTAGAATTCACAGTTTGTCCATAGTTTCTTACAAATGTCAAGAGAAACCCTCCTTCAGGAATGCCACTGGTTGTAAATTAGAATATCATATACCGAATGATTGTCTGACATAAATATTGTGTCCTAAATATGGTTTCCAAAAATAATGTCCTATTGGTAGTCATTTTCTTATTATTAACTCCAGTGAGTGAAGGATTTTGTAAACAATGTTTAGGTTATTATTTATATCAGATGACAGATGGTATCATACTTCAAGGGGACCTAGAAGGTTGTAGGGTTTCGATGGGAAAGCAATGGTGAATTTGTACTTGTGGGTGGTCGTTAGGGGTGAACTTACAGAAAGGCCATTCAAAGTGGGAAGGGGGCCAATATGCTAAAGGACTTGAACGCAAGACTATCACACTTGTAGGGTATATTATCGAACACAGGAAGAAATCTACAGTGGATTTTGTTGGGATGGGGAAGGTGTATCCTGGAAGCCTAAACAGGACACAAGTGGCAAAGATGAAAACATTTAGGTCCCGATTACGTGTTTTGCTCCCACACTGCCAAACTGGACCGGCTCCCGCCCGCCAGATTATGAGTAATTCTGTCGTCTGACAGGTAGGCGGCGTGGCAGTCCTGCAGCGGTGCAGTACAAAGGCTCGTATGTGAGCCTTGAACCTGCACCACCCCAGAACCGCAATGCATGTTCCTAGATGGCATGGACTGTGCAGTCAATGCCGTGCAGTAACAGAGGTGCATGCACACAGGGTGGCACATCATGGCACCCCCTACATGAATGAATGAATGAATGAAATTACTTATAGAGCGCACGATGGCCAAAACGGCTTCCTGGCGCTGGGAGCTCTAAAGAACCGAACAGACAGGGCCAGGAGGTTTAGCGGGGGTAGGCCAGGGCAAACAGAAAAGTTTTCAGCGCTTTGCGGAAGTGTGAAAAGATAGGGATCGAACGCATAGAAAGAGGAAGGGAGTTCCAGAACCGGGGAGCAAGAACAGAAAAACGGGTTCCACCAGTGCGAGATTTGTGAAAGCGGGGAATGGTGAGGAGGGCAGAAGATGATGAACGGAGAGTGCGGGCAGGAGTGTGAAGGGAAATCAAAGAATTGATGAAAGCCGGTGCAGAGTGATCAAGGGCCCGAAAAACAAGGCACCCTAATTTGAACAGAGATCTCTGAAGAATGGGCAACCAGTGAAGGGATTTGAGGACGGGAGTGATGTGATGGGTTTTGGGCAAGTGAAAGATAAGACGGGCAGCCTGATTCTGGATAGCTTGTAAGCGGCGGGTTTCATAGGCAGGAATGCCAGCGAACAAGCTATTGCCATAATCAAGGCGGGAAGTGATAAGGGCAGAAATAATGATTTTAAGGGAGTCAGGAGAAAAGAAACGAGAGATTTTCCGGATCATCCGGAGGGAAAGAAAACAGGAGGACACCACGGCACAGACCTGGCCGTGCATGGACAGGTCCTGTCTGACCTTGATGCCCAAAGTTTTAACAGAAGGAACGGGGGTGGGAGGGGGGCCAAGATTGGGAGGCCAGAAAGCAGGGGACCAGGGGCTGGATAAGCCGCCAATCAGGACAAGCTCAGTCTTATCTGGATTGAGCTTGAGGTGGTTGGCGCTCATCCACCCAGAAATAAAGACCATGGTAGAGTGAAAAAAGGATAGGGAGTGAGAAGAAGAGGAAAGATCAAAGACGAGCTGGAGGTCGTCAGCGTAGTTATACACAGAGACCCCCAGTTCAAGAAGGGAAGAGATAAGAGGGTGAATATAGAGGTTGAAAAGAAGGGGAGAAAGAGAAGAACCTTGGGGGACCCCACAGGGCACCGGGAGAGGGGAAGCAGAAAAGCCGGGAAGGTGAACGGCTTGAGAGCGACCTGTCAAGAAGGAGGTGATCCAGGAGAGGGCAGAACCTCGTATGCCCGCTGCGCTGACACGATCCAAAAGAATGTTATGGTTGACCGTGTCAAACGCAGCGGACAAGTCGAGGAGGATAAAGCTTGGGGGGAGTTGACGTCGGCCTTGGCTTTAAGCTCGTCAAGGACGGCTAGCACCACGGTTTCGGTCGAATGACCCGAACGAAAACCGGCTTGGTGAGAAGCCAGGAGCTGGTTTTGTTCAACATAAGCAGAGAGACAGGAAGTAACGTAAGATTCGAGGATTTTAGCAAGATAGGGGAGAAGAGAGATAGGTCTAAAGTTAGAGGGAAGAGTAGAATCGAGACCAGGTTTTTTAAGAATGGGAGAAACAATAGCAGATTTAAATGAAGAAGGAACCAATCCAGTGGAGAGAGAGGCATTAAGAAAGGAGAGAGGGGTATCATGACAAGAAGAGAAAAGGGTTTTAAGAATACGGGCAGGGGCACAGTCAGTGGGGGAGCCCGACTTGATTTTAGTGAGCAGAGCTAGAAAGGAGTCCAAGGAGAGGGGGGGAAAAGAAGAGAAAGAAGATTTGGACACAGAGGGAACAGAGTGAGGAGGAAGTAAAAGGAGTGACCAAGATGTTAGATTTAATTTTAACAATCTTCTCGATAAAGAAGTTGTTAAGAGAACAGCAGAGGGCCTGGGAGGGAGTGAAGTGAGGGCAAGCACGGTCAGAGGTGGCTAAGTTGTTGACTAGAGAGAAGATTTCTTTAGCTTTGTTAGCCGAGAGCGCCACTTGTTCGGAGAAGTACTTGGTCTTAGTGACCAGAATGGCCTTCTTGTACTCCTTAAGAAGAATTTTGTATTTGGCCTTGTGGTCAGGGCAGTAGCTGCGGCGCCAGAGGGGCTCTGAGCGTCTAAGCTCCAGTTTAAGAGTCTTGAGCTCCTGGCTAAACCAACGGTGAGCCTCATGAGGGCGGATGGACTTGACTAACTTGAGGGGGGCTACTAAGTCACATGCAGAAGAGAGCCAGTTACCAACTGCAGCGGCCTGTGAGTCAAGGGGAATGCCAGTGAGGTCTGGGGAAGAAGAAGCAAGGGAGTGAGAGAGGGAGGCCAGGTCAACACGATTCCAGCTACGGGAGAAGACATTCTTGGGACGAAGGGGCTTGTGGGGGGGCCAGTGGTGATGGAGAAAGAAATAAGAGAGTGATCAGACCAAGTACATGGGAGGATACTGGGGGGGGAAACTATGTCCTGGGATGACCAGACTTGGTCCAGGATATGTCCACAGTTGTGGGTAGGGACCAAGACATGAGACCTAAGGTTGAGACAGAGGAGAGTGGCCGTGAAGTCCTTGGATGCTGAGTCCTCCCTGGGATCGCCAGGCCAGTAGTTAAAGTCCCCAAGTAGGAGGACAGAGGAGTTATTAACCACCAGCGTGGCGAGGAGTTCCTGCAGGGAAGCCACGAACAGGGGCATGTTCAGGGGAGGGCGGTAAACAAGGACTACGGTGAGAGGTGCCGGCAGGTTGGAGGAGCGAGCGACCAGGAAGTCCACTCCAGCGATGGGTGCAAATATCTACTGGGCTGTAAGTCAGACGAACAAGAGAAGCATTTCAGCTGTCAAGGGGTAAGGGCTGAGTGAATAATCAGTCAAATGCCCATTGGATGGAATAAATGTGAAAAACATTATTCTATATCAGTGGGATTTCAAGCTCATAACTATACAATGGAAGCTCTTCTAAATGAGGCGACCCTCAAATGTATGCTAAAGCACCTGTTCACTGGAAGAGCGCTCAGGCTCCTCTCATATGTGAATAAGGGGGAGGTGTGACACAGTGGCCAAAGAAGCTGACTCCAGGGCGTGGGGCTCACGGCTTGATTGTTTGCAGCAGCTCAGCTCAGCATCATGTGACTCCGGGCAATAGCTCTCTTAGGGCCAGATGTAGGTAAATTCAATTTAGCGAGTCTTTAATAGCGATTTTTACCGAATCGCTATTAAGGATTTGCTAAATTGCATGTAGGTAGGAATCGCAAAAATATTTGCGATTCCTTAATATAATTGCGAATCGCAAATTGAGATGTGCAATCAAAGAATACCATCCTATTCATGAATAGGATTTGTGCCCGCAATTTGCGGGTGACCAAAAGGCACTCTCAAATTGTGGGCGCAATTTCAAGGGTGCACGGGTTCCAAAAGGACACTCTGTTGCACCCCTGAAATGTGCCTGTGCCCATGCGGCACACATACATGCCCTAAGGGCATGAATGTGTACCAAATGGCACTTTTAAAAAAGCAAAAAAGGGCTTTTTTTAAAGGTAATTGCTATGACCAACAATGAAGTTGGTCTTAATTAGCAATTTACATGCACTCCCATGCACAGGGGCAAGAGGTGGCCCTTTGTTTTCTCACTTCCAGCAGCTTCAGGGCGTGAGAACTGCCATGAGACCGCTGGCAGTGAGAAACCGTATAAGATGCTTGGTGGTGCTGCAGCATCAAGCATATTGTGCCCTAAAGGCCACCATACCACTGCCAGGATCGCGGATCCCTGGCGGTTGCAGCGGTTCTCTGGAGGTCCAAATGCCATACCTGTAATATAGAAGGTGGACCACTAGGGTGGTGGTCTGCGATCGGCATCACCCCTCTACCGCAAGTTTGGCGGTTCCATGGACCACCAAACCCATAAATAGGTCCTTATTTACAAGGAGTAGCAGAGAAGCCTTGTAAACGTGTTTCAGAAATCCACACTTAAAGAGGGCAGGTGTACTTTTAGGTGTCACGACTGAGTGTTAGTTGAGAAAATATTTTTGTAGCATCAAATAAAACTGAGAAATTAAGATGATGAAGTTGGATATTCACATTTCGCTGTGGCATGGAATCTCAAGACCTGATCTAAGGGGAATGAGCATTTACAGTCGAGAAGACAATGTGTGGTAAGTAATGCCTTTAAATGCAATGGCTACTCACTAGATCAGGGCACAAAACATTCTTTTTCTAACCCCCTAGGGATTTGGTCTTTATATTGATCTGTATTGCCAATCCTAGGATGAGGGAGGAGTAATCTAGTGAGGAGATTGCCTTGCATTTTAAAGTTGGGCAGACGAATAGCTTATTATTCAACAGAATCATTTTAGTTGGTGACGTAGCTACATCTCCCTTTGCAATCTATTTTCCTGAGAATGTCCCCTAATTGGATCACATCAAATGTGGTATAATTGTTTTACAATGCCACCTGTAAGAAAAGGGCAATGGCATTCCTCGGTTTCAATACAAGGCAAAATCATTTGTTGCTGAATAACATTTGCAAAAGGATCCCTTTTATATCAACATGCTTTAAAATGTCAAAATAGTCCGAAAATACTACCACAAAATATGATGCCTGGTGCTGCATAATTTACCTTTTCTTTCCTTTAATTTAGTCAAACCTGTCACATAACTTGAACTTCAACTGCCACATAATTTAATATGCCAAATGATAGTAACAGGCCCAGATGCAGGCAAGCCGGCCCTGTAAGCAAATATCTACTGGGCTGTAAGTCAGACGAACAAGAGAAGCATTTCAGCTGTCAAGGGGTAAGGGCTGAGTGAATAATCAGTCAAATGCCCATTGGATGGAATAAATGTGAAAAACATTTTTCTATATCAGTGGGATTTCAAGCTCATAACTATACAATGGAAGCTCTTCTAAATGAGGCGACCCTCAAATGTATGCTGAAGCACCTGTTCACTGGAAGAGCGCTCAGGCTCCTCTCATATGTGAATAAGGGGGAGGTGTGACACAGTGGCCAAAGAAGCTGACTCCAGGGCGTGGGGCTCATGGCTTGATTGTTTGCAGCAGCTCAGCTCAGCATCATGTGACTCCGGGCAATAGCTCTCTTAGGGCCAGATGTAGGTAAATTCAATTTAGCGAGTCTTTAATAGCGATTTTTACCGAATCGCTATTAAGGATTTGCTAAATTGCATGTAGGTAGGAATCGCAAAAATATTTGCGATTCCTTAATATAATTGCGAATCGCAAATTGAGATGTGCAATCAAGGAATACCATCCTATTCATGAATAGGATTTGTGCCCGCAATTTGCGGGTGACCAAAAGGCACTCTCAAATTGTGGGCGCAATTTCAAGGGTGCACGGGTTCCAAAAGGACACTCTGTTGCACCCCTGAAATGTGCCTGTGCCCATGCGGCACACATACATGCCCTAAGGGCATGAATGTGTACCAAATGGCACTTTTAAAAAAGCAAAAAAGGGCTTTTTTTAAAGGTAATTGCTAATGACCAACAAAATGAAGTTGGTCTTAATTAGCAATTTATTAAGGCTAAAGTGCACTTTCTTTTGCGCTACTTACATTGCATTTAAGGAATCACAATTTGGGATTCCTTAAATGCAATCGCAAAATAGGGAATCGCAATTGTTGCGATTCCTTATTTTGCAAGTAGGTTTAATCTTACCTACATTGCTCAAAGCCAAATTGCGCGATCGCAAAGGCTGAAATTCTACGAATTTCGGCATTTGCGGTCGCTAGTTGGCTTCCTACATCTGGTTCCAAATCTCCCAGATGGCCCTCAGTGCCTTGAAACCCTTTGGGGGATGATATGTTGTGCTTTACAAACAGGTATTATTATTAATATTATTATTATTATTATTATTATTATTATTATTATTACAGGAACTGCAGGCTCTAAAATAGAATGCTTATAGAGTCTTCCATAGAATGAGCTTTAGTTACCACACTGTGGGGTCTTTGTCTCAGTGACTTTTTCCACATCCTGAGTATCTCACAAGTAGGCAGTTTGAGAATGATTCAAAACCTCATCCACCAACTCAGTTCCCCCATTTCCCAGCAGCTATTCCGTAGTGACATCCACCCACACTCCTACACTGACCATCGCAGCAAGATCTCTGACTTGAGTTTGCACCTCACAATTGGCAAATACTGGCATAACTGCTGATCTTGCAGATCCTCAAACCTCTTTGTTGTACCTCTCAGTGTCCAAGAATGTTTGGCCAAAATCCATTTTACCATTCATAATGAAGATGTTTACATATTGTCGGGTATTTAAAGCATCCTCAAGCAAACTTCAATGTTTGCCTTTGCTCCAAAATTAAAAGTTGATGTTCATGATATGAGCTTTGCCCAGTTTGTCTTGATGTACATTTCACACCACCACAAGAACATTTTTTCTTAGACTTGTTCAACACATACTTGCATTTGATTTCCTGAGGTGTGGACTAGGAATATCGAAGACAGAATATTGAATGGTTACAATATCGCGCCTAGAATATCAAGGCACAAAATATCGGAATGAAAGATTGCATGGCCTTTCTACACCAAAATCGACATATACATACCTTTGTGACAATGCCCTTGACTCAACATGAAAATCACTTAATCTTCAGATGCCTTAAAACTATGAAATGTAATCTGTGTAAAATGTATTTCTGTATCCCAACCACTCATGTAAGGAAGAGTACTCCATTGCCCCGGAGCTAGGTCCGTACTGTATAGAATATTAATGTACATTCATACATACTTCACTTGCAGCTTTTTGACACATGATGTTAATTGCCTGGGGTCTGCAAATTGGGGATCAGGAAGAGTTTGTTACAGCTTAACTATCATCAAAAGGATACTGACTACACAGTTACTCGCATATTAAGGCACATATTTATAGATACAAGTTTGGTCTACACCACTGTCGGAAGAGCAAAAGGCTGACAGCAGTCTGTCACTTGACCATAGTGCTTTAAAGAGCAGTATTATATATATGCTAATAGGGCACCTCACACCCCGACATTTCATATCCTTTTTAAAAAGGTTGGTGTCAAAGAACAGACAATGCTAGAGGTGCTCCTCATTTGCTATTACAACTAGGGAATGTCATTTTTGTTCATTTCAAACCAGTAAATCAGCTCTTGCAGCTTCTAGGTTGAATGACCTGAGACCACTGTTAGTAGACCGAGACCTGCGCTATCATACATTTAAGGTTTCTAAAAATCTCTTTAGAATATGAATTGCAAGTCAATTCTTTAGAAGCTTTTTAACATTTAGAACTGTTTATTGAATTGTAGATTGCATTGTCAGTGTTTAATGGACTGTTCCTTGGTACAATGCATGATCAATCAACACAAATTTAAGCAGAGCAGTATAATTCAAATAGCACTACCTTTCGAGAACAATGGGGCATATTACCAAGGTGGGCGATAGGCAATTATTGCCGGTTTAGCGGCCTTTTTCGTCCGCTAAACGGCGATAATTCTATCGCTGTATTAGCAAGCTGTCGCTAACTGATGTTAGCGACAGCTTTTAGGCGATAGCGAGCTGTTTGGGGTCCGCTTTGCATGTCAGCGATATTTATTGCTAATGACATGCAAAGTGGGTGTACCCAACATGTTAGCGACTGAAAGCAGTCGCTAACGCCGCTATCGCCTATTAGCAAGGCGAGCGTAGCAATGGAAATATTCCCGCTATCGCCAAAAACTAACGCCTGCTCAGACCAGTTCTAAGCCATGTTATCCAATGGGAGGTGGATAACATGGCTAAGAGCATTTTGTCGCTAATGCGTGAATATCGCTGTATTCTCAGTGATATTCACGCTATCGCCGGAAAAATTATCGCTTAGGAGATAAACGTTGCTAATAGCACGTTATCTCAGCGATAATTTCCTGCGATGCTTAGCGATAAAAAAATCGTTGCTAAGCCTAGTTAGCGATAAATATCGCTACTGGTTGGTAAAATGCCCCAATGTTATCCCAATGAAGGCCAGTTTGAGGGTATTCTGCTATGTTCGGAACCGTTTGCGGCACAGTTTATTTTACTATGGCTAGGTTGACAGTCCTTAGTAAATGAAGCTAAAGTTGGCATACAGCATTTTAAAATGCATCAAATTAGTATGTATCTATTGTTAATTTATTAAGGCCCTGATTATAATTGAAAAATGTTGGTGAGCCTGGGCACAAGCAACTCAGAAACTGACAAGTGTCACAAAGAGTAGCTTTCAATATCCTACATGTGCAACATATATTTATCATGAAAATATATAGGTAGATGCAATTATGTTCTCAAAACTTTGGTGCATGATATCTTGCCCACAATATGCTGGTAGCATGTTACTATTGAAGACAATATTCTGAGATACATCCCCCTACCGTACTTACTCATCAGTATGACTTTGTGACAGCCATGGTGAGAAGCAGTAGTCATCCAGGCTTTGGCATGTTTGAGAGATAGTCACCTGATAAATTCTTGAGAGGTTAATTGTTTAATGTCCACCTGCACTGATCAATAAAGATTCAGGGCCTAATTAAGTTTTCAGTGGTCCTGGGACCGCCGTACCAGTGGATGGCAGTCCGACCACTGCCATCATTTCGGGCCTCCCGCCTAATTACCATGGTGACAGACTGACGCTACCACCAGGATCCAGGTTCCTGCAGCGGCAGCAGAGGGGAAAGCAGGCCTGAGAATCCCAGCAGTGCCAATGCCAGTGCCGCTGAGCTCTCGTGAGTACGGCCGATTGAAATTGCACCAAAGCACCTCTCATTTTTAAATTCACCTACTTAAATCAAGCAGTCATGCCATTTTAAATGCGCCGATAGCACTTTTGATTTTAAAGACACGCACTTGCACCAACCTGCTACCTAGTCCCTGGTCCGTCATTGCGTTTGCCAATTGTACAGAGGGACATTAAGGCAGCAAAACCACTTCCGTCTGCCCGACCGGAAGCCATTGTCAGCATTCCAGCTTCCCGCCTTCAACCTCCACCCTATATAAAGTGGGGCACGGCGGGGACGCGCGCAGCAACTTGCAGATATCTCTACAAACCCATTAGACCGCTACCCGCGTCCCATTGAAGCGCTAACCCTGCGAACCTGAAACAGCAACGCAGCATCCAAAAACTCACTACTGCCTGAAGGCAAATGCCGGCAGATACGCAAAACTCACTGCTGCCCTGATGGCATAATAGCCTCGGCAAGCACATAAAACCCGCTCACTGCCCGATGGCATTATAGCCGCGGCAGGCATCCAAACCTCAACACTAACAGAAGGTTCTAGACGGACAAAGACGAGACTCTCTGAGGAAACATGCTGACAATTCTGCAAACACTACTGACCGCTACCCGCGGCCCATCACTGAGCTGACCATGTGATAGAACCTCAACTGTGACAAAGCGTCACACACCAATAAGACAACCTAAACAGCGACTACAAAATTCCAAACAAATATGGAGTAATGAGGCTATTGCCTCGGTATCCAAAAACTCACCACTGTCAGAAGGTATCTGACAGGAGAAGACAAGAATCAGGACACGCGCAGCAGCGCTCTCGTGAGTACAGCAGATTGAAATTGCGCCAAAGCACCTCTAATTTAAATTCACCTACTTAAATCAAGCGATAGCACTTTTGATTTTAAATACATGTACTTGCACCAACCTGCTACCTAGTCCCCAGTCCGTCACGGTGTGTGCCGATTATACCGAGGGACGTTAAGGCAGCCAAACCACTTCCGTCTGCACGACCGGAAGCCATAGTCAGCATTCTAGCTTCCTGCCATCAGCCTCCACCCTATATAAAGTGGGTCACGGCGCGGACGTGCGCAGCGGCGCGCCTTCAGGCAAGCCTGTCCACGCCTGACCGCTGCCAGCTGCCACGAACTCTGCATCTTTTTTTAATTTTTCTTGTAGTTTTAGTTCTTGTCCTGGTATCTCACATCTATTAGCTGTCGCTTTGGCAACGCTGACATATTCCAGTAATGAGCTACGAGATCTAAACAAACCACATCTTAGACTCCCGGATTCATTGAAGTTGAGAATTATTACAACTCTAAGTGTATTGTGCACAACAGGTCCCTTTTTATCGAACATAGTTCAAACATCCCTCGACCCAAACTATTGCAGAACTCACAAACCACTAGGCGCCATTTACCTTTACGCACACTCCATCCCGAAGCATTCAATAGAGATATGGAGCCTCATTGATATGGAGTCACCTGACATCTGCTGCTTTGTCAATGAAACCTGGCTACATGAGCATGCCTCTACCGACGTACAGGTCGCCTTTCCACCCCAATATAAAATAACCAGAGTGGACAGGAAAGAGGCAAGAAGAGGAGGTCTACTTATAGCCGCTACCCCTGGCCTGACCATTACCCCTTTGGAAATCATAAGTTCAGGCCAATTAGAGCTATGTATTTTCCGAGATAATCATCCCCCAAATACTGGCATCTGATTCCTTTTTCCTAATAGGGGATTTTAAATATCATGCTGAAATATTATTGAAGACACAGACCAACTGATTACAAACATGAATATGCTAGGACTATCACAAATAGTAACAAGTCCCACCCATAATGCAGGCCATACGCTTGATCTCCTTTCCTCTACCTCCTCAGATATCAGTGTTGATTCTCCTACCCCACTGTTATGGTCAGATCACTATTTAATAGTTTGCCATTCCGTCCCGTAGGATCAAAGAGGACCTCAAAAGTGAACTAATATGGCGTAGATCTTGGCACAAATTTACTCCATCTCTATTTTCAAAACATCACAGTCAAGCCAGGGTAGAAACATCAACCGTGCAACAACTGCTTTTGAAGAGGCCATTGCGATGGCACTATATAAAATAGCCCCTCTCAATAAGGTAAAAGTTAAACCTAGGACTGTTCCCTGGTTCACGGAGCAACTAAAGACAGTGAAGCTCTTGTGTAGAATAGCGGAGCATCAATGGAGAAAAAGTAAAGAGAGGGTTGATCGTGAAATATAAAAAAATCCATCATGGCTACATGGAGAATATTAAGCAAGCAAATAAAATAATTTCTTTTAAACTGAGTAGACAAGGCAGAAAACTCCTGTAAGGAGCTCCACAGAATTCTCAAAGAATTTACATCCCCTCATATTCAGTTACAAACCCCAAACTCTCAAGACTGGACTGATTCTCTTTGAAAAAAATTTGAAGAAGCAATTTCTACAATCCATCACTCCTTTCCACGCCAAAAAAATCGATGATCATTCAGTAAATGCGTCTAGCCTACCTTCAGACCCTCCATATATTTTGGACGAATATGTCAGTTGCAACTCCGAATTAGTGGCAACTGTCATGCAGAAAATAGAATCAGGTTCTTCCACTGACACAGTCCCTCCTAAATTTTTTCCAAATATTGCACCGGTAGTATTGGAAACCTATTTAACAAATCACTATCGGCAGCTGAATTCCCGAATCTATGGAAAGCTGCGAGGGTTAGGCCTATTCTAAAAAAAACACAGCCGACCCTAAACTCTGCCTGAACTATCGGCCTATTTCGCTGCTTCCTTATTTCAGGAAAATGTTGGAATCACTAGTAAACCAACAGCTTGTCACCTATCTAGAGAACCATGGGCTACTGGATCCCTCACAGTTGAGCTTCAGGGCGGCCCATAGCACAGAGACAGCATTGGTGGAGGTAATAGATAACATCAGACTAGCTCTGGACAAATGTCAGTCAACAATTCCTGTCCTGCTCGATCTCTCCGCTGCCTTTGACACGATCTCCCATAGCATTTTAGTACATCGGCTCTGGGAGATCGGTGTCAGGGCGAACGCCCTAAAATGGTTTCAAAACTATCTAACCGACCGTGTTACAATGGTCCAGGTGGGAAGCACTGTCTCATGTAGCAGGCCGGTCAAGATGGGAGTGCCACAGGGCTCCATCTTGAGTCCCACTCTTTTCAATCTGTACATGACGCCACTGGCTGGGGTGAACAGATCTTATGGCTTTGATGTCGTGTCGTATGCTGACGATACGCAGATCTTGGTCACTCTTGGACCAGGTCCATCAGAAACAAAACAGCGTTTCAATAAAGACAAAGAGAAGGATACAGAGTTGAGATAGCCTACCTTATCAGAGACGTTCACCAGGAAACCCACGGCGGCTCAGCTCGGAGGATCTGGCGGGCCTGACCGAAATGTAAGAGCGGGACATGTAATTACCTCGGTGAGTTTGACCGCGGAGAAGGCGGGCAGCGCTGAGGGCTGTGCAGAACTCGTGGAGCGGGCAGAAGAGCGAACGGGGATTCAACCTGGAAGAAACGGCGTTGGTTCAATAGGGTGTAGCGCAAAGCAGTCTCTCCTCACTGACGGCGGCATTAGGGTTGCCAAGCAACCAGTGCATCCAGCGGAATGCGCAGGAGCGAACACGCCTAGGGTAGAGGAGGAAGGAGCACTGGGGGAGACAGCTCACGCTGAGGAGACGGTGGAGGCTGAAACGGCTGTTGGAGCAGAGCGCTACAAGGGGGAGAGGAACCCACAAGAAATACGAGGTAATGAAGGGCTAACATTAAAAGAGATTGAAGGCAAAAATAACAATGCTTCAATGTTAGACGCGCTGCTTCAGGTAGAAGCAGAGATGTGTAACAATCTGAAGGCAAAAACGGGCACAAAATGGGGAAGTATGATGAGCTTGGAGTCACAGAAAGATCGTGAAGGAGACAAATTTTTTTCGGTTAACGAGGGCTCAACCTCTCCAAGCACTGGAGAAGACTCAGAGACCTCTGAGCTATTGTCAGAAGAAGAAGAAGAAGAGAACACTGAATCTGACACAGTAAACACGCAGAAAAAGAAAAGATCAGTCTCAAAGCGCAAGTTGAATGCCAAAGCAAACAAAAAGCTCCTGTGGGACTACTCTGCCACTGCAGGCCTATTTCAAGAGGGGCAGCAAGGGTCACCAGGGGCACAAGAAAAAGACATGGCAATGGGGGAGGAAGGGCCAAGAGACCAAGCTACCCTGAACTTGTTAGTCAATATGCTAAAACAAATCCAGGGAGAAGCCAGGATAGAGAGCCGCAGAGCTAGGCACGATACAAAAAAAATACAGGCCTCTATCAGGAAGATGAACAAAAAGTTCGAGGAAGTGGAGGGGAGAGTAGAGCTGGTAGAAGAAAGAACGGGAAGATTGGAGGACGAGGATGCAAGGGGATACGTGATCAGGCTGCTAAAAGGAGCCTTCCCTGAGGCTAGGTGGAAGTGGGAGGATGAGGTACAAAGAGCCCACAGATTCCCTCTGACAATGAAAAAAAAGCAAGGAGAACTCCAAGACAATATGCCTAGAGCAATGTTGGTATTTTTTGGTAACTTACTGGCAAGACAGGAGGTGATGGAAAAAGCTAGACCAGATTCTAAAATAAAGGCCGAAGGGGTGACATTCTTTGCGAGACCTGACAGTTGCCATGTCACTGTTGAGAGGCGATGGCGTTTAAGGCAGCTAATAACTCCATTTCAGCAACAGGGAGCTGAAGCGTATCTGTTGTTTCCGGCAAAACTTAAAGTTATCAGTGGCGGACGTACAAGGATGTTTTTTTCTGAGATAAAAGCAGGGGAGTACCTTGATGAGCTAAGGGAGCAACATAAGGGGAAATGAAGTAGATCCAGAAGGAACTAGATTATGGAATATGTATCAAGATTTATAGACTATCTATGTGGACTAACCGGGAGGGAGAGGGAGGGCGACGCTACAATGCAAGCAGCCAACACATAGGTCAGGATTGACCTATTTGCCTGTAGAAGGGGGGGGAGGGACCACTGTGGGTGGGAAGGGGCGGGGGGAGGGGGGGGGGGGGTTTGATAAAGATGGAGAAACAACACAAAAAAACAAAGTGGAATGAGATAAAAATTGTAACAAGAGAGAAAAAGCGGGTAAAATTTATAGGAGGAAACTATAATTTAATATGGCATTAAGGATTGCAACGGTGAACATATGAGGTTTAAATGATGGAGGGAAAAGACAGAAGGCGGTGTGACTGTTTAGACAGCTAAAACTAGATGTGATTTGCATACAGGAGACACACATACTAGGAAAGGAAAAGTTTAGGCTGGAACTGATGGGATACGAGTTGCTGGCTAACACAGGGCAGGACACAAGAACAAAGGGGGTGGCTATATTAGCAAGGAAAGGGGCTTTTAAACTCAGAAGGAAAAAAGAAGATTCTGAGGGGAGATGGGCCATAGTCGAAGGGGAAACTTCTGCAGGAAATTTAACAATAATATCAGTATATGGCCCAAATGATGATAATCCGGAACTGTTTGAATGGCTAGAGCAGGAACTAGCACTTTGGACAGAGCCAGTAATCCTGTGTGGCGACCTTAATATAAACGGACTGTATGGGCTGGGGGGAGCTGGAGGGGGAAGATATGTAGGTAGGAAAAAGAAAACATGTAATGCCATAACTAATATGATGCAGAATAATGCTCTATCAGATCTATGGTTTAAACACAATCCATTTGGGTCAGGGGGCACTTTCTATTCAGCTCCACATAAAACGATTGCAAGACTAGATTATATCTTAGTGTCTAATGATATTATAAACGGGGCCCAGATAGAGAGATTGCCGAGAATGATTTCAGATCATAACATATTGGTAATAACTATGCCCAGGACAGATAGAGGGAGTATTAAACCTTTTTTATGGACTTTTGAAAGAAGACTATTAAAAGAGGAAGAATATATTAATAGGATGAACATATGGATCACACAATTCTGGGAAATCAATAGGGGGTCGGCTCCAGCTAAGATTGTCTGGGACACATTTAAGACGGGGGTAAGGGGGGAAACCCTGAGTTATACTTTGAAAAAGAATAAGACGGGGAGAATAAGGATGGATAGGTGGGTAGAAGAGATGAATAGACTAGAAGAACAACTAAACAGCACAGTGCTGAGGCAAAATACTAATGAAATAGAGGGTTTATTACTGGAAATAGAAGTTAAGAAAGCAGAGACGGGAGAAGCACTGATGGAAAAAGCGGCGGGGAACTATCTTGCTAAGAAGGAAAGGTGCTATGAGTACAGCGAGAGAGTAGGACACCTTTTGGCCATTAGAATTAAACAAAATAGGGCAGCAGGAGAAATCAAAGAAATTAGAAATAGTGCTGGGGTAATTGTAGAGAAGGTAGAAGAGGTCCAGGAGGTATTTAGGGAATTTTACGAGAAATTATATGTTCAGAATTCAGAGGATATAGGAGAAGGGGGTAGGGACTATCTGACAGGGATATTACACGAGAAATTGGACAGGGAAGATAGAGATAAATTAGACCTACCGCTAACACTGCAGGAGATAAAAATGGCAGTGAACAATTTACCAGGAGGCAAGGCCACAGGGCCAGATCAAATACCCGCTGAATTTTACAAAGTATTTTGGGAAAAACTAGGAGAAAATATGCTGGAGATTTTTAGACAGTCACAGATGCAAAAATTAGCACCACAATCCTGGGATGACGCAAATATCATTGTGATATTGAAAAAATACAAGCCCCTATTAGACCCAGGGTCATACAGACCTATTACCCTCTTGAACGCGGACGCAAAAATGTATGCCAAAACACTAGCACAAAGACTGAGTCGAGTTATTGAGAAAATAGTAAGTAAGTCACAACATGGTTTCATTCCTGGTAAAGGAACTACTCAGCATACCAGTCAGTTAATTACCATACTAGACGCTGCCGAGGTAGCAGGAGACCCTGTCGCAGCCATATTTCTTGATGCTGAAAAAGCATTTGACAGGGTCTCCTGGCAATTCCTGTGGAAAGTAATGGACTGGTTTGGCATAGGTAAAGGGTTTATTAGTGCTATACAGGTACTGTATTTGCAGCCAAAGGTGAGGGTGAAAATAAACAAGGAATATACTAAAAAGGTAAAGATTACAAGAGGAACTAGACAGGGATGTCCGGCATCACCCCTACTCTTTGCTCTATATCTAGACCCGTTACTTAGGAGACTAATAGGTAATATTAACATCATGCCAGTTGTGTTACAGGGGGCAGAGCACAAAGTGTTTGCATACGCAGACGATGTGGCACTAGTAACTCCGGAACCAGGAAGGGCGTTAAGGGAGATAGAACAGGAAGCAGCAATTTTTGGGGACTTAGCAGGATATTCAATTAATAAAGGGAAAACCCAGATCATTTTGAATAAACATACATCCTTTGCGGACCCCAGAGTGGTAAAGGAGGCAGTGTATCTCGGAGTAAGAGTGTCAGCTGACTTGGCGGAATTAGTTAAAATAAATATGGAACCACTATTAACTAAGGTAAAAAGCAACACAGAGAGAATTCACAAACTACACTTGACACTAATGGGGCGCATAAATGTAATCAAAATGGTCACATTACCGAAATTTTTATATCTGTTTAGGGCTATACCTCTATTTTTTGAACAACAATGGTTTAACAAGTTGGAAAAAATACTCAATAGGCTAGTATGGGCACAAGGGAAAACTAGAAGGGCCTATAGACATTTGACACTTACACGAGAGAGAGGGGGGTGGGGAGCACCGGATTTTAAATTGTATTATTGGTCGGCCGTCTTCCCAAGGATTAATCGGAGGGAATAGGGAATACACAAATGTGTATAGAACTATACTGGGTGAGGCCGCGGGTGACGGGTTGCTGAAAACGACTAACTATAGATTTTTTAAGAACACAAGGTTTAAAACACTAAAAGCCGCATACATGATATGGAAAGGTGTGGGGAAAAAACTGGGAATTGGCAGATTCAGCAGATACACTAGGATAATAGATAACAAAACTCTCCCGGGGGATATCTTCAGGGATGGAACAATGAAGATATGGAATGATAGGGGCATTAGGAAAATAGGAGACCTTATGGATATAGAAGGGGGGATAATACAATTTGAAGAACTACAAAATAGATTTGGAATACCCACCAACACTTTCTTTAAATATTTACAGGTGAGGAGTTACCTGAGGAATAAAAAGGGGGACGGATGGGTTTTAAACACTGCAGGCTATTGGACTGTATAGAACAGAGTAAACAATGCAAGATACGGCAGTTACATGCAGAACTGCATGCTTATAAAACAGATGATAGAGAGAAATTCTCAAAAAAATGGATAGAAAAAGTGGGGACCTCTCTAGAAGGATTCCAGAAGTCTTTAGAGTTAGGAAGGTCGGTTCTATGCTCGGCAATGCTGCAGTCACAGCATTACAAAACATTATACAGTCTTTATCATACGCCGGCAAAAATAGCGCAGTGGGGCGGGATAGAAGGCATAACATGCCCTAGATGTAATTCTACGGAGGCTGATATAATACACATGTTTGCCCAATGCCCGCAATTATATACCCTTAAAATGGCCATAGAAGAATTTCTGGGGAACATACTTGACATCAAGATAACATTAGACAACGAAATATTATTGTTGGGGGTAAAGACCGAGATTGAAAATGGTCCCACAGAGTTTTTATTTATGGCGGCAGCTGTATATAGAATCTGCATAGCACGGGCTTGGCTAGATAAGATACCCCCTACATTTCAAACTTGGATCGCTAGACTGTTAGCCTCATATAATTTAGAGAAGGCTATATATGAGAGAAAAGGAAAAGGGGCAAAAAAGTTGGGAGAGAAGATATGGAAACCCATAACGAGGTGGAAACATAAGCAAAATAGGGCAGAAGTTGGCTAAACAGCGGTATGTAGGAAAGATAATTTGCGAGATGAAATATATAATTTTTTTTCCTGTTATCTTTTCCTCCCATCTGTGTTTTCCTGTTTTTCCCTTTTTTTTTCTCTCTCTCTATTTTTTTTTCTTTTTTCTTTTCTTTTGAAATACAAAGTTTGCGGAGTATCGTTGCAAGAGTGCATATTTAATGTTTTTATCCCATATTATAATAGGACATATAATATATGCTTTTGTGTTGTAAATCTGATGACTGTAATTCGGGGGGCAAAACTGTTTTTAAAAAAATCACAATAAAAATATAAAAAAAAAAAAAAAGAAACAAAACAGCGTTTCAAAAAATGTATGTACCACATTGACAGGTGGATGAGCTCCAACCATCTTCAATTAAACAGAGGCAAGTCCGAGATCATGCTTTTTGGCAAGGCTAGCGAGCAGTGGTCTAATGACTGGTGGCTCCTGAACCTCAGCCCTTGTCCAACCCCTAAACCAACGGTTCGGAATTTAGGCTTCCACATGGACAGTCAGATGTCAATGAAAAATCAGAATTACCATATAATTGGCTCATGCTTTGGAGTGATGCAAAATCTTCGAAAGGTTTTTAAATGGATCACTATGGAGAGCAGGAAACCATTAGTACAGGGTCTGATAATAAATCGCATGGACTATGGAAATGCCCTGTTGTCCTCAATAAACAAAGGTTACCTGACTAAACTCCAAATCTTGCAGAACACTGCAGCCATACTGGTTATGAACCTTCCACCAAGATCCCCGTTTGCCCCCTTTCTGAGGTCTTTACGCTGGATTCCTGTCAGACAGAGAGTCCTGTTTAAGACCCTCTGTCTGACACATAAAAACATGTGTGGAAAAGGCCCGGGGTATTGGTCCAAAAAACTACGTAGGTACCAGCCCGGTAGGTCGCTTAGATCGAGCAACAAATACCTTCTTACGCCCCACAGAATTCGCCTGGCAAGATATGGAGGAAGGTCTTTTTCCTATCTTGCTCCTGCGTCCTGGTATAAACTCCCTTTTACCCTAAGTACCATCTCGAGTCATAACTGCTTTCACAAAAATTTGAAATCTTGGCTATTTGACAACTGAACAAGTATTCTATCGGAGCCGTCTGCAAGCGCCATGAGACTTCCGAGTGATATGTGCGCTGATTTGATTTGATTCTGATCTGCCTTTCCACCATGCATTTCAAAGGTGTGCTTTTCATTCGGGTGCATGCAGCGGCCACATTATGTCCCCCCGCTAAAAGTGTACAGTTGTGCGTGAACTGTGTTGCATGCACAACATGGTGCATGCCATACCATGCACGGTCGTGCTGGGGGCACTGTCACGGGGACAGTATGCTTTCACAGAGGTGGTATGCTTTTTAGGTTCTACTATGAGCCAAACATTAACGCTGCTGTAACACTGAAGACACCACACCACCACAGCCCTGGATTACTATCGCAATGCGGCGGGTGGGTTTACAGCAGGTTTGGTGGTCTTCCTGGGACTGCTGCGGCGGTGGTCCTACAGAAAGACCGCTAAAACTCGTAATAAGGTTTTCCGTATTGCTAGAATTCATGTATATATGTGTGAGACTTCTCAACGGTTGCGTTTCAGAATATTATGGCTACATTTTCAGTATACAAAAATAACATAGCATAAATATTGATTACCACTATATTGTTAACGTAGGTATATATAAGTAAGTATTCTTTTACTGTTACTCTGCAAACACACACTTTGAAGATTCATATATTGTCAAGGTGCATATAAGTGGAGTAGGATTTGGTATTTTGAAATAATTCTATGTTGCCCTCATTATACATAATAGTATAGACTCTCAAATGACAGATAGCCAGTGTGATGTATGAAAGTCTTTAGTGCTGGTAGGTCCACTGTCACAGACATTTGGGCATGTTTGTAAAATTCAAATGCATGGACGCTGGCATGTATGAAGGTAAACAAACTTCATACTGAACTACAACCAGCCCCATTCCAAATCAACTTTGAGATAACTGACAAGTCTTGGAAAAACACATAAAGAGTAGAAGGGGCCCTTCCTTTAGAGCAATCATTGGCAATGCCAATTGGTATCGGCATATTAATGAGTTTAGTGGTGTAGCAGTTACAGCATAGTTACCAGGACAGCAGCAATAACAATATATACAGGATAACTGCTACATTAGAGTTAATAGGATAACAGAGTGAGCAGTACAGCAGTGACAACAGATTTATCATGACAGTAATGTGGGCTGTGAGAGCAGGACTTTAGTGACAAACAAATGTGCACACACTAACAGCAAAATTAGCAGATGAGTAGTAACAGCAGTGTGAGGAAAACACTAATATTTAAAATTGAAATAATGGACATTTAAGGTGACAAACATGTTAGAAACATGACCATAGAATGGGATAAAGAGAGCACGAGCACGTAAGGCGAGCTCGTATACATGACGTACCAACTGAAGACAGGATATCCTTGCTGGGGTGTTGTCCTCTGCTTCTCCTTTGGGATCATACTGAAGGCTTTGCTCATGGAGCTGCAGGGGAGGTCTGGGGCATGTACTCTGCGCTTAGTGCCTGGAAGCCTGTGCTCCATGGTTGGCTGTAGGTGCTAGGTGCACTGTGTTGTGTTGGACAAGCACAACAATAGGTGCTCTGCCATTGCTGCCATATAGTGTGAGGTGCCTTAGATAACAGCGGCCGAGAAGACTGCAGGGATTCCCACAGCCTGAATCCAGATATGGAAACAAACAAGCTGGAGGAAACTCCTTGTATTCTCATACAGGGAACTACTTGCATTGAAATGTCTATTCTGCAAATGTTTTTGATGCAGTATTAATCTCTAAGTACGAGTGATAAGCTAATTTTGTAGGTAAGTAATCCTAAATGCAGGTGACCCCACACTTTCAGGATAAGCTGAAAGGGAATGTATTCTGCAGCCACTGTACTGGTGAGGAGAGGTGAAGCCAGGGAATACGATCCACGGTGCAATAATCGTCAAATACATCAAATGGGATGGCAAACAAATCCGCTCCCATCAGGTCTGTCTATATAACCCATTACATAACTTGGACCCTAGTTTTTCTCTCCTTACTTACCTTGGTACCTTATCCATCATGTCTTCCATGTTGAATACACTAAATAATTTCCTAATTTTTCAAAGACCATCAGTTAACAATACAAACTGCCATTTTGTCTGCTCCTTCTGGGGGTGGGCTCCAGCCCCCTTTTGCTGCTGGGTCTGTTGTGGGGTGATGAGCAGCCATTGGCACCCCAGCTCTGCTTCTGAGCTCAGGGCCACCTCCACAACCTCACAACTGGCCCCGCGGGAGGGCCCCCTGGGGCTGAGGAAGAGCCTCCGATGCGCCCTCCGAGGCGCCCCCCCATCCCCACATCTCTAGAGGACGGAGGGCAGAGGGGTCTCTGGAGCTCCGGGGGCTGGTCCTGGCTCTCCCCAGTGCCTACTCTGCGTGCCCACATGCCCCCGCCGGCTTCTTCCACAGGGCCTGGAACACACTGCCTGCTCTCATCTGGGTGAAATGCACTTCGCTCAAAGGAGGCCGCAGACAACATCACCCTGCACTCACCCACGTTCACAAATTTGTAGTGTCTGCTAGTGCCTGCACTGACATGGAAATGTGTCCGTGATTAAAAATAAATAAATAAAAAGCTGTGCGCGTAGCCTCTGCAGGACACTGCATGTTAGCAGGGCGCCATCACGTACGGCATTGCGATGTACAAGTTACCAAACCATGGACACTGGCTTCGGAATTCGACTAAGCCTCACTTTAGCGTGCACGCATGCATCGAGAAAAAGAATGTGAACAGACCCGATTATGGCGGGCATAACTCCATACTTCAAGAAACACCACAAACCAGCAGTAGCACTTGGGAAATAGAAAGTATCAAGAGGTAGAAACCGACTTTTGGCGTGCATGCGTACGATGTATAGCATTGCACGCTTGCGAGAGGGACAGGTCAGGCAAAATGGAGTGCGAATACAGACAGCCAATCAGAGGGGGGAAAAGCATTTACAAATGCAATAGAACTCGTATTTACGCAAGTCCTATTGCATTGTAAATAAAACTATGGGCTCCAAGAATGCAGGAACAGGAGTCGGTGGAGGGGTTGTGGTGGGCAGAGAAGTGAGGGACTGCAGGAGGGAAGGGGGCGGGGAGGCACGGTAACAAAACTGTTTTAAAAGTAAAGGGGCTGATAGCTATGGAAGGAGAACTATGAGACAAGCACGTCAGGAGGCGGGATTAAAGCTGAGGAAAACCAATCAGATTGCAGCATTTAGGAATTCGGCCAATCAAAATGATAGGCAGAAAGTGGGCGGAGCTTTTTCCACTATACTGTATACAGCATCTCTCTGACGAGCAGCGCATGCGCTGCGTAGTCCAAGACCTAAAAATGAGGAAGACAAGTTTCCATTTGAAATAATTATCATCCCATATTGGTGGTGCAAATGAAGATGATGCCTATGATCTGGATGCAGGCATTGTCTCGACCAATGTAAATCTTTCATTGTTGGAACACCTTTCGTGACAGATATGTATATTTTTTTGGTTTGCTCTTCCCACCTGAAGCAAGAATTGAGGGGAATGTAGGGTTTTCTTGCTCTTCTTGAGAGGATTGTGGGGTGAACACTTTGTAAGTTTAAGTGGCAGGATAAATTGATTCAAGAACTGTGTCTAGGGTTGCCACCCAGCTTTTTTTACTGGAAGGATCATTATTTTAATCTCCCAGCTGGTAAAAATCTAGGACAATCACCTAAAGCCGGTATTTTTCCCCTTAAAAGTGCATAATTAAAACAGCAAATATGAGAAGCGAGCCCTTTAAAAGGTGCTCCAGGACTGCCTTAACGACCCATAACTTATAGTTATATAAAGACAGAAAACCCATGTTGAAAATGAAAACAGACTATTTTGTTTAAAGTTCTGTTTAACTTTCATACTAGATCGTTGCAGTAACTTTCAACATTGATTAACGGTCGTTTTTTTCCTCGGTGAAAGGTGGCAACCCTCACTGTGTATGTTGCCTTTGTTTTTCGTTGTGGTTTGTGTGACACAACTTGCCTGAACACATTGCTGCTGCCAGGGGGTGTTTTGGCTTGAAACAGCTCTAATCTTTGGTCACAGCCAGAGGTCAGCACAGGCTAACGTGATTTTAAACGTAAAAAAACACCACCAGCACAATTACAGAATATTATATATATATATATATATATGTATGAATTTACACAATTTCGCTGAGCATGCTGCTCTTGGCCTTCTGTTAATTTGAGATATGCTATGCCATTAGGGTATTGATGTGTTTGCAATGTGCAAGCATCCCCTAAAATAACATTTACTGATATATCTTCTGCATTTAACACATCTTTCTACCTGTCTCTTTCATAGCTACCAAACCATGAAATGGACATGCCTCTGAGGGTGCACGTTTATTCCTTTAATGCATGTTGAAGTAGATAATATAATATGCATATCGTGTGCAGCCCCATCAAGAGTTGGGACTCTCAGTGGCTCTCCGTGCCTTACTTATGAGCCACTCACTAGAGTCCATTATTCATTTCCCCCTCAGGGGAACCAGCAGTTGCCTCATTTCATTCACTATGTGATACCTGAGTTACTGCCAATTAAAAATCCAATCTTTTGGCTGCACGGGCATGTAATAAATTGCAAGCACTACACATGACAGGATCCATACAATACCGGCGTATGCCCTTTTTCTGATATATGAAAAGTCCTGCTATATAAAATGCATAGAGGAGTTCGCTTACTAACTGAAGGCACATTATTGCCACATATTTTCCATTGTTTAGGAGTAGTTGTTAATTGCAATCAATGAACATTCAGAAATCGGATTAATTCAGCACGGTACACATGCAGATGAGCCCAGAAACATCCTATTTCAGTTTTTGCACCATCTTTTAGCTTGAATTCAAAATGCAGTTAGTGTAAATTGAAATGCTCTTGCCCACATTATGAGTGGGCAAGTGTTTTCCTACCCCCGTTTGCGTACGGGTTGGAATTACGAGTTGGGTGGTGTTTAGCACATCCAGAAACTCCAAGGTGCATTAAATATCTTGGGGCATATTTCTGACATGGTCACCCAGTGTAGCGCAGCAAGCCACCTTGCTGCATTGCACTGCGTGACAGGGAAACATCAGGAATGCACCCTATTTAAAAGAGTATGGCACATTCTTGCCTTTTCTCTTGCGCTGATGCCATTTTGGCTGCCTAGCGCAAACGCAGACATCCTTGGACCATGGTGTTAGGTTGCCTATGTTGGAGACAGGATTGTTTTTGTGCAGGAAGGGGCACTTTACGACACAAAAACGATGCTGAAAGACATATTCCTCTCTATGTTTGCTGCAGAATGCAACACACATAGCAAGGCAAAGTAAAGACCAGAAATAAAGATATTTGGCCTTATTACGCCTCTCCTGGAATACATATCTTTTTGGTGCATTTCCAGTTTCACCATTTTTGGTAAATCTGGGAATGTGTCAAATACCATAGATTTGTGCTGCGTTGCTTTACTCGAGATTGATGTTGCCACTCAAGGCCATGCAAAGTGGCCTTGAGTGGCTTCATAAATCTCATTTTTCAGTTGCATCACACATGCACCACATTGCATGGTGAAGTGCGACACAACTGGGGTCATAAATATGGTCCCTCATCCTTTGTTTTAGCAGGTCAAAAGTGGCAGATTTTAGCTGTGGAAATAGTGCATAGTATTTATTTACCAACCATGTATAGCATCTTCCCCAACCTTTGAGCATGCAACATAGATTATGCCACACACAGGAGATTTCGTTGAGCATATCTGTTTCTCCAGCATTCATTCACAAAGTGATCATTACATTATACTTCCTAGACCACACCCTAACACCTGCCTCAGAGTCCACCTAGAACCACCAGGGTCCTAGTGCGCATTGCAATAACATCTCCCTCTCTATGGGCTTGTTTGATTGGCAATTGGCACATGTTGACACAAATGCCCATACTGCCTTTCTTTGGTACTACTATTATGGGGGAGACACATGGCATTGGGCCTGTGGAGGGTTTAATGATGTCATGCTTTATAAGTGTTGCTAACTCTTTCTCCACATCTTCGTGCAAATAGAAAGTGAATATGTGGTGCCGCTGGACAACAGGATGAATGTCTTAATTGGTGTGAAGCTGTGCTCTCAGCTTCTTGAGTTTCCTCAAGCCATGAAACAGCAACAGAATTGCCTTGTGATATCAGGTTGGGCACACAGATTGCAGTTGAGGGATATCAACCCCATTTCGGCTGCTGTGGTAAAACTGAGTAGACATGCACTTGATGAGGTTCCTTGTAGGGCATGAACGGTGCCACGTGTTGATGACTTTTTTTGTTGCATTGCTGCCATGAATGACCCTTGACTTTGTAACGGTTTGTAGGATACTCAGATATATACATTATTGTTAGATTGACTGAGGCGTGGCACAGGCTAGAGGCTGTTGAACTTCTCAATCGGCATGATATTAATTGACGCTCCACTGTCGATGATGAACATTATGGGGTGACCGTTTACCTTCAAGTGTAATTTTGGGATAGTGTAGTAGTGAGGTTCTGAGTTTCGTATTTTTGAGGTTTTTCTATGTTTTGTTCTTCTTTCCTTGCAGCTAACCCCACATGTGCATATTATCCTTTCGTGGACATCATCAGCAATACCCATCCTCTTCACTGGTACTTGATAGTGATGCTGAAGAACAATTATGTGATGATATTGATGATGATTAATTTTGTTTGGCCTTTACCTGGCGTGGTTGATGTTGCTTTTGGGTCTTGTGAGCATGACAAGATTGCTTTCGGTTATCTCTCTTGTCCAATTTTTCTTTTCATGCTGATGCACTTGACTTCTCTTGGGCTCAACACGGTTATTAAGCTAGTGGGTATTGTCCCGAGGACAATTCTACAAATAACAATGTTTTATAAAGAAAAAAGAAGAAAAACCAAATCAGAATCTTTGCTTTCAAAGTTCTTTCACAGTCTTTTTTATTTTATTTTATTTTTCTTTTTTCTCTCTTTCTTCAAGTTGCTAGAAGTTCATTATTCCATATTTCATAAGTCACACAGTACATAACGAGCGTAGCCAATAAACAATGCCAACACGTGTTTCATCACGGGAACAGTCACCCAATGACTTCTTCAGGGCAATAGAAAGAATTCTGTCACAAATATATCGGTGTCATTCCGGATTATTTTCAACTTTATATAGTTTTTAGACCACTCAAAAAGACTCCATAAATCAAGATTTTCACAGAAGGAATGAATGTTTTTTATATCGGGAGAGTGCTCCCATCCTCTTCATCCTCTTCACGTTAGTTTCATCAGGTGTAATCAAAGCAAAGATTCCGATTTGGTTTTTCTTCTTTTTTCTTTATAAAACATTGTTATTTGTAGAACTGTGCTCGGGGACAATACCCACTTTCTTGTACTCCCTGTTTTTACAGAGAAATCCTGGGGACGTTAGTGGCCGTTTTTCCCCTGTTCCCTTGAGCCATTGATTTGAGAAAAGATAGAAGAAAGTGGTGTTGCGCAAAACTAACCCAGCCACTAATCCATAATTGCGCAGTTATTAAGCTATTCACTTTTCCACACCTTAAATGAATTTTTTTTAGGGCTGAATGTTTGCCATCATGGGGAAATGAAAACCCACAGCAGAAGCATAGTTTTGTCTTCTTCGAGGACATTGCCTTACATGTGTCCATTCTGTGCTTATGCTCACTTCTCATAGTCAATGCCTGACTCATTGTGTGCTTTCCCTGCTTCCAAGTCAGCAGCTTGTCATTCTGCTCATTCCTCTGCTCTCGCAGCCATCAGCATTTTATCTAGACTCAGTGTCCCTCTCAACATGTGCCTCCTGAAAGATTGGGAAAAGCAACGGTTGATGACTCTGAGGTGCACCAGTGAAATCACAGAATTTGCAATGTTTGATAAGCGAGTCAAGTCTCTCAACAAACTCATCCATTGTTTCACCAGTTTATTGTCATGCTTTGTTAAAAATACACCTTTCAGAATTAACATTTGGCATTGGGTTACATTTGGCTTCTAACGCTTCTTTCACTTTTCAGTAGGATGTTGAGTCAGTACATGGAACTTTTTTCAGCACTCCATTCACTCCATCCCTGCCATATTTTTTGAATACTTCATGATTTTATTGTCATCTGTCTCCTCAAGTTCATCTACAAAGTCATTAAATGTTTCAATTCACCCATCCCATCCTGCACCAATGTTTTGTTTTTTGGCTGTGTCAAATGGCGGTTTTAAGAACACTGCTGCATTGTATTTCCTGCTCCCTTCCTGTGCCATAGTGTCAACAAGTGACTCTCAACTTGTACTATGCACTGTGACTCCTCAAGTTCTAGAATTGTCAGTCAAATGTGGGTATGTGTGGTGCAGTTTACCCCAGTTATTCATGACTGTGAGTATGCTCCTTGTGTTTTCTTTCACTTGTACTATATTAGCGCAATTGTTACTTTTCGTGTGCTGTCTGATTAGTTGCTCCCTTGGACTCTGCTGATACTTAAGCGAAGGATTTTGCGCCTCTCACGCATGCATTGCATATTCTTTAATCAATTCCATCTTTCAGGATGTATATGCACGTGTCACTGTGCAGAGTTCATACCGCTCCAGTAATTTTGGCGCATTCAGAGTGATGAGCTGCTTCAGGCTGCTCTCCAGTCGCTGAATGTTGAAGGCAGAGTGCAGCATCTTTGCCAACTAAATAAGACCTAACACATGCTTCTGAACGCTGCATCTTTAGACCAAAGATCACAAAACTGAAAAAAGCAGAAGGAAGAAGAAAGAATGTTTTAGTGACATCCCTAAACAACAAAACTCAATCAAAGTAAAGTTAGCCCAGTCTTTCTTGATGCTACCTTGTAAAACAAAGTTACATTGTATTGGCCTCTTCAGGAAGAAATAAAAATGTCTATTTCACTCATCTTTTCCTTTCTTTGAATTGCACTGAGTTTGTGGTTGCAAAGTTGTTTTTCAGTGTTTATATGTTTACACTGGCGATGGTTATTTTCCTTTCAGTGGGGTTTTATCAGTTATTATAGGTTTAAATTTTAAACCAGATAGCCTAGGTGTAATTAAGGCAGAACCTTTCTCCAGAGAACAACAATGAATGTAAACTGTATGTATACGTGTAAGGCGTGTTCCTAGCTTTGGATCTGACATAATTGATTTGAATTATCTGTGGCTAGGGTCGCTGTTCAGACAAGATTTGATGTTAGATATAAACTGACCTGAGCATGCACTGTAAATTAGAGGTAATCAAATCCCTCTTTAGAGCAACATCACAGAATAGAGAGGTTTGGTTTGTAGTTGCATAACATATTGTGCATGGGACCTTCATTAAGAGAGTCAGGATGAATGGCATTAAAAAGTATGTATGTTCTTGGATACAGGACATGTGGTAAGTGGCAAACAAGGGGTCATATTATTAAAATTCTGCAAGATTATGTCAAGGGAAGGGCACTTCAGGATAAGTATTGACTGAAGTAGGAGTTACCATGCGAAGTAAAGAAGCTTAGGCCCTGATTTAGATTTTGGCAGATCTGGTCCCACTGTCACTTTTCGATCTGTTTATCAGTCCACCTACTAGGTGGTCCACATGCTCAATTCAGATGCATGTGGGTTCATGGATGATAGTCCGTCCGAGTTCCATCATCTCTGTAAGAATTATCTTACCACATCAATGGCTTCATAGGCAAAAGCAACTGTTGGAGGGAGTTCAGACAATATTTTCACCGGGCCGCTCACAATGTGCCTTCCCGTTGACGTAACTGTGGCAGTTAAAACTCCATACCTGAGTGGGCAGTTTTGAAGGGCTAGAAGGTAAAAACTAACCTTTTTAATTTTTCAGGTTTAGGTTTGATAGGGGTTAGTGACAGATAAAAGGTGAATTCCAAAAGAGGAGTAAGGTTACGATGTGTGGTCCAGGATTGCCTTTTGGGGGTAGAGGGACTTGAAGTGGGTGATCTGCTTGCGTCTGTATATTTGGCAGTTGCGTGTGAGTCTGGTGTTTGCTTTTGGTTATTGTTGTTTTTTGTGTAAGTGTGCTTTTGTGTGAGTGTATTGGTTTTGATGAGTGTGTTGTGGTGTTTGGTGTAGTTGTGATGCTTGTAGATGTGGTGGTGGTTGTGGGTGGGGTGGTGGTTGTGGTGCTTGTGGGTGTGGTGGTGTTTGTGGTTGTTGTGGTGCTTGTGACTGTGGCAGTGGTTGTGGTGCTTGTGGGTTTAGTTGTGGTGCTTATGGGTATAGTGGTGGCTGTGGTGGTGGTTGTGGTGCTAGTGGGTGTGGTGGTGGTTGTGGTGGTTTTGGGTGTGGTCGAGGCTGTGGTGTTTGTGGGTGAGGTGGTGGTTGTGGTGTGTGTGGTGGATGCAGTATTTGTGGGTTTGGTGGTGGTTGTGGTGTTTTGAGTATTGTGCTTTGTGGGTGTAGTTTCAATAGTGTGGGTATGTTTGTGTTTGTGGTGTGTGTGTGTGTGTGTGATTGTGCTGCTTGTGTTTGTTGCAGTGGGAGTTTGGATTTGGGTTGAGGAAGGGACCTGAGTTGGGGCAGAAGATTGGGCTGGTTGGGAGGCTGGGCTGAGTGAGGAGGCTGCTATTTTGGCAAGCAATCTCTGTATGTCAGACATTGAACTAGGAATGACATTCAGTAATGCAGCCATTTGTTGCATGTGTCAGGTTAGCCCCTGGATGCCATTCACTATAGTTGTCTGGCCTACTGAGATGCTGTGTGATATGTCAATGGCCTCACTCAATGCAACCAAAGTGACAGGGCTGGGGCGTGAGGTGCCTGTGGGAAAGGAAACCCCTTTTCGGGGTTTAGGGGTGGCCAACTGGAGGGGCAGCAAAAGGGAGGGTGGTGGAGGTTGTTATAGTTCCAGTAGACTCTGCCACCACTAGGGACTGATCACTTGTGAAGGCCTCTGATGAAGATGACAATGGGGTGGCCTCTGTTCCTGTCCTCTCACCCTCCATGCCAGTGTGTCCATCAGTGTCTGATGTTTCGCCACCCGAAAAACAATGGCCAGCTGCTTCCCAGCCATCTTGGTCAATATCTCCTTTACATGCTGTTGAAGAAGCTGTAAAGACATATTAAATAGTTCTATTGTATCTGTGTAAATGGAACTAATCCAAAGTTTTTTCTCGAAACATTTGCAAATTGTTTATATTTCACCTGCTTCAAGTTTGTTTTATACTTTTGTTTATTTTTATCCTTATTTCCTGCATGTAGGGAACATCTTCAACTCCATTTTAACACAGCTTTGTAATAATTTTATTATTGTTCCTAATTTATTTTTGATTATTTTGAACTATTTTCAGTTCTCTCCAGGAACTGTTTTACACTTCTGAATGGTTCTGATTTGTTGTTTTGAACTTATATTACAAAAATGTAGTATAAAACAAATATCCCTGTGTGCAGTGCGTGCACAAGGCAAAAAAGCTGATTTTATAATATTAAAAATAAAAATATGGATCAATGTGTGTCAATATTTACTGTAACAAACTGTAATATTTGTTTGAACTGAAATCTTTTTTTTTTGTTGGGCCTTTTCATAACAGAGCATCTGATAAAGTCTGTGGACCCGCCCCAGTGGGGGTGAACAGAACTGTTGCCTGCTGGTCCTCGTAGAGCTAATCTGTTCTGATGTGGCATCGCACAGACGTCTTACATGAGGAGGACTTCAGGGCACTACAAGGACCAGCAGGCAGCAGTGCCGTGAACGCCCACTGGGGTTGGTCTACAGACTTTATCAGGTGCTCTGTTCGTTGAATGATTGTTAGAACTCAGCCCATAAAGGAGTGCATGGTTGCACGAAACGTGTTGTGCCATTATTTGATGAAAAGCACTGATGTTCAAGCTGTTGCTTTCCCAATAAAGCGCTGAAACTCACCCTCCTGTAAGAGTCTTCTTAGGGAGGACAACTCTTTTCTTGGATATATTATCTACTGGAGGTCGCCAGTAGGTAGTTATAGTTAGGACCCAGTTTCCATTGGAAAAGCGTTTTTTGCTTTCTCAATATCTTTGGCGCCGGTAGACGAATCTTGGCGGAATTTTTAAAACTAGTGGCTCGCTCCGGTCAGCTCCTATCTTGAAAGTTTCTGGGTGATTCGACAAGCGGGGGCTGAGAAAAAAAGGGGGTCCCAAAACGTGTTTTCCCCATGTAATTTTCCATAGAACACCTTAGACACAGCTACAGCCCGAACTGCTAAACGGAATTGCAACAAATTTGGCAAAAAAGTAGCCCTTGGTTCAGAAAGAACCCTTTTTTAAATGGTGTAAATCCATTCAGTTGTTCCTGAGAAATTTGAAAAAGTTTTGATATCTAGGGATGCGGTGGAGTCGCAACCCCTCCCGAGCACAAGCTTCACTGTGATTGGCTGCCAATACTCCAAACCAGGAAGTGTTGGCAGCCAACTTGTAACTCAGTAGAACAGAGTCACAATAAAACAATGAAAAAATGTTTAAAAACAAGAAAAGGAGGATAGGGTAGAAACACCCTGACCCCCTAAGCATGCTCAGGGGGTCCCACAAGGACCCCCAGGGCCAAAAAAAGCATTCACTTTCTTTAAATGTTGGTGAAATTCTTGCTTGGGTCGTGAATCACGCCAACATTTTTTAAAAAGTGAAGCGCAGGCTCCCGTGCTTCATTTAATTGAGGCCAGGTCCTGGGGGGATTGCAAAAATATATTAGCAGGGTCCTGCACGGGACCCCCGCAGCCCCAGGGACAGCCACCTCCCCGGAGCTATGTTTGGAATATGTGGGAGGGCATGCCGCAGCCCTGGGGACCACCACCCACCGAGGCTTATTTAATTTGTGGGGACCTCCAAACCCGGAGACTGCCACCCCGGGGTTTTTGTCAAATATTAGCAGGGCCTCTATTTTGAAAAATAATGAAACCTGTGTGGGGGGCTTGAGCTCCCCCACACGCCCCAGGGACCTCCACCTCCCGGGAAACTAAAAATGTAAAATATGGGGTCTGTTATGGACCCACGAGCCCCGGGGGCCTCCACCTCCCTGGGGCTATGTATATAAAGGGAGGGGCCACGCAGCCTCCCTCCTAGAGCCCTTGATGGCCCTGTGGACCACCCCCCAGGGCCAGCTCCTGCAGTGTCCTGGGGTGCCCACCCAGAGACACTGCTTTCTGCTATGGCAGGGCAGGAGCCTTGAGGCTCCCGTCTTGTCATAGCTGGCTTGCTTTGGATTTTAGAAGCGAGAACAGGGAAACCTGCTCTCTCTTCCAAAAGAGAGAGCAGGTTTTAGGGGATGGGGAGGACCCCGTCCCCAAAAAATTAAAAAAAATATTTTTGCAAAATAATGGCCGGCCCTGGGGGATGGGGTCCCAGGGGCCAATAGAGGCCTCAGGAGGGAGCCAGGCAGCACCCCTCCATAAAAATAGAAATATATGTGGCCATGCCCCGGGAGATGAGGTCCCCAGGGCTAGAACTGGCCCAGGAAAAGGGTCCCCCTCCCCCAAAAATAAAAAAATAAAAATAAAGGCCTGCCCTGGGGGATGGGGTACCCCATCTCCTGGGGCCAATAAAGGCCTCAGGCCTTTGGTCCAACTAGCCCACCAGGTACCTCCAGTAAGTGCCACAGAGCTGCGTTGCAGAGAGGTGTAAAAAGGGGTGTGGCTTAGATCACCTCTCTGCAACGCAGCTCTGCGATGCTTACTGGAGGTACCTGGTGGGCTAGTTGGCCCCCAGGGACCCTCAGGATTCAAGGGGAATTAATCCCCCGACTTAAAACCTGCCAGGGGGGCGCGTTTGCACAGTGAAGAAGGGAGGGGGCGGGACTGATGTGACATGTGTGTACTTATCCAATCAGTCCTCCAAAACCCAAGCACTTATAATTCTACCATGCACTCTCCTTGCAGTACTCTAATCATCCAGTCAGTACCCATGCACTCATGCAATGACCCATGCACTAACTCATGCACTGCTCCAATACCCTGAGCACTACACATGCAGTCCAGCCATCGCCCTGTCAGTACCCATGCACTTCTTCAATCACCCAGCAACCACCATGTACTTATCCAATCACTCCACCAAAACCCAATCATTTATAAATTCACCATGAGCTCTTCTTACAGTACTCTAATCTTCCAGTCTGTACCCAGGTACCAAAACATGCACTACTACAATCCCCTCACCTCTTCCCATGCAACTTCTAACCACCTACACACTACTGATTTTTCTCCTCCAGTCCCACTGTCACTACCCATGCACTCCTCCAATCACCCAGCCAGCACTATGTACTTATCCAATCACTCCGCCAAAATTCAAACTGTTATAAAATCACCATGCTCTGTCCTTGCAGCACTCTAATCATCCAGTCACTACCCATGTACTCATACAATGACCCAGTCAATAACACATGCACTGCTGCAATCCATTGAGGACTACCTATGCAGTCCAGTAATATCCATGGTACTACCTATGCAGTCCTCCAATCACCCAACCAGTCTGTGGTGGTGAGCCTCATCAAGGCCTACCAGTGCAAGGGGTTCGCCCTTCTCTGCACATGTCCTCAGACCAATAGGAAGAAGTTAGCACAGAAACTGGAATAGAAAATACAAAATGTATTAAACCTCATGAGGTGGAACTACATTCACACAACACCCATCGGCAATGTATGAAGTAGCACCCTGAATGGAAGGAGCTTGGTCCTTTTATACCTACACAGGGGCTCAAAAGAAGGCAGTACAAGTACAAGAAGTAGGTTTTAGGCACATATAAGGTCATACAGAAAATGCACAGTCAACAAGTTGGAGGAGCTAAGAGTTGCTAATTCTGTTGAACACATCCTGACATTTACAGACTAACAACAGCTGCATGGACAGCTGTAAGCTCAACTGAGCCTGTGCAAAGTGGAAGAGGCTAAACATAACTTGTTTCTAGGCAGATTTCAAGAGCAGACAACAGCAAGGTAGGACAGAGCACATGGCATCAACGTGGTAGCACATGGAAAACAAGATGGCTGCCAGAAATACAAAATGGATTCCACCAAACGGACAAGATAGCCTCGAAATACAGGATGGCTTCTGCTAATGCTAACCCAATCACTGCCAAATTATAACAGACAACCCTTTTAGCATTAGCTGAAGACATTCGTTCAGCTAGGTTAATCTAAATATGTATCCTGTACATCGATGCTCATCAGTTCAGTGACCTCTTTATTTCTCATTTGTTGTGCTTTCATTTCTGCAACATTTCTATTAGCAGGTGTACAAGCAGTGATGCAAATAGAGCAAAGCATGGGACCACATTGTATACAACTACAGCATGTAAATAGTATCACCAATAGTATACATAGCATAGTCAGTAGCTTCCAGCCCCAAGTAATAAAGGGTGTCCACATCCAGTTTGAAAAAGTCCATGTACCAGTCTCTGGGTGAATCTCCGCAGCAATCTTATGTAGTTTAGAGATTGCATCATATACTGAAGGCGAGTGATCTGGAATGAAAACACAGCAGTTGCTGCCGATGATTCGATATGTACCACCTTGATCAGCCAAAATCACATCAAATACCATGCGATTCTGGAGTGCTACAATCCTCGCAACTTGTAGCTCTTCCGTAATGTTCCCAAATGCCATTGCTGTCTGATTGGTAACAGCTTCCACAACACGAGTCAATTGCCTTATCTTTCTGCTGTTCAATGCAGCACCCACAAAAAAGAATAAACCCAAGTTAAAGTCGACATATTGTTGCAAAGCAGTGTCAGTTTGGTCAACTTCATCCATACTTATTGTCCTCTTATTTCTGTTCTTGGAAATGTCATTGTATAGCTTGAAGTTGAGAAGATATGATGCAGGTGCCAGAAACACGGGGGCAACAGAAAGGACACGTAGCAGACCCCAGACCACCCCACAGGTAGTTGGTAGTATCCCTTATTACCGCAAACATAGTATGTATTATGCGATGAAATAAAGCTGCTATTATTGGTACCTTCAATTTTCAGAATTACATTACATTCACTTCTCCCCACTGGAATTCTACCAACACTACTAATACATCAGTCTGCTTTAGCTCTTGTCTCTGAAATTAAAAAAGGTCCATTGTTCTTCATAGTCCTTGTATTTGTGAACACATGTGACATAGAAATATTGTCAGGTTGGTACTCCTACCATTCCCATTTTGTTCCTCTAGCTTGAGGGTACCCATTCTCATCAGGATAACATTCTTTATTACGGTGACAATTGATCTGTCCTACTGTCATCTCTGTAATGTTGGCCCTTTCAGAGGCAAACAAAAGAGCAAACCAGGCTTGACAAGAACCGTCATGAGACAACGTAGGATAAAAAAAGGTGTTCCTCCTTTCTTTTGGTGCGCAGGTATCATCCCACACACCCAACAGTCGGTAGTATTTGTGGCATTATGTGTATGATGCAACATCTGGATAAATGTATTGTTTAGGGAGGATTGTCAATGCTTCTGCTCATGATAGGGAAGCGTGAAATAGTGATGCTCAACTGGTGCAGAAGTAGTGGCAATCAGCAATTGTCGAGCAGGAGCTGCTTTCTCAACAAACCAAGTTATTGCTGCCATAGCCATCATAGCACCAACAAACCCTACAGCACAAATTATTTTCTTAGTGCTGATCTTCGCAACTCTCGGCAGACATGATCACGTTGTCGTAAAAGAAAAACAACCGTTGGAGCTCTTATCCCTGGGCAGCCGTTGATTTCTTCACCGCGAGTCAAGACGGGTGTCACTTTGCAGTACTGATCCCCCCCTTGCCACATCAGCACTCCGTTTCACCAACCCAGGGTGGTAGCTCAACCAGTCCTTTTCGACAAGGCAGGCTCTTTTCGTGGTCTCAATTGGTATCGCAATACTCCAGAAATCGTGTGGTCCGGGAAGACTTCCTCAGATTTGTCAGGTGGGATGGCTTGGTTTTTCTCCGTATCTAGAATCTCTCGACAGTCGGTCAGCACAGCCGGTTCCACCAAGGTAGGCGACACACGTTTGCAGTGTGTGCTATGAATCCAATTCTTTCTGTTCGTCACTCAAACTGCTGTCCTTGTAGCCAAAAGCACTACTCTGGTCCTCGTCTCCTCGGCTCCAAGCTGTTCAACCTCTCAAATATTCTGACCATAACCTGGTCTCCAGGCCGGAGATCATGGGCCTCACCTGTGGATCTGTCAGGAAGAGCTTCTCGAACCTGTTGATGAATAGAGATCAAACTGTCTGTTAACTGTGCCAAATAATCATTCATCAGAACACAAGGTACATCATGTATGGGGTGTGGCTTAGGGACTTCCCAAATGTTCATCGGTCTCCCAAACACCACTTCATATGGTGTAAGTCCAGATCGTGAATGTGGCACCGATCTTATGGACAACAATGCCAGAGGTAGTGCATCTGGCCATTTCAGAGACGTGTAAGCCAGTATTTTCGCTAATTTTAGTTTCAAAGTAGCGTTGTACCTCTTCACTAATCCTGCTGATTGTGGGTGGAAGACTGCATTGAATTTCTGCTTGATCCCTAATCCTTTCAGGACGTATTCAACATCTTGCCCAATAAAATGAGGTCCCTTGTCACTCCACAAAAGTTTGTAAACACCATACCTAGGGAAAACTCCTTTAGAAGCACCTTCACTGTAGTGAGAGCTGTATTATCCTTTGTAGGGTATGCCTCTATCCATTTACTGAAGGCACATACCACCACTAGGACATACTTTAAGTTATTGCAGCATTCAAGTTGGATGTAAAGGGGCGTATCTTGCAAGTCGACGAGACCCTTTGTCTGTTCCTAAGAAAGGAATATACAATCATGAGGCTCTTTTGATTGAGACTGAGTCACAGGATATGGCAACAAAGTATCTGGGTTTAGAGTCGCATACATCTTTAGGGTAATGTGAGGGGCAAAAGTGTCAATTCGTATCCTGTCAGGCGAGCACTAGTTGAGTGCTGCGTTTTAGTCTGATTCAAAAGGGCATCTACTGCATGGGGTACTAGCACCAACAGTTTATGTGACAAAACTATCCCTTCACTCTGACGTATGGACACAGCTGTTGCTGCAACTGAACGGAAACACCCAGGCAATGGACGAGCAACAGGATCAAGAACTGCTGAAAAATATGCACAGGGACGCTGCTTGTCACCGTGTGTCTGTACTAAAACCGACAATGCACACCCATCTTTCTCGTGTACATAGAGTGTAAAAGGCTTCGTGTAATCTGGAGTACCTAACACTGGTGCGGAACAAAGAGCTTTTCGTAACTGACGAAAAGCATCCTGGCATTCATCTGTCCATGGAAGGGGCATTGGAGTGTCTTTAGTCAAAAGCGCTAGCATGGGGTTTAACTATGTGTGAAAAACCTAATATCCATTGCCTGCAGAACGAAGTCAAACCAATGAATGCACAGACATCTTTCTGGGTAGAAGGTACTGGTGTGTCTAAAATTGCTTTTATGCGATCTGGTGTAAGTGCACAACCCTCCTTAGACAGAAGGTGACCTAAATAGGTTACCTTCGGTCTACAATATTGCAATTTCTTCTGTGACACTTTATGATGGTGTGTAGCAAGAAAAGAAAGCAAAGACAAAGTACATTCTTCACACTGTTCGGGCGTATCGGCTGCCAACAAGATATCATCGACATATTATATGAGAGCCACTCCTTCAGACAAAGTAAAGGAGTCAAGTTGTCGTTTCAGGGTTTGACTATAAATGCTCGGACTTACAGTGTACCCTTGAGAAATTCTACAAAATCTGTACGATCTATTATTCAAAGTGAAACCGAACATCGGCTATCAGGATGTATAGGAATCGAGAAGAAAGCATTCTTCAAGTCAATCACAGAAAATGTTGTTGCTGTTGGAGGAACTAGGGTAAGCAATGTCGTTATATCCGTGAATCTGTGAATCCTAGTGTCAGTATCTTTTTTCAAGATAGGAAGAATAGGATTGTTGCAAACATTGTAAGGAACTTCCTCCACAACCCCCACTTTAATCAAATAATGAAAAATCCGTATAAGTGCTTCTTCACCTTCTCGAGAAATGTTATATTGAGGCAATCGTGGCAATGAAGCACCCTCCTTGACACTAATAGGCACTGGCGGAATAACCATTTGCCCTACATTGGTGTCTGAACTAGCCCACAAAGTACTAGGGAGTGAAGCTAATGCAATGTCCTCTTTAACAATACAGGGTCTCTCTATCACAGGGTAGTTGTCATTCAAAATAACACGTACACCTTCAGGAGAACATCGTATCGTAGCCCTGAACTATTTGAACATATCAAGACCCACAATATTGTCTGGTGTGTTTGGAGAGTGCTTTATAACGTATGTAGTTGCACATGTACCACTGAGACATCCATTCACTCACCAACACACCCATACACACATTCACCCACCCATACAGCTGTTTCCATATGCACTTTTGAACCCATACACCCAGTGAAACAACCACTCACATATCTATGCTCATGGTCACACAACAAAGACACTCAGGCACCCATCCTGATACTCAGACAGCCAATAAATAATCAATATAGACACTCATGTAGCTACTCACCAAGCTGTGCAGCTGCTTACACATCAACTAACAGACTAATAAAGATATTCACACAGTTTAGTCACTAACCCATGCATTCAGTAAGACACATTTAATCACTCACTTATACAGTCAGTCATACACCTACTAAATCATCCATTCACACACTCATACACCCACTCATACTTCAATACACCTTGGCATATATATATATAAAACATATTTTTATACTTTACAGAAACACAGATTCACTGGATGATGTCATCAGTGATGTCATTTAAGATGTCATCAGTGATGTCACTTAGCATGTCATGAGTGATTTAATATGTGATGTCATCAGTAGTGCATTTGGGGGTCACGAGTTATAGTTAGGTCTACTAACGGCTGATTTTCTATGGTTTTGTACGAGTGAAATCTCCAACTAACTATAACGTCCCTGAAACTGCGTTTGTGTGAGTACTCCAAATTTTACTGATTACCTCCGATATCGCGCTGCTGTAGTGTTGATTACATTCGCACTGGGCTGGCCACTGTTGCTCTTTACGGAACATGTGTCATGAATCCACACCTGCCCTTCTCTAAAGGCTACATATCCCCTTTAGGCATATGCAGTATTTCCCTTTTGGAAACCCACCCCTGTCCCGTGCGCCCGCACGCTTCAAGTCAGTGTGTTTAGGTGTACAGTATTTCATGCTTTGTGCAGGTTTCTGTGTTCTCATTTGATGTATTTCAGGGTTTGGAATCAGCGTTATTGTAACTTATTGTGGTCATTTCAAGGCATGCTTTGTGCTGGTTTCTGTGTTCCCATATGTTGTATTTCAGGATGTGGAACCAGCGTTATCTAAACCAAGCCTTCGCTTTGAGCGCTATCGGAAAACCAAGCCTTCGCTCAGAGAAGCGCTCTCCCCGCATCCCTCGCACGCGCCTTTTTGGTGCACTTCTGAAGGGATCGGGAAACTTCTTTCTCGCGCACGCCCTGTGTGCGTAACCGGGAGGGGCTGGGTGCGGTCCAGTACTTAAACCGCACCCAGTCTTCTGGAAGGCGCTTTGCCTTCAGTCAGCCATTGGAGAAGCTCGCGTCAGGACTTGGAACCTACCTGAAGGCTTCTCAACTCTGCCAGGACTTCCTCATTGCTCCTCTTCATGGCGATTCTTCCTCAGCTACCGCAAAGATGACCCTAGAAGACTAAGAGGCAGAAAGCTAAGTACTTTCATTTTTTATTAAAAGGCGCCCTTCGCAAGAAAGGTCAACAAAAATTTTTGGAACTTTGATTCACAGAAGAAAACGCAAGGAAAGACTTTGGACATTTCCGATTCTTTGTATCTCAGACTTCTAAAGAAGAACTTTGTTTAGGATTTCATGTGTGTAACGTTTAGAGCAATACTTAGATTGCGACTTTAGTCAACACTTGTTGTTATGAATAGTGTTTTGTGTATCTTTGTGGTCTCAGCTTATCTTTCCTGAATTTAGAGGAAAATTACAAGAACCCCAATTCTAGGAAGCAAGAAGTTAATTGCAAGTAAGTGATAGAATGGTTAGGAAGGTTTAGCGAAAGTCTTTTAATGAATGTAAAGTAATCCATCTTTTTAATTTCCAGCCTAAATTCAACTTGAGCATACAAGCCTACAAGCTGACCACTCATCTTAGAAGACGCTTGACAACTTCATCTTCCCTTCCTATAAAGAAATACTGGACGAAGGCCAACATCTTACTGATCGCAGGTAGGGGATCATCAGAACTTCCAGACAGAAATAGAGTTTTAGGTGCCTTGACTAGATTAGTTAAAAGATCTAGAGTAGAATAGGAGAAATCTATTGGATCAAAATAGTAAAGTCTTTTGTACTTGTTGCCTCGCAGGTCGACAGCAAGAATCAAGGTTCTTCACTACAACGTCCAGTACCGGCCCTCCTCCCTAATTTCTAGTTAAATTCTTGCTGTGATTTTAGAACCAGTAAGTTTTAGTTAGTAATCAGGGAAGTTGGTCCCTTGCGTCTCTGCGGAATCATCTGCGTCATCCTAGAGGGCATCTGTTCAAGCAAGGTAAGGGACGACGTGGATAGCTTGACAGAAGGCAAAGCCCACGTTGATTATTCCGCCCAGACGCAATGGATCAGGTATCTATGCAGTATTTGGTCGCAGTGTTAGAAGCAATTAGGCAGGATAATGCTGCTCTACGTAGGGATTTATCCTCCCTCCAGGATTCGGTGCAGCAAAAGACTGTCTTGAAACCAGCCACTTTTCAGGGGTCTTCCAGTTCAGGTTCTCCAACACAAGTCCATGTTGTGACTCCGGTACCCACCCCCTTAGCCCCTCCTGAGAGGTTTTATGGAGATTGCAATAAGTTCTCTGTGTTTTTGCAACAATGTCATTTGCACTTCATAGCAAAAACCACAGCTTTTCCTGATGATTCTTCTAAGATTGCATTTATGTTATCCTACATGGGTGGAGACGCTGCCCTTTGGTCAGTCCCCTTAGTGGAAAGCGATGATCGGATCTTGTATAACTTTAGGGACTTTGAGAGGGCTTTAAGAAAGATGTTTGCTAAATATCTGTTTGTTCAGTCAGCGGACAATGAGCTACTAGGTTTAAAACAAGGCTCATCTGATTTGTTACATTATATATCTAACTTCAATCGTTTAGTATTAGAAGCAGATTGGCCTCAGGACAAAAGAATCTCAATCTTCTATAGGGGATTGAAGGACGAATTAAAAGACATGATCACCCAGATTTTAGACCCCCCCGAAGAGATAAGTGCCTTCATAGACTTAGTGGTGAAATTAAATCATCGTATTTCTGAAAGAAAGGGAGAAAGAGGGAAGTCAGAACACAAATTAGTTTTCTTCAAAGAAAGATCCACTTCAGCACCTAACAGAGAATCTAGTTCCAAGTCTGATACTGTAGAACCTATGCAGATAGGCTCTATCCGAGGTCCTTTGTCTAAGGAAGAGAAAGAAAAGAGGCGGCGATTAAATCAATGTCTCTACTGTGGGAAGACAGGACACTTTGTGAAGGAATGTCCCACACGACCAAACAAATTTAAGGTTAAATCTTCCGATTTAGCTGTCACACAAGAAAAGTCGGAAAACTAGAAAACTCGGCAAAAGGAGAGGTCGGTTTATCGAGTTTGCTCTCTAGTTTGGCCTCAACTCTTCCTCCCATAGGTTGTAGACACTTTTCAATTCTTGTAGAACTTCGAGGTCTACTTCCAGAATCTTACTCTAGACAGGTGGAAGCCATCATTGATTCTGGTGCTACCGGTAATTTTATAGACTCTCATTTCTTTCTTCAGTTAGGCTTCAGATCTTTGTCAAAGGACCACCCAGAAATAGTCAGAGCTGTGGATGGCAAAGAATTGACTTCGGGTCCAGTAAATAGACAGACAGAGGTTTTAGAAATGGATTGTTCTCCTATACATAGGGAGAGAATACAATTTGACATTATTGATGCCCCTCAATTCAAGATGATTTTAGGTATGCCTTGGTTGGTGAAACACAACCCGTCCATAGATTGGGTAACCAGGTCAATCACTTTTCAATCTTCTACTTGCATAAATCATTGCTTCCTTACTAAGAGATCTAAGCATGTGGTTCAAGGTTTTGACTTTGGAATCGAATCACCCAACATACTAATTCTGGAAGGGGTACCATCAGTATATAATGACCTGTCTGATGTATTTGACAAGAAGAAGGCCAACACCCTTACACCACATAGGGATTTCGACTGTAGGATAGATTTGGTGCCTGGAGCTACCTTACCCTGCAGCCGAATATATGCACTTACTGAGGCAGAAAACGCTCATCTCAGAGAATATCTGGATGAGTATCTTGCTAATGGCTTCATAAGACACTCTAAGTCTCCAGTTTCTTCAGCTCTTTTTTTTATTCCCAAGAAAGGAGGGGAGCTGCGCACATGTATCGACTACAGAGCCTTAAACAACGTAACCATTAAGAACAGGTACCCCTTACCTTTGATCCCTACACTATTAGATCAAATAAAGAAGGCTAAAATTTATACAAAACTGGACTTACGCGGAGCTTATCATTTAGTTAGAGTAAGAAAAGGAGACGAATGGAAGACAGCATTCCGTACCAAATTCGGTCTCTTTGAATACCAAGTCATGCCATTTGGTTTATGTAACGTTCCTGCAGCCTTCCAGTTTTTTATAAACGAGGTTTTACATGAGTTCATTGACATCTGCAGTGTAGTTTACATAGATGATATTCTCATATATTCAAATTCTGAGGAAGAACATGTAAAACAGGTTCGCGCCATTCTTCAAAGACTACTTTCAAACTCACTCTTCGTAAAATTGGAAAAGAGTCTGTTCCACGTTACCAAAGTGGATTTTCTGGGCTACATTATTAGCCCAGAGGGAATTGAAATGGACCCTAGAAAGGTAGAGGCTGTAACAACCTGGCCAAGTCCCACTTCTGTGAAACAAATCCAAAGTTTTCTAGGGTTTGCAAATTTCTACCGTAGATTCATTCAGAACTTTTCTCAGGTTATAACTCCCATTACCAAACTGTTGAGAAAAGGAGTCAAGTTTTCATGGTCCCCAGCCGCTGATGAAGCATTTCAGAACCTAAAAAAGAGATTTACCATGGCTCCAATTTTAAGTCATCCAGACCCTAATTTACCTTTTATTGTGGAAGCAGATGCTTCTCAATTTGCATTGGGTGGCATTCTTTCACAACGAGATTCAGACACTGGCCAAATGCACCCTATAGCTTATTTCTCTAGAAAATTATCAGAAGCCGAACAAAATTATGCAATTGCTGACAAGGAGTTGTTAGCAATCAAAGCAGTGTTTGAAGAATGGCGTCACTACCTATTAGGAGCTCGTCACCCTGTAACGATTTATACTGACCACCGGAATCTCCAAGCTTTGAGATCTGTAAAGGATCTATCTGCTAGGCAACTACGCTGGTCCATGTTTTTCAATGACTACAATTTTGTAATCACATATCGCCCAGGAAAGGAGAACTTAAAAGCGGATGCTTTATCTAGGCTAGGAGAAAAGAGTCCAGATCAACCGGAAGTAGTTCACCCTGTAATCCCAACTTCTTGTTTTCAGGGAAGTTTAACTGTTAGTGACATCATTGACGACATCAAGGAAGCTCTGAAAGAAAAGGAATTGGAACTTTGGAAAAAAGATCATCCTTTTCTACTTGAGAAAGACAATTTGCTGAAGGTCCATGACTTGATCTTTGTCCCAAATGAGAAAATTCAAAGATCCATAATTCATCTTCATCATGATACGGTTCTGTCAGCCCATCCAAGCATTTTAAAGACTATGGAACTCATCAAGAGGAGGTTTTGGTGGCCTTCTATGTCTAAAGACAGTAAACAATTTGTGGAAACTTGTAGCATTTGTATCCAGCACAAGTCCTCTCATCAGGCTCCTAGTGGGTTGTTAATGCCTTTACCTATTCCTCCTCAACCCTGGCATACTATATCATTAGACTTCATAGTTGAACTACCTGAAACCAAGAAGGGATTCAATACAATTTTGACTGTGGTAGACCAGTTCACCCGAATGGCCCATTTTATCCCTTTAAAAAAGCTTCCTACTGCCTTGGAGCTTGCTCATTTGCTCATGATCCATGTGATAAGACTACACGGAATTCCCTCAGTTGTAATTTCGGATAGGGGATCTCAGTTTGTTTCTAAGGTATGGCAAAAGCTAAGTTCTTTGTTACACATGGAGGTTCGTTTATCCTCTAGTTACCATCCCCAAACCGATGGTTTAACAGAAAGAACTAACCAAACGATTGAACAGTATCTTCGTTGTATGTTGCCTAATGTTGCTGAAGAGTGGTCCGATCTGTTAAGTCCTTTGGAGTTCGCTTACAACAACTCTGAGCATTCTTCTATTAAAATGTCCCCATTCTTTTGTAATTTCGGTTTTCATCCAAAAAGCATTCCCGAAAACTCCAACAACAACCTCAATGATTCCGTACCCACAGTTTATGATTATGTGTCCAAGATATTCACTATTCAGGAGGATGCCAAATTCAATTTGGCCAAAGCAAAAGAATCCCAAAAAAGAAGCTAAGGATAAACATCGATCTGAACAACCTCTTTATGAAATAGGTGACAAAGTATGGTTGAGTACAAAAAATTTGAAATTAAAGGGGAACAGAAAATTTAAGCCACGATTTATTGGCCCCTTTTCCATCGAAAAGGTACTAAACCCGGTTTGTGTTAAATTGACTCTCCCTAGCAAATACCTGATACATCCAGTCTTCCATGTCTCTCTAATCAAGCCTTTTCATCCCCAAACTCGTATTTCAAAATCTCCGCCTCCTATCATAGTTGAAGGCAACTCAGAATTTGAAGTAAAATTAATCTTGGATTCCAAAAGAGTTAGGGGAAGGCTGTTTTACCTCGTTGACTGGAAGGGATATGGTCCTGAGGAAAGATCATGGGAGCCCCTAGAACATCTTAGAAATGCTCCCCGATTAATTCAGAACTTTCATTTAAGACACCCTGATAAACCAAAACCCATTTCCACAGTTCTTGGGGGGATCTTGAGGAGGGAGTACTGTCATGAATCCACACCTGCCCTTCTCTAAAGGCTACATATCCCCTTTAGGCATATGCAGTATTTCCCTTTTGGAAACCCACCCCTGTCCCGTGCGCTCGCACGCTTCAAGTCAGTGTGTTTAGGTGTACAGTATTTCATGCTTTGTGCAGGTTTCTGTGTTCTCATTTGATGTATTTCAGGGTTTGGAATCAGCGTTATTGTAACTTATTGTGGTCATTTCAAGGCATGCTTTGTGCTGGTTTCTGTGTTCCCATATGTTGTATTTCAGGATGTGGAACCAGCGTTATCTAAACCAAGCCTTCGCTTTGAGTGCTATCGGAAAACCAAGCCTTCGCTCAGAGAAGCGCTCTCCCCGCATCCCTCGCTCGCGCCTTTTTGGTGCGCTTCTGAAGGGATCGGGAAACTTCTTTCTCGCGCACGTCCTGTGTGCGTAACCGGGAGGGGCTGGGTGCGGTCCAGTACTTAAACCGCACCCAGTCTTCTGGAAGGCGCTTTGCCTTCAGTCAACCATCGGAGAAGCTCGCGTCAGGAATTGGAACCTACCTGAAGGCTTCTCAACTCTGCCAGGACTTCCTCATTGCTCCTCTTCATGGCGATTCTTCCTCAGCTACCGCGAAGATGACCCTAGAAGACTAAGAGGCAGAAAGCTAAGTACTTTCATTTTTTATTAAAAGGCGCCCTTCGCAAGAAAGGTCAACAATAATTTTTGGAACTTTGATTCACAGAAGAAAACGCAAGGAAAGACTTTGGACATTTCCGATTCTTTGTATCTCAGACTTCTAAAGAAGAACTTTGTTTAGGATTTCATGTGTGTAACGTTTAGAGCAATACTTAGATTGCGACTTTAGTCAACACTTGTTGTTATGAATAGTGTTTTGTGTATCTTTGTGGTCTCAGCTTATCTTTCCTGAATTTAGAGGAAAATTACAAGAACCCCAATTCTAGGAAGCAAGAAGTTAATTGCAAGTAAGTGATAGAATGGTTAGGAAGGTTTAGCAAAAGTCTTTTAATGAATGTAAAGTAATCCATCTTTTTAATTTCCAGCCTAAATTCAACTTGAGCATACAAGCCTACAAGCTGACCACTCATCTTAGAAGACGCTTGACAACTTCATCTTCCCTTCCTATAAAGAAATACTGGACGAAGGCCAACATCTTACTGATCGCAGGTAGGGGATCATCAGAACTTCCAGACAGAAATAGAGTTTTAGGTGCCTTGACTAGATTAGTTAAAAGATCTAGAGTAGAATAGGAGAAATCTATTGGATCAAAATAGTAAAGCCTTTTGTACTTGTTGCCTCGCAGGTCGACAGCAAGAATCAAGGTTCTTCACTACAACGTCCAGTACCGGCCCTCCTCCCTAATTTCTAGTTAAATTCTTGCTGTGATTTTAGAACCAGTAAGTTTTAGTTAGTAATCAGGGAAGTTGGTCCCTTGCGTCTCTGCGGAATCATCTGCGTCATCCTAGAGGGCATCTGTTCAAGCAAGGTAAGGGACGACGTGGATAGCTTGACAACATGAAGCTCCAACTGGTTTGAAAAGCGGTTAGCCTACTTTTGGGAGTGGGGTTCGTGAATTCAGGAACAAACCAACTTCCTGTGACAAATCCACTCCACTTCTCGTTAGTGCTTCCTTGCACAAACAGGAATACGGACACTTTAAATTGCTGATGCCACGATTATTTTATTATTGCTGTGAACAAAGTGGTGCTTGCATCAGATGTGTTTTGGACACTAGGCTGTGTCCTTTCTCACTTAACAAACAGGAAGCTAAAACATGCAATTTAAAGGCAAAAACATGGCGTGAACCACTGATGTTGGCATTGAATTGAATGAACATAGATAAAATACTAAATGTAAAAAGTTTTGTCACCGTAACATGGCTACTGTAACGGCCAAACTTCTATGGTTTTGTAGAAGTGAAATCTCCAACTAACTATAACGTCCCTGAAACGTATGGTTTTCTTCAGTAAATTTCAAAGGATATTTAAAGGCTAATTTTCAACTATAACGTCCGTGAAACCTGTTTTTTTCAATGAATTTCACAGGATTTTTAAATGTTAATTTCTAACTATAACGTCCCCGTAACCTATGTTTTTTTCAGTGAATATATATATATATTCACTGAAAAAACCATAGGTTATAGACCATATATAGTTAGGAATTCGCATTTACAAAACCTTATTTTACTCACACAAAACCATTGAAATTCCATATATAGTTAATTGCACTAACTATATATCGCGCACCCGCAATCCACTGCTGATGATGTCACATATTACATCATTCATGACATGGTCAGTGACATCACTGATGACATCACTGATGACATCTCAAATGACATCACTGATGACATCACTGATGACATCTCATTTGACATTACTGATCACATCACTGATGATATCATTCATGTGATAATACGATGAACCTTTTCAGACTCTAATATAACCTTAGATACAATCAGTGTAAACAGACACTCACAGACTGTCACTCATCCATGGAGTTACTCACACACCTAGTCAGTCATGCAAAGAATCAATCACACCTCCATTTCCTCAACTATACAGTTATACAAACTTTACTTATTCAAACATATACTAACACATATTTACTCTCTTATACAATCCATGATACAAGTTCACAATGATCCATACAGCCACTCACACATTCACTGGCTCTTATGCACAGTTATTTATATATGTCAACTCTCACATGTACTGTGTTTTACATATGTACTTATTTTGACATGTAGCACTGAGATATCCATTCACTCACCAATACACTCATGCACACAGTCAACCGCCCATACAGCTGTTTCCACATGCACTTTTGAAACCATACATCTAGTGAATCAACTGCTCACACATCTATGCACAGAGTCATACACCTCCCAGCCACCCACACACACACTCAGTCTCCCATACAAATACTTGGGCAACCAATCAATAACCCATATAGTTACTCATATAGCTACTTATCAACACATGCAACAGTTTACAGAACAACAGACATAATGATGCACAAATTAAGACAGTTTAGTCACTAACCCATGCACTCAGTGAGACACATTTAATCACTCACTCATACAGTCAGTCATGCACCTACTAAATCCTTCATCCAGACACTTATACATCCACTCATTATTCAATATGTAAGACATATTTTAACTTTACAGAAACATACAGTCACTGGATGTTGTCATCAGTGATGTCATCAGTGATGTCATTTGAGATGTCATCAGTGATGTCATCAGTGATGTCACTGACCATGTCATGAATGATGTAATATGTGACATCATCAGCAGTGGATTGCGGGGGCGCGATATATAGTTAGTGCAACTAACTATATATGGAATTTCAATGGTTTTGTGTGAGTAAAATAAGGTTTTGTAAATGCGAATTCCTAACTATATATGGTCTATAACCTATGGTTTTTCCAGTGAATTTTCAAGGTTTTGTAAATGCTAATTCCTAACTATATATGGTCTATAACCTATGGTTTTTTCAGTGAATTTTCAAGGTTTTGTAAATGCTAATTCCTAACTATATGTGGTCTATAACCTATGGTTTTTTCAGTGAATATATATATATATACATACATATATAAACATATATCATCTGTATATCTATATAAATACAAACATAAATGCATGCATACATATACTTATATGCATACAGATGCATGTTATTTACATGAAAGTTGAAAAAAACACTAATAAAAGCAAAGCTAAAAAGCCACCTCATTACAAACAGAATGGCTTTAACTTAAACGAGGGCGAGATCTATTGCATTTTCAATGCTTGTTTACTTTGGTTCCATCAAGAAGGCATTCAGATGTGTCACACATTTGCCATAAATTCTGAATGTTAGCACTCTAGTTGCACATTAGATCACTGTAGTAAAGCTACTGCTCACCAGGGACGTCTGCTGCTGGTATTCAAAGTGCATGTTTCAGTCTGCATGTCAGAATTTTTTTAATGAAATAGAAGAGGATTTGAGAAGTCACTCAAAATGATCCCTAATTTTTCTTTCTGAAGCACTAATCATACTTTCTATGGCAAAATTAACCCCCTCATGTTGTTCCTTTTTAAATTGAGTGTTTTCAGACTTACCACTTCATTCCAATCAAGATGGCTTCTGGTGTGCCATACTTTTGTCATAAGTAAGACTGTTAGCGCTCTAGTTGTTCTTTAGAACACTCTGGGACATTCTGTCATTGGGCTATACTTGGGGTACATCTGGGTGATATTTGGGCTACATTTAGGCTCTTTTGTCTCTGGTGGCCATCTTGGGAGACTGTATGTCAGAATTTTTAATGAAATTGAAGAGGGTTTGAGAAGTCACTCTAAATGTGCCCTAATTTTTCTTTCTGCAGCACTAATCATAATTCATATGGCAAAATATACCCCCTCATTGTGTTCCTTTTTAAATTAAATGTTTTAAGAGTTACCACTTTATTCCAATCAAGATGGCTTCAGGTGTGCCATACCTTTGTAATAAGTAGGACTGTTAGCGCTCTAGTTGTTCTTTAGAACACTCTGGGACATTCTGTCATTGGGCTATACTTGGGCTACATCTGGGTGATATTTGGGCTACATTTGGGCTCTTTTGTCTCTGGTGGCCATTTTGGGAGACTGCATGTCAGAATTTTTTAATGAAATAGAAGAGGATTTGAGAAGTCACTCAAAATGATCCCTAATTTTTCTTTCTGCAGCACTAATAATACCTTCTATTGCATAATATACCCCCTCATGTTGTTCCTTTTTAAATTAAATGTTTTAAGAGTTACCACTTTATTCCCATCACGATGGCTCCAGGTGTGCTATACCTTTGTAATAAGTAGGACTGTTAGCGCTCTAGTTGTTCTTTAGAACACTCTGGGACATTCTGTCATTGGGCTATACTTGGCCTACATCTGGGTGATATTTGGGCTACATTTGGGCTCTTTTGTCTCTGGTGGCCATTTTGGGAGACTGCATGTCAGTATGTTTTAATGAAATAGAAAAGGATTTGAGAAGTCACTCAAAATGTGCCCTAATTTTTCATTCTGCAGCACTAATCATACTTTCTATGGCAAAATATACCCCCTCATGTTGTTTCCTTTTAAATTAAATGTTTTAAGAGTTACCACTTTATTCCAATCAAGATGGCTTCAGGTGTGCCATACCTTTGTAATAAGTAGGACTGTTAGCGCTCTAGTTGTTCTTTAGAACACTCTGCGACATTCTGTCATTGGGCTATACTTGGGCTACATCTGGGTGATATTTGGGCTACATTTGGGCTCTTTTGTCTCTGGTGGCCATTTTGGGAGACTGCATGTCAGTATGTTTTAATGAAATAGAAAAGGATTTGAGAAGTCACTCAAAATGTGCCCTAATTTTTCATTCTGCAGCACTAATCATACTTTCTATGGCAAAATATACCCCCTCATGTTGTTTCCTTTTAAATTAAATGTTTTAAGAGTTACCACTTTATTCCAATCAAGATGGCTTCAGGTGTGCCATACCTTTGTAATAAGTAGGACTGTTAGCGCTCTAGTTGTTCTTTAGAACACTCTGGGACATTCTGTCATTGGGCTATACTTGGGCTACATCTGGGTGATATTTGGGCTACATTTGGGCTCTTTTGTCTCTGGTGGCCATTTTGGGAGACTGCATGTCAGAATGTTTTAATGAAATAGAAAAGGATTTGAGAAGTCACTCAAAATGTGCCCTAATTTTTCATTCTGCAGCACTAATCATACTTTCTATGGCAAAATATACCCCCTCATGTTGTTTCTTTTTAAATTAAATGTTTTAAGAGTTACCACTTTATTCCAATCAAGATGGCTTCAGGTGTGCCATACCTTTGTAATAAGTAGGACTGTTAGCGCTCTAGTTGTTCTTTAGAACACTCTAGGAGGCTGCAGTAGAACACAAAGGAATCAACTGACAGTCTCTGTCCTTGTTGGATGTACATGTTTTACTGAGAATGTCAGACTTCATTTTCACATGACTGAGAAAGATAATGTGAATTTACAGAAAATATGCTTTCAGTTTAGCTTATAGATCCCCTTCCAAACCACTGTGGGAAAATCATGAGATATTAGTTTTCTTTCAAACAATATTCATGATATCACAGCAGAAGGTTTTTTCACATGGTAAAATCACCTTAGAACCCACCACAATTCCTAAAACGAGTATGGTACCATCAACAAATGATTTATAATGTAACTAAAGTCCTAAAACCCTCAATTAACTACAATGCTTTTTAATGAGGTGCTATCATGTATATTGGTCCCAAGATGGCTGCCAACACTTCTTGGATGAAGTGCTGACAGCCAATCAGATCAGATGTGTGGTTAGGCTCCGCCCAGATATATATCTTTTTTTGAACCTAAATTACTCAAAATCCACTGGAGCACATATATTGAGACCTAGCAAAGGCACATCGGGCTAACAGTCCCTACAATTTTGCCAAGTTTCGTGCAAATCCATTCAGCCGTTCGAGCTAAAAGTGAGGCCAACCGCCCTATGGAAATTAACATGGGAAAAACGCGTTTTGGGACCCCCCTTTTTCTCGTCCCCCCCTTGATGAAACCCCCCTAAATTGTCAGGGGCTGCTCAGAAACAAAATGTTCCATTTTCCTGAAAATTTCATCCAATTCCGTCCACAAACGCCAAAGTTATTAGACATAGAATTTTCAAAAATCCCATAGAGAAAAAATCCTAACTATATATACCTACTGGCGACCGCCAGTAGGTAATATATATATATATATATATATATTACCTAATGGTGGTCGCCAGTAGGTAGTTATAGTTAGCACCTACTTTCCATAGGAAATCCACAACATTCTATTTGGAATAACTTTAGCACCGGTGGACGAATCTTTGCAAATTTCTCAAAGAAAATGGCCTGCTCTGCTCGGCTCCTTCCCTGAAAGTTTGGGGGTGATTCGTCAAGTGGGGGCCGAGAAAAAAGGGAGGTCCCAAAACGTGTTTTCCCCATGCAATTTTCAATGGGGACCTTTAGCCAGGGCTACAGCCCGAACGGCTGAACGGAATTTCAACAAATTTGGCAGAGATGATGTAAATCCGTTCAGTAGTTTAAGAGAAAATTAAAAGTAAAATCATAGCGATATCCAGAGACGAAGTACAGCACGCGTACGGAAATCCGTACAATTACAAGCACGTGCTGCATGCTGATTGGCAACTGTGCGTCAACACTCCAAACCAGGAAATGTTGGCAGCCATCTTGTTCGTCGCTAGAAGCGAGTCACAAGAAAACAGTAAAACAAAGTTGAGAAATAAGGAAAGGGGCAGGGTAGAAACATCCTGACCCTCTAGGCTTGCTCAGGGGGTCATGCATGGATCTTTAGGCTCAATTTAAAAAAAATTTAAATAAAAAATCGGGGGGTATGCGTATGGTACACGTACGATGTGGAAAAGGGAAAAAAATAGAAGTCCGTTTTATTCATTAGGTCCCGGGGGGGCAAATTGCGGGGGCAATTTTTTTTCATAATGTGGGGCATGTAAGGTGCCCCGAGCACCGGGGAATGCCACACCTCTGTGGTTTTATTTTGAAGTATGGGGGGGGGGGTTACGGTCTTCTTCCCCTCAGTCTCGGGGACCGTCACCTGACAAGGCTTTTTTTTTTAAATATATATTTTTTAAAAGTGTGTTTTCAGCTCTCCCTCTCTCCCCGTACACGTCACGGGGACCGCCACCTTCCTGGGGCAGTAATATGTAAAATGACCTTCCAGCCCCGGATCCGTGGACTCCCCGGGGGTTTTTTAATGTTGGGAGGGGGGTCACGCGGCCCCCCTCCTGGAACCTTTGATGGCCCTGGGGTCCACCATCTCCCAGGGTCGGCTCTTGCAGTGTCTCGGGGTGCGTACTTCCGGGACACTGCTGTTTGCTATGGTAGGGCGGTACCGTCGCCGCTCCCACTTTACCATAGCAAACCACTTTCTTTTTGAAAAAGAGAGCAAGTTAATCTGCTCTCTCTTTCAAGTAAGAAAGAAGATTGTTTTTTGTCAGAGAGAGCAGCATGTAAGCTGCTGTCTGTGTTAAAGCAATGTGGGCTGTCGAAGGACGCGGGGAGCCGTCTGGGATGGTGGGGGCATTGGGGCTAGAACTAACTTTACTGGTCAAAAAAAGAGCTATATTTCTATGATAGTATGTAAAACTTTCCGGGTTTTTTTGTGCACCAGTTGTAGTCTCTACGCATGCGCAGCCTTGTTTCCAAGCCCACGTTTTTTTCTTTTTCTTCAAGTTCGCCAAGCAAACTTCTCCTCATTTCAGGTATTAAATTTGACGCTTTCTTTTCCCGGGCCGTGTGTGTCATCCGATTCTATACTTTTGTAATATATTAATAAACATATTGTATCTATATTTTTTGAAATGTAGTGTCGAGGCGCGAAACGTTGATTACATACTCCGTCCACCGCCATTTTAATAGTTTTCCTCTGTTATTTTTATTATACCTGTTACTTTCATTTTACCCTCCGCTTATCTTCTCTAACATCCATGAGATTTCCTGGCACAGACACAACAGTGTTTGTCCTTGGCCTCCGATCTTATGACTTGGTCACACGTATACCTAAAAACTAATTTGAAGGACGTAAGCCAGAGCCATTACACGTGTTCGTCAACACAAAGACATTATTAAGATTATGCGTTTATCATGCATGGTAAATGCATACTAGTTGTAAAAGCATGTGTGGTAAAGCCATATGCGTGCTAATGGGTTTGTGGTGACGATCACGCGTGGTTATGACTGTGTTGCAATGGCTGGTGCCCCCCAGGACACTGCAGGAACCAGGTCTGGGCGTGGTGGACTTCAGGGCACCAGGCGGAGGACACGCAGCCCCTCTCATACAATATAGAAATCTTTGTGAGGTGAATGTTTCCGTGGTTTGAGGGGCGTCATTGAGGCCCACACACTTAATTTTGTAGGGAGGGAGGTCTGCATGGGAAAATGTCGCAAGAGGTTTGTAAATGTGGTACACATTGTTTCGTATTAGTTTGATTTATTTACCATGTTGTAGTGTATCCAGAGAAAATATAACTCAGTATTTTTCAATCTTACTCTTGAACATCTTACTATAGTACTTCAACATTATAAATATTATTGTTATTGTGGACCGTCAACCCCCCCCCCACAAAAAAAGAAGTATGTCGTTTTTTTAATGAACTTTTATTAAAAGAATAACTGTAAATGAAAGTTAATGATAACTATATTATAAACAACTAGAAAAATAACTTTAAAAAACAATATCATAAACAAATTGTGAAGTGGACTCCAAAAGACGTACGATAGGTAATCTGCAAAACAAAAAAGAAAATTTGAGTTTAGAATTATGTAGATGTGAGTATTACAAGTCAAGGTAACAGTACGATTTTATGTGTGCAGCCCACAATATTAAAGGAATTACTTTACTTTGTTTATTAATGCTACCAGTAGAGCATGAAAACGAATTAGAATACCACAAGCTATCTGGAGAAGCTTGTTGTGAAGTTTCAAGAGTTTTGAGGAAAATTAAACTTCTTATTATTGATGAGGTAAGCATGGTATCAAACTTAATGTTTGCTTTTGTGCATTTAAGAATGCAGCAAATTCTTAAAACAGAGTATGACGTATTATTTGGAGGAAAGCACGTCATAGTTTTTGGAGATCTTCTACAACTTACTCCTGTAAAAAGAAAACCAGTGTTTGAAACACTGCTGCATGAAAGTCTTTGGGGAGTATTGGAAATGTAAACATTTGGTCATATTTTGAGTATAAAGAACTTATTACAAATATGCGACAAGCAAATGATGTTGATTATGGAACTATTCTTCAAGATTTAAGAATTTGAAAAATTGACTGGACATGGCAAACAAGCTTTACAGAGACGATTACTTTCCAATTTGTTCCCAAATTAAAATATTGTACCAGAGAAAATATACATGACAATTGCAGAAAACAAATCTGTAACCTGCTTAATGCCAACACTACGTGAATGTTCTAAATTCAATGAAGAAATGTTGAAGTTGGAAAATGAAGAAATGTTAAAATTGGAAGCTATTGATAAAATAGAACATGAAGGACTCACTATTATTTTGAGTGAGAAATTGAAGAGGAAATTGGATTCTTTAGAGAAATCGATAAGTAAAACTGCTGCTTTAGAAAAGAATTTGTATGAATGTGTAAATTGAAGGGTAATTTTACGACGTAATTTGAATGTGGAAAAAGGTTTAGTAAATGGAGCAATGGGTAAAGTTGTTGATTTCGTTAATTATGTAAATAGAGATGGTGTTGAATTTTTGAAAATCAAATTTGATCAAATTGAAGAAGTACAACAATTTGATCATTGTTCAGCTCGGTTTTTGCTTGTAAAAGATTTGTATGTTCGCAGAAAACAGTTTCCTGTTTCTTTGGCATATGCGGTGACCATTCATTAATCTCAAGGTTTAAGTGTAGATAGTGCTTTAGTGAATATTGGAAGTCATGTGTTTAAAGATGGCATATGTTGCTTTGTCTCGAGTCAGAACTTTATCTGGATTGTACTTGATTGATTTTGATGAGACAAAGGTTAGTGCAGATTTAAATTGTGTGAAAGAGTATAATAGGTTAAGAAGAGAATATGCACCTAATTTAGGTCGAGTATTGGTGTTGGTACTGTCCACAGTGTAGTCAGCTAGCAGGAGTCGTCCAAGGCTGAGGGGGTGGGGCTGAGGATGAGTACCTTCATTTTGTTCGAGTTCATGTTTAGAGAGCTGCTCTTTATGTAGTTGGTGATGTCCTTCATTGTGTCGTGGAGGTTGCGTTTGGTGGTATGTCGCTATTTGGTGAGGAAGAGGATGAGCTGGGTGTTGCTGGCGTAGGAGATGTTGAGATTGTGATGGTGGGCTACTTGTGTGAGGTTGGCCATGCAGATGTTGAATAGCATCGGGTTAAGGGATAAAGACTGGCGGACGGAGCAAATGATGTCGGTGGTTTGGGATCAGAAGGTTGGGAGGCAGATGCTCAGGATTACTATTGAACAGTTTGCAAAGTAAGAATTTGACGCAGTTTGCAAAGTAAGAATTTGACGCATACTATTTGGCCATGCAGAAAAGTATGTGAAAGAAATAACGAGTTTTTATTGTATATTTTGTCAGCATATATTTGTAAGTAACATTATTTACAGTGTATGAAAATTAATCATAATGCTTTGTTATTTTGTGATTGTTTGAGATGTCATATTTACGTAAGAAATTGCTCTTAGAAAAAAGCATTTAAGATATGTTTTATTTCTATTTCTTAGATTGTTATTGAGAATGTTGAATGATTTTTTTAAGATAATCTTATTGATTGTCTTTTTTTTGCCCGCTGTTATGTGATGAGTAGTATTGAAATCACTGTTTCTAGTGAAATTCACTATATTCTGAGAACAGCAAAAAAGGCAAATGTAATACTTTACAAATTATTTTGCATTGTAAAAGATATATTCTAACTGTATTTTTTAGTGTCTTCCACAGATGGTAATTTTATAATATATAATTTTTTATTATTTATTATGCTTAAGGTAAGTACAAAGAACTGTTGAAAATGGTCGATGGAATGTGCTTCATCCGAGCTGAAGTAACAAAACAAGGATTGGAGAACATAAGTGTGTAAAGATGGTTTGTATTTTTTAAAGACATTTCAAAAAATTATATAGTGATTGTACCTGTCAGAACCCCTAATTAATCAGTGAATACAATAATGGCTTATCTAAACCCTAGCTGACGCAGGAGAGATTAAGATTCCGCAAGGAAATAGACTTGGATTGCTTTAGTGCAACAGAGGAATTCAAATATGGCCGTCTCGAGGAAAGACTCATGGCGGTCTAGTTATTTATCACACAACTGTGGGGAATCCTTGGTAAGGTGCGTGCTCACTAACGAGTGCGCACTTCACCTAAGACGTTCCCAAGGTCAGACCCGTTTTGAATTGCTTCATAGATATTCCTGAAGAGAAAGCACTAAAGTTGCAGATAAACACAATAGGAGAGGCTAGTTCGAAAGACCAAAGAGTAGGTAATTAGTAGCGTTAGATTAAATTATAGATAAGGATTAGAGATAGAGTGGGGTAGGTTATTAAATAATTGTTCATTTTTATTTTTGGTTATGTATCCATGTCAATGATACAAAGATGGTTTGTATCTTTTATATAAATTTGAAAAACTTAAAATATAAATATACTGAGTGTTCCAGTATTCCTTGCATTTCACTAAAACACATCTAGTAGTTTGGACCAGGTAAGGTGAATTGAGATATTGTACTTTTTTTACCACTGTGTATTATAATAACAGCCTGTTTTTTTCAGATAGTGATAAGGAGTGACTGGTTTGGTAATTTAAGAGATTTCTAAACTGAACGTTCATATAAATAATTATAATTATGTAATGTTACAAAGTAGCTGAGAATGGTATTTATACAATATTTATTAAAGGGCAAATTAGTTGATAAAGCTAGTTTTGTGGTTCTGTATTAGGAAAAAAGATAACATAAAGTGTTTATGTTTTTGTAGAAGGAGGTCAGCATAATAAATTTACAATGGAAAATCAAGAAAACAATATGGAAGACGATTTTGAAAATACTAACACTGTCGTAGAAGAGATGAACATATCTTTTATGAGCAACGTTATTGAAGTGAAAGAAAGGAATGTTGGAGATATCAGGTGTGTTGTTCTTGATGAAACCTTGGATGATGCTTTTGTGGAAGCAATAGATGAGATTGAGATTCATCAGATGACTTTTGAAAATGATATCCAGGAAAATGAAATTCCTGATGAAATTATAATAGAAGCTGCATTAACTTATGAAATGTTACAAGAATAAATGTATTATTATATAATAATAATGGTTTGAGACACTCTGCTTCCAGAATTGTAATCATTTAGCTACTACCCAAGTAGTCATGGTGCAAAGTGGGCCTTAGGGTATGGACTGTTTCAAACCAATATAGACAACATATGTATTTTTGTATGCACTCTCACACTGCTGGTTCAATGTTCTAGTGAGTCATTCAGCAGTATGTGCTTATGTGTATATACTGTTCTAAAAGTGATGCTGCTATACTTTCAACCAGACACTCTCACTTTCACTCTCATTTGGCAGTTTCACATTCACCATACACTACTAATGTATTCATTTATTCCTTTATGAACTACACTTTCATTTTGACAAACATTTACAGACTAATATAGAAATATAGTTCTTTCTTGGACCAGTGAAGGTAGTTCTGATAAGAACTGTTTAATTTGTCTTTTTAGTTTTCTATTTTTTTTTAATTTTTTCAAGAAGTTTAAAAATAAATGGAACTGCAAACAAAAAATGTGTGGAACAGGAACTAAAAAGTTAAAAATAAAATTAATGTTTTGGACAACGGTGCTCTTCTTTACTCTTCACAAGGAGATCAATAGACTGCTGATTGTAACAAAGTAATTTGTTGCAATATTTACAATGAAATTTCAGATCTGCAAACTGTGGCACAATAATAGGATGCGGACTGCTCGGAGGAGGTGGTGGTGGAGTTGAGGTAGTAGGAACTGCAGGTTGAGGATTCTCCTGCAACGTTTGTGTTGCCATCCTTGCATAGTGATTTGGATGCACATTTTTGACATGGTGAACCATGCTGTCTGTTCTGAAAGAGTACTTTTTAGTGAGATCACCCCTGGAAAGAGTAACCTCTCCGATTTTGTAAGTTACTTTCGGTGCATTGACTTTTTTCAGTCTCTCAGGATATGTAAAAAACAATTCCAAATGAAAGCTTCTTTTCTCTTTTTCTGAAGTTGCTCAGCAACAAATTCTTCCTCACAGGAATGTTCTGATGAAGTTTCAAAAAGAGCAGCCATTTTATAGTTTGGTTCTAAAGGACTACAGCTCCAGAGAATATATGCTTCTCTTGAGAAAGTCCAAGTAGATCAAAGATCAAAATAGGAAGGGTCTTTCAACAGTTTAAATATGAAGTAATATGAACAAATCAAAACTTTTCTTTTATGCTCACATGTCTTTGCATACACTTACAGTGCATTTACTGTGCATTTACGGCACAAGTACGTACAACGTACAGTTGCACTTTTCATAATTGCTTTCAAAAGTAATATACGGTTATTAAAAGTTAAAACAAGTATTTGCATGATTATCCCAGATAATGTATTTCCTTATTATGTACATTAAATACATAAATATATGTTTTTAAACAATTACAAACTTTCCCGCTGTACGCACACGGGTCGTCGTACATGACGTCACACGGAAGCGTTGATGCGACGCGTAATATCAAAACATATTCGTAACGTATGGATTTGTACGCGCAGTGTACGATTACCTGCACAAAGTATGTGCAATCACCGTACGTGTACAGTACGATTATACAAAAAGGAAATATTTAGAATTTGATTTTAATAAATGTAAAAAAAATAATGAAAAATATATATTTTTGACTTTTATTTTGTTATTATTTTACATTAAGAATATGAAATATAACTTAAAAAATAAAATACCTGTAAATATTTATAATAAAAATTTAGGAAATTAGTATAGAAAGACAGAAATATAATAATGAATACCTTTAAAAATTATCATTTACAAAACATTTGAAATTCACTGAAAAAAACATAGGTTTCAGTCACGTTATATTTAGGAATTAGCTTTTAAAAAACCTTAGAAATTCACAGAAAAAACCATAGGTTTCACACATGTTATAGTTAGCTGGACATTTCACTCATACAATACCTTTGAAATTCCCCAGTTATAGTTAGTTCAGCTAACTATAACTCGCGCGCCCGCAATGCACTGCTGATGAGGAGAAGTGTGGCTCAATGGTTAGAGCGGCAGATCCTGATGCAGAGGTCTAGGCCTGGACCAGGTTTCAATTCCCCGCCTCGGCGGGTCTTGGGCACAAAATTCCAAGGACCTGATAATTCTCGCCTCGGTGCCTATTCCAATCATGGAGTCCAACTCTGCAACTCTGGGCAATAGCTTGCTTAATGTTCACAACGGCCCCCACAATGCTAAGGATGCCTGGCCTCCACCTTGGGGGTGCCCAGGAGTGGACGCCTCACAGGGAAAGCCAGGATGGTTTCCACAGCGGTATTCGTACAAGCGCCTTGAGACCCTTGCGGGTGAGTAGTTCGCTATACAAGTATCAATTTACATGATGTCACATACTACATCACTCATGACATGGTCAGTGACATCACTCATGCCATCACTGATGACATCATCCTTGTGAAAAAGTGGCAGACCTCCTCTCACCCTAATATAACCTTTGATACACACATACAAAAATAGAACCTAAACTTTTCTACAAAATGGAGATACCAATACCAGTTAGAACAACCTATTCAGTAATTCCAAAATCTACATCCACATCCACTCATTTACCAATAGTTTTATATAGTCACGCATACATGTACTCACTCATCATATGTACTCATACACCTAAACATCCTGTTACACACCTACACTTATACATAGAGTTATTCACACATATACTCACACAGGAAAATAACATCCATTTGCTTGCATATACAGCTCTACACACACCACTGCACTTATTTCTACAGAAACGTACACATACTTACTCTCTTAAACAATCTCTAGAAACACATACTTATTTATAAAGGAATTCTTCCAATCTGTCACTGTCATATATCCTTACTTATATACATCAATACTCACATATACTAGTTTAAAAAAATGTATTTACTCATAAAGACACTATTCACTCACTCACACACCCATACACACAATCATCCACCCATACAATCCTGCACACATGCTGTCTTCAACACACATACAAACAGTAAGTCAGTCATTCATGCATCTGTGCGCTAAGTAATACCCCCCACCAAATCATACAGACACTCATTCTGATACAAAAAAAAACAACTAATAACCCATATAAACACTCATGTAGGTACTTATTAACCCATGCAGCCCCTTATACACAAAGTGAGACACTTATACAGATATTTACATATTTAAACATTACTCGCTAATACATGTATTCAATAAGATATACTTAATAAGCCAGTTATACAATCAATTTTACAAAAAAAACATTTAGACACTTATTTACCCATTTATTCTTCCATCGACCTTGATATATACATATATAAAACATATTTAAATTTCAGAAAAACACACATTCACTGGATGATGTCATCAGTGATGTCATTTGAGATGTCATCAGTGATGTCATGAGTGATGTCACTGACCATGCCATGAGTGATGTAGTATTTGACGTCATCAGCAGTGCATTGCGGGTTCGCGAGTTATAGTTAGCTGAACTAACTATAACAGGGGAATTTCAAAGGTTTTGTATGAGTGAAATGTCCAGCTAACTATAACGTGTGTGAAACCTATGGTTTTTTCAGTGAATTTCTAAGGTTTTTTAAATGCTAATTCCTAACTATAACGTGGCTGAAACCTATGTTTTTTTCAGTGAATATATATATATATATATATATATATATATATATATATATATATATATATATATATATATATATATATATATATATATATATATAATATATATTACCTACTGGCGGTCGCCATATATAGTTAGGATTTTTTTCCTATGGGATTTCTGAAAATTCTATGTGGAATAACTTTGGCGTTTGTGGACAGAATTGGCTGAAATTTTCAGGAAAATGGCACATTTTGTTTCCGGGCGTTCTCTGAAAGTTTGGGGGGGTTTCGTGAAGTGGTGGCCGAGAAAAAAGGGGGGTCACAAAACGTGTTTTTAACATTGAGTTTTCCATATTTATTTTATTTTATTATTTATTTATTTTATTTTTTACATTTATAAGGCGCACAGATACCCACAAAGGGTTTCCCGGCACCGGGGCTTATGGAGACAGAGCTGTACACAGAAGGCAGAGGACAGAAGGCCCCCTACTTATCCATAGGGCGGTTGGACTCACTTTTAGCTCGAACGGCTGAATGGATTACACAAAACTTGGCAAAATTGTAGATTTGGTTTGCCCGACGTGCCTTTGCTATGTCTCAATATATGTGCTCCAGTGGATTTTGAGAAATTAACGTTTTAAAAAACAGATATATCTGTGACAGCGCTCCGGTTAGCGCCCCGGTTCGCGTACCTGACGCGTAACGGAACTTCGCGAAGTGAAGCTGATTGGCTCTCCGGTGCCTGTCAACATTCTAAACAGTCCGGACCGGCCGCCATCTTGTCTCCCGGTAGGATCGAGAGACAAGAGGAGGAGAAAAACGAAGGGGGAATTTAATGAAAGGGGGCAAGGTAGACCCCTCTTGACCCCCTAGGAATGATGTTGGGGTTATTAAAGGGTCCCGTGGGGTAAAGAAAAAAAATTCGATTTTTCGCGGTAGAAGCGCTTCCCGGTACGCGAACCGGGTCGCTCACCGGTAGCGTAACGGGAGTTCGCCATTTTGTGTTTCGTGGAATGTAATCACAAGATGGAGGAAAAACAATGTGGGAAATGGGTATAAGGGGGCACGGGAGACGTATCCTGACCCCATAGGCTGAGGAGGCTCATATATGTTGGAATAAAAAAAAATATTTTGAATTTTTCGCGCGGTTAGCTGCCGGTACGCGAACCGGGTAGCGAACTGGGAAGCGAACATAAGTGAAAATTAGTGAAAAAAGGTACATTCGACGCATCACGATGTTGTTTTCTAACGCGGTAGTTGCGCTATCGGAACATTTACCGGTTCGTGGACCGGGTCACGGAACCACATTGAGCTAACGGGAAGCTACCCGGTGCGCGGACCGGTAGCGAAACAAAAAAAAAATAATAAAAAAATATATATAAATAAAAAAATTATATTACAAACATATAAAATATATTTTTGCATTAAAAGAAGAATACATTTTACAGCTTTTGATATTTGCTATTAAAAAAACATTGAAATTCACTGAAAAAACCATAGGTTATAGACCATATATAGTTAGGAATTAGCATTTACAAAACCTTAAAAATTCACTGAAAAAACCATAGGTTATAGACTATATAATAATAATAATAATAATAATTCCTTTATTCGGTTTTTAACAATGCAAAACCATAAAAGTTATCACAATGTACATACATATTTATATAAAAACAAATTATTACTTTTAAGACAAAAATGTGACCAGAGTCCTGTGCATTTCTTAAATGAGGTATAAATTGATTGGTCTCATCTGATTTTTTTAGAGGTTATTCCTATGTCTCATAATGCACTTTAAGAAGTTCAGTACATGATAGCAGGTACGTTCAGAGTCCAACAACTGTAGAGCTAGCATGGCGGGGCGACACTGTCTGTAACCCCAGCATTTTAATAACGGAAATAGCCAGATTTTTCTATGGGTGTGAAAATATTTGCAGAACAAAATTGTATGAATACATGACTTGTGAGACGTATCGTCACATGGGCAGAGGACCAAATTTGAGTCCCAAGTGTTCTTTTCTGGAAAAGCCACTAGTCTATGAAAAAGATTCAATCTGAACCTTGTCAGGAGCATCTTGTCATATGTAGTAAGTTCTAATGTCAGATAAAGCTGAATTTGCGGGGTATGCTGTATCATGTTTGCATGGAGCACAGATTTTTTGGTCGATAGCAAAGTCAGCCTAAGAGACTCTAGATGGCTCAGCGCAGTTTGTTTAAGGTCATTCTTTGATATTTCAGTTAATTTTTCTGGGGTGGAATAATACTTTTCTAGGCCCAGGTCGAAAAAAAAGTGTCTGATGTAGGTAAGCCATGCTATTTTATGTGCACAATCCAGTGCCATGGTGTCCTGTAAGATGTCTTTAGTCAGCAAATTTTTGTCCGACAGCCAGATGCGTCTCCAGAGTAGCAATGGCTGGATCTTTATCAGGTCTTCTATATATGGGATTCCCAGTTCCATATGAGAAGCATAGATGGAAGAGCATTTTGGAGTGGATAAAAGGAATCTCATGAAAGTGTTTTCTTCCATTTGCAATGAGCCAGTGGCTGTGTGTCCCAAAATCCCTGCCCCATAAAGGGCGATAGCTTGGCATTTTGCAGCATAAATCTTTAACAGTTCGGCTGGTGGTCTCTTTCCAAGTCGCTGTGAGAAGTTCATCAGTGCTACAATTGCTCTTTTGAACAGATGTCTCCTGGCTTCAACAGCGGCCTTCCAATTTAGGCTTTCATCAATCATGATGCCCAAATAAGGGTACTGTGAGGTCCTTTCAATTTTTTGATCTTTTAGATAAATGTTCTTTGTGGCTTTTCGTCGTCCGCCCGCTACCATGACAAATGTTTTTTTTACATTTATATGTAGATCTAAGGCACCCATAAAATCAGCATACTTGGATAGGGATTTCTGAAGATCGATGGGGGTGCGTGCTAAAATAACTGCGTCATCCGCGTAGAGCAGTGCGGGGATCAGGCGGTGTTTCAGTCTGGGTAGGTCCTGCCCCCCCCCCCTCAACATCATCTCCTCCAATCCGTTGGTGTACAGGGAGAAGAGGAAGGGGGCTAGGACACATCCCTGCCTTACTCCTCGCTCTACTCTGAATGATGCAGTCAGCTCTCCTTTTGTTCCGTAGCGTACTCTTGCAGAGGCTTCACCGTATAGCTCCCTTAGAAAATCCAGAAGGGGGGGGTCCCCCCCTATTGTTCCTAAAAGGGTCCAAAGCTTCGCATGAGACACGCAATCAAACGCGGAGGACAAATCCACGTATACCATATACATTGTCCCTGGCTTTGCGTGGATGTATTTAGAGACTATCATGCTTAGGTTAAGGGCCTGTTCCACAGTTCCGAAGCCTTCCCTAAATCCAAATTGCAGGTCCGAAAGAATGTTTTTATCTTCTGCCCATTGCTGAAGTTGTTCTAAGACTACTCTGCCAACTACTTTACCCAGAGAGTCTAAAAGTGAAATGGGGCGATAACATTTCACATCTTGGCGATCCCCTTTTTTAAAGATAGGAACCATGATAGAACTTGACCATGACTTCAACAGTCCCAGTTTTGCAGCTGCTGTGCAAACTCGTGTGAGTATAGGGGCCCAGAGATCAGGAAGATGTTTAAATAGATCTACTGGGACCCCGTCGGGTCCGGGTGCTTTACCACCCTTACTCATCTGTAGAGCCATTTTGATGTCTTGTAGTTCAAATACTATCGATATTGGGAATACTACCGGGGGAAGAGTATGATGGAATTCTTCTGTTGGAGATGTTAATTTAAAAAATTTTGAAAAGTGGTTTACCCAGGTTTCCTCGTCAATAGCAAAATCGATCTGGGGTGTGTTGGAATCTGATAGCAGGGGAGACTTCACTATTCGCCAAAAGGACTGACTATCTTTCATGAGTGCGCTTTTATGGAGATCGTCCCACAAAGACAGTTTCAGCTCTTTTTTCCTTATCTTTCTGGCCTTGTTATACTCTCGCCTGAGGTGTTGTATCTCTAGTTGATCTCTGATCGGTTTCCCGAGCGCCTTTCTTAAGTTGGTTTGCGCCTTGGTGCAATCACGGTTGAACCAACCCGTGGTACTTGAGTTATTTTGTTTAGGTGTTCTGGTCAACAATATTTTTACTTGGTCTAATATCAGTTTAAAATTTTGCAGAATTAAATTATCATCTGCTAGTGGATCTAAGCATGTTGTTATATTATTGTAAGCAGTCTTTATTAGTGTGCTAGTCAGTTTGTTAGGATCCACTTTTTCCCATTTTATAGTGTATCCATTTCTTTTGCCCAATTCGAGCCTATTTTGGGATAAAGTGTTTGCTATTGTTGTCAGGTGAGATTCTGAATGTTTCAGCTGTAGATTCAGCCTGAGAGCGGAGTGGTCACTTAACGTATTTTCCATGATTTTAAAATCCCTACTTAGGTGTTTCAGACCTTCTGTCAAGACTATATAATCGACTGTAGTCTCATGTCCCCTCCCTCGATAAGTGGGTTCTAGTAGATTCTTTGTTGGTTGTATTGGGTTTATTATTGATAGTTCCAAGTCTGAGAGGAGGTTGTTCATGGCTAACCCCGTTCGTGAATGGAGGAAGTGTACGAGATGGTTCTCATATTCATCCACCATTCCGCAGGTCTGGTTGCCCGATGATGGGCAGGGGTGTAGATTGAAATCCCCTCCCCATAATATGTGGACGTTACCTTTTTCCTCATGTAGGTGTCTAAGATGGACAATTTTTTCTTGAATTGAAGAAAGAATGTTGAGAAAATGGTCATCCTCTAAGTTATTATAAAGGTTTATTAAAATATTAGTATATTTTTTCCCTATCGTGAGACAAAGCAGTTGGAAGTTTGTAAAAGATTCTACCTCTAGTACCTTTAGGTCTGTTATTGTGTTGGCTATGTAGGTTACCAGACCCCCTCTGGGTCTTCCTGCACTACTTGGGAGGGCGGGAGAAAAGTATGTCTTATATCCCACAAGATGTAGGGCCGTCGTGGCCCATGTCTCTTGTAGACATATAATCTTGCCTTCCTCAAGAAAGTGGGCAGCAGAACCATCCTCTATTTTCAGTCGGAGGCCGGCAATGTTCCAGAAAATATTGGGAAGCCATAATGTATTCTTTAGTGGGTCTGCCGTCTTATTTTCTGGGGGATCTGGGGCTGGAACCGGAACAGCCTGTGCGGGCAATGGGGTTTCGACTAGTGGTCAGTCGACCATTTCCAGGCTACTAAACCGATTCATGGTCGGTATGCCCGGCCAATTTTCCCAGTGTGGGGTATCTCTATAGGTAGGTCTATATGGTCGATATCGGGGTCTGCCCCAATGTTCCCAGTTTCTACCTCTATTCTGTGGTCCCACGGTCTGCCACGGGCCCTCATAGTGTTGGTAGTTTTGATTTGCTGACCACCAAAAATTATCGTGATCCCTGTCTCGTTGGGACATTTTAGACCCAGCGAAGTCTAGTTCCCATGGTTGTGGGACTGCTTTACGCCAGATATTATCAAATTCTTGGGAGTAATTATTGTGATGTCTTTTTGGATAAAAAAAGGAGAGAGATCTTGTGTCAATCCCACCACTTGTGTTGTGGTGTTCCCAAGAGCAAATGTACTCAACTGCGCTTGGGTCCTCAAAGGTGATCACTATACAATCTCCCTGTATACTTTTTTTCCTATGTCCCACCCAGGGGGTCCTGCATACTGATGTTATCCTGCTTGACCAGGTTGGCGGAATGGGTCGATTTGTGTTCAGCCAATGTTGAACCTTATTTTTTAACGACCAATTTGGTTCCGCCCCCTCCGCCGTTAGTTCTGGTACCCCAGTCATCACTACCACGTATGGACATGCCTCAGGTGGCATGTTTAGAGGGAACCTGCTGTCAGTAGTCCCTCTCATACCTCCTTTATTTACTGGAGGATTTGTTTTTTTGGTGGCGGGAGTTTTAGGGGCCGGTGTTTTTATAACTGGCGTGTTTAATGTAGGTGTTTTTGGTGCCGTGTTACTCTGGGGGGGATTGTAAGGGCTTTGGGGGTGGGTTTCGGTACTGTGGGAGCTTTTACTGCTGTAGGAGCCTTTACTGTGGGTTGTTGTTTGGGCGACAGGCAGGCTGAAGTTGTAACTTTCTTTTGTGGGAGTAATGTAACCGAGTTATTTGTCCCCGTTTTTTGCACGCCCTGGATGGGTTTTGGCTTAGGACAACTAACAAGTTTTGTCAGTTGCGACTCGATGTTAAGCAGTCTGGATTCTATTGGGCGGAAGTAGGAATTTAGTAGGGAAGCTATTTCATTTACTAGCCCTGATGTTTCCTTTTCTTTGCCAGTTATTGGAGAAGGGGGGGATTCTGGGGTGATAGTGTCTGGGATATTCTGTGGTGGGTGATGAATTTTCACAAGATTATTGGCTGGATCAGCTATTTGGTAAGATGGACCTACCGAGTTTGTGGTGTCGATCAGATCTGTCTGGTCGACCACTTCCTTGTTTACAGTTTTATCTACCTTTTCCCTATCTTTCCTTTTCTTAATGGCTCCCTCCCTCCTCCCTCTTGCTTGCCTTACTTCTTCAGGGGTGTGGTCAGGGAAAATTTCGGGCGTTTTTTCTAGCTCGTTATCAGAAATTGTTACAGAGAGTTGAGAGGCTGAAAGATCTACAACATTTGGAAGACTAAGCCTATTGTTGCCTACTGAGGATTGAGTTGGGGTACACTGTGTTTCTGGGGTTCTTGCTCTTGCTAGTAGACCCATTGAGGATCGCCTTGCAATCGCAAGATCAGTTGATACTCTACCCTCAATCAGGCTGATGCTTTGATCAATAAATGTATTTGCTTTGGTGATAAAATCATCCATTGGTCCTAACAGTTGTTCTCCTACCCCAGTCTTTTTAATTTTTTTTTGTTTGCTACCCCTCGTGTTCATTGTCAATGAATAAGATATGCTAGAACTTTAGTTGATGGTATTAAAGGGTGATTGGCTTCACAGAGGTAGTTTGTATAGAAACCTGCAGTGAAAGACCGTAGATGCAAAGCTTAGAGCAAGGGCCCGAACCGGTCTCTCACGTTCTCGAACGGCCTCAAACGGCCCGCTCTTTGCCCGGTCTTCGCCCCGAGCTCCGCCCCGTGCGCGTCCCGCGTCGCGGTAAGAATAGTATTAGTTAAATACTTGTAGGCGGTGGGCGTGTCCGTGGGCGTGGCCGCCGGGGGAAGAGGAACCAGCTGAGCTGCGTGGAGAATGCTGGTCCTCGCAGTCCCCCGGTCTTTGCCCTTGCAGATGGTATTCGCCCCTAGCCTCTACCCTGGGGACTCAAGCTGGGAGCGTTTAGCAAGTCCTGCCGATTGCAGGACGCGCTCACACCAGCGAGTCCTCGTTGAGGGGAGGCGGCGGCCAGAGAAGCAGGTTTTGGGGTTGAACGGACTTTCCTTCCTGGACAAACAAAGCAGCACACTTCAAGGCAAACTGAGTGAGCGGCACCCGCGGAGCGGGTGTCGCGAAATGTTAAGTACAGGTAGGCGGAGGGCGTGTCCGTGGGCGTGGCCGCCGGGGGAAGAGGAACCAGCTGAGCTGCATGGAGAATGCTGGTCCTTGCAGTCCCCCGGTCTGTGCCCTTGCAGATGGTATTCACCCCTAGCCTCTACCCTGGGGACTCAAGCTGGGAGCGTTTAGCAAGTCCTGCCGATTGCAGGACGCGCTCACACCAGCGAGTCCTCGTTGAGGGGAGGCGGCGGCCAGAGAAGCAGGTTTTGGCGTTGAACGGACTTTCCTTCCTGGACAAACAAAGCAGCACACTTCAAGGCAAACTGAGTGAGAGGCACCCGCGGAGCGGGTGTCGCGAAAGGTTAAGTACAGGTAGGCGGTGGGCGTGTGCGTGGGCGTGGCCGCCGGGGGAAGAGGAACCAGCTGAGCTGCGTGGAGAATGCTGGTCCTCGCAGTCCCCCGGTCTGTGCCCTTGCAGATGGTATTCGCCCCTAGCCTCTACCCTGGGGACTCAAGCTGGGAGCATTTAGCAAGTCCTGCCGATTGCAGGACGCGCTCACACCAGCGAGTCCTCGTTGAGGGGAGGCGGCGGCCAGAGAAGCAGGTTTTGGCGTTGAACGGACTTTCCTTCCTGGCCAAACAAAGCAGCACACTTCAAGGCAAAATGAGTGAGCGGCACCATATATAGTTAGGGATTAGCATTTACAAAACCTTATTTTACTCGCACAAAACCATTGAAATTCGCATATATAGTTAGTTGCACTAACTATATATCGCGCACCCGCATTCCACTGCTGATGATGTCACATATTACATCATTCATGACATGGTCAGTGACATCCCTGATGAAATCACTGATGACATCATCCAGTGACTGTATGTTTCTGTAAAGTTAAAATATGTCTTACATATTGAAGAATGAGTGGATGTATAAATGTCTGGATGAAGGATTTAGTAGGTGCATGACTGACTGTATGAGAGAGTGATTAAATGTGTCTCACTGAGTGCATGGGTTAGTGATTAAACTATCTTAATTTATGCATCATTATATCTGTTCTGTAAAGTGCTGCATGTGTTGATCAGTACCTATATGAGTAACTATATGGGTTATTGATTGGTTGCCCAAGTATTTGACATATATAAATTACTGTGTTTAAGAGCCAGTGAATGTGTGAGTGGCTGCATGGATCATTTAAAACTTGTATCAGTGATTGTAAAAGAGAGTAAATATGAGTTAGAATATGTTTGAATAAGTAAGGTGTGTATAACTGTATAGTAGAGGAAATGGAGGTGTGATTGATTCTTTGCATGACTGACTACGTGTATGAGTAACTCTATGGATGAGTGACAATCTGTGAGTGTCTGTTTACACTGAGTGTATCTAAGGTTATATTAGAGTCTGAAGATGTTCATCGTATTATCACATGAATGATGTCATCAGTGATGTTGTCAGTGATGTCATTTAAGTTGTCATCAGTGATGTCATCAGTGATGTCACTGACCATGTCATGAATGATGTAATATGTGACATCATCAGCAGTGGATTGCGGGTGCGCGATATATAGTTAGTGCAACTAACTATATATGCGAATTTCAATGGTTTTGTGCGAGTAAAATAAGGTTTTGTAAATGCTAATCCCTAACTATATATGGTCTATAACCTATGGTTTTTTCAGTGAATTTATATATATATATATATATATATATATATATATATATATATATATATATATATATATATATATATATATACAGAGAGAAATATATAGAGGTTTATAGATAAAATGTTATTGATGGTATTACTGATTATATAATACGCCCTTTAGTGCAAGTGTTGGCCAGCGGCCAACACATGCACTACCTACCCAGTGTGTCTGTCGGCCATTGGCCACACTGAGAAGGCAATTAAAGGCCCCTCTGTTGCAGAGCACAAGAGGGATTCCTTTAATATTTTTTTACCTTGGGCTGGTCTGGAAAAGCTTTTTGAGGAGCCTGAGTCTTTTTTTTCTTTAGTGTAGGGATTCCATTAATATTTTTTTACCTTTGGCTGCTCGGGAAAAGCTTCCTGAGGAGCTGGAGCCTTTTTTTTCTTTAGTGTAATGACGATCAGCAGGCAGGGCGGACTGACGTCAATACACTAAAGTAAAAGTAAAATGAGGTGATTGGCTGTTTTACTTTCATTGCACCAGAGCTCAGGGCATATCTCAGCCCTCAAGCATTGATTGGGGTGGGGAAGCTATAGTTGAAAAGGGGAGAATCTCCCTGTTCCAATTATATCTCTGCCTAGTATATCCCTGCATTGGGATCACCATAAGAGAGGAATCCTCAACCAGTGATCCACCTACTAGACACCAGAAATTTTGGAGGAGTGCCCCCATCGACAAGGGCTTGTGCTCCCCCCACCCCATATGAGAACCGTCTTTCTTCCCCCCAGGGCATGGATGGGGTAATTACCACCGATTTGCCCCACCAGGGGACATAAATCCCAGTAGACACCATGGTCTATTTGTAAATTAAAAATAGGGGTAGGGTTTATCACTATGGGGATGGACATACCCCCAAACCCATAAATCGTACAGGGATAGTCTTTCTGCTACAACTAGGGGTCAGATGGGGGTGATTACACCCAATCTCCCCCCTGGGGGGCAGAAAGCCCACTAGCCTCAAGGTAATAAAAAAATGAGTAAATGAATAGGGACTACCCACCATGAATTTGCCCTCACTCCAAAAGTATCCAGACAGTCTTTCTGCCCCCCTCGGTGTGGATTGGGGCAATTACCCCAAATTGTCTCCCCAGGGGGGGCCCAAAGTGTGCATGTGTTGCACTCTGGAATTGTCTACATCCCCCCAAAAAGGATCAAACCAGTCAATTTGCCCTCCTGGAGCATACAGGAGGTTTTCCCCAATTTGCATCTGGGGCCCAGAAAGCCACTGTATGGCAGCAATATATGTTTTTTAAATAAAATAATAGGGTGAGTCTTGCACATACTAACATTCACTCCATCCTCACCACAAAAGCCTCAGTAATCTTTCTGCTTCCCTGCATACTACGACATCCCATCTCAATGGCAAACAAGAGGACATCTGATTGCTTTAAGTGTTATTTTGTGGGCCAGGAGAGTGTGGTTAACACCTGTATCATTCCACTTACGATGGTGATTGGCTGCACTTTTTGGGTTTGGGTAGGTTGCCACCTGGGGAAACCTATCAGACCCAGGCAATTCTGCAAACTAGACACCCAAAGGAGTAGAGTGTGCTGTGCTTCGCGTGGATCTGACAAACCACACACTTTTACATAAAAACACACTTTCCTCACATGCCTGTGAGGGAAGCTTCTGGAATCTATGGGGGGGGCAAAACATTTCATACCACTCAACATTACCCCAAGATTTTTGATAACATTGGTACCTACTTTCATTGCACCAGAGCTCAGGGCATATCTCAGCCCTCAAGCATTGATTGGGGTGGGGGAGCTAGAGTTGAAAAGGGGAGAATCTCCCCATTCCAATGATATCTCTGCCTAGTATATCCCTGCATTGGGATCGCCATAAGAAAGTAATTCTCAAGCAGTGATCCACCTACTAGACATCAGGAATTTTGGAGGAGTGCCCCGATCAACAAGGGCTTGTGCTCCCCCCACACCATATGAGAGCAGTCTTTCTTCCTCCCAAGGCATGGATGGAGGTATTTACCCCCAATCTGCCCCACCAGGGGACATAAATCCCAGTAGACACCATGGTCTATTTGTAAATTAAAAATAGGGGTAGGGTTTATCACCATGGGGATGGACATACCCCCAAACCCATAAATTGTACAGGGATAGTCTTTCTGCTACAACTAGGGGTCAGATGGGGGTGATTACACCCAATCTCCCCCCTGGGGGGCAGAAAGCCCACTAGCCACAAGGTAATAAAAAAATGAGTAAATGAATAGGGACTACCCACCATGACTATGCCCTCACTCCAAAAGTATCCAGGCAGTCTTTCTGCCCCCCTCGGTGTGGATTGGGGCAATTACCCCAAATTGTCTCCCCAGGGGGGGGCACAAAGTGTGCATATGTTGCACTCTGGAATTGTCTACATCCCCCCAAAAAGGATCAAACCAGTCAATTTGCCCTCCCGGAGCAGACATGAGGTTTTCCCCAATTTGCATCTGGGGCCCAGAAAGCCACTGTATGGCAGCAATATATGTTTTTTAAATAAAATAATAGGGTGAGTCTTGCACATACTAACATTCACTCCATCCTCACCACAAAAGCCTCAGTAATCTTTCTGCTTCCCTGCATACTAAGACATCCCATCCCAATGGCAAACAAGAGGACATCTGATTGCTTTAAGTGTTATTTTGTGGGCCAGGAGAGTGTGGTTAACACCTGTATCATTCCACTTATGATGGTGATTGGCTGCACTTTTTGGGTTTGGGTAGGTTGCCACCTGGGGAAACCTATCAGACCCAGGCAATTCTGTGAACTAGACACCCAAAGGAGTAGAGTGTGCTGTGCTTCGCGTGGATCTGACAAACCGCAAACTTTTACATAAAAACACACTTTCCTTACATGCCTTTGAGGGAAGCTTCTGGAATCTATGGGGGGGGGCAAAACATTTCTTACCACTCAACATTACCCCAAGACTTTTGATAACATTGGTACCTACTTTCATTGCACCAGAGCTCAGGGCATATCTCAGCCCTCAAGCATTGATTGGGGTGGGGGAGCTAGAGTTGAAAAGGGGGGAAACTCCCCATTCCAATGATATCTCTGCCTAGTATGTACCTGCATTGGGATCACCATAAGAAAGTAATTCTCAAGCAGTGATCCACCTACTAGACATCAGGAATTTTGGAGGAGTGCCCCGATCAACAAGGGCTTGTGCTCCCCCCACACCATATGAGAGCAGTCTTTCTTCCCCCCAAGGCATGGATGGAGGTAATTACCCCCAATTTGCCCCACCAGCGGACATAAATCCCAGTAGACACCATGGTCTACTTGTAAATTAATAATAGGGGTAGGGTAGTGTGGCTCACTGGTTAGAGGCGGCAGACCTGAGAGCAGAGGACGGCCCGGGACCAGGGTTCGATTCCCGGCGCGGCAGGTTTCTGGACCAGGGTGAGCGGACTCGATAATTCTCTCGCCTCGGTGCCCACTCTGATCAGCAATCACACTCGGCAACTCTGGGTATTAGCTTGCCTCATCTTCACTAACGGCCCCACCAGACCGCCGGGGATGCCTGGTCTCACCCTAGAGATACCCATTAAGGGACCATCTCTCAGGGAAGCCAGGAAGGGTTTCGCAGCGGTCGAAGCGCCTTGGGACCCTCCGGGTAAGTAGTGCGCTATATAAATGCCTATACATTTACATTTACATTTACGTTTGTCACTATGGGCATGGCCATTCCTCCAAACGCGTAAATTGTACAGGGATAGTCTTTCTGCTACCCCTACGGGTCAGATGGAGGTGATTACACCCAATCTCCCCCCTTGGGGAGCTTGAAGCCCACTAGCCACAAGGTAATAAAAAAATGAGTGAATGAATAGGGGCTGCCCACCATGACTATGCCCTCACTCCAAAAGAATCCAGACAGTCTTTCTGCCCCCCTCGGAGTGGATTGGGGCAATTACCCCAATTTGGGGGCACAAAGTGTGCAGGCGTTGCTCTCTGGACTGGTCCACACCCCCAAAAAAGGATCAAACCAGTCTTTTTGCCCTCTCAGAGCAGACAGAAGGTTTTCCCCAATTTGCCTCTGGGGCCCAGAAAGCCCCTGTATGGGCAATGAGACTTTGACATTAAAGGCCCTAATGTGCTACATGGAGAGATGAGCGATAGGTGTAGATGTGGGAATTGGGCCCTTGCTCGGCTACCACCCTTGGAAACCTATGAGCCACAAACATTTTTGAAAACATGATAGCTAGGAGATTCCAGGGTGGTGCACTCAGATCTAATTACTTTTTTTTACCTACAATACCATGCAAACCTGAAACAATGAGTGAACCCCCACACATTCCTTACATTTCGGTGATGGTAACTTCCAGAATCTGCAGGAATCCACATAAATACTACCACCAGAGTTACTCTATTTGTGCAGATAACAACGCTGTGACACTTGCGTGGCTGGGACTGGTGCCCACAACAGGAACTGATCAAACCACAGTCAATGGGAGCCCTTGCAAGGGGACTCCCATTGACCTCGGTTAGCACAGCAACCTTTTGTTTATGCCATTTTTTGGGGGGGAAAAAACAGACTCCTTTATCCAAAAACTCAAAATGTCGATACAATTTGTCTATGTTCTCATTCCCTCCAGGGGAATCCACAAACCCTGGGTACTTTTTGAAGCCCCTGATTGTTGGAAAAAAGGACACATATTTGGTGTGAATACTAGGACAGAATATTCCATTCTACTTGTGGATTTGATGGAATTTTAACACACTCTTTAACACAGAGTTCTGACCACATTTCGCCAATCACCGCAAGACTTAAGAATATGAAAGCTGGCAAGCGTGAATGAGATTTGTCCCCTAATGCCATTTTCTAATGTGGGGGGTCACTGTGGTCACTGTTGTTCGAGAGCTTTCAAAGGGCTGCCATTTGAATAGGTTTGCTGCTTCTAAAGTAGATTTTCTAATTAAATTGCAAGAAGCTCATGCGCAATGGATGGTGCGATTCGTGCTGATTGCAAGGGCTGCTCACGCTACATGCGGTAAATTGTAGAGCAAGCAGCGTGAGCTGACAATTTTCCGTCCATTGGCAGAATCTTGTGGATTTTTTCTGTAGGGTCACCCACCTCTAGTGGATACCTTATGTGGAAAAAAAAGTTATGGTGTCCTAAGTGTGAACTACCACAAATAGCCAAAAAAGGGCTCAGCACTGGGGGCAGGGGAGCCCCAGTACTCAAGGGGTTAAATAAAAACACAGTTGAAATTACAAATGAGATCGGCCAATGAGTCTCACAGTGTGCAAGAGGCTTTATGAATGAGGTCTAATGCAACCTAAATAGTTTATTGGACTCATATACGTTTCTCACTTTGCTTTCAAAAGATCAAAAAGAAACTGGATTCTGCAGAAGTGGAGCACTTTTGAATGATGTCATTGTCTTTTTACTTGTATTCACCCGAAGGATGGATACAGTGGGAGTAGTTGGGGAAAATCATTGAACAATAGACTCTTTGCTGTGAAGGGTTGAAGAATGAGCAAGTAGGGTGTTGTTAGAAATTGGGTTTCTGGTTGGCAGAGGTATGCATCCTGTCCAAGCAGGTACCACAATCCTAGTCATGGTAAGTTAGACACACACCATAAATTAACCTGTGCTCACCCTCTGGTAGCATGGCACTGAGCAGGCAGGCTTAATTTAAGAGGTAATGTGTAAAGTATTTGTGCAACACTTCAAACAGTAACACAGTGATAAGACCACAAAATACTACACACCAGTAAAGATAAATAGCTTATATTTTTATGAGCAAAACAAGACAAAAACAAGAAAAATCCAAGTATAAACTGGAGTTATGATGATTTTTTAAAGAATAAAAAAATATGTAGTGCCTTAAATTTAAAAGCACCAACCGGGAGCATCTGGTTATGCTTGACCAGAGTAAATCCAAAGGTTCAGGCCGACCACGATGAAGCACGGGACAGATACAGGGACCAGCTTTGGCCCGCTAAAATAGTACCTTGGATGCAAAGCTGATGCGAGGTCAGGTGAGGCAATGTGTTGTCATTGATCCTTTTGTATGAAGGCGATGTGGCTCAACATCGAAGATGTGTCTAGAATTGAGATGAGAGGAGCACCAAAGCGATGCTTCATTGTTGAACTACTGAGTTGCAGGCAATGCAAACATCATGAAGCTATATGTTAGCACCAATGCGCACAAAGTCAGGGATGAGTTGGGACCTGGAATCAATGTGCCAAGCAGTCAGCGATGTGAGGTCCATGGTCCGTGCAGCAGTGGAGATGCATCAATGTGGAGAGAGATACACTGCTTCTGATTGGCGCAACGTTGACAGTGCATGGTATTTAGCAGTTGCAGCACTTTATACCAACTTCCAAGAGGCTGGATTGGCACCACTTGGCAGAGCAAAACTTGCAGCAAGCAGAGTGCAGGTGCTGTTCTAGGGTGATGAAAAGTCTTTGATTTCCCGGGGACTTAGAACAGGGGCAAGCTGCATGCCCTTGGAGTCATTCTGGGTTCAAGTGAGATGGGTCCAATCCTTCCTCAGCAAGGAAGCAGGGCAGAGGGTAGCAGGCAGCAGGACAGCACAGCAGAAAAGCAGTTCTTCCAGAGCAGACGTCCAGCAGAGTGGCATTTCCTGTAGCAGCACAGCAGTCCTTCTTCCTTGCAGTGTTTCTTTACAGGCCCAGTGGTGTCTGATTTGGTGGGATCAAAGACACAGTACTTATACCCACTTGTGCCTTTCAAGTGATGATTACTTCAAAGAGAGGCTTTGCAATTAACAGATGTCCTCCCTCCCAGCCTTGCCTCCAGATTCACTACAGGGCAGTATGCCGCCCTTTGTGTGGGGACAGGACAGAGCCTATTCAAGTGTGTGCGTGTGAGCTCCTTCCTTCCATCCTGCTCTGAATGGCCTATCAGCATGTAGATGGCCATTCAGTCTCGCCTAAGATCCCTTTGTGTGTGGCTGTCTAGAGGGAATGCAGAATATCCAGCTGTCACCCACCCCAGACATGTTTTGGAGACAGGCTGCAGCCACACAGGGATAAAAGCAGAACTTGCCATCTTTCTAAAGTTCTACTTGGGAAAGCCTATTGGGAAAATAGGAACTACACTACATGGCGCCCCACGTTGGAAGCCATGTAGTGTAGTTCCTATTTTCCCATTAGGCTCTGCGCATTGGAATAACATAAACAGCAGTGTAGACGTAGGACTGAGGTCTCTACTGACTATGTTAAACTTAATTTAGGTTTGCGCCCGCTAGCTCAGAGGTCACTGGAAACTTTCTTGAATGAATAGGGAGGGACAAGCTCCCCTGGCTCAGACAAGAAGGGATTCATTTTCCGACAACCGCATAAACATGCCAACTTTGCTCCCTCAGAATAAGAGTGTATCTCTAGAGTCGTGTGAAAACAATAGACAGCTATTTCACTCAGTCAGCAGTGCATACTTAGTTTCACCAGAGTGCAGTGAAATAGAGAGACGGGCGTTTTCAAGAAAAAGGTGTTATTTATTGAGCAGTCTTCTTTCTCATGCAATAGAAATGAATTGCCACAATTGCAATACTTACAGTAAAGTAAAGTGCGTACAGTAAAAGTAGTATTATGAAATAATACTGTAAAAGCATTGATATGGTTTCTTAGCCATATGATACTTTAAAATGGATAAAATATATACATACATAAATACATTGACTAACGTACTCAACTGGTGCTTTTAACTAAGCCTACCCCGTTGTACCTGACCTAAGCCTAATACGTGGGGAGGGATGAGTAAGTAGCAGTTTAAGTTAAGTTGGTTAAGATTATTTTGCCAAAAATCTGCATCAAGAATTCTCTTAAGGGTTTAGTCAGCTCCGTACCTTGGTAATAGAATGTGGGAGGTCTGGTATCTCTTTCCTCAGGACTCGATATTCCAGCAACCCGCAAGGGTAGGCTGGAAACACCAGAGCTGGATTTTCTCGGCTGGAGAAAAAGACAGCGTCTCTCTCAGTGCGTCAAACAGGAGGGGCGGCTTCTGTGGGCACTCGCATCAGCTGGGCTCTCGGGCAAGTAGATGGCCACTCTGCTCCAAACCACTGTGTGTTTGCTTAAGGCAACTGTTGGTATTTTATACCTGGAAGGTGCCGGGTTTGACGTAAGGTTGGACATAAGACGTCACTAAGAACTAACAGTTCTTTCTGGACTTCAGGAGTTCTTGTTCAAATCAAAACAAAAGCATGGGGGGCTTTCCGGGGCTGCTGGAGGCTTGGTTTGTTTAAAGAACACGTTGTGATTTCTAGGAGTCGATGGGAGTAGCTGTGCTGTGCTTTGGATTGCATGGGCTATTACATAATATATATCTGATTCTTATGCCTTTATCAGGATATTATTGATTATACCCTCACAAGGGCATAAATCGGGAATATAGAATTAGGGTCCTAGATATAAACACGACAGCACTTGTTGTATTATCATCAAGATCAATGCCACTAGTCATGTTCAGGAAAGGTGACCAAACCTGAAGAAATATGTCAGTTTGATTCTTAAGGTTCTAAATTACTCTTTTGTGTGATGCTGTTTGTATCATCGGTGTCAACCATTCTTCTTGTGTAGGAGGGGATGTGGATTTTTAATGATGTAAAATACACATTTAAGCTGTAGCCAATGCTGTATGAAAGAGACGACTTTGGGGTTTTGAGAGTTTTGGGGAAAGTCATGAATCATGGAGAACGATAGTAGCAGAAGTAAGCGGTAGGTATAATGGCACTGTAGCACATAACGTATAACTAAAAAGATTGTACCATTGGACAATCACATTTAATGTGTGTTAAATCACAATTGGTATTAGGACACCTCCAGTAATTAGCATGTGGTAGCAATCCAGCCTTCTGTAATTTTGTGGGAGGCCAATGCCAGTCATGAAGAATTTTAAAAAGACAAAATTTAAGCCTAGCTTCATGAGTTTCTTTATCTAATTTTTACATTACTTCCTCCCATTCCACAATAGTATTTGCCCTAAGTATTTAAATAAGATACTATTTGTGAATTTTGGAGTATCGAAGAGGATAAATCTAATTGTTTTTCCAAACATTGTTGAAACTAGATATATTTTAGAGACTGATGAGATGGGAGACCGAATTCTTCTCTTAATTGTGTGAATGATTTAAAATTGCCATTATGAAAAATGTGGTCTATTGTTTGAATACCTGCTGTTTTCCATAATGGCATAATAATACTTTCTTATTAATACTGATGCTGGTCTTGTTCCATATACGTGACTTTTCATTAATATTTGGATTTAATGCGAATGAGCAGTGTGCCCATTGTCAGGATGTGAGCATAGCTGATAGAATTGGATTTTTTGGTTTCTGACTACTACTTTTAGTACCATATTGTGAGGAAATACCTGGATCTGAGGATAAAAGGTGTTGCTCTAAGTAGACCCATTGTGGGACATCAGAGCTTTCCAATAGCATAGATGATATTTGAGAGATCTGTAATGCTAGATTATAATGTTCAATGGATGGAAGTCTCAATCCTCCATGAGAGGTGTGAGCCATCAACTTTGTCACAGCAAAACGAGGTTTTTGTGAGCCCCATATAAAAGTTGTCATTTTAGAGTCTATAAGTTTCAGTGTAGATAAGGGAATGTGAAGAGGAAGCATGCCTAAAGCATATAGAAAACGTGGGAGAGTAACAATGTTAACAGCTTGAACTCTGCCCACATGAAAAGATTTAAGATTTTCCATTTGTTAAAGTCAAGTTGTATTTGGGTGATCAATGGGTTGATATTATCTGTAATCATTCATTCTGTACCTTTGTTTATTAGCATACCTACGTATTTAAGACGTCAAGATTGCCAATGAAAAGGAAAACAGTGCATGGCCGCTTTTGTGGTTCCATCGAGATGGGTAAAGCTTCACTCTTGTCCCAGTTTATTGTATAACCTGAAAGAGAGGAAAACTTATCTATGATGTAGAATAAAGATGGCAGGGAGTGAGAGAGATTTGTAAGAGTAAGCAAAATGTCATCAGCGTATAGGTACATTTTGGATTCTTCCATAGGAAGATGTATACCAGTGACTTTATCCAACTGACAAATAGTCGCAGCTAAGGGCTCCATTGCTTGAAGAAAGAGAAGTGGGGATAAAGGACATCCTTGATGAGTCCCTCTTCAAATTGGAAATGAGTCTGATAAAAAGCCCCCACAATTTACTTGTGCATATGGGTTATCATATAAGAGTCTCACATTTTTAATTAACTGATTCCCAATTCTGAAGGGTTCCAGCACTTTGAAGAGATTTTCCGATTCTATGCGGTCAAAAGCCTTTTCATCGCCTAATGATAAGGCTAATGCATCCTGTGGAAGATATTTAGCATACCATAGTGTATGTGCCTCTGTGCGTAAGTGATTCCTAGAGGAACCCCCAGGAACAAATCCCACTTGGGTAGAGTGGATTTAGGAAGGTAATACCTCCTTAAGATGAGAAGCTAGAATACCGGCAAATATTTGTATATTGCAGTTCAGAAGTGAGATATGGTGATAACTAGTACAATTTAAAGGGTCTTTTCCAGGTTTAGGAAGTATTAAAATGATTCCTTTGGTAGAGAGGGGACCTAAGGAAGTATCTCGGTCAGCTTCCTGGTAAGCAGGATGTAGAGAGTCAAACACTGTAAATCCGGTCCACCGATAGAATTCAGCTGGAAAATTGTCTACTCCAGGGGCTTTATGGTATGGTAAGTTAGATATCGCTTGCACAGTTTAATCTCTGGTAATCCCTCCCTCAAGACGAACCCTTCCTTCATCTGAAAGATAAGGGAGATCTATCTTTGAAAGGAAGTTGGTAAGTCCTTCTGTGTCTCTTTGTGCTTCAGGAGTGTATAGAGATGCGTAAAACGAAGCAGATTCATTTACTATGTCCTGTGGCCTAGTGAGAATATTACCTTGAGATGATTTAATAGCTGAAATGGACATGGCTGCTCCTCTTTGTCTTAATTGTGCCGCTAGTAATCTACCTGCCTTTTATCCTTGCTCATAATGCCTTGTTTTCATTCTTTTAAGGGCAAATTCTGCTTTACAGGTAAAGAGTCCATTTAACGCCATTCGGGCTTGTTCTAAAGATATACAGTGTTGCAAAGTAAGTGCTGTGGTATATAAGTGGGTGTACCATATTATATATTTGCTCTAGTTCTTTTGCAGTGCAGCATTCCGTTTATTAGCCAATGCCGCCTCGCGCATTAAGTGGCCTCTGATAGTAGCTTTGGTCGCAGCCCATATCACTTTAGTTGAAGTCACCGAGCCCTGATTTGTGGAGAGATAATCTGGAAAATAAGTTTGCAATTGGGATTTACCCTCAGGGGACTTGCGTCTCTGTATGTTCATGCACCAGGGTTTGCACACAGGTGTAGGTATACCAACTTCTATAGCTAAGAGAACTGGTGAATTATGAGATAATGCTGCTTCAAGGATGCAGGATTCATGAACAGATTGGATCAACCTTTGGAATATTAGAAAATAATCCGAACGAGATAGGGTACCATGCATCGGGGAAGAGAATGTGTATTCAGTGTGTGAAGGATGTGAGAGATGTAAAAAGATCAATTAATCTATTATCTGCTAATATGTCATCCATGCATTTTGATCTAGTGGGCCTGTTTTATCTAGAATTGGATCTCTCACAAAATTCCAATCACCACTTATAAGATACTGTGACACGCTGATCTCTGTTAGTAACTGATTTAAACGGAGGAACAATGATTTCTTTGTTCCTGCTGGGGCATAAACTGAGCAAACGCAAATATGAGAATCTCTTATGCGTAACTTGGCAAATGCATAGCGACCATCAGGATCTATCCAAGACTTTCATGTTGCAACTTGGAGAGACTTGCGTATGAGGATTGCTACTCCACATTTGCGGGTGGAACCTGTGTTTGTGAATTCATCTTTCTGCACACTACTGTGAATCACTTTGCCTACCCAGTATCTACATAATTTTTCTGATTCCACTGCATCTAAATGTGTCTGCTGAAGCAGTGCCACATCGACCCTTTTTGGATTAGAGATAAGATAACACTTTTATCTTTTTAATTTAGTGGATGATACCATGTATATTACATGTTAATACAGAAAGAGGAGGTGAGTTAGTCATATTGGACATGTCTAGAAAATGCAAATTAGTTTGAGTAAGTGTTAGAAGTGGACTTATAGAGTTTTAATGATCAGAAGAGTGTCCAGAAACAATACAATAAATATGAGGGGGGGGGGTAGGAGAATGGAAGAGTTGAACCTCTGGTTTTTAACAGAGATATACATAGTAAATTGAGAAAGAAAATCTAAAAAGTTAGAATAAAGAAATTTGAGAATATAGTAAGATTAGGAAAAGGATGTGAATGAAGAACGTGAACTGTTATATATGAAATATGAACACCAAAAGTCCTGGACTGTTAACCATGGGCCTGTTTCTCCCAGAACACCACCGCGGAGAGGAGCCCCGATTAAAGGATGCTAAAAATATTAATTCCTAAAGAATGTATATATATCTCTATAATATAGATGATAATAATATATTAAATCTATTTGAAATTATATAATGTGAGAACACATACAATATAAAATGAGTCCTTTAGAAGGCGATGATGGAGTTGACGACTTGCAAATGCAATATCATGTTGCATATGATATATAAGAACATTTATTATAATGTATAAATACAAATGTGCCCATGAATAGGTAATATAATATATTAAATATGCTAAGTAGAATATATGGAGAAATAATATAATATTTGATTAGAAAAATATAATCTAATATATAATGATATAAGGTATGTGTATACATTCAAATATAATTTCAGTTTTCAGCATACAACTTGAAATTGAAAAGTCAACTTTACTTTTGTGATTGAGATGTTCATAAAACGATGATGGAGTTAACGACTCGCACATGCAATAAACATGTTATATATGAGATATAAGAACATTAATCATAATGTATAAATACATATCTGTCCAAAATTAGGTAATATATTATATTATTTATCAACAGGAGGACAAAGTTCCTAGATCAGGGTGCAAAAGTCACCCATGGATCAAGGTGCAGACAGTCACCAAAAAGGGTGCAAAAGTCACCCATGTGTAAAGGTGCAAAAAGTCACCAACAAGGGTGCAAAGGTCACCCATGTATCGGGGTGCTAACAGTCACCCATATTTTAAAACAAAGAAAAATTAAGAAAGAAGGTAGACTAAAGTAATCCTAGGTGTAAAAATGCCCTAATGTGAGAGGGAAAACAATTCTACATCCTCTGTTGCCCTCACACAACCCAGGGGGTGTCATGCTTCATCATCGGGCGTTTGCTCCTCATAGGGCCGGCCCTGCAATTCCCTACGGGTCCCCCGAAGAGTCACTTTATCGGAGATCTTTTTTTAGGATTGCCGGATGTTGCATGCGGGTATGTGGGGATTGGGTAAAAGGAGGGTAAATCAATTTATGTGCACGTGATAGTGTAAAAAATGACTGACCCTAGAAGGGCCCATTCGGCCTAGGTATCAAAAGTCAAGGCCAACATGTTTCGCGCTCCTGTTGCCTGTAAGTCATTGGCGCTTCTTCAGGACCACAATAATAAACAGTGTAGTGCACGTGCTATAATAGGTAAAGATTAAAATGAGAACCCTCTTAACTCAGCCACGGCGGGTCTGTATACCCTCAAAGTGGTTACAGCTGCTACATGGAAGCCGCTCCTGGGTAACACCTAGGAAAAGGAAAAACATAGTAAACCACAAGTGCGCATCAATGACATCTTAAGCTTCACAGAATGCCATTTTTATGCACACATCCTTCCAAACAGAAAATTTAAGCAGACACACAGGACCAGTCCGACGAGGGGCGGGCCGCTGTTCAAAAGAGCCCTATGCTGGATTGACATTTTTAGTGGTAAAGTACAGCACCTAGACTAAGCTTAGGGATTTGTATAGCGGATGGCAACAATGTAACAATAATGTAACGTACTCAAGTCGGCAGCACTATCTATATGTGGAGTTAGTAGATAACCATCAGCATGCTTACCAAGGACTTGTTACAAGTGCTCCTCCGATAGTAAAGTCAAAAGGACACCCACGTATGGTCGGGCTATGGAAACAAGCCAGAACATATAGCAGGACATAAACCACAAGGGTCCAATATATTCAATAGGTAAAGGTTGTTGGCTTTGAACAAGTATCTAGATACTTATCTACTAACTCCACATGTAGATAGTGCTGCCGACTTGAGTACGTTACATTATTGTTACATTGTTGCCATCCGCTATACAAATCCCTAAGCTTAGTCTACTCTAGACACACTTACTATACATTTGAAACAAACAGAAATTCACCGAAGAAAAGACAAGGATTAAGTGACATTATGGTTATGGAATTGTAATATGTTACTATACATTGAAAAACATTAAAAATTCACTATAGTAACTATAACTCAATCCCTTGCCGTGCACTGCTAATTGCTCCCAATATTAGATCACTGATTACATGTGCATTGAAAACACCAGTGCAATATGTAAAATTATTTTATTCGTTTAAAATGTTATGTTTTAACTGACATTGTCACCTAACTATAATGTCCCTATGGGCTTTGTTTTTGTAAGTGAATATGCATATATACATACACATCACAGACAGACACACACACACACACACCCACACACACACGCACACACACACGCATACACACACACACACACACACCCAGATGTACTTACAATCATCATGGTATATAGATGTGGAGTTGATTAGGAATAGTAAATCTGCACTTACGAATATATGTCTAACTACCTATATAATAGTATTCGATAGTATTCGATATTCTAGGGTCGATATTTTTGCAAGACTATATTAAAAACTCAATAATGTGGTAGAACACCACTGGCTACATACTTTTTACTTTGAACGCATCTAACTTCACGTTTTCCTTTACACTCCCGCAGGAAAAACAAAGGTTGAAATTCTCTCCTGTTTATCTGTGTGGATTTTCTTTTCTTCGAAGGCTGCACTAAATTGTGTCATCATTTCCCACATGAGTAATACCTGGATAAGCTATAGCTTACACAGGCCCCTGCAAAGGCTCTACACTTGAAATGAAAAGCAGATTGCTTTGCAGGCTTGAATTATCCTCCAATATTGCTTGATATACGAGCTCTCTTGATGGAGAAACTATTGTTGTATATTTCGCAGTTATAATTTCCAAGGTATCAAGCTACTCATTATCTGACTGCGTTATACAGCCATAAATGCCACAACACTCCAGCTTTTAGTGCTGGCTTATTTTTACTTATAGTCTCGCGCTCTGTGCATGTGCTGCGTTTTATGGGCTTGGATATTATAGAAATGCTATGATACTTCATCAGAAGATACGAGCGGGCTATTGACAGCTCAGGATTCATTAATTTCTTGAATCAATAGCCATTCCAAAGATATTTCCGGAAGAATGCAATAAACACCAAATTGGGTGCTTAAATGGAATATAAAAAAATCAATCAGGCTTGAAATTTAATTTAATCTAATTGGCTAGCCCCGTTCACTCAAAACTGAGCAGCGTACGAAGAAAAAATCAGCGATCCTGCATACAGTAATTTTCATATTTTTCTCTCACATAAAAATGGATTTCTCCTTCTTATCTTTTTTTAATGCGCTCACTTAATTTATTAGGTTAATTTAATCTCATTCCCCAGAGATTTGAGGACTTTTCTATGTACATCTGTTACAGTGGCTATCAGTGCCTTGACTATGGTTATAATGTTAAAGTCTGCATGCACAATCACACGCAGTACCTTGAGATCCGTGGAATTGGAGATGACTGAATGTACAGTGATTTGCATGAACTGTGTGCATTTTAGTAACCTAGACAAAAATAAGAAGTAAATGAAATAAGAAAAAGTTTTGAGAGGGGAAACTTGTGCTAGGGAGATAGATAGATAGATAGATAGATAGATAGATAGATAGATAGATAGATAGATAGATAGATAGATAGATAGATAGATAGATAGATAGATAGATAGATAGATAGATAGATAGATAGATATTTACTAAGAATAGTAATTCTGGGAATGTGTCAAAATGCTCTGCCATTCTCTCGTTCACCCCCATCTTTGTACCGGAGGCATGATAGGGGTGAAAGAGAGGACAGAAGCAAAGTCCAAGGTTTTGACAGATAAAAAGGCTGTTTTTAAGGGGGTACACAGTCACAAGAAGATGAAAATTAGGACAGCCCCCACTTTCAGGTGGCTGAGGACCTTGAGGTTAAGGATGCAACAGAAGTATCCCAGGAAGAGAGCTCCTCAATCAATCAATCAATCAGAGTACTTGTAGAGCGCGCTACTTACCCTTGAGGGTCTCAGGCACTGAGGGGGGGGGGGGTGTTGCTACTGCTAGCTAAGTCTTGAGAAGTCTTCTGAAGACGAGTAGGTTTTGGGTCTGCCGTATGTGGGTAGGGAGGGTGTTCCAGGCCTTGGCGGCGAGGTAGGAGAAGGTTCTGCCGCCGGAGGTTGTTCGTTGGATGCGGGGGACAGCGGAGAGGGAGAGGCTGGTGGAGCGGAGCTAGCGGGTGGGGGTATAGTAACTGAGTCTGCTGTTCAGGTAGGCTGGTCTGGCGTTGTGGAGTGCTTTTTGTGCATGGGTAAGGAGCTTGAAGGTGATCTTCTTGTCGACGGGGAGCCAGTGTAGGTCTCTCAGGTGGGGGGTGATTTGGCTGTGGCGCGGGACGTTGACGATCAGTCGGGCGGAGGTGTTTTGGATGTGTTGTAGTCATCATAGGTGTTTGGCTCGGATTCCCACGTAGAGTGCGTTGCCATAGTCCAGTCTGCTGCTGACGAGGGCCTGTGTCACAGTTTTTCTTGTTTCGGTTGGGATCCACTTGTAGATCCTGCCGAGCATGCAAAGGGTGTTGCAGCAGGAGAAGGAGACGGCGTTGACCTGTTTAGACATGGAGAGGGAGGAGTCGAGGATGAATCCTAGGTTGCATGCGTGGTCGGTGGGTGTTGGTGCTGTTCCCAATGTGGTCGGCCACCAGGAGTCATCCCAGGCTGAGGGGGTGGGTCCGAGGATGAGTACCTCCATCTTGTTCGAGTTCAGCTTCAGGCGGCTACTCCTCATCCAGTCGGCGACAGCCTTCATTCCCTCGTTGGTTTTGGCAGTGTGTGGGTCCTTGGTGAGGGAGAAGATGATCTGGGGGTCGTCGGCGTTGGAGATAATGTTGAAGTTGTGATGGCGGGCCACTTGTGCGAGGGGGTGCCATGTAGATGTTGAACAGCGTTGGGTTGAGGTATGAGCCCTGGGGGACGCCGCATATGATGTCGGTGGCTCCGGATTGGAAGGATGGGAGGCGGACGCTCTGGGTTCTGCGGGAGAGGAAGGACATGGTCCAGTCAAGGGCCTTCTCTTGGATTACAGCTTCTATGAGTGGTGTCTTTAGAGTGCGATGACAGACTGCGTCGAAGGCGGCCGACAGGTCCAGGAGGATGAGGGCTGATATTTTGCTGTTGTCTAGTTGGCGCCCGATGTTGTCTGTGGCTCCGATGAGGGCTGTCTCAGTGCTGTGGATTAGTCTGAATCTGAACTGGGATGGGTCCAGGATGTTGTTGTCTTCCAGGTGGCAGGCCAATTGTCTGGTGACGATTTTCTCGATGACCTTTGCCGGAAACCGGAGCAGGGAGATGGGCCGAAGGTTCTTGAGGTCCTTGGGGTCCGCTTTGAGCTTCTCGAGGAGGGCTTTGATTTCAGCGTGCTTCCAGCTTTACGGGAATGTTGCTGTGTCGAAGGAGATGTTGATGACCTTCCGTAGTTGGGGTGCGATGGCTGCGTCTGCTTTGTTGAATACGTGGTGTGGACACGGGTCTGAAGGAGATCCTGAGTGGATGGAGTTCATGACCTTGCTTGTCTCATCATCGTTGACTTTGGACCAGGAGGGCAGGCGGATGGCGCTGGTGGTGTTTGCAGGGGAGGTGGAGTCTGGCATAGTCGGTGCAGTTGTGGTGTTGAAGCTGTCGTGGATGTCAGCGATCTTGCGGTGCAAGAAGATGGCTAGTAAGGCGCACAGTTCTTGTGAGGGCGGGATGGCGTTGGCGCTGGGGTTGGAGAGTTTCTTTACGATGCTGAAGAGCTCTTTGCTGTCATGTGCATTGTTATCCAAGCGGTTTTTGAAGGAGGATCTCTTGGCTAATCTGATGAGGTGGTGGTGTCTGCGGGTAGCGTCCTTGTGCGCTGCGTGGTTGTCCAGTGTGCGTTTGTGGAGCCATATTTTCTCCAGTTTCTTGCATGCGCGTTTGGAGGTCTGGAGCTGGTCAGTGAACCAGGTGGCTCTCTTGCTGGCGTGGTTTCTTGAGCGGAGCGAGGGTGTTGGAGCAGTCATCGATCCACTGTCTGAGGTTGCGCGCTGCGGAATCTGAGTTGGGGGGGTCGGTGGGTGGGTTCTGAGCAAGGGTGGTGGTCAACTGGTCTTCGGTGACTTTGCTCCAGCAGCAGCGAGGCAGTTGTTGGGTGCGGTGGTGCGTGGTTGGTTTCTTGAAGGAGAAAGGGATGCAGCGGAGGTCGGTCCCATGGAGTTCGGTGGTGTGGTCGAAAGCGACGTGGGTGCCTGTGGAGAATATGGGGTCCAGCGTTTGGCCGGCGGCGTGGGTGGGTGTGGTGACGAGTTGTCTGAGGCCAAGGTTTGCGAGGCTGTCGATCAGGGTGGCGGAGTTAGCGCCGTTGTTGTTCTCGAGGTGGAAGTTCTGGTCCCCGAGAAGGATGTAGTCCGTGGAGGTGAGTGCGTGGATGCTGGCGAGGTCAGCGATGGAGTCGCTGAACTGAGCCCGGGGGGTCTGTAGATGAGTGTTTCTCTGAGGGTGGTGTTGGGGACAGTGTGTACCCGGAAGTGCAGGTGTTCGGCGGTGTTGGGGGTGTCGTCTGCGTGTGTGGCGACCTTGAGGGTGGATTTGTGGACAATGGCTATTCCTCCTCCGGTTCCGTTGGCTCGATCCCTGCAGGTGATCTAGCCGTCCGGGATGGCTATGCCGATGTTGGGCGCCGAGAAGTCGTTCCACCAGGTCTCGGTCAGGAAGGCCATGTCTGGGGCGAAGCTGTCGAGCAGATCCCAAAGCTCAATGGCGTGTTTGTGTGCGGAGCGGGTTTTGAGGAGTATGCAGCGGAGGTGATTGGGTCCTGTCCTTGGTGGTTTGGTGGTTCTGTTGCAGGTGAAAATGCAGGTGCGGCAGGTGAAGGGTCCGTGGGTCCATTACGGGGTGGCCTGGAAGCAGGTGTGGTTTCTGCCGGCGTTGAGTGCGTGGAAGCTGCTGGTGTCGTAGTGGAGTCTGGTGTCGTGGTGTTCGCTGGGTCCAGGGGTTCTGGCGATGGGCGTGTTCCAGGCGTGGATGGGCGCAGACGGTCTTGCCTCTGGCGTGCCTCTGGCGTGCCAGCGGCGCGGCCGTGCAGCACCCTCCATAAATACGGAGGTGGGAGGGGGGATCAGCTGGGAGGAGGTTGGAAAACAGCCAATGGGCGTGGGAGGCAGGGCCAAAGGGGATGCAGCAGCAGGAAGAGAAAGGAGGAGAAGGGGGCGGGGATCCAGGGGGCGGCAGCGGGAGGGGCACAGTGTGAGCTGGGACACAGGCAGGCAGAGGAGTAAAAAGAAAGAAAAAAACAGGCACAGTAAAGGAATACAAATGTGAGACAGTAGTTACACAGCAGCACAGTTTAACAATACCAAGAGTGACAACAATACCAAGAGCGGCAAGTAGCAGTCCAGGGGGGCCTCAAACACTGGAGCACTGACACGCTCAGCAGCAGCGGGGACGGGCAAAGTAAGGTGGAGCTGCGCGATGGGGAGGGGCGACCGGCCTCAACCAAGGTCAAGCTCAGAGGAACACACTTGACTATTTTGGTATTATTAAGTTTCCACTTACCACAGAGTCTGCCATGAAGAAGATTGAAGCTAACAACACACTGGTCTTCATTGTTGATGTCAAAGCTAACAAGCACCAGATGAAAAAGGCTGTAAAGAAGCTTAATGATATTGATGTTGCCAAGGTCAATACACTGATCAGGCTCAACAGCGAAAAGAATGCATATGTGCTTCTAGCTCAGACTACAATGCATTGGATGTAGCCAACAAAGTTGGCATCATCTATGCCGGTACAGTCCAGAATAAAAAAAATGTTAAACTAAAAAAAGAAATGTTATGCCATCCTAACAAAGGCATAACAAGGAAAAATAACATTATTTCTCTGAAATGTCCTCTTTGTATGTGTGCTGCAATCTGCAGCACACATTAAAAGAGGGCCAGGCCTCTGAGTATTGTTTTTGTGCAGGAAGGTGCCCCTTCCTGAGCAAAACATGTCCTGCCTGTAATACAGGCAGCCTTGTTTTTCTATGGAGAGATCCTCACACATGTAAGTTTACTACTTAGGGCCCGATTCCGATCTGGGTCAGAAAGCTCTCCGACCGAGCCGGTTCTGGAGTATTTTCTGACAGAGCCGGACTCCTGCAGTCTGACCGAGCAAGTACGATGCGGCCGCATGCTGCCGGACTTGGTTCGGTCGGACTCCCATAGAAGTCAATGGGAGCCGGTGGTACTACGCGTACATGGGCTCCCATTAACTGAATGGGTACGTCTTGCACAAAGGCGCCCCTACAGTGGGTATGTGTCGGTGCCATCTGCACCACAGATGCCAGTGTTAGGGAAACCCTTGGGTCTCCCCCTGTGTTCGATTCGTAAGGCTGCGGGTGACATGGGGTCCGACGCGGACCCTCAAAGTCAATGTCCTGGACATTTTGGGAGCTGGAAAGTTTGGCCCGAACTGGCTTTCCGAAGCTTGCATCGTACTGGCTCGTCGTAAATCGCATCCATTGCACGGCACGGTTTGCTTACGGACGAGACGTACTGAGCGGTTCGGACCCAGAAACAATTCGGTCAGTGAATTTCACGTTGCTCGCATCGTACTTGCTCTCTCGTACAGCTGTACAAGTCGGGCGGAAAACACGCGTACTACTCGTACTTTTTCCAGCCGGATCTCGTTCGGTGCCCTTCCGAACGAGATCGAAATCGAGCCCTTAGAAGAAAATGTCGGGGGGGGGGGGGGAGCAAGCTGAGTGGCTGGAAAAAGGGACAAGAACTGCTAAATGGGAAGAATTTAGGGAGGAGTTTGGGCAGTTTTAGTGAAGGCTGGGGGAATTTAAAGAGGACCATTTGCCCACCCAAAAAAGATAAGATTATTGATATTCACATACTGCACTTTTAAAGGTACTACAGCAAAACATGTAGTAGTAAAAGTCGCCATCTCAGGGATGGAGTATGTGAAGCACCACATATAGCCAACCACTGGTACTGCAACACCCTCCCATAGAGAATAATGGAGGTAATTGGTGTGGGGGTTCGACAGGGCCTATGCAGAAGTCTTCATTTTAGCTACACTTTTAAACTCGACATCTTTTTATAATGGTGACTTTTTACATGCCTTGCATTTACAAAATAATATACTTAGAAATTATTCTGCATGTACCACATTTCTTAGTAAGGATTTTAGCATGTTGCCCATACACTCTGTCCAAGGCTAAGGAACATTGAACATGATGCCCTTGCATTTGGTTGTCTGGCTGGAGACAGCTTTGCATCTCAAGGCAAACACCCACATCAGTGCTGTTCCTTTGACACAGTGCAATTGGAACCATTCGTTTTTATATAAACAACCTCTGAGGCAAATTCTGCAGAGGAGCACTTTGACTTTGATTAAACTGGAATGCTGTGCACTGAGATTTGGACTCTAACCTTAATCCCAAAAAAGCCGGTAGCCTTCTCTACACCAGGTTGGCTTCCTGATACATGATACACAGGTTTGGGGGTGGGTTGTCACAAGAGATCAGGCAGAGGGTATTTGTACTATGTTCTCACTAGTGCAGGTAGTATTAGATAGGAGTTTAAGTATATTTATAAATAATCATATAATCACACAACAATGTTATAATGGTTGAACTGTTTATATTTTTCACCATTATTGTTATGCTGCTTATAATGATTTGTCTCATTGTCCTACTAATTGCAGCTCACACTTTTTACACAAGAATATAATTGTTTCAGTTTCAATAAATGTTTAAAAAGCCAATTTGTATCTTTCTTGTGTCTCCCTTGGGCATGCCTGAGTAACAACAAAGGGATAGATCTTTCCACAATTTCTTTGGGGAATTAGAGTGGTCATGTTCTGAGGTTGCAGATACCATCTGGTAACCTGGAAGGATGGGGGTTCAGATGGGGAACTGTGAGCTAGTTAAGAATTGGGACAACATACTCTGATAATATGCATGGAGTAAGCCCCCATATACTGATGGTTATGTTGTCCAGATACACCATCTTTTTTAATTCATAGGACTTGTATGACATAGGACTCCATAGGATTTAATGTTAAATTAAATTAAAATATGTAAATTACTTTAAATATAAATATATTTCATGTATTGTAAAAAAATCAAAAAACAAAATATATTCATTACTGTATTTTAAAATAAGGTAATACACGTTTTGAATTTAACAATTAATGTAACATAAATTTGTATTCAAATATAATTAAATTACCTCAAATGAATTATAGAAACCACTGTTAACAATTTTTAATACATGCTATAAAAATATTATATTTTTTCAGTTTTGGCAACATTTGTTTTTCATTCAAACATCCAAAGAATCATTTCAATTTGATTTAATATATTCAGACAAGTACGTCTACACTTTTCAATAACTTTAGTATTGTAAATGCTGAATAGTCTGAAGTAGTACATTTACTTAAAAGTGTAAGAATAAACTTAACACTTTTATTGACTGAAAATTGTAAGTTGCTATTATGAATAGCCCTACATGTTGGTATTCTTAGATTGGTTCATGGGAGCAGAACAAGTGCAGCAAACTGTAATATGGATGATTGGCATGCATTAGAAGCAAAATAAGCTTAGTGATGTGCTAGAGCCTGGCATACTGCTTTGACATTTAGAAATAAAATCACATTTTCAAATACTCAAACCTTCCTGTTAAAAACAAAAATGTTTTGTAATGTTTTAGTGTGGATTTAAAGAAAATATTCCATAATTTGAAAATTGTTTAACGTATAGATGTCGCTGTGGTTTTGTGTATTTTTGGAGATTCAAATTGTCAAAATTGCTTAGGCTGAGGGTACTGACCTACTATAGTTATTCAGAGTTAATACACAGAACTCAAAAGTTAAGATCCACTGCTCTAGTACTAAGGAGTAGTAATAATAGAGAGTTTTTCTGTTACAGATTATTCTAACGACACTGTTTTAATACTTATGATATTGTTACTCTTAATGTGCAGCTTAGTTCAAGCCAGTTTAAAGCCAACAACGCTAAACAGGCATCTGTCATGAAGGTACCCGCCAGACCAAGGAAAAGGCTGATGACAGGCAGGGGGTTGGATTTAGACCACCCACGTATGAATTGAGCCAACAAAAGAATGCAATCCCAGATTATAAGTCATTTTCTATTCTGATTTCCAGGGCTTGTAGCTTTCTAGTTTGGTATCGAATGAGCATTCCTGTGGTTCTCTTTGATCGTGCTGGTTATGGATGGGAAGACCTGCATTGTATGCAGTCTAGACTGCAAAGACATTGACAGGGAGATTGCACAACAAGAGGAATCAGAGTGTGAGTGAGCACAGACTAGGGGCCTGTTTTAGAGTTCGGCAGATGGGTTACTCTGTTACAGATGGATATCACGTCAGACATATTCCAAGTGCCTATGGATATAATTCACTTGTAATATGGATGACAGGATACCTGTCACATTTGTGACTGAGTAACCCAACCGCTGAACATTAAATCAGGCCCAAAATTTGTAATGCAATAGTGAGAATGATGCACATGTCACGTGATAGCTTCAGCATGGCACACTGGAGAAAAATACCCTGCACCTGGGGAGTGTCACAGAGCCAGTTTTTGGAGCTAGGTTCTGCCTGGCTTATCAGGAGTACTATCATCCTATGTGAGACTAACACCTTAATTGATTGTAGAGCAACAAAAAAGTTTCCCAGTCCAGGTTTATGATCACTAACATATTGTGTCACTCAGTAAGCTTTATCCTGATTAATGGCCCTATTACGATGTTCGGCGGATCGCCTCGGTCATGGGACTGACTGACACCCTATCAGAGGCCCCAACCGACGAATTACGATGCGACCGAACACTGTTCGGTTGCATGCCTATACTTTACAATGGGAGCATATATTTCAGCCGGAATACATGCTACCATTGTAAGATAGGAGGTGCAGTATATCCCTGACTCCGTGTATGTACCCTAAGGTGCCTGCCAAAGGGTACAAGAATCAACAGAGGGGAACCATAGGTGCCCCCTCTGCGTACCACTGGAGGGCGTGCACCCATGGGGGCCCTGTTGGGGCCCTCAAAGTTGAGCCCCAACAGCTTTTTGTGTTGGAAACGCAGGCATAGAAAGGCTGTTGAAATCCAACATCGTAATACCTCATGCGGAAAGAGATGACTTTGGGATTATGACAGCATTCCGACTGGAGGACTGGCTCTCCGAGATAATTGGCAGCCAGTCGGAATGACCGGTCAGATTCCTTTCTGACTTGCTCTATTGTAATGAGTCTGGCTGAAAGGAATCCAACAGCACATTACAATGCTGTTCGGTCGGAGCCTTTACTGACAGCATCGTATTCGGCCCCCAAGTCTTAAATTGAATTCTACCAGAGCAGATGTGAAAAAACAATACATTTTTCAAATGCTTCCATTCCCAAGAAAAGTAAAAGAAAGGAAGGAAAAGAGAATATGTAGAAATTATACCTTGAATATCAACCATGATTCACACATGCAAGAGACGCTAAATCAGTCCTTGATAATATCCAGGAAGTACTCCTTCTCTCCATGTGGGAAGAGAAAATAGCCCATATACTGACAGACCACTTAGTAAATTATTATTCTGTAGACCACACCATGCTGCATGAATAGCTAGAACAATGGGAAGGCATAACTGACCCCGCTCTTCTATGAATACTTTATATCTTTTATTAACAAACCCATTACAAAAATAGGATAAGGCCAGCCCTATTATCCACCCGTTCTGTGTCCTGCAGCGTACTGTAAGGTTAGTCCCACTTGTTCCTATTTTTCAATATCTATGTGCATTCCTTAGCACAACTACTAGTAGAATATCACCTCAGCTTCATGTATGCAGATGACATAAATTTACTTCCAGCTAGAGAACAGAACTGAGAAGTGAACCAACATTACAAGTACATAAGCCATGCACCTCATGATATTGATGAAGAAGGGTTTCCTTTGTATGTCCAGAGCTAAAAAAAAATTAAATCATAGGAGCAACTGAAGTTAAATCATTAAATTTCAAATGGCCCCAGATATTAGCATTACCAGTCAATATCTAATAAAGTAACACATCCATGGAAACTTTTATTCTGATGTTTTCTTCTCAGGTCCATGGACTGATCCAGGGTATCAATATACAGCTCTACTTAGTCTAATTCATTCTAACACTATTCCAAACTGTAATGTAATGTAAAGCACATTTCTATAGCGCTCCTATCACTCCAGGGAGTATCTTGGCGCTTAACCAACCCAGGTGGACGGGTAGGGGGCAAGATGATGAGTGACCTATTACATCACACTACTAGATCAAGGCTCTGCAGGCGACATCAGTTAAAGAAAAGACCCAAGTTTTTAATGCTTTCCTGAAGTGGGTCTCCTGGGATAATGCTCTTAGGGAGGGTGGTAACTGATTCCAGGCCTTAGCGCCCAGAAAGAAGAGGGATCTGCCACCTCTTGTAGTCAGCTTAAAACGAGGGATAGTAAGCAAGTTCTGGCTAGCAGATCTCAGACAGCGGGTGGGGTGATATTTCTTAAACCCGTTGCAGAGGTATTTAGGTCCTTGCTGTTGGAACGCCCTGAACGTGATGACAAGTATCTTAAATAAGATCCTTTTACTAATAGGCAGCCAATGTAGCGCCTTCAGGGCCGCTGAGGCTGAGGATCTAAGTGGCCAGCGTAGTACTAGGCGCGCAGCGGCATGTTGGACCATCTGCAATCGGTGCAGGACTGATTTGTTAGCTCCAGCATACAGGCCGTTGCAGTAGTCCAACCTGGAGTTAATTAAAGCCACAGCCACCGTTTTTCTGGCTGGCAGCGGGAGGAGATCGAAGAATTTCCTCAGTGCCTTTATAATCTGAAAGCAGGTCCCAGCTATAGTTACTGCTTGATTTTTAAAAGACAGTTGGTCGTCGAACTTGATACCCAAGTTCCGAGCCGATGTGATGGTGTTGGGAGGTGCTTCTGCTTCAGCAGGCCAACACCTCTTTGGGGAGAACAGATTGTGTTTCCCAAACGGCATGATCTCTGTCTTCCCGGCATTACATTTCAAATGGTTGTTGGTCATCCAGTTGAATGTTGCTGTTAGGCATTCCTTTAGATTTTCTTCAGCGCCTGGCCTGTCCCTGTCCAGCACCAGGATTAGCTGGGTGTCGTCAGCATAAGAAATTGTACTGATCTTAAAAGATGCGATCAGTTCCATAAGTGGGACCATGTACAGATTAAAAAGTACAGGGCTTAAACTAGAGCCCTGTGGTACCCCAGAGCTGACGACCTTTGCTTCCGACTGGAAAGGGCCCAGCACAGTGACCTGACGTCTGTTGCTGAGGAAATTCCTAAGCCATACCAGGGCTTGTCCCCCTACCCCTGCGGCAGCCAGCCGGTTCACTAAGATATGGTGTGAAACCGTATCGAAGGCTGCCGACAGGTCAAGTAGGATTAGGACGGCCTCTTTTCCCTGGTCCATGGCTGCTCTTAGGGTCTCTGCTGTGAACAGTAGGGCTGACTCAGTAGAGTGATATGATCGAAACCCTGACTGGTTGGGGTGTAGAATGTTATTTCCCTCCAGGAAGTTCGTTAGTTGAATGTTGGCGAATTTTTCCGCCAGTTTGAACAGCACTGGGAGCAGGGAGATAGGACGCAGATTGGAGAGGGTGGTAGGGTCAGCCAGTGCCTTCTTCTGTAAAGGCTTAACCGCTGCCAGCTTCCAATCGCTAGGTATATCTCCTGTGGCCAAGGAGGTGTTGATAATCCTGTTAATGATGGGATTGACCACCTCTACTAAGGTGTGGAGCACAGAAGGGGGACATGGGTCGAAGGGGGATCCGGATTTGATGGCCATAATGGCTTTGTGAGTGTCTTCAAGGGGGATAGCTGCAAATTTCTCCAGACGGGCGTTAGTCCATTTCTCTTCAGTTTGTACAGCTAACAGCTGAGTAGTGGGTATTGGTGGAAAAGTGTTCACGATGTCGGAGATCTTTTTATCGAAATAGTCAGATATCGCATGACAGAGATCTTGAGAGGGAGGGATCTCCTGCGAAAGAGCTGAAGGATTCATGAATTTTTGAACTACCCTAAAGATCTCTTTTTGTCCTTGGCCTGCGATGGAAATGGCCTGAAGAAAGTGAGCTTTCTTAGCTGACTTTATTCCTGAGTGGTAGTTCCTCCTAGCCACTCGATAAGCGTTGCGGGCGGTGGCATCATAATTCCTACGCCACTTCCGTTCCAGAACTCTGACTGCTCCGAGTTCAAGTTTCAGGGCCAATGTGAACCATGGGGCACTTTTTTTGGTTTTAGTGGAGTTAGGGTTCTTTTTGCCGACTGATCCCAATAGTGCCCCTGCACTGGCTATCCACTTGCCAAAATTCTGATTGTCAGTGGAGGTGTAACCTGTGAGAATTGGAGTGCTGCAAGCTAATTTCCCTGCCACCTCAGGTCTGGTATGCAGTTCTTTCCAGTTAGGGACATGATTGTCTTTGGGACGTTTGTTATTTTTTGTTATCGTTCCTTTCCGATTTGTTAGAAGTGTAATATGAAAGGGGATGAAAAAGTGATCAGACCAGATCTGGGGGCTGGGAGTCTTTACTATCAGTCTGGAGGAGTTAGAACAGACACAGTCCAAAAGATGTCCTGCTAAGTGTGTGGGTTCGTGGTTCAGGAGGGAGAGACCAAGTACATCAATGAGGTCCAGGAAACATCTCACACCTGGTTCATTGGGAGATTCTAGATGCAGATTTAGATCACCCAGAACAGTAAAGTGGGAGGATCTGAGGGCTAGGTCACTCAGTACATCTCCCACAGATTCCAGAAATTTAGTAGGAGGACCAGGTGGCCGATAAATAAGAACCCCAAAAAAAGTGAACGTGTCGTGGACGCTCAGGGAGAAGGCAAGGGCTTCTGCTTCTTTAATGTCTGGCAGTTCCTGAGTGGAACATTTCAGGGCTTTATGATGGATTATGGCCAAGCCTCCTCCACGTTGTTCGGGTCTATCCAGACGCTGGATAAGGAAATTTGGTGGGAGGGCTATAGCTAGGTCAGGGTTGCACCATGGTTTTAACCAGGTCTCAGTTATGAGAAGCCAATCTAGTTTGGATTCCACAATCAATTCTTGAATGTTCTGAGCATTCTTGGAGAGGGATCGTGCATTGATCAGTCCTCCCCGTAGGACAGGAGGATATAAGGATGTTCCCCCAAGAGGCTCTGGGGTAAACGTAATTTTACATTGACCACAGCAAACTGGTCCATACCATTTACCTGGGATTAAAAGGTTGCGACATAGTGTGTGAGGTGCATTGTGGGAAAGCAAGAACTCCCTGGACATACCTGTATGGGGGGTTAGGTGTGTCATCGATTGCACAGAGTATCCCGTCTCCCGCGCCTCCTTAGCGCTGACGGGTGCAGACGGGCTGGACTCTGGCGCTGATGCGGTGCGTCCGCTGAACGCGTCCGCTGCGCGGAGGCATGGCCGTATGCTTTTATACCGGTGCCCAAGCCAAAATAGCCGCCACGAAAACGCGAGTTCGAGACCCGGGGACCTCCTCAAGATCGTCCTCGCCCCACTAGGGAGCAGGTAAATACAATAAACTGCTTGGAGAGCAGGCACAACTATTTCTGACAATTCTGCACTACACTATGAAAAACGAGTGAACGAAGTAAAATAGCGCTAGAGTGGTAGGTGGGGACGGACACAGAGGGAAAATGTGTTCAGTATTAAAATATTGCTAAGAGCAAGATGCAGCCACCCGGTATCAGCCTCGGGGGTCGAGAGTAAGTGTGAGCAAACTAATCACCCAGTGGAGCTGACAAGAGCTTTGTCCATGGCACACCTGGGCTGTTGTACTGTAATTTACAGTGGCCTTCCCCAAAAACGTATTATCAGTTCATGGAGACTCCAGTGCCTAGCAGCTAGATAGTGTTTACACCAACATAAACATGAGCATATCAAACCCTTGAAAGCACTTTGCTGGCTTCCAGTTGACTTGGGGATCAAACTTAAGGTCCTCTGCACAATCCATGAATCATGCAGGGGCAAATCACCAGACTATTTGCTGAAGCCTTATAATGAACCAAGTAGAAAATCCATCTTGCCTCTGCACATCTGATCAATGATCCTTTCATGAGGACAAAGCATGGAGGCAGATCCATGGGAGTTCAAGGACCAAACATTTAGGACAACCTGAACCATAGTATGAAGTGGCAATCCAATTACATATGGCTAAGGAAATGTTTGAAAACCGAACTTTGTAGACTTACCCAAAATGTATCAATTCAATTCAAAATTCTTTATTTGACTATTAAAAAACTGCGAATAAAGCACAGACAATATAATACATAAAAATTGGTGCATATTAAAAAAGAAGTACAAACCTTGGTGTCATCTAATATTAATCTATAATACAAAGCTTCCCCTTGCGGAAATTGATTTTAAAATAAACATGGCAGTGCTATAACATGTCAAAGGACCTTCCAGGCTTACAAGGAATTTCATAGCCAATTTTTGAGACCTGATTCCACGGTTAACAAACAGGGGCTTCAAATGAAAATTCCTAAAATTACAGTAAAATTTGCAGAACAATATAAAGTGCAGCGTGCTTTGTTTGCTCTTATTATCACAAGGACAGGGCACCTTATCTGAAGGACCTATCTTTATTTTTGGAAAGGCAACACAATAATGTACAATACCACATCTCAGCCTCAATAAAACAAACCGATGCTGCGGGTGAGTCACATGCAACAGATGACCATTAATTCCCTCTTCTAACATATACGTTTTGTATAAAGCCACAGTTTGTTTACTTAATTCCATTTTTGCCTCACTCTTGTCTAAATGACAAGAGTGAGGCCTTAAGTTCTTTCTTTTTAATAGTTAGTATTTTTCCAGGGTTCGACCATACCGACATATTAAATGAATTCCCCAGTGTAGTATTAATATAGGACAACCACGGAAATTTCGAAGCATCGTCCAGGTTTAAGCAGTCTAAAATGATTGACCTGGTAAAAGCAGTTTTTTAATTTTTCCAAATTTGGGCCCATAATAATAAGGGTCCTGCTATCAAAATGTCCTCTAAAAATTGTAGTCCCACCTCATGAGGTGCAATGGTATTCGATACAGAGGACAGTAAAAACAACAAGCGTTTTATAAAAAAAATGTCTTCTATTTGTAGCGCAGCACTATTTGTGTAACCCCAAAGTCCTGCCCCATATATAGCAGTACTTAATCCTTTAGCTTAGTAGATGGCAACCATCTGCTTAATTGGTCGTTTTCCCAATTTGGCCGCAAATTTAAACATCCCGCGGTTGCCCCTACTCATTTTAACTTTTGTATTTATGATATGTTGGGACCATGTACCGTTATCTGAACACAGTATACCAAGGTAGGAGAAAGAATTTTCTATACAAATTGGGGTACCATCTATTTGAAAGGTTCTACAAGGTTTCTTTTTAGGCCCACATAACCACATAACATGGTAAACGTTTTTGATTTGTTGATTACCACCCTCCATTGTTCCATAAAACCTGAAAAACCATCCATCAATCTTTGGAGGCCTACTGGGGTCCGTGCCAATAGTACTGCATCGTCCGTATATAGTAAAACAGGTATCAGACGACCAGCCACCATGGCTAATTCAACTTGAATTTTCTGCAGGTAAGAATCAACTTCGTTAATCAAAAGGGAAAATAAAATTGGGGCTAGCACGCATCCTTTTCATATACCCTGCCCCACTTTAAATTTAGGGGTACATTCTGCCTCGGTGCCAAAGCGAACCACGCTGGTTAGTTTTTCGCATAAGCGTGAAAGAAAGTTAACAATTGCCCAAGGGGCTCCCAGATCAATCAGGGTTTGCCATAGTAAGTTGTGGGCCACTAAATCTAAGGGACTACTCAAATCGGCAAAACATAGATAAATGGAAGTCATCTTTGCCTTAGTGTATTTGCCGATGAGTAGCTCCTGATTAAGACATTGTTCAACTGTCCCCAGACATTTTCGGAACCCATAAAGCACAGGTGTTAGGATGCAATGCTCTTCAACCCATTACTCCAACCTTTTAAGTAGAACCCTACTCATGACTGTTAAAGAAGTATCCAGGATGGAAAATGGACGATAATTTTTTGGGTCAGTTTCATCCCCCTTTTTATATATTGGGACAATAATAGACTCAAGCCTTGTTTGTGGTGTTGTTTCTTTTGCGGCTGAGGTGAACACTCTAGTTAAAATGGGTGCCTATAATTCCGGTTCTGATTTATAGACATCTACTGGGACTCCGTCAGGACCTGGTGCCAGCCCACCAACACTCTCCTGAATTGCCAGTACAACCTCTGCACATGTGATATCTAAGATGCAAATGCTCTCTTCGTGGGCGTCCCTATCTAATCCCCCTCACTATCTCCTCGGCGTTGTTAAAGATTCCAGAGAAGTGTGTCACCCATTTTTCTGCCGGGGTAAATGAACCAAACTCTGGTACATCATCATTTTTAAAAAAGGGGCACTTACAGTGTCCCAAAAGAGTTTGCTATTCTTTATTTCAGTGAAGGTTATCAGGTTATCATATGCTTCTTTATGTGAAACCTTTTTCCTATTAACTAGAGCTATTTTATATTCTTATTTTAGGGATGTGATCACCAATGCATTGCGCGGTGTTTTAGCACCTGAGTGCGTTGGTACAGGTATTGTCAAACCACCGTGTTGGGACGTGAAGTCTCCTGCATGTCTCTGGAGAGAGTGCTTCCCATGCCTTATGCTAATCTCCAGGCAAGTCACTCAAAAGCTACTGTATAGTTTCTAGATCCCTACCGAAGTGAGCATGACAATCATACATGTCCACTGAGGGTCTCCCTGGTTACATGGATTGAGACCCTAGAGCTTGGCTCTGAGGTTGAGGGGGCATGTCTAGTGCACCACTATTTTTCAGAGAGTAGCTACTGCCCTCTCTATTAAGGCTGTGGTAGGCTGACAGTGGTGGCAGTAATACATCTATAGTCAGGAGGGGTGAGTCCCTAGGCACCCTCCTGACCAAGTCTGATCAGTTTGCCATGCCTGTGGGCCTGTTGCCTTTGTCTGACTGATGTATGTTTGAGAACCCGTGGGTGTACAGGGGAAGAATGGTGATTTGAGCCAGTGTGAGGAATGCGAGCTGTTCTGCTGGACATCCCAGCTCCCTCGTGCCCCTCCCGATTTCCTTGGAAAGGCCTGGTGGGCTGGGAGAGACACTCAGCTCTTATCTGGGTTTAGCTGCACTAACTTTGTAGAGAGGACCCTCCCCCACTAGTCAGGGCCTCCTGGGCTGGAGTTAATTAAAATTCCTCTCCAGCGAGTTGCACAGCCTGATACCAGGAAGGGACCTGGGGCATGCTTTACCCATGCATTGAACACACCATGAATGGTTTGTGATTGGAGGTGTATTCAGGATTCAAAAGTAGCAGACCCTCTGATTGGATCAGCCTATCAATCAGAGGTGATAAAAGTCTGGCCTGCGTGGTCAGCTGTTGTTCAAGACTGGTCTATGACTAATGAGGCGGCCACACAAGAGCCCTCTGAAGATAGCCAGGCACGACCCGCAGTGTGAAGGCAGGAGATAAAACTCTGTTCACTGGAAGGAAGGCATCAGCAACATTAGGGACCAGCTCTTCTGTGAGGCTTGGGGTAGCCTTTGCTTTGGACCAAGGAAATTACAGACAGCTGCCTAAGGTGTGGAAAGGAAGCTTGCAGCACATCACCCAAGGTTTGGCAAGAACTTTGCAGCACATCAAGAAAAGCTGGTAGAAAGAAACTTGCAGCACATGAAGAGAGCCAGAGAGGAGGAAGATTGATTCTGGTCTTTGAAGGTGAGATCAAACCCCCTCTAGGCTCCTCCCTTGCGCTGTGGGAGCCTGTACAAGCAGTAACTGGGAATAGAGGCCAGTGTAGTAGGCCCCCACCTTTCTTTTTGTGATCTCTGAGGGTATCAGGGTGAACTGGCACTCAGTCCAGCCACTACCCTCCTACAGCTAGTAAGTGGCTACTGGACTAGTGGGACTCCAGTAAACTGTGCCAAGACATCAGGCACCTGTGATCAGATCCCTGACACCACTAGAGCGGTGTCCTCACTCACGACGGGAGGGCACTTCTGTTGCTTTGGGTGGGGGGTTTTGGGGCTGATCAAGAATATTTGACTTCACATCATATGCTGAAACTATATCCTTTCAATCCAAAGTTTGGTATCAAGGCTCTAGTGAATGAGAGCAGCCATGTGTAACATGATCTGTAATATGCAATGCTTACTGTGTGTTTTCATGTTAACAGTGTTTTTATAGTGCATGGAGTCTAGGCGCTATAATACTGTTTGGGGTCAGAACTCTGTCCCAGAGGGCTGTAGAGACTTCTGGCTTTCACTGTTATCCAAGTTTTGTGTGTAGTATAATTATCTTATGTGTATTAAAGTACTTTTCTTTTATAAAAAGTAAAGCACTAACTGGTCATTGGCTTTATCAGCTGGTGGTACTGTTTACACTGTATTCTGAATGTCTAACTCCACCTCACCTCCTTGAGTAAGCCTTGGACTGCTCTCGCTACCCTGAGAGAGTCAAGTGCTGGAGAAGATTACTTGGTTATCCAGTTTTGGGTCCATTAGTACTGAGGCCCCAGGACACCAGTGAGGGAACACTCCAGTTGATGCGATTAGAGCACAGTTACCCCTGAGTGCCCTGGTGCCCAGGAAGCCGGGTGTAACACACCCCTTCTTGTTTTTAGCTTTGTTACCATGCTGCCTAGTTAGAAGTCCTTTAATATACATAGTTATGTAGTTAAAATTACTTATTAACACAGTTGGGGAAATATCATCCTAAAGACAATAGGTGATTTTGTCCTGATTATGTGTAAATATTTGCTTTAGTGGCCTACTTGGGTCAACACCAGTCCACTTAATTCTAGTTCCATTATTCCCAAATTGAGTAATATTGGCCGCTATGGAGAAAGCTTCACCCTTTGTGCCCCAAAAGAACAAAGGTAAAGCTAATTTATTGTGGTCACTCAGAAAGGACGGGATGATGGTGGGTTTCCACACCTTAATATATCCAGGTTGGATACTAATATGTGGTCAATAGCCGAGTACATATTTCTCCCTATAAAAGTTGGAAATACAACCCCATCTTGGCCGCAAACCTCCCCTAAGTAAGAGGAAACCGTATTTGGATGCTATCTGGTTTAGGGCTTCCCCATACTCACTGTGGCAAAAATGGTCAGGTTCATTCCTGTCACCACGAATATGGCAGCTTGCTTGGGGGTTTGAAGCATTACATGCATGTATATTAAAATCTCCTATCCATAGTAGGACATCATCTGTACTAATTGTTGCCAAAAAAGATTTTAGTTGTCAACAATTTACTAAAATAAGGTTTTTCCCTCCCTTCTTGCATAGCCATAAGATTTGAGCATGAGGTTCTACTAATACAACTTTTTTAACCATTGCAGGTATTTTGTTGGAAATAAAAATCTGCAAGCCCCCTTTTGCTCAACCTGATTTTGAACCAGTTGCTGGCAGGAAATGGGATGAGAAACCATCAATATGGACAGAATGTACGCACCAGGTTTCCTGGACGCAGGCAATATCATAGCAGGAAAGAAAGTTAACCCAGTTAGTGTTCTCGACCTTATTTTTCAACCCGTTCACGTTCCAGGTTGCTAGAGCAAACCCTTCCCACTGATGTTGGCCAGATAACCCTTTGCATATTACTCTATTTCCAGGTTGATCACTTCCTGGTCCTTCAAATGCCCCTCCTGTATCAGACGCCATCTTTTTAACCCTCCCACCCATATGGGGGAACTTTATTGTAGGTGTGCCTTCACCGGGCCCTAGTATACTCGATTGGCTATCATTAGAAAGGGAGGCGGGTGACCCTTGCTGCTCTCTGTATAAAGATGGCTTCAGTCAGTCGCACTATTCCAAGTCACTTAGGGGGGCAAATCTATTATATCACTTCACAGTTTCAGGGGGTCACATCTGACAAACATCAGACGTGGTTAACACCCATCAGATATGACTAATATCCCATATTCACTCTAATCCTTAAATGCACTTTTTAACCATTTCCAGCAATGTGAAGAAACTGAACAGCTACACTTAGGTTCTCATTATGAGCAGGTCGGATTAAGATGCATATACCAGAGGCCCAGTATATCCATTTCTGACTGGTATCTCACAACTCAATCCAGGCATTTCAAGATGTTGTCCCAGGAATCTGGATTAACCATGAGGACCTTGAATTACTGGGTTATTTTTTGCAGGTTTCTTTCTGTTTCTAGTGACAAAGCCTCAGTCAATTAACATCTGCTACCACACATACTTGATAACAATTTACCCTGTAAGAACATAAATACCCTGGGATTGCCCACTTTCCCTTGTACTACTTGACCTTGTGAACTCCAGACAGGAGCATTGACCTCCAACCCACCCACTCAAGAGAAAGGAACATCACAAATAGGAGACACACATTGTAGTTAATTTGTACTGAATCACTACAGGGAACTACATGGTTTGCTTCCACCCACCCTCAGGAGTGTTGGAAAGCGACTGTGTCAGGAGCCTACAGATTCTGTGAACAAACTGGGATGGAAGTCTGCACTGTGAGGAATCTACTAAATGTTGTGGCAGGATGGGAAGGTGTTGGAGAAGGTGACAGAACAAATTCTAACCTCCCTTTCACCCCCCTCACTTGATTAATGTATTCTCCACCCACTCTGACCTGCAATGTGGCCTGCCTCCTACAGGGAATCTCTACATTGGGCCAGGTAAGAGTAAAACACCTTTCACTACCTAAATCTCCTCTTTCTACCTCTCTCTGTTTCCTTCTGGATACATCACCTGCTAACTGCAGATGTCTTATTTCAATATTATACACAAGTCCACTAAATATCTATCAAGTTAACCTTAGAATGTTTTTTCTACAATGGCAGTAACAAGCTGGTTAAACACTGAGGAGCTGATTTACTAACATTTTACACAGCTCAACACAGCAAGACAACATGCTCTGCTGGGTCAAATGGAGAAGGCAGGAATGTCCTATATCTACTAAGATATGATTTATGTCTGCTCTCTCCTTGTGCTGACGTACTAGTGCTGCAACCACCAATGCAGGTGCCCTTGCACCATTGTGAAAGGGTGACTGCATTGCAGTTTTTGTGAAGGAATGGACACCTTCCTGCACAAAAACAACCATCTGAGGCTTTTTCATTTTTTATGTGTACTGCAAAATGCAGCACATGTAGAAATAGGAAAACACAAGGGTAAGTAAACATATTTTTTTTCTTTGAGCCTGCCCTGGGAAGGCATAGCATTTTTATGCATTTCCAGGTTTATTAGTGTTATTAAATCTAGGAATGCACCAGAAATCCTGACAGGTCGACCCTAGCCTGCAGGAGCTAGACCCTGCTATACATCAACAAAATCCTTCATCAAGAAGAAGCTGTACTCCTTACTCAAGGGTTGAAAAATTTAAAATACAGTAGGATGTCACCTACAGAAGTTACTCTGTCCGATGCATTTCGGTTTCGTTCAAGCCTTATTCATGGATGGGCTTCTGGTCAAACCAATTGTTATTATTATTGTAACCACGCTCCGTAGAAAAACATTCAAAAGTGTTACTCAGTCTTTTTTTGCTTTAACAATTACTTGTATCCTGTGCAATGTTTTGTAACATTAATATTACAAAGGTAAAACTGTACTTGATTATAAAATATCCTCAGTTTACAACTATCACGCATTTTGATGAAAATTCAGCGGCATTTAGTGTTTCCCATAAGCTGAACTTGTGCGGTCATCATGCTGTTACCACTGTGCCCAAATGCCATCTTGTCCAGATCTTCAAACCGACAGTTTATGAGAAGCAGAGTTTCTCAATGTGTTACCATTGCTTGTAATGCTTACTGCTGTTCTAGGTTGGACAAAGCTGTACCTTACACACAGATGCATCTACGGTCAGGACTTGGCTTCTCCTTCATTTAAGCACAATAACAACATCTCTGTCCTGTGGGGATGCCCTTGAACCGGACAGGGTGGCCGCAGCATGCGTGAGATGGACCCCACTATACAGCACCAAAATGCTTTATCAAGAAAACGCTATATGCCCGACTCAAGGCTTGAAAACAAGGAACTTTATTTACTTTCAAATGCAGCAGGACGCTGCCCACAGCAGTTATTCTCTCTGCTGCTTTTCGACTTCGTTCAAGCCTTTATCATGGATGGGCTCCTGGTCAAACCCCTTGTTAGGTCTCGCCTGACGTTGCAGCGCGCATGCGCTGCAACACTCTGCGAGGGCTATTGTGATCGAGGAGAATTCAGAAGGGGATTTGAAGCCCTGCCCCTCATTTTCATTGGCTGATGTCATCATTTATTTAAAACTGTGGCCTCCGATTGGAACTGAGGTTTTTTTGTCTACGCCCTGTCTCCTTTTCATTCGGCCATTCCTGACTGGATTGTCAGCTTTCCAGCTGTTGTGACTGAATTTCTTATCTATAGGGGGCGTCTATGTTTAAGAATTACTCTGTGTATCGGAGCAACATTTTACATAGCTTTAACTGCTAGCCAGTCTGAGCAAAGTTTAAGCCGCAACCATTTTCTGCAGTTTTTCCTCTATCTGCGTGACTGTAGAAGTTGTATTGAAAAGTTAGACGGAGACCCACTTTCTTATGCAAATGTTCACTAGTTTCAAATTTCATGTGTAAGTTATGGTAGGCCAGCCCTCGCCAATACAACTGGGAAATACTTATACACATGTGGATGTCAAGTGGGTTGACTGCGGGGATCGGGTTTCAAGGAGCTGATGGCGGCGCGGCTCAGAGGAAAAAGTGCACTGCGGGCCGCGTCCCGAAGCAGGGGAAGAACCCAAACAAAGCAGTGGGGGCACTGTGCACTGCATGGTCTTGGAGAACTCATGGACGGCTGCAGGTAAGGCCCGGTGCCGGGCTCCGGGGGCGCACCGCGTAGCTCTTCTTTATGTGTGGGACTCCCGTCCCGGGTATCATAGCCCGGCCTCAGCCTCCCCGGGGCGCTGCTGCGGTTCGCGCTGTGTTTGTTTTTGAGGATGCAGATGGCTTGCCATTGTTTAGCATAACCAGAATCAAAAAAACTAAGTTTAAAAAAATGTTTAATAAAGGAACTGGAAATTAAACTTGTGCACACAGAAATCGATGTCATAGAAGGCAAACTTCAACCTAAGACATGAGTTGAAAAAGTAAACAGTGTCTGTTACCCAATTCTTCAGTGACCGGCTCTGGGAATGAGGCTGGCTGGCACAATGATAGGTGTATTCTTTGGACTGTCTATGTGCAGGTTTTTGTCGCATCAGGGGCGGAGGCCCTAAGGAGCAGTGTATTGTAGGCGCGGAACAGGCACTGAGACAGGAAGAAATCTGGGCCAATGTAAAGTGAGCACCTCAAACCTGGATTAGGGCAGTGCCAAAAGACATGAACTTGCTAAACAGGAACTTGTGTGAGTTTTCCTAAACTCAGACCCAGGGGTACCAACACTTGTGCAATTGGAAATCTGCAGCGTTTTGCGACCGACATGAAAATGTGCAGTGGTGTATTTGCTATGCCTCATGGAAGATGATGTCCTCAGCTACATTTGTGTGAAAAACTCCTTTTTTTGCACAATGCAAAACACATTGTGACCAAGGATTTCTTGTGTCACTCTGGTCTTCGAGGCATACCCTCAAGTACAAATCTTTCTGTGCACAAATCACCCGACTTAATCGCATGATATGTGTAATTTTGCAGAAATACATGTTATGTGGCAAGATATCATGTGATACACATTTTGCCCAGTGTTTCACTGGTATTCATTTATTTACAGCTAGGTTTTCACACAAAACTCGGGCACTCTACTTCCTGTGATTCCACTTGATCAGGCTCTACATGGAATTATAGGTATGTTTGCCCTTCCGTGTCATTTGCATGGGTTGTCGGGATCCTACACCACAAAATGTTGATTTAGCGCTGTGGTGGGTCAATTTTTATAGGCAAAATTCCTCTTGTTTCAAAAAGTTGACTAAAACTTTTCTTTGTTCCTCTTTATGTTGCAGTAGCACAGCCTTGTTTTGCTCAAGAGCCTGCACTAAATTGTAGTAAATCCGGTACCCAGTTTGAGAAAAATATTCTAGAACCAGAAGACCAAAAATCTGTCAATTCCTCACTGTCACTCCATCTTCCTCATTACCCGAAGAAACAAGTACCAGGCTCCTCTTCTCTCTGTTCAGTCACAGGAAACAAATGACTTTCACCTCAATGGGCTTTTGCTCTGGTGGTCCCTGTGTGAAACTCTTTCTTGGCATCACCGTTGGTGCAGCATTGTGCAATGCACCTGTGCCCAGATTTCTGAGGGGGGCTATTATACCCTTATAATTGCTATATTTTACTACTACCAACAGCAGGCATGCTTGGTTTGAAGACCATGAATTCTGTTGGTGTGATAGAATAGAAAGTGTTTTCTCACCGTACTTCAGCTTAGGGCCAATCCTAACTTGCTCTATTTTCCCAAACAATTAAAGACTTTTCTTTTCAACGCTCACAATTAGTTCTCCAAGCTGACCGTCGTTGACAAGTGGTGCCTCTTTCTTGTAGCGCTTGGACGCCCCAGGGCAGCAATCATGCTATATAAGTCCACTTTTCATTTCATTATGTTCTGACCAGCCGACATTTTGGGGACGTTTCACGACCGCAAATCGAGTGTCATTTAACTTCCAGCAGACGTTTGTTTTTTAGCAAATGCCATAAAGTGTGGATCCCTGCTTTGTAGATTCAGGTGATAAAATCTCCTGACACCCTTTAGGACAGTTAAGATACATTGGAACCGACCCGGGTTGGTGTTCTGTCCCGTGGGAGAAGAGCTTCACATGGGTATTTATATAGCACCTACTACCACTGATGAGGCGCTGAGGTGTTTAGTGCAGATATTTTCAGGGTTATATCTCGGAGCAAAATAGTGGACTGGACAAAAATATTCAAAGCGATCTGAGAAATATAAGAATATCTTATTTGAATGCATTCAATGTGCTAATATTATGAGAATATAAACGTTATTTTACAATTTCATTTAGAACCGCATTGAAACTATAGAATTGTTGCAAAATGTTTAAGATGCGATTGTCAGATATTCCTTTTTATGATGGGCACATGCTGTTGAGCTTTGCAGGGGTCAACAGGTGGTAAAATACATTGTCATTTACAACACCATTTACTACGCCAATAGCTCTAAATTAAGCAAATGTGAGACTTATTGTATTTTCAATGGATCTATGTCGTTACAACGCGTTATTTTACAACGCAGACCGTTACAACGCAGTTTTTACAACGCAGGTACCATTACAATGCATGCCATTACAACGCATGTCATTACATAGCAGATACTATTACAACGCATGCCATTACATCGTAAGTATTGGTAAGTATATCTTTTTAAAAAAAATGTAATCATGTTAATGTAATTAATTTAAATTAATAAATATAATTTTAAAATTGTTAAAACAGTAATTAATTAAATTTAATTTAATTATAGTAATTTAATTAATATTATAATTGTAATTAATTTAATATATTTAATATAATATACTTAATGAAATATAATAAATTTAAAAATAGTAAATAATTTACTGTAATTTATTTCAATAAATAAAATTAAAATAATACTTAATATAATTTAATTTAATATAATAAAAGAAATGTATTTAATTTAAAAATTGTAAATAATAATAATTAAATATAATAAATTAAATAAATAAAAAAAATTAATTTAATTTAAGTAATGTAATTCAATTAATTTTTTAATTGTAAAAATTGAAATTAATTTAATTAAATTTTATTAAATTAATTAAATCAATTTAATTTATTTAAAGTCGTAATACCCCTGTACCCCAAAAACCAAACCCAACCCTAAAACCTAAAAATACCCCTGTACCCCAAAAACCAAACCCAGCCCTAAAACCTAAAAATACCCCTGTACCCCAAAAACCAAACCTAGCCCTAAAACCTAAAAATACCCCTGCACCCCAAAAACCAAACCTAGCCCTAAAACCTAAAAATACCCCTGTACCCCAAAAACCAAACCTAGCCCTAAAACCTAAAAATACCCCTGTACCCCAAAAACCAAACCCAGCCCTAAAACCTAAAAATACCCCTGTACCCCAAAAACCAAACCCAGCCCTAATACCTAAAAATACCCCTGTACCCCAAAAACCAAACCCAGCCCTAATACCTAAAAATACCCCTGTACCCCAAAAACCAAACCTAGCCCTAAAACCTAAAAATACCCCTGTACCCCAAAAACCAAACCTAGCCCTAAAACCTAAAAATACCCCTGTACCCCAAAAACCAAACCCAGCCCTAAAACCTAAAAATACCCCTGTACCCCAAAAACCAAACCCAGCCCTAAAACCTAAAAATACCCCTGTACACCAAAAACCAAACCTAGCCCTAAAACCTAAAAATACCCCTAAATTACTTAAATTAATATATTAATATTTTATTTTATTTTTAATATTAATTAAAATAATAAAATAATGTAAAATAAAATTAAATAAAAATAATATACTTACCTATACTTACGATGTAATGGCATGCGTTGTAATAGTATCTGCTATGTAATGACATGCGTTGTAATGGCATGCATTGTAATGGTATTTGCGTTGTAAAAGTTGCGATGTAATGGTAGTGCGTTGTAAAAGTTGCGTTGTAACGGTGCAATACCATTTTCAATGCTTGTTTAAATAGAGCGCCCAGTGCTGCTGAACTCCTCCCCTCGCATGCGCACTGCAGCACGTTGTGCATTTCCTGGTGTTTCAGGGGTACCTGAGATTAGTGTGCATGCGGTCTGACAAAGGCCACACGTGTCCTTCCTGTGCAGTGATCATGGTTGCCATTTTGAAACAGGAGTAATCTTTTTTCACAGTAACCTAAAATCGAGATATATTTCAGATTGATTAAGTTGCTTAAAATAGCAAATCATTGTTATTTAAAGGCTATCTGCACATTATTTAAACTTCACAGTGAAGCCTTAACCAATGCTATGCCTGGAATGCTGTGATTTGATACTGCACAAACTCCCTTATGAATCGAAATTCCAGGTAAAGATTGCTACAAAAGTCTTTATGAACTGGGTACAGAGGCAGACCTAGAACGCTAATTTACAAATTTTGAATGGTAAATGGCGAGCGACATTCTCCTGGAAAATCAACTAGAAAGAATGTTGATCTATTTAGAAAGTAAAATGTATCAATGAGTTCTGTTTTACACTCTTACCTAGGGTGACCATCCATCTGTAAATTTCACGGACCGTCCGTCATTTTGGTGTGATGTCCTTTGTCCATAATCATTCCTTTTACAGACGTTTTTTGTCCGTAATTTTGCACATTAATTACAGCATTCCCTGCGAGAAGCCCCAAGAGATGGAAAGTTGTCATTGGCCAGCTCGCACTTCTCTGTTGAACTCCAGAGGCTGCATCAGCCCCTCTCTGAGCTCTCACAGAGTGTGGGCAGGCCCATTGTCATTCCACTTGAGGCTGATTATCCCCTTTCGAATGACAATTCGCCGCCTGCCTTTAGCATATTATGTGCCAGTGAGATCTTATTTAGTGATTACAGAGGGGCTTTCCCCTAACAGAGTACTGTGGGGAATTTGCCTCCTTGTGTAATTTGTCAATGTTGTACACAGAGTGAACAGGGCAGGAGCGGTGACGGGACAGAAGAGGTGACAGGAAAGGAGAGGTGATGGGGCAGGAGAGGTGACTGGGCAGGAGAAGTAACGGGCAGGAGAAGTGACGGGCAGGAGAAGTAAAGGGCAGGAGAAGTGATAGGGCAGGAGAGGTGACGGGTCAGGAGCAGTGACAGGACAGGAGAGGTGACAGGAAAGGAGAGGTGACGGGCAGGAGAAGTGACGGGTCAGGAGAAGTGATGGGACAGGAGTGGTGATTAGGCATGAGCAGGAGCGGTAACCGGGCAGGAGCAGTGAACGGGCAAGATCAGTGAACAGAACAGGAGAAGTGATGAGGCTGGAGACGTGATGGGGCAGGAGCGGTGATTGGGCAAGAGCAGGAGTGCTGACCGGACAGGAGCAGTAAACGGGCAGGAGTAGTAAACGGGCAGGAGCGGTAATGGGGCAGGAAAAGTGACAGGGCAGGGGCACTTACGGGCCAGGAGCACTGACGGGGCAGGAGAGGAAACAGGAAAGAAGAGGTGATGGGGCAGGAGAGGTGACCAGGCAGGAGTGCTGACCGAGCAGGAGAAGTGAGCGGGCAGAAGAAGTAACCTGGCAGAAGAAGTAACCTGGCAGGAGAAGTGATGGGCAGGAGTGGTGACCGGGCAGGAGAACCGGGCAGGAGAGGTGACGGGGCAGAAGAGGTGACGGGGCAGGAGAAGTGATGAAGCAGGAGAAGTGATGGGGCAGGAGCAGGAGCGGTAACCGGACGGGAGCGGTGAAAGGACAGGAGCAGTGTACGGGGCAGACAGACAGACAGACAGACAGACAGACAGACAGAGAGACAGACAGACAGACAGACAGACAGACAGACAGACAGACAGACAGACAGACATACAGATAGATAGATAAATAGATAGATAGATAGATAGATAGATAGATAGATAGATAGATAGATAGATAGATAGATAGATAGATAGATAGATAGACAGACAGACAGACAGATAGATAGATAGATAGATAGATAGATAGATAGATAGATAGATAGATAGATAGATAGATAGATAGATAGATAGATAGATAGATAGATAGATAGATAGATAGATAGATAGATAGATAGATAGATAGATAGATAGATAGATAGATAGATAGATAGATAGATAGATAGATAGATAGATAGATCGATAGAGTTGTTTTGGACAGGAGGCTCCAAATTATATTTTGCACAAATCATTAAAATGCCAATGGAACACTAGATGTTCTCATGTGCCCGGTTGAACTAGTTTCAGAGTATATTTACTCATTACGATCTATCTTGGTGAATGCCAAAGTCGAAGGAAGGTGGACTCATCCCCTTTTTTCCCTCAGTGTGAAATTCACAACTTTCTTTCACATCATAGACTCCTCTATTCAGATGGAGTTAATTTTAGCACTTATATGAGTGAGGAAATCTGCAGTGAAACTATAACATTTCTATAAAAACTAAAAACTAAAAGATGACCCTTTATAAACAAGAACTGAACTTTTGACTCTAGTTCCCACTGAAAAGAAAGTGCAAAAAAATCAGAGCTATTTTCTCTGACTTAAGTTATCCATTAGCAACTAATAATATATGGTCAACTCACACCAACTGAGCAAACATTGCTCCTAACAGTACTTACCGCATGGTAGCCTGATTTTGTATCTTAATAAGCTGGCTTCATTATTTATTAAGATCACTGCCTGCATGACTAGACTCATTCAGTAACAGTGAAAGGCATAGCTGTATTTGATGAACTGAAACCCAGTGTGTTACCAGTTCTTGAAAACTTGATATGCTTTTATACCGCACTATTTTCTTCTTTAGCGAGCTCAAGAGAATTGCGTATGACGTTTCTTGATCTATTAGACAAAGTGGAAAATGTTTCATGTCTCCTCCAATTACTTCTATAAGAAAACTACTTAAATGCAGCAGCAGAAGAATAATTGTGACTCTCCTTATCAGTCACCATGGAAAACATAATTATTAAGATTTCTACAATATTTAATTTTTAGATCAGTGGTGTTATTTGACTAATATGCAGTGGATTTTAGCACACTTTTCTGTAGGGTGTGCGAAGTTTTTATCTTCTATCAGCCCTATCTTACTGTTTTTGTTATTTTAGTATGAAGTTTTTCCCCATGTAAAGTGCTATGCTACCCCCTGTGACTTGTGTGCTACATAAAACTGCTCATAAAAAACAGCACTAGAATCTTTCATGAAAATGTACATAACAAGAGATCGTTAAAATATAGACTGCCTTTACTTTGGACAGGAAGTTGAAATAGAGCACAGTGACTTTAATTAAACCTAGGAAGCATTGTATGTATTTTTCTGATCTCATCACATCTACCAATCTCCTCGAAGTAACTGATTAGCGCCACAAAATCAATCAAGCAATCAAACAGGTACTTGTAGCACTAAAGAGTGAACCTGCAACTAAGCGCTGTAAATTAAGACACATCAAAACCAAAGAAGGATAACAATTGCATACATAAGGTTAGTGCCAATATGTTGTTGCAAGACCTGACTTTTTTTTTAGTTACATTCCATACTAATTGAAATTTAGTGGTAAGTTGAATTTCAACACTTTTCATTACCAATTTGAATCAAGCTCTACTGCATGTAGTCTGTCTACTAGCTGTCAGGGTTCGATCATGGACAAGTATTGCATTTGACGCTCAAAGTAGCTACTTTTTAAGAGGACTATATACTTTTTTATTGTATAATGCACCATTTTCGCTCAGGTGGTTCACAATGTAATAATTTTCAGCCGTAATATGTTACATTTCTCAATAAAAATCAGTTTAGGATCAGAGAACATATATTGCCCTTTGGGTCGGCTATTTTCCACAGTAGAAATATTGCATTGCTTGTATTAAATGACCAATGCAAAATTAATATCAACCAACGGATCACTGCAAAACAGAATTTAGCAATATTGGCTCTCTGGACATGTAATTTTTGTCACCTGTTTTTCAGTGCAAATGGTGTAAAATTACACTAGCACTCACATGAAATGGCCCAATTTAGATACAATATATATAATTTGCCTTCTGTTTTTTAACAATCTTTTTATTGATTTTGAAAATTAAACAACATAAACTAAGGATTACCTTTACCATATGAGTCCAAAACAAATAATATATAATCTCGTGCCAGAAACATAGTCTTCGATTCAGACCAACTCACCTCACTCCCTCACACTACAATACAATATATAGCCAATGTTCTCCTCAATCAAATGTGTACATGTTACATCTGTATTAACAGTTATGTCAAAGTTCTCATAAATGCATATTCTGCTGGCCTCACGTGAGCAACCGGGAGTCAATATGAAAACCAGGACAACAAATTCAGTGTTCTGAGGATGGGCTCTAAATTCAAAGACATCAGTTACCCTGACAATAGTCTACTAGTTTTTTTCCAAGTTGCACCAAAGATTAAGAGTTTCTCTTTAACAGTGCAATAGGTTATTCCATAGCAGAGTATGCCACTGTATGAGAATTGCGGGGCGTTCTTCTTTCACCTTGTGGCAATGGCTACATTTGCTGCTCATAAATACTGTTGGAAAATGGAAGATTCTGAGTTCATTATGCCTTATAATCCGGGTGCCTTTAGCCTCTATAATAGCACTGCAAGATCTTCCATAATAGGATTTCCCACAAACTCCTTAATCTGGCAGTGTTACCTTCCAGAAAATTAATAGGACAGACCCACTATATATGAGAATATAGGATGAGTAAGAAGGGATCTGAAGGCGCTGTATGGCAGTTAAAATTAGGACATGTAGAAATTAAATATTAGTGTGTCCTTAAAGTGCCCAGCCTCCAAAATGTATTTTTCATCGTGGCAGGCATACCTCTCCTATGTGGAAAACTAGAGTACAGATTAAAATCCTAATGCTGTATCTCAGGAATGGGATTAGTTAGAAAAATAGTTAAATAACTATTCTTAATAGTTATTAAACTCCAATTCACTGCTAAAGTTGTATGTTGAATAATTATTAATGGAAAGTAATTGTTAGAAAGTTATATTTTCCCTGCCTGAAATTCCTCGAGGGTTATTTACATTTGCTCTCAAATTACCATTAGCATTTGAATATTTGTTTAATGCTTCCTAGGAGCAAATAATAGGCTGACCTGAATGGGCGGAGATGACTCCTCCGAACCTCATTTAATGCAGTGTGGGCTGTGAGCAACCCTTTTGACATTACAGAGTCAAATTCTGCTTGAGTGTCAAATCCTGCTTGACAGGTATGCTGGGTTTATATATAACTCTTTGGGGCACACTTTAAAGACCGAGAACAGGATGGCAAGACAATTCTTGCATATCCCCTGTCTGACTGCTGATGAACCCTGCTTTGTTGTACCAGACATCCGTCTCTGGTTTTCCTCAAGGTATGCAACATACCACTTTTTCATCTTGTCTTTGCATGATGCTCTAACCATTTCTGGGTCATTAAAATAATCCAGAACTCCCAGTATATAAAATGTGTTTTTTTATATAAGCAAGCCAGGGGATATACACAGCTTTATCCAGGTGCAAACATCTCTTAGAGCCATCCATTTTAGGCTCCTCATCTGTGTGATCCATATAGAGACCCACAATAATAGCAGCTGAATTTTAATTTAGTTTGTTGCAAAGGGCAATACCAATTTATTATGGCATCCATAGCTGGAAGACCCCTGTGGAACTGCAAAAACTCTAGACAACAATTAGTTCTCTTCCTTTTGAAATGGTATGCTGTATGATTTTCTCAGAGGATAAAGCCCCATAGCCCTACTCCATATGTGGCTATAGACAAACACTTGCTCTTATATAGTGTAAGCATTTATTTAATGGGCGTATGGCCAACCTTTTGCGTATATTTAAAAATAGCCTCCAAAAATCAAGAACATTGCTGTTGTTTAATCTTTACCAAGTAGGCCCAATCAATTGAGGATTTAAAGTGGATAACTAAATAAGTAAATGTCTTAGCACACCCAACCACAGGATCATCTATAAGCTGTAGTAACTTTTTGTATTTTTTGGCCCACATATAATGGCAAATGTTTTTGTTAAATAAGCGTTAAGATCTAAATCTCTGATGATATAGAGTAAAATGCGTTAAGAGGCCCAAAAGACCATTTGCAATTCTGCCCAGCAGAACTGCATCACCTGCATACAGGAATACAGGATTTGTGTGTTTGCCCAGAAGTCTATTAACCGCATCATTGCTACAGCACATTCCCGTGCTGCGCTGCAATTTTTAAAATCCCATGTTATGTGACAAGGTCAACTCGTCATAAGCACAGCGCAGGTAACACCCATGACGAGTTGACCTTGTCACAATCATCAAAGGGGTTAATACAGAGCAAAGAAAGATATGGCACCAAAATGTGACCCTGTAGGAAGCATCTATCAGATTTCATTAACTCAGTCCATTCCCTATTTGGGCTTAATCATACCCTTTCATATCCTTGGATATCCTTCAACAGTGATCAATAGTTTTTCCACCCCATTTCAGCCGTAATAGACACACATTTTGATCTATTAACTGTATCAAAGGCACACTTCAGGTACATAAATGCCAGATGTATAGCTGTACTCTTGGCTTTCGAATTTACAGTTAATAGATACAGGTATAAGTATTATTCCACAGCACTTAAAGAATTTCATTCTGGTCGGCAAAGGTTTCTAATCTAGCCAAAAGGACACTACCTTCGATTCTAATTGTAGAGTCCAACAAAGATACTGCCTGATAGCAGTCAGTGTTGTTCCTGTTGCCCTTCCTAATTATCAGAACAACTATGGGAGCACTTAATACATTTACAAATGTGTCCACAAGGCAACATTATTTTTAAAAACATCAATTGGGATCCTGTCTGGGCATTTCCACTATCGATGTCATTTATAAAATAAGCTCAGCAACATCAAAGAGAGGGCTGAAAATACCAGAACCCATTGCTTGAGTTTTATTATCCTCCAATTTCACCAGGGTGTTGTTTCCCTGGGCATAGGGCTAAACGATGCTGCAATAGGTTAACCAAAAATCGAGGTCATCAAGCATTTCAATGATTCCCAGCAAGGGAGCAGCCAGAAAATTAAATCGCACTTCACTTTGAACTGAACTTCTGACGACAGCGAATGAGCAATGAGCAACGCAGGTAAGTCCTGCATTCCTTATCTAGTTCCCTTGACCCTTTCATCCTCCCTTCCATCCTTTAACCTTTCCATCCATCCTTTCACCCTTCCATCCATCGTTTTCCCTTTCTATTCATCTATCCATTTAGAATTTTTTTCTCAAGTCGATTATCCATCCTTTCACTGTTTCATCCATTCATCCTTACACCCGTCCATCCTTTTACCCATCCATTCATTCACCTTTCCATTCACCATTTCATGCATCCATTCTTTCACCCATCCATCCTTTCACCTTTCTCTATATCTATCCATTTTTCATTTAGTTCACAAACCAATCCTCCATCCTTTCACTTTTTCATCCTTTCACCTTTCCATCCGCCCATACATGCAATCATACATCCAATGATCTTTCATTCACAAGTCGATAATTCATCCTTTCACTCTTCTATCCATTCATCCTTTCACCTTTCTGTAAATCCTTCCACCCACCTATCAATACATCCTTCCACTCTTTCTTCCATCAATTCATCTGGTCCTTTCACACTTCAATCAATCCTTTGTTTAATCCTTCCTACCATCTAGCCTTGCACCCTCCCTTGACTTGTTCTTTCCACCCTACCTCCCTACCTCCCTTCCACTTTTCCTTTTACCTGTCCTTTCTTTCAAATGTTCTACCTTTCTCCTTTGGCCCTTATCTTCTGTCGTCTTTCTTTTACCATTTCTTTCCTCACATTCTTTTCTTTTTTACCTTTCTCTTCCCCTTTGCTCTATTTTCTGCTATGTACACTTTTTAGATGTTTTCCTCATTGCAGTCTCCACTTATTGTAATTGGCTTAGGTAGCAGCCTGTTCAATGCCGAGATCCACGGGGAAATCCTTTGTGAAAAAGGAATAAGTCACTAGTGCTGCATGCTCCCCTGTCTGTAAATGTTGGTATTCATTTATTCACAGATGGACAGACCTCAGAAGCGAATTACAGATTATATTTCATCAACAATTATTGAGCGCCTCATCCGATCAGTAATGTTTGAAATGAACTAGCCCATTTCATTAGTCTCTTACACCCCAGGAACTGCAGTAGTGGGGTGATTACATAGCGATGAAATAAAATCCCCCACCCAAATGAAGTTAGTCTCTTCCTGGCTTTTTGAGACAAGGTTCTCAATGGCCATTTTCGATTCCTTTATTATTGAACTCCTACGGTAGTCAAAAGTATTATAATTCAAATTAGAACATTGGAATGTTGGGAGCTCCATTGAAAACAATGGAGTAGCTCTGGGTTTATAATGGCTGGTATAAGCCCGAGCTCCAGCATTCCAATGCTTCTTTGTTCACAGCTCTGGCTGTGAACAAAAGCTTTGTAGAGACTGCCCTCTAGTGTCAGAATGTTCTAATAGCCTTATAGCCCTTCGTAGCTGGGCTATACCGGCTATTAAAGTCCTGCTGCCTTGTTAAAGTTTCTCGCCTTCGGCTCGGGCCTTTAACGCTGCAGTGGACCTTTAATTGCCAGTATAGCCCACTACGGTGGCCTATAAGGCTATATTAACCAACAATATGATATAAGAATCAGAAATTCGAACTTGCAGCTGATGATAATGGGAAGTGGAGGCAGTGCTCCCTGTTATATTAAATGGGCTTACAAGAGATAATCAGCTACACTTGGCCCTAACTGGGTATGATTGTTCATCTAGAAATCAAAAGGCTCGGTCCCCTTCTAGATAAAAGGTTCCATCGACTACGTTTCCTGGCAGTAAATTATATCAAAATTCCTAGTGAATTTCAGCCGGTCTGGATAATTTAAATTGGAAAGAATTCCAGCTATATTTCATGAAATAAGATAAATTGTGTTGCCCCCACTACTCTTGTACCACAACAATCCAGCCCGATTATTTTGAGTTAATTGAGTAAACTCCAATATATAGGCATTATGCGCCATATTTATGGAAAAGTAACACAACGGAGCGCAGCAAGTCACCTTGCTGCGCTGTGTTACAAGGAAAGGTCAGGGACGTATTGTATTTAAAAGAATATGGTGCATTCCTGCTTTTGTCCCCTTGTTGGTGCTGTTTTGGCTGCCTAGCACCAACTCAGGCACCCTTGCACCATGGTGCAAGGGTGCCGGTATTGCATGCAGGATGTTTTTGTGCAGGAGTAGGCACCTTACTGCCCCAAAGAGATACTGAGACTTATGGAAGTAACAAGGAGAATTAAAGATATTTCTACCCATTACACCTCCTCTGGGAAAGCTTATCTTTTTTGGGGCGTTTCCAGGTCTACCACTTTTGGTAAATCTGAGAATGCATCAAACATCATTGCAGTGGAGTGGGATCGCTGTTACAATGCCCATAGAATGATTTCCCAAGACAGAGGAATGCAATGCAGAGATTTGTGCTGCATTGCGTTACTCTAGATTTATGAAACCACTCAGGGCCACCTAAGGTGGCCTTCGCGGCTCCATAAATCGTATTTTCGACTTGCGTCGAGCTTGCACCACTTTGCATGGAGCAAGAGCGGGTCAACTCCTCATATAAATATGGCCCTAAGGGTGGGATTCTGAGGTACCTTGAAGTTCCATGTCCTTGGGCCTCATCCCTCTATTTGGTCATAGAGCTATTCGGTGACTTGCAGTATCCTTACACTGGAGGACAGGGGCTACTTTACCCAATATTTTTATACGTTTAAGGCATTTTATTGTGCATCCAATTTATCAGCTTCAGGGTTCCAAGTTATAGTGCTCTAATCACAGATTCCTTCCCTTACATCTGCAGTTTGATATCACAAGCCATTTCTGTCTGGAGGCATAATGCACCGAAGGAGCAAGAAAAAGGCTGCTGAAGTTAGCTGCGGATGATTTATTTGTATGGCGCCTCTCAGACACAGACGTTAATGTCAGGGCATCTGCGTTAACAAGAGGCAAAAGTCAGGTCTCCAAGCTTCAAGAGCACAAAAGTCGCCTCTCACTGCCGCAGAAATCATGTTTCTGCTCTTCTGCTCGGAAATGCCAAGCTCACAGGTGCGTCATGGGATATAGATTGCAAAATGGAACATTGGCATGATGCCCAGATAATACTCTTCTTTTAGGTTTATTACACCGAAATAGTTTTGCTAAAAAGAAATGAACCAGTGAAACAACCAGCTACAAAAAACAGTTATTATGTGATGCATCGATCTATCATAAAAAAAAGTACCTGGAAAGTGTTAACATGGTTTCCTCACTCAGTGATGCTATTCCTTCTTGAAAACAAGATCTTAATTACTATTTAGTAGCAATATAAAGACAATCACGTTTATAAGACTTTGCTGCGTTTTGTTAGTACTGATCAATATATTAGTGACTATTGTGGTATTGTTGCTTTTATGGTTTTTAAATCTGTAAAACCGAATAAAGGGGCATATTACCAAGGGGGGCGATAGGCATTTATCTCACGTTTAGCGCCGTTTTTGGCCGCTAAGCGGCGATAATTCTATCGCTCTATTAGCAAGCTGTCGCTAACTGATGTTAGCGACAGCTTTTAGGCGATAGCGAGCAGTGTGGGGCCCGCTTTGCATGTCAGTGATATTTATCGCTAATGACATGCAAAGTGGGCGTACCCAACCTGTTAGGGACTGAAAGCAGTCGCTAACGTCGCTATCGGCTATTAGCAAGGCGGGCGTAGCAATGGAAATATTGCGGTTATCGCAAAAAACTAACGCCTGCTCAGACCAGTTCTTAGCCATGTTATCTAATGGGAGGTGGATAACATGGCTAAGAGCATTTCGGCGCTAATGCGTGAATATTGCTGTATTATTCACGCTATCGCCGGAAAAATTATCGCTTTGGAGATAAACGTTGCTAATAGCAAGTTATCTCAGTGATAATTTCCGGCGATGCTTAGCGATAAAAAAATCGTTGCTAAGCCTAGTTAGCGATAAATATCGCTACTCGTTGGTAATATGCCCCAAAGTATTTCTGACTGACTGACTCATAACCTATTTAAAAAATATGCAGAGGCGTCAAACTAGAGGCAGCAGGGTAGCAGCTGCTATTCATGAATTCCTTTTCGGTGCCATAGGCGCTGCCTTTACAGCTCTTGGTTTTAGGGGTCAAGGTAGCAGCTCTAAGATCAGAGGAAACCGAATTCTTCGAGCCTTATTTACATTCTATAGTTCCCACTCATTACTAGTGATCTCTTAGCCCATACCCAGCAGAGAGTCGTTGCCCTGTTGAATTAAAAATGAAATTATGTCATTACCTGGTGTGTTTGGTAAATCGGCATCCATTAGTACATTTATGTTCCGGTCCATATTTCAATATCTAAGGCAATCATATGCAGTCCTTAATGACAGCAGAAAAACTTTCCAAAACCTGTCATCTCCTTTCGATTTGCCCTTAATTTTATCTGCCAAGGACAAGAGATGCAATTGAAATTCCCTGAAAATGTCAATATTACGCCAGAAATTCTTGCCTACATCTTTCCATATTATTTACAGCTCATGTTATTGCCAAAATGTATATAATTCTTTGTAATTAAAATATCTTCTCTCCAAAAGAAACCATACAAAAACACAATTCCTCACATATCGTCTTGTGTATGTGGCATTTTGGCCTGTGACAAAACATATCTGAGTCATTTTTATTAGGTCTGGCTCTGGAGTCTGCTTTTGGTGGAATCTCAATATGTCTCCAGGATGCTCAAGTCCGCCATTAGGTATAAGAGCCTGCTTAGAAGTTTGGCGGCCCATCAGACTGCCAAACTTGCGTTGGAGGTGCGGTGGGAGTCAATGACCGCTGCACCAGTGGTCCGACCACCGTATTACGAGTACCGCAGTTGGAGAGCTTTGGGACGTTTGCAACCGTCAGGGATCCTTGATCTCTGGCAGTGGTGCGGTGGTCTGGGGAGCAATATGCTTGGCAGTGCCCCTGCGGCACCGCCGTGCATATTACAAGGCTCCCCACTGCCAGACTTTTAATGGAGGTGAGCCTTCCATGAAAAGGCTGGCGGTGGGGAAACAAAGGAGGCCTACAGGGCTCTCTGTTGCCCCTGTGCATGGGGGTGCATGCAGGGGTGCACACGTTGGACCCCCCTGTGTGCATACACTCTTGTTATTGCACAGCATGGACTGCTCAGTCCATGCCGTGCAGGAAAGTGCATTGGCAGTTCTGTGGGGGTGCAGTTCTAAGGCTCACTTATGTGCCTTTAAACTGCCCCTCTGCGGGACCGCCATGCAACCCGCCTGCCAGACCACAAATTAACTTGTAACCTGGTGACAGTCAGGTTTGGCAGTGTGGAAGCAGGGCGGTGGCTTGACATCCCGCTACCACATCGCCAAACTTGCAATCAGGGCCCAAGTCTGTCAACACAATACTACACTTTAAGTGCATCTTACATTATTTAATTATTTGCCTATTGTGCGACATGGCCAAACCCTTGATGTTTTTCCCCGCGTGTAATTTCTGTGAAAAAAATCATTTTTATTTTTTTATTTTTTAAAATATATTTTTATTGCAGGAATTAGTAAATCGTTACAATATCGACCAGCGTTGTATCATAAGCAATATCAACAGAATAAAACCCTCTGGCCCCCCGCCGTAAGCTCCGAACACAGCCATCCGGCCCACAACCCTGGGGTCGGGCGGCGAAATGCAATGGGGGATCAGTAGGATGCTTGAGCTGGTCCGGATAATGCACTGTCCATCATCTGCTTTTCTAAACAATCCTATAAACCCAAAAGAAATCCCCCCCCCTCAAAGGACTACTAATCAAAAGAAAACCCACCCAACCCCACCATCAGCGCCTGGGAGCCACCTACACAGGATCTGCCATGGGACCCACGGGGAAAGCAATAGAACTATCAGTACAAACGTTTACCGGGACTCGGGGCGAGTCGCTCCTTCATCTTCGGAGTCGCTGGGGGCACAATAATCCCTGAGGGCCTGCACTAACGTTTCCCACTCCAACGCGGCCTCCTGCGCCTTCTCATTGCGTTGCCTCCAAGCTAGTTGATATCTCAGCGCGCTCTCCCCCGCCGCCCATTTCAAAAGCTCACTGTGCCATCTGCTGCCTGTCAAAATCATTACATGTCTTTTTGTATGTTTTTTTCATATAAATTGTGGGCCTATCAATGTCAATGCAGCAACACAATTTGACTCGAATATCATTGGAATCGACTAAATAGCAAACATTTACTTTCTATACTAAAAAAAAGTTAACATTTTGTAATACTAATTTCATAGATTTTCAGTTTCAAATAAAGCACCTCAATGAATAAAACGTGTTTTGAGCATATCTGAAAATATTAGAAAACATTGGCAGAAATGTGTATGTTATGTTTAAAAAAATTATAAGAATTATTAATATACAGTAAATAATTGTATGCACCTTTTGTAAACGAAAAATCATATTTATGATAATGTATGGAACTCTAAAAATCTGCTTTCCCTTATTTCCATAATTTTGAATAATTTGTAATATTTTTTCAAATTATTTGAATATTAATTATTTTATTAAACCTTTTTAACTGTTCACTAAAACATTTATATTATTTTAACATTCCCTCCACCAACAGAAAACTTTGCCCTGTTTCTATTTTATTAACGGTGCCATTTGCTTTACTTTTAGTTTTACCAACTGGCTTTGCATGATTACATGTAGGACGTTGTTGGAGCAAGCACAATGATTCTGTTCCAACTCAGGTAACGACCTTTTACAAAACCTAACTAACCTATACACATAAAAAAGTAAAGCTTTGTAAAGCAATGTTACGAGCGGTGATGTATTTGTGTAGCTTTTTGAATACGTAGTAATTTTGTTTACTACATTGGGCAATTTTTAATTTTATTATGTGTAATATGGGCTTCTTATTGTAATCAGAGTTACTTTGATTAGTACATTAGTTAATTGTAAAGTTTATGGGGTGGTCATGTCAATATTATTTTTATGTTTTGGGTTCCCGTTTTAAGTTGTGCTATCACAGCATTTTTTTATGCTTTGTAAATAACAATGTTATGCAATTTGTTTTTAATATAAAATATTTTTAACATTTGCCTTTGAATTATCTATCTATCTATCTATCTATCTATCTATCTATCTATCTATCTATCTATCTATCTATCTATCTATCTATCTATCTATCTATCTATCTATCTATCTATCTATCTATCTATCTATCTTATCTATCTTATCTATCTATCTATCTATCTATCTATCTATCTATCTATCTATCTGTCTGTCTGTCTGTCTGTCTGCAGCACAGGCGCAGAATCGCGGCCGCATGCACGGGGTTAAATGAGTAATTGTAAGTAAAAGAGACGCCCGGTTAGCAATTGATTGATATAGTCTCCAATGTCTTAAATTGTAATTTTCAACTAAATTCGTTTTTTCTTAGTTAATTTCTAATAATCCTGACCATAGTTTTTTCCATATTCATTGTTCAAATTATCCGAGGCGTCCTACAAATCTATGGATGTTAAATGAGCTAAGATTATATTTCATGCATCGAAAGTCTCTCTAATGGACCACACTTTAGGGGCATATACTATATAATGACTCCACACCAGTTTAGAAAAATAGCCAATATTTTTATGAGTAAAACAAAACCAAAAGGACAAATATCAATTAAGTAAGAGTCAAGACATGAATTTTCAGGCAATAAACTGTTTTGCAGTGCTTAGAAACAAATAGTGCTTGACCAGAGCAAATCCAAAAGTTCAGTCCAACCTCAATTTAACACGGTTCGAATACAGGGACCAGCCTTGGACCACTGAACAGTACCTTGGATGTCTCAACGTTGAGGGTGATGCGTGGAGCAAAGGAGGCAATGCGTCACTGTCGATCCTGCGGGTCTGAGCTATGTGTCGGTTCCGAGCTGTGAAAAGTCGAAGTTGCATCAAGAGTGAAGATGCGATGAACATCGTTGCAATGTATCATCGTCGCAATGCTGGGCTGTAGGCAATGTGAGCAGCACAAAATGGTGCACGGACGCCAAACTGTGCATGTCAGAGATGCATTTTGCAACAGTGGACGATGTGTAACACAGACGGCGATGAGGTGTCCGTTGTTTATGAAACAATGGTGATGCGTTGGTGTCAAAGGAAATAAGCTGGTTCCAATTGGTCCAACATTGTAGATGCACAGAATTTCTAGGTTTCTAGGTTGCAGCACAGGAAACTCACTTCCAAGGGCCCAGCACTGCATTGGTACCACTTGGCAGAGCAGGAGGCATAGCAGACAGAGTCTAGATGCTGGTTGTAGGCTGCAGGGTGAGGTCTTTGATATCCTTGAGACTTCAGAAACAGGACGAAAGCCAACAAGCCCTTGGAGCTATTTTGGTTCTGGGATGTAGAGAAGCAGGTCCAGTCCATTTCACTCCCAGGTAAGAAGCAGCAGGCCAACACAAGAGAGCAGTTCAGCAAAGTGGCAGCCATCCTGGCAGCACAGCAGTCCTTCTTCTTGGTATAATGCCCTCAGTTCTTGAATTGTTCTGATTTGGTGTATCAGATGTCCAGTACTTATACTCAGTTAGGGCTTTAAAGTAGGGAGACTTCAAAGAGATGCCTTTGAAATTCACAAAACCCCGCCTTTCCTGCCCTGGCTCCAGACTTGATACAGGGGGGTGTGCACCCCTTTGTGTGGGAACAGGACATAGCCTTTCCAGGTGTGTCAGCTCCTCACTGCCATCCTGCTCAGGATGACTCATCAGCATGCAGATGGCCAATTAGTCACATCTACCCTTCCTTTGTGTTCGGCTGTTTTAAGGGAATGCAGAAAGCCAGATGTCCCCATCCTAGAAGTGTATTCCAGAGAAAGGCAGAAGACACAAAATGGTTACAGTATGAAAATGCCAACTTTCTAAAAGTGGCATTTTCAAAATTGCAGTTTAAAACCAACTTCACCATAAGTTGTGTTTTTAAACTGTGATTCCAGAGACACCAAATTTGTGGATTCCATCTTTTCATAATTAGAAATTACGCTTATAACTGTCTCAAACTGAATGGGGAGAAGACTGAGGTGGTCATCCTGGGTCGGAATAAACATCTTTGGGGTCCTCGCCATTGGCCTATCGAACTGGGTAATGCCCCAACACCATCTACTGCAGTTCGTAACCTGGGTGTCATTATTGACGACAGGTTATCTATGAGACAACAGGCCACTAAAGTTGCGGTCATTTGCTTTTCAACGCTGCGGTGGCTTCATAAGATTCTGTGGATGCTCCCCCTTTCTTCCCGCAGAACCGTAGTCCAGGCGCTTGTAACATCTCGCCTGGACTATGGCAACATTCTCTACTTGGGCGCAGATAAAGCCACCTTACATGTGCTGCAGGTAGTGCAAAATGCGGCGGCGCGCCTGCTAAAAAACATCCCTAGACGCACTTCAGCCAATGCCGCCTTACGTGACCTTCACTGGCTGAGCATCCCTGAACGTGTTAAATTTAAGGCACTATGCTACATGTTCAAGGTTAAGCAGGGCAGCGCCCCAGCCTATATCCATGAGCTGATAACACCTTACAGACCCCTACGCCCACTAAGGTCATCGGACACGGGCAACTTCACAGTGCCAAGATGGAAGCTGACAAAAATGGGAGGCCGTTCCTTTTCTACTTTGGGTCCCAAATATTGGAACTCCCTCCCACTGGCACTAAAATCAGAGACCAACTTACTCCGCTTCCGTAAGGCTCTGAAGACTTTGCTTTTTATTCAGCGTGGCCAATAGTCGGCTGTGGCTTCAAGTCTGGGGACATACCCTCCTTTCTTCTACAGTCTATCCCTGGCGCCGGGAAACCCATTGTGGGTAGCTGTGCGCGATACAAGCTTAAATAAATTAAAAAAAAATAAGGCAATCCCACTGTTAACCTACTGTAGAGACTCCCTGGCCACCTTCTTTCACCGCAAGATCACCGACATCCACGACAGCTTCAACTCCGACACCCCCGCACCCACCACCCAGACCACCACCCCTGTGACCTCCACCCGCACAAGCCGCCTGACCACCTGGTCCTACGTCAGCGACAAAGACACCATCAAAACCAGGAACTCCATCCACTCCAGATCTGCATCCGACCCCTGCCCTCACCACATCTTCAACAAAGCCAGCACAACTATCGCGCCCTATCTCCGGAAAACAATCAACAGCTCCTTCGATACAGCGACCTTCCCGGAAAGCTGGAAGCACTGCGAGATCGACGCCCTTCTGAAGAAGCCCAGGGAAGACCCCAAGGACCTCAAGGACTTCCGGCCCATCTCCCTGCTCCCGTTTCAGGCAAAAGTGACAGAGAAGATTGTCAACAAACAGCTAAACCGCTACCTCGAAGATAACGTCATTCTGGATCGTTCCCAATCTGGTTTTCGCAGCAACCACAGCACCGAGACCGCGCTCATCGCCGCCACCGACGACATCAGGATCCTGATGGACAAAGGAGAGACAGCCGCCCTCATCCTCATGGACCTATCAGCAGCCTTTGACACAGTCTGCCACCGCACCCTATCAGCACGCCTCCATGATGCCGGAATCCAGGAGAAGGCACTGGCCTGGACCACATCCTTCCTCTCCGGCCGAACCCAGAGCGTCCGCCTCCCACGCTTCCGCTCAAGAACCACTGAGATCATCTGCGGCGTCCCACAGGGATCCTCCATCAGCCCGAAGCTGTTCAACATCTACATGGCACCGCTCGCCCACGTCGCACAACAACATAACCTCAACATAATTTCCTACGCTGACGACACCCAGCTGATCATATCCCTAACCGAAGACCCCCACACTGCCAAAGCCAACCTCCACAGAGGAATGAAGGCCGTAGCCGACTGGATGTACGAAGGACAGCAGACTGAAGCGGAATTCAGACAAGACAGAGGTCCTCATTTTTGGACCCACCCCATCAGCCTGGGACGACTCTTGGTGACCCACATCGCTAGGCACAGCTCCGGAACCCACAGACAACGCACGCAACCTGGGGGTCATCCTCGACTCCACTCTCTCCATGACCAGGCAAGTTAACGCCATCTCCGTGTCCTGCTTTAACACCCTCAGAATGCTCTGCAGGATCTTCAAATGAATCCCCTCAGAAACGAGAAAAACCATCACCCAGGCCCTCATCACCAGCAGACTCGACTACTGGAACGCCCTCTTCTCAGGAACAACAACCAAGCTCCTGAGACGACTGCAACAAATCCAGAACGCCTCAGCACGACTGATCCTCGACGTTCCCCGGCAAAGACAAATCACACCCCACTTGAGAGGCCTGCACTGGCTCCCCATCAACAAGAGGATCACCTTTAAACTCCTTATCCACGCACACAAAGCACTACAGAACACCGGACCTACATACCTCAACAACCGACTCAGCTTCCACACCCCCACCCGAAGCCTCCGCTCAGCCAACCTCGCCCTCGCCACAGTCCCTCGCATCCAGAAAGCCACCGCCGGCGGCAGATCTTTCTCCTACCTCGCCGCCAAGACCTGAAACACCCTCCCTACCAGCCTACGACAGACCCAGCACCTGCTGGCCTTCAGAAGACTTCTCAAGACCTGGTTCTTCGATCAGTAGCGGGTCCCCCTCCCCCCAGCGCCTTGAGACCCTCACGGGTATGTAGCGCGCTTTAGAAATACAGTGATTGATTGATTGATTGAACATGGAAAGCCTGGTCGAAAGTGAGTATGGGGGTCCCTAGTAGGGCCCCCTTCTCCTTGCCGCCTACTGTTGAGACCTGCACCATGTGGCCGGCACAACCTACCATTTCCCTATGGGCACTTGTGCTATGGCCAGTTTATGGCAGCAAAAAACAATTTGGTGACCCTGTGTCCCTCAGAACCTGGGTATCATTGCTGGAAACCGCTTACTGAATCGCTTTTTTTATATTTAAGAAAATACTTGTACTTACCCGACAGAACCATTGTTTTACTTATCAGTTAATGGCTCAAGCACAAGCTCCCTTAGGGAAATGTGAGCATGCATTGCATTGTAATTAGGAGGTCGGGACCGCCGACCAGAGGTTGGCCGGTCCCAATTCCGCGATGATGACGGTTGGAGGCAACTTTGACCGACATCATAGCCGGCCCCTATGAGTGTGTTAGAGTAAATACTCTTTCCTGGTAGTTGGGAGTTTATGACTCAACGCCACACGGTATTGGAATTCACTAGACTAGTGCTGGCCAAAAATTATTTCAGATTTATGGTTCAAATCTATTTAATTATTATTTTTCCGGGGCAAAATAATACAGAAAGAAGAGAAACAGATAAAACCAAACATTACCCCAACTACTCCCCTCTCCCTTGCCCAGCCCGACCCCTGTCATCACTCCGATATAATGTATTTAAGTGTCATGTGGCTCTTCTGTGTCCCACGCCCTATCTTATTCCTGCCCTAGGCGCTCACCGGCGTTCAGAGTCATCAATCACAGCAAACGTAGGTACTTAGGGAATGTCAATTCATAAAATTCTGCAGAGAGCAGTGATATGTTTGGTTGCAACAGCTCTCGATAGGCGACTTGCTGATGAGTCATTGCAAGAGTCAGATGCTCCATACCCAGTATGCACCGTATTCAACAGAGCCAAGCTGAGTGTGTCAGAAGTTTCTCCATTCCCAATGTGAGGGAATTACTTGAAGTGTAGCTGCCAGTGACAAATCAAAGTGATGTCCCCTCCTACATTTAAAAGGAATGGTCCAGGGACTGGGAAGCCCCAAAATAATGTATGCTGGAAAACGGGGCAGCTGTATATCAAAGAATATATCAATATCTGTCAAGATTGCTTTCCATTACCATGTAAGCTTTGGACAGGCCCAGAGGAGGTGGAGTAATGTCCCTGGTGTTCCACAACCCCTCCAGCAGTCCACAGTGCAATTGGGGTTTCCCTGTTTCATCTAGTAGGCACCAGAAACCCGTACGTTGCAATTGTAATGACCATTTCCATACTTGCGGTGTTGTGTGCTGCATGACGTGTGCCCTATAATAGACCTTCCATCATTCTTTATGTGTCAGGCCCATCCCATCTCAAGTACCTATTGTTTCTGGCCTGGTGTTTTCACCTCTATATGGGGTTGCAGCAAGAGGGAATATAATTCAGTAATAATGAGTTGCTCACTTTCTTTCTACAGTAGCTATTTTTCTGTGGGTTTGAGCGTTCGTTGTGCCACCCTTCAGACATCTGTATGGGTGACTGCATTGGTGAACTTGCAGGCAACCCAATCGTTCTACCTCTGGCAAGCCATAGTCCGCTTTTAGTTGTTGAAAGGAAATAAGGCCCTCAAATTGAAATGTGAGACCAATCGATCCACCGCCAGCTTCCTACCGGGTCGCAAATGATCTAGGGTGTAGACCAAGGGTAAACTCTGAATTTCCTAAGATAGTAGTAAACAGTGATGGGAACCAAGGCAAAGTCTTCTGAGTGGTTACTAGGTACCAAATCCTGAGGGTGACTCTAGTAACAGGCTCCAGGCTCTCTGTTTCTTTTGTAACCGTGGGATTTTCTAGAGATGTTCTCACTCTATTGCCCTTCCCATAAAGCAGCTGTGGTTTTAGACTCCTTATGGTTCTACTCCATCAGGAAATGTAGTTGAGCAGCCTAGTAGTAGTGCGGGAGGCTATGAACCCCCAGACCACCCTCCCGGGCCAGGCGGTAAATCTGCATGCTCTTCATACGTGGTCTCCGTCCCTCCCAAACACAGCAGACTGAAGCATGCCCACAGAGGGCGTCAAAGGAATGGCCTTGAACAAGAATAAATCCCTCAGTAATGTGGTTATTATCAGAGCCACCACCCTCCCTAACCGTGAGGAGTGGAAGTGTTTCCACTGAGTGAGGTCTGTGCAGGCCTGCTGAAGTAAGACTCAGTCATTGGCAGCCACTGTACTCCTACTGTGAGAGCTATGCATTCCAAGATACAGCACCAATGAGTATGCCTACAATAACTGATATTGGGTAACCAGGTGTTCCTGCACATTAAGGGGGCAATTATGATTGCATTCGGAAGGGCTCCGAATCTGATTTGGGTTTGCCAAATCTGATTCAGAACCCTTGTTGCCGACTGAATCGTCCACAGATCCCAATGACCAATTACGATGTCTGTAAACTGGTGAAACTGTCTGAATCAGTTTCAAACAGCATTCGGATAGGTAGAGTCTTTCGGAGCCGAATCCTACAGCTCTATGGCCTCGTTTTCTGAGCGGACAAATACAATGACCGATTCGGGCAGCCGTTCCAAAGTGATTTCTCCGGAACTAATTGGGTGCCGGAATCTGTCTTTGGGGGCCCGTAGCAGGCCCCCTTCAACCCCTTTAGCTGGGGCCCTACCTAAGGCACCTCCCTTCCAACCATGCACATGCCTGCCACAGGGTCCAATGTTTTCCCCAGCCACCCCTTACTTCAATGGGAGCCTGTGTTCTCCTTCGGAACCCAGGCTCCCATTGAAGTCAATAGGAGTTCGATCGAATTGTTTGCAGAAGCATCCAGATACATCCAAATTGCTCGTTCAGACTCACCCAATCCAAATTGTCCAGAAAGCATTCCAGGATCGATTCGTTAGGAATGCTTTCCGGACCCGATAGCAATCGGCTCCTAAGTTTGACGGAGGGGTTAAGAGCCAGCAATTTCTGATGGTTGATACAGTACCCCAAGCCCCTTCGAAACTGCCCCAGCTCATTCAGGAATGCTGGCAAAGATCATAGAGAGTCCTCAAACTCCACTATAACATCATCCACTCAGAGGCCGATAGTGTGCTCTCCCCCCAAATCTCACGCCGGTAATATGCGGGTCATCCCTAATCCTATGCGCCATTCGCTCCATGTAAAGAGAAAACAACAGGGACAACAGAAGACAACCCTGTTTGGTTCCCCTGCAGATGGGAATGGAGGTTAATGTCACCCTATTGACTAATGTCAATTCTCTAGGCTCTGAATAGTTCGGCACAAAATCTATCCCTAATGCCAAAATGGGTTAGTGTCACGTCTAAATATGGCAAATGAACCCACTGAGCTCTTTTTCAGCTTCAATGAAAATTATTTCAAATTTAAAGAAACTCTTTATGTTCAAGTCCACGGGACATCCATGGGAACCACATGTGTGCCCAGTATAGATGAACTATATATACATCACGTTGACCAGGAATGTACCTGACAGATTCCAACCCCTTTAAATCATAGATAGTCATCTGGAATACGATTTATAGATGACATTTTAATTGTTTGGGAAAGGGATAAGAACTCTATTGATTCCTTTTTGCCATGGCTCAACAATTGTGATGAGAATTTAAAATGTGCCCAAACTATCAGCAATGTTGAGTTGATCTTAGACATAAGGATCTTTCCTGAACAAGGGGGTCTTTGCAACAATATTTATCATAAACCAACAGCAAAAAATAATCTTCTCAAAGTTGATGCGACATTTGAACTTTCAGGAACTAAGAGCACATGGCTACCTGGAGCATGTCATCAAGAAATCTATTAAGAGCAAGACATCAAAATAGGGAAACTCTGTTGGAATCCACACATAGAGATGTCAGCAACAGCAGATTGATATGTGTTACGACCTATAATATTGCATCCAAACATGTAAAGATTTTTTTTTTGAAGAAAATATGTTTACTTAATACAGGAACATTGTCATTTAAATAACCTATGTTTTCACACAAAACAGGACGCATTATAACAGATACCCTGGTCCATACAAGAGACCCTTGCCCAACATTAAAAAAGTTACAACATTTAAACTATGCAGTCTTTCTAATGTATTGGGCTACTAGTTTTGTGGCCATTGTAGTGTCTGTGGTCTACCATCCAACAAAAAGAGCCTAGATCTGATTTTAGACAATCCATGGCAAATAAGAAAACATACTAACTGTAATTCAGGGAGAGTAAGTTACATAAGACTTGTCCTTGCCATATGCAATATATCTGCATGACATGTAGGAAGGTAAAGACTTGCATTTGTGAGCATTTGATTAATATGAGATGTAAACTAAACACTACTTAAACGTCCAACCACTACATCACACAAGGTCACTCTGTATCTGACTTGAGAAGGGTTATCATTGAACAATTGAATAACATGGCCCCAACACTGAGCGTATACTGTTAGAGGGAGCATCGTTGGATCTATAGTCTACCCACTCACAGGGTGAGTTTAAATGATAGTATCCAGTGAAACTCTATTCTTAAGAATTAAAATGATTAAAGACTTTACGTGGCATATTGCAGAGCTATCGGAAAAACACTTTTCTCATTCTAATGTGTACACCTGTGATGTAATGAGATTTTGTGTATTCACTTTTCTTATTATATTCATGACCATTCCAGATTTATACATAAGAAAACTGTCTGGAGTAATAAAAAAACTCACTGGGGTTATATATTTCTCTACTTAGCGTACATTCACATTTAGTTTACGGATTTCTAAATTGAAATGAGATTTTTGTCTAACGAGGTCGTGCGATGGTATGTTCCTCTCTTGAAAACATGCGTCAAGTTTTGTTTTATCTCTGTACTCTAAATATATATAGAGCGTTGGAAATACTCCTTCAAAAAAATGTAATAACCTTGCACATTCACCGGATGCAACAATCTTGCAGTCACGTGATGTGGAAATAACTGCCAACGTTGAGACACTAAAAAAAAGAAGACTGGAAGCACGGACAAGATCTGGAGCTTGGAGATACATTTTTAGGATTTTTCTGAGTGGCACACCTTGACAGAGTAAATTGGGGAATGAAGGGAGCATACTTTTATAGCTAATAAATTGACAGAAACCAACATATGACTTTTATTGACAGTGTGTGACTATTTGGTCCACCCGTTAAATGCAAAACCATACAAGTAGGTTGGAATGCATGCCTCTTTACTAAAGCATGATCTCGAATCGCCATGGCTAATTTATAATTCCTCCACTTCACCACACTGTGAATTTTCACTTCCAAGTGCATGTGCGTGATTACAGCTTACAAAGAAATCTGTATGAAGTGCTCCCACAAAGTTATATCACATGAAATGTCAGATTCACATTCTGGAGTGCTATAGACTCAGATAGGATGTTTTAAATTGTGTCTTTTTTAACCTGCAGATCCCTTGATATGTGGCAGTGCCTCATATGGGTTTGTGTGAATTGCATGTCCTCTTAGGACAGGAAACATCACTTACAACGCAACTTTTACCACGCAGTGCCTTTACGACGCAACTTCTACAACGCAAACCATTACAACGCATTGCGCTGGGGGGCGCTCTAGGATAGGAAATAGGTGTAATTTACTGTCCAACACCTTCCCTACTATCCACGGGGACTGGAGTTGGAATAGTAAATTAAACTATTCACTATCCAGCGCCCCAAAGCACTATGCTTTGTAATGGTATACGTTGTAAAACCTGCGTTGTAAAAGCATGCGATGTAAAAGCATGCGTTGTAATGTCATACATCCTCTTAGGACATTTGTACATGCTAGACACTGGCTTAGCATAAAAGTGTGCAGCAATTCATCAAAACCACAATTAACATTGTGTTATTATGGTTTAGGTTCAACACCCTGCTGAAAGTCGTTTGACCTTATTTGCCACTAGAATATGGCTGAAGCATGCAGACCTTACAGATGCCAGGTGTCATATTGATCCCTCTCAATGCATAATTTTTTGTTTTTAATCTTTCCACAAGATACCATAATAAATAGTTCAGGTATCCTTGTAGGTAATGTTATCTCTCACTACATCCTCCCCTTCTTAAAAGAGCACTCTTGTGGTTCAAGGTTGAACCTACCCAGATACAGTCAGGTGAAGACCCGAGGATAAAGCAAGCTACTAGAGTTTCCAGTGTCTGAGAGTCCTTTTAACTAAAAGGGAACCCCCATGTATAAGGAGCATGAGAGTCAACTTAAACCGGTTTTAATGAGTCCTCTCTTTTGTGATTTATATTAAGGGAGTCATAAGTCAACTGTAATAAGGAAATTAGAGATGGGCTTTTCAAAGTGTATGGCATGCTCCCATTTATTATATAATATACACAGTCTCAGAGCAGCTCTCACTTAGGAACCACTCAAAGCTCGTAGCTTTGATTTTCATAATTTATGTAGCAATGTAAGCTTGTGATCATTTGAGTTTAGCTTATACTGGGTGTGCTCCTCCTTGTTTTAAACAAAGCAAAGCTTTTCTGGACACCTATATATCAGAAGATGTTTCTATGTATTCCATGTTGGATTGGCTAGTGTTTTATTTTACCAATGCAAAGCTGTAAAACTTTTCTGAAATTGTAACAGTTTTTTTTGCGATTTTCAGCTGCCATAGTTATCACTAGCTAAAGCTGTGCTTAAAGATTTTGCTTAAAATTGGTTTGTCACTTTTCTAGCTCAAAGCTGGTGGCACTCTGCTATTCCTATGCCTTTAAATTTGAAAACAGACATTTGAGGTAGTCAGATTTAGAATGTTGCTGGTGTTGGAAATGCGCTCCATGAATAGGAACAGCTGTTCTCTAAACTTGGGAATAAGCCATAGTTGCTAGCACTGATGTTCACATATAGGGGCCGATCAGGATAGCGGTTTTTCCGCATCCTCGGGGCCGGCGGAAGCCACCGCCGGCCCCGAGGATGCGGAAAAACCGCAGCGGACTGACCAAGGACCCACCGCCACATTAGGATGGCTGGTGGGTCCTGGTTTCCGTCCGCAGCTTTTCCGCCGCGGTTGGCTTACAACCGCGGCGGAAAAGCTCTAATATGGTGACGGTGTCTCTCAGACACCGTCCACCATATTAGGATGGGCAGTGAATTATGCTTTTCCGCGGCGCGTTTCCCGCCGTGGAAAAGCATACGGAACTTCACTGCGGGGGCCCGTTGCGGGCCCCCTAGGTGAAGGGGGGGTGGGGGGTGCACATGGGGGGTACCTATGGTACCCCCCTGCATTTGCATGCAGAAAGCGGAAGGCACCGCACGGTGCCTGCCTCTTTCTGCATGCAAAAGCAATGCGTGCATTTTTAACATTGCCGCGGGTGCAGCTTGAAGCTGCACCCGCCGCAATGTTAAAAATAGAGGATGTGACCGCCAGGGTGGCGGTCACATCCTAATTGCACAGGAGGGAACTCCGCATGCCCATGCGGAGGTTCCCTCCTGCTCTGGGGTCGCGGACGGACGCAAGTCCGTCCGCGATCCTGATCGGCCCCTATATGTATAACTTAAATAGTTAAATAATGTAATTAATTTAACATTAGTTCCTATGGAGTGTTCCTTTATTTTCCTGCCTTTAGTGTTTTCTATGAGACTGCTTATCACAGTATCTGTGAGCAGTCAGGTGTGGTATTTGAATTACTCAAATTCTAAGCTAAAGGTCACAACCACCTATTTTCACACATCTTTTGTGTTGTATCTTTAGAAATGTAGTTTGTGATTATCAACAGTATCAGTGTGTATTTGTATTAGCATGTCCCTGCTTAAATTGCTTTGAACACCTCTCATTTAGTAGTAACTAGTCCCCATTTTTAAGTAACCGCCCTTGCGACTCACAATTTTCTACTAAAATGTACACCCACATGTGTAGAGATCTCTGTCACTGTGGCGTATATCACAACACAGAATAGATAGGAAAGGTAGAGGTGTATATCTGCCACTGGCAATAAGGCAACTAACACAGAAGAGGGCTCAGAATAGGTCTTCGAAAGTTATTCCCTTGCTCAACCCGTGGTAGCTTGGCTGCGAACAAGCAGACTTAACTTCATAGACAGGTATTTAAAGCATTCAAAAACACCAATTCAGTACATAATTAAGACATAATGGACTATAAAAGTCCAACACATATTTATAAAAATAGAAATTATTTTTCTCTTCAAAATGACACCAAAACGATAAAAATCTAATGTAGGGAACCGGAGATATGAATTTTTAAAGATTTAGCATTATCTAACACGTAGAAACTTAAAGCGCCTTATCTGGACATCTGATCCCGATAGACCGGGTGAAAGTTTTTGGCCGACTGCGAGGGAGCCCTGGGCGGCTAACCTTCATGGTAGATCTCCGTTAAAGTTTTTCCCCTCTGACTTAGAAACGTTTCTTGAGCTTTTCATCCCAGGATCTCTCGAAGCTCTCAGCCAGTCCAGATTCAATGAGGGTTCGCCGGATTGCCTTGTGATAAGCTCCCGGTCAAACTTATGGAAATCTGACCTCCAGAGCATTCCAGCTGAACAATCCAAGGATCACGGTTGAAGGCAGGTGCAGGTGGATTGACTTTTGCGGTTGCTACTGCTCACCTTTTCTTTTCTCGGACTTAAAAACGTTTACGGTGCTTTTTCTCGATGGGTCCCTCGATGCACTTCAACAGGCTGGATTCGGCCTCAGATTTCCACTACTCCTGGTCAAACTCTGGATGTAGGTCCTATGGAGCTTTTCAGCTGGACAAACCTGGAAGACAGGCAGTCTCGCGATTGAAGGCAGGCGGCTTGGCTGACTAGGCTGTTTGGGTCCCCTTATTGAGCTTTTTTCCAAAGTTGCTCCAAAGTTCTCCAAACTTCTGGAATTTCTTCTTGAAGTTCCCCGAAGGGTCCCACAGTGTCTCAACCTCTCTACAAAGGTCTGGAATCTCCAAGATGGCCCTTGAAAGTTGAAGACTTCAGTTCCCGGTGTCCACTTGGACAAAATCCTTACAAATCCACTGGTAGTTCTCCAGGTTGAGGTTTCTTGGTGGTGATGTTCCAAGTGAGCTCTCCTAACCTGTAGCTTGCAGGGAGTCCACTATTTAGACCTTTTATAGCAGGTAGTCAACAGGGCTGTATTTCTCGATTTTGCAGAAGCTGCAAACTTCAGAGTACAGGCCTTAGGAAATGCACATCAAACTTCTCAGCATGGCCCGTCTTGCTTTCTTAAGTTTCAAGCAGCAGATCTAAGAGGCTCTGCCCCTCTCAGATACTTATTCCAAGTTCTCAGGGTCAGGCAGGAGGTCACTCCTGTCCAATGGTTTTTAGGGTACCGTCCCAAAGTATGACCACTTCCTGCAGAGTGTGGCAATATTTTGTCCCAGAGTGCACCAATTCTTCCAAATTCATAATGGCTGACTTTCCAGCAAAGAGAGAAGAGCTAGCTAAACACACGCCTAGGATGGCTAATCTCCTTAGTCTCTCCCTCTTGCATCTGCTCGTTCCTTTCTTAAGCCTAGCATCTGGCTGGGTTCAAAAGAGTGGAGTTGTAAATCACAGTGGTGTCTTCTCCTTCCCTTGAAGTCCATTGTTTACGACTCCTCCCCTGCTCTAACATTTCAGTGTAATAGAACACTTCCCTCCCAGCACAGCAGGTTAACCCAAAGGGCTCTTTATCACCTCTTAAAATGAGCCTGGCTAATCCTCTTAACTCTGACCAATCAGGACAGACCACTGGAAGGCTGAATTTGGGCTTACAAACAAGAATTTCTTATAACTTCTTGTCTGTACATTTCAGGAGAACTTCTAAAATATTATATTGTTCAGTTTATTAATACCATTCTGGGACGTCTTTGAAGGTTTTGTTTAGCCTTCTCCTATCAAGAGTTAGTAGTTAATAATTTCTTGCCATGTTAACCTACGTGCCATGGGATTTGGAATGGGAAAATGACTTGGACCATTTTTTCTGCACCAGGGCTTATAAAACATATTTTATAAGTACTCTGCCTATATCAACAGGGCCGCCACCCCTGGAACACATAGGGAAGACATATTGCAGATCCTCCCTCCACAGTGCTCCTAGCACCAAAGTTGATTTTGGGCAGAACTTTATCACAATGTGGGGGTGAAATATGCAATTTCACTTAACCCAGGGCATATAAAACTAATTTTATAAGGGTCCTCCTTATACATACTTGACCCCCTATCACTAGGACACCTAGGGGAGGCCCTGGGGGAACTTAATATGCCCGAACAATGTAGGTTATCAATTATTAAGTGCCCCAAACACCAAAGCAGAGTATGGGCACAATTTACATTTCTAAAAGAGTCCTTCAACACAGGGCTACTTTTAAACTGACCTCATGATCAGGGTGCACACGTGCAAGTGCAGAAAGGGCTGCTGGCCTCTAAGCTGCCATGCCCTATTATATACTAGGGGCTTAGAGGTAGTTTCAATCATCCTGCCCAATTATTTAATAGGGCCTTATTGGGTAGGTCATGCCAATCACAGGGGTACCTCAACCCATAGTGTACCCTAGTGTAAGTAGGTGTTTTCACTTGACTCTGAGTGTGTGTCTTTCAGCATAGCACTGGTCCTTCGCCTGGTTAGGCAGAGCCCAGGGTCAGTCAGAGTCAATTACCACCAGTGCCAATCAGCAAAAAGTTGGGGGGTGCCCAGGGCACAGGATGATTTTCCAACAATGGGTATCAATACTGTAGCACTATTTTAAATACTACAAAATGCAGTTTCTAGAATTCTAGATTGAGTGAAAATAATGGCACCATACAGTTTCTGTAGAAAAACTGTTTACATGCAAAACTATCTTGTGGGAGGAAAAATGTTTGCAAGATTGAAGTTTCGCACAGGAAAATTTCTGATGTTTGGAAAGATCATTGTTTCCCACGATCATCACAAAAGCTCATGGGCAAAAAAAAGTGTTCAACACAATTAAGATCATTTAAATTCTATTGCAACCACCGCACAAAAAACTATTTGTAATAGAGCAACCTCATTTATATTGACTTTGCTTGCATATAATTACACTGTATGTAATCTGATCACAGACTTCCAAATGTACACACTTACACATTTCCTGAACATTGCGTGTAATACACTTCAGGCCACATTTACTGAAAAAAGTGCAAAAAACGTTGCTGCACTGGGTTGCCATGGAGGGAGAGAGCATCGCAGTCCCATATCTTCTAAGATATGAGGCAGCTGCTCTCTTCCCTACTGCTGGTCACAAATATTCTGACTAATTCCATGCACTTGCCTATGATCTATAGTTCCAATGAGTTTGTGTGCTGTTCAGCATAGGTTTAGTACATTTGGGGTACCCTTCCATCACAAAATACTATGCTTAGACTAACTTTAAAACTGTTTATCCATTGGATAAGTCCTGTACCTTGCAGCACATACAATGTGAAAAAAGGTAGGAGATGTAAAAAGCTTTCTCCATGTTCGCAGTGGTGGCTGCTATAATTGCTTAGTGGTGGGGCTGGGGAGGGAAATACAATCAAAGCTAAATGCACAATTATAAATAAATAAAATTACATTTACCTGTACTCTGACAGCTGCCGCTTGGCATCTCTCCTCCGATCCCAGGCTCCTAGATGCCAATCCCTGCACTTTCCTCATGCCGGGAATGCTATTGCTAGCATGAGAGAAGTGCTAGGATTGATCTGAGTGGCCTTGTTTGCCACTCAGAGAGAGCCTGGGGTGTTTTTCTAACCAAGCTGTGCAATACAGCTGGGTTGGAGAAACGTACATGTGCATGTACGTTTAGGTAACCTAAAATGGTTGACCAAACAGACATGCACAATTAAAAGTGCCCACAATTCCTCCACCTTCCATGCCTTCCGAATAGAATTGCCTGGCCCGACCCAGTTGAAGACTCGCATTGTCAGCTCCTAGACAGGCAAAAATAAAATGAAAATCAAATGCTTTTATCATAATTTTAATTTCCCTCGTTTAGCTGGGGGCGGCACTCTTCCACCATTACGGAGGAACCTGAAGTACTGGGTTTTAAGAACCCAGCGGTGCCAGGGTACACACCCGAAGACTTCGAGTTCTTCCTGTTTCAGACTACAGAAACACAGAGTCTTCTAGGTGAAGTCAAAGATCGTATTTATTGGCTGCAGCCAGTAACAGGTGTCCTAGAAGTACAACACGGTGTATGTTCTCAGGAGACTGCTCTATCTTACAAAGCCAGCCTTCTCTTTTTATACAAAATATTATGCTTCAGGCAAACATTCCTTATTTTACAGTTGACCATTCACATATTTCCACTACAAAGAAAAAGCAGAGTCATGATGACAAGCCCATATTTCAGTTTGTTCAGCCCACAATCAACTATCCGGCAAGGCCCAGTATTTCCATCAGATATCGACAGACCCCTAATAAAAAAGGGACCTCCTCATCGTAAAGCAAGTCATAAAGAAAGAAACAGAGACAGGTGTGTGTGAGATTAGACATAGTTTGTGTGCAATGAAAGGTTTATGACATGTTGTGCTTCAATACTAATCTCATTCGGCCACTGGGAAAGGAACTGGCCGAACAGGTTTGGCTTCAGGCAGTGGACTCAGCTCGCCCAGGTCACAGAGGAGTCAGCGAAGGTATATGTGTCCTTCTGACTCGATCTCGGCTTTAGTCATCTAGCCTAGGTGAGGGCAATCACAAAATGGCTGCCATTCACAAAATGGAACCCGAGGTTTCAAGACGGATTTCAGGGTGATTTCGTCACTCGAATATGACGGAAATGCTTGTGCATAGTATCTTAATCATTACCGGTCTGCTGATACCAAAATCATCATGATACGACGATGTTTATAACACAGGTCCAGAATCTTCAGTACTACAGACCCTCCTTTTGCCCTTACATAGGCAATAACCTATACTCACGCTATTCTGAGTCCAGGTCTGTATTCATAAAGTCATTGAGATGCTGCTGTAGCATCATCCTATTACTTAGCTCGTTTCTTGATACAGGTTTCCTTACACAAGATGTAGCACAGAGGCCACATATTGCAGGAGCACACTGTACACACAGACAGAACAGGAAAAGAATGGCTAAGATCATCCCAATGACTATCAGAATCTTCCATCCCCAGGCAGATATCAGTTCCCAGAACCACCCCATCAATGACCAATCCCCTTTATCCATGTAGATAGATTCAGAGATCTTATGCAATTTGGAAATGGCCTGGTAAACTGTCAGAGTGTTGTCTGGGATGAAAATGCAGCAACTTGATTGGATCACTTTACATACCCCACCTCGGTCTGCAAGTATGACATCTAATGCGACCCTATTCTGAAGAGTCATAAGGTGATCCGACTGGAGCTCAGCCGTTAAATTACTAAGGGCACCGGCAGTTTCAACTATAGTGGATTCAACCACCCTTGTCAATTGCCTTATGTTCCTGCTGGTAACCATAGGTCCCCAAAATGGCAGAAAACCCTTCACGAAATCTCCAAATTCTTGTCCTGCAGTGTCTTCTTCACTCATGACACCTCGAACTATCCTTTTCCCGTGGTAATCTGCCGTAGCCGTGTAGGTGGGAGGCAACAGGAACGAAACAAAACATGTGCCCGAGAAGTCAGGGGGCAACCATGTATAGGCTCTATCATGGCAGATGAAATAGGTACCCTTAGCTGCTAGAAACGGAGGGGAAGTCTGAGACGCAAAAACGTATGTCTCAGTGCAGATACTTTTCCCTAACTGAGCTCTGGGATTCTTGTCATTACCTTGCAGATATAGGTGACCCTGATGGGGTACGATCCAAATCGAGGAGGATCTCTTTGCTTGCTGGTTCTCACTCAAAGCAACTCCATATTTTGTTACATTCCATCTAACGTAAGCTTGCAACTCATCTCTAGGAATCGTTCTGTACGAGTCAATTGTTCTGCTCATATTTGCAATTCCTACTACCAATGCTTTATTGCTCGAGTTACTTCTCGTGGAACGTGGAGGATATGGTTTGATGGCATATATGAACATTGTCTGAAACGCCCACAAAGAACCATTGTAGCTAAATGGTAAGACCAAGTATGGGATACCTTTATCTGTTGTATGTGGCATAAGCCACACACCCAACAATTAGTTGTGTTCACTACTAATTGGTGTTGGTGCAAAAGCTGGATGAAAGAGTTATTGATAAACTCTAATCTTCTAGTGGACTCATGCTCAGGCAGAGGGTGAAAAGAATGCGAAGAAACAGTAGGAGGAGGTATTGGCTGTGTAGTGGATGCAAAGGTCACTTGAAAAGAGAATAAAACATATCCCATTAAAAACATCATTACACTAAGCAACATAAAAATGCATAATATCAAAAATCGTGTCTTTGTCATTAATATACACATTCTCTCTTTAAAGTTCATCTGTTTGGCAGGTCTCTCCATCTCGAAAAACTCCATCCTCTCTAAATAGCTGCCCGCGGCGGTAGGGTGTTCCATGCTAAGGAATGCTTCTGTCAGTCCAGGGCAACTCCCTTAGACCAACCAGAACTGTCGACCTAACGTCTTCAGCTGCACTCCAAAGACTTAAGCAACCGCTACCCTAGCAGCTGAACCCAGATGGCGGTTCGAAAAACAAAAATAAGCAAGTTTCTCAGATGAGAGAGCTGCACATTCAAAAAAAGAAAAAATAAGAATTTTTATTTGTCCATAGTTCTCGGCCTCAAATTATAACAGCTTTTCCCAGGTACTGTTTGGTTCTGAAATAGGAGTTCAGGCTCTGTAGTGTTCAATCGACTTGACGGTGGCACAGCTTCTTGCAAGATATTGTCGCTTTCTTGTTCAGAAAATGTTCCTTTTACACGTGCATCGCTAAAAGGCAGAAAATGAGGCACAATCTCAGTCTCAGAGTCAGTGATACTCTCCTGGATCCTACGGTCGTACGAGAGAGGCAGTGGGACCCTCTTACAGTGTATGCCATGGACCCAGTGCTTTTTCCCTTCTACTCGAACCGCTGATCTCGTTGAGAGAAGAACAAGGTGAGGTCCGGTCCAACGGGGCTGGTCATTCTTTGTCCGCTGGAAATTCCGGATCAGCACCCACGATCCAGGATCGATAGGATGTCCTGGAGCTTCAGAGACTGTAGGCTGAGTTTCATGAACCTGTTGGTGTAAAACACGCAATTTAGCCGTCAATTCGTACAAATAATCAAGCAGTACAGGATGTTCGAGTTCACTATATTTTTTCGGCCTTGGCACTCCCCATATATTGGCCAGACGGCCAAACACAATCTCGTAGGGACTAAGTCCCACTCGTGAGTGAATAGTCATTCTCGTTGATAGGAGTGCTAAAGGCAGAGCGTCAGGCCATTTAAGACGAGAACTCGCTTGAATCTTTGCCAATTTCAATTTCAGTGTGCCATTATAGCATTCTACTAATACAGCTGATTGGGGGTGATTTGCAGCGTGGAATGTCTGTTGGATGCCTAGCCCCTCACATACTTTCTTCATCACTCGACCCACAAACTCACTTCCATTGTCACTCCAGACCACTCTCGGCATTCTGAATCTAGGGAAGAATTCCTTGACAAGGGCTTTAGCTGTGAATATGGCAGTGTTGTCTTTTAAAGGATATGCTTCTACCCATCTCGAAAAGGCACAAACAACAACGAGTACGTATTTCAAATTGTTGCACCTTTCCACGTGAAGGAAATCTAGCTGCAAAACCTCGAACAGATACATTGGAGGCGCAAAATGACCAGCTGGAGTAGGAGTTCCCCTACCAGGATTGTATTTCAGACACACCATACAGTTCTTCACCAAGTTCTCTGCACATTTTGGAATTCCCGCATTCTGCCAGACCGGAGCCAACAACTTACAAATCCCTTTCACACTAATATGTGCCATTCCATGAGCCATTGTCACCACTGCAAGCACATACGCATTGGGTAACAACCATCTCTGATGCTCTGACAAATCAATCCAACAACCATTCGAATCCAATCTACCCTTACTTTCTCTCCATTCATTCAACTCTTTCTCTGTAGCTTCAGCTTGAATGGATTTCACGCTCTCAATCGTATCTTCACACATTCCAACATCACCAACCCATCTTGCAGGGCCTGCTACATACATTCGATTCATTACATCTTTTGCTGTTTCTTTTGCGATTTCATCAGCAAATGCATTACCACGACCAACATCATCAGTAACCTTTTTGTGTGCACTGCATTTCACAATCGCAACTTGTAACGGTAAAGTCAGTGACTCAAGAAGCTCATTCACCAACTGTCCATGTTGGATCTTCGTCCCATGCGAAGTTAAAAATCCACGTTCACGCCACAAACGTCCAAAGCTATGAGCCCCGCCAAAAGCGTATTGGCTGTCAGTATATATGGTCACTCTCATTCCTTTTCGACAACACGCACGCTCTCGTAAGTGCAATCAATTCTCCTGCTTGTGCTAAATTATGTGGGATACGTGCAGTTTCAACAATCGTATGCAAAGTCGTAACAGCATATGCCGCAGTTGTATCACCATTAGGCAACTTAAAGCACGAACCATCAACCCACAAAGTACCATCACATTTAGGAAGAGGAGTATCCCTAAGATCTATTCTCCCTTTCGTTTCTTCTTCAGTTCTCAGAAAACAGTCATGCTGTTCCTCGCTATCGTCATCTGTCTCGACTGAAATCGGCAACAACGTGGCTGGATTCAACGAGTTGCATCGTTTAATGTGCACATGACTCGCTAACAACCTCAACTCATAACTCGACATCCGAGCACTAGTTAAATGCTGTGTCTTCGTACGGTTCAACAAGGTATCCACTGCATGTGGAACCATGACAACTACCGTGTTATCCATAACCAAACCAGCAGACTGTCGAATTGAAACAGCCGCTGCCGCCGTAGCTCTCAAGCAACTCGGCAACGCTCTAGCTACCGGATCTAAAGTCGACGAAAAGTACGCACATGGACGTTGCTTATCGCCAAACTGCTGAGTCAAGACTGACAATGCACATCCCTCTCTCTTGTGGACATACAATGTGAAAGGCTTACTGTAGTCGAGAGTACCCAACACAGGAGCCGAACACAACGCGTTGCGTAATTCGGAAAAGCTCGTTTGACATTCGTCAATCCAGGGAATAGGATTTGGAGTATCCTTAACTGTAAGAGCTATCAAAGGCTTCGCTAACAAAGAAAAATTAGGGATCCACTGTCTACAGTGCGACGTAATACCCAAAAACGCACGTACTTCTCTCTGTGTGGTTGGCACACTCATTTTCGCAATAGCTTGAATTCTTTCTGGGGTCAGTTTCCTTCCCTCCTTCGATAAGAGGTGACCTAAGTAGGTTACCTCTTGTCGACAAAATTGCAACTTCGAGAGAGAAACTTTGTGATGACAATCAGACAAGTGATGTAGTGACGACAAAGTGGCTTCCCTGCAAATCTCCTCAGTGTCAGCAGCGACTAGTAAATCATCTACGTATTGAATAAGGGCTGCACCATCAGGTAAAATCAACAGATCAAGTTGTGTTTTCAAAGCTTGACTATAGATCGATGGACTCTCGCAATAGCCTTGAGGAGCGCGTTTAAAGCGAAAACTGCGACCTCCTAAAGAGAATCCAAAAATGTCCCTACTCTCCATGGCAATCGGGATGCTGAAGAAAGCATTCTTCAAGTCAATCACCGAAAACCAGGTGGCAGTAGCTGGAATCAGAGTCAAGCTGGAATCAGAGTCAACAAAGCTGTAATGTCAGGCACAACTGGAAATTGGGGAACAACAATCTTGTTCACTTCGCGAAGATCGATGACAAACTTATATACAGGAGGCTGTGAAGGATCAGTTCTCTTCAGAACAGGCAAAACAGGACTATTGCACACATTACCTCTCGTTTCCTCAATGACACCCTTTACGATCAGATCATAAATAATCGCTAAAAGTGCACGCTCACCATCACTAGAGATGCGATATTGTGGAATGCGCGGTAACTTAGCATTCGCCTTCAGTGTCACGACATATGGAGGAGTGTCCAATAGACCCACATCATTTGGACCAGTAGCCCACAATGAATCTGGAAGACAATCTTTCGACACGTACATCGGAGAGATCACTCTCTTACCTAAAGTAAGATGTACACCTGATGGAGAACAATACAATGTCGCATACAATCTCTTCAACAAATCCAATCCCAACAAATTCTCATTACAACCTGTAGTCAAAAGAAGGGGTGCTTCGATCTTATGCGGACCAACAGAAAGAGACAATGGAGCAGAAATCGGATTCGTAAGGGGGGCGCCAGAAAAACCTACAGAAACATTATTGAAGCCAGACAAAGGTGCGCCAGGGAGTTTAGAATGCATAATAGAACTCTTTGTGGCACCAGTATCCAACAGAAAAGGTTCTGACACACCTGATGTAATCACTTCAACGTAAGGTCCACTCTGATCTACTGGAACTGAAACAACTCCCTCTCTTTGTCCATGGCTGTCCTAACAATCATTACCATTTGCTTCATCACCTTCAACATAGTAATCATCCACATAGTACTGTGCTGTCCTACCAGACGAACTCTGCTGTTGATCAAAACTATTCATCGAGTTCTGCGGAGGCAAAGGACGTACATTCTGTCCGCGACCTCTACCTCTAGGCACTTGTTGAGCACCTCTACCTCTCACACCAGAAGCACCATTTGTGCGTTGTAACAGAGCCGGACAACTATTCTTGTAATGACCCTCTTCTTTACAATATGCACACTGATTAGGCCCATACGGAAAACGCTGTTGAGGAGACTCGTTCCTTTGCGAGTTTCTCGAATACTGCTGAGGCTGCTGATAATCGCGCTGACTAGTAATACGGGGTGGATAAGCTTGCTGTAGAAGAACTTTAGTCTTCAATTACTTAGTCTTCTTGTCCACTTTCTCTAACTCATCTTTGCGCCTATTTTCATAGTACTGGGCAGTAGCCAAAATTTGGGCTGACGTGGAAACAGCCCAAGCACTTTCAGAATCCTTCAAATAATTGCACAATTCAGGAAGCAAATTATGTAAAAACTTGTCAACAAACAATCTCTGACCACCCTCGGTAGCCATATCCTGACCACTATGATCTACGAAGGTCTCTTCGAACCTCGTGAAAAAGTCAGACACCGTTTTGTCTTTCTTCTGCTTACATGCAGACAACTTGTCCCAATTGTCAAGCAAATCGGGCATTAAAGTCTTCATATATGTAATATTTTCTCAGGAAGTTCAGTAATCAAATCCTCAGGCTTAGCACCGCCTACTTGTCTATTATCGGCATCCCTAAGATTAACCCATGTATCACCTAATTCAACCACATGATCCGTATGACGAATCTTACTCCAAATAGGTTGTGAAACAACATTGCCAAACAACATGTTGATGTCCGCCAAATTCATAATACACGAACTCACAGTTTGAGTCAAATCCTTATATTTCCCTGCTGGATTTTTGTGCGGATCGGGCAAACACTGCTAAATAGCTAAAACTTCAGCACGTTTCCACGGAACATGTACCCAAACATGCTGAAAATGAGCCGGTACAGCTGGCGGATTATTACCTGGACTAGCAACCACTTCTTCCTTCCACACCGGAGGAACTTCTCTCATCGGATATTGTCGTGCCTTTCTCCCAACTGAAGAATCAGACTCAAACAACTGTCGAGAAGGAGACTCACTCCTAAATGACAACAACGTCGCAACCGCTTTCTCAACATCAGATGGACTCACAATGGTTCCCTTTGCAAATTCGGAACGTATGCTATACAACTTGTCAGGAGCTTGTACTATTCCTCATCCCATTTCTCAACAAGAAAAGCACACATCGTATGGAAAACGTACTGTTGCTTCGGGGCTTCCCATTGAAGGAAAACATGCATAACACCTTCAAGATCATATCGCGTATCATACATAATCCATTTACGCGCCATATGGTCCAAAATCGTACACTCATCCATATTCGGCAACTGACTACGTGACTGTCTACGTTCAATAACGGGGGACATACCCAACTGTCCCAACAAATGAGAAAAGAAACCAGTAACTGCAGTAGTCATTCATTGTCTAGCAGAAGGAGAAGGTGAAAGAATAAGAGAAGACAGAACAGTAGCAGAAGAATTTAAAGTCGGAATGGAGGAAACATTAAGAACAGGCGTAGAAGTAGCAGACGAAGAAGGAGACAAAGGTGGCGGCCCCTGAGGAGGCTGCGCCAAAGGAAGAGTAGCCAACGGAAAAGGAGCTGGCTGTGGTGGAATCACTGGTGGCACAACAACTGGGGGTTGTGCAATCACAGCTGGTGGCGGTGGTGCCGTAGCACTCTGTGCATAAGGGGGTGGTGAACTCAAGAGATGTGACATTAAAGGATCTTTCTCAAGATCTTCCCTTCCTTCTTGTTCTTTACGCGGCAAAACTGGGTAGCATCTGTCTACCGCTAACTTCTTCACCCTAAGCATCTGTTCGCTTTCCTGCTCTTCCTCATTATCCCTAAACGCAACAGCAGCTTGTACCATTGACATACCTCGTTCTCGTTTATTTTTCTTTGCTAATTTCATTTCTCCCTGTTTGGCTTCTTTGCGCCATATGCGAAAAGAGTCAAACATTGCCGGCCGGGCTTTCTTCTTAAAAAGTTTGACCTCTAAATTATCCAAAATCTCTGTGTCAAAACTACCATATTGAGGCCATTTCAAAACACCATCTTTCTTGGTGTATCGGATCCATACTTCATTAAATGTGATGGGGCCTACCCCATATTTCACATATAGTTCATAGGTTGGAGTTCCAATCGGAGGAACCGGACACGAGTCCTCCAATCGGGAATCCTTATTACAACCAAAACAAAACATATTTCCAAGTCTGCTAAGACCAGGGATCTACGCTCTCTAGTCTAGCTTCAAACTTCAAAGGATTATCGAATACGATAGTCTTGTGAATACACGAGTCCTTCGGCTTTGGGATTTGCAAATTCCAAATCTAAGCAATCTTAGAAGGATACCAAAACTAAGAACCAAACTAAGGACTGGGAGACGCTCCACTCATACTTAACTGAAGGTATCGATGACGTCACCAGAAGACTTGTCTACCGTTTCGCTCTACCAATCATCACGGGTCCAAAACAGGGCGATAGTCAGGGCAGCAGTCCTTCGTAGCCGTCGGGAAGCGGGGAACCTCGCAGCAAAGACTTTCGGACCACGTCGACATACAAGGGTCGATGAAGTGGCGGCCTTCCTCCAGAATTTTCACACAAAGCTCCTCACTAACCTCTGGCTTGGACCGGTACCACTGAAATCGCCCCATGTTGGGCGCCAACTGAAGTACTGGGTTTTAAGAACCCAGCGGTGCCAGGGTACACACCTGAAGACTTCGAGTTCTTCCTGTTTCAGACTACAGAAACACAGAGTCTTGTAGGTGAAGTCAAAGATCGTATTTATTGGCTGCAGCCAGTAACAGGTATCCTAGAAGTACGACACAGTGTATGTTCTCAGGAGACTGCTCAATCTTACAAAGCCAGCCTTCTCTTTTTATACAAAATATTATGCTTCAGGCAAACATTACTTATTTTACAGTTGACCATTCACATATTTCCACTACAAAGAAAAAGCAGAGTCATGATGACAAGCCCATATTTCAGTTTGTTCAGCCCACAATCAACTATCCGGCAAGGCCCAGTATTTCCATCAGATATCGACAGACCCCTAATTAAAACGGACACCTCCTCATCGTAAAGCAAGTCATAAAGAAAGAAACAGAGACAGGTGTGTGTGAGATTAGACATAGTTTGTGTGCGATGAAAGGTTTATGACATGTTTTGCTTCAATACTAATCTCATTCGGCCACTGGGAAAGGAACTGGCCGAACAGGTTTGGCTTCAGGCAGTGGACTCAGCTCACCCAGGTCACAGAGGTGTCAGCGAAGGTATATGTGTCCTTCTGACTCGATCTCGGCTTTAGTCATCTAGCCTAGGTGAGGGCAATCACAAATTGGCTGCCATTCACAAAATTGAACCCGAGGGTTCAAGACGGAAACTTCGATTTCAGGGTGATTTCGTCACTCGAATATGACGGAAATGATTGTGCATAGTATCTCAATCATTACCGGTCTGCTGATACCCAAATCTTCATTATACGACGATGTTTATAACACGGGTCCAGAATCTTCAGTACTACAAACCACCATGGCATTTTAGTAAATACTACAAAGAGGCATTAATATAGTCCAGTCTAGCAATTTTAGTAGGCATGGCTTTGAATGGGGAACGTACACAGACCATCCATGGAATGCCTCCTATATGCAAACTAGCACAAAGTAATAAACAGTGCTATATGTGTTTACTTTTATGGCTACTTTCCAGTGCAAAGAAATACGTGCCATAAAAACAAATACTTTCTCAAGATTTTGCACCTGCTTGTGCTACTTTTTGTGACTTTGCACCAGTGCAGAGTGTTGATAAATCTGCCCCATCATTTTTAAACAATTCACAAATTCGATTATATTCCTCATCCTCATGTGAGGAGGATCTTTTTAATTGTAGGATAATAACCGATGGATTGTATATGTTGCAATGTTTTTTTAATTTTACTGGAACAGATTGTATGTTGGGACTCACAGGCCTGGCATAAAGATAAAGGGCCATATTTTGAGTTAGGTGGTCCATTGGACTGCCAAACCCATGGTGGAGGTCTGACCACAGCCACACTGCGATACCACCCACAGTATTACAACTGCAGCAGTTGGACAACCATGAGACCGCCAGCACCGCAGGGATCAAGGATCCTGCTGGGCTAGGGTCCTTTCACTGGCAGAAATATACTGGCTGTGTCGTAGCTGGCACTGTCAAGCATATTCCTAGTTTCCATTACACCACCCTTTTTATGGTGGTGAACCTGCCATAAAAGGGTGGCAGAATGGCAATACAGGGGCACCAGCCGGATTAGAGCCTAGGGGTGCATGTTGGGGGGACATGTAGTTTCCCCCTGAATTTGTACCCCCCTTCCTGTGCTTGCCAAACCAGAATTCAACTCCTAATCTGGCAGGGGGTCATACCATGGCTTTGGCAGTCCTTCAGCAAATGGTGCATTGCACCGTCCACTGTAGGAATGCCAGAGTCTTAATACGGCCCATAGACAGAAAAAAAATTCAGAGTTGTGAAATCAAAGTTGATAAACCCAAAAAATATGTTAAAATGGAATTGCAGCGTAGAGACCCAACGCTGGAATCTGCCCCTTTATCGAGCTTATGCACTCACACAGCCCTTGGCCTCACGGGCCGCATTCACACCCTATAATTTATTTATTTCCATGTAGGCCCGCTACAGCCAAGTTGTGTACGTCTGTGTGCATATGCCCATGGTTGCAGGTTCACAGCGAGGACATAGAGAGTTAACAAAAATTGGTAACGGTAATTGTTTCATTTAGTATTCAGAGTATGCACTGTAACTCGTCAAAGTATTTCTTTGTTACGCCGCCACTTCTATTATTTATGTTTGAAGCAAGCACAATAGTATATTTCATTCCCTTCCCAATGTGTGGCAGGGCGTACTTCTAGGAACCCTTTCAACACTACATGAATTGCTCTGTTTAGCCTATCTTGAGACAGCATGGATTTTCTTCGGAAAAAGTTTCTGATTTGTTTTGTAGACCTGCTTGCCGCTGCATCGCGTTTAATTTATCTCCAAACCTAGTTTCTTTAGTGCACCCATCATCATAATGGCAGCGCGGGAGAGTGAGGGAGAGGCTGGCTTGAAAGGATAAATGTATTTTTGTTCCACAAAGAAACGCCATTCCTATAAAGTCACCGCAGGCGCTGAACTAAACATTGTTTTGAAAAACAAGAGCCCTTTCTTCTGCATCCAGGTTGCTGTGTTTCTCCCAGTTCTCACCATGGCAGATGGGAACCCATCACACATCAGTATCAACTTCCAACCCAAGGCTGTGGCTAAATAAAAGGAAAATATATATCAAACGGGGAAACAGTAATTCTCGGCAGAGTAGCTTTTTATTTTGAAATGCGCTACTCTTCAAATATCAATACAGAGCTCTTCAGAGGTATCAAAAGTGAAAAAAAACAAGTATGAAATGTATAATTGTTTGCACAGTCATTCCTTTGAAATATCCTTTCTGCGTCGATAGATAAAACGAGTAGAAAAAGGTTAAGAAAGTGAATATCTATATTACTAACTTGTAATCTTCATTACTCAGAGTCAATGTTCTTCCTTCATTCCCTGACATCTATGAGGTGGTCAGCCTCCATGAGGCTGTTTATGCTGGGAGTTATAATTGGGAAACAAAGCTTCCTTTTCTTAAAAACATAATTCTTCTCTTTTTACTAGCTATAGATACTTCTCCCACTTACCTTTATCCCTACTTCCTCCATTCCAAAAATGACTATGCACCAAAGTAAACTAGATACACCATTTCCCACTCACAGAGGCTAAGCTGTGTGACATACTGGTACTGTGAGGAGGCAATGTTGATTAGTAGTGATAAAGATAACTGGTAAGTAATCCAGAAGTTACCTGCTCTTCTGTCTTCCTCCCACCAGTCCTGACATTGTTAAGGATATAAACAAGGCATTCATAAGATAAGCACCTCCATAAAAGCAGATTCCGAGATGAGATGCCAAACAAAAAGTATTTATTTAGGAAAAAAACATTAACTGAAATATATTAACTTATAAATGGTTGCTAATAATTCAGAAGCAGATACACTCTTAGTAGAACCAAACAGATTTATTTGGTAGCAGGAAACAAAGGTTTGAGCCCGATTGGCAGCAGTATTAATATCATGTAATGGAATGTCAAATTTTTCAGCCCTCAGGAATTTCAAGGCAGTTAGACGTAAGTATCTATACTTTTAATCCACATGGCTCTTTAGGGTCTTCCTGGAAAATTTGTACATCCATACATGGTGGTCTAGTGGCAATGAGGGACGTGGGAACAAAGGGGAAAATTGGGCATATTAAGAGAGTAGTGGCGTGGACACCCGCAGTGGTCACACAACTGGTGCACCAAAGGCATGCCAAAGGCAAGCCCGTCTGTACCCGTTCACCTCCTTTCCACATCCAGTGCCAGCTACTCTGCTTGCTTGCGGTCAAAACTCTACACTTCAATGATCTCTTGCACTTTCCGGGAGAAGAAAGGAGGTATACAATTGCATTGCATAATTGATGTGGATGTTTCCAGAGTCCTAGGTCCCGTTTTGTGTTTATAGCGTAAATCAGTCCTCAATACAGAACCAAGCCCTCCTGCACTTATTGCCACTATCACAGGTGCTTTCAGTCTATCTGATACTCTACTGAAAAATACTTTTCATGGAGGACTAATAAATATGCGTTCATTGCCTACACATGCTCAGGAAATCTTCGATCTTCTTCTGAAAGACCGTCTAGATTTTTTTGTTATCACTGATACATGGTTAAAAAGCTGGTCCAACCCTGACATTGCAGCTGCTACCCCTTTAGGCTAATCTATCCATCGTGATAGAGGAGAGGGCAGATGCGAAAGACTGGCAATCAGCTTCCGAGGCTCACTTCAGTGCACTACTTTTGAAGTAAATATTCTAAAAGGCGCAGAGACTCATCAGTTCTGCCTAAAATTAAACCAAACAAGTTCTTTTGCCAGAGTCTTAATCTAGCGCCCTCCTGGACCCTATACTAATTTTGTAAGTGCGCTTGGTGTTGGTCTCTCCCCACATGTGATACAACGACCCGGCCACCGCCAGAACCAGCCTACAAGGGATGAAAGACGTCGCCGACTAGATGAAGAACAGCCGCCTGAAACTGAACTCAGACAAGACGGAAGTCCTCATCCGGGGATCATCACCCTCCGCCTGGGAAGACTCCTGGTGGCCCCCTGCCCTGGGCACCACCCCCAAGCCAACGGACCACGCACGTAACCTGGGCTTCATCCTGGACTCCTCCCTCTCGATGACCAGACAAGTCAACGCCGTCTCATCACCGTGCTTCAACACCCTGCGCATGCTCCGAAAGATCTTCAGATGGATCCCCACCGAAACCAAGAAGACGGTCATCCAGGCACTCGTCACCAGCCGACTGGACTACGGAAACACCCTCTACGCCGGAACCACAGCCAAACTTCAGAAAAGACTCCAACGCATCCAGAGCGCCTCCGCACGACTCGTCCTGGACGTCCCCCGACACAGCCACATCTCCGGCCACCTGAGAGACCTGCACTGGCTCCCCGCCAGCAAGAGGATCACGTTCAGACTCCTGACCCATGCACACAAGGCTCTCCACGACTTGGGCCCCAAGTACCTCAACAACTGCCTGAAGCTAGGCCAAATTGTGTGCACAAGTAGAGTAAAATTTTACATGTTAACCTTCGCAGACGCTTATCAATGTTTTCCTCTATCTGTTTTAAGTGAGCTAACTAATGATTAAGCCTAGATTAGCGGTTGGATTACGGAAGGCATAAATGACTTGGCCTCATTTGTTGGAACCAGTTGCAAACACTCTAGGCCATCTGTGTCATGGGTCTCCTCACCCCAATCAAGGAGAGGTTATTATGTAAACCACTTGAAAGAAAGTGGAGAGCTCAACATAGATCTCAAGAGAAGGCAAGGTACAAATTTGCTTCCAAGAAATATCATAAATTGATAAGAAACATACATTTTTTTACTTCTCTAATGGAGGGAGCTAATAACAAATATAAAAAGATTATTTCTTGCTCCTGTGTGAAAAATCCTCACAGCTCCATGGATGCACCATATTTACAATACGAGGCTTCACAGCGCACGGTCCCAAGGATGTGTTAGACATTCTGATGTGTCTGTGGGACTGATACAGCAAGGCATCCAGCCCAAAAGTGGTGCTGTGCTAATTGGTCATAAAACTGTTGCAACTACAGAAATATGGTGACGCATCACTTTTGACTGATGCAAGTATCCTACAATTAGGGTGCCAATGTGATAGCGTATCAGAAGGTGAAAAAACTCACCTTGCACTTTATTACATTGGTTGTAGATGTCACGCATACAAGTGGGCAAAATGTACTCATGGGTGCCACTATGCCTATGTATGAGTCACATAAGTCATTAATGTTGTGTAATGTGTGATTTACTGTGTTACATACCTTATGTGCGCACTTGCCTGTTAAAGAGATGTGACTTGATTGCAGATTACACTGTTTCAAGTGTCTTCAGCTGGTCAAATTCCTTAGTAACAGCCAATGCATCATTCCTAAAGCCTTGGTTTTAGAGGCATAGGAATTTTAACGCGTCTCAAGTGCAGCTGCCCACTTCCTGACGATGTCTGACTTTTAGAAAAAGTCATACATTCCACTGTGTGGGTTTTACTGTGGATTTTAAGAAGATATGCCTACCTTGCATATATTAATTCTAACATGAAACAGCCAATCCTGATGAAGGAAAAAATCAACACATCCTGACGAAAAGTGACGTATCTGCCGAGATGTGTCCCTTTGTAAATATGGAGCACAGAAAGCGCCACCGCTGAATCAAAAAAAATGACACAGCTGTGGTGCAAGTTACTTGTAAATATGCACCATAATTTCTGACATCCACCCATATATTATGACGCAAACCCATATCTTTATTTATCAGCGTTACTTCCTCCACCCACGTGTGATGCATTCCACAGCACACATAGAAAGAGGGATATGCCTCTAAGGATTGTTTTTGTGCAGGAAGGAATACCTTCCTGCACAAAACAATACTGCCATATTGCACACACTATGCACTATGATCTAAGGGTGCCTGTGTTGGCACTAGGCAGCACACAGTGCACCAGCACAAGGAGAGAGCAGTAATTATCAATATCTTTGTTACTACAGAATAAGTCTGCTATCTCCCTTTTATGCAAAGCTGCGGAGCAAGTTCCCTTGATGCACCACATTGAGTGAAATAATAGGAAATGTGCCTCTATTTATCTCTGTGACCAGAATGCTCAGGGATGTGAGAGTATATTATGCTCTGTAACTCAAAGAAGGGGGACATTCTCAATGTCACCTGTCTTTGTGAAGAATTACAACAAGCCCGTCAACAGTTCCTTAAGGTTCACTTTAAGCAACAATTTATCAGTACCAGAAGGCAAGCGGTGCTGGCCTGCCTGAATCCTGCAAATACTAAACTGAAGCAGATATGTCAAATTTCTTGTGATGGTCGAGCAAAGAATTTTAAAACTACCAAAATCGGTGACAAGCAATATAAACACAGGCTAACAAGCAGGCTGACAGAAGAAAGAAAGATGACCCCACTGTGCCGTCTTCGTAAAAAAGGCCTACAGTTAGCCATACTGAACTTTTTATTGCATGTTCAATTTTAACGGTTTTATAGTATGATATTTTATGATCTTTTGTAACATGTTTTGCACTGGTTTTAATTAACTATGCATAATGAACTTTACCTTTACCTTCATAGATCGGACTTCAGTGTAGTAAATCGTAGATGAAAACTTTACTCTCTACGTCTCTTTTTTCTCACATTAGCTATTTTTTCATTTCAATAATTAGTTGCTTTGAGACTTGTCTGAATGAGCTACAAAAATGATTCCTTGCTGAATTCCGAATTGTATTTAGTGTTCAAAATGTAAATCTCTCCAACTGTGTGTTTTGCATCTGTTCCCCTCGCATATTGCAAGAAAGTAAATAGCAAAAATACCAGAGAAAACATTTTCTCTTCTCCCTATTTCTGAAAGGTGCGAAGAGGCTCAGGCAATTTTAATGAAAACACACACTTTCTTGCACAGACTTTTCCCATTTTTCAAACAGATATTTTGCCACATTTTTGCTAAATTCCCAGGCCTCTGCTTTGTAAATCACAAACTCTGGACACTTTTACATCCCCAAACACGTGGGGTAAACATGATGAATATTCGGTCTGGGTGACTATTGCAAAAAACGTTTAAAAACTCGGGCTGTAACTGTCCCAAAGAGCAAACAAAGGGCTTTGCATTTTGGTAGGGAAACACCGAGCAGAAAAAGGGTTAAATGCAACTTGCTTGTTCGTTTATTTGGAACCTTTGCTTTTCATAGTCATTGGCTTTCAAAATACCCAGTTGCTGTTTAGATTTAAAATAACCACCTCCTAGTCACTCGTTATGAAAACATCCAATTTGCATTTAATTTGCACTTTCACTTGAAACATTCCCTGCCTGCATATTACATTTGGAAACAAACAGTTCCTGTTCTTTCTCGCTGAAAACATCCTAAGTCTTTTTATTCTCTACCTGCTCATTCACAATGAAAGCATCACCTGTTAGATCTTTCAATTCCACATACCTGATTATTCACTTAATAGTGCACACCAGATTATTCACTCACTAAACTCCTAAAATGATGTCTGTTCATTGACCGATCATTCTTTCTGAAATATATCCTGCCTGAGCATTTACTTTCTGCTAGTTTACTTTGAAAACGTGACCGATTGGTCCCTTCCATCTCAAAACATCCCCTCCTGCTCATTTGGATTGAAAACAATAGCCTCTTGGGGGCATATTACCAAGGGCATTATCGCCGCATTAGCGGGACTTTTTCCCGCTAATGCGGCGATAATTTTATCGCCCTATTACCAAGCTGTCGCTAACACCAGTTAGCGACAGCTTGTAGGCGATAGCGGGCATTTAGGGGCCCACTTTGCATGTCAGCGATAATTATCGCTAATGACTTGCAAAGTGGGCGTGCCAAGATGTTAGCGAATGAAAACAGTTGCTAACATCTCTAACTCCTATTAACAACTTTTGGAAATATTCGCGCTAAGCGCCAATATCTCTAAAAGCTAACGCCTGCTAAAAGCAGTTCTTAGCCATGTTATCTAATGGAAGGTGGATAACATGGCTAAGAGCATTGTCACGATAATGCATGAATATCGCTGATTTCTCAGCGATATTCATGCATTTCGCAGGATTTTTACCGCTTTTGAAATAAACCTTGATAATATCAAGGTATCTCAGCGGTAAAAATCCTCGGTGCTCGGCGATATTTTTTTCTGCTAACCAAGCAATAGCGATAATTATCGCTATTGCTTCGTAATATGCCCCTTGGTCTTTTAGTCTCATAACATCATCTATATATATAAAAACGAATGTATGTCTGTCTGTCTGTTTGTCCTTTATGCATTACTACACCATTCTTCCGATCGTCATGAAACTTTGGGAAGTTGTTGAGTACACTCCCGCGAAGGTTTCTGGCAATTTTTTTTTTTTTAAAGTTGTTGAGTACACTCCCGCGAAGGTTTCTGGCAAAAACAAAATGAAAAAAATTAAATAAAATAAAAATTTTTTTAAAAGTTGTTGAGTACACTCCCGCGAAGGTTTCTGGCAAATAAATAAACAAATAAATTGTTAAATATCGGGGCCCTCATAATCTTTCCAATACTGAACGTTTACAGTTTCAGGTGCGACTTGCTTTTGCAATGACCATCAACAAAGCACAAGGACAATCGCTGCAAGTGTGTGGACTAGATTTGGAGAATCCGTGCTTCTCACACGGAAAACCTTCTGATTTATTCGTGTACGCACCAGACGGAAAAACAAAAAATACCGTGTATCCACAAGCACTTGAATAAACAAACAGAATTTAAAAAACACTTTAAAATGTTTTCCATATTAAAATGAATAAGTTTCAATAAAAATGACACAATGTAAATTGAATGTTTTCATAACAAGTTTCCTAAAATGTCCTTTCTTCTGAGAGCGCAGCAACGCCCGACGGGTAAGCTAGTAGTTCATAAACGTCACCTGCTTAATACGTCCCTTTCTTTCGTATGAAATAAAACATATTCCACTCACAACCTGAAAAATAACTTCCATTTTCTGCCCTACTAAATTCTTTCACAAAACAACCCTTTAGAAATTCCTGCTCGACCTAAATGTACAAGAAGGGGCAATAGTGTCTGCTTTCCATCAAAGATTGACACCTGAAGTTCATTCTAGGTAGGAAAAATTGAAGAGTATATGAAACAATGAAGAAGAAATGCGAAGGCACGTAATAAAGTAAAGAGGATCACGTGTGAACTTCAGCAAATGCATTTGGACAGGTGCCCTCCGCCAAGAATTGACAGGTAAAACATGGATATCTTGGGCTTGTTTTTATGCCACTTTCAGCTTCCATTAGTCAATAGGGATTATTTGTCCTGGGTGGAAAATCGTGTCTTGAAATGGTCTACAACATGCCCTTCTTTTGGAGTGCCATCAAGCAAGAGCATCACCACCTTCTAATGGATTGGCAAGAATCTCAACTGTCACTCCCCTCTGCTCCATTTATCATTGGAGAGCAATCAACAGTGCAACCAAAGGGGCCTGCAGAAATCTTCCCTTCTCTCACCCTAAACCAACACAATTGACTGAGGTAGGTACTCAAGCAAAGTGGTGCAACCAACGCTGAGATTGTGCTTAGCCCTGGGGAAACAGAAATATTTTTTTTTATGGGTTTATTTTTGAAAAGTATACTATTTCTTTGTCTACTGATAGTCGCAGTGAATTAAAATATTAAGTTTCACTCCAGAAATGCTCCATTGTAAAACATGTCATATGTCACTTGTGTTGCAAGCTAACTTGAACTCAATTAAGAACGTTCTCAGTAGAAATAAAAGTAAAAATGTTGCCATACGGAGTGGTGCTCACACAAAGCTATGTGCAGGTACAAATGACAAAGAAAAACGTGGTCCGAGAGAAAGACCCTGGGCCTCATTTATGAAAAGTGATGCATTGCTGCGTGAAACCAGTGATGCGTTATTTTTCATTGCGCCCTCCGTGCGACACCAATGATGCGTGATATTTACAGTATGACGCATCATTGCGCAAGGAGTTACAGATATGTCAGTATTTCTGAGGCAGGCGTAGAAAATTGACGCATTTGCGTCCTAGAAGTGGTGCAGTGAAATCTTATAGGTTTCACTGCGTCACTTTTATGATCCTTTCTTGCGTCAGATCGCCCCCCTGCATACATTATACCTGGCGCAGGTATAATGTAGCGCAGGGGTTTACAAAGTGATGCATCTACCTAGATGCGTCACTTTGTAAATATGGTGCAGCAAGGCACCTTTTTTACTCTGCTGGTGCGTCACAAAAAGTGACGCACCGGCGGCGTAAAAGTGACGCACGACCTCATAAATGAGGCCCACCAGTTTTAGCCCTGGCATTAACCAAGACCTTCAAATTTGAGTAAAATGATATATATGATACACTTAAGTATAGGAGCTTTCAGCCAGCCCTCTTAGGCCATTGCTCAGTTTTTCCGCCATTCACATTTTTCTTCAAACCACTACTAAATACTGCATGAAAAGGTGGGTGAGCTCACTTCAGCCATTGGCTAGCTACACTGTGAAAGACGTCAGTTTGCTTTTTCACAAGGAGCACATCAATATAGTTACCTTCTGTTAAAGGGACTACAGTGGCAATGCCTGCTCTTTGAGACTAACAAAATTGTTTGCTTCATTTCCAATGTTTACTTTTTAATATTGGTGAAGACATGGCAGCTTCAGGAACAATGGGCCATATTACCAAGTTGAAGTATCGCCGCTTTTTCGGCGAATTGTGCCAAGAAAGCGGCGATACTTCTAGCGCCCTATTAACAATGGCATGCAAACGCCTGCCTCAAGCCCACTTTGCATGTCAGCGAGAAATATCGCTAATGACATGCAAAGTGGGCGTTCCCACATCCAACCACATGTAAAATGTGGTTGGAGGTGGTAACACCCTATTACCAAGGCAGGCGTTGGGAGAAGGTGACCTGCGCTAAACTCGTTTATCGCAGGTCTCCCAACGCCTGCTCTGATCAGGTGTTAGGCATTGATAATATGGGGGTGTGGATCATAAAGCTGAATCCACCCCACCATATTATCAAGGCACACATTAGCGCGTGACAACAATGCTTGTTTTCACGCGCTAATGTTCCCTATCGCCGGATTTAATATCGCCTACGTGTTGCACGTTGATAATGACGCGCTAACACGGCGATAAAATCCGGCGATAGCTGGCGATAGGGAAATGTTGCGAAGTGCGTTTTGTAACGCACATCTTGGTAATATGGCCCCATGTTTTAAAAAACCCATCTAAAGAAAAAAAAAAAAAAAAGCCAAAAGTCTGGCAGCCAACACCAGACGTTTGACTTTGCCAATGTTGTTTTTTAAAATAAAGGTGCGACGTCCTGTGTGTAAGGAGTATAAGCCATACTGAAGAGAATATTGGCAGCCGATCAAGAAATGGCAGCACCCATTGATCTCAGCACAGTGGCTCACTGATTAAACTTGTACATTGCAGTGAACAAATTTGCAAATTGCATTTTCTATTCGCTTCATATCAACAAGGAAAAGCACAATGGGTGCGACTGCCATTGATAACTGTACACCAGCGGCAGGGCCCAGCAAATATTCCACTCGAAGTCCTGAATAGTACATCAAAATGTAAAGCGCAATGTCTGTCCTTTTCATACCTTGCAAGACGCAGCTGGAAATGACAGAATTCAAAACTCGTATAGGAGAAAGTAGCCTATTTTAAAGACTGTCGTTGAAAGGCATGTGGACATTGAGTTTAAATACTTATTTCAGTCTAGTTTCCAAATAAAGGGTCAAAAGTTATTCCTGCAGCTTATATTAAAACGTATATAGCATTCCAAGACCCTGGGATCCTACAATTATACAGCTAACAAGGCCTACCATACTAGGAATGCGTTATGTCTGTTAATAAACTTAGAGTCACATTTGGTAAACGTCTTTTTCAAAAATACAAATAGCAGTTGATAACTGTCATAGTCTCTGGAATTAATACTTCATACTGAGGAAATGCGTCAATGACTTGGCGGCAAGATGGCCGCCTCTGTTGGAACATCAGAAGCACATTTCGTTTTGTTCTATAGTTTGAAAGCGTCATCTTGGAAAACCTGCTTTTGATAACACGTGAGCAGGTGAAGAAAACCACTTTTCATCTCGAAGAGCAGCATAAAATTATGGATCCCCAAGGATGCGGGATACTTTGATTATTTTCTTCACTGACTTTTCTCTTTCTGGAAAGCTTTCATGAGAGGTTTGATATTGTTCCACCAAAGCAACTAAAAATAACAACATTTGCAAGAATTGCACCGTTTCATTACGAATATTATTTGCTTTCAGTCTAGACGGGAGCTCAACAAGAAAACGAATAGGAATTTATAAAGGAAGTGAGGGAGGGTTTGAAGGGCCTTACTGTTGTCTCTAGTTATAAAGAGGCAGCAACATCCCTGTCAGTAATATTGCAGCATCTCTGTTAGTGATTAGAGGAGGTGCTAAAAAAATTAAGCCTTCCTCACAGGGTATTTGTGAATTTATTGATTTCTACTTTGCAGAGGTTAAGAGCTGAGCAACGCTTGAACGCCAACCTTCTGACCGTACAAGTCAGTCTGATAAATATGCATCGTAACCTAACCTGGTAAGAACCTGGAAACGTGGATATTTTTGCTTATGAAAAATACACGAATGTCTTAGAGAATGAGGGGCATATTATCAAGGGGGTTTATCTCCCCTTTTTTGGCTTTAAAAGCCAAGAAAGCGGAGATAAAATGATCTCCCTATTACCTAGCTGTCGCTAACACCAGTTAGCGACAGCTAGTAGGAGATAGCGACCATCTTGGGCCCCACTTTGCATGTCAGTGATATTTATCACTAATGACATGCAAAGTGGGCGTGCCAAGATGTTAGCCACTGGAAGCAGTAGCTAACATCGCTATCTCCTATTACCAACTTTTGGAGATATTCACGTTAAGCGCAAATATCTCCAAAAGCTAACACCTGCCCTGAGCAGTTCTTAGCCATGTTATCCAATGGGAGGTGGATAGCATGGCTAAGAGCATTAGCTCGGTAATGCATGAATATCGCTGACTTTTCAGCGATATTCATGCATTGCGGCCGATTTTTATCTCATTTGCGATAAACCTTGGTAATACCAAGGTTTATCTGCGATAAAAATCGCCGCAGCTCAGCAGTAAATTTTTGTCTCTAACCAAGCAATAGCGATAATTATCGCTATTGCTTGGTAATATGCCCCAATATTTTTTTCAGCGTTTACACCTATACATAAACAAAATCAAATGAATGTAATTAACATATTGTAAAATTAAGTGAGGCGACCCTGTTATAATACCCACCTCTGAGTGGAAATATTAGTCAAGCTGTGTTAATTTTTTATCTTGATGTGCAAGGAAATAGTTTGCTTTTCCAAACTCTTCCCCATCCCCTCATTGAAATGCCTCCTGATGAATTACAAATGGTTTGTACAGGATTCCAGTTGCCACCACAATGGTTTTACAGACTGAACTGCAATGAGGATAATTACATTTTAATCTAATTGTCAATTAATCTAATTATTGGTATCTAACGTGTTGTTGGCTTCAGTTGGTGTTTTTTTGAACCACCAGCATCTAGCATATATTTTTTTGTCTCTGCACATATTTCACCCAATGTTCATAATCACATATTTTGAGTCTGAATCCAGTAGAAACTGGTAACATTGATCATCTACCATTCCATAATCTACAATTTTCACCAGCAACAGTAAAGTTACAGGAAAGATACATCCGTTCCTTACAGTCACATGCGTCACTGATGCTTCAAAAGTCAAGTCTTTCTGCGTCATTTCTACAGCATTTAAGTAGGGGCTGCGTCAGAGTCAAGGCGAGGTGTCATGGACTGCGGTACTCGAAACTCACTCAGTGGCAGTTCTTCTGACATGCTGCGATGAAAAACTGGGGCCTGCATTGTAAGCTGTGGTAACTGCATTCAGCGATAACCATGCTCCTGTGCAGGCAGCAGCGATTGGTCGAGTATTGGTGGTGCTGTGACAATTCTGAACGATGCTTGGAATCAATGCATGGATTTTCTTTCTTGTATCACCAGAACTCACGTCCAAAGGCCCAGTAACTGGAGTTGGTACCACTTGCAGAGTAGGACTCACACCAACAGAGCCAAGGTGATTGCAAGTGATGTCTTTGATGGCCCAGATACTTTTTAACAGTGGACTAGCTCAAATCAATCCCTTGGAGAACCTCAGAAGCAGAATGTAGAAAGCAAAGTCCAGGCCTTTTACTCCCAGGACAGAAGCAGCAGCAGCAGGCCAGTACAGCAAAGCAAACAGCAAAGTGGCAGTCTCTTCTGACAGCAATCCAGCTCTTCGTCCTGACAGAATGTCCTCAACCAGGAAGTGTTCCAAGGATATGGTGTCAGAGGTCCAGTAGTTATACTCATTTTTAGGGCTCGTGCAGCGAGAGCCCTTTTGCCCGGGGTTTCGAAATGGACCCTGGAATTGTACACGCTTGTGCATGTGTTTTTAGTTTTGTGTTCTGTTATTGGGCTTTGAGTGCGTGCGTGTTTTTTTAAACAGAGCAAGCAATAGGCCAAAGGCGGGTGCTTTGCTCCGCCCGCGGCCTATTAGTGTCGGTTACGTGCACCAAAGCCCATGTGGTTTCAATTATCGTGCCCAGACACGGGCGCAATATTGAAACCATATGGCTGGCTGTGGGGCGCGCGCGCACCATTCGCGGCTTTCTCTGCTTCCAAAAGCTTTTGCTTTTATATTCAAATTTTTCTTCCTTTCTTCTCGGTGCGTGCTAACGTAGTTCTGTCTGTTCTATTTTCACTCCTACTACCCTTTCCTCGATCTGATTTTGTTTCCTTGTTTCACCAAGACATAGTTCTGTCAGGCTGATGTTTTGCCTGCGGGTGTTTTTGAGGAGATATTTTTATTTTTATTTCAGTTGCTTACTTCACATGGCATCCCAAGTGGTTATCACCTGGTGTCACATATGATGTCACATATGGCACAAGTGCGTGATGTCATCAGTCACTATGAGGCCTGCGCAGCTAGTGAAGTCTGTGACCCTCTCTAGAGATTGAACGTCAGAATGCATGAATAATTGATAAATGATTATAGCGCCTGGGACTTAGAAGTAGGGCCTCTCGAGGCACCTAGCTGCAGGAGCTGTAGGGAGCAGCTCACCAGAGGGGATGAAGGTGCTGTGATGACATCACTCTGCCCCCAGGGTTCAGGTGGCGCCAGGCCGCGGTGCGAGTCTCAGAGGCACCCTACTCTTTGCCCCACCTTTGACCCCTCCAGATTGGGAGAGAGATCGCTCTGTTTACTTCCCATCATTGGTGGTTCTCTTTTTGGAGGCAGGAGCTGCAGAGAGGGACTTCCGGTTGTGATGACACACATGTACACACATCACATGTGACACCACCCAGATACAGTGAGATTGTTTCTGTGTGGTCGAAGGCCGGGGTGCCAGGAGCCCACCCCTCTGAGGAGCCGGGGAGCTTCCCTCGCCAGGGGGAATCAATAAGTGATGCAGATGAGCTGGTGAGGGCCCCTCGCCTGATTACTTACAAAGGCCCCCACCGGGACCCCACCTTCTGTGGCTGCACACATCAAGCGGCCCTTTGATCTGGAGTCCTGTAAGCACAGGGAAGTGCCCCACAGCGCCACTTCCCTCCCACGCTGAAGCACACTAAGCATTTGTCTTCCCTGGGGTGTGAGGTGCTGTCAGCCTCGCTGCTCAGCATAGCTGCGATGCAGTCAGACGTGTCCGGGAATCAAAGGGGCACACCAGGGCCCTGGGCCCTGCCAGTGAAAATCAAGCACCTACTTATTAGAAGCCATTGAAGTAACCCCCCCCCCCCCTCCTGGCCCCTCTCCCTTGAGGGGGCGATGCCGTTTCAGAGATGCCCTTCACACCCCTCTCCCGGACAACATTTGGCTCAAGTGTGTTAGCTCTTTAGGATGGGTCCCCGACAGCTGACGTGTTGAGAACGCTCTGGATAAACAACAAACCCACCCACAATGTGAGGTGTTCGTGGCAGAAATGTGTTCGACATCATATACAAGAGTTAGAGTAACAGTCAGAGCTCTTGTGATCATCTTTGAGAACAATGCGTGAGTTAGTGGGAGAGTTTGATTGCATCTGTCCTTAAACTTTTTGGCAGAAGTGGGTGCAGCAAAGCACATCGCTGTCATTGTGCCCAATACATAGTTTAGGAAGACTAAAGCACATGGAGATAAGGTGATGTGTCCAGGATCACACGTTTGTGTACACCCGGGATTAGAACTAGCGCCACTGGGTTCAAAAATAAGCATTTCACCCACCAGATCACACAGGCAATGCTCTACCCACTTCTTCTCCGTTGTAAATACTTTCATTGCCCGCCCTCTCCTGTGTAAAGTCTCTGCCCCCTTCCAGGCACTTAGAATAATTCTGCAGCGCCCAGCCCTGTCCTTCCCTACCGCCCCAGAGAGCGTTCACCTTCCTTGGGCAGCTCCCAGCCCAGGAATAGCCCGCTATATGCAGCTCAGGCTCCAGGAGTTATTTCCAGTCGAAAACTTTCTGTCAGTTTAAACAAGCATTTGCAATGCAATAGGTCTCGCTTTATTAAAGTTTGAGCTATTGGTGTTGCATTATTTAGCAATACCAATAGCTCAAACTTAAATAATGCAAGACCTATTGCATTGCAAATGCTTGTTTTCTTTGAAGTAGGAAAACGTCAAAGGAAAGTCTTTGTAGTGCACAAGAGCCGGCCTTTCCCTGCCCTGGCTCCAGACACACTACAAGAGGGTGGAGACTGCTTTGTGTGAGGACAGGCACAGCCCTATTCAGGTGTCAGTGTCAGCTCCTATCATCACTCTAGCTCAGGAAGGCCCAACCTCACTAAAAGATATATTTTTAAATTTTGCATCCAGAGACAACAAACCACAATTTGCTATATGCTCCCAATTGGCAAATATACTTATAAGGTGTTACAAGCAGCTTCAATGATAACATATGGGAGATATAGGTCTTGTTTAGTAAAAAAATAAATTAGCAGTATTTCACTACCAGGAAATGTAAAACACAACAGTACATGTCCTATCTTTTAAATACACTGCACCCTGCCCATGGGGCTACCTAGGGCCTACCTTAGGGGGTGCCTTACTGTAGTTGTGCTTGCCAGGTCGAAATGGCAGTTTTAAACTGCACTAGCAGACACTGCAGTGGCAGGTTTGAGACATGTTTGCATGGCTGTTCATGTGGGTGGCACAATGTGCTGCAGGTTCACTAGTAGCATTTGATTTACAGGCCCTTGGAGCACATGGCACTGTACTAGGGACTTACTAGTAAAACAAATATCTCAATCATGGAGAAACCAAATACCATTATATTTTAGATAGGGAGTGCTTGCACATTATCACTGGTCAGCATTGGTAAAGTGCCCAGAGGCTAACACCAGCAACAACGAAATGCAGCACACAGTCAAAACAGGAGATCAAAGGCAAAAATGCCAGGTCTAACAGTAACATTGAGCATGTTGCTGTTGCCTTGCAAAAGATGTCTGACGGGTACTGTAGTGCTCCCCACTCTTGTGCAAACATTTGAACCTTCCTTTGAGAATGCCAAAGATTCACTCTATTACAAAGCATGTGGTCTTGTGCTCTCTGTTGTATCTTCACTCACTTCTGGTACTACGGTTCAAATAGGGTGTCAGTATCCAAGGATGTAATGCATAAGCAATGTCACCCACAATGTAACACAAGCTTGCATTATCATAGGCAATTCTGTAACACTGGACACATGGTTAATTGACATTGATTAGGCTTACCAAGCTAAATTCCTTGCCAAAACCACCTTGAGGTAGACGATTATATGTCCCACTCTGGCTGAACATATACAAATCATGTGTGCTTCTTGGAAACACGGCTACAAGGTCAGTTATAATACTAGAGGCCTCAGACACAACCTGAATATTGAGTGAGTGATTATTTTTTCGATGACAAAAAATAAACTTATTTGCAGAGTGGGGGGTTTATAGCAATATGTGTGCCATCTACACAGCCTATGAGAATTGGGCAATACAATACAAATTAAGTTTAGCATGTTATAAGACCTTTAAGGATACAGGAAAAGTAATATAAGTATTTATGTTAGACAACATAACATCAAGTAATCTTCAAAAACATAGGTGAAAAAGAACTTAGAGACACTCCCCCTGCGACAGCAATAACTTCCTGGTAACTTCCGAAGGCTAAAAAGATGCAGTGAACTGGGTATTTGAACATGTTGTAGAATAGCATTATTTTTTCCTGCTGCTGTTTGTAGCCAGGGACTTAAATCTGCAGTCAAATCTCAAATAACCTGACTAATTAGTCTGTACTTATCATAGATCTTCTGTCTGATTGAAAAAGTTCAACCTAACCCTAAAAATCCTCTCCTGTTTCCTCCTCCTCTGCATACAGCTAACATCCTCATCCTCCTTGCTACAATATACAAAGCACCCATTGTGAAAGGGTCAGGTACATTTGTAGTCAGTTTTTAAAGTTTGAACATGATTATCAGCTGATTCAAGTTGCTAGTAAATTGCACATGTAAAACTACTGTTTACGACTATCCTTAAATTGCAACTTCTTCATACAAACTAATACCAAATTGCTGTTAGGGAATTCCTATTAGTGATTCGGTATTTGGAGTCGAAAAAGCAGTGATTCTTTATTAATTTGGATCACATAAAATAGCGATTTGAATGGCTTTCATACATAGGGATACATCTTTTTGCATTTGCAATAGTAATTTGGACAATTTGTGAATTCAAAAAGCTTTTGTACATCTGGCCCTAAAAGTATGCACTTTGGACAGTGCAAAGTCTTACTAAATGAAATTCACAAATCTCTTCTGCTCACAATTTCATGATATTGAACCTCACTTTTGAATAAACAGTGACATTTCCCAATTATAACACATGGAACTTCTCAAAATATATCCGACCTTGGATTTATTTTTGGAAGGCTTACAATCTTGTGATGTGTGCATATTCTGTGGAACAAGTTAATCCATGGAGAAAGAACAGACATGATGTGAAAAACAAAAGGAACTGAGTGTTTTCAATCATGTAATCAAACATCCTATGTCTGGTTGTTTTGCTGCAGAATGTATTGCTCTCTGAAGCCGCATCAGAGGCTATTTCTTTTTTCACTTTTCTACATTCATTACTAAAGAAGAAACATTGTGCAGCACTCTGCTTGTTGAGTGCCAGCAGCCTCAGATGAGCCAAATAAGGGACATATTACTGGGTTGTGGCCATAGTAGAAATATGTTAGTTAGATATGGAGAGCTTTTTCTGTTAAGTGCAGTTCTTGAAATGAAGTAAACAGACTGAACCATTGAGGCTCAATTTTGTGGCTAGATGGGTAGCGTCTGCCCATCAGGGTGACAGAGGGTATTATGTCTGCCACTCTGACGGACTACCAGCTACAAAATGAAAAACTCACCACTGGTCCGACAGCCTTCAGCGTAACTGCCATCACTGCAATTCTTTCTTCTGAAGGTGACAAAGGTTTGGTGATGCCCGCCATTAGTTTTGATATCTGCTCAGTAAATATTTAGTTTTTCAAAAACAATCTCCTATAAACTTCAAAACTAGTTTTTAAAATGTATTATTTAAACTAATAACTAATGACCCAGCGATTTTCTTTCCTAGGTGTAAGGGCTCATTATTTTAATTTTCTGTTCATCACTGCCAAGACTTCTGTAGCGGTGATGGACAGAAAAAAAAGACAACATCCCTTCAGTCCTTAATAGGGTGGATGGTATAAGGCCCATAGTAGGATGGCCAGCACTCTGTCAGGCAGTCAGAGTAAGCTTTCCATCGACAAAGCCATTGGTGGCGCTGCAGATGGAAAGATGAAGGTCCCCCCAACTCTACATAGGATGGAAGGACAGAGGGTTTGAAAGACAGGGTACTCGAGTTTGTGACGTGTGCCCTGTCTGACAAACTCTAAATTGGACCCTTAGTTGTTGGTGAAAGATAAAAATACAGAAATTGAGTTGACAATAATAGTCATTGATATTGATATCCCGTTTTGAAAAAAGTTTTAATTTGGAGAATGTTTGACTAGACTTTCCGTTCCACACAACCTTTTGAGCGGTAATAAACATACTTTTTTATCAAAACTAGTTGACCCTGGGGGGGCGTGGCTTGACCGCCGCACAAGATGGCGGCTTAGCGGCGAAGCTCCGCTTCAGAATACCGAAACCGGCATTTCTCGCCCGTTTTCACCGGAGATACCCTGCTTTTGAGCCCAGCATCATTTGGGGGAGCATGAGGTGAGCAAGACGCTCTGCTCTTTACCCATTTAAATCGCGGCTATGCTGTGAATTTTGCCGCGCAACAGGCTGTTTTTATCATGGCCGCCATTTTGTTTTTTATTTATCTCCGCAATTTGCGCTCATGCCGATTTTTGTAGCGCAATCTTTTCTTTTCTGCTGTTTTATCTACTACCACGCCAGCAACCTTCTTTGTCTATCATGAGAGAATCCCTATTTGGTGAATTCTAGTCAGCGCTATGATGCTTCCCTTGCTTCAAGTTTTCTAATGGCCGCCATTTTGTCACTGTGAGGAGATAATCTCTTCCTTCATTTGATTGACTATTTGACTGAATTTTGGATTTTTGGCCACTTTTCTGCTTCTAAAATTATCTTTGGCCTTCCTAAGTGTTTATTTGGTCGCTTCTTTTCGAGACTTATTGAGAGGTTTGTAGCTTTATTACTGGTTTACCTTTCCTATATGGAGAAATTGCCAATTCTTAACCCCTTCGACGCTGATGACGAGCTGGGCTGGTCATGGCGTAGCCCGCTCGCACGCTGATGACGAGCCCAGCTCGTCACGTAACATGCGTTTTCGCAAAACCCAGCGTGCGAGCGGAATTCCGCTAGCGCGCATGCGGTTAAGCTGTCTACCTCTGTCAAACCAAGTACTTCCTCAGATTTCGACTCTACACTTCCAGATATGGAGGACCATGCTTCTCAAAAATCTGACTTGACTCCTGGGGCGATTCCGAAAATGATTTCTTCGAGTAAGCTTCCTCAGTCTGCATCGACAAAGCATCTCAAGAAAGACCCCCCCTCCCCAGGTACCCCCTCACAATCTGCCTCAATGGATCTTATCCTTGAAGAAATTCGTGCACTGAAACCCTTCATGGCTGAAACCACAAAGACTTTGCAGTTTCTTCATGATAAGTGGTCCTCTTTGGAGTCTCGTGTTCTTCTGGTGTAGCAGTCAACAGATTCTCTTCAGTCTTCATGCTCTCGGATCTCCGTCCTATAAAAAGATGTAATACTTCTGAGGAGACAGACAGAGGATTTGGAAAACCGAAATCGCAGAAATAATCTCCAAATTTATGGACTTCCTGAGCATATTGAGGGATCCAATCCTACTGCATTTTTTCAATCTTTTCTTCCTAAAATTTTGGATCTTCCTCCTTCCTCTACCTTCAACATTCAGCGAGCGCACAGACTGGGCCCAAAAATCTCTGCCAAACCTTGCGGCGTCATCATGCAGTTCCTGCAATACACCGACCTTTTCTAGGTGTTATCGGCCGCCAAGTCTAAAAAGCAGATTGTCTGGGAAGGTCATCGTCTATACCTCTCTCAAGATGTGGCTAAGGCAACAGCAGACAGTCGGAAGCAGTTTTTGGATATGCGACCGCAGTTGCGAGCTCTTAATGCCAGATTTGGTTTACTTCACCCGTGCCTCTTTAAGTTGACCTACAAAGAAAAAACCACGACATTTGAAGATCCTCTCGCTCTACAAGAATTTCTTCATCAACAGGGAGCTGATGTCATGGACACTGCAGGAGCTGTTTAAACACCTTATTTGAACTTTTGTTCACTCTTTCGTCTCTTGTCTCCATCATGTCGTCTTTTTATATTCCTTTTACTCTCTGATATTCCTCTGTATTATCTTTATTCTGATTTGTTTCTCTATTAATCCTTTATTTTTCTCTTTTTCTTTACAGATATGCTCTTCCCCCGTATTATCCCGGTGTTCTCCATACATTTTGTTACCTGCTGGTTTTTTCGGTTGTTCGGTGACGTCTGTTTCGTTGTTGATGTCGTCATCTTCTGGCGTCGTCACCCCCGTTCTACGTTCTGTATCTGTTGGTATGTTTCTTGACCATCTTCTTTTGTTCTGCTCTGTCCTCTTTCTTCTGCCTTTCTATTTCTCGCTTTCCTCTTTTCCTTTACTCCTTTTTATCTTTGCTATGGATTTTATCTCATTCTTTGAATTTCATCCTCTTCTTTGCATATGTATCTTTCTCTTTCTCGTTCTTATTTCTTTTCGTTTTCTCTTCTTTCTGCTTACACTCATTTTTCTTATCATTACTTTCTTAGTTTAAATTCCGGGTTGTTACTTGGAACGTTAAGGGTTTAAATAATCCTATTAAAAAGCAACAAGTTTTGACGCATCTTGCTGGGCTCAAAACAGATGTAGCCCTTCTTCAAGAATCTCACCTTTCGGAAGCTGAGGCCTTAAAGTTAAAATGATGTTGGGTGGGTCATGTTTTTCACTCGCCTGCTATGGGTAAGAAAAATGGGGCTGTTATATTATGCCACAAAAAGTTAAATGTTTCTATTGTATCTCAGGAATGTGATGTTGAAGGACGTTGGGTTCTTGTTAAATTGCTTATAGACCAAATACCTGTAGTTATTTTTAATGTTTATGCTCCTACTGGTGTTGACAAATCGTTTTGGCCTGCTATCTCAGATAAATTCGTTACGCTTGATGAGAAATATGTTATTTTTGGTGGTGACTGCAACCAAGTTTTCGATCCCATACTGGACAGAAATTCTAAAGTCAAATTTATTCTTTTCAAAATGCATTCTCAATTTACTGCCTCCATTTGTAATAATGCATTAGTTGATATTTGGAGACTCTGCAATCCCGATCTCAGAGAATATACTTTCTATTCCCCTTCCCACCACTCCCAGTCCCATATTGACTACCTTTTCGGACATTGGATCCATTTTAATTTCAGATCACGTTCCTGTTTTTGTTGATATTGACCTCATTCCCTCATCCCCACATCCTGGACGTTGGAGATTTAATAATCGTTTACTCCTTGACCCTGTTTTTTGCTCTAAATGTAATGTTTTTGCTACTGAATTTTTTGCACTTAATCAGACTCCTGATTCTCCATTTGTGATGGTTTGGGATTCTTTTAAAACAGCTGTTAGAGGCTTTATCATTGATTTTGTTTCCCAAAAGAAAAAACAATCCATGACCCAATCAACTCAACTTTTGAGTCAAATCAAAAAACTTGAATACACTTATTATAATTCGGGTACTGACACCTCTCTTCGAGAGCTTATTGAAGCTAAGTTTGCTTTTAATAAATTCACCACGACAGCTGCCTCAACTTCCTTACTAAAATGTAATTCTCGCTACTATGGTGGTCAAAATAAAATGGGAAAGTTATTGGCCAATTACCTCAAAATTGGAAAGGAAAGGACACAAATTGACTCTATTCAAAGCCCTACTGGTGTATCCCTGTTTAAAGATAATGATACACTGAATGCTTTTGTCTCCTTTTATAAAACTTTATATACTCCCAAAGCTAGTCCTGACTCGGCTGACCTTCTCTCTTATTTTCAAAATATTCCACCTCCCTCCTCTTCTCATGTAGATTTTCTCTCACTTGATTCGGATATTTCCATTACTGAAATTTCACATGCCGTCTCAATTTTAGGTCATGGCAAAGCGCCTGGCCCAGACGGTTTCACTATTGAGTTTTATAATCATTTTTCTTCACTTCTTTTGCCAAAGCTACTTCTGTTATTCCAATCGTTTTCTGATTCTGGATCTTCTCGTGGTACCTTTCAAGAAGCTCTAATTTGCTTATTTCCTAAGGATGATAAAGATCATACTTTGTGTAAGAATTATCGCCCCATTTCATTAGTGAATACGAACTATAAAATATTCGCCAAAATTTTAGCTCTCAGATTAGACCCTCTTTTACCTGATTTGATCGGTCCAGAGCAGTAGGGTTTGGTTAAGGGTCGTCTTTCATCGGATAATTCTCGTGTCTTTTTTAATATTCTAAGTAAAGCTCCCTCACTATCTTATCCTTTAGCCTCCATTTCCCTTGACGCTGAGAAAGCTTTTAACAGGATAGGATGGGATTTTATGTTTAAAGCACTTAGATGGGTGGGCTTTTCCTCTAAATTTATTTCACTTATCTCTTTACTTTACTCCAGTCCTCATGCCTCAATTTTCGCAAATGGTATGGTGTCATATTATTTCCCACTGCAACGAGGAGGGAGACAGGGTTGCCCTTTATCCCCTTTATTATTTGTTTTAGCGTTGGAACCCTTTCTGACAAAAATTAGACTCGATGATAACATTTCTGGTTTTCATTTTGATTCTCAACAAGTTAAGTTATCAGTTTATGTTGACAACATTTTATTGTATTGTTCTGACCCACAGTCTTCTCTTCCTTTCTTTTTAAATCAAGTCTCCTCCTTTTCTAAAATCTCGGGTTACCGTCTTAATATTGATAAATGTGAACATTTTGCCCTTTACTCCTCTTTGTCAAAGACATCTCTTTGAATGTTCTGGTTTTTCTTGGCAATCATCAAAGATTAAATACCTGGGAGTTTGGTTTGCTCCACGTTTAGCAGATACTCTTAAACTTAATTTCAATTATATTTCTAAAAAACTAAACACTGCCATTGCCCGTTGGAACCCTCTTTTTCTTTCCTGGTGGGGGCGCCTAGACTCTATTAAAATGATGTTGGCTCCCCTTGTGCTATACACCATCTCCATGATCCGTATTCGTATCGCCGTTTATTATTTCAAAACAATAGACTCTATTTTACTCAACTTTTTGTGGAAGGTAAGAGATCCGAAATAGCTATTTCTGTTTTGAAGAAAGATAAATCAACTGGAGGGAATACATTTCCTGATTTCAAGACCTACCACAAAGCTTTTTCACTGAAACAAGCTATCCGCTGGCTTTCATCTGATCTTCCCTTTTACCCTCCCCTCTGGCTTAAATTAGAATCTTCCTTCCTCTCTCCATTTGGTTTTCGTGAGATACTCTCCTTTACCTCTAATGTGGCTTCCCATCGTACTCCCATCATTTCTCATTCTCGTAATCTTCGTCTCCCATATTTGCCCTCTTCCTACCCTTCTATTTCTTCCATTCACTTGCAACCTATTTGGCATAATAAACACCTCAAAATTCATAATCGTTCCTTATTTTGGAAATCTTGGCATTCCCGTGGCCTAAAGTGGATTTCTCAACTTGTTTCCTGTAATCAATCTCTCTCTTTCCATGATCTTCAAACGCAATTCTTCTTACCATCTTCATCTCGTACACAATATAACTCACTTCATCCTATTCTTACTCAATATATCCATTCACTTCCTACCGCCAACAATATCCCTACCCCAATTCTTCCTATTTCTAATGCGCTGGATCACTCCCCTTCAGCCTCTTTTCTTTATAAATCCATTAATTTCACAATAGATAGAGTTAAGTCCAAAGTTGAGTTGGCTTGGGAGAATGATCTTTCTCAGAATTGGTCGATCTCTTTATGGGATAAAATTTGATCAAAGCTTCATAGTACCTCTAGAGTTGCTAACACCACTCAAACCTTATTTTTTATTTATAATCGTATTTTATTTACTCCACTGGCCTTATCGTCCTTCTCCTCAGACACTCCTCCTACCTGTTGGTCCTGTCCTTGCCCTTCTGCTGACTTAAAGCATATGCTGTTTGACTGTCCGTCAATTTCCCAATTCTGGAAACTAGTTTGGTTCCAATTCCAGAAGATTTTCAAATTCCAGACTCCTTTTTCCATTGACAATATTTTTCTAGGTTCTCTCTCCCCTATTTTTGCCATTTCCCCACAACAATATAAACCGATTGACCTTTTAATAGCTATTGCTTTCCATCATATTACCTCCAATTGGAAGCAAGTAACAGCAGTTTCTTTCCGTGCATGGTGGAATGGGGTCTGTTTTAACCACCGGCTTGATACCAATTTTGTCTCCCCCATTACTCTAGGAATCGAACGAGATCTTTTATGTCCCCCCCTTACCAATTATCTGTCTTTGGTTACCTCCCTACCGCCTGTTTCCCAAGTCCGCACTGATAAAGTTCAAAAACCACCATGACTCCTTCTATTGTTTTTAAAAGGATTTTGGTACTGGTTATATGGTTTACTCTCTTTTACTTAACTATTTGACATTGCCTTGTATTTTTCTCTAGATACTTAATGTTATTATTATTCACTATGCATATTTTTATTAAGTGCTATTCTTGTGTTAATTTTTGATTGTTTCTTCATTTTCTGTCTTTGACTCTTTCTACTTCAATAAACTCAAACTTTAATAAAATAAAAATAAAACTAGTTGACCCTCTTACAAATAAAGTATCTCCCATCCTATCAGAATTCAAATACTGGACGACATATAAAACCCAGTGAACACCAGAGAAACTCTTCAAACTAGGCCTCCTAGAATCAGCTCTATGCTGGAGTTGCCATTAATCTCCTGGATCTTTTAACCACTAGCTTTTCAATGGCAATGTTCTAAGATGGTTATGGAAAGAAATTCAAAATGTACTAAATGATTATTTTAACACGAGGATTCCGATAAACTTTCAAACAGTGTCACTGGGTCCTTGGTTTCACACCCCTGATATAAAGCTAAGCACTCAAGACATGAACCTACAGGACCTTCTTCTAACTATAGGAATTATAAAGCTACTCTCTTCAGGGGAAATCATTCAAAACTCTAAACCACCATACTTTTTGGGCATGGGTCTGGTTTGCAAGAAGTGCAGCTAATTAATTCCTTAATAGTAATTTTCAGACCCAGGGCTTGCTACAACTATGGAACTAACTGGACCTTTATATCCAGAAAATCAAACCATCCAAAAATATCCCCCTCAACGGATAGCCCATCATAACCACCTTGATCAATGTAGTACTTATTCCACAAATGTACTACAGCTACCACTGCATATTTTAATTGCTTATAGCATTGTATGGAATTTGTATGTTTCTTTCCTGTTTACCCTCATCATCAATACAAATTTGCCAGATTCTGAGTTTTGGCATAGCAAGAGGTGTTGGGCTATTTACAGCACCCAGTAAATACTTAGGGCCAGATTTATCATAGTGTTGAGCTTCCCTTGCCTCATGCAAGGCAATGCAATCGTAACACAGCACTAAAGTCCAATTTAGCAAGCAACGCAAGACCACCTTACCTGGCCCTGCAGTCCTTTGTAAATCTGGAGTAAAGCAAGGCAGCAAAATGTACTACCTTGCATTATTCTGTGCCAGGGAGGCCTGACATCTCTGTTGGCAGGGAATTGTATTAGCAGGTTGTTTAGTTCATCCTGGATGTTTTCCAGATTGATCTATTTGATTGCAGGGAAAATTATTTTTCCTCTTTTTGATTGACCTTGATGCGGAGATGTTGAATATGGATGATGAAGGTGATCAGTCTGGTGCACAACTAAAGGTGTGTGGTAATGGATATTAAGGGAAACTGATAGGATGAGGTCCAGTGTATTGCCTTTGAAATGGGCTGGGTTATTTATGAAATATTTTATTTACTGTATGTAAAGAAGTGTTTCACTTGCCAGGAGGTTGATGTACCAGATGAATATGGGGTGAATAGGTTGGAGTGAGGCAGAGGTGATGAGGTCCCAGATTTTTTCTCTGAAGTATCCCTTAGGCCTGGGTTGCCTGTAGATATGATGAAAGATGGCTGTTTGGGAGGGTGAGAAAGGGAATTTGAGCGGAAGACCTCACTGTGATACAGCTGCTAGGATTTCAGGGTCAGAATGTCTTATTTGTAACTGCAAGTTCCGCTCAGGTTTTGAGTTTGCTGTCCACGTGATAATTGCTATATCCTTCATCGATGAGAACATTCAGGATGTGTGTGGAGGACAGTGTGATAAATAGTGTATCTAGGTAGTGTTGGGTGACGATGTTATGTTGTCTAAAGCACAAAGGGCTTCTGAGTGTACATTGATGAGCATCAATTGTGTGTGCTATTTAACGGTAGCGGTGTGTTCTAGTGAGAGGTATGTGGATGAGGTTAAAGGTGTTAGATGTGTGAATGAGGTGAAAGTATGTGGATGGTCTGGTTGCAAGTGTGTAATGGTGTGAAATTTGATGTAAAGGAGGCACATAATGAAGCTAGTTTACTTTGGATGGTAAATCCAGCTTAGGGTCCTTCCAGTTCCAAACAGGCTGAAACAGGTAACACTCTTGTCTGGGTTGACCTTTGAATTGGGGGTGGGCCAAAGCATTGGGATGCCGTTAACAGCTGTCAAAAGTATCAAATGAGGGAGGAAAAGAAAGATAGTTACCAGTGATGTTACTTTCTGTCAAGTTGCATGCTTGGAAATGATGACTGCTTGCCTGGTTCTTTCTTTTAAAGATGTTTTGGTGGGCATGTATTGATGTAAAGATCGATGCTTGGAAATGCAGTTATGTCACATCCTACAGAAAGAGATACTTGGACATTTAGGGATGGCTTCCTGTTGAGTGGGGCTCGGAGATTAGGTCCACTTGCCTGGCCTATTCGTCTAAAGATGGTCATCTAGAGATGGATTCTGGGAAAATGTATTAATGTCATTTCCTGTAGAGGTGGCTACTGGGAAATTAAATGATGGTATTTCCTCTAGTGCTGGATGTTTATAATCGAAGTTCACGTGCCTAGCTTCTTCTTTTAAAGATGGATGTGATGGGAAACCAGTGTTGCTGTATTCGATAGAGATATATGCAGAGAAATGCTGTGATGTCACTTCTTATAGAGACGGAATTCTGGGAAATCAGAGATGGCTTCTTGTTGAAATGGATGTAGCAAAGCAGGCTGTGAAGAGCGTTCATGTGTGGGCTAAATCATTATCTTTCAATAAATATATGTATCAGGGAGATTATTAAATCCTGTCATTTCACCTCCTATTGCCTAAAAACATTGTCCCAACCTTAGATTTAATAATAAAGAAGTCTCAGCTCAGGGTAGCATGCTCTCATTTGAGGGCTACAGGAAACATTTTATGTTGGATGCACAGCTTATACAACATATCCATGGAACCCATATGGCATTGAAGACCTTTACCATGGCCCACTGAGCAGTGTTCGGAGTGGCCTATGATCTGAGACACCTTGTATCCTCTGCCCCAGTGCCATAGCAATCAACTACCTACTTAGCAAAAGTACAACTAGGGTAGGCAATTGTTATTTTTCATCACTGGTACAAAATTTGGAAATGTTCACCCTGAAACACATGGGGCCAGATGTATGACCCTTTTTTGCGGCCGCAAACGGCAGAACGAGAAAAAGGGTAACAGCATGTACAAATGCTATTTTGCGAGTCACTGACTTACAAAATAGCATTTGCAACTCTCGCTATTAGGAAGGGGTGTCCCTTCCTAATAGCGAGTCAACATGCTATGTACTAGTGTTTTGTGACCGCATTTGTGGCCGCAAAACCACTTGCAAAGGGAAAGGGGCCCCTATGGGACCCCTTCCCCTCTCTGAGTATGTTGAAAAATATTCTTTAAGAGCAGGCAGTGGTCCCAGTGACCACTGCCTGCCCTTAAAAAATGAAACTGAAAGTTTCATTCTTCTTTTTTAAATGCATCCTGTTTCCCTTTAAGGATAACGGGCTGCCTTTAAAAAAAACTGCTTTATTAAAAGCCCATCAGGCCACCATCCCTTGGAGAGCCTGTCATTCCCAATGGGCTCGCAAATTTCGAGAGACTTCTTAATATTCATGAGCCCTACAATTTGTGACCCCATTGGGAATCGCAAACAGTGTAAAACACACTGCTGTACAAGCAAAATAGCATATTGCAAATTGCGAGTCTCAAATGAATCGCAGTTTGCGATGCGCTATTTTGCAGGTCGTACATCTGGCCATTAGAGCCTAAAACTGACCCAAATAGGCTTTGCAAGAGCCTTGTATTCCCTCAATTCGGTTGTTACTATGATCAGATCCCCTAATCCCCTACTACTTGTGGATCCTAGGTCATACTACACCTGCTGACATGGTCACAAATACAATTAGTCGTGTAGTTTTGAAGCATATATGTGTTTTGCATGTAATAACTAGGATGCAGGTAAGCATAAACTGGCATCACATGTATATGCCCACCAAATGTTGTATCAAATGCACTGTCTATTGTTTGCTACAGTACATGAGCTTGATAATATGCATTTGCATGTTGTGTACAGGTACAACATGTACCCACATATTCCTCGTAAGACCTTCCCAAAGTAGTTCTTGGGCGGATCGAAACAATCTCACAATCAACAATGGTCTTAGTATGATAATTTCCCATTCTTTGCTTGGGGCTACCATTTCGGTTTCCCCACCATAAGGTTGCCACTTACATGATAACACGCAATGGACTAACACACTAGCTTCATGTTGTTGTGTGCACATGGAGGAAACTCATGCAAAGATTTAACATTCCGCTTTGCATTGTTAACACATGGAGACCTAATTGCTCCACAAATATATTTGCAAAGCATCATCATTTTAGGTGCATCGCTACAAGAGAGGCGACATACACAGGGCGTGGTTGGGTGATGCTCAGATAGTTCAAGCCTGTAAAAAGATAGACAGAAATTGTCTTTCTAATTATAGACCTATTTAAAATGTTTATACCACTGCAAAAGTCAAAATGAATTCCCTCTTCAATAAATGAAGGTTTATAATATTAAGCAGTCCAAGCTGTGTCTGGTATGACATAGATGGTATGAAGCAGTGTTTCCACCTGTGTATCATAATACATCAATATGCTGAGCTAATGAAGTGGTCCCTTTCAATTGCCTATATCAGCCTTCATTGCCTCAGTTTTTATATTATGTTGAAAACCTGCATGCACTTGAACATATCAATTTTTTTTTATTGCAACTGAGAGAGTTTTCTTAAAATACAAAATAAAATCATATGTGTAATGTTAACATGAAAATCTATATTGAACTGATACGACATTTAAAACTGTAGAAACATGCAGTATGTAGCTATACTTATTAGTACTAGACATCAAAATGCTAAAGCAGCTTTGCTTTACAAGTGGCTTAACTGAATGTGTTTGGACATGCATAAAATGTTTAGAACTTGACCTTACCATGACATATCTTTAATGACAGCTTCATAGAGGTGAACAACCTTTATAGAACACAGCAGAATGTTTTTGAAGAATAATAATACCATTTTGGAAATATTTGCCAGTAAAACTTATCAGATGAAATAATGAAAGTGGTTCACACAGAAATACAATGCATTTATAAGAAATGTTGACCCTTTTAGCATATTTTTCTCATTTTACAATGGATAGATGCGGTGCTCAGTGATATTTAATTGAAGCTACTGTTTCTATTTCAAATAATCCATTGTTTAGTTAACTTACAATTTTCTTTATTATAAGGTTAGACATGTAGAAATGTACAAGAGAAAGGAAGGACTGAAAGTGAAAGGCCTCATATGTAGTTATAATTAAAAAATATGTTTCACACCTCGCGATAGCTGTCTGTAATGCATTGTTCAAGACGTGGGAAAGGAAGTGGAGAGCCTGTTCTCAGGAGAATCCTGAAAGCCCATTGGATGAGAGGAGAAGAAGATACACTTGGACTGGAGCTTTTCTTTTCGACTGTTTATATTAGAACATGTTCCTAGAGTGGGATAACACTTTTCCAGACCCTTACCCTATATGCTCTTTTCACACAGAAGCTGGAGGATAAGGGCTGAATGCTGAAGGCTGAGTGCTGATTTACCATCCTTCCCCAAACCTACCGCTAATTGCGGTTTACTACTGCCACTGCAAGATTATTCTGTTTTAGTTGCTGAGACTCTAGAAAGGTTCAAGAACCTCTCTTTATGGGACGTTTTTGCTGACATTTTATTTATTTAATTTGAGCTTCGTGCTCTATCTCACTCTTTCCTTTCAAACTTGAACTCTATATGGGTTCCTGCTAACACAATTTTTCGCCCCATTCTTAGAATATAAGTTCTTTCATTTATGGAACACACATGGGGCATATTATCAAGGGGGTTTATCTCCGCTTTTTTGGCTTTAAAAGCCAAGAAAACGGAGATAAAATTATCTCCCTATTACCTAGCTGTCGCTAACACCAGTTAGCGACAGCTAGTAGGAGATAGCGACCATCTTGGGCCCCGCTTTTCATGTCAGTGATATTTATCACTAATGACATGCAAAGTGGGCGGACCAAGATGTTAGCGACTGGAAAAAGTCGCTAACATCGCTATCTCCTATTACCAACTTTTGGAGATATTCGCGCTAAGCGCGAATATCTCCAAAAGCTAACCCCTGCTCCTGAATAGTTCTTAGCCATGTTATCCAATGGTAGGCGGATAACATGGCAAAGAGCATTAGCTCGGTAATGCATGAATATCGCTGACTTTTCAGCGATATTCATGCATTTCGGCCGATTTTTATCGCTTAGGAGATAAACCTTGATAATAGCAAGGTTCCTAAGCGATAAAAATCGCCGCAGCTCGGCGATAAAAATATCGCCGCTAAACCAACATAGCGATAATTATCGCTAGTTGTTGGTAATATGCCCCATAATTCGTAGTTGATTGTGATTTGATCTAACAATATTTTTTATCATCACTTCTGTTAAATGACTGAAATATTGAACTAACTGAATGAAGAGAATATACTAAACTTTTAATGAAAATAAAACCCTTTAAATCTAATTACAACTCTCTTTGTTCATTAAAATTTAGTATTAAGAATCGTGGTTGTGATTTATGTGCTGGTTAGCTCCTTATTATCATACACCTCATCCAAGATTCGTTGCCCATTTGAGAGAATATAGAGTGAAGGTCAGCTCTGTGCACGAGATGATAATTCATAAATATTTCAAACTGATTTACGCTCTCGCAAAATTCTGGTAGCAGAAGACTAACAAGGTGCGTTTTTCGAAGGTGGTTCCTGTTTTGGAAGTGTGAGTATTATTATGGTGATGTGCTGTGATTTGTTACTATTTGTTGTGTTATTGAGATGTAATTGTGGATCTGTGAGTCTAAAGATTTGGTGAATTTATATGTTTCTGTAGGTAAATTACAGCATTATTGGGCTCAGTGCAGTCTAAGATCCTGGAATATCGATTTTGAATTTGAGAAAAAGTGTAAAAGACTTTTTGGGCCCGATTTCGAAGTCAGGCAGAAAGCCATCCGACACCTAGTCAGAGGCTTTCTGCCCAACATTAATGGTTTCCCTCCGACCGCCTTATTACAATACCAGCGGTCTGAGGTAAACCCACAGGGGGATTCCCCTGCACTTCTGATGGGTTCAAGGAGCCTGTCAGGGTGTCAGAAGGACTCATAATCCCATAATGACGGCGGAGCCAGCCTCTGCTCTGTCTCGGGAAAATGATGTCTCTTTCCACCTTCCCTCTCACGGCGATCCGCCCGCCAGGAAATGGCAGGTGGAAAGTGAATTTGGTGACGCCTAGCAAGGCCCCCTTCCCCCCTGGCCCACAGCTATGGGGGCTGGGAGCATCTATTATGCACCCCTGATCATCCCTGCACTATGTGGCAGGCACAGCCTGGTGCCTGCTACACGGGGCAGTGATGTTTAAAAACATCAGTTTTATAATTGTAGCTTGTGCTGGCTGCAGGGCTTTTCCGCCTGCCGTGCAAGCTACAATGGTAAAATGGATGTTTCCGACCACATCCAAATTCTGCGGCTGGAACCGCCGACCTATGGTGGGGTGGTTCCATTATGCAACAGTGTCGTTCGGACAGATGTTTCTTCTTGTCTGCGAAAGGTTTTTGGTGGTGATCGTAAGGTGCTGTTGACTACACAATTGAGATCGGGAAAATATTGATCTGTTGTGATTACATTAATATTGACTGATGTTGGCAGAAACTGATTGTGCAAAGGGTGACACTACAATGATTAGAGTGATTTTCCGCTGGTTGAGGCTTCACTTGCGACTGAAAATCTTTTGTACAAAATTTCAGAAGATATGAAAACCTAAAAGATTGAGATTGTTGAATGCCTTTGATTTTCTTTAGCTAAGCAGACAAAGATTGTTTGCTTTAAATTTCTTTACAAGTTGTAGAGTTGTGTGTATGAGAGAAATTGTTAGGGAGGGTGAACCACTGCAAAGAGTGTCATGCTGGGATCAGTTTATTGGTGTACTGTAGCACTAGGATTATTTTTTTGATGACAAAAGGTGACACGCTATGACCGGTCAATGATAATGTGAACACCGCATTCAGATTGGTTAACAAGTTTTCAAAGATATACATTGTGACAGGAATGGAAAAGGATATTTGATACTTACGGAATAAAAGAAAACATTGAATTTGTGTTGCATATTTGAACTGATAGATTATTAGCTTCAGTGTAAATCCTGAAATGTTTAAAAGAATTTAAGAATTTTGTGATATGTGACGTTACAATAATTCCGATACCAGAAGGTAGAGAGGCACCTCCCAAGTGTACACCTGCACAATATATGATGACAGAATTAGGATTACATACATGTTCATGGCTTTGTCACTATGAGAGGGTGTTTAGGAGGATGTCATGGTTGACCAGAGTGGAAGGTGGCCAAGAGGTCTAGGAGGCAGGCCTGGCTGAAGTCCAATGATCTGTGTAGGTCATATATGATGTTTAGGATAGCAGTCTTGGTACTGTAACCTTTCCTGAACCGAGATTGGAAGGTGTAAAGACGTTACATTTTTTGTTGTGGTTGTTGAATTGAGCAAACACAGATTTTTTAATTGTTATAAGTCTCTAGTTTTTAAGGTTGCTCAGTTCGGCATCTGGTTTTTGATGGGGGGGACTTGGCCCAGTTTGAGGGGAGCTGGCAAAGAGCCACTTTACAGAGAGGGGTTGTTGATTTTGGTCCAAATAGGAGAGATGATGTGCCTGAGATTTTTCACCATTACAGCAGGAAGGGGGTCAGAGATGTGAGATGCCAGCGTCATGCCGGAGAGTAACTTGAGGACTTCTCCTTCAGGTGTGTAGTTAGATTTAGACCAGGTTCCATTGTTTTTAATTGCAGGGGTTGTTGGCGAGTTAGGTTTGAGAGAAGGGGAAGCATCCATTCATTGACAGTAGGGTAATTGGTGAACCCTTTCCACAGGGGACATCTTTGGTGCAGAGTGGGGATGGTGGGAGGCTCATGAGATAGTTCAATGTTCAATAGTTTTTAAGCAAAAAATGTGACAAATTCTTCACAGAGCTTTGAGAAGTTGTTACTTGAATGCTGGGGAAAGGAGGAAGTTTGCTGTTTGATGATGTTGAATAGGTCTTTTGGTCTGTTCCTAGACTGGTCAAGTTGGTCTTGGTAAAAGGCAGATTTTTTTTGAAAATTTGTTTTTTGTATTTTTGGCGTTCCGCCTGGAAGATCGGGAGATTGAAATCTGAAGGTTCTTGTCTCCAGTTTCTTTCAGCTAGACAGAGTTTTTATCTTTCATTGCTCAGGTCTTAGTTGAACAATGATCTGGAGGGATATTTCTTGATTTCTTGAGTTTCAAAGGGGCGATTCTTTCCACAAGTTGTGTGATTTTTGCGTTGTATTGGGTGGTGAGGTCCTCTGCAGATGCTAGGTCCGGTGGAGGTAGGATTTGGTTACTGACTAATGCTTCTAGCTTCTCCTGAAGGAAATGGTAGAAGTTTTTTGCCCAGCACTTGGGATGGCTGCAGTGGCATTAGCGATTATGGATGGAATTGAGATCATAGAGAATTTGATAGTGATTTGACCAGTCGGATGGTAGGATGGAGCACGAAGATAGTGTGTTGCGCTTGGAGATAACTGCATCAAGGGTGGAGCCCTTATTGTGCATTTGCATGTTGCTATGTTGGGTGAGCTTGTTAGCTTCCAGGAGGGTGGTGAGGGCTTGTACTGTAGGCTTTTAAGTGTTGTTCAGGTACAGGTTTAGTTCTCCTGATATAGTGTTGTCTTTTAGTGACGTTTGTAATATTAGGTCTGCTATGTCTTCAAAGAGTTGTGAATTATTGCCAGGAGGGTGATAGATGATGTGGAATTTGATGCAGTTGAGTCTGAACTTTAACAATGAGGTCCTGAGAATGTTGTGTTCCGTGCAACAGACTGAACAAAGATTGCATTGTATCTATTTACCTGAATGTAATGGGATGTAGAGCAGGTCAATTGAACCATAACATTTTGTTTGGCCTAAGTTTGTGCTTCAACATCACTGAAATAGCCTGATGTTTTGCCTTTATGGCTGATGAGTATACAAAGTATTCCAGATAGAAGGACTGCTTTATTGCCCTATGAGTTACTTATGGGATGAGCAATGAGATGACATGCTGTACCGACAAATGCACTGATGAGCATCACATATGATATGATGCTCATTTACTGCAAGGGATTAGCTAATGCAGTGCGTTTTATCTCTCACCAAGGTGCATCTTCCACACTAGATCTGCATCGTGAACAGAGTCACTTTCAAAAGACTTGTTTGGGACCGAGATGGGAAGGCCCCTTCCAAGTAATTTTGGTAATGAACAGTGCTATTAAATGCACTGGAGTTCCAAGCTGGGTGCATGCAGCACACATGAGAAGAATAAAAAATTCCTATGATGAAATTGTGTTCTTTGAGTCTGAACGAAAAGCACTGGTGACTGCATCTCCACATGCTTAACACCATCAAAAAGATGTAACACAAAGGTCACAATAACAGCAAAGAGAAGAAAGGGGTGAAGACCAACACACACTTGCACTGAATCAAGGGCATGTTATTTCACCAAGTGGAATTGAGGTCTCAGAAGAAGAGATCACTGACAGAATATTGACGGACCGAATATCGACCTAAAGAAAGATCGAGTACAGAATATCAATGGACAGAATATCAACACCCTTTCTCTACAAAGGTAAGAACAAAAATATCAAAACCAAAATATCGTTGTTTAAAATATCATTGTTTGGGGGCTGGGGGGGCGCTAGAGGGCGCCAGGCAGGATGGCCGCACTTTAGTGCAGCTCCACCAAGCTGATCCCTAATCCGCCCAATATCATTGCAGCAATGCCTGCAAATGTCTGACCTACATTGCGCTTACCTTCTACAGCTGGTGGATAAACTGCTTCCTGAAGGCATTGAGGCTGCTATAAATTCGCGACTGAGTATCGACTGCCGTGCAGCAATATGGCAGCCACCGCTGCCTGGCAAGGATTCAACCCGCTGCCGCTGCTCTGTGCGCGGAGGACTGCTAGTGCGGAGGTGAGACCTGCCTGTGTAAATCCTGCCAGACGGAGGGTGCCGTAACCATTTGCCTGTGTCCCCTTGGGAGTGGTGGAGGAAGCAGCTCCCCTTTGCGCCATTTTCAGCTGTCCCGGGGTCTGCCTGCGGGTGCTCACCCCGCATGAGAGCTGCCACCACCATTGCTGTAAATTTCGGGTGGAACCTGAGGCGACTGCTGCGCTTCCCACCCTCGCTTAGCACAGTGGGCTGAGAGGCCCCTACCTGGGGCTGCTGGGGTTCTCATGGGCCGAGGGTGCTACTGCCTGATTCACTGCACGCATCGGTGTAGACTCTGCCCGGCGGTCTGCTGGAGGCGTGACAGACTCCTCCTGTGTTTGAGCCTGCGCTTTGATAGATTGACGATGCCAGCTGCAGGCAGCAGTGAGTGGGGTGCGGCCTGGCTCTTGGCCTTAAGCTGCGGTGGTGGGTGAGGGCTGGGGCGGGAGGCCGCGCTCTGCGAGCTGCAGCATGTGATTGTGGTAGGAGGCGATTGGCGACTGCGTAGCCCTCAGCTGTCCTGCACAGCTAATGTACTTGGACTGAGGCCTGGGAGGCTACCCTCTATGGTGAGCTCCGGCAGATTCCTTTGTGGCTTTACTATCCTCCACACCTGAAGCTTCCGGGCCTCCTACGCTGCTGGCAGTGAGTTCTGAAGCTCGTCTGGATTGTTGGTTGTGCATCAGGCCTGGCCCGTACCTCGGCTGTAACCTGTTGGTGGCATTGTGGTGTCAGGGGCTCCTCTGTTGAGGATATTGGCCCTTACCGCCTTGGAACTTAACTGTCTGGTGCTTGTTGGAACTTGCCTGTGACTGGTTTACCGCTGTGTCCCCACAATATTTACCTTCCCAAGTGGGTGGATCATGATTTAGTGGGTTCCGCTTGGCTCTGTGGACTACTGCGCAAAAGGCCTGCATCTGCTAGCACCTGTGCTTGCGCCTTTGGGGCCCGACGGCGGAGGAGTGAGACCCTCCCTTATCTTGTCATTGGCAGTCATGGGGAGAACTGACAAATCACAGCCTCGCCTCTCGTTTGAGGTGTGAAAGTCCACCAAGTCGCAGCAAAGTGTGGCCTCGGACTCTGAGGCGGACGCCCAAGGAGAAGGCTCCTCCACACTGGAATCAACTCTATTTGCCATGCAGAAGAGTCTCCACTCTATCGAAGGGACTATGGCTGCAATGAATCTTAGGCTTGACCATATGTCATCCCAATTAAAGAAGTAAAATGCGAGAATGGGGGAAATAGAGCAGCGCGTCTCAACAAATGAAGATGGCCTTTGCGAGGTGGCGGACAAGGCACTCCTTATGGAGAAGGTTCCAGTGCTTATTCAAGCGAAGAATGAAGATTTGGAGGCCCGGTACTGCCGCAATAACATCCACATCACAGGCTTACCGGAGTCCACCAACACCGGCAGGGTGAAGGCCTTCATTGAGTCCATGATCAAGTATATGTTTGGGCCTGAAAATCTCTCTTCTATGTTTTTAGTAGAGCGGGCCCATAATTCGCTGGTGGCGAGCCTAGTTCCAGGTGCCCCACCTTGCCCTATAATAGCCCGCCTATCCAACTATTGGGACCGGGATATCATCTTGAGCCTTGTGAGAGAAAAGGGCACAGTCAATCACCAAGGGAACGCTCTGTCTTTCTTCCCTGGCTTTCCGGTGGCCGTCCGTCCAGTCAGCAAGACAGGAGTTTGGCGCCGTTAAAAAATTCTTGCAGACTGAAGGCATTCTGTATGCCATGCTGTACCCCACCTGTTTATGGGTGGTCCAGGATGGGGATTTTACAACCCCCAAGGCGGCAATGGTTCACGTCAAGAAGTTGAAGCGGTGAAGATCTGAGGCTTCCGTGGGTCAAGACAACGGGGAGCACTGATGATGTGCCTGGGGATGCTTTATAGCTGTGGCCACTGTTCGGCATATGTGACATGTTTTGACTTTTCATGCTGTGCCCTTCTGTTCATGCTGTTGTCTGGTCGTACTTATGCTGGCCACTACATGTTGATTTTATCTGCACTGTTTTTACTCTTTATGTTCACCCTTCTTTATTGCAGGATCCGATTACGTCGGGGTGGTGAACTCCACCCCGTCTTTAGTCAACTTACTTGGCCAGATCCCCAGATTTACGTACTATGTCGTGTCTTTTTCCTTTCTAATCTGGCACTGAGAACTGTGAGACAGGTGGATGGCCGTTGCCGCTGCCCTGTGCCTCCCCGAAACCCACGCTCAAGTGCTGGCTGCTTATATGGTGACGCATTATATTTCTTGCTCGCACTCCCTCCGGGGAGATTCGTGTTACACGTATTCACTGTGGTCCTCAAATGTCCATGCTAGTTGCGTTGTAGGGGCAGCAACAAACTTTGTATTGTATTTTTTTTTCAATTTTTTATCAGTACCTGTTCGTACATCCTCACACATGTGTTTCGACCTGATCTGCCATCACCTACTTTGTGGGAGGCTAGTAGCACTCTGGTGTTCCCCCATGGGTGTTTCCCTAAAAAGGTATGCATATTCTGTTCTACGTGTTGGGGATTGTTTATTTCGGGACAGGATGGCTTTGGCAAGTTTTGGTCGCTGAAGTCGGTGGGGGTTAATGGGGGCGGGCTGGGTGGTACAGATGGCACTTTCATTGCACCTCTGTGGCCTGGTTTTAATACTATACCTCACGATACTGATTACATCTGATTTTGCAAGTCCATGGGCAGTTACATAAAGGTCCTTACATGGAATGTGCACAGCTTAAATAGTCCCAAGAAGATACGATCTGTGCTGGCACATTTAGATAGACTGGACATCCAGGTGGCGTTCTTGCAAAAGACACATCTTACGCAGCTCTCGGAGAAGAATGTTGGCACCCACTGGGATGGGCTGAGGGTAGCTTCCTCTTACTCTTCTTACACTAGGGGTGTGATGATATTGGTGATCAGAGGGGTCCCATTCACTGTGCTTCACACAGAAACTGATGCACAAGGCAGGGTAGTGTTGGTCCATGGTAACCTTGGGGGCATGGGGGTTCTTCTGGTGAATGTCTACGACCCAAACGTTGATGACCATTCCTTCTTCACAGATGTTTGGTGCTATATCTCAAAAATTCCTCCGCCTGAATTGCTCTGGGGTGGTGACTTCAATACTTACTAGGACGGGCAACTAGACAGACAGGGAAGTGGGCGGCACAACACAGACAGGCAACTGAGGCATTATTGGGGTTTCTAGATCCAGGGTCTGTACGTGATATTTGGCGCATGCTGCACTCGGGTATGCGAGAAAGTACATTCAATTCCATGGTACATGACACATGGTCCCACTTGGACTATTGGCTCCTTTAAGAGATTGCATGCACTTGGGGTATTGACATTCGCCACCTGGCCAAAACATTGTCAGACCACTCCCCCGTGCGGTTAGAGATGCAGGCCCCCACTTGTGAGTGTCCCCCATTTCAATGGCGTTTGCAGCCTTCCTCACTTACAGACTGGGTGTTCAGGTGTACAGTAGAAGTGGCCATTAGTAACTTTTTAAATGAAAACGCCGACTCAGTGGACAGCGCTGGGGTCCTGTGAGAGGCATTTAAAGCCACCATCAGAGGCGTCTGTATGGGAGCGCAGGCGGTTGTGTTGAAGGACATGCTTCGTTGGATAAATAAACTGACTGGTGATATCTCTGCACTAGAGCGTGAGTATGCCCAAAACCCAGTCTCAACTACACTGGCTACTTTATGGGAGTTTGTAACGGAAGTTAACAATACAGTGGATCAGGAGCTGGCACATAGGTCACATCAATACACAGCTTGTTACTATGGGGAGGGGGGTCACCCCAGTTGCTTGCTTGCTCAGAAACTGGCCGCACCTCATAGTCAGGACTACATCACAGAAATGCTATACGCGGAGGGAATAGCATATATTGGGCCCAAATCACAGAACTAACTTAAGACAAAATCCTAAACTTACTACCATTTTAGTATTCACAGAAGGCACTTACTCATTTTGGTATTCACAGAAGGCACTTACTCATTTTGGTATTCACAGAAGGCACTTACTCATTGATGAGTAAGTGCCTTCTGTGAATACCAAAATGAGTAAGTGGCTACTAAGATCACCAAAATAGTAGTAAGATTAGGAATTTGTCTTAAGTTAGTTCTGTGAATCGGGCCCTATAATGTCCCTGCAATTAGTGAGGTGGTGCTGGACTTCTACTCCAATCTCTATAGGGATCGGGCGCATGTGTCAGCTGCCAACATAAATGCATACCTAGATGATGTCCAGTTGGGGTGGCTGTCTCTCAACCAATGTGAATACCTCACACAGCCCTTTGACAAGGAAGATGTAAAATTGGCCATTATGTCACTGCCCACATGTAAGGCTGCGGACCTGGACAGACTCCCTTGTGAGTTCTACAAGGCCTACGCTGATGAACTCTCGCCCAGGCTCTTGGACGTCTTAGCGGAGACATACGACAGTGGTACTCTCCCCCCACGTTAAAAGAGTCCCTCCTCGTTATGCTTCTTAAGCTTGACAAACCTGCTAATCAATACGACTCCTACCGTCCCCTATCCATCATAAGTATAGATGCCAAAAGTTTGGCGAAAATTATTGCCAGTATGCTTCAACCCCTCATCCCTAACCTGGTCCTCCCGGATCAGTCGGGCTTTGTCCCTGCCTGGTCAACTGCGCATAATCTACTTACGATCTTCTTCACCCTGCATTATTTTGAGGCTGATTTTCAAGCTGTTGCTGTGCTGTTTGATGCAGCAAAAGCATTTGATTCCCTGCAGTGAGAGTTTATGTTCACAGTCCTACTCAGAATGGGGCTACCACCATTTTTTCTGAAGTGGATACAACTACTATATGAGGCGCCTGCGGCGCGTGTACGGGTCAATGGTTGGTTTCCACTGCTTTTCCCATCCGGCGTGGCACGGTGCAGGGCTGATGTCGATGATTTTCGGGCTGGCAAACGAGCCACTGGGTTGTAAGCTCCGTCAATGTCACGCACAGGCAGCGCTACGATTCATACAGCGTCCACTGGTAGTCTGCAACTTTTCTCCCAGGACTGCTTCATGAATATATCAAAATCAAATGCTTTTCAGGGCTTGGCATAAACTGGGCTAAACCAACGGTGTTCCCGCTGATGGCTGGTACGCAGCGTGTGGACTTCCTATTAGCATGGTCAACTGATCCAGTAAAATATTTAGGGGTATGCTACACAGGGACCCTGAGGTAGTGGTTACTGAGAATTAATCTTGACCCAAATCACTGAGTGAGCAGCGCAATGGGCCAAACTCCCACTTTTTATAGCAGATCACATCGCAGTGGTTAATATCACAATCTTGGCCAAACTACTTTATTTGTTTATTGAAATTTCCATCTGCCTTACTCTTGCGGTGTTTTACTCACTTCAGTCAGCACTGCTGTGCTTTGTGTGGGGTGGCAAGAAGCCTTGATGCAGCTGGGAAGTGCTGGTATTAACGTTTGAGTGGGGGGCTTTGAAGCCCCTGATATGTGCTTATACTATCCCTATGCACAGGCCCAGTTTGCACATTATTGGTTGTTCCCATAGTGATTCCAGCCACATGTAGCTATTGAGGGTGATGCTGTTCTTCCATTGGCCCTTGTCGCGGCCACCTTGTCTGGTGGGGGTGGTGGACCCAGGACTGAAATTAACCCTGCACTTTGCACTGCATGGACATGGATGAAGCTTGTGGTGCGTGCACAATTGCAGTATATTTACGCCCCAGCATTACCTCTCGCTGCGCACCATGATATCTCTGCTGCACAAGAGCTGGCTGCCCTTAAAGCATTAGGTGCTCTGGGAATAACACAATTAGGGGACCTTCATAAATAAGGCCAGTTCAGATCGCTCTCTGACATACAGGGTTGCAGGGACCAGGGGTTGATGCTCGGGTTCACTTATGTGCGTGTATGGCAGGCGATAAGAACCATCAATCCTGATTACCCAGCTGAGCCCAAGCCGCTGTTGGCGGTGCAGGTGGTGTTAGCAGGTGCGGATCGCACAGGTCTGATCACAAAGCGATATAATGCATCCCTTAGGGAAAGAGAACAGCTCAATTTCCCTTCATATAAAAAATGGGTGGCGATACTGGGGACTTCAATGTCGCCGGATGTGTGGAGGTTCTGCTGCGCCCTAACTGACCACCTAACGGCAAATTGTAACCTCCGCATGATCTATTTTAAATTCCTGCACCAGTAATACTATACCCCGATTCCATTGATGCACTTTGGTCTGCCGGAGAGCACCTGCTGTGTTTGTTGTGGGCATGGGGATGCTGGCTTCCTGCTTCTTGCATGGAATTGCAAAGGAATATATAGTTTTTGGAGTAAGATCATGAACATACTTACAAAAGTGGTGTCGGAGCATTTGCTATGTACTCCTGAGGTCTGCCTATTAGGTTGGGTAAAGAATCTTAAACCCTGCAACCGTAGACTGGTGACTGTTTCGACCTTACTGGCTAAGAGAGCGGTGGCGCAATGCTGGGGCTCTAAACTCACCCCTACACTGAAAAAGTGGGTCTGAGATTTACTTTATTGCAAAGAACAACTTGAAATCTATGCCGAGGAATTGCCTGAATCTTCTTACCCTAAAGACTTCTGGGCTCCATTTTCCGTTTACCTCCTGGGAAACTCTGATTTAAAATAGACGCTGTACTCTGATGCTCTGTTTACTCTTGAGACTTCCATATGTCGTAATACTGCCAACTGTGATGAGATGCTTTGTTAGGGTCACAGTATCTTTTTTAGTGCCATGGAGGTAAGGGGGTTGAGGGTGGTGGAAAGTTCTGTGGGTTGTTACCTTGCTCTATGGAAAAGGCTTGTACTGTTTGTTATCCTTGGTGTCCACCTTGGCCCCGTATAAGGGACCTACTGTGTATTATACAAGCTGTTCAATAAACAAATAAAATATATATATATATATATTGTTGCTTAAAATATCTTTTTTTTAAATGACTTAAAAATAATATACCATTAATTAAATAATAAATAATAAAAACTTAGTTAGAATTATTTTAAAAAGTTAAACATGATAAATAATAAATGTAAAACAAAAAATGAAACATACATATTAAAATAAATGATATATATTAACTTAATATTATTACTAAATATTTATTTTATTTAATTATAAAATGTTAGAAACATAATAAAAAAATAAATAAATATATATATATTATTAGTGAAAAATCGAATGGGAAAAGGATTTGCAAAGAGCAGAACAATGACAGAGTCAGTACTTTCATGGTGCATTATGGGAATTGTACTAGGTCAAGACTACAGGAAACTCAGTAGTTCGACTAGGGCGTATAAAAGGGCGTAGTCATGCCGCAAATTCCATTATGACACTCACCTGTGAACAAGGCTACTTTGATAGCTGAAACGCGTTAGGTTTGGAAGCAAGCTGTTACCGAGCGTAATAAAGTGCTGAAGTTTCCTGCAATCTGGTGTGCGGCGCCCTTCTTTTCTGTGGAGTTGAAGGTTATTGCTGGAATTTAAATGGGGTGTTCCGCCCCCATGCGCCGAGGTTGCCCTGGTGTGGTCGGGCTTCTAGCGGATACAAAGTTTGGATGGAGTTGATTGAAGGAAGCCTGATCCGCCCGCAGTGTCCTTGACAAAAATATGGCACGAGGAAGTTCAGCCAAGCATTTTGGGTGATGCTGCGAGGTAAGGGAGAGTGAAGGACACTTGTCTGAGCTCCGTGGATTGCAGGACACGCAGGTACTGCAAAAAGTGAAATACGAGTGACAGCAAGCGCCATGTTATGAACTTTATGAACACTGTGAAAAGGACTTTTTATATACATAAAACACACTGCAAATGCACCCTTTATTAGTGAAAAATCGAATGGGAAAATTATTTGCAAAGCGCAGAACAATGACAGAGTCAGTACTTTCATGGTGCATTATGGGAATTGTACTATGTCAAGACTACAGGAAACTTAGTAGTTCGACTTGGGCGTATAAAAGGGCGTAGTCACGCCGCAAATTCCATTATAACACTCACCTGTGAACAAGGCTACTTTGATAGGTGAAACGCATTAGGTTTGGAAGCAAGCTGTTACCGAGCGTAATAAAGTGCTGAAGTTTCCTGCAATCTGGTGTACGGCGCCCTTCTTTTCTGTGGAGTTGAAGGTTATTGCTGTGATGTAGCGAGATGTTGAATAAAATTTTGTTCAAACTTGCAAAGTTAAACTTCCATAATAAATGTAACGCTACTAATAACATGTGTTGAAATAATTAACCAACCTAGATTAAAATTGTATTAATTACACGCGGGATTAATGTGCTTTTATGTTGCACTTGCACATGTGTGTGAAAATAATAAACTAACTTTGCCTGTTGTTGTTGTCAGTATTAATTGCGGCTGTTTTATTACTGGCATGTGCTATATTTGTGTATGCTTAATGTTTTGTCGTGTCTATTCTGTGGCAAATGCTCGTGGAGAATCCAGGTGGCCTAAAAGAAGAAGGTTTTTATATACGCTGCCTTTTGTGCTTTGGCTAGATAACATAATTAACTTGGTTAATATTTAGCAAAGGGGTGGGAAACAGAATGGGTTGCAATTCTTTAATTAATTATTATCTTGTGTTTGTTAAAATACTAGTTACCGTGAGAGGCCTTCCTTTTGGGCCTATAAAGATGGCGCTTTTGAAACCTGTCCAGAGAGGAGCCTTGCACACTCGAGAAGTGGAAAAATTTTACCACAATGACAACTCTGACAAATGAAAATATTGTTGAAATGAAGACGTGCATAGTAGGCTCATGGAGTTTGTCCAAGGACAGGAAGCGGCAGGATTGCTGGAGCAAGGAAGCCATGACTTGTAACTAGAAATAACTAATTCTGTTACATTTTCGAGGAAGTGAGATGTCACAAACAATAGGGCTAAAGAAGAGCCCGTGCATAGTTTGAAAGCGATGATGACATGGATGGTCCGACATCTGTCATTCAATGGGAACTCTGAATGGCTGAAAATATGAACATTTGAAAAGATTAGCTAGTTATAAAGGTATAAAAACTTGCCCTACAGGCAGGAGGGGGCTCTCTTGCTTCCCGATTCCAGAATGACGTGCTGTTGGACTTCTGGTGCACGTAAGGATAGCTGTCTTTATTCAATATTTTTAGGTGAAGAGAGTTTTGGTCAGGGACATAGATTTAGGGAATGGAAACCTTTATTTTGCTTTAATTCATGCTAAATGGGTTACTTTAAAAATGTTAGACTAATAAGCCTTTCCTTGAATGATGCTTTCAATTTGTTAATAAAATAATGATTTATGAATAAAACGCTCTTTTCTTGAAATAAATAAAGCTAATAAAATAGATTTTGAAATGACAAGCTGGTCTTGTTTATTCATGGTCTAGTTATCATTATTAGATCCCTTCGCCTAAGTGACTTAATTAATGTTGTATGTTTTAGAAACCATGGTAAAATTCAGTAAACTGCAGTTGTATATAATTATGTAAATAGTTTATGAATGAGGTATATTAATTAGGTCACATGATTCAGTCGCTCAAAAATTGTCTCTTTAGTTTATGGGCCTAGGTGATGATTCATGTTTAACTGTGAAGATGAGTTACGTTTGTGAGATAGTTTTCCATTAGGAGCGCTGGATCAGCTGGAATATATATATATATATATATATATATATATATATATATATATATATATATATATATATATATATATATATATATATATATATATATATATATATCCACTCCCAGGTTCTAATATTCTCAAAAGAACCACTCGGACACCTCAAGTGCTTCCGCTTAGTTTATTTTAGCAACGGGAAAAACGACGCGTTTCGGGGATGAACCCTTGATCACGCTCGTAGTCACAAAGTGCCACCATGTTTAAATACATTAGAAAAAACACAACACCTCACGTGATTTTTGCCATCAACTGTGGCGGCCATCTTATAACATGCAATTTCCGCACGCTATCACGTTTTAAAACATGTCCTGATAAGTGACATAAGTTTATAATATTGTCTGTGTGTTACACACAATTGGTAATTAAATAATGCAAGGTAAAGCGATTCAATTCCCGCTGCCTTTGGATTTGACACTGTTGTCTCTCAGAGTCTTGCCCCAGTGGGCTGGTTGCAAGGTGGAGTCTCGCCCCAGTGGGCTATTACCAGTTCATATGTCACCTACTTCAAACATATTGTTTACGTGTTCATGGAGCTTTGGCCTTGATCTTCTAACCATCAGTTGTCCTTATAAGTGATAGTGCTCATAATCAATCTGAAATTAAAAACATGACATAAATCCTTTGTAGCAAACTGTATTCAGACAGTAAAACATATCGATCATTCATGTAAATGAATTGCCAGCTCTTCACTGATATTCAGCCCATTAGGGGCAAGGCTTTCGAGCTCAACAATATATCTCGATTCCAATTTGCGCATCGACAATTCTCGGTTCGCCCCTCTCACACCAAGATCGACACTGTCAATCACCACCAATCGCACCTGGTTCTCGTCACTGTAATGGAATTCAGCAAAGTGACGAGAAACAGGGTACTGTTTGGTCTTGTTTTTAATAGCTCTTAAGTGCTCCAGCACACGCTTTTTTGCCTCATGTTTTGTGCTGCCTATATACCATTTCTGACATGAGAAATGGTATATAGGCAGCACAAAACATGAGGCAAAAAAGCTAAGAGCACTTAAGAGCTATTAAAAACAAGACCAAACAGTACCCTGTTTCTCGTCACTTTGCTGAATTCCATTACAGTGACGAGAACCAGGTGCGATTGGTGGTGATTGACAGTGTCGATCTTGGTGTGAGAGGGGGGAACCGAGAATTGTCGATGCGCAAATTGGAATCGAGATATATTGTTGAGCTCGAAAGCCTTGCCCCTAATGGGCTGAATATCAGTGAAGAGCTGGCAATTCATTTACATGAATGATCGATATGTTTTACTGTCTGAATACAGTTTGCTACAAAGGATTTATGTCATGTTTTTAATTTCAGATTGATTATGAGCACTATCACTTATAAGGACAACTGATGGTTAGAAGATCAAGGCCAAAGCTCCATGAACACGTAAACAATATGTTTGAAGTAGGTGACATATGAACTGGTAATAGCCCACTGGGGCGTGACTCCACCTTGCAACCAGCCCACTGGGGCGAGACTCTGAGAGACAACAGTGTCAAATCCAAAAGCAGCGGGAATTGAATCGCTTTACCTTGCATTATTTAATTACCAATTGTGTGTAACACACAGACAATATTATAAACTTATGTCACTTATCAGGACATGTTTTAAAACGTGATAGCGTGCGGAAATTGCATGTTATAAGATGGCCGCCACAGTTGATGGCAAAAATCACGTGAGGTGTTGTGTTTTTTCTAATGTATTTAAACATGGTGGCACTTTGTGACTACGAGCGTGATCAAGGGTTCATCCCCGAAACGCGTCGTTTTTCCCGTTGCTAAAATAAACTAAGCTGAAGCACTTGAGGTGTCCGAGTGGTTCTTTTGAGAATATTAGAACCTGGGAGTGGATATTTACGAAGCGCCGGCTTCGGTACTCGGACCGCCCAGACAGCCTCGCAATCTCTTCCGGCATTCTTGGAGCGAAATATATATATATATATATATATATATATATATATATATATATATATATATATATATATATATATATATATATATATATATATATATATATATATATATATATATATATATATCAAACGATGTAGGTTCACCTTGGGAATACCAGTTGTTGTTTCTGCCATCGAATCTCAAATTGCTGGCAAGAGGTACTTTATTCAAGTGAAGGTCACAGCAGCGCTAACAGATGACGCGTTTCGGGCGGGTGCCCTTGCTCACATAAAAAATATTTCCCATAATGCCTCTTTTTAAACCCCTTCATATACAACATGTGATGCACAAATAATAAATATAAAGGAAATACTTATAGGTCACATTTCAATAGAATGTAAAGTACCCTTGATTACATATGTAAATAGTTGGATAACTATATCATTATTTCATTCAGTTGTTAACTTTTCATTTGATATCAGCATAAATGCTTGTTTCATTCAATTTATCAAAACCGCAATAAAGTGCAAAGTGCATATGTCCTTTTCGTATGTGCAAAGAAATGCAATAAATATTTTTGTGCAATATCCAAAAAATATATGATTTATCCTATTTACAATATAAATAGATGTAAAATCAACTTTCTTAAAACATGCAAGAAATCCATTGCCTTTGTCTACCAGGACCAGTTTAAAAGTACAATTATGCATTCTAAAAACTATTATGTTTAGGTAGAAAAATATATATATGTAATTTCATTTATAATTTACATGTTATCAAAGTACAATGGCATGAAGTAAACTGGACACTCTCCTGTGCAACATTACGCAAAAAAATGTGCAATATCAAGCAAAGTATTTAAATGCAGTTTTGAATCCTCCTATTCCAAATCCAACTAGTTACACATTCGGGGACATCAAGTGTCGATGGCAACCCCAACTCGTTACACATTCGGGGACATCAAGTGTCGATGGCAACCCCTATGTCACCTATTTTCAAAAAGAATTCCATAAAGTGACTGTATTTTCACAGGGAGAACCCAAGTTCACCCCTGTTATTTACAGTTTAAAGTAAAAAAAGGGAAAAAAGAGAAAAGTCTAATCTGGGCGTCGGAGTGAGACATGGTTAAAATATATAGATTCATTGTGGGTTGCTGGCTGGAAACACCTCTCACAACCTTAATATCGCTATGTAGTATAACTACACCTAATATGCCTACGGAATCTGTAGAATGTTATCCTCATAAGAAATGATACAGATCTTCCTTGGTGTTGAGTCCATTCGGTACCTTAGAATCTAATTCTTAGATCATTTTGGACTCTAATTGTCTAAGCATCCTATCACGGTCTCCGCCCCTTCTAGGTTTGGGTACTGAGGTGATGACATAATAGCTAAGACACTGGAGGTTGGTATTGTGTACATTGTTAAAGTGTCTAGCTACCGGATAGGAGCTATCGTTGTTCACGATTGCTCTGATATGCTGCAATATCCTGGCATACACTGGTAGTTTGGTGCTTCCCACATACCTGAGATCACACGTGCATGCCAGGACGTAAACAGCATACTCTGTTTTGCAACCTTAATGTCCTTTGATAGATTGTGGTACTGGACTGAATGGAGTGTAATACTGCTGTGTGTTTACTCCAAATTTGCAGGCTCTGCAGCTACTGCATTTGTAAAATCCCATTCGAGGTGGAAACTAAGGTTTTTTTGTGATAGGTAGTTCGGGGCAAGGTTTGGAGATATGCATACGTAGGGAGAGTCCCCTCCGAAACGTAATCTCTGGCCGTGCTGGTAAATGCTGCGATAGTACTGCATCTGTTTGGAGGATAGGCCAACTTTTACTAAGAATAGACCGGATTTTTCTGTCCTGGCCACTGTATGCAGAGATGAATCTAATAGGAGATTCAGCCGAACCTCCTACTGGGACCCTATTTGCCTCCACTGGTAAAAATAGGGTTTCTCTTGCTCTGGATTTCATTTTGTTGACTGCTTTTGTAAGAATGTTCTCCTTATAACCTTGTTCCCGAAATCTATCTAATGCTTGGGCTGTACATGTGTCGAGCTCATCATCAGTGCTACAGATTCTCTTTATCCGAAGAAGCTCGCCATATGGAATGTTATCCATGACGTGCCGAGGGTGGGCACTTGTTGCATGTAGGGTTGTGTTACCCGATGTGTCTTTTCTGTGCAATGTAGTGGCTAGGTGTCCTGCTGTATGAAAGACCCCGACGTCTAAAAAGTCCACCGATGTTTTACTAATGTTGTGTGTGAACCTCAGGTTGTCTTCATTATTGTTTAGGGCCAAAATGAACTCTTTCACACTTTCTTCATTGCCCCTCCAAATTAAAAACACATCGTCTATAAAACGAACCCACATGACTACATTGGTAGCAAACACCGCCCGGTGTGTTTCCATGAGGACCCGCTTCTCCAACCAGCCAACGTGAAGACACACGTAGCTGGGAGAGAAGCAGGCCCCCATGGCCACACCCCTTTTCTGTATATAAATGTATTTACCAAACAAGAAATAATTGTGATGCAAACACCAGCTTACAAATTCACTCAACATCTTGTTATGGTTGTAACAATGCACTGGTCGGGTGCTTAAGAAATAGTCCAGTGCTTCCAGCCCTCTCCCATAGTCTATGCTGGTATAGAGGGCTTCGATGTCCAATGTTACCAATATACAGTCTTCTGACCAGGCAATGTTTTTCAATTTTTCTAAAAAGTGTCCCGTATCTCTTATGTACGTAGGCAGACTACTCACCAGGGACTGTAAGAAATAATCTGTATACTGTGCCAGATGTTCTGTTACACTGTCAATGGCAGAGATGATAGGTCTGCCCGGCACTGGACACCTGCCTTTATGTATTTTGGGAATCAAATAGAATTTTGGCAAGACTGGATGTTCAACATGAAGGAATTTAAACTCTTCATTTGAAATAAGCCCTTCCCTTTTAAATTTATAGAGAATTTTTTTTAAATGATCTCTAGACAAATTGTATTCTTGCATATTTGTTTTGGCGTAACATACTGTGTCTGAAAGCTGTCTGTGGGCTTCCTCCACATATTGAACCAGGGGCCAGATGACTATATTGCCTCCTTTATCTGCGGTGCAAACGATCATTTGATGATCATTTTTCGGTTTGTTAATTAATGCCCAATATTCTTTTTCTTTTTTGATTCTCTTGCGGTGTTTCACTTTATGGTACAGTCTCTTGAGATCTGCCGTAACTACTTCGTGAAAAGAATCAATGGCGTCTCTTGGCATGGTTGGCCTGAAATTAGAGGCTGGTTTGAATGGGCTGGCGCCAGCTCCAACTTGGTATATGGATGCTTCTCTTAGTTCTTGTTGCGTGGATTGCTCCATATTAACATCACTGTTTGTTTGTGAGCTACCCAGTTGTTGCAAAGTAAGAAGCCCTCTTGCATCTCTGGCCTCTAAAGTTGTTGGCGGCACACTCACTGTATTTTCTACTTCACTGAGGCCATCTTTAATGTTGAAAATTTTTCGCAATTTAAGTTTTCTTATATATCTGAAAACATCAACTCTGGTGAATGTATAGTTGAAGTCTGTTATAGGGCAGTATGTGAGACCTAAACTTAGTAGTTGTTCCTCGGCTTTTGTTAGAACCACATTTGATAGGTTCACAATGCTGTTGTTATTAATTCCTATTGGTATTTGTTTTTCCGCCAAAACTTTTTCTTTTTGTTGCTGTTTGGCTTTGTGGTTTTTCCGCCTTTGTTTTCGGTTTCTATTGATCCTTGCCCTTTTTGAAATTGCCCCTGTCGATTGTGTGAGCGCAGACTTTGTAAGCGGGCGTTGACTAAAAAATCAACCTCTTCACCAACATTGAGGACATGGGTTGGTTTTGAGCCACCTGCCGCTCCCCTGGGATCTTCATCAGAATAGAGACTACTTACATTGCTGCTATTGGATTCAGTCTCACTGATTCCCCCTTCCGTGTCATGGCTAGCATTTGTGCTGCCCTCCGTTGTAGTATTGGTGACTTGGGTCGCTTTTGGGTTGGCTTTTAAGCGTCTTGCATTATCGAACTTGCGTGCGAAAGTGTAGATTTTCCCATTTTCAAAATCGTCCTTGTTGCGTGCAAATTTCCACGCTTTCCTTGTTTAAATTTTGTCCTCATGTACTTTAAGGCGCTCCTCAATTTCCTTTTTTAATTTCGGTATCAATTCATTTGGTTCAAATCTAGTCAGTTCCTCATTGATGTTTTCCATATCTTTTAACAATTGCAAACGGTCTATTTCAGCATATTTAATTAATATGTTGATCAGCTTAGTAGATGATTCCAAGTTGGTTAGACCCCATTCTTTTAACATGTCTGGATGTGGTTGATCATAGCTGGGGGCCAAAAGGATTCTCAGTCCCTGTGGGACCCGCCCCTCTGCCACATACATTGAGAGCGGTTTGTGCTCCCACCATTTCGTGCATTCACTCTTCATGCACTTTTCCATGCGTTTCATCAAGTTTTTTATTTGTGTTTCATTAGTTAATGGTGCTTGTTGTACATTCGATGCAGAGCCTGCAGCAGCTTCCTTTCTAGCAACATTAGGCAGGTTGTGAAAGAGCTCCAGCGATGCCTTTTCCCTTTCTTTAACTGTCTCCTCCGACATTTCTAAACTGCTAGCGTCCTGCTGACTGACCTTCAATATATATATTATTGCTCCATACTTCGTGTCACTCTCGCACAAAAGAAAAAGCACTCGTGGTGGCGAGTCCCAAGGTTTATTTACGGGGCTCACGGTGTCCAGACACGTTTCGGCTGACGCCTTTCTCGATGGTGCTATGGTGCAACCGAAATGGCCGTTTTTTATGTCTATTCACAATTGTCAACAATGAGAAGTGAAAGAGGACTGCATTGCCATTTTTTGGCCGACATATTGAAATGTACAAACATAACGTTAATGTCAGAAACATTATATAAAGTTGCATATTCAACTATTTTCTATGAGCGAGTGTTATCAAACAATATGAGAGCTGAAACAGTCTATCCAGAAACCACTCCTAAATGTCCATGGTTAAGTACACAGATGGGAGTTCCTTAGCGCTAAATGTATCCCGAGTATCCTTCCCCCATTATCCCAGTTCTTATATAAACACAGCGGGAATAGCACCATCCATGGTAACATCTGCATTTTGAACACATCCGTTTTCTCATATTATGACATCAAATATAGCCCACACATGGGCATATGTTATTAGTCTGTACGACCCATCTGTTCCACCTCTTCTTCCCATAGTTGAACACAAATGTAACCATACCTATTAAAACCATACAAAATATTTTTTTCTCCATAATAGTAATAACCTGTCCCATTCCCTGAATTTCATTCTACAAATATCTCTTGCAGCATCTGTGTACGAGAATAAAACCAAATGTTCAAAGTCACAGAAATGCACCTACGATTACTCTCCCAAATGTACAGCCAGTTCTTCATGCGAATTTAAACCCCTTGGGGTCTTTGATTGGAGATCGATAATGAACCTGGATTCTAATCTTTTCAGGCTCATTACCATATCTCCTCCTCTGGGATTGGCTGGTACATGATCCAAAATGAAAAAGGTCAAAAGGCTCCTGTCACCCCTGTGAAATGTTTTAAAGTGGTGCGCCAAATATATATATATTCACTGAAAAAACCATAGGTTATAGACCATATATAGTTAGGGATTAGCATTTACAAAACCTTATTTTATTTGCACAAAACCATTGAAATTCCATATATAGTTAGTTGCACTAACTATATATCGCGGACCCGCAATCCACTGCTAATGATGTCACATATTACATCATTCATGACATGGTCAGTGACATCACTGATGACATCACTGATGACATCTCAAATGACATCACTGATGACATCACTGATGACATCACTGATGACAACACCCAGTGACTGTATGTTTCTGTAAAGTTAAAATATGTCTTACATATTGAAGAATGAGTGGATGTATAAGTGTCTGGATGAAGGATTTAGTAGGAGCATGACTGACTGTATGAGAGAATGATTAAATGTGTCTCACTGAGTGCATGAGTAAGTGATTAAAGTGTCTTAATTTGGCAATCATTAGTTATGTTGTTCTGTAAACTGCTGCATGTTTAAATCAGTAGCTATATCAGTAACTATATGGGTTATTGAATGGTTGCCCAAGTATTTGTATGGGAGACTGAGTATGTGTATGGGTGGCTGGGAGGTGTATAACTCTGTGCATAGATGTGTGAGCAGTTGATTCCCTAGGTGTATGGGTTCAAAAGTGCATGTAGAAACAGCTGTATGGACAGTTGACTGTGTGCATGAGTATATTGGTGAGTGAATGGATATCTCAGTGCTACATGTCAAAGTAAGTACATATGTAAAACACACTCCATGTGAGAGTTGACATATATAAATAACTGAACATAAGAGCCAGTGAATGTGAGAGTGGCTGTATGAATCATTGTGAACTTGTATCAAGGATTGTATAAGAGAGTAAATATGTGTTAGTATATGTTTGAATAAGTAAGGTGTGTATAACTGTATAGTTGAGGAAATGGAGATGTGATTGATTCTTTGCATGACTGACTAGGTGTGTGAGTAACTCCATGGATGTGTGACAGTCTGTGAGTGCCTGTTTACACTGAGTGTATCTAAGGTTATATTAGAGTCTGAAGATGTATTATCACATAAATGATATCATCAGTGATGTAATCAGTAATGTCAAATGAGATGTCAGTGATGTCATCAGTGATGTCATTTGAGATGTCATCAGTGATGTCATCAGTGATGTCATTTGAGATGTCATCAGTGATGTCATCAGTGATGTCACTGACCATGTCATGAATGATGTAATATGTGACATCATTAGCAGCGGATTGCGGGTCCGCGATATATAGTGGAATTTCAATGGTTTTGTGCAAATAAAATAAGGTTTTGTAAATGCTAATCCCTAACTATATATGGTCTATAACCTATGGTTTTTTCAGTGAATTTTCAAGGTTTTGTAAATGCTAATTCCTAACTATATATGGTCTATAACCTATGGTTTTTTCTGTGAATTTCATTGGTTTTTTAAAAGCTAATATCTATAGCTGTAAAATATATTCTTTATTAAGTGACGTATCACGTAGCCCGTGAGACGCCTCATGATGCATCGCATAACCGTGACGTATCGTCTCTGCAGCGCAAACCAAACCCAAAACGTAAGCGCGCCAGAACACGCTTAAAGATATATATATATTTTTTTAACCTTAATTAGACAAAATCCACACGTGCACATATCACAAACGTTCAAAAAACACAATATGTCGGACTCCCGTTACGCTGCCGGTTAGCTGCCCGGTTAACGTACCAGGAAGCACCTTTGCCGCGAAAAATCGCAATTTTTTTTTCTTTTGCCCCGCAGGGAACTTTAATAGCCCCCTCATCAATCCTAGTGGTTCAGGAGGGGTCTGCCTTACCCCTTTCATTCATTTACACCTTTTTTTTTTCCACCTCTTGTCTCTCGATCCCACAGAGAGACAAGATGGCGGCCGCTCCAGACTGTTTACAATGTTAACAGCCAATCAGCTTCTCCTCAGACTCCCGTTACACTGCCGGTTAGCTTCCCGGTTAGTTGCCCGGTTAGCTGCCCGGTTCGCGTACCAAGACGCGTCTCTACGGCGAAAAAATCGTTTTTTTTTTGTTTTTTTTTTGGCCCAGCGTGGCTTTATAATATCCCCCTCATCAATCCTAGGGGGTCAGAAGGGGTCTACCTTGCCCTCTTTCCTTCATTTCCCCCTTTGTTTTGGCCTCCTCTTGTTTCTCGATCCTACCGAGAGACAAGATGGCGGCCGCTCCGGACTGTTTAGAATGTTGACAGACACCGATGAGCCAATCAGTTTCGCATCGCAAAGTTCCGTTACGCGAAAAGTACGCGAACCGGAGCGCTGCCCGGAGCGCTGTTACAGATATATATCTTATTTTAAATGTTAATTTCTCAAAATCCACTGAAGCACATATGTTGAGACCTAGCAAAGGCACATCGGGCTAACAGTCCCTACAATTTTGCCAAGTTTCGTGCAAATCCATTCAGCCGTTCGAGCTAAAAGTGAGGCCAACCGCCCTATGGAAAAATGAATGGGAAAAACGCGTTTTGGGACCCCCCTTTTTTTCGGACCCCCCCCCATATTTTCAGGGGCTGCTCAGAAACAAAATGTGCAATTTTCCTAAAAATTTCAGCCGATTCCGTCCACAAACGCCAAAGTTATTAGACATAGAATTTTCAAAAGTTCCATAGAGAAAAAATCCTAACTATATATACCTACTGGCTATTGCCAGTAGGTAATATATATATATATATATATATATATATATATATATATATATATATATATATATATATATATATATATATATATATATATATATTCACTTAAAAAACCATAGGTTTCAGGCCTTATATAGTTAGGAATTAGCATTTAAAAAACCATTGAAATTGCTCCTATATAGTTAGTTGTACTAACTATATTTCGCGCACCCGCAATCCACTGCTGATGATGTCACATATTACATCATTCATGACATGGTCAGTGACATCACTGATGACATCACTGATGACATCTCATTTGACATCACTGATGACATCACTGATGACATCATCCAGTGACTGTGTGTTTCTGTAAAGTTTAAATATGTTTTACATATTGAAGAATGAGTGGATGTATAAGTGTCTGGATGAAGGATTTAGTAGGTGCGTGACTGACTGTATGAGTGAGTGATTAAATGTATCTTACTAAATGCATGGGTTAGTGACAAAACTGTCTGAATGTGTGCATTAGTATGTCTGTTGGTGTGTAAGCTGCTGCATGTGTTGATCAGTAGCTATATGAGTGGCTATATGGGTTATTGATTGGTTGCCCAAGTATTTGAATGGGAGACTGAGTGTGTGTGTGGGTGGCTGGGAGGTGTGTGACTCTGTGCATAGATGTGTGAGCAGTTGATTCACTAGGTGTATGAGTTCAAGAGTGCATGTGGAAACAGCTATATGGGCAGTTGACTGTGTGCATGGCTGTGTTGGTGAGTGAATGGATATCTCAGTGCTACATGTCCAAGTAAGTACATATGTAAAACTCAGTACATGTGAGAGTTGGCATATATAACTGACTATAAATGAGAGCCAGTGAATGTGCGAGTGGCTGTATGGATCATTGTGAACTTGTATCAGTGATTGTATAAGAGAGTAAGTATGTGTTAGTATATGTTTGAATAAGTAAAGTGTTGTGTGTATAACTGTATAGTTGAGGAAATGGAAGTGTGATTGATTCTTTACATGACTGACTAGGTGTGTGAGTAACTCGTGGATGAGTGGCAGTGTGTGAGTGTCTGTATAGGTGTATGAGTGCATATGATAGTGTTGTATTGATGAGTGACTGTATGTATGAGTGATATGTGTGTGTAGACCTAGGAATCAGTGAGTGCATATGTAGTAACTGGTATTGGTGTGTCAATGGTTTCAAGAATGGTAGTCTGTATTTAACACTGGGTGTATCAAAGGTTATATTAGAGTGTGAGGAGGTGCATCGTATTATCATATGAATGATATCATCAGTGATGTGATCAGTGATGACAAATGAGATGTCATCAGTGATGTCATCAGTGATGTCATTTGAGATGTCATCAGTGATGTCATCAGTGATGTCACTGACCATGTCATGAATGATGTAATATGTGACATGATCAGCAGTGGATTGTGGGTGCGTGAAATATAGTTAGTACAACTAACTATATAGGAGCAATATCAATGTTTTTTTAAATGCTAATTCAAAACTGTATAAGGCCTGAAACCTATGGTTTTTTAAGTGAATTTGCAAGGTTTTTAAAATGCTAATTCCTAACTATATAAGGCCTGGAACCATATGGTTTTTTAAGTGAATTTTAAGGGTGGGCGTAAAATCCGTTTCGCAAGCAAATTTGCGGATTTTCCGCGATTTCGCGATCTGCGAATCTTGCGAAATCGCGGTAAAATCCGCGAATCAGCGGGGACGAATTTTCAGCCAAGCAACGGTTACAGCAGCATGTGCAAAAGTTGAACCTAATTTCTTTGTAACCTTTTACAAAAGGGTTACAAACAAATTAACTTCAACTTGGACACCTGCTGCTAATTGCTTCCTGGCGCCTCGTTGCCTACTTGCAACTATTCTCTGACCCTGCTCTGACCCTTGAAGCAGGATCAGAGAATAGTTACAAGTAGGCAACGAGGCACCTGTCCAAGGAATTAAACCTCATCAGGAAGCACTTACAGATATAAAAAACAGGAAGAAGGGAGAGGATGGCAAATACACCCATTTTGAGTTGTCAGGAGGGGTTAAACTAAAAGAGACCCTTAACAGCACAATTTTCATATGCATTTTGCTAAAAATAAAAAGCTGTATGTTCTGTAGCGGCAACTCAGGAATCTGGCCCTTCAGAGATCCGGCCTCTCTTTCTTTCTCTCGTTCTCTCTCTCCCTCTCTCTTTCCCTCTCTTTCTCTCTCTTTCTATCTATCTATCTATCTATCTATCTATCTATCTATTTATCTCTCTCTCCCTCTCCCATAAACGACTGCATGGGTAACTTCGCTATGCAAGCGGCTCGCGAAGACGCAAAAATCCCGGCGAACACGCAAAAACCCAGCGAACACGCAAAAAAAACCACGAACACGCAAAAAACCAAAAATCCGCAAATTCGCACAAATTCGCGAATTTTGCGGATCGCGAATTCGCAAATTCGCAGATCGCAAATTCGCAAAATTCGCCCATGCTTAGTAAATTTGCAAGGTTTTTTAAATGCTAATTCCGAACTATATAAGGCCTGAAACCTATGGTTTTTTAAGTGAATTTGCAAGGGTTTTTTAAATGCTAATTCCTAACTATATAAGGCTTGAAACCTATTTTTTTTTCTGTGAATTTGCAAGGTTTTTTAAATGCTAATTCCTAACTATATCAGGGGTGAAACCTATTTTTTTTCAATAAATTTCAAAGGTTTTGTAAATGCTAATTCTATTAGCGGATAATATTTATATATGCTATTATCCTTCTGGGACCACCTGAGCAGCCATCTTGTTTCTGAGGAGAAGTGAGGTACAAGAGAGCACAAAACAAGAGTGGAAAACGCGAAAAGGGGGCAGGTTTGAGACCCCCAAGTGCAAAAAATGATTTTTTTAAATTGCGGGGTACGCGCACGGTATACGTATCGTACGTGTACGGTGCGCGTACCCCGCAATTTTTTTTTTCCCTTGGGGGTCCTTTTGGGACCCCCTGAGAAGGGCTAGAGGGTTGGAGGGTCTCTACCCTGCCCCCTTTTCGTGTTTTCACTCTTGTTTTGGGCTCTCTTGTACCTCGGTTCTCCTGAAAAACAAGATGGTGGCCAACACTTTCTCGTTTGGACAGTTTGGAATGTTGACAGTCGACTGCCAGTCAATCAGAACCTCGCTCGCGCACGTACGCGTACGGTACGCGTACCGTACACGTACGGTGCGCGTACGGTGAGCGCATATAGATCTATAATTTGCTCGAATTCAATTTTCTCAAGAACTACTGGAGGGATTTTCACCAAACATAGCAAAGGCACATCTGCATACCAGGCCCACCATTTTGCCAAGTTTAGTGTAATTCCATTCAGCCGTTCGGGCTGTAGCCGTGTCTAAAGGTCCCTATGGAAATTAACATAGGGAAAACATGTTTTGGGACCCCCCTTTTTTCTGGCCCCCGCTTGACGAATCCCCCTGAAACTTTCAGGGGAGGAGCGGAGCGAAGCATTTTTAAGGAAAATTACACGCAGATTCCTCAATCGGTGCCAAAGTTATTCCCAATAGAATGTTGGGCATTTCCTATGGTAACTAGGTCCTAACTATATATACCTACTGGCGACCGCCAGTATGTATATTTAGTTAGGACCTAGCTACCATAGGAAATCCGCAACATTCTATTGGGAATAACTTTGGTGCTGGTTGAGGAATTTGTGTGTAATTTTCCAAAATTTTGCCCAGCTCCGCTCCGATCCTTCCCTGAAAGTTTCGGGGGGATTCGTGAAGTGGGGGTTGAGAAAAAAGGGGGGTCCCAAAACGTGTTTTCCCCATGTTAATTTCCATAGGACGTTCTAACACGGCTACAGCCCGAACCGCTGAACGGAATTACGCCAAACTTTGCAAAATTGTAGGGACTGGTACGCAGATGTGCCTTTGCTATATTTGGTGAAAATTGCTCCAGTGATTTTTTCAAAAATTAACTTCAAAAACACATATATTTCTGGGCGGAGCCTAACCACACATCTCATCGTGAGATCTGATTGGCTGTCAGCACTTCATCCAAGAAGTGTTGGCAGCCATCTTGGGACCAATATACATGATAGCACCTCATTAAAAAGCATTGTAGTTAATAGAGGGTTTTAGGACTTTAGTTACATTATAAATCATTTGTTGATGGTACCATACTCATTTTAGGAATTGTGGTGTGTTCTAAGGTGATTTTACCATGTGAAAAGCCTTCTGCTGGGATATCATGAATCATGTTTGAAAGAAAACTATTATCTCATGCTTTTCCCACAGTGGTTTGGAAGGGGATCGATAAGCTAAACTGAAAGCATATTTTCTGTAAATTCACATTATCTTTCTCAGTCATGTGAGAAGGAAGTCTGACATTCTCAGTAAAACATGTACATCCAACAAGGACAGAGACTGTCAGTTGATTCCTTTGTGTTCTACTGCAGCCTCCTAGAGTGTTCTAAAGAACAACTAGAGCGCTAACAGTCCTACTTATTACAAAGGTATGGCACACCTGAAGCCATCTTGATTGGAATAAAGTGGTAACTCTTAAAACATTTAATTTGAAAAGGAACAAAATGATGGGGTATATTTTGCCATAGAAAGTATGATTAGAGCTGCAGAAAGAAAAATTAGGGCACATTTTGAGTGACTTCTCAAATCCTCTTCTATTTCAGTAAAAAATTCTGACATGCAGTCTCCCAAGATGGCCACCAGAGACAAAAGAGCCCAAATGTAGCCCAAATATCACCCAGATGTAACCCAAGTATAGCCCAATGACAGAATGTCCCAGAGTGTTCTAAAGAACAACTAGAGCGCTAACAGTCTTACTTATGACAAAAGTATGGCACACCAGAAGACATCTTGATTGGAATGAAGTGGTAAGTCTGAAAACATTTAATTTAAAAAGGAACAAAATGAGGGGTTCATTTTGCCATAGAAAGTATGATTAGTGCTTCAGAAAGAAAAATTAGGGCACATTTTGAGTGACTTGTCAAATCCTCTTCTATTTCATTAAAATATTCTGACATGCAGTCTCCCAAGATGGCCACTAGAGACAAAAGAGCCCAAATGTAGCCCAAATATCACCCAGATGTAGCCCAAGTATAGCCCAGTGACAGAATGTCCCAGAGTGTTCTAAAGAACAACTAGAGCGCTAACAGTCTTACTTATGACAAAAGTATGGCACACCAGAAGCCATCTTGATTGGAATGAAGTGGTAAGTCTGAAAACATTTAATTAAAAAGGAACAAAATGAGGGGGTTCATTTTGCTATAGAAAGTATGATTAGTGCTTTACAAAGAAAAATTAGGGAACATTTTGAGTGACTTCTCAAATCCTCTTCTATTTCATTAAAAAATTCTGACATGCAGTCTCCCAAGATGGCCACCAGAGACAAAAGAGCCCAAATGTAGCCCAAATATCACCCAGATGTAGCCCAAGTATAGCCCAATGACAGAATGTCCCAGAGTGTTCTAAGGAACAAATAGAGCGCTAACAGGCCTACTTATTAAAAAGGTATGGCACACCTGAAGCCATCTTGATTGGAATAAAGTGGTAACTCTTAAAATATTTAATTTAAAAAGGAACAAAATCAGGGGGTATATTTTGCCATAGAAAGTATGATTAGTGCTGCAGAAAAAAAAATTAGGGCACATTTTGAGTGACTGCTCAAATCCTCTTCAATTTCATTAAAACATTCTGACATGCAGTCTCCCAAGATGGCCACCAGAGACAAAAGAGCCCAAATGTAGCCCAAATATCACCCAGATGTAGCCCAAGTATAGCCCAATGACAGAATGTCCCAGAGTGTTCTAAAGAACAACTAGAGCGCTAACAGTCTTACTTATGACAAAAGTATGGCACACCAGAAGCCATCTTGATTAGAATGAAGTGGTAAGTCTGAAAACATTTAATTCAAAAAGGAACAAAATGAGGGGTTCATTTTGCCATAGAAAGTATGATTAGTGCTTCAGAAAGAAAAATTAGGGCACATTTTGAGTGACTTCTCAAATCCTCTTCTATTTCATTAAAAATATTCTGACATGCAGACTGAAACATGCACTTTGAATACCAGCAGCAGACTTCCCTGGGAGCAGTAGCTTTACTACAGTGATCTAATGAGCAACTAGAGTGCTAACATTCAGAATTTATGGCAAATGTGTGACACATCTGAATGCCTTCTTGATGGAACCAAAGTAAACAAGCATTGAAAATGCAATAGATCTCACCCTCGTTTACGTTAAAGCCATTCTGTTTGTAATGAGGTGGCTTTTTAGCTTTGCTTTTATTAGTGTTTTTAAAACTTTCATGTAAATACCATGCATATGTATGCATATATGTATATGTATGCATGCATTTATATTTGTATTTATATAGATATGCAGATTATATATGTTTATATATGTATGTATATATATAAATATATACACATACATATATATAAATGCATATGCATATATATGGATATATATGTGTATATGTGTGCGTGTAGAGAGAGGTAGAGTGGTAGAGGTAGAGAGGTAGAGGTAGAGAGGTAGAGGTAGAGAGGTAGAGACTAGTAGAGAGAGAAGTAGAGAGGTAGAGAGGTAGAGAGTAGAGAGTGAGTAATAGAGTTGAGAGTGAGTAGTAGAGAGCAGTAGAGAGAGTAGCAGAGAGTGAGTAGTAGAGAGTAGTAGAGTGAATAGTAGAGTGAGTAGTAGAGAGTGAGTAGTAGAGAGTGAGTAGTAGAGAGTAGTAGAGAGTAAGTAGTAGAGTGAGTAGTAGAGAGCAGTAGAGAGTGAGTAGTAGAGAGTAGTAAATAGTGAGTAGTAGAGAGTAGTAGAGAGTGAGTAGTAGAGAGTGAGTAGTAGAGAGTGAGTAGCAGAGAGAGAGAATAGTAGAGAGTAGTAGAGAGTGAGTAGTAGAGAGTAGTAGAGAGAGAGTAGTAGAGAGTGAGTAGTAGAGAGTAGTAGAGAGTGAGTAGTGGAGTGAGTAGTAGAGAGTAGTAGAGAGTAGTAGAGAGAGAGTAGTAGAGAGTGAGTAGTAGAGAGTAGTAGAGAGTGATAAGTAGAGAGTGAGTAGTAGAGAGTAGTAGAGAGTGAGTAGTAGAGTGAGTAGTAGATAGAGTAGTAGAGAGTGAGTAGTAGAGAGTAGAGAGTAGTATAGAGTGAGTAGTAGAGAGTAGTAGATAGTGAGTAGTGGGGAGTGAGTAGTAGAGAGAGAGTAGTAGAGTGTAGTAGAGTAGTAGAGAATGAGTAGTAGAGAGTTAGTATTAGAAAGTAGTGGAGTAGTAAAGAGTAAGTAGTAGAGAGTAGTGGAGAATATTCCAAAGTTTAGCACAGCACCACTTGCACAATAAGTCCAATCAAATCATATCACTTAGACTCCCTATTGAAGCGCTGAATCTTGGTGTATATTCAAATACTTTTAATTTCCTTAAGTTTATGAACCACAGCCAGCCGACGCGTTTCATTCTTGTTATATCCTATGTTTTCTTATTTCCTATGTTTTCTGTTATTCTCTTCATTGTATGTTATCCATTATGTTGCTGTATCCTAGTGCCTTGGTTGCTAGGTTATTCTGGAATGTTATGCCTCTGATCTTCAGTTGAAGACAGATGCTTCTTGGATGAGCATTCTGACTGATTTAGTGCTGTACTTGATGTTCTTGAATAAACTTAAATCCTTAAGTTTACTTCCTTCTCCTGTCATCCTTTGGATACAACAGTTCTGTACAACAGAACGTCTTCAGGGCGTTCTTATTTCCCTCAAATTATGTCGGTATCCTGTTGTCATATAACTAGATATTTCTTCCAAATGTTAGACGAGACGTAAGTACATCCTTATTCAAAGTGACTAGGTATCAATTTTACCCACACAATTCGGGCAGACTTGAGTAATTTATAGCATCCTCAAAGTCAGTCTTTCAAAAATTCCAAAGTATAGGACATGATAATCTAAATCCAAATGTTTCTCAAGAAAAGTCATTTTCAATCATTCGGAATATCTGCGTTTGGGCAGATATGAACCAGAGACCCCTAGTATGCAAGGGGAATTAGTTCCCCCTCTGCAAACGCGCCAGTGGCCTGCGTTGCAGAGAGGTGTAAAAAGAGGCATAGCCTCATTACACCTCTGTGAAATGCAGCCCCCTGGCGCATACTGGAGGTTCCAGGTGGGCTAGTTGGCCCCCAGAAACCCCTAGAATGCAAGGGGAATTAGTTCCCCCTCTTCAAACATGCACGGGTTTGCGTTGCAGAGAGGTGTAAAAAAGGGTGTGGCCTCATTACACCTCTCTGCAATGCAGCCCCCTGGCGCATACTGGAGGCTCCTGGTGGGCTAGTTGACCCCCAGGGACCCCAGTATGCAACGTGAATTAGTTCCCCCTCTGCAAACGCGCCAGGGGGCTGCATTGCAGAGAGGTGTAACAAGTGGCATAGCCTCATTACACCTCTGCAATGCTGCCTCCTGGCGCATACTGGAGGTTCCATGTGGGCTAGTTGGCCCCCAAGGGCCCCCAGTATGCAAGGGGAATTAGTTCCCCCTGTTCAAACATGCACAGGGCCTGCGTTGTAGAGAGGTGTAAAAAGTGGCGTGGCTTCATTACACCTCTTTGCAATGCAGTCCCCTGGCGCATACTGGAGATTCCTGGTGGGCTTTCAGGTCTTATATAGTTAGGAATTAGCATTTTAAAAACCTTGCAAATTCACTGAAAAAACCATAGGTTTCAGGCCTTATATAGTTAGGAATTAGCATTTAAAAAACCTTTGAAATTCACTGAAAAAAACATAGGTTTCAGGCCTTGTATAGTTAGGAATTAGCATTTAAAAAACCTTTAAAATTCACTCAAAAAACTATAAGTTTTAGGGGTGTTAGAGTTAGCTGGACATTTCACTCATACAAAACCATTGAAATTGCTCCTATATAGTTAGTTGTACTAACTATATTTCGCGCACCCGCAATCCACTGCTGATGATGTCACATATTACATCATTCATGACATGGTCAGTGACATCACTGATGACATCTCAAATGCCATCACTGATGACATCACTGATGACATCATCCACGTGACAATCACATACACCTTTTCGTACACTAGTAAAATCTTTCATCACTCTTTGTAAAATACAGAGTATCATATTTGAATCCATTGTTACAGCAATACAAGTATCTAAAAACCCACTCAGTGATTCATAGATGTATACACACATCTAATCACTCACCTGTAGATTCACTCATGCTGTCAATGAACAATAGAACACTATCAAAAATACTTATACACCTAAATCGACATTACACACCAGCACACATCCTATTCACATATGAAGTCATCCTACTCACTTATGCAAACAATGGATCATACTTACATATTTACTTAGCTACACACTTATACAAACACAACTTCATCTATTCATATAGATAGTAAGTCATACTTAGTGAATTATAAAATCATTATTACAAGTATAAAGTTATCCATACAGTCACTCACACAATCATTGAGACTTTCAGTCCACCCTTTGCCATATCAGTAATTGGATGGGCGCTCACCATCTCAAACTTAACCCCGACAAGACGGAGCTTGTTCTTGTCGGAGGCCCATCCAACCCCTGGAATTCCACCTTCTGGCCCCTTTCCCTCGGCCCCTCTCCTTGCCCTGCTGACAAGGTGAAAAGCCTGGGGGTTTACATCTCCCATGATCTCTCTATGAACCACCAGGTCAGTGCCACTGTGTCCTCCTGCTTTTTCCAGCTTAGGAAGATCCGGAAAAATAGCCCATTTTCTGACCACCGAAGCCCTCACCTTGGCACTGCTGGCATTAGTCATCTCCCGGATCGACTATGCCAACGCCCTGTATGCAGGCATCCCACAATATCAAATCAAAAGATTATAGCTGATACAGAATCAGGCAGCTCGCCTGATCTACCATCAACCTAAACATCACCACGTCCGCCCTCTGCTCAAAGCCCTTCATTGGCTTCCTGTATCGGAGCGTTGCAAGTTCAAACTAGGCTGCTTGACTCACAAATCTCTGGCCGGCATCGGTCCCTCCTTCATCTCCTCCCTTCTGCACCCTTCCGTCCCCTCCAGGCACCTCCGATCCTCTTACCATGCGCTCCTCCAGACGCCTAGGTTCAGGCGCAAAAAACACGGTGGTCTCAGATTCTCTTTCCTGGCCCCCTCATTCTGGAACTCTCTCCCGCTGGAACTTAGACTCTCTCCTTCCTACCCTCACTTTAGGTCTCTCCTCAAAACTCACCTTTTCCGCAGCATCTACACATAAGCACTTCTCACCTCCCCCTTATGCCTCTTACCGAATAAGTGAACAGCGCCAAGAAACCGTCCGGTGTAAGCCACGCTTTATAAGAATTTTTTACATTACATTACATTACATTATGTATACTTATTTATATACAACAACTGACACATACACTGCCTTTTCTTTTTCTAGTTTGTTGGACATGTACCATTGAGAAATATATTTGCTCATCACCACACCCATAAAGATATTCACTCACCCAAACAACTGTTAGAACATGTAGTTTTAACTTCATATATCTAGTGAATCAACTATTCACACATCTTTGGGCAGTCACACACCCCCCACCGAACCACACACACATTCACTCTCCCATACAAATACTCAGTTAACTAATCAATAACTAATATAGACTTTCACATAGCTAGTAACTAACTGGAGGACCAGTTTACACAACAACTGACAAAGTGATACAGATATTCAAACAGTTTAGTCACTATCCACTATATTTAGTGAGACACTATAAATTGGTCAAGTAAACAGTCAATTACACTGCTACTAAATCCTCCATCCAAATATTTATTTTTATATATCCACTCATTCTTCAATGCAAATTGCTATATATATAATGCATATTTAAATAACGAAGCAAACCACATTCACTGGATGATGTCATCAGTGATGTCATTTGAGATGTCATCAGTGATGTCACTGACCATGTCATGAATGATGTAATATGTGACATCATCATCAGTGGATTGCGGGTGCGCGAAATATAGTTAGTACAACTAACTATATAGGAGCAATTTCAATGGTTTTGTATGAGTGAAATGTCCAGCTAACTCTGACACCCCTAAAACTTATAGTTTTTTGAGTGAATTTTAAAGGTTTTTTAAATGCTAATTCCTAACTATATAAGGCCTGTAACCTATGGTTTTTTCAGTGAATATATATATATATATATTACCTACTGGCAGTCGCCAGTAGGTATATATAGTTAGGACCTAGTTACCATAGGAAACCCCCAACATTCTATTGGGAATAACTTTGGCACTGATTGAGGAATCTGCGTGTAATTTTCCTTAAATTTGCTCATCTACGCTCCGCTCCTTCCCTGAAAGTTTCGGGGGGATTCGTCAAGCGGGGGCCGAGAAAAAAGGGGGGTCCTAAAACGTGTTTTCCCCATGTTAATTTCCATAGGGACCTTTAGACACGGCTACAGCCCGAACGGCTGAATGGAATTACACCAAACTTGGGAAAATGGTAGGGCCTGGTATGCAGATGTGCCTTTGCTATGTTTGGTGAAAATCCCTCCAGTAGTTCTTGAGAAAATTGAATTTGCAATTTTTCAAACAGCATTTTCTATGGGACATTTAGACACGGCTACAGCCCGAATGGCTGAACGGAATTACACCAAACTTGGCAAAATGGTAGGGACAGGTATGCAGTAGTGCCTTTTTTTTATTTGGTGAAAATCCCTCCAGTAGTTGTTGAGAAAATTGAATTTGAGCAAATTATATATCTATATGCGCTCAACATTCTATTGGGAATAACTTTGGCGCCAATTGAGGAATCTGTGTGTAATTTTCCAGAATTTTGGCCAGCTCCGCTCCTCTCCTTCCTTGAAAGTTTCGGGGGGATTCGTTAAGCGGGGGCCGAAAGGGGGGTCCCAAAACGTGTTTTCCCCATGTTAATTTCCATAGGGAGCTTTAGACACGGCTACAGCCCGAACGGCTGAATGGTATTACACCAAACTTGGCAAAATGGTAGGGCCTGGTATGCACATGTGCCTTTGCTATGTTTCGTGAAAATCCCTCCAGTAGTTCTTGAGACAATTGAATTTGAAATTTTTCAAATGGCATTTTCTATGGGACCTTTAGACACAGCTACAGCCCGAACGGTTGAACGGAATTACACCAAACTTGGCGAAATGGTAGGGACAGGTATGCAGTAGTGCCTTTCTATATTTGGTGAAAAACCCTCCAGTAGTTGTTGAGAAAATTGAATTTGAGCAAATTATATATGTATATGCGCTCACTGTATGTGCACCGTACGCGTATGGTACGCGTATCGTATGCGAACGTGCGCGTACCCTTACGTGCGCAAGCGAGTTTCTGATTGGCTGGCAGTCGACTGTCAACATTCCAAACTGTCCAAACCAGGAAGTGTTGGCCACCATCTTGTTTTTCAGGAGAACTGAGGCACAAGAGAGCCCAAAACAAGAGTGGAGAACACGAAAAGGGGGCAGGGTAGAGACCCCCCAACCCTCTAACCCTTCTCAGGGGGTCCCAGAAGGACCCCCAAGGGCAAAAAAACAAAAAAAAATTGAAAAAATCGAGGGGTACGCACAACATACGCGTACGGTACGCACCCCATACGCGTACGGTACGCGTACCATGCGCGTACCCCGCGATTTAAAAACAAAATGTTTTTGCACTTTGTGGTCCTTCTGGGACCACCTGAGAAGGGCTAGGGGGTCAGGGGGTCTCTACCCTGCCCCCTTTTTGTGTTTCCCACTCTTGTTTTGTGCTCTCTTGTGCCTCACTTCTCCTGAGAAACAAGATGGCTGCTCAGGTGTTCCCTGAAGGATAATAACATATATAAACGTTATCTGCTAATAGAATTAGCATTTACAAAACCTTTGAAATTTATTGAAAAAAAATATAGGTTTCACGCCTGATATAGTTAGGAATTAGCATTTAAAAAACCTTGCAAATTCACTGAAAAAACCATAGGTTTCAGGCCTTATATAGTTAGGAATTAGCATTTAATAAACCTTGCAAATTCACTTAAAAAAAAACATAGGTTTCAGGCCTTATATAGTATTATAGTTAGGAATTAGCATTTAAAAAACCTTGCAAATTCACTAAAAAAAACATAGGTTTCAGGCCTTATATAGTTAGGAATTAGCATTTTAAAAACCTTGCAAATTCACTTAAAAAACCATAGGTTTCAGGCATTATATAGTTAGGAATTAGCATTTAAAAAACCATTGAAATTGCTCCTATATAGTTAATTGTACTAACTATATTTCGCGCACCCGCAATCCACTGCTGATGATGTCACATATTACATCATTCATGACATGGTCAGTGACATCACTGATGGCATCACTGATGACGTCTCAAAACCTTGCAAATTCACTTAAAAAACCATAGGTTTCAGGCCTTATATAGTTAGGAATTAGCATTTTAAAAACCTTGCAAATTCACTTAAAAAACCATAGGTTTCAGGCCTTATACAGTTTTGAATTAGCATTTAAAAAACCATTGATATTGCTCCTATATAGTTAGTTGTACTAACTATATTTCGCGCACTCACAATCCACTGCTAATGATGTCACATATTACATCATTCATGACAGATACCCATACCAGTTACAACAACCAATTCAGTAATTCCACCATCTATATACACATCCACTCATTCACCAACAGTTTTATATAGTCACTCATACATATACTCACTCATCATATGTAGTGATACACATATACATCCTGTTACACACCGACAGTCATCCAAAAGTTACTCACACATGCAAATAAACTATTGAACATCCATTTATTTGCATATACAGCTATACACACAACCACCTTACTTCTAAGGAAACTTACACATACTTACTCTCTTAAACAATCACTTATAGAAACACAAACTTATTTAAACAGGAACTCTTACAATCTCTCACTCTCACATATACTCACTTATATACATCAATACTCACATATACTAGATTAAAACATATGTAGTTACTGATAAAGACACTAGTGAGACAGTCATTCACTCACTAACACACACATATACACACTCATCCACCCATACAGTCCTGCACATATGCTGTCTTCAAAACACACACAAACAGTGAGTCATTCACCAACCTATGCAGCCACTTATACACAAAGTGAAACACTGATACATATATTTAAAATATTTAAAAATTACTCGCTAATATATGTATTCACTAAGATACACTTTATAAGCCAGTTAACCAATCAATATTTTATTAAAAATAAACATCCATTTACACACTTATTTAAACATTTATTCGTCCATCGACTTTTACAAATACATATATAAAAAATATTGATATTTCAGAAAGACACACATTCACTGGATAGTGTCATCAGTGATGTCATGAGTGATGTCACTGACCATGTCATGAGTGATGTGATATGTGACGTCATCAGCAGTGCATTGCAGGCGCGCAAGTTATAGTGAGTCCAACTAACTATAACGTTGGAATTTCAATGGTTTTATGTCAGTAAAATTTCCAGCTAACTAAAGCTGGTGTGAAACCTATGGTTTTTTCATTGAATTTATTAGGTTTTTTAAATGCTAATTCCTAACTATAACTGGTGTGAAACCTATGGTTTTTTCAGTGAATTTCATAAGTTTTTTGAATGCTAATTCCTAACTATATATAAGGCCCCAAACCTATGTTTTTTTCAGTGAATTTCAAAATTTTGTTAATAGCAAATGTCTATAGCTATGAAATGTAATATTTTTGTAAATGAATGAATCCTATATTTTATTTGTATTTAAAACAATTTTTTAAATGTATATTTTTTAATTGTGAGCGCCCCGGAAAGCGTAGTCTTTTGAAGCGCCCCAGGGCGCGCTCCATACGCACAGCGTAAGCGCATCCGGAAGCACTCGAGCGAATACGATCGCGCAACGTAAACATCCAACGCGCTTACGTGACGCGACCCGGGGCGCTTACGGGTGCGCCCGGGGGCGTGTCGGGTAAGCGCGTCGGGTCATGTGACCTGAAAATAAAACTTTTAATTGATGCAGAACAGTTTTGGTTTCATATTGATGAAATACCTAGTCTTGTGACCTGAAAATAACACTTCTCATTGGTTCAGGACATTTTTTTTTCCAAATGATGAAAGACCCCACCTTTTTTCCTTATTCTGACTTTGTCCTTTGACTGAGGAAGACCTGTTTTGCAATCTTTGAGGTATATTTTGAACTTTGAAATGGCTACAGTAGCAGCATCAGCTTGAGCATCTGCACCACCACCACCACCACCAAGAGGACCACCACAACATCACATTGGTGGTCAAGAAGAAGAGGAGGAGGAGGAAGAGGAGGAGGGGACAAGGAGGAGGTGGCTGGAAGAACACAATACCCCATACCAACCCAAGCCACACATTGTATGGGAGTTTTTTTCCATCCCTGAGGGAAAAAAGAAAGTGAATGCGGCAAAGGTGACTTGCCTTATTTGTGACACGAACTCTCAAGGGGTAACCCAAATAAAAAATATTCATTTGGGAACAATACCATGATAAGGCATATGCAGCGCAAGCATCCTAACAACTATGCTGGCGCAGAAATGAGAGAACTGGCCAGCAACCCTCCCCAATCTACACCCAGCACCTCCAAACGAAAACAACCCACTCCATCGGGACCAGAGACAAGGGAGACAATCCCTTGCATTCAACCACGGTTTGGAGAATTTAGGGTCACTTGTATTTTTTGTGGTAAGACCTTCTCTGAGCAGAGCCTAAAGCTCATCCTCCTTGCTGGTGACAACCACAATTGCCCCAAAAAACCCAATTTTTTTCCTGATTTTTTTTTCCTCCTGTTGAGCCATTTTCAATTCCCTGTTTTTTGTTTCTCCCCATAAAAATGACCAAAAGAAATACAAAATAGTTCATAAAAGCCAAAAAAGAGTACAAAATGTTCAAAAAACATTAAAAAAATATAAAACAACAAAAAGAAGAAAAAAACAGTTCTTTTTTTTAGAACTACTTCCAATTTCTAAAAAAAAGGCTACATTTTTTTAAAACTCTTTCATTCATTTTTCTCCATAGAACGCTCCCCGGTCCGCTCCCCGGTGCGCGTACCGGGCGCTTCCCCCACGCAAATCAAAAAAAAAAATTTTTTTTCAACCGGGGGGCCCTTTTATAGCCCCCACATCAAACCTAGGGGGTTAAAGGGGGTCTACTCTGCCCCCTTATTGTCATTTCCCCCTTTGTTTTTCCCACCTCTTGTGTCTCGATCCTATCGAGACACAAGATGGCGGCCGCTCCGGACTGTTTCGAATGTTTACAGACACCCGAGAGCCAATCAGCTTTCCGTGCACACCTCACGTGGCGCGCCCAGAACGCTCCCCGGTGCGCGTACCGGGGTTGCTGCCATAGATATATATATTTTTTTGAACCTAAATTACTCAAAAACCAAAAGAGCACATATCTTGAGACATAGCAAAGGCACATCGGGCTACCAGTCCCTACAATTTTGCCAAGTTTGGTGGAAATCCATTCAGCCGTTCGGGCTAAAAGTGAGTTTGACCGCCCTATGGAAATTAACATGGGGAAAACACGTTTTGGGACCCCCCTTTTATCTCAGGCCCTGCTTCACGAATCCCCCCCAAACTTTCAAGGAGCTCCGCGAGGCAAATTTGAGGAAATTTTCAGGCAGATTCGTCAACCGGCGCCAATGTTATTCACAATAGAATTTTGAGATTTTGCATTGAAAAAAATCCTAACTATAACTACCTACTGGCAACCGCCAGTAGGATATATATATATATATATTCAATGAAAAAACCATAGGTTAAAGACCATATATAGTTAGGAATTTGCATTTACAAAACCTTGAAAATTCACTGAAAAAACCATAGGTTATAGACCATATATAGTTAGGGATTAGCATTTTCAAAACCTTATTTTATTCGCACAAAACCATTGAAATTCCATATATAGTTAGTTGCACTAACTATATATCGCGCACCCGCAATCCACTGCTGATGATGTCACATATTACATCATTCATGACATGGTCAGTGACATCACTGATGACATCACTGATGACATCTCAAATGACATCACTGATGACATCACTGATGACATCATCCAGTGACTGTGTGTTTCTGTAAAGTTTAAATATGTTTTACATATTGAAGAATGAGTAGATGTAGAAGTGTCTGGATGAAGGACTTAGTAGGTGCGTGACTGACTGTATGAGTGAGTGACTAAATGTGTCTCACTGAGTGCATGGGTTAGTGACTAAACTGTCTTAATTTGTGCATCATTATGTCTGTTGTTCTGTAAACTGTTGCTTGTGTTGATCAGTAGCTATATGAGTAACTATATGGGTTATTGATTGGTTGGCCAAGTATTTGTATGGGAGAGTGAGTGTGTGTGTGTGGGTGACTGGGAGGTGTGTGACTCTGTGCATAGATGTGTGAGCAGTTGATTCACTAGATGTATGGGTTCAAAAGTGCATGTGGAAACAGCTGTATGGGCGGTTGACTGTGTGCATGAGTGTATTGGTGAGTGAAAGGATATCTCAGTGCTACATGTCAAAGTAAGTACATATGTAAAACACAGTACATGTGAGAGTTGACATATATAAATAACTGTGCATAAGAGCCAGTGAATGTGTGAGTGGCTGTATGGATCATTGTGAACTTGTATCAAGGATTGTATAAAAGAGTAAATATGTGTTAGTATATGTTTGAATAAGTAAGGTGTGTATAACTGTATAGTTGAGGAAATGTAGGTGTGATTGATTCTTTGCATGACTGACTAGATGTGTGAGTAACTCCATGGATGAGTGACAGTCTGTGAGTGTCTGTTTACACTGATTGTATCTAAGGTTATATTAGAGTCTGAAGAGGTTCATCGTATTATCACATGAATGATGTCATCAGTGATGTGATAAGTAATGTCAAATGAGATGTCATCAGTGATGTCATTTGAGATGTCTTCAGTGATGTCATTTGAGATGTCATCAGTGATGTCATCAGTGATGTCACTGACCATGTCATGAATGATGTAATATGTGACATCATCAGCAGTGGATTGCGGGTGCGCGATATATAGTTAGTGCAACTAACTATATATGGAATTTCAATGGTTTTGTGCGAATAAAATAAGGTTTTGAAAATGCTAATCCCTAACTATATATGGTCTATAACCTAAGGTTTTTTCAGTGAATTTTCAAGGTTTTGTAAATGCAAATTCCTAACTATATATGGTCTTTAACCTATGGTTTTTTCATTGAATTTCAATGTTTTTTTAAAAGCTAATATCTGTAGCTGTAAAATGTATTCTTCTTTAAATCTTAAAAAATTTTTTACATGTTTTTTAGACAATTAAAAAAATTTTTTTTTATGTTTCGCTCCCAGTCCGCGAACCGGTCTGCTTCCCGTTAGCTCAATTTAAAGCCGTGGCTCGGTCCGCGAACCAGTAAACGTTCCTTTAGCGTAACTGTTACGTTAGCATGACGTTTTGCGTTGTCGCGTAATACGTCATTGGACGCGCCAAGTTAGCGGACCCGGAAACGGACCAGAAAGCGGCGCAAAGCGCGAAACGTAAACACAGCAGGTCATGTGACTCGGTAATAACAATTTTCATTGGTTCATTTCACTTTTGGTTTCCTAATGATGTAATACTACGTCATGTGATCTAAAATTAACACTTTTCATTGGTTTAGAACTTTTGCTTTTCCCAAATGATGAAAACCCCTCCTTCTTTCCTCACTCTGACTTTCATCTTGGTGAGAGAAAGACCCTTTTTCATTGTTGAGAAATGGCTTCAATAGTTGCTTCAGCTAGTGTTCCCCCCACCACCACCTCCACCTCCTCAAGGGAAGAAAGGACCACCTGCTCAAGCAATATACATATACCTGTAATACAAACATTCAATATATATATGTATATATGTATAATAAATTAAATTATAAAAATAATTATTTATTTCTAAAAAAATATTTAACACTACATTAACTATAACCGTAGGGAAAAAGTTGGATAGCGTAGGGGACAATATTACTATTCCCATTCCAGAGAGTGCAATGGTAGTGAAAGTGTGGGATAGCGGAGGGGAATAATTTACTATTCCCACTCCAGCAAGTGCAACAAAAGTGAAAGTGTTGGATAGTGGATGGGACTAATTTACTATTCCCACTCCATGGAGTGTAACAGTAGGGAAAGTGTTGGATAGCGGGAGGGTAAAAACTACTATTCCCACTCCTGTGAGTGCACCAATAGGGATAGTGTTGGATAGCAGGAGGGTAAAAATGACTATTAACACTCCAACAAATGCAACAGTAGGGAAAGTGTTGAATATTGGGTGGGTAAAAATTACTATTCCTTCTCCAGCGAGTGAAACAGTAGGGAAAGTGTTGGACAGCAGAGAGGTATACATTAATATTCCCACACTAACAAGTATAACAGTAGGGAAAGTGTTGTATAGTGTAAGGTTAAAATTTACTACACCCACTCCAGTGAGTGCAACAGTAGGGAAAGTGTTGAATACCGGTTGGGTAAAAATTACTATTCCCACTCTTGAAAATGCAATAGTAGGGAAAGTGTTGGATAGCAGGTGGGTAAAATTACTATTCCCACTCCATTGAGTGTAACAATAGGGAAAATGTTGAATAGCGCAGAGGTATAAATTAATATGCCCACTCCAACAAGTGTAACAGTAGGGAAAGTGCTGGATAGTGGAGTGGGAAAATTTACTATTCCTACTCAAGTGAGTGCAACAGTAGGGAAAGTGTTGGATAGCGGGGATGTAAAAATGTATATTCCCACTTCAAAAAGTGTAACAGTAGGGAAATTGATGGATAGCGGGTGGGAATAATTTACTATTCTCACTCCACCAAGGGAAAGTGTTGGATATCGTAGAGGAATAATTTACCATTCCCACTCCAGAAAATGCAACAGTAGGGAAGCTGTTGGATAGCGGAGGGGAATAATTTAGTATTTACAATCCTGCAAAATAATTATTATTAATTAAGAAATAACTAATTGGTCAAAAATAATATACCTCCCACCATATTCTCCTATAAACAACACCGCCAATATTGCAAAATAACACAAAATTAGCACAATTAATTAGCAATTGATTAATTCATTAATTAATAGTAATTAACAAGCAATTTAAAAACCATCAAAAATAAATTATATCCTAAAATTAACACTATAAAATAAATATTATATGAAAAGAAAATAAATATTTTATTAAAATTAAATTACTTCCCACCCTACTGCCATATCAACCCACTCTGAAAAAAAACCACAATTATTATATTTACCAAATAATTATTAATAAATAATACCCAGTTAATAACTAATTATTAACATATTTTAACACAATTAACAATATAAAATATTAGTTGCATAAATAATAATTAATAAAACATTTTATTAATTAATTATAATTAAATTACTTCCCACCCCACTCCCTATAAAACCACAACCCACTCCCAAAAAAGTACACAATTAACATATTTACCAATTAAATATTAATTAATAATAACCAATTAAAAATAATTATTAACAAATTAATTAACACAATTTACAATATAAATTATTAAAAACTAAAATATTAATTACTCAAATTATTCATTAATTAATTTTAATTAAATTACTTCCCACCCTATTCCCCTATAAATCCACAACCCACTACAGAACTAAAACACAGTATATATATATTTTCAATTAATACCTTCCAAAAATTAATAATTAATATATTATAATTATAGAGATCAACAAGGACTGAAAAATCAAAAAGACCGAGAGTGACTTGTCGAAGGTATTTTGCACCTGAATGGACTTACTGCGTGAATAAGGTACTGAATGTAGCTAAGCATGGGCGAATTTTGCGAATCTGGCGTTTGCGAATTTGCGTATTTGCGAACTCGCAATCCGCAAAATCCGCTAATTCTCGCGAATTTTCGGATTTTTTTTTGGTGTTCGCAAGGGTTTCTGCCAGTTCGCGAGGGTTTTGTACCAGTTTGCAATTGCGAACTTACTTGTCGGCTCGCAACGGTCGCGACTATGTTGTTTCTACGTCTGGTTCATCATCACAGGTTCACAGCACCCTCTGTTTCACCACTGCCACCCTCTGTTTCACCCATGCCACCCTCTGGTACATCAATGCCACCCTCTGGTTCATCATCACTGTAGATTATGGGGGGGAAAAGCAAGCACACCTGCCCTGCTTCAACTGACATGAATTAATTTGGGGTTGATTTATTAATGTGTCACCTGCTTCCTTATCTGTAATTTGCTTTCTGTTGCAGTGCAATTTTTTTTTCCAGGACCTTTGTGGCCTACTTGTAGCTATTCTATGAGCCTGCTGTGAGGGTCAGAGCAGGGTCATAGAATAGTTGCAAGTAGGCAACTGAACTCTGGAGGGGCCCCTCAGGAAGCACTACAAGGAATGGTTACTAATGATGAGTTTGAACTTTTGCACCTGCTGAGTGCTTTCAGTTTTGCAAAACTAGTTTTTCTGCAATTTCGCGGGATTCGCGGGGCACGAACTTGCGCGAGATCGAATTCGGGAAGCCGCAAATTCGTGCGAATATGCGATTTGTTTTTTTGCGGCGTGTTAGTTCGCAAGGTTTTGTGCGTTTTAGCGAGCCGCTTGTAGCGCATCGGCGCGAAGTTACCCTCACGGTCGTTCACGGTGCAGCCATCTTGTTTGCATGACGTATTTCCGTTTCCGGGCGCCATGTGTAATCTCGCAAAGTGTGCGGCTCGCTAGTACAATTTCGCGTGTGATCGCGCGGAAAATCTCTTGCGAACTTACCCACGCGGTCGTGAACGGGCGCGGCCATCTTGTTTCTCATTCATTGCTATGGTTCTGGGCATGCTTATTGTATCCTCTCTGAATCTCTGCCATCCTTTGCTTGTTTGAAGTTTTTTTTAAATCTATTTTACTTATTATCTATCCCTCTATTTTTCTAGCTCTATTTTTTTGTGTTCTCTGCTACTTTTGGTAAATTTTAAACTACTTTTTTAAACTCTTTTCTTTTCTTCTTCCCTATTCTATTTCTTCTTTATTATTTAGCTTCCTTTCTGCCCAGGCCATGGTAAAGGGAGCCGGGAAGCATCCAGAGAAGGGGAAGGGTCCCGCACCCCGTGCCCGGCTCCCGTGCGGGCGTTTGAGGGGGGAGCAGGTAGCAGCCCGGGAGATCTTCAGCGCGGAGGAGGTGGCCGCACTAATTTTTTATGTTCAGCGCCGCCTCCCCAGGATCATCATGGCAGGCGGCAAGATCGCTAGCGGGTACGGGATCCAGGAGCGCCGGAAGCGGTGGGAGAAGGTGTGCCGGGCCATTTACCAACACTCTCGGGTCCGGCGCACCTACAACCAGGCCACCCACCGTTGGACGGATCTCCTGGACCGGGAACGCGATCTGCTCGACCTGCTCGGCCTTGAGATCCCTGGGCTTGGTGAGTGGTAGTAGCTATTTCTTTACTACTCTGTTTTCTCCTGCTCTGTGTGTTATTATATTGCAAATTTTTGTTTTTACCAAGAGCATTAATGCTGCTAATTACATTGTAGGTAAATTATATTTCAAAATCTTCTGTGCATTTCAGGTGCACTGCTCTCATTCTCAGTAGCGTTGCTACTATGCTTATTTGTTTTCGATTGTGTGTTCATTTCATTGGCCTGTGAAATTATGTATGAGTGTAGTTTAAAGAACTGCGTAATGCTAGACACTAAGGGTCAGATTTTTAATTACCGGCGCATCCCTGCAAAGTAACAGGGATGCGCCAGTAATTGTGCGCCGTATTTACAATGCCGCGCACCATGGGCCCAAAACGTCACCAAAGCGTTACGCATCTGTGCCGTAAAGGCGGCGCATTGCTGGAGTTGCGTCGCAACGATGGCGCAGCTCCAGCAATGCTCTGGGGTGCCCTATCTCCCCAATGCTGCGTCAAGCCGTACATCTGCTTCAAGCAGGCGCAGGGTTTGAGTCAGGCATCATTGTCCTCAAAGTGACTGATTGAAATCTTGTAGATTTTCCTCAGCCACTTTTAGGATGCGTTCCTAATCAGGAACGCCCTCCCTTGCGCCGGAACGCCCCCTGATGGAGCAGGGCTTTACAACGTGATGCATCTCCCATATGCGTCACGTTGTTAATATGCGCCGCACCATGGCCCCTCTTTTGTTCTGCCACTGCGTCACAAAAGTCATGCAACAATGGAGCAAAAGCGCCGCAAGGGGCTTCTAAATCAGCCCCTACAGACTCAAGTCCAGTCCTTCCTTTGTACACATGGCGATAAGAAGAAATAGTGGTGGTGGATTGATAGTTTGAGTATTTTAATGACTGGTTAATGTAGTAGGAAACTTTTTAGTGTTGTCGCTGATCTGCAATCACGATGGACTTTGTCTGTCACTTCGCATGCTGCGGACTGCTGCCTGCCAGTCCTAGGCGAACCTTTTTAGTAGTTTGTTTAGTGAGTTACATAAGAACTTTCCAAGTCGATGGTCCGCAAATCAAGCAATACTAATAACGTAGTAGACCACATGAGATCGGTCAATATATCCCGTGGAATAGTTGTCTATTTGCTATTTCGCCAAAATATTTTGTTATTGTTCTTTTGAAATGTTTGATTTGGTTGACATATATCATCCATGTTTTCTGGTCTCTCTTTCTTTCATGTTGTACATCAGCTCCCCCCAGGGGCAAGAGGGCATTGGAGGAGGCTGCTGCTGCTGCTGAACAGGATCGGTCAGGCGAGGGCTCCTTTGCTGGCCCCGAAAAGTTTTAATTTTAATATAGAGTACCTATTCTTTCCTAGTGTTCCTCATTCGATTTTTTCTAAATCGTCTTTGATCTTCTTGTAGACTGTATCTAAATTCTTATCCTGCCTCGACTATGACTCCCTGTGGTATTACTAGATTATTCTTATTAGTCTGTCTGTGTAGCTAAGTAGGATTGCACATTTGGCAATTCCATTGGACTCCCATTCTAGTCAGCAATAGCTCTATGCACTGAGTGCAGTCCTCTGGGATTGTATGCAAAACAAAAGAAGAGTGTCATATGCAAAGGTGTCTATGTCAAGGCACAGAGGCAAAGACTGTGAAAAAAGATTATAGAAAGATACCCTCTTGTTGACACATTGGAAACATTCAAGGGTTTTGTGAGAAGCCCTCACTCACCAACCTGGTTGGTGACATGCTTCATCATCGGGCCCACCAGGAGAAGCCGAGTGCCTCCCTGGTGTGCTACAACGCCAGATTACTGCGGAGCTGGATTTTGTGACAGTGATGTGAAAAGTGATGTTAAAAATGTCTAATACTGTACCACTCAAAATGATTTATTTACTGGTCAGTTTAGACATAGTTAAAAAAGGGTATGTGTGGAAAAACTACCACAGATTATGATGGGAGTTTCCACTTAAAGTGGGGTCAACATGTTTCTGCCCTTACTAAGTGTAAGAATTACGTGGGCATTAGTCAGGACCGTGTAGCGTGTACCTCTGCGGTATGGGCGCGCTAAGGCCCACCCTACCAAAGGACGTGAAAGTTAATAACTGTTTTATGTGTAAAAAAAGGTGCAAAACAGAACACAAACCACAAGTTGTGGGATTTACCTCCACGCAGAGGAACCTGTATAGTTTGTGTAGTAAAAGATCCACGCCCCATGGGTCTCGAAGGGGGGTGGAGGCGAAAATGGCACACCGCCCGCAACGCCTGGCACCCGCTCGGCACCTAGCTTCTCCTGCTCCGGACCCCGTGGATGATTGTCCATAATGTCTTTTCAAGTCTTCTAAATGTTTATGCTTTGACAATTGCCAACAATAAAAAGGTGAATGACCACCAAGAAAGAATAAGATACTACTTTACTTTTGGTTTGGATAGGAGGACAATCCATTCTACTACTGTTGCAGGGACAAATCTGCACAAACAGAACTATGGACACTAAATAGTGCATTGTTTATCAATTATAATAGGCGCAGGTAGACTTTCCACATACCTCAGTGATATTAGACTTTGAAGAACCCCCAATCTCCTTACTGACTAGATGGTGTGGCAGAGTCATTTAGCTCCCGAATTCATCGATGATTGATCCCCAATGATGATTATCCAACGCAGGACAAGAGTATGGAGTCAGAGTCCAGAAGTGTCAGAGGCACGGGCTCATGATTGCAAATTGCAAAACCTTTTGCTCATTCACTCATGACGAAAAACCACAGAGTCTATTTAAGTTTTAAAGCTTTATTAAAAGTAAAAAATATTTATTAAAATCAAGCTTGTCATAAAACAGAAACGGTTGATTAAAAATGGAAAAGTGCTAATAGTGATTTATTTGACACATTTATTGTGGGCGAGCCGAGCCCTCACCTGGTTTGAACTTTAATTTTTCTTTTTGGTGATGAATCGTTGGTCCCTCTGTCCTAGTGGTGATGATGATGATTTTTTCTTACAAGTGAAGCTTCTGTCTGTTATGAGAAAAATGGTACATGTTAAAAAGCAAGCATTCATCAGATGTGCCAAAAAGTGCAGCAAGACAAGACCCTTCACTGGAAAATTTTACTTTAGAGTAGACAGTCACAAATTATTAGATTGGTTTCTGTATTCACATTTCTTCATTCCTAGACAAAATTCTAGTGAGTGGTGTATGTCTATGAAATCTAACATTCTTAAATGTACTTTGTAGGTGGAACATCAGGTGCTGGGCCCAGCGCGGAGGTGGAGGAGGAATGCTCTGGGGAGGAGGCGGTGCAAGTGCCGGACCAAACTGCTGTGCGGGTTGCCACGGTAGTGGCGGGCAGTGGTAAGCTCTTATATTCCTTACTTATTGAGATTGCAGACTGCATAGTGTGCTGCTCCCCGTGAGAAAACGTAAGGTTTGTCCAGATGAGAGACATGAAGAAGAATGATTGACATTCAGGGGCCTATTAAGATGGCCGACGGACCTGAGTCCGTCCGCCACCATAGAGTAGGAGGGACCGTCCGCAGGGGCAGTGGCGGTCCCTCCGTGGTAATTAGGATGTGACCGGCACCCTGGCGGTCACATCCTGTATTTTTATCATTGCGGCGGGTTCTGCTTGAAGCAGCACCCGCCGCAATGATAAAAATGTAAGTTGTGCATTTGCATGCACAAAGCGGCAGGCACCGCGTGGTGCCTGCCGCTTTGTGCAGGCAAATGCAGGGGGGCACCATAGGTACCCCCCATGTGCACCCCCCACCCCCCCTTCACCTCTGGGGGCCCGCAACAGGCCCCCAAACAAAAATCTGTATGCCTTTGCACGTCGGAAATGCTGCTGTGTAAAGGCTTGTGTTCCTCCAGACATCCTAATATGGCTGGCGGTGTCTGATAGACACCGCCAGCCATGTTAGTGCTTTTCCGCTGCGGACGGGAGGCGACCGCGGCGGAAAAGCTGCGGACTAAAAAACGATCCCCCAGCCATCCTAATCTGGCGGGGGGTCTTTTTCAGTCCGCTGCGGATTTCCCGCATCCTCCGGGCCGGCGGTGGATTCCGCCGGCCCGGAGGATGCGGGAAATCCGCAATCCTAATCTGCCCCATAGTTTGAAAGGATGGATGCCTGGATCATGGTACTATCTGACTCTTAGATAGCATATGTGTATCTAGAGAGAGTAGACGGTCACTGGATGAACTAAGTGTTACTTGAAGAGCATGTATCACAGCACCCGCACGTCCGTCCCAGTGTAGGAAAGGCAAGGAAAAGAAGTTGTAATTTTTTCCGAATACTACCATGCATAGTAGCAGTAGTTTGTATTGCAAGCACAGCATATATCCGGCTATTACGATGGCCACTCACTACCTCTGTTAATAAGTTTAGTAGAACTTGGTCATTCATGTGTGGATGTATCACTGTTCACTCAATAAAAAGCAAAACACCTAAGGTCATCCCATATGTAAGTAAATACATACCATGTGCAGTGATAGATAATCAGATTATTTATCTTCTTCATTTTCCTTTTCTAGTGTTCATTGGCACTGTAGGGTGAAACTTAAATTAATTAAGCAGTAGCCCTTGTAACAGTGTATTCTCAGTGCCACCCGTAATAGAAAAGTAAGAGCATCACCACCTGTATGTACTGGACTGATACAGTAACGCAAGTCTGTCTCACTCATCATGGCGGGCGTCTGTTTTCCTCGGGTGCAAGTTGACTGCGCTGGCATTATGCCGGCTTGCAGAAGTTAACGTTCCAATTTTGCTAAACAAGAGAGAAGAAGAAGAATAAGACTGGTGTACTGTCATAGTCGACTCTAATGGAGTGAGTCCATAGTGCTCGTAGAATTGATTCCTTAAACTCCCACTAATGTTTGAGCAAGGGTGAAGAAGTGGGAGGTTAGATAGATACTGGCCACAATAGTTATGTACTGCACTTGCAAGTTGCTAGTTCTACTGTGACACAACTTTTTGCTGAATCATTTTTTGTTAATCTTGAAGAGCATTGGTTACAGACTATGTCTTTCTTTCTTCATATAGATGCTCCTTCCAAACCAACCCGGAAGGAGCTGGCTAGATGGGCCCGGCAACAGAGGCTGGAGGCCACTGTCGCTGAATATCTGCGGCCGGTGGCCCAGGAGGAGGGAGACACGCAGTCTACCACAACATCTACCGGGACAGCTGAATCCTCCTCCGCGCTCCCTGGGTCACCCAGACGGCGCAGGTCTCCAGAGGTACGGAGCCAGGGTACCGCAGCCACCCCGCCACCGCCGAGCAAAGAAATCAGCTGCCCCCCACAGCAGTTGCAAGAAAAGTATGCACCGCCTTTCCCTGAGGGCTTCCTACCTCGAGCAGGAGCTGCTCAACACCAAAACCCTGCTCGAGACCCTCCGCAAGGAGCATTCCGACCTGGCCCGGAAATTCAACAGCAGCAGCCAGCAGTAGGAGGAGACTGTCCCTTGCCCTTTTTTGAAGACTTCTGGGGGGTGGGAATTGGGAGTTGGGTTTTTTCACTTTTTAGGACTTTTCACGGACATTCGTTGGGGTTAGGGAGTGGGGGTGGGTTGGGTCTTGTGGGAGATTATTTTTGTCAGGGATATAAATATACTTTAAACTTTATCTTAGCATACGTGTTTTTTTTACTGCTTTTGAGGCTGGTGGGTGGGGGTTTAACAGTATCTGTGTTTTGGTGACACTTAAGTAGCATCTTGATTCAAGTTGTGTAATTAATTGCCCAAATGTTTTCAAAACTAAGTGCCTCTCACAGAGTAAGTGAATTCAATAGTCCTAGGACTTTACTAGTACTAGCGTCAGTCTCTCGTCTCTCCTAATACTCCATTATACTTCCTCCCCCCAAACGCTTATCTTACCTGCAATTTGTGTTTGGAAATAGGGCTAGGCACAGGGCTGGCTGCACGTCAAATGGTGATATGGCAATCCTGGGCGGATGAAATGTCATCATTGCATTGGTACTAGTGGTGTTACACAGTGGCAGTTGCAGCATGTGAAAAAAAAGAAAATGAAACCTTGTTTGTCCTTACCGTAGCATTAGAACGGTACGATAGAGAATATAGCAGGTGACAGTACACTAGAACAGTGCCACAATGTAGCCTAACAAATGGTAAAGTATTGAAAGTATAACTAGTACTTGCGTTGAATTTCTTTGGCATTGGCTACTACTACAAGAAATAGTACTGAAGCTGAGTAAGTCTAGAATATATCCTCGGATTCCTTCACCAGCCTGTTGCTATGACCTTATCCTCCCCAGCAAGTATGTGGAATTATTGCTGTCATTTAGTCACACATCAATCAAAACCACACAGCCCGGGGGAAGAGGGTTAGGGTTTGGAAAATGGATGGGAATGTTTTTTTTTTGGGTAAGTGTTATTGAGAGAAGAAAAAAAAAGCACAGCATGGACAAACAATAATTGAAGATAAAGAAATCTTTGGGTACAAAGCTAACCATAAATCTTTTAAGTGACATAAAGGAAGTGCATGCACTACTGCATGCATTGTTACTGAAAAGTAAGTAGTACTTTCGACAACCGTGAATGACAGAATGCGACAGTACAGGGCTGCAGCATTTTCACTTGCCTATCTCTGCACTCAGAGAAACACTTCTTAGATTAAATTAGGTTTAAAAAATAGCAGAAGTAAAACCTATAGAATGGCTGTAGGGATCAATTTAGAAGCAGAGAGAGATCCAAGAAATGCAGAGTCACACTCATAGAAGTTCACAGCAATAACATTACTTAAAAAATAATTTGAAAAGAATGGATACTGTATCTGTATGTTGTTGTAGTTGTCCTGTTGAATTTGGTAAGTAAGTTGCACGCATAAAACCATTCCTCTTATTAGCGGCACTCCTCCATTCCAGCTGACGCTTCGTCCATCAATGTTGGTGACCAGAAGACACCCTGTCCACTGCCTGCCTGGCGGATGCTGAATTGCGGCACGCTAATGTGAAGCCTGACTTCATCCTTTTTTTCCCATTGCACAGACTGAAACCCGGCCTGTAATTATTGATGGAAAAACAGGAAGTGATATTAGAACACCACTGATAAATAAATATAAGGTATGTATGCTGTGTAGTGCAAAAAGTCACACTTTGAGTTTCCTAATAGACAGTACAATATTTTTGAAAGTGCGTACTCTGTCTGAGTCTCCTTTTGAAGGATAAATAAGTATGGGCAAATTAATTTAGCGGATCTTTCCCCTCAAGCTAGGTGTACTGTAAACTGTGTTTTAGAACAAAATTAGACCTTCCCAGCAGTGCTCCCACCCAGACCCTTACTAAAGCCAGTCGCAAAAATGTAGAAGACCCCCAATCAGATCTCAAAAAACGAGGCCTAGTAGAAAACTGGTGACAAAACGTACTTTGAAAGTAAAAGTAGGCCCAAATCCCCCTTTACCCACCGTGGATTGTATTCAAACCACTTGCAAGCAAGCAAAAGTATCCATACCCATGATCGCTCCAAGACTCGCAAACCCCCCACAAAAACACATGCAATACAAATACTGCTAACCCTAACGAGCCCTAAGTTAAGAATAGTGGCAAACGCTTTCTTTAACTATGCCAAATCCCCCCTTTCCCACCATGGATTTTCTTCAAATCACTTGCAACCAAAATTACACATTCCCACGAGTGCTCTAAGACCCCAGAACTCAGTTGCAAAAATCTAGAACACCCCGAAACACATGCAATCCTGCTGCTAGGGCTAACCCTAACGAACCCTAAGTTACAAAAAGTGCCAAAAGGCTTTTCCGCATGGATTTTCTCCAAACCAGTTTTATCCGGTATTAGACCTTCCCAGCAATGCCCCAAGACCCACCAACCCACCCGCAAAAAAGCACAACACCCCCAAACAGCCAAAAAGGAAAATCTCATACTTACAATATTTATCAGCCTTCGGTCCAAACGCGCTGTGCAGCTAGGTCATAACTCCCGTTTTCCCTCACGGATTTCCTGAAAAGCAAATGCAATCAAAATTAGACTGTCCCAGCAGTGCTCCCAGACCCCAAAACCCACCCACAAACACCCGGAACACCCCCAAAGAGCACCTCAAAGGCAAGCAAGTCAGCAAAAACGCAAAAAAAATGTTGCCTCCGATTTGGTCCAAACCACTTTTATCCGGTATTAGAGCTTCCCAGCAATGCCCCAAGACCCGCCAACTCACCCGCAAAGAAGTAGAACACCCCCACAAGTGCAGAGTCTTTCTTCTTTGGGCGTAATCCAGCCCTCTGCTTTGAGGGAAGTAGGAGTCTGGAGGAGGAGAATAGAGGACCATGTTCTTGTGAACTTGTGAACCTGAGGAATGCAGACTGCGGCACCTTCAAATCAATAAGCAAACAAGAGAAGACAGTTCTGCTGATGGGCTTGTTTTTGTGATTAGGTGATTAAAGTTTTAAATATATTAACTGTGCAAAACAAAGAAAGACAGACACACAGGAATAAAAGTGACTAACGACGAAAAAGAAAGTTATTGATTCATTGGCTCATTTTCAGGGCTCGGTGTCAGGGAATAAGAATAAGAGTTCGTCCTCATACTCTGCGAATTCAGGCAGGAGTAGGTCAGTGTCACCTAACAGAGAAGAAATTCCCTCATCTAAGTTGCTGTCCTCCTCGTCTTCATCCGGCGTGTGTTCTCGTACTTTGTAATCTGGTGGTATGAGGTGCTGATTCATCTTGATCATTGTTAACCTCTCCGCATTTTTGGGCGAGAGGCGGGTCCGTTTGGAAGTTACAATGCCACCAGCAGCACTGAAAACACGTTCAGAAGACACACTTGCGAGTGGGCAAGACAAGTAGTTTATAGCCAGGTTGGAGATCTGTGCCCACAATTCTTTTTTCCCATGCCAATACGCCAATGGGTCAGCATTAACATAGACCTCTGTTGAGTCATTCAGATAGTCCTGCACCATCGACTCAAGGTTCTCCAAGGTTCCTCCACTTTGCTTACTTTTTGCTGGGACCTTTTGAGAACCAAACCCAAGCCGAGTTAGCCAATCCTCTTCTTCACCCAATGTTACTGTTGTGTCTGGTGCAGATGATCCGGTTGCCGGTGTTTTTAACAGCTGAGAGGTCACTTGTGCCACAGCCACAGGGATAGAAGTGGATTCTTTTGACTGGGGATGGCCTGCTGATGCTGATGTACTGCCTTTTCCTTCAATTTGCTGCCGTTCTCTTTCAAACCTCATGACTGACAAGGCTAGCCAACGTTTGTACTTTGTAACATCTTCATCATCAAAAGGAAAGAATGCTTGGCCTGCCAGCGCCTTTTTGTAGCGTGGATCCAGAATAGTAGCACAAATGTAATGCTGTTCTGAGTGGATCATTTTAAGACGTTAATCGCCAAGTAGGCGGTCTAATAATTTCTCCGCCAAACCAAAAGCGTCTTTCTTTTCTTTATCTTTTTGAAACATAGAAGACACCGCCTTCAGTTGGTGCTCCAGCATGCGCAACAATGGGATAGCTTTTCCCAAATTACAGTTCTCCCTGCTGACTGCACGCGTGAAGACCTCAAAAGGACGAAGCATGTCTGTCAGGCTTTTAACTAGCTTCCATTGCGCCGCATCTAGCCTCAGGTCCTTCTGAGCTGTACCCAGTGTTAAGAAATAGTGATCGAGTACCGTATACTGCTCATACAGACGCTCAAGCATGTAGAAGGTTGAGTTCCAACGTGTTGGCACTGCCTGGATGAGTGATTTCACTGGCATTCGACGTTCATGTAGCAGGCTCCTCAGATGCTTGCGGGCCTTAAAAGAATGGCTGAAATGGTTGCACATTCTTCGGCAGGTGGCCACTAACTCGCACGCTGGACTGTCTTCATCACTCAAGAATTTTTTAACAACCAGGTTTATACAGTGCGCCAAACACGGCACTCTGAAATAGTGACCCAGATCCATGGCCTTAACCACATTAGCGCCATTATCCGTGGAAACATAACCAATCTGGCGTTTTTTGGGGGACAGCCAGTGAAAGACCTTTGTGTTAAACTCATTCAAAATGTTTTCTGCTGTATGCCGTTTCTCCAAGCCAAACATGGCTAGTGTTGCATGTTTCCGAGCAGCTTTAAAAACTTGGTCCGGGTCAACACCTGCGTTTAGCTTTGCTTTAACCCCTGAAAAAAAAACCCAGTGTGCAGTGATGCACATGTAATCAGCGCCTGCGCCACTGGTCCACATGCCTGTTGTCAGATGTATAGTGTGAACAGCACTCTTCTGCAAAGCTGCCCCAATCACCTCCAGCACATCTTCATGTAGTGCTGGAACCGCAACTCTGGCAAAATAGAACCGGCTAGGAACCTTCCATTTAGGGCTGAGCGCTGCCACTAATTCTAGAAAACCAACCCCTTCTACAAAAGAAAAAGGTAGAAGGTCCAGAGCTAGCATTTTAGCCAGGTTAGTGTTATACAGACGCGTCCGTGGGTGGTTGGACCATGCTTTTACAGGATGATGATGATGATGACTTCTTCGACCCAGTTACGCTCGCTGCTGAACTTTTTCGCATTGGTGTCTCACTCTCTCCCACACTCTTAGTGTGGCTCACAGGGGGTGTGCTGCTGACAGGGGTACTGGGTGTAAGTGAAGTGTTTGACACTTCTTCCTCCTCGTCATCATCAGATGAAACATCAACGTTTTCTTGACTTGCAATTCGGGCTTCCTTGATCTCCTTTAGGTGCACAAACCATTGGACAGCGTGCTGTCTCTTAAGATGACCTCTCTGGCCTCCGGTACCATAGTTGGTACCAAACTTACCATGACTAACTGCAAGCTTACAAATGCTACAAATGGCGAAGTTTTCCTTTTTTGGGCAAACACTAAAGAAGTCCCAAACTGCGGACTTGAAATGTCTGTGGGGGCCGGAGGAGGCGATACTGGTGGTGGTCATGCTGCTAATGCCAGATGTAGTGGAGGATGTGTATTGCCGAGCTTTACTACGTTGTGCACTTTCACCACCACTAATTGAGGTCGAGGTGGATGGAGGTCCCTTCTGGCGAGGAAGAAATATGGAAGCAGTAGGTGGTGGTGTACTAGTTAACTCCAATGATTGTGCTGTTGCCATTGCCTCCTCGCCGACAACATCATCACGCTCAGTAGCTTTTCGGGCTAGGGTCAAAATGTCTGTTTGCTGCATGCCCGCTAAACCTGGAGTGACGTGTATGATGACTGCGTCGTCATCGTCAGAGTCTTCATCAGCAGGAGTATACGCCACTTCTTGTTGAGCGTCATCATCACACTCCATAAGTACGAGACTTTCGGGGACCTTCCTTTTACGCTTAGCTACCTTTGTCAGATCATGGTGTGCCTCACTCTCAGACGGCAGTGATGGTTCCCAATTTTGATCCATATCATCAGAAGGAGGTGGGCTTGAAGAAGATGTAGACACCACCCTTGATCTTTTCCTTGCTAGGGATGTGGAAGACAATGACTCATCATCAGGAGGAGTGGCTTCCTCAAATGATACCTCGGCTTGATTGTCGATTTCCTGATGTGCCCCTACTTCGGGAGGAACATCTATTGTGGGCACTTGTGACCCTCCATGCAACTCTGCTTGCGCATCTCCTTGCGCTGCCTCTCCTTCCACATGTACTTGGGCTTATACTTGCACATGTGGTTGTTGTTGCGGCTGTGGTTGTTCAACACTCGTCAGATGAGTTACAACAACCTGTGTTGATTGAAGGACATTGCTACTACTTTCTTGCGATGAGCCAACATCACTGGTTGATGGTGATTGAACAACTAGACTAAGTGCCTCTGCAGTACTCAAGGGCTTGGACTTAAGTTCGCGTGGTGGTGGTGGTGGCACTGAGCCCAATAGTGGGGGGGTGCTGGTCCCAGCTTGGTCCCCAGCAGATCCCGCTGCTGCTGCAGGCGTACTTTTTTTTTTACTTCCAAAAAATGTGGCGGGCGGCACACCAGTCTCCTTGGTAACTTGCTTCTTCTGCTCCTTGCTGGCAACTTTCTTGCTAGAGGAGCTACGGGGAACTGTTTTTGGGGCCATCTTCGTCAGAGGTCAGAACAGCAGGCCGCAGTTGCACAAGTTGCAGAGTTGTCTGTGGCCAGACGTGATGTCGAGTGACGTTATGCTGCACACACACACCGCTGCAGGACTTCTTCCTGGCACTGGTGGTTCTCTTGAGTCTTGTGCACCTAAAAGCAATGGAAGACAGAGGAACATCAGTTCAGTTATACACCCCAAAAACACGAAAACCACATAAAAATCAGCACAATCCCATGCCATCCAAGCCCTCCATGATGTTTAAATTCAAAACACCCTACAGAAAGACTAGGCCCATGCACCACTCACTACCCCTGGGCCTAATGTATGAAAGTTAGGCAAAATGGGTGCAGGCCTGAGAACACTGCCTGCATTCAAAATGGCCCCTTGCCTCCCAGCACATGCCCAGGGCCTGCCTGTACCAGCACTCAAAATGGCCCCCACCCACATGGCCTGTCCCCATGAACACCCCAAAAAATCGAAAAACCCTGAAAAACCAGCACAATCCCATGCCATCCATGCCCTACATGATGTTTAAATTCATGACACCCCACAGAAAGACTAGGCCCATGCACCACTCACTACCCCTGGTCAAAAGGCCCCAACAACAGCCCAAAAAATCGAAAAACACTGAGAAATCAGCACACTCCCATGTCATCCATGCCCTCCATGATGTTTAAATTCAGGACACCCCACAGAAAGACTAGGCCCATGCACCACTCACTACCCCTGGTCAAAAGGCCCCAACAACAGCCCAAAAAAACGAAAAACACTGAAAAATCAGCACAATCCTATGCCATCCATGCCCTCCATGATGTTTAAATTCAAGACACCCCACAGAAAGACTAGGCCCATGCACCACTCACTACCCCTGGTCAAAAGGCCCCAACAACAGCCCAAAAAATCGAAAAACACAGAAAAATCAGCACAATCCCATGCCATCCATGCCCTCCATGATGTTTAAATTCAAGACACCCCACAGAAAGTCTAGGCCCATGCACCACTCACTACCCCTGGTCAAAAGGCCCCAACAACAGCCCAAACATCGAAAAACACTAAAAAATCAGCACAATCCCATGCCATCCATGCCCTCCATGTTGTTTAAATTCAAGACACCCCACAGAAAGACTAGGCCCATGCACCACTCACTACCCCTGGGCCTAATGTATGAAAGCTAGGCAAAATGGGTGCAGGCCTGAGAACACTGCCTGCATTCAAAATGGCCCCTTGCCTCCCAGCACATGCCCAGGGCCTGCCTGTACAAGCACTCAAAATGGCCCCCACCCACATGGCCTGTCCCCATGAACACCCCAAGAAATCGAAAAAAACTGAAAAACCAGCACAATCCCATGCCATCCATGCCCTACATGATGTTTAAATTCATGACACCCCACAGAAAGACTAGGCCCATGCACCACTCACTACCCCTGGTCAAAAGGCCCCAACAACAGCCCAAAAAATCGAAAAACACTGAAAAATCAGCACAATCCCATGCCATCCATGCCCTCCATGATGTTTAAATTCAGGACACCCCACAGAAAGACTAGGCCCATGCACCACTCACTATCCCTGGTCAAAAGGCCCCAACAACAGCCCAAAAAAACGAAAAACACTGAAAAATCAGCACAATCCTATGCCATCCATGCCCTCCATGATGTTTAAATTCAAGACACCCCACAGAAAGACTAGGTCCATGCACCACTCACTACCCCTGGTCAAAAGGCCCCAGCAACAGCCCAAAAAATCGAAAAACACAGAAAAATCAGCACAATCCCATGCCATCCATGCCCTCCATGATGTTTAAATTCAAGACACCCCACAGAAAGTCTAGGCCCATGCACCACTCACTACCCCTGGTCAAAAGGCCCCATCAACAGCCCAAAAATCGAAAAACACTAAAAAAATCAGCACAATCCCATGCCATCCATGCCCTCCATGTTGTTTAATTTCAAGACACCCCACAGAAAGACTCGGCCCATGCACCACTCACTACCCCTGGGCCTAATGTATGAAAGCTAGGCAAAATGGGTGCAGGCCTGAGAACACTGCCTGCATTCAAAATGGCCCCTTGCCTCCCAGCACATGGCCAGGGCCTGCCTGTACCAGCACTCAAAATGGCCCCCACCCACAAGGCCTGTCCCCATGAACACCCCAAAAAATCGAAAAACACTGAAAAATCTGCACAATTCCATGCCATCCATGCCCTACATGATGTTTAAATTCAAGACACCCCACAGAAAGACTAGGCCCATGCACCACTCACTACCCCTGGTCAAAAGGCCCCAACAACAGCCCAAAAAATCGAAAAACACAGAAAAATCAGCACAATCCCATGCCATCCATGCCCTCCATGATTTTTAAATTCAAGCCACCCCACAGAAAGACTAGGTCCATGCACCACTCACTACCCCTGGTCAAAAGGCCCCAACAACAGCCCAAAAAATCGAAAAACACTGAAAAATCAGCACAATCCCATGCCATCCATGCCCTCCATGATGTTTAAATTCAAGACACCCCACAGAAAGACTAGGCCCATGCACCACTCACTACCCCTGGGCCTAATGTATGAAAGCTAGGCAAAATGGGTGCAGGCCTGAGAACACTGCCTGCATTCAAAATGGCCCCTTGCCTCCCAGCACATGGCCAGGGCCTGCCTGTACCAGCACTCAAAATGGCCCCCACCCACATGGCCAGCCCTAATGAACACCCCAAAAAATCAAAAAACACAGAAAAATCAGCACAATCCCATGCCATCCATTCCCTCCATGATGTTTAAATTCAAGACACCCCACAGAAAGACTAGGCCCATGCACCACTCACTACCCCTGGTCAAAAGGCCCCAACAACAGCCCAAAAAATCGAAAAACACAGAAAAATCAGCACACTCCCATGCCATCCATGCCCTCCATGATGTTTAAATTCAAGACACCCCACAGAAAGACTAGGCCCATGCACCACTCACTACCCCTGGTCAAAAGGCCCCAACAACAGCCCAAAAAAAATGAAAAACACTGAAAAATCAGCACAATCCTATGCCATCCATGCCCTCCATGATGTTTAAATTCAAGACACCCCACAGAAAGACTAGGCCCATGCGCCACTCACTACCCCTGGTCAAAAGGCACCAACAGAAGCCCAAAAATCGAAAAACACTGAAAAATCAGCACAATCCCATGCCATCCATGCCCTCCATGATGTTTAAATTCAAGACACCCCACAGAAAGACTAGGCCCATGCACCACTCACTACCCCTGGTCAAAAGGCCCCAACAAAAGCCCAAAAATCGAAAATTCCAACATTTTAGTTGCAGCAACTGTAATGCCCCAAACAAACTTACTTGTGAAATTTCTAATCCAAAAGTGATCCAAAGAAAGCCAAAAAGGCCTCAAATCCAAATATCCAGCAGCATCCACAAAAAGTAATCCTTCCAGGTCAAGATCCGAATGAAAGTGACCAGCACATGAAGAAAGCACTGGGAGGAGCCTGCTGGACAGGAACAGGAAGTTGGAGACTGTGGGGCACTTCCTTCCTCCCACCCCCCCCCCAAAATGGACTCCTTGCAAAAAAAAGTGCAGACAAATGTCAACCTGAGGAGTTATTCTGATAAAAATCATCATTTTCAGACGGTTTATGCTGCTTGCTGGTGGATTTCTTGTGCAGAATTGTAAATTCTGCATTTCGCGAGTGCACGATTGTTGCTGCCCGCCGCATCTACGTGTTTGCAATTGCGAACTTTCGCGATGCGTGCTGTGCAAGGTGGCAAGCCGCGATTACGTAATCGCGGTCGCCAAACTCCAGCGGGATCCCGCAGCAAGATCCAAAATGGCGCAGCACTCGCAAAATATCGAGAAAAACAACTCGGCAAACGCTGAATGACGGTAAGTAAACGCCACACGCCACAATGTTGTATCACCAAGAAAAAAAATCCGCTGCGTGCGAATTTGCGGATTTTCGGTAAATTCACGAGAGTTCGCTGTTTGCAAATTTACCGAAAATCCACAAAATCCGCAAGCGGAACGGATTTTCCGCCCATGCTTAAATGTAGCATTAGACATTGTACTAACCCCGGGCAGGTAAGTCTGCTCTGCCAGCGGAGTTTCTGGAGTTTTACCTACTCCGAGGTCCATTGCGAACTCGGAGCTTAGGCAAAACTCCGACTCCGTGGCGGAGCAGAGTTAGCCGGCCCCTTCACCCTCCCAAACTAATTATAATGGTTAAAAAAGGCACTCACCTGCCTTGGCTGCCTAGGCCGCTCTCCCTCCTTGTCCTTACTGTCCTTGTTCTTAGATAACCCCTACGTTGTAGTCTAGCATGTGGACATGCAGACGCGGCAGACGTGCAACGTAGGTGTTATCTAAGAAGAAGGACGACGAGGACGCGAAGGAGATCAGCCATGGCTAGGAGGAGGCAGCCACGGCAGGTACATGCCTTTTTTAAAACATTATAATTAGTTTGGGAGGGTGCATAGCAGAGCGGAGCAAAGTTCCACTGAGTTGTTTTCCAACTCCATGTAACTTTGCGTTGAGGCCCTATGCCTGCTCCGCCCACCCTTACATTTTACTCGCAGGTCTGCAGGATGCTGAATGTTCATCATTGCTGTTCATACATACCAGATGAGAGTAGGAAAACTTAGGGAACGGAAAACACACAATTGGAAACTGGTTCATAATTTCAGGGGGAGGAATCCTCAAAGCTATTATGTAAAAAAATGTTTAAACGTTGCCCTGTGCCCGACATGCCTTGAATGAAAGCTTCATATAACACTGCAGAATGTTTTTGAATAATAATATTTTGAAAATATTTGCTAGAAAAACTTATCATTGGATGAAATAATGTAAGTAGTTCTCTCAAGAATACAAGCATGAATACGAAGCGTTGACCCTTTTAATATATTTTTCTCATTTTATAACGAAAAGATGCGGTACTGAATAATATTTATTTGCAGCTAATGTTTCTGGTTCACATAATCCATTGTTTAGTTAACATACAATTTGCCTTATTTGAAGGTTAGAAATGTAGGCATGCCCATGGAAAAGGAAGGGCTGAAATAGGAAGGCTGAGTTTTGCTTCTGGGCTGTTTTCTGCACTGGGGCCAGTCACTTTGGCACCAAAAATGCTAACTTTTACTGCCAAGAACTACAGATACGGTCACAAACTTCATCAGGGGAAAGCCACCACGGTTGTTCCTGCTGCCGCTGGGGACTCAGTGTCCCACATTCCCTGTACACAACCACCTGTGACTGATTTGTGCTTCATAATGTGCACTGCAGTCCCAATCCCTGGGGGCTGAGTTTTGCTGCTGAGCTGTTTCTTGCACAGGGGCAAGTCCCTTTGACCACAATGCTAACTTTCACTGCCAAGAACTAGAATAGGGTTACAAACGTCATCAGGGGAGGTGCCCGGTTGCTCCAGCTGCGGCTGGGGCTCAATGTCCCACATCCCCCTCCCCACAACCACCTGTGACTGATTTGTGCTGGAGTCCCGCAATATGAGACATGTGCAGGCTGTGCCTGGGCAAAGCCTGGGCCAAGGACTTGCTTGTATTTTCTCATTGCCTGGAAGAGGCAGGCCTAGGCCGGCCACCTTGGCCGCAATTTTTCCTCACAGACAGTGGTGAGCTATATTGTTTCTCTGTTTTGCAATATTCATAGTAATTACCCTGGATCGTGTCAGAAGGAGCATGGTTCATGGCAAGAGAAAACTGATTGGCGGGAACCACAACATCACTGCTAAATCCCAAGTAGGGACTCAAGCAGGGACTATGCTTGGCTCATTTCTTGCCTGTGCAGTAGGTGTGATCATGAAGGAGATAGACCTAGCTTGATATGGTTCTAGAGCCATGCGCATTGCTGTCTTGTTTTAAGCCACTACCTTTAGACACATCTAGTGATTTACTCCCCAGTACAATGAGCCTGTCCAATGTAGCTGATTCTGGTAACTCCCGATTGATAATGTGTAGCAACGCTTCAGGATCAGCTGACCTTGCATGCCCTAATACCAGCCAGACGATCCTGATGTAAGGCAGAAGAGAAAGATAAGGCAAGGACCTGTTCCTGGTCTGATCAAAATTCAAGGACCTGATATCATCCACTCAAAAGGCTCTTCAAAGCCAAGGGGTCAGAGCGACCAGCAATATAATACTACTTGGGGGGTGAACAATAAAGAGAAGGATAATGATTTAGCTACTGCTTTGGAAGTTATTGTGCCTAAGGACGTATCTGCAGTGCCTTTTCTAATCAATCCTTTCCAGTGAGCAGGCAGGTGATGTTGCCCACCCTTCAACACTAGTCTACTCCCCGCACCCGTCCTCCTTTGTAGTCAGTGGGTTTGTAGGTGACGGCGTATAGACTCTTTTAGCATTCGATATGCCCACAATTAATTCTGGGGGTACTTGGTTCCAGGAGAATACTCAAACTAGAATTATTTACTGAAAGAGTGCTGGGATAAGCAATAAGCTGGCCTGCCCAGAGTGGGTCAAAGTGTTGATTGTTTTGATGTACGATTATTCCAGGAGACCTGGTAGGGCCAAACCCAGTTTTCATTGTGGGTTTGCTCATTTTGATTGCCCCTCAAGTTCATCATGGAAGGGTTTGCCTTTGGGGGGCTTGTCGTTTGGGTTAAAACTAGTTTGTTTTGTTCAGTCAAAGTAATCAATCTTGCCTCCCCTAATTTTGTGTGTGTTGTATTCCAGTTTCCCTCAGCTATTGTTTTAGTTTTTATTAAATTTATTGTAGAAGTGTGAGGGCATGGCTAATTGTCTGGCCATTACGTTGACAAATGCCCACCAGGCTATTTTAAATTCATATTGGGGGATTTTGATTGTAATTTTGAACCCCTTGGCCTTGGTGCAGATTTCCAGGGTCCCACATTGGCTGTCGGGCAGGTTAATAATGAAGATGGTGATGGGGCATTATTCGTACTTTCCCATGATGGTATCCTCCTCTTTGTTTATTTAGTTCTTCCACAGGGGAATGGGAGTACACTCCGTTCACCTGCACGATCCCTTGCTCTCTCTTATGTTAGCATATGTTCTGGCAGCGCACAGCTGTGAGAGTTCATACAAAGTGCTACATCTGTTATACATCTAGACACACCGGGCAATCATCGTAGAAAACCAAGGCCTATCTTATTCCACGGACGAGATTGATTCCATCATGAGCAATCTAACAGTATTCGCAGATGCAAATATCAGCAATACCATCTCCCAAACCTCAGATTGGGATAAACTGTCTGAGATTAAACGCAACCGCATAATAACTATACTACATGGGACAATACTAAAAGAGTATGTAACAAATACCATGGCACCAAAAGGATTATTAGTTACCAACGTTCCCCGCATCTTTCTGGATGACCCCGAGTTCAGAAAAGATTGGGCCCTCATAGCATGGCACTGTACACACGACTGGATTATGCTGATCCTTAAAACAGCTCTGCGCCTATCGGAGAAAATACAGGTAGAAATACAGGTAACCGAGTCACAAATCAAGGCTACAATAACGGGATACAAAAAGAAACTGGACGATCTCAATAGAGAGATCAATGAGTACAGGGATAACCTAACTCAACAAAAAGTTACCAAATTCCAAAAGGATCTAAAGAGATTCTCATTTGTAAAAGCATACCCTTACTCAGACCCAGATTACAAAACGTCCACAGCCACAGATCCCGACTCAGATGCTTCAAGCAATACTTCCAACACCTCCAATAGTAGCGGGGGTTCGGGAAACGGGACCCCGAGACAGAGACAAAGAGGAGGATACAGGGGACACTACCAATGGCCACAATACAACCAAGCCACTTTCCAACACCCGTTCCAACCACCTCAACAATTCCCAATGTATGGATGGCAACCCCTATTCCAACAATACCCTTTCTCACAGAACCAATTCCGCCCTCCTTTTCCGAACAGAGGCAGGCGCGGGAGAGGCTGAAAAAAAGGGGAACAATGTCCAATGGGAGGAGGAAGAACCAATAGGGAGCTATACCAGGAGCAGAACCGGACAGAACAAAGCGGGTCCAAGCAATGCGAAGAGCTAATAACTAACCTATCATCCAGAACCCTCACTGAGACAGAAACCAAGGTTCTCAATAAAGGACTAGGCTTCGTGCCCACAGCTAATCTGTACAAATTCAAATTACACTGCGAATTGGCCTCCTTCTTCAGGAAACTCAAATTAAAAGCATTTTTTGAGAAACACGGCACTGATCAATCTGATGCAATGACCAACGAAACTTGACTTAGAGTAAAGTCCACGTTTGTGCCACCACCCCATACTATCCCTGTCGAGATCAACACCTTCGAGAAAGCTGTGTTTAACAAGATTGAATCAATGACAGTGACCAAACAATACCACAACAATAGCAGAGCAGAAAACAAAGCCATTACAGATCTGAAAGCAGACAGCAGCGTCATAATAAAACCTGCGGACAAAGGTGGGGGCCTTGTAATAATGGATAAGGTCAACTATGACCCAGAATGTAGAAGATTGCTAGGAGATATCAAGAACTATCAACCTCTCCTATCTGATCCCACAAAAGACCTAAAAACAAAAATCTTACAACTAGTGGAAACAGCTGAGGCAGCTGGCAAGATATCTAAACAGGAAGCTGATTACCTAAGCAATACGGAAGGTAAGATCTCGTATTTCTGTATCTTGCCCAAAATGCACAAAGGCAAAAATCCCCCCCCTGGAAGACCGATTGTCTCGGGGATAGGCTCACTACTTGAACCACTATCCAGGTTCTGTGATTTTTTCTTAAAAACAATAGTACAAAACACTATAACATACCTGAAGGATACAAAAAGCCTCCTCGTTCTCTTGAGAGAAATCAAGATGAAGACAGATACCATCCTGGTAACCTTCGATATAGAGAGCCTCTATACGAGCATTCCTCAAGATGCTACCATCGCAGTACTGAAAACAACATTGGAGGAAGCCGAGTGGGAACACAAAACAGCAAAGAAATTTATACTGGAATGTGCTACACTAGCGCTGAAAAGAAACTTTTTTGAGAATGAAGGATCACTATTCCTACAAATAGGGGGCACTTCAATGGGGAGTGTTTTTGCCCCCAGTGTAGCGGGACTATACGTTTATGACTTGGAGAAAAAACATATTCTATCATTCAACAATTCGTACGCCACACACATCACGTTTTGGCGCAGATATATTGACGATGTCCTAGCAATCTGGGAAGGGCCACCGGAGATACTTGCTGAGTTCATAACTTAGATTAACACCTGTGATCCACACCTACGGTTCACACATTGCCACAACAAAGACATAATTGTCTTTTTGGACATTGAGATCAGTAGGGAAGAAGAGCACCTAACAACCAAAACCCATTTCAAGCCCACAGCTAAAAATAACCTCTTGAGATATGAGAGCTTCCATCCGCGTCCACTCAGGGAAAGCCTCCCCTACGGACAATATCTCTGCCTTCGGAGAAACTGCAGTGAACTTGCAGACTACAAGAACCAAGCAGAGGACCTCACAAAGAAACTGAAGCAGCAAGGCTATCCTGCGAAAATTGAAAACAAATGTCAGAAGAGAGTGAGAAATCAACCCAGAGACGCTCTACTGGAAGATAAAACAAGTGAGCCTGGAGAAACACCACTAACCTGTGTTACAACCTATAATGCACTATCCAATCAAGTGAGCAAAAGCATTAACAAAAACTGGTTGATACTTAACACAGGCAACTTACAATGGGACAAACCTCTATTCTCATATAAAAAAGGACAGAGCCTAAAAGTCAGCCTGGTCAACACTAGACCAAAAACAACAACCATCAACACAAATCCCTCCATAACACAAATATGGGGGCTTCCCCCGGTGACAGGACTCTCAAAATGTGGGGACTGCAGCGTATGCCACCTCACAGAGAACACCAAGACCCTGAACCTCGAGCCGGGAAGAATCAGGGAACAAAGAGCTCACACCAATTGCAACAGTGCCAATGTGGTATATCTGATTAAATGTGTATGTGGAAACCTTACATAGGCATGACAACGCGAAAAGTAAAACAACGAATAAGTGAACATAGGAGCACAATACGCTGCAAAAAGAATATCACCAAGCTCACAGAACACTTCCTGACAGCAAATCACACTCCAAATGACATGAGGTGGACAGTCATCGAGCAGATACAACCCGGCCCAAACCTGCAAAACCGTCTATTTGAAAAGGAACAAAGATGGATTTATAGACTTTCTACAAATAAGTCGGGTTTAAATGACAATGTTCCTTGGGCCACAGTCCTAAAATAAGAACCTGAGAAAACTGCTGACCTCTTTTGAAAACCCACGGCCTCCGTAGAATAGAGACGCTCACGCGTTGCGATAGCAACAATCACGTGACCGAAGGCAGTCCTTGCCCAACCCGGAAGCCCAACTGGTACTTAATCACACACAAGACAGTCCGGCTTCGTAGCAGGGCAGTGGAGGAGAAGCATAGGTAACCGGCATTTCCACCATGAAGTAACTGTAAGTAGAAACTCTTCCCTCAACAGGAACCAATGCTGAAAACGACCCACTCGCCCTTACGGCGCAACTCAGCGGTCTTTTAATAACAAATATTTGCCCTCTAACGAATCTGCCCATGTTGTTACAGAAATCGGTTAAGTAGTGGGGATACCCCCTCCCGCCCTCCGATAAGATAGGACTTCAAAACAGTAGTAAGCTAAGCACTTACAACAACCATGTGTCTGTACTTGTCTTTGTTTTATGTCAAGTAAGCCCGAGTATGTCGATTGAACTGCCACAGAAAAATTACGCACTTTTAACTTCTTATTCGCGATTACCATTAATGTATGGCGAGATAGTGATATCACAACACCTATATAATCAGGACGAACGCCTGAATTAAAATTAAGTAACGGCAACAATCACGCTGCCGTTGAGCACGCACCTCTTGATATATATGCGTGCATCATCCAGACAAATATCCTGCATTGGGTATTGTCAGCAGGTGATAGTTTCACTTTATAAATTCACAAGATTCCTTCTACTGAGAGTGGTAGTAAGCCTGAAGAGTCGAATGACACGACACTGCACTACGTAACAGGCATGTAACACTGTTCACGTTTGACTGATGTCTGTTTTTATTCTTCTTTCCCACAGGTCTTTTTTTCATTGTTTTTGACTCACCCACTGCGGTTAGAGTCCTTTTTTACGCCAGATAGCAGATGTTTGCTATTTTGGGTCACAGAGAACGAGGACAGGGTGTGCCTTTTAGGGGGCACATACCTACCAGTTCCCTGATTATCCGGTCCTGATGAAAACCTGGTACATCCCAATCAAGGTTGAAACATGTAGACCATCACATATATGAGATACTTTGGTTCCTAACTTACCCACACAGTATCTCGCCTCACCCTTTTTAACATTGTCCAGTTTCTTGTTAATAAAATTTATTTAAGTTAAACCAGGACGATTTTTAACATTTTTTCTGCACTTACATTCACAACCTGCTCCACTGTAACCCAGGTGTCATAGCACACCCTAGTGACGCTAGGCCACTAGGGTGGACCCCGATGATGAAGCATGTCACCACTAGGCTGGTTAGTGAGGGGTTTTTAACAAAAGGATAAATTCTTTCCTTTTATCAACCTGCCACCACATTAGGAATCTCATTCTGACTTTCCCATGATGGTACTCCTCTCTTTGTTTATTTAGTTCTTCCACAGGGGAATGGGAGTACACTCCGTTCACCTTCAGTGAACACGATCCCTTGCTCTCTCTTTTGTTAGCATATGCATTATTCGTGCTGTCACTCTCCCCGACCCAGAAATGGTCTTCAGCTGCCCTTCAGTTTAACACTCTCACCTTGAACAATGGCCTGCATGCCTGTATTGGAAGGACTTGTTCTGATAAAGAGAGGAAACATACTTGCAATCAATCAGGAAGTACTAGTCTAATAGACTACATTCTATTAGATGTTCGACTATGGCCACAGTTGGTTGATATAGAGGGGATCTTCCACCAAGCCAGTGATCATAATGCCCTCGACCTCTCTCTGAGACTATTAGGCTGACAATGAATTTTTTGACAATAGGCTAGTGCCTGCCAAAATTGGACGTAGGCTTAAATGGAGTGCTGTAGCCTGTATCTTGTGTACAATACTGCAAGTTTACAAGGTTTTTATCTCAGCGTTGTTGGCCGTTATGGCAGCCAATGTTAGCGCTAACAACTTTGCTTTCTGTTATATACAATACTTTGTTCTCCTCCTTGAAACAAATTTATTAGTGGAGTCCAAGGCATTGCAAAGGAGACCGAAAATAGTGTCATGGTACTCCAAAACATTTATAATAGCCTAATGGGCACTTCTAGATGTCCTAAAGGGGGGTGAAGGGCATTAATCCAGGAAGCTAGGCCCACAGTTTAAGCAGCCATATTCAGGGCCAGGAAAGATTTTGAACTAGCTAAATGGAGAAACCCTTCTGACCGCTGCGAGGAATAAAGACCAACGTTCCTTTTGGCAAGCTTTGGTCAATGAGGGAGGGGGAGAATTTACTGAAATCCCTTGCAGCATCACTGTTGATGCCTGGAGTGACCATTTTTTGCAGTTATATATGGGGCCCACAGTGCAGGAAGGCCCGGAACGACCTGTGTTTTTTGTACCTGGGGGAGACTGCATATTAAGGTAGGAAAATTATATGCCTATTCTGGTTAGTCCGGATGCTGATGCTATTGATTGGATTGCACCCAGCAAAGCAGCTGGGTTAGAAAAAGTTCCAGGGCATTGTTTTAAGGCAGACAAGGACATTTGGAGTGCCTATATATTGCCTTGTACTTCAATGCTGTAAGGAGAGTCTGCCATTCACCCTACATGCAAAAAGAACAATTGATGGACAGAATGCAGAACAATGTCATACATTCACCCCAGTACCTAGATCTGGGCCAAAATCCATCCTGGCAGATAAGGGTGAAACCCAGAAACCGGTCCTAGGATGCTTGTTTCTGGGTTTACTCCATCACCGTTCTTTAGCCCACTCTGCCACCCCAGTTCAGACATGGCCATATGCAAATCAGTCTGACCCTGTGCATCATGGCAACAGTCCAGCCCGAACTGCCAAGCCATGCCTTCCCTGGACCGGAACCAAGCTTTCTAGGACCGGTTTCTGGCATTCCAGCCATCTTCAGACAGGCTTGCTTGAATCCAGTGGCAAAGTGAGCAAGGGACTCACGTCTGAGCATACCCTGCCAACTTATGGCGGACAAAGCGGTACAAAAGGGGGTGGTGATGGACGAAGCATCTGAACCAATCAAACACTCACACCCAGTCAACAGATCTGGGTTTAATCCATCAACGTTATTTAGCCCACTCTGCCACCCCAGTTCAGACATGGCCCTATGCAAATCAGTCTGATCCTCTGCCTCATGGCAACAGTCCAGCCCGAACTGCCAAGCCATGCCTTCCCTGGACCGGAAACAATCTTCCTAGGACCGGTTTCTGGCATTCCAGCCGTCTGCAGCCAGGCTTGCTTGAATCCAGTGGCAAAGTGAGCAAGGGACTCACGTCTGAGCATACCCTGCCAACTTATGGCAAACAAAGTGGTACAATAGGGGGTGGTGATGGACAGAGCATCTGAACCAATCAAACAATCACACCCAGTCAACAGATCTGGGTTTAATCCATCACCGCTCTTTAGCCCACTCTGTTACCCCAGTTCAGACATGGCCATATGCAAATCAGTCTGACCCTGTGCCTCATGGCAACAGTCCCGCCCGAACTGCCAAGCCATGCCTTCCCTGGACCGGAAACAAGCTTCCTTTTGTACCGCTCTATTCACCCTACATGGGCAGGGGCAGATATCATCCCTATTTACAAAAAGTATTTCACTTTCAATTGATTTATTGGAAGTACGTAACACTGGGAAGGTGTTGCTTGCATGTGATTTTTGTGGACCTTAGATCTGCTTTTGATCTGGTGCCAAGGGAGGCCCTGTGGAGGGCTATGGTTGACCTTGGGGCCCCTAGGTATCTTACTAAAGGTATTTGTAGGCTTCATGTCAACAATTATGCACAGGTCAGGTGTGCGTCTTCAGGGGAGCTAGGTCCACCCATCTCAGTTACTCAGGGTGTTAGGCATGGATGTGTCCTTGCTCTGACCTTATTTTTACTGTAGATCAATGAATTGGTGCTTCAGCTAGAGCATTGTAATAATGATGCCATGTTACTGGCCAGACGTAAGGTTCTGGCACTCCTGTTTGCTGATGACACCCTGTGGGTTTCCAGATCACCAATGGGTTCAAAACCTGTTAATCCAGTTTGGGATCTTCAGCAAGCAGGGAGGCCTGGAAACTAATGTTACAAAAACCAAGTACATGATGCTCAATCCTTGTTTATCATCTCATTCCCATCCTGTGTTAGACGGAATCACCTTGGAGAGAGTATATACTTTTAGGATTTTAACTTTCTGCTTACAGAAAACTTTGGTTGGACATTGCACATTCAAAAGAACAGAATAAAATTGGAGCAATACACAGGAGGGTTGCTAAGAGCTCTAAGAGGCTCTATCCTTTGCCCAGTCTCTCCTGCCTTACAAATTTAAACTATGCAAGCCCTTGTTGCACCTTCATATGGGGGGAACTTCAGGGCCATGCTGATATTGGCATATTAGAGCTTGTGGAGAATTGGTTCATTTGCTCCTTGCTTAACCTTTCAACTAGCACTCCGCTCATCCACTGAGGCTAGAGCTGAGGCACAGATCTCTGGCACCAAAAATTGGTCTTAGACCCTTGCTCTATTGGAGACGGATCTGGGTCTCCTTTGAATTGTTGACATACCTGCTGGGTCTTGAGGAAATCCTGAGCTTACCAGGTGCCACTAGGATACCTTGGTTCCAGTTCATGAAAAGTCACCTTATTGAAATTGGCCAAGAGGAGCTATGGACAGCCCCACAAGACCTTGTGTAATTCCAAAATCAGCTCAAGGGGGCTTACTGCCTGCATATAGATGAAAGTTTTCTTAGGCACAGAAGGGGGTATTCAATCAATGCTGCCTTACTGGAATTTAAAGATGATTTCAAATTGGAAGGCTGTTTGTATGAGATTGAGCCAACATTGTCAAAGATACTGTATGTGAAAATTCGATTCAGGTCCTTGCCTCTACATACAGTAACTGTTAAATGGCAGCAATCTGGTTCTAATCTTGATCCATCCGTTCCCTTTTGCTCTGAAGTGGCAGAATTCATTGAACATGTTTTCATTTTTTGTCCTACGTATTATGTATATAGAAGGTAGCTTTTGCCTCTCTGTCGGAACCTTGGGGTGCTTTCTGGGAATTAAGAAGTGACAGATCACAACATGTTATTTTTGTAATCTCCCGGTTCTTATTAAAGTAGTTTCGGGTTTCAGCAAAGCAATTTATATTTATAATTGTTGATTGACTGCTTTGTCTCTCCCAGTGTTGTATGAAGTTTGGTTAACTTTTTATTAAATTAATTATGATCTTTCTTGTTTTAATATTAACTGTATATGTTTTTATTAATTTTAACTGTTTGTTTAAATGTAACTTCTTATTTTAATCTTGTTTCCTTGTGTTTGTGCTTTTATGGCATACGCCAAAATAAAGAATATGATGATTTCATTGCAGCTAATGTTTCCGTTTTACATAATCCATTGTTTAGGTGTCATACAATTTGCTTTATTAGAAGATTAGAAATGTAGACATGCTCATAGACAAGCAAGGTCAGAAACCGAAAGGTCTCATATGTAGTCATAATTGCAAATGTGTTTTATACCTCACGATAACTGTCTGTAACTGTCTGAAATGCATTGTCCAAGACTTGGGAAAGGAAGAGAGCCTTGTTCTCAGGAGCATGCTGAAACCTGATTGGGCGAAAGGAGAAGATAGACCTGGACTGCAACCTTTCTTGCAGATTACTTATATTAGAGCATGTTGCTAGTGTAGTTTAACGCTTTTCAAAACTCTTTGATTAGATGCTTACCCTATATGCTCTTTCCACACAGAAGCTGAATGCTAATGGCTTAATGCTGAGGACGAAATGATGGTTATCCTTATCCGAACCTCTTGCTAATTACAGTTTGCTACTGCTGCTGCATGATTATTCTGTTTTAGCTGCTGAGACTGGTTTTCATGAACCTCTCTTTATGGGATGTTTTGCTAACATTTGATTTATTGAATTTGTGCTTCATGCTCTATCTCACTCTTTTCTCTCAAACTTGAACTCTATATAGGTTCTTGCGTACAACATTTCTCGCCCCATTCTTCGAATAGTGATTTTTTCCTTCATGGAACGCGTTTAATGTATTGTTGATTATAATTTGATCTAACCATATTTTTCATTATCAATTCTGTTCTATGACTGAAATATTGAACTAACTGAATGAAGAGAATATACTAAAATTTTGAGGAAAATGAACCCTTTCAATCTGATTTTAAACTCTCTTTATTGACTAAAATTTAGTATTAAGCTTCATAGTTGTTATTGATACGATGGTTAGCTCCTTATTCTCATACAAGGTGGCCAAGATCCACCGCACATCTGAGAGAATATTGAGCGAGGATCAGCTCTGCATATCAAACAATAAATCATAAATATTTTAAACTGATATTCGCTCTTGCACAACTAAAGATATTTTGGCATACAATGGGCCTTCTTACAATGTCGGGTGGAAAGCCTCCACCTGACATTCGGAATTTCCTCGACCACGTCGAAACCCTTCCAACTGACTTGGGCCCCCTTCATCCTGTGGCCTCTGGTTGGTGGCGAGGGGGTACTTTCGGGACCCCCTTTAAAACCCGGCACTGTGTGGCAGGTACAATGGGTTGCACGTGACAGGGTTCTCTGCACACACCCCATTTCCCCATAGGAGCCTGTGTTACTGCCAGTTGTCGGGTGGAACATGAGCTCCCTTAGGGAACAATGGGACTCCGACTGAACAGTGTTCGGTCACATTCTAATCCTTCACTCAGAACCGCCGACTGCAAGTCGGTTGGTCCTGATTCTGAGACGGTGTCGGGCAGAGGCTTTCTGCCCAACATTGTAATGGGGCCCAATGTGTTTGATAAAAAAAACCCAGGTAACAAAGAATGGCCGAATTACATGGTATCACATAATTTAGACTCCCTTCTCATGGTTACCCAGTATGGAGCTGATGCCACATGGTGAAACACAAGGTGAGCTGAACACTCCTGATTACAGTCGGTTTCTAGCCCGTATTTGGAGAAGTCGCACAGCCCATGTACATTGGGGTATTTTAAATATCCCAATAATGTTTTAAGCAGACTGAAAGGCTTTAATTATTTATTTATTTCCTTTTTGGAGGGGGTAGGGTGAGTTAGAAATGCCTAAGTGCTGGCCAGAAAGCCCTGTCTCCTCAGAGGGCATTGTAATACTAAGGAGCATATTGATGAGCCTGTTGCGCTACCGTAGTACCGGTTGTTGTGATGCTCCGATGGGGAACACCTTGAGGCCACTCAAAAACACTTTGCATGGCTTTAAATGGCCTCTTAGGTATGGAGTAAGGCATGGAAGCGCAAATAGCTGCATTGCATTACTCAGCACTAAGGAAGCGATCCATGAGTGTTGCTTTGGGCGTCACCATGCAACAGCCATCGATTTTGATGCTTCCCCAGATTAACAAGACCATGTAAACGTGGGGTTGCACCAAAACCTTACACCACCCGAGGTAAAGCATAACGAGGTGAAATAACTTTATTTCTCCTTGTTTATTCCTCTTTCTATGTATGCTGCATGCTACAGACACATAGAAAGAGGAACGTGACTCAATGGATTGTTTCTATGCAGAAAGGTACCTCTTCCTGCACTTAAACAATCCTGCCGACAACATAGGCACCTGCATTGGCTCTAGACTACCAGTGCAGGGGGAAAGGACAGATTTGTACCAATTGGCTAAATATGGTGCATTCCTGGCCTTTCACTTTGATGTAAGGCAGTGCAGCAACGTGATTTGCTCTACGCCAAATCCCTATAAATGAAGCCCTAAGTGTAGTATTACCATTATCGCCTGGTATTCCCGCCCTACTACAGGACGAATATTTCTGGGGTCAGAATGGGGAATAATGCACAGACCACAGAATGACAGGAGCAATTACCATGTTTTTATCTAAATTCCAAGCCCTTTCAGGCAGGGTTGTAATGTCCTTTGGTGCAGCAGGATCAGTGGCACCAGCGCACAGAGGCCTGAGGGGCCCAATGTACCCTGATTACTGCTGTATTATTATCCAAACACCTGCCAGGGGGCCCATGTAAGGTGTGCACCTGAGTCTAACATAGGTTTTGTACAGGAAAGGTACTCTTCCTGTACAAAACACTATACTTAGACAGGTTCAAACACTTTTTCCACTTTGTATGTGTTCCGCACAGTGCAGCACGCATGCAAAGTAGGAAAAGAAAGGAGAAACTAAAACATTTCTCTTCTGAACTCCTCCTTTCAGATGGTTTTAACTTTTGGCGCTAAACTCTGTCTACAAATTGTTTGTAGATAGGGTTTTGTATCAAAAGACATGGGAACGCCCATATACCACCCATGTAACGACCCCTTGACACTTTGGGGCACATTAGGATGGGGGGCGGATTGCCCCCGCCTGGCCGGCGTTAGCTACCGCCGGCCAGGAGGAGGCAATCCACCCGCCATCCTCAGCAAAATGACCCCCGCCACATTAGGATGGCTGGGGGGTCAGCGACGGATGGAAAGACCGTCCGCCGCATTTCCGCCGGTCGACTTCGCTACTGGCGGAAAAAGTGCTTTTACATGGTGGTGGTGTCTGCGAGACACCGCCAACCATATTACAATGAGGGCGGTCCTATGCTTTTCCATGGCGGCAAGCATGCAGTCTTTACTTTGAGGGCCCGTTGCAGGCCCCCATGGGGAAGGGGAGGTGGGGGGTGCACATCGGGCGTACCTATTTTACCCTCCTGCATTTGTACGCACAATGCGGCAGGCACCCCGCGGTGCCTGCCGCTTGCATGCAAATGCAAAACATGCATTTTTAATATTGCGGCGGGTGCTGGAGAAAGCACCGCCCGCTGCAATGGTAAACATGCATGGTGCGCCCGCCAGTGTGGCGGGCGCATCATAATGTGCATGGCGGGACCGCAGCTCAGATCGCGGGCGGTCCCGTTTTCCACGAGGATGGTGGGCGGGCAAAGTCCGCCCGCCATCCTAATGGGGGCCTTACTAACACAAAGCAATGCTTCACGATGCTTCTCATTACTTGGAGGGTACTTTCCAACACAAAACAAATTTTACGGTGGAACATACATTGGTAACGAAAACATTTTATGCTGGTTGGCAGCACTTTCGTGACGCTGACCAAGCGCAAAATGTTTGAAAATCTACCTCTTAGTCTTTCCACAGTAAACCAGTGTAGAAATCACTCTATAAACTCATTATCATGTCCGCAATGTGATCTCACCCAAGCTTATAAACGCACTCTGCCTGCTCTCTCTCTGAACTGACCAGATAATTCGAGTATTTTGTACATGCAAAGTGTCAAAAAACAGTTTGAGTATTATGTTTATGGATACTGGACTCCTAGTTTAATTTTTTTCCCAGAAATAGTCAGGAATTACTTTGGGTGATCTATAGAAGAAGTGTACGATTGATCCTATTCATGTATTAAATTTAGCATGTTTTTATGGTCTGATTCAAACCATACAAGTTCATTATTCAGAAGCTGAATGGCTAAATTGTAATATCAGAGAAACGTTTGCAAGTGACATTTAACAACTTTCAGATGCCCTGTGCTGGCTATTCATTAGGGAATAGCCTTAGAAAAACGAGCACAATCAGTGCTTTCTTACTGATTGAGCCTCCCAGTGTGTGCAGTGACGAACACGCATGACATGGAGATTAGAAAAAAAGGCCTTTGCAACAAGTGGTACTGGTGTAGTGATAACAAGCGTGGGCCTCGAGACTCGTGAATCACATGAGAGGCATATATATCATGACGTGAGGAGAAGTCACTGACTTTTATCATAAATTAGCTGTTTGTTCCCAGAGCCCAGCAAAAGAGGCTCGGGCACATTATTAATCCTTCGGGCGGCGCTGCAAGCACTACTACATCGGGTCATATTTATTTACGAGAAAATAGAGGCCGCGCAGTTGAGCTGTTTGTTCCTTATAGACATGTTAGCGAGTGTAATTTTTTGAAACTTTAATTATGGATTTCATTGACTAGAAAGAGAATAAGGAGAATGATCTTTAGTGCAGGTGTATGTGTGAGAAGTAGGTGGAAACAGTGTTCTGTGGTCTGTGGTAAGCAGCTAATTGTAACTATCTTTCCGGAGAGAGGTGCTGTGAATTCAGCCCTTTCATGGACTTTGGAACTAAAGCACATTTCAGGCCAGATTACCAATCTTTAGGTACATCTCACTTCGATTCAGTGAGTAGGCGGCCAATTAAAATTGAAACACCAGATACTATTAGGCAGTAGCCATAATCATTGTAAATGTCATTTTATTTCAATTTAATTGAAAATATTTTCAGGAACAGTGTCGTGATTTTCAGTGCTTTCATGGGCGTCAATTTACGAAAGTGCCAGGGGTAGTGGAAGTTACATCACAGGAAGTCATATGTCCCTTGACTCTTTCTTTTTCCAGGAAGGCATGTCACGTGACCCTAGCATCACACTCATACTCTCTTACACCCCATTACACTGATTCGTATCCATTCTCACTCACTTGCATTCACTTTTACTCTCACTCATACTGACACTCATGTCCAGGTTTACTAACGAGGAATTTGCACTACAATCATGTGACTCCTTGGGGCAGGCATAACGAGGAGAAATGTTTTTATTTTTGCTTGTTTTCCCAACTTTCCGTGTGTACCGCATTGCACAGCACACATACAAAGTAGGAAAAGCTTAACGCATGATTTTTGTACTGGGAGGCAGCCTTTCCAGTACAAAATCTATACTTCAGAGAACGCGCACACCCTTGCACTATGACACAGGGGTGTGTGCATTGGAGTGTGGCAGTCGAAAGTGCACGAAGGCACAGGGAGAGAAAAATGCACCATATGTTATTAGATATGATGCATTTTTTTGTTTCCCTTTGACACAAGGTGGCGCAGCATCTTTGGTGCAGCATTGCTTGCGTGACAGAATAGCAAATCTGGGCCTCAATCTTACACATCGTCACTTACTACCTGTCACTGACTCACGCTCACTTTCACGTGATTATACATGCAGGCACATGCTCCCACATACACACACTCTCTCTCAGATAAATACATTATCACCCGCAAGAACGCACACAACATACAACATTGTTTTTTTACTTACCACACCTGCTACGAAAGGTCCCATTCCATGTAAGTGTGTTTCATTTTTTATTACACTAATACTGAATAATAGATTATTGTTCACTGTTAGTATAAAGAAAAAGGGCTAAAAATAAGGAATGCAGAGCCACACCCTGTGTTATTGGCACTGATTTTGCCACCTTTGAGGCCAGGGGTTGCAGTTGCGACCTCTAAACGATATCCACCAGTGCTCCTGACAAAACATTGGGGCATATTATCAAGGGGGTTTATCTCCGCTTTTTTGGCTTTAAAAGCCAAGAAAGCAGAGATAAAATTATCTCCCTATTACCAAGCTGTCGCTAGCACCAGTTAGCGACAGCTAGTAGGAGATAGCGACCATCTTGGGCCCCACTTTGCATGTCGGTGATATTTATCACTAATGACATGCAAAGTGGGCGTGCCAAGATGTTAGCGACTGGAAACAGTGGCTAACATCGCTATCTCCTATTACCAACTTTTGGAGATATTCGCGCTAACCGCGAATATCTCCAAAAGCTAACACCTGCCCTGAGCAGTTCTTATCCATGTTATCCAATGGGAGGTGGATAACATGGCTAAGAGCATTAGCTCGGTAATGCATGAATATCGCTGACTTTTCAGCGATATTCATGCATTGCGGCGATTTTTATCGCATTTGCGATAAACCTTGGTAATACCAAGTTTTATTTGCGGTAAAAATCGCCGCAGCTCAGCAGTAAATTTTTGTCTCTAACCAAGCAATAGCGATAATTATCGCTATTGCTTGGTAATATGCCCCATTATTTTGAAGCTGAGTCCCTCCAGATGCACTATATTACCTAAGGCAGTTTTTTCGCTCTTTGGACCATTTTGACAACTCTACTATGTGGCAGCATAATTCTGCTGCCTAACTAAGTTAACTGGGATGGGACAGCTGTGAGTTTGATGTCGCAGGAACACCACCGATTTATAGGGATGCACCTACTCTGCCAAAGACTAATTGACACACAAAGTCTGGATTTGTGCAATATGTCAGTTCCCTGTTATGTCCTACATACAGCAGAGATTATCAACATGTTTTCTATGGTTCTAGGGTAGATTTTGCCACAAAATATAATAAATCATTTGTACAATACTATGTACTGTGCCTGTGTATTCTCTATAGATATTCAACCTATTTTTATTTATGCGTAATTTGTCATGGTAGCAAGATGGCCACATGTATTCGGGTCAAACACACTTGTTTGTTCAGGGTACAGGTGGGGAAGGACATTAATGCTACAACTGTTTTTATGCTTAGTCTCAAAGTTATTTTCATGTTTTTGCATTACTAGATTTTCTAAAAAACTTGTTAAATATTTTGACTTAGAACAACGTAGTTTTTCTAAAAGTGCAATTCCTCCATCAGGGCAAGGCAGGATACTCATGAAATCTGATACATCGGGCAGATTTACAAGCCCCTTGCGCCTCTTTTACGCCACTGTTGCGTCACTTTTGTGATGCAGCGGCGGCGCAAAAGATGCGCCATGGTGCGGGGTATTTACAACATGACGCATCTCCCAGATGCGTCGCGTTGTAAAGCCCTGCGCCAGAAGAGGCGTACCATCGCAGGGCGAGGCGTTCCGTCACAGGAACGCCTCCCAAAAGTGGCTGAGTGAAATCTACAAGATTTCACTCAGTCGCTTTTGGGCCCATGCTGCTTCAAAACCCTGCGCCTGCTTGAAGCAGGCGTAAGGATTGACGCAGCATTGTGCACATAGGGCTCCCCTGATCATTGCTGGAGCTGGGTCGCGCTTGCGAGCAACTCCAGCAATGCGCCGCTTTTACAGGTCAGATGCGTGATGCATCTGTGCCATTTTTACCCCTGGTGCGCTGCATTGTATATGTGGCGCATCATGGGTGGCGGAGCTGCGGCGCACACTTACTGGTGCATCCCTGCTAATTTAAAGGAATGCTTCAGTAATTGTAAATCTGCCTCATCATGTCTGACTCACACAGAAGCTTTATGTTTTGGAACCAAAAGCTCTAATCAGGGAAAAGCTGGATTCTCTAATTGGTGATGTTGCTTGACTGCTTGGGCGACTCTGCCACATTTTCTTCGTCCCAAACCCTAAGTTTGTACTTAGTCATACTTTTGTGTCTCCAAATACACAAGCAATCCAAGGTAAGATTCTATAGTCATCCAGCACTCTGTAAACTGGGATACTTACTTTCAGTGGTTCTTGCTGTAACCCTACACTTTGCTTGAAAAAGCTGCAACTGAGATAAGCCAGCAATTAGTAGCTGTTGAGGTCATTTCCTTCTTGGGGATTCGTGCCACCTTATCCCAGTACACCAGAGGCAGTGTCAAGTAGGCACTGTAAAACATCAGTAGCAGCTGATGATACCCGAAATTGGTTGGGTAAAATATTGGCCACAGATTCACCTCATTGTTTTCAATAAATCAATAATAACTTTATTCGGAGGCAGTTAGACATCCATAAAAGCAGTATATAATACAAAGCAGCCATAAAAAAAGCGTACAAAAATAAAATTCATATCATCAAATCAGAATATGTGCGTAGGTATACAATGAAACACATAATAAAATAATTTAAAATCGAAGAACAATACCACTGTATATCTGTGATAAAAGGACAGGTGTGTAACAATTAGGAATTAAAAAGAGAACAAGAGTACCATCACATCTACATAAATTATTTCCCCAAGTTCATCATACGTTCAGTGGAAAAAAGCAGGAGCACAAAATGTGTATACCATGGTTGGTTAAGATTAGATGAAACTAGAGTGAAGGGGAGGACACAAGCCTCATATTGGGCCCTTCATGCACTCTCCAGCTACCCTAACAAACATGCAAAAATCTTTTCCAGTTACAAGGGCGTAGAGAAACAGTGGGTAGTGTGTGCATATCCTGGGAACATAATAGATTTGCACACTGTATCCCTCTACTGTAGCTGAGCTAGGGAAATATTCTTTCTGGCGTAAAACACAGTCCATAAAAAGGATGCCATCCTATATCATACCTCCAAGGAAGGCAAAGATTGTAGGTATAGATAAGCAGGTCGACATTGAGTAAAGTGTTGAGGTCTTATGATAGGTATAATGTATCGCTTACTCTGATAGTTATAAAATCTGCCAGAAAAAACACATGCATAGTATTCTGTGCCATCGTGTCATCACAGGGACAGTTGGTTAGATTTGTGGACCAGTCATTCATTTTCTCTTAAACTAATCAAAACAAACCTTGCATTTAAAACTGCTTTTAGATTGGGTTGCATACCAAAAGTGGTTAAAATCATTTGATGTTTCAGGACACTGGGCTTGGGAATTTCTATTGTCAGTCTAAGATTTTCCAAGTGTGACATGGCTTCATTTATTAAAAATGTCCTACTAATGAGGTCAAGTTTTCAGGCTTCTTGAAATACTCAGGGTGACCCAGGTCGTTACAAAAACATTGGATATAAACAAGCCATGGTATACGCTGGTCTAAACTTGTATTCGGGCAATCCCTGATTATAGCATGATTTAAATCAGTGTATTCAGACGTCCATACTTTATACCAGAATACGAGGGGCCGTAGCATTATTTGTACTGTAAGGAATGGACCGCCAAGTTCGGCATGGCATACATGTAGTGGGGTGCTATTAGGGGTGGCAAGGAGATACCTAAATAATTAATTCTCTACCAGTGAAGTGACCAGTTGTATGTCACTCCATTTCTTGTGTCCCCACACGCCCGCCCCATAAAGTACAAAACTAAGACATTTAACTTTGTAAATCAATATCATCAACTTTGGTGGATTGGAACCCAATTGTCTGGCAAACCCTCTGAGGGCCATACAAGCTTTACTAAATTGTAATTTCCTATTGGAAGTAGCCTTGTTCCATAAGCCCTCTGTGTCAATTAAAATCCCCAATTAAGAAAAAGTATTAGTAAAACCAATAGTTGCACCGTGTATTTTCAAATCTTGACAGTTAGCGGTTCCTCCCACATTTCATAACCAAGGTTTTGGATTGATTCACTAAGAGACCAAGGGGCATATTATCAAGCCTGTGCGCTAAAATTATCGCCGCTTTATCGGCCGAAAACGGCCGATAAAGCGGCGATAATGGGCTTGATAATATGCTCTATGGAATTCCAATCGAAGCACATGTTAGATGTGAAGACATCTAACATGGGCTTCGATTGGAATTCCACAGAGCATATTATCAAGCCCATTATCGCCGCTTTATCGGCCGTTTTCGGCCGATAAAGCGGCGATAATTTTAGCGCACAGGCTTGATAATATGCCCCCAAGTTCCTTCATGTATTCAATAAACTTTGTGAACAGGCTCTGGAGAGCTAGTGGAGTAAATGCCATGAGAAATGCATCGTCAGCGTGGAGGAGGGCCGATACAGGGTGAGTTCTTACTTGTGTAAGGTCTTTTGAAGATACAGCAAGTATTGCACCCACACTGTGTGTATATATAGGGTGAACAGAAAAGGAGTCAGGACGCAGCTCTGTCTCACCCTTCTCTCCACTCTAAAGGCTTCAGTACATTCCCTGCTAGTCCCGTATCTAACCCTGGCTTTGCATCCAAGAGAATAGGTCCCTCAGGAAGCTGAGAATCAATGTCTCAACCCCCCGAAAAAAATACTGAGTGTTCCTCTATGGCCATTTGGGTTTTATGGGAGTTGGAGGGGGGACAGGTAAAAGTCAAATAAATTATTTAGTAAATACTTGCTGTCTCTTCAAGGCCATGGAGGGAGGAAGGAGAGGTAGGCAAAAAATGAATATATTATAAAAAAAATGGCTGATGTTCCTCCAGGGCCCCATAGCACCGATAGGTGGAGTTTAGACAGAATATCAGAAAACAATATTGTGATACAAAAATTGCTGTTATAGTAATATCATGATGTCCAAAATATTGCTGATATAATTATCAACGGTAACAATATTGTTTTAGTCTTATTTTCAATATATAATTTGCAAAAGTATTGATATTTTTGTTAAATTGTTGTGCTAGATTATAAATGTACTTTATGTAGTTAATTTAAAAATACATCATAATCCTAACGGTGGAATTGCCGTCCTTAAGGGATTATGCTGCCTTTTCGACTGACCGATGGGCTTCTTGAGCCTGTTGGAACCGTGTCGAATTCCCCTGCAGGTTTAAACTCCGACCGTCGTTATCCTAATTGGGTGGTCAGACTTTAAATTTATCATGTCGGACAGAAAGCCTCTGACCAGCATTTGAAAGCTTTCCGCCCGACCTCGTATGCGGGCCCTATGTGTTAATGTTGATATTTTATAAATGTATACATGTATTATTTCAATATGCATTTAAGTTTCATTTTAAAATGTAAAGGAATTGTAAAATATTTTGGGCCCGATTTACAGAACTAACTTACGACAAAATCCTAAACTTACTACTCATGATATTGTCAGAAAGCACTTACGACTGTCCTAAGATTACGTCTGCACTTGGGCCGGAAGTTCCGCACCCGGACTGTCAGCTCCACACCCGGAGTAGAATTTCCACCATCGAGCCGGAATCTCCCCTTCCAGGCCGGAATACCCACAATGCATCAGAAATAGTAAATTAACACCAGATTGTGGGTATTCCGGCCCGGAAGCAGAGTTTCCGACCCAATGGTGGAAATTCCGCTCGGGTGTGGAGCTTACACTCCGGGTGTGGAGCTTACACACCGGGTGCGCAAATTCAGGCCTGAGTGCAGACATAAACTTAGGACAGTCGTAAGTGCAATCTGTTAATTCCAGGAGTAGTAGGTTTAGGATTTTGTCGTAAGTTAGTTCTGTGAATCGGGCCCTATGTTTTTACTTTGTTGTTTTTTTGTGTCTTTTGCTAATAATAAATGTGTAGTGTTTATATATTTAAGTATTTTATTTTTATTATGTCTTTTATTATTTTGATTGATTTAACTGAAAAAAGTGTTTGTTAATATTTATATTTTATTTAATGTTTTATAATGTGATTGTAAGTATGGTATCTGTAAATGTTTGTTTTAAAATATTACATTTTAAATTGAATATTTATTATTGATAATTGTTCTTTTTTTGTTAGGTAATTGTTAAATTTTTAAGTATATTAATTTAACTAAATTTTATTTATTTTATTTTATTTTAAAACTTTTATAGCGCGCTCTATTACCACGGGGTATCCTGGCGCGGTGAGTAGTTTAACCTCTTGAGTGATAGATCAGGAGCAAGTCTGTTATAGTGGGGCGTTAAAAAGGTGGGTCTTAAGATCTTTCTTGAAAACAGTAATGGTTTGTAGAGGCTCTAAGGTATAGGGGGAGGGCATTCCAAGCGTAAGCTGCCTTAACTGAGATAGATTGGCCTCCCAGTCGAGCATATCTATATTTGGGAACAACCAATTGGCATTGGTTGGCCGATCGCAGGGCACGATTGGGAATATAGAATGAGAATCGTTTTAAATTAATACATTATTACATGAAAATAATATGAAAAAATCTAAAAATGTTAATAATACAATACATACTGGTCTCTTTGGCTTAGGGTCAAAATGCTCTAAGGGATCTGTTCCACATTGACATCCCTTCTCACAGTCTCAGGTCTGAAAATCTTTTATGTTGTCCCACATGGGACGAAAACTAAATACAGTTATCTGGCAACTTCCTTTTGAAGCAAAATGCCACTCTCCTTTCTGGACCATCATATCAGAGGAAACACCTTATAGAGTTCCGCTTTTTCTCCTATTCATAACTTCCATGGTAAACTCAGCTTGCCTGTATAGCGCCAGGACTACCAAACAGATAGCAACATGCTTTATAAAACTTCCCAGTCAATCTATCAATCAATTAATCAGCCAATCAATACTAATATTTCCTCTGGTGCCTCCAGAATCAGGTTAAAGCTTAAATTTCTATGAAATCTACTACTTTTGTAGTGGAAGAAAGGTTTTTGCAGAACTATCTTATATTAAAGATGTTAATTAAAATATGTTCTGACTAGGACACGAAGTGGGAATCGATAAAGGGGAAGGAATTCAGTACTCTTGGTAAATAGGTCAAGGTAATGCTCTCATGAGAATGTTGGGACATTGTTCAATTTAGAAACGTCACGGGCACCAACTTCTTAAATTATGTTTTGAATGTGCAAGTTGGATGGCAGGACCGGAGGCTTCAGATTAGGCTGATTCTTTCTCCATTTATTACATTCAAGCAGTTTTACAAAGAACCACAATTAAAACTACATTTCCCATGAATAGAAGGAAAATGGAAACAGAAAAAGTTCAAACCGAAGCAGCCAATCCTGAGCAAGGACGTCCCATAACTTCCCCCACGGATACTCTATCTTCCTCTTTCTTTGCTGCTCCAGAAGCATTAAGATGAGTGACTTTGTTTTTCTTGATACGGATTTCTAGATTTGCTCGGTTTTTACCTGTATTGCCTAGACGATATTACGAAACTTGTGGGTTTTTGCCTCGTGAATATTTTGATTTGCCCATTAACACCGTTGTGATTCAGGTTTGGCCGTGGCAGCGTTTCTCTGCTCCTTCCCGGCCTCAACGTCTTCTTCAGGATCTCGGCACGTTGCCGTCTCCCGCCGCTAGGGGACCGCGCACCCTGTCGCTTTGCACACTACTAGTGCGTTTTTACCCCCAAGCACCTGCGAGTGGTCTAGTTCCGCCTTTTGAATTGGCGCGGTTCAGATGGACTCGCTTCGGCCGTAGGGGAAGAATTCTGGTCAGAGTTTACCGCGTTTGGGCTAATTGTGCAGTTTGAGAACCCCTGCCTGGAGCCTGCACACCCGTATCATGGGTAAGACCATTGCTCATACAAAGGGCCCGGCCCAGGCAGGTTCTAGTACCCTCGGAATAAAGAGGGGCATTTGGGTTGCAGGCCTGTGCCACTATTAAGGTGCACATTCTGTGCTTTAATAATCAAAGGTTTTTGCCCTATATTGATTCCCCTTGTCTATCCTTGAGTTTGGGGTGTCGCTCCACTATGGAATATGAGGACTACTATGAGGAGGAGGAGGTCATGTACCTACCCGTGGGTCATGTACCTACCCGTGGATAACCATTTTTGTCAGGTCATGGACTTCTCCATCCTAAAGGCGGTGTCCCAAGTGGTTGCGCAGTTGGAAAAGAAATTTGATCTTTTACAAGCACAATGTCAACCCCTCACCCAGAGGGAAGATTTGCCGGGGCCTACAACTCCGCTACATCTGGGCCAACCCTCCACTAGCACGGTGGAACCCAAACGTAAGCGTTTAGAAGATGTGGGTGTGGACACAGATATCTTTACATGCCTCAAAAAAGCATTCCTGGATGCCAAGGCTTCTGTCCCACCCAGCAAACTGGAGGAGGCTCTGGTGGGACCCTCTGGTGTTCCCGAAGATGTGGCTACACTGGTCGCAGATGAGTCCCCCCAGACCTCCGAAGGGAATGGGGAATCGGAGCGTCCATGGCGCCCATCTAAGCCTTTCCAGTCAACGTATACAGACCTGGGCACAGACATGCATAATCCCGACGAGTTATTGCACCCTCGCTCATTGCAGTGGGTCCCTGCCCCCCCCCCAAGGTGGCAGCCTACATGGCAGCCAGACTGCGCAAGCCACTGGACCAAGAAGTACAAAGTTGCCTTTGTGCAGGGTGCCCGAGACCTACCCTAGAGGGTAAGGTCGCAGTTACGCCTGAAGTGGACCCTAAGATGTCCACCTTTTTAGCAAAATTCATCCGTGAACCCAAAAAAGGTATTGATCGCTCGTGGAGAGAGTGCCAAGATAAGCTGTTGGACGGCAGGTCCCTTGGCAAAATTCTGGAAATGGCTGAAGAAGCCAAGGTTTTGGGCACTCTGATCTCCCCAGATACCCTCTCTAGTTGGGCGCAGGGGGCGATCATTTTCTTAGGGAATGCCAATGTGGCAATATCGACCGAACGTCGCAGGTCCCTGCTTATAAAAATAGATCCTAAACTAGGGGAACTGGCTACCTCAGAAGGGGGTCCAGTTGTGGAGGGCAATCTCTTTGGAGATCCCTTTGTGATGGAACTGGGAAGATTTGTTAATACATTTAACTCTCTGGACAAAGCCCAAACGTCAATTAAACTCATCTACACCCCACGTGTTTTTGGTGCAGCCGGTCGTGGCAGGGGGGCTCGGCTGGCCGACCCTACAACAGAGCCTCCTACAAGCAGGGCGGGTCCCATAAAGGACAGTATCAGGATCCAGAAAAATTCTGGAACTTCTACCCGACCAGGAGTTATCCCGCGGCATGGGTGGCATAGGCCGAGGAGATGGTGCCTATAACAACCAACGAGGTAAGAGTTAAGAGTTTGGGGGAGGTGAAGTTGAGGGGCAGACTACAGTTTTTTCTTCACAAATGGTCTTTGCTTACCTCCAACGCTTGGGTTTTACAAACCGTCAGAGGGTTTAAAATAGAGTATTTAGGCCTACCTTCTCAGCCCCTTCGCCCCAGACCTATAGTCTTCATGCAGAAGCAGAGGGAACTAATAGACAGAGAGATCTTAGAGGTATTGAGGAAAGGAGCAATTACCCCCTCCACTCTGCACCCCCTCCACTCTGGTCCTTGTTGATCCATACTCTTTACGACGCTATCCGCTGTCAGCGGTAGGTACAAGAAAAGAGGGCCTGCTTCATAGAAGTGATAGAGGATATAGCATTACCTGGTTTATTTAGTTATGGGTTACATCCAAGAAACTGCTTGATGTCTAAGATTATCATGAATGACTAGAATGATGAGAATCAATGTATGTATTCCCTTTGGAGTAACTTTAGTATGATAATTTGAATTGTTCACTTTTTGTCTGTCTCTCCTTGATTGATTGTTTTTATTTCTGGAATCATGTGTTTTTTATACATCGCATAAATGTCATGTTTTTAAATTGTATTTTATTGAAGCAAAATGTTTGAATAAATATATCCTCTCTCCATATTAAGTAAAATTCCTTATTCCAGTGTGTATTACAATTGGTTTTTGGGTTCATTTCTGGTGTTTCCATTTGAGCTGTGTGGAAATTTGGATGTATGAGGTATACATAGCTGATTCTATTTAACAAACAAAGGATCTTTATTAGTTCCAAGAGAATATTGTTGTTTCTTTATATAAAGGAGGGACTGGCCTATAGGCCAATCAACACTTTTCATTCAGCGATCTTAGCAGGCCATGTTCCATTGAATAATCAACCGATTGGCGAACATCCTTTAGTTTGTAAATTATTGAGAGGTAACAGGTTATCAGTGCCTCCAGAACCAGGTTACTCTGTGTTATGGGATGTGAACAAAGTTCCAAACCTGTTTCGATCCTGGCCATCCAGCAAGTATTTGTTGAGGAAGCAAATGTCTGCTAAACTTGCAATGTTGCTGTGTTTGAATTCCTATCGCAGGGTTTGGGATGTAAGGGCCCTAGATGTCACGGGCCGGGTCTTCACTCTGGAAGGAGTTACTTTTCACATGTCCAGATGAACTAAGTGTAATTCACGGTCTGTGTCCTATCCTGCATTTCCTGACGTCCCAAAGATGTGTGTGGTCTGAGCGCTCAAAGCCTACGAAGTGGCTACAGTAGATATACGCCCACAGGGCGTCAAACAACTGTTTATTGCTCTTACTAAACCACACAGGGTGGTTTCGTCCCCTACTATTGCGAGATAGTTCCGCTGGGAGACACAGGAGGCAGGTATAGATACTTCCCATTTTGGAGCTTACTCAGTAAGGGGTGCAATGGCATCCAAGGCCTTTTCCCTGGAAGCACGGCTAGAGGATATTTTGAATGCCGCAGATTGGTCTTCAGATTCCACCTTCAAAATATTTTACTTTAAACCAGTAGTGTCACTGGGGTCTTGGTGGACAAGCTTCAAGCTAGCCTAATCTGAAGCCTCTGGTCCTGCAATAGAATGCAAAATTTCCTAGCTAACGTGCAGGAAAGTTTTCAATTCTATTAAGGGCACGGAGGCGAAGATCAGCCCACCCGGTGTTCATTCAAGCCTACCCAGAACATCTGCATATGTATGGTGAATAAAATGTTTATGGTAATGTTTTTTCACTAAAGAATGTTTATTATAACATAGTGGCTCATTGCCTGTTGACATGTTAGGTCGTTCAATGTTATTGCATAGTGTTTTTAGTCCCTTGAATTTACCTAGCTTTCTTTTACCTTAGGATCGGATGCTGGCAAGTAAAAGTAACCGAAGACTGCCTTGATGGGGTTGCAGGAAGAAAGAGGAAGCTAGAGCATCCACGGGGGAAGTTATGAGACGTCCTTGCACAGGATTGGCTACTTCTGTTTGAACTTTTTCTCTTTCCATTTTCCCTCTGTTCATGGGAAATGTAGTTTTAATATGAATTGTGGTTCTTTGTAAAGCTGCTGGAGTGTAATAAATGGAGAAAGATTCAGCCTAATCTTCGCCTCCGCGTCCTTAATAGAATTGAAAACTTTCCTGCACGTTAGCTAGAAAATTTTGCATTATTTGTCTAGATATTCAGTTATGAAACTGCTCTGCCAGCTCGTAGCTGCTGTGACACACTTTACTGTCAGTGAAATACAATAGTATAACACACGCTCCTTGGGCAATTATGAAAGTAAGGAATTCATCTCCACAAGTCAAAAGCTAGATACCACATTAGCCTACCTAGCTCTCAAATGTGTTTTCTCAACCCTTTTTGTTGCCTCTTCCATGTATTTTATGTCCTCTTTTCCCTTTATCCTGATTCTCTGCACAACTTCCTGTTTCTTCTTCTGTCTCTCTTTCACCTCGGCTTCTGTGTCTTATCTCTCATCTGTGTCTTATCTCTCATCTGCCTTACTTGTATTTAGGGTGACAAAGTGCTTTGTTTTTAAACCAGTGAAGGAAAAGAGAGGCAAGGACATTACAATGCTTCACTACATCTCTTCTTTGGTAGCATGGGCAGGGCATTCACGCCATTGGTGTAGGAGTTCCATATATATGGAAAGCATATTGGAGGAGTGATGGTGAGGGATGTTCCAATTATCTCCGGTAGCTAGCCGCAATCAGGGAGATTAGTATATATGACAATCATATCAATGCCTACAGCACTTCACTTGCCATGTTGTTGCACAGTGCCAGACAGCCCTATGCTATGCCCTCCCCTGCTGCTGAACTTACTATTTTCTGGGGGAAGTGACCACAGAACATGTAGCCCATCCTTAAGATAGATTTAGTTCTAAGGAGGTGGCGTGGCCCCAGACCACTCTACTTGCTTCAACTTTCACCTCTTTCCCACACAATACTTTATGAAGATCGAATGGCCCCAGACTATATCGTCAGAGGTGTGGGGCAGACATTTTTTAAGGACCAATGTGTGTCCCAAACTTCTTCTGCTCTGTCCTGAAATTAGAGCCCAGCTTCTGGTCCACATGCAGAAAGGGCAAGAATATTTTTGAGTGAAATTACCCTGGTACTAATGGCTCCTCCACACCATTTGCTGTGGCCTAAATCTTTAACTTAGAGTGTAGAGGTTTATTTATATAACTGCAGAACACTTGAGAGAAACAAAACATTGACTGTGCCATCCATGCTTCTGCTTTTCCTCTGTTTTCTATCCTTTGAAATGGCAACTCACAGCCACAATAAGAAGAGGAAAGAACTTGTAAGGATTTCAAATTTTCAGGTTGCCCGGGTTTCAATTTAGTTAAACCCAGCACACCTGAACGATATAATCCCAGTGGCAGCATGAATTTTATTTGATCTGTAATTCCATAGTTGCATTTCCTGACAACTGTGGAAGACAAAAATAGTAAACTTTAATCAACTTAAAAACACTCCTACAGATCCTTACTTATGTTTCTACTTACCACTTGTCACCACAGTTGTTCACTAAATGAGTCATAATAATAGGAGTTGAGAGTGTTTTATCTTTTTCTCTAAAAAAAGGACATACTAAATTTCAGTTTTGCATTTCCCTAATATCATCAAAAACATTGCCTGCAGCAAGCACAAATGTGTGCAATATCCCACAGCTCCCACTCCACCCAGACACCATGGAACCTATTTGCAAACTGCATTTTGTAGAATCAGAAGTAGTACTATAATAGTACTTCTCACGTGCTGCAAAATGCTATTCATAAAATTTTTGGCAGGGTCCTCCACCTCTGACTCTCCTATCTTCTCTGTACATAATGGTGACGGAGGTATCTGAACACAAAATGTATGATTTAGGTGTAAATTGGGGAGGATCCAGTCAAAGTGTTAGGAAAATGGAGAATAATTACTCAAAATGGGAAGGGTTTAGTGAAAGGTAAGGAGTAGTTTGGGGAGATCTTGCTAATACAAATACACAAACAGTAAGGACCTTATTATGAGTTAGGCAGTTCGTAGACCGCTATCCCAGCGGTTCCTGTTCGACAGTAGTGGTCCATCTGCCATATTACTAGTTGTACCATTGACTTTGCAAAGACTGCTGCCAAACCGCCAGGTCCACCAGCAGACCACCGGGGTTGCGGTCAGAGAAAGGCAGCCTCCATTGGGTGGTGCAGAGGTGCAACACCTCAGTTCGTATTACGAGTTGGCTTTCCCACCAGCTGACCACGGCAGTCAGACTGCTGCTCAAAGCTAGGACGAAAGATTTGGAGGGAATTCTCACCCCTTTCCTGTTCTTTGCAGCAGATATTGAGGTGATCCCTTTCTCCAGGTCCCCCCTACAAAGCAGCATCTTCACCCTGGGGAATACGAGCCTGTCTGCGGCTAAATACAGGTAAGTACTTTCGTACCATATACCCATTATCGGGATTGGCCACATATGGGTCAGACTGTGACAATGAGTTGGTGGTATTTTTATATATATATATCATTCATATGTGTGCATTTGACACATATGCAGTCGAAATAGTACACACAGGTATCAATATTTACAGAGATACATTGCCCACTGCCGCAAGACCACCACAGCCACACCACCGGCCCCTGGGGAAACTCGTTATACAGCGGTCAGAAGGTAAAAGGCGCAGCGTTCTTCTGGTGGTCACGAATGCGGTGCTTAAGGGGTCCGATCTCCAAACTCGCAATAAGGCCCTAAGACTATTGAGATTCACAAGCTACATTTCCAATGTTGCTACAGTCCAAAGGTTCACAAAACCCCCTACATTTGAAAAATTACTAGTGGTAACTTTACATTTACAAATTCAGCCTTAAATGTCTTCACACCGACTTCAGAAGTAGGACACAGGTAAGTCTACACTTAAGTAAGGGAAATTATGAATAGGACCAGAAATGTACATGTACAGATAGGTGCAGGAGTAGTTTTGCATATGAGTACATTTACATGCATAAATTTATCTTTGTGAATAGGCTTGCATTTCTTAAAAAGTTAAGATTTGCTTGATTAGCAAATGTAGGCCACATTTTTACTTCCCAGTTCACAAATGTGTGCCACTTTTATGTTGATGCCTGCACCTCCTTCCTGTCCCAATTTGACACTAAAAGCTAAGGGGCTATATTTGTAATTGTTTTCATGCAACACAATGCAGTATGTAAGACACAGAGCAGGAATGCGCTATATCTATCAAGATATTGTGCATTCCTGCTCTCTCATTATGCTGGCACGCTTTTGGCGGCCTAGCGCCAATGCAGGCCCCTTTGCACCATAGTGCAAGGGTGCCTACATTAGAGGCAGGATTTTCTGTGTGCAGGAAGGGAAACCTTTTTGAACAAAAACAACCCTCTGAGGCCTCTTCCTCTTTGCAGAATGCAGCTCACATCGAAAAAGGAAAAAACAGGGAGAAATAAAGATATTTCTCCTCAAAATGCCTCTTCTCAAAAAGCATTGCATTTGACTGCATTCCCAGGTGACCACTCCTGGTAAATCTGGGAATGTGCTAAAGTCCATTGCTGGATGCATGGGAACACCCAGGCTACACCCATGGATTGCCTTCCTGGGGCAGAGTGACACACAATGCCAACGTGCGCTGCCTTGCGTTACTCGAGATTCACCAAGCCACACAGGCCACACAAGGTGATCTTGCGGTGCTTGGTAAATCTCATTCTAGGTTTTGCGTCACCCTACGTCTCCTTGCATGGCAAAGGGCAATGCAAAACCTTTGATAAATATACCTCTCAGTATACAAAAACCTGAATTGGAGGTACACAAACTTCAAATGCAAATATTGTACGTGCTTTCTAAAAATAGGAAGGAATTGAAATATTGCTTCATTTACACATGCAAAATGGGAGTGTCTAGGAGTAACCAATGATTATCAGACAAAAGCAAATATTTGCCCCTGCTTAACTAACACAATACTTCTCTTGTTTCAATTTGACACCTCAAGTGTTATAAAGGGACATGTTTCTAGGGAGGTATTTTTATTTATAATGTATATTTATCAATGTGTGCTTCCTTGCCATAAACTACTTCTATCATTGTTCTTCTGCACGCCTAGGGCAGCAGCGATGTTTATCAGTTACAACGGGTCATGTTCATCATGTAGTTTCCATTGCCTGTTAGCAAAATGTGCCCGATGTACTCAATATAAGGGCATACGAATCCACTGTTTGGGCTATGTGCATTTCTTAGTAAATAATAGAAAGAAACATATTTTGCAGCAGGCACATTGTGCATTTTCTGTTTTTAACGCACTAATTAATGATTCTTTTTAATCAAGCCTTAGGTTTGTATTTTTTAATCATTCCATGGTATGCTTAGCCGCTTCTGAACAAAAGTGCTCACTGGTCGTATAGATCGGAGCTTCCAATTAATGAGTGTATTTATGTGTGTGTGTGTGTGAGTGTGTGATTTGTCACTGAAATGTGAAATCACGTAGTTAATAACCCCGAGTGAGTTTCCATAAGCGACATCTCGCTTTAATGTTTTTTAAATCACACTGTGTATGTAGTGTGACTTCTTGAAGGAAAGTTCCTTTCAGGTTTGGATTCCACCCTACCTTGAAGACGTGTACAATCAACAAAGGTAGCAGCTCAATAAATGTAATTAGTGAGGAAGGAGGAAAAACTGCTCATAACCATGGTGCTACTGAATTCCCTGCAGTGCCACAGAAACAGATACAAGACCAAAGCAATATGGAGTAAGCAGGCGAAAGGGGATAAAAGGTGAGCAGCAAAGAGCTCGCATCAGCAGAAACTGATACCTTTGGCATAACAGGCTCAGTTGCATTAGCATGAACAATGTCAGTGGAATTAATTATAAATTGCACTGTTTTATGCTGATGTTATTTTTTTCCAAAATGTAATTTTGTTCTAAAGGCACGCATTGCTAAATCTCTATTCCAGCTGTCCTGGAGTCTCCAAGTCACGTGCCATTAAGCATTGTCAGCTGAAAAACCAGAGACGAAAATGATATTTGCATTTAGATGCTTACAATACATGTGTTCATACCCTGTGGCAGAAAAAATTAAAATCAGTGGTAACCTTCATTACTTTGTTTGCAAAGGACATAAGGTAGCACTCTGGAAAGAACCACAGAAAACAGCAATTAGAAAATGTTATCACAAATTATTTTATCTGCGATGCTAAAGTGTTATATAGCATTGCTGCCTAGACTGCTGCTGTAGTGCAAAGTCGCCCACTCTTCACACGTCACTAAAACCTAAATATGACTTATACCCAACACACAATATGAATGTGCCCTTTGCACCTGAACCTTACTCATCATAGTGATTCTTGCACATGTTACAACTGACACTATTGTTGCAAAGAGTCTTTACTGTAGAATTTATAATTCTCACATAAAATGGTTTATGATGTCAATAGAAATGCAATCAGTAGCAGTCGGTGGTGGGAGTGCTGCCGGGCGGTGACGTGGGATGGGCGAGGGGCAGGGTGGGGGTGGTAAAGTAATGAATACGGCCAAATACAGGTAAGTAAATATATAAATAAATAAAACGAATTTTGTTGCGCGTACTGCATCGCATTTGGCGATGCAGTGTGCACCATGAAAAAGGCAGAAAACAGAGAAATGAGAAAAAGAATGTCAAAGAGAAAATACAGGGATCAAAAAGAATCTGCAAGAGTGATGGATGCAGTAGCTGATGGGATAGGCCTTCAGGGAAAATAGAATGGAGTTGTGCTACCCACAATATGCTGTTGAACATAACTGTAACTATTTTGGGTTGTAAATTTTACCCTAGTGATAGATTAAATTATTTTTTGGCCATGTTAATCAAGCAGTTATACGGCCATGGGAATTCTCGGTTGGGTACTACTCTCCAACAGATAAAGGTGTGAGTGTGGGAACAAACATTCTATGGGAAGAGAAAAATATGGCAATCACATGTACGGCAACATGAAGAAAAAGGAAAAAAACATGCGCAGTAATGAAGATTTAGGGACACTAGAAAAAAGGGGTATAAGGCAAACATTTACTGCACTTTATCCGATATTTTATGGTCCAATTTTTTTCTTGTGGGTGCCAAGAATTTGGAGTCATATACCCCTAGACTCCCAAAGGCAATGCCCAAAACATTTATGCAACACAGTGGTTCAGCACCCCACACAGTATATAATGACAGCAGTAATCAGAACAGTAATCAAAGAATTAATTCAGTAGGACTTAGAGTTTTCTTTTCATTCTTTTATTCTTTTATTCAAAATCTTCATACAAGCGTAGCCAACGCGTTTCATCCGAAGGACTTCTTCAGGGCTACAACAAACAAATATACAAAAAGAACATATATTATAAAAAACTATTTACAATTAAAATTTCTGATACATCCTGATTACAATACCACTTGATCATTAAAATTAATTTGCCTACTGAGAGGTTTTAAACTTGAAACTACATGAAACATTGAGAAATAGTGAGGTAGGGAATTTGTTTGGGATATGTAAGAGAATGCTATAAGTCAACAGTGTATCTGATATTTTGCAAAAAAGGGAAGTATTAATTATAAAGGGAGATTTAATAAAGAGAAGTGGGGGGAGTTATTTTCTATTCTGCATTAAATCCAAGCTACAGTCATGACTAGGAATAATGGATTTGAGTCCCTGTCTTACCGAAAGATATTTTAGAAGTTTGTCGGTAGTTTTTCCTCTTCAGGATTATTTTGTTTGATGCTTCAGATATGCCTGGCATTAACAGTCTATTTCGGATAAAGTACAAGATTTACATTATTGTAATTCACACAGTTATAAGTGCGTGACCGGTCCATTATGAACAGCTATAGGAGTGAGTGACATACCTTTTTATAAAAGAAAACTAGTTAATTCTTCCTATTGGGTGTACATCCTGGTAAATGGGCCATCAGAATGGTACCTTTATTCACATCCAATTCATGTGGTGTCCGTAATGACCTTAATTAAAAATTCGAGATGATGGTCGTTTAAATACCCCACATCTGAAAATATATCCATGTCTCATACACATAAAACAATTCACTTCCCATTTAACCATTGATGGGAAGTGAGTCCACAACCATGAAGTTACATTCAACACGGTAGAGTTTAAGAAATACAGTATTGCCCCTAAAGTTAAAGGGAGGTGCAGAGGAAGGAAAACCAACGAACCGCCATAGTTTATATTGGTAGCATTCTGTTTATTCTCTTATCCTGTCTATTTAAGATAAGCCTAAATCAGTATTGAGTATGTGCCCGTATTTAAATTTATCATGTAAATAGCCCAGAACAGTGACTAAGGTTTCAGAAAACCCACAAGCAATGTATATATGCACTTATTAAGACTTGCCCGTTTTAGAGAATAATATCCAAAAAACCCTTAGTGCTTCCCTTAAGTTTATCACGCATTCTGTTTATTCTCTAATCCTGTCTATTTAAGATAAGCCTAAATCAGTATTGAGTATGTGCCCGTATTTAAATTTATCACCCAAATAGCCCAGAACAGTGACTAAGGTTTCAGAAAACCCACAAGCAATGTATGTATGCACTTATTAAGACTTGCCCGTTTTAGAGAATAATATCCATAAAACCCTTAGTGCTTCCCTTAAGTTTATCACGCAGTTGGGTCTTTTAAAATCAGTCAAACTGCCCGCAGGCACCATCACTGGAAAGCCCAAGGTGGTTTATCGTAAGGGCAAAACAATTAAAAGCATGCTTTGCCCTAGCTACATCCAAGATGAGAAGAAAAAAGTACAATAACATGGCTATCGGAGAAACCTAATGGTTTCTTCACATGTGGAAATTGCAATATGTGTCAATTTAGCCTACATAGAAAATCCAAATTTAAACACAATACCGAAAAAGAGTTTTTTATAAATTCTTTCATAAATTGCAATACTCCCTATACTGTATACATTATCGTTTGTGCATGCAACAAAATATACCTTGGTAGCACCATTCCTAATTTAAAAATCTGTATACAGGAACATGTGAGAGCCATAAAAATATGAGAGATACCCTGTGTCCGTGCATATTCAGGAAAATCACCCGGATGAATCAAGAATACGGTTTTATGGTATAGATCATGTAAAGCCATTAGCAAGAGGTGGTGACAGAACAAAGATGCTTAGACAAATGGAAGCTGCGTGCATTTGTCGCCTTCACAGTATTTCCAATGGACTTAACATCAATAATGAACTGTATCATTTCTTATAATAATGCCTGTGTCCAAGAGAAAATAAAAATGAAATGCTGTGTCTTGGCACTTATAGGAAAATGAGTGATGTCTGCTAAATGTGCAAACTTGACAGTTAAGCTCCACATATGGAAAGTAAAATGAGTGATGTAAGTCAATGTGTAAATTTGACAGTCAAGCTCCACATATTTAACCAATATAGATAAAATTAGGGTGTAAATAAAAGTTTCAGCTTGGCAACGTGACTTGAAGTATAACCTGAAAATTATAAACATCCAATCACTTCTAAAATCGAAACTGTAAAGTGTAGCATCATATGACAATTGTATGATAAAAAAATGAAAAAAATAACGAATCCGGCGATGAATTGTTTATATGACTGTTGTCCTTATTATATATGGTAAATTGTTCCAAGCAAATGCACTATAGAACTATGAGGTGAATTGCTCATATGATAGTTGTTTTTGTTATAATGCATGGTACATTGTTCATAGCAAACATATGATAGAACTATGAGGTGAAATTGCTTATATGACTGTTGTTTTTGTTATAATTTATGGTTTATGTTATAATTTATGGTAGATTGCTTTTAGCAAACGTACTACAGAACCATGAGGTCAGTCTACCCAATTTACTAATGTATTATGAAATGTTTGAAGACACATATCCACTGTAATGGTATTCTAAATGCTGTGTTAAACACTGTGATGCTACATGATTATTCGTAATATCCCCGACTCTTGACATCAGAAAAACACGTTTCACCTTTACTGCGTCAAAATAATAGTATATGGTAAAGATTAATATGGTGTCCCAGATTTAGGAATTTTTCACACTCTTGCATTGGGTGAACATAAACAACATGATTCGCCCCTTTAAAGATGACGTCAAACAACAGGAATAGTTTCCCGATTAAACATGGCGTCCAAAAACGGGATAAATAATCTCATAAATTTTATCAATAAGGATCGTATATGGGAAATCCTTTCTATTATTATAGTTCCGATCAGATTGGAATTTACATCAGCATAATATCATGCAAAAGATCACGCCAAACATTTTTCGCACTACATCCGAAAATTCGGCAAGTCTTAATAAGTGCATACATACATTGCTTGTGGGTTTTCTGAAACCTTAGTCACTGTTCTGGGCTATTTACGGGATAAATTTAAATACGGGCACATACTCAATACTGATTTAGGTTTATCTTAAATAGACAGGATAAGAGAATAAACAGAATGCTACCAATATAAACTATGGAGGTTCATTGGTTTTCCTTCCTCTGCACCTCCCTTTAACTTTAGGGGCAATACTGTATTTCTTAAACTCTACCATGTTGAATGTAACTTCATGGTTGTGGACTCACTTCCCATCAATGGTTAAATGGGAAGTGAATTGTTTTATGTATATGAGACATGGATATATTTTCAGATGTGGGTATTTAAACGACCATCATCTCGAATTTTTAATTAAGGTCATTACGGACACCACATGAATTGGATGTGAATAATGGCACCATTCAGATGGCCCATTTACCAGGATGTACACCCAATAGGAAGAATTAACTAGTTTGCTTTTATAACAAGGTATGTCACTCACTCCTATATCTGTTCATAATGGACCGGTCACGCACTTATAACTGTGCCAATTGCAATAATGTAAATCTTGTACTTTATCCGAAATAGGCTATTAATGCCATGCATATCTGAAGCATTGAACAAAATAATCCTGGAGAGGAAAAACTACAGACAAACTTCTAAAATATCTTTCGGTAAGACAGGGACTCAAAACCATTATTCCTAGTCATGACTGTAGCTTGGATTTAATGCAGAATAGGAAATAACTCCCCCCGCTTCTCTTTATTAAATCTCCCTTTATAATTAATACTTCCCTTTTTTGCAAAATATCAGATACACTGTTGACTTATAGCATTCTCTTACATATCCCAAACAAATTCCCTACCTCACTATTTCTCAGTGTTTCATGTAGTTTCAAGTGTAAAACCTCTTAGTAGGCAAATTAATTTTAATGATCTAATGGTATTGTAATCATGATGTATCAGAAATTTTAATTGTAAATAGTTTTGTTTAATATATGTACTTTTTGTATATTTGTTTGTTGTAGCCCTGAAGAAGTCCTTCGGACGAAACGCGTTGGCTACGCTTGTATGAAGATTTTGAATAAAAGAATAAAAGAATGAAAAGAAAACTCTAAGTCCTACTGAATTAATTCTTTGATTACTGTTCTGATTACTGCTGTCATTGTATACTGTGTGCGGTGCTGAACCACTGTGTTGCAGTAATGAAGATTATTATAGTTAGTGATCTAAAGCTTGGGGGCGTAATAGGTTTATGGAACAAAGGGCCAGATGTAGGTAATTCCAGTTTACTGACTCTTAAATACGGAATCATACTGAATCGGTATTTCAGATTCGGAAAACGTGATGTAGGAAAAAAATCGGTAAAAATTACAGATTCGGTAACATTCGGATTTTCTCATCGGTATTTACAGAATCGGTAAATACCGATTCGGAAAAAAACGATTCGGTAATACCCATTCAACCCTATGATCCTCCAGGCCCATAGGAATGAATGGTAAATACAAAAAGAACCCAATTGAAGCCTGTCAACCAATCAGGAACACCCACCACACCCCACAACAAAGCAACAGAGGAACCAACCAATCAGATGCAACTACCCCTCCCCAGTACCTGGAAGTGGCCACACCCATGCAGGTGCAGAGCAACTTAACTGTTTGGTGAGCTGGAGGAAACACAGAGGAGCAGGCTGCCCTGAGCATAGCTGAGCTGCATAATGGAGTCCCAGGATGGCCAGAAGGATGGAGCTGAGCGCAAGAGGAAAATGAAATTCAGCCCAGCGGAACTGCAGATGCTGGTGGAGGAGGTCATCAAACACCACACCCAGCTCTTTGGAAAGCAGTCTCTGAATGTTGCAGAGTCTGTTGAATGGAACACCTGGCTGGAGATCCAGTCCAAGGTCAATGCCATTAGGGTCATACACAGGGACATAGATGACCTTAAAAAAGGTTGTATGCTCTGCGGATCATTACCAAAAAAAAATTGCAGCACAGAGGAATGAAGCCGTAGCCACAGGTGGAGGGAGGAACCGTTCACCAAGACTGACAGACCTGGAGCAGCTGGTGGAATCCACCCTGGAGCCAGATAGTTTCCATGGGATCGGGGATGCTGACAGCTCAGCCAAAGCTGCAAAAAACACGGTAAGAGGCATGGACATGAATCCCCGCCATTTTCCCTGACCCACTTCCCCAATGTGGGTGTCTGCATCACACTCCAGAACTGGTTTTAGTTTTTTCCAGCAAGGCATCATGGGAGACGTAGTCATAGGAACATACATCAATGCAGTCAACATAGAAATCAGCAAGGCATGCCACACACTACATCCATAAGCTGTTGAGGACTAGGCAATTGTGTGATAGGAATGTGATTTAATAATGACACCAGGTGAACAAGACCACTGACCCAATGTCCATATCTGTCCACAGGAGAGTCATCGCGCAGTACAGCGCAGGAAATGGAGGAGAGGGCACCGGCAACGGAGCAGTGTGAAAAAACACCTGAAAGAGCAGGTCAAAGCACGGTTCTGCAAAACACACCCACAGCGCAGGCAGCCACTTCACCGGAGCAACCCACCACACCACAGCCTCTGTCACCTCTGCTGTTTGGGTCACAACAGGTGGAACCACCAACACTTTCCCCCACACCAACCTCAGAGTCATCTGTGTTGGGAAGGCCAAGGAGGCATGATGTGCCCCCTCTCAGGATTCTGGAGACGTCAGATGAGGAAGATGTGGAGGGTCTCACACCTACAAATCCAACTCTGGCTGACAACGCTGGGCAGCAGACTTCATCTGGAGCTGTGCGTGCCGGTGTCCGAGGCCGAAGGTTATGGGAGAGAGGCGAAGGCCAGGATGGAGAGGGGGTCTTCTGTGGTCTTGAGGCCACCATGGTGAAAGTCCAGCGCCTGCAGGCAAAGGGCATTTTAGCAGTTCATAGACAGGTGCGCATATTAAATAGCAGAATGTCCAACATAGACTGGGGGATTGGCTCCATGACAGAGAGCATGCACTCCATGGCAAAGGGAATGAGGGACATGATACAGTGCATGAGTGCTCTCTGCGAAAAACTAGATAGTGACCACTCCGAGAGGCGCAGGGATCGTCAGTGCATGCCGCAACAGACCAAAGCCATGAACCGGCTTGCCACAGCAACCTCCCTGCTATGCCGGCGCTCTGTCGCCATGCAGGATGATATTGTGCACTGTGGCACAGATTTGTCGAGGCGGATGGGGAGAGTCACCTCTGCCATGGAGATTTTGCTCACACACCAGGCAGCCACTGCTGGTGACACAGGTGTCGGGGACACAGAAGACTCCACCAGCAGGAGTGGCTCTAGCACTCCTGTTCCTGACATTCGAAGGAGCAGCAGGCGTCAATCTGCTGACCCAGGCACTACTGCAACCGTTGACAGCCAGCCTCATGCATCCCGCACTGTAGTGCGTGGGCGCAAACATTGATGATGCCCTCAACCCACAGGACAGGTCATGGTGAGGTAAACTGTGACCACCCAGTGTGGAATACAGACATTGTAGTTCCATGGTGTGGTATCAGTAAAGTGCTGTAGTGACTATTAAACTACGTACTTAAAATACTAAGCCTGCCTGTGTCTCCTTACTTACTTAGAAATGGCTGTGTGTGATCTCTGCCCATCTCAGTCTCCCATCTGTTGCTGGCGCTGCTCCTGCTGCATAGGGCTCTGCCTGTTTTGTTCCATCATCAATGTCCTCATGATGTGTGATCTCCACCTCTGTGCCTTCCATGGTGGCAAGGTTGTGCAGCATGGCACAGGCCGCTATTATTTTGCAGCAGATGATTGGAGTGTACTGCCATGCACCTCCGCTCTTGTGGAGGCAGCGAAACCTGCTTTTTAGAAGTCCAAATGTGTGTTCTACAAAGCTGCGTGTTGCTCTGTGTGCCACATTGTAACGCCTCTCACTCCTGGTAGATGGATTCATGTAGGGGGTGAGAACAAAGGACCGCAGAGCATAAGCACTATCACCTAGGTGGAAAATAGAGTGCCATTAGTTACATACTCATGATTGATTCATGTGCATTGACCATCAGGGTGTGTCACAGTTATTTACCTAGCAGGTATCCATCCCTGAAATCTCCAGCAACAAGGCGTGTGTATATCCCACTGTTCTCGAAGATGTACGAGTCGTGGGTACTCCCTGGGAATTTGGCCACAATGTCTGTTATGATGTTGCCAGCGTTGCATATCACCTGCAAATTGATTGAGTGCGTTGACTTCCGGTTACTGTGTATGTGTTCTGTGGCTGCAGGTGGGCAGAGTGGGATGTGGGTGCCATCTATACAGCCTATGACATGAGGGAAGTGTGCCAGTTGATAGAAATCTGTTTTGGTCTTTGCAAGTTACGCAGGTGTGTCAGGGAACCTAATATAATGATGCATTCTCTGCATCATGGCCTCAAGGAACTTCCTGAAGAAACGGGACAGGCAGCTCTGGGACACATCACCTACTGCAGCAATCACACTCTGGTCACTCCTAGAGGCAAGCAGGTGTAGGCTACACAGCAACTGCACATGGGGTGGGATGGCGTACGCCCTTGGTGTTGGGTGATCCAGGAGTGGGTGAAGGTCCCAGATTAAGTCCAGGTTGTTTGGGGGGTGTAGTCTGTACCTTTGCAGTATCTCTGGCTCAGTCAGTTGGAAGAGCATCATCCTCTGCCTGTAGACTTGCTCCTCCCTTCTCCATACCATGTCGCCTGCTGCCTGTAGCCGTAGCCGCCTTGCTATGATGTAGAATGCCGCCATTCCGGTAACACTGTTGCATTTTGGGTGCTTATTTTATAGCCTGCACCTGGTTACCACCTGCTTTCAATCCATGGTAAATACCTACTCTTAAATACCGAATTTCATGGAATTCGGTATTTTTGGGGTTTCATACATCTCGATAGTCATTTTTTACCATTTCTTATTTACCGATTCGGTAAATAAGAATTCGGTAAATAAGGATTCAGAAAATTCCAAATCGGTAGAATACCGACTCGTATTTACCGATTTGGTAGTATTTTGACTCCTACATCTAATTTTCCAAATACCGGTCGGTAATGGCCGAAATTACCGAATTTCGGCCGTTACTGACCGGTATTTGGCTACCTACATCTGGCCCAAAATTTCCAAATGGAAATGTACTTGTTAAATCTTAAACATTTGTGCACTGTAAGGTAAATGGAAATCTCAGAAAATTCACATATACTTTATTGACATATTTTAGAATGTGCTGCGTCTTTTCTCGTAGTGATTTCAATGTGCTAAACAGTTAAAGTAATCGATGTATGTGGCAAAGTAGTTTTCCAATATTCCATGGTGTGTGGGCCCCGTCCAATAGTACCCATTTGCTTCTAACTCTTCTGAGATCAAGTCCAATGATGTTCTGAAAAGTTTAGTTCTCATGACTTTCTGTAAGGACAGTTAGTTAGCTGCTGCTTTTGAGGTGGGATTTAGGAATTCTTCAGTTTTGTACAGTGAAATCCAATTAATCTTTGTCCAAATTTTAATCTCCAGAAACTTTGTTGGATGAGTTAATGTGATGCAGGGTAATGGAAGCTTTTTGTGAGGGTGTGTGTAACTGACTCAATTCTCTCTAGTGTAAGTATACATAATTGCAGCAAAATATTACTTGTATTTATGTGCAATTATGTGAGAAGCGTATTCCAAAATTTAGCATTATCCAATATGGCCCAGAGGCCTCATTTTGTGCTAAAGAAATAGAACTAAAAGCTACAGAACACGAACTGCAGTAGCCAGCAGCTGCTCACTCTCTCTTAGATCATTGTTCTTGTGTAGGATTTGTGCCCATAGTTACTCTTAATTACTTAAACTGGCATGATCGCAAAATTCATAATTTCACATCACAGTCATAATGAGTGATTACTTAAAATACCCTGGTTACTCTGGCATAATTAATCATTTTTCTTGGCCTTGTTTTTTGTTTGAATGTACTGCGGGCTAGTTCTTAAAGCTCTCTTTCCATTATTCCTTATGTACTATGCAAATAATTTTGTGCCTCATTTACAAGAGGTCTGCACCGCCGGAGCATTACTTTTTGTGATGCTCCAGTGGCACAGGACCCTCAGTCATATCTATGAGGCAATGCAAAGCCACTCAGGGTTATTGGAGTAAGGCAAGGCAGCCTTGCCGTACTCTGCATCAAGGACGCTTTCCATGGGCATTGCAGTGGGTGTTCCCACTCAACACCTATGGATTTTGACACTGCCCCAGATTTACAAATTCACGTCAATCTGAGACAGCTCCAAAATCTTACTCCTCCCCAGAGCAGGTGTTCTGATGAGAAATGTTTTCATTTCTCCCTGTTTTTTCCTCTTTCCATGTGTGCTGCATTCTACAGCACACATAGAAGGAGGAAACGGCTCCATTGTTTTTGTGCGGAAAGTGTCCCATCCTGCACAAAAACAAACATTCCAACAATGCAGACACCCTTGCACAATGGTACAAGACTATTTGAGTTGGCACAAGGCAGCCAAAATGGCACCAGCACAGTGGGAAAGAATAGGTATGCGCTGTTTATCATAAATACGATGCATTCCTGCCGTTTCCTTTGACACAGGGCAGCTCACGAAAGTGACTTACTGCACTGCCCTGCAGCAAAAACTTGTAAATGAGGCTCTTTAAACATAACTCTCTCTTTCACTGCTCACCAGTGAAGACATTTTAAAGCTGGTTTTACATGATTATGATTTTATAAGTTTAGGTTTGGAACGGCACTCTGATTCTGTGGCCAGATGCATACTACGTTACAGTAAGTCAGTTTTGCCATTACCCACAACCTTGTCAATTCCTCCATATGGGTATCATGTATTAAGAGTATAATCTTTTCAAGCAGGGAAAGTTGTAAATGTAAGCCTTTGCCACCAATGTTGTCAATGTTGAGTAGAACTCTCAGCTTTTTAGCCTCTTTGCCAGAGGTTGGAATGATATTCATATTTTAAGGCCATTCAAATAGGATAAAGTTCAGACATGGCTTAATGCTGCCTTGTAAATAAGGCACCTTTTCATGCTGTATTTAGCATGAAAGGGGAAGATAATGAGTGATGCACTGGGCGTTCCACCGCAATACCCATTAATTTTGACGCTGTGTAAATAGGAGACAGCGCCAAAGTTAAGACCAGGGAAAACCTGGTCTTAAGCAGTCGAAACGAGGAGAAATACTCTCCTCATGTTTGCTGTTTCCTTGGTGCTGCCTTGTGCAGCACACATAGAAACAGCACATTGCCTATGATTGTTTGTGTGCAGGAAGGTCTATCTTCCCACAATTGAACAATCATTTAAAGAAATGCAGTTTTTTGTAACTTCTATGTATGCCGCATTCAGTAGCACAAATAGAAGTTACAAAAAAGCATTTGAAGATTATTTATTTATTTAAGTGCACATAAACATTCTTCCCCTCAAAATAGGCACACTTGCACTATGGTGCAAGGGTGCCTGTGTTGGCACTAGGCAGCTAAAGATAGCGCCAGTGCAGGGGGAAACACAGGGCTGCACCATATTCTAGGAAATATGGTGCAGCTCTGTGTTTCTAAAGTTACGAAGCATGTTGTTAGCTTTCTTGGCTTAACAACACACTTTGCCTCTTAATATAAATATGCCCCTGAGAAAACTGTGTCAGAGACTGATAGGAAGCATCACACCATAGATATTTGCCTGCTGGCAGAGGTTGGCATCAAGGAATAACATGAAGACAAATGCCCAGATTTTGAGCAAAAATGTTACATCTCCATCCCTGTACAAATGCCTGTTCATGCAGGGATTAGAATTCCAAGTTTTGCAATAGTTAACGCCCACGAACTGACGTCAGGATATTTTGGCAACATATTTCAGAGGGAAAGCTCCATAAAAAGCTGAAACATGGCAACATTTTTGTGTTAAACTTCAATTCTGCTTGCTTTGCTCAACTGGCAAGGGACAATTTGGAGGTGCCACCGGAGCATCACTTTTTATGATACTCCGGTGGTGCACAATGTTGAGCCATATTTACAAGGCAACTCAAAGCCACCGGGCATGGTTATTCATGTACTTGCAAATATGACCCCCTTTTACGCACTACTATGTGTGAATAGGGCGTTTTGTGGCTGTTGCTGTGAGTGTTCCCAAGCAACACCCATGGATTCTGACGCAGTCTCAGATTTACAAGGTTTTGTTAACATGGCAATGCGCCAGATTTTAAAGCCTCCCTCTGGGAGGCATTAAAGTTGTGCAACCAGGAGAAATACCTTTATTTCTCCTCATTTTTTTTCTTTCTATGTGTTCTGCATTTTGCAGCACACATAGGAGAACAATGTCATCAATGAATATTTTGGTTAAATGTTGTGATGGAAAATCGGAATTCATAAAGACAAAAGGGTAAATAACTAGTCTTTATCATACTGCCAAACAAACAAGTGTCTGGTACCAACAGTGCATAGGGATCCATGAAATACTACCCATTCTGGAATGAGCACCAAAGATGCCCTAAATTTTTATTTTGACATATTTGCTGTGTGTTGAAGACAGATGCCAAATGTGAAGCTATGTCTACTGACAAATTACATGGAAATAGCCGTTCATTTTTCAGTCTCTGACTGCAAAGTGAGGAGATTTAGTAAAGTGGACTTTTTGACAATATTGCTGAAATAGAGGAAAGAGGATTTCAGCTGTTTCATAGCACACAGCTAAATGTAAAAACCTGTAAATTAACTATACAGATATTTTAAAATATATCATCAGTAAAGAAACAACAAAGGAAGGACATTGTTAGTAATTTTGAAGTGTGCTGGAAAGAAAGGACCTCATTTACAAGCCCATTAAACCGCCAGTGCATCACATTCTTTGACACACGTGCAGTGCAGTGGGCTTGCCCTTATTCTCAAAGCCAAATAAAGTCGCCCTGCAGGAATGTTGTGCCTTGTAAATATGGGCCCTTTCACACATTAGTCAGCGCAAAAGGGGCGTCCCATGGGTGTTGCTGTGGGTGTTCCTATGCAACATCCATGGAACCTGACACATTCTCGGATTTACAACATTTTGTCAGGTGGGTGTAGGAGTAGTGCAAAGAGGAGAACTACTTGTTTCTCCTTGTTTTTTCCCTCTTTTTATGCATGCTGCATTCTGCAGCACACATAAAAAGAGAAAAATGCCATCAATGATTATTTTGTGCAGTCCCTTCCTCCACAAAAACAATCATATCTGCAATGCAGGCACCCTTTCAACATGGTGCGAGGGTGCCTGCATTGGTGCTAGGTATCCAACTGTGTGCCAGCACAGAGGAAAGCACAGGGATGCATTGTATTCTTGTAAATACCACCCATCCCTGCATTTTCCTAATAAAGCTGCTCAGGGCATCTAGATGGCTAGCAGCTCTGCGCAGTATCTTTTTCTAGCAAATTTGTCCCTTGGAATACAAAGTACTTACCACATCCGGTAAATACCTCACAATCAGGTAGTAGTATTAAGAGAGTACTGAAAATACCTCACCATTTCTCAACCTACTCAGAATTGGGCCATAGAAGTGAGATTCCATAGATAAGACTTTTAAAAAGAAATGTAAGCAGAAAGGCTTAGTCATCTGTGCATTCGTATTTAAAAACGCTTTGATCCAGTAAATACTTAAAATTCTCTATATAGATTTATTTTCCTGGGTCTTTCTGGGTGAGACACAGAAGTTTAGGGAAGAACTGTTAGTAGGTGCCTAAGTATTCTGAATACCGGCATTCAGTTTCACGCAGTAAGCTTTTGTCTACATTCAGATTGTGGGATGACGTGGTACATTATGGACTAGGAATTGGAATATATTTATGTAGTAACTTTGAGAGAGGAAAGACTGTAGTTATTTATAGAAGGTGATAAGGCAAGGTGACTGGCACAGCTCTGTAGGAAGTGAGCTCCACATTCATGGGCCACAGTCAGACAAAGATTGATGAGAAGATCATTGCATTTGAAAGCTCTGTCATCCCTGGTAGGGCTGCTGCTTGCTGCACACAAATTACAAGCCTCAGAAGGATATGGTACCAGACAATTTTTTATCATAATATCATCTGACATTTTGTGGCCTAAATATAGTCTACAAATATAACTCCTCGTTGGAGTCATTAATAGATAATCTACACACAAGGGGTCACTATTTTCGTGAATAATATTTACAACACAATATTTAAGCCAGATGATACATCTGTCAAAACCTTTCCTCTCATGATGCAGTATTGCCACTTTCTACATCTGGGTGTCTCTATAAGCTTGAATTCTGTCCCCTTTACTCATGTCTTCTTAGCTCTTGTTGGAATGTGGCCATCATCGCGGCACTATTGGCTTGTCCACCTTTTTGGTCTGCCGCCATGCGAGACTGTAATGCATGGAGGGCTGACCACATCTCATTCATGTACACCTGCTGGCGTTTCTAGAGAAGTATCAATATTATAACAGGATCTTGCTGGGTAGCACATCTTGTGAGAAGAGACACCTATTTATATTTGGGCACTGTCCCTATCTAAACAGCGCGCAAACTGGACAACACATTTTGCCTTGAAAGATCACCTAAAGAGCATACATGTCCACTGCCCACTTTTCTCTTCTGCTCTGCGTAGTGAAGAACAGTGAACATTGATCTTCTGTTCCTGGGTGAGTGCAGCACGAAGACTTCAGCTTGCCTCCTTGGCAGGCTTTGCGACCTGCCAAAAAATAAAAAAAGGAAACAAAGAAGACAATTTCATTGATGCACATTATATTTTAATGAGACTGCTTCTTGGACAGGGTTTTGATGCCAAAATTGTTATTTATCAATGTGTTGAGAGATCCTGAGAGGAATGTGGATTTCATAAAAGTTTTCCTGAACAGTTATTGGGACAAGTACACGAGGAGAATGTTGTATTCTGCAAAATTAAAGGTGAGGCATGAAAGAAAAGACCAAAGTAAATTTTTCTCATTTTAGTTGTGAATTGAGAATTTATCACATTGCTCTTATTTATTCAAGTACTTCTCGTTAGTTTCATATTTACTGAGTGTGATTTAACTTCTGGTAACTATTCAATCTTTGAGTAGCTGGTTGGCAAAATAACTTAACAAGATAGATCCTCATACCACTATGTACGAATAGTGAAGTAATGTGCAAAATATAATGAGGGAAAACATAGGCCAGGGTGCCTGTTTGTGCATTTCTGTGTTTTAGATTACTTACTGCTACCATTATTCAATGAAACCCATTTGATCGAAATATTCCTCTACCGCTACGACCAGAGAAGGAAACTAAATAGCAGGAGAACAGATGTTTTCAGTAACAATTTCACCTCCTTGTTATGTCCTTCCTTCCCCTTTTCTGCTACATTTGGAGACCAATGTATGTAAGCTGGAATCTGTTCATAGTAGAATTATGGCGGTAGGACTAACATCACTCGTGCAAGATCTCAGCATTGAGCGGCAAGTAAGTGGCAGCCTACATCTGGTTTGACAATTTCAATATACAATATTCTGAAATACAATCCTCCTAAAATGATGTATTCTTCCATCATGTACTTCTAGAAATTAGAGTTGAGGGATCTACGTAATAAACATATTTAATTGAAGAAGTTGATTTTAGGGGCTTTTTTTCAGAATGGGACTACCAAAGCAACATAGTGCCCCACCCTATCCCGCTAGACCGTCTAGTTTCCAACACCAGAAGTGTTTGAAGGTGGATTATTAGTAGGGGTAAGAATGCACCTACCACTAGCAATAAGGCCACCATCACAATATAAGGCCCAATCAACATCTCACTAATTATTCCCTTGCTCATTCCTTGGTAGCTGGCTGCGAACAGGCAGGCTTAACTTAAGAGAGAGTTGTGTAAAGCATTTAAAAACACCAATACATTAAATAAGTAAGACACAACAAACAATAAAAATCCTCAACCAATTTATAAAGGCAGGATATACTTTTATGATTAAAATTACACCAAAAAGATTGCAAACCATTGTAAGGAACCTGAGTAAGGAATTTGTAAAGAATAAACACTGTCTAGAACTTAAAAACCAATAGCAACAAATTAGGAAATCTGGTCGTGCTTGACTGGGACTAAGTCAAAGTTTGAGGCTGACCACAATGGAGCCCTGGTTGGATACACTAAGCAGGAGGCCTCAGTCAAAATGTTACTTTTGCACTTAGAAACTTTTCTGGAGAATTTTCTCTTGACGTTGAGTGGGCCTCTCCAGCAGGCTGGGTGCGTAGTGGCTTCTTCAGTTTGATTCAGTGGGAGCCCCCGGTCAACTCCTGGAAGTTTTGAGCTCCAGAGCTTTCTCAGGACGAACCTGAAATATAGGCCAGGTGGTGGTTTGACGTAGTCATCTTGACTCTCGGCATTGTGTGGTTCACCTTATGAAACTTTTTCCAAAAGTTGCTCCAAATTTCTCCAAACTTCTTACTGAAGGTCCCCTTGAGGGTTCAAAGTGTCCAGAGCACAAATTCAAAGTTGCAAAATTCCCACAATTCACCTGGCAAAATCCTTTAACATCCAGCTGAAGGCGGTCAGCTCGGTTCTTCTTGCTGAAGATGATGCAGGTGGAGCTCTTTCAACCTGTTGCTTTCAAAGAGTGCACTCCTTCTCTTTTTGAAGCAAGGGAAAGTCCTTAGGGCTGTAGTTCCTTAGTGTGATGCAGGCGTAGTCATTCAGAGTACAGTCATCATGGTGCAGGCCAGAGTTCCAGCAGGCCAGTCCTTCTTCTTCTTGTAGTTTCAGGCAGGGAATTTGAGTTGCTATACAGCTCTCCCATATTTATCCAGTGTTCTGGGGTGACATGGGGACAATCATGACCAATGGGGTACAGGGTGCCTCTCAAACATATGCTAGCTTCCTCCAAAGTATCGCATATTCTTGTCCCACAAAGCACTGCACTTTAAAATTAATGATGAGAACTTTCTTCTTGGCGTTAAGATCTGGCTAAGCCAATCTACTGGTTTGGCTCATTTTCCTTAACACTCCCCTTTCAGATCTCCTGTAAATTCCATTCTTGGGTCTCCCATTTGGCTGGGGGTTACAAGATGAGGGCATAGGTGCCTGGCTTGCATCCTTACTGTCCTGCTCTCTCTTTGAAGTCCAGAATTTTTACCCACGTCCCCTTCCATTTTGTGTTCTTCGCAGCTGCAGATCTCTCCCCACCATACAAACAAGATCCTAACACTAAATGGGCTAAAACAGGGGTGCATGTTGGCCCCCTTTTTATTCAACATCTACTCTGCCTATCTTGAGAAGTATTTCCAACAAGTTCAAATTGACCCCCCAAAATTAGGCAAAACACCAATCATCAGCCTCCAATACACTGATGATATCGTGCTTCTAGCACAAACACCAATAGGCCTGCAGCAATTGATGACCCAACTAGGAACTTATATTACTTAACCTTAAGAAAACTAAGGTGGTATGTTTTTATAGTCAACTTAAAATAGGGTCAAAAGGGAAATTCACCTGGAAACTGGAGGAAACCCCAATATCCCAGGTGGACTCATACAAATACCTAGGGTTCCAACTTGACCAAAAACGTAATTATAAGCAACACTTGGACCAAGGGAATATTAAAGCAAAACAACTCCTCTATGCTTTTAAAATTCTACAGAGGAAGCTAAAAGGCTGTCCAACAGGTCAGTTGCTTAAGATAATTGTAGCAAAATGTTTACCTACTATATCATATGGGTCAGAAATTATGAATACAAAAGATGCTGCCGCCTTAAATCTAGCCCAATCGAGTTTTTTTCAAGCGCCTGTTTTTAGTCCCTCTGCACATCTCTCAGGCACAAATTTGGCTGGAATACGGGCTGAAAAAATAGAAACCTGCCAGCCAAGGGGCCATGGTCAAATATTACTGGTGGATGAGGTAAGCCGAAGACAACTCTTTAGCCCACTTCTGTTGGGAAGAAATTGAAAAGTAAGCGAGGCAAAAAATCTCTACCGTTGCAGTCCTAAAAGAATCACTCACGGATCTATATCTTGAAGAGGCCTGGCATACAACAACCTCTTATTCCGGGTTCAAAAATATGGTAAACAGCTTAACCAAACAAATTTCACTACTAATGGACAAAACTGCCTTTGCTAAGAAAAATCATGCATGGGCAGTGAATCAATCATATCAGTTTCTGAAACCCCAACAGTACTTGTCTGGACACTTCTCGCATTACAAAAAGCACTACTTGACACTGTTGCGGGTGGGTTCATTCCCCACGAAGTATCTAACCCCAAAATGGAAGTCTACATGGCCCACTAAAGAATGTCGCCTGTACGAAAAAGGAGAAGAGTTGTTACTACACCTTTTATGCATTTGCCCCTTGCTATTAGAATCTCGAAAAAAGCCCTCTGTGAGATTTTTAGTAAAAACCAATTGAGGTCGTGCAGAGCCACAGTGATACAATGCCTTGGTGGCAAGTCAATCCAATTGTCATGTCGAGCCATCACCTTTTGGAAACTGGCAGCCAAAGAATTGGACAAAAAACATAGTAGTCTACATGGTAAAGATATATGACTGTCTGGTCACTCCCCATCAGCACTGACATTAAATATCACTCTTTTCATATTGAACTGCGATGAAGCTTACAATTTGTTTAGATTACAACATTCTTGTTTTAACCGTTGTTTGTGACCGAAGCTTATGATTGGATAATGTTTTTACTTTTTTGTATTTTATAAATTTTTATCTTTGCTAACTATTATGTAATATGTGTTTCTTCCATGCTTTTATGATTTTAAACAAAATCAAATAAAAGTAATACGTACCTCCCTACCTACCTCTCCCCACCAGATAACCTCTGTCTCTATGCAGGCCACTTACCACCTCATCAAATCAGTTTGGCTTAGCCTGTCAAGACTCGCAAATCAGAAGAGGCACATAGAATGCTGGATTTTGGCCCCCAGAAAAGAAAGTTCTATAACTTATTTTCTGTACTACTTATGATAAATTCAACAGTGGTACGTTGTTGGATTTCTTATTACCAAACTTTTAATTCCTATAAATAATATTTTAGCTTACTCCTGTCAATAGTTATACTTTATTAAAGTATTCCCATGCTAGCCTATGGAGCTAAAATGCTAAAACGGGGTTTGGTAGTTTTTCCCTCACTGGGGCATATAAAACACCTTTTAAAATGTCCCTTCTTACTTTTAAATAGCACCCCACCCTGGGGGCTCCTATGGTAGACCTTAGGGGTAACTTACATGTAATAATAAGGTAGTTTCATACTTTGGAACTACCTTTAAATCTCAAGTCGACATTGCATGTAATTTCAATTAATTAAAAACTGCTTGCAAATCAGGGTTGACTTTTAAAATGACAGCAGGCAACACAGAAATGCACACCAAAGTGCAATAAATCTGCTGGGCCTCTAAACCTACATGCCTGTCCTATACTAGGAACTTACAAGTAGCTTGTCAGTACCAATTGTAATTGCACCAAATTATCAAATACCTTTTAATCATAGCACTGGCCTTGGGCCTGGTTAGCAGGACCTATAGCACAGTCAGAGTCAGTTACCACCAGTATCAGTCAAAAAATGGGGTGATCAGGGCAAAAAAGACAACTTTCCGACAATTAGCAATGCTATTCGTAGATGAATGGCCTCCTTTTCTTTTGTGGAGAAGTGTGGCTCACTGGTTAGAGGAGGCATACTCTGAAGGTCAGACCCGGGACCAGGGTTCAATTCCCGACGCGGCAGGGTCTGAACCCAAGTGTCCACGGACTCGATAATTCTCACTTCGGTGCCTACTCGAATCATGGGTTCACACTCTGCAACTCTGGGCAATAGCTTGCTTAATCTCCACTACGGCCCGCCGTGGCGGGATGCCTGGCTTTCACCCTGGGGATGCCCAGTACGGGTTATCTCACAGGGGAAAAACCCCAGGACGGGTTCCCAATGCAAGCGCTGAGATGCCCAAGGGTAAGTCGAGCGCTATATAAGAACACACACACATACATACATACCTTTTTGGAACACCACATGAAAACTGTTGTCTTAAACCCTTTCTATTCGTGCCTCAGAGCTTTGCTCTGAGCCCACACTATTTAATTTCTAGGGTAGTCCCTTAGCTGTGCTGATTACTACTTATGGGGTGAATTTCTAATTGCTTTGCAGACAACATTCAGACCAGAATACACATGGATGGCAAAAGACATCCTCCATACTAACTTAGACATGCGCATAGATTTATCAAGCCTTTTGACTATCTTTGTGTGATACAAGGAGACGCAAGGGCAATGCAAAGGCTTCAGTAAAATTTACTACGCCACACAAGGCTGATTTGTTTTCATGCATCCACAGATGAATGTTTGCACATTTTCAGATTTACTAAAGCTACATCACACATAGAAAGAGGAAAATGCTTTAAAAGATTCGTTTTGTGCCTTTGTGCCCCAAAACAGTCCTGCCCGTAATGCAGGCACCCTTCCACTATGGTACAAAGGTGTCTGCATTGGTGCTAGGCAGCACACAGTGCACCAGTGTGAGGACAGAGCAGAAGTGCTCAATATCTTCGTAAATATGGAGCATTTATGCTCTCTCCCTTTCATGCAATGCAGAAACTTTGCTTGTCCCCTACTTTGAAAGAACGAGTAGTAAATATGCCACATAATGCTTAAGGTGACCAGGCAGATGGATTCAGTCCCTCATAAACAAAACACAGACAGGACTGACATTTTTATCTTTGGGAACCAGTCAGTGTGGTCACAAGACCAGTGGCCAACAAAATTAGGCCCTATCCTTGCACATCCCTCTGCAGCCTGCAACTTAGGGATTTAATTTAAAGAGCAGTTTGAATTCATTGTTCAAACTGATACGTTTTCAGCCAACTGTTTTTATATGCTTGTATATTTGGAAAAAACATTAATTTGCTTCAGAAAAACAGTAATCCAGCATCTCATTTTCTCTAGACTGGACGACAGTAACTCTCTCTATTTCAGCCATCTCGTCTAACCTACCAGCAGATTACAGTGCAGACAGAACCCAGTGGTTCACTTTTTCTGTGTCCTTAATCAAAGAGCATACATCTGTTCTCACTAGTCTTCTGTACACTGTCTACTCATCCTCAAAAAATGTTTATTTAAAACTCTGTGAGAATTTCGGTTTTTGGTTGAAGGGAATGTGAGCCCTTCTCAAGCAACAGCCACAATCCCTGTTAGGGTGAGCAACAAAAGTGACTACATTAACCTGTGCTTAACCCTCTGGAAGCTTGGCACAAAAGGAGTCAGGCTTAACATAAAGGTAATGAGTTTATGCAGCAGGCAAACAGCAACAAATTGAAAACATAAGACAAGGAAAAAATCCCACACCAATGTAGAAAGACAGAGTGAAATTTGATACATTATTTTACACCGAAACAACAAAGATCAAATCAGTAGAATTGGAGATATGCAATTTTAATATTCAGTTTAAAGTAGGGCTAAAATGCGTAAATTGGTAACTGAGGTTACCTGGGTGCACTGGACCAGAACAAAGTCACAAAAACAGGCAAGCCATGATGGAATGCAATTCAAGCACAGGACTAAGATTGGCCCACTGAGGATTGTATGTATGTCTTTGGTGAAAGTTCTGGAGGCGTTGCTTTGCAAGGCTTCGCGTCGTCCGGGATCAGTTCCAATGAGGATTTGCATCATTCGCCGTTGATTCCAATGAGGCTGAAAGCTGTGCAGTGAGGCTTTGTGGGGGCTTTACATGGCTTAGTGCCAGATTTGGTAAAATCTTCAGTTACCCCAGGAGGAGCGCTCTCTGATGCCAGCAGAGGTCCCAGGTCTGGGGGAGGCACTACTTGGGGATCAGGAATTGACTCTCTCTTCAGAGTATAGCAGGGATCAGGAAGTTCCAGTTGGCCCAGTTTAGCAGGTCAGCTGATCAGTTGTGGGGAGGCCTCAGAAGCTTGTGTCCCTGTAGCTCAGAACAAGGGGTCAATCAGCTGATCTGTGCAGTCACTCATGTAACCTGGGATGAAAGGAGCAGGTAAAGTCTTCCTTCCCAAACAGCAGGGAAGGCCTCAGGTAGCAGAGCAGTCTTCTGACAGCTGAGCAGTCCTCCTTCTGTAGAATCCACAGGTGTCCAGAAGCGTACTAAAGAGAGGGTCTGAGCATCCACTTTTATACATAGTGACCACTTTGAAGTGGAAGAAACGTCTAGAGTTTTTTCCTCACAGACTTGTCTGGAATTTCCTGCCTCCCTGCCCTAGTCCCAGTTTGTCTGCAGGCACACTAGGCTAGTGTGAAGTCTTTGTGTGTGTTTGTCTGAAGTACAAATGTGACAGGTAATAGCTCTGTCGCCTTCATCAAGTCAGGATGGCCCATCCTACCAACGCCCAGACCTCTATTGTATCACAGTCTGAGAGAAATACACAAAGACCAGCAAGCAACTACATCTAGTCATGTGACCCAGGAACAGGCTGTAGGTACCAAATGGTTATGTCAGGAAAATACCAACTTACTAAAAGTTGCATTTTTAGAATTCAGATTTCAAATCAACTTTACCATTAAAGAGGGTTTAAATTATAATACCTCAGACACCAAACATGACATTTCCACATACTCCCAAACAAAAGTTACCACTTGTTAAGTCTAATAAGGTAACCCAATGTTATCCCATGGGAGAAGTAGGCCTTGCAATAGTGAAAAAAAAATGTGAGAATTTTTCACTACCAGGACATGTAAAACTTAAAAGTACAATTTCAACTTTGTAAATACAATGCATACTGCCATATTAGCTGTTTAGGGCCTACTCTAGGGGTGATCTAAATCTATTTAAAAGGAAGGGTTAGGCTTGATTAATTTTGCCTGGTTGAAATGACAGTTTAAAACTGCATACACGGGCTGCGAGACATCTTTTAAAAGGCCATTTGAGTGAGTGGCACAATCTGGGCTGCAAGCCCACTAGTAGCATTTAGTTTAATTTATAGGCCATGGGTACATGAACTACTACTTTACTAGGCAATATTAAGTAAATGAATGTGCCAACTGGGTGCAAGCCAATTTTACCATGCTTAAAGTAGAGATCACTAGCACCTTAGCACAAGTTGGTAGTGGCAAGGTATAGAGTCCTAAATGCCACTCTAAACAGGTTCAGAATCAAGAGGGGTGAAGGCAGAGTTTTTGGGGTGACACCACAGAGATAGCCAGGTCCAACTCTGAGTATCTGCCAAAAGGAGGACTCATCTATCTACACCTAGTGCTTCTCTGTTACACTGTCTTCAATTCAACACATTCTAAGACTAACCTTTGATTGTTCCATGCTTTCATTACACTTGCAAGTTAGGTACAGCTCTCTCACAGCCAGGACATGGAAATACCTCCTACTGTCTTTATGTGCCATCTCGGATCTTCTAAACTTTTAGAAATGTCTACAAATCTGCATCTTTCAACAACCTTAATTGTAAAGACTAGCGGCCATATTTATGGCAAAGTGACGCAGTGCAGCAATGCATCTTGCTGCGCTGCGTCAAAGGAAAGGGCAGGAAAGTGCTGTATTTATCCTGATATGGCACATTCCTGTACTTTCCTCAGTGAGGCACACAATACACTTCCTAGTCCCAACACAAGCACCTTTGCACTATGGTGCAATCGCATGCTGGATTGTTTTTGTGCAGGAAGGGGGCAACTTCCCAATAATCCCTTGAGTCATTTTCCTCTTTCAATGTGTGCTGCATTCTGCAGCACACATCGAAAGAGGAAGTAACAATGAGAAATAAAGATATTTCTCCTTGTTATGTCTCCCCTGGGAAGGCGTAGCAAATTGGTGTATTCCCAGGTTTACCTTGTATATGGATGGACCTGCACACCTGATGTGTGAATATTTATGTAGAAATACAATTCTAGTGTAATCAAATGCAGTCTAGTGTGTCTGCGTGCTATCTTGCTGTGGCGTACAGCCCTAACCCCTGTTTAGCAATGGCAAGTATCAAGGCCTGGAGTCACCCACAACATCTTGTGAGAAGAGGCACCTATTTATCTTTGGGCACTGTCCCTATCTAAACAGCGCGCAAACTGGACAACACATTTTGCCTTGGAAGATCACCTAAAGAGCATACATGTCCACTGCCCAGTTTTCTCTTCTGCTCTGCGTAGTGAAGAACAGTGAACATTGATCTTCTGTTCCTGGGAGAGTGCAGCACGAAGACTTCAGCTTGCCTCCTTGGCAGGCTTTGCTACCTGCCAAAAAGTAAAAAAGGAAACAAAGAAGACAATTTCATTGATGCACATTATATTTTAATGAGACTGCTTCTTGGACAGGGTTGTGGATACTTATAACCATATGAGATGTCAAAATTGTTATTTATCAATGTGTTGAGAGATCCTGAGAGGAATGTGGATTTCATAAAAGTTTTCCTGAACAGTTATTGGGACAAGTACACGAGGAGAATGTTGTATTCTGCAAAATTAAAGGTGAGGCATGAAAGAAAAGACCAACGTTAATTTTTCTCATTTTAGTTGTGAATTGAGAATTTATCACATTGCTCTTATTTATTCAAGTAATTCTCGTTAGTTTCATATTTACTGAGTGTGATTTAACTTCTGGTAACTATTCAATCTTTGAGTAGCTGGTTGGCAAAATAACTTAACAAGATAGATCCTCAGACCACTATGTACGAATAGTGAAGTAATGTGCAAAATATAATGAGAGAAAACATAGACCAGGGTGCCTGTTTGTGCATTTCTGTGTTTTAGATTACTTACTGCTACCATTATTCAATGAAACACAATTGATCGAAATATTCCTCTTCTGCTACGACCAGAGAAGGAAACTAAATAGCAGGAGAACAGATGTTTTCAGTAACAATTTCAGCTCCTTGTTATGTCCCTTCTTCCCCTTTTCTGCTTCATTTGGAGACCAATGTATGTAAGCTGGAATCTGTTCATAGTAGAACTGTGGCGATAGGACCAACATCACTCGTGCACTATCTCAGCATTGAGCGGCAAGTAAGTGGCAGCCTACATCTGGTTTGACAATTTCAATATACAATATTCTGAAATACAATCCTCCTAAAATGATGTATTCTTCCATCATGTACTTCTAGAAATTAGAGTGGAGGGATCTACATAATAGACATATTTAATTGAAGAAGTTGATTTTAGGGGCTTTTTTTCAGAATGGGACTAACAAAGCAACATAGTGCCCCACCCTATCCCGCTAGACCCTCTAGTTTCCAACACCAGAAGTGTTTGAAGGTGGATTATTAGTAGGGGTAAGAATGCACCTACCACTAGCAATAAGGCCACCATCACAATATAAGGCCCAATCAACATCTCACTAATTATTCCCTTGCTCATTCCTTGGTAGCTGGCTGCGAACAGGCAGGCTTAACTTAAGAGAGAGTTGTGTAAAGCATTTAAAAACACCAATACATTAAATAAGTAAGACACAACAAACAATAAAAATCCTCAACCAATTTATAAAGGCAGGATATACTTTTATGATTAAAATTACACCAAAAAGATTGCAATCCAATGTAAGGAACCTGAGTAAGGAATTTGTAAAGAATAAACACTGTCTAGAACAGAGTTCTTCAAACTGTGGGGCGCGCCCCCCTTGGGGGGCGCGACACCATCCCAGGGGAGGCGCGGACTCCACCCGAAAATCTTACATTTGTCTTTCACTAGAGAACTCCGGTAGAGGGGAGGGAGGGGAAATCATCGGGCCGATTAGCCCATGCTTTTCTCTGTTAATCACCGTCCCAGGAGGGGGTTAATTGTTAGAGCTGCGGCGGGAGGCCCCTGTTAAACCGAAAGCAAAGGAAGACAGTTCTGTTCCTTCGCCTTTGGTTTCAGAGGAGACTCCTTGCTTCCCACCGCAGCTGAAGCATTTCAGTTCAAGCCCTTCCCGTTTCAAAATTTGTGATCAATCAAGCCTCATGTCTGCGCCGTTTCACAAGCTTTCCTTTCTTCATGTGCTGCGCAAGACATAGCTGCCAAGGTTTCAGATTGCTATGTGTGACATTTTTTTTTATTTCATTGCAGTCATGAGTGACATTTCAACCACTATAAGTGACAATTCCTCGCGAGCAAAACAAAGCAATGAAGTCCATGGGAATGGATAAATATTACGAATTATAACCTTTTGAGCTTTGAGAAACTCGAAAAAGATCTTCAAACTGCTGCAGAGCACTTCCTATTGATCAAAAAACATCTGCTTTTCATAACTAGGTGCATTTTGTACTGTGGAAATTGTATGTGCATTCATTCTGCTAGGAAAAGAGAAAACTAGTAATCTCAGTATGCAAAGTGTTTAGGATTAACAAGTCACGTTTCACAGTGTTACAATTCACATGAAATACACAACAGGAAGCAGCTACGGATGGGCCACATTATCGTACTTGGTGTTAAGTGGCAAGATCTGTATTGTATTTTCTTGGCTCGCGCTGGGTTCATACAAAAAGCCGAGATTTTTCCCCTCATCGCTGCATACTTTGCAGTGTTCTGAACGCTGCGAAGTTAAAGATAACTGTCTTTTAATAAAAGTAAATAAAGGCAAAGTCCATTGTAAAATGTATAGACTTTATGAAGACAATCTTTTTTGATAATTTTGTCATGCTTAAGCCTTAAATCGTCACGAACAAATGGCCAGTATGGCAGTATTTAGCAACCTTACCAGTGAGTGGGAAACGCTGAATGTGCAAGAATGGCTCCAGTGCTGCTTTCCGGGTTCTCTCAATTCAGTGCTGCTGGCGTCCATAGCAAGGCAGGGGCACCGGAAGGGGCTCTTGCTCAGGGCACAAGGTAGTTGCAAGGCGACCAGCCTCAAGGCAGGCATTAGTTCTGTTATTATTGCTGTGTTGGCTGCCTGGTCCATTTGTTCACCGCCCTCACCCATACCCTCTTCCCCCTCACCGTTTGGTTTACCCATATACTATTAGCCGGAGACAGACTGCGTGACTGCAGTCCTTACTAACAGAGGGCATGCAGGCACTGCAGCTCTGAGCTGCTCAGACTGCCAAGCCTTTTGAGCATTAAATGAAAAGGATGCCACCTTGCTTTGGGCCATACCAACATACCTCAGTGCTGCACGTTTAACCTCTCACACACCTGCTTCTGGTGTGTCTTCCCTTAGTCTTGTAACTTCACCATGACGTGGCCCATGACACTGTGCCTGCAGAGGTGCCAGTAAAATGCAGAGTGGAGAAAACCGGCGCTAGCAGATTTGACCCTAGCAAGAGGCTTTGCTAGACAGTTAATGACACTGTGATGCATAGGCTTGGAATATTGGAGGTTACAGGTATGGGGCAACCATGAGCTTGCAGTATACTGAATACCGTTTAAGACTAGATGTGGAGCACAACCTGAGGATGGCAGTAGCAAATATCCATCCACAGAGTGACCGTCTGTGGTAAAAAACATGCACACCCGTCACATTTATGTTGGTGGTGTTATTATTAATCTATGTCATGTGTGGAACAAAGCATCCTAGTAAAAACAATTTGCACAACTTTTTATCTTGGAAAATTGTGTTTTGAACTGTATAGTAAGCCTCTGTCATTTCACCACACCCACTCACAAACCTGTAGTTTACTAAACATTCTTGTTGTGTAAAACATTATTTGATGGATATGGCTCGTGATATGCGCGTGGCAGTCGATTATGTAGTGTCCCAGATTCCACACATTTTTGTCAGGTGGTGGGGGGGCCCAGCATCTAAAAAAATTCAGCTGGGGGGGCTCAACCTACAAAAGTTTGAAGACCTCTGGTCTAGAACTTAAAAACCAATAGCAACAAATTAGGAAATCTGGTCGTGCTTGACTGGGACTAAGTCAAAGTTTGAGGCTGACCACAATGGAGCCCTGGTTGGATACACTAAGCAGGAGGCCTCAGTCAAAATGTTACTTTTGCACTTAGAAACTTTTCTGGAGAATTTTCTCTTGACGTTGAGTGGGCCTCTCCAGCAGGCTGTGTGCGTAGTGGCTTCTTCAGTTTGATTCAGTGGGAGCCCCCGGTCAAATCCTGGAAGTTTTGAGCTCCGGAGCTTTCTCAGGACGAACCTGAAATATAGGCCGGTGGTGGTTTGACGTAGTCATCTTGACTCTCGGCATTGTGTGGTTCACCTTATGGAACTTTTTCCAAAAGTTGCTTCAAATTTCTCCAAACTTCTTACTGAAGGTCCCCTTGAGGGTTCAAAGTGTCCAGAGCACAAATTCAAAGTTGCAAAATTCCCACAATTCACCTGGCAAAATCCTTTAACATCCAGCTGAAGGCGGTCAGCTCGGTTCTTCTTGCTGAAGATGATGCAGGTGGAGCTCTTTCAACCTGTTGCTTTCAAAGAGACCACTCCTTCTCTTTTTGAAGCAAGGGAAAGTCCTTAGGGCTGTAGTTCCTTAGTGTGATGCAGGCGCAGTCATTCAGAGTACAGTCATCATGGTGCAGGCCAGAGTTCCAGCAGGCCAGTCCTTCTTCTTCTTGTAGTTTCAGGCAAGGAATTTTAGTTGCTATACAGCTCTCCCATATTTATCCAGTGTTCTGGGGTGACATGGGGACAATCATGACCAATGGGGTACAGGGTGCCTCTCAAACATATGCTAGCTTCCTCCAAAGTATCGCATATTCTTGTCCCACAAAGCACTGCACTTTAAAATTAATGATGAGAACTTTCTTCTTGGCGTTAAGATCTGGCTAAGCCAATCTACTGGTTTGGCTCATTTTCCTTAACACTCCCCTTTCAGATCTCCTGTAAATTCCATTCTTGGGTCTCCCATTTGGCTGGGGGTTACAAGATGAGGGCATAGGTGCCTGGCTTGCATCCTTACTGTCCTGCTCTCTCTTTGAAGTCCAGAATTTTTACCCACGTCCCCTTCCTGGTGTGTTCTTCGCAGCTGCAGATCTCTCCCCACCATACAAACAAGATCCTAACACTAAATGGGCTAAAACAGGGGTGCATGTTGGCCCCCTTTTTATTCAACATCTACTCTGCCTATCTTGAGAAGTATTTCCAACAAGTTCAAATTGACCCCCCAAAATTAGGCAAAACACCAATCATCAGCCTCCAATACACTGATGATATCGTGCTTCTAGCACAAACACCAATAGGCCTGCAGCAATTGATGACCCAACTAGGAACTTATATTACTTAACCTTAAGAAAACTAAGGTGGTATGTTTTTATAGTCAACTTAAAATAGGGTCAAAAGGGAAATTCACCTGGAAACTGGAGGAAACCCCAATATCCCAGGTGGACTCATACAAATACCTAGGGTTCCAACTTGACCAAAAACTTAATTATAAGCAACACTTGGACCAAGGGAATATTAAAGCAAAACAACTCCTCTATGCTTTTAAAATTCTACAGAGGAAACTAAAAGGCTGTCCAACAGGTCAGTTGCTTAAGATAATTGTAGCAAAATGTTTACCTACTATATCATATGGGTCAGAAATTATGAATACAAAAGATGCTGCCGCCTTAAATCTAGCCCAATCGAGTTTTTTTCAAGCGCCTGTTTTTAGTCCCTCTGCACATCTCTCAGGCACAAATTTGGCTGGAATACGGGCTGAAAAACCAGAAACCTGCCAGCCAAGGGGCCATGGTCAAATATTAGTGGTGGATGAGGTAAGCGGAAGACAACTCTTTAGCCCACTTCTGTTGGGAAGAAATTGAAAAGTAAGCGAGGCAAAAAATCTCTACCGTTGCAGTCCTAAAAGAATCACTCACGGATCTATATCTTGAAGAGGCCTGGCATACAACAACCTCTTATTCCGGGTTCAAAAATATGGTAAACAGCTTAACCAAACAAATTTCACTACTAATGGACAAAACTGCCTTTGCTAAGAAAAATCATGCATGGGCAGTGAATCAATCATATCAGTTTCTGAAACCCCAACAGTACTTGTCTGGACACTTCTCGCATTACAAAAAGCACTACTTGACACTGTTGCGGGTGGGTTCATTCCCCACGAAGTATCTAACCCCAAAATGGAAGTCTACATGGCCCACTAAAGAATGCCGCCTGTACGAAAAAGGAGAAGAGTTGTTACTACACCTTTTATGCATTTGCCCCTTGCTATTAGAATCTCGAAAAAAGCCCTCTGTGAGATTTTTAGTAAAAACCAATTGAGGTCGTGCAGAGCCACAGTGATACAATGCCTTGGTGGCAAGTCAATCCAATTGTCATGTCGAGCCATCACCTTTTGGAAACTGGCAGCCAAAGAATTGGACAAAAAACATAGTAGTCTACATGGTAAAGATATATGACTGTCTGGTCACTCCCCATCAGCACTGACATTAAATATCACTCTTTTCATATTGAACTGCGATGAAGCTTACAATTTGTTTAGATTACAACATTCTTGTTTTAACCGTTGTTTGTGACCGAAGCTTATGATTGGATAATGTTTTTACTTTTTTGTATTTTATAAATTTTTATCTTTGCTAACTATTATGTAATATGTGTTTCTTCCATGCTTTTATGATTTTAAACAAAATCAAATAAAAGTAATACGTACCTCCCTACCTACCTCTCCCCACCAGATAACCTCTGTCTCTATGCAGGCCACTTACCACCTCATCAAATCAATTTGGCTTAGCCTGTCAAGACTCGCAAATCAGAAGAGGCACATAGAATGCTGGATTTTGGCCCCCAGAAAAGAAAGTTCTATAACTTATTTTCTGTACTACTTATGATAAATTCAACAGTGGTACGTTGTTGGATTTCTTATTACCAAACTTTTAATTCCTATAAATAATATTTTAGCTTACTCCTGTCAATAGTTATACTTTATTAAAGTATTCCCATGCTAGCCTATGGAGCTAAAATGCTAAAACGGGGTTTGGTAGTTTTTCCCTCACTGGGGCATATAAAACACCTTTTAAAATGTCCCTTCTTACTTTTAAATAGCACCCCACCCTGGGGGCTCCTATGGTAGACCTTAGGGGTAACTTACATGTAATAATAAGGTAGTTTCATACTTTGGAACTACCTTTAAATCTCAAGTCGACATTGCATGTAATTTCAATTAATTAAAAACTGCTTGCAAATCAGGGTTGACTTTTAAAATGACAGCAGGCAACACAGAAATGCACACCAAAGTGCAATAAATCTGCTGGGCCTCTAAACCTACATGCCTGTCCTATACTAGGAACTTACAAGTAGCTTGTCAGTACCAATTGTAATTGCACCAAATTATCAAATACCTTTTAATCATAGCACTGGCCTTGGGCCTGGTTAGCAGGACCTATAGCACAGTCAGAGTCAGTTACCACCAGTATCAGTCAAAAAATGGGGTGATCAGGGCAAAAAAGACAACTTTCCGACAATTAGCAATGCTATTCGTAGAAGAATGGCCTCCTTTTTTTTGTGGAGAAGTGTGGCTCACTGGTTAGAGGAGGCATACCCTGAAGCAGAGGTCAGACCCGGGACCAGGGTTCAATTCCCGACGCGGCAGGGTCTGAACCCAAGTGTCCATGGACTCGATAATTCTCACTTCGGTGCCTACTCAAATCATGGGTTCACACTCTGCAACTCTGGGCAATAGCTTGCTTAATCTCCACTACGGCCCGCCGTGGCAGGATGCCTGGCTTTCACCCTGGGGATGCCCAGTACGGGTTATCTCACAGGGGAAAAACCCCAGGACGGGTTCCCAATGCAAGCGCTGAGATGCCCAAGTGTAAGTCGAGCGCTATATAAGAACACACATACATACATACCTTTTTGGAACACCACATGAAAACTGTTGTCTTAAACCCTTTCTATTCTGACTTCCAAAACACCTTGTGTGGCGTGCCTCAGAGCTTTGCTCTGAGCCCACACTATTTAATTTCTAGGGTAGTCCCTTAGCTGTGCTGATTACTACTTATGGGGTGAATTTCTAATTGCTTTGCAGACAACATTCAGACCAGAATACCAATGGATGGCAAAAGACATCCTCCATACTAACTTAGACATGCGCATAGATTTATCAAGCCTTTTGACTATCTTTGTGTGATACAAGGAGACGCAAGGGCAATGCAAAGGCTTCAGTAAAATTTACTACGCCACACAAGGCTGATTTGTTTCCATGCATCCACAGATGAATGTTTGCACATTTTCAGATTTACTAAAGCTACATCACACATAGAAAGAGGAAAATGCTTTAAAAGATTAGTTTTGTGCCTTTGTGCCCCAAAACAGTCCTGCCCGTAATGCAGGCACCCTTCCACTATGGTACAAAGGTGTCTGCATTGGTGCTAGGCAGCACACAGTGCACCAGTGTGAGGACAGAGCAGAAGTGCTCAATATCTTCGTAAATATGGAGCATTTATGCTCTCTCCCTTTCATGCAATGCAGAAACTTTGCTTGTCCCCTACTTTGAAAGAACGAGTAGTAAATATGCCACATAATGCTTAAGGTGACCAGGCAGATGGATTCAGGCCCTCATAAACAAAACACAGACAGGACTGACATTTTTATCTTTGGGAACCAGTCAGTGTGGTCACAAGACCAGTGGCCAACAAAATTAGGCCCTATCCTTGCACATCCCTCTGCAGCCTGCAACTTAGGGATTTAATTTAAAGAGCAGTTTGAATTCATTGTTCAAACTGATACGTTTTCAGCCAACTGTTTTTATATGCTTGTATATTTGGAAAAAACATTAATTTGCTTCAGAAAAACAGTAATCCAGCATCTCATTTTCTCTAGACTGGACGACAGTAACTCTCTCTATTTCAGCCATCTCGTCTAACCTACCAGCAGATTACAGTGCAGACAGAACCCAGTGGTTCACTTTTTCTGTGTCCTTAATCAAAGAGCATACATCTGTTCTCACTAGTCTTCTGTACACTGTCTACTCATCCTCAAAAAATGTTTATTTAAAACTCTGTGAGAATTTCGGTTTTTGGTTGAAGGGAATGTGAGCCCTTCTCAAGCAACAGCCACAATCCCTGTTAGGGTGAGCAACAAAAGTGACTACATTAACCTGTGCTTAACCCTCTGGAAGCTTGGCACAAAAGGAGTCAGGCTTAACATAAAGGTAATGAGTTTATGCAGCAGGCAAACAGCAACAAATTGAAAACATAAGACAAGGAAAAAATCCCACACCAATGTAGAAAGACAGAGTGAAATTTGATACATTATTTTACACCGAAACAACAAAGATCAAATCAGTAGAATTGGAGATATGCAATTTTAATATTCAGTTTGAAGTAGGGCTAAAATGCGTAAATTGGTAACTGAGGTTACCTGGGTGCACTGGACCAGACCAAAGTCACAAAAACAGGCAAGCCATGATGGAATGCAATTCAAGCACAGGACTAAGATTGGCCCACTGAGGATTGTATGTATGTCTTTGGTGAAAGTTCTGGAGGCGTTGCTTTGCAAGGCTTCGCGTCGTCCGGGATCAGTTCCAATGAGGATTTGCATCATTCGCCGTTGATTCCAATGAGGCTGAAAGCTGTGCAGTGAGGCTTTGTGGGGCTTTACATGGCTTAGTGCCAGATTTGGTAAAATCTTCAGTTACCCCAGGAGGAGCGCTCTCTGATGCCAGCAGAGGTCCCAGGTCTGGGGGAGGCACTACTTGGGGATCAGGAATTGACTCTCTCTTCAGAGTATAGCAGGGATCAGGAAGTTCCAGTTGGCCCAGTTTAGCAGGTCAGCTGATCAGTTGTGGGGAGGCCTCAGAAGCTTGTGTCCCTGTAGCTCAGAACAAGGGGTCCATCAGCTGATCTGTGCAGTCACTCATGTAACCTGGGATGAAGGGAGCAGGTAAAGTCTTCATTCCCAAACAGCAGGGAAGGCCTCAGGTAGCAGAGCAGTCTTCTGACAGCTGAGCAGTCCTCCTTCTGTAGAATCCACAGGTGTCCAGAAGCGTACTAAAGAGAGGGTCTGAGCATCCACTTTTATACATAGTGACCACTTTGAAGTGGAAGAAACGTCTAGAGTTTTTTCCTCACAGACTTGTCTGGAATTTCCTGCCTCCCTGCCCTAGTCCCAGTTTGTCTGCAGGCACACTAGGCTAGTGTGAAGTCTTTGTGTGTGTTTGTCTGAAGTACAAATGTGACAGGTAATAGCTCTGTCGCCTTCATCAAGTCAGGATGGCCCATCCTACCAACGCCCAGACCTCTATTGTATCACAGTCTGAGAGAAATACACAAAGACCAGCAAGCAACTACATCTAGTCATGTGACCCAGGAACAGGCTGTAGGTACCAAATGGTTATGTCAGGAAAATACCAACTTACTAAAAGTTGCATTTTTAGAATTCAGATTTCAAATCAACTTTACCATTAAAGAGGGTTTAAATTATAATACCTCAGACACCAAACATGACATTTCCACATACTCCCAAACAAAAGTTACCACTTGTTAAGTCTAATAAGGTAACCCAATGTTATCCCATGGGAGAAGTAGGCCTTGCAATAGTGAAAATAAATGTGAGAATTTTTCACTACCAGAACATGTAAAACTTAAAAGTACATGTTCAACTTTGTAAATACAATGCATACTGCCATATTAGCTGTTTAGGGCCTACTCTAGGGGTGATCTAAATCTATTTAAAAGGAAGGGTTAGGCTTGATTAATTTTGCCTGGTTGAAATGACAGTTTAAAACTGCATACACGGGCTGCAAGACATCTTTTAAAAGGCCATTTGAGTGAGTGGCACAATATGGGCTGCAAGCCCACTAGTAGCATTTAGTTTAATTTATAGGCCATGGGTACATGAACTACTACTTTACTAGGCAATATTAAGTAAATGAATGTGCCAACTGGGTGCAAGCCAATTTTACCATGCTTAAAGAAGAGATCACTAGCACCTTAGCACAAGTTGGTAGTGGCAAGGTATAGAGTCCTAAATGCCACCCTAAACAGGTTCAGAATCAAGAGGGGTGAAGGCAGAGTTTTTGGGGTGACACCACAGAGATAGCCAGGTCCAACTCTGAGTATCTGCCAAAAGGAGGACTCATCTATCTACACCTAGTGCTTCTCTGTTACACTGTCTTCAATTCAACACATTCTAAGACTAACCTTTGATTGTTCCATGCTTTCATTACACTTGCAAGTTAGGTACAGCTCTCTCACAGCCAGGACATGGAAATACCTCCTACTGTCTTTATGTGCCATCTCGGATCTTCTAAACTTTTAGAAATGTCTACAAATCTGCATCTTTCAACAACCTTAATTGTAAAGACTAGCGGCCATATTTATGGCAAAGTGACGCAGTGCAGCAATGCATCTTGCTGCGCTGCGTCGAAGGAAAGGGCAGGAAAGTGCTGTATTTATCCTGATATGGCACATTCCTGTACTTTCCTCAGTGAGGCACACAATACACTTCCTAGTCCCAACACAAGCACCTTTGCACTATGGTGCAATCGCATGCTGGATTGTTTTTGTGCAGGAAGGGGGCAACTTCCCAATAATCCCTTGAGTCATTTTCCTCTTTCAATGTGTGCTGCATTCTGCAGCACACATCGAAAGAGGAAGTAACAATGAGAAATAAAGATATTTCTCCTTGTTATGTCTCCCCTGGGAAGGCGTAGCAAATTGGTGTATTCCCAGGTTTACCTTGTATATGGATGGACCTGCACACCTGATGTGTGAATATTTATGTAGAAATACAATTCTAGTGTAATCAAATGCAGTCTAGTGTGTCTGCGTGCTATCTTGCTGTGGCGTACAGCCCTAACCCCTGTTTAGCAATGGCAAGTATCAAGGCCTGGAGTCACCCAAGCCTGCGTGATGCACAGTTTAAGTCCCTGAGGTTTCAAATTGCTATTTCATTTTATACATTTTTTGTTGTTGACTTAATGAAACAATAACACTAATGAGTTGCAATAAACATATATTGCTCGTAATTTCAGTAATTCCATTCGAGTAACAAAGACATAAGTCCTTATCCTACACGAACTGAAGATAACATATGCAAATTTCTATTACATATTGCTGTGTTTTACTAACACAAGATTTAAATATAAATAAAAACTCCAAAATAAGTCCCAATGCATTTCGGGTTAAATTAACCCTTCTTTAGATGTACTTTGTGAAAACAATATAACTTTGTGAAGATTGAGAGAACAATATTTTGGTATCCTCCGTGTGGAACTTTAACAATAAATAAAGGTGTCATGAGCTTTCCAGAATGTTGAGGTACATAATCTCAAAAATAGGATTGGCACATGGATTAAGAAAGGGAAAAAAAGAGAAGAAAGAAGAGAGAGAAAGAAAAAGTGCTCCTGGAATTTAAAATCAAATGTAAATCATGTAAAATCAAAACATGCATAATAGAACATAAAAGTATGATCCGCACTAAAAACTAAGGGGCATATTACCAAGGGGGCGATAGGCAATTATCGCCGGTTTAGCGGTCATTTTCGGCCGCTAAGCGGCGATAATTCTATCGCTCTATTAGCAAGCTGTCGGTAACTGATGTTAGCAACATCTTTTAGGCGATGGCGAGCGGTTTGGGGCCCGCTTTGCATGTCAGGGATATTTATCGCTAATGACATGCAAAGTGGGCGTACCCAACCTGTTAGCGACTGAAAGCAATCGCTAACGTCGCTATAGCCTATTAGCAAGGCAGGCGTAGCAATGGAAATATTCCCGCTATCACCAAAAACTAACGCCTGCTCAGACCAGCTATTAGCAATGTTATCCAATGGGTGGTAGATAACATGGCTACGAGCATTTTGACGCTAATGCGTGAATATCACTGTATTCTCAGCGATATTCACGCATTTTGCCGCTATCGCTGAATATTTTAGCACATCGGAGAAAAACGTTGCTAATAGCATGTTTTCTCCACTAACATACCCAGCGATAGGCAGCGATAAAAAAATCGCCGATAAGCCTATTTAGCGATAAATATCGCTACTTGTTGGTAATATGCCCCCCAAATTCTTGTTTAGCAGCACACTGGGTCAACTCATCACACACCATGCCCCAGATCAGCTTCACAATTTCAGAAAAAATAGACTCTGTTCCAGGCATAGTCTACAATACATCATTAGCACGCAGAGAAACGTTTTGGATCAAATGTTTAGGTACGATTATCCCTGGAGGCCTCAATGATCACTATGAACTATTATATTTTCTGTAAACAACCTTGGCAGTAAATATGAGGCTCATACAGACTCCTTAGTATCATCGGTAACCAGATTGTTGTAAATATATTCATTGTATATATACCACTTTGTACAGGATTTGCACATGCACACATAGCTCTCTTGTCTTTATTCATGTTACCATGTGGTCAGTTTTGCACCACACCTATTTCTTTTCAGACGGCTATTTTTTAAGCTCTATTGACATTTCACAGCTTTATCTGCCGAAAAATACATTTGCCTCAGTCACGTGATGTCAGATGCTGATCTTTTTTAATGATTTTGCACTTTAATAGAACACGCGATATCGCACGACATGGTTTTAGAACTTTCTTTCACTCCGTTTTGGTTCCTGTAACTCTCTTTCAGATCTTTACACGTCATGCGGGATAGCAATACACGTCATTTTTTTTTAGAGGTTGAGGCGCTAAGCATAGCAATAAAGTCTTTGGTAGTGAGGTTCCTTTTTTAACGCACCTCACACGTGATTACGCACAGACGCACGTTCAGATTGGCGAGGTCCTAATGTTGTGGCGGGCGATTAGCAGCACATGGACGTGAGCGGCTCCACTTTGTTTTCTTAATCGGGCAGCTAATTTCTTTTTAATGGCGTACACCATTGACACCTGGCTCACTCTTCTTTTGTAGCGCCAAGGTTTAACAGTTCATAATTCGGTAAGCCCTCACTGAGTACAGACGAGCACTTGCAGAAATGCAATTTACCCGAACACTTCAGGAATCTCATGATGCACATTTCGTTCTTTTTTATGCATAGAGGGGACTTCAGAGTTAAGGCACACTTCGGTGATGGTAAAATTTCATCTGGCAGTGTGTCTAATAGTTTTCACATACGTGGTGATGTACGTGATCAACTAATACCACTATCATCATCGTTACGAATTTGATGGTCTGAAATTCAGTATTACGACTTTTTACTCCTACACACACATCTTTATCTCTCCGTTTAAATACATGAAATTCCGGAGCACTTTTTCTTTCTCTCTCGTCTTTCTTCTCTTTTTTGCCCTTTCTTAATCCATGTGCAAATCCTATTTTCTGACATTGTGTACCTCAACATTCTGGAAAGCTAATGACACCTTTATTTGTTGCTGTAGTTCCACACGGAGGATACCAAAATATCGCCCTCTCAATCTTCACATCGTTATATTGTTTTCACGAAGTGCCCCTGAGGAAGGGTTCATTCAACCAGAAATGCATTAGGACTTCTTTTGGAGTTTTTGGTTATTTTTGAATTTTGCGTTAGTAAAACACAGCAATATGTAATAGAAATTTGCATATGTTATCTTCAGTTCATGTAGGATATGGACTTATGTCTTTGTTACTCAAATTGAATTACTGAAATTACGAGCAATATATGTTTTTTGCAACTCATTGGTGTTATTGTTTCATTAAGTCAACAACAACAAATTTATATAATTAAATAGCAATTTGAAACCTCAGGGACTTAAGCTGTGCATCAAGCAGGCTTGGGTATTCCCAGGTTTACCAGTTCTGGTAAATCTGCAAATGAGTCAAAATCCATGAGATTTGTGTGGGAACACACATGCAGCTCTTATGAAATGCCTTCCCAGGGCAGAGTAGTGCGACACTGCAATTTCCATTGCTTTGCGTTACTCCAGATTTATGAAGCCAATAAGGGCCACGCAAAATGGCCTTCTGTGGCTTCATTAATCTCATTTTTGACTTGTGCCGCGCACGCACCACTTCGCGTGGTGCGAGTGCAATGCAATTGGCCTCATAAATATGGCCCTGGTTCTTACAAGTGCAATTCCTACAGGTTTCGTGCAAGGTAACTCTTTTCTGTGGACAATTGAGTGCTTTAGAAATAGAAAAAAAACACAGTGGAATTTGATGGGTGCAACTAAGAAGCTGCTATAGAAGGCCACATGCAGGATTGTTATCTTAAAGTTATACAACAAATAACACTCTTTATTGTGATACCATATTTTAATGGCAGTAAATCTTCATTCAGCAAATGTACATAGGTGGTATAAAAAGAAGATTTAATTATGTTCAGCAAATGAGATTCGTTCTACATGTGTAAAATCAAAAAAGTGTGCGTGCTTTAACATATATATTTAGGATAACTTGGGTTTTTAAATGCCATTAAAGTGTGTTTTCAATAATTTAAATGTAAAGATAAATCCCTGAGGATTGTGAATTATTAAAGTGAAATGAGAAAACCAAAATGAATAGGTGTCATATGAAGTGCTACATAAAAGTTGTTTTATTGATAATATTTTAAATTATTATTATTGTTAATAGTATTATTATTATTATTATTATTATTATTATTATTATTATTAATAGTAGTAGCAGTAGCAGTCGTTGTGCCATTAGTATGAATTTTTATTATTATTAAAATCGCATGCAAGTTGTGCTCAATGTTCAGAAATTACACTATAGAACTGAAAAAAATGCAAAAACATAAGAGATATGACTATTGAGTGAATTATAATATATTTGAGGCAAAATCACAAACAGTGTGCTTTCAGTGCTCACTTTATGAGATATAGCCTTAAATGTGATGTGATACGGCCTCAGATGTTTTATCGGTCAGGTCTCTCCCACAGTTTGGTACCGTTTTTGTCTTAAGTAATTTTATCTTAGACAATATTGAATGGCTGTTGGTAAATGGACATTTAGAGAAATGTGATGCTTTTAGGTTGAAATGCGGGTCTCCTAAAATAAAATCACTACAGTGCAATGCTTCCCAGACCATGAATTACAGTTAGTTCTTGTGTTGGTCTCCCATCTCTGGTTCAAAAAAGGAACCTTTCTTAATCTAGTGTTATTTTTCACAGAAGATAAAGTTCCCCGTGTCCAGATTTATAAGTTCATCCCAACTTTTTTCAAAGAAATGGTCATATGCCGGGCCTTTGTCTGATTTGATGTTTATCTTTTTGTTTTTTTAAAGATTTTGTATCATACATATATATATATATATATATGTATATATATATATATATATATATATATATATATATATATATATATATATATATATATATATATATATATATATATATATATATATATATATATATATATATATATATATATATACATAGTGCCATTGTACCCGAGACGCTTAAGGAGGGACCACCCTTGCGCGTTATGGCTCCGCGCTAAATATAAAAAGCAGGCTTCCTTCCTTCAAAGTAGACCAGGGGGCACGACAGATTAAAAAGCATATTTTCTTTATTGAAAGTTTTTCGTGTGACACGTTTCAGCTTTCGCTTTCCTCAGATGTTGATCCTTTCATGTCGCCCCTGACACTGCAATCCTGAAGGTATTCGAATATTGGCCCATCTAAAGTAGAAATTGGCACACCTGGGCTTCATTGGGGAGGACTCGCTAGGAAAATTTCAGCGTGTGGAGACTGCAACTCCCAATATGCAGTTGGTTTATTTCACCGTGTTGCGGTCAGCGATCCTGATAGCCAGATTTTTACATCTCTCTAATTGAGGCTGGCTTGAAGCATAGTCAGGTTTTGAGGATTGCAGCCTATTTCTCGGCAAAAGAGAGGCTTTTACATCCGCACCTCCCATCTTTTCGTCACCGTGGGTTGCAGGTCCGGGACATCACTGAAGTAATGATGTCGCTCCATGAGTTCATGGACTTTCCATGAAAGCAGAGTCTCTGTTGCCACTGGGGAAGCAGGGCGGTCTGGGTAAGTGCCATTGTACCCAAGACGCTTAAGGAGGGGCAGCCCTTGCGCGTTATGGCTCCGCGCTAAATATAAAAGGCAGGCTTCCTTCCTTCAAAGTAGACCAGGGGGCACGATGGATTAAAAAGTATATTTTCTTTATTGAAAGATTTTCCCATGACGCGTTTCAGCTTTCGCTTGCATACTTCACTATGACAAAATACAATTTGTGTAGGATGATGGATAAAAGATTCAGTAACAAAGTATGACAATATAACTTACACATAAACAGTCCATACACAAAGAGGCATATCTTTCTACACTACACATATATGACATATATTTTCAGGTACTTGCTCCTCCAACCTATTGCGAATTCAACCAGATATCTTGTTGGTGTGTCTTGTGTCCTTCTATGTTTGTTGTTGGGACCTCATACCCTTGCGTCCTCGCACATTTGAGATGTCATCAGTGATGTCATGAGTGATGTCACTGACCGTGTCATGAGTGATGTAATCTGTGACGTCATCAGCAGTGCATTGCACGCGCAAGTTATAGTGAGTCCAACTAACTATAACGTGGGAATTTCAATGGTTTTATGCGAGTAAAATTTCCACCTAACTATAACTGGTGTGAAACCTATGGTTTTCTCAGTGAATTTAATAGGTTTTTTAAATGCTAATTCCTAACTATAACTGGTGTGAAACCTATGGTTTTTTCAGTGAATATATATATATATATATATATATATATATATATATATATATATATATATATATATATATATATATATATATATATATATATATGTATGTATATATATATATATATATATATATATATATATATATATATATATATATATATATATATATATATATATATATATTACCTACTGGCGGTCGCCAGTAGGTATATATAGTTAGGATTTTTTTGAATAGGGATTTCTGAAAATCCTATGTTGAATAACTTTGGCGTTGATGAACGGAATTGGCTGACATTTTCAGGAAAATGGCACATTTTGTTTCTGAGCGTCCCCTGAAAGTTTGGGGGGGGTTTCGTCAAGCGGGGGCCGAGAAAAAAGGGGGGTCCCAAAACGTGTTTTTAACACTGAGTTTTCCATAGGGCGGTTGGACTCACTTTTAGCTCGAACGGCTGAATGGATTTCCACAAAACTTGGCAAAATTGTAGGGACTGGTAGCCCGATGTGCCTTTGCTATGTCTCAAGATATATGCTCCAGTGGTTTTTACGAAAATTAACTTTGAAAAATATATATTGGGCTACATTGGGCTATATATATGTCAGAGCCCAAATGTAGCCCAATGTAGCCCAATGTAGCCCAAAGATGGCCACCAGAGACAAAAAAAACAAATGTAGCCCAAATATCAGCCAGATGTAGCCCAACTATAGCCCAGTGACAGAATGTCCCAGAGTGTTCTAAAGAACAACTAGAGCGCTAACAGTCTTACTTATGACACATTTAATCACTCTCTCATACAGTCAGTCATGCACCTACTAAATCCTTCATCCAGACACTTATAGATTCACTCATTATCCAATATGTAAGACATATTTTAACTTTACAGAAACCTACAGTCACTGGATGTTGTCATCAGTGATGTCATCAGTGATGTCATTTGAGATGTCATCAGTGATGTCATCAGTGATGTCACTGACCATGTCATGAATGATGTAATATGTGACATCATCAGCAGTGGATTGCGGGTGCGCGATATATAGTTAGTGCAACTAACTATATATGCGAAATTCAATGGTTTTGTGTGAGTAAAATAAGGTTTTGTAAATGCTAATCCCTAACTATATATGGTCTATAACCTATGGTTTTTTCAGTGAATATATATATATATATGCATGATATGAAATCTTTAAAAAAGCAAAAAGATAAACATCCAATAAGACAAAGGCCCAGCATTTGAGTTTTTATTTTTAAAAAGTTGGGATGAATTTGTGAATCTCGACATTTAGAACGTTATCTTCTGTGAAAAATAACACTAGAGTAAGAAAAGTTCATTTTTTGAACCAGAGTAGGGAGACTCATGTAAATCCCTGCACAAGAACTAACTGTAATTCATGGTCTGGGAGGCATTGCTCTGTAGTGACTTTAAGTTGAAATGCAGCATCATTAGTTAACATCTCTAAGGAAACCAAACACAACACAATGACATTACACAAAGCAAAATACCAACATATTTAACAGGGCAAAACAAACCAGGCAAAACAGAATGCAACAGAACAAAAGTACAACACAACAACACAGTGAAATACTGCAGCAGCGCACAATATATCAGAGCAAAACAAACACATCACCACCTCCATAAAATGCACCTCAACAAATATGCGTATTACCACCACCAGACATCTGCTTTCATACTACAGTGATGAAAAAGTATTTGCACCAAAAACTGCTTTACTGATTACCAAGGTCTTGTATTGGCACCAGTTACAAATGTTTTGTAGGCTCTATTTAAAGATTGCATGATGGGCACTACGGACATTCTGCAACAAATATGAGTGCTATCAAGCAAGAAACAAGGTGTTACACAAGTAAAATGTGCCAATTATTCAAGCGAGGCCGTATTCTTTTCCACACAATTACTGAAGTTCATAGATGTGTCTTTCTCAGTCTTTTTGATGAGGTGGAATGACTAATACCTGTTTTAACCCAAAGCATATGAAGCAGTCTAATATTGTCTCCACTCTTTCACGTGTCCACTATGTCATATATATAATATGTTAATTTAGTACCATATAGTTGTATACTTTAATATCATTAAAGAGAAGTGGTGCACTTGACCGAACTACTGAAGGTGCATTTGGTGTACAATTTAGACATTTACATGTGTGTGCATACTAATGTTTTCTTAGATGCGTTGCTGCCTTCTCCACCGGCTGATTTGTTATTTCTACGAGACTCGCCAGTTGTGATCCAACTCAAGCTGCCACCTCAGGCTGCAGAGCCTCCACTGGAGTGCCAAATGTGTCAGCAAAGTGAGGGCAGCCTTCTCTGAACTCGATCTAAGGTGAGGCTTCCCTCTCACCCTACCTCCCGTCTAGAAGAAGAACTACTTGCCGCATAGCCTGCATTTGTGAACAAGGCTGCATAAATAATTGAAATTTGTGGCCACTTCTTTGTCTATGCCTCCATTTTGTATGATCTGCCCCTCATTATCTTCCCACCATGACAGCCATTTTCCCTTGCTCACTTCTCCCTAGCTACTCTGTCTTCTTTTTCCTAGACATGTGAGCTTGACTGCCTAAGCCTGCAGCTCCACCTTGAGGCTGCAACAGGAATCAACATACACTTGTATGCTGGCACTTTGTATTAGCTTGACCTCCACTCTATGTCTTCTTCTTCCTAGACATGTAAGCTTGACTGCCTAAGCCTGCAGCTCCACCTTGTGGCCACAACAGTAATCAACCTACACTTGTATGCTGTCATTTTGTATTAGCTCGACCTCCCCTGTTTCGGTCTTAATATTGCATATATTGGTTGTTTAGTATCCTAAACATCCGACTCTGGTGTGCAGCTCTTAGCTGTACGTATGAGCTTCTGATCCATATTAATTTGCTATCTCTTTACACTCCCTTAACGTGTTACTTATCTTAGCTTTGGTCTTTAAGGTGCCTATTATTTACCTACTCTGCCCTTCATTGACGGACTTACCTGACGGACTTACTGTGACTGTCTCAGTGCAGCTCATATGTACCTCAGTCCTGACAATCATATTGATCACTATTATATCCCCTCAACCTCTTAACGTCCTGCCAAGCCTCCTATTCAACCCTACCTTCTCCTAACTAATTTGCTCACTGCACATCGCCACTCCTTCATTACACCTGATTTAGCCTTTTATGCACTTCCTTACTTCGCACCATCCTACAGCCTCACTGCTAACCAGTCACTAAATGTCTCTACAATGTACCCCCACAAATCCCTCACACTGCACTTGTGAGATATGGTCCTAACTCATGGACCATCGCATATCCTAACAATGCCTCCCACAACGTGAAAAAGAATCTCAAACACAAACTACTAAAACAGCACCCGAAACACCCATCGCTGATATTTACCACAATGTGACCAATGGTACTAAAGAAACGACTTCGTCCTTTATTCCAAATGCACGGCAAAATACAAAAACATCTTCCTTCTCTTCCTACAAGTTACTAAGACAATCAAGATTCCCTATGGAACTAAACTGACAACATTCCCCTCCCCTTCCTTTAGAGGGGAAATCAATATTTCCAATCACAAGACAGGAAATATACTCATACAAGGGACAGACCCCCACCTCACCATCTTTGATTGACACTTCCTGCCATTTGTCAACTCACTCTCTCAACAGGGCCATCATTCCCAAGCACCATCCTCCCCCTTACCTCTGACCATCAAACCACAAACACCCAGCTGTCTTCCCCTCACAAATTCACCATTTAACTCTGAGACACCCCTGACACTACTAACAACCCTGACACCCTCATCTACACACAACGTTCACTTGTTCCCACCTTAACCAGTAATCACACGGTTATAAACCTCGGCAATGCTCACCTCAAGCCTAGTGACATGGACCCCCATCTCTACACCATCATCGGCTGAACCCTTAGCAGACACAGCCCTCCCTACAAATACAGATCTTATACAGCCCACTCTGACTAACCATAATATTATCACCAATGACAATGAACGTCTCCATAACACAACGCTCTCTGATTCGTTTTTCTCAGGGCTTGCTGTGCAACCTCCTACTCTTAATGTGGGAAGTATAAATAACACACTTGCACAGATCATGAACTAAATGACAAAGTGCAACTAAGACAAGATCTCTCTACCCAAGCTAAGTTATCCCACGATCGCATTTCCGTAAATTATAACCTGCCCACACACACACAGGTTTGCCTTTGGCCGTAAAACGCTTCCCATGGCTCTCCACTCCCTTGTCTCATCTGTCACACAGACCCTAACGTGCTCTCTGCCCCTTATTCGAACCTGAAGCTGATGCTCTCAGTGAATTTTACCTCACTAAGAACCAGACCAGAGCTCCAAACAACCCCTCCACAATCCCTGTAATTGGGAGCACAAAGGGAATCCCTACAATTATTAGTGAGCCAAGATCCCCCGCACAATTTACCACCATTCAAACACTACGTCTCACTAAAGATAATCCCTGCACTCTCTCATACATGCTCCTCAACTGTCGATTAGCCGTCCAACACCCCATTGATATTGGAGAATCTATACTCAGTGAATAAACTGATATCGCTTTCCTCGCGGAATCATGGCTTAATAATTACTCGACCCCCATACTTGACCTGCTGATTCCACCTGGGTACGCCTTCATTAGAGATAACAGACCTAATAGAACAGGTGGTGGTCTAGCCATAATTCACAAAGTAGGAATACATCGTTCCACTTTAATTAATGCAGAATTATCCACTTTCGAAAACCTTGGTGTTGAACTTAAAAACAAAGGCTCCCCTGCTATCAACCTCCCTCCTGGCGATCGCTCCCTCTTCATTGAAGTGTTATCTGACCTAATTACTCAGTTCTCCTTAACTGACATGAAAAGTGTGTTCTGGGGTGATTTCTACATCCATTGGAAAAACTCTGTAGACACTGCAGTCCGACTACTAGCAAACCTACTTGAAATCAATGACCTTAAACAACTCTGCACTGAACCAACACACATCAAAGGCTTCACTCTAGATGCGATCATCACGAATTATGAACTTGTCTCGTTCAGTTCCATTTCACCCATTGACTGGTCTGACCGCAATCTCATCCTGTTCCATATCAATACCCCGGTCAGACCCCACCTAGACTTAACAAATAACCCTATGCAGTGGAATAGAAACCTCAAACAAGTCTGACTCACTGAACTTGAATCCAAGATTAATGTTCAACTACAACATCAACCCCTCACGCTTACCGCTGATAATCTCACCACATACTATAACACAGCAATGTCGGAAGTTTTTGACCAAGTGGCACCGCCCAAACTAAAACAACCTAGACCAATCCAATCAAAACCTTGGTTTAATGCAGATCTCAGCAACGAGAGAAGACAACTCCGACAAGCTGAAAGGCAATGGAGACAAAACCCCTCGACAATCCACCTAGCACTACTTAGAACTACAAGGCTGTCTTATAAAAAACAAATTTTTAGAGAAAAAGCCTCTTTCTTCCGCAAACAACTGGACTGTGCAGAGAATAGACCCAGAGAGCTATTCAACATTGTCAAACGTCAAACCGCGTCCTCCCCGCCACATGAAATAATTGGTACTAATGAACACTGTGAAGAAATTGCCAGCTTTTTCACGGTCAAAGTAACAACAATTGAGCAATCCTTCTTACAAGTGGCTTATCTAGCCTCCGTCCCAACAATCCTCACCAACCCACTTCCTTCCATGACAGCTTCACCCCTTGAACTCACTAATGACTAAATGGCTCTAAAAGATACTTAAGGCAACCATTATCGCACCGAATTGAAAAACAATGCCAACTGGTCTGACTTCAAACCCATGACTGAAAGTGAAGTCTTCAATATTATTGCAAAATTAAAACCCACTTCACAAAAAAAAGATCCCCTCCCATCCAAGATTGTACAAAATCTCAACCACATCATTTCCCCATACTGGAGAAAAATCATCAACGCATTTCTCGCCTAGGGCTGTGTCCCTGACTCGCTCCAACATCTAATCACAGCCATTCTCAAAAACACCAAGGCTGACCCTAGTGATCTCAACAACCTCAGACCTTTCTCCAACCTCCTATTTCTAGCCAAACCTATAGAAAAAAGTGTCTTACAGCAACCTCCATAACACCTTCCAATCAGGGTTCAAGTAAGGCTGCAGCACTGAAACTGCCATGCTCAATATCATAGATAACATTCACAGATCCTTAGACAATAGTGATGCATGCCTACTCATCCGACTTGACTTATCAGTGGCCTTTGATACCGTAAATCACCCAGCCTTACTTAAATCGCTGAAGATCCACTCTGGTATCAATGGCACAGTATTAAAATGGTTCACACCATACCTACAAAATCGATCGCAACAAATCAAAAACAAATCCTGCCTATCTAATCCGACACGTGCCACACTTGGTGTGCCCCAGGGCTCAATTCTCTCCCCTTCCCTTTTCAATTTCTTCATGGAACCCCTCACAATCATCCTGAAACAACCAAAGATCAAATATCACCTATATGCTGATGACACCCAGTTCTATTACAAAATAAAATCACCTAGTGACATCCTACATCTCAATGCCACTCTGAGCAATATACAATCTTGGCTCAACTCTAACCACTAAAAGCGTAACCCCAACAAAACAGAAATAATTCTGTTCTCCCTAAAAGCAACCACCTACTTATCCACAAATGGCTCAGCGACCTGAATGTATTAAATTGTTCTCTCACTCTATCCAACTCAGCAAAGTCCCTAGGTTTCATCCTGGACAAGAACATGTCAATGAAGGATCACATCAAAAACTCAGCCAAAGGAGCACTTTACACACTTAAACACCTCAACAAAATTAAATCATTCATTCTCTCTGATGATTTCAAGATGGTGGTCCAATCTATCGTCCTCGTATAACTGGACTATGGTAACGCCATCCTCACAGGGACGCCAAAAACTCATCTCGCCCCCCTTAGATCAGCTCTAAACATGGTAGCCCTGCTCATAACAGGTGTTAAATGGTTTGAACACATCACACCAGTCCTCAAGGTTCTCAATTGGCTGCCCATCAGAGGAAGATGTACTTTCAAGATTGCCTGCATCACCCACAAAGCCCTTCACTCAAATACCCCCAACTACTTAGACAGCAAGCTCACGAAAGCTGGAAAAACCAGAACTTTGAGAAGTTCGAACTCACTTCTTCTCGTACCTCCCAAACTATTAAGGAAATCAACACAGACTCACTCTTTCTCTGGAAATGCACCCAGCATATGAAACTCTTTACCTAGAGAACTACGATCCAACTCCTCCTTCTCTCATTTCAAAAGTGACCTGAAACTTTCCTCCTCAACAGATACTTTAACACCTAAACATTCCGATCATTGTTTATTATCTCTCTTTATAGGTCTTGGCCATCCGTTATAGTCAGTTGTTGGTTTGTTTATGCTGTTTTATTAGGTGTTTCTTTCCCTTAATCTTACTTTGTTCTTATTGCCTCATAGGGTTAATCCATGCTCGAACAATTTTCTTGTTTAGTTTTGGTGTGTGTTTAAAAAAATGTAATATATCTCGCATCCTACGTAAGCGGCCTGATTATACTGTGTTCTTTGATCATGTAAAACGCTCTGATACCCTCCGGACTAGCTAGCACTATATAAAACCTATAATTAAATAAATAATAAATAATGATACAAACCTGCAGTTTTCATCTATACCTGCATTTGTGTACTTTGAGAAATGTTGTTAACTTTTTTTTTAAAATCTTTATTGTAACATTTTTCCATATACAAACAACCCACCCTGTGCCCCCCTGCCTCCCCCCAGGCATTATATTTCTTTGGTATTTACATAAGGTCAGGTATATTTATAACATCATATGTATTAAAATCAAATAGAAATGTTATAGCACATCAAAAATTCATTTTGCGCTAGTGGTATCCTATTTATAAAATCACAGCCTTTCTCCTTCTATACTATTATCTATACACGTTAGACATTACTCTCAAGACTCTAGGCCTTGTGTCCATTGCCACAGGGGATCCCAAATTTCTAGCCCCTTTTTCCTCTTCTCACGTCCCTTCCTTCTATAGATGGCTATCTCTAGGCTGTATGCGGCAATTAGTTGCGCCCACCATTGTTGGAATGCTGGTGGCTTTGGGTCCAGCCATGCAGAGGCCAGACATATTCTGTATACTGCCATAGAAATAAATATCAACCCCTACATACAATTTGGTCAGACATCTCCATCTATACCTAACATTATTTCTCCCGTAGTGACTTCGATTCTTACATTAAAAATTTCTGATAGGAATTTAGAGATGTCCCTAATCAATGGTCATAATGTATTGCATGTTGCAAATATATGTATAATATCAGCTTCGTATAAAGCGCACCGCAGGAACTCATTGCCTTTACCAAATCCCCATTTGGCTATCCGGTTTGGTCTATAGCACAGCTGGAAAAATGTTTTGAACTATTGGGCTTGTAGTCTAGCCGACATTAATAGTGATAGGAATAACTCATAAGGGGTCAGATGTAGGTCGGTCGGTAACGGCCGAAAATCGGTATTTTCGGCCATTACCGATCGGTAAATAGGTGATAGGTATGTAGGGGGCATTATTTTACCGAATCGGTAAAATTACTGAATCGGTAATTTTACCGATTCGGTAAAATAAAAAATCGGTAAATTTACCGAATCTGAGCCACCCAGATGTAGGTGGGACTCTTCAGAGTCCCAGAGGCCTTACCGAATCGGTATTTTACCATCAAATCCAATTTGATGGTAAAATACCGATTCCGGTGTGCATGCACATGTGTGCATGCACACCTATGCCATGTGACAAGCAGACCTGCCCTTAGGGCATGTATGCCTGCCACATGGCACCCGAGCCTGTTTTGGGGGTGCCAGAGGGTGTCAAAGTGACACCCCCTGCAACCTTGTGAAAATCGGTATTTACCGATTCGGTAAATACCGATTCGGTAATGCCCATTCATTCCTATGGGCTTCAAAGCCCATAGGAATGAATGGGCATTACCGATTCGGTATTTACCGAATCAGTAAATACCGAAATCATCCGAATCGGTATTCCAGCACATCTGGAATACCTACATGTCCACCCCATAGATTTACCGATTTTTAATTACCGAATCGGTAAAATTCTGTAATTAAAAATCGGTAAATCTATTTCACCTACATCTGGCCCAAGATCTCAGACCTGTCTCTGCTGTTGTCCCCAGTTTGTCCAGCCATTTAACAATTAATTTATTCATGTCATCAGGGAGTGTGGCGACCAGGCTATCGTAAATTTCACCAATCTTAATAGTTTTTCTTTATTTATTATTTCAAAGGTCTGAATTCTCTGAAATTTGGATCGTCCACCCCCCTTTTTTATTAAAAAATCTCTACCTTGCAAAAATTAAAGAAATCTCTCCGATCTAGTGTGTATACCTTTCTTATATCTTCGAATGATGTAAGCCCTGTTGAGGAATAAAAACATCCACATCGGGTGATCTCTGCATTTAGCCATTTAATCATACATGTTTCGTTAAAAATCTCCGGGAGAATATTATTTCTTGATAAAGTAGTGTAGTGAGAGAACCTTCCAATACCCAGGAGTTTATGCATGTTATTCCAGGCTATGTGAATACCTGTCAGGGTTTTGAAGCATACTCTTTTAAAGTAGCAATTGTATGTATGTCGCCATAGATACTCACTAGCCTCATTGCCCAGAATAAGTTCTTGTGGTGTTGGTTTATCTCCATCTTGCTTAGTATTCCCCTTTGGGGTTAATAACACATTACAGTATTTCAAAATTGTGGCCCACCAATACATTTTAAAATTTGGCAGGGCAAGGCCGCCTCTATCCTTCGGGGGAGAAATGTATCTGAGGGCCATACGTGGTCTTCTATATCCCCAAATGAATCGAGAGAACATACTATCTATATCTTTGAATACTTGTGGTGTAAACTCTAAACAAACATTTTGGGAAAAATAGCATTTTTATCGCATTGCATCTGCCATTATAGTTAGATGCAGATTGTGTAATCTATTGAGATCTTTTTCAGTTTGTTTTATAAGCGGGTCTATGTTAACCTTAACCAGTTTATCCAGATTGGCAGTAATGTTGACCCCCAGATATGTGGCACTCTCTACTACCCGATCATCCCTACATGTACTTTTGTTATTGATGACTATCTGGGTTTTCTCCTGGTTCAGCTTGTACCCAGAAATTTTCCAACATTTTTTAGCCTCTTCTTCCATTGCTTTTACAGCTTCGCCTGGGTCACTTGTAACCAGCGCGATGTCATCCGCATAGTCTAAAGTCTTTGTGACGCCATTCTGGGATTTTATGGGTGGGATTGCCAGGTTGTTTTCGAGTCTGCGGATAAACGGGTTGATAAATATTGCAAATAATAAGGGGGAGCAAGGGCAACCTTGTCCTGTCCCTCTGGTCACATCAATTTTTCCTGACATTGCCTCATTCGCCATTACTACTGCCTCTGGGTTTGTGTATAACATACGAATAGCATTTATGAACCGTTTCCCTATTCCACTCTTTGACATTGCCGCCCATAGTTATTGCCAGGCGACCCTATCAAAGGCTTTCTCTGCGTCTAATAATATGAGTGCCAAAGAATCTCCTGCTACCTCGGCAATGTCAATGAGTGTAATCACCCTCTGTACATGGTCAGTGGTGGATCTTCCCAGGATGAACCCATGCTGGCTGCCTCAAACAATTTTATGGATGGTTGGCGCAAGTTGGCAGGCTAGCAGTTTCGCATATATTTTAGAGTCGCAATATTTTAAAGTGATTGGACGATAAGATCTGTAGCATCTTTGTTTTTCTTTGGGAACACAACGATTTTAGCCTGAGCCCATGACTCAGGTGGATGCCCTCCCTGAAAGACATGTGTAATTAGATCACTTAAAATCCCTTTTAATGTTTTATTGAATTTAGCATAAAACTCTGCGGGTATACTGTCTAACCCGGCTGCCTTCCCTGTGGCTAGACTATTTATTGATAATAATACTTCTTGCCATTGAGGTATTTCGTCTAGGCTATCTTGATCTTCCTCTGGGAGCTTTGGGGTTAAAGTCTGATCTAGATATTTCTCAATCTCATCTTGTTGTTTATTGGTTTCTTCGTAGAGTTCTTGATAATATTTTTGGAACACAGCTCTTATCTCTTTAGGGTCATTTTTAAGACCGTTATTAGGATCTTTAATCTCCTTGATTGTATTAGCCGAGTTTTGTTGTCTAGTGCGAACCGCCAATTGATGACCCACTTGTTCACTCAATTCATACGAGTTCCCCCTATTCATTGTAGCCTTACATATTGCTTTATCTGTAAAAATATCAGTAATATTGTTTTTAATAACTGCCATCACTCTTAGTGCCCCCTCAATGTCCTGTCCTTCTTGTATCGCCCTTATAAGTCCCTCCTCTGCTTCGGCCACTTTCTTCTGAAGTATCCCCATTTTTAATTTAGCTTCTGTGTTAGGATTTAACGAGAACCGTAGGGTTTCTCACCGTATTCCTCCCTTAAGGGTGTCCACACCAGGTTATCCTCTAAGAACTGGGGTATCCATTTATTTATGCGTTGGCAGTACTCTTCATTTAGGAGCAGGGTCCTCTCCAACATCCAAATTCTCGGGTCATTGTGCATTCCTTCACTGTCAATCCTTATAATTAGGGGATTATGGTCTGATAGGACTCGTGGCAATCTGTCTATTGTGGATTTTGAGATCATGGTACTAGTCACAAATACATAATCTAACCTAGCAAATCTGGCGTGTGGGTTTGAGAAATACCTATAACCTGGAATCTTAGGATGCAGACCATGAGTAGTACACAATTCTTTAAGAGCTCGATACACCCTTGGTTCACTCCCACTATAAACAAATCCAGACTCAAGTGACCAATCGCACGGTTAATTCAAATTAAAATTGCCACAGGCAATCAGTGGGAGAGGCCAGTGAGCTAATTCATTAGTAATAAATTCCAATACATCTGGATCGTCTGTGACGTTACCGTATATAGAACATATAGATAGTTTTTTCCCATTACTATGCAGGCATTCCATAATTTCCCATCGGCCAAACCTATGCCCCCCCCCTTGTCTTTGTTGCCTGTGTTGTGGCTACGATCAGCCTATAACCGAGGATTTTAAGAAGTTGTCGTTGTGACCCCTCCACACGTGTCTCTTGGAGACATATAATATTAGCCCATGTTGCTTTTAATCCCACTAATACTCTTTGCCTTTTTTTCGGGTCATTGAGGCCACAAATATTAATAGATAGAATTCTTAGTTTAGCCATTCAGTGTTTTGTCTACCCCACTCGTTGATTGTGCGAACCCTTCATGCTATTCGTTCCACCCTTGGGTAAAAAGCCTTTTGATGAGCCATGAGTTATTTGCCCTGATTGCATATCTTATACCTGCTGAATGCCTGTGATCTCGTTCCCCCAACCATCCTGAACGATGCCACCCCCCAGCCTCCCACTCCCCAACCCTTCTTAGGGCAGTCAGGCTCAACTCTGAGCCTGTGTGAAAGAGTCTGGGTTGTCCACGCCCACCCTCCCTCCCCCCGTCACCTCGCCTTGTGTCCAGCCCTATAAATACAGAAACCAAAGGAAAAGAAGAAAAAAACTGTTAATCTAATAGTGAAGTAAAGTGAGGCCCCCTCCTAGTGTACATTGAAAGGTAACCACATTTTGCTATCCATCAATATTCCACTACTGTTACTACTGTTAATTAAATGCAGAAAAATGTGAGGAACATATATTCCTAATCCCGCTTCCTGGCTCCAGACTTTTAATTCCTGGACTAATTGACTAATTTAGCCTCGATAGATTTCCCCCCCTGATCTGATCTCATCTATCAAATTCTCGGAGATAAAGTAAAAGTTCCGTCCTTGATGGATGATTTTCAATTTCGCTGGGTTTTGTAAAAAAGCAGATGCGCCAGCTTTTTGGAAAGGGGTTATGAGCTTCCGAGGAGCCATCTTCTCTCTACGGTAGCATGTGCTAAGTCTGGTTTGGCAAAGTAAAAAAAGTTTTCCCCCTTTCTTTTCATGTTAGGCCTAGCCAGATCGTAGATGTCCTGTCGGAGAAAGAAGTTCCCAAAATATATTAGAATCACACGTGGATATCCTTGTGCATTTGTTGGGTGTTTGGGGATTGACAGGGGAAATCTATGCACCCGCTGAATTTCTTTGTCCCAGTCCCATTGTGCCAGTTCCGGTAGGGAATTTTTCTGAAGATGTATGGTAAATCCCTTACATCCTTTCCTTCGGCATTTTCAGTAATTCTCAGCAGTCTCAGGTTATTCCGTCGTTGCTTATTTTCTGCTTCCTCCAGTTTCCACATTACATCTTTTAGCATGCTATCTTGTGAGGATGCCTGTTCCTTTAGTGTATCCACCGTGTTTTCGAGGTCCTCCGTACGCTTTTCCACCATGCCTAGTCTGTCTGCAATTTCTGTGCATGTTTTCCCAACTTTGCGCATGGTGCCTTACAGTTTTTTTGAGGCAAGCTGTGCCTGGCGATTCTCAATCTTAATTTCGTCCTGAAAAGACCTTAAAGATTGAAAGATCATTGACAGGGAAGGTTCTTGGATTTCACCATGAGTTTTCAGTCCCCTCTGGCTGAGTTGATGTTCTTTTGAAAGCTTTTCTGCTCCTTTCGGACTATTGCGGCCTATTAGTTGCGTCGCAGAGTAATCCCATCTGAGTTCACCTTCTTCTGTCTGTTCTTCTTCCCATCAGACCCCCGTTTCATTCTCTTCTGGGTTCTCTTTTCCTCCTGCTGGCTGTAGTTACTCGTGGAGGTATCTTCACCTTCCACTCCTTCACTACTGCTGGAGAGCCTGGTCTCGGCCGATTCCTCATTCAGAGAATAAAATGTTTCCATAGAGTCTGGGGAGAGATATCCTGTCTCATGGCTCCTTTTCGGGATGGCTCCTTCATTATTAGTTCCTTTATGCTGTTGCTCAGACCCAGCACCTTCTTCCTCATGCGTTGTAAGGGTATTCTCCTTTACCCTGATATCCCCTTCGCTGTGCGCCTCATTTTGGTAGTCTCTATACGAATCCTCTGGGGCCCCAAGGACAGTAGTCTCATTGCATGACCCCCAGCATGACCGCCCTTTTTCCACGTGTACTGGAGAAACAGCTAGGGGGTTGCTCAGGGAGTTCTCTGTATTTCTCATTTCTTGATTAGGCCCCATTCCGTCTATTTGTAGTGTTCCAGGAGCCCCCAGTTCTTTATCACTCTCAGTAGGGGGAAACATGCTGGTAATTGCCATTTGTTTTTTTCTCTCCCTGGACCCCCCCATTATACCTTTTGATTCAGTGTTTTGGTGCTCTTGGGAGCCTCCGTTTTCTCAGTTCCTTTCTCCGATTTGGCAACTTTGCCCATGCGGGTGTCTGTTTTTTTTTTGCCTCCATCTCTGGTTTGGGGTAACTCTCCTTGCGGGACCCACAGAGTGTGTTCAGGCACGTCCTGCCACGACCTCCTTGTGCTGCCATTCTTTCTGTATGCTTTTTTGCAAGGTTTCCCTTGATTTTTCTGTTGCTAAGCAACCCCAGCCTGCAGCCCGAGCAGATCCATCTCCCTGCGGCTGTCAGCAGAAGTCGAGCAATGGATTCCCAGCGCGTGGGGCAGGCTGTCAAGCATCGACACCGCCAGGCTCCTTTCAGTTTGTAGAGCCACCAAATCCAGGATAGAGTTACCAGCCCTTGCATCTTCCTCGATATTGTCTCGATCTCGTCCCTGGTTCGTTTTGAAGATGGGGCCGTTCAGTATGGCTTCATCGTGATGGTGCTGACATTCGGGTTACTTTCCATCCGATATCAGCGATTCATCCGTGGTCCTGCTCGACCACGAGGTGCGGAGCAGAGCGGAGGTGAGTGATTGCGATTCTCACTCAGACGCCATCTTGCCTCCTGGGTGCTTATATCCGAGAAATGTTGTTAACTCTATGTACTTGTGTATTCATGTGAATAGTGTCCTGCATTTATTTTATAACTCTATGTGTACCTAAAGCCATGCATTTAAATGTGTATTGAAGTATTCTGTTCTGTTAACTTGGCCAAAGGTCTTAAGAATGTGGACTCTAACATTTAATCTATAATATGAAAGTTTATTCGGTTGCAATGTTTACTTCTTCTTTGCAGGTACATTCATATGATCTCATAGTTAGTGAAAAGCATATTATGTATGAGAGATAGTGAGGCTGGGGTGGGGAACTTTTGGCACAGACAAATGATGCTAACTAATAATGCACATTAAGTCTAGGGGGGGTCCCAAGACGTTCTGATGTTTGGACCAAGAGATAGGGGTATCGAGTATGATTGCCAAGTTCTTCTGTGAGGAGGTGGAAAAGAACTGGCACCCGTAATGTGGGAATCACAAATGTTCTGAGGAGTTTTAATTGGTGGTCACACTTTAGCTTTAGTCAGATTCCTTTTAGACTCAGAGGGGTACAGACCTCTCTGCTAAAATTCTGTTGTGTGTCTTTATACTATGCACTACATTTGATTTGGAAAACTTGTACAGAAGTCTCAGCAATGTTGACACCTTCCTGCTTTACAGGATCTAATTAGGGTTTTCCCAACTAACACTACTTAGTTTAGGCTCAGTTAAGGTAATTTAGATTTACTCATGTGTAGGCAAGAGGACTGGAAATCATATACTGTTCATCAGATTTTGTCCCTTATTTTTTTTTAACAGTGCTTTTACTGAATTCCTTGTATACTTTATGTTATTGAGATTAAACTTTGGCAGACAACTTGGATTTCAAGTTGTGATTCTGTATTTTTACAATATATTCTTGAGACTTGTACACATCAATTTGGCTTTGAATTTGTAATAAACCTCTATTCAATCCCATTTATCGATGTTGAGTCCTCACTGTATAGCCAACTGGGTTGTACTGTAAAATGTAATTTTTCAGATGATGCTAACTGTGCTCTGTCACATGAAAAAACTGAAAATATAAATTTGCCAGCATAAGGGCTGAGGAGAAAAATCAAAATGACTTATACCTGAAGTACCTTCATTTAACCCATTACTGCTGTCCTTTTTTTGGGAAGATTTTCTAATGGATCCGGTTTGTGAAATTATAAAATGAATAGACAGCCAGCTACACATCCAATGAGGTTGAAGGACGAAAAACAGTCATTCAAGTCTCCCAAATGTAAATACATATGATCTCATATCAATCAAAGTTGGTAACTATATTACCCTTTGATCACCATAACAGATACTCATCTAATATGCTCCCAGTTGCAACACAGCCTATGGTTGATTTGATGTCCATGCTCTCTAGATATTCATGGAATTAAATATGCGTAAGCAAGTATCCTACTGGGTGTCAAAGGCAGACATAAGATAATAGGGCAAACAACAAATCTTAATTTATTAGCATGTTTAAGAATTGAGCATTTTTATTTACAAGCACTGTAACACTACAGAGGATAATATAGCTTCACTTGATAAGAAAGTGAAGTTGCATGGAGAGTCATTGGCAATCTCCAAACAGAAAACATAAGGGGCTTGATCCCTAGGCAAGCTTACACATTTGTACACTTTTAAGTATTCACAAAACTGCACTTTAATAGCAATTTTACGAGTGTGGAGACTGCGCAGTAGGGAGGGTAGGACAGGCCCATCTTTCTATGTGCGGAGTTCTCCGCCCAACTGTGGAACCTCAGCACTCTTAGACATACTATAAAAATGTAGTTTTGTGAATACTGAGAAAGCATAAACTTACACAAACGTGTAAGTTTATTTTTGTGAATGAAGCCCAAGTTGTGGAAGATTATATATCCCAAAGACAAATACCAAATGATCCATGATACAAAATGAACTGGACGACAAGGGGGTTTTCCACACTGTACACACACACATCATCTCAAATACGTTTTTCCTGCATCAATTATTGACAAATCATGCAAAAGGGAGAGACCTAACCAAACTACGCAAGTGTCTTTGTCACGTCATTTCTTTTAATAAGGAATTTGGGCCGTTGACCTATTTGGCTATTTGGAGTTCTTTGGGGTTTCTTCATTCCTTAATTTTCCCTGCTGTTTCTATTTTTTAGATTCAGCCATATGTCCTACCTTCATATATGCAAAGGGGGATTACGTAGGGCTTGGCAACAATGGTCTAGTAAGTGTATAAAGTGTAATGTCATATTTTATTTAGCATTCAGACTCTTCATTCAATCACGACAAACATAAAAAGAAAACATATATATATTCTGAAAAACCGGACTTACAATAAAAAGTATTCGGTGCATTCATTAAAATATTGTCAGTTCCCATCAGTAAAAATTAGCAATAATTAGAAACCGTTTAGAGAGCTGTAGCTCTATTTACCTTGCAGGCACACTCTTACTTTGTCTTTGCTATATTATTCTTGTCTATTATAGATCTCACTTCCCTCAGGAAAACTGAGTCTTTCTAGGTCAGTGTCACTCAGAGGGAAGCATTTTTTTTTTTGCTGTATAAACTCTGCTGGCAACGTTTTTGCAATCAAGGTGACTACAGTTCTATATGTAAGCTGACCATACACTTCTATTTGAATTATTAACTAGGCAGCCAAACCAAATGTCTGTTGTCTCTACACATGAAGATCTAACAGGGATTTTCGTCAGAGTACAGAAGGGGTGGCTTGTAACTTCGTCAGATTAAACCACACTTGGACAATTATTAATTACAAAAAATCGTTTAGACAAATGAAAAATCCATCATGATCTGGGTATTGTCATTGAGTCTGATTTTTCCATGCAAACCTAGATTCCAAACTTAACAAGTGCCTTTTTTGGCAATTAAATCACTTTCAAACAAATCTTACTCAAATCCCACAGGACTCCCATCCCCAGCCGTGGAATAACCAAATCAATCTGGAATGAACTATGGGAATGCCACTTACCTGGGACTGCTCTAGAACCTCCTAAATAAATTACAACCAGCAAAAAATGTGACACCCACTGGATACAGTTTCCAGATGTAGAGTTCATATTATTCATATTCTTAGGTCTGGCCTTGGTACTAGTGCATACAATAGTTCACAGTTTCTCACCTCCATTCTTGGCCTCTTACTTTTCAATCTATGCGCTACACTTCCTGTGCTACTCACACCTCATTGACGTTAGATTCCATGCTCATGTGGACGAGACCCAGATCATCCTGCGATTGAAAAAGAGATCTGAATTTTCTACAGGACAGTTTAAAGGCTGACAGTGCTCAGCAGCCAGGTGGATGAATTCCAGCTTTCTTAGAATCTCCTCTGACATGACAGACGTCATTGTCTTTGGAAAGCCCTCTCTTTGGTCCTTCAATTGGTGGCCTGACTCCCTTGGACCTCCTCCAACACATTTTTCCAGGACTTGAAATTTCATCAAATTTGTTTTGGGACAAACTTTTCTTTGAGGCACATATTGATACTCTAACTTCCACCTGTTTGTTATGTTTAAAGACATCATAAAAGTCACTCTGCTTTTTCCTAGCTCTTCTACAAAAACCTTGTAAGGCTGGCATCATATCCTATTGCAATCATCTTTTCTTACAGCTGTGTGATTATCTCTTTCAGAAACTGCCAATTATTCAGACTGTGGCTGCCCAACTTATTCTAGGATTGAACAGGAAATCCTGAATCTTGAATCATCCTTCTATTCTTTACTGGTTACCTTTATGGAAACTCTGTCTCTTTCAGGAGTTATTTTTTTGTCCCAAGGCGTTAGACAGCCTGCCCCTTGACAATTACATGTTTTTTTCCTTCTCTTCCTACATCCCAGCATGCTCCTAATGTTCAAGTTCTTCAAACGATGTTAACATCCCTAAACTAATAAATGCAACACTCATGATCTCTCTATTTCTGCTGTCACCCTCCAAGCCTGGAATGATTTCCCTTATTTCATTCGTGCTGAAAAAGCATTCCTAAATTCCGTATTATGCTAAAAATTCACTGGCTCTCATTTTAGGGTCTGTCTCATTGTGATCCAGTTCACCAGGACAACCTCTTTTTGTGTATTTGCTTGCTTTGTAAAAAAATATAATCAATCTATCCTACTTTACTTACCTATCTGCACCCTTTAATCTTGTGGAGAGCTCCTTCTGGAAATACCCAAAGGCAAGTCAGTTACATCTGAGCATAGAGCTTTCTTGGTAGCGGCAGCTAAAGAATAGAGCAAGTTTCTCATTGCACTTCACACAAATACCATTGTCCTAGGATTCAGGAAGAAATTTAAAACATTCCTTTCCAATCAATAAATCCATTTCAGACTTCCCTAAGGCTGTGTTATGATACTTTATAATGTCAAGAAGCCTTGTGGTAGTCGAGTGCTTTACAAATGTTATTTAACATCACATAACATAACAATAACAACAGAATAACATACATAATTGTGTTTCACTATCACTAGTGTACTTCACTGGGCTATCGTGTAAGACAATATTTGAAATCATTTACTTTATTAACATTCAGGTGTTGCTCAGTGTAATAAATTGGTTATTGGTTGAGGGGGTGGAAGCCCCACTCAGACAGCAGCCACAATTCTTGTTAAGATGAACCACAAAACTTGTGCTTACCCATCTGGAAGCTTTGTACAACAGCATTTAGCTTAACTTAGAGGCAATAGAGTACACTAACAGTAATAAAGTGAAAACACAACACAAGAAAGCATCCCAAACCAATTTAGAAAAATCAAGTACATTTTAATAAATAGAATGATACTACCATGACAAAATCTAATTAGTATAACCGGAGGTATTCAAATGTAAAGTTTTTTTGTGAAAATAGCTCCTTGAAGAACATAGCAGCATTCAGGATCATCTCGTTCTGCTCGATCGGGGGAAACTCACAAGTTCAGGCCTATCATGATGGAACGCATATCAGACACAGGGACCAGGTTGGTCCCACTGAAACAGTTACCTTCTCAAAATCCATCGCAAACAGTCGGTGATGGAGGCCACAGGGAACAGGGAGAACATATTTGATGGTTGTTTCTGTAGTGCAAAGAGCTTGGTGGGCACTGCAAATAGTCATTGCTGTGGCTTCACTTTGGCAGTCACTACGGGCTGCCGTCATTGTAGCGCAGATCTTACATTGCTGGGTATTGTGCTGGTGGTTGCTGTAGCAAGAGCAGGTCTCACTGGAGCTTTGTGATGGCTGTCATCACAGACGGTAGAGTTCCGAAACGAAGAAACCCACTCTTGGTCTCGAATAGCCCAAACTTCAAGATTGCACCTTTTCTTCTTTGGAGGAGTTCAAACTCTTATTAGCCAAGAGTCCAGAACTGGTGAGGGCACCTCTTGGGGATCAGGATGCTAACTAGCGCGGGTTGCATAGCTTTGTGTACCTGCACATAATAAGTTTGTACTTATATATGTAAACTGAGCTTTTCACTTTTCTACGATTGAAAACTTGTCTCTTTAATAATAATGAATGAGCTACTAGTTTTTTAATACACCATGACAAAGCAGCGGAGTATAAGGCCCCAATTACAAAGTGGCATGATTTATGTGTGAAAGCATATGGGCAGAAATAAAGGTTTCTGATGGTGTCCCCACAAGTTAATCTGATTATTATACATTTATGTGCTCAATATAGAGAATATCATGCGCATCCAGATTTACCAGGTTCTAATGCACTTCTGTTTACCACCTGTTTGACCAGGTAGGTGGTGGGGAGCCATCAAGGCAGAGCAGAAGCTGTGGGTTTGCAGGTGGAGAGTTTGTTGCACTCCAGGCACCTTGGGAGGGAGCTGGGAGGGGGCCATGGGAGAAAGCATCCCAAACATCATGTGATTTTACTGGCTGGATTTTCTAGCCTTTAAATTTCAGTCTGGTGTGCCTGCTACTGTGAAATTCGATGCAAGAACCCCGGACCAGTTACAATGAGAAAGGCGAGGCCAACATTGACCCCGCCACAAGTATTGCGGGCGCACCAGCCCCTACCCGTTACCCACTCTCGGTGGTGGGGCGCGCCCCATCGCGTCACCATGACGCGGCGGGAGCGCCTCAACATGGATTGGATCCCGGGTCCCCTAGTGACCCGGAAGTGATCGAATCACTTCCGGGTCACTGTGGAACGAAGGCCAGGCCGGTTAGATCTGGCGGATGAGGGATTAAAAGGCCAGGGAGCGCGGGAGTCTGCCTCTTTGACTCCACGCTCCAAGGCCTGCCCCTCCAGCCTCTAGGAGGCTGTAATTCTTTTTCTTTTGTTTCTTTACAGGTGCGTCGGTAGGACGATCGGTGCGAGCCCCATGAGCGAGTGTGGCGATCAGCTGTTTTTGGAGCAGTGTAGCAGAGTGAGAGCGAAATCGGGAGTAAATCGGGTCAAAAGTTCAAGCTGACTTTTTGTAACTATTTTAGAATGGCGCTGGCAAGCTGCCAGAGCCTCTAAAATAGTTACAAAAGTCAGCTTCAACAGGAAGCACTAATAGATAAAGTAAAGCAGGTGCTAGAGTTGAATCTCAAATTCAGTTACACAATAATTAATCACCCCAAACTTGGGGTGATTAATGACTGTGCAACTTAATTTGACCTTCAACTAAAGCACCTGCTTTACTTTATCTATTAGTGCTTCCTGTTGAAGCTGACTTATGGCTGAGGGCAGAAGGGCACAACGTGGGACAGAGGGCATGAGTTAGGCAGAGGGCAGAAGGGCACAGAAACTAGTGGGGCAGAGGGCAGGGCAAAAGGGCACAAACAAGAGTGGAGCAGAGGGCAGAAAGGCACAAAAACAAGTGGTACAGAGGGCAGAAGGGCATAAAAAACGAGAGGGTGGCAGTGATGAACCAGGCAAAAAAAAACCGCGAACACGCAAAGCGCCCCGCGAATACGCAAAGTTCCCCGCAAACACCCGCGAACACGCAAAAATAAAAAATCCGCAAATTCGCGTGAATTCGCGAATTTTGCGGATTGCGAATTCGCAAATCCGCAAATTCGCGGATCACGAATTCGCAAAATTCGCCCATGCTTAATTTCTAGGTAGCGGCGGTCGCGGGAGCAGCAGGACTGTGGACCGACGGAAAAAGCTCACGAGGCACACAGAACAGGATCAGGTGAATGTGTGCTCAGCAACAAGTGGGGGCATTTTCGTGGTGGCCGGGGCATTTGAAGCCTGTGTGTGCTAGTTAAAGGAGCAGGGGCGAGGCTCTGTGGGTAGTTGTGCCCGTGGTTTGAGAGAGCGTTTGCTGCAGTGTCGTGTGCTTGGGGGCCCTTGTTGAAGGGCGGGTGCAAATTGTACTTGGCCAGGATGGGTGGGCGAAAGACACCGCAGCGCTAGCCTTTGTCAGTGTGCAGCGATTTTGTGGCACCGGGCTCCAGTGTTCTTTCTGGTGCATTCAGCTGCTGTTTCACGCGAGGCTTATGGAGGGGAGCAGATGTGGTCTGACTGCGGGATTGCCGACTTTGGCGCTGGGGACCAGGGTTCGAGCCTCGATGTCGCGTCCACATTCTGTGGTTTGTGCTGGTCACTTGGTATGAATGTGTCTTTGTGTAACGTGGTCCGTGCTCTTGATTTAAGAATGAGTTCGGAATTTTTGGACTACAGTGTCAGGGAGGTCTCGATGGTATCTATCGTAGGAACAGGACAGAAGCTGTTGCGTGGCACTGAGATCCACAGTGAGCCAAGCGAGACTGGTGTGGACATTGGGGGCTCTGATAGCCGATTCAGCGTTTTGTTTTGCGCTTGATAGTGTTCTGTTTGTTGTGAGCTGGGGGAATGTTTTGTCCGGGGCAGCAGTGATGGAATTCTTGCAGAGGTTGAATGCACATGGGGTAGACCCAATGGCTTCTTAGTCCCGGTCTGTTACTTGTATGACTAAGAGGTGCCTTTCCAGGAAACCTGAACCAGAGATTCTGTCCCATGACCTAATGTAGGTACAGCGATGTGCATGTACTTTGCTATTACTATGTCATACTGTCAGCTTTAGGAGCAATCCGTTCATCAGCCCGCTATGAACCTACGTATACAGTGAATAAGTTACTTATGTAAAGGCTGCACCTACAGTCCACTTCTCAAATAAGTATGACAATATGATATTGTTATGAGCTAAATCATCCCATTTTGTATACGAGTGATAATCCTTTGTATTTCATCTGTGCATTGTATTTCCCCATCTCATACATAAATGCCATGCATAGCCAACACATGCCTTGCCAGTGGTGAGTTGCACAGAGAGCCTTCTGTTAGACTAGAAATTAAATCAAACAAAACATCTCTAACATTCCTAGTCAGTTTCAACTCTAAAAGAGTGCTAATGCTGTGACACACTGTTGTGATGTGTTATGTGGTCTGCTATTTTCACAGGTTTTATACTGTGGTGTGCTAAATTTAAGACTCATTGGAACCCAAACCCCACTCGAGTGGACGCTATATCAGAGTAAAAGCGTTGATGACATGTTTTAAATGGCATAACATTCTCTTCTATATACTGTATGGGCAGGAAAATTGAGGGTGGTGTTGTTAGGATATCTAGAGGTAGGATTAGCTTGTCAAAAGTAGCCTTGCTGCTTTAAAAAGTGCTGCTCTATCGCGCCGCAATCAACCGAAAAGAAATGGGTTGAATATCCTTATCTTTAGGTAGATACAGGGACAAGGTGACTCAGTGGTGTATGGTGCTATTTGAAACACGATTTTCATAATATAGCCCAGGAGTGCGCAGTGCATCCACACGTGTGTTCAGAGTCTTGTGTGGCTTACTGGTTTAAGGACCTACACTCCAATTCTGATGGTTAAGGGTTCGAGTCTCAGGATGTTTCAGAGTCTTTGTGTGGCTTACTGGTTAAGTTCCTAGACGCCAATTCTGATCACACACATACAAGTTTGGTTTTCTTTTGTGTAAAAAGAATTTTCTGAACCAATCATTAGCTCTTTGCATGGTAGTACTGGCTTCAATTAACGTTGCGTGTAAATGGAGGGTTTATTATGGTTGAAAATCCTAACGTAATATGCTGCACACTAGTAAGTGTATCACACATACTCGCACATGGGTGAAGCTTCTGTACTGGGACGGCATTTGCAGAGGCAGTCGTTTGATTGCTTCAGTCGTCTATTTTGAAAAGTAACTAAAGAGTACAATACAATTTCACACTTTATACTTCCATTTTTGTATTTAGTGGGGTGCTCGCACACGTGAAGTGGACCTTCAGGGGGGCGGGTACAAGGTACATGGTATGCTGTTAAATAGAAGCCTGTTCTCTAACAAAGCAATGGATTACATTCCCCTCTAGTCGGACACAGTGGGGCAGCCATGGGCATTTCACTTTGTTGGCAGGCATTTCTCAAAAGGGGTCCAAGATGGGAGATGGTACTTATTGTTTCGCCTGTCAGAGGCTTCATTTAACAGGTGGTATCAATGACATAGACTCAACACAAGTGAGGCGGGGGAAAGCATTTAATCTCTTGCGGTTATTTATGAAGAGGTCCCCACGTATACAACCGGGGTTATGCTAGGCAGCCTTACCGTAAACCTAATTTTTCAATGTTCCCCAGGTCATACAAATGATGCTGTGCGAGGCACTCTCATTTGCTAGCCGGATGATAATGCAACTAAGGCCTTAATTTAAAGGGAGTTTGTTTAGCAAAACAATAGGGGAAGTGCAGAGGTATTGATAGAATCACCCTCCAAACTGATATACATAAACAAAAAGATTCTATCAATGTGTGGACATATATTTTATTTGTTGGTTTTACAGTGATGAAATATAGTGAAAATACTCTCTCTTAGGGTGGTAAAGATGAGAGCGCTATGTGCTTTTTAAAATACCCCTCACACACTAAAAAAATCCAGTAGTGTCATGCTTCATCATTGGGGTCTTCCCGTCCCTCTACGGGGCGGGGCGTGCTACGACCTGACCGACTACGCGGGAGCACTGAAGTGGTGACAGGACTATGTGATGGTGCAAGGTGGGTGGTGTCAGTGAACGTGTAGGGACCTAACAATGTGTGTGAGTACAAAAATTAAAAATCCTCTGGCTAGTAGAAAAAAACAATTTATTCACTTCTCTAGCTGGGGACGTTAAGAAGGGGGTTTTGGGGTTGAGCCGATCGCTACAACCTGGTCTACATGTTTCGTAGGCAGTCCCCTACTGCCTACTCATCAGGACCTTCTACTGGTCCCTACTAAAATAAGCTCAGTTGCTAAGTGTTGTCAGCCTGTCTTCCTAAAAACTAACAGTAAAAATCCACTGTTAGTTTATGCTTCAGGGCATGAGCTGGCCCCAGGGAAGCAAAAATTAACAAAAATAGTGACCTAAATGTGGTCTCTGTAAAGAAAAGGGAAAAAAGGGGAAACACAGATATTTACATTTGTAGCTGTGGATTTGGCGCTTTCATTATTCTTTACGCCGCAATTTCACTCATCATATCCATTCACCCATTACACAAAGAATAACTTTAGACTTTATGGACAGAGTGATGGTTCAATCTGCCATCCCCTAGCTGTCCGTAAATAATGCCGAACAGTGGAGGAAAAACACACAGATGTTCATAGTAGTAAATGTGGTTTGTCACTGCGCTTTCATGGTTGTCTGCGCCGCAATTCTTTTTGTCAAATTTCATTTGCCCATTGCCTAAAGCCCTAATGCAAGACTTTATGGACAGAGTGATGGTTCAATCTGCCATCCCCTGCCTGTCCGAGAAAATCCCCGAACTTTGTCGTGCCCTTTGTAATTGGGGCTGTTTCAATCTCCACACACACACACTCTCGCGACTCAATACATGCAGCGACATCTCGCAGGGTTAAAAAAGAGGAGCCCGATCTCTCATACTAGTCTTATGGTTTTAGTTACTGATTCAATAAAAGTCCCCATCAATCGGGACGCACCCCTATATTTGAATGGTTAACCATACGTACTGTTGTGGCAAGCGCGTGGTGCCCCATGAGCTGACAATCGGTAGGAATTCCCGCGGCGCTCTGCAAGAAAGAGAGCCACGCCCTTAGCGTTTTTGAACACTCTGTGCGAAGAGTAAGAAACATATCTCAAAACCCACTTGTTTAGAGACCTGGGGTGAAAGTCTGTTACTTACATTGTCCGCATAGTCCCTAAATCTTACTTCTACCAGTGTTGCCGCTCTGCTGAATGCTCGCGTGTGGGGAGCGGTAAATCATTTAAGCTTCACTGCGCGCTGCTGACGGGTCTACCAAAAGACTAGCGCGCTAACTCAAAATGGCCGCCCGTAATGGGAAGCGGGAGGGCATATTTCGCGGAAGTCTTCCTTCTATTTCCATTGATACTCGGATTTTGCCTGCACAATGCAAATGTTAATGCAATATAGATAGGTACAGAGATGGGTTTTTCGTGTCCAGTCCAACAAAAATGGGTTGAACGATGAAATTCCGTGGGGTCAGTTATAGAACCCCCGTACCCCTGAACCCCCACTCTCTGAGGCACCACCCCTAACCATGGCCAAGATGATACCAAAGGTCCCATAAAATCACCAACACCACTGGCATGTGGAGACCAACCCCTTTGGAACACAGCGCAATTGTGGTATGACTACTGTGCCCAACCTTAGCACAGGGGTCAAGTCTTACACCACATAATGACTATGTCTTTCATAGCATATCCCACAGCGATTTTGGCTGTTTAATCTGTATACCCAATCGTGTCTTTCTCCAACTCTGGGCAGTAACCTGCGTAAATATTCAAAGCCCAAGTCAATCCACTTATTATACATGTTTCCCGCACTTTGGCTAAGCGCACATAGCTTTCAATCTAGGTCCTCTACAATCGACCTGATCACACTACTATGGCCTCTGCATCAATTAATTGTTGTAAAACCTCCCCTGCCATAATTTGTTAATAGCGATCTAACCTATCTATATTGCATTAACATTTGCATTGTGCAGGCAAAATCCGAGTATCAATGGAAATAGAAGGAAGACTTCCGCGAAATATGCCCTCCCGCGTCCCATTACGGGCGGCCATTTTGAGTTAGCGCGCTAGTCTTTTGGTAGACCCGTCAGCAGCGCGCAGTGAAGCTTAAATGATTTACCGCTCCCCACACGCGAGCATTCAGCAGAGCGGCAACACTGGTAGAAGTAAGATTTAGGGACTATGCGGACAATGTAAGTAACAGACTTTCACCCCAGGTCTCTAAACAAGTGGGTTTTGAGATATGTTTCTTACTCTTCGCACAGAGTGTTCAAAAACGCTAAGGGCGTGGCTCTTTTTCTTGCAGAGCGCCGCGGGAATTCCTACCGATTGTCAGCTCATGGGGCACCACGCGCTTGCCACAACAGTACGTATGGTTAACCATTCAAATATAGGGGTGCGTCCCGATTGATGGGGACTTTTATTGAATCAGTAACTAAAACCATAAGACTAGTATGAGAGATCGGGCTCCTCTTTTTTAATCCTGCGAGATGTCGCTGCATGTATTGAGTCGCGAGAGTGTGTGTGTGTGGAGATTGAAACAGCCCCAATTACAAAGGGCACGACAAAGTTCGGGGATTTTCTCGGACAGGCAGGGGATGGCAGATTGAACCATCACTCTGTCCATAAAGTCTTGCATTAGGGCTTTAGGCAATGGGCAAATGAAATTTGACAAAAAGAATTGCGGCGCAGACAACCATGAAAGCGCAGTGACAAACCACATTTACTACTATGAACATCTGTGTGTTTTTCCTCCACTGTTCGGCATTATTTACGGACAGCTAGGGGATGGCAGATTGAACCATCACTCTGTCCATAAAGTCTAAAGTTATTCTTTGTGTAATGGGTGAATGGATATGATGAGTGAAATTGCGGCGTAAAGAATAATGAAAGCGCCAAATCCACAGCTACAAATGTAAATATCTGTGTTTCCCCTTTTTTCCCTTTTCTTTACAGAGACCACATTTAGGTCACTATTTTTGTTAATTGTTGCTTCCCTGGGGCCAGCTCATGCCCTGAAGCATAAACTAACAGTGGATTTTTACTGTTAGTTTTTAGGAAGACAGGCTGACAACACTTAGCAACTGAGCTTATTTTAGTAGGGACCAGTAGAAGGTCCTGATGAGTAGGCAGTAGGGGACTGCCTACGAAACATGTAGACCAGGTTGTAGCGATCGGCTCAACCCCAAAAACCCCTTCTTAACGTCCCCAGCTAGAGAAGTGAATAAATTGTTTTTTTCTACTAGCCAGAGGATTTTTAATTTTTGTACTCACACACATTGTTAGGTCCCTACACGTTCACTGACACCACCCACCTTGCACCATCACATAGTCCTGTCACCACTTCAGTGCTCCCGCGTAGTCGGTCAGGTCGTAGCACGCCCTGCCCCGTAGAGGGACGGGAAGACCCCAATGATGAAGCATGACACTACTGGATTTTTTTAGTGTGTGAGGGGTATTTTAAAAAGCACATAGCGCTCTCATCTTTACCACCCTAAGAGAGAGTATTTTCACTATATTTCATCACTGTAAAACCAACAAATAAAATATATGTCCACACATTGATAGAATCTTTTTGTTTATGTATAGTTTGTTTAGCATCCATATGTTTCCAGTGCTGTCGCTTAATAACTCTAGTACTTATGGCGCAGGCGCTATGTTGTTCAGCTTTCAACAGAGGACAGGGCCACGCCACCTGGTTCTAATAGCCACATTTAGCTGGCGGATCACACTTCCTACCTTTAGTTTTATCACTAAGAAACCCATAGCTGTATTCCATGCAATTGCAGATGCAATGATAGGATTAGATCCCTCACTGTGGTACGCTGCTTTATAATCTCAGGGAAGACAAGTGGAAGAGAAATAGCGGAAATAGGTTTACCAGTTGATTGCTAATTAATTAGCAGCACTATGTAGTCATCCAACAATATTCTTACTGAACAAAACGTCACAAGATAAGATAACTGGTGCTTTGGTAAGCACTCATTAATGCATATGCCCGCTGTGGAAATTGTGGCGGTGGCCAGGTGTCTTATGTTTGACTTAGCGGATTTACTGATAACTCTCTTGGAACTACATGGGTGTGTGTCAGGGCCGGTAAGCTAAATGCTAAATTGCTACCCGCAGGGGTAGCCATGTAAATATGTCAGACTTACCACTATAGGGTCTGCCACACAATTGGTAAATTTCCAGGTTGGCCCTAACCTTATTTTCTTTACATATGTTGCCTCTAAGGTAGGCTCCACGATTCCACATTGGGTCAAATTACTTACTGGGAGAGTTAGGCAAGTTATTGCATGGTTTGGAGGTCAGGCTTATTTGGTACGACCCTCGGTGAAGATTCTCTCAAGTATACTTTCAACGCTTATGGTGTCAAACAGTACATCTTAGGCCTTCTTGTCTCATCTTCAAGGGTATCCCTGCGCATGGTGCACAATCATGTATTGAGCCTGTGCACTTGTACCATGGATGTCCGTGTGGCATCGCAAGGTACCATTGCACACCTGTGCGGGTACAATGGGGCATTAGTTGCCGGGGTTTGTCACGCTGTATCTCTGCACTCTGGTGCTTGTACACTTATACGTGTGGGGTCACGCATTTCTTACGTCTTTGGGCCTGTACAATTAAGCAGGTTATTCCTCTGTTGTGTCGCATTGGACCAACTCCTTCTGGGGCTGGTGCACATTTGGGTGCCTATGTTGTCAAACAGACTGGATTTGGGTGTAGTATCACGCAGGATTGATGCATCCTTGTGGCATCACACAGTACAGGCACACCCTGGTGCATGGGCATGGAGGCATTATATGCTTAGGATTTGTCATGCTGTATCTCTGCACCCCGGGTGCCTTTCAGCTACTCCTGTGTTGTCGCACAAGACCAAATAACCTGGGGCTGGATTTGGGGCATTTGGATGACTATGGCAGACAGTACCCGTGAAAGGGGGGGGTGTACAGTCTCACGAAGTAGCGCTGACTTGCGAATTGTTATTGGTCATCTAAATACAAAAGGCACTAATAATTGATGTTTGATTTTCATTTATGTATGACTGGATACACGCCTGCTGCCTGGAAGTGCTCCTCACCGCTAGGACAGCAAGATCAGGACAACCAAGGGTGACCAGGAGATCCGAAGCGTGAGTGGCAAGCTACGACATCACTTGCGATCGGCGATCAATTCAAGGGCCCAGTCAGTACCAGCAAGAGACGGTGCGACCCATGGACTATAGTTGAAGCGTATAAGTGTCTCAACCAATGGAGTTTGCCATTTGTGGTAAGTTAGCAATACGCTGCCTTATAGGTATACACCTGGTTAGCTCGACCAGAACTCAGGTATGGCGGGTGGATGCGGCACATCAACACCCTTGTCATGGAACGGTGATCTGCCATTTCAAACGCCTGTGCTCACGGGCGCCTATCACAGCGGCCACTACAGTGTTGGGGATGCTACATAGTAGGAGGATAGGCTAGCACTGAGCTTTTCCCAGGAACATAATAGTCAGGGGCAGATAGTGCACGGTGTACATGATATGCTTATGGGACAGCTCAGGGGGTGCCAGCACTATAGTGGTGGCGTATAGGTACGTTACCAATTGGTTGTGCCAGCCGTAGTAATGTGGCAGTACGCTGCTTCACAGGAGTGTGCCTTGCCAGCTTGGCCAAACCCAGGAGTAATGGGCGTATGCAACACCTCAGCACCCCTTGGCGGGAAGCAGTACTCTGCCTTTTATGGCACCCATGCTCCCAGCTGCCATCGTAGCAGACACTGTGGGGTGGGGATATTCCATAGTAAGGAGGTAGGCATACACAGAGCATTTCCCAGAGCATAGCGGTCAGGTGTAGGGGGTTCAGGGACTTCATAATATGCCAGTGGAAGATCTTGGGCCCTGTGGTTCCCTGGGTAGCCTTCCAATTGCACCAACAATGAGTGTCAGCGTCTGGGGTGCCGTGGCTTATCGGGCACAGCGTGATGCCATCAAATGAGCCCATCTGGTGGCACCAGGGCAGCAGGTCTACTTTCCCTGAATCAAATAGCCCTAGCATATTTATCCCACACTTGGGCCGGGGTGGGGAAGGACTGGGTACACCTGGACACCTGGGTGGAAGCGTGGGTCGAAATGTCAGTGCCCGGGGTACACCCTGGCGCAGGCATTCCAGAGCTTCCAATGGGGAGGAAGCAAGTCTGTGAGGCCATTGGGCCACGGGAAACAAATACCTAGTAACAAACTGTGGAGGCTAGCTAGGACTTGACACTTACAGACTACAGTCCAGGGGGAGTCGTGCTTCTTAAAAGACGGCGTCCATTTGTCCACACTAGGGGAGGAAACCGTCTCGGTGAATCTTCTTGCCTAGTTAGTGGTGTATAGGGACAGGGCATGACCTTGCAGTGAGTTTGTAGGGGGTCTGATAATCGGACTACAAAATATAACTGCTAGGTTTGTGAATTTAAAGGACAGGGCATGACCTTTCAGTGTAGGAGGGTGGGGGGGCCAGATAGTCAGTCAACTACGCTGGCCTGTGGCGGTAAGGTCATGATTGGTGAGGAGTAAATTTAAGGTCCTTAGAGGGTGGCGCCATTCTTGAATGTGGTCGCCCAAGGGGAGAGACAAGTGATCTCTCCTAGAACTTCAGGGTCAGTTACAGCCTGTAGGCTACTTGGGTGCGGGGAAGGGGGGAGTCACGCTTTCTCTAGGCTGGTTGGCCACCCCGCACATGCACAATGATGCCAGTAAACGGCGCAAAGATGCAACGCCCCCCTTTAATGGAGTTAATAGAGCGTATGGGGGTAACCGGGGGGGGCGGAAGTACCCTCACAGTAAACGGGCCCTCTGCGCATCTGCGCATGCACACTTTGACGGAAGGGCGTGATTATTAGGGCGTACGGGGGTAACCGGGGGGGAAGTACCCTCACGGTAAACGGGCCCTCTGTGCATGCGCACTCCGACAGGAGGGCGTGGTTTAAGTGATAAGGATCTGACACCAGTTAGTGACCTTGGCGTAGGCCCAAATAGGATACGCAGAAAAGAAATATTGTATAATTGTGATTGATACGTTAGATTCGGATAGGAAATACTTTGTACTAGAATTATGTTAAGGTTAGCCATCTGATATCTGTATATATCAATTGAATATCAAATGTTATGACCGTTTTCTGCGTAATTGTGTGAATATTGTTTATTTCAATTCTGATTTATTTTTATGTTTTAATAAATACGGCCGGGGGTTGTATGACCCCCGCCTCCAAAGAAATCCCTCTCATGTCCTTTTAATGTTTGTTAACGGAACGGGGGGGTCATCCGGCAGTCCCTGGCCATATGGGCACCGCGATTTCTCAACTGGGAATACTGCTTCAGCCTATAATTGGGGCCTAAGTGTGTTAAAGGCATATTTCATTATTAATGGTTTTGAAGGCTTCACAAGAACAGACCAAAAGCTTTAGCAATTAATATTTTCTCCAACGAGAAAGGAACACAAGTTCATAATGAACATTTTCGATATTGATTTAGCCCAGCGCTTATCTCTCTTGTAAATGGATATCACTGGCACACATGAATCTACGCCCACTCCTGTCACATGACGTAACGACCACGTTGTCTTCCAAAGTTATGTTCGAAAAGGATTTCGAAATTTGTTTCAATTAACAGAACTAGAATGACACTCATGCTGCTTATACAGTCATCCCTTCCACTTTGGGAATGAATAGAACAGTAGTCACGAGGGCTCTACATGAACATCTGAGTCCAGCTAATTTCATTAGCCTAATACATGAATGTATCACCTGATGAAATATTGACCAAAACCATCAGGAAGTTATTCTGCACCTAGACGAAGCATAAGCACTCACGGTGAGAGGAATATGATTGCCCTCTTCACACCCATTACTCGCCACAAAGCAATTTCCCCGGCCTGCAGCCTTTGCTCGTTTCCTTTATCGGTAATCAAACAGAAAATAAAAAGTCTGCATTCGAAGTAGCCATGTCTCTTGTTATTCCTTTCACCGCGCACTGAGAGGAAATGCGATTAAACCGGACAGCTGACATTTGATTCATGACGATTGTAAAGCCACACAGCAGGTGAGGAAACAATAACCAGTGCCATGCAAACACATCATGTGCGCCAGCTGACATGTCCCCGCTGCAATTTGCTATCACAGCTTTGTGGCTTTGCAAACGTGTATCAGGTTTGCACTTTGTAACTGTCTGTTGGTTCTGCCAACTAATGAACAAGGAAAGAGTACGGCTGGAGAATCTTAATAAGCTTCCAGTACATAGTGTCGGGAGGCAGACATTTTATGATGCTGAATGGATGACTCGGTTCCCGCCTTCACGAGATTATTTCAAGTGAGATGGGGGGGACGGGGGGGGGGGGGGGGACCGGCATGCCGTGTATCAAAGCTGACTGATTATTCTCAAACAGAAAATGCATCGGCCTGAAGAACTGTGCACAAGAGGCTTGTTGCACTGGGAGGCGCAGAGCTACAACTGAGTGCAGGCGGATATTTTATATTCAGAATGTGTTCGTAAAATTCCACTTCCTATCACTCGGTTGCATCCCACTGTTTTTATGGAGCCGCTCCTGTCTCTTTTCTCTTTTCCAGATTTGTTTGGGTGCAGCTAAGCCTAAGTGTTAAAAAAACCAAAGGATGAAAAATAAGGCAGTTTTTTATTTGTATAAATTAATTATTTTGAAAATGAATATTGAATTCACATTATCCAAATGAAGGGCTCATTGTAAACGGTTGCACATGTTGAAGTAATCTGTTGTATCTGTGTGGGCTTTGCTCAAGGTGAGAGTGGTCGTAAGAACTCTTTGCTGGGTTTGTGTAGGGTGCCTGGGCAAGACGAAGGCCTACTTTTGTGTAGGATGTTTAACTTCGGGAAAGTGAGAAGTGAGTGTTAGGGCTTTATGATGGTGTGTGAAGGTTTGTGGGCGAGGTTTAACTTTCCTTGGATGTGGAATTTGGGGAGTGTGTGTGCATGGGCGTCTCATTATTGTACATTTTGTGCATGAGGTCTGTGTTTAAGGACTTTGAGAGATATTTACATTGGGTGAGTTGGGGAGGAGGTTTATGCAACGGTTGTGCCGGTGATGTGCCTATGTCACGTGAAAACTACGTATGTATGAGGAACAATTGTGACTGTGTGATGGTTCGTGTGTGCAGTAATTTGAAGCTAGTTGTGTGTGTTTATATAGGTGGTGTCTATTGATGTTTGAGTTTTCAGAGAGTGTTGTCTTGCTTGTGCATGTGTGCGTACACATCTGTGACCCTTTATATTTTATAAGGACGGTCTGTAGTATTCATGTAAGTGCTTGCTTGCTTTAAGCGTGGGTTGTGAGTTCATTGGTTCTGGGCTCTCTCTCTCTCTCTCTCTCTCTCTCTCTCTCTCTCTCTCTCTCTCTCCATATATATATATATATATATATATATATATATATATATATATATTTTCACAGAAAAAACCATAGGTTATAGACCATATATAGTTAGGAATTTGCATTTACAAAACCTTGAAAATTCACTGAAAAAACCATAGGTTATAGACCATATATAGTTAGGGATTAGCATTTAAAAAATCTTATTTTATTTGCACAAAACCATTGAAATTCCATATATAGTTAGTTGCACTAACTATATATCGCGGACCCGCAATCCACTGCTAATGATGTCACATATTACATTATTCATGACATGGTCAGTGAGATCACTGATGACATCACTGATCACAACATCCAGTGACTGTATGTTTCTGTAAAGTTAAAATATGTCTTACATATTGAAGAATGAGTGGATGTATAAGTGTCCGGATGAAGGATTTAGTAGGTGCATGACTGACTGTATGAGAGAATGATTAAATGTGTCTCACTGAGTGCATGGGTTAGTGATTAAAGTGTCTTAATTTGGCAATCATTATTTATGTTCTTCTGTAAACTGCTGCATGTTTAAATCAGTAGCTATATCAGTAACTATATGGGTTATTGAATGGTTGCCCAAGTATTTGTATGGGAGACTGAGTATGTGTGTGGGTGGCTGGGAGGTGTATAACTCTGTGCATAGATGTGTGAGCAGTTGATTCCCTAGGTGTATGGCTTCAAAAGTGCATGTAGAAACAGCTGTATGGACAGTTGACTGTGTGCATGAGTATATTGGTGAGTGAATGGATATCTCAGTTCTACATGTCAAAGTAAGTACATATGTAAAACACACTCCATGTGAGAGTTGACATATATAAATAACTGAACATAAGAGCCAGTGAATGTGAGAGTGGCTGTATGAATCATTGTGAACTTGTATCAGTGATTGTATAAGAGAGTAAATATGTGTTAGTATATGTTTGAATAAGTAAGGTGTGTATAACTGTATAGTTGAGGAAATGGAGGTGTGATTGATTCTTTGCATGACTGACTAGGTGTGTGAGTAACTCCATGGATGTGTGACAGTCTGTGAGTGCCTGTTTACACTGAGTGTATCTAAGGTTATATTAGAGTCTGAAGATGTATTATCACATAAATGATATCATCAGTGATGTAATCAGTAATGTCAAATGAGATGTCAGTGATGTCATCAGTGATGTCATTTGAGATCTCATCAGTGATGTCATCAGTGATGTCATTTGAGATGTCATCAGTGATGTCATCAGTGATGTCACTGACCATGTCATGAATGATGTAATATGTGACATCATTAGCAGTGGATTGCGGGTCCGCGATATATAGTTAGTGCAACTAACTATATATGGAATTTCAATGGTTTTGTGCAAATAAAATAAGGTTTTTTAAATGCTAATCCCTAACTATATATGGTCTATAACCTATGGTTTTTTCAGTGAATTTTCAAGGTTTTGTAAATGCAAATTCCTAACTATATATGGTCTATAACCTATGGTTTTTTCTGTGAATTTCATTGGTTTTTTAAAAGCTAATATCTATAGCTGTAAAATATATTCTTTATTAAGTGACGTATCACGTAGCCCGTGAGACGCCTCATGATGCATCGCATAACCGTGACGTATCGTCTCTGCAGCGCAAACCAAACCCAAAACGTAAGCGCGCCAAAACACGCTTAAAGATATATATATATTTTTTTAACCTTAATTAGACAAAATCCACACGTGCACATATCACAAACGTTCAAAAAACACAATATGTCGGACTCCCGTTACGCTGCCGGTTAGCTGCCCGGTTAACGTACCAGGAAGCACCTTTACCGCGAAAAATCGCATTTTTTTTTTCACCCCCCAGGGAACTTTAATAGCCCCCTCATCAATCCTAGGGGTTCAGGAGGGGTCTGCCTTACCCCTTTCATTCATTTACACCTTTTTTCCACCTCTTGTCTCTCGATCCCACAGAGAGACAAGATGGCGGCCGCTCCAGACTGTTTACAATGATAACAGCCAATCAGCTTCTCCTCAGACTCCCGTTACACTGCCGGTTAGCTGCCCGGTTCGCGTACCAAGACGCGTCTCTACGGCGAAAAAATCTGAATTTTTTTTTTTGGGCCCAGCGTGGCTCTATAATATCCCCTCATCAATCCTAGGGGGTCAGAAGGGGTCTACCTTGCCCCTTTCCTTCATTTCCCCCTTTGTTTTGGCCTCCTCTTGTCTCTCGATCCTACCGAGAGACAAGATGGCGGCCGCTCCGAACTGTTTACAATGTTGACAGCCAATCAGCTACTTGTCAGACTCCCGTTACACTGCCGGTTAGCTTCCCGGTTAGCTGCCCGGTTCGCGTACCAAGACGCGTCTCTACGGCGAAAAAAACGGATTTTTTTTTTTTTTTTTTGGGCCCAGCGTGGCTCTATAATATCCCCTCATCAATCCTAGGGGGTCAGAAGGGGTCTACCTTGCCCCCTTTCCTTCATTTCCTCCTTTGTTTTGGCCTCCTCTTGTCTCTCGATCCTACCGAGAGACAAGATGGCGGCCGCACCGGACTGTTTAGAATGTTGACAGACACCGGAGAGCCAATCAGCTTCGCTTCGCAAAGTTCCGATAAGCGAAAAGTACGCGAACCGGATCGCTGCCCGGAGCGCTGTTACAGATATATATCTTGATTTAAACGTTAATTTCTCAAAATCCACTGAAGCACATATATTGAGACCTAGCAAAGGCACATCGGGCTAACAGTCCCTACAATTTTGCCAAGTTTCGTGCAAATCCATTCAGCCGTTTGAGCTAAAAGTGAGTCCAACCGCCCTATGGAAAACTCAATGTTATAAACGCGTTTTGGGACCCCCCTTTTTTCTCAGCCCCCCCTTGACGAAACCCCCCGAAATTTCCAGGAGCTGCTCAGAAACAAAATGTGCCATTTTCCTGAAAATTTCAGCCGATTCCGTCCACAAACGCTAAAGTTATTAGACATAGAATTTTCAGAAATCCCATAGGGAAAAAATCCTAACTATATATACCTACTGGCGACCGCCAGTAGGTAATATATATATATATATATATATATATATATATATATATATATATATATATATATTACCTACTGGCGGTCGCCAGTAGGTATATATAGTTAGGATTTTTTCTCTATGGCATTTTCAGGGGCTGCTCAGAAACAAAATGTGCCATTTTCCTGAAAATTTCAGCCGATTCCGTCCACAAACGCCAAAGTTATTAGACATAGAATTTTCAGAAATCCCATAGGGAAAAAATCCTAACTATATATACCTACTGGCGACTGCCAGTAGGTAATATATATATATATATATATATATATATATATATATTACCTACTGGCGGTCGCCAGTAGGTATATATAGTTAGGATTTTTTCTCTATGGCATTTCTGAAAATTCTATGTCTAATAACTTTGGCGTTTGTGGACGGAATCGGCTGAAATTTTCAGGAAAATGGCACATTTTGTTTCTGAGCAGCCCTTGAAAATTTGGGGGGGGGTCGTCAAGGGGGGGCCGAGAAAAAAGGGGGGTCCCAAAACGCGTTTTTCCCATGTTAATTTCCATAGGGCGGTTGGACTCACTTTTAGCCCGAACGGCTGAATGGATTTTCACGAAACTTGGCAAAATTGTAGGGACTGTTAGCCCGATGTGCCTTTGCTAGGTCTCAATATATGTGCTTCAGTGGATTTTGAGAAATTAATGTTTAAATCAAGATATATATCTGTAACAGCGCTCCGGGTAGCGATCCGGTTAGCGAACTTTTCGCGAATCGGAGCTTTGCGATGCGAAGCTGATTGGCCCTCCGGTGTCTGTCAACATTCTAAACAGTCCGGTGCGGCCGCCATCTTGTCTCTCGGTAGGATCGAGAGACAAGAGGAGGCCAAAACAAAGGGGGAAATTACCATAAGGGGGCATAGTAGATCCTCGTTGACCTCCTAGGTTTTATGTGGAGGTTTTAAAAGTGCCTAGGAGGGTCCAAAAAAAAAAAATATATCTTTTTTTTTGCGTGGTAAGCGCCAAGTTCGCGAACCGGAAAGCGTTCTGTGCAGCGTACTTTAAGGATATATGAATGATAGACTTTTCTAATATTGTATGTTAATTATTTGTTGTTTTTGTTCGTTTTTTTTTAATTTATTTATTTATTTTGATTTAAAAAAAAATTATTTATTATTTTCATAGTTCATTAAAACTTCCAGCATTATATCATCTGGTATCTCGTCAAACATGGATGTTTCTGTCTCTTGTAAGGTTTGAATAAATTGTTCGTCAAAAGATTGATCCATAAAATCTTCATCCACATTTTCTTCAGGTAAAATGTCTTCGGATGTAATCTCGAAGGAAACATTAGTTTTTTCTTGCTCCCCTTCCATTTTTTTGCTGTAAATTGCATAAAAAAAATAATTATATTAGAAGAGTTAGGGCACTGTTGGGTTTAAGTTCAGACATGTAGTTCTGTTTTTTTAACAGTGAAGTTAAAGTAAGTAAATTCATAATTATAGCAGAGAAGTGTAAGTCAATCAATAAATGTAACAGAGGAGCTTATCTGTATCTATAACTATAGCAGGGGGACAGTAAATAATTATCAATAAACGTTTTTACAAATTAATTTAAAGTGCCACTTACAAATTATCAAATAAATTTACAGGGAGGTGAAAAGGCTCTTGAAATGTAGTTCAGGAAGTAGCAGTGAAAATGGCTGTGTTTCCTTTTCTTCCTTTATATATATTCAGGTATATAACCAATCAAATGTCAGGTAATAAAAATTGTAAATGAAAGTAAAGTTTTCATTGGTTGTCAATTCCAATATTTTAGATGTGTTTTGTGAAGTAATTTACCTCAGGGTATTTAGATAGGTCTACAGGCTAAATGGCTAAATGAAATTTCAATCAAATTTGTGAGAAGGAAAGGGATTGTTATGTAGTATGAGCTAATCTATATTTGGTGAGAGTGTCTCTAGTCGTTTTTTCTGCTAATTACTTTCCCACCTTTTTCAAGGACCGCTTTCTGGAAAGCGGCCCGGTTAGCGAACCTTAAGCGTCACGGGAGTCCACCATTTTGTGTTTCGGTCGCATTAAGATACAAGATGGAGGGCAAATAATGTTCAGAATGTGTAGAAGGGGGCACGGTAGACTGATCTTGACCCCCTAGGTTTTCTGAGGGTGGCTGAGGAGGCTTAAATGTGCGGAAAAAAAACATTTTTTAAAAAAATTCCGCGAGGTTAGCTTTCGGTTAGCGAACCGGGGAGCGTATTTTGTGGAAAATTAGTGAAAAAAGTTAGAAAAAAATAATAATTGTGAGTGATTAGATGAAGGGTAGCTCTGAGAAGAGCTTTTGGGTTTATGGTACATTTAGGTACTTATAAGTAGGTACCAATGCACATTCTTAAATTCAGAATGAAAATTCTGTTGCCCTCATCTGAGAAGTGAACTCCATCTCCTCTGTAGATATCTTGCATGTAGTAACGCAAGTTATTATTGTACAGGGAGCCCATTCCATGGTCTCTCATGAAAGCTGAAACAGATTTGTTTACATGCTTCCTCGACTTCTCAATTTGTGGACAAAATTGGTTGGACCACCTCCATTTCTGTCTTTGGCATATATTGGAATATACCAAGGCAGTTTGAGGAAAAAGTGCCATTAATTGCTCAAAGGTGTTCTTTAAAAGCATTTCCAGACCTACCCCTGTCAAAGTGCCCAAATCATTACCTCCACAGTGCACTATTAACAGTTCAGGTTTTGGCAAATGCATAAAGGTTTTCACCAATGGTATCAATTGGTGACATTTTAATCCTCTTTGGCCCAACCACTTAATTTCCCCATCTTGTAAATTGAGGTTGGGTAAATTTCTGCTCTCAGCATACCTTTGAGCCCCGTGGATGTAACTATGTCCAACAATCCAGACGTTAAACATGGTGGGAGAAGGTTGTGCTGCAGTCAGATGAAGTGTGGTAATGAAAGGGCAGTTGAAACAGTAGGAGTTTGTAAAGAAAAAAAACTGTGGAGTTCCAATGCTAATGATTCATTAGCAGTGATTGGTGTATTTCCATTTCTGAAAACAGAAAGTTAGGGTGCATGGATGTGTTCTTTGAAAGATGTAATTTGAATGGTCAAGGAAGAAACTTTTAATGAAAGATTGCACTGGATACTCAGGTGCACTGAGAGTTCAGAGTTCAATTGAAACATTGTTGTGTGAATTTGCAAACATGAGAGGTCTTCCAGGAGGTCGTTGCTATGGAAAAAAGGCAGAGAGGGCAGAGGGGGGAAGGGTTTTGATTTGAAAAAAGTGAGGGAAGAGTTATGATTGGCTAATATGAGAGATATGTGAAATGAATATCTGTATTTCTGTGCTTTCAATAGCTGCAGCCTCTGGAGTGCATACTCTTTGTTCTGCTGAAGACAATTTGGTGTATTTCTGAGACTGTTTTCAAAACTCAAAAAGTATTTGCTAAGGTGAGAAAAGATTTATTTATTTTAGATAGAGAATAGTATGAATTAAGGAGAAAATGATGAAGAAAGCTGTGTTTTTAAACTGTGGCTTTGTCTGTAGTGATATAGAAATAGATTTTGTTACTTTGAGAAATTGTAATTGCATATTCGGTGTAGCATTCTGGCATGCAGTAACACAAGTTATTGTTGTATATGAAGCCCATTCCATGGTCTCTTATGTAAGCTGAAACAGATATGTTGTTTATAAAAATAATTTTTGAAATCAATTACATTTCTGCATATGTACTGCTAGAGCTTCATAGGTTGTTTTGGGTCATATTTATAAGGCATTTGAGTGTCTTTGATGTTATTTTTCCTTTTTAAATGGAAAGCATTCCTCATGGGGCAAGTGTCTTGTAAATACGCTCCCACCTGCGCTTGGCAAATTTAGATTTTGATTATGGGAGTTACATAGCCATGTTAATAATGTCGAAAAAATGGTGCTAGGGCATTCCAGAAAACGCTTTCATGTGTCTCAAGGACATTTTCAGTCATTTCCTCTTGAATACAGGTATACAATTGATTTATATGCTGTGTTTAAAAACGATTCTTTTCTATGATGTTATTTTTTCCTTTTTAAATGGAAAGCGTTCCTCATGGGGCCCTGAGCAGTTCTTAGCCATGTTATGTAATGGGAAGTGGATAACATGGCTAAGAGCATTTGCTGGAAAATGCATGAATATCGTTGACTTTTCAGCGATATTCATGCATTGCGGCCGTTTTTTATCGCATTTGCGATAAACCTTGCTAATAGCAAGGTTTATCTGTGATAAAAATCGCCGATGTGCGGCGATAATTTTTGTCTCTAAAGAGGTTATCGCTAGTGGTTGGTAATATACCCCCGCGTTTTTGGTTGCAGGAATCGGGAGGCGGGAGAGTAGCACTGAAATCAGTAGTCTGACGCCTGAATCGGGAGGGTTGGTATGTGTGGATTCTCTACAGCTGGGGCTAGGTGATAGCCTGGGACCGGCCTGGCATCTAAAATGGCTACCGTGCACGACAAAATTGTGGCATTGTAAAAAAGACAAGATGGCGCAGACAATGTTTATCAATAAGGATTCATTTATAACGAAATATTTTATCGCACTGACAAATTGGTTGTCAACACTTCCTGATTTCCTTCGAATCGAACGTTAACAGATGTGACGCAGCAAAGAAAAAAAAAAGCTCACGCACAGTCGCTGGAACACATGTATCAACATATATGAGCCTCCTCAGCCACCCTCAGAAAATATAAGGGATTAGGATATGTCTCCCGCACTCCCTTATACTTAGTAATTTAATTAAAACGAAGCACAAAATGGTCTCCCGCACCCCCTTATACCTATTCCCGTTTCGCCAGCAGTTTGCGGCCCAGTTCGGTGTTCGGAAAGCGCTTCTACCGTGAAAAATATATTTTTTTTATTTTCCCCACGGGACCCTTTAAAAACTCCAACAACATTCCTAGGGGGTTAAGAGGGGTATACCTTGCCCCCTTTCATTAAATTTCCCCTTCGTTTTTCACCTCTTCTTCTCTCTCGATCCTACCGAGAGATAAGATGGCGGCCGCTCCGGTCTGTTTAGAATGTTGACAGACACCGGGAAGGCAATCAGCTTCGCATCGCAAAGTTCCGTTTCGCAGGTGGGAGCGTATTTATAAGAAACTTGCACCATGAAGAACGCTTTCCATTTAAAAAGGAAAAATAACATTATAGACACTCATATGCCTTATAAATATGACCCAAAGCAACCTATAAAGCTCTAGCAGTACATATCCAGAAATGTTATTGATTTCAAAAAATCGTTTTTAAACACAGGACATAAATCAATTGTATACCTGCATTCAAGAGGAAATGACTGAAAATGTCCTTGTGATGCAGTGCTGGTGCAAAAGATTTTCTATGTTAAATAATAAGTAGGGCGTTAAGTTTTTGATGACTGTTATTCATTTACTGTTTGGTAATAGTGGTTAATAACATTTTTTATTATATTTTTCCACAGATTCAACTGCAGATCTTTTTTAAATTTGAAAAATGCCTACGAAAAATAGAATTAGAAAGGCTAGAAAACGTCAAAGACAGCAGGATGATGTTTTATTGCAGCAGTCCTCTTCCCCAAATACTTATCAAAACCCCAAGAAAGCTCCGGGTAAGAGCACAAAATCATTCTTAAAAAATATTTTTAGTAAAAAAAGTATTTTTCGCCAAAATGTTTCAGTTCAGAAAAAGAAGAGTAATTTAAATGGAAAGGAAAGACCCATCGAAAATGTTACTGGTAGAGGAAGAGATAACTCTGTGAATGATAGTAGAAGGAAACAACAGTTTTGTGACATTCGAAAACGAATGTTTCGTAACAGGATAATAGTTAATTTATTAAGAAATATTAAAAAAGGCCAACAGAAAGCGGCATTTTATAAGAAGAAGAAAAATGTAGAGAAAATTATTGATCATGCTTTTGAAATTAAGCGCAAGTTGTTTATTTTGGTAATCAATAGAATTAGGAAACTAAGCAAGGTAATTTCTGATTTTAAAACAAACAGTAGATGGAAGAGAGTAGTAAATCGTAGTAACTTTTGTGAAGTTTTTTCCGGAGAATGGATGCATAGTTCAAGTTCTGAGGCATTTTTTAATGAGGAGAGTTATTTTCAGGATAATGATTTGATGTTTGCAGTTGACACCAGTGGTCGAGCTTATGAAGTGAAGGATGGTTGTCCAGTTGAAAAAGAAAAACTTGTGACAACAGAGACAGAAGAGGTGCTAAGTGATGAGGTTTTAGGAAGACGTCCTAAGGGTCCTGTGTACATTTGGAAGTGTAGTTCTATTTGCAGTGTGCGACAGGTTTCCATCAATTTGCTTTGTGATTTTATACGGACATTTAATAAGAAAAGTTTGAAGCAGAAAATGAAGTTGTTGCAAGATTTAGATCCTTGCAGAGTGAGACAAATGACAGGTTTGCGTGGTCATTCACTGGCTTGTCTTTCCAGGAGAGTATGCCAGAGTGTTTTTCATCATTTCAGGATGCTAGCAGTGCATCATAATAAAGTGAGAAAATTAGTGAGAATGTTGTATTATGCTAAGAGTCCAGCAATTATGCTTAAACAATTATGTGCTGCTCTTTTGCATGGTTCTGAAATAGATGTGAAGAATATTTGTGAAGAAATTGAGTTTTGTTACTTTAGTAGTAAAGATGAGAATGTTCAAATTGACCCTGAAGTAGAGGGTAATGTTGAAGATAATGTACAGGTTTCCAGTACAGATAATTTTCAGAAGGAAATTGCCACTTTTCAGATGAAATCAAGTGAGAGGCCTAATTTCACTTGTGTATGTTGTCGACGCACTTATTATAAGAATCAGACTAAGGTAGTGGATTTATATGCAAAAAGTGAAAGGGAAAATAATAGTGAATGGAAGGATTTTGCCACATACTTGATGGTAGAAAATTATTTTGATTTAGGATCGGATCAACGTGTGTGTACTTATTGTTGTAATAAATTAAACCAAAACCAGATGCCTGCTAGGGCAGTTCATAATAATCTGGAATTGGTTGAGATTCCTTCTGAATTGAAGGATTTAAATACTTATGAATGTATTTTGATTCAAAGTATCCATCCCTTTCAGGCTATTGTAAGAATGGAGCCAAAGACAGGGAAGTTGCCTCCAGCAGATTTACAGAGAGGATTAAAGGGAAGAGTTGTTTATTTGCCTCTAGATTTGAACAAAAACATTAACACAATTGGAATAGAAAAAGTGGAAGAGGAACCTCTGGTTATCTTAGTTAATGGGGTTCCGACAAAGAATAATAAAATATGGCAAGATTTAGTGGATGTTAGGAAAGTCAAAAAGGCAACAGTGTATTTGAAGACAAATAATAAGTACTATAAGAATGTATATGTTGCAGAAGAGGAAGTAAGTGATGAAGAGAATAGCGATTTGTGTGCTGGCCAAATTGAGAAAGTAGAAGCCTCTAAAAGTGAAGAAATATATGAACATTATAGTGTTCATCCTTTGCATTCCAAGGAAGTCATGGGGAATGCTATTGAGTTGTTTCAAATGAAACAAGCTAAAGGGAGTCCCATTAGTGTTTGGGAGGAAAGTTTGGAAGCTCGGTGTTTCCCACAGCTATTTCCCACAGGTCGAGGAGGAAGATATGATGAGCGACCTCATCAAATTCCTGCGTCTGAATACCGGACTTTACGATTGTATGCAGACGATCCTAGGTTTCGTCAATGCATTCCCTATTTGTTTCATCTCCTGTTTGAAAGCGATCTGTCTGGACTGTCATATGCAGTGAACCACATCTTAAAAAGTGGTATACAGATGAGAAATATCTCGGCAAGGGACTTTATGCATAAAGTCAATGTCCAAGACAGTATTTTGGATTCTCACTTAATTAATCTCATGGCGTGTCAGCGTGGTACTAATGAGTACTGGTACCGTCGTCATGGTGATTTAAAATGTATGCTGAGGAACTTAGGAACTCCGACATGGTTCCTCACTCTGAGCTGTGCCGAGTATGGCTGGGAAGACTTACTTGAATTTCTACGAGAGGCAAATGGAAATATTGAAAACATTGAATTCAAGACACCTGGAGAACTGTGTTCTTTGGATCCTGTGAATGTATGCAGGTACTTCAATCATAGATTTGAAGCTATGATGTCTTTCATCACAAATAAGAAGAATCCACCTCTTGGAGAGGTGTTGGATTTCTTCTGGAGAAAGGAGTACCAAGCAAGAGGTGCTCCTCATATACATATGTTGTTGTGGATCAAGGATGCACCTAAATTTGGAACAGATCCGGATGACTTAGTGATGAATTTCATAGAACAGTATTCTACGTGTGCTGTTCCAAACGCAATGGAGAAGAAAAGCCTAAGAGAACAAGTTCTACGTTTCCAAAGCCATCGTTGTGGAAAGTACTGTCGTCGTAAATTCAGAAACAAGGACAAGTTCTACACCAAATGTCGTTTCAACTTTCCACGACCGGTGATTTCTAAAGGAAAAGTGAACAGTTTGATGTCTTCACTGCGACATAATGTGACGAGGAAATCACCCAAAAATACATACAATTTGAAAAGGAACGAAGAGTCCAAGTACATCAACGACTACAACCCAGTGATTTTGTCCATGTGGAATGCTAACATGGATATACAGTTTGTGGGTGACAACTGTATGGCTGTGGCTCGGTATGTGACATCTTACATCACCAAAAAAGAAAAGACAGAACTGAAGGATATGTGGGAGGACATTTCCCATGAAAAGAGCCTCAGCAAGAAGTTGTACAGTTTCAGTCTGAAGATGTTGTCGCATCGAGAAATCGGAGCTTACGAATGTTCAGATCGATTGTCTTCAGCAAGTCTCTATGCCAAATCCAGGAGTATTGTTTGGGCGAGTCTTGGTCTTGCTGCAACGCGAAATCGGGTTCTAAAACCTGTCCGGGAAATTGAATATTTGGCAGAAAAGGAACCAAACAGTACCGACATTTTGAAGACCAACATGTTGGATACATATTATCCAAATCGAAGCAGTCACCTTGAGAATGTTTGTCTATATGAGGTTCTACAAAATTATATATTCAAGAGGAACATCAAAGAAGATATTGGGAAAGGAGTGTATGCTGTTATTGGAAGTGAGGGATGCCTGGTCAAGCAAAGAAAATGCCAATTAGTAAACCATCGAAAATTGAGTGGCGAATCTTCAGAAAAAAAGGAGTTTTTCTATTTAGCACTTTTGCAACTTTTCAAGCCTTGGCGTGCAGAAGAGGAACTGCTTGGAGATTTCCTCTGTTACGAAGACTCTTTCACTGCTGCTAAGGATAGCATAGAATGTCCTGCTTTTCCCAAATATCAAGAAATGCTAACTTTGGAAATTGAGCAGGAAGCAACGATTGCAGCCGAGATTGCCAGAGACAGTTCTCAGGACAGTCAGAGTTCTGTTTCATTGAGTCAAGATCCACTTGGAGGACCTATTATCGAATATGAAGCTGCCACTGCTATGAATGAAGTGGAAAGAGCCATGGCACATGCTCAGGAGGATTCAGTTAACTTAGAAGACTTGGAAAAATAACTCAATGTTGAGCAGAGGAAAATATATGATGAAGTTACCAAGCAAATTGAGCATGGATTAAGTCATGAGAAGAAAGAGTGCTCATGTACATCGTTGAAGCCTGTCCGACTGTATGTGAGTGGAGAAGCGGGAACTGGAAAAAGTTTCCTTATTAAAGCAATTTCATGCTATCTGCAGGAAAGGACTGAGTCATCGCTGTCTTGTGTTGTCACCGCTCCTACTGGACTTGCAGCACATAACATTAAAGGTATTACTTTGCATCGTCTACTGATGCTGCCGGTGGAGCATGACAACAAATTACAATATCACAAGTTATCTGGGGATGCTTGCTGTGAAGTTTCAAGAGTCTTGAGGAAAATGAAACTACTTATCATTGACGAAGTAAGCATGGTTTCCAATGTCATGCTTGCCTTTGTGCATTTGAGAATGCAAGAAGTACTTAAAACTGAATATGATGTGTTATTTGGTGGCAAACACATCATTGTTTTCGGAGATCTTCTGCAGCTGACACCAGTAAAAGGAGAACCTGTGTTCAAAATACTCACGCATGAAGATACCAGGAAGTGCCTAGGGAGCATTGGCAACGTCAATATATGGTTAAACTTCAATTATGCTGAACTGCATGAAAATATGCGTCAGGCAAAAGATGAAGATTACAAGAATATTCTACAAGATATTAGAATTGGAAAAGTGACCGAGCATGGAAAAGAAGCTTTGAATGCACGATTACTTTCAAATTTATATCCCGAACAAGAGATTGTGGCTGAGAATATTTTTCAGAAAATTACTGAGAAGAAATCCGGAATATGTTTGATGCCAACTCTTGCAGAATGTGCCATCTTCAACAACAAAATGTTGAATTTAGAAAAGCAAGAGATTGTGAAACTTGAAGCTATTGACAAAATAGAGCACATGGGATCAACAATTATTTTGTCAGAAAATTTGAAATCAAAATTGGATTCATTAGAGAAGACTATATCTAAAACAGCGGGTTTTGAAAAGACTTTGAATGTGTGTTTAAATTGCCGAATCATTTTGAGAAGAAATTTACATGTTGAAAGAGGTCTGGTAAATGGATCAATGGGTAATGTTGTTGATTTTGAGAAGTACAGAAATAGAGATGGAATAGAATTTTTAAAAATTAAATTTGATGGCATTGAGGAAGTACAGCTAATTGGTCGTTGTTCTGCTAGGTTTTTGCTTGTTAAAGACTTATATGTTCGCCGTAAACAGTTTCCTGTTTGCTTGGCATATGCGGTAACAATTCATAAATCGCAAGGTTTAAGTGTAGACCGTGCATTGGTGAATATTGGCAGTTCTGTGTTCAAGGAGGGTATGGCATATGTGGCATTGTCACGAGTTAGAACTTTATCAGGATTGTACTTGATTGTCTGTGATGTCACAAACATTTGTGCGGATCTAGATTGTGTTAAGGAATACAATAGGTTAAGAAGAGAGTATGCGCCACATTTGCCTCAATATCCTTTGTTTGAGAAACGTGTGGTAGGCCGGAAACGTAGAAATATCAGTAATAGTAGGGAGGTTGTTGCAAAAAGACTAAAAGTCAATGAACCGAAAATTGTTAGCAGAAAGAAAGTGGATTCTGTAGAAGATGTTGTCGGTTTTCAATTTGAAAACAGTTCTGGTGTCAACTGCTATGCAAATGTAGTGGTTAATGTTCTCTTTTCACTAGAGAGTTTAAAAGAACAGATTCTGTTGAATTCAGAACAAATTTTATGCTGTTTATTGAATTCTGTTTTCGAGAAATGTAGCAGTGATCGAACAAAAGTAGAAAGTGTGTCTGAAGTTCGTTATCTGTTAGATGAATGTTCAGGGCAAACAGACTTCTCTGAAAATAATCAGCAAGATTGTCAGGAGTTTTTAATGTATATGCTTGATGTATTGCAAGATGAGGGTGTAGATGTAGATCACCTGTTTGGGCTTTCTTATCAATGGCAGCATGACTGCGAGAATTGTAGGGTATCAAGTACTACTAGTGTAGACTCAGAAAGATTTATATATTTAACTTTGCCAGACAGTAAATCAGTCTCCTTTAATAAGCTAGTAAGTGCAGCGGATCACAACATGGAGTGTAGCCAATGTAAATCTGAAATGATGTCAACATTATTTATACGTAGATATGGACAGTATGTCATTTTAATGATTCAACGATGTAGGCCTGATGGATCAAAATTGTCAACTTTAATAAAAAATGTTGTGGCTTCTCAGCTTTCAATATCAGGAAGGACTTTTGTAACTGTAGCAATTATCTATCACGATGGTCCTTCAACAACATCAGGACATTATACAGCTTATTTAAAGTCTCGAAACGGCTGGTCATTCTGCAATGATTCCGTTGTAACTTTCAAAAAAAAATTGCCGTTTGACCTTAAAAATTCTTACCTGGTGTTTTTAAAACCAAAATTTTAATGAAAGAATCTCGGGATTTCCTGTGAAGAATTGCAAAAGGTTCATGAAGTAGAGGGAATGTAAGTCTGCAATGCTGTCTAGATTATTGGTCCAAAACTTTTAATTATAATGTCAATTTAAAAATCCAACTATATAAACCTGATGCAAGTAAGTCTGCTTCATAGTAAGCAGTATCAGTGTCATAGGAAAAGGAGAACATGAGTGACAAAGAAGGGTAAGATATTAGTAGTCCAGGATTGTGAAAATAATCTCAAATGTATTCTTTTTGAAAGTTGCGAAAATAGAAAATGTCGGGATTTGATTGGAAGAATTACAAGAGTAGCGAATCGCGGCAACATGATTTGGCCTAGTGGAAACATGTGATAGAATGAGAGAAGTCTTTTCTTCTATGTAACATATTTTTCGTATCGATGGAGGTTTTCTTTCAGAAAGTGGCGGGCTGAAAATATTTATAGCACAACAGAGTGAATGCTGTTCATAGGAGATCCTTCGACGTCATTGAAAGTAAGTTAATTTTAAGGAGTTTTGAAATCAGATTTCTTAGGTTGTATGGGTTTTTTAAACACAGTCATTTTGATTGTGTTTTTTTTCCCCGCTGTTACATGATGAATACATTCAAGTCACTGATTTAAGTGAAATTTGATACATTCTGAGAACAGCAAAAATAAACCATATAACATGTATAATTAATGTTCTTCTGTTTGTACTTATGATATACATTTAGAAATGTGAGGTAGATATGGAGAAACTGAGTCTTCTGTAAGTGTCAATTTTAATGCTTATAGTGCTGTATTTCCGGGTACTGTTTTTTTTAAAAAAAGGAATAGGCCTCACCTCAAAGAAAGCTCTTCAAAGCACACATCTTATTTGCATCCTGAAACTATCATTTAAAATATTAGAGACAATTTTATGATGGCTTTACATCTTTTTTGCGCTGCTATTGCATCACTATTGTGAGACATCAGCAGTGCAAAAGAAGTACCATGTTCAAAAATAGGTCTCAGTTCATCAGCATGAAGATACTGTTTATTTAAAATATATATCTTTAGGATTGTGTAGGGGACGTAGAGAAGCAGAGGCTTCTGTAAATGTCAAAATTGTTGAAAACGTGTTTCTTCTTGAACCTTTTCCCTTTTCTTTTGTAATTTTTAAATACATGTAGTAATATTTTTGGAAATGTATGTTTTCTCTTTTACAGATTGAAAGTATGAAAAAATATTTAAAAAAGGTAACAAGAATTATAAGGTAAATGTTTTCTACTCTTTTTACCCGCAATGCACTGCTGATGATGTCACTGACACTATCTCTGATTTACTCTCTATAGCTGTCTTTCTTTTTACATTACTCTCTGTTTACTTCCCTTATACTAACTCTTCTTTTTTTTTTAAAAATATTTTTTTGGTTCGCTTCAAGTTCGCGAACCGGTCAGCGAACTTGAAGCGAACCAAAAGAAATAGAGCTTGCTAGAGTGTTAAACATTCTAGCAATTTTATTTGAAAGGGGAGGTAGTTCTGAAAAGAACTTTTTTTAATGTTTTTGTTGTTTTATTTATTTATTTTTTTTTTCTGAACATTTTTTGTTTTTTTTGTATTTTTAGAACAGTTTTATGTTTTTTTTGTGTTTTTCATGGAGGGGAAACAACAAAAAAACAGGCATCGAAAAGGGCTCAACAGGAGCAAAGAAAAAATTACTGCTTGGGTGGGTTAGGGCAGTTATGGTTATCATACACCAAGTTTATTAAGTTTACGCTCATGTTGCCACATGAGAGCATAGCACCACAATGTATGCACGTTAACTTCATGTGCTTGAAGTTTGGCTGTATGTTTGGCACAGTTTCCTGTGCCTCTCTTACAGTCAAATTTATATTAGAAGTTGATTTGGCCACAGGAGTTGTCGGGGGATTATCTTGCAGATCCCTTAACTCTGCCCGGCTGTAATTTAATGGATGCCACCTGACCATATGGCGATGCATAGTATAGTTGCCCATACTATACTTTTTCTCTGTGCCTCGAGATAATCTTTTTTTGCAAATTAGGCAGGTGGCATATTTGGCATTAACCTTCTTCTCCCCTTGAGGAATTGAGAAAAATTGCCAAATGAAACTTGTTTTCCTTCCGGAAACACGGGGCAACTCCGGAATAAATTCAGGTTCATCAGTGTCCTCTTCTTCTAAGTCGTCTTCTTCTTCCTCTCTGTTTGAGATGAATTGAGATGGTGGTCCTCTCTTGTCATGAGGAGGTTGAGGTGGTGGTGGGGGTCCACCAGCTGAAGCAAAGATAGAAGCCATTGTAATCAAAATGGAAAATGGTCTTTCTCTCACCAAGATGAAAGTCAGAGTGAGGAAAGAAGAAGGGGTTTACGTGATTTTGGAAAAGCAAAAGTTCGGAACCAATGAAAAGTGTTATTTTTAGGTCACATGACCTAGTCATACATCATTTGGAAACCAAAAGTGAAATGAACCAATGAAAACTTTGATAAACAAGTCACATGACGTGTTCCGCTCACGTTACGCGGTGCGCGCCGCGTCCCGCATCGTTTCCGGTTCGCGGTTCCGAGCACTTTCGGGAGCGCTAAAGCGGCGCGTCATAAGACGCATTCGCGACAATGATACGTCGCGCTTCCGCGACGCGTCACAGTTCCGCTAACGTAACGTTTACCGGTTCGCGTACTAGATCGCGGCATCAAGATGAGCTAACGGAAAGCTTCCCGGTTCGCTTACCGGAAGCGAAGAAAAAAAATATTTCAATTAAAATTATCAATAAACATCTGAAATATATTTTGGGTTTTAAAGTATAATGCATTTTACAGCTACAGATGTTAGCTTTTAAAAAACCAATGAAATTCACAGAAAAAACCATAGGTTATAGTCCATATATAGTTAGGAATTTGCATTTACAAAACCTTGAAAATTCAATGAAAAAACCATTGGTTATAGAACATATATAGTTAGGAATTTGCATTTACAAAACCTTATTTTACTCGCATAAAACCATTGAAATTCCATATATAGTTAGATGCGCTAACTATATATCGCGCACCCGCAATCCACTGCTGATGATGTCACATATTACATCATTCATGACATGGTCAGTGACATCACTGATGACATCACTGAGGACATCATCCAGTGACTGTGTGTTTCTGTAAAGTTTAAATATGTTTTACATATTGAAGAATGAGTAGATGTAGAAGTGTCTGGATGAAGCATTTAGTAGGTGCGTGACTGACTGTATGAGTGAGTGATCAAATGTGTCTCACTAAGTGCATGGGTTAGTGACTAAACTGTCTTAATTTGTGCATCATTATGTCTGTTGTTCTGTAAACTGCTGCATGTGTTGATCAGTAGCTATATGAGTAACTATATGGGTTATTGATTGGTTGCCCAAGTATTTGTATGGGAGACTGAGTGTGTGTGTGGCTGGCTGGGAGATGTATGACTCTGTGGGGATCAATGTGTTCTTGTATCAATGATTGTATAAGAGAGTAAGTATGTGTTTGTATATGTTTGAAAATGTAAGGTACTCTAAGTTTAACTGTATTGATTAGAAAATGGAAGTGTGATTGATTCTTTATAGGACTGACTAGGTGTGTGAGTAACTCCATGGATGAATGGCAGAGTGTGAGTGTCTGTATAGGTGTATGAGTGCATATGATAGTGTTGTAAAGATGAGTGATTGTATGTATGAATGATTGTATGGGTGAATGAGTGAATCTGTGTGTAGACATTGGAATCAGTGAGTGTGTATGTAGTAACTAGTATTGGTGTGTCAATGGTTTTAAAAATTATATTCTGTATTTTACACTGGATGTAACAGAGGTTATATTAAAGTGTGAGGAGATGCATTGTATTGTCACATGAATGATATCATCAGTGTTGTCATCAGTGATGTCATTTGAGATGTCATCAGTGATGTCATCAGTGATGTCATTTGAGATGTTATCAGTGATGTAATTTGAGATATCACCAGTGATGTCATCAGTGATGTCATTTGAGATGTCATCAGTGATGTCATCAGTGATGTCACTGACCATGTCATGAATGATGTAATATGTGACATCATCAGCAGTGGATTGCGGGTGCGCGATATATAGTTAGCGCATCTAACTATATATGGAATTTCAATGGTTTTATGCGAGTAAAATAAGGTTTTGTAAATGCAAATTCCTAACTATATATGTTCTATAACCAATGGTTTTTTCATTGAATTTTCAAGGTTTTGTAAATGCAAATTCCTAACTATATATGGACTATAACCTATGGTTTTTTCTGTGAATATATATATATATATATATCGAAGACGAACTCAAATGGCGTGCTTATGCCGCTTTCACAGCGGGCGCTTGACAGGGTCGCCAAACCTTGAAATGTTCACGTTCCTGGCGTGTTATCCGTCTCATGAAACACCAGAGTCAAGGCCCAAGTTCAGTATTCAGTGCTAAGGTTTATTTGGCAAAACAAACAGCCCCTACTCGTTTCGAGGTAAGCCTACCTCTTGCTCATGGGTGGAGTACAGGTAAATGTTTCTTCAATGTATACAAATACGTGGCGTGTTTTCTTAATTTTCAATTATCATGTTTTGAATATCATGTAACTTAGACTGTATTATTTGTGATTTATCTTTATTTATAATGCAGTCGACAACACCTGGCAGTCGCAACATTGTAGCTCTGTTAGTATGTTTTTGATTTCTATTACCACATGGTATGGAAAAAGTATGTGTGTATCACTTTAAAAGTTTGGCGGGTTTACCTGTACTCCACCCGTGAGCAAGAGGTAGGCTTACCTCGAAACTCGTAGGGGCTGTTTGTTTTGCCAAATAAACCTTAGCACTGAATACTGAACTTGGGCCTTGACTCTGGTGTTTCATGAGACGGATAACACGCCAGGAACGTGAAAATATATATATATATATATATATATATATATATATATATATATATATATATATATATATATATATATATATATTACCTACTGGCGGCCGCCAGTAGGTATATATAGTTAGGACCTAGTTACCATAGGAAATTCCGAACAGTCTATTGGGAATAACTTTGGTGCTGATTGAGGGATGTGCCTGTAATTTTCCTTAAATTTGCCTCGCTGCGCTCCGCTCCTTCCCTGAAAGTTTCGGGGGGATTCGTCAAGCAGGGCCCGGGAAAAAAGGGGGGTCCCAAAATGTGTTTTCCCCATGTTAATTTCCCTAGGGACATTCTGACAAGGCTACAGCTCGAATGGCTGAACGGAATTACACCAGATTTGGCAAAATGGTAGGGACTGGTATGCAGCAGTGCCTTTTGTATGTTTGGTGTAAATCCCTCCAGTAGTTCCTGAGAAAATTGAATTTGACATTTTTCAAATGGCATTTTGTATGGGACCTTTAGACACGGCTACAGCCCGAAAGGCTGAACAGAATTACACCAAACTTGGCAAAATGGTAGGGACAGGTATGCAGTAGTGCCTTTTCTATATTTGGTGAAAATCCCTCCAGTAGTTGTTGAGAAAATTGAATTTGAGCAAATTATATATCTATATGCGCTCACCGTACGCGTACGTGCGCGTACCCTTACGTGCGCGAGCGAGTTTCTGATTGGCTGGCAGTCGACTGTCAATATTCCAAACTGTCCAAACCAGGAAGTGTTGGCCACCCTCTTGTTTTTTAGGAGAACTGAGGCACAAGAGAGCCCAAAACAAGTGTCGAAAAGACAAAAAGGGGGCAGGGTAGAGACCCCCCAACCCTCTAGCCCTTCTCTGGGGGTCCCAAAAGGACCCCCAAGGGCAAAAAAAAAATTCTAAATATTTGCGGGGTACGCGCACCGTACCCGAACGGTACACGTACAGTGCGCGTACCCCACTATTTTAAAAATAAGTCACATTTTTTTTGCACTTGGTGGTCCTTCTGGGACCCCCTGACAAGGGCTAGGGGGTCAGGGGGTCTCAACCCTGCCCCCTTTTCGCGTTTTCCACTCTTGTTTGGTGCTCTCTTGTGCCTCACTTCTCCTGAGAAACAAGATGGCTGCTCAGGTGGTCCCATAAGGATAATAACATATATAAACGTTATCCGCTAATAGAATTAGCATTTACAAAACCTTTGAAATTTATTTAAAAAAAATATAGGTTTCAAGCCTGATATAGTTAGGAATTAGCATTTAAAAAACCTTGCAAATTCACTGAAAGAACCATAGGTTTCAGGCCTTATATAGTTAGGAATTAGCATTTAAAAAAACATTGAAATTACTCCTATATAGTTAGTTGTACTAACTATATTTCGCGCACCCGCAATCCACTGCTGATGATGTCACATATTACATCATTCATGACATGGTCAGTGACATCACTGATGACATCTCAAAATATTGCTCATGCCAAAGGGAAACTAAGGGGCGTGTTTACAGATGAGGGTGACTCTGTGTGCATGTTTGTGTGGGTGATAGAGCACAGCGAAGCGGAGTAGGCAAAATGAAGTACATGTAATTGGTGTAATTGGAGTAAAATACTGGCCGAATCATTGAATCCATGACACTTTTGCAGGAAATGTAGTAATGCATTCCAAATGACCGCATTTCATTGTAATTATATTTTTGCTCTACCTTATTCCCCTGAAATGGTGCTGAAGTGCACTGGCAGACAAGTAGCATGCTACAATGTTGCAGACTGATACTCGGTTTTAAGGCTGTTGAATAGCAGTGTGCTTATATAGGAATCGGTTTCGTAGTTTGTGTGCTTGGCCACATGGACTTCTTATCCTAGGTTAGATCAATGTCAGAGCATGTAATCCGCTGAACTTGTGAGGGGTAGAACACATTTATTTATAGTTCTGTCTGGTTCAGAGAGAATGGTTTGTGACCGTGGTCTAAGTGGGAACTGTTTTGGTGTTATAATCATTAATTAAATTATTCAGTCTTTTTGTGAAGGATTGCTCCCTGGGTATATGTATTGCTCTTTCTCTGTGAATTGACTGTAATCCTTGGGTCTTACTGGATCAGCATACTTTGAGAAAATGTCCTGTATAGAGAACACTTTACTGTCAGAAAACCTCCTTGTGAATCTTAATTCTCCAAAATGTAATGGCATTCATATAAACCTGGGTTGAGGTGAGGGCTCCCTCTGTGTTCCTGTTCCTTCACCTAAACGTGTTCAGTTGGTACTCTCCCATGTTCCTATGAACCTTTCTGTGTCTGGCAAAGGGTAGGTGGAGGATACTTTAGACACTCCGGGGCATATTCTCAAGCACTTATCACCGAGTTCTCAGCCGTTTATCACAGCCAAAAAGCTGATAAATGTATCGCCCCAATCACAAGCTGGTGCTAACAGCCCATATCACCAGTTTACCTGCGATAGCAGTCTCAAAAAACATTGCCACAGATGACCCCGGCAACTAACGCTAATGATATGCAGAGTAATGTTCTCATGTAAAAAGCAGCGAAAACACCACTCGGCAACATTTTCAACGACCAGCAAGATCCGCAATGAGATCACAAAACAGGCGATAGGGCGTGTTAGCAGCAGGGATTTAACACCTGCTCCTACTCGGATGACAACCTGCGCCATAAAAGGGAGCCCAGCCCAGAGCCACACCAGAAGAACAGATGCCATGGAGCAACTGATCATGCAGCTCGGAACCCCAACAGGGCCACAACACCCACCGCCGCCGCCCCCAGGCCTGCCCATTTCCCCCGGGACCCCCCCGCCCTCTCCCTCGGACTACCACAGAGGCAGCGAAGACAAAGACAGCGAATCTTCAGAAAATGCACCAGCCTCACAGACCTAACACCAGAGAACGTCATTGCCCACTACAGGCTCAAAACAACTACCATCCTCCACATCCTCCACATCCTGAACATCATAGCCCACAGGTACCAACACAGTGGACAACCAACATCCCTCCACAGACAAAGCTGCTGGCTGTGCTGCATCTGTTGGCCTCTGGTACCTTCCGACCAGCAACTGTCAGAGTCGGAGGAGTCTCACAGTTAGCCCTATCAAAGTTCCACACAACTGTCTTGGATGCCATAATCAGCTTGGTACCCCAGTATCTTCCCTTACCCCACACTGCGCAGGAACAGCTGGAGACCAAGAAAGGCTTCAACGGCATAGCTGGCTTCCCGCATGTGTTTGGGGCAATCGACTGCACACATGTCCTACTTGTGCCCCCTGCCGACACTGCACACAATTACCGCAACAGAAAGCACACGCATTCCATCAATGTGCAGGCAATAGTGGACCACCGGGGACTCTTCACCAATGTCGTCACCAACTACCCAGGCAGTGTGCATGATTCCTACATCTTCCGACAGTCCATCATCAACTGGCGCTTCTAGGATGGCATCCACGGAAATGCTCTCCTCGTTGGTAAGTACCAAATGAACACACCACACACCTCAACTCCACAACCATGCAACTCACAACTGTGGGAATGCAAATGTTGCAAACTCACATACAACATGCCAAACAACATGCCCACCCACCAGGCACCATAGCACAACTTACTGTGGTAACCTGGGCTAGCCATGTACATGAGCCTTTAATGGCATGGCACCTCAGCCACAGAATAACAGAATGTGGGAAAAGGTGGGAACCAGGCATGTGCGAAGGAGGCAAGTGACCCATGAACGAGAATGTACACAATGCCAAGTCTGGCGTGGATGTGCTGGACAGACTGCAGTATGCATACCACAGACATATCCATGTCGACATAAACTGCTGGTGTTTGGAGTGTAGTAGACAGTTGATGCAACCATGTCACCCCAGCCAGTGGGGAAGCTTGTGGAAATGTAGCTTTTTACATCCCTCCCTGTAAGCGTGAGCGGAGTGGGCTTGCCCGGTGTACACCAGGCTGGCATAGGGGTGTGAATAAAAAGCATGTAACTCTGGGCGTGGTTCTCTTCCAGAATTCCCAACGTGCCTGCCAGGGCTGCGCCTCTCACCCCGCCACGAGGCCGATGCCGTGAGCGGTGTTGCATGCGATCCTGTGTGCTTGCTGCACTCCAAGACGCTGGTCCCCGAACCCGTCTTGTCCGTCCCTGCACAACCAGGCCTCACTTCTCACCTGCAGACACTGGCATGTGTCAAAGAGGGCCCACCACGTGCTGGCGCAATCTGAAAGCCCGAGGCCCGTGACCTTGGCAGCCTCTTCAGACCATCACAGCCTCTGCGACACAGGCCCGCATGACTCCTACACTACGGTCAAGTAGGTCACACATTTGGAACTGAGTCTTGATTTCTTAATGGCAGAGTTCATATCATTGCACGCAAGGAGAGGTGTAAGAGGAAGACGCGTTTCAGTCCAGGGGAAAAAATTATCATTGTTACGGAGGTGATCAAACACTACCAACAACTGCTCTGGTGTTAATAACTCTGTGCATCGCAAGCCAACAACACGTGGCTGCGGGCCCCTGCTGACTGCTGGCTCCGGCCTACACTGCAGTCGAGTAGGTCACACATTTGGAACTGAGTCTTTATTTATTTATGGCAGTGTTTATATCATTTTACAGGCCTCATCGCAGACTGCATACCCTTTCAGCCCCGGTGCCACTAAGGCTGTGCCCCGACATTCATGGACACTCTCTGATTGAGCTTTGGTGGCATCTGAGTCTATGGCCTGGGGGGTTGTCTACCTCATCATGTAGGTGATACTGACTTGGTGGTAAAAACAAGGCTGTAGCATTCTACTCCTCCATTTGCCAGTTTCTGCCAGCTTCTGCCCTCTGCATCATGCCCAGGAGGACACCTTCCACTGTCCCCCGCAACTCTCTGCGACATTCACCTTCAAAGAGGACCCGCTCAGTTCGCGTGGGCCAACCTCAGTGCACCGCAAGTCACGGTCCAGTGGTGGTGTGCCTGTGTCGACCGCAGTGCATCCAGGGCCACTAACTCTGTGCAGCTCAAGTAATGGGCCCTTGCTGTTTTAACTTTGAACTTCTGATTGGCTGATCACTGTTGTAGTTGTTGCCAGCACCAACCACCCCCTGAGGGGTGGCTTACACTCACCCACACCCTTCCAGTACAGGCATCACTGGACATGTGACCCTGTCAATAAAAGGGGCTGTGTGCATATGCCCATAACAAGTCCCACAAACAATCTACTTGTGTCGGTGTGGTCAGTATGTATGCATGAGGGCCCTGGGCTCTACCACATTACATTGTGCTGTGTACAGTGGACGCAACCATGTCACCTTAGGCAGTGGTGTAGACCTGGGGCATGTAGCTGTGTGGTACCCCCCTGTGAGCTTAAGTAGAGTGGACTTGCATACGGCAGTCCAGTGTAGGGGTGTGGTTAATCAACCCAGGGCTCTGGAAGTGGTTAAGATTAGGCCTTGCCAAGGAAGTAACTAATGCATATGTCTCTGTTGTAGTGTCGGCGCCACCCGTCCGGCAATGGACAATGTTGCCAAGTAGCATGCCCCAAGAGTGAGGGCTCGGCTGAAGAGGTAAATGAGGGAGCGTAAGCCCACTTGGGTCAGGGATCATGCATGCCAACTGTTTTGTGTGTCGCTATTACCACAGTATAAGCAAAAGGTCGACCCTCACTAAATGGTGAGTTTAGCCAGCCATAGACTCTACATCTGTGTCTGCCCTATCTTTACCATAGGCCTACACACACCTTTCCACCCACCTTCAGCGCACAACATCACAGTGTCGTTGTCAGGCTTGTGGACATGCGCAGATAGGCATGACAATGGTGTGCTGTAGGAGTGTAAGTGATGCAACTGCACTACGCACGATTGTAAATAGGCCCGGGGGATGGAAGAACATTTGCTACAAGCAGTACATGTCAAACAGGAATCACAAAGTCAAACATATCACACACCAATGTACAAGTGAGCCTGACAACACATCATGCAGAATGAACCATTGACACATGTCTCTCTGCACTGTTACAGGTGAACAAGGATATGCACTCTGCGCTTGGATGATGACACCCCTCGGACCCCCAAACACACAGGCCCAGAGACAGTACAATTTGGCCCACAAATGCACCAGGGGCATCGTGGAACTCACATTTGGCATGTTGAAGTCATGTTTCAGGTGCCTGGACATCACAGGTGGAAGGCTCCTGTACAGCCCAGACATTGTGTGCAAGATTATCGTTACATGTTGCGTGTTGCTCAACATATGTGTACGCACCAATGCCCCATGGATATAGGTGCCAGATGCACCGGACAATGATGAGGAAGATGAGGCAGGTGGACCACACCTCACTGCAGCCGCAGCAGAAATAGCCCGTAGGAACACCATCATTGACAATTTCTTCACATGAGCACATCACATTGTGACAGTCCTTAGCAATCTTGGGACAGTACAAAATGACCACAGGCAAAGCATGTGCAAATACATTTATTCCAAGACACATTCCCTGAGTGCATGTCACTCATCTGTACAAGCACATCACTCAGACAAGTGTAAGTGCAACATGAGGTGCTAACAATTTCATAATTTGTTGATAGATGGTGGGTGTGTTGCCTCTGTACGGAGAGGCTGTTTAGGGTGTCAGGTATACAAAATGCCAGTTCTGTGTGTCACAGATACTACGGAATCCCACTCTTCAGCGTTTCACCTGTGTCCCAAATCATTACATATAGGCTGTCAGTTTTGACCTACAAGTGACAACACAGCTTCTTTTGGGGTCAAATATATACCACCATGATGCAGGGATGCACCCTGTGACTCAAGTCCCACAACATGAGCAACATGTACGTAAGGGGGAGTAACTGCCCCTGCATTCGTCCATGCTTTCACACCTGATTGATCATGGACATGACACGTCTTTGTGCAGAAGGTATTGATTGTCCCTCTGCAATGTGTAGGAGAGATGCGGTCTCACAGTGTGTTCCAGGTATGTTTCCGCATTGGTGCAGATTACATGCATTGTTTAAACAATTGGAGCCTCACCTATATGTCTACACATCCACATAAAAAACCACCAGGAGTAGGGACCCCTCCTTGTTAGTGTCCCCAGGGATTTGTCAATGACATGGATCCAATGGTTAGGATGTGTGTAAATACTAAAAATCACACAGGACCACTGTTACTTCATCCACCAGAAAAGTGTGAAAGATAGAGAGAGTACCTCACTGTAGCACCACCCGAGGGGGTTCCCGGTTAGTAATTGCCGGTATACCCACTTCTCATCATTGGCCACTCTCTCTATGTGAAAAGACAAAAGTGCACTAAAGGAAGATAATAGTGCAGACGTGAGAATAGTGATGTGAAAAAACACAAATAGTGACAAACGTCTCACCACTGACACATAATTTAAAGTGTACAGAGCAGATGTACAGACCCCTAACCAAACACACAAATAATATGTAAAAGTGTGGTAGGGTTGTGCTTGCTTTACCGTTTTATTCTGATGCAGCAGAACCCCACTTCTTAAAAATGGTAAATATGTACCATGACTCTTTTCAATCTCAAGCCGACATGTTTCATTGCTGCAATTTTAGCGATTTCATCAGGGCAATGAGGGGTAAAAAATTCTCAGTCTTTTCATGAAGTTATGGACCTTGAGGGTGCTACGTTAGCACATACCAGAACCACTCAAAAGGGGCACCGTGTTAAGCGTCCACGTGTCCCAGCATGTGACCGACAATAATCACAGCCACTGTCGCCGAGTCCCTCCGGCGCTTCCGACGATCCACCATGCATGTCAATGTACATTGTGACTGTTTCTGAGGAGATGCCTATTTGATGTGGGACAATGGACATTTGTTCTACATCACGGATGTGGGGTTGTACTCGTAGATTGTCGGCTCATGTTTTTATTCTCTGCCTTTCTGGTGCATTTCCCTGCATGACGCGTGGGAATTGCAGGCCTGGTTCTGGTTATCGATGAGTTTTGTATTGCGGTTTGTGATATCACCGATTTTTTAGCATTTGTGTTTAGCATTTTTGCGGCGTCGCGTTGATTTTAACATAGTTATTTGAAACATTATCGTGAGACTATTGGATGGTACCGCTGTGTTGAGAAAAAAACTTTAACAACGCATTATTTTCCCGCGATGGACTGCGATGTGAAGAGTTGTGTTAAGCTAATTTTGTGATAATTAACACACATTCTTGAGAATATCCCCCTCACTCTTTATGAGGTGGTCTCACTATTGGTCCTCCTTATTGGTCGTGAGATGTGCCTGAGCAGAACCTAGAGCAGGAAGATATCTTTTGTATTTTGGATGCTTCTTTTCAATCACCAAAGACCCACCCAGGATTGGGAGCCAGCTCCCTTGCCTTCCTGAAACTAACACTGCTCTGTCCACAGGTGTCATTATCTTATACTGTTAAACTAAACTGTGTTCCATGGAAGGGGACACAGTCACAAATGATGAATGTAGGCCCAGTCAGTGTCTCCCTCTTCTTCCTATCAATGCTGCTGCTGCACTGACTTTGATAGCTGGCCCAATAAGCCTCCAGCATTCAAGCAGTGTAGGATGCCTGCTGCCAAGAACATGGTGCAGTGGCACAGGATATTCCTTATGTACTGGACATTGGAATTCTGTCTGTTTTCCCTAAGGAATTACCATGACTGGGTAGGATTTGAAGGCACCCACATAGATAGATAGCTGTGCAAGTGGGATTGTGTATAATTATACAATCGTCCAGCACCTAGAGAAGGCCTTTGTAGATGCTTAGGTGGCCATTTTCTAAACCTTCATTTCCATTCACACCTTACAGGGGTATCGGAATAGCTGTAACTAATATTGCACTACAATAATTCCGGGGTTATTGTATTGCCTGGCCTGGCATGTCAGGTTGGACTGTTCCCTATGAGCACATGGTCAAGACTGATTTGCATGAGGCTAGGTTCAAACGGAAATGGCATGGTAAGCAGAAAAACGATGGATTTAGGCCCATATCTCCGTACTGGGGTGAATGTATGACATTGTTCTGCATTATTTCCATCAATTGTTCTTTTTGCATTTGTGACCCAAGTGGGACGGGTATGCCCAGATGTGTGTCCCGTGCTCTCCATGCCACTGGAGTCAACCTATCCTGGCTGATGAGGACTGAAACCCCAAAACCGGTCCTAGGATGCTTGTTTCCAGTCCAGGGAGCACCTGGCCTGGCAGTTCGGGCTGGACTGTTCCCATTGGGCACAGGGTCAACACTGATTTGCATGTGGCTGGATTAAAACTGGAATGACATGGTTAGCAACAAAATGATGGATGTTGGCCCAGTTCTCTGTACTGGGGTGAATGTATGACATTGTTCTGCATTCTGTCCATCAATTGTTCTTTTTGTATTTGTATAGGGTCAACATTTGTAATGCTTACCTATTGAGAATATGTATTTGAAATTGGTAAAGTAAGCAATTGCTGTGTGGAACAACTCTGACATCACTGCCCTCCTCGAAAAAACCCTCAGCCGGCACACAGTACTGAACCACTACTGACTCATCCCTCTGCTCCACTTCCCAGCCAAAGTAATTGAGAAGTCCATCAACAGACACCTCTCAGACCATCTAGAATGCCAGAAACTCCTGGAGGACTCACAATCAGGATTTCCAAAACAACCACAGCATCGAACAGCCCTCATTGATTGCTGCCACAGATGACGTATGCACCATCCTTGACTGTGGACAGACCCCCACACTCATCCTCCTCGAACTCTCCACCAGTTTCAACAATGCCTCACTCATCACCAGACTAGCCACAGTGGGAATACAAGGACCAGCACTCAAATGGATAGCTTCCTCCCTCTCTGGAAGGAACACAGTGAGTGAAGCTCTTGCAGTTCACATCAAAACCCAAAGAAATCATCTTTGGAGTCCCGCAGGGATAATCACTCAACCCACAATTTTCAATACATACTTGACTCCTCTAACAAACATCAGCATCCACAGAATCAAATTCATCTCCTATGCCGACAACACTCCGCTCATTTGTTTCCTCTCACATGACACTATCACCACCAAGACAAACTTCAAACAATGCATGACCAGCGTAGCCAATTGGGGAAAAGAAAAGTGCCTAAGGATCAACATTGATGCTGATCTTCTGCAATAAGAGCTTACTTGGGACTTTGCCTGGTGGTCAATTGATCTTGGACTCACACGCACCCCAACCCACCACACTCTGAACCTCGGACTTATTGTGGACTGCAATCTAACCAGGAAGTTCCAGGTCAATGTCTTCACCTCCTTGTGCATCCATATCCTTAGCATGCTACATATAATCTTCATGTGGCTCTCACTGGATGCCAGACAAAGCATGACAAAGCATGACACAAGTTCTAATCACAGTTAGGGGCTAGTGGCGGAATTACAGTCTGCATATACGCTCATGTAAACCAGCTGTTATATTTACAATTCTTATCATAGATAGGCCAACATTATAGGCAATTGAATCAGAAACTAGGGATTTTAGTACAACGCACATCCCAAACACACATATTTAATGAAACCATGGCTGGAGGTCAGAAGAGAACTTCTTGCTGAGCCAGGCATCTAACTCGAGCTTTCTATGGCTTTTCCACTGCAGGAGTGGGGTGTGTGTGAGTGTATTGGTGACTCAGAAATACCTCCCTCCTCCCGCTTCAGAAAAAGTCTGTATGGAATGCTGTGTGGTTCACGTATGCTGAGAATTACTCCCTATGATAAAGTCTGCAACATGGAAGATTATCCATGTGACAACGACTTGTGTCAATTTTTTTGTGCACTGCTGTTTTGTATCCAGAAAACAATGCAAAGTTTAAAAAAACCTAGCAGCTTAAGCTTTTGTTAGTACACCTGCTCCAAACCCACACTGCAGCCTTCCAACTGTAAAGCTCTCCAAACACTGGTTGGATTTTTGAAAAATACAATAAGTACTGCACAGCAACATTCAAAGGTATACAACATTAAAATGTAAAGTATAGGCTAGACATCATGACATATAGCAGGTGGAGTGCTGCGCACATGCTCAAGGCTTCATCCCAGCCTCTGCATGCACAGGTCCAGGGCATGGGCCACACTCTAACATGCAATGCCCACATACTTATTCACCTCCTGGCTGTTAACCCACAACCACAAATCCACCCCAAAGCGGGAACGCTAACTCGGCTGTTGAGATTAGGTAAAGCTGGCAATCTACCATCCTTCTGGATCTACTTCTAGGGCGGTTAGGCTGCGGACTCCAGAGAGCCCAGTCTTATTCACATACTCCTTGAGCTTGCTACTGGCATACTCTTCCTCTGCTTGTCGCAGGATGTCAAGGGGACTGACTCGTTGTCAAGCAGCAGCCGGAAGAGATTGGTGACAGTGCAGTTGAAGACCTTCTGCAGCGCAGCAAAGACGGGGCTGCTCAGCTCAACCTTTATGGCAGCGGTCGGAGTGTGGAGGAGCAAATAAGACACGAGTGCTACTGCTAAATGAACTGAACTACATGACTTTCTCTGTTCTAACAAATGTTGCTGATTGGTGCGTTGCGAGCAGTGGACTAAAGAAACTCAGCTCCCTGAGATGGGAAGGAACCCGTTGACCGCCCTTGGCCCCAATATGAACACCGCCCCACCCTCTGGAGCCCCACCCACCTTCCATGTCTGTCATTCTCAACATCCCGCACAACCTCTCTTTGACCCTCCACTCCACGTGTCCTGCCACAAGTGATGGTGTTGTCAATAACAGCTAGCCACCCCCTACCACAGTGCAACTCGTAGTCCTGATCCCTCCTCGTCTGTGGCATCACGGATTTCACCCAAGTTTTGGGAGGGTGCATATCGGGGTCTTCCAAGGTACAGACATAAAAGGGAAACTGAAGTATCAAAGAAAGACCAAACATGCATGTGTTTGATAGGCCCTCCCATTCCATTATGACTCTATAAAATTTAGGTGGACAGTAAACTCTGTCATGCAGTGGTTAGTGGAGTTTTTGCAGAACTCTGGGGCATATTACCAACAACTAGCGATAATTATCGCTATGTTGGTTTAGGGCGATATTTTTATCGCCGAGCTGCGGCGATTTTTATCGCTTAGGAACCTTGCTATTATCAAGGTTTATCTCCTAAGCGATAAAAATCGGCCGAAATGCATGAATATCGCTGAAAAGTCCGCGATATTCATGCATTACCGAGCTAATGCTCTTAGCCATGTTATCCACCTACCATTGGATAACATGGCTAAGAACTGCTCAGGGGCAGGTGTTAGCTTTTGCAGATATTCGAGCTTAGCGCGAATAACTCCAAAAGTTGGTAATAGGAGATAGCGATGTTAGCGACTGTTTCCAGTCACTAACATCTTGGCACACCCACTTTGCATGTCATTAGTGATAAATATCACTGACATGTAAAGCAGGGCCCAAGATGGTCGCTATCTCCTACTAGCTGTCGCTACCTGGTGTTAGCGACAGCTAGGTAATAGGGAGATAATTTTATCTCCGCTTTCTTGGCTTTTAATATGCCCCCTGTGCTTTAAGTGGAGCGTTGAGTGGGCAAAACTCCACAAACTCTGCCATTGGAGCGGAGTTTACTGCCTACCCCTAATCACAATCATATTGGACTACGACAACAAACTCTACGTCTGCATCCCAACCAATCTCCTTCACAGACTTCAAACCATCCAAAACGCCACCACCAGACTCGTCCTTGATCTCCCGCTTCAAACCCACACCACACCTCAGAGAGCATCATTGGCATCCCATCCAGAAGCGCTGTCGGTTCAGACTTCTCACACGCCCATTGAATTCACTACACAACATGGGACCTACATACCTTAATCACCATCTTCACTTCCACTAACCCACCTGACAACTTTGCTCAACATCACTCTCCCTCACACATTCGCATTCACAGAAGCTGAATGGGAGGTTGATCATTCTGTTACCCAGCATGCAAAATCTGGATCGACCTCCCCCAACACAAGAGGGCTTACTCCTCACTTCTTGAATTCAGCAAGAAGCTGGAAACCTGGCCATTCAATTAGTCTTCTTGCTGGACTATCAAGGTTGCTTGTATTCAGGTGCAGCCTTACCACGCGCCGACTCTCACCTATGCAGCACCTGGATACCCTGATGGGTGACAAGCATTGCTCTATAAAACCACTTTACGTTACATTAATAAGTGAAAGGCTATCGGACTTAGGTGCAATTGGGAGTTTCAAAGAAGAGTTTTATTCAGGGCATCAAACACAGACTCTTTCTGTGATCTTGGTCAACACCCACACCCCCGCCCCCACTCCTCACGAGTGCTTGAAAATTCTAGTTTATCAGCAATTTTGAGAAAGGCATAGACATTATACTTTTGCAGTATGTTTTATTTTGGTTTTATTTTGGTGATACAAAGATCATACAAACAGCACCACTGCTCTGCTATTCTTGCATCCAGCAAAAGCTACTGGATGGCATAAACAGCAGGACTGATGTGGTCCTGCTTGCAAAGATATAAGCACATTCTGACTTCTGTAGTTTTTTTTAACCTTCAATTACCTTTTGGGGGGGATTTCGAGTATAGGTGTTTAAGGTAATGTTCAAACACTGCAGAATGAGGCCTATGGTGTCGAGATCAAACTTGCAGCCTGCAAACTCCTAATGATCTAAACTGCAGGGTTTCATTTTGATCAGAAATGTAGCCCATGGATAGACCTATCTCTCTTCACACAAAGACTGTCCCAAACTCGTTCCCAGCTAGGCCTTTTTCTGATTACCAGTTTCTTTTGGAAACTGCCCTCCCACATCGTTTAGTTTGCTGTGCCCTTACCAGGATTTAACTTGGACATTTGAATGCTGTAGTGGATTACTGTTGTAAAGTCTTTGGAAAAAATTACAGGGAGTGGCATATTCATGCTTACTGTCTAGGCTCTAGCATTGTGCTAGCACCAGCAGTAGGTGGTACGACTATCCCCAGAAAATAACTTTTTTTCTCAGTGTATTTGGCGACTCTTCCCACAGAAAAAACTGAGGAAAACATATGCTCCTTGTTGTGTTCTGAGCCAGTGAGATGTTCTTATGTTTATGGCTACTTCTTAGAAAATGTGAGAACAAGAAGCGCAAGTCTGTGAGGACTGTATTTTGTAGCCATTGTCTTTCACGTTATTTCTACCAAGGTGGTCAGAAAAAAACATGGGCTTTCTTGGCAAAATCGAAGATTAAAGATAAAAGATGATGAAGAAACTACTACCAAATGAGTAATGAATATTCTGCTCTTAAAACAGAACTGGAGGTTGCAAGAAATAAAGAATTGCTCCTAAAATGGTAGCCTGGCACTGCTCAGCATACTGCTTAGAAATTGTGCTCAATAATATCATGAAACACATTGGTGTTGCAAATCATTTAAAAACCATGCTTCATAAGCTACATTCTCTATTTAGCAAATAGAATTGCAGCTAGAATATTGTGAGGAAGCTCTCAAAATTCAGCATAGTTGCAATAGGAGTTTTAGATAGTCATTGGGTTGCATTAGGCTTGAGAAAGTGGAGGGTGCAAAAATGCTATTCCTGCTATCATGAGGCACTATCGCATCTGATGATTTTTTTCTGTGATAGCTCAACAAGAAGCACACATTCAGGTAAATATCATTGCCTGCCCACTTTGTTGAGAATTTAGGCTTCATGCATGATGCTCTTCAAGAGTTATTAATGCTATCATGAGTAGTAGAAATGGGATATCACAGTCATTGATGCTCTTCATGTTATCTACCAAAAAATAGCAGTGTATGAGGCAATAGTAGACAAGCAAAGAAAACAGTATTCGCAGTGTAATAGGGCAATGGAAGACTGCATTCCATGGTGCGACAACACACAATGTAAATACTACACATAAAATAATCGAGTAGCGACAGGTTTTTGTGGCCTTGCAGAAAATGTCTCAAATGTTTTGTTATCCAAAGGTGACACTGCTGCTTCTGACAACAGGGCAGGGTATAACAAACAGATCAATACATTGAAAGTTTTCCTCAAGCAGTACTGGCCTTATGAACTGGGCGCTCCTTTTAGGGAAAGTAAAATTGAGTCTCTATGTTAAAGATTGGAAATTGGCAGTCCTGCAACAATACAAGCTTAGACGAAGTAAATGGCATGTGGTGGCAGAAAAATTAAAAGTGAGTACAAGTAGAGGTTGGCATTTCCACTTCAGATTGTGAGTGAGGATTAACACAAAGATGTACCTCAATAAGGATATTCTTGGTCTCTGATATCCCATCTTCTTTGATGTCCTTTTGTCCTGTTGGCCTACCACTGAAAAAAATCATTCTCATCTCTTATGTTTAAGTCACAGCTCCTAAAAGAGCTGCTGATGATACTAGAACCAAGACAAGGAGAGAGAAGATATTATTCTGCAGTAGGAACTTAGAACCTTGATGGGCATTTATGGACACCAGACACCAGTGGCAAAACATGTTTCACTGCCATAAGATACATTTTGGAAAAGTTAAATGTTGACATAGTAAATCTGTAGGCTTTAGATTTTTTGGTATTTTCTATTTATTGTCCGAATATATATATATATATATATATATATATATATATCTATATCTATCTATCTATCTATCTATCTATCTATCTATCTATCTATCTATCTATCTATCTATCTATCTATATATATATATATATAGATATATATATATATATATATATATATATATATATATATATATATATATATATATATCTATATATATATATATATATATAGATATATATATATATATATGTATATATATGTATATATATATATATATATATCAATGTAGCTCCTCCTCGAATCTCTAGACGTTTACATTCTGTGTTCCCTGAGTGCCGAGCCATTGAGAAAGGGAAATCTTTCCAGAAACGCGTCTGGCGCAACGAGGCATTTGAACATTTTAATCATGGAAGCTGCCGTGTTTGATTTCAGCATGGTGTCATTAAAGAAATCTTACAAACACGCAAAGTGAGGACCACAGGCACGGACATGGAAACAGTTCTACTACTGAAGGAATTAGAGTATGATCTAAAGGTGAATTCAAAAACTATCCCGCAGACCGCATATGACCCCATAGACACTTTTCATGAGCTAATCATCAATGACCTAAAAAAACTACAAGCACGGGGTCCGGATCTCAGTAAACAAAACATTACAAGAGAGGAATGGAAAGCAATAATGGACTTGAAAAATGACGACAACCTGATTGTGAAACCCTCAGATAAGGGGGGAAACATTGTCCTCATGGATAGCAAACAATATCAAAAAGAGGCATGGAGACAATTAACAAATAAAGATTGTCACAAAAGCGTCATATGAGAAGAGCATAAAGGTTTTTCATGAACTAATTGAAAAAACGGCATGACGAGGGAATCTTAAAAGATATGGACTACAAATACATTTGCTGTGAAACACCTGAGATTCCAACTTTCTATCACTTACCTAAAGTGCACATGTGTACAAAAAATCCACTGGGGAGACCTATAGACTCCGCATTGAACAGTCTACTAGAGAACACATCCACGTATATAGACTGTTTCCTGAACCCATTGGTCCGAGATCTAAGTTCGTATATTAAAGATACCAAGGACTTTTTGCGTATAATATCTGGCATTGAGTGGGAGTCCGATATGCTCTTGGTGATGCTGGACGTCACAAGTTTATACACCAGCATACAACATAACAAGGGACTGAAAGCAATTGAGTTGTATCTAAAAAAACGCAATGCAAAACATTACGAACACAATCTGATGTTGATGGAACTCATCTCATTCTGCCTTAGAAATAACATTTTTCTTTTCGCAGGCGAACTTTACCGGCAGGAACAGGGGACCTCGATGGGTACGTGCTTCTCCCCCAGCTACGCGAGCTTGTTCGTGGGCTGGTAGGAGAAGCACGTGGCATGGGCAGGGGAACACAATGGTTGGATAACATTGTGCTGTGGGTTCGCTACATAGATGATCTGTTCATTATTTGGAAGGGATCACGAACAGATGTGGAAAACTATGTGGCGGCCCTCAACATCAATGATTGCAACTTGGAATTCACAGAATGCATTAATGAGACACAAGTAGCATACTTGGACTTGAGCATATATTTTGAAGAAGGAAGTATACAAACGACCTTGTACCATAAACCCACAACAGGAAACAGCACACTTCATGCAGGCAGTTTCCATCCAGAAAGTGTCATCAAAGGGATACCATAAGGAGAACTGGTAAGAATTAAGAGAAACTGCACGGCAGAAAGTGAGTTCCAACAAGCAAAGGGTGAAGCATTCCAGAGACTGAGAGAGAGGGGATACAAGGACGGACCCTAAACGGGGCACAAAAGAAAGGGGAACAACTAGAGAGGAAAAATGTAATCATAGGGGAGAGGACAGGGCGGAACAACAAACCCAACGAGGAGCTGAGAATGATAACCGATTATTCAGCTCAATCGTCAGAAATTGTCCAAATCTTCCGGAAAAACTGGAGAGTGCTAAAACTAGACACCATCATAGGGAAGCACCTACCAGAGGCACCCCAGATTACCGACAGGAGAGGGCCAGCCCTTAGAAACCATTTGGTGATCAGTCACTTTCCTAAGAATCCTAAAAGAAAAGACACAGTAAAAAGGTTTTTCCCATGTATGAGCTGCAAAGCTTGTACAAATGAGCAGAAAGTAAAGGAATTCACCATCCCAGGGAGGAGAACAAAAAGGAAAATAAACAAACTCATGAACTGCAATACTGAGTATGCAGTATACTGCCTCACCTGCCCCTGCGGGTTGAATCACGTAGGAAGCACTATTCACCCGGCAAAGAAGAGGGTGCTCGAACATATGCGTGCCATCAAAAATCGTGATATTACATATCCGGTAGCACGCCATTTTCAGGAGCACCACAAAGCTAATTCGAACCTACTTAAGTATTTCTGCATGGACCACATCCCCAAAGATGAGAGAGGTGGGGATAGAATCAAAAAGCTGAGAGTACTTGAGTCCAAGTACATAATAGAAATGCAGTCGAAGAATCCCACAGGACTGAACAATGAGGAGGAATTATGGGTACACATATGAGGAGAGTGAGGAAGAGATGAGCAATAGAGAAAACCAGAAATGTTAGATCTCCCTAAACAGAGACACTGTGACACAGAAAGGAATAGCACCCTACACCAGGTGCGAGGGCAAGGAGGGGATCACTCTAACAACCATCTAGAAAGTAATTATGATCTATACACATGGGTTTGAAATATACATAATGCAAGAAAAAGGCCATCTAGGATTAAGGTGCTGAAATAGAAATAGAGGAGGACTGAAACACGCCCACAGAAACAAGTAGACGTGGACAGTAAGATAGGCACAGGGTCAGGAGATGATCGTAATCCTAGTAACATTGGGAAATGCCCAATATAATGTAGATGGCTATGTAAATTTTGTGTATATAATGTAAATAGATGTATAGATAGTCCGAATGGTTACAAGAATGGAGATAGATAGGGAATGAAATGAATTACCTATCTATTAACAGTTGGTCCCCCAGTGATACTTGAAACAATCAAAATGGTTCGCCCTTCAACAAATTGAAGAGACCCAGATGTGAGAAGGGGAGAAAGGGGGATACCATAGCAACCATGTAGAAAGAACTGTAGAGCCATGTGCATTAGCTGTGAGTATATGCCCATCCAGGGCTTGATTGTCACAACAGGGAATGAGAATCCCTGATCAGAATAAATCATTACGTCCACGAAGAGTGTAGACGAAGACAGGAATAAAATTTGAATGTCTCTTAAAATTATTTATGTTTCAGGAATTATGAGAATTAGTGAATGAGGAAAGTTTCCCATATAGAGAATGTACAGAGAGTGTATATTTATGTAGATAATTGTACATAATGGTTGTGAGATGGGATAAAATAGACAATACAATGAATTGTGTATATACTACAAGATGGCCCCCAGAAAAATACAAAGTGACTGAACTTTTGTGCCCCTCGTTTTTCCACAGGAATGAACTTTATTTGTATATAAAAACATATGAAGGAGTCACCTCCCCGACATTGACAAAGGCGTGTAGCCAAAAGGCGTCTGTCGGGTTCCTGTATGCGGCAATAAAACGGATAAAAATGTCCCCCTGGTGTGTGCCTCGATTTGTGGTCCGGGAACAGGAGCATCGGAAAGCAAAATATATATATATATATATATATATATATATATATATATATATATATATATATATATTCACTGAAAAAACCATAAGTTATAGACCATATATAGTTAGGAATTAGCATTTACAAAACCTTATTTTACTCACACAAAACCATTGAAATTCGCATATATAGTTAGTTGCACTAACTATATATCGCGCACCCGCAATCCTCTGCTGATGATGTCACATATTACATCATTCATGACATGGCAAATGACATCACTGATGACAACACTGATGACAACTCAAATGCCATCACTGATGACATCATTCATGTGATAATACGATGAACCTCTTCAGACTCTAATATAACCTTAGATACACTCAGTGTAAACAGACACTCACAGATTGTCACTCATCCATGGAGTTACTCATACACCTAGTCAGTCATGCAATGAATCAATCACACCTCCATTTTCTCAACTATACAGTTATACACACCTTACTTATTCAAACATATTCTAACACATATTTACTCTCTTATACAATCACTGATACAAGTTTTCAATGATCCATTCAGCCACTCACACATTCACTGGCTCTTATACACAGTAATTTATACATGTCAACTCTCACATGTACTGTGTTTTACAAATGTACTTACTTTGACATGTAGCACTGAGATATCCATTCACTCACCAATACACTCATGCACACAGTCAACCACCCATACAGCTGTTTCCACATGCAGTTTTGAACCCATACACCTAGTGAATCAACTGTTCACACATCTATGCGCAGAGTCACACACCTCCCAGCCACCCACACACACACACTCACTCTCCCATACAAATACTTGGGCAACCAATCAATAACCCATATAGTTACTCATATAGCTACTGATCAACACATGCAGCAGTTTACAGAACAACAGATATAATGATCCACAAATTAAGACAGTTTAGTCACTAACCCATGCACTCAGTGAGACACATTTAATCACTCTCTCATACAGTCAGTCATGCACCTACTAAATCCTTCATCCAGACACTTATAAATCCACTCATTCTTCAATATGTAAGACATATTTTAACTTTACAGAAACATACAGTCACTTTAGAATGGGTTCAATATACAACAACAACTTGCGTTACAACATGCAAGACATCTACAGAGGAGATGGAGTGCACTTCTCAGATGGGTGGAATAGAATATTCCTCCTGAATTTAAGACTGTGCATTGGAACCTACTTGTAGGTACCTAAATCAGCCACAGAACCCAAAAGCTCTTTTCAGAGCTACCCTACCTCTGATCATTCAAAACGTTTATCTTTTTCTAACTTTTTTCACTATTTTTCACCAAAGTACGCTCCCCGGTACGCTTACCGGTGCGCGTACCGGGCGCTCCCCACATGAATTGTATTTTTTTTTGTGCCTATATGAGCGTCCTAAGCCCCCCTCAGAAAACCTAGAGGGTCAGGAAGTGTCTACCATGCCCCCTTCTACCCATTCCGAAAATTGTTTGCCCTCCATCTTGTGTCTCAATTCTACCGAAACACAAAATGGAGGACTCATGTAACGCTGCCGGTACGCGTACCGGGGCGCGCACCGGTAAGCGCTCGCTAAAAAAAGGTGGGAAAGTAATTTACAGAAAAACCACTGGAGACACTTTCATCAAATATAGAATAGGCCCTACTACATACCAGTCCCTACCATTTACCCAAATTTGGTGGTATTCCATTGAGCCATTTGGGCTGTTGCCCTGTCTAAATATCCTGAGGTAAATTACATGACAAAAACACATAGGAAACTGTTTGAATTTTTAACCAATTAAATGTTACTTACATTTTGTACTTTTATGTGCTGACATTTGATTGGTTGAGTACATGAATATATATAAAAAATGAGAGGTAAACACAGCCATTTTGACTAACACTACCTAAGGTACATTTGGAAAAGAATTTGACAGAAAACCTCAACTACTTTGAAGAAGGTAAGTTGTTAATTTGAAAGGAGAACTATGTTATGTCACTTTAGGTTAATTTTGTAAAACGTTTTCAGATAGTTATATACTGTCCCTCTATAAGAGTTAGACATTGAGAAAGGTTTATTTTTTTAAATTATTGATTGAGTTAGGCTTCTGTGGTATAATTATGAAGTTACTTAGGCTTCATCACAGGCACTTTTAAATAGTTCTACTTCCTGCCTGAAACCATACACTGCCCAAAGATAACTTCACTGTTAAAAACTCAGAAGTACCTGTCTGAACTTAAACCCAACAGTGCCCTATCTCTACTGATATGTTTATTTTTTATGCAATTTACAGCAAGAAAATGGAAGCACAACAAAATGAAAATAATATTTCTTTTCAAATTAATATGGAAAACAATCCTAAGGAAGACAAAGAAGAAATAGACTTTTTGGATGACACTGTAGACCAAGACTTAATTAAATGTGTTGAAGAAATGGAATCATGGAATGAAAAGGAAGACATACCAGATGAATTAATGTTGCAAATTCTTTTAGATTTTGAAAAATCACAACAATAAATTTAAATTTTAAAAGTTAAAATTGTTTGAGACATTATTCTTTTTTATATGAAAATTATGAAATATTACCCAAAAAGATATAATATAAAATGAGACTTAAAATATACTGTGCAACTTTTTTGTGTTACATAGTAAGTTTGCTCATAGTTACTTCCTTTCTCCAACTATATTATCTCCAATGTGTATTTAACATCTCTTTTTCATCTCCTGCCTCCATATTGTTTCTGCTTTCCTGACAGACTATGGTAGGAATTCCATATACCACAATAACTTCTGAAACAACATGCAAGATATCTACAAAGGAGATGGTGTATATTACATTTTAGACTCTGCATTGGTACCTACATGTTGCTACTTAAATTAAAAAAAAAAAAAAATAAATGAACAATCAATAAACATACAATATTTGAAAAGTCTATCATTCTTTTTTCCCCATAGTACGCTCCCCGGACTGCTTCCCGGTGCGCGTACTGGGCGCTCCCACCGCAAAAAAAACGATTTTTTTTTTATTTTGTTTTGCCCCGCGGGGCCCTTTTAAAGCCCCCACATCAAACCTAGGGGGTCAGGGAGGATCTACTCTGTCTCCTTATGGTCATTTCCCCCTTTGTTTTGGCCACCTCTTGTGTCTCGATCCTACCGAGACACAAGATGGCGGCCGCTCCGGACTGTTTAGAATGTTTACAGACACCCGAGAGCCAATCACCTTTCCACGCGCAAATCGCGTAGCGCGCCCGGAGCTCTTCCCGGTGCGCGTACCGGGGCGCGCTTACAGATATATATATTTATTTGAACCTAAAATACTCAAAATCCACTGGAGCACATATCTTAAGACCTAGCAAAGGCACATCGGACTACCAGTCCCTACAATTTTGCCAAGTTTCATAGAAATCCATTCAGCCGTTCGAGCTAAAAGTGAGTCCAACCGCCCTATGGAAAACTCAATGTTAAAAACACGTTTTGGGACCCCCCTTTTTTCATGACCCCACTTCACGAAACCCCCCCCCCCAAACTTTCAGAGGACGCTCAGAAACAAAATGTGCCATTTTCCTGAAAATTTCAGCCAATTCCGTCCTTCAACGCCAAGGTTATTCAACATAGAATTTTCAGAAATCCCTAATCAAAAAAATCCTAACTATATATACCTACTGGCGACCGCCAGTAGGTAATATATATATATATATATATATATATATATATATATATATATATATATATATATATATATATATATATATGAAGAAAGGTTCCTCCCCAGCCTGCTCTGCGCTCGCAGACACCGCCTCCACGCCAACAAGGAAGAGGACCGGACCAGCAAATTCAGCAAAGATGGTATTTTTATTTACAGATTAAAACAGAACCAGCGACGCGTTTCGGGCGGGAAGCCCTTGATCACGCTGCAACATGTTTGTAATCAATTATGCTTTTTTATAAGTGTATGCAGTGAAATAGACGCCACCCCCTGGTGACGCCCACCATGATCATGTGATTAATACTAAACAGTAACAACGCACTACCGCTGATACAAAGTTGCCATTGCTGAATGAACATACAAGAATTCTTAACTGGTTAAATCCAGGAAACCATCAACATATATTCAATTACTAAAATATTATAGTACAATCCTTCAATGTTGAATTTCAGATAAAAAGATATATATCTGTTATGTGCAAATAAGCAATCTAATACATTTAGCAGCAAGACTGTAAAGTGCGTGTACATAAAAGTGCATAAGTGATAAAAAATTGTGATAAAGTGCAAACATTAGCGGAAACATATGGAACTACCACTGAAACAGTTATCAACAGTTAGGCATCATTTCTCAATGTTTAAATACAAAAATTCATCATCCTAATCCATAATTATTTCTATTTGAAAGGTCAAATAGAAAAGGAAGAACCATTTTTCAAGAAGCTAAAAATAACAGTATGTATAAAAAGATTCATAATTCATATATATACATACCTACACGCACCCCCACTCTCTTACCCACCACCCCAGATACCTAGCCCATTATATCAAAAGTGAATATTTCAATGGATTACAGATCCCTATGTGCTAGTAAAGAACAATGCAAAATAACACAAATGGCACTGACTATATACACACCCAACTTAAAAACCCTCACATAAATATTTACAATGTGCATATCTGTGCGATTCCATATATACATACACGTCCATGTGCAACACTAAGCCCAAGGTCAAAACAATATCAATATCAAAATTCTATACAAGATATCCACATAATAGTAAAATCACTGTACAATTAAAAGATAATGCATATTGACTATTATTAAAATATTGTACGTGATATGTGAATAGGACTGTATGAAAATTATGTATGTATAATGATGCCTTGTGCCTAAAAATTGCCAAGTAAAGTGCATAAATGATGTCCCTGTGGGTGAGAGTCGATGTAAATTTCACAATTTGTAATTACAGAATAAGGGACATGTATACGGGACTTCTAATAGGGAACCTAACTAGAAGAGCCCGAAATCAGAACACAGATATAGATAGAATCAGAAGCTGGCAAGGCCGAATAAATCTACAAAAAGTGATGCATCTCCTCAATATTATTGAGCCCGTTAGGCCAACGGCTATCGAGCTCCAATATATATTTAGACTCCATTTTTCTGAGTTGAGCCTCACGATCCCCTCCTCGTCTAGATAATGGAACTGCCCCTATCACAAAATAGTTTAAACAACTTAGATCTTTGTTGTGCACTCGTTTAAAGTGACGGGCGACAGGGTAAGCGGGGTCACTATGCAAAATAGCCCTGAGATGCTGCAAAATTCGGGCGTGCACCTGGAGCTTAGTGCTTCCAACATATCTAAGCCCACAGGTGCACGTCAGAACGTATACAGCATGATCAGTCTTGCAGTTGTAGTTGCCATTGATGGTTTTGGCAACTTTACTGAACGGGGTGTTGTACTGGGTGGTAGTGACCCCAAACTTACAAGCCCTACAACTGGAGCATTTAAAGAAACCTCTGGACGGGCGAAGCCATGGGATTTTGGATTTTAATTCAGGTGCTGCTTTGTCCAGATGGTTGCCCATAGTTCTGGCTCGTCTGAACGTCACTGTAGGAGAAGAGGGCAACCTAGTGTTGAGAATATGGTCGCTCATGATAATCGGCCAGTGTTTGTTCAAAATTGACCAAATTTTTCTGTCTTCCCTACTGAAAGTGGTGATCAGACGTGGGCACTCCAGTTGGGGTGTAGTAGTGGGAGGAGGTTCGATTTCCAAAAGGGAGTCAGGGAAGAGACTCTCCCTAGATCTGGACAGGGATTTGTTTACTGCTGTGTTTAATATCCGCTCGGAGTAACCTCTAGCCCTCAATCTGGCCAAGAGTTCTTCCAAGCAGGCATCAAAATCCGAAGGAGAGCTGCAGATTCTCTTTAATCTAAGGATTTCCCCATAGGGGATTCCCGAGATTGTGTGTCTAGGATGCATGCTGGAAGCATGCAATGTGGCGTTGCCAGCCGTCTGTTTTCTGTGGAGGGTAGTGTTAACTATTCCATTGGAGACATACACCTCCACATCCAGAAATTGGATACGATTTTCACTGATGTTAGCCGTAAAGTGAAGATTAAGCGAATTATCGTTGATGTCATCAATAAATCGCAAAGCTTCCTGTTTGCTACCCTTCCAGATGATAAAGATATCATCTATGTATCTTAAGAAGTGTCTAACGTGATTATCCATCCATGTCTTGTGGCGCACATTGAGGACCCGCTCCTCCCACCAGCCAACGTGCAAGCACGCATAGCTGGGAGAGAAGCAGGCCCCCATCGCCACGCCCCTTAGTTGCTTATAAATTTCCTTTCCAAATGAAAAGAAATTGTTATTGAGGCACCATTTTATTAACCCCACAATCACCTTATTGTGTTCGTAGTAATGGATGGGTCTATTGGAAAGGTAGTGTTGTACAGCTGCTAACCCCTTATCGTGATCTATGCTGGTATACAGCGATTCTACGTCAAGCGAGATTAAAAGCATATCATTTTCCCATTCAAGTGTAGATATTTTAGATATAAAATCACTAGTGTCTCGAGTGAAGCTGGGAAGTTGCTTGACAAAGTCTTGTAAAAAGTAATCAATGTATTCTCCCGCTTTCTCTCCCGCACTTCCAATGGCTGAGACTATCGGCCTGCCTGGTATTGGTTGTATGGATTTGTGCACTTTAGGGATGAGATAAAGAGAGGGTAGAATTGGAAAGTTCACATACATGTATTTGTGCTCTTCTGACGAGATGAGACCTTCCCTCTTCCATTGATTTAAAGACTTGTGTAAACTGGATATCGCTTTGTCGTATTCTTTTTGGGTGCTTTTTATATAGCAAGCCGGGTCTTCTAGTTGGCGTTTGGCTTCATTGATATAATCTGTTTTAGGCCAAAGTACCAAATTGCCCCCCTTGTCCGACCTTTTGATCACTATGTCCGGGTTACCTTCAAGTTTTTTCATTAGTTTATTGTAAGCCATCCTGGTGTATGTCTCTTTTTTACCACGTTTATTGTTGGTTTCTGTGTACAGTTTTTTAATGTCATTTGTGACGCAATCGTGAAAGACATCGATTGCGTCCCTTGGCATTAGTGGTATGAATTTTGATTTGCTAGTGAAAGGACTCAACCCTGCACCTTTGGGAAGAATAGGAATATGTCTGAGACGATCTTGAGTAGAGGTTTCTGCTTCAGGTTCTAAGTCGTCATTTGTATTCAGTAAATCATTGGCATCAAGGAAAACATGTGTATCAGACGCCCTTAATGAAATACTATCATTTTCTCTTACAATTTCATCTTGGGCATCTGAATCCTTAGCTTTTTGTAAGGCAAAGTGCTTCTTTAGTTTAAGTTTCCTTATAAAGCAGAAGACATCTACCCTAGTGGTAGTGTAATCAAAGTGTTGAATTGGTGAGAAATTTAAACCCAATGAAAGTAATTGCTCTTCCGCTTTATCAAGGACCACGTTGGAGAGATTGATGATGGTATTGTTTTTTATCGTCGTCTCCCCCATGTTTTTTTCTTTTTCTTTTGCTGAAGTTGTTCCCCGGCTTTGTTTCCTTGTGCGTCGTCGTTCTTTCCTCCGTTTATTCCTCCTTTGTTTGGTTGTGAGTTGTTCTGCCAAGATCTCAGAGTTTGGAGCCTCTCGTCTACCACAAAATCCATTTCTTGCTGGATATTCAATGTTTCCAGTCCATTTAAGTTTAAATCACTATTGGTGGAGCCAGAAGATAGTGATTCCATGCTGGACGCACTCGTTATTAAAGAGTCCGTAGACTGCATCATTCCATTAGCATTGGTAGCATTAGATGTGGTAGGGCCAGAGCTGCCTGCTGGCAGGGTGCTGTTGGGATTGGAAGTAGAAGCATTCTTCTTTTTGGTATATGCCTGTCTTTTAGCCGAGTTGTACTTTTTGGAAAAGGTAAAAATCCTCCCCAATCGATAATCATCTGCGTCACGAGCAAATGTTGTAGCCTTGCGGGTTTTTATTTTTTCTTCGTGTTTACGCAGTTGCTCATTCATGTTATCTGTAAGTTTTTTGGTTTCTACGGCATTTTGACAGGCATCGATTTCTAATTCCAAAGCTTTGATTTTTTTCTAGCAGTTTGGCTCGGTCACTGGCGGCATACTTGATTAGTATACATACTAAGTTCATCGATGCAGCCAGGTTACTCTCGCCCCACTCTTGAAGCATGGCTGGATCTGGATTATCGAAGCTGGGAGCCAGTAAAATCCTGAGTCCTCGTGGTACACGCCCCACTTCCTCGTATTTACTGAGGGATTTATGCTCCCACCACTTAGTGCATTCGGCTTTGCGCAATTTAACTAGTTCTTTAAACAACTGCTTTAAATCTCTCGTTTGTGAATTGCCAAGTTCGCTTTGATTTTGTTCTTGATTGCGGCCAGAAGATGTATCTGTGGCGTCAAAGAGTGACAATGCGGCTTCCTCCCGCTGCTTGTCTATTTCGTCCTTATCCATGTTGTTACAGTTCTGTTATTTGATATTTAAACACAACGAGCACAATTCTGACTCGTCCTTTACTGCTGCATAATAACTTCGTCACCGGACGGCATTTCTTTGAACTCACACTCACCGTAGGTCACAGGCGGGAACTGCTCCGCGTCCCACGTCCTCCGACGCGAATCCTCGGGGCTGCTCACACCGCCCAACCTAAACGGCAGGGTTTCAGTCCATCCGGGGGCCAGCTGCAATGATTCCCAGGCGAGATCCGAACAAAAGGTGATTTGAAGCAGCTGCCGGCAGTAGACGAAGGGGTCCGTTACAGAGACAAATCAACCTCCGTTATTACATGAAGAAAGGTTCCTCCCCAGCCTGCTCTGCGCTCGCAGACACCGCCTCCACGCCAACAAGGAAGAGGACCGGACCAGCAAATTCAGAAAAGATGGTATTTTTATTTACAGATTAAAACAGAACCAGCGACGCGTTTCGGGCGGGAAGCCCTTGATCACGCTGCAACATGTTTGTAATCAATTATGCTTTTTTATAAGTGTATGCAGTGAAATAGACGCCACCCCCTGGTGACGCCCACCATGATCATGTGATTAATACTAAACAGTAACAACGCACTACCGCTGATACAAAGTTGCCATTGCTGAATGAACATACAAGAATTCTTAATAAATAAATATAGTATTTATTTCTAAGACTTTGGATATGATTTTGATAATTTTTCATATCACGTGTATTTATGTCTACTTTCTATGTATTTGATATTTTAAAAAATATGTTTATGTTGTAATGATTTCATTTGATTTTTTGTATGATGCTTGTTAAAAAGAAAAACGTTAATTAAAAAGGACAGGTGTAAGCAGTGCCTTATGTCTGTATTAAATAATCCATTTGGTAAAGGAGGTTATGCCCAATGACTACTTCTATTCCTGAATTTTTAAAGAAAGGTTATATGTTGCTCCTTAATCATGAAATAATAAGAGCAAGGCTCAATTTGTAATAATTGTAGGAAATTATTATTGGTGGTAGGTCACTATCCACCTTAAGGAAAAGTCACAACATTTGTCAGAGTGAACCCCCAAAGCCACGAAGTGAACCTGAGCTCAACCCCCTGTAGCTATGGCACAGAAATACATGCTTCAATAATAATAATCAACATTTGTAAAGCGCAAACAATCACCTGTGAGGGTCTCTAGGCGCTGGGGGCCGTCGGGAAGATTAAGTAAGCTATTGCCCAGAGTCGGTATACAACGGTTACCACACATTTTTTACAACACGGTACTGTTACCACGATACTTCTACCACGCAGGTCGTTACAACGAAATGCGCTGGGGGGCGCTCCAGGATAGTAAATACTTTAATTTACTATCCAACTCCTTTCCCTAGAGTCCACGGGGACTGGAGTTGCAATAGTAAATTAAATAATTTACTATCCAGCGCCCCTCCACGCAAGTCGTTGTAACGACTTGCGTGGTAAAAGTAGCGTGGTAACGGTACGCGTTGTAAAAGTACGCGTGGTACCGTCATACATCCCCCAGAGTCACATGGTGCTGGGCTAATCTGCCGCCGCCACCGGCGATCGAACCGTTATCCCTAGATTCCGGAGTCAGTCGCCCTGGCCGCGGTCACACACCTCTTCAATTAGGGCAATGTGTAAAGTATTTATGCACTTCCGAAACAGTAATAAAGTGAAAATGTAAAATAGTATAAACCAAATTAGAAACAAATTGTAACATTTAATTAACAAAATTACACCATAATGGCAAAAGTACAATACGGGAGGCTGCAGAAACGAATTTTTAAAAAGTTAAGTAGGATTAGCCCGAAGAAATATAAAATGCGAATGATAGTAAATGGTTGAGGTAGGTCAGGATTTAGGTCAATTTGATGCTGATAGTGATGAAGAGGGGGTCAGATACACCAACTAGGTTCATCTTGGCCAAAGATGTTATCTTCTGAAGTAGTCCTTTATGGTCCAAACCACCACAGGAGTACACTTCTAAAGCCCCTCAAGAACTCAGGGGAGGCACTAATAGATTCACAGTGTGTCAGGCAGAGGCTAATAGCAGGGTCCAGTCCAGGTCCAGTTGCCACTGGTCAGTTGAGCAGTTGCATGAAAGGCCTTCTGTAGCTTTTTGCATCCCCGTAGCGTGAACAGGTGGTAAACCTCATGACCCTTGGAGTCCAGATTTTTGTCCTGGGTACACAACAGATCATACTCAGTCCTTCAAGGCTCCTCTCAGTTCACAACAAGTTCAGTCATCCTATGTTTTTCTTAGGTCCAGCAGTGTTCTGAGTGGGTGCTTGGAGTTGCAACATTTATGCTACCCACTTTTCGAGATGCGAAAGGCATCGGACAAACCACCAATGGACCCTCGGGGCTGGGTGTGTGCGAGTAGGGAGTGTACTATGATAATCTGAAAATCCTCCCAGAGCTAACACTAAAATCTAGTTTGAAGCAGCTACGGTGCCCACAATTGTCCCAGAGAGAGAAGTCCGATGAGACAAATCAAGGTTCTTCGGCAACGATACAGTAGATATCGATTGGAAGAAATTGGGTTGTTGGTTGACAGGGGTGTGAGCAATGCTCAAGCAGCAACCGCAATCAAGCTTAACATAGAGGCAATGTGTAAAGTATTTGTGCAACACTTCAAATAGTAATAAAGTGAAATAAACTGAACAAAAAAGGATCCCACACCAGGTTAGAAAAATAGTACTTTTTTTAATAAATAAAACAAGACCAAAATGACAAAAATCCAAAGCACATACATAACTACCAACCATCACAATGCTACAAGTGTGACAAGTCAACAACACCAAAGCTATAAGAATGGCTTGGGTGACGGGTATTAGTTGTTTTTAATGTATATTGAACAACTATTGTATAGCACATCTCTAAATTATGCAACAGTGTCATCATGTGGCAACTGTCAGGTACATGTGCTGAGCACCGGAAATATCGGCTCAAATAAATCACTGGTCCTCCTGCATTTATACCCAGCTTGTTTGCTTCCTATTTCCCCATTCTAAGTCTCTTTAGGCCATAATCTCTTCCATGGCCTAGATGCTGTCAACCCGATTCTCTTTTCTCCTGCTATTTTGACTGCACCGTTTCTCGTATGCCTTTCAATCACTGACCCCCTATTCTGTGCTATCAGGAGTCCAAGAACATCCTGAAAGGTGAGGTTAAGATGTGTGAAGATGTGTGAATATAGTCAGAAGATGTAAGGGAAGATTCAGAGGCAGCAATGAGTCATCCTCGACTTCACCCTCTCCATGACTAAGCAGGTCAAAGCCGTCTCCTCATCCTGCTTCAACACCCTCCGTATGCTCGGCAGGTTCTTCAAGTGGACCCAGACCAAAACAAAAAGAACAGTCACCCAGGCCCTCGTCACCAGCAGGTTGGTTGAACTATGGAAATGCCCTTTACGCAGAAACTTTGGCCAAACTCCTGAGACAACTGCAACGCATCCAGAATGCCTCTGCATGTCTGATCCCCGACATCCCCTGCTGCAGCCACATCTCACCCCACCTAGAAGACCTGCACTGGCTCCCCATCAACAAGAGGATAACCTTCAAGCTCCTCATCCACGCACACAAGGCCCTCCACAACACACCGGCCCAGCATACCTCAACAGACGACTCACCTTCTACACCCCTACCCGCCAGCTCCACTCCACTGGGCTTGCCGCAGTCCCCCACATCCGAAGGACGACAGCCGGTGGCAAGTCCTTCTCCCACTTCGCCGACAAGACCTGGAACACCCTCCCCACCAACCTACGGCAGACCCAAGACCTACTGGCCTTCAGAAGACTCCTCAAGACCTGGCTCTTCGATCAGTAGCAGCGCCCTCCCCACCAGCGCCTTGAGACCCTCACAAGTATGTAGCGAGCTTTACAAGTGTATTGATTGATTGATTGATTGATTGAATGATTGATTGATTAATTGAGTCTGAATGTGGATCCTGCATTCTGCATAAATACAAGTGCTGTTCATACATCTCTCCATAAAATTGTACAATTGTGTATAGTACAGTTTACATTCAATGTGGAAAAATGTCATCAAATATACAGAGTTCAGTTCTTGCATGCATCTAGAAATATGTTGTCACTGATGCAAAATTCAGTTCATGCATGCCTTCAGAAAATGATATTGCTGATACAGAGTGCAGTTTTCTAATGTTTCCAGAAAGATTCACAGCAGATACAGGGTGCAGTTCATGGTAGCCTTGTTTTAGGTCTGACCTAGAGACAACTAGAGACAGCCTGTTGTAGAAAAACTATTGTGTGCAATACCAGTATTCATTAGCAGATTTGGGTCAGCCCATTGATTATCAATGGGTTTCTTGTGAATGCCATTTGCTTTCTTTTTATCCAATGTCTTTCCTTCCTTGCCCTGTGCTTGTAAAACCCCCTGGAGTATATCCTCTTTACCATCCATCTGACTGGATGAGATTTATGCTTCTGGTGCCTATATTCAGCAAACTCATCTTCTCTTTTGCTTTGTGCATCCTGTGTGAGTGAATAGGTTTCCGTGCTCTCTCCTGCAAGAGTTCCTTCTCCCTCATTCCCACCTCCTCATGCTCTAAGTGCTGCTTCTCCACTCACAGCTAATCATTTACTTCTCCTGCCCATCCCCATGTTTTTTGTTCCCACCCCATTGCCTTTCTGTTGCTCCTCCACACCTCATCACTTGCCACCAATCAATGGCATTTAGTTGTTCCTCCACCCCACCAAGCTATTGAGCATGGACGTCAATTTATTAAAATGCCAGGGGGGGATAATTGACATCACACCTTTTGACCTTAATGACATAATGAAAATGGACATCATAATACCTTCAGATTTTAATTTTCCCAGGGAGTGATGTCACATCACCTTACTTCCAATGACATCACAATAATTGACACTGTTGAAATTCTAATATAATTACATGATTAGTATAACCAGGGGCGTAACAAACGCCCCCGCAGCCCACGTATTGCAGGGGGGCCCCTCAGTCTTCGGTAGTTGAAGGGGGCCCCCTCAGCTCAGGTTTGCTCTGAAGCAGCTGCTGCCTGGATGCCAGGCCTTCTGCTGAAGTGAAATTTTACAATTTGCAGAGTGCTTTCAGAAATGTGGTGCTGTTTTGTAAAATGCTGTAAACTCTGTAACAGAGCTATGTCCAGCCAGTGCTTTATTTTTAGAGAAAGATACAGTTCTTTAACACATGCTAGATACTATAAATTATATGAACAATAAAAAAGATAACTCTGTAGCTCCTTTCCTGCTGGAGTTGAAAAAGGATATATAGTGTTTGAGGCAGGGGCTTAACAAACAGAGGGGGGCAGTCTTTAGTTTGTGAAGGGGGCCACCTCAACTCATTTGCAGAGAGCTGTGAGAGAGGGGATTACTTTAAAGCAGGTGCAGTGTCTACAGCCTACTCTGAGCCCCTTGCTCTGACCCAGGACTGAAGAGAAACAATGTAACAAGTTACCAGGAGCCGGATTGGGGTGGGGGCCCCAGACACAGCATTCCCCACAGGGCACAGCCTCTGACAAGAGAGGGCAAGGATGGGTGTGGGGGCCCGAAACACAGCATTCCCCACAGGACACAGCCTCTGAGAAGGGAGAGGACAAAGATGAGGGTGGGGACCCCAGAGACAGCATTCCCCACAGGGCACAGCCTCTGAGAAGGGAGAGGACAGGATGGGGGTGGGGGTGGGGCCCCAGAGACAGCATTCCCCACAGGGCACAGCCTCTGACAAGGGAGAGAACAAGGAAGGGGGTGGGGGTGGGGGTGGGTGCCCCAGAGACAGCATTACCCACAGGGCACAGCCTCTGAAAAGGGAGAGGACAAGGATGGGGGTGGGGGCCCAGAGAGCAGGAGGCAGCACAGAGGAGAGCTGGCGGGGGAAAGGATGGGGTGGGGGCCCCAGAGATAGCAGGAGGCAGCACAGGGGAGAACTCACAGGAGAAAGGGTGGGGGCCCCAGAGAGCAGGAGGCAGCACAGAGGAGAGCTGACAGGGGCAGGAGAATTATTGCAGCTCCCTCCAGGAACAGGATATGCTGGGATGCATTGGAAGGTAAGCATCATTTGCAATATATAGTTTTTCAACATATTGGTCATATATGGTTTGGATTGGAATTGTTAGTTGTGGAATTGTGTTGTGTGTATTGGATCTGTGTAGTGAAATAATGTGGCACAGTGTGCAGTGTAATTATGTGGATAGTAATTGTATGGTGTTGAGTGTACTGGAATTATGTGGAGTGGGATTGTGTGTCATGGAGTGGGATTGTGTGTTTTGGGAAGAGATTATCTGGAATGGTATTTTGTGTTGTGGAGTGGTATGCAGTCGAGTTTACTTATGTGGTGTGCTGTTAAATATTGTAGCATGATGTGGAATTTTGTTGTGTAGACTGGATGTATGTGGTGTGTTGTGTAAATGTGTTGTTGGTTTGAGTTATGTAGTTTGTTGTTGAATTATGTGGTATGGAAAGGAAATATGTAGAGTTGAAGTTGTGTGACGTGGAAGTGTGCGCTGTTGAGTGGGAATTATGTTGAATGGTATTATGAGGCGTGGTGTGAAGTGTACTTATGTGGAATGTGGCAATGTGGCATAGACTGGATTTATGTGTAGTGCATTTATGCAATATAGAGTAGAGCATAATTATGTAGAATGTGTGGTGCTGAGTGGTATTATGTGGAATGTAATTATGTTGTGTGATGAATTGTGTGGGCATGAATTGTGGAATTGTGTGACGTATGTGACGTGGGGAATTATGTGGCATGGTGTGGTGTATAATTGGGCGGAGTGAAATTATGCAGCATGTTGCAGAGTTGTATTTTGTGGAGGCTAATTATGTGTTTTGGAGTGGAGTGTAAATATGTTGTGTGAAGTATAATTATATAGGTTGAAGTGGAATTATGTGTAGTTGAATTGTGTTGTGTGGAGTTTAATTATGTGGTTTGTAGGGGTATTAAGTTGTGTGTGTGGAACGTTATTATGTGATGTGAAATAATGTGGTATATATTGAAGTGGAAATATGTGTTTTTAAATTTTTAGGATTGTAATTATGTGGTACGGAATGTTGTAGGGTTAAATTATTTATAGTTGAATTGTGTGGCATGGAATTGTGAGATGTTCAAATGTGCTGTGTGTGGTAGACTTAGTATAGCTGCCAAGGTTTCAGATTGCGATGTGTGACATTTTCATAATTTCAGTGTAATTATGAGTGACATTTCAATGACCATGAGTGACACTTTCTCGTGAGCAAAATCAAGCAATGAAGAGGAGGGAAACATATAAATATTAGAAAGTACGCCCATTTGAGCTACTAGAAACTGTAAGAAAGTCACTGAACTAAAGTGCGCTAACAGCAGGCTACTAAAAAACTGAGCAGAGTCAGACTGCTGTGTGAATGTCACCCATTATTACAGTTAAATTAGGAAAACGTCACACTTACCAATCTGAACCCGTGGCATCTATGAGTGATTCAGTGTGAAAATGTGCTCTAATTGAGGTGTATTCCTCTGCACCCTCGTGGTGACCAGCCTGCCAGGTATCTTTGCAAACTTGCAAGTGCCAAGCAGTTTTCCATCAGCTATATGTTAATGTAACTATACAAAATAAATACATTGGATGTTCTCTGCAGAAATCAGAGGTGAGTCTGCTCCAGGTTACACTTACTCCAGCACTTTAAAAGTGGCAGTTCATTCAAGGTCCAATCAGGCCTGCCATAATGTCTGGTTTCTCTGCGTACAAATGCTGCAAAGTTTTTTTAAATGCTAATCTGTGGTCAGATTAAACCTTCCAAAAAGAGTTGCTTTCATCTATGAGTAATCAGTCTGTTTCTGGGGACCCGATTCACAAAAGTAATCGAGACAAAATCCTAACTTTACGACTTTCGGTATTCACAGAAGGCTTTTAGGAGTACTAAAGTTAGGATTTTGTCTCAGTCAATATTACATTTGTTTTAAATTTAATTTAAGACCAAAACTTAAAGATTGACTGAGATAAAATCCTAACTTTAGAACTCCTAAATGCCTTCTGTGCAGAGGGATACAAGATCACCCGAAGAGACCGCGTCAAACAGACTGGAGGAGGCATCGCCATCATCCACAGGGACACCATCCACATCTCGACCAACACCGACGACACCCTGAAAACAGCCGAACACCTGCACTTCCAGATCCACACCGACCCGAAGACCACCCTCAGGGGCACCCTGATCTACCGACCCCCGGGACCACGCACACAATTCAGCGAGGACATCGCCGACTTCGTCAGCCCACACGCCCTCCCCTCCGCTGACTACATCCTCCTGGGGGACCTCAACTTCCACCTGGAGAACAACAACGACCGCAACACCATCACCCTGCTCGACAACCTCGCCAACCTCGGACTCAAGCAACTGGTATCCACCCCCACCCACCTCGCCGGACACACACTCGACGCAGTCTTTTCATCCAGCAAAGACATCACCTTCAGCCACGCCACTGGACTCCACTGGACGGACCACAGCTGCGTCCACTTCACCTTCCAAAGAACAGCGATCCACCACCACCAGCAACCGGTTCCTCGAAGAAGCTGGAACAAGATCACATCCGACCAGCTCGCCGCTTCCCTGAGCCAGCACCCCCCCGCCAGCTCAGCGAACCCCAGCCAGGCCGCCAACAACCTCACGAAGTGGATCAACAACTGCACGGACGAACTCACCCCATTAAGGACCCCGCCCAGCAGACCCGGCAGCAAGAAGGCCCCATGGTTCACCGACGAACTCAAGAGCTCCAAGAAGAACTGCCGAGCCCTAGAGAAAGCCTGGAGAAGGGAACCAACACCGGACAACATGACCGCCCTCAAGCTTGCCACCCGGAAGCACCACCAACTGATCCGCGCCACCAAGAAAACTGCCTTCAAGGACCGGCTGGACAACAACGCACACAATTGCAAGGAACTCTTCAACATCGTCAAAGAGCTCTCCAACCCCAACGCCGGAAACAACGACATCACCCCATCGCAAGACCTCTGCAACTCCCTCGCCTCCTACTTCCACAACAAGATCGCGGACATACACAACAGCTTCAGCAAGCAACCGACGCACGCCACGACCGAACCACCGCCCCCCACCACCACCCTCAGCGCCTGGACTCCGATCAGCACCGAAGACACCATCCGCATGATGAACTCCATCCACTCCGGATCTCCGACCGACCCCTGCCCTCACCACGTCTTCAACAAGGCCGACGCTGTCATCGCACCCCACCTGCAGGACATCATCAACACCTCCTTCGACACCGCCACCTTCCCTGAGAGCTGGAAGCACGCCGAACTCAGCGCCCTGCTAAAGAAACCTACAGCGGACCCCACCGAACTCAAGAATTACCGCCCCATCTCGCTCCTCCCGTTCCCAGCCAAAGTCATCGAGAAGACCGTCAACAAACAGCTGGCCGCCTTCCTCGAATCAAATGGATCCCTCGACCCCTCACAGTCTGGCTTCCGAGCCAACCACAGCACCGAGACCGCCCTCATCGCTGCCACCGATGACATCCGAGCCCTGATGGACAACGGAGAAACAGCGGCCCTCATCCTCCTAGACCTCTCCGCGGCAATCGACACTGTCTGCCACCGCACCCTAGTGCAGCGCCTCAGCAAAGTCGGAATCCAGGAGAAGGCACTGGAATGGATCATCTCCTTCCTCGACGGAAGAACATAGAGAGTCCGTCTACCACCGTACAAGTCAGAGGCCACCGAAGTCATCTGCGGCGTTCCTCAAGGATCCTTGCTGAGCCCCACCCTCTTCAACGTCTACACGAGCCCCCTCGCGGACATCGCACGCCAACACAACCTCAACATCATCTCCTACGCTGACGACACCCAGCTGATCCTCTCCCTGACCAACGACCCCGCCGCCGCCAGAGCCAACCTTCACGAAGGGATGAAAGACGTAGCCGAGTGGATGACGACCAGCCGCCTGAAACTGAACTCAGACAAGACGGAAGTCCTCATCCTGGGCTCCTCGCCCTCTGCCTGGGACGACTCCTGGTGGCCCCCCGCCCTGGGCAGCGCACCCAAACCGACAGACCACGCACGCAACCTGGGCTTCATCTTGGACTCCTCCCTCACCATGACCAGACAAGTCAACGCCGTCTCCTCGTCATGCTTCAACATCCTGCGCATGCTACGGAAGATCTTCAGGTGGATCCCCACCGAGACCAGGAAGACGGTCACCCAGGCCCTCGTCACCAGCCGACTGGACTACGGCAACGCCCTTTACGCCGGAACCACCGCCAAGCTCCAGAAGAGACTCCAGCGGATCCAGAACGCCTCAGCCAGACTCATCCTCGACATCCCACGACACAGCCACATCTCCGGACATCTGAAAGACCTGCCTTGGCTCCCCGTCAACAAAAGAATCACCTTCCGCCTCCTCACCCACGCACACAAAGCCCTACATGATCAAGGCCCGAGCTACCTCAACAACCGCATCAACTTCTACGCTCCCAAACGACATCTCCGATCAGCCAGCCACGCCCTCGCCGCCGTCCCCCGCATCCGAAGAACGACAACAGGAGGAAGGTCCTTCTCCTACCTGGCCGCCAATACCTGGAACTCCCTCCCTCCCGACCTGCGCCTGACCCAAGACCACCTCTCCTTCAGGAAGAAGCTCAAGACCTGGCTATTCGAGCAGTAGCAGCACGCCCCCCCCCCCCCAAGCGCCTTGAGACCCTCCGGGTAAGTAGTGCGCTCTATAAATGTCTGTGATTGATTGATTGATTGCAAGATGCGCCCCCACAACAAATCCTCGCGAGACCGAACTTTATGGACATACTACGGAAATACGGCAAAATGTTGTGGGCACAGAAAGGAATTTTTTTTACAGGACTACCAAACAGGCAGCTGTACTACATAACGAAATTTACTGCATCGCGTTTAGGAGACAGGGGAAGCACCAGAAAACAGACGGCAGGCACCAGCATTGATTAGCAGCACTGGTACCTGAGGAGGCACAATGCCTGTTATGCGGGATTTTGCATTTCAGTGCTGTGATATGGATCACCACACTGAAATAAGTTAGTCTAACGCCAGATGCATGGTACTTGGCAGAGCTGAATTGGGTTGCGGGGATTTGGACAAGCTGTGCATGCTAAGGCTTTTATGTCATGCGGTATAAAGTGGACTTTTGTCTATTTTTCTTTGTAAAAATGATATGGGCTGTTTCTTTACCTTCCGGTACATTTCTGAACAATTTGTTAGGCTACATTGCCTTGTAGCATTGTGTGCTCATGCAGGGAAGAACGAGTGTCTGGCAGACATGCAAAAAATCATCCTACGTCTCAGTATAAACATCCACACTTCTAAGCAGTAATTCCAATCCTAGAATGAGTTACCTGTTTGCTTTACAATGACAGTTAGTAAAACAAGTAAGTGCTTTGTGAGCCTGTATAAGTAGCAAAGGTTTTAAAGGGACTTGTTTTTGTGCAAGGTATTGCTTTTCCCAGTTCACGGAAGGGATAAAAAACATCTCCAGATAATAATAGGGTTGACAGGATGGTGCGATAGCAGAATATTGATATCTGTGGATCTGGTGAGGACTGCGGGCAGCAAGTGCTTGATGCGCTATTTGCATAAGAAAGTACTATATATTTTTTTGTTATCCTCCATTAGTTATTAGTAAGGAAGGGGAAAGAGAAGCGTTCACCAACAGCATTCGGTTAGTCTTAGGGAGACAAAGAATGCTGTGGTCTGTGGTAGGTGCCGCCCAGAAGTCATAGGTATATGTATCAGGAGCTGCCATTGAAAGGAAGTGGAATTGTGCTTTAGATGTTGCCAGTATTGATGGCTATTGTGAGGTTGCAGACTTTGCTGGGCTGACAGTGGGCGGGGAAATGCTGCATTGTCACTGTAGGTTTAATTACATGAATCGCGTATTCTCTCTGGTGTTTGTCCTTGGGGTACTTGCAAACTGGTGCTACATATGGAATCGGGTTTACCTTTGACAGGAGGTATGGTTTAGTGGGGTACATAGTTTAAATTAATGTTGGTGTGAGGAAACAAAAATCAGACCCTTTGTACATTTAATATTATTGTGTGCAAAATGCAGAGGATGAAAAGTAGCAGGAACGGCTTGGATGCCGTAGAGGCTAGCAGGAAGAACTGTTTTGGGCTGGTCAGTTGAAGAGATTGTTTAACATGTTTTAAACTACTACAGTGGCATTGGAAAGGGCAGCAGCTGAAAGGCTCTGTCTTTACTGGTAGGCAGTGGTTAGATGGGGACCGGCCATCAGTCTTTCTGTTGGTGGTGGACAGGGGAGCAGTGGCCGGCGGTAATGGGTTCGCAGTGACATTCGAGGGGTGGTTTTAAAGGCGGGCGGAAAAGCATAAGTGAGGGTTTTAGATGGGGAGAGACTAGAGTTAATGGCAGCGTTAGTAGCAGGCGTGAAGGCAGTGGTTTGTGTTTGGAGGTCAACTGAGCAGGCTTTGCTTGGAGGTGGGTCATCAAGCCGGAGGATGTGTTTGGTGGGCCGGCTGAAAGCAGTGTTATGTAACTTTGCTGGAGGGTGCAGCAGCAGTATTTACTGATGTATGCAAATCGCACGATGAAAGGGCCGATGTGACCAATGGAGGAACACAAATCCCTTTTTTATGGCTGTGGTGAGCCCCTGCAGTATGGCGGGTCGCTGGCCTGAGAGCTCTTTACTGGAGTGGAGAATGGGAAATGTACTTTGCAGGTGGGCCACCTCAAGTTTGGTTATGCCACTGAGTATAGCACAACACAAGCAAGTGTCAATGTTACATAACACCTACATTGAAGTGCTGACATGATCTGTTAAAGTGATGGGGTGCAATTCTTGCCCTGACCTGCAGCGAGCGAATGACCAGTGAGGTTCCGTGACAATTAAGGTGGTGTTTTTGACTCGTTCGAATATGGACGAGTTTGGTATCTATGAACCGCAAATGACGAGTTTAGTGGGTGTACGCGTTTTTGCTACGCTGGCTTGAACCGTTCGTCTTGTTCGTGGGTCTCTTCATCTTAGATACAGCAGCCATTTTGTCTCTTGCCCTCAAGTAGCCAGCGAACGGACACTGTCCGCTTCGTGACCCTGGGATTCCCAAGCTCTTGCGGAAGACACGTGTTCCTTTGAGGGTGTCTTTATGACGAGGGGGATGACACTGCAAAGGCAGATGGCCCCGCTCAAGGCTCATCTTGCCGTGCCGGTCTATTGTTTCAGCCGTGCATTCATTAGGCATGTCTCCTTTGATCCTGCAATCGTGTTTCCGATATCACCCCCTTACACTCTTTTCAATCTGTTGACTATCTTTGTCTTCCCTTGCACCTGTTTCTGACTCTTTCCTTAACTCGTTTACAGCCGGAATGGAATGTACCTAATGGTGGGATAACGTACTTTTACAGTTGGGAACCGGCGATGTTACTGTAATTATGTTCCGGGACCCTGAATACATGAAAGCAACCCTTTTGAAGTTTACTGTGGGAACTGAGTTGTAACCTTTTGTTCGCCATGTTGTGCTATGACAGAAATATGTATAAAAGGAGCGATCCACAGTTGCAATTTGAAGCAGTCTCCTAGAACCTACATGCGTTGTACTTCTTGTGACCTCTGTGTTCCCTGCAGTAAATAAACCTCGATCTTTGACGCCGAAGGAAGTGTCCCGTGTCTCTGTCATTTGTACGCCGGAACAGGTAACCCACGAAGGTTTCAGGTGTTGTCCCCTGGCACCGCTGGGCCTTAGAATAGCCCAGTCCTTCAGTTGGCGCCCAACGGGGGGCGACATCAGCGGTACCGGTCCAAAGCCCGACGATCGTAAGGAACTTCGTGTGAAATCTCCGAGGGAAGGTGCACCCGCTTCATCGATCCTGTTGTCGAAACGAGTGGCCCGAAGACTTTTCCCGCGAAGATCCCCGCCTCCTGACGGCTGCGACGGACTGATGCCCTGACTGTCGACCTGTTTTGGCGCCTGGCGTAGTCCTTTGTACAGCGAGACGATTGACGGGCCTTCCTGGTGACGCCATTGCTCTTTCAGTTAAGTATTTGTGGGTCGCTCCCAGAGTCCTTGGTTGTTGTTGAAACTTGGTTGTTGCATGGTTCCATTGCATTTGTGGTTCTTAGTATTTGGTTCTTAGTTGTTTTATTTGACGATTGCAATTGCCAAAGACCAAGGGTCTTGCATTTTTGCGAGGATATCGTAAATCGATAACCCTTGAAGTTTGTGAAACTCGGTTAGTGTGCGCGATGCCTGGCCGTAGTACTTTGTTTAGTTGCTTTAAAGGTTGCGGTGCGGATTCCCGATTGGAGGACTCATGTCCGATACCTCCAGTTGGAACTCCGGTCTATGAGTTATATAGTCGCCATGGTGTGGGTCCTATCACATATAATGATTGCTGGGTCCGCTACACTAAAGATGACGGTGTCCTTAGTTTGCCACCTCATGGTAGTTTCGAAACAGCAATTTTGGATAATCTTGAAGCAAAATTGTTCAAAAGGAAATCTAGGCCGGCCATGTTTGATTCCTTTCGGTTATGGCGTAAAGAGGCCAAGCAGAAAGAAATCAAACAGCTTAAACGAAATAAGAGGGAAGGTATCGTTACGACGATGAGAAATGCAGAGCAGTTTCAGCGAGACAAAGAAGAGAAGGAAAAGGAAGTTTTTGATAGATTACAACGTATGGCGGTGGATAAGTGTTATCCCGTTTTACCGTCAAGTACTGATAAGAAGGGAGAGGAAGTGGTAGAGGACCCTTTGTTGTCCTACCTACTGAAGTCACCACCTCCATATGCGCAGGATACTACAGATCCTGTAGTTCCCCCTGTTCCTCAACCTGTTGTTCCGGCAGCTGCTGGTCAGCCTGTCGCTGGTCCTGTCCTTCCAAATCCTCTTGTTCCTCAAGTCGTCCCTATTGCTTTACCTGCCCCTGTTCCTACTGCTCCACTGCCTATACCTTCTCAGTCTGCTGTTCCCGCTACTTCTGCTCTTGTGGCTACTCCTACTGCTCCTGCTGCTCCTGTATTTAGTCCCCATGTTGTTGCCCCTGTACTTCTCTCCTCTTCTCCGTCTGTCCGTGGTCGCATACCTAATGCTGTTGCTAATCTTTACTCTCCATTTGGACCGATCTTTGGGTCCGATGTTTCCGATGTCCCTCAACGACGAAGTCAGATTCCTGGTGGTAGGGAGAGTGATACGTTAATTAAAATGGCGCGTAATTGGATTAGGTATCCCGTTAAGAACACCCCGCGCATAATTTTCGAGACCTTCTCTCAATTCAATGAGCCCACACAGAGATTTGTGTTTGAGGAAATGTGTAAATGTTTACGTGAAGCGATAGATAATGATGAGGTAGACAATGTGCCGCCTGAAGTGACTGAACTTCAGCATCAGTTTTCGAGTGGTATGATTGTGGGTAGTAATGTTCGACGTGCTGTAGAACATCTTCTATCTTTTCGTCCTACTGTAATACCTCGAGCATTGCTTAAGGATGAAACTGAGGAGTGGATGGCAATGCCTGGTCAGTATCCCATGCGAGAAGTCCCTCCAGTGTGGATGCCAGGTGATGCTACTGCCGTTCCTATTATTCCGCCACACTTCCAGAGAGTCTGGATACACCTCCCATGGAAGCGGTCGGAAGTTTTACAGGTGAAACAATCTTTGCCTGACCCTCGCAAAAATCCTGCAGGTTACTATAAAGAGTTGTCCCAATTAGTGGATGCTACTATCATGAATCTTGCCGACATCGACATGTTGTTCGGCAACGTAGTACCTCAACCGGTTTGGGCGAAAATACGTCAAGAGAATCACGCAGCTGAGTTAGGCGGTGATTGGGCTGCACTTGTAGCGGCCGACGCATTACAGGTTGGTGGGGCTAAGCCTGAGCAGTTAATTACGGCTCTGCCTCAAAGAATTATTACGCTAATGAAGACACTTATGCCAGCAATGAAAGTTAATTGGGATAAACTGTCTGCATGCAAGCAAAAGAAGGACGAGAATGTCTCCGATTTCTTTACGAGATTTGAGGAGGCATTCATCGATCACAGTGGTCAGGATATGAGCACCGAGGGAGGTCAGCGGTTGTTCGTAGATAAATTTGTATCGAATTTGTTGCCTGACCTTAGCAACAAATTGAAAAATCACGAGAGTTCGTGGGCTGTTTCTACCTCTGCTCAGATATTGGCCACGGCTCAATATTACGAAAATAGGGAGAAGGAGGAAAATGATCGTGCGGATAAGAAAACAAAGGATCTCAAAACAAAAGTTCTGTTACAGCAAGCGTATCCTCCGCGCTCAAATCAGAATGCCCCTCATCAACAGAATAGATCGCAGTCGCAATCTTTTAGGTCACAGGCGCGTAATGACTCTTCCACGCCGAGATCTATGCTCGGATATAATCAATGCGCATACTGTAGAGGTGAGGGCCATTTGAAGTTTGATTGTCCGGTTTTGCGCGACCGAAATAGTGGTGGTTCGGCTAGAGGAGGTCGTAGTGGTCCTCAACAGGCTTCGCGAGGTAGAGGTCGTGGTGTTACTCAGAATCAAAATGAGCGTTCTAATAATTCCTCTGATTCTAACAATTGCTTTGATCAGCGTGGTTCATCGTCAGGTAGATCTGCACAGTATCATGTGGATGATTGTTACATCAAGCATGATATTGATGACGGTAACTACTAGGACAGCCACAGACAAAGAGAGAGAGAGTAGTATCAGTTCAGGTTCATCAGAGAGGGCCTTACGTCGCAGTTGCCACATCGGGCGTAGTTGAGCCTTTTCTGTTGGACACTGGTGCAGCGAAAAGTTCCATCATGCATTCGAAGCTCCCTGGCGCACCTTTGTCTGGCTTAACGAATGTTTCCGTTGGATTCTCTGGCGCCCCCGTTAGCAATCCGGTTTCTAGCCTTTTGCCCCTCACAATTGGGCCTTGTGAGCTGAAAGCTCCTTTGATTTTGACTACTGGTTGTGGTGAAAATCTTTTGGGCCTGGATTTGCTAAAACGGTTATATGCGACCTTGTACTGTTCTCCTGCGGGAGTGGAGCTTACTTTGGGTCAGAGAGTGATCTCTCCTATGTACTTGTCAACTGATAAGCTCCCACCGGAATTGAGTTCTCTTCCTGCATCTTTGTGGGCAACAGGTCCCAATGACGTGGGCCTGCTTGACATCTCTCCTTATGTTGTTCAACTGAAATCGAATGTGCGATTACCACGTATTCCCCAGTATCGTCTCTCTCTTGATGGTGAACGAGCGTTGTTAGCGATCATCTATGATTTGATCGAGAAAGACGTTATCGAGGAAACTCGGGGAAACGTGTGTAATAGTCCTGTGCTACCTATCTTGAAACGCACTGATCCATCCAAGCCTCCTGTTTACCGTTTTGTTATTGATTTACGGGAGGTGAACAAAATTGTGATTCCACAATTTCCTGTGGTGCCTGACATTACGGCCTTATTGACTCTGATTCCAGCCTCTGCTTCTGGGTTATCAGTGATCGATCTGAAGAATGCTTTCTTTAGCATACCGATTGCTGAGGAAAGCAGAGATCTATTCGGTTTCTCTTTAGGTGGTCGCAGCTTTAGGTTTAAACGCGCTCCTCAGGGCTCCTGTGAGAGCCCATCGATATACAGCGAAGCCCTGAAGAGTCAACTCGATGCGTTTGTGTTACCGGCTGGTGCGGCCTTGATCCAATATGTTGATGACTTGTTGGTGGCTGCTGACACAAAAGAGATCTGCAAAACTGCTACGGTATCGCTGTTACAGCATCTCTGTGACTTACATCACAAGGTGTCTCCTTCTTAACTGCAATATTGTTGTCAAGAAGTAACCTATCTAGGTCACTTATTGTCAAAGGAGGGAAGAAGGTTGACCCCAGAGAGAATTGCAGCGATCGCTCGAATGACTGTGCCAACAACTCAGAGAGATGTGAGTGCCTTTCTAGGTATCACGTCATACTGCAGGCAATGGATTCCAAATTTTTCATTGCTAGCAAAACCATTGGTAGCCCTCACGTGCAAGGATGTTCCAACTCCTTTGCCATGGACTGAAGAGTGCCAGAAAAGTTTTTCTGAATTGCGTGATGCGTTGTGTTCGGCTCCTGTGTTGGGTACTCCTGACTACAGTAAGCCGTTTACACTATATGTTCACGAGAGAGAGGGTTGTGCGTTGAGTGTCTTGACGCAACAATTTGGTGGTAAGCAGCGTCCATGTGCATATTTTTCCTCGACCTTGGACCCAGTAGCTAGAGCGTTGCCGAGTTGTCTAAGAGCGACAGCGGCGGCTGCGGTGTCCATTAGACAATCTACAGGATTGGTCACGTATAATCTGCTTACGGTAATGGTTCCGCATGCAGTTGACACTCTCTTAAATCGTACAAAGACTCAACACTTGACGAGTGCAAGGTTGTCTGGTTACGAGTTGACGCTTTTGGCAAGTCACATACAAATAAAGCGCTGTAATGTCTTAAACCCGGCGACGTTGTTGCCAACAAATATGGAATCAGATGATGTACCACCACATGATTGCTATTTGCGAACTGAGGAAGAAACGAAGGGTCGTGTTGACCTAAAAAACACTCCATTGGCAGATCCCGATGGTACCTTGTATGTTGATGGTTCGTGTTTTAAGTTGCCGAATGGTGATGTGACGACTGCGTATGCTGTGGTGACGTTGAGTACGGTTGTGGAAACTGCGAGATTGAATCAGAATTCCGCGCAGGCGGCAGAGTTGATTGCGTTGACGAGAGCGTGTGTTTTGTCGAAGGGAAAGCGAGTGAATGTGTTTACCGATAGCCAGTACGCATTTGGCGTTGCACATAGCTTTGGTCGATTGTGGCGAGAAAGAGGCTTTATGACATCGCATGGCACGAAGATCCAACACGGACAGCTCGTGAACGATCTTTTGGACGCACATACATTGGCTAAGCAGGTGGCGATTATTAAATGTAGTGCGCACCGAAAGGTGACGGATGATGTTGGTCGTGGTAACGCGTTTGCGGATGAGACTGCTGAAGAGACAGCTAAAAACCTTGCAACCCGAATGTACGTGACGAGTTCAGTAAGGTGGCCTGCAGAGATTGGTATGTGTGAGGACACTGTTGAGAGCGTGAAAGCGATTCAGAAAGAGGCCACCGAAACTGAAAAGACTAAGTGGAAGGAGAGCACAGGAAAGTTAGATGCGCACGGATCTTGGATTGATTTGTCGGAAAGTCAGAAGTGGATGTTGCCGGATGCATATGTGCTAGCTGTTGTGACTATGGCGCACGTCTTGTCACATATTAGTGCGAAAGGTATATGCAAGTTACTGTCCCCTGTATGGAAGAATGATGGTATCGCTAAGTGTGCTGAGAGAGTGGTTAAGAATTGTATGGTATGCATGATGTACAATCCCGGCAAAGGCACCCCTACACCACCTGGCCATTTTGCTCCTCCTACATGTCCCTTTGAGGTTATCCAACTGGACTTCATCCATATGAAGAGATGTAATAACCTGAAGTACGTTTTAGTTGTGGTTTGCGCGTTCTCCAGATGGATTGAAGCCTACCCTCTCAAAGATAATACTGCCCTGTCCACAGCGAAAGTCCTACTGAAGGAATACTTTCCTCGGTATGGAATGCCACGGATTGTATGGTCAGATAATGGAAGTGAGTTTGTGGGGAGTGTGATGAAGAGTGTGTGTAAGGGCCTTGGAATTAGACAAAAATTCCACAGTGCCAATCATCCCCCGTCAGCAGGTTTGGTTGAAGGGTACAATGGTACTCTGAAACTGAAACTCGCTAAAATCCAAGCTACGACTGGTCTGTCATGGCCTGATGCCTTGCCTCTGGCTCTCTCGTCGACCAGGGCAACTGTACACTCTCGAGTAGGGCTTAGCCCATATGAGATTGTGTTCGGCCGTCCTGCGAATGTTTGGGGGGTCCCTAGGCCTAAGGCCTTCGATAGTCTTGAATACCCAATGTTAATTGATTATCTTCATGATCTGACTGCTAAACTGAGGTTAATTCATCAACAGGTCTTTGAAGCACTGCCGGCACAGACAGAGGGTCCTGGACATCGGCTCCAACCGGGTGACTGGGTTGTCACCCGCAATTTTGGCAGGAAGCGCAATTTGGAGCCGAGTTTCAGGTTCTCCTTGCCACGAGAACTGCAGTTCGTTTGGAAGGCCGGAAAAATTGGGTGCATACCACCCACACCAAAAAGGTGCCTATACCTTTACCAGCGGATTCGTGGGTGAGAACCGGAATCGCCGCAACGGAAACAGAAACTCCAGTAAAATTTGTGCCGTTCAGTGATGCTCAACCTGTAGGAGACACTTCATTGCAATCAGATACATTTGTTGAACCTTTGTCATTGGAAAATTCAAGACTTGAACTATCATCTGATCGACAGGACTCTGTTCCGCAACCTGAACAATTATTCGAAGAGCAGACTCGTTCTGGAAGAAGCAGATATTTTCTTCGTTCCCACAACAAAGACTAATAAAACACTTTTTGTTTTTTTTTCCCTTTTTTGAAATTCACGTTACCCCCTTATTGTCATTTTGAACATTATGAACAAAATTGTAGTCTCTATTAATTTTTGAGTTCTTTTCCACGTGTGTTTTTCCACAGCTAGAAGATTTTGTATTACATTTGAATGTTTGATTAAAGAACCTTACATCCGGGTTGACCGTAGGGCCGTGCGGGTACTTCCTTCTGTTTAGCAGGTTCCTGACTCTAGGTCGGTACTTTTGTCGATTCCTAGGAACTCCTGGGAATTGATAATCGCTACTCAGAACGAAGTGCGTCAAGAACGTTGCGGACGGTTTTTAGAGGATGGAATTCTCGAAGTTGTCAGAAGTGGAGAAGACTCTAGCTCAAAGATCAACACTACACAGGGTTGGATGAACTAAATGCTTTCTGTTTCAGGTGTTCCTGCTGTTCTTGACTGTTTCCATGTTATTGGTGGGTGGAGTATATTTTGGAATACAGTCGTTATTGCCTTCTGCTCTACCTACTTCTTCTTCTGAACCAAAATCTACTCCCACTGTTTCTCCACATTCCTTTCACCCTCTACCCCAACACGAACAGGTTAGACGTGCAGAATTTATGAATAACTCCTTTGTTCAGCTTCTTCATCAACATCAGTTGGTGATGAATACTACCAACTGTTGGGTGTGTGGGTTAATGCCACATACCATGGATAGGGGAATTCCGTATTTGGTTCTTCCTTACAGTTCTCAGGGGTCAGCTCGAGCATTCCAAACTATGTTTCGTAGCGCACTAGATTCCTACCCCCATCGAGAGCCACGCACTGCAGATCATGGTCCTTGCCCGTACCACAAGCCTTTGGCAAGAGCGATTGCCGATTTAGATAGAGATATTTTTGACGCATCGCTTATTCCAGAGGAAGAGGTGCGAGCATACAGATATCTGAGTGAGGCTGAGTATAGCATGTCAGTGGGTGATAGGCAGCTTAAAAGCTCGTCTCCGATCTGGATCGTACCCCATCTCAGTAACTTCTGTTTGAAAGGTCTTGGCCGAAGCCCGCGAGCTCAGCTTGGGAGGAGTGCTTGTACTGAAACATATGTTTTACCAACGGCCTCTTCCCCTGTTCTTTTGACTGCCAAGGGTACATACTTTGTATGTTACGACCGCGCATATACATGGTTGCCTTGTGACTTCTCGGGCACCTGTTATATTGCGAATCTGTTACCACCGACTTTTACAGTCGGGTCAGACTATCACAAGACTAGAGTTGTGAGAGGTGTTATTAGCGAAGAAGACACTGCCGGTCAAGAAGCAGGAGATTTCTTTAAGGGTTTCTTGCCGTTTTGGGGACCTATGATCAATAGTAGGAACCTGAGACAGTTGACTCGAGTGGTGGAATCGACTGCTAATATAACTGCAAGTGCCCTTGGTAATCTGACAGCAGAGCTTCAGGCGGACAGGCTTATGACGTTGCAAAACCGTATGGTTTTAGACGTTCTTGCAGATAGAGGTGGTGTATGTAAGGTGATCCATTCGAGTTGCTGCATTTTCATTCCTGATAACGCTCCAACTGTCTATCAAGCCATCTTGAAGTTGCATAGGATTTCTGAGTCCATACACGTGGACGTAGGTGATTGGACGCTACTAGGATGGTTTTGGGGCCTGATGTCGATGTGGGGTTGGAAGATTCTGATGATCATTAGGGTTGTTGTAGCATTTCTGTTCACTTGTTGTCTTTGTGTGCAGTGTGGTCCTGCCTTATGTGGCCTCTGTGCTACGACGTGTATAAGACGGCCATCTGTTACCAAGGAAGCATTGATGGATAGAATGATGTTGCAGCAACATCTGAATGATCTGATGAATATCGAGATCGATTCTGATATCGACTAGTGCTTGCCTACATGAGGGCAAAAGGAGCGTCTGAGGTTCTGTGACAATTAAGGTGGTGTTTTTGACTCGTTCGAATATGGACGAGTTTGGTATCTATGAACCGCAAATGACGAGTTTAGTGGGTGTACGCGTTTTCGCTACGCTGGCTTGAACCGTTCATCTTGTTCGTGGGTTTCTTCATCTGAACCCACGGGTTCCATTTTAGATACAGCAGCCATTTTGTCTCTTGCCCTCAAGTAGCCAGCGAACGGACACTGTCCGCTTCGTGACCCTGGGATTCCCAAGCTCTTGCGGAAGACACGTGTTCCTTTGAGGGTGTCTTTATGACGAGGGGGATGACACTGCAAAGGCAGATGGCCCCGCTCAAGGCTCATCTTGCCGTGCCGGTCTATTGTTTCAGCCATGCATTCATTAGAGATGTCTCCTTTGATCCTGCAATCGTTTTTCCGATATCACCCCCTTACACTCTTTTCAATCTGTTGACTATCTTTGTCTTCCCTTGCACCTGTTTCTGACTCTTTCCTTAACTCGTTTACAGCCGGAATGGAATGTACCTAATGGTGGGATAACGTACTTTTACAGTTGGGAACCGGCGATGTTACTGTAATTATGTTCCGGGACCCTGAATACATGAAAGCAACCCTTTTGAAGTTTACTGTGGGAACTGAGTTGTAACCTTTTGTTCGCCATGTTGTGCTATGACAGAAATATGTATAAAAGGAGCGATCCACAGTTGCAATTTGAAGCAGTCTCCTAGAACCTACATGCGTTGTACTTCTTGTGACTTCTGTGTTCCCTGCAGTAAATAAACCTCGATCTTTGACGCCGAAGGAAGTGTCCCGTGTCTCTGTCATTTGTACGCCGGAACAGGTAACCCACGAAGGTTTCAGGTGTTATCACCTGGCACCTGGCACCTGGTGAAGGACTGGGCCTTAGAATAGCCCAGTCCTTCACCAGATCTCTTCTGTGGTGGTCACATGAATTTATTAAAAAGCCTTAGGCTTTAAAAAGACAGTCGTTAAATATTCAAGTCCTTTCAGAGTGTTCCAAGCCATTTAAACCTCACGATCCTTAGGAGTTGACCCATTGATTGCAAAAGGTGCTATGGGTATCCCATATGTCAAAACGTATATCAATTGTGCCAGTGTCAGCATTTTGTAATGCGGGCCCCCTTATGCCAAAACTACATGCAATATGAGAGAATGAGAATTTTTCCATTAATGCCATTCAAATATGTGGGATGGCACTTATGTCAGAAATTCCCTCTATTGGTAAGGGTCAGTACTTTGTCATAGTTGTCCAATTCCATATGCCAATTGTTTTCTACCCTTATACCCAAAATTGCCTCCAGTAAACTAGTAGCAGCATTTTACACTGGGTGCCCCTATGTCAGAACTTCCTCAAGTATACCAGTGCCAGCTTTTTTCCACAGGTGCCCCATTTGTCAATAATCCTTTACGGAATGCCAGTACCTGCATTTTACAACAGGTGACCATTATGCATAGAATTATATCCAGTATGGTAGTGCCAGTATTAGGTCACAGGTGCCTGTCATTCTTACTATTACCGCCAGTATGCAAGCAGCAGTATTTCGCCATCGTACCTCTGTAGGCCAAGAATGACCTTCAGAATGCCACAGCCAACAGCAGACTCATAAGGGTAACACCACATTCTCACTCATGTTCACTTATATTCACTCACTCACACTTGCTCACACATTCCCACTCACACTCATTCATTCTCACTCACTCTTCCACTCATTCTTATCCTCACTCATTCCACTCATGCATTAACTCTCCCTCATGCTTCCTCTTACTCATCCATATTTACTCACACTCACTTGTACTCACTCTCAGTCCTACATTCTCAGTCCCTCTCATGTATTCTCACATGTTCGACTCACTCATTCTCACTCATTCATTCAAACTCGAATTCACTCATACTTTATCATTCACACTCACATGCAGTTATGCTTCCTGGCTCAATATCAAGTATTGTCATTCTCACTCACTCTTACACTTATTCATTTTTACTCACACTTTCTGACACTCCTTCACACTCATTATTTTTCATTCTCACTCACCCAACCTCACTGTGTTGTTATCACTCTTACTCGCTCATTCTCACTCACTCTGACTCATTCATACTCAGATACTGACACTCATTATCACTCACTATCACTAATTATCTCTCACCTACACATGCTGACACATACAGAAAATCTCATACACACGATCTCTCTTACACAAATGCACTTTCACCTTCAAGCACACACAAAATAAATAACATTATTTTTTTGCAAATTACTTCAGCTGCCTGCAGATGTCTTGTTCCAACTCTTGGTGCTCCATATTTTATTTGCCTCAGGGGGAGCCTCGATGCCATAAGGGAACCACCCCTATATTCTAGGCCCTGAGTTTGCACCTCTGAGGACAGCGGTCGCAAAGGCAGAGCCATGGGTTGCAAGGGTCTAACCAATGGGTCACAATGTGACCCCTGGCGACCACAAAAGGATATCAATGCTGTTTTTGCTTCCCCAACACTCCCTACCCTGCATCATTTTTGTTTCAATTTATTTTATAGGGTCTGATAGCTGCAATTCACTACCGGGCCAGTGTTTTCTCTAAAAAAGCACGTTCATGCACCTTTGCAGCTCAAGATTAGTGTCTGTCATCTTTGAATGGTAAGTGATAAAACACGTTTGCTGCAGCATCGTGACACATACGTGTACATGCTTGGTGATGCAAGCATTCGTATACATCATCACGCTGGAACAGCAACTGTGTCAAGATGTATACGTTTGCTTCCACAGTGAAGCATGCACACCTGTACTTCACCACTTTAGGGACTTCGATTTTGACTTTATTTTGCCAATATGGTCCAACATTGGCAATAATCATTTTTAGGTTGAGCATTCGAGATCTCTTGTATATACTTTAATATATACTTATATGTTTATCTACTTTGTGGGCTCTGGAGATCAGCCCTAGAACTTGTCAGCTTCTGCTTAGGGAGTTTTTTTCTGTTCAACTGCCTCTATTTAACTGTCTTGATAGAAAACGACCAGTAGAGGTTAGTAAAACACCGGAATTGCTTTCTGCTGAGGGACTTTCTTTTTTAATTTTCCTGTTCAACTGCCTCTATTTAACTGTCTTGATAAAAAACGACCAGCAGAGGTCAGTAAAATACCAGAATCACTTTAGCATTCTCTAGATTCCAGTCATGTAACCACCGAAGGCCCTGGTTTTATATTAACACCTTTGCTGCGGCGGCTATTCCGCCGCATCGCTAAGGGGGCAGGGAGACCGCGCTGCGCGCCCATGCTGGTGACGGAACCGCTCCGTCACCAGCCTCAGTTGAGCTGTGCTCATGACGGAGCGGTTCCGTCTTGGCCCCGCCCGCTCAATAGAACGCGCCGCACAGGCGCGAAATCAGCGCCGTGCACGCGCGTCGGGCGGGTCATGACGGAACCGCTCCGTCATCAGCACAGCGCCACCGTGGCTGATGACGGAGCGGTTCTGTCATCAGCACGGAAAAGGTTAAAAACAGAGCTTTGGACTATATAATTTCCCGCTGAAAGGCAATATTTCTCTCAATGTGTTCCCATACCTGCTGTGTCACGCAGTTTGGTGCTTACTTTCCCTCCATGTTAAAGAACAGTAGATGCTTCAGCACCCAGGCTAATGTGCTGCATAGCAAAATACATATAAGGTCCCAAAGGCGAGACCGATTGCATTGCAAATGTTTGTTTGTGTTTGCGGTCCGCAATTGGCAAAGGGCATTGGCAAGCCAAAATGTCAGCTAACGCCCTTCAACGTTTTCAAATTAACGTTTCCAATGTTTGTTTTAACCAATAACTCTGGTGCATATTTGGCTTCAAAATCTTTCTACTGTTTAGCCTCCTTTTCCTTGGCAATGTCTCCTTTTTCTGTGTGAGAATGGTTCACGTGGCAAGCTCCCAAGTGAAAAAGTGGTCCTCGCACTCAAAAACTGGTCTGAGCTGTTAAGGTCAGTATTTTACAATTAAGTGTAATATACAAATACCCAGGGATTATGTCTTCAAACAGGATTAAAGCATTCAATAGCTGGAAAAGAGGGAAGCATTACCTCTCTTCCACGTGCTAAATTTAATAATAGCCATTGTGCTGGCAAGAAAAATGAAAAATCATTTTCCTGGGTTAGCAGAAAAAGAGCCAATATGTGTCAGTAAATGCCATTAAGATTATTATATATGACTCTGGGTCAGATTCATTCAGAGATTGCACAGATATTACTATACAAGTCTTCAGCAGCCTGTACGTGGGATTCTGCAAATTGGCCTAGGATGGCAGTGCGGCGGCTTGTGGGTAATGGATTAACTGTCTGTCAGTGTGAAATTCATTCATTTCTCCTTATCATTCACAGAGCAGGTGTCTTGTCACTCGGAGAGCGGCATGTAGCCGCGTCCCATGAAGATGCCTCGTGCCTACTCAAAGAAATGGACCCAGGCGCGCGGCAGCAATGCCAGATTTCATTATTTTTTTTTCAATAATAACAGTCTCGTCTCGAAGTCTGACCTTTCGTATCTGACACCTAGGCAACCTCAATTAGCCTCTGTCAATGACGCTTGCATATGTATTTAAATAGATAAAATATCTCAGAGTAGGAAAGGGGCTTTTTAGTTGCTCTGGATAAAAACAGTCCATTAACCGCTAGGCGGGATAGGGAAAAGTGAGGATTGTGCTCGCACGCGGCAAGGAAGATATTGGCGGGAAGCAAGCAGACTGCGTATCACGGAGCAGCTAACATCTCATTAGCTGGGGCAGTGTCAGAAATAGGAGCAGCGCACATGGATTTTTATAAGCTAAATGCTATCAGCAGCGAAAGCTAGCCAATTGAAACATTTAAACGCTAATGGGAACCTAAAGTAAAATAATCCCGTCTTTCTTTTACTAATAAGCAGCACAAGTGCAGTACTTCTAGAAAGGTAAAGTAAAAATTTGGGGGCAGATTTACAAGCCCCTTGCGCCACGTTTACGCCGCCGAGCGTGACGCAACAGCGGCGTAAACGTGGTGCATCCCTGCATGGCATTTACAACGTGACACATCTAGGGAGATGCGTCACGTTATAAAGCCCAGCGCCACAATGGGGCGTTCCCACGCAGGGTGGGCTTTCCTACGCCTGTGCGCCTCGCAAAATGCCTGCGTGAAATATACAAGATTTCACGCAGGCACTTCCGCGACGATGCTACGTCAATTCCTTACGCCTGCTTGAAGCAGGTGTAAGGACTGACGCAGCATGTTAAGTATTGGGTGCCCTGAGCATTGCTGGAGTTGCGTCGCGCTTGCGACGCGACTCCAGCGATGCGCCGCCCTTACGTCACGAGATGCATCACGCATCTGCCTACCCTGGCGCCACGGCGCGCCGCATTGTAAATCTGTTAATCTTACAAGCATTGTAAATGCGGCGCATCTGCAGTGACGCAAGGGTAGTTTTGCGTGACGCATTTGTTCTGGCGCATTTCTGCTGCTATGCAGAGATGCGCCAGAACTCGTAAATATGCCCCAAAATACGGCTATGCGCGATATTGGCGCAGTGTTTTGTGGATGCGTTTGATATGCCTGTCCCTGTTCTGTCCTTTTTTCCTCAATTAAATGAATGAAGAAACTTTTTTCACTGGGCCACAGATGTCTCCTGTGAGGTTGCCAATCACTGAATGCTGCCATTCCTGCGCCTCGGAGGACTGTGCACAGATCACTTTGACAAGAGGCTTCTCAGCAGTCTCAGTAGATTATGTTTGCTGCAGAGTCCTGCAAGCTGAAACCTCACTTCGGCGGTAACACTATAAAGACTTTGGAAATAATACAGCTGGTGCTGTTGCTGATGCGCTGGCTCTACAACTGTAAAAACAGCCAGCTCTCAGCGGGCAAATATAATCTATGTCAAAGACTGGTTTCCAGGAAGCGCTGTGAAAGTACCGGAAAATGTATTCTTGAGTTTCCTTGCACTGCAGGGATTCGATGAATACATTTCTGAATATTTCATTGTCGTCCTAATTGGACAAGTGTCCCAGGTACTCACCATAAATAGATATTTTATGAATCATGCTATTAAACAACCATTTTTTACGTCTTTCTTGGCATAAGTGGAATGCGTGTGGGCCTATTTTTTTCTTTATTGCATGCTCCACAACCTGTTCAGTTACCAGTTTATAAGCAGTGCTTGATTCCCGTGGGAGGTTGCAGGTGGGGTCCACTAGGACCTATTTTTCTGGTACCGGCACCAATTTTTCCTCATCAGGACGAAAAGTAAGACGTTAAAAAACCGTCATAAAGGGAGAAACCGGGAACTTGCAATAGTGGGATAAGGGGGTTGGAGGGGCTGGTAGTGGATGGGGATTAAAAAATACGTGTCACTGATAATGGGCGCGCTGGCTTTTAATAGGGAGTAAATGTATAGAGGGGTCCCCGTGGGAGGGAAATTATTTCTGCACAAACAATAAAAAATTCAAAAAGAACTAAGATGGTACTCAAAGGACAAGGATGTTGTCATTTATTTAACAACAACATATTAAACAATTTAAAGCAATGTTTATGATCATTTATAGATGAACACGAGAAATCGAAAGTTTGAAAGGGCCCCAAGGGGGGAAGGGGGGAGGGGGGTGCTCAAAGGTTGTGTAAAAGGTTGTAGAGATAGTACACAGATTTAAACATACTGTACATATACACAATCAACAAGGAATTGTAATTTATTCCAAAAGGCAAAACAGCCTACATCAATTAAGGCAAGTCTTGAGCAAGTTTATCAAAAAGAGTGGGGCATTCCGCGGTCACGTGTACAAATCAATCAAGTACTGGAAGGGTGCCGGATGTCCCAAGGTAAAGAGATGTCGACGTTTCGACCCCTATTTCTAGGATCAATTTAGTCCTTTGCCGGGGTCTTCATCAGGACCATTGTGGTAGGGGAAGGAACGAGGAGGGGCCGTCCTATCTGAAAAGATGAAAACCCATGTCAGGGGATGGAGTGTCAATTAATAAGAAACCAAACAGTCTTAGTACTGTGCACCAAGGCGGTGACTTAGTTAAAAATAAAATGAGGCCATGGAGTCCGGGTCGTGGGACCTCTAGACAAGGGGACCAGAAGCTGGATATGCAATTAATCCATAAACACGCTTGTGAAATTAATTTGTCTAGTACAATACATCAGGGGCACATTAGCCAGGGATTAATGGTGTCCGCTCAGGATGGGGACCCATTAGCAGTACGTGTAGTGATGCAAGGCTCAGATGAGCCCTAGATCGCATGTGGGCAATTAAATCAAAAGGGGTTCCGATTGCGTTATTTTAGTGCAAGGGCACGGCAACTAAATAAGGAAAACTGTAAGCAATTACCTGTGGTGGAAAAAACCACACTCTGGAAAATTCAAATGTGTGGGCTGCCTGTTTCCAATAATTATACTGCTGGGCACATCTAAATAAAACCGTGAATTTCGCTTAAGTTAGAGTAACCACAAAGGGAACTTATTGGTTAAACCAGTGCGTAAAAAAGGAGGGGTTTACCTCAGTAAATTGAGCTGCACTGTAGCAGGAAGGCTTAGGCGCTGTGCTATATTCAATTAACTGTAAATGAAAAAATGAAAGTATATATAGACACAGTATTTAAGACATAGGCGCAACGCGGAAGTCTGACTCCACAGTCACGTATGTCCGTACCTTAATCGGGTCCGTGCAGAGCCTAACGGACTGGGGAGCTGAATGATGGTTTTTTCAGATCGGCTCTGTGTAATCCCCATCGGAACCTGAAATAATCATTAACGCTCGTAAGTTACTCGGTATTGTATCCTCCGTCAGTCAGGAAAAACGGGACCAAAGGGTTCTCCACTTACTCTCAAAACAGGGAGCGGGTCAGCAGAGCGTCTTGCTGCAATCCTGTCCACCACTAAGCGAAGCAGCTGGGCTTCTCGCGTTGAAACACTAACTCCGCAAACCACTACGCGGAGTTTGGGGGCGGGGCTAGCGGTGTGACGTGGGTCGAAAGAGGTAATAGAGGAAAGACTCAGGTGTGATCGGAACACTCAGTGGCTTATGAGTGGAAGACAGCCCTTTTGCAAAGGATTAACATATTGTGAGTCACACGTATAATTAAAGAAATCATGAGCGAATAAAGATAAAATTACCCAATTAGAATGGGAGATTATCAGAGAATTAGGACTCGCGCACAACCCATGCAAGGGAGTGAAGGCGAGTAGTCACCAGGATCATTCCATTCAGAAGTGGTCAAATAAGTAAGAATAAATGGGAAAAAAACAAGATCACATTATAAGAGCACTCCATGTTAACACTCGCCATTTGGGTGAATAAAGATGAAATTACACATTTAGAATGGGAAATTATCAGAGAAATGGGACTCGCACACAGCCCATGCAAGGGAGTGAAAGCGAGTTCTATTTAGAAGGTGTAGGAGTTAGTGAGAAGAAATAAGATCACATTCAATGAACACTCCATGTTAGCACTTGATATGCTATATACCCTTTTAGGAAAAAAACTCGTGCACCAGTCTCGCAGGATAGTGTAAACGAGTTACATGCGTATATTAAATATGGGGATATCTGAATGGGGATATCTGGGAAAGTATCAGTATGGCTTATATGTGGCAATGAGTTGGTTATTCATCTCAGGGCGGCCAGCTGTGCAAAGCTGCCGTCCTGTTCATTTAGGCCATTTTTGATGGAGTCCAGGAGGGACATCCATTTGCATTCTCGTACATTTAGCACCACAGCTAGGTTTCCGCCTCTTCTCCCTAAGGATACTTTCTCGATTACAAGCCACCGTAGATCTTTCACGGTGTGTCCAGCGGTCTGCCAATGGTCTACCAGGGGGGCGCCTGGAACCTTGCAACGCAATCTGCTGCAATGTGCAGAGATCCGAGATTTAATTTTCTGCTGAGTTTGCCCCACATATACTTTACTACATGGGCATATTATTATATAAATCACACTTTCGGTGTTACAGTTAGTGTGATGTTTTAATCTAAAAGTCTGTTGTCCATGGGTGAAGGTCTTGGTCTGGATAGTTGTCTCGCAGGCGATACAGGTCCCGCATCTAAAGTGGCCTATCACAGGTGGTAAGCTCCATAGGCTTGTGAGTGTCGGAGGGCTCTCCGGTTCCAGGTATGAGTGAACCACCATATCTCGAATGTTTCTAGATCGCTTAAAAGAGTGGAGAGGAAGCTGTGGTTGATCAATTTCCTGGGCTATCAAAGGCCAATTCTTGTTAATCACTTTTTTAACATCATTACTCCTTGTAGTGTACGTGGTGACGCAAATCATCCGGTTCATCTCAGGATCTATGCGACCCTCAGGATTCAACAAATTCTCCCTCGGGTTATACCAGGCACGTTTTCTCGCGCGTCTCACCATACGTGTTGGATACCCCCGTGATACAAGGCGATCTTTGAGGATCTCTGATTCCTTGAGATAGTCAGTACGAGAGGAGCAGTTTCTTCTAATTCTCAGGAATTGTCCTACAGGAAGATTGTCTCTGAGGCCTCTAGGGTGGTGGCTGCCATATTGTAATAGAGAATTTCTTTCAGTCGGTTTCCTGTACAGCGTTGTGAGGAGCTGTCCATTTGCCGCATAGATGGAGATGTCAAGGAAAGGTATTGATTTATTACTCGACTCAAGGGTGAACTGGATATTGGTGTTCCGTTGATTCAACCAAATATGGTACTCATTCAATTGCTCGCTGTTTCCTTGCCATATGCACAGGACATCATCGATGTATCTGACCCAAAGGGTCAGCATGGATGAAAAGGGGTTATTCAACGAGAAAACGTGTTCCTGCTCAAAGTGATCCATGTAAATTATGGCCAGGTTGGGAGCAAATGTGGCTCCCATGGCTACGCCCTTGGATTGTACGTAGAATTTATCTTGGAAGATGAAGAAGTTTTTCTTCATGGCTATATTCAGTAGATCGATGATAAATTCCGTGGGAACCTGGAAGGGAGCCGATCTGTGATTTAATGCAACTTCCATTACGTCTAGGGCCTCTTGTTGAGGGATGCTAGTGTATAGTGATATAATATCACATGTGACCAAAAGCAATCTTCCTGTAGGACAATTCCTGAGAATTAGAAGAAACTGCTCCTCTCGTACTGACTATCTCAAGGAATCAGAGATCCTCAAAGATCGCCTTGTATCACGGGGGTATCCAACACGTATGGTGAGACGCGCGAGAAAACGTGCCTGGTATAACCCGAGGGAGAATTTGTTGAATCCTGAGGGTCGCATAGATCCTGAGATGAACCGGATGATTTGCGTCACCACGTACACTACAAGGAGTAATGATGTTAAAAAAGTGATTAACAAGAATTGGCCTTTGATAGCCCAGGAAATTGATCAACCACAGCTTCCTCTCCACTCTTTTAAGCGATCTAGAAACATTCGAGATATGGTGGTTCACTCATACCTGGAACCGGAGAGCCCTCCGACACTCACAAGCCTATGGAGCTTACCACCTGTGATAGGCCACTTTAGATGCGGGACCTGTATCGCCTGCGAGACAACTATCCAGACCAAGACCTTCACCCATGGACAACAGACTTTTAGATTAAAACATCACACTAACTGTAATACCGAAAGTGTGATTTATATAATAATATGCCCATGTAGTAAAGTATATGTGGGGCAAACTCAGCAGAAAATTAAATCTCGGATCTCTGCACATTGCAGCAGATTGCGTTGCAAGGTTCCAGGCGCCCCCCTGGTAGACCATTGGCAGACCGCTGGACACACCGTGAAAGATCTACGGTGGCTTGTAATCGAGAAAGTATCCTTAGGGAGAAGAGGCGGAAACCTAGCTGTGGTGCTAAATGTACGAGAATGCAAATGGATGTCCCTCCTGGACTCCATCAAAAATGGCCTAAATGAACAGGACGGCAGCTTTGCACAGCTGGCCGCCCTGAGATGAATAACCAACTCATTGCCACATATAAGCCATACTGATACTTTCCCAGATATCCCCATTCAGATATCCCCATATTTAATATACGCATGTAACTCGTTTACACTATCCTGCGAGACTGGTGCACGAGTTTTTTTCCTAAAAGGGTATATAGCATATCAAGTGCTAACATGGAGTGTTCATTGAATGTGATCTTATTTCTTCTCACTAACTCCTACACCTTCTAAATAGAACTCGCTTTCACTCCCTTGCATGGGCTGTGTGCGAGTCCCATTTCTCTGATAATTTCCCATTCTAAATGTGTAATTTCATCTTTATTCACCCAAATGGCGAGTGTTAACATGGAGTGCTCTTATAATGTGATCTTGTTTTTTTCCCATTTATTCTTACTTATTTGACCACTTCTGAATGGAATGATCCTGGTGACTACTCGCCTTCACTCCCTTGCATGGGTTGTGCGCGAGTCCTAATTCTCTGATAATCTCCCATTCTAATTGGGTAATTTTATCTTTATTCGCTCATGATTTCTTTAATTATACGTGTGACTCACAATATGTTAATCCTTTGCAAAAGGGCTGTCTTCCACTCATAAGCCACTGAGTGTTCCGATCACACCTGAGTCTTTCCTCTATTACCTCTTTCGACCCACGTCACACCGCTAGCCCCGCCCCCAAACTCCGCGTAGTGGTTTGCGGAGTTAGTGTTTCAACGCGAGAAGCCCAGCTGCTTCGCTTAGTGGTGGACAGGATTGCAGCAAGACGCTCTGCTGACCCGCTCCCTGTTTTGAGAGTAAGTGGAGAACCCTTTGGTCCCGTTTTTCCTGACTGACGGAGGATACAATACCGAGTAACTTACGAGCGTTAATGATTATTTCAGGTTCCGATGGGGATTACACAGAGCCGATCTGAAAAAACCATCATTCAGCTCCCCAGTCCGTTAGGCTCTGCACGGACCCGATTAAGGTACGGACATACGTGACTGTGGAGTCAGACTTCCGCGTTGCGCCTATGTCTTAAATACTGTGTCTATATATACTTTCATTTTTTCATTTACAGTTAATTGAATATAGCACAGCGCCTAAGCCTTCCTGCTACAGTGCAGCTCAATTTACTGAGGTAAACCCCTCCTTTTTTACGCACTGGTTTAACCAATAAGTTCCCTTTGTGGTTACTCTAACTTAAGCGAAATTCACGGTTTTATTTAGATGTGCCCAGCAGTATAATTATTGGAAACAGGCAGCCCACACATTTGAATTTTCCAGAGTGTGGTTTTTTCCACCACAGGTAATTGCTTACAGTTTTCCTTATTTAGTTGCCGTGCCCTTGCACTAAAATAACGCAATCGGAACCCCTTTTGATTTAATTGCCCACATGCGATCTAGGGCTCATCTGAGCCTTGCATCACTACACGTACTGCTAATGGGTCCCCATCCTGAGCGGACACCATTAATCCCTGGCTAATGTGCCCCTGATGTATTGTACTAGACAAATTAATTTCACAAGCGTGTTTATGGATTAATTGCATATCCAGCTTCTGGTCCCCTTGTCTAGAGGTCCCACGACCCGGACTCCATGGCCTCATTTTATTTTTAACTAAGTCACCGCCTTGGTGCACAGTACTAAGACTGTTTGGTTTCTTATTAATTGACACTCCATCCCCTGACATGGGTTTTCATCTTTTCAGATAGGACGGCCCCTCCTCGTTCCTTCCCCTACCACAATGGTCCTGATGAAGACCCCGGCAAAGGACTAAATTGATCCTAGAAATAGGGGTCGAAACGTCGACATCTCTTTACCTTGGGACATCCGGCACCCTTCCAGTACTTGATTGATTTGTACACGTGACCGTGGAATGCCCCACTCTTTTTGATAAACTTGCTCAAGAATTGCCTTAATTGATGTTGGCTGTTTTGCCTTTTGGAATAAATTACAATTCCTTGTTGATTGTGTATATGTACAGTATGTTTAAATCTGTGTACTATCTCTACAACCTTTTACACAACCTTTGAGCACCCCCCTCCCCCCTTCCCCCCTTGGGGCCCTTTCAAACTTTCGATTTCTCGTGTTCATCTATAAATGATCATAAACATTGCTTTAAATTGTTTAATATGTTGTTGTTAAATAAATGACAACATCCTTGTCCTTTGAGTACCATCTTAGTTCTTTTTGAATTTTTTATTGTTTGTGCAGAAATAATTTCCCTCCCACGGGGACCCCTCTATACATTTACTACTTGACGCCCAGGTCCCCGTGACTGCTTGGGTTCTACCCCCCTTCATAATGGCTTTTAATAGGGAGGCCGCGGACTTCTTAGCAGAGCTTTTGCCGCTGGCACTCATTCATTTACAAATTAAGTACTGTCAGCTATTCAGAAGACCCATTCTGAGGTATTGTGTCATGGGCCTTCATTAAGGTGGTGAATAGCTACGATGGTGCACACCTGTGGACCTTTGAGGATTTACATTGTGCGTCTCCGTGCAAGAAAGGGGACAGGCCAATTTAACTGTGTTTGCGTTTTTAAAAATAAGAGTGTAGAGTATGCATGTCTGCAAACAAAGGAGCTTATTTACAAGCCCAGTGCACCGCCGTAGTGTCACTTTTTTACGTTTCTGCGCCACACAGTGCAGCCCCATATTTACTAGGCCACGGACAGCCGCCCAGCATGGTTTTTCATGGCCTGGTAGAAATGGTGTGAGGCACCACAGCGCAAGTCACTGCTTTGCCTCACACTGCCTCGGCGAGGCATGCCAAGGGCGTTGCGGTGGGTGTTCCCTATCATCGTCCATGGTTTTTGACACATTCCCAGAGTTACAATATACTGTAAATCAGGGAATGCGTCAAACCCTGTGCCTCTCCAGGGGTGGCGCAACAGTTGTTCTTGTGAAGAAATTTGTCTCTTTCTACACAAAAAACAAACTGATTTCAACGCAATCACCCTTGCGCCATGGCGCAAGGGTCCCTGCATAGGCACTAGGCAGCCATTTGTGTGCCAGAACAGGGTAGGAGGACAGGAATGCACTGTATCTCATATATGCAACACATTCCTGCCCTTTTCTTTTGACGCAGGGCAGCACAGCAAAGTGATGTGCAGCTCTGCCCTGCGTCAAATTGTTGTAAATGGGGCCCAAAATGTCTGATTCATTTTTTTTCTGGTAATAATTAGAAGATGCCTAAAAACATTTACCTTAACACCATATCTTCTACACTGTATTCACAATGGTATGCACCAGCGAAAATCCAGAGATGGCTAGCCCAACTTAACAGGCACTTACTCAAATTTCTAAAGTCCCTATGAACACGTGAATTTTAAAGCTGATCCAAACATAACTACATTTGCCACATTTGCAATTGTTTTTAGTACAGAGCAAGATAACTATGTAATATGGCCGTAGTTTAAATTCTGATCTGCTTTTGGACAACTCATGATTGGGTGCACGTTAGACCTGGCATCTTTTGGCATGGTTTTACCTGACCTTTTGCTTAATAACTCCTGTTTTTTTTTACTTTGTTTTTACTGGCTTTGAGACTCTGAGCACTTTACCCCTACTGACCAGTGCTAAAGTGTATATGCACTTATCTAAAATATGATGACAATTTGTTTACCCATGATTGCTATATTTGTTTCACTTGCAAGTCCCTAATAAAATGGTATACCACATACCCAGGCCAGTTAACCAAATGCTACAAGTGGGCCTGCAGCACTGTGTGTGCCACCCACAGAAGCAGCCTTTCGTACCTAACTAAGGCCTGCCACTGCAGGGCCTGTGGTCCCAGTTTACTACCACTTCGACTGGGCATGTCCAGCTACTTGCCAAGCCTTAAGCTCCCCTTTTATTACATATCAGTCACCCTTAGGGTAGGCCCTAGGTAGCCCTATGGCTAGGGTGCTGTGTAAGTAAAAGGTAGGACTTGTACATTTTTGTTTTACATATCCTGGTAGTGACAATCATCCAAGTTCATTTTCACTTATTTGCCGACTGCTCCTCCCATAGGTTTACATTGGGACTTCCTAAAAAACCCTTTTTAAGTGTAATTGCTACTGCAGAGGAGGAGTTGCTTCGTGTTTTATATCATTGGATTGCTAATGGCAAATCCTCTTTAGTGGTAAAGTTGGATCTGATATTACTAGTTTAGAAATGTCACCTTTAGAAAGTGGACATTTCTCTGCTCTTAGCTCTATTGTGTGCCTTGCAGACAGTCTACAACACACGTCTGGGGTAGGGTGACAGCTACACTTTGTGCATTCCCTCTAGACAGCCACAAGCACAGGACAGTCAGCTGCATCTGCATACTGATGGGCCTTCCTGGGCAAGAGTGAGGGGAGGAGCTGACATATACACTTGAACAGGTAGTGGCCTGGCCTCACACAAAACACTGATTTACCCCCACCGATAGGCTGGCAGTTAATGCTGGGCTGAAAGGAGACTTGTGCACCACAAAGGCTTTGCTTTGTAATCACCTCAACTCGAAGGACACATTTGGGTATAAGTTTGGGTCTATTACAGCCCTCTCACTAGTTTACTTTGGGGTCCAAAGGAGACTCTGCCAAGAAGGGGAGCTGTGCTACTGGAGGGACTGCCACGTTTTTACCTGCTCTGCTATGTTGGTCTGCTGCCTCTGACCTGGGCAGTGAGAAGGACTGGACCTGTTTTCTATAACCTTTTGAAACCTATGTACCTCCAAGGGCTTGTTGGCTTGCCCCATGTTCAGAAAATCTTTTAATTGTTTTAATAAAAATAAATGAATGTAGTACATAACTGGCATTGTTAGGCTGGATATTTTTCAATTGTGTAAGGTGCCTTTTGTAGTTCTACTTATACCCAGCGGGTGATAAAACTCCAAGTATGATAGTGATGATGATTGAATAAGAGATACTGGAATGTGGTATGTAAGAGAGTAGGTCATACAAACAATTTGAGAGGAGAAACAGGGAATCACCAAGGGGAACACTTTTGTTTAACTGTTGTTATTGACCCAGTACCCTTTTTGGTTGAAGGGTTACTCTCTACCTTTATTATTGTCACAGAAAATCTCAGGGCCATCACAGATTTCATTCATACAAACGACCGCTGCTTGGCTCTGCTAATCTGGAGTCTGACTCTGCCTGACTTGCCCTCAGCCAGTCCTGGGCCTTCACAGAGCTTCGGCAGCCACTTTTGGCTGTCCACAGACATCAGCACAGTGCACCCATCAAGAACCACCATGTCTGACTGCCCGGGCGCGGACCATCGTGCGTGTTGACTTCACCGAAGCCACAGCGCATGTAGGCAGGCCAGCACTACCCAGCGCACTCTATGCACAATAAGTAAAGATGCTAGTCTGTGCCTCCAATAACAGCATTGTATCCAGCAAGGAAAATACTAGCTATGTGGGTCCGAATTCTGAGGCCGACAGCACTGCTGCAATCCCCCGAGAAAGATTTTGTGCACTCGAGGACTTGTGAGATCCCTGCCACCCACCAGTGCTCCAGCGGGCGGCCCAGAACACAGCAACTAGATCAATCTCCCGCAAACTTGACATTGCATTTTAACTGTATTAACTCTGGACGTATTGCTTCACGCTGACATGGGGAGAAAGTCTGTTCCTGATCCACAGCCTGAATCGCTGTCATTTTACAACCTTAACCATAAAGAACCTACAGAAAGCGCAAGTACTCTTTCAGCATAGCATTTTCTTGAAGTATTCATAACTCAAGATGCTTTAATTGGATTCTTATCATTTTTATCTTTTTTGGAAGATTAAAGAGATGTTATTTTCATACCGCATTGTGAAGTTTTTGTTGTTCTTGTGTTTTCATTGTGTGTGTCTATACACACGTATGCATGACTGCTTTACACATTGCCTCTTATATTAAGCCTGACTGCTCTGTCGTAGCTACCAGAGGGTGAGCATGGGCTGATTTAATTGTGTGACTTGACTTTCCCTGACTAGAATTGCAGTCCCTACTTGGACAGGGTGCATACCTCTACCAATTAGAGACCCAATTTCTAACAGTACACAATAAAGGTTTGTGACCCAAGCCCTCTGCCTCGTGCTGCATCCTTGACGTATGTCCGAGTTGTTTTTCTGAAAGAATATCATTTGTCTAGATGTACCTCTACAGTAACTGCCTCGTAACCTCCACAAATTTAAGCATAGCAGTTAGTCGGTACAATCTAACAGGAACTTCTCGCAGCTGTCAGTGATAACAGCCTGCAGATAGCTATGAAATGAAGTTGGATTTTTCAAACCAATATACCAGGCAAGGAAATACAGGCCACATTGGACACTTTAGACCGAGCTATAGCCTCTGTCAATCTGAAATTACAACAACACCGGACAGTCCTTATGTGTACTATATGCCGGAGCTCATCTCTAAATGGGCTACGTTCCAATCCTCGGCCAAATCATTCTGTCCAAAATGCCAAGTTTTTGCTGCAGATTTAAGGCACATGTTTACTACCTGTCCAAGGCTTAATATATTCTGGAGAGATGTATCTTCCATACTTATACTACTCCACGGCTATAGTGTTCAACTTACTGAAAGGGAAATATTTCTGGGGACCATACGCGATGCGGCTAGCCACGAGAGCCTACTAGCTTCAATTGTCATAGCATGTGCCTGCTTATGTATAGCCCAAGTCTGGATTGACAGCACAAGTCCAAACATTAACCAAGTCTAGGCCCTACTGAGACAAGTGTATGAAATGGAACTCACCCTAGCCTATGCTAGAGGTCCGCGTTCTTGGTTAAAATTTAAAAGGGTCTGGTCTAGTCTCCAATGGGATTAACATTTTACTGTTGTCTAGTATTTTGTCATTATCCTCCCTCTATTCCAATTCTGCAATAGCGTTCTGACTCTCTTATTCCGCTTTTTTTCTCTTCTTTTTTTTCTTTATTCTGTCTCCTGATACTCTATATAGTACTATATCTTTATCTTCTTTTTTCTTTTTTTTTATCTGTCTATGGCTATAACTGAGTCATTTATCGACTTGAATTATGTTGTTTTTTTATTTTTATGTCTTATTTCTTTATGTTTCTTCATTTTTGTATTGTGTTATACTTCTGGATAAATAAAAAACAAAACTAAAAAAAGCATAGCAGTTAGTAGCCTGTGAGTGCTGAAAAAAGTAGTTATATGAGGACCTTGGACATGGGGTTTATCTTTAACAAAGCCTTTCCATCCACAGGGTAATCATTATATCCGTAATCTATACACTGAAGATTGGATCCTCTAAAAACATCTACAGCTAGGTGATGGATATTGCTCACAGTGTTGCTCTGATAACAGTTGCACTGAAGTACACATGTACTGTGAATTTGTTTTCAGCAAAGTTATGTGTGATACAAACACCTTTCAACCAAATAAGGTGATTAAACAATTTTAGAGATGCATAAAGCATGTCATAGCTGCAAATCAAATTACTGTTGTACATAATATGGGGTTTAGACGAATGGGTGGGAAGAATGGTGTGTTGAATTAGGTGGGGGTATTTTATATGGAGAAACAAATGGAAAATAGAAAGGGAGGCTGTATTATAATAAGCATGAAAACTGGAAATTATGCAGGTATAAAAGACTGCTTAAAGTAGAGGCTTTTCAAATGATTTCAGAAGTAGAGGAGAGAGGGAATAGGATTGAAATAAACAAAAAAGGAATCCAGATTTTCAATGCATAGCTGAGCAGTGTTGCTTTTTCTTTCCAGCAGTTTCTCCTTCCAGCAGTTTCCAATCGCATGACTGGCGTTAAAGGAAAATGAGAAAAAGAAAAAAAGAATAACAGTAACCAGTAAAACAAAGTCAGTATTGCATGAAAACATGTTCAAAGAATTAGGCATAGGTTCCATTTGTTGAGCTGCACAAAACAACCTGAAGCAAATACATATACAAAGTGTTGAATACATGAAGCACACATGCTCATCACAGCAGGCACACTAAGTACTCTTGCAACACACAAGGCTAACACTTTCCACAACTGAGTCTTTAATGCATTTTTCACCCTAGAGCCATATCACTTATCAATGGAGGATTGTGAGTGATAGAGAAAAGGTCAAAGAAAGGTCTAGGTGAGCATCCTAGCCACTATATATCCAAATAATCCTTCAGAAATTTGGATGGATGGATTGATTGCTGACATGGAAGTACTGGCCATGAATGAGTCTGCCTTAGACATCAAGGAGTAAGCTATTTGAATTATGACAACAGATAAGAAAAAAAATATGTGTGATCATTCTTATTCTTCCACTAGATTCTCACAGGTGGCTTTGCTCTATAATTAGGCATCATGTAAGCTATGTAGTATAAGATGGATACCCCAAAGCCACAAATCAAAGAGCACCTAGCTTTGGAGCATGGCTAGGAGGCATCAAAACTGGCCGCACAGTAGCAGTGGTCTAGCCTCCATGTATTAGTCAGTGTTCTGTCCTGTAAATGTCCTGAGCCGCATGAGGCATTTCATGGGTGTTCATGGCTCCCCTAATGGAGGTGGTGCTCAGATGATAGCAGTGGTAAAGAAAAAGCACTAGCAGTGACTGCCAGCGGTGAAGTGTCAGGATTGGGCCATGGCCCAGCAGTGTGAAACGTTAGTGGCCCCGCTGATGCTCCAAAAGGCAAATGAGTGATGGGAAAGAGGAAGTGTGAGCAATGTAGAATCAACACTATAGGAAGAAATGGGCACCCACACCCTACTTTTGGAAATGCAAAGTAATCTGAAATCAATTGGCACCATGATAGACACACTCCCTGCCAGAATGGACCATCTCGAATAGAAACTAGATAAGCAAACTGGCAGAATGGATCAAGAGAAGAGTAGGATATCAGAGTAGGATATCAGATAAAGAGCACTACACCGCAATCCACACAGAAAGCTTCTGTTGGTTGAGAATACTTTGGAAAGCATTAATAAAAAATTAAGACCTGGATGCACCCTTGAGAAGAAATAACATCATAATTAAGGGACTTGAAGAAACCACCACCCTCGCTAAACCAAAACATATGTTGAATCCCTCCTTGTAGAAGTCAACTTCTGTGACATTATTAAGCAAACTCACCACTCGCTGCCACCCTGACTTCTGCTGGGTGCTTCTTCGCAATCAATATTTCCACGCTTCCAGAACTTCTTGGGAAACAATATTGGTCTGCATCTAGCCAGAGAGCAGGGAAGCCTCTCCTATCAGGGAGAGACATTGTCTATATTCCAAGAATTCCCCCCCATGGTCCAATAGGCCACACAAGCATTTTTACTAGTAAAGAAAACTGCGAGGACACATGAAAAAAACGTGGTCGGGTGTATCTGGAAAACCTGAAAATCTTAATGGGAGACCAGCTGCTGTACCCAAAAGAAGCATCTAAATATATTGTGGAATACTATGTCTAGCACAAGTGAAAGCATGGTCCAGATGGGTATATTGTAAAGGGCTAATGGGGAGTTGATGCTTCAAGTGACATAGGCTGAATGATCCAATTGACAGTTATTGTCATTTAACAATAGAGTCATGCAGAGGGGTATTGCTGCTGAGGTGCCAGAGTTTTGCAAATAGCCTGGGCTTTTACATTATTTAAGAACACTAACCCTATTGCCTTCCAGATGCTACTACTGCTCTGAGATAGATATAAAGATGTAGTACCATTTGGCACTAAATGATGCTGCATACAGAACAGTGGGGCTGCACCTTTCTGTACATTGAGGAAATCCATGGGGGGATGGCAGTCTATGCTGGACCTGGCCCTTTTGCAGGGTAATCCCCAAACATTTTGATTTCTTCGTTTTTTTCTGCCCTTTTTTTGTTGGTTCTAGGACTCTGGGGACTTTACTACTGCTAACCAGTGCTAAAGTGCATGTGCTCTCTGTCTAACTTGTATCAGTGTTTGATTTATCATGATTGGTATATTTGATTTACTTGTAAGTCCCTAGTAAAGTGCCCCAGGTGTGCCCCTGGCCTGGAAATCAAATGCTACTAATGATTGTGCCACCCAGGTGAGTAGTCCTGCAAACATGTCATTGACCTGCCACTGCTGTATCTTTTTGTGCAGTTTTAAAATGCCATGTCGACTTGGCAAGTGCACCCACTTGTCAGGCCCAAACCTTCCCTTTTAGCACATTTAAGTCACACGTATGTGGGCCCAAGGCAGCCCCATGGGCAGTGAGCAGTGTATTTATAAGGTAAGACATGTACTGGTGTGTTTTGCATGTCCTAAATGTGACAGACCACTAATTTCGTTTTTCACCATTGCAATTACTATCTCTCCCATAGGGTAACATGGCAATTGTCTTGAAATACCTTTTAAGTGTAATATCCCATGGGGAGCAGATGGAGTTTTGAAGTTTGAGGTCTTTCAACTCACAATATAAAAATTATTTTGGTGATGTTGCTTTTCAAATTGTGTATTTGAAAATGCCACTTTTAGACAGTGTTGTACCAAACAAAGGTTTGGGCTCATAAAGTCAGTAAGGCTGAGCCACCGTAAAGTTTTATCAAACAGACAATGCCAAACTGACTATTCTATTTCAATTTTAATTCATTTGTGGCCGCTTTAATCAATAACAACGGTCACCATTTGTTTTTCAATCTACTGTATATACATCATACAAAAGAGTTATCAGACAAAGAAGATTTTTTTGTATGTGATATTCAGTGAGTGATAATAACTCTAGCCTCCTGTTAAAAAGTCTCAGAACCATCAAAGACTTCATTTGCTAGTGCCTAGGCTCTAATTATGACAGTCCAGACTTGTCAAGTGGTTCCAAATCCAGTTCTTGGACCCATGGAAGTGTAATCTGGTGATCCTAAGGAGAAAATCCATGCATTGACTCCCATTGCTTCAAAATCGCATCGCAACTGCCTGCATTGAAGCATGGTTCCTGCTTGAATCATTAAGGACGGCTTTCACCATAGGCCCCAGCTCACCATCGCATCAAAAGAAATACCGCAGTGTGAGTCCCCAGCACTGTGTCACCAACTTCCATTGCACCCACTCCCACTCCAATGCAGAACCTGCCCGTAGCTGAAGAATTGATACAGCGCCTGCCTCGTGGCTGTAAAATTGACGCAGCGCCTGCATCGCCACTGTCACATCAATGCAGGACATCTGGATATTTGATCCATTGTCCTACAATGCCGACTTTTCATCGACAACACACAACAGTAAGGAAGCCAGGGTGGGTGTTTGGAAACTGATACATCACTTCCCCTGCCAGTAAGGAACTGACGCATCACCTTCTCTGACAGAAAGGAATCAACGCATCACCTCCCCTGCCCAGCAGTGAAGAACCGACGCAACACCTCCCCTGCCAGTAAGAAACTGATGAATCACCTACCCTGTGTAGTACGGATCCAACACATCTCTTCGCTTTTACAGCACTTCACCTCCCCAGCGCCTTGCACCGTCTTTGATTTTTGACACATCTAAGGTATTTAGTGCTTCAACAAATGGATCCATTGATTTCTTTAGACTAAACTTGCTCAATCTTCTTGTTTTATTAAAAGATATTTTTACGTGTGTAAGTCATTTTGGTCTTATTTTATTCAGATAAATATTGGCTATTTTTCTAAACTGATGTGGACTCCTCCTGTAGTGTTTTCACTGTGTTACTGTGTATGGGTACAAATGCTTTACACATTGCCCCTGAGATAAGCCTGATTGTGTAGAGGAGGTTGAATATTTCCATATACACTGCTGTATTACTCTCCAGAGCTAATACCACTAATCATCCTCTCAGCTGGAGCCAGTGAATGGATATGTTGCTACCCCTCAGATGCTCTGCTGGATGCGCTCTTTAAAACTGAGTTGTGGCAGGTGATTAGTGGTTTCTTTGAGTTGAATTTAGGCTCATTGCACAGTAAGAAGAGGCTGTGTGAAGCCTTTGAGGCATATATCAGGTCGTCTGCACTTCAAAGTAATTTCCCATTTTAAAATCAAGTTGCGTAACACTCCAGTGACTGAAGACTGAAATTAGGATTCTTGAAAATTACTATACACTATCACCCAAACCTGACACATGGGAAAATACATAAATTAAACGAAGAAAATAAGGGCGTAACAGATACAGAAATCAAATACCTTGGCAGATATAAAACTGCCAGATGTCAGGGTAAAGACAAATCACATTGAAGAGTACGAGCCAAACTATTATGATTACAGTACCGTCCCATAGGAAGTATTTGAGTTAATAAATTACACGGGACAATGAATCAGTGATTGTACCAATATACTGTGAGGCCTTACTTTGCCCTGGGAAGACATTACATGGGCATTGAGTCAGTGTTCCCATGCAAATCCCATGCTTTTTGACACATTCCCAGATTTTCCAGAACTGAAAGACCTGGGAATGCAAAAAAATATTAGCCTTCTCAGATGAGGTGCAACGAGGAGAAATATATGTATTTCTCCTCGATACTTCATCTTTCCATGCATGCTGCATTCTGTAGCACACATAGAAAGAGGAATATACCTCTCAGGATTGTTTTAGTGCAGGAAGCAGTCCCTTCCTGCACAAAAACAATCCTGCATGCATGCAGGCACCATTACACAATGGTTCAAGGATGCCTGCATTGGTCTAGGCTGCCAAATGGGCTCCAACGCAGGGGAAGAGGCAGGAATGCACTGTATTGACTTAAATTCAGCACATTCCTGCCCTTTCCCAGTCACACAGTGCATCAAAGCAAGGTGACTTGCTGCACTGCATGACTTTCACGTAAATAGGCCCCTCTGAGTTTTCACTTAGTATTGTCAATCAAACAATCATTTGTAAAGCGCTCTACATACCCGCAAAGATCTCAAGGTGCTGGGGGGGGGCTCTACTGATCCAACAGCCAGGTCTTGAGTATCTTCCTGAAGGTCAGCCGGGTTTGGGTCTGTCATAGTCTCAGTGAGAGGGTGTTCCATGTCTTGGCGGCGAGGTGGGAGAAGGATCTCCCATTGGTGGTTGTTTTTCGGATGCGCGGGACGGTGGCACTGTAGAGTATTGTAATACTCAGAAACATCAGTCTCTTGTGAAGACATAGACAAATAACCTACTGGGGTTAGTATGGCCTGTCTGGAGTGCCACAATCGGGAAGTATTTATCCAACCAATCTCTAGGTCTGAAATCATGGACTCTAAATTCACCGGATGTGAAGTGCTGACACAAAAATTCTATTGTGAATAAGGGTGCAACAGTCCCCCTTTCTGGAGGTATATGGAGAAGAACAACAGAAGGGGGATCTCCCACCAACCCTAAGAAAGGCAGTGATAGTTACAGTGGAGATTCATACTAGATGGTCCTAGAAGACCAGGCTTGTTGTACAACTCATCAACTGGATATTCCTTTTATAACCCTGCCATATGTCATGGTATGGGTCTATGGTAGAATGTCATAATCTATCGATATGCCACGAGTCTCTCAGGAGGGATGCTCTTTATTTCCACTGCTGCTTGCTATAGCAGTGGAGCTTATGGCAGTTGTCCTTAGGATGCACCACTCTAGAAGTGGGCTTCACTCTGGGGGTCATTGCATGCTTGTTTCTCTCTTCCTGTATGAGTGGTACCCAGATCAGAATGTAGTAACCATAATTTGGGAAATTTGTATGGATTGGAAGGCAAGAATATATTTCCATAAAATCGGAAAAATCACCAAATTCTCTCACTAAACCTAGGCACTATCATGCCAAGCAGAGACTTTTATTTACCGTGGAGGACTGAATCAATACGTTGTTTACAAATGCAGCTCGTTTCCTACCTAGATGTCCTGCTTTGAGACAACTATGGGAACTCCATGTTCGTACTGCAGAATAAGGTGGAAAGATAGATGGCATTACTGCTATCAGTGGCCACACTGCACTTACTAAAACACTTACTAAAACAGTTGTACTTCCCAAGTTCCTCTCCCTTTTTTCTAATCCCAAAGTGTCTCACTATACGCTTCCTGAATTCTATGTGAATTTTACTGACATAGTTGGTCTGGGCAGGTAAACAGCCTAGGCTGAACGGGACATCATGACACTCATTTATAATGAGGGGGGGCGTAGGAGGCTATACTGTTAATCAGCACATGTGCACATTGCATTTTACTGGCACCCTCCGGATCACTGCCTATAACGTTTAAGAGATAAAATATGATTTTTCCTCCCAAATCCACTCAACACTGTGATAAATACACCACTTCAAAAATTGACATTTGTGTACATACTGTGGCATGCACCAACCGGACTAGATAATGATTACCCCAATATATGGGGTCTCCTTTGCATTCGCTGAATGTCCCAATGGCAAATAACCCCAGGGTGCCACGGATGTAGGAACTTAGAGCATGCCTCCAACTAGAGCAACTCGGTCTTAAAATATCATTAAAATATATCTACTTAGATGGACACTTTCTACCATCATTAAATTACAAAATCTAGGCGAAGTGTCAAACTTAGATAGCTCCCTTTACTACTGACTGAATCGTACCCTTTGAGACTGTGACAAATTTCACCCTGCAGAGCCGGGCACCCTTAGTGCCCTCAAATATCTGATCACCACCCCCACAAATCTTCAAATCAATGTTCGCCTCTGTTCTTCAGTGCTTACTTTAAGCTGCTGGTTGCCTGTGGTGGCCACCAACACTCATTTTTGTGGACTGTACTTATTTTTCCTCATCAGACGTTGGTCACGAGCCAGAAAGAGAAAAACACACAAATGGAAAAGAAGTTAGCAGTTACAGACAGGAAAAGTGTTGCAGAGAGAGAAACCAGCAAATTGCACAAGTGAGATTAAAGGGAAGAGAGTGTCTGGCAATGATGGAAGAGCCATGAGGTGGATTCAAGACTATGCATCCTTAGAATTTTGTGCACGGACTTTGAAAAGCACCGGTCGCAAGTTTCTGAGCAGAGCTTTGGGCACCAGCACTTATTCTATTACAAATTAACCACTGCTACTCCCTGATATTAAACTCCACCCATATGAAGAAAAATGTTTTTAAGCAATGGGAAGATTTAAGCTCCCCAATATTAGCAGAGCTGTCAGTTTTAAGGTGTATGAAAAAGGATGAAAGGGATCTTGCTGTTATAAAGGTAAACAAATTAAGAAGTTATTTAAGAAAAAGTTTTGTTAGAAGTAAAAAAACTTGTATTTATGAAAACAGAAAGTCTGAGAGTTGCCACAGTGCATTTTAATCATCATGGTAACACATACTTCCCTTAATAAGAAGCATGAGCTTAAGCCACATTTTTCAAATCATATCCTGATAGTACCTGAAGTCAAAAATTCCAGAAGGTTTCTCTTTGATGTAGTCATTTATATATATCTTCATCAGTGGGAAGGATGGGGTTATCTAAAAGTATTGGAAAGTGTAGCTGTGATATTTGGCGATGTTGTTTCTCACTATTGGTCCAAACAGCAGCTCAATTGATGTTCACCAAAGCATATTTTAACAACTCTTGCCCAATTTGTCATGCTATATGCAATTTTGTCCTTCAATCAGATAGCTAGCAAATTTGCTGTTGTGTGTTGTTCAATACTTTAATTACATATGTTCTATGTTTTTTTTGTGTTGCAATGCTTTGTCTTTACTTTGTGAATTGCAGTTCTTAGAGGAGATGCAATAAAATTCCCAATATAAGTGTAAAAATTGTCTTGTGATTTAGTTTGCTGAACATCAGCTAGCACAATAATCTTGTTAAGATGGAAGTGTATCCCAGGAGGAGATCCTTACATATATTTCCTATCTCTGCATTAAATCCGAATGATGTATTAGACATTGGTCTTTTTAGTAACTGTTTGGAGAAAAATATTTTGACGAATGCCATTTTCCCTGTTTCTTTTTACAATTTTGACTGTTTAGATAATTACCCCATTTCTTCACAGCCACATTTAAGAGCGATATATTAAAATTGTAACTCGTTTAACAATTCAGTCAGTCTTAGCCTTATTCTCAGCAAGGATCAAAAAATAAATAACTCCAAACATCTTCATAAAAGTGACAATACATTCTGGTTTAAAAGGAGAACTCGTAAAATTAAAATTATATAAAAATCACTAAAATAGGCTGCATAACCAAACCCAAGGGTCTCAATTAGCACCAAGATGAAAATCTTACTTTTGCTCCTGTTCTACTTCACCAGTGCAAAAGAGCATTTCCATTTAGTGCATTAAATAAAAAATAATGAAAAATTCTTATGCTCCTTTGTAGCATTTTTAGGCTTTTTTGTCCCAAGGGAGGACAGCACCACTAAAAGAAGCTTATACAAAGGATTTGGTCAATAAGGTATAATCCACATACATAAATTTAACACATCACAAAATCAACAGAACACCAGTTCGCATGCCTGGATGTACTTAGATCCCCAGATCCAGACTGCCAAAAGGTACTTTGTAACAGTGAAGACCACAAGCCTGGATCTATCATTTCTTAAGATTCTAAGTGCATCCATATAATTCCTTACACCCAAGATCCTACACAGTAGCAAAACCCATCTTCTTCTCTACGGGTAATATCCTGGACAAACACATAGCAAATGTGACATCGTTTCTGGTAGTCCTCTACACAATGGACACTCATCGCTGTTGTTTTTCACATTGGCCCATTTAAAACAATAAGTTCTAATAGGGAGACTCTGATACCTAATTTGAAGGAACAATTTCCAAGCTGGAGGTGTGTGTGTGAGGGGGATAATCTCATCAATTGTCACCTCGTATTTTGGCAACATTTTAAAATTCATACATTCCATGGTGAGGGAGCCCCACATCTCCGAACTGATTCCACATATACCTGCTCCCAATAGGTTGATGGCACCAAACTCCTCTGGTGCCATCCAGATCCTCACCACCCCCAACTTTCTGAGCATACACCTTACATGCATAAACCATGGTATAGTATGGGTCCTAGATAAGGCCAGAAGATCCTTTAGGATTACTCCAAATGCTCCTAGTCGGTGAGGTTCATATCCTATACCAATAAAGCAGGGACCTTAGTTCAACCTTCCAGGAACTTTTCCTAAATGCCAGATCAAGATATAACAGGATCAATGGTGTGCTCTTGTGGAGGGCAAAGAGAGACCTGATAAACCCATTTTCTGTTGATGTCACAATATTACAGTTTAAAAGGCCCCCGATCTCAGCACCATACAAAACAGCTCCCAGTGTATTTACATAATACATCTCAATTGCCAGGGCAGCTTACTTAAGGACATTCCTATTAAAATTCTTGGCCACTCTTGCTGAATAATCATTCAGCGAGCAAACTGATAAATCCAAATTGTGTGCCAATCTTACCCCTAAGAAATGAAAGATAGACAACTACTCTATTGGGTCTGAATCAATATATAGTCTACATTAGTACTATTTTCTTCTTGTACGGTTGAATAACATATTTTGTTTTAGAGCTATTAAGTTCAAGCCCACGCTCTTTGCAAAAAAAGTTAAGGTTTTTGAGGAGTTGCTGGAGTCTTTTAATTGAGCTGGAAATTAGGAGCGAGCGATCCGCAAAAGTAAAGTGGGCACTCTCTTGACTCCCACTTTGGGTGCATCACATCCGGCTCTGTCCAACCGATTTACTACATCATTTATATATAATCAGAATAGATTGAATGGGATACCATCCTATCTAAAATGGACCACTGCTTAGCCCTGGGGACAAAATTGAAGACTGTACGTAGGTCAAAATAGGTGACAAATCAACAGCCTCTGTTAACCACAAGAGTCCTCCAAAAAAGGCATTTAAAGAGAAATATCTTTTGGACCGTACTGGTACTGTTCTTGAATCCAGCCTGGAAATCAGATAGTACTTTTTTTTACTTGATTGAATCCAGGAGATGTACCAGAATATGTTTGCAGAAAATCTTCTGGGAAGCATCTATCAAACTGATTGGTTGACGGTTGCTTGGGTCGCTGTGCTGGCCCTCCTTGTAGATTGGGACAATCTCTGCAGTAGCCCAAGTTTTGGGGATCAGCAGACCCTTCAAAATGGCATTTTCAAAGGCGGTTTATATAGGGTCCCCAGACTTCCAAGTTTAATTTAAAAAGGGCATTTGGAATCTGGCCAGGACCAGGTGCTTTTGCTGGTAAGCCAGTTCTGATTGCCTCTTCAGTCTCACTTAATTCGACACAAGATTGTTATGTTTCTTTCATTTTACAAACAGTTCAAGGTTAATACCAACCGATGGTATTACATAATTGCAGGAATATAGGGTTCTAAAATGAGATACCTAATCCTCAGGTTGCATATGGATCTCAACTAACTTCTTGCAACCATTACTCCTCAACACCAAAGACATTCCAAAAGCTTGCATTATCCTTTGCCATCATGGAATGAGACACCTCGTCCCAGAGTGTATCTTCTCAGGCTGTTTTGGCAGTCTCCAGTTCTTTTTATAAAATGCCCTACACACCACAAGCTGAGACCTATTCTTAGATTTGGCTGCTGCCAATAGTTGTACTTTGACAGCCTACAACCTTTGGAATACCAGGGGTCTTCTTTCTGACTTGTGTGATTTATTTTAATGTCTTGCACCAAGTGATCCCTTATACTTGTAAAGAATGCCTATTGGATCATTGTCAGTAACAATCCTCTGTCCTCTGGGGCCAGATTGTTCAACATCGCTACCAAGTCTTTAACCTCAACAATGACTTCCTGCAATGCCTCCGGATGTTTTTCAACCCATCCCCATCTATTTGTTTTTCATAATTGGAGAGCTCTACATCCCCAACTTGTGTAATACCCTGGATTGGTGGGACATTGTCCAGGGTACCCAGCAGTGACAAGCTAAGAGCATTGTGATCACTGTCTACCCTGTACAGGACCCCTGTATCCTGCACAAAAGCCCAGCCCTTTAAGCCTACTAAAAAGTAATCTATACGTATAGTATATCCTGACCTATTGAAAGTGTGCTTTCCTTTAATATTGGATAAGGTTCTATCATTTGTATTTGCATTTGCATTTGTATTGGGATTTGTAAAGTGCAGAAATCACCCCCGAAGGAGTATCTCCATGCTATTGTAGCAGATAAGTCAGATAAGCATGGGCAGACAGGTTTAAGCTCTGAATAATGCTGTTTTCAGGAGTATCCTGAAGCAGAGTGGATTGGAGCATTTGCGCAAGTCCTCGGGCAAGGTGTTCCAAAATTTTGAGGCTAGATGGACAACGGTTTTGCCTCCTGCTCTAAACTTCTTTAACCAGAGGACCACCAGCAACCCTTTACCTTCTGATCTAAGATGGCGATTCGGACAGTAGATTTTGAATTTGTCTGACAGGTAGCTGGAGCTCGCACCATATAAAGCTTTATGGGTGGGACAGCAAAGCCTAAAATTAATTCTTAGGTGGATGGGGAGCCAGTGAAGTTGTGGTAGCAATGGTCCTGATGAGGGGCGAGGTGGTTCTTTTAGGGCCAGTCGAGCCGCCACATTTTGTACAATCTGCAGTCTGGTTAGTAGGGACTCATTTGCAGATGTCAGCAGAGCATCACAATAATCTAAGGAGCCAATAATCAAAGCCTGAATCAGGATTTTTCGTACAGAGAGAGGCAGCCATGGGAAAATTCTGCGCAAAAGGCTTAGTGTATGGTAGCAAGTCCCTACCGTAGTCATCGCTTAGTCCTTCATGGATAACAATACATCTAAGCATACTCCCAGGTTTTCTGCCACCAAAGTAGGAGTGGGGGCAGAAGCCAATGTTGCAGGCCACCACCTAGCGGACCAGAAATTATGGGCTGACCCAAACAACAAGATTACTATCTTGGATGCATTTAGTTGCAGACAGTGGTTCGTCATCCACTCTGATATAGCTAACATGCCCTTGGAAAAATGCTGATCAATAGACTCAGAGTCCTTATCAAAGGACAGGAGCAATTGGGTATCATCAGCGTAAGAAAAAGGAGTGAAACCGTACTCCCTAATAACCTTGGCAAGGGGGGCTACATAGATATTAAAGAAAGGTGGGCTCAAACAAGAGCCCTGGGGCACCCCCTTAGGAAGTTTCAAGGTTTGGGAATGGATCAAGGTTAATGGTCTGAGTGCGCTAATCTATGAAACTGACAAGCCAATTACGTGTCTGTCCCTGCAGACCGACCACACTCAGTTGAAAAATCAATTTCTGATGAGAGACCGTGTCAAAGGCTGCTGTCAGCTCTAATATGACCAGTATCACTGCTTTATTAGCATCCAATGCCATTTTAATATGATCCATAAACCCAATAAGGGTTGTCTTTGTGGAGTGGTTGGGTCTAAACCCAGATTGAGAGGGATCAAGAATGGCATGTTTGTCGAGGTAGTCCATTAACTGAGTGTTAATATACCACTGCCATTTTACTCATCAACAGGTGGAGTGAAATGGGGCGATAATTTGACAGCACATCAGCAGGCAGTTGATCTTTCTTCTTAATAGCAAGTACTTGAGCGGACTTTCAGTCAAGAGGCAGAATACCTTCGCTTAAAGAGGTGTACAGAATCTCAGTAACTGGGACGGATAGAAGAGGAGCAAGCAGAGCATATTTATGTGCTGGCAACAGATCTAGAAAAGAGCTGGATTTTACAATACTAAGCATGGCTTCCACCTGAGAGATCTGAATACCTTTAAAACCAACCTGGCCTGCAGCTAAGTCCTTAACCGTTTAAGAACTAGAGTCTGTGGGCTCGGCGAGACTGGGGTTTTGAGGAAATTGATTATAGATCAAATTAATTTTAACCTCAAGGTGCACAGCTATGTTGTCACACCGTTCCTGAGAGGGGATAATCTGTTGTGCACAAGCTGTGGGCTTACTGAAGGAGTTAAGGACCTTATGTAGTTCCTTTGTTGAATTTCCTGCCTGGCTCATTTTTAATATAACATGATTTTTCCGTGCTATTTTTAAATTCTTGTGATAAGCAGCGAGAGCCAGTTTGAAGTTAGATCTTTCGCTATCTATCTGAGATTTGTGCAAGCTTTTTCCCAGCACTTTACATCTGGATTTTTCCATCTGTAACTTGGCAGTGTACCAATCTTCACTTTTATGCCGAGATTTAGTAAGTTGATGTTTTAATGGAGCCAGTGTATCAATGTTTGTACTAATATTATCATTAAAAACCCTCAGCTTCATAGTACTGTCCATATGTTCATTAAATATCCGGGGGATATACAGTTTGCTAAAAGAGCCATATGTGACTTTATGCCATCGTCTTTGAAGGGCCATCTGGGTGCCTCCAGCTGATTGCTGTCTGAGGCAGCTAGTAATCTGAAAAGGAATCATAGAATGATCCGATCATGTCAGTGGGCAAGGAGGATCAGCACTTATGAGAGGGGAATTAGTGAATATAACAACCAGGGTCTGATCTGCCAAATGTGAGGGACCAGAACTAATCTTTCCCAGGCCCAAAGTGGCCATGTCTGCTAAAAATCTGGCAGCTTCAGTGTTCTCTTTGTCCTCACTGTGGATATTGAAATCCCCTAACAGCAAGAAGTGATTGGAGGCAATAATGTGAGGGGAAATATTCTCAATTAATTAAAATCTTTAAGTGGCCCCGGAGGGTGATCTAAAAGCACACCCCTTAAAGATTCCTGATGTGACAGCTCCACTTTGTATATAGAGATTCTATCCGGGTATCTGAAACGGAGTCAATAATAGTAGCTTTCAGCTCTTTAAAAAAATAATGGCAACTCCGACGCCCACTTTCCCTACTCTATCCAGTCTAAGAATACGATAGTTCTCAGGGAGAGCCAGGAAAATATCAGACGTGGAGGTTGATTTCAACCAGGTCTCTGTTAAGAAACCAAGGTCAGGGGATTCTGAACTCACCAGATCCCAGAATTCCGTGGCATGTTTAGGTAGTGAACGAACATTTGCTAACAGCCCCTTCCAGACACACAACTGATTAGTAGTGTAAGATCTAACTAGGCTGTGAGTCCCTCCAACCTCCCCTGTCCCACTCTCACCATGACCACTGCGGATGTTGGATGTAATATTGCCACAGTTATAGCTGCAATCTAAGCAGGCAAAATGACCTTCCAGATTGCTAAATATACCTGCATGAAAGCATGGTGTCACATTATGCCTCAACAGTAAAAGTTCTGAGGAGGTATAATCGGGTCTACACACGTTATCTAGTGGTCACCTTATTTGCTGCTCTAAGATTAAAATTCAGAGTTAATGCAAGTAGTTGTGCTGCCATCGGAGACCATTTTACAGTGGGCAGATCATAGGGGTAATTCTCCATTTTGCATCCTCTTCTAATAACATGCATTGGTCAAATGATATAAAAGGTTCCAAAGTGTTTTTATATCCCCTGCCTCTATAATTTCAGTTACCCTTGTAATCATAGAGAATGTCCTCTATAAGACTTATGGTTTGAGTCTCCTCTGTCTGTCCATCAACCTGATTTTACACATTAATCCGCACCATAGAGTTGCCACAACAAAGGTCCAACCTTATAGCTAGCAGATCCTGGGAAGTATCTGGTAGGACTCTTACTAAACATTGTAGATCTGTCCTCACCCATGTCACAAAACCCTGATGGCCTTCCCATGGGTGATCCTATTGCATTAACACAATATGTGGTACATATGTTCCTAACCACAGGGGAAACACTCCATTTCTCCTGAAGAAGGCAGATAACATGTTTGTCTATGAACTTCCCCCAATCTGTATCATCCAATTTAGCACCTATCCAAGCCACATTCCAAGATATAATTTTTATTGGGTTGATGACTTGCCCTAAGGACACTTCCTTACTATGAATGATACAGCCCCCCCCCCCCCCCCTCAGGTATATGATCTATTAATCTTATCAGAGGCCATTGAGGAGCCATTTCCTCTACTCATCTCCAGGGGGTTGGATAACCGTGGCCTTCTAGTACTGCATCCTTCATCCACTATAGTAGATCTCATTCCCCCCTTAGTCTCAGATACAGAAGATTCTTCATGCCTGTCTTGACTTTTACATGCAGGGTGTATCAGGGAGGTGGTGTTACATAGTCATTCTATATCACACCACCTGTTATGCCTGTATAAGCCAAGATGCTTCCATCTAGGGGTGTGCTGCACTTCAAGGTCGTACCTATAGCTAATCTGAATTTGGGTATTAACCTCGCAGGTCCTACGAGCATCCATAGACAATAGAATATCTATCACTACATCATCGGGGAGTTGAAAGGTCACAATCCGCTTAATACCTATGCTGTCACTCCTGATGATTGAGTGACAGCCCTTTACATTCCTAAACCAGTGGATCATTTTATTGGTAAGATAATCTTGGTTATCCAATAGCCCTGAGTGACATTAGGGACTTGGTATAGGAAAAGCTGGTTCTGTTTTATCAAATATAGGCTAGATATATGGGCCCCCTTGTCACCAGACTATTTCTCAGGGCAGTGAGGTAGGTGGTGTGTATGGTAAGGATTGTTAGAATCATGACAGGCTCTAGTCATCAGCCCCATGCATATTTCTGTGTTCTTAGAACAAAAATCCATTCCACTTCTACCCTTCGACCAAACCTGCATACACCCATGGTCACGCATCTGCGTTTGTGACAACTCACCAGATCTATACGTGGAGTCAGGGCATGGGATGGCCGTGCCATTAGACCCTGTGCTTCAAAGGTGTCTCTGGGGTTCGTTTTATTTCCAATTGAACTTGAGGAGGTCGGACGTAATATGGAATATCCACCCCCTGGGTCACAGCAGACATGGAGCTCTTTGAATCCCCCTTAATTGGTTTGGCTGCATTAATGTTCCCTCCTAAGGACTTAATAATCATCCTTAAGTCACAAACATTGCCCGTCAGCCCCTCAATCATCTCCATTAGTTTAGCAAAATCTGGGAACATATTATGCTGGGAGACCTGGTCAGCTGCAGGCTCACCCCACTTCCGCCCACAAACACAGAGCAGTAAATCTATTTTTGCATAAAATATCTGGATTAACTAAAGTCACTACAATGTCCTCTTGGACCTGGCCACCAATACTGCGGGAAAAGTTCAAGCTTGAGGAAGTTTTGATACAGGGTGGAGTCAAAGACTTCTTCTTAGTGAACATGTGCTGGACCCTCTCCTTTTGAGGTTTGTGCAAGGCAGATAGTGCAGAGTCATCCCGAGATGTTCATATCTCTTGAACTTCAACCAAAAGCCCATCTTTTCGATCTATTGCACAATTTACTCCCATTGAGCTGGGTCCTTTCTTTGCATTTAGTAGTCCCTTTATTGCCTCTATGGTCTTTCTCTTCCCGATCACAGCATGAAACAAGGTTTGTAACCAGTTTTCCTGCAAATTACACACAGCTTATTAAAAGGTGTGGGAGGGATCAGCCCAAAGATAGAACCAATGTAAGTATGGTACCTTGGGCATGATGTTGGAGGGGGGCCAGCCTCGTCCGGGCTCGGACGGGTGTGGACTGGCTAAACCTTGGCCTAGCCTTTGTCTGCACGCGTCAGGTGCAGCGGGATTGCACCATCACTTTTCAGCTCATCGTAGGGGGCCTCGCCCACTCTGACAACAGCCTGTAGGTGAGCCTCCTGGCGCTGTGGGAGGTGGGTGATGCAATCCCGAGGTATAGTGGAGGTCCAAGGGGCTCAAGCACCCCAGCAGTGTCAGTCAAAGACTCCCACGCAGTGGGATTGCACAAGCACTTTTCAGCATGTTGTAGGAGGCCCACCACCTCTGGAACAGCCTGCAGGTGAGCCTCATGGTGCTGTGGGATCTGGGTGATGCAGCCCCATGTATGGTGGAGGTCCAAGGGGCTCAAGCAACCCAGTAGTTTCAGCCAATGTCTCGTTTAGCAAATACTTTTCGAATATTCCAGCCATTCTTATTCACGTTTGTAACACTTCTTTTTGTAAAAAGGAACTCCCTCTGTGATATTCCTTTTCGGTGAATGGTGGTAAGATCTCAGCGTAGACTATTTCCAAATACATATTTTCTCTTCTTGATATCAATAACCATATAAAAAGTTCCACTGAGGGATAGCTCACTTAAAAGGTAAATTTGATAGTTTGGAGTTAGTTATGAAGCCAATTCAGAAATTGCTGTAATCCGTATCAAAATAAAGGGATTTTTTCAATATACTTCTAAGAAGGCATGGTTTGCCTACGTAAATCCGTCTTTTAATGTTACTCAATAATCTTAGGGGCATATTACCAAGGGGGGCGATAGGCAATTATCACCAATTTTCGGCCGCTAAGTGGCGATAATTCTATCGCCCTATTAGCAAGCTGTCGCTAACTGATGTTAGTGACAGCTTTTAGGCGATAGCGAGCGGTTTGGGGCCCGCTTTGCATGTCAGCGATGTTTATCGCTAATGACATGCAAAGTGGGCGTACCCAACCAGTTAGTGACTGAAAGCAGTCGCTAACGTCGCTATCGCCTATTAGCAAGGCAGGCGTAGCATTAAAAATATTCCCGCTAAGCGCGCATATCTCCAAATACTAACACCTGCCCAGACCAGTTCTTAGCCATGTTATCTAATGGGAGGTGGATAACATTTGTAAGAACATTTCGTCGCTAATGCGTGAATATCGCTATATTCTCAGCGATATTCACGTATTACGCCGCTATTGCTGGATATTTTAGCACAATGCAGAAAAACTTTGCTAATAGCATGTTTTCTCCGCTAACATAGAAAGACCAAAGGGGATGATGGACGGAGCGTTGACACTACAAACACTCACCCCCAGTCAACTGATCTGGGTTTAATCCATAACCGTTCTTTAGCTCACTCCGCCACCCCAGTTCAGACATGGCCATATGCAAATCAGTCTGACCTTGTGCCTCATGGGAACAGTCCAGCCCAAACTGCCAAGCCATGTCTTCCCTGAACCCGAATCAAGCTTCCCAGGACTCGTTTCTGGCATTACAGCCGTCTTCAGCCGGGTTTGCTTGAATCCAGTGGCAAAGTGAGGAAGGGACTCACGTCTGAGCATACCCTGCCAACTTAGGGCGAACAAAGAAAAACCAAAGGGGATGATGGACGGAGCGTTGACAATACAAACACTCACCCCCAGTCAACTGATCTGGGTTTAATCCATCACCGTTCCGCCACCCCAGTTCAGACAAGGCCATATGCAAATTTGGTTTTTCTTTCTCCGCTAACATATCCAGCAATAGGCAGCGATAAAAAAATCGTTGCTAAGCCTATTTAGCGATAAATATCGCTACTTGTTGGAAATATGCCCCGTAGTTTTTCTAATACTATCATGAAGGAAGGTGCTGTTGCAGTGCTCAAAGATGTGCCGAGTTACTGGACGTAAAATGTTATCTAAAAACGTAACAACATGTTTTTAACGCAGATAAAAGAAGCTGCGGTAGAAAGGCCATCTTCTACTTTGTCTTCACATGTCTTATTTGGGGCCCATCGGGAGACGGGGAGGGGAAGAAACCGACCGGACACAGATGTAGGTGTGATAAAGGCCGCTTTATTGGGAAACAGGTGCATCCTGAAAACATACCCCAACCTTGGCCTTTGCCGAACAAAACTAGGCCTAACTAATTATGCATGTACCTGACCAGAAACCCCCACCCCCTCCCCTAAACAGTTCCCCGCCAACAACATAACATCATTATCAATAAACCAAACTTTTATCACTGTTTGAACATCAGCCCTCTGTACACTCCCTCTCCTCAGCCAGTAAAACTCCTTCCTCCTATCCTACCCCCCCGTTTGACTAGGAAAGCGCCATCAGAAATAATCATTGCAGCACCTGCCCCCAGCGACAACACAACCCGAAGCCCTTGTGAAATCTGACAAAAATCGATGTACATAGACAGCAGTCATTTCCCTTCTTCTCCCACTCCCCTCCTTGTGAGCACCATGGATACTGTAAATTATTGACTATATCACCCTGCCAGTAAAAACCCGTACCCCTATACATATGTACAGCCATTCTAGGCACCATGGCCTTTTTACCCTTTGGAATCCCTAGCCTCCCTCCTGCGCGTATCTTGCACCCCCTCTCCCATGTATAGACCTCGACACCCTTTCCCTTTGCACGACCCTGATGTGAAAGGTAACCCTCCTGCTTGACCCAGGCCTTCTCCATTTCCCTCTCGAAGAAGCATCCTTCGCCTCAGCTGACATAGCCCCCCCCCCCCCCAGTTGTATCTGGCTGCCCCTGTTCTCCCATGTACAGGTCATGAGATCTCTCTCTCTCTCTCTCTCTCCCTCTCTGCGCGGCTCTGGTCCTGCACGCACCCTGTCCCCCCCCCTTCTCCTCGCATGAACAAGTCATAAACCCTCTTCTTACGCAAAGCCCTGTCCTTGAGGGTCACGGCCGCGCCTGACCAGCACCTCCTTCCCTTCCATGAATGTCCCTCTGTTGACAAGCCTTCCCTCCGCGCTCGATTGTCCACGCAGACATGAATACCCCTCCTTTGATAACCCCCTTCCCCCAAGCCCGGCTGACCACACATGTCCGAGGCCATCGCCTATGCCAGGAGATACCATTTACTGCCCTTATTGTATGCCTAGCCACCCCACCCCCCTGGGCCATGATCAGGCGTACATCCTACCAAAGCACTCAGCTGCGTGATTGCCCTCCCCACTTATCAGCAGGTCTAAAGGTCCCCATTGTGAGCATATGTGGAGTAGGATCACCACGAGGATTATAGGGATGACCTTCTTGTGCGTCATACCGTTCTGATTGTATCACCAACTGTTTTGTAAAGGTATAAAAGCACGAGTCTCAAGCTCACTTGTCAGAGCACCTCCCGAAAGACACTGTGTTTCGTGTCCGAAATGACTGGCTCTCCTCATGAGTAATAAACTCTGTTCGTGACTCCTGCCTCCAGCGCCCGTCTCTTTATTTTGGTAATTACTCAACATGGGAACTAAGAGGCGGTTTGCGCCAGCAGCCTGGGCATCGATGGGAATATGGTTGCATTTTCCACAATTGGCGCCCCAACGCGGGGTCCATCAGTGACATAGGGTTCGGTAAGAGAGATCCAGGCGAAGAAGTGAACTTCTAAATGATCGGGGTATGCCTGCCTTGAGAGGGCCCTAGCCCGGCTGCCGATCGACAGAACTTCACCAATTCTGAACGGACCTCTCTTCAAGTGACCTATTGTCCTGACTGGAATCCCACAGGAATGCTACATGGAATAAGAGAACGATCGGGCGCTGGAGGAGGGAGTCGAAGAACTGTCCGTATGGTCCGGTCCGGGTAGGATTAAGTAGGGTGTTTTTACATCTGATTGGTAGGGTGGCTCTATCCACCTGATTGATTGATTGTTTGTATTGAAAACCAGTATTTGTATACTGGCATTGTTGGTATTGGTTCATTTAGCTTTGAAGGCTACTTGACATATTGGTTCTCTTTTGAGAACGAGACATTCTCTGTTTGCAAACAGCGGCGAATAGGAACGTCGTCCCTCTTTGCAGATAGAGAAGGGTAGGTAATGCGGACTTTTTGTCCCCATTGTAACTCGTCATACCTACCTTTCTCCCCACTGAATTGTTTGAAGTCGATTGATAACCGATTGTTGTTCTTTAAAGAATTGTTGAAGTCGATTAATAATCGATGTTGTTCTTTGAGAATTGTTTGAAGTCGGTTGATGGTCGATGGTTGTTCTTTGAGATCTTCCCTGTCCACAAACAGAGACGAATAGGAATATTCTGTTCCCTTTGTGGATAGCGAAGGGCAGGTAATGCAGACCTTTGTCCCCGTTGTAATCCGTCATGCCTGTTTTTCTCCCCACTGATTGATTGAAAACCTGGACATTGTTGTTCCAGGCATTGCTTCGTTTGAGGTATTTTCTGTTTGCAAACAACATGAAATGGAAATATTCCGTTTAGTCTTTGCAAGTAGAAAAGGGTAGGTTATGCCCCTTTGTGAATTCGTCAGTCCTACCCACTCCCCACTGGTTGGTGATTGTGGGGTAGCTCGCATGGTCCGCCCAGGAGACTACTCTTATGGAGGACATATGCTCTCTACTCATGGGCCATTTAGTAGAAATAGACCGACTGGTCCGTCCAGGAGGCTACCCTAGTAAATGGAAGTACATCGCTCGGTCTGTCCAGGATGATACCCTAATGAAGGAATATATGTTCCCCTTTTTGATCGATAATCTCGTTCCACCCCGGACCATTTATTGGAGGGAACTCGTCTGGTCCGTCCAGAGGTACCCCCTAATGAAAAGGACACATAAAAATATGAAGTGATCACCGCTCCCTACTAACAGAAAGCTTTAGCTCGAAACACGCTAAGGAAGAGAAAGAAAAATAGAAAAAGGAACCAGGCTAAGTCAGTAACCCCCTGATGAGCTTTTTGATTTCACTAAAAATAAGAAACATTAGAAATAGTTCGTAATAAGAAATATAAAATGGCGAAAAATTTTTGCAGCAAAAGGAGCCACGAGGTAGCTAGGCTTCACTGCCTGTTCTCTCTTTTGCCTGCCCCGCCCAAATAACGGTCACATGAAGTAGAAATAATGTAACCAATAGGTACCTACCCCCATTCCGGAAGCTCCCGAAGTGCAACAGGTCCGCGGTTACGCCCATCCGGAAGGCGAGGCCTCGAGGCACGAGGGGCTCGCCTGACCACGATCGGGAGGAGACAATGTTGGGCAGGCGGTCCAAAAGAATGGCAAAGTCCTCTCCTTCTCTCCTCTTCCGCTGCCCTGCAGGCCACGGGGGGGGGGCTGTCTTGCCTCAGCCACCGACCACCCCCCCCCTTCTGTCTCTCGCCTGGTCCGACCCACGAAGAAGGCCGAGGCCAAAAGCGAGAATGGCGGCGCTTGCAAGTAGTCCCGCCACATGTCAAATTCCTGGACAGTTCCAGGTAGTCCCGCCACATGTCGACGAGAAAAGGGGGGGGATGTCTTGCCGCAGCCACCGACCCCCCCCCCCCATCATCAATGGCTGGCATGGCCGGTATTGAAGACGACGGAGCCGAGGAACGGCGCGGGGTCGCTGGAAGGGGGAGGCGGCGCGAACGACCCTCCCCCACCTCCCTCCAGGTGGAGGCTTCCAGCGACACCCCAATGCTCTTACTTAAAGAGGGTCAACATCATAAAGCGGTCCTCTGCCCAGGACGGGCACACGTTCCACATCGCCTCTCCTCGACCTTGAAGATTCTATAAGAGCCGGGGGGCCCCCGACCCCCTACAGGGGTGCCCCCGCCCCCTTCACTGGGAGCCACGACATCGGTGCAACTCCTGCCGGCACCAGCCTCGGATTGGAAATGGCTAAAATGCAGCCACGGCACAGACTTGTTCAGTTCCGGAGGAACACCAGGATGACCCGGTAGGAAAATTGTTGCCGCCCTTCCCACTCTTTGACTCATGGTCCATATTGTTAGACTGTTAACCTTATAGCACAAACTTTTTGAATTCCCAATGGAAGGCCCTGCGCCAACTATGCAGGACTAGAGACACTCTGACTATGCTGGAATTTGCCTGACCCCACCCAAAATGGCGCCGACACCAAATGAGACGTTTTTTTTTATATATAATGAACTTTATTGCACCATGACCACGCAGTTCTTTTACCTCGAGATATATATATATTTTTGGATAAATGAAAGTAGATATGAAGGATATTGAGCATGTGATTAGACAATGAATTGACTTAGGGTGGGTACTGATTATGAGTTGGAAAATGAACTGGTGTAACTGAATTAATTGAAGATGAATTCTTGACATGCATCATGCTTGCTCTGTAAGGAACTTTTAATACGGTTTTATTTGCACTGCTGCACTTTATGCAATGAACTGTCACCAATTTCGTTTATTAAAAAAAAATATTTTGAAAAAGAACGCATGGCTGTAGCAGTTGCATTAATGAGTTTTGGATGCCTTACTATTGCAGAGAAGAATAAGTATGATGAAGGATGTAGATCAAAAGGGATCAGATATTTAGTAGCTACATTATGTATTGCAGGCAGCCCAGAAAAGTGTTTTAGACACCCTTAAAAAGACTCCGCGGAAATGCCACCTGACCGTCACCCTTGCACCCGATAAAGAGGGTTACGATCGAGTAACTCAGGTAGGTAGGCAGATCGTCAATGATTATCTACCTGACATTACTGGTCAATCTGGGCTTAAACGCCGAGATGGTAAAGAAAGGCAGTACGTGAAGATGGGTCGAGTATGTGGTGAGTAAAAATATTTTCGGACTACTACATGCTGATGTACTTTGAATGCTGCCACCCCCACCCCTTCTTTTCCCCACCCTTCTGCAGGTCACGTCAGAACGTCGGCTGAGGTGTGGAAGAGCGATGGTCGGATCACCGACGAAATCAGGAAAAGAGGGAATATGTGTGTGGTCGTTATAATGATAGGTTTTTAAAAGAAAAGACGTAGACTTTACATGACTGTTCCTCCTTAGGACATAGCGACTGAGAGGATAGACTGACGCAGAAACTGGACAGGTACTGATTGACGAAAAATGACTGGAAATGACGTATTAAATAATATAACTAGACGTTTCGACTAGGTAGGGAAAGGACAAAGAAAATTGTACGGGTAAGGGTTGCCACGGCACCACCCGTCTAGAAAGTTAGAAATATTACTGATGTTCCAAATGCACTACCCCCTTTCTCACACTCTTGTAGATATAGCCAAGCTGTCCGACTGCTCTCCCGATCAATATTTGCCGTTGCCTCAGCCTGGAGAACTTTCCACCAAAGGAAGGAACTGAAAAATGGTTTAAGATCCGACCACGGGTAACTAGCACAACCAGGTTAATTTCTGGTCGACCAACCGAGGTGTGAGTATTGGTAATTAGGGACGCTCGCAGGTACAGCAAGCGAGAAGGAAAAAGGGAAAAAGGGGGAAGGGCAGGAAGAGCTAAGTACGTAGACAAATAGGATAGTAGAGGTACGTAGGATATAAAAATATATATATATATGTATAAACAGATCTTGTAGACTAACAATTGTTTTATGTCTTGTTGTGAATGTCTTGTATATGTGTGATATATGTGCCGTCTTCCCTGTCTGGGTTTGTATGTATGTAACGTACGTATTTATGTCCCCCCCCCCGCCCTGTCTGTATCTATAGGTCACCTGACCTTTTGCCGTTCTGTGATGTGAGCACGCTAAATGACCTATTTTTGTACACGTCTCTCTCTCTCTCCACCCCCTTTTTCTATCTCTCTCTCTCTCTCTCTCCCTCTCTCTCCCTCCTTACATGTCATACGTGTACCGAATGGCTCGTTTAGATTGCGGACGACTCTCACTCTCTTTGAAAGTCTCCCTATTTTCTCTCTGTCTTTCTGGTAAAATTGTGCGCCACCGGCACCAGTCCGATTTGATACGTATTTTGAACGCGAAGGTGTTCAGCGAAATTGACCGCAACTAAAATGACTGTATCTTGCCATGTTACTGCCTCTCCTTTCTGCAAAATGAATGTACTTGAATTGGCTAAGAAGGAAAGGACAGGTAAGACGACTAAAGTTCCCCAAATCAGGCCGTTTCTAGGGGAACTGTATGTCAATGGCACCCTATGTCTGTTTTTCAGACACAAACGCCAAAAACGCCTAGATTGACACCCAATACCAAGATTGCCCCGCCCCCTTTGCACCCAAGCGCAAGCGCCCGAAGCATCCCCGCCCCATTTTTCTTTGATAGAACCACTCCTGTTGTCCCCGGTATTAACATAATGACCATGGGTAGCCGCTGACCCTTGAGGAAATCTTGTTTTGTCCGACACTCGACGATAGCACCCCCCCCCCACCCTGTCTGAAAATGCTAGCCAGTTCCGAAGGGAAATGCTGCGCTGATGTTGAAAATGATGTAATGCACAGTTGATGGAAATATTATCTTGTCCTTGCTCGAATCATAAATGAGCTGATGAATATACCTGCCATAAACTCAGTAGGAATGCTGACACATGCACTGCTTGGTAATAGACCTCTGACTGTGACCGATGACCATAAGAACTCAAATGCGAAAAATTGAGGGAGGAATTCACATGCGTAGATATCTTCTTCTGCCATTTCTCTAAAACACTGTCTTGTACTCATTCAAAGATGCACGATCACCGAAGGAGATGGGTCGGATGTGACGTACAGCCTGACTACAGATCCTGGGACACGTGTGACCTCGACCAAAGGTGGAGCTGCAGAGCAACAAGATACGGACGAGACAGCACTTTCAACGTGGAAAATGAAAAATGACGGGCCACCCTGGAGCCCTCCGTCTGCTAACCCACGTGTGCCTGGAGTCTCCGTCCCCCTACTCTGGGCCCGATTGATGGGCCTGCCTGCCTGTTATCCTTTGCTCCCTTGGTCTCTTGGTCCCTTTTGTGTGTCCCAGGAACTCTGACCCAACTTCGCTCCCATTGACTGTTTGAACGACAGCCACCCACCTTCCCACGTGACTTTTTGCCAAAGGAAAGAGCTGCAATTATGTGGGAAGAGGGTGTTGCAACAGAACTATAGGTGCCGAGCATAAGGCGCCGCCAAACGGACTGTTTAGGGAACAGGACTGTGGTCTAACAGCAGAGGACTGACCGCACCCTGCGACGCGTAAGGATGGAACTGAGCTGGACCTATAGCTCCACCGCCGGTGCTCAACAGCGCCAACGAAAATACTCGGATTAGAGCCTACCAGTGATGGCTCGCTGATAAAAAGACACTGGGACGAAGAGATCTTGTGTAGTGAGCTGAATTCCGCTCTCAACTATCTGGTCAAACTGTTCATTGGTCACATTTTCAAGTCAGAAAGATTTGTGCTATGTAATGCGTTTAACTGTCAGGAACACACCGAAAATGTAATTCCGTATGTACTGCATTCTTCCCTTCACCTTAGCTGTCTATGATTATACGCCACATGTTAGTATCGACAAAGTGCTAATTCGTCACCGATGCTTGCCTGCATAGAATGTCATAAACTGTAAAAATGATTGCTGCTATGTAAAAAGGGGCGACTGTGAAATCTGACAAAAATCGATGTACATAGACAGCAGTCATTTCCCTTCTTCTCCCACTCCCCTCCTTGTGAGCACCATGGATACTGTAAATTATTGACTATATCACCCTGCCAGTAAAAACCCGTACCCCTATACATATGTACAGCCATTCTAGGCACCATGGCCTTTTTACCCTTTGGAATCCCTAGCCTCCCTCCTGCGCGTATCTTGCACCCCCTCTCCCATGTATAGACCTCGACACCCTTTCCCTTTGCACGACCCTGATGTGAAAGGTAACCCTCCTGCTTGACCCAGGCCTTCTCCATTTCCCTCTCGAAGAAGCATCCTTCGCCTCAGCTGACATAGCCCCCCCCCCCCCAGTTGTATCTGGCTGCCCCTGTTCTCCCATGTACAGGTCATGAGATCTCTCTCTCTCTCTCTCTCTCCCTCTCTGCGCGGCTCTGGTCCTGCACGCACCCTGTCCCCCCCCCTTCTCCTCGCATGAACAAGTCATAAACCCTCTTCTTACGCAAAGCCCTGTCCTTGAGGGTCACGGCCGCGCCTGACCAGCACCTCCTTCCCTTCCATGAATGTCCCTCTGTTGACAAGCCTTCCCTCCGCGCTCGATTGTCCACGCAGACATGAATACCCCTCCTTTGATAACCCCCTTCCCCCAAGCCCGGCTGACCACACATGTCCGAGGCCATCGCCTATGCCAGGAGATACCATTTACTGCCCTTATTGTATGCCTAGCCACCCCACCCCCCTGGGCCATGATCAGGCGTACATCCTACCAAAGCACTCAGCTGCGTGATTGCCCTCCCCACTTATCAGCAGGTCTAAAGGTCCCCATTGTGAGCATATGTGGAGTAGGATCACCACGAGGATTATAGGGATGACCTTCTTGTGCGTCATACCGTTCTGATTGTATCACCAACTGTTTTGTAAAGGTATAAAAGCACGAGTCTCAAGCTCACTTGTCAGAGCACCTCCCGAAAGACACTGTGTTTCGTGTCCGAAATGACTGGCTCTCCTCATGAGTAATAAACTCTGTTCGTGATTCCTGCCTCCAGCGCCCGTCTCTTTATTTTGGTAATTACTCAACATGGGAACTAAGAGGCGGTTTGCGCCAGCAGCCTGGGCATCGATGGGAATATGGTTGCATTTTCCACACCCTAACACAGAAAGCACCTGCTTCACAACATCCCCCGGACATCCCGCCAAGCTCAAAATCCTGGGACAACAAAACCCCCCCCACATCCCCAAAAACCTGATCTGAGGGAGGGCGGTGGGACAACGCTACACTATGCCCACCGGCTGCTGGGCCACGGTCTCCGGAATGGTGCCCAGAGTCCTAAAATGGCCGGTTATAACCCCACTAGCCCAAAAGGAGCCTAATCCTACTAGCTAGCCCAAAACCCAACATTCCTTCCTGTGTCCCTGTCTAAATCTTCCCCCCTCCCCTTCCTCCCGGCGCCCCAAACTTCCCCGGGGGGGAGAGCCTCCCTCCGGTCGGCCACCCCCCGCAAAGCCCATTGGGGCCCATCGGGAGACGGGGAGGGGAAGAAACCGACCGGACACAGATGTAGGTGTGATAAAGGCCGCTTTATTGGGAAACAGGTGCATCCTGAAAACATACCCCAACCTTGGCCTTTGCCGAACAAAACTAGGCCTAACTAATTATGCATGTACCTGACCAGAAACCCCCACCCCCTCCCCTAAACAGTTCCCCGCCAACAACATAACATCATTATCAATAAACCAAACTTTTATCACTGTTTGAACATCAGCCCTCTGTACACTCCCTCTCCTCAGCCAGTAAAACTCCTTCCTCCTATCCTACCCCCCCCCCCGTTTGACTAGGAAAGCGCCACTCGAAAGCCCCCCTAAGGCTTTCGACCCCCCCCTTAGGGCCCCTGCACCTTAGGATACCTGCGCACCCCTATTGCCCGGTCTAACGCCTCCTTCAATTGCACGATATATAGCTCCATCCCATATCTCGACAAATGAACACCATCCTCAAGAAAAAAGTAGACCGCCCCATATTTCAATTCCGGGTGCTCCATCCTTCCCACCCCTTCCTTGTCACAAAAAGCCCGCATCTCTCTGTTTATCTTCCTCCTAGTCCTATCTATGGCCCCCGGTCTCTCCGCTCCCTTCCAACACCTCCTGGGTATGAACTCGGACCATATGACATAGCACCCTGCCCACTGCTTCTTGATTTCCAGCAAGTCTCTCCTCATTTGTTTTACTATCGCCAGTCCCTTGCACTGCACCAAGTCGTTCTCCCCCAGGTGAATAACCACGACATCTGGGCAGATCCCCCCTCGCACCACATTGTTCAACACCGGCACCAACTCGTGCCAACGCATGCCCCCTTTGCCCCTCCAATGACACCTAAACAAATTCACATCCAGCTCCAGATTGAGATTCCTGCATTTCTCCCACTCAGCCCTCTACGCTCTTTTTACAAACGAGTGGCCCACCACATATATGGACACTGCTGCCGCCGTAGGCCCCGCCACCGCACCTGTAAAGAGACATATGTAAGCAGCGAGCCCAGCATCCATTTTTAATCCAACGCTACCCCTCGCAACCTAACATACGACTTATAGCAATCTGATTTCCAGCGCCCCAGCCGTTTGATCTCCTCCTTCCCCCAGCCTTTCCTCGCTGCCTCCGTCGCTGCCCCGATGCGAAATGAATGCGTTCCAAACGCCCCCGGGTCCTCACCCATAGACCGCAGGGCGTGCCGCAGGACCCACAACAACTGCGCCGCCGTCACACGACCCCCTTCGCTCCTGCCAAAGACCTCCGCCACATCCTGTCCCCTTTCTTCCGCCAGCCGTCTCCCCCACTCCGCCGGGCACACCGACTCGGTCCCCCCGGGACCCAACAAGACCCACGTACCCTTCCCCCGCTGATCAGTCTTGGACCGCCGAAGCCGCACCGCCACCTCCCGGCCTTCGATCTCCACATCCCCCCACTTCAAACCTGCATCGCCCCTCAAACCTACCAACTCCGACACCCGAAAGGCTCCAAAGTACAGCCACGACATCAACGTGGAAAACCGCACCGTCTCCGCCCGATCCCTGCACACCCGCGGTAACTGGCCCAGCAAGCCTGCCAACATTTCCTCCGTAATCGGCTGCCTCTTCCGCGCTCGAGCTCCTCTCTCCCTTTCCCAACCCTCCAGCAGTCTCCCCCCCAGCTCTCCCGCCGAGGGTGCATACCCCCACCACAGCTTGCCCATGAAGGCCACACCCACCAGTTTACCCGCGATAGTCACTCTCGCCAAACCTTTGTCCATCAATTCCAGCATGAAGCGCACCATCTGCTCCTCCCGACACCACTTGCCCCTCTGCCTTACCGCTCCAAAACGCAGAAATTCCGTCCAGGCCTGCTCGTAACTCTTCCATGTTGGCGCTGCCAGGGATGACCTCACCAACTGAACGACCCGCGCTCTCCCACCAACCACATCTCCTTCGGCAGCTCCGTCTTGACCGCCGCTGCCTCCGTGGCTAGCCCATGGAACCTCTGCCACTGAGAACGAGACAAAGCATCAGCAATGTCATTGTCCACTCCCGGCACATGCCTAGCCTGAAACAAGATATCGTGTTCCATGCACCTCAAGACAAAAACGCGCATCAGATTCAGCACCTGGGGTTCCCTTGCGGACTGCCGGTTAACTACCTGCACCACTGACATATTGTCCACCTCGAACAACACCCGCCTGTGCGCCAACTCCTGTGCCCACACGGTCACAGCCACCACCAGCGGGAACAGTTCCAGGAACGCAATGCTCCTACCCCCTGCCTGCCAATGCTCCGGCCATTGTTCCGCGCACCATCTGCCTGCCCAGTAGATTCCGAAACCTCCAACTCCCGCCGCATCCGATGACATCGTCACGTCTCAGTTCCAGTCCTCCGGGGGTGCCATGGGCACGCCATTGAAACGCTCCAAAAAAGCCAACCACATGCGCAGGTCCTCCTTCGCGCCCGCTGAGATCCGCACATGATGATGCGGCCTTGTCAGACCGGACAATGCCAAACCCAGCCGGCGACAGAAAGTTCGCCCCGCACGCACCACGCGACAAGCGAAGTTCAAATGCCCCAGCAACACCTGAACCTCACGTACCAACACTTTCGGCCTGGCCAACATGCTCGTCACCAACTCCACCATAACCGTCCGCTTCTCCTCCGGCAGGCGTGCTCCATGGCTGCTGAATCGAGCTCTATCCCGAGGAACGACAGCACCGTGCTGGGCCCTTGCGTCTTCTCTGGCGCCAACGGAACCCCCAGGTGACCCATCAGGTCCGTAAAACTGTCCAGACTCCGCTGGCAGTCCATCGAACCGGGCTGACCCACCAGGAAGAAGTCGTCCAGGTAATGCGTAATCGCCTCAGAGCCTGTGCGCCAGGAAAAAGCCCACTGCAAAAAGGAGCTGAATCGTTCAAACAAGGCGCACGACACGAAACATCCCATAGGAAGCGCTCTGTCCACAAAAATTTGCCCATCAAGCTGAATTCCCAGCAACTGATGGTCCGCCGGGTGAACCGGCAGCAACCGAAAAGCCGATTTCACATCGCATTTCGCCATGAGCGCCCCCGTGCCTGCCGTCGTCACCAAACGCCTCGCGACGTCCAGGGACGAGTACGACACGGACGCCAACTCTGCCGATATAAAGTCGTTCACCGATGTGCCCTCCGGCCAGGAGAGATGTTGAATCAGTCGGAATTGGCCCTGCTCTTTTTTTGGGACCACTCCAATGGGGGAGACGATCAAGTCCTGCAACGGCGCCTCTGAAAAAGGCCCCGCCATCCTCCCTTCCCTCACTTCCTTAAAGAGCTTCTCCCGGACGATACCTTTGTGTGCGTTCATGGACTTCAGGTTCTCCGCCCACCGAGCGATCCGCGGACCCTCGTACCCCAACCGGAAACCCTCCCTGAAACCCCGACGCAGCACGGACGCATCATCCGCCCGCGGACACGCCTCTAACAATGGTTCTAGCCGATCCAGCCTAACCGGAGTACGAGCCTTTTCCCATGGTACCTGCCCCCCCTCTACCTCCACCCCTCCCTCTGCTGGACCCGGGCGCCGGGTATTGAGACTGCGCCGGGCCTCCCCACGGCCCCCAGCATCGCGCCTCTGGATGTCGTCTCCCACATGCGGAGCACTCGTGTCGGAAACGGCACGCCTGCCGTAAACAGGAACCCCTGTTGAAATCCCAACAGGTTCCGACACCCTGACTACCTCCGGTACCGCCCGCCCCCACCCCTCCCCGGGTGAGGCGGGCCGAAAAGGGGGGCGACGCCAGTGGTAAACCACTGGCCGTGAAGATGGTGCGGCCAAACTTAGCCCCACTCATCGTCTGCTGGTAGAGGTCAGAGTCCAACTCCCCCCAATTAGCCTCCGGGTCCGACGCCATGCGCGCCCGAAACTCCTCATCGTAATGCGACCAAGCATTACCCCCGTAAGTCACCTGAGCCCGCCGCACTATATCCATATACTTGAACAGCGTGACCGCCCTATCCGGGTACTTCTGACAGTACACGCTGGCATAGATCAGAAAAGCCGCCGACCAATTCTCAATAGTGACAGGCACCTTCGGACGCCTAGCTAATTCCTGCTCCTCCTCCTTCGACCCTTCCTTGGCCATCAACTCCCTGTGGAGCAACCTCAAAATCTCCACGTATTCCCCCCTCCATATCTTTTCCTTAGTTGCCAGCGACAAGTGCGCCCCCAGCGGCTTCGCCACCCCCATGTACGGCAGCTTTTTCACCGGCACGTCACAACTCTCTTTCGCCCCCGCACTAGACGCCCCCGACCCACCGGCCTTCGCCGCGTCCCCCGACACCGTGCTCCCTGCCGCCGCACCCCCCACCGATTCCGTGCCCGACTCACCGGCCTTCGCCGCGTCCCCCGGCGCCGTACTCCCTGACGCTGCGCCCCCTACCCCCTCTGTACCCACCCCTGCATCCGCCACGTATCTGCCCTTCACCAAGCGCACTTCCTCGCCACCGCCAGCATCTGTCCCCACGGACCTCTGGCCTCCACCATCCGCACCCCCACCCTCCTGACCTCCATGAGGCCTGCCCAAGCCACACCCCGACCCCGTATTGGTCTTACCTGGCGTCAAGGCTAGCGTCCTCACCGGATCCCGCCGCCTAACCAGTTCCGTTGGGGGGGCCGTCACACGCGGCACCACTTGCCGGGGGCATATCTGCAAAACACTGCCAACAACATTACCAGTTTCCCCCCCGTCCTCCCGCAGTTCCCCCTCTTCTTCCGACTCCATCTCACGCTCTCCTGCTCCCATAACCGCTCCCGTTGACATCCTGCTCAAACCTGCCTTGTCTCTACATGCTGCCATCAACATTCCTAAATCTACACTCTCCATACTCCTGCCCACATTTTGGTAATCATTATATCTTGCCACATTGCTGCTCCATCCCCGTCCCCCGGCGGCCGGAGCGACCCATCGGGAGGGGGGCGTTGGAGACCCATCACCTTGCCATCTGCTGCCCGCACGCACTTGGTCCCTCGTGGGAGCGCGACCGCCCGTACTAGGCAGAGCCGGCCCATCCTCTCGGCGGGTTGGAGCCGCATGCTGCTCACCCGAGCCCCTTACCAGCTGCTTCTGCCAAGAGAAAAACGGGGAAGTCCAGCATGCCGGGGCAAAAACACCGTCGCCACCCCACCCCCCTCTCCCCCCTGCCGCCTAAATGTCCTCCTCGCCGCGCCGGACGCCCCTCCTCCCAGCCCCCTTCCCCCCACCCCCAAGCCCCTGTCTCGCCTCCTCCCCCCCATCCGCCCCCCCTCGAACCCCAATAATCTCCGCCTCCCCTCGGCCCCCCTCCGCGACCTCCCATGGCCCCCCCGAAACCGTACTCTCCTCCGCCGTACCCCCCCTCCCCCATCCCCATCCTCCATCCTCCCATGGCCCCCGAGGCATCCCTTCACCGCTCCCCCTCGCCCGCCCTCCCCGCCCGGAGCCCCACCCCCGACCCTGCGGTGTAACCGGTCTACTAGGAGGCACCACGTCCTCATCTGCTGAAGACCCCAATTCTACCTCAACCGCTCCCCCCTCCCCCTCCCCGTCCCCCACCACCTCCCCAGAATCCTCAATGAGTAATGGTGATCCCCCCCCTGACTCCCCATGCCCCCCAGCCTCCTCTTCAATCCCCACGGTCTCATCCCCTTGTTCCCGCCTCCCACCCTCTCCACCCCCTCCCACCGACTCCCCCCCAACCGTTTGCACCCCTCCTTCCTTGGCTCCCCCTGCCATCCCCCTGACACCCCCCACCCTCCCCCCCAGCCTGGAATTCGCCTTGCGGGCCTGAACGCTCCCTCGGCCCCTGGCAGAGCCTGCCCCTCCCCCCACGCCTCCCCTAGCCTCCTCACGTATGTTCCCGCACCCCCCTACCCCCCCCGGGCCTTCCACCCCCTTTGTAAAAACCAGCGGCGCCTTCTTCCGGCCGCCGCGCCCCCTCGCCGCACCTCCTCCTCTCTTTTGTGCCCCAGCCGCCTTCGGCCCGCCGCCTCGCGCCGCTCCACCCCTTGCTCCCGCCCCCTCCCCCTTCTTCGCACGCGACGGCGGAGGCTCGCACGCCATCACCGCCGCCACGGCGCCATCAGCAGCGCGCCGTGGTGGCCTTACCCTAACGTCGTCGCGCAGGAGGTCCGTCCTGCCAGCCTCCCCCAGGAGCCTCAACGCTTCCCGCACTCTCGGATCCGCCATGCTCTCCGCCGCCATACCGCCAGGTACGCTCTCCTCAGCTCCGCCGCCTCACGCAGCTCACCCTGCACTCCCGCCCGGCACACTCCCTTCCTCCCTGTCGCTACTCACCCTCCGCTAACACCACCACGTTCTTCCAACACCGTCGTCAATGGAAACCTAAGGCCTACCACCAACACAACGCTACACTATGCCCACCGGCTGCTGGGTCACTGTCTCCGGAATGGTGCCCAGAGTCCTAAAATGGCCGGTTATAACCCCACTAGCCCAAAAGGAGCCTAATCCTACTAGCTAGCCCAAAACCCAACATTCCTTCCTGTGTCCCTGTCTAAATCTTCCCCCCTCCCCTTCTTCCCGGTGCCCCAAACTTCCCCGGGGGGGGGAGAGCCTCCCTCCGGTCGGCCACCCCCGCAAAGCCCATTGCACTTACTTTTCTCTTTTTTCTTGTAGGGATATCCGTCTACAAATTGAGCAGATTAATTTATGAACAATGCGCGCCTGTAGATAACTTGGGTCCCTTGGACCTCCATGTGCACCGTTGCAACCACGTTTCTGTGATTTATATGCCTATGTATTAGTTTGAGCACGTTCTCTGTTTTGATTAATGTAACTGCTACTCATATATTGTTTACCGCCATTCCGTGCACATTGTATGTAGTTGTTTCCAAATGGAATATGGCAAAAGAGTTTTACCGTATTCTCGGTGTACAATAAATGCCTAAAATGTGAAAAAAACTGATGAAAAGTGCAATCTGTGCCTCGGCCTTAACCATAAGAAAAGGCTGGTGAGAAGTTGCATAAATCACAAAAATGTAGCTGCATTTGCACAACCGGAGGTGAGCAAAACATTTTTTTCACATGTTCTTTACTCATGATAACTCCACAATTGTTGCTAAATGACTTTTCGAGAAATTGTTAGCATGTTTTGAAACCCCTGTACACATGAATACATATCCACATGACTTAAACCGTTCTATTTGTTCTGTTCCACCTCCTATAAGGCAGTTTGGATACCAAGAAATTGAGTAAACCAGCCCACCTTGTAGAAGTGCCTGCAAGCCCTGGAACATATGAATGAATCCTGTCATATTTCACTTCACTATAGAATCCTGTGTCCAAGCTTCATCTGTTAGTTAAATAATACTAGGTCAGGACAGTCCATCTCACTGATAATGTCCTATAAATTATTTTACTTACGTCATTCTAGAGAGCCGCATTGTCATTGGAAGTCTCCATGCATTTTTATGCTGACGGACATTTAGTGTGGCTTGTGGTTGACCTGCTCAAAATGTATGGCTTCTTCAACACCAGGACCAGTCAACTAAGGGAATATCAGCAGATATCTGTTCCTGCTATATTCCTGCTTTATTGGTGTATGTGTACTTGTCAGCATTCCTGTTTGTGTATGAGCGAGTTTGCGGGTTCCTGATTTTTTGTGCATGTACGCTGTGCTTATGTCTCATGTAGTCTTTGGAGCAGGGTTTGAGCATAAGCCAAACATAAGGTGCATCAATGCAGCAGCTTATGCTATAACTAGCAATTTCAAAGAAATATGGTTTTCCTACTGTAAAATCAGGAGTGTGTTCTTTCACCACATCGAGAACAACTCCATAAGTAAAAAATTAGATGGATGTAATTCTTGAGCTAATATCATCCACTGGTAATTACCCTAGGATGCATTCCACTCAATTAGTTTTTGCTCACTGAGTCACCATAGACACTACAGACAAGCATGGGTTCCTTGTACTCCCTGAAATTTGTATAAGACAATACAATACAAGACAATTTGCCTCAATCGTTTTAGAGTCGAGGAGGTGCCAATCATATCTGCAGTAGCAATGTGGCAGATTCTGCAAAATAATAGTAGCGTGTGAGAGTGGGCTCTATAATTCTCACTGGTAGAGGGGCACAGCAACATTACTACACACAAGAGCAGAAGCTGTGCATCTTTGTGACTGAGCGGGCAAATATGAGGTTGGTGAGAGACATCCTGGTGCTACTTTGGCATTAATAAGGTATTCTCCATAGATCTTAATGCCTCAATATCGGATCAGGATAAGAAAATGAATAGTACAAAAACACGTAGGAAAGCATAGCTTTCAAATGGGTGGTGCTGTGTAGATAGAAGAGCTGCATCACCCACAACACCTTCATCACTTTGCAAGAAGGCATATACGTTTGCTATCTTGTCAATAGCGGCTGCTACCGAACGGGCATGGGGTGGGAGCAAAGGCTGAGCAGAGGGGGGAGCGAATGAAAAATAAATACATTAAAAAAAAACACTTACCTGTATGTGGCTCGCCGCCACCTTTCCTCCGTCCTCTCCATCCTCTTCCTGGCTTCTGTGGAAGCAGGAAGCACCAAGGCTCCCCTGAGCCAATCACAACGCTGCCTGCAATGCAGCATTGTGATTGGTCTGAGCGATGTGGTTCTGCCCTCAGACAGAGAATGGGACCCTGGGCATGTTATCCACCAAGGTTGTGATGCAGACTGGTTGGAGAACATGCAAGGTGCGCATGCCATTTTAGCCTGCTGAGACGGACAGCAAAATGTCATGTTCACTAAGAAGTGCATACCACTCACCCCAGCCTCTAAAAAGCTTTACTCCATCCCGCCCCCAAACAACTGAGCCAGTACATTTAAATAAAATGATAATAACATTAAGTTATTAGCTTTTTATTTTTGTGTTTTTAACTGCTCACTCAATGAGCAGAGGGGGAACGCTTCTGTGCCTTAGCGGATGAGCCACAAATGTATCTTGTGACTAATTTCCATGATTAAATGTTTAGCCGTGTGAATTATAGAATGCAGTCCTTCTATCAATCTATTATAATCATGCCCTTACCCCAATAGACATGGCAACTTTTTTTAACCACTTCCACAAGTAGCAGTGGTAGTCTGTCTCTCTCCAGCTGTAATACATCCTTAATAGGAAAAGCAGGGATTTCCACACTGCCTGAAATTAATATCCTATCGGATGATGAACCTTAGACTCCAAATGACAATTTGACCTATTGCTCCTGCCCCCCATACAATCATATAGAGACACGGCTGAAAATTATTAGCAAATGTGCACTCTCCAACGGTCCATGGTGTAAAAGAGGGCTTATAATGTGATAAAGTAAATTATCACCTATGTAGATTATACTGCAAGGCTGATATAAAGTTGCAAAAAAGATTTTCAAATATATATTTTAATCTAAATGTCTGGTACTTGTAGCCATGTGGCTGTGTACTCCTTTCAGCATGTAATTGTAAAAAAAGGTCTTAATTTGCACAAAGAGTTCTGGAAAAAGATTACTGGGCTACCACAATAATATGATGACAACATCCCTCGTGGATCACATGACAGGCAGATCTACTCTACACGCAAGCAATAGGAGATTCATATATAATATCAACTTGATATTATGTTCAGGCCCAGCGATCTTTTTATCAGTTTTGCAAAATGTATGAAACCTCAGGAATTCTCTATTTCACAAAAGTAAACATTCTCAGGAATTTTACACTACTGCTGGTGCTGAGAGGCTCGGGGTCACTCTGTACATGGAGCCCTTCCCATTAGAAACCCTGCACATTTCATTGGTAGAGCATAACTTCAAAGATTTTCCTAAAGAAAAATGTAATGCATGCCTTCCATGGGTTCCCTTGTGGGAGACAATACACAACTTCTTTGTTCTACACTGTCAGAGGTCTTCCAGGTGATGAGATACAAACCTCTTCCTTAACTGACAAAAGACTCCTACTGAGTAGCTGTCTCCTGAAACAGGACTGCCCTTCCCCATGATGCTACAACTAGTATCTAAAGTGTCCTAGGATGAGATACTGATTCAAATTGATGGACTTACAACGTTGCTTGCATTTTTAATGTATTTCAAAACTGATGAAAATGTAAGAAATCTTTCATGAAGAAAAAAACTAAAATAATCAGACTCCTCACTCTTTTACTTCTCACCAGCTCTTGGGGCTGTTCTATGCAAAGCTTGAGGTACTGCTTGTAAGTGTCCCTGTGCCTGGGCTCGTTACAAACTCTGCTGCTGACTGTAGAACCCCAGGCTTTGAAAAACATCCACAGTAGCTGTGCTCATTAATTGATGTGCATTCTTAAAGGGGAACATTACACAAAACACTGACACCTTCTCCTAAGAGGAATTGTCATAGGCAATGCATCTGCCTTTCCTATTGTTCCTAACAACACTGAGCATTTATATACCTGCCTAGCAGATATCACACAGACAACAATTACAGTCATGCATGCACCTACAGCATAAACCAGCACACAGACGCATGCATACAGGCAAAGAATCCATGTGCTCTAGCCTGTGTGCGCATGGACATCCGTTTGTGCTGCCTGTGCAGTACATGAATGCATGTTGCCACTCTGCCTGTGGGCTAGTTTGTGTTATTTGTGATCATTATATAAGTCCATGGCCTTCATTACGAGTTGCCGGGAACAGTGGGGCAGATCAGCAGGGATGCGTCAGTTAATTTGTGTGTCGTTAGGAACCCCCTGCACCACCATGGATGCGCCACATTAACAATGCGGCGCACAGTAGTGTAAGGAGAGACAGATGCATGACACATCTGACAGTGTAAAGGTGACGCACTGCTGGAGTCGTGTCGCAAGCACAACGCAACTCCAGCACTGCTCAGGGGCGGCACATACCCATAGTGCTGCGTCACTCCTTACTCCTGTTACAAGCAGGCATAAGGTTTTGACGCTGCAGGGAAGTAAAAGTGACTCCGTGAAATCTTGTCGATTTCACTGCATCACTTTTGCGGGGATTCCTTGCAACGGAACACTCACCCTGCATACATTATGCTTGACTCAGGTATAACGTAGTGCAGGGCTTTACAACGTGACGCATCTCACTAGATGCGTCACGTTGTAAATCTGAGGCACAGGGTCAGACTGATTTGCATATAGCCATGTCTAAACTGGGGTGGCAGAGTGGGCTAAAGAATGGTGATGGATTAAACCCAGATCTTTTGACTGGGTGTGAGTGTTTGATTGATTCAGATGCTCCGTCCATCACCACCCCCTTTTGTACCGCTTTTGGCCGCCATAAGTGTGGCAGGGTATGCTCAAACGTGAGTCCCTTTCTCACTTTGCCACTGGATTCAAGCAAGCCGGGCTGAAGAAGGCAGGAATGCCAGAAACCGGTCCCCGGAAGCTTGTTTCCGGTCCAGGGAAGACATGGCTTGGCAGTTCGGGCTGGACTGTTCCCATGATGCACAGGGTCAGACTGATTTGCATATAGCCATGTCTGAACTGGGGTGGCAGAGTAGGCTAAAGAACGGTGATGGATTAAACCCAGATCTTTTGACTGGGTGTGAGTGTTTGATTGATTCAGATGCTCCGTCCATCACCACCCCCTTTTGTACCGTAAATCTGTTGCATTGCGGCACATTGTTTACGATACAGCTGCGTCACAGAAGTGACGCAACATTGCCGGAAAAATGTTGCAAGGGGCTTGTAAATCTGCCCCAGTATCCCCAGAGGGGATTCCACTCCAGCCAACTACATGTTTCTGAAGTTTCTGGGCTGGAATTGTTACGCCCACAAACTCCTGACCTGAAATCTGGTGGCGCTGGACCTTTAGAGCTGTGAGGCGTTGCATGGCCGGTGGGCAGCGGCCGCTCCTGGCTCCACCCTTGCTCATACTTCAGCATAGGGAGAGAAAAAAAAAGCTCCTCCCAGCTGACGTTAAAGAAGTCTGATCTCCTGCCACCCCCATCTCCCTCAATTCCCTCAGGGCCAGGAGAAAAAACCCTGCAAAAATGTCCACCTGCTTCAAGCAAGTGGTACATTTATGCAGATTTGGGCCTGTTATTGCCACGGAAAAGGGAAATATACGTGTAGAATTGGGCTCAGGATTCCGAGATCTGGAATGTATTCCTCATTCAGGGAGAAATAACTCATAACCCCCGTTAACTCATGGTGAGACCCTGGCCGGAAGTGATAATTCCAGCTCTGCCGTGCCGCATTAAAATATAACTCGCAAGGAGGTACTATGTGTTGCTAGTGTGTATGTTCTCAGTGTACGTATATATTCCACTAGTATTGTCGGTGCATTCTTGCACTATAAGAAATCACAGGCCTAGCCCGTTGGCTTCATCAATGCTTATTTGTTTCTCTCCTATATCTCCAGATGCGGATAAGCGAGTAAAATGGCACATGTATGTCTAAGTCCCCTGGATAAAAGCTAGATGACATTCTAAGAGTTTAGGAAAAGCCCCATCACAGCAGTACAAATACATCCGATATATTAATTGATGTTGATTAGTTCTTTTCTAACGCAATGTGTTTTAGACTTCATCACATTTAGAAAAAAAAGAACTGATTACATATTGATTCTGCTGAAGTTAGGCAAGACTGTAGTGCTATTACCTAAAATGAAAGGGAAAACAGTCATTTATCATTTACCAATTTACAATTCTTTGCCTTACAGTAATTGTTTTTTTCACAAAAGCTGCAATTATTCTTAATTACAAAGATTCCAGTAAAACAATGCTTGCAGGTGTTACATTCTTATTTTCTTTTTTAACCATAGATCATCCTAAATCAAAATTCTGGACAAGTAAGGAAAAAGACAGGGAAATCTTGCATCTCAGTACCCACTGGTGCATTCTAGGTCATTCCGTTCCCAGCCTTTCCACAACCAACAGTTAAAGAACTCACTGTGAGCTGAGACGCATACCGACTTCATTGGGACACAGGACCTTCTCCCAAGTAAACAACTCTACGTTTTGAACTGCCGGTGTATTGTGTTCCGAATATGTAATATTTTGAGAAAAGGCATACATAGAGAGAGAATCAAGTCAAGTCAATAAGTCTTTATTGCGATTCTTCATCATAAAGGCAATCTAAAACAGTAATACAAAATCCATGCAAAAAATCATAATATACAAAGCTTTCTAAAAACCAGTACTACACTGGCACTTAAATATTTCAAATAAGCTAAAAATGGAATTAAATATACAATGTGCAATAGACTTAGACAAAGCTAAATGTCTCCATTTAAATAAATTCAAAACAGAATCAAGATGCAATACAGAATCTTTGATAGTCAGTCTTATTCTAGAAGAAACCTCCACACCCCTTATTTCTCATCGGAACTTGCATTATGAATTTACAGGCCAGCATCATTAAGTAGAAGGGTATTGGGAGGTATAATAGTATTTTTTTGAATACGGATACAAAGCCCTAACACTGTCTCTCAATGTACACCAATGAAAAAAAATCTTGGTGGACATATGGATCGAATGCATGCTTAGCTGGGTGGACAGAAAGGCACTGTATAAGATATTTTGACCACACATTTAGGGGATAGGCAGGCAGCGACAGTCACTGTGTTGGTGGGGCATCTGCCCTGCTTCATGCAGACCTGATTTGTCAGAAGTTATGTTTTAATTGAGGGTAATTTAGACGTCGGCAGAAGGACTACCAGCTCGCCAGGTCAGTGAAGCCCATGCACTCTGTTTCCTTGGTGGAAGACCTCCAGCACAGACTTAGAGCAATATATTCTGGTGGTTCCATTGAAGCTCATGGAAATGCCAAAGCCAGAGTAAGTTTGTGTAAAAACAATTAATGACCTTGATGTGGAGGTTAGTGTCTCCCTATGACTGGATACCTTTGACTGATTCCCCTCCATGGGGTCGCCATGCCTTTCATAGCATTCTTGTGCATGGAACTACAGTCTAGGTAACAGGGCCAAGCCCCTATGACCCGATGGCTCAGTGGCATATTGGTAGCCAGGTCAAGGGTTTTAACCAGCTGAGCAAGCTACAGGTCCTCTAAGGGAAATTCTGCTCTTTACGCAACTATAAATGAGGCAGGAATTATGCAAGTTAAGGGGATGGGGTCCCATTAGAATTCCACCAAACTCTAAACAGCACCTATTGTAGAGAGAATCAGTTATTACTAAAAACTTTTTGAAGCCTCCTGAAACAGGCATATGCCCATTTTGTTAAGTTATATATTATGGACATTGTTAAGAATTGTTGTGCTGGGAAATTATTCGGCAACCTGCCAGTCATCTGTCGAGGCATTGTTATGTTTTGTGTATCAGCCTATTTATAAAGTGAATCTTGATCACAAGTAGGTTTTTGGGTGATATATAGTTCCCTTTGTGTGATAAAAGTAGCTTGCAACATTAAACCAATACACCTGCATATATCTAAGGCTAACTACTGTAGCTGTTGTGTACTGGAACCCTAGTGCATCACAATTGAGGCCAATTTGACATGTTTTTTGCAGCACAGTGCCAAGAGCACTTTAGTGACATGACTGTGATCATTTTGCAATGAACACTAACCTTATTTTATAACCAAAGCTACAGGTAAATTTCATAATCCAAGTGAGAACCTGTGACACCAAAATAAATCCAAATGTATGGGACATGTTCTAAGTGCCTCCCTGTTCACTTCACATTTGCCCATTTTTCCTGTCCAGGCCTTCTGCTCCACCCAGGGAACAGAATGCTCTGGGATCCGCTCGGCTTCTGAAAATTGATTCAGCAATGACCTTCCCCAATTATAAGCAAGCCCTCCTCCATGACATAGCTGTCCTACTCTTGTGCCTCTTGTCACCAGCTTTCTCATAAAATCCAGGGGAGGAAGTGACCACTTGCCACAGGAGCTGCACCTCGCTATCATACCCAATAATCGCCCAGCAAACAAGGCGTTTAAAGGCACCACCTACACAACAAATACTAAGGGGCATAATATCAAGGACGGGGTTAAAATTATTGCCGGTTCTGCTGCTAAAGCGGCGATAATGGGCTTGATAATATGCCCTGCAGAATTCCAATAGAAGCCCATGTTCACACCAGAACATGGTCGCTAAACCGGCGATCATTTTTAACGCCGTTCTTGATAATATGCCCCTAAGAGACTAAAATTATCGAAATGGTCAATGTCTGCTCTCTCTGAATCCGCAAAAAATCATTCTTAGCTTTCTCAAGCAATTTGAGAGCCCTTTGCAGTACTTGGGAGTCCTTCGCTAGTCAATTTGCCGCACAGAACACCTCGCCTGAAAGCCGTCTTAAGACAAATTATCAGAGAAATAAAGACAGATGATTAGCACAAATTTAAAGACCTGAAGTATCATGCGAACTGAGCTCTCCGGACACTTCAAAAGTCCCTGAATAAATACTTCCTGAACAACACAATGTTAAAAGAAAGTTCAGCCTACAGGAAATTCAGGTGGGACCTAAAAGGAAACAACATTGATAATCTTAATGCTAAACCTCTACAGGATTTAATAGCCAATAAACATGAGCGATTCTGCAAGACAGTGAATAGACTAAACAATCTTTCTAAAACTGCAATTATAGAAAATATACAAGAAGTCCACTGGTTTGAGTACCTCACAAAGCACTTTGCCTAGTCTAACTCTTATTCTGCCTATCCACAAGACACTTAACACCTCAACAAGCACAGAACCACCCTAGACCCTGCATCCATAACACCACGGGACATGCTAAGCTTCTCTGGCATAATCAAGGCTAGCAGCTCCCTGCAATTTCAAGCAACAACAATTGAAAATCATATTTCGAAAAAAAACACTTCAAAGGGGTACCTGGCAGGAACAGCTTTCTATCATCAATTTTTAAAAAGGACAAATCATTCTGGGCTGACCCCATGAAATCATATCTTTGCTAATATCACAACTTTAAACAACACTCCAGTCTCCCATAAAGGATCAATTATTTTTCCAATTTTCAAGGGTGCCAATAATGCTGACCCTCTAACTACTGTTTTTATAGAACTACTGGACATCTAATCAAAAGACTTCACCAGCTTTCTCCTTAAGGAATTAACCGCATGGGCTGCCAAAGAGTGTTGAATACCCTTCAATCAGATAGGTTTCTCTAAAGGCATCAGACAAACTAACCCTATTGCTACTGTTCGACCAACATAAAATTAATTGTCAGCCCTTTTACTGTTTCATTGACTATGAGGCAGCATGTGACCGAGTAAACTTTGGGGAAAATTAGCAAGCTGGAACATACCTCACCCTCTGCTGCAAGTCCTGATACTCCTGCAAATGAACACCTGGGTTAGACTAAAGCTGGGAGAGGGCACCCATCTGTCTAGAAAGATTCAAACATATCAAGGCCTGAGACACGGATGTGTGATAGGATCGCATGTATGACAATAGCATTTTGGGATTACCAAATAGAGATGTTTAGGAAATAGCTATTTGATAATCACAAAATGCGATGTAATAAAACAGACAGGAAATTGCGATTCCCTAATTGCATTATCTTAAAATTCGGAAACACAATTAAGGAATTGCTATTTGTAATTGCAACTCCATTTGTTCCTATGGGCTTCATGGTACCTAATTGGTAATTGCAAATTAGGTAATGAAAAGCCAAGGGTGCCCGGGAACCTAAGGCCCCTAAGAAGCACTCTTAAAAAAAAAGATGCACATTAAAGGCACACACATGCCCTATGGACATGTGTGCGCTACATGGCACTTTGAAAAATCCTAATCAGTGAATTAGTTTGCACATGGTTACCATCAACTGGTAATATTGTTTCCAAAATGCATAGTTTGCATTTAGGAAAGGCTTCTTACATGTCCATTAGGGATTCACAAATTGCGATTCTCTATTCGCATTCGCAATTTAGGCCATCGTTAAAAATTGCTTTTACCTACTTTGCAAATGCTAAAGCCGTTCATACATTCAGAAAGTCCATTTTGCATTCGCAAATTGGTGAATTTATTGATTTGCACTGTTTGCGAATGCAGAATGCTTTGATATCTGTGTCCCTTAGCCCCTATGCTTTTAAACATGTTTGTGGATGACCTACCACCTATTCTAAGCAGGCAAAAGCTGGGCAGTAACCTTCTACCATGCCTAATGCATGCAGAAAATCTAGGATGTATGCACTTTCCTCACCATGTTATAGAGTACTCACCGGGATGTTGTAGTGCTCTGACCCTGTTTTAGTCCTTTATGCGATCTCTTTATTTATATCCCAGCCCCTTTCTCTTTCTCACTCTGACGCAGTTCGCAGTCAGGCGGCCTCGACACACTCAGGTCCCTCTCAACCAGGCCTCGGGGCCGCCCCAGCGGCTCTCGGTAAAATACTCCCCAGCAGAAATGCGGGTCTTCTGAGCTTGCTGGCACCCCCGCAAGTTACATGTTGCGTGTTGTGATCTCTCCGCTCTCAGGCACAGAGTCCACGGCGTCTGGTCCCTCCACTCACTTGTCAGGCCAAGCCCCCCTGGGCACTGCACCGCGTCGTACTCCACCTGCATTCAATCTGGGCCCGTTGCAGGGTTTTCCAGCATCAGTGGTTGCCTAGAAAGAGTCCCTTGGTGATATGCATTTTTACAGAGGGCGGTTGCCCCCTGAACAGCAGGCACTTTTTCCTCCAGCAGCGAGTCGTCTCTCGGGCACATCAGGACAATCAGTGCGGGCATAGTGGTGTACGTATTGGCCTTCCTCTCTACGCAAGCCCGCTGCTCCAGTTTGCATTCCGCCGACGCAGGCGGCATCACTTAGTCTTGGCAACCCTCCTACATCAGCAGTTCTGGGCTAGTGCAATCCGCCATACAGGCTTCAAAAGAGAGCCATGTTCCTCCAGTTTTAGAATGTCATGATTTTGGGTTACTACGGGCCGTTTGGGTACAGGATAGCTTTAGGATATTTCAGCAGCCCGCTTAAGAAGAGGCCATCTTCGAGCGTGGCTAGCTCCGCCCCCCCTTGTATGCAGACAATCTAATCCTACTCAACCAGACAAACGTTGGCCATTCCGAGACCTTTGAATGCCACTGCTACATATGCCAGAAAGTCCTGCATGGAGATCAGTCTGAGGAAAGCAAAAATGATGATCATGGGCAAGCCTCATCTTGGTCCCCCTAAGTGGTACATGGGAAACAAAGAAATTGAGATAATGTCTGAATATAAATACCTCGGTCTCTTACTTGACAGACAGGGCCCCTTCAAGTAGCACGTGGAGCGAATGTGGCTGAAATCTCACTCTCTTTCAGCTGCTTTCTAGAGTCTAAAGCCAACAATTTTCACATCATCATATACACCCCTATTGAAGATCATACAAGCCAAACTAATTCCTACCATAGCCTATGGCAGTGAAGCACTAAGAAGTAGAGATGCCATACATCAACACAAACTAGGTTTTATAAGTCAGTGTTCCATCTCTCAGATCACTCATCACCAGCCCACCTAAGAGTGGAATTCAGCTTCTCCCCCCAGTGCCTTGATACCCTCACGGGTAAGTAGTGCGCTTAAAAATCCCTGATTGATTGATTGTTTGATTGAGCCTCATCAAAAAAACTCTGGCAAGACAAGGGGCATTCATAAAACTTTGCAACAAACTAAGAAATGCTGCTTCTAGCCGATTAAATTGCACCCCTGAGAAGAACTTTACTGCAGGGACAACTCTCTGTCCAGGAGCTACATTCCTAAAGCCTTAGCATCCCTGGGCCTGAATCCACAATGGGACCAAGTAGATGGTTACTCCCAATTAAAGATCATCGTTAACAAAGAAACATAGAGCACCTCGCTTCTGGTCGACCGAAATGCCTTTTCTAAGTGACTGCATGCCTGGTTAACCATAGCCACCTACAAAAAAAAATCAACAGACCTCTACCTATAGGCAGGCAACAATGCCCACATCAAATGATCTTTTCTAAAATACAGACTGGGCTGCCTGCCATCACTTCCACATCTACCAACTTGGACACGCAACAACAGCAAGGAAACATGCCCTCTATGTGGGTTAGCCCCGAAAACAATAACTTACCACATCTGTATTTGTAAATCAACTTGAGAGGACAGTAAAGCCATGTTAAAGCCTGCATTTCACATTAGAAGGCTGCACAGTAGTAGGCAGGCAGTCATCACCTTCTACTCTTATGACACTCAGCTAAACTGCAGACTGACACTAGTTGAAAAGAAAATCCATAGGTCTGTAGCGGATGTATGTTGTTACAATGCATGCTTTTACCACGCATGCCTTTACAACGCAGGTTTTTCAACGCAAGTCGTTACAACGACTTGCGTTGGGGGGTGCTGGATAGTGAATAGTTTAATTTACTATTCCAACTCCAGTCCCCGTGGATAGTAGGGAAGGTGTTGGATAGTAAATTAAACTATGACCTATCCTAGAGCGCCCCCCAGCGCAAGTCGTTGTAATGACTTGCGTTGAAAAACCTGCGTTGTAAAGGTACTGCGTGGTAATAGTTGCGTCATAAAGGATGTTTCCAGTCTGTAGCAATATGAACTCCTAAGTTGAACTCTGAGATTCTTCTTGTCATCATTAGAACACTTTCGACTGCCAGACTTCTATACAGTTGTTGGAGCTGGCCCTTTCTACAGAGTTATCCCCAAACATTTTGCCTTTTGCCTGTTGTTCTGAACTTCTTTTTGTTGGCTTTAGGACACTGGGCACTATTACCAGTGTTAATCAGTGCTAAAGTGCATGTTCTCTTTCCTCTAAACAGGGTATGAATAGTTTACACTGGTTTGGCAAGTTTGATTTATTGTTAGTCCCTAGTAAAGTAGTATCCCATATACCCAGGGCCTGTAAATTGAATGATAGTAGTAGGCCTGCAGCACTGCTTGTGCCACCCACATACGTAGCTTGGCAAACCTGTCTCAGGCCTGCAATTGCAGGGCCTTTGTGCATAGTTTACTGCCATTTTAACTTGGTTTTTAAATGTACTTGCCAAGCCTTAAACTCCCCTTTTATTACACAGAGGTCACCCCTAAGGCAGGCCCTAGGAATCCCTCTGCACAGGGTGCTGTGTAAGTTAAAAACAAACATGTGGCTTTATGTGTGGCATGTCCTGGTAGTGAAAACAGCCTATTTTGTTTTCGCCGCTTTGAGGCCTACTCCTCTCATAGGCTAGCATTGGGAATTCCCTTAGATACTTTTAAGTTGTAATTTCTGATCAGAAAGGAGTGGTGTTGCCATGTTTAGTATGTTTAGAATATTAGTGATAAATCCTACTTACTGGTGTAGTTGGATTTCACATTATTACTTTAGAGACACCACTTTTAGAACGTGGGCATTTCTCTGTGGTTATGAATGGACTTGGTGACAGCAAAATATTGTGCATACTTTCTAGACAGCCACAACACAGGAAGGGCTGGGTATCAAAGGGGATACATCTGCATTCAACTGCATACTGATGGTATTACTGGGCTGGGAGAGGAGGTTCACACTTACATCTGTGTAGGTTGTGTCCTGCCCTAACACAAAGGGCTGATTTACCCCCTACTGATTGTCTGGAGCCAGTAGTAGGGACTGAGACACTGCTAATAACGTATGGTGGGTCTCTTTTAAGTTTATTATTTTTCGCACTTGCTTTTGGGCATTAGTTTTTAATTGTTGCTATAAAATCTTGTATTACAACTCGAGTGCTAACGCGGTGCCCACCTTGGAAGCGGACCCGCCAGAAGATTAGCACTCTAGTTGTTGAAGGCTCCCTCCCTCCCTTACTTCCTATATTAGGGCGGATGCAGCGTCCGCGCAGCGGGCGTGCCAAAGGCAAGCCCATCTGCGCCCATCTGCGCCCAAACGCGCCCACGGCCAGAACCCCTGTCCTTTTTTATTCACCTTAGCAATTGCATAATCTTAATTTAGATACATGAGCTTCACATACACTGAACCTTGCTTCCTTATCCTCTGTGCGCTGTAATCTGTGTGGATGGTCGGCATCTCCCACAATTACTAGGAGTTCTGCTAAACGAAACCTTTCTAACATAAGTATCACAAATCTAGGGTATGACAACAATGACTCTAATAAAGTACGACATAGCTCCACATCCACGAACAAAAATCATAAACCCATAAAGTGCATTCTGCTTAACACCAGGTCAATGGTGAAACATAAATTTCAGTTAGAATGCCTGATACAAGTAGAAAACCCAGATCTTGTTTTTCTCACGGAAACTTGGGCAAATGAGAACAGTGACCCTGATTGGAATCTGGCAATTCCAGAAGGATACACTGTCGTCAACTATGATAGATTGATGGCAAGAGGTGGAGGAATTACCATTATTTATCGTTCTGACTATACTGTCAGATTCACTTCTGAGTCTATAGTAGACAGGGAAGCAATATATACTTCTCTATAAAAATCAACAATGCAGAAATATTTACTGGTCTACTAATTTATAGACCCCCTGGCTCCAGACTGTCCTTTTTAAATTCTCTCCACACTATTTGGAATCCTGCTTGAATACAGACTTTTTTTACTGTACTAGGTGATTTTAACTACCACTTGGAAGATAATAATAATTCAGATACGGCCAGTTTATTAGACAAATTAGCCAGTTTTGAACTTAATCAGATTATCCCGGAACCCACACACATAGCAGGGCACATGCTAGATGGTATATGTACCAATTCACATATAGAGGTTAAGAAGGTCTGTCCTCTGCCTTGGTCAGACCATTTTGCAGTGCACTTTAATATCATGCCTACAATATCTAACAATGGACGGAGCTTTAGACCTTTGACTGACAAATATCGTGCCTGGAAGTCAGTAAGTAAATCAGACTTCGTGCTGGCACTTAGTAACAGACCAGTAATCTCTAACGACACAAACCAAGCTGCCACAGATTTTCCCAGCTGGTTAAAAATAGCTGCAAATAAGGTTGCACCTGAAGTGACCATGAAACCACGACATAAAAAAGTCTTGTCTCCCTGGTACTCTACCAACCTTAAATTAATCAAAATTAAGTGCAGGCAAAAAGAACGTATTTGGAGATCCCAATATGATGAAGCACATAAGAAATTATATTGTGCTGCCCTTGAAGAATATAAGGCCGCTATCATACAGGCTAAAGCTGCTTACTATACTACTTAAATCCAAGACGCCACTAACTCTCCAAAAGAACTATTTCAAACGGTCTCTTCCTTGTTCCAATGCCCACGGGATGTAATCTTTCCACCAGACCAAAAATTTGTAGACAAATTAGCTGTTTATTTTTCAAAACAAGGTTCAATCTGTATATAATGGTTTGGAAAAATCAGCTTACGATACAGGAGGAAATGCCCTAGAACAATCTGAACTTAGGGTTAAATACAGTGGCCTGCCGTACTTTCCATTAATGACTGAGGATAAAGTGGCGGAGCTACTGTTAAACATCAAATCAGGCTCCCCCCTGGACCCCTGTCCACCGTACATATTACATCTAGCCTCAGAGGAGGTCAGTATGTCACTATCTCCGGTATTAAATAAAATTCTGTTATCAGGAGACTTACCCAAGGCCTGGAAAAAAGCTTGTATCCGTCCCTTTCTAAAAAAGCCCAAGCTGGATCCGCTTGACGAAAAGAACTATCGTCCTATCTCCTATCTATCGTTTGCTGCCAAAGTTCTTGAGAAGGCCATAAATCTAGAACTTACACCGTATCTTGAGACAAATAAGATTCTGGATAATACGCAGCCTGGTTTCCGTTCAAAACACTCTACGGAGACAGCCTTGATCATGGCAGTGGAGGAGATTCATAAGGTGATGGATGTAGGGGGAAACAACTTTTACAACGCAACTTTTACAACGCACTACCATTACAACGAAACTTTTATAACACAACATCCATTACAATGCATGCCATTACAACGCAACCATTACAACGCATGACACTACAACGCATACCACTATAACGCATGTAAATACAACCCATACCATTACAACTCATACCATTACAATGCATAGTACCCTTACACTATCCAACACTTAACCTACTGTTGCACCCCCTGGAGTTAGAATAGTAATTTTTACCCCTACACTATCCAACACTTACCCTACTGTTGCACCCCCTGGAGTTAGAATTGTAATTTTTACCCCTACACTATCCAACACTTACCCTACTGTTACACCCCCTGGAGTTAGGCCTTCTAACCTACACTCTTTAACATTTATGTAGCCCCATTGGCTAGATTAATAAAGAGTAACTGCTTCACATTGGTGTCATACGCTGATGGCACGCGGCTTATAGTTTCTGTAAATGACTCATCGGATGTTACAGCCGCTGATTTTTGTAACTGCACCTCAGCTTTGATGACCTGGATGAGCTTTAACTTTTTTGAAATTGAACGCTGAGAAAACGGAGGTCTTGGAGTTTGGTCAAAAACCTCCTATTTGGAATCAACTATGATGGCCCACTACAGCCAGCACTTGTCCTGTGCCAGTTATAAAGGCTTGGAATCTTGGAGTCATTTTTGATACAAATTTCACATGGGCATCGCAAATTAACCAAGTCTCTTCTGCATGCTTTTTTATGCTGAGGGGGTTGAGAAAGATTCTTCCCTATATCCCTTTATCCTTGAGGAAAACAGTGGTAGTAGCCACCATTTTATCTAGAATCGATTATGGCAACACCCTCTATTTGGGAGCAGGCGCAGCTCAACTTGCCAAATTTCAATCTATTCAAAACGCGACAGCCAGAATTTTGCTTTGGTTACCTAAATATCACCCCACATTGATAGCTATAAAACAGCTTCACTGGCTTCCGGTACGGCAACGTATTGATTTCAAGACGCTTTTTCTGGTGCACAAAGATTTGTTTGGTGGCAGAGCTGAGGAAGTGCAATCCTTGTTCTCACACTACCTTCCTCTACGGCCTTTAAGGTCTTCCACCCCTGGCCTAGTACAAGTTCCTAAGATAAAAAGAATAAGAAAAACGGTATTCCTTTTTAGCATCTAAACTCTGGAATACACTTCCTGTGTATCTGAGAAAAGTATCTAACAGATCAGCTTTTAGGAAACAAATCAAGACTTGGCTTTTTTCCCAACCCTAATGTGTTAGTGGTTATGGCTCAGTCTCTTTACCTCAGCGCCAGGACGCCTTGGCAGTAGTGCGCTTTATAAATACCATCAGTGAGCCAACAGTCAGCCAGGGCTGGACTGAAATTTTATTTAGTATAAGAACTGGGTTTGTCACCCCATGATTTTAGACACTGAATGGGACTTGCAAGCAGACGCTGCTGGCTCTACAATCTGCACATTGCCAGGTAGGCTGCTGCACTGCCAGGAGGAACCAGTATATGGACTACCTGCTTTGTTATGCTGGCCTGCTGACTGCTGGGCTGTAGAGGGACTGCTGCCTTGCAATCTGACCTTATATGCTGGGCTGCTGCGCCTTTTGTGACCAAACGTGTTCTCCAAGGTCTAACTTGCTTCCCCACTGTTCTTGCAATCTCAGGGCCTTAAACGATTGCATTTAAACCCCTCTGCCATGGGACTCTGCCTCTTGGGAGTGTGACTGCAGCGTGCTAATTGAGGAGCTGTTATTAACTGCCCCTCACTTTAAAGACTACAAACCAGAGCATGGTGAGCACTGCTTAATGTCAACAGATAGAGCGTGTTGAGCGCTTTGGTGTCTGCCCTTACTGATGGATTCTCATGTGTTCAGCTGCTTATAACCCCATGCTCCACAGACAGCATGTCAAGAGCTTCCTGCTTCATACAGAGTGGCATGTGTCTTTCTCCTGCGAGGCCCCAGCAAGGGAAACCACAACATGCAACATCTTCTGATAGAAGTGCCGTGCCGAGGCACCTAATCCTTACAAGCATAATTGCTCTGTGAAAAGGAGCCACCTCAGCGCCTCTCTGCATGGCCCCATCAGTGAGGTGTTGCCCAGAAACTAAGGGCGGATCAGGCACACAAGGCTTGTGCCGGTAGGTCCTGCAACTGGAATTAGTGCGTGCAGCAGGCTGATACTACAGGCCCTGCTTCCAAAGCCTGCCATCCTCACATGAGCCCAGAAAAGTCCCCTGTTGGAGGAGCACCCTTTCAAAGCTGATGTCGTCGCTCGAGTAAGATGAGACCTCTGTGGCGCCTGGACCAGCAAGTACTGTGTTTTGGCTGCTGCACCATGTGCTCATGTGCAGCTGCACTTGGTTTCTTGCATGTCCCCTAAGCTGATGCCCCAGTTGTGATTTCATATAGGACTTTGGGACACTTGTTCTGTTTCAGGCATTGCAGGGAGGCATCTTTTTTTTTTTTTTTTTTTTAAGGAGGACTCCAAATGTGGCATAGAACCATCATTAGAAACTACATCACTTAGGTATCGGGTTACCATTTTAAATGTAGTAGGCATACAGGTACTCCTGCACCCTACATTCTTTTCTAAACACAGTTGTGTCCACAGGGCTCACAGGAATCTACCATATAAAGTATAATAGGAGTGCAGGTGCACAGTGCCCCATGTTTTTTACGCCAATTTGTGTGATTCAGTCTGACAATCTGCATTACCTGTATTTATGATGTATGCCATTTTAGTGTTGTAGTAAATAGGGTAACGAGTACCATTTAACACCTTAGATGCGGCGCAAATATCCCTCCCCAGTGCTGCGCTGTCCATTGGAACTAGTGCTGAATGGACATCCAATGGTTGTGCGCAGCACTGGGGAGGTAGTGCTGCCGTCGGCCAACGCCCCGACGCAGCACTTAAGAGGTTAAATAACTTCCTATTATTTATGATTAATGTCGTTTTGGTGTTGTTGGTTGTTTAATATAGCAATCTATTTTTACATAATCATGTGTGGAGTCCCTTTTGTGGTGTGTTCATTGTGTACTGTATGAGTGTGTTGCACATACACTATACACAGGTTATCTTTGGTGTGTAACTGACTTGCTCTGACTAGAGTTGTGGATTCTGTTTGGCTTAGGTTCATACTCGAGCCAACCAGAAACCCCATTTTTAACAGCATTGAAGACATGAACGCCCTTAAAATTACATTTTGATCCATTGTATTATTCAGGTTGTATTTTTAGTTCCTTCTATTTTACACATGCACTACATTTATTGAATTGTATTGTTTAGTATTTATTTGGTCACTGATTGGTGGAATCGTTGTAGTTAACTATGGATTCAATAAGCATTCATTATTCATTCCTTATTTGTTATTCATTCATTACTCCTGTGCCACACCCTACTAACAAGAGTCTATTATATACATGGAACTGTAACTCCCTGTCCAATGTCAATCTTCTCAGTCACGCTACTTTTGTATTCAATTTGCCATTCAGTCCAAAAGAGAGTGCGAGAAGCATCCTCAAACTCTTCAATTTCATCTCGAAGGCAAAGAACACTATGGCTGTAGAATTATCTCCACCGCAAAAATACTGGTATATCTGTTCCTTAAAATGACTAGAGGATTGATTAATGTAGGTTTGTCACTGTGAGCAAAGTTAATAATACGCACAGAGGGGAAAGTTCAATGTCCACAACAGACACCTCTGTTTTGGCTCAAAAAAGGCCAGCACCAAATACAACTAAAACACACCTTATCCCAAAGTGGTAAGAAACACAACGGGCCTGATTACGATTTTGGTCGTAAAGTCTATGACCGACTGTCAGAGTCTCCGAGACTGTTTTGGAACCCATCTGCCCGACTCGGTTGAAAACATTTTCAACCGACCGATTATGATGCTGGAAGACGGAAGGGGAATTGTTTGGTCATTCCAAATCAGTTACGACCGGCATTCAGAGAATCCGAGTCGGTCGGAGACGATTCATACAGCTCAATTGACAGCGTCTCTGACCGACTGATTACGATATCGGATTCCGACAGACTTTCCAACATGGTCTGCCCAACATGAAAAGGCTGTCGTAAACTGACTTTGAGGGCCCCTAGCAGGCCCCCCATCATCCGGAGGCCTCCGGTTGAGGGCCGTGGGTTACCCAAGGGATCCCCCTGTACAACCATGCACTGTGTGGCAGGCACCATTGGGTGCCTGCTGCAGGGTGCAGGGTTTTCCACAGACATCCATTTTCCCCATAGGAGCCTGTATTGTCGGTCAGGCTCCCATGCCTAGGCTCCTAGGCCAAGTCAATGGGAGTCCTTCTGAACGGTGATCGGAAGCATCGTAATCGGTCAGGAGGAACCGCTGACAGTGAGTCAGTCAGAACCAAATCAGACAAGGAGTTGGGCGGTTTAGTTTCTGACTGACATGGTAATCAGCTCCTAAACACAAACCAAAGAAAGGTAGAATGGTTACTGTACTGTAGAGGGAGCAAAGGCAACCATAGTAAACAGGTAATTGACTAATACCTCAGAAAATTGGAGGCCAATGGCCATGTTACTGAAGATTGTACTTGACAAAATGGGGCAAGTCTAAACTGCTGCTTTTCTAATATGGAATCGAGCAAGCAATCTTTAGTTGCTTCTCTCTACATTGCAGTGCAACATGAAGGAAACAACAACACATACCTATTAATGTTCTTAAACAAAAAGCATTTGCTTAATCCCAAGTCTGATCATACATATTTTATAAGTGAATGTAATGCTTTTTCTATCTTCTAATGGGTAAATCAACCAACATTTTCTAAATCTGTCTATTTTCCCTGGAACAAAAAATGACTTAGAAGCAAACACAAGTTGCTGAAGACAGAAAACAGACTGATCTCATAATTGTGCCAAAACAAACCTAGAAAATTTGTGATGAGCTATAAAAACGTTAAAAAATGCAGACAGAAAAATGTTGCTGGTCGTTCAATCATCTTGAAAACTCAATTGACTGAATTGGTTCGAGAATTCTTGCAGAAAATTGAGATCAGCGTACTATCCTGCAGTGAGGCTTAAGAAATCATCATACCCAGGAACCGGAAGTTCATGGAGCTAATCACACATATATCCAGAAATGTAATGCTAACATTTGCATGAACCAGTCTACTTCTCAACTACATAATTTAGACAGCAATCAATCCCCCCATCCCTGCCTACCTCTTGGCAGTTCATGTAGGGAGAGCCCTTCACTCATGCACCCACAACCCAGCATCCTCCACACACTCCTGGGCAATTCCCATAATTGGTTCTCAAACTATCATAGACCTCAAAGTTTCCTTCAAAAAGCCCTACCCAGCTTGGCATCAAACAACCTTACGGTTTTAATCCAGCATGCCATGAATGCAACTCAACTCTGTAAACAATGCTGCTTAATATTACAACATTTAAGCCTGACACCATCAGTCTAACATGACCTTTTCATATTAAACTGCTACTGCTCTATTAGAGACACAGTGAATGATAATTTTCTCCACCATACAATGTATATCAATATATATTAGTAAATTGGATTAAATCCTAAATTAGGACCCCAAGGCACCCACAGGAGGTGACTGGCAGGAAGGTTTGCGATGTCAATACTTTTTTGCCACTCTTTGTTGACCTTCCACCACAAGGCTGCTGAGATTGTTTCCTTTTGTAGCTGCAAACTCCCAACTCCCTTTTGGACCAATCAGGTAACAAGGTTTTAACACTTGACTTCTCCGATTTTTCCGCAAGGGAAAGGGGAAGTGGAGTGAGAAACAAAAGACAAAACACTGGTTCTTGTCTGGTCCAATGATGTTTCTCTGGGTAAGTGTGCCGGGCCTTCTGCATAGATTACTTCTGCTTTATAAACAACAATCACTCACTCACTGCATTTATTCAAAATCATTGATAAATTATTCTGCATGGGCACAATGAACATACCTCTAAGATTCCGGCCCTGGCTCACACTTCAACAATTATCAAACTCTTCGTATTTTAGTGAAGGTCTTAAATAAAAGTACACAACAATGAATCATGAACCAATTACATTATTTATGCCATTAACTAAGTTAGTGTTATTAGTATGGGTTAGGATAGTACTAGACAACTCTAGCATACCTGATTAATTGTTGTCTTGTCGAGGATTATGGGATTTTGGTATGCAAGGTAGAAAAAGAAGAAAAAACAAGAAAATACCAAGAACCCTATTTGGGAATTCTCTGATCAATTCTTTGCGTCACACCAATGCTTGTTTCCTGCTTCACAGCACTGATTATATGCAAATACGCACAAATTACAACAAGTTAGAACATACAGCACTTAACACCAGACTTAAATCAGTCTAACACTCTTTGCTCAATTTAGATGAGCCATTGCTTGTTTGCTCGATTTGGTTGAGTCAATGATTGTTTGTTCTCTTCGAATATCTAACATCAAGGGCTCAAATGCTTTTGATCAAGGTTTGTTTCGCTGTGCATAAAAGTCCCAAACAATAGTTTTTTCAGGGTTAAACAATGTCTCAATGTTCTTGTTTTTACAGGAGGGAAGAGGTTAACAGAATCTTACTGTACTCCTTAACCGGAGATGACGTGTCGTCGAGAGGGAAACACCAGGAACTGCTCCGAAGTGCAGAGAAGACGGAAGAGGTGTCCGGAGGGATCCAAGATGCTCAGGTAAGTGGGGGGAAATCAGCACAGGTCTCTCGAGTCTCTAGGTGTAGGAACTTCCGAGGCCCTGACTCAGCTGGAAGGGCGGAGGGTGGAGGAATCACTCAGCTGCACTCGCGATGACGCTCAGGTGAAGCGAAGCATCATCGCGTGTTTTTTGGCAGCCTTTTATACCTTGCTGCCTCCCAGAATCCACATGCTACACACGTGGAGTTAAAAGACGGTTTACACGTGCGGTTGAACAACGTGTTCGTTTATGGAACCGTCTATCGGTAAACGCTGGTAGTGTAGAGAAAACCCAACAAGCATTGGTAAATGCAGCAATTCAGTTATGGTTGTATTTATGATGCATATGGCCATGATATGATGAAAACACAAACTGGAGAATGTGATTTAACCAATACTTTTATGATTGAAGAATACCAAACCCAAAAGGCACAATGAAAAGACCTATATGCACACAATGAAAAGACCTATATGCACATTAACCCCTAACAGTTCTCCCCCCCGAAGGTCGTCTAATGGGTCGGGGTTTATCTGGGTGAAGGGCATGAAATCTTTTAATCAAACGGGGGCATGAACATTTGCTTCCGGTTCCCAGGATCTTTCACTAGAATCATACCCTTTCCAATCTATCAAGTTATAGAGTTTACCTGGAATCTTTTGGCGTCTATTATTTTATTCACTTCATATTCTAGGTAATCCCCAATTACAACTGGTGGAGGCGGGTCATCTGATCTAGTAGAAGGGACAAAGGGTTTTAGGAGGGATACATGGAAAACTGGATGGATTGAATATTCGTCTGGGAGTTGCAATTTTACAGAAACTGGACTTAAAACTTTTTCTATTGGAAATGGTCCAATGAATCATGGTTTCAGTTTTCTGGACCCTTCTATTTGGATATTTTTTGTTGACAACTAAACCAGGTCTCCTTTCTCATAGGCTGGACTTGGTAATCTGTGCTTGTCTGCGTTCTCTTTCATCTTGCTTTTGTTCCTAGCCAAGGCTTTCTGAAAACGTTCCTGAAGTCATTGTAATTTAGCTAATCTTTCAGTTACAGCTGGCATGTCTTGATCTAATTCAGGAATCGTTTCTGGCAATGAACGTGGATGTAGACCGGTCATGAAGTAGAATGGCTAACATCCTAATGCAGAGTGAATGGTGTTATTATAAGAAAACTCAGCTAAAGGCAATGTTTCATCCCAATTTGATGATACTGTGCTTAGTAAACAACGTAAACTTTGTTCGACACTCTGATTTAACCTTTTGGTTTGACCGTCTGTTTGAGGGTGGAAGGCAGATGATAAACCTAATTCTATTCCTAATTTGGCACTAATTTTTTTCCAAAATTTGGACACGAACTGGGGGCCCCTGTCTGAAATAATTTTGCTTGTTAATCCATGTAGTTTTACTATGTGTTGTAGAAATACTTGGCTGAATTCTTCTGCTGATGGTAATTTAGTTAACGGAATGAAATGTCCCATTTTAGACAATAAATCTACCACCATAAAGATTGTGGTAAAACCAGTAGAGTTAGGTAGGTCTGTGATAAAATCTAGACTAATTGTATGCCACGGATGTGGAGGTATGGTCATTGGCTGCAAATAACCTCTAGGGGCTGTGTGTACAGATTTTTGACGGGTACAGACCGGACAAGTGTTGATAAATTGCTGAACATCCGAAAACATACCCTTCAACCAAAAATGTCGTTGACATAACTCTAAAGTTTTATTGATTCCTGGATGTGCTGCTGTACCCAAATCGTGATTCCATTTTATTATTTGTTGACGTAACTCTTCATCTGGAATAAACAATTTCTTTTTGTGAAAGAAAAAATCATTCTCAATTGAATTGTGCTTTTGAGATAACCAATCCTCTTGATCAAGTAATCTAACCTTTTCTTTAACTAGATCAAAGAAGGTTTCTGAAGAGATCTCAGCACACACTTTTTCAGATGGAATTATGCTTTGTGAGATTTTGTCTAGATCTTTTTGCTTTTCACACACTAACCTGGAGAGAGTGTCTGAGAGTAACTGTTTCTCCCCAGGACGGTATGTAATTATAAAATCAAATTCACTGAAGAATTGTAACCATCGCACCTGTCTTGGAGTGAAGGCCTTCACTGTTGAATAAAATTGCAAATTCTTATGGTCTGAATAAATGGTCACAGTATGTTTAGCACCCAGGAGATGATGTCTCCACTCCTGAAAGACATCTTTAATAGCTAACAACTCATGTTCAGCTATAGTGTAATTTTGCTCAGCTGACAACAATTTCCTCGAGAAAAAGGCAATTGGTTGTAAATGACCTGTTCTATTGTCTTTTTGCATTAGGACTTCTCCTATTGCGGTCTGAGAGGCGTCAGCCTCTACAAAGAAAGGCTTATCCGGGTCTGGATGTGCAAGAATTGGAGCCAAAGTAAAAGCCTTTTTTAAGATTGAGAAAGATTCTGGAGTCCAAAGGAATGTCTTACCTTTCTGTAACAATGTAGCGATTGACACAACAATTTCTGAAAATCTTGCTATGAAGCGCCTGTAAAAATTCTCAAATCCAAGAATGCGCTGGACATCTTTTACAGATTTTGGTGTAGGCCATTTTAGGATAGCTTCCACTTTTTTAGAATCCATAATGATTCCTTCTGGAGACAACCAATACCCTAAAAATTCCACTTTAGAGGAATTAAAAACACATTTTTCCAATTTAACAAACAAAGCGTTGTCTCTGAGTTTTTTAAGGACTTAGGGCCAGATGCATCAAGCATCCATTTTGCGATTCCTTATTAGCGAAAAATAAGGAATCGCTAATAAGGAATAGCAAAATGGAATGCATTAAGCAATCACTACAAAAATAGCGATTCCTTAGAATTCCTTAATTGCGACTCGCAAATTGCGAGTCGCAATTAATGAATACCTCCCCTTGTTCACTTTAGGGCGTGTGTGAACCAGTGCGTCTTTAAGACTGCGCCCCTTCTTGAAAGAGAACAGTGGTTTGTCCCAGTCTTTCTTGATGCTTGATATTATCCACCAGTTCTTATTAATAGACTTCTTCATGATATTCGAGAGGCTGCTGTAAGTGATCATGCAGGTGAGTGGAATGTCTTTGGACAGTTTGGCAGTCGGCAACATCGCTAAGTTAAGTAACATTCTGCCTTTTTCTGACCCTGTTATGTCTTCTTTCCCCCTATGAAGGGTGTGCCAATTACACTACCACCCCCCCTCCCGAGACCCATGGTGTACCCTGAATACACCTAACAAGTGAGACATTTTATCTTAATCACTCTGAACACAGGATTCTACACCTTTGGTCAATTGATCCTGATGAGGAACACACACTTCTTTTTTTAACTCACCGTACTTTACTAGTTCAGTGGTAGCCACAACACTCCCTTATAATTAGTGTTTATGTGCCCAGGGACAGAGGTTGGTGTTAAACATACTGTTAAAGCGCCACCCACTGTCCACCCACATCAAATGGAGCACCATGGATTTACCCATGTGAATAGGACCAACTACTAATTGTTTGTCCTGTCCCATGTGTATGTCTATGTCGTTTTCTTTTTACAGGTGCATAAAACAAATTTGGTAAGCCTCCTAAACCAGGAGTAACTAGGAGGAGATACATCCTCCTTCTTGCACTTTTTTGTCACTTTTTTCACTATTCACATCCCTAGGTTAGGGTGGGCCTTAGCGCGCTCATACCACCAGGGTTTAGTACACTTCTATAGTCCCGATAAATGTCTGGTAAAATTACACCGTTTCAAGGCAGAAACATGTTGACTGACAGTAGATAATCTTGGAAATAACCACACAATCAATTGTGGAATAATTTCCTACACTAATGTTTTTACTTATGTCCTAGGGATCATTTAATAAATATTTTTCCGATACACTGAAGACATTTTTTAATCCCTCACCACCATTTAACTTTATTTATTCTCACTGCATGCCTGAACTCACAAAAAACCCGCTCCGCAGGAAACCTGGCGTCGAAGCACACTAAAGAGGCACTCTGTCTCTTTATTGGGGCTCAATGATGAAGCATGTCACCACTAGGTTGGTGAGTGAGGGCTTTCCTAACTAACCTAAGTGAGGCTAGTTTATTTTGCTCCTTTTGTGGTCTTTTTTGTAAACCATAGAACACTCTTTTTTTGTTTAATAGACATAACCGGGGAATAAGAGTGTCCCATAACTCTCCCTGTCTCTCTCCTTGTTGTTATATAGATTAAAATATCGTCAATATATACTATGACACAGATGTCCAGCAAATCATGCATGAAACGTTGCAGGAGCGTCGCATAGACCAAAATGCATCACAGTGTATTCAAAAAGGCCAAACTTGGTGCGAAACGCGGTTTTCCACTCGTCGCCTTCTTTCACGCGAATTAAGTGGTAGGCTTCACGTAAGTCCAATTTGGTGTATACACTGGTACCTTTTACTTGGTTAAGAAGAACGGGGATCAAAGGTAAGGGATACCTGTTCTTAATGGTTGCCTTGTTGACCGCGCGATAGTCAATGCAAGCATGCAAATCTCCCGTTTTCTTCGCTACAAAAAAAGGAGGCGAGGAGACTGGTGAGGTGGAATGAAGAATGAAACCTAGTTCTAACAATTCGTCTAAGTAGGTTGGTAAATACTGATTTTCTGGTTCAGCGAAGGCATATATTCTGCTACAAGGTAACTTAGCACCTGGAATGAGATCAATTCTACAGTCGTGGATTCTATGAGGCGGAAGAGTGTTTGCCTTAACTGGATCGAACACCTCACTAAAGTCCTGGTATTCAGTAGGTAATACTTAGTGAGTGGGGTTTAATGCAGCACAACAAAGGGGCATAATAGGTTCTCTTGTATCTTGGTAACAGTGTAATCTGCAGTGAGCAGAATCAAGAGTCACAGTACGTTTGACCCAATCTATCCTGGGATTATGAAACTCCAACCAAGGGATGCCAATAATGACCCCAAATGATGGCCTGTCTATTAAGTCAAAGACTACATATTCTGAATGGCCATTTTCAGCAACAAACAACAGTGGTGTAGTATTAAACCTTATCAAACCAGAGGATAGGGCTGACACATCAACAGCCGTCACAGGTTCTGGTTCTTTTTTGGGTATCTGGGTCAACTGAAATTTTTTGGGTATGGTTAAATCGAAGAAATTACCTGTGGCCCCTGAATCTATGAGCACAGGGCTACTATGTCTCTGTTGAGTAGTCAAAATGAGGAGTAATCTCACCGTAAAGTGTTAAGGCACTTGATTCAATACACAAGGTGCATATCGTGAGACCTGATTAAGCAGTCCTCTCAAAGAATCGTTCTCTACATTCCCTGAGATGATTGGTTTTCTGACTCCCTATCAGTACTAATAGCTAGATCATTCTTTTTAACTGGTCTTACTGGACAGTTCTTAGCAAAGTGACCGGCCTTTCCACAATATAAACATAGATTACCTTTTCTACGTCTTTCTTTTTCGTCGTTTGATAAAGGTCCCTTTATTCCTCCAATCTGCATAGGTTCTACAGAAGAAGGGTTTATTATCAATTTCTTTTTTCTCAGTTTTAAAGTGTAGATTTTTAAAATCACTTTTGGGTCTCCTAGACCAGTGTTCTTCAATCTGTGGGGCACGCCCCCTTGAGGGGGCCCGACATCATCTCAAGGGGGGCGCACACTCCACCTTAAAATCTCACCTTCCCTTTCATTGTTTCCCACCGTCCCACGTTGCAAGTACATTTCCTTACTGTATTTCTTCCTTCATTCCAAATCAGGCTTTTGGATTGGAGAACTCGTGCCTGTGATGCCCATAGTTTGTAGTTTAAAGGAAAACGTTTGCCTACTGCCTTCAGCGCTCCCAACAACTCTGACAATGTGAAGGGGTCTGATCTTAACCTGTATCTCATACAATGACGTGCAGGAACGCTGACTGCACTTGTGTTTTAAGACAACACAGCAATTACAAACTGTAAGAAAAGGTGCCCTCTTCCACACAAAACAGCACACGTGTATACACAGTGAGCCTTCCCGTTTTTCTATTTAAGTAAAGGAAAAAGGAAAATGTGCCTCACCTCACCGGATCAAATGGCTGGAATACAGAAATCTGTACATGCAGATCAGAGCCCAATGGATGAAAACGCTCAAGTGCTCACTAGTTTTTTAACTGCCTCCATTAAATGAGTTTGTGCATTCTTTTGCTAATTATCCAAGGTCAGTGTTTTTCTGAACTGTGACTAAAAAGGTGCAGCTGTCCTACTGAAATCACATAATGAAAATGTGCATCTATATATTTTTTTCTGAATGGTGTGTCAGCCCGATCTTTCATCTCAGAAATGCCTTTGATCTCATGGTCACATGTTCGATTTCCTGTAAGTCCACTCAGCCATACATGTTTCCGAGGTTGACAAAATGATAGCCATTTAGTTGGGTAGCAAAGACGAGATGTCACTTTGTTAAAGGCCATGTGCTATCTCTTCCTGTGCTGTCGCTGGGGTCAAAGTTCTGGTGGTCTGACTTTTGCCCTCCAGACAGATCCAGAGGTTGAGACGTATGCCCAACAGCTGTGCAACAAGTACACCACATTCATTTTAGCAGGGGAAAATGGTAACTGCCAACCCATCTTTTCAATGAGGTATTTAAAATTGTGTACAACCTTTCAATCTACCAAAGCACCCATGTCTGCTGGATTTTTCTACTCCAGATGCAGGTAGTACTGCTGGAGGCTTGACAGAGCAAACATTGTTTGTAGCCCTGGTAGTCACTGCCCTGCATGGACCCTTTGGAAGCAGAAGAAGAGACTATATGAAAGTAGCAGAGGAAGGCTTAGAAATGGAGTAGCCAGAGGAGAGTAGCAAGGATTTCTGGTAGAAAGTGGGACCATTACTAGTTGGCTGCAGACATTGAGCACTTGGATGTATGTAGATTCAGTCAGGAGTGGAGTGCAAACTTTACTTCAATGTGCATTCTGCTTGATAGTAATTAAGAAAGGCTATTCAGGAAGGAGCTCCACAAGCGATACATTTAAAAAGTGACCTCTTACTTTGTGCCATGAGATAAGACATCTCCTTTTTGTGATAAGCTAGTTTGAGGTTTACTCACCAAGTTAGTCCTCTTGCAATGGGATGCCAGAGAGCACAAAAATACCTTGTAGTACTTCTGTATTAGTTCTTCCAGAGGAATGTGCATTTGGAGGCATACCTTTTCAATAATGTTACGGGTGTGTGAGTCTGAGATTTCTTAAAGAACATCAATGTGTACCCAACTAAAAGGATAGCGTAGGCTGGAGCTCTTGGACAGTGATAACAGGCAGGGTTAGGAGCATGCATTTTAAGTTATTTAGAAAAATAAGCCCAGTCACCATTGGGGCTCAGTGAGATTGGCAATGTTGTCCACTGTAGTCCAGTTCCTCTTCACAGCAATGTAGGGCAGAAAGGCCACGGAGAGCAAGCTAGCATAACCCAAACTTAACATCAACAGACCAGGCTTAGAGTGCGCAGCAGAGTTTTTAGTAGCCTAGTCCCAGCAGCAGAACATGTGTGGAAAAATTGAGGAATCAGGGAAAGCAGGCTAAAGCATCAATTTGTAGAAAATGCTGCAGAATATCGAACAAAATGCAATAATAAGGCACCTTATTTATAAGTTTGGAACTTCCTGAATGATAAAACCTATGTATACAATGGTGATCTGCATAGCAAGGAACCAGTGATCCCTCTTTCTTTCTCCTTTTTAATAGAATATATATAAATGGTTTCACAAATCTAATGATATGAACAATATGTGCAAGGATTAATGTGCTGAGGGACATTATAATTTGTTTTGTTCTACTGAGATGTATAATATCCACTGTTAATCTTCAAGCAGTAAAGTTTTTAGCTAATGGTTCTAACTGGCTGTGGATCTAGTAGGACCAATCCATAATTGCCAGATATGGCGTGGAATTTGTGGATGGTGGTCGATTATGTAGGGTACCAGATTCCAGAAAGTTCTGCCAGGTTGTGGGGGGACCCGCCAGCTAAAGAAATTCAGCTAGGGGGGCTAAACCTAAAAAAGTTTGAAGACCTCTGTCCTAGACGATGATCAAGCTTAACAACTAATTCTTGAAAATCAGCAAAATCATTAGGCAATTCGACTATATGGGCTAAAGAGTCCTTAATCTCATCTCTAAGACCACGATAGAAGAGTGACACTCTCTTTTCAGCTGGCCAATGTGTCTCTGCAAGTAATCTGTTGAAAGTAGTAACATAGGTGATTAAATCTTTAGAACCCTGTCGTAAATTCAATAATTCGTTATCTGAGGCTTGAAGGAAAACATGTTTAGCAAATAAACTAGTCATGGCTGTTTTAAAATCATTTAGATTTTGCAAAAGAGGATCGTTAACATCAACTAAATGCATAGTCCAATCTGCTGCCACCCCACCTAAATATGAAATAATGAAAGACACCTTAGCTGTATCTGTAGTAAAGATTTGTGGTTTACATAAAAAAGTGCAACTGACACTGGCTCATGAAAGTTGTAAATCTATTGGAATCCCCTGTAAACCTTTCTGGGTTGGCCAAAGGAACTGGAGTGGGAGTTACCACTGTCAATTCAATTGTACTGGTTGTTCTGTAACAGAAGATGATTGGGTGTGAAAAGTTGGCGAGCGAAAAGTTGATACACCAAATTTAGGGGGTGACAAAATAGGACGTCCTTCCTCAGAGGGTCCCCTCCAAGTGGTAAAACCAGTTCTGGTTCTATCTAACTATTGTCGCAATGACTGATTCTCTGAACGCAATTCCTGCATTTCTTCATTCAATTTCTGTACCAACTGGGTGAGTTCAGTAACTTCCATCCTAGATATCCTTCTTAGTTTGCAGCAACAAAGAGAAACAATTGTAGTGGCTTCGCTTTCTGTTGAGCTTCCACCACGAGGCTGCTGAGTTTGTTTCCTTTTGTAGCTGCAAACTCCCAACTCCCTTTTAACAAGGTTTTAACACTTGACTACTCCGATTTTTCCGCAAGGGAAAGGCGAAGTGGAGTGAGGAACAAAAGACAAAACACTGGTTCTTGTCTGGTCCAACGATGTTTCTCTGGGTAAGTGTGCCGGGCCTTCTGCATAGATTACTTCTGCGTTATGAACAACAATCACTTACTCACTGCAATTATTCAAAATCCTTGCTAAATTATTCTGCATGGGCACAATGAACATACCTCTAAGATTCGGTCCCTGGCTCACACTTCAACAATTATCAAACTCCTCTTATTTTAGTGAAGGCCTTAAATAAAAGTACACAACAATGAATCATGAACCAATTACATTATTTGTGCCATTAACTAAGTTAGTGTTATTAGTATGGGTTAGGATAGTACTAGACAACTCTAGCATACCTGATTAATTGTTGTCTTGTCGAGGATTATGGGATTCTGGTCTGCAAGGTAGAAAAAGAAGAAAAAACAAGAAAATACCAGGCACCCTATTTGGGAATTCTCTGATCAATTCTTTGCATCACACCAATGCTTGTTTCCTGCTTCACAGCACTGATTATATGCAAATACGCACACATTATAACAAGTTAGAGCATACAGCACTTAACACCAGACTTAAATCAGTCTAACACTCTTTGCTCAATTTAGATGAGCCAATGCTTGTTTGCTTGATTTGGTTGAGTCAATGATTATTTGTTTTCTTTGATTTTCTAACATCAAAGGCTCAAATGCTTTTGATCAAGGTTTGTTTCTCTGTTCATAAAAGTCTCAAACGATAGTTTTTTCAGGGTTAAACAATGTCTCAATGTTCTTGTTTTCACAGGAGGGAAGAGGTTAACAGAATCTTACTGTACTCCTTAACGGGAGATGACGTGTCGTCGAGTGGGAAACACCAGGAACTACAGAGAAGACGGAAGAGGTGTCCAGAGGGATCCAAGATGCTCAGGTAAGTGGGGGGAAATCAGCACAGGTCTCTCGAGTCTCTAGGTGTAGGAACTTCCGAGGGCCGGACTCAGCTGGAAGGGCGGAGGGTGCAGTAATCACTCAGCTACACTCGCGATGACGCTCAGGTGAAGCGAAGCGTCATCGCGTGTTTCTGGCAGCCTTTTATACCTTGCTGCCTCCCAGAATCCACATGCTGCCCACGTGGATTTAAAAGACGGTTTACACGTCTATCTGTAAACACTGGTATTGTAGAGAAAACCCAACAAGCATTGGTAAATGCAGCAATTCAGTTATGGTTGTATTTATGATGCATATGGCCATGATATGATGAAAACACAAACTGGAGAGTGTGATTTAACCAATACTTTTATGATTGAAGGGTACCAAACCCAAAAGGCACAATGAAAAGACCTGTATGTGCCAAAAGGCACAATGAAAATACCTATATGCACACAATGAAAAGACCTATATGCACATTAACCCCTAGAACTCTTAATATCTTCATACGAACCAAGCAAACATTGATGCATTAAACCATTTCAACTATATTTAAAGAAACTTGCTGTTAAACAAGCATTCTTAAACTACAGAATTCTTCATAACTTATGAAATACAGTCATGAAATAGAATATTCCCTCAACTGTACTCCAATACATTGTTTATGAGGCCCAAAGTATTTCAACATGATTGAAACACTCCTGACCATATAACAACCAATATGGTGCAAGCACTTAAATAAATATACAGGGAGTTAGTAGATAGGAACATACTGCTGGCAACTACATATGACAGACTCACAGAGAATTTGATAGTAAATATCTGTTTGCCAGTGAGACTTTATCGGACTACTGTTTGTCAAATCATCATCTGATATTTAGGTTGGGAAAATTAGTAAATGGTGCAGTATCCAATTGTTTACTTCACATTGCTGCCATGTAATTCAATGAACTGTTGCTCCGTCCAATATGCAATAAGCCTAGAATTAAATGAATTATCCAGAAGTTTTCCGAAATGTGGGCACAGGTAATTATCTAGTTGTTTTTTGTGCAGTTTAAATTGACTTGCATACCCTATTGATTTCCCATTCTCCTCCATTCATTTTCCCATTCTCCTGCAATTTAAATTGTCATTCGGTCTCCACTCTCTTTGTTGGACAACATAAACGTTGGGATGGTGTCAAACTGATTCCATGCACCCAGTCAAGATATGTTGGTCTATAGACTACCTAGCTCACTGTGGCACCATATGTACCCCTAAATCTAGTAAGGTAACAATTGGTTTGGACAAACTCAGACCATGACAACCCTGATTCCCAAAGGAATCGCGGTAACAGATCTAGAACCTTTTCGCTAAGTCACTCATGCATATTCAGAAACACGGACTGTAAGCAGCGCGCAGTGGATGTTTATTTTAAAAGTTCTTTTATGTCGCTAGTTTTTATTCACTGAACTGCATTTTAAAGGATTACTACAGAGTTTTAAAAATGCTAAAAATGGATACTGCTAATAAGTTACCTTGGCACATTGCACTCTCCACAGGTTCCCAGACCGACGCAGCACTCCTGCTGTTTGTGCGGAGGGATGCAGCTCCACCTCCCAGGCTTGTCTCATTTCCGCTTCAAAACACACTATTTATTCTACATGTGTGCACGGACGCGCAGCGGACTGTAAGCCGCGAGCAGAGGGTTTATTTTTAAAGTTGTTTTATGCTGCTAGTTTTTATTCACTGAACTGCATGTTAAGGGATTACAAAAGGGATTTAAAACTGATAAAAACGGATACTGCTAATAAGTTACCTTGACACATTGCACTCTGCACTCTACACCGGTCCCCGGTCTGACGCAGCACTTCCTGACGTTTGTGCGGAGGTATGCGGCTCCCCATTGGGAATCGCAAACAGTGTTAAACACACTGTTGTACATAGCAAATTGCACCTTGCAAATTGCAACTTGCAAATGAGTCGCAAATAGCGAGGCACAATTTTGCTGGTCGTACATCTGCCCCTTTATTATTCCTAATTCCCCCTATTGCTTTGAAACTAATGGTGATTTTTACCTTAACAGGTGTATGGGTTGTTTTTTTATATATGTAGGATAGTATGTGTGTTATAACCTGATTGTTACGCTACTCACCTCTCTATCACTTTTTTATGGAATTTTGCTGATGTCATGGTGAGAACCATACTGAAGTCATAGAAATGCCAGAGCAGTAAATTTCTATGTTGGGTAGTTGTAGTGAGATTTGGTGGGAGATGAAGGAACCAGGATCTGGTGGTCTCCTTTGGTCCTCACTTCAACAATAAACTTGTTCTTTCCACGAGAGGGCGTGCATGATCATTGAAGCACTAATAGTTGTCCTAGGGAATCTGAATCTGAAACCAAGATAAAAGTTAGAGCTATGTCCTTGTATCCATACATGGATAACCGCATAGCTAATTTTGTAAGCACATGTGTGCATTATGTTGATGAAGATATATTGAATTCAACATTCCATTTTTCCAGAGTCTGTTTGATTGGCACTTGCGGTGGTCTTCCTAACTCCCTATGAGTTTCAGCGTAGGAGATAGTTTATGCCATTGCCCCTTTTGATTATTTTTCTAAATGTTAAAATGTCAAATGGATTGCTAATTTGCCTGCAGATGTAGTTGTGTATTTTTGGAAGCCTGTTTTCAGAGAGAAGGCATTCCTAGTTCTTTTACTCCTAACGATTGGGTTCAGTTCACACCACAAAGGTTTGCTACTTTTTTTGAGGATTTAGTTATAAATGTGTTACTTTCGATGCCCCTAACATGAACGATTCAGTGGATAGGTTCAATACAATTGTTAATAAAAAGGTGTTCGAGTACATTCAAAAGCTGGTATGGCTAATCAACAAAATGCAGTTATGTTAACTTGGTCTTATAACAGTACACTACACAACACTACTGACTTTACTCCTTCTGAGTTACTGAAAAGTAACTGATTGCATCCTCATTGGCTTACAGATCTACAGCAGTTGATTTGATTTAGAGACATGTATAAAATAGATATGCTGAATGCTTGCAAAAAACAAGTTAGGCGAAGTGTCAAGGAAGCCAAGAAGCCTTTGTACACTGCAAAAGTTACATTTCCGAATGGTGACCTGGTAAAAGTTAGAAAGTCCAAATTTAGGACAAATGAAAATGTTCATACATTTTTAGAATAGTATACTTAGGAGGTAAATGATCTTTTTATGTTAAACAATAGTAATTGTAGAGGCTTGCTAGATTGCCAAGTTTAGTGGTAATGTGCACGTTGCCCGAGTTCAGGTTTTTCATGAATCTAATTTTACTGGTGCCTCAATTTTACTAATGGTGATATTTTCTTCTGTGTTGAGAGAAAATTAGCAACATCCAGGTTTCCATAAGGGCCTCAGTATCCCAACTGAAAAATAGAAAAGCGTTGCATACACCTCTTTAAAGAAATTGACATCATGGTGCCATAACATTTAAATTCAACTTTCAGAACCCAGCCACCCTTTCAATCTCTCAGTGAGTGTATATTTGACACCGTCACAGCTCTACTGCCTTTTACCTAGAAGTGTGCTATACAAATACCATATGCATATATAAGCAGATACAGGTTGATTATTAATGTGAACAGGGTTTATTGGCCCTACTCATGGACTACCTTAAAGACAATCGGAAAATGTTCTTTGTTATTTCCATGTCTTTATGCGTCACTAAGACAGAAATAGTCTATTTCATAGTTGTAATTTTGTGATAGAGACAGTAGTAGGTTGCATACTCTAATCTACCTCCTGCCTTTTGGTGTTAAAATGTGGGACTTTTTTGTGTTTTGTTTTTACATGATTACTAAATCACACTGCACTTGCTGCTGCATGTTGTGCAAAAAATTGTGAGTCAAACAATTACTGACTCACTCCTAATATGAGCATATCTGTAAATGGGAGAACAATAGGTTTGAGGTGTCTATTTGTACTACACTATAAATAGGCCCAATAGCAATATGCACATTAGTTTTCATTAGTCCCATTTTCTTTATTTACACTCTGAGCAAGATGCACATTTTTATTTCCTAACCATCTGAGGAGATTTAAGATATCAGAAATGAGTGACTGGTAACTAGTGATAACATTTAAATAGGTCTTGTGACCGCTGAGGTTAGATCAAAGATAGACATTTAGATTCCCTAGAACACCATTACAGAAATATTGAATTCATGTTTCAGCAGAAGGAAATTTAAGTGAGTGTCCTTTTACTCAGGGTGGGGCAAATACATATAACTCCATAATGGGTAAGCTTCATAATTGTGAGTTAATCTAATTAATCAGTCTCGTATGTGCTAATTTGTGATGTTAGAACTATGTGCAGACCTGTATAGCTACTGGTACAGTGAGGGCCTTCCCCTTTACCTATTTTTTATGTCATATTTTAAGGTATGTTTCATTTGAATTAAAGGAAAAACTTTCATTCAAAATAATGTTTATCTCTTAGTTTGTCAGATATTCCACTGGTAACAATGGGTTTTCCTAGTTTCAATCAGTTTATTGTGTATGCTTTTATTCGTTTTTTAAATAAGCGTGCCAAAATAGAGGCAGCACTCACCATCTGGGCTAAGTGTTTCGTAGCCTATTTCGTCACTACTAGGGCTGTAGGAGAATTAGCATGCCTTCATTAGATAAACACATCCATACATTTTCCTTAACCCCACCGATTTTGTGGTAATTATTTCCTATTTTTCAATCACTCCCTCCCCACATTTACTACTAAATCCTATATTTACATGTACAGAGATCTCCACCAGAATGTCAGATCTCTGTGCAGTAAAGACAGGCGAGGAGGAGTTGGAGATACATGGCCATAGGAATGGGAATTTCATTTTGGAGTAGGTGTAGCAGGACTATTTGAGCACTACATTACATATTCCAAAATGCATTTTGAGAGTCAGGTCCAGGGCGGGAAAAGTACAACTGGTATCTCACTTAACGTATTCATTATTTTTGTCATCCAAGGCATTCACTACCAATAAGTTATGCATTCAAATTTGAATTTTGAAAGAAGTGATGGGAGTTTCAAAATTCCACATTGGAAGTTTATTAATTCTTCTACCAAAAGTATAACTCATGGTGGTGTCTTTATAAAGGTCTCACAGGTACTTACAGAACTGTATATTGAATGCTAAATTGCCACTGCATTTTGCTATGCTTTGCATCACTCAAGTGCCCAAGAAAAACTTTAGTAAATGTATATACCCCATGCAGTTTTCACCTCATAGTTTTCTGAATTTTCAGTCCCTTTTTTTATATTTAATAATTAAGGGGCATATTACCAAGCAATAGTGATAATTATCGCTATTGCTTGGTTAGAGACAAATTTTTACCGCTGAGCTGCGGCGATTTTTACCGCAAATAAACCTTGGTATTACCAAGGTTTATCGCAAATGCGATAAAAATCGCTGCAATGCATGAATATCGCTGAAAAGTCAGCGATATTCATGCATTACCGAGCTAATGCTCTTAGCCATGTTATCCACCTCCCATTGGATAACATGGCTAAGAACTGCTCAGGGCAGGTGTTAGCTTTTGGAGATATTCGCGCTTAGCACAAATATCTCCAAAAGTTGGTAATAGGAGATAGCGATGTTAGCGACTGTTTTCAGTCGCTAACATCTTGGCACGCCCACTTTGCATGTCATTAGTGATAAATATCACTGACATGCAAAGTGGGGCCCAAGATGGTCGCTATCTCCTACGAGCTGTCGCTAACTGGTGTTAGCGACAGCTAGGTAATAGGGAGATAATTTTATCTCCGCTTTCTTGGCTTTTAAAGCCAAAAAAGCGGAGATAAATCCCCTTGATAATATGCCCCTAAATTTTTACATTGGTAGGACCCCCTTAGTGAAATAAAGTCATATTTCACTGGGTTCCCTCAAGCTGTATTTTTATATTTTGTTTCAGTCACTTGATTTTACTTTTAATATTTGGACAAACATCATGAGAAGTCTCTAGGCACAATTTCAATTTATGCCTATATTAAGTTGATTCTTCAAAATATTAGGTAAGAAAATTTCACTCCAGATGTAATGGTTCTTCCACTTGAATTCTAAATATAAATGTGCCACCATAGAATGTGTTAGTAATATAAAGTATTTTTTATAATAATATGTCCTTTTTTACAGCTCTGTGGAACAGCAACAACTTATTCATCAACTGGATAAAAAATACCAATTTTCTACTCTTGCTTTTACCAGCAAACCTATATATATATCAGATAGTTTGTGCTGGATATTCTGTGTTATATTACACCAACGTCATCTTCACTGTGAGACACTGTCCCAATAGAGTGTTGTTTTGCTTCCCTATGTTCATGGTTTTCTATGGGAGTGTGCAGCACCACTAAAGGTTTGAGTCAATTGTGGCTATATGTTTGAATTAGTATGTTCCACCCTAAGGTCCTACCTAAATTCCCCTAAACCCCTTCCATTTAGCAGTAAGTATTAGCCATTAGCCATTTTCCAGCTTCCAAATTCAAACAAAAGACCTAGGGGCCGATTATGATGACGGACGGACCTGAGTCCGTCCGCCACCATAGAGTAGGAGGGACCGTCCGCAGGGGCTGCCGCGGTCCCCCCGTGCAGATTAGGAGGTGACCGCCAGGTTGACGGTCACATCCTCAATCTTTAACATTGAGGCGGGTGCAGCTTCAAGCTGCACCCGCCGCAATGTTAAAAATGCCTGCCTGGCATTTGCGTGCACAAAGCGGCAGGCACCGCGCGGTGCCTGCTGCTTTGTCCACGGAAATGCAGGGGGGTACCATAGGTACCCCCCATGTGCACCCCCCACCCCCCGTCACCAAGGGGGCCGGCAACAGGCCCCCGAAGTCAATGTCCGTATGCTTTTCCACGGCGGAAAAGACGCTGTGGAAAAGCATATGATTTCCGCTATCCTAATATGGCTGGCGGTGTCTGATAGACACCGCCAGTCATGTTAGAGCTTTTCCGCCGCGGTCGGAAGGCGATTGCGGCGGAAAAGCTGCGGATGGATGTTGAGACCCACCGCCATCCTAATTTGGCGATGGGTCTTTTGTGCCTCCGCAGCAGTTTTCCCGCATCCTCCGGGCAGGCGGTGGCTTCCGCCGGCCCGGAGGATGCGGGAAAACCGCAATCCTAATCGAGCCCCTAGTATGCAAAACCAGGTAATTACAGGAAAGAGGATCTCTCCTAGTAGATGTCCATTGGACCTGTGACAAAAGTGCCATTTATGTCTGCTTATTCCTAAAAAGTTGCATTTCTTTGAAATATGATAGAAAGGGACCTTCCCTCTTTTAAAAAGGTTAATTAATTCATATCACTGCCATAGCTATCCTAAGCTTCTCAAACAAATAAATAAACTAATAGAATAGTCTCCTACAACTAGAGCCAGTCTGTGAGCCAAAATCAAATTGACGTCCTTCTCCATGTTCTGGTCTAATCAGCCCAAAAAATGCCTTGGTGTTGGATTAAGTGTTCTTATGCCTAAATTCTTACATTATTTTACACACTAAGGGCCAGATGTACTAAGAGAAGATTTTTAAAACATGGTTGTACTTCGTCCTTTCACTTTTGTGAATCCTATTGTATTCTGCAAACTTTCCTATGTGCTAATAGGTCGGTTCACAAAACACGGAATCACAGTGGGTCCCAATTTGAACTACCCCATGAATATGGGTGAGGTAAGTCGCAAATAGAAATCCACTACTATTTAGTGCCATCACAGGGATGGTGGTCTACTGGGTTCAATAGACCACCACGTCCATAAGTGCTTTTAGATAAAGCAATACAAATTTTTTCAAAATGCATCCCATTTTTCTTAAAGAAGATGAGCTGTGTTAAAAAAAAGAAACTTTTCAATACAATTTTTTCATGAACCGCTGCCTACTCCCCACAATATTTTTTGACCATTTACAAAGGGAAAGGGATCCCTTGTGAACCTCTTGCCATTTGTGAATGGGTCACCACCACCTTTTAGTAGTTTGTAAAATATTAATTTTGTGACTTGATTTTGGCCTTCAAACAACATAATACATACCATAAGAAATCACTATGTGAATGTGACACCATAAAGATACCCCTTCCAAACAGAGATTTCTAATAATTTACCAAAGCCATTTAGTGATTCCTTAACATGTAACTGAAGTGGAAAAAGGGTTTTGTACATTCCAAAAACATATGTTCTTGTCTCAAACCCTGCGATTTACCAAATTTCAGTGTTTGCGACCAGAAAATGCCTTTGTACATCTGGCCCTAAGTGAAGTGGTCCAAGTGTGGACAAGCTCCATGGGTTTCAATCTGGAACTTGTGTGTTAATGGCAAAACAATAGCATGGTACATGATTCCTCAGAAAGATCAAGTGAAATTTAAAACTCTATAACTCGTTCATGCATTTATACGCAATGATCATGATGCTAGCTAGCACTGTGCATAAAATAACATATTTTTCCATATTTGCTCATCTTGAACTGTCATAAAAGAACATTTTAAAGAAGAATAGAATATCTAAAAGAAGAGGCTAGCTAGATAAATTACTCCGAATTTGTTCTCCCATAGAAAATGTACCTGCTCACCCACATAATTGTTTTCTTTCTAGCTGAAGTTAGATTGGCCCTAACTACTGGTTCCCTACCACAGAGAATGGATGACATGTGGAGTTATAGGTAAGCTATTATTCTTTGAGCCTCAGTATCCCAGGCATTAATTGCTGCAATGGAAAGTGACCAAATAACATGTTTGCACTTCAATGTAATGGCGCAGCTAGATATCTGCAATCAACTGGACCTCACATATCATGCTGTTCTATGTACAACACATTTCAGAGCATCCTCCTGCAATAAAAAAAATGTCAATGCTCTTTGAAACCTGATATGTAGTACATCAAATAACTGATATTAAAATATAAAGAATGACTTTAGGGTCTAGAAACTTGGGTTCTAGAGTACAAGTTATGCTCAAAACAGACCTTCACTGTGTTGAGATCACAGGCAAGCCAAACCAAGAAAGCAACAGAGTATATGAGAGGGTGGCAAAAGTCAATTCTTCAAAAAGAGCCATGCTTTCAGGTTTCTAGTGAACCCAGGTCTATTGGATTCAGAACGAAGAGAAAAAGGAAGAGGTTTTCATGGTTTAGCTTAAGCCACAGCTGTAGAGCCTTCACCCTAACAAGTATTGTGGTATTTGGGAGGGAGAATGAAAGAGGCATTAGAGGATCTAAGAAATCTGGAAGGAATGTAAAATATAAACAGTTTTTTGAGACTAGATGAGCCAGATTGAAAAAATGCCCTTTGTATATGGCTCAAGATGTTAGGTTGAATATGCTTTTGGATGGGAATCCAGTGAAGTCTCTTTAATTTAGATGACAATGAACAACATCTGGGAAGTTGTAAATGAAGCCTGGATGCCTAATTCTGCACCTACTGAAATTTGTTAATAGGTTGGTTGGGAAGTCCAAGGCATTGGGCATTGAAATATTCCAGCCAAAATGTTATGAACACATGGATCATCGTCTTTCTGTCCTTGAGGGGCAAAAAGTGTAATACTTTGTGAAGAGCTTTAAGGAGGTAGAAGAGACTGACAAGATCTGCTGTTTGAAAGAAAGCTATCACATTTCACCCCTAAATTCTTAACAACATCAGCTGGGAAAAGAGATGGGCCAACTTTTCTTGTGGTCACCACCATATCATCAATTTAGTCTTATCTGGGTTAGGATTGTGGTGGTTTTCATACATCCATGAGACAACCGAAAGAAGACATTGCCAGATGTTTTCTTGGCCACAAGTCAGGTTATTTGCTAATGACACAATCAATTGAGTGTCTTCTGCATATGACATTACCGTAAATCTGAGGCTTCGGATGAAGGCATTTAAATGTTAAAAAGCGTAGGACACAGGAACAATCCCTGAGGTGCTCCCCCAGTCCAATCGAGAATGGTTGGACGAAAAAATAGGGAGGCACACTGATTGGGCTCTGTTAGCTAAAAAATCTAAATCTAGTTCAATGCAAGGTCTTCAACACCTATTTCCCTTAGACTCTGAATGAGGATGGAAAGTGGAATGTTGCTCAAGGCTGCAGCCAATCCTATAAAATAAGAGTCACATTGTCACCTTTATCAAGCAAATGTTTGAGGTGCTCAGATACAAACAAGGGAATAGATTCTGTGCTTTGCAATGCATGGAACAAAATTGACACAAATCCAGTAGATTATTCGCCTACAGATAAACCGAAAGCTGTTGCTTAATGTGCATCCCCAGAAATTTTACAGGAACCAGAAGCAAGGAAATGGGGCTGAAATTTGACAGCAACATTGAATCAGCATTCGTTTTTTAAAAGAATCAAGAGACATGAGCTAATTTCCATACCTCAGGTGCACAAGCAGAAAGAAAGGATGAATTGAGACTAGCTTGAAATATCAGTCAAATTTAGCAAGATTGCATTTTCAAAATGGATGGAGGACATGGATCAGTGGGTGAACCAGATTTACAGTTCAGCAAGAGTTCCTGCATGTTCAAAGGTAAAATGGGAGAGAATTCTGAAGGGTTTACTGAATTCTCAAAGCATTGAAGAAGGTAGTGCTATGATCACCTATCTTAAATGATCCTTGCATCATCCAGATCTTATCGTTAAAATAAGTTTGATACATTTCTGGATTTCCTATCAAAAGAATTTGCAGGTGGAATGAAGAACATTATGATAATAAAGACTGGACACCAGAGGCAACTATAGCCCTGATTCCAAATGGGCCAGAAAATAGAGAGGTTTTTACCACACAGAGTAATTATGAAGCTTGTTGGAGTGGTATTTTGTGGATGTGGTAAATACCCTATTCCAAATTTCCCCATGAAAAATGAGGGATTATTTGCAGAATTTGTGTTTTCCATCCCAGATTCTACATGTTGGGGTTTACTGTATGTTTTCTACCTTGTGTATTTTAGAGGGATTCAACTGCCGAAGTTTGTCAGGGAAAGTTGTGAACCTCAGTATTTATCAAAAAGCTTAAGATTCCCATCTCCGCACAAATAGGTGTTCTACAGTGCCCCCAACTGTTCTCAGGGCCAATTGAGTTATAACCTGAACATAATGTATTTTTTGCAAAACATTCACCATACCACAGACGACAATCAAAATCATGAATTGATGTTGATCTTTGCAACAATGAAGGTTTGATAATTACCATCAATAAGCATCAGCAAGAAATGGGAGATCTAAGCAGGAGCTACCCACAACATCCTCTGTTCAACTTGTGGAAATTGCATATGTTGATACTGACATTATAATAACTGATGGGGTGAATGCATATGACCTGGAACCTACAGGAGATTGTACTAAAACGGTGTCCGAAAAATGTATAATGGCAAATCTGCTAGTAGGTCTGTGTCAGGCTGAACAACTGTAATCATTTCACACAGTGCAGTTTTGGACATTGTTTCCTGCTGATGAATTTATTGAGTCTACTGATGCATTCATACTAAGGGTGGTAGAAAGTGCTGAAAGGGATGTGTTTCCTGTAAAAACCTATACTCACCATACTAGTATATCTGTCATTGTTAAACCATTGTTCGTTTCTGCTCATCATATTGTTATTCAAAATCCCCTAGGTTGACCAAGTTACACCCACTAAAAATCAAAGAAAGTTTTCACATTCAACCCTCCATCTGCTCTAGACTTCAAGCCGTATTGGCTGCAAAGGTATGATGATGGTCTCCCAGGTAAAAGGAAAAGTACTTAAGGGGCTCTTCTTAATAAATGTGACCCTTCAAGCCCTGACACCCCATTTTTCTTCCTAAGTCCATTGTGTGCGGTCCCTTTGATGACTATGTATTTGTAAATGCACACATTTGGTATTTATAAGACAGTTTCAATGGCTTATCGGTGTCTATTACACCTCCTGAATCCCTCAGAAGTTAAATGTACCTTTAAATGTAGCCTTATCTAACAATCATGTCATCAAGAATCAGGACATTTACAGATGACAATAAAGACCACTTCTTTACATTGTTTTTAAAATTGAAAATACTTCCATCTTCCATGTTCCTAGAGACATGATGGCTTTGTTTCCTCTATTATTTGATGCATTATTATCACACAATTCATCATTACTCCTGATGAAGTATTGATATCTCAGGATATATCGTTACTTCCCAATATGTTTTGGGACCATTTGTCCAGCCATCTAGGGAGTGTCTCTTGAAAAATAATGCACACTACTTTTAAACAACAATACAAAATAAAATCATCATTATTAACTGAATGCTTTCTTGATATTTGTTATAGTTGGGTAAACATTAAATCGCACTTACTGTGTCTGCACTTACTTCCAGAAAATTCATGTGGTCAGCAGCAAACAATATATTAGCATTTTAGTGGCTATTAGGATGGAAATATCTTCAAATCCTTACTATATGGACATAATAAAGGCATTTAATAATCACGAAAAGAAAGTAAGTTGTTCATGTCTTACAACATATGTATCCAAATAATCATAATTCTATTGTAGTCTTCTTTTTTTGTGTTCAGCCTGTGGAGATTACACATGTTGGTTCTGTGATAGAATGACCAGGAAGGTGAGTGCATGGGAACTGGAACTTATGGAAGATGATAGTACAATTTTGTTCCACAAGGACATGTTGCCAGTTCTGCCAATGGATTTGTGTTAGGTTGTACAATTGTTGACACTTATGAAGAGTGCAAATTCCGGCATTTGCCTCTGCAGAAGACTTTATTGGGTCTACTATTGCATTGATACTAAGAGAGGTAAAAATTGCTGATCAGAGATGTGTTTCCTGGAAAGATCTATACTCACTTCACTAGTAAATTTGACATCATATAAATATTATTGCATTCTGCTCATCCTTCTCATCGTAGACCTACTGCCCCCCTCGGCTCGCCTTTATCTTTTTAAATCCACCTAAGTTGATTAAGTAACTCCTACCAAGGGTTTAAGAACATTTCCACATCTAAGCCTCAATTTTTACTAGCCTGCAAACCGTTTGAGGCCCCAAAGGTCTGAGAAAGGTCTCCCAATTAAAATAAAAGTATATAAGGGGCTATTTATAGGTAGATGTGGCCCAGAAGCCCTGGTGCATCATTTTATTTTCTTCCAATATCCATTGTGTAGGCTGCATGTGATGGGACATTGCTGGCCACCTGAGCCATGGGGAACATTTTGTATGGAGAACAGAAGACTATCAAGGAATTTGGGGAAATTCCAGGTAAACACCATTTGTGACCTGCCAGGCCAACAGGAATACAAATAAAAAGCACCTGCACATATGGCAGATGGGAATTTGCACACTGTGTGCCACACCATAGTGAATCCTCTTCTTAAATAAGACTATATATGACTTGTGTGTTCAATGAGTAGCAGCGTACAACTCCTCCTCTAGATGTTTAAAGAGTGTTATCCTTTCCCTGTAAATAATCTTTAGATATCTTTCTTTCTGGTTCTATAATAATATTCTTTTTTCTCTAATCATGTTTATTGCAGGGAATAATTCAAAAAATGTAAATGTAAATTGATACTTGTATAGAGCACTACTCACCCGCAAGGGTCTCAAGGCGCTTGTACGAATACCGCTGTGGGCCCATCCTGGCTTTCCCTGTGAGGCGTCCACTCCTGGGCACCCCCAAGGTGGAGGCCAGGCATCCTTAGCGTTGTGGGGGCCGTTGTGGAGATTAAGCAAGCTATTGCCCAGAGTTGCAGAGTGGGACTCCATGATTGGAATAGGCACTGAGGCGAGAATTATCAGGTCTGTGGAATTATGAGCCCAAGATCCGCCGAGGGGGGTCATTGAACCCTGGTCCCGGCTAGACCTCTGCATCAGGGTCTGCCGCTCTAATCATTGAGCCACACTTCTCCACCATTGAGCCACACTTCTCAATTCAACAGAAGTACATGCCTGTACAACATCTACAATCTGCTGTAAAAAATCTACCATATATTCCAATCAAATCTTCTACACCTAACTATCATCCTACCCACCCCTATTTTTCAGTATCTTAGTGTCCATAGCTTTATCTCTCACAAAATACAGAGCATGAAAACTGAAAGGTAATAAAACAAGATTTAACTATGTCCTGTAATCAGGTATGCAAGAAAACCTAAGCACGGCAAAGATGCCCCATGCACACAATCTAGAGAGCTATATGTTTATTCAAATGATATGCTACACCTACATAGTTAAGACTCACGACCCTTAAAATAAACTTGTTATAATGTGTGCACTTCCCAAACATCGTTCAAGCTATCAACTGAGATATATTGGAGACAAGAAGGTTATCAGAGTCATCTTTGTTGTGGAGCACAATCCCTCATAAAACAACAGATGACATGCTTCATTATCATGCTGTGCTCCTTGTCGGGCTGGTGCGGCAATACTCGACAGGCCCCTCAAGGAGGCTTTTTACCGGAGCTCGTTTTACAAGTGGTCTTAGAGTCTGAAGTTCCATACTTAAAGGATATGCAAGGTAGATTAGCCAGTTAGATGAAGAAAAGGGAGGTGAAAATTAACTAAAGGACCCCTTCCAAGTGAATTTTTAATCACAGGGGCCTTTGCCAAGATATAAAACAGAGGAGACATCGTGGGAACTAATGTCCCATGTGGTCAAACATTGGTCAACATGTTTCTCGCCTTGTATTGTCCCTAACAGCATCAGTGGCAATTATTAAGGAGAGTCTCCATCTCCATGTTAACTATTCTATGTGAGAGGCTCTACCTAAATTAGATGATGCCTGTGCACCCTATTGAATGAATCCACACCTGGTGTCACACTGCAATGAACATGTCGGTTTCAAGTTACCCATATACAAGGAACCCGTATTTTTGCCAGACTAAATCAGACAAGACATACCATAAATAAGGATTTTTATTAGAATGTGCTACCCACTCATTATATACAGTAAAATGTTTTTTTAAACTGAGTTCATCATCATGCATTTCACTTGTTTGCACCATTTCCTGGAATGGTGTACACTGAAACATTCACAATGAATCCAAAAGTATGTTCATTCAATGTATAACTCCACACAAGCATTTTTAAGGGAAGCTTAGCCTCCTATCGAAGCAGTAAATTGGAGAGTGCAAAACCTGACATGAATATCAGGCACACTTTTATTTTTCCCCATTAGTAAAATATTTACTTTGGTGCTGGTAGAGCCTCCTGGCCACCTTGCTATGTCAATAGTTCAAATATTGTTAGAGCCAACTAGAGATCTTTGCTGACACCATTTATTAACTGTAGATATTGCCATTGTTGTGTATTGCGTACTTCAGGGGCTTCTACAAACTATTTTACCTTCCCTGCATTTTCAGTTGATCACTCTCAGAATTAAGTCAGTCTAGAGAGGTTCCTATCCATAGTAAGCCATTAACCGAGAGAGGTGCTGCCTCATGTAGCAATGTAGAAGACTATCTTTGTGTAGTGTATGGTGTGCTTACTGCCAAGCAAAGGATATGGCATTCGGGATTGGGTGTTTGAGGACCATTCCCTTCTTATCATTTGAGTATAAGGTTTTAAAGTCGCTGTTCATCATAAAAGTGTGTTTTTTTTCATTTGACCCCACTGTGGTGTATCCAAGGTATTCACTGTGAAAAGTAGCGAATGTGGGCTAATTGAATAGGTAGCCAATATTACTCAAAATGTGAGATTTGTAGCCCTCTACATTCTAGAGAGGCATGAAATGTGGCCATTTTCAAGTGAAGCTTCTTACCAACCCAAACAAACAGTTTTATAATCGAGGACATTTTTGCCTGCAGATTTCTTTGGGTTTCTAGGGGCAGCATTGCAAAGTCATAGTTACAGCTGGGCAATATGTTAATTTGCATTACTTGAGTCTTTCCTAATAGAGACAGATGAAGGGCTGACCATCTTCTTATATTCTGTTGTATTCTGTCTGGTAGGGGGCTCAATTTGTCCTCTTTCACATGTTCAAGACCTCTATTAAAAAATATCCTGAGGTATTTTTACTTCAAAGTCTTCCATCGAAAGGGGTTTGGTCCAAAGACAGCTACATTAGTGGACCTGGTTAGTAGTAAGGCTTTGCATATCTTACAGTTGATACCGTAACCATAGAACTCTAAGAATTAAGTGATCAGTGTTGTAAGATGTGTTTTGGATAATACTGGGTCTGATAAGGTTAGCAAAATATTATCTGCATAAAACAGTGCTTTGTGTGTTGCCAACTGCAGTGGGAATCCCTTTCGTATCTATGTATTGTCTAAAGGCGATTTCCAGTGTTTGTAGGGCAAGGATAAAAAGTAATAGCGACAAATGGCAGCCTTGTTTAATGCCCCTACAGACTCTGTACTTCCAATAATTGCATAATTTGCCACTACCAGTGTGGAGTTAGTTTCCGGTACATTATTGGCTTCTTCGTATGCATTGAAACTTTATGGCTTAGACCATAAGGTGGCGTTCGGTGTTGATTGTCTTTTTTCATTATTTGATAACAATCTTTAAAATGTATTAGACCGCAATGTTTATGTTTTGCTGCCAATGTTGCACAAACTTTACAGTAAAAAGCTACCTCTTTTTCTCAGAGCAAAGCACACTTTGTAAGTCCTTACTTTGTCCATTCATGAAACAGTTTTGAATTAATTGTTCACTTTGCAACTGCTTACATATTCACAATTGCTTTATGCATCAGATCCATAGATCTCTGACATGGCTCACTGATCTCTGTCCTTATTCACCAGACCTATTTTCAGCATTGAACCTAAAAGTATGGGAAGACTGCAACATATATCTGCCTGGCATCACTGGTATTACAGTTTAATGTTGTATTTACTGATACAATGATTACCATTTTACTGTAAGGGATGACTCTTCACATGCAGATTTATTTTTGAATCCTTTTGGGCTATTTTATTTTAAGGATATTCTTTTTGTCCAATGAGCAGTCTTATGATATAAACACATTTAGAGTCATAAAACATGGCCCACATGCTCCAACACCACCACTAACCCACAGTCCTGCTTTATTTGTAGAGTAGTCTTGTTGTGTAATAGACAAGGAGATATGAATTTGTGAATAGTAGTATGTTGTTTATTTTGTTTGTGGATGTTTACATCCACAAACGAAATAAACAACATACTACTATTCACAACTTCATATCTCCTTGTCTATTACACAACAAGACTACTCTACAAAAAAGCACAACTCACCAACTCAATCTCAACCACCATCTCCACCACCTGCACACACAGACCCAACAAAATGCTTTCTAAGCCTGCTGGACAAGGATTACATTATAGCCAAACAACACTATTGCTATCCTGTTACAACTAATACCAACATTAATAATACACCTGCTATAAGTTCTAAAAATAGTACTTACTCTTCTAGAAAACAAAGCACACAACCACCAAAAAATCTCTAGACTGCCAACTAATAAATATTTGATCACATTCTAAAAACAAGCACCATACATATGACCTATTCACTGACACAATCTGACTTACTCTTCACAACTAAATCATGGTTGAGAGATGACAAAGCTCCAGTATTGCATTAAGATGTTCCTACAAGCTATCAAACTGTCACACAAATTCAAATAGGAAAGAGAGGAGGTAGCTAGTTGTTACATTCAAGGAAACAATAAATCTCACCAAAGCTGACAACATTTCCATACGAGGTTGTGAGGCTCGCATCACCAGATGCAACCCTACACCAACTGCCTCTTGGAAATTCCTCCTTCTTTACAGACCACTATTGGCTGCCCTTCTAACCCTTCCCCACCACAAATCCTCAAGAACAATCTTTTACCTACCTCTGCAGCCACACCAGTCAGAACAATCATCAACAATTCTTTAACAGCAGATGTCTTTCCAACAGACTTTAAAAAGGCATACATAAGCTCATTATAATAGAAAATAAACCCGGCCCACAAGACCTAAATAACTACAAACCAATTACAAATGAACTTATTCTAGCCAAACTGATAGAAGAGCAGCATTAATCCAGATGTCACAATTCATTGAAGATAACTCCATACTTTCCAAATCCCAAACTAGATTTCATCCAAAGAGAGGCACAGCATCTGTCCTAATTGCTGTCAGGAATGATCCTAAAAGCACATGAGAACTAAATGATGTCCCTGCACTCCTTCTCTTGGACCTTTAAGCTAGCTTTAACACAGTTGATCATGACACTCTAATCCAAAGACTCCACAAAGTCAGCATGGAGGGGATTGCTCTTGACTGGATCGCATCGCACCCTTAACAGAGAATAAATGTCATTCATACTCACCCTTTCTCATCCAAACCGTACTTCACAAAAGCAGGGATCCCTCAAGGCTCTGTCATCACTTCATGCTTTTCAACATCTACATAAATTCATTACCGGCAATGATCAATGAATTTTAGCTCACATGCTATAACTATGCAGATGGCACACAAATACTTCTTAAACTGGAAAGCCCCAAAGCCATTTGTAACACATAAGCACCAGTTGCCTCTGAGCCGTTGACCAGTGGATGACATGGAGCCATCTCAAATTGAATGTATCCAAAACTGAAATATTCGCATGTGGCAATAGAAAAAAATATGACCCACTCTGTGCCTGACGATATGGGACCAACTTCTGCAGTATCCAAGGAAGTAAGAAACCTTGGAATTACATGGACTCCAAGCTATCAATGAATGTCCAAGTGGATAAATTACCAAGATAAAACTTCTTTGCTATAAAGATCTCTGCAATTCATTTTACCACATCTAGGATTTCCTACAAGGTTCAAGCTACTATCTTTCGTGTATTGTCTAAACTTGATTAAGCTAATGGCCTCTAGCACAGATCATCTTTGTCAACTATGAAAACACTACAACAAATTCAGAACTCTGCTGCCAGACTTCTTCTACATATAAAGCCACGAGCTCATATTTCCCCTGCCTCGAAGGCCCTACGTTGGTTACCGGTTGAAGATCTACCTTCTAGCTGCTTTTTATCACCCGCAAGAAATACATGGAATAGGACAACTCTTAGGGGCCCATTACGATGTCCGGCGGATCGCCACCGCCATGGTGGCGGTGGCGATCCGCCTGACATAAATGCCCCCCCGCCACCTTCTGTAAATACCGAAAGTCTTAAAATTAGGATTTTTCTCAATTTAGTAGTGGTAAAGTTAGGACTCCTAACTTTCGCACTCCTAAATGCCTTCTGTGAATACCGAAAGTCTTAAAATTAGGATTTTTCTCAGTTGAATAGTAGTAAAGTTAGGACTCCTAACTTTAGAACTCCTAATTGCCTTCTGTGAATACCGAAAGTCCTAAAATTAGGGTTTTTCTCAATTTAGCAGTCGTAAAGTTAGGACTCCTAACTTTACGACTCCTAAATGCCTTCTGTGAATACCGAAAGTCTTAACATTTTTATTTTTCTCAACTTTACTACTACTAAACTGAGAAAAATCCTAATTTTAAGACTTTCGGTATTCACAGAAGGCATTTAGGAGTCCTAAAGTTAGGAGTCCTAACCTTACTACGCCTAAACTGAGAAAAATCCTAACTTTAGGACTTTTGGTATTCACAGAAGGCATTTAGGAGTCCTAAAGTTAGGAGTCCTAACTTTACTACTACTAAATTGAGAAAGATCCTAATTTTAAGACTTTCGGTATTCACAGAAGGCATTTAGGAGTCCTAAAGTTTAGGAGTCCTAACTTTACTACTCCTAAACTGAGAAAAATCCTAACGTTAGGACTTTTGGTATGCACAGAAGGCATTTAGGAGTCCTAAAGTTAGGACTCGTAACTTCTGTGAATACCGAAATGAGTAAGTGTCTTCTGTGAATACCAAAATGAGTAAGTGCCTTCTGTGAATACGAAAATGGTAGTAAGTTTAGGATTTTGTCTTAAGTTAGTTCTGTGAATTGGGCCCCCAGTCTTGGAAGATAGCACTGGTGCTGTGTCTCGCCTAGGTTCCCCCTCTTTACCTTGATGGTAAAGGGACTCTTCAGAGGAGGTTTTCCTGGCATGCGCTGGGATGTCTGGTCTACTCAACGACTGGCCCGGGCTCTGATTGTGATCGATGATTGTTCCGATGGTGGCCTGAGGAGAGGGTAGATGTCTGCATTATATAGATGGCCTTTTAGTTTCTTCCTTTCCTCCTTTGGAACAGCCTTTGCCTTCTGTTTGTTTTTATTCCGGGGGCATCTGCTGGAGACATATCTCCTTTGATGGTGCGTTACAAAAGCTTGAAGCGGTCCTTGGCTGTTGGTATTTTGCTGCTGGCAGCTTGTTGAGGTGGGTGATGCAAGTTGCTGCTCAGTATAGGGGTGAAACTCAGATAGCGATAGGCCATGACTGCCAATGGCCTCTTTTTTGAGTTCCTCAAATTGGTTACTGAGCACGGAGGGGAGAGAGAATATTTTGTCCACAATCAGAGTGCACCCACAACTTAATTGCACCTCTAGCGAGACTGACTCTGCCCATTTGAGGAGTGAGTTCAAGCCCCCTAACTTCCCATCAATGCCATCCATGAAAACTTCCAAAGTGCTGAGTAGTGTCAGCTGAACATCCATTTTGGATGATTGGTACTGAAGGGCCTCCACATTAGTTGAATAGTGTTCATGAAAGAGGCCCATTCACTGTCCTTGTTCATTTGATCATCTCTTCCTGAGTTGGTCTTGTCCTTGTGAACCAAAACAGGAGTTGCTGTGCAGCCTTTTGGGTCACATGTTGAGTGGTATCCCCTGGGGTGGGTCATGCAGGTAACAGGCCAACATATCCTTCCATTCTTGCATGCCAAGATACAAGAGCAGTGCTTGTGTTTCCCCTTGATGCTCTTGAGTTTACTCTTTGTATTCTTGGCATATTGTAGATGTGTGACATAACTTGTCCCTGTTTGCTGATGGATGAGCTGAGGTCGTTGGGCCTTCAGGTCCTTAGAAGGGCTGGAACTAGTACTTGGAATGGTCAAGTTTTCCTCTTTGGCTAATGTTAGGGACTCATTTAGTTCACAGTTCTGCAGCCTTGCACCCTATCTTTTGCCATCTTGTGTATTCCATTCAGCTGCAGTCCGGCTTTGGGCTGAAGGGGGGTGTGGGGCTGAACCTCATTCTGATGTGGAGTTTCGCAGCCCTCGCTGGCCGAGCCTGATCCCAGACCATGATCATGAGCAGCATGAATGTCCACCAGGACCATTGACCCTGTTTGCCAGGGTGCAGACTGAGCTTGACTGGAAGATAAAGGCCCCACAACAGTGACAGGTCGAGGCGTAGTTCCCCCATCCGGCCTAGCTTTGGGTGGCTGAAAGGAAACTTTCCTTGCTTGCTGCCTGCCTCTTGGGGTTGTAGTGGTGACTGCAGGCCTTGAATTCACTGTTGCTCGAGAAGAAAGTAGAGTATGTGTCTTTCAGCAAGCATAATTTCTAAAATAATTGTGGCTGAAAAGAGCTAATGAGGCTTGTTTTAGCTTTGTCTTTAGCCTGTGCTGCACTCCTGTATAATGTATCCTCCATCTCAGACCCAATTTCAATGAGCAGCGACCCTGACAGCATTTGTGTGTGAGTTTGTGCTGTCTGCGACCTCCTTATTTGCTTTTTCCCCTTAGGTTTAGTAGAGGGACCCCCTTGTTCTCCCTGACTTCAATGGGGTCTGTGCTTGCACCTCCAAGCAGAAAGGTGAAAGCAGACACGCAGAACCAATATACTCCTCTCCTGGTGCCAGGTGATATGTTCTTTGGTCGGATGGTGCCACCACACCCTCACCTGTAGAGTTTTGATCTTGGTGGGGGGGGGGGGCATGAGCACACGTCTTTTGGCTATAGAGAGCTCCCAGCCAGGGGCAGTGTAGGGGAGGAGAGAATGGCAAAACGTGGAGGACGGTAGAGGGCACTTTTGGAAGGGGTGGGGCTGCCTGCTGCACCAAAACCTATCTTGTACACTCCCCTACTGGGTGACCGCGGCCGTACGATCCTGCTCCCCGGCTTGTGTATCCCTACCTCTCCACCACAGGTTTTATGGGCAGCCAATGGATTGGTGAGGCTGATAAAGGTGTGGGCTGTAGGCTAATTCAGGAGGCTGATGGTCTCCCTCTGCAGCTCTGGTTCTTGATATACCTTGCCCAGGCTCCATCCGCTGCCTTGATCTGCCTTTTACCAGCGGTGAGATTTCCTTCTGCTTTCCTCTGCTTCAGGTCCCCACTCACTTCCGCCTCCTGGTTAACACAGAGCTCAGGAATGGGAGCATCCACTTGAATAGCCTGGTCTGCCCAGCCAGAGGCTGACAATGGCAGTGGCTTGAGGCTAGATGAACCTATAATCAGATATCATCCCCTGGTTGCCTTCTTACACCTCTCGGCTTCCAACCACCCGCAAATCTGCTCGTCCATGCCTCGTCACGCTCCTCGTGCACTCCTCAGTAAGACACCACTGATTGGCTTCCCTTGGCAAAGTCAGAGATTGAAGTTATATAGGTTATTTGAATATATGCTAATGGGTTTCTGGTTTATTTTCTCTATCACAATGTGTAAATATGATCATTGCAATTCTATCTATAAGTAGTTCAGTATTGAAATATTGGGGAATGTAAAAAAATTAAAACAATTACCAAAAACAAAAAAATTAGCTTTAAGCACAGCAACACTTGAAAATCTGAGTTTCTAAATATTTAGCCATACATGTATATATAATACTTTAATCCTACTGTATAAAAGAAAAACCTTCACTTCTCTCCATTTCACATCTCTATGGCTCATCTTATAACTTTTTCAGTTTATCCCCCTTCCTCCACTCTCTGACTAAACCCAAACCTCATTTTATTACTATGAACTCCCAAATAACTCTCCAGTCCTCTATCCCTTATTCATCAATCCAACTAACAGACTCACATGTCCACCACCCCAATTAACCCTTTATATTTTTCAATACTAATCCACCACTAATCCACTATGAATTATGTAGTAGTGTGCTACTCGCCAAAACGCACTTCAATGCATCGTCAGGGGGAGTAAGAGCAATATAAATACAATTACAGTTACGTGATTGGCCTGTGACGACAGTGCCCCCTTGCGGACTTCATCTGGACCAACCAGATGAAAAATGTCAGCAAATTTGCCCCTAGAGTTGGGGGGACAAACCAGCAGAATAGAACCTCTCAGCCCCAGGTCCATGTGGCTATTCCATATTCCAGACAAAAATTTATAATTTCCTGCTTTTGGTGTAGGGATATCGAAAGAACTGTAGATTCTGCCCACCCCCTATAACCTAGCATCCTTGCACCAACATCCGCAAGGCTCATAATGAGAATTCATTTCTTGTGGAAGGTGCATTAAATGTTACCACATGATATCTCTATCGGCCTCCAGGTAAACAATCATTGCAAGATGACAAACTTTAAATTCAGGGTTCTAAGTGAAACATCATTGTGTCCTTAATTATTTATTTATTTGATAATGCGCTGAGATTTTGCAGGACCGAATATCTCAATACGACACACCATCATTTGCTCTATTAATATTTCTGTACGTTATTGAGGAAAACATATTATGCTTAGTTGGGATAAGCTCACACAGACTGCTGCATCCTTCATTCATTGTCCTTTTCTCGTCTGTCCATATGTCTTTCTAGAATCACATCGATTCGTTCCTGACTTTAAATTGACTTGTTTGTACCATTCTGATAATGTGATGTTTTAAATATAAAATATAGCAGTATACATTTTTCTTTGTGTTTAGAAATTCACCAGTATCAGTTAAAAAAAAGAAATGCTGAATTTAGAAAAAAAATAAACACAAACCAGAATATTACTGTTTGATATGCAGCATATGTACTCTACGTTCTTACGTCCATGAATGATAGGCTTTCAGAAGGCAAAATTACATAATTATCTCATGACAAAAATGGTGAATATTGGTCTCTTAGAAAAATGTCAAGTGCAGAAATGCCGAAAATGAGAAAATAATTAGCCTCTTTATCCAAAAATTATTACTGTGCCTTATTCCCAGGGTATTATGCGGTGTTTTCATGAGAAATATGAAATTGCATATTCTTACCGACTGTGAATTTGTTTGCAATCATCCACTCTCATCAAGATTTTAAAGTTGTTGAAAGACATTAATAGTTTTATTTATTTCTCAAACATGTAATTAAAGATATTGACATTTTTGAACATGCTGTTCCTCTTATACCTATGACAACCAGCCTCTCTTGCTCAAATTACTTCCTGTCAATTTATTTACTATAAAGTACAATATACAAGTCTTGGACTCATGAGACATTAGTAAGAAGATAAAAAGTAACTCTCAAGTGATTATTACTTTTGATGGGCACATTAAGCTATTTTAAGTTTAATCACCTAAACACAAAGCAATGATTATATGTGCAGCTTATCTAAATAAATATTAGCTCCGAGCATTATTTATGTTTGAAGGAAATCTGCCCATTAAATTACAATTTATTGTAACCTCTCGTCTGTTATTTCTGCAAAATCTGTCTTTAGCTTATGAATCAGTCTTTAGCTTATGTGTGGGAAATGTGCAGTTTCGGCGGGATCACATCATATGCTTGCCACAACTACGCTATTTTGTTTTCTGAACTCGATTTTGTTGACTTTCGGACTTTGTACACTGTAGTTCCGCTAACCAGTGGCAGAGTGCATGTGCTCTCCCTCCCAAACATGGTCAAATTGATATACAGCTATTTGGCACATTTATTTTGCTTATAATTCCCTAGTAAATGGTACTGCACTGCAACATGTTGTAGAGTTTTAAAACTATCATTTGACTTGAACCATCCTGTTTAATACATACAAGTGATCACTAACATAGGTCCTAAAGGCTCATAGGGCAGTGTGCATGACTTTTAAAAAGTAGGACATGTATACTTAAGGTTACATGTTATGGCACTGAAAACCCCCCACACCCCTCCTCAAAGATGTTTTGTAGCTTGGCAAGAGTAGCCTCCCATAGACTAACAGTGAGTTACCTTATTACATTTGATAAATGATAACTTCAGTGTGGGTACATCTAAGTAAATATTTCTGGTTACTCATTTGAAATGTAATTTAAAATCCTCCTTAAGAGTAAAGTCAGATTTTAACTTACTGTTTTGAAACTGCCTCTTTTACAAATTTGGCTTTTCCCTACATAAACCCAATGTGCCATACTTTCAGTGTCAAGGGTCATGTGACTGATAATGGGTCTCCTGCTTTTTGATGAGTATCATACATGGGATGAACGGACCTTGTGTGTGTAAAAGGATTTTCCACTGGCCTGGGTTCTGTACCCAGCCCCTTGTTGAGCATAAAAGGGTAGCCTGAGGGTGGTACTCAGCCCCTTCCTGAACTTCAGAAGATACCTGCCCAGTCACTGGGAAAGGTAGTCTATGCCTGAGTCTGCCTGCCCTTTGTTACCCTAGACAGACTGGAGAAAAATGCAAGGGATAGGGGATTAACTGACCAGAATCCATTTTAGAGTTACACAAATCCCCCCCCCCCCCAGACTTGTACTGGGTGAAAAAAAGTGGCAACCTCAGAACCTGAAATCAGAACACTCATGGGCCTGAGATGATTCAGAATAGGGACGGCCCTGCTGTCTGTAGAAGGAGGACTGGTTCTGCTTGCCTTGAACCTTGGACCAGAGAAGTGATTCCAGGGTTCTGTTGATTGCACTCCTGTTTGAGCTACAGGGACACAACAAGCTTCCAGAGGCCTCTTCTGCTTTTCAACTCACCGCACCCAACGGAACCCTGACCTGGTTCCTTCTGCTGGCCTATGTGAGAAGGAGACCTTCTGAGCCCCCCAGGTGCGATCTTCATGGTCCTGGACCCTTGGCTGGAGTCAGAGTGTTCTCCTCGCTGCTCAACTGATGGCTTCACCAGATTCAATACAGAACGGGGAAGGATGATGCACAGCCTCACATTGCATTACCTCGCAGCCCCTGATTAGCGATTACACTGAATCTGATGCAGAGCCATGTATTACAGCCCCTTGTATCTCTTGATTGGCGGCTCAACCAGATCCGAAGTAACACTGTGCCAAATGAAGAAGAATCTCACATCATAGCCACTCACAGATCATGATCAGTGGCTTCACTGTATCTTTCGCAAAACAGCACAGGGCAATGTAGACCCCCCACATGGCAGCACCTCACAGCTGCAGATCAGTGACTGACCCAATGCAATGCAACACAGGACAAAATGTAAAACTCCTAGCGGGCCGCATCTTGTCGCATACTGGACAACTTAGTTCTCAAGGACTTTGTTTTAAGCTCATCTTGAAAGGACATCAGATTGTGATCCCTTTTTAGAAGTAAGTAGAGACATGCATGTTGAATCAGCAAAATGCCAGAAGTAGCAGAAATGGCTCTACACAGCCTTCAGCCCTCAGAGAACATCACTGGAAGTGACATCATTTGACCTTATGGCCTTTCAGCTCACTCTAATATAGGAAGTGAATTCATATAATATTTGAAAGACCAACTTTGAAGGGCTGTTCATCTGGGGCATCTTTCTTCATGATTAATACAGAGACAAAATGATACCCTTGGTCCTCAAATATAAAACTTCTTAAAGAATAGAAGTGAGATGCAGTATAAATAAACACCTTTTTTTGTGAATAGAAAGGCAGGCTTACCCATGACTTAATGCCCATATTTAGGTAGAAAGGCAAATCAGTGTTTTGCCAAAACCTATGTTCATACTTATTGATTTGTTCCCTCTACTGAAACATGGTCTGCCAGCATAGGCTTTCATTTTGATTTATCAGAAGTGATTTGCGCCATAAAGATAGCCCTCTAGGATATCAGCAGGCCTGGATGAGGTATCTATAAACGTATGTAATCATAACATAAATCTGTCTTCTGCCTTCTTTAATAATATATTTAAAGCAGCCTCCATGGATGAAGTCCTGTCTTCCTGGTCACAGTTGATTATTAGCCCAGTATTTAAGAACTAAGACAGGGGAGATCCCAGCTGCTACAGACCAATGTCTCTTTTAGATTCTACAGAGAAGGAGGTGGGAGCATTCGGATAAACGGGGTTTAGAAATGGTCTTCATCGAATGACATTTTTCCAGATTCACAGTATGGTTTTAGAGCATGCTTTGACACAGTCAATCATTGCCAAAACTGTCTCCTTTTGATAAGTAAATTTGTGATGTTCCTTGAGGCCTTTGGATTTTGTCAACTAGACCTTAGCATTCAACCGAGTACTTAGGCCTTAATTATGGTCCATTTTAGAGCGTATGGGGTTAACCAAGGTTTTGCTGGATTTCTGAAGTGCCTTCATCTTTATTTAAGGGCCACAGTGAGTTAAGATTTTGATTGTATGGCCAATAGCGAGAGCAAACAAAATGCAATACACAAACATTGGCAAAAAAACAATCTGGAACAACATATTGGGTTTCTACAAAGATATTGAGCCAAAAATATCATGGGACAAAGTATTGGCAAAAAACAGGAAAGTATTTTAAATGTATTGTACATGGCATTATGGTTATTTAATGTATAAAATAAAGTTTACAATCAAAATGTTATTAAATATTATTCGAAACATTATTTAAAAATATTATCAAATAAAAAAATAAGGTATATACATTAAAAGTAACAACTGTTAAACAATATATTTAACATAAATGACATTAAAATGATTAATTCTAAAAACAATAAGAGAAAAGAATAAATATACATATACCAAAAACATATAGTAAAATATATTTTAAAAATGTGAAAAAGTGAATATTCAAAAACTTAAAATATAAAATATAAAATTGCAAATTATTTAATTATATAAAAGGTTAAAAAGAATACTTGAAAAACAATGGTTGCACTAAAATACCTGTAAATAATCCTAACTAAGCCGGGGTAGGGGCACTGTTACACTTTGAAGGATTCAGATTTACGATTTCCTCTCCATTCTGAGCAACTGTAGGTAAAGGATGAGGGCAGATTTACCATTCCCCCTCCAACATAAGCACAGATAGAAAAAAGTTGGGCTCTGTAAGGGTCAGATTTACTGTTCCTTCTCCAGTCTAAGCAACAATAGGGAAAGTGTTGGACATTGTAGTAATTAGATTTACTATTCCCACACATACTTTTTTAAAATGTAAAGCATATTGAAAATAGTACATCTGTACAATAAATCTAAAACAAATATAATTACATTTAATAAATACAAATTTTATATGGCAAATTGAAAACAATTGTATATATTGTAAAGTAGAACTCTTCCTCTGTGTTAGCCTAGTGAAAACAAATACCAACAAAAATTTTTTAAATAATAAAAAATAAATAACGTAATCAAAAAGAAAAAATAATATTATTTAAATAATCATTAAATAAAGCAATTAATTTTGGCACAATACACATGAAATTAACACATTTTAATAATTGAATAAGCTGATCAACCAATCAACTAAAAATTAACAACTAATTTGCAAAATTATCGCTTAAAAACAAAATTACAATTAAAAAGTTATTAGAAATTAAAAACAATAAGTTACAATTTTAAAAAGTCCCACTTTTATTTCCTATGTCCATTTCTCCACACGTCCTCCTTACTCATAATCCTTTTTGTGGCATCACAGCATCATCATGACGTAACTAAGCATTTGGGCCAATGGCCAAGAGGCATTATGTTCTACATTCACTAAATTAATAATAGGTGCATGGGACAGTAATGCCTGCTTGGGTAATGACACCTCCCTCCCTCTATTCACCAGCTGATCCAGGATGTTCATTTTGTGGCAAGTGCCTGACCAACCCTGACCCAATAGATTAAGTTACATTTGTAACACAGAGTGCGTAATGTCATTCGGGATTGAGAGCTGTATACTGATCATGTTGACTGAGTGACTGACTGAAGGTATTTATAGAACGCACTACTGCCGAGGCGTCTTGGCACTGAGATGTGATTAAATGTCACTGCTCCATCAGGATTCAAGCAAGCCGGGCCGAAGAAGGCTGAAATGCCAGAAACCGGTCCCCGGTAGCTTGTCTCCTTTCTGGTGAAGAATTGGCTTGGTAGTTTAGTCTGCCCTGTTCCCATGATGCACTGGGCCAGGGACAGACTGATTTGCATATAGCCAGGTTCTGAGCTGGGATGGGGCAGTGAGATAAATAATGGTGATGGATCAAGCCCTGATCTTTGGACTGGGTAAGAGTGGTCTGTTTAACTCAGACACTCTGTTCATCACCACCCCCTTATCTAAATCGTTTTTGGCCACTATAGGTGTGGCAGGGTATACTCAGACATGAGTCCCTTTCTCACTGCTCCATCAGGATTCAAGCAAGCCGGGCCGAAGAAGGCTGAAATGCCAGAAACCGGTCCCCGGTAGCTTGTCTCCTTTCTGGTGAAGAATTGGCTTGGTAGTTTAGTCTGCCCTGTTCCCATTATGCACTGGGCCAGGGACAGACTGATTTGCATATAGCCAGGTTCTGAGCTGGGATGGGGCAGTGAGATAAATAATGGTGATGGATCAAGCCCTGATCTTTGGACTAGGTAAGAGTGGTCTGTTTAACTCAGACACTCTGTTCATCACCACCCCCTTTTCTGAATCGTTTTTGGCCACTATAGGTGTGGCAGGGTATACTCAGACATGAGTCCCTTTCTCACTGCTCCATCAGGATTCAAGCAAGCCGGGCCGAAGAAGGCTGAAATGCCAGAAACTGGTCCCCGGTAGCTTGTCTCCTTTCTGGTGAAGAATTGGCTTGGTAGTTTAGTCTGCCCTGTTCCCATGATGCACTGGGCCAGGGACAGACTGATTTGCATATAGCCAGGTTCTGAGCTGGGATGGGGCAGTGAGATAAATAATGGTGATGGATCAAGCCCTGATCTTTGGACTGGGTAAGAGTGGTCTGTTTAACTCAGACACTCTGTTCATCACCACCCCCTTTTCTAAATCGTAAATGTAATGGCCGGCATGTTCAGGGCTGGGAGAAGAGCCATGTTTTGATTTACTTCCTGAAGACAGATCTATTTGATAGAAGTCTCAAGTGTGTGGGCAATGAGTTCCAAAGTTTAGAGGCCAAGAAAGAGAAGCGTTTTCCTCCACACCTTATACTCTTTATCTTTGGGAGTTGTACCAGGCCAAGAGCGACCGACCTCAAAGACCACGATGGAACATATCGGGAGAACAGAGCTTGCACATCCTTGGCCTCGCCACCAAACAAGGATTTATGCACCAGACATAGCGTCTAAAAATCAGCACGTCGTCGGACTGGAAGCCAGTGAAGTAATCTTATACTGGTCGATGTAGGGTGATGTTTGGGCAATTTGAGCAAAACTCTGGCTGCCGCGTTCTGAATTAACTGAAGTTTGGCGAGTTGAGCAACACCTGCTCCCAAATAAAGAGCATTACAATAACCAATTATAGACAGAACCGTGGCTACCACCACTGTTTTCCTCAGGGATAAAGGAATAAATTGGAGAATCTTCCTCAAGCCTTTCACAGTGTGTAGTATTTCAGCAGGTGCTACCATAACCTCTGTGTATGTACTTAGCTCCATCAAATATGACTTCAATGTGCATCCACTTTCTTATGTTGGAGGAAAAACATCATTGTACGTGGTGCGCTGTAACACTTTTCTTTTGTGGACTTCGATGTAAAATTGGTAAAACAAAAATTCCACCTGCCTGAGGAACTAGAGGACGTACAAAGCAGCAGTCAAACTGCACTGTGTCATTATTCTAATGGGTAGAGGAACTAGCTCGGTCTTGAAATGAAACACACAATCATCAAGACCCTCCTAGTGTCCAGAAAGATGTGATTCAGAAGGCCTAGAAGAGCAGGTTCTGAATGATAGATGCAGATTAGCAGAAGATTTTGATAGCCCTCAAGAGGAAGGGGGATCAGTGGGAGTGTGTGCACTTCAAACAATGCAAGTTCAGTAGAGTGCAATGGTATGAGAAGGGGAATTTCCTGGTTCATATGTATCTGAAACACCTAATAGTGGGCACTTCATGATGTGACAAAATGCATGGTGTGGAATGCTGTGCAGAAAAGTGATGTTACATTCTACCAATACCACATGTTGTCTGTGGTTTTTTGGTTTTATTTTAATGCACAGCAACATTGGTTCAAAGGCATTAGAGCGCTTTACATGAGCCCATATAACATCACACGAGGTAAGACTTTTTGGTTTTAAGCGCTCGTAAACTAAAGGGCTCAGAATTAGAAAATGTTGAGCCGAAACAGGACTCAAACTTGGGGACTTATTCATGTGATCCCTGCATCACTATTGCACCACATAAAGTGGTGCATGCATGATATAGATTTATAAAGATGTATGAAGCCACACAAAACCACCCTGCGTTGCTTTGAGTGGCCTCATAAATCATGAGTAAGGCGACTCAGCACGAATCACAGTGACGCCTTACTCTGCACCTGGGAAGCATTCCATGGGAATTAAGGCAGGGTTTCCCATGTAACACCCATGGAATTTAAGGTAACCCCAGATTTACAAAGTGATGTAGCCTTGGGGAAGCGCGGAAATCCGTTCGCCTGCCGAGATGAGGAATAACGACGAGAAATATGTTTATTTCTCCTTGTTTCTTCCACTTTACATGTATACTGCATTCTGCAGCACACTTAGAAAGAGGAAAACGCTTCATAGGATTGTTTTGTGCTGTACGGTACCCCTTCCTGCACAAAACAACCCTGCCTGCCTAGCGCCACATAGGCAACTTGCACCATAGTGCAAGGGTGCCTATGTGGCACTAGACTGCCAAAAAAGCACCAGTGCAAGCTGAAAGGACATGATGCACCATATTTCTTAAATAGGATGCATTCCTACCCTTTCACTTTGGTGTAGGGCAGTGCAAACAGGTGCCTTACTGCGCTGCACTACACCAAAATGTCATAAATGAGTACCCTGGTTTCTCAGTTTCAAAGTAGGCGGCTCTGGCCTTTAGGCAGTATCTCCTCTCCAAAAACATATGTAGTGATTATAGAATTCAAATCGGTCCCTTGCAAGAAATGATTTCTTTGCTGTTAGGAACGACTCTGAGGGCCTCATTTATGGCATTTTGGTGTGGGGCAGCAGAGCAATGAATCTTGCTGCACTACCCTACGCCAAAATGAAAGGGCAGAATGCACCATATTTAAGCAGTACCTCGCTTTGCTTTCCCTTTGGGTTGATAATACAGTGCATTTGTTCTTCTATTTGCTTGGGTAAACATCCTTTACAACGCAACTTTTACCATGCAGTGCCTTTACGACGCAACTTTTACAACGCAAACCATTACAACGCATTGCGCTGGGGGGCGCTCTACGATAGGGAATAGGTTTAATATACTATCCAACACCTTCCCTACTATCCACGGGGACTGGAGTTGGAATAGTAAATTAAACTATTCACTATCCAGCGCCCCAAAGCACTATGCGTTGTAAAGGCATGCATTGTAAAAACCGCGTTGTAAAGGGATGCATGGTAAAAGCTTGCGTTGTAACGTCATACATCCGTTTGCTTGATGTAGACATTCACCATCAATCAGTGATTAAGTAGTTGTTTGCTCCTCTCTTGCTCTTTAACCAGTTGCTCAAAAAGGATTTAAATGGCTGTGTTTTCCTATTTGAGTTGAACCTGAAAGCAAATTTAATTGTAGTAGACTGAAAAAAACACTGTGTTTAATGCTGACTGCAGTGCACTCAACATTCTCCTCAGTATCTAATTTCCGGTGAAAATATTATGTACAGAATTTATTCACAAGAGTCCAGAGCCTTTTTTGATAATCTCTTCATTAGTGCTTGATACAATAATCAGGTCAACTCCTATGGTTGGGCTGGACAGCTATAAATGTTTCAAAAAGACTTGCTAATAATCCTTTTAGATATTTCATGTTGATCACCAGGTAGAGAGGGTGTCCTCATTGGCTACCTTTTATGCAATGCTGCAGGTCTTTATGTTATGTGGGTAGCTGAGTGAGGCGTTCATGTCATCTGAGAGTAAGAAGCACACTGTTACATTTCTGAGGACCTTTGATAAGAAGGGCCACAGCAGAAGAACACTTTGTATGTGTGTCAGTTGGGTGCCTGGGAATCCGGCTAGTGCAATGTTGTGTCCGTGGAGATGAGCTAGGACCAACACATGGAAACCTTTGTGAAATTATATTCAGATAGTCAGTTGAAGCCAGATGGGCTGGTTTTCTGCATGCATTCATGTGGGATCTGAAGAAGTGATCAATGTAGATTAACTGGGATTAGTGCTGTTAGAAAGCTGCAGTGTTATGCTTTCAAAAGGAATCTAGTTAATCAGTTCCTGACCCTAATGCTTGATGCTGGTGTCGAGATGAAGACAAACAGGGCTGACTCACAAATTTAGACTTAAGTCTAGGTTTACAACTCTTTGGTATTTACAAAGGTAATTTACTACTAGTAACTTTGCTACCAGTAATTTTACTAGTGGTAACATACTAGTAGTATGTTCACTATTAGTAAAGTTACAAGTAGTAACTTACCTTTGTGAATACCAAAAAGTAGTGACCTTAGACTTTAGTCAAACTTTATCTATGTGAATTGGGCCCACAGTTTCTTGATTGAGTTCAGCTTGGGATCATACAGCTTTGAATGGTAGCCAGGTTCTTCATCTGAGTGAAGTGGTGGCCTGACAAGACGATCAAAATCGAAGAAAAAAGAGAGAACCTCTCAATAACACCCTTTATTTTGGGTGTAACTGCAGTTATTCATAAACATCATTATTTTTTTTACATAGAGGCACAAATATATATGATACCTACAATATTATATGTAACTCTGTTTTATTCTCAAAAATGTAGTTATTGTAAAACACTTTTCTTCCATTGGAACATCAAAACAACTTATTTTACCAAAAAACAGTAACTTCCTTAAATATGAAGGAAAAACAGTACTCACCTACCCACAGATGTCTCATACAACATGCACACCACTTTTGTTCATACAACCCATATAGTTAACAACAGAATTCCATAGGTAAAAATACCTCCATATGTTCATGGGCGCTTGTACATGGAATATCATTTAAACAGGATTGTAGTGTGACAGTATCTGAAGTCACAAGTTGGAAATAGTTAAACATAACCATAAAAATGACATTTCATGATGTATACATAATTCAATAGAAAACACAGATTCCTTTAAGTCAGCAAACAATGTGCCACAGGTTCCTTTTAGCTAGCACACAATGCGCCAACATGCGTTTTGGTGAAACACCATGATCATGGTGGCACCTTCCTCAGGGCAACAAAAGATGAATGGAGCAATTTAAACCAGAAAAGGGCAGGGAGGAACTCAAAATAAGTCTCTAGAAAAAAATATATTGCAATTAAAGGGCTTCGTCCGAAAAAAACAAAATATTAGCCAATACCCACACACCACATGAATAATAATAAGAGGAATCAGTGAAACACCAAAAGATATATTAAAATAAGAAAACCATAAACACTGTTATGTCACCCAAAAATGAACCATGCAAGACATTAAGTACAGAGTGGTTGATAGAAAGTCATATGATGTTAGAATGTCTTAAAAGCCCCAATATATTACCAAACAACAAGGTAGAGGGGAAAAGAGATCAATGAATACACCTACAGTGGGAGATGTACAATCGATAGCTTTACCTCCAGAGAGGGGGAGAAGGACTAAGAAAAAAGATATCTAATTTCTTCTCATAGCAATGATAGTCAGGGGGTGCAGTCCTCGCTGCAACTTTATCTCGGTGTCCCTATGTAGGAAAACACAGAATAAGTACACTGTCCACAATAAGTACCATGTTCTATGTAAGTTTGTTTAGGAAAATTATAAGTATCCTGAGCATATAGGGTATATGGGCCAGACAAAGGTAGTTGTAAGCCACTTGCTGATGAAAGCTGATTTTTTGTCAGCTACTAGGATCCAGCCATTCTCCACCTACAACTTAAAAATCCCTGCTTGAAACCTTGTGAGATAAGGCACTGATAATGCAATAATAATGAACCATTTTGATTGCTTTCTACCATGTGCCATCAACGTTTTGTCTAGATAGTATTTCCATAAAACATGCATGTATCTTTAGACGTTTGGAATAAGACTAAAACAAAAAAAGTTCCCATGATTTCTTCCTTTGGCACAGAATGTTAAAATAGCATGGAAAACATCACATATTTGCCAATTCTGCACAGACATAAAAGAGGCGCAAAATGGAACAATGTTAAGTGCCTGTTGTCGCAAACTGCACTGTACATTGGCGTTAATTATGTTGGAGTAGCAAAGTTGGACCCACTGCCTGTACTCAGGGATTAATGTGATTTTGACATATTCATGAAACTACTGATCCATGAAAACAAGGGTTGAGACAGCAGCAGCCCCCCTCTGAGAGGTACCTTTTTGGGGTCCACCTCAACCGCAGAGAACCACTCTGGAGTCTGTGTGATCTAACAGGGAGTGCCCACACCTCACGTGCATGACAGGTTGAATATCGAGGGAAATCAAAAGACAGCGGGGCAGATTTACAAGCCACCTGCGCCACCAGTACATCACTTTTCGTAACGTACTGGTGGCGCAGGGGGCTCCTTCATATTTACAAGTAGAGGAAAAGCAACCCTGCATGACTTTTCGTCTTCTTGTAAATACAGCCCCTTCACATACAACACTTTGCATTGAAGGGGCATTCCATAGGTGTTGCTGTGGGTGTTCCCATGCAACACCCATAGAACAAGACTCATCCCCAGATTTACAAGAAATGGTAAATCTGGAGATGCGTCTGAATGCGAGGCGCAACAAGGAGAAATGTTTTCATTTCTCCTCGTTTTTTCCTCTTTCAATACGTGCTGCATTTTACAGCACGCATTGAAAGAGGAAAATGCCTGTAGTGATTGTTTTTGTGCAGGAAGGTGCCCCTTCCTGCACAAAAATATTCTCCCCACGAAGCAGGCATCCATGCACCATGGTGCCAGGGTGCCTGCGCTAGCGCATGGCTGCAGTTTGTGCACCAGCGCAGGGGGAAGCACAGAGATGCGACATATTCTTGTAAATATATTGCATCCCTATGCTCCGTAAGTGCTACAGCGTGTCGCAGCCAAAGGGCTTGCGGTGCCAACCTGCGGCACTTCCTTGTAGATCTGCCCCAGCATCTGCACAAACTGAGAAAACAACATTGAGCAGTGGGGCATGCCCTCCATAACCAAGTGGGTGGCATTCCCTATGAACACTCTGTGTTGGGCTTGGCACTGTGTACATATATTTTTAATTTATAGGTGTATGATCGATGGACTTTAGAGGAAACATTGATTAATTGATTCCACGACAAAAGTGGTAGTGCGTATTTGCCTCATGGAAAGCTGTCAAGTGCGAAATAGACGCGCAGAAACAGATAATGATTAGTTTATTTAAACCCAAATTACTACTTTCCTTCTATTCAGTGATAGTACATATTTTCGGAATAATTATGAAATAAGATATTCTTTCATAAAATAGGGCTGTTTCCAATTACACATTTGCAGGCTTTAGAAGAGTTTCTGAAAGAAATTAATAGATGCAATTAAATCGAAATTGTTGTTATTAGACACATTGACATTTTAGTTCATGCTTTCCATGTTACAGGCTCATCAGACAAGACAGCCATCCATTTCTGTTTGGAAATAAAAATGTCTGCTGGATTTATTAAGTGCAATACATAAATATTTCACATCCATTCCAATGACAATGGATATTAGAAATGGAAGACAAAAAGCACAACTTTCATGTTATTGGAAATTCTTTTTGCTACGGTGGGCCTTTTATTGTTTTCTAGTCAATCACTTTGCAAAAGTGCTGCGGGTCTAAATTAACTTTTGGCTCAGAGCCTTTGAACTGTATAGAGGTCCATTATGCCTCATTCAGTTGCAATTCTAAGGGTCCCTCGCCTGCCATTTCCCTCTAAAGCTGTCTTTAGCTTATGACATTGTACATCATCTTCTATTTCTTGTGAATTGCCCTTTTTTTTGTAAATTGTTCCTATTTAAGATTTATTTTATTTCTTCTGTGTCTAAAATAGGGGCTTTGCATCTCCATTGATCGGGTGTTGCCTCGCACACACTGGCTCAGAATACCGCTCTTGTCTTATCCTCTCGATTAAAAGTACCCCTGCAGTGTATGCAATACTTATCACACCTCTTAAAAACTCATACCTTAAATTCAGTATTTAAAGTTGGGGCACAAAAAAGGGCATAACATGCAGACATCAATGTATTCCACACCATAATCTTTGTCTGCTGCCATATTCATAGACTGTCTTCCAGGTTAATTTCAGTAGATCTGACCTGCTGAAAAATATTAGGGGAAAAGTCTGAAGGTGAAGTCTTTATTACACTTAGGGGTATATTCACAAGAACGTGTGATAACTACCACAAGAGGAGCGTAATACAACTTCCAACATCGAAGCCTATCACGGGAAAATAACTCTGTGTCAATGTGGAATTCACAACACGGTGGTAGCATGCGATAGTCTGCTGAATCCGTGGACAATGTCCGAGATACAACCACCTCGATGGAGACCAAAACACAAACCACAACACCAAAAAACCTGCGATGGGCCAAAGCGCGATGAGGAAATCAGCGATAAGCAGCGCCAGGCGTGCAACACACACCTGGCAGGCAGAAGAAATCATGAGAAAGTTGTGACCCGCTGTTTGCGGGCCAGTGGGAGTTGCACAGCCAGATGCACTTTGGTATATAAATTAATCACCATCAACCATAGTATGTTCAATATTTATCCATTTTATTCAATTTTTTTCAAAAGTTTATCCTTCGCGTCAAAATATGCAAAATTCTTCAATTTTATGCCTTTTAATTATTTCATGATTGCCCATCCAGGCCTTTACATGAACAATTCAGAATTAAGAGTCCTTCGAGTATTTCCAATGGTATCACACCCAATGCATTTCGGTTCTAATAAACCTTCTTCAGGGGTATCTGTGATTTACAAAAAGAGTATTGTCAGTCACGTCTGTTTAGCACCAACCTACTATGAACATCATGTTAATAATATGCACACCTATCTCCACCCACATTTCTTCTGTGAATCCACTTGAATCAACGTGATCTTAAAAGACACCAACCGTTACATTCACGTCCCTTATACCCCCCAAAAAAATAAAAATAAATGCCTTAAATCTTCCTTTCAGGTAATCATTTGTTCAGAAATTTAACTGTGTGTTCCATTAAACTAAATATGCTATTACTTGTGCTGAAAAGCAGAAATGAATGCCCCAACCATTAACTTCCAATTAACTCAGACCTACCGGTTCCCCCATTATTCAAAACCACCCGATGTTTATCACCAAGTTAATCATATATCTATACCTCTCAAAGCCCCATGCATACCTCATATCACCATGTCATACTCCCATCTACTCATGCACTTGTGTACTCTGCTTTATCAACCCGTGTTTCAAAGCCCGATTTTTTAAATCCAGCATGAACCACCCCACCTGTATACCCGTGATTAATCAAATGTCACGTGTCCTCATGACTCCTCCCCACTCAATCACAATCCCCAATGTCCCTTGAAATGCTATCAAAACAATCAACTTCATACATATGCATTTATACGTGGTAGCTCATAACCTTCAACAACACTTTTACCATATTTAAATGACAAGATGGTGTCGACAAAATAGTGCCTTTGCTGTGAATCCTTCATGACAGAAAATTCGTTGGACTTCTATTGACGTGAAAACAATACAGTCATTTGCTTTTCTTCAGTTTTGTTTGCGGGGTGCTGTTCATTTGAAACATTCAGAAGATATAGCCCTGAAGCACACCCTTCTTTTCACAATAATGATTCCTGTTAGTTTCATCAAGTTTAGCGTGCAGCACTCGTTGTAGTGCCCCGTTCCTTTCGCCATGTGTTGTTCCTGGAACACCAAATGCCAGAGGGAGACCGCAGAGCAGGTGCGGTTGGGCTTCGGCATCATGGCAACCTAACTTGACGCCATCCTTGGGTGTGTAGGCCCACTCCATGGTCTCCAACGAGCCCTGACTGAAATCGCTGTAGTCATGATGCGGAGAGAAGAACACCTGTCCGCTCAGAGTGGCTCCAGCGATACCAGCCGTGAGCTGGCACGCAAGCGGAGGCTGATGGAGGACATGGTGTGGATGGAGGCAGAAAGGATGGCAGCCACTGCTGCACATCAGCGGAATGTAGCTGGGATCTACCATGCCCTGCAGATCCTCATAATGGCATTGCTGCCTCAAGGTGTGACGATGATGAATGCTGCTGCCACCACACCATCCACATCTCTGCCCCCTGGTGTGTCTCTGCCTCCCAGTGCGGCAGGCCTAACCACTCCAGCACCTGATGTGTCAGTGGCACACAGTGCTGCAACTGGTACAGCAACACCCACAGGTGGGGCAGAGCACACATTCGGGGACGAGGACGTGGATGTGCCTGTGATCAGAAGGACTTAGTAGCATTCATTTCCTACACCTGGCCTGTTTCTGCTTGGTCCCGCACATGGCCTCATGACCTTCCACTGACCCCTGATTCACTCAGATGCACTCACCTTGAACAACGGCATGGACTGCCACATCCTGTTTGATGACCATGACACGGTGACCAGACTGTGGACTGTACTGTACCCTTCCTCTTCCACAGTACTTGTCATCCCCAGATGGACTCTGGCTGGCCCTCATGAGCCCATATTGTGTAGTGTTCAGCATTGTCCTGTACCGCTCCAGCTGCAGAACTGCACTGGATGTACAATAAACATCCAGTGAAGCACTGGTGTGTCATGACTTTCATCATTCATATATGTATGTGTGGATGAATGTAGGGACAGTGATTTCCCTTGCATCAATGATGATCATCCTTTGGGATGCAAGTCAGAGGATGCTACATAGCAATTTGTGTTACAGGTCCCGTGAACATCACAACGGAGATACAGGCATCAGTCACTTCCTTGTCCGGACATGGACTGAACCAAGCCCAGTGCCCACGAGTCATTATTGCAAGCCCTGCGCTGTTCCAGCGTATGGCAGGCCAGACCACTCCACTAACGCTCCTGGGGGGGGCCTCATTGCTACCCATCGCAGGCCAACTCGCTGGTGGTTTGCAGGTCACTGGTCTATTGTCAGCATGTCACAGCCACTCCCTGAGGGCAGGTTTGCATGCACACCACACCCATCCGGCACAGGCGTCACAGGCCATGTGACCCCGCAAATATAAGGGGGACGACAAAGTCACATACCCCTCTGCCGGTGGTGACTGGATGACGGATCCAAGGCCTTGAGGCCGGCACAGGCCTACCACCATGTGGCACTGACTGGGGTTGAACAGGGTTTGTGGCACACAATGCATTTTGGCTGGCATGGGCCTGCCACCACGGGACACTGACTGGGGTTGAACAGGGTTTGTGGCACAGAGTGCATTACGGCAGGCACAGGCACCCTGCCAGGGGATGCTGACTGGGGTTGAACAGGGTTTGTGGCACACAGTGCCTTGCGTTCGGCACAGGCACCCCACCAGGGATGGAGAATTTGGGTGCACTGAGTCATTGGCACCTTTAGCTGCTGAGCGGGTGTGCTGCCTGCGATGATGCCCTGTCCTGGTGGTCCGGACTGCTCAAGATTTTTGTGCTTTGCTGGACCGCAGTGTAGGCCGAGCCAGGGGGCAGCGCAGTCCTACCGCCACATGGGGTCTCCTCCGGAATCACAGAGTAAGTGGCACCCATTGGGCTGAGTGGCTGTGCAGGCTGCGATGGTGCTGGGTAAACTGGTATGTCCTATGCCATGGAGTAATCAAGACTCAGCACCAGAACTGAGACCTGGTGGCCTGCGCAGTGTGGCTGCATGGTGTGGAGGGTGCCATTTCCGCTGGCCCCGGGTTTTTGGCTTGCAGCGGCATGTGGTGGGACATCCTGTCTACACAGCGGTGGTGGAAGGTGAGCAGTGAGGCCCAGGTGTGCATGGGCGGGCATGCTCCAATGGGCAGCGGGAGGGGTTGGGGTGCCTCTGCCAGGGTTTGCATGGGCGGGCGGACGATGTTGTCTTGTGCAAGTGTGTGTACTGTGCCAGTCATGTATGTGGACTCTGTTTCAGATGATGGCTCTGACTCTGATGTGTGACCTGGTGTATTGCTACACATACCGGCAAGTGGTTGGAGATACACCGGTGGCAGCAGGTGAGCAGTGTAACCTGGATGCGCAGGGGCAGCACTCTCTCTCTCTTCCCCTCTCCTCTTCTTTCTCTCTCTCTCTTTCTCTCTCGCTCTCCCCCTCTCTTCTTCTCTCTCTCTCCTTTGCTCTCTCTCTGTCCTTCCCATCATGTTTTTCTGTTTCTTGTGACCTACGGATTGTCCCGAGGGGAGCCGCCATGTGTCTTCATTTCATTTCAGTGTTCATTTCAATAAAGTTTCATTGGTTTCTTCGAAAGGGAATGTGTGATGCTCATTTCTGTGACGACACATGTATGTCACAAGTTGTGATTGTGCAACATCAGGCAGATTATTTTGTACATGTTTAGGTGTAGCTGATATGGCATGTCTTTGGTCGAGAGGGGTGCCAGGGAGGGGTGGTCCAGAGTGTGGTGTTGTTGGGTGTTGTGGCCCTCTTGGGTGTCCGTGCTGCATGTTCAGTTGCTCCATGGCATCTGTTTGTCTTCAGGTGTGGCTCTGGGCTGTGCTCCCTTTTGTGGTGTAGGCTGTGGCCCGACTTTACACCAGGTCAGAGCAGCTGTTAATTTCCTGCTGCTAATGCGCCTTACAGCGTGTTTTGTGTTCTTATCGCCGATCTGGCTAGTCGTTGAGAATGTTGAGGTGTCATGTTGTCGTGGCTTTTTGCATATTAATGTTAATTCATTTTATATAATAATTTTAAGTGTAGATCAATAATAAAAGGTTGCATCATCAATAATTTATTTTAATTTAAATTAAAAATGTAAATATTCTGAATATATAAACGTAAAAAAATATTTTTCTGAATATTAAATTGAACACCTTGAACTTCACTAATTTCATCAAGTACGACTTTCCCAGTACATACATAGAAAGGAAATATCATAATGATATGTTGCCAAACAGCCTTCAGAGATTATTATTCTTTTTGGGGTATTGACCTTTACAACGTAGGCCGAGCCACATGTGCCGTTTCCACGCAAGCAGAACAACACTTACCTGAACCACGAATGGATGGGCGGGGAGAGGAACAGGAAGGATCAAGAGAGAAGGCTCCGGGATGCAAACTGGTATGTAGGGCTGGTGCCGGGTTTTGGAAGGGTTTGTTTTTATGGCTGGAGACCAGTTTTAGGGTTCGCAGGGCGAGGGGTTCAGGGTGGTTCTTATGGCTGCGGCTGGGTTTTAGGGCTTGGGGGAAGGGACAGTTTTCAAGGGTGGGGGTCAGTTTTCGGGCTCTGAGAGAGGGCTGGGTTCGGAGTAGGTTTTTAGGGCTGGGGGCCAAGGTTTAGGTCTCAGGGGGTGGGGGGAATTTTTTTAGGATCGGGGCAGTTTTAGGGCTCAGGGCAGTGGCCTGGGGTCGGGCTAGTTTTAGGGCTCAGAGTGGGGGTTCAGGTAGTTTTTAGTGCTGGAGCGGGTTGATTGCAGGAATGGGGCTGGGTTTTAGAGATCGAGGAGGGGATGGACCGGGGTGTGATGTTTACTACACATATACCTTTACCAATCATGCCTTTACAATGACATTTGTTGTAAAGGCATGTGTGGTAAAGGCATGAATGGAAAAGGAATGTGTGTTTAAGATGCCTTCATTGTTGCAATCGCTTTGTTGAGGCACGCTTGGTTTAGCCATGAGTGCTTCTGTCATACAACTTTCTTTTTGACAGGTAATATATTTCTAAAGTAATAGTTCCCCGATGGGAAAAAAAGCAACCAAAATGAAGGCTCTTTAGGGGGTATTACCTAGATAGGCCTACACCTCAGCGAGTATACACCTCCACTACTCACTGAGTTCACACTTGCAGCATCTGATAAAACAGTCAGACATGGAGAAGCACGACTGTCCTTAGCAATGCATAGACACTGTTACTATCCTTCTAAAGCTTCACATGAAGGTTTGTGTCTGTATGCTCTGTCTCTCCCAAGGCATTCGCTTACAAAAGATTTCAAAAGAAGAGCATGGCTGCATTCACTTGCTGCATTCACTATGGGTCCCTTTCCCTGCACATATCGCTGAATTATGCCAGTCTCTCATTAGTAAATTCTCTTTTTGCCAGTGTACGGAGCTGAACTTCATGGGGCAACACATGCCCTGCTCTCATAATTAGGAGGGGCAACACAATACTAAGTAGAACAAAACAAATATACACCTCAGCACATAAATATATACTGAAAGATTTAGTTACTTTTCCACATAAAGAAGAAAAGACTTCATAAGCAGCGGTACTGAGAAAAAGTAACTCCATTTCAACAGGAACTTGGAAGTGCAAAATTCAGTCTGTGAGTCAAAGATTCAGGAATGTTGAAATTTTGCAAACGTAATTAAGTGTTCCTCCCACAAATATTCCATCTGTTTGGTGAATTTTATGTGTGAGCAAACTAGTTGTAGGCTTTGTGGTCATTCCTCTATGTGCTCACTAGAAAAGGTTGGTGGTCACCGTGAAGTTAAGAGCTTCTGGGTATTCCACAAACACTAGCAGGTTATTTCCCTCCACGAAAACACTCATAAATGTAGTTATTTTAGATACATTTGACTTCGGTGTGGTATTGTGGAGTGAACATTCTCTAGATGATGAAGCTATATGTAAAGAGGTTCGGCAAAGGCAAAATATTTTCACTGGAAAGAAAGAAATAGAAAAAGCAACCAATTCAAATTTGTGTTTGCATCATATTCCACCTGCAGAGGTATACACCTGTTTCATTTCTTAGATTCTCCAAAGTGTTTCAGTAATATATTATTATCTCTATAGAACAGTCAACATAAAGTCAGCATGCTCTGGAGCACGGGATAGTCTGCTCATTTGCTTGTAGCATGCTATACAAAAAGCATTTCATGTATGTTTAAAAATATGTTTGTAAGTCCCTACTAAGTCACATTTTGCTGAAATGCATGTATAACTCTATGGAATCAAATGTTAGCTCACAGCTGGTATTGCTGGAGCCACTCTGAGCGGACAGGTGTTCTTCTCTCTGCGTCATGACTCCAGCGATGTCAGTCAGGGCTCATGGGAGACCATGGAGCGGGCCTACACACCCAAGGATGGTGTCATGTTTGGTTGCCATGATGCCGAAGCCCAACCGCACAATCAGTCCTAATAAGAGGTAGTGGAGAAATCTGCCCATACTAAAGCAATAATAAAGTTTCACATTTCAAATGTGAGTGGTATTTCAGTGCAAAAGCCATAGTGACTGCTAGAAATTGTGTTTCTGGTTGGCACAGTATGCACTCTGTCCAAGCAGGAAGCACAATCCTAGTCAGGGCAAGTGTAGTACATATTTATTAATTTTATGGAGTTTAATGTATAGAGAGAACTTGACCCAAAGGTATCAGGTATCAGAGCACTTTACATAGCATCAGTTGCGTTATATGAGGACACATTAATTTTTTTGTGTTAGGCACGGGGAGATTAAGTGATTTACCCAGAATCACAGGATGTTCAGCGTCATTGCTGAGACTCAAACCCAGTCCCTCAGATTCGAGATAGACTGCCCTAGCCATTAGGCCAACTCCTCTAAAGGTTTACCTGTGCTCACCCTCTGGTAGCTTAGTACAGAGCTATCCGGCTAAACTAATGAGGCAATGTGTAAAGAATTTGTGCCCACGCTTGCTGCAATACAGTGAAAACACAACAAAACAGTGAAAACACCACAAAAGTACTCCACACCAGTTAAGAAAGATAGCCAATATTTCACAGAGTAAAAGAAGACTAAAATAGCTAACCTGCAAAATACACAAGTCAAGCTATTAAGAATAAATCAAAATGCAGTGCTTAGAAGATAATAGCTCCAGCTGGGGCTATCTGGTTGCACTTGACCAGGGCAAATCTAAAAGTTCAGTCCAACCGTGATGGAGTGCTGGCTGTTTACAAGAGTCACACGGACAAGTTGATGGTACCTTGGATGCGTCGATGCTCGGAGATGAGGCATTGAAATCCGTAGGTGATGAGTTGCTGTCACAGGCCATGCATCCGTACCAAAGTCGGGCAAAGTCGTTGATGAGTCGATGTCAAGAGTGCTGTGCATCGGTTCAGAGGTGTTTGGAGGTGCTACGTCGGCTAAGTCTGCGCTGCATTGTAAGTCAATGTCGTTTTGTCGCACACTCAGTGAGTGGTGTCCACAGCTTTGGTGCAGACAGATGCAAAATATCAGTTGTGCAGGGATGCGCCGGTTTCAAATGATACTACGGTGTCGATGCATTGGTTGGATGGATGGCTTTTAGGGTTGCAGCGCAAAACATTAGCTTCCAAAGGGCCCAGGTCTGGATTTGGCAGTACTTGGCAGAGCAGGACTTACAACAGAAGAGCCCAGGTCCTGGTAGTAAGATGCAGGTGAAGTCTTTGATATCCCTTAAACTTCAGTAACAGGAGGCAAGCCCAAACAAGCCCTTTGAGAACCTTTAGATGCAGGGAGTAAACTCAAGTCCTCTCGTTGCCAGGCAAGAAGCAGTAGGCAAAAACAGCAAAGTAAGCTGCAAAGTAGCAGTCCTTCCTGGCAGCACAACAGCTCTTCTTCCTGACTGAATGTTTCAAGTCCATAAGTTTTCTGAGTATATGGCGTCAGTGGTCCTTTAAGTATGCACATTTTAGCTTTCGAAGTAGAGAGACTTCAAAGAAAGGTTTTTGTAGTGCACAAGACCCTCCCTGTCCTAGCTCCAGACATACGACAAGGGAAAGCAGCTCTTTGTGTGTGTACAGGCACAGCCCTATTCAAGGGCCAGTGTCAGGTCCTCCCTCTCACTCTAGCCCAAGAAGACCTGTCAGCCTAGTGATGGACCATCAGGATATACAGGGAACATCTCAGCTCCCTTTGTTTGTGACTGTCTAGAACAAATGCAAAAAGCCAAAATCTCATCCAATCCTGGCGCGTTTTCTAGGGACAGGCAGAGGCACAAATAGGTTAAGTAAAAATAATCCAACTATCTAAAAGTGGCATTTTCAGACCTACAATTTACAAAACAACTTCACTAAAAAATGTGTTTTTATAATTGTGAGTCCAGCGACCCCAAACTCCAACCTTCTATCTGCTCCCAATGGAGAGTTACACTTGTACAGAGTTACAAGGCAGCTCCAATGCTAACCTATAGGAGAGATAGGCCTTGCTGCAGAGAAATACTTCTAAATTTGTTTTTCACTACCAGACATGTAAAATTCAACAGAACATGCCCTACCTTTTAATAACAATCCACCCTGCACATGGGCATACCTAGGCCCTACCTTACAGGTGCATAAAATGTAATAAAAGGGAAGGTTTGGGCTTGGCAAGGAGGTGAACTTGCCAGTTTGACACCGCAGTTTAAAACTACACACACAGGCTCTGCAGTGGCAGGCCTGAGACAGGTTTGAAGGGATACTCATGTGGTGGCACAATCAGTGCTGCAGGTCCACTGGTAACATTTGATTTGCTGGCCGTGGGCACATGTAGTAAACTGTACTAGGGTATTTTCAGTATTTTATATATGACAATCATGGAGAAACCAAATGGTATTGCATTTTAGATACAGAGCACATGCACTTTACCACTGGTCAGCAGTGACAATGTGCCCAGAGTCCTAAAACCAGCAAGAAGAAAGTTCAGCACACAATCAAAACAGGAGGTCAGAAGGGAAAAAAGACTGGGGAAATCACATCAAAAGATGCAAGGTCTAACAGTGACTGATAGAACAAAGGATTATGGGAATGTGCATAGTCTATTTTTGGTGTGGTAATTTTTCGATTGTAGAGCCAGGTATCACAGAAACATCCTGAGCACCTTATTCCAAAACCGATACTATGATTTAAAGTATGGAGTAACACCCCGTTATCAACAGTATCAAAAGGTAGTCGATAAGTCAAAAAGTATCAGCGGGCATGAAATATTCAAGTCAAAGACTCTTGTGGCACTACCTGCTGCCTCAAGAAAGGCTTCCAATGAATAGAGTATTAAGCAATTGTACATTACTATATAGGGCCAAGTTTATCAAGCAGTTTCGTCGCCTTACGTCACGTAATGGGGTGTAATGGCGACACAGCTACCAAGTAAGATTCATCAAGTCAAGCAATGCCACCTTTCATGGCCCTACATGGCTTGCTAAATCTGGAGTAATGCAGCACAGTGCAAATCTCTGCATTGTGTTACTCTGCCCCAGAGAGGTGTTTCATGGTTGAAGAGTGGGCGTTTCCACGCATCCACCCATGAATCATGGTGCATTCCCAGATTTACCTTTACTGGTAGACCTGGGCATCCATCAAAATACTATGCTTCTCCAGGCGAGGCGTAACGAGGAGAAATATCTTTATTTCTGCTAGTTTTTTTCCTCTTTCTGTGTGTCCTGGATTCTCCCGCACACACAGAAAGAGGAAAATGCCTCAGAGGATTGTTTTTGTGCAGGAAGGTGTCCTGCATGGTGCAAGGGTATCTGCATTGATGCTAGACACCACATTGTGCACCAGCGGAGGAAAAAGAAAGGAATGCACCATAATATGTTCAATTTGGCGTATATAGGAGTTAATATATCTGTTGATAACAATTCTTTTTTAGTGAATAGTTGTATGTGACATTAAAAGCATATTGGCTCAGCAAAATAGTAGAAGTGCACTGGTTAGAAAGGGGACCTCAGAGTGAAATGTGTTGCAGATATGCTTATTTTCGAATGAGGATGTCACACACTGAGAAAAGTGAGAAGCAAAAAAGAAGAGTCTAAGAAGGACTCTGCATGGTAGTTTTATGATCCAATATAGGTAAACAGATGTTCAGGAACTCATAAAACACTATGCAAATCGAAATTGAAGTTCTCACCTTCCCATTCAGGCCCACGTATCTCAATCAAGTTTTCTGAGATTTATGTGCTCATAGAAAACTAAACTTTTCACCCTAACACTTTCATGGGTAAGCTTTGACTGCACGATCTCACTACCCTGATAGAGACAAAGCCTAAAAAAGGAGGTACTTGATAATTCAGTGAGATAGCAGTGAAATCTTATTACTATGGTTCCATGAAAAAACAATGTTTGGCCCTGGTGCTGTATTACATGGAGTGCTCATGCAACAGGCATGTGAGCCCTCTTTCTGCACCTCCTTTGCATTTTTATATTGTAGAACGGGAAGCAGATGCTTGAATGTCTTCTTCTGTAATACAAATGACACCAGTGCACTAATAGTGCTAGTGCAATTTTAAGAGGGTGTTCAGTTACTAGTATGGGGGTGTGGGTCTTTCCTGATGAGGTAAATACTTTGACTCTGTGACTGCTCAACATTATGGACACCATTGAGGGAGCCAACCGCAAAGGAGGAAAGTGTCCATGCACCCCCCAAAACACTGCATGCGGGTTTAGTGTCTCACTTGCTCACCTGCCTCTGGGCCACCCTTTTCAAAAGCAGGTCGGGTGCTGCTTGCAAAGTGAAAGATGACTCAGCTATTTCAATTGGCCTGCCTGTCTTTTACTCATGTGTTGCTCACAGGGCATGCATGTTCTCTGTGTCTGGTTACCTAGTTAAAGGTGTGCCATGGTACAAAAGTGGATATTTCAAGGACCTGGAGGATAGAGCCGAAGGTCCAGACCTAGAGGCTTTCGTCGAAGGACTCGTTGCCAAAATAGTGAGCCCAAGTCTAATGAAAATCGAAATCTAGAGACCGCATTGAGTGGGTACACCCTCAGCAGGACAGAGAAGACGAACCCAAGATGTTCTGGTCAAACTACACTCCTTTGAGTTGTAGGAAGCTATACTGAAAGCGGCCAGGAAGAAAGACAAGATTGCCTTTCAAGATTTCAGCTATATGCTATTTCAAAACCTCGCTCAGTCCACACTGCACAGACGACAACTCTTCCGGCCTCTAACAACAAAGCTACGAGCCAACAACATCAGATATCGCTAGACTTATCCGTTCGGGCTGGCCTTCGAACTGAACAATAAGGCGCAGCATGTCACGGACCTGGAGAAGGGCATGGAACTCTTGAGGCTCCCAACTGCAGAAGAGTCAGAGACTTACCCATCCACAAAAGAGGGAGGAACCTCACATACAACGCTCTCCAAGGTGGCGAACAATTCCAAAGAGCAGACAAATCAAGACATAACATGGCTTCAACACACAACAGAGACACAGTGGCTACCACAGAATAACTCAACTGTGACTTTCCAAGAGAAGCCGGAAAGGTAGACTTGGACAGGTCAAGAGGAAAGCGACATGAGCGACAGGGAGGGTCTACGGCCTAAGGATCCAGGAGCAGAGAGGGACAATATACGGTCAAACTACATGTATAAAGGACCAGAGTCAGCCGTGGCAGTGGACCTAGACTGCAGCACCCACTATCACATCCTTCATTATGAGGAACTGCATTGCCGGGGGCCATCGGACCCTCCGGCAAAGGTTCACTTACGTTTTGGGCTTCATAGTTGGGAGGAGGGACTTGTTACGGGGGAAGGTGGTGGCCAAACAGGGGTCATAGTCATTCCACACTACTAAACTTCAATGGGGAGTGCACGGACAAAGGATCAATGGGGGCTCTGGAGGGCAGTGGGGATAGTGGCGTAGCAGGCAATTGGATAAGGATGAGGCGAGAGGGGAGAGTTACCTAAAATCAAGATGGTTAGTATATTTAATAGATCACCAGCATGATAAAGTAGCACTCCTAGAAACCCACTTTAAGTGCTCAGAAGAACACAGACTCCGACTCAAAAGTTACTCCCTAATATACAGGTCTTCCACGGGGACAAAACCGAAAGAAGTAGCGCTTCTTTTCCACAACACAACACAATTCCAGACAGAAAGCATAAAAGCAGATAAGAAGGCAAAAGTGATAATGGTAAAGGGGAAATTGAAGGGAGGATGTGCACATTTGTTGCGGCCTATGAACCCAACACTGGCCAATCAGCATTCATGACCTCCATGCTGACTATGTTAGAAGGGTTTGCAGAAGGCTCTATAGTCCTCATGGAGGACTTTAAAATGAACTGGCAAGCCACTGAGGATAGCACACATCCCCACAGGGCTTCACTCAAGTAGCTTTTCTAAGGGGCTGAAACAGACCTTCTAAACGTTGGGCATCACCGACGTGTGGTGGTCAATATGCCCAATCACGAGAGACTATACATTCTTCTTGCATGTACACCAAACATATTCGTGACTAGACTACATATTCCTCAGCCAAAGCCTCCTGGCATCCCTTCAAGGGGCAAAGATTCAAACGATTGCTGTCTCAGATCATAGCCTAGTCTTGCTGTGCTTGACCTCAAACAGTCCCCCATAGGGCAGCCAAGATGGTTCTTTCCTGACTCTCTGTCAAGGGACAGACTGCTAAGAGATAAACTGGGAGTGACAATCAAATACTGTCAACTGAATCCACCAAATACCACCTCCCCGTCAAACAATTGGGACGCTTTTAAGGCAGTGTTGAGGGGCAAATGCATTAAATTGAACGCCACGCTAAACAGGCAAAGAGCAAAAGAATGCCCAGCACTAGAAGCCAAGCTTGCGACAGTAGAAAAAGAGCACCAAAATACCCCCGCACAGTGCCTACAGCATCAGCTCAGCACCCTTAAAGGGAAAATCAACGCGATTTACACCAACAGGGCAGAATATTCACTCGCCAGACTTCAGCAGTTGTCCTATACCCAGGGGAAGAAAGTGGGATCCCACCTGGCGAGACAGCTTTATGAAAAAAGGTAGAAGGAATGTGGGGATTAGAGATGAGGGTGGAAGCGGGGAATTATTGGGCAAGGGCAAAGCGAACATATTTGAGTCATTTTATAGTGATCTCTACCAAGCAAGGTACACCGACCCGTCAGCCCAAACAAACTATCGAGAGAAAGCTTCGCTCCCAAGGGTTTCTTCTGTGTGGAGAGAGCAACTGGATGATCCCATTACCGAAGAGGAGGTGGGACAAGCTATAGCGGCGCTCAAGACCAACAAATCCCCAGGACTGGACGGCCTAATGGCACACTTCTATGGAACATATGCCCCAGAGCTCCTGTCCCAACTGACTACTCTTTTTAATGCCATCGCTTACGGGACACAGGTGACAGACTCTATGGTCAAGCCATAACAGTGATACTGAAGGCAGGGAAAGACCCTCAAGTTTGTGCCTCTTATAGGCCAATCACTCTGTTGAACTTAGATGCTAAGTTATACTCTGCAATATTAGCAGCCAGGTTGGAAGATCTGATGCCCGACCTTATACACCCGGACTAATCGGGCTTCATAAAGGGAAAACAGACCCATGAAAACATCCGCAGAATGCTCCATCTAATAGAGAAAGTCTCCTAAGACAAAATACCCACGATAGTGGTAGGGCTAGATGCATAAAAAGCGTTTGAAAGGGTTGATTGGCCCTTTTTGTTTCAGGCATTGGAAAGATATGGATTTGGGCTCCATTTATTAACATAATCAGAGCCAACTCACGAGTGCAGGTAAATGGAGTGTGCTCTCGACCATTCGGTCTACACAGGAGGACAAGGCAGGGATCCGCACTGTCCCCTCTGCTATTTCCGTAAGCATAGAGCCATTAGCAGCACGTATCTAAGCCACCCCAGAGATCCAGGAGATAAAATTCAGAGGCGAGGAACATAAACTCTCCTTGTTCGCAGACGGTGTTCTGCTGACACTCTCCTCCCAACGCTTCTCACTATCTGCTCTACAGAAAGAACAAAAGATATTTGAAGGCATAGCAAGGTCAAGTTAAATTTGAACAAGTCATCTGTTCTGAACATCACACTTCCAGAAAGAGAGACGACCCAGTTGAGGGGGAGACTCCATTCCACTGGGCCAAACACACTCGTACATACTTGGGGATCCAGATCACTCCACACATGAATGGGCTATTAAGAGCTAACCATCCACCCCTCCTACTCCAGATACAACAGGACCTCAAACACTGGAAACCTTTATATATCTCCTGGCCATGGCGGATTCAGGGCACTAAATTGAAAGTGTGGCCAACATTTTTATATTATTCCAGGCCCTCCCGATTGATCTCGAGAGAGACTATCTCCCCAGATTGCGCTCAGTTATCTCAAAATATATATGGCAAAATAGCAGGGCACGCCTCCCGTTTCACACTCTTAGAAGATCGAGGGATGAGGGAGGAGTGGCACTCTCAGACTTTGACCTCTACTACAAAGCTGCACAACTACGGGTGATAGCAGAATGGTCCAAGAGGGAATTGGACAAATACTGGTTGCACATGGACAGGGCCATTGTAGGGAGGACAATTTGGGATGTGATCTGGAAGCAGAAAAAGGACAGACCACCAGATGCTTATCTAAGTACACCCACGCGGACTACGCTCGGGGGTATTGGATGAAGTCACTAAGAAACAAGGCTGGACGACGTTCCCCTCCCCTTACACACCAATCCATTTTATCCAGGAGTTTCCCCCGGCATGGCAGGAAGGATCATTTGATGCATGGAGGGAGGGAGGGTGCATTATGCTAAAGGATCTCTTTCATAACTATGATAGCCTAACGTTTGAACACTGTCAGAAGGACTTTAAATTAACACCCAAAGAAACACTTTCACTACCTCCAACTCAAGCATTGGGCTGTCCATCCACAAATACGGTATGCAGCAAGACAAGATCCCATACCAGTGGAAGCTTTTGTAAGGAAGGTGGGTTCAATGAAAGGGGTGATTTCTTTCTTGTATGGCCTCCTATTATCCACGCTTTATGCTCCACCTGCGCGTCATATGGCCAATTGGGAGGGCTTGGTGGGGAGGGACATTTTGGAAAAGGAATGGAAATGCATTTGGTCTGGCAAAGCCCATTATAAAACGTTCTTTGACTGGAATCTCCACCCAGCCAAACTTTAAGCGATTTTCCCAGAGACCTCAGATTGGTGCTGGGGAGGGCAGTGGCTTACTAGGAGATTTCCGCCGCATATGATGGGACTGTCCCACGGTTAAACCATTCTGGGAGGAGATCCTTGCCAGGTGAAAGATATGCTTGGGTACCCCATTACGGTTTCTATAGAGGCAGTCCTCCTGGGTCTTCGAGACCCAATGTTGGATCACCAAACAAAGGCAGACAGGGCGATTTTGTGGGCGGGTTTGGGGGCCGCAAAGAAGGTGATTGCTGCGGCCTGGAGGAAGAAAGAAGCACCAGTGTCAGCACAATGGCACACACGATTATGGAAAATACTTACCAGGGAAAGACTAATGGATATTTTCAGAGACGAGTATAAAACATTTGAATACAAATTTGGCCCACTGGTGTCATACCTTTTAAGGGGAATGCCGTTGGCAGTTTGATAACCGACGATGAGACAATGCATCTTTTCCAGTTCTAGTTGAGGGGAGGGCCCGTTCCCGACGACATGAATGAAGCCACAAAGGCTTTGACTACTCCTTACAAGGTCAGAGGTCAGAACCTATGGTTTGCTCCCCGATGCACTCACAGGCTGAAGTGTACTTGACAGCAGCACCACCACGGTTGGTTGTTGGGGTGGATAAAGAAGGTATGGTTAGTTGGGATCTTGTTTTAATATGTCAAAAATGTAAAGCACAAATATAGTGATTAGAGGATATGGAGTTGAGACTCGAGCTGCCAAGGCTGTGATTTCCACAAAAGGAGCAGCTGTGTTTTCTTTTAGATAAAGGAAGGAAATGTGGGACAATGGTATGTAACTCTGCCTCTATGTCGGATGGACATTTTCAATAAAAAGATTTTTTTCACCAAAAAAAGGATATTGTGTTCTTTACATAATATTACCACAGGAGTTTCCTAGACTCTGAAGACCTGGCCTGACACTGCTAAATACAACTTTGTTAGGAGATATGTATCTACCACACCATTCCTCAGGGATCTAATTTTGGCATGTAATTCTGTGTCTCATAGACAGCATAATTAAAACCTGATATTGAATTGGGGCCCTGTAATCATGTCCTTAGTTTTGCATGCCAAAAACATTGATCAATGACTGAGCAATGACTTCAAAAACCATCAAGGTAACCCATGCCATTCAGTTTCTGTTTACATTTGATGTGTTTTACTTTAATTCTTTGAGAAAATCTTTTTTCTGTGATGCTGTGTGTCTGTAGTGTTATTTTCATGCATCAAATTACTCTTTTAGTTGGTACTATGAACATAATCATCTCTAGGTGACTGTGTGAGTTGAGGTCATTGGTGGGTGTTTATTAAGGGCCACTAATGAGACAACTCGAGTTAGACCTAAAGACAGTGTGAGTTTTGTTGCAGTGCCTGTCAATGGGTCAGAAAGGAGTTCAGAATACATGCTTATCCAATCCTTGGCATTTCTGCTGATCGCAATGTTCGCATGAGCCAATTATTCTATTATAAAAGTGTCAAGGAGATACGAGATAAGAAAATACAGGGCTTACAGGTGAGTTGTGCTTTTTGTGTGTAGGGAGATGGTGAAGTGAAGGAGATGCAGGGAAGTAAATGCAGGATAGAACGAAAAATGGTCACTGAAAAGAAAAGAGATGGGCTGTACAAAAGATTAAATTTTAAATTAAAAATACATTTACAAATCTGACAATTTTCCTTAGACATTGACATGAAAAAAACACTGTAAAAATTACACTTAGTCAAAATATACAAAACGAATCGGGCCGCCATATTCACAGGTAGGCCACTGTTATATTTACCTTTAACAAATAGAAGCTTTAGAAATCACTGAACCATACACAAATGTATTTGATAGTTTTGCCTGAATGTGACTTGTGTAGAGCCCTCATCATAACTGCAAAATGTTCTAGTTTTGTAACTGATTTATCTTCCTTAAGCTACATGTTGTAATTTGCACCAAGCTTGAAATTCCTATTTAGCTCGTGTTCATATAATGCTGAATAGCGTATCACATATTTTAACATTAATTTTCTCATACATCAAATATGAGAAGCATTAACTAACTAAAGATCTGAAAGCAACTGTTTCTGACTTTAGTATAATTCAGTGTATTGAGCTCCCCTGGGAACCAAGGTAAATGCTTCCAGAAACACAAATGTTCAATGATGTCTGTTACATATTTGATAGTAGACTGTCGACTTCATATGTGTTTTCCTGGGAAAAGAAGAACAAAGCCTGCTCACCATCGAAAAATGTCTTCCCATTAAATCAGAGTGATCTAATCTGCAACAATGTTGTTTACATGTCTTCTTGACCTTTACATTAGTGTGTGTTTCTAGCAAGAAAGGAAGTATTGGGCTTTCTATGAAGCTTATTTCTAAGAAGGTGCTCCTAGACTCTCTTGGAGACTTTCAACTACCCTTCTTGTACCTGATGGTTGTAGCTACTGCTGCATCTATTACCTCATGGATCTCTGTTGAGATTTTATTTGTACAGATTGCTACTGCAACTGTATGCTGATGCTCCTTCGATATTGAGACTCAGCTGAGTTTCATGGACTAGTCTTTATGGGAAGCTCAACTACTTAATTTGATTTTGACCTTTTCGCACCTTTCATCTTGCTCTTTTGACAAACTCTTTATGGTTTCTCATTATGGATCCGTGGCGTGGTTCCGCTGACTTTTTACCTCTACCTCCTGTATTTTTGACGGTATGCTGGATCTTGGTTTTGCTGGCTTAGATGATTTGGACACATTGCAACTGCTGATTAGGGTCAAATTGCAAGTGCTCCCCATGTAAATTTTTACTATGATTGGTTATCCATGACTGGCACATTTGATTTACTGGTAAGTCCCTATGACAGTGCACTGTGTGTGCCCAGGGCCTTTAAACCAAATGCTACTAGTGGGCCTGCAGCACTGATTGTGCCACCCTGGAAAAGTATCTCAGATCTGCCACTGCAGTGTCTGTGCACGCAGTTTTAAAATGCCATGTCAACCTGGCAAGTGCACTTGCCAGGCCCTAACCTTCCCCTTCCTTGCATGTAAGGGGCCCTCAGGTAGGCCCAAGGTACCCTTATGAGTAGGGCGGAATGTATGTAAAAGGTAGGACATGCACTGGTGTGTTTTACATGTCCTAATAGTGAAATACTGCCAATTTCATTTTTCACTGTTGAAAGACTATCTGTCCCTTAGGCTAACATGGGAGTTGCTTTGTAACATCTTGCACGTATAACCTTCCATTTGGACAAGATAAGGAAATGAAGTTTAGGCTATCTGAACACAGAATTCAATAACTCATCTTTTTAGAGAGGTGTTTTTTAATTGTGTGTTTGATAATGCCACTTTTAGAAAGTAGGTATTTTCTTGTTTAAAAATTCTGTGTGCCTCTGCTGTTTTGTGTATTGACTGTCTGGTTTTGGAGTGACAGGAGCTTGGGATGGGCATTCACTGTAGACAGCCACAAAGGGGGTTGAGGTGGGTCCTGCCTTTCCTGGGTGACTCATAGCTGGGCTGAATAGACCTTGGCTGCATTTAGAGTGGTGGGAGGAGTTTCACTTGCACCTGAATAGACTTTCTCTTCCTATCACATATGTAAACACTCTTGTAAGACTTATTGTCTTTTCACTAGTAGCCTGCAAAGGGCTCAACAATATGGCTATTCCAAAATAATCAGTCCTTCCATACAAGGTTGTACGAAAGATAATACATTTTATTACTAATTTTTTTCATTTTATGCATATTGTTCATTTTGTAATTTAAAAAAAAGTAATTTCTATTTATAAAGTCTCAATTTGAACATTTCATTCTTAACATGTGCAAGATGTATCATTTACAAATAAAACACATGGAAAGACATAAATCTACATACTGTTGATTCATATCTGCGCCCCCAATAGAGACAAACCCCGCTGTCTCACCAAACACACCACATTCTTACAAACAAAAATCCTCCTTGATATAACTCTCTGGCAATTTGTCCAGGATATGGCAGTTATACCCACGGTAGATAGTGACCAAAACTTGCTGTCTTTAACCTTAAAGCATTTGTGGCCTAGACAAAACAGTGTAGCCTCACCATGTAAGGCAAAGTCCACCAAAAAAGTCTATCCATCTAATTGTGGAAGGCGCCTCAAGTGGAGTAAAATTGCCTTAAATGAAGCGAAAGTCCAGGCTATAGATATGCTATTAACAAATATGCTGGGCACAATGGAGGCGTCCACGACAAAGGATTTAGATCCCTCTAGAGTTACGATGCTGTTCCAGGAGGCTATAACCTCCATAGGGAACGAATTTATGGTACCAGTAGTAGGGAGTAGGGCAACTGGACACCAGAGGCCCAAGAAGAAGCAGGGACTGTACACACCATTATGTAGACAGAAGAAGTATGCTCTAATAAAAGCTGTCAAGGCGAGGTGACAATCCTTAATCAAGCAAGCCAGGAAAGAGTATAACTTGGCGGTAGCAAATGCTAAAAAGGAGTGGGAGAACTTGCATTGGCAAACCCTAAGAGAGGCTAGTGTAGGACGGGGCTCAGGTCGCTTTTGGAGTACTATAAGGGCAAAGAACAGGCCTGATAGTGACCTTAATACCTGTAACATCACGGGGCAGGCTTGTTTTGATCATTTTTTCACTTTGTATTCTTGCCAGCCAGAAGCTCCTATTATTTCCGCTCCTGGCAGCCCTCTAGCACCATCTGGAGAAAACACTGTATTCCCTTTTACAGCTAAGGAGGTGGAATATGCGATCAGCTGTATTGTGCCCCAAAAGGCAGCTGGCCCAGATGGTATTCCTGGGGATTTTCTTCGCTCAAATTTGTCAAAGTGGGGGAAGCTCATTCATACCTTACCTAATGCTATTGACAATGGCGCTGCAATCCCAGAATCCTGGAAGGGGGCTGAGGTCGTCCCTATTTATAAAAAGGGCCAGATGGATGACCCTTCCAACTACCGCCCAATTAGCTTATTAGATTCTACCCAGAATGTTGTGGGAAAGGTGATATTAGAGCGAATACACTTATGGGCTAAAGATAACAAGATTCTCTCTGATTATCCAGCCGGTCTCAGAACTGGCACTGGCACAATAGAGCAGGCTTTTAGACTGTTGTTAATTTATTGGAAAATAGTGGTTATAGGCAAAGGCAGTCTTTATCTCACGTTCATCGACTTAAAGACTGCCTTTGACCTTGTACCTAGAGGTCACCTATGGGGGGTGCTGTCAGCCATGGGGATCCCCCTAACATTCTGTTTATCCTGGTGAGGGTACATGAGGGTAGCTTCGCGCAAGTTAGGTGGGGCACTGAGGGGCAGAAAACTAACAGGATACCGGTGGGGAGAGGGGTCCACCAGGGGTGCGTCCTTGCCCCAACCCTCTTCTCGCTATATGTGAATGGGGTTGTTGAACATCTGCTTGAATAACCATCAGACGCACCATCCCTGGCGAGGGAGCGAATCCCTATACTCTTATTCGCCGATGATACGCTCCTACTATCTAAGAGCCCGGTGGGCCTTCAAGGCCTTCTAGACAGCTTCCAGGCTTTTTGCACCAAGCGTGGTCTGGTAATTAACACAGAGAAGACCAAGTATCTGGTGCTAAATCCCCCGAAAAAACTTGGGCGGCCCCCTATTTTAAACTAAGTATCCCTTGAGAGGGTCACTGTATTTGACTATTTAGGTATTCGTATCACGGATACCATGCAGTTGTCCCCTCACATTTCCAAAACGTTGCTAAGCCATAAGAGGGTTACGGGGGCGCTCCTTAAAGAGCAGCGGTCCTCTACGACCAGGCCAATTGCCCCTGTTATTGACATATATAAGGCCAAGGACGTCAGTGCTGCCTTGTATGGCGCTGAGCTTTGGGGCTTTTCTAATACTGATCTATTAACTAGGTCTGAGAACAAGTTTTTAAGGGGCATTATGTCCCTTTCGCAGAGCACACCAACGCTACCACTGCTGTTCAACCTAGGCTGCCAGCCCATTGGTGAGCTGGCAAAATATCGGCTGTTGCTCCTCTGGGCTAGACTGTGGCGAACCCCTGAACTTACCAAGTATGCTAAGGGGTTAGCGGAGGTACTGTCAATGGTAGTATGGCAACAATAAAATGGCTTAGAGATCTTAAATCCTTACTTAGGGAGTTAGGACTTACCAAAGCCTGGACTAGCCGGTCTTCTCCCCCGAAAGCCACCCTAAAGATCCTTTACTGGAAATGGGCTGCCGCTAGAACCACCACTGACCAATCTCTTGGCAGGCTAACGGAAGAGTTTCTAAAATATAAGGATGCACCATTCCAAGAGCTCTATCTAGATATTGTCTGGAAACCTTATGATAGGCCCCTATACTTTAGATTCAGGGTTGGGGCTCTCCCCGTGCGTGCATTAACGGCCCACTGGAAACCCCCGTCCCAAACTACACCTTTTTGCCCCTTTTGTACAACTAGCATTGAGACTGTTCCACATATTCTATGTGTTTGCCCGGCTTATGTACTCCCAAGGCAACTGTGGCTTAAACCCATTTTTCGGGCTATGGGCACCAGGCATTCAAGTGAAGCACTCCGCATCCTAGTATCCAACACCCGTACACTATATGTCTGTGGTCTATCCAAGTTCTTATCGTGGACATGGTCCATCGGAGCAAAAAGGCTTGCGTTAAATGTTTAATCTGCTTGTTTTATGCTCTATTTTTTAAAACGTTTTAAAATGTGAGGTCCCAATTGTAAAAGAAAGTTTGTCTTTCTGTAAATGTTTTTTATATCACTGTGATGCTTTTATGATATGATTCTATCGAAATAAAGCCTTTGAACTGAACAAACAAAAATCCCCATAAGAAAAATAAGTGGGGAAAAAAGGGCCTCTGTTCATTAATATGATATATAAATAAATCACAATATGTTCCACTTTGGTGTTAACTTTGAGAGGAATTCCATGATCTGTTCAACTTATGTTTCGGTGGATATACATGACTTCCACCTTCATCAGAACCAATCTTTTTATATATTTTCTCAGGTGAGTGGACGGAGGTCCTCTGAAAATGGATCATAGAGATGGTTGATTAATTGGGAAGATAAGTGGAATGACCTATAAATGCCTATTTTATGATTTTATTAATTGAGATTGGATTCAATTCTTAGGTTCCGTCTTTAGGTGCAAGTGTCGTGCAGGTGCTAAAAAAATCTTATCCAAAGAGGGCTTTCCCTCATGCTGGTAGGTTGGATATTTTCTGTAAAGTACATCTTTATCCATAGTATAGTTCCCAAAGTGAACGAAAGAGTAAGTGAACAAATATGGAAAGAAGAAAAATAGACTGTGTCTCCCATGCACAATACTAGCTCAACCTCATGTGGTCTTGCTGCACCAGAGAGGACAGAACTGGTTCTGACTGGGCTGAGAGATCCTTGCCAGAAAGAGAACAAAGAGGAAATGGGGTGTACGTATTGGACCCTAAACCTCAGAGAATTAGATCATTTCTGGACTCAAGAGGAACCTCTGCCAAGGAGAAGAGCTGGAGAGATGTAAGAAGGAGTACTCCCCCTTTGTTGTGGGTGCTTTGCTGTGTTAGCGTCCATTTGCTGCTTCTGCAAAGGACCGAACAAAGACTGGAACTTTGCTGTGAACCTGCTCGAAGAAGAATCTCCAACGGCATGTGTGTGCTGGCCTCCTGTTCCGAAATCTCAGTGCCACAAAAACTTCACCTGCACCCACTGGCCAGCACGTAGGCTCCTCTCTAGACTCCTGCATTCAAAAGGGCACCACTTCCAGTTCCTGGGCCCAGAGAAGTGTGTGGTTGGTGTTGCGAAGCAAGAAAAACTTCACAGATACTGACAGCAACACTACCAGTGACGCTGCAACCTTCACCAAGCCTTTGAGGCACCTCTCATGAAGTACACCACAGCTCCAACGCCCTTCAACGCCTGCAGTATCAGCCTTTCCAACGCCAATACTCGCACTGACGCCATCACCGCCAGTGCCTACATCCTGTTATCGCAGAGCCAATAACTCTATGATTTCGCATCACCTCACTGGAACCAATGCCTCATCACCACCACTTAACTTCTCCTGTCCTGGATTTAGCGCTTCACCGCTTCACAGACTCGATGCCTTGCCTCTCTTTGGCAACCAGGGAACCAGCTTCACCTCGACACTGACGCCTCACCTCTACAACGCCGTGCATCGTCCATAGACTTTGTTTCCAAGGTAATGCTGTTTGGGGGTTCTTGTGATTACGTGCCTGGTGCTGCGCACCTTGCGGCCGGCCCTGTAAGTTGGATTTATGCCTGTCACATCATAATAGTCCCAGTTGGAGCTATTTGTACAAGTGCTATTCTTGAAATAACTGTTCTAAAAATCATATTTTGATAGATGTATGTTGGGTTTTTGTTGTTTTGGTTTTGTTTGGTTTAGAAAAAGAACTTTATTTTTCTAAACGGCTGTGGTGTCCATTTGTGGTGTTCCACTGGGTTACTGAGTGTTTGGGTTCAAATACTTTACACATTGCCTTTGGGATAAGCCTGTCTGCTCGTGCCAATCTACCCAGGGGTTGAGCAGAGGTTAGCTAAAGTATGTAATCCCCTTACCCTGACAAGAAGGAAGGGTGCCTACTTGGACAAAGGTGCATACCTCTGCCAACTAGAAATCCCCATTTCTAGCATTGGTGGTCAGCGGTGAGGATTGAACTTGTATTTGTATTTGACCCACAGCAATTGGTGTACATCACTATTCTAGTGCAAACCACTACTCAACCACATACTGTGTTTTTTGGTTCTATTTTTGATTGAACCTCGAAGTATCCATGCACCATGACTGTAAGTGGCAAATCAGTAAGTGAGATTGCAGAATTGGAGTTTGATATTGGAATGTTGCATACATAGCGTATGAAGGGGTCCATGGCTATTATGAACAATAAAGGAGACAGGGGATACCTCTGACTGGTGCCCCTCGTCACCGCAAATGACTCTGTGATTGTGCCGTTGTAGTGAATACAGGGCTCTACAGAGCAATTTCACCAAGCCTGCAAAACTTTTAGGTACGCCCATTTTGGCAAGAACCGCATGTAAGAAAAGCCATTCCCCAGTGTCAAACGTCTTTTCAGTGTCTGAAAAAGCTGCTATTGCAGGTGTGGCTGGATGTATACTGTTGACCACTGAGAAAAAGGTGCAGAGAATAAGTGCTGTGGACCTATGTCGCACGAATCCGGACTGTCCAGGTGCGATGATCTGCTCCATTAAAAGCGACAGTCGGGTTGCCATCATTTTCGCCAGTATTTTATAGTCGAAATCTAAAAGTGACAGTGGCTGGAATGAGCCAATCTTCTCCCGGTCTTTGCCCAGCTTAGGAAGGAGTATCAACACAGCCTCTCTAAATGAGGGTGGGAGGGTGCCTGGTCCATTGCTTTGGCTTACACCTCCAGGAGATATGGGGCTAAGAGTGTTTTGTACATTTTGTAAAAGACTCCGGGGAGTCCATCTAGTCCAGGGGCTTTTGAGCCATCCATTGCATCAATGGCTTGTTGGATTTCCTCGACTGAGCATGGTTCACTTAAAAATTCCCTATGGGCTTCCGGCAACCGCATCATGGCAATCTCATCTAAATATGTCCTAATGTCGATGATACTAGAACCCAAATTTGATGTATCTAAACCAGTGTAGTATATCAATAGGGTGTGTCCTATGTCTGTCTTTCCAGCTATGACCTTATCTTCCTCATCAGAGTTTAGTGAAGTCGTTTTGGGTATGGCGGAGCTTAAGGAGTCTTGCTAAGGTGCGGCCCGGTCTCTCTCCTTCTCCGTACCTGCGGGCTACAGCATATTTTCCTAGATAGAGCACCTCTCTACTGGTGTCCTCAGTATATTCTGCCAATAGTTCTGACCTGCGATGTATGTAGTCTGTCCCCACTCCACCATCCTTCGTCATGTTTTCCCTGTCCAGTGTCTACAGCCTGTCCTCTAACATCATCAGCCTGTTACTCAAGTCTCTTAACACCCCTGTATGCGTAGATATACAAACCCCCCTCACACATGCCCTAAAGGCTTCCCACAGCACTGCGCATATTGCAATGGACCCGACATTATTGGCAAAGTAGTCCACTATGGCAGTACGTAGCTCATCGTGGAATACTGAGTCTATCAATGCCATAGAGGGGAATCACCATATTCTCTCGAAACCACCATCTGCAGGCAGTTGTACGGAGAGGGACACCAGGGAGTGGTCTGATAAGGTACGGGGTAAATGTGTCACACCATGGACCCATGCTGTTGTAGATTTAGTGAGTAACCAAAAGTCCAATCTAGTCCATGTGCCATGTTGTTGCGCATAATGGGTGTATTCCGTGTGAGTGGGGTTCAGGTATCTCCAAACGTCCACTAGATTGTGGTCTCAGTACACATCCCGAAGGACCTTGTGGGCCCGGAGGTTGTGTGTGGGGGTTTTCACTGTGCTATCCATCAGGGGTTCAAGTGACATATTTAAGTCTACTGCTAGTAATATATGATCTGCTGATGTATTGCCTATGAGCGTCTGCAAGCATGTAAAGAAAGTTTCATCATCTACATTAGGGGAGTATAAGTTGATCAGGGCTAACTTATGTCCTGCTACTGTTCCCTTCACTATCAAGTAACGCCCTCCCGAGTCTGATATCGTGTCTCCGTGCAACAATTGCACTTTCCAAATTATCAGGATAGCTACTCCCCCGGCGTATGTGCTGTATCTTGAGAAATATCAGTGAGTCCCCCAAGTGGATGTAAATTTCGGTAAAGTCTGTGGGGAAAGATGCATTTCTTGTAAGTAGACTATATCTGCCGTGTGTTGCCGTATATATTGGAGCACTAGTCTGCATTTTTTAGGGCTGTTTAGCCCGCAGACATTCCAAGTAAGTAGGGTCATATTAGTGCTTAACTCTATCTTATGAGCTGAAAGGCGGTGCTCGTACAATACGTCTGCTCTCCTGTATCTATGTGACAAAGTTGCATGTATAGTAAAGAAACTGCGTCCAATGTATGGTTAAACAATTATACACCCCTCCCCTGACCTCGTTTAGTGACTGTTCACTTGGCGATGTCCCTATAACCCCCCCCCCCCCCATAACTGAAGCATGGGATGGATGACTTCCGATGTGCTATTTGCGATTTCGCAATTTGCGGGATCGCAAATAGCGAACTCGAAAATGGATATTTCTTTATTTCTGACCCTCTAAAATGTATTCGCTATTTGCAATTGCGATTTTTTGCGATTCTCTTTTTATTAGCAAATTTTTTCATGCATTGCAAATAGTGATTTCTTAATAGCGATTCTTTAAGATTTGCTAATAAGGAATCGCTATTTCTGAATGTGATGCATGTGCGCCTACGTTCCTAAATATCTAGTTCAGAATTTCCAGAAGGAGGATATCCATGTTTGGTTTGCATCTTATGAGGCAGCACTTCCCATGAATGAGGTACCAGTGAAACATTGGTGGGGGCTGGCCTGTGGAAACACTTTGAGGACACTGGGAGGAACACCCTGACACCCTTGGAGGAGGTGGGTACTCTCACCTGTCCCAATATAAAGGAGGCTTTATGACTCAGGTATGGGCTAACACCTGAGCAGTACAGGGAAGAGTTTAGATCTTATAAATAGCTTGAGTCTAATACTTAGGTAGAATGTGTGAATTTCTTTTACAGAGCACTGGATGGTTTGATAAAGGGCTGCAAGGTAACTGACTACTAGGGGCTGTATGATTTAATTACATGGGAGCAGTTGTATAGCCTATGTTTTCCAGAGCTGTGCTAGCATCTGACCCCAGGAAGCTTGCTCAGGAGGCGCACCGCTGAACATGTACCAGGGTCCTCAAGGGGTATGTGGAAAAGCAAGGGTGTGTAGGGTGCCCAGCAGAAGGGGGGACAAGGGTAACTAAAAGGAGTTATCTAAAGGGCTCCAAAACAGTTCTCACAGTAAAGATTTCCAGCCCCCCAGTGGTAAGAAGCCATGGCCCCCTAGAGTTAAGCCAGGCAATGGGAGACCCTGCAGGTGTCATGCATGTGGTCAGGAGGGTCACATGCGTGGTGATCCCAAATGTTCCAAGCCCACAGGAGCAACCACTGGTGCACAGTCACTGGGGCTAGTTAGTGTAGTGCTGGGGAAGAGTGATTCTCAATGAGGGGGGCAGCTGTTATGATCCTTATCTCACTAGGAGATCGTGACATGGTCCAGGAAACCTGTCTGCCAGATAACACTAAAAATTATCTGCAGTGGGTGACCATCAATGGGAGGAGGGTGGAAGCTCCGAGAGACACTGGAGCCAGTGTGACATTTGTGAGGTGTCAGTGGGTATCTCAAAAGCAGGTAATCCTAAATGTACTTCACCCTGTTGTTGGTGTCAACAACTCTGACTGCCAGTGTAAGGTGGCACAGGTTCCCTTGTAGGTCATTGTGACTCCATCCATGCCTGTTGATTGTCTGCTTTGCAATGACCAGGAGAGGTACCTTGGAAGGAGATGTAACACCAGGCTCATTTGGATATGTTGGGTTTGCCTGAGTGGGCATGTGTGACGACTCGGTCAATGGCAGCCGGTAAGGGAAATCAAGAAGACCTGGAGCCTGAAACTGTGTCCCAGGTGCCTGGTAGAAGGGATAGGGGCAGGGGGCACGGGGAACCCATCCTAGAAGTTCCCATAGTCTAGGAGGAGGCAGACCTTGAGGGAGATGCCTTGGAACCTACAGCGGAGCGAGTGGCCGAACTGGGAGACCTACCTGAGGTGACCCCTTAGCAGGAGGAATGGGGTCCCACCAGGGAGGAGTTCTACAAGGCGCAGATGGAGCGCCCTACTTTTGTTGGTATGCAGCAGCAGGCTGCAGACCAGGCAGCAGGTGATCTGTGTGGATCACATTGGATTTATTGGGAGAATTCTCTCCTACATAGAGAGCCTAAGGTCGCTGAGCCTGGGTCAGTCCGAGTGCTAGTGGTATCCCAGTGCTTCAGGGCTTTCTAATGGCTCTGGCTCATGATGTGCCTTTGGCAGGACATTTGAGGTGTCACAAGACCTTTCACAGGCTTGTAACCCATTAATGTGGTCCCAAATGTGAAGGCACACAGATATTCATTGTAGGTCTTCTCAGACTTGCCAGGAGCAAGCAAGAGTGAAGGGAAGTGTAAGGCTCCCCTCCAGTCTTTCCCTGTAGTGAGCACCCCTTTCGAGCAGGCGGGCATTGATATTATGGGGCCCCTGGAACCAAAGACAGCCTTAGACAACCAGTATATCTTGGTCTTGATGGACCATGCTGCCTGGGACCTGGACGCTGTCTCTCTCAGGACAACCACAGCCCATGTTGTGAGCCATGCATTGATGGGGATCTCTTCCCATGTGGTATTCCCCGGAGAGGTGGTATCTGACCAGGGTACCAACTTCATATCTAGGTATATGGCATCTTTATGGGAGGAGTACAGTGTAATGTACAAAGTCACCACACCTTATCATCTCCAAGAAAATGGATTTTTTGAGAGATTCAAACGAACCCTGAAAGGGTCTGACAGAACCAACGAGGCATAAGTGGGATGTATTCTTATTAGGCCTGTCGTTTGCTTACAGGGAGGAACCACAGAGATCCTTAGGGTCAGTCCCTTTGAATTGCTGTATGGGCTTCCTGTGAGAGGACCTCTCAGTCCAGTAAAGAAGTGCTGGGAGGACACTCCCAGTAAGACTCTCCAGGATTTATATAGCTACATGCTGACATTTAGAAACCAGACTCAGGGCTTCATAAAACTCGCCCAGGCAAACCTCGAAGCCAGTCAGGAAGAGATGAAAGGTTAGTATGACCAGAATGCCACTCTGGTAGAGTTTCAGCCCGGCCAGAAAGTGTGAGTGATGGCACCAGTGGAGCATTGTGTGCTCCAAGACAAGTGGACTGGGCCATTTGAGGTTGTGGAGTGCAAGGTTGAAGCCATCTACTTGGTGAACTTGCAGACTCCTAGGAACCCCTTGAGGGTCCTACATATGAACCGCCTCCAACCTCACTTTGAGAGGTGTGAAGTGACTATGCTTCTGGCTACAGATAATGGAATTGAGGAGGAGAATGAGCCTCTTTCTGACCTTCTGTCTGCCCAGGAGCATGATGGGTCAGTGGAGGGTGTGGACCTCTCTCCCACTCTGATCCCAAAGCAGCAGAGGGCTGATGCCAGGTCCTGGGACAGTTCGCTTCCCTGTTCACCCTGACCCCAGGAATCACCAATTGATGTGTCCATGATGTGGACACTGGGGACAGTTTGCCTGTCAAACAAAAAATCCACAGGTTGACTGATAGTGTCAAGGATAGCATTAACGAAGAACTTTCCAAGGTGTTGGTGTTAGGGGTGATAGAGCCCTACAGCAGCCCAGTGGTCTTGGTTCCAAAATCTGCTACACCCAGTGCCACTCCTGAACTTCGGTTCTGTGTGGACTGCCATGGGCTCAATGCCATCAACAGGACTGATGTGCACCCCATCCCCTGTGCTTATAAGCTCATAGATTGATTAGGAGCTGCCCAGTTCCACAGCACATTGGATTTAATACCTGGGTACTTGCAGATTGCCTTAACTAATGGGTCCAAAGAGAGGTCTGCGTTCTCAACACCAGATAGGCACTACCGGTTATGGGTCATGCCATTTGGGTTGTAGAACACCCCTGCCACGTTCCAGAGACTGGTGACCCAGGTACTATATGGGCTGGAGGAATTCAGAGCTGCCTACCTGGATGATATTGCAGTGTTCATACCCAGCTCGGAAGAACACTTGCAACACCTCTGTGAAGTGTTGAAGGCTCTGCAGAGGGCAGGCCTCACTATCACAGCCAAAAAGTGCCAGATAGGGTAGGGGTTGGTGGTGTACTTTGGGCACCAGGTAGGAAGCAGCCAGGTGGCATCCCTACAATCTAATATTTACACCATTCTGGCTTGGGAGCCCCCCCAACACTCAGACAGAGGTGAGATCCTTCTTAGGTTTCAGCAACTACTCCAGATGGTTTGTCAAGGGGTATGGCACCATTGTTGCCCCCTTGACAGAACTACCTTCAAGGAAGCACAAGGAAAGGTGATCTGGACTGATGCATGCGAGACCGCTTTTGATGCCCTGAAATATGCCATGTGCACGGCACCCGTGCTTAAAGGACCCAATTTCTCCGAAGAATTTGCTGTGCAGACAAATGCTTCAGGGCATGCTGTAGGTGCAGTTCTCTCACAATTGAATGATGAGCGCTTGGAAAAACCTGTAGCTTTCATAAGTAGGAGGCTACTTTACAGGGAACAGAGGTGGGGTGAAATTGAGCAAGAAGCTTTTGCTGTGGGCTGGGCACTGAAGAAGCTAAGACCCTACTTTTTTGGGACTCACTTCTGGATTCAAGCAGACCGCAGGCCCCTCAGATGGTTGCTCCAGATGAGGGGTGAGAACACAAAACTGTTGAGGTGGTCCGTCTCCCTACAGGGAATGAACTTCATGGTGAAACACGATCCTGATACAGAACATTCCAATGGTGATGGTTGTCCGGGTTCTTACACCTTAGTGATGAGAACTCTCAAGAGGTAGAGTAGATTTCTCCACTTTGCAGCTGGAGGGGACGCATGTTAGACTTGACATCCTTGGTGTGGTTTTCACTGGCTTGTTGCCGCTACCACCTGTATTATTGACGGTATCTTGGATCTCGGTTTTGCTGGCTTAGATGCTTTCCGCCCTTTTCCACTCTTGATCAGTGTCAAAGTGCCAGTGCTCCCTGTGTAAATTGTTACTATGATTGGCTATCCATGATTGGCACATTTGATTTACTGGTAAATACTTAGCACAGTGGACTGTGTGTACCCAGGGGCAGTAAATCAAATGCTACAAGTAGGTCTGCAGCTTTGATTGTGCCCCCCACATGAGTAGCCCTGGAAAAGTATCGCAGACTTGCAGTGTCAGTGCATGCAGTTTTAATCTGCCATGTTGACCTGGCTAGTGCACCCAGTAGCCAGGCCCTAAACTCTACATCGACCCCTTTTTCTCAACACCTCTCTCTCTCTCTCTCTCTCTCTCTCTCTCTCTCTCTCTCTCTCTCTCTCTCTCTCTCTCTCTTTTTTTTTCTCTTTCTCTCTCACAGACACACAATCAAAAACGTATCTCTCTGGACCTCCTTTCACATTCAACGTACCCACTCTACCTCAGTTCTCTCTCACAACCTCTTTTTATAGATCTCTCTATCTCACTGTATCGTCCTCTTTCTGTCTCTGACAGCGCTCTCTCTGTATAAACCTCATCACTCTTTATTTATTTAAAGTGTCTCTCAAACGTCCTCTTTTTGCCGTACCCCACATTTCTCATTCTATCCTTCACCCCTCTCCCTACCTTTCTCTTCTCCACATCACTGTCTTTACCTTGCCCGTTTTCCTACGCTGCTTCTCATTTGTTCACTGTTAACCTTGCATCTCTGTTTTTCACAAATCTCTCTGTCTATTTCTGTCTATCACTGCCTTTGCCTATCTCGAATTCACCTTTTTTTCTACATAACCTCTCTCTACCTCACCCTTTGGTGTACTCTACTTCTCTGCCTCTCACCACATGGCATTCGCCACATCTCTAACTCTCTACAACACTCTAAAACCTTCCCTATTTCTCCACATACATCCTTCTCTTTCTCTCTCTTTATCTTTCCTTCTGGATACCTCATTTTACTCTCTTCAATTTTCATCTCTCCCTACTTTACATATCTTCCATCCTCATCTCTGTCTCTATCCCCTTATTCTTCTACTTCACATCTCGCTCTATACTGTTCTCTGTATGTCTTTGTCCATCTCCTTTATCCTGCCCCATCACATTTCTGTTACTCTGTTGGATCTCGGCAAACTGCCTAGCCAGCCAAGAGCATAAATACAACGTGGAGCAGAGAGACAAGGCAACAAAAGAGAAATTAGGAGAAAGTTGTTAGATTTTAACTAATGGTATATTGAAAATCCTCAGGGCAGTGCTTCGATTTTCAATGGAGCAGCGTGAACAGCTATATTGAAAGATCTGTAATTACAACTATAAGGCAACTAAAGCTACACTAACAAAAGGTAAGTTCATATGTATTTTTAAATTGTATGCACTAATCCACTAAACATCTATCAAGTCACCCTTAGCATGTTTTTCTACTTTAGGATTATCAAGCTCGTTAAACACTGAATTCAACTTAAAAATGTATTGCATTTAGATCCAAACTCAAAAAACATGGTTTTATCAATGCTTGTTCAAGCTTTATTTTCATTCTGTTTGGTTGGCTGATACCAGGAAGCTCGAGCTGCTTTCGCGTGCATCCTGGTTTTAAAAGGTTTTAAAGGTTTATCACACAATTCAATATTGTTTGGCATCATCTGGTCTTTATGACCCACACATGGACAAGAAATTACTCCAAGCAGGCAGCCCCAAAATATATAATTCCCTGGGCCCCACAAATCCTTAAAATGTCACTGGCTCGCGCCCCCTTCCACAAAGTTTAGTAATGTATAATCCACAGTCTCACGTTTTCAGAATTTTAACATTTTTAAGAATAATTTTAGTTTACATATTTTAAGCAATGTCCTTAATTATAATGGCCATGCCTTTGGAAGCATTCGTGTTAGGCCACTTCAGCCATGCCCCTTTTAGCGAACTTCCCCAAAACGTTGTTTTAAAGCACCCCCATTCCCTAGAGGTTAACTTGAGGGATATTTAAACTATAACGTTGCATTTTGGGTTTTTCCGTTGTTACTTTTTGTACTTGCGTGGAAAATTCAAAAGCAAGCAAGCAAACGTTTCCCTTCATAGCACAATGCTTTGGTCCGGTTTGTTTTCTAAGAAAACCCAAGCTTTAAGGGTTGGCTAATACCAACAATATGATTCTGTTGCAAGTTTATAGCATATGTGCTCTCTGCCATCAGTCATACTGTTTGCAATAAGTAAGATTACAAAACTCAGAATTCTTGTGGGGTCGAGAAAGTGTACTTATAATTTCCATAAGTTGGCTTTCATAAAAAGTTGGAGTGCTGTACTTTGAATGCACAAAGGGATTGAAACAACATAGCACTCGAAAATATGCATGCAAATCAGTACACACAAACAGTTGTTTAATATTTGATTCAAGGACAGAACCATTTGGCATTCTAAACATGATTGTGAAGGCTGTCTGTGCATGTCCCCTTTGCCTCCGCGTGCAGAGGAAAATAGGAACTGTTCTCCATATAGAACTGCTCAGGGACCTTGGGAAACAAGCATTGAAACACGCTTCACACATTTTCTTCGATACCAGGATGCTTTTGTAAATTATTGAAGCGATCAAAAGTAACATATACATTAGACAGTGCGCGACTCGGGGGAATGTTTCTTTGAATAGGGCGGCAGGCCCGTGAAAGCAAATAGTCGACTTATCAGCACAGGACAGAGACCCCGGTTTTTCTGTCTCGAAATGCTCGTTTTGTCTCTGAACATGGAATAATAAAGTGCGCTTCAATAATGAGCATTAAAAATACTCGAGTCTTTCGAAGCTGACTTGCCTGTGTAAAAACCTTAGAACGTGCTAGTGTGCCATCAAACTTTCTACACAACGTTGACTTTAAATAATCAACATTATTTATTATGTGAAATACATTTGGAGCTTTATCTGTAAAATCTTGTCACACTTAATAACTGTCCAATCACTGGCTTCACACCCTGTACTCTAAACATTTTATGATATGGGCCGACTGACATTTTCTGTACCATGACTGTTAGACATTGCTTGTCCAGCGGGTTTAATGCTAGACTTTTTGCTTTTTTGGACTCCTGTTTCTGACCGGTTTTTGTTGGTTTTATGACTGGGCACCTTACCATGCTGATCAGTGCTAAAGTGCATATAATCTCCCTGTAAATTGTTATGATTGTTTCGAAATTCCATGATTGGCATATTTGATTTACTAGTCAGTCCCTAGTACAGTGCACTATGAGTATCCAGGGCCATAGGGGGCGTGGCTTATCCAGCTGCAAGATGGCCGCACTTTGAGTGAGTTCTGCCGGCCAAGCCGATTATCCACCAGAAATCCTGCATACTCCCTCATCGCTGTCACCTGACGCCATGCCATCCTCACTTACCTCGTCCTGGGGCACTGCCTGATCCATTTTCTTGCCCCCTACGATTCCGCTGAGCCGAGTTCTGCCGCTGGGTCTGGTCCTCGGATCTGGGCCTCTCTACTGGCATGGCCTTCCTGCTAATCCTCGTTGGCGGCCTCCTGTGACCAGAGCTTCGACTTGCGCACAGCCTTCACCTCTCGACTGCCGGAGCCAGTGAGTGCTGCTGCTGTGGGGGTGTCCTGTGGCAGGATCGGGAGCGCATGAGCCGCACCTTCCGGCCCTGGCCTTCTCCTTGTGCGGGCGCCATTTTCTTACTACTGGCGCTCGCCGCGATGGCTTACCTCCACCGGCCCTGATGAAGTGGGCAACGCGCTCCCCGTGACTCCCTGCCACTCGTTGTCCCCCTCTGTTGTGGCCTTCTGGCTCCCCGTGGTGCTCCGCTGCCGGGGATGTTTCAGCTGCACTTCGGCTCCGGCCGCTCGGCTGCCCGCCTGCCAACACTGCTTGGCGGCCGGCTCTTCATGGCCATCATCCCATCTCTTGGGCGCCTCCGCCCTCAGCAGCCACCTCGGCGCGTCCTCGGCAGCCAGCTGCCCATTACAATCCTGCTCCTGTGGCGGCCCATTGGGGGCCCATCTGCTGCTCGTCTACCACTGGTCCAGGTGGGCACCGCTCCTGTGGGGGCTTCCGTGGTGGGGTTGGGGGCGTGTGATCCATGCTGCAGGGCCTCATCTTTCATCATTGATGCTGGGGTATCCCAGTAGTATCTCCACCCCATGGCCTTCCTGCACAGGCCCTACGCTGGGGCCGCACGCCCCCCATGCCTCCCTGCTGCTGCCACCTGCAGCTTTGTCATCTTCTGCGGCGTCTGTGGTTGGGGCTGGCGCCGCTGGGACGTCTCCTCACCAGGTAGCACCCAACTCTACTGACTCTCTGCACCACCTCGCCGGTCCGGTGGCACTACCTCACCCCCTTCCTCACCACTCCTCTGTGGGATCCGTGGACCTGCTGTGCACCTGTTGCAATCTGCCATCATTGGGGGTGTCCCCTGTGGTTTCCTTGCCGCGCCCTGCATCTGGCCTAGCTGCCGCCTGCTTAATGAGGGCCTGCACTGCTGCTTCCTTGCCCTGACCACCTGTTTCACCCATTTTGTTTTCACCTGGGATACATCTCTCATGCCCTAGGGCGCTGCCACCATGCCCCCTAGCTGCGGCTTTCCTCCTGCTGCCTGGCTGCTTCCCTCACCTGCCTCTGCCCGGCCATGGGGAAGACCAACCTCAAACAACCAAAGATAACCTTCGATCAGTGCCGGCAAACACTCCAGGATGGTGCAGTGTCTGATGGGGGTGACTCTGGCGCCCCTACGGAGATGGCCTCAACATGGGGGATTATCTTAAGTCCATCATGTTGGAAGTCAAATGCACAGTCACAGGCATTGAGTCCCAGCTTGAACAGCTGTCGTCCCGTCTGGACATGGTCAAGGCTCGTGTGGACTCTCATGATGCTCACCTGCTACATGTTGAAATGAGGGTCTCTGATGCTGAAGATGCCGCCACTCAGGATCGCCAAAAGCTTCTTCAGATGGATAAGATACTGGAGCCGATTCGGAACAAAAATGACGATTTGGAGGCACGTTCCCGTAAGAGCAACCTCCGCATCACAGGCAGCCCGAATCCACCAATATCCCGCGAATGGAGGACTATGTAGAATAGCTCATCTGCGAACTTTTTGGCAATATCCTATCCTTGGTCTTCATCGTTGAGCGGGCTGACTGCTCCCTCGGTCCTCACCACGGCCCTGGCCTGCAGGCTCGCCCATTCATTGCCAAATTCCTGAACTTCAGAGACTGCAATGCCATTCTTTGAGTGGCCAGGTAGAAGGGCGAGATTCGTCATCAGGGCAACTCCTTGTCGCTCTACCCCGACTACACCATGGCGGTGCAGGCTACTCGTCGTGAGTTCCTCCCTGCGAAACGGATCCTCCAAAAGCATGAAGTGTAGTACTCCTTGGCATATCTTGCTAAACAGCGAGTCAGGCAAGGCTCTAAGACGCTCGTGTTCCCAGATCCCAAGGACGCTTTGGCCTTCGGAAAGAAACTAGACCGGTCAAATCGATACTCTGCTGCTACCTCTCAAGCCATCACCGACGGCAACTTAAGCAAAAAAGACTGAACTGTAGTGCACCTCTGACTCTTTTGCTGGTTTTTTCTTCACTTTGCTCACCTACCTGTTTCGATTTGGCCCACTTTGTTCCTTTTTCTCCGTAGGGCACTTCATATCATAACTATGCTTCGGGCTTGGCGCCACTGATCCCCTGTTTTCCTCTTTTCTATTGTCTGCTACGACCTAAGGCTTGGCCACCCTGCCTCTTCAGCAGGGGTGTATGGTGAGCGACGCCATGCCTCAACGGAATGATTCCCTTCTTGGACATAGACGTTTCCCTTCCCAGTTGTGGGTTCCCGGGGTGGGTATGGGTGGTATCTCAACCTGATTGGGGGTTGGTGTGGGTGGTGGGGAGGGGGGTTCCTGGGGTTTGTTGCCTCCTTCTGAGGCCCTATTGTTTGTTTTGGTATATGCTTTTCTTTATGGTCCCTTCATGACACGTCATCCCATTCATACAGGCCGTTCTACTAGACGCCTCTGGTTCACTGTAATGTGTTCTCATTGCACATTTGTTGCTAATTGCCCTATTGGGGGTTTTATGCTGTTGGGGCTGCCACCTCCTTATGAGGCTTTTGTTGTGATTTTGACTGTGTTATTGTATTGCGCTTCCAAAGTTATTGTACTGTGCTTTTTCCTCTGTCCCCTACAGCACCGCTCCATTCGCCTGCACAAGATTTCACCTTCACATACGGCCTCCCTCAACACTAATCTCCTTTATATGGCACCATGACAGACACTACTTTCTGAACCGGGAACGTCCGCAGTCTTAAAGACCACCGCAAGGCATGCCTGGTCCATGCCCACCTTACCCGGCATAGGACTTTGCTTTCTGCAGAAGACCCACTTGCTGCCTGCGACCTCCTCCAGACTTCTTTACAGGCACTGAGGTGAAACACACTCCTCCTTCTACACTAACTACTCTGGGGGGGGCATCCTGCTGCATAGAAGACTTCAGTGGCAGACTTCCCAGATAGTTATCGACCCTGGGGGTGCTTTGTGATTCTTCATGGTACCCTTTAGGCCCAGCTATTGACGCTTGCTGCGCTGTATGGTCCAATAATGATGATCCGGACTTCTTTGCGCAAGTCTGGTACCATATTTAGGCCCTGGGCCCTGGTCGCCTCTCTGGGGGGCAACTTTAATGTAACACTATCCTTTACATTAGATTGTAGTGGTCCTCACACTTCTCACCCACACCCTGTTTCACTACTAAGCACCATTCTTACTGTTAACTCTCTGTATGATGCGTGGCGCCACACTCACCCCGAGGCATGCAAGGGCACTTGCGTAACCAGCTCCCGCAGCTGTTGGTCCCGCCTGGACCTTTGGATCACCACCCCGGATGCTCTTGCTTGGCTCACCTCTGTTAAACACATGGCGCACACCCTCTCAGATCCTGCTCCTGTACCCCTCCCTCACTCCCCCTGTCGTGCGTTCTCCAAGCGGCTCCCCCCCAATGCGCTCGGTCTTCTGCGATGAGATACAAACAGCAATCACTAATTATTATGAGCTTAATGAAGGAACTGTCGACTCCCTTCCATGCCCAGGGATGGTTTTAAGGCCGTTATCTGTGGGGAATTTATTTCCAAACAACCCGGTGTCCTACATTCTATCTGCGGAACTCTTGACAAATTGGAAATGGAGATTAAGGCTCTGGACTCTTCTCACTTCCAGGACCCGAAACCCTGGCAGGCTAGCTCAGATCAGGGGGAAGCTCACCGTCTTCGCTGACGAGGCCAACAGAGAACTCGCATTTCTTGGCAGGGAGGAGCGGGCGTGCCGCTTGGTGAGGGTGACTGCCCTGGTAAGACCCTTGCCAACCACCTCCACCCGCCTCACGCTGTGGTGTGTTTTTACACACTTCAGCTCCTTTGGTTTGGCAACCCTCACCGGAAATTCCTTGATGAGCTCTTCTCTAAAGAAGAAATTCTTGCCGCAATCAATGGCATGCCTGGTGACAAGGCCCCCGGCTCGGACGGCCTACCAGCCTCCTAAGTCCTTTGCGCCTCTTCTGGTCCCCCACTTAGCTGCCATGTACAACGAATCCTATGTGCATGGTCAGTCTCCCCCCTCTCTCCACGAGGCTCTACTTACTCTACTCCTAAAGCCGGACAAGCCCCCTGAGCTGCAAGACTCCTATAATCCCGTATCACTGATTAATACGGACGGACAATTAAATCTTTGACAAGTTACTCGTCTCTCACCTTCTTCCCCTCATGCCGCTCATTGCCCTCTCGGACCAGTCACAGATTAAATCCCGGCCGTACAATCTCCAGACCATCTTCTCCGTCCTTCATCAAATTAACCAGGCCCTCCAAGCAGTGGCCGCCTTGCTTGATGCCACCAAAGCCTTTGATACGTTAGAGAGGCCCTTCCTCTTCTATCTCCTCCCCTGCTTGGACTTCAGCCCGGTCTTCACATGTAAAATATTACTTCTCTATACCCTTCCCACTGCCCGCCTCCGGATTAACGGTCAAATATCTGAGCCCAACTCTATCGAGCGTGGTACCAGGCAAGGGTGCCTGCTGTCACCCATATTTTTTGCAATCGCAATGGAACCCCTTGCAACTAGACTTCGACATCACCACACCCAGAGAGGCCTTGGCTTTGAGGCTCACGCTCTCTTGGTCTACATGTACTCGGATAACATTACTCTTTATGTCCGCAATCCCCAGGAGAACCTCAAGTCACTGGTTCCTGATGTGATATGGTTTGGGGACTACTCCAGCATCCAGGTTACTGGAATAGGCCTGTGCTTTTCCCCCTCACTGATGCATGGATGCCATTCACTCCAGAAAACCCCTTCATGTGGGCATATTTTCCCACTAGATACTTAGGCATCTAGCTGAGTAGGAACGTGGATGAACTTTGGAGAGCTAACCTTGGCCGCACTGTGGACTGGCCGGCTGCATAGCCATCGCCAAGATGGGGGTGCTCCCAAAGTTTTTATACTTAATCATCAATATTCCCATCCCCCTCACTGCCCACTTTTTTCGCAAAGTCCGCTCTTTGCTTATTACTCTGGTCTGGGCCAGTCAACAGCCCGGGAGTGCATACAATATTCTCACCCTCCCGATGTCGCGTGGTGGCCTTGGTACCCCAGATTTTAAACTGTATGCCCTTTGCGCCCAGGCCAGTTTTCTTCATTAATGGCTCCACCCCACTCCTTTTCAGCCACATGTCGTGGTGGAGGCCGACCTTGCTGCCCCATGGCTGCTAAGGACCGCCTTGTTCTCTCCGGTAAAACTCCCACACACTGAGATCGATACGGTGGAGACCTTGCGCTGGGCCTGGGATGGGCAAAGTAAATTTTCCGGCTCCAATAAGCTTTCTGCGAATACTATGCCTATTGCTCATCCTCTGGCTTTTCCTCCCCTGCAGTCTTCTAGGATGGTTAAACATGCCACTCGCTTAGGGCTTTCCACAGTGTCGGACTTCTACCCTGGCAACACATTCTTCTCACTCTATGCCGACTCCGGCCCCATGGACACTTTGCTTCCCTATCAACTCAGGGCTGTCTGCAAGGAGCTTCACTCCTCGTTCCCCCAGCCTCCTCCCTCAATGGCCACTCTTGACTTTCTTTACACATCCCCCTCCCCCAGAAACTAGCTACTAAAATTTACGCCCTCACACTGGCGGCCTGTCCCATTTCCACCAACCAGGAGCGTGTGGCGTGGGGTGAGGACCTGGCTGTTGAAATCTCTCAAGTCGACTGGCTCTATTGTTGCAATCAGATTAAACACCTATCCCCAAATTACCGTCTGCGCATTATCCACTTCAAGTATTTACATAGGGTCTACCAGACTCCTGCCCAGTTGCACAAAATGGGACTCATCCCCGATGATAGATCCCTGCGCGGGGAACAGCCATGACAACGCGGGGATTACCCCGCACTGCCATTACAACGCAGGCATTACAATGAAAGTCATTACAACGACTTTCACTGGAGGGCGCTGTTGGATAGGGAATAGTTTAATTTTCCATCCAACACCTTCCCTACTGTCAACGTGGGCTGGAGTTAGAATAGAAAATTAAACTATTCCACTATCCAGCGCCCTCCAGCGAAAGTCGTTGTAACGACTTTCGTTGTAATCCCCGCGTTGTAATGGCACACGTGGTAATACCACACGTTGTCATGACATACAACCCCCTGCGCTGCTCTGCTCCTGCAGCAGACTTTTCCCACCTCACCTGGCTGTGCCTTCAGGTCTCCGCACATTGGTGCGAGGTCTGCGCCGCTATTTCTGAGATCACCTCATCACTGGTCCAGCCCGATCCTTTGCTCTGCCTCTTAGGCTTTGTTAAATTTTGCCCAGATGCCACCCGCCGCTTGACTGCCATGCTTCTTGCCCTCGTGCGGCATACGGTCTCCATGTGCTGGGGTCGCAGGCTCCCACCTACGGTCGCTCTTTGGCTCGAGGATGCATCATGCTGTCAGACACTCCTGTATGAATTTTGCGACCTCATGCCAGCCAAATCCCGCTCAATTACATATGAGGTCCTCTTGTGTCTTACCTCTTAAGTCGCAACTCTTAGTGCCCTGAGCCCTCCCCCGTGCTCCCCTGTGCTGTTTGCTGTTGGGGTTGGCCTGCAGTGGTTGCTTCTGTCTTGGGCAGGGAAAGGACTTGACTGTGCTTTCATCATCATGCTGTTAGAGTTTTCTCCAAGGGATTGAAGTAGAGTTTCCTCCTGTTGGAAGTCTCTGGGATAGAAAAGACTTCAAAGATCACTTCTGGGAAATCAAGAGGAACCTTTGCCAAGGAGAAGAGCTGGAGAAATTTAGGATGAGTACTACCCCTGTGCTGTTTGCTGTCTGGGGTTGGCGTGGAGTGGCTACTTTCTGCCAAGGAAAGGGAAAATGACTTTGCCGTTAGCTGTGTCCCCTGCTTGAGGAAGATCTCCAAGGGATTGAAGAAGAGCTTGCCTCCTTTTCTGATGTCTCAGGGACACAAAGACTACACCCCCAGCTCCCCTGAACTTCATTGCTAGGAGTTCTGACCTGCCAAGATGTGCCTGTAGCTGTTCTGGTCCTCTGGAGGTTGTTCTGGCTGTTGGGAGCTGGTAAACTAATGTAACAACAAGAAGCGTGATGCTTCTATGCCTGTTTCCAACGCATTGCAGAGGAAACCAACGCACCAACAGCCACGGCTCGAGAAATCGCTGCACGCCGCATCGAGTGCACTGGTCTCCGAAGTCCGAGATCACCGCACCGATTCCGAAGCAAGCCCTGCTGTGCGGCTGCAAGAACCCATGGATCATCGCATTGCATCAATGCGCCAAGTCTGTCGCATTGAGGGACGCAGTAAGAAATGGACGCATCACCTCCCCACTCAGTAAGAAACCGACACATCACCTCCTCTCCGGTAAGGAACCGATGCATCACCTCCCCTGCACTGCAGTGAGGAACCAAGGATTCAGCTCCCTGAGTGTAAGGAACCAATGCATCACTTTCCCTGCGATCCTTTTTGTTTGTGTGCGAGACACATCCAATGTACTTTGTGTGAAAAGTGTTGCATCCGCAATTTGCTTTGAATGGAACTATAGTCGCCCAACATTAAGGATATGAGGGTAGTTGAGAGAGTCGAAAGTGATCATGATCCCCTGCTCTTAATCTTTCAGCCAATCACATCAAGTCACTGTGAGTCACCCCTGATGGTGTTGACATTGTCCTCTCTAATGACACAAGGATAATTAAATGGACAAATTGTTTAGCAAGGGATGACAATATTGTGGCAATGAGGGAATTGAAAATACAAGCAACAATTGACCTCCAAGAATGTATTACTCAGGAGGATGTGGTGGCAAATGTCATTCAGATCCATACTAAATTTGTTAACCAATTAAGGGAATTTTTTTATAAAAAACGTTTCAACCAAACAGAAGAGGCCTGTTAAAAGGGAAGAACAGTGGTATGGGAAGCCATGTAGGGATGCGTATAAAGCATTGGCAGAGGCAATTAAAACAAAAGATAGGGATATAATAAAGAATGTCCGTTCCCAATATAAAAAAGTCCAATGTGATGCCAAACGAGCTTGGGATGAGGAGTACTGGAGGGATCTGTATTGTGACAGCAAAGAAGGTTCAATGGGGATCTTCTGGGATATGGTTAAATGGGGGCGGGGGATCCAGAGGGGAGAACCAATTAACCATGTCCCGCCCAACCTCTGGGTTTCTCACTATGCGATGCAGTTTGCCCCTTTGGAAACTGTCAGCGAGATGGACGCAGAGCTCGTCCGCTCTAACAAGGGTATCACCCTGTTACATTTTGAAAGGATTGAGGTTGAAAAAATATTGAAAGTTATCCCGAAGGGAAGAGCTCCAGGCATGGACCACATGCCAGCAGACCTGTTTATGCACGATAAGGAGGTCTGGCACCATACATTCAAACCCTTGCAAATGGCATTGCCAAAGGCTCACCCATACCGACTACCTGGAAAGGCGCCGAGATCATTCCGATCTTTAAAAAGGGGGAGCGCTCAAATCCAGGAAATTATAGGCCTATAAGTTTAATAGACTGTATTCAGAAGGTGATAGCAAGGCTTGTTTTGCAGAGAATCCAAGGGTGGATTGAGGAGGAAAAAATATTGTCACCTCTCCAAGCAGGGTTCCGCATTCATACCAGCACAATAGATCAAGTTTTTAGATTTGTTTTAATATATTGGCGTGTGGTATTGTTGGGGGGGCTCGCTCTTTGCGGCATTTGTTGACCTTAAGTCAGCCTTTGACTTGGTGCCACGTGCAAAAATGTCGAATGTCTTTGTAGAAAAGGGCATTCCACTAGATATCTTGTCCTTCCTAATGAAATTACATGAGGACAATTTTGCCCAAGTACGCTGGAACCAGCAAGGGAGTGTTACAGATAAGTTTCCGATATCTAGGGGAGTACGCCAAGGGTGCGTACTGGCCCGACCCGTTTCTCACTTTATATCAACAGGGTGATCATGTATTATGAGAACCATCCCACTGATGCCCCCAAGCTGAATGACAAATTGATCCCCCTCTTGATGTTTGCAGATGACACCTTATTAATCTCCAAAACACAGCAAGAACTTCAAAAGGCTATAGATTTATTTGAGGTATTCTGCAAGAACCATGGACTTTTCATTAACGTGAGCAAGACCAAGTTCATGGCCCTTAACAAGAATAAGCATATGAGAGGGAGAGTGGCCATGAACGGGGTTCAGTCGGAACAGACCCAGGTTTTCTCCTACCTGGGGATAACCCTTGGCTCGAAACTAGAATGGAAACATCACACCACTCAGCTGGTTACAAAACATGCCCAGTTAGCAGGTGCCCTAACAGAAGAGTTATTTTTCTCCCACACTCGTCCAAGTGCCCCAACACTTAAGATCTACGATGCAAAGGTTGATGCTGTGGTCCTCTATGGGGCTGAATTGTGGGGGTACAGCAACCTTGCTCCATTGTCTAGTGCTCAAAATAAATTCTTAAGGGGCATAACGGGTCTACCTGTATCCACTCCCTTACCCCCCCTCTTTTATGATCTGGGATGTCAGCGCCTAGAGGATTTGGCTCGGTATAGACCGGTGGCATACTGGAGGAGATTGTGGGTCACGCCGGATCTCGTCCAGTATGCGCGGGCATTCCTCAAAGTCAAAGATGCAGACAGGGCCCCCAAAATCCCATGGATGAGGGAGGCAAGGGCAACATACACCGCCATGAGACTAGGCAATTTGTGGGAAGACCCAATAACAAATATATTCCCGCCCAGGAAAGTATTTAGAGATTTGTACTGGAACATGGTTTCCTTGAGAAGGTTTAGCAATTGCATTAGCACGTCTCTCACTGGGTTTTTTTTTTAATTAAAACATCTACCTGCCCTAGAGGGCTACTGGGATTACATTACTGTTCCTGGTGATAGGGAGAGGTACCACCAATTTAGGGTTGGGACCCTCCCTTTAAATTCCTTTATCAGCAAATGGAACGGTAGTTCCAAATCTAGCTGTCCCTTCTACCCTACACAATCCGACAGTATTGCCCACATTTTATTTATGTGCCCAGAGTATAGAGCACCAAGGCAGATGTGGTTAAAGTCAATCTGCTTGAAGGTGGGTCTCACCACTGGCTGTGAGTCCCTCAGAGTTCTTAAAACTAATATCACCCAGCCCGTGGTCATTTCTGTTGCAAAGTTTTTAAATTGGATGTGGATAATACGTGCACGCAAATTAAGTCCACAATGATCTTCTACTTGCTGTCAAAATCAAATATGGGATATTAATATTATATGGACCTTCTGTCTTATTTGTCCTTTTAATTCTATTATAGCGATCAATTGTGTATATAAATAATGTTAAAATGAATTTTTTTAATACAATTTTTGCACTTAAATAATTTTTTTAGAAGATGGATGGATCGACTTAACTACCATTTTCCCCTGACGTTCTTTAGTGTGATGTAACTGTGTAAATGAAATGTATTGTTACTGGTTTTAACTTGTTATTTTTAAGTCAAAGAATGTGTCTTTTATGATGTAAAAATCTAAATAAAGACTTAATGAATGAATATAGTCATATTTTTATTACTGTAGTGTGGATTTTTGTCATTTTGGTCTTGTTTGGTCTTGTTTGGTTTAGATAAAGATTATTTATTTTTCTACACTGGTGTGGTGTCCATTTACAGTGTTTTCACTGTATTACTGTATGTGTTCACAAATGCTTAACACACTGCTTCGGAGATAAGCCTGTCTACTCATGCCAAGCTACCAAGGGGGTGAGCAGGGGTTATTTTAGAAGTGTATTCCCCTTACCTTCACTAGAAGCAAGGGTCCCAATTTGGACAAAGGTACCTATATCTACAAACTAGAGACCCCCATTTCTAACAATGACCATCTTAAACTTTGTGGGGCCTAGTATCCAGAGAGTTCAAAAGAGCGATATTTGCTCGCATATGATTGCTCCTTTGTTTGACAACACTTTGGCCTGGTTGTGAAATGAGACAGAAAATGCAGAGGAAAGGCTTGAGCAAGTAATACCATTACTAGAAGCTCATTCTGCCACTTCGCTGCCTGATAATTTGGGGATAACTGCTTGGAATTTGCATGCTTTCACCACAAGCAACAAGCTACTGGAGACATTCCTCTGTTCTATGAGCAAAAGCACAGATTTACCACAATAGCTCCCCCCAGAAGTGTTGTATATCTTTTGTAATTTGTGCAGAGTGACAAGACGTCTTGTAGCCCAATTACCAGACATGTTTTCCACAATCCACATTTACTTTCAAATTCATGATGTGTTAATCTGTGTAATTCTCAAATATTTCCTAGTGTCCACCAAGACAATTATACACCATGTAGAAATGTCCACATACACATATGCTCATTAGAACCTTCAGGGCCGATTTACAATCATTTTGCTATGGGTTAGCAAAAGTAACTCTTGTAGTACCCCTGGCATAAACAAGTCGTATAATATAGGAGAAAGCCACAGCAAAGACTTTGTGAATCAAACTCTTAGCTTGTTTTTGTACTATTCCTCTACACCCCAAAAATATATGGTGATGATCCCCACCCATTGGCACTCAGATTTTTTTTTCTCCTGCCCTTCACAGGATTAAGGGCCTCATTTATAAGGAATTGACATAGGGCAGCACTGCCAGTCTATTTGTTGCGCTGCCATATGCCAATGTTAAAGGGCAGGTATGAACCGTATTTTTGAAATACGGGGCATTCCTTTCCTTTACCCCTGCTGTTAGGATTGAAAATCCCATTCCTACAATGCACTCATTTCATGCTTATTAGGTTAGCAGTGTGTGGCTAAATAGAAGCCATTTGTATTCACGTTATGCCACCACTGAGTTATCTCCGTAATGTGCAGGCTTCAGTTAGTGAGTGTGACTCCATTTTGTATTTTGTAATCCCTATTAGGCGGCTTAGACTGTGCCCGAACTAGGCCTCATTACTCATATTGCTTGCCTCAGCAGAACACTGTATTTCATTCTTATTTTCTCTTCTGTTCAAGGCTGTTTCTCGACTTACTAATGAATAGGCCATTCTGCCCTCGCATACCTATCCGAGTGTGTAGTTTTGCTCCCACGTTAGGAGATGCTGAGGCTCACCACAGTAACTTTGAGTTGCAGATAGCATGTACCCATCTGGCAGGTGGTAGCTCATCCCTATGTGCCCTCTTTGTTCATGTTTGGCCCAGGCCGGTAACTTTCCACTGAGGGTGTGGTTGGAGGCACTTGGGAAGAATCATTATGTGTTGTAGACTGTTAGGAGGCCAGTCCCTCGGCAGACATCTTAGGGTGCAGGTCAGATTGGAATCCTCTGCAGAGTATTGCCAAAGCATGTATGTCTGCATTCTCTACTGTCTGATCGACTCATCATTCTTGGGAAGGAATAGCCGGTGGTTGTAAGTAACCCAAGTGGTCCCTAAGGGCCACCTCCTTCACTGCACTAGTGCACAATTTGCTGCCTAGAGCCAACATAGGCACCCTTACACCGTGGTGCAAGGGTGCCTGCGATAAAGGCAGGAATGTTTTTGTAAGGGAAGGGGCACCTTCCTGCACAAAAATAATCCCAAGCAGGGTTTCCCTTTTTCTGTACTGCAGAATGCATCGCACAAGAGGAAAAAACGAGGATAAATAAACATATGTATCCTCCTTAGGCCTGCTTTAGCTCTGAGCTGCCCTAGGTTTACATGATTAAATAAATCTGGGGCAGAATCAAAATCGCACCAAAACGCCCATGGAACAATTCCTTGATGCATAGTAAGGCAAGGCAGCGACTTGCACTGCTTTGTCATACTCCATATCTATGAGGCCATGCAAAGCCACGTTGAGTGGCTTTGCATCACCTTATAGATATGATTGAGAGGCTTGCTCTGCCAGAGAGTCAAGAAAAGTGATACTCCGGCAACGCACACCTCATAAATAAGCCCCTAAGTTTGCACATGCTTCTATGGTGGTAACTTGCATTATTGGTGAATACCCATAAAGCGATTAGTATCTGTTTCTTCAACTGTTTTCACAGCTTGACCCACTCAGTACAGCACACAAATCACATCTAACATTGTGAATATGAAAAGTCCACTGTACCATCTGACTTTCCACATTTATTAATCCACTTTGCTCATGAGAAACCGCCAATCTGGATTCTCTGAACCACAATTGGGATTTTCTCTAAACAAACTGTTTCGCACACCATGGTTGACCCTAAGGGCCATATGTATCATCAAACCAATTTGCATTTCCTAAATAGCGAATTTTAAGGAATCGCTATTTAGGAAATGCAAAATGGTATGTATGAACAAAATCACTTTTTTATAGCGATTCCTTACCATTCCTAATTTGCGATTAGCAAATTGCTAATCGCAAACTATCCATTCATTTCTATGGGCCAGGAGGCCCATAGGAATGAAGGGACAATTTGCGATTAGCAATTTGCTAATCGCAAATTAGGAATTTTTTCAAGGGTGCAGGGGTGTCTCAAGAACACCCTGCTGCACCCCTGAAAAAGACATTTGGGGGCATATGGCGCACATACATGTCCTAAGGGCATGTATGGGCATCATATGGCACCTTTGGTTTTTTGGAAAAAAGCTTTTTGTAAAGAATTCGCAACTTACCACCAACTAGAAGTTGGTGGTAATTTGCGAATCCTTATGGGCATTTTTTGAACATTTTTTCTTTGATACATTGCATTTAAGGAATCGCTAAATTTGCGATTCCTTATTTTGCATCAAACATGTTACATACATGCCATTTAGCTAATTAGCATTCGCAAAGGCCGAAATTCGCAGAATTTCGGCCTTTGCAAATGCTAATTAGCTTGATACATATGGCCCTTAGTGCTTACAATCATTTGTGAATTTGGTCTTTGGTTAATAAATAACACATATCAAAAGGAAGGGCAAATTTCCTGCACTTTCCTGCACTTCACAAGGAGAAAGTAGTTTGGAAATATTCCTAGGCACATAGATGCTGCCCGATCCTCCCTTATGAGTAAAAAAAGAAAAGCTTCCTTTGGTGATATCCTACTTCTTGCATGCCAGCGTTAGCAATCCAGACACTCTCATCATCACACTTACACAGAAAGAAGTCTGGTCATAGACCCAAAGCTTAAACGACAAAAATGTGAAAAATATATGTCTAGTTTATTTTTGTATAGTAAAACATTTCATATTAAAACATTAGTTAAAAACGTTGGTGAAACATATATGTAATTTTTTAAAAAAAAGATTCCATACACAGATATCAAGACCACAAAAATTTGCCACACTACCAAAAAGGGTACAAATGGAGAGCACAAAACAAGACAGTACACTTCGTCATAGACAATACATATCTGTGTTTAAAGGATTATTTAGCTGAAGCCCGATAGATTGTTTCTCCTTTTCTATCTGTGGTTCCAGCCACTGCACAGATTATGAAAGCACAGCGTTGACGCATTCGATGTTAACCAGATCATTTAAACGACCTTTATCAAGACTACAACATGTGAATCTCATGGCCTTCTATGGTGTCTGAAATTAGTCCTTACCTTAAATGAGCTTTGCTGCCAGAACCTCAGACGATGTTTTTGTCACTGCATTTACTTTGAGGTCCAAATACGGAGTCTGCCACGCGTCAGTTGGACCCTATCTAATACGGAATCTCAAACTCAGGAAAGGTGGATTTGAATAATCATGATATCTGTTTGTTACGCTGGATGTCCTTTACATCAATATTGAAAGATGAAGGGTATGATTGTTTGAATCCCGCCTTTAATCAATTAGGCCTGAACACTTTCATACTGGAGTATACTCGAGTCACCGTGCGCTTTGGGACCCGGTTAAATAGATCGATCCTCCTTTATGACCAGGAGACTGTGGAGTATATTCACAAGAATGTGTGCTAAACATCACCAAAAAATGCTAACGCACCTTTACACATTGCAGCATATCGCGGGAAAATGACCCTGTGTTAACGTGGAATTTACAACAAGGTGGTACCATGCAATAGTCTGCGAAAACCGCAAAAGAACATCCGAAGAGCCAATTTGCGATGAGGAAAGCAGTGATAAGCACACCCAGGTCCGCAACACACACGGCAGGCGGGAATAAGCACAACAAAAGCCAGAAAAAAAGACAAACCAAACAGAAAACAACAGCCAAGCACAAGGAGTCAACCTGAGCCAGTATACAACCCCACAAGCCCCATTGGCAACAAAACATTGTACATGGCAGGCCATCTTGGACAAGTTGAATGCAGCCTGAGAGTGGAGGAGGACAATGGCAGAAAACCAGAACATCTGTAATGATGCAAAATGCACAAACAATCAGAAACACACAGACAACAAGTAGGCAGCAATGCACACTGGATGACATGGAGTAAATGGTGTCCACTACATCACTCTGGGGACGGTGGCAGGACTCGGGGACCAGAAACTGCCCAAAACAACAGACACAACAGCAAAAGGGAGAGGAACCAGCAGGGACAGGGGAGATGGGCATAATGGCACACATGCACAATTAAGCACAACTGCAGACAAACCATGACCAAGACTATCAACTCCAACCAAGAGCACAAGTCACACAACCCAGCAACATCACACCACTGAACAAGCACATAAATGAAAAAGGGAAGGGACATCTCACAAACAATGCAGCACACACACATAGGAAGCAGAGCACCCCAACATCGAACACAATGTGGCACAAACACCAACATTTGCACAACCGAACACAGGACACAAGTGCACCCACCTGTTGCCCATAAACGGCCATAAGCATCTGGCTAAGCACGAAACAGGGACATGACAATGTACAACTACAACCCCACAGTCCTGATGGGGTAGCAATGCGCATATGGCAGGGAGCAAGAGAGTCCGTGACACACACATTGGCATACAAATCAAGACACAACACAGTTGAAGACAAGTGAAAGTGTGTGAACTTTATCAACAAGTGCGTGTCAGTTCGGCCAAGAGAAGTGCCACGATATGCAGACCAATGCAGCAGTAAGTCTGAATGAGGAACGTAGGAAAGCATCCATTTCTACCTCAGGGGAGTACATCACAACGCAAGTCAGTGCCAACCCGCGTCGGTTGTCCGCGCATGGATCAAGTCAACTGTCATCTTGGGACATGTGACCAGATTAACAACATGCAACCAGGCATCAGGACACGTGCAATGGGTCACATCCAGTTGTGGTTGCAGGTACCTTATCACTCAACCATGAACGTGAGTGCAGCTGCGCAGGCCCACGTCTCCAATGAGCGATCGTCGTCCACCACATCTTACATGTCGTAGATGTATCCATCAGCTGACCTGGACAGATGTGCTGACTCCAACCACTGGACCCAATGTGCACCAAAGCCCAATCGGGTAGTGGCTCAATGTGTTTAAGGCACACATGGACTTGTGCAGTTTCCCAGGTCCAGTTTCCAGCCATCATGCCAAAAAAACATGCATGCCATAAACGGGCATCACAGTGACACTCCAGGTCGTGGGCCAACAGGGGGTGCACAAACACGTCGTAATCCAGGTCAGCTACTGTTACGTTGGAGAGACAAATGCCCATGGACTACTCAGATATGCACAAACGACAATGCAACACATGCTGAACGCAGGTGACATCCGCAAGGCGGAAGCTCAGCCGGTTACTGATCCACAAGACGGCCAACGGCAGTGCCCCCAGTACATGCAGCAGACTGCACGGTACAGGTCCACGTGACTGGATTCAAGCATGTGTCTGGGTTGGTCTGCCATTGTGTCAGTGGCTCTGCTTGAAGCAGCAATGGCTTGCCTTGCACTAGTCCTGTGGATGAAATGGCAAAGCTCGGTGCAATGAGCAGTGCCTGAGTGCAACGGGTGCAGGCTTGGGGTGGGGTGGGAGTACGTGTGAAGGCCATTTCATACACGCCAACTACAACCAAGGACTTCTGTGTGTGGGGTGTGTACACGTTGGTTTCACGTCGGGCAGTGCGTAGTGTGGGAGTCGCAAGCAAATGCTATCGTATCTGTCAGGGGGCGCTGGCCACATGCAAGTTCCTGCTCGGAGCTGCAGATGTGCTCCGGCCTGATAGTTCAGACAAAGGACCTTTCATCTCTACAGTATCTTCACCATCTGCATGCATACAGGAGATGTACAGAGGCCAGTCGTGGGTGTGGTGGTATGTCTGTAAACCTGGGAACACTGTGATGCTGGCCTTTGAACGTGTTCAGCCACATGAGTTTAGGCCAATGGACCAGACAGGATGGACACAGGTGTACAGCCCATGGCTGGCTGGGATCGCGCTGCAAATGAGGCCAGGTAATTGACTCATGCATCTGTAGGGCTGATACACATAACACTTGGCATGCATTTGCCAAGACCCCGAGTGGTCTTGCGCTCCTACATTTCCCTGTACGTGCGGGCCCACCCTCCTGGTGCATGCTACATTGCAACATTGACTACTGTGGCCCTGGTGATGACTGCATCCCAAACAGAGATACACTTATCGCACTTCCTGCCCAAGGCCAGGTAGACCCACGCCCTGCTTCCCCTGCTGAATCAGCCGGACCAGCACATGCAGCTGGTGCATGCAGGGGGGTACGTGCAAAGCTACATGTCCAGGGTCACTGCCAACGCTGAGGTGACATGGTAATGTCCGCTGAAGACAGCACACTGTGATGTTGCAGTGCCCGTGCACCACTTGCAGACACAATGACCACACGGACACACTTGCCAGGATGGTGTGAATGGCTAGGGGCACATGCGCACAGCCACATTTATTAGTAGGCACACATATCGAGTGTAACCTGTGTTGGATGTGTGTGGGGTGTGTGCACACGATCTGGCAAGGGCTGCCTGGTGCAGTCAGAAATCGACAACAGTGTGCTTCGTAAAGGACACAACCATTCAACCATAAAGGCCCCATGACTTGTGCTGCACAGAGTTAGTGGCCCCGGATGCACCGCATTCTGCACAGGCCTACCGCCACAGGACCATGACTTTTGGGGCAGTGGGGCAGGGTCATGAGTGCAGAGCAGGTTTCCGTAGATGTAAAAGGAGCTTGTTGCAGAGTGTCTCGGTAGACAGTGGAGGTGTATCCCCAGGGCATGATGCATAGGGCAGGACCATGCTGAAACAGTCACTATGGTGAAGATGAAAGGAACAGACACATGTCAGACACCAAGTCTGGTCCAGCCAGATGAAGATGCAGGAAACCACCAGGCCATGGACTCAGATGCCACCAAGGTCCAACCAGATAGGGCCCATGACTCATTGCGCAAAGTAAGTGGCACCAGAGCTGTTAGGGGATGCCGCCTTCGATGAGGAGTGTCCAATGGTGTGGACTCCTCCACATCTTACCCAAGACACAGTTCCACATGTGTGACCTACTGGACCGCAGTGTAGGCCTGAGGCAGCATTCAGCATGGGCCATTCACCGAGTGTCGCCGGCTTAGCCTACCGGCCTGCGTAGTTCAGGTTCAGTGGCACCACGGGACAAGGATTTGGGGTGAACAGGCTTAGTGGCACCACATGTGGCCAGCTGATGTTGAACAGGGTTAGTGGCACCAAGTGTGGCCGGCTGGCATTGAACAGGGTTAGTGGCACCACGTTTGGCTGGCTGGCATTGAACAGGGTTAGTGGCACCACGTGTGGCTGGCTAGCATTGAACAGGGTTAGTGGCACCATGTGTTGCAGGCTTGCCATATGGAATTATGCCTCACTGAGGGAGTCTGGTGCTGTGGTAACTGCCATAAACTTGGGGTCACTGCCATTCAGGGCTCAGGACACAGTTCCATATGTGGGACCTACTCAACCGAAGAGGACAACGGTGGAGTATGTCAATGAGAAATGAGTAATGTGGGCCAGCGATGGTCTGCGGAGGCTGCAAAGGTCGCAGGACTGGGGCTTGGAGCTTGCACCGGCACATGGTGGGCCCTCTTTGACACACACTGGTGTAGGCAGGTGAGCAGAGCCTTGTTGGGATGCTCGGCAGGTATGCCGGGTCTGAGGACCTGCGGCCCGGGGTGCAGCTGGCGCAGAGGGACGCTGGCCCCGCTGCGCTCAGCACAGGACTCGTGGCAGGCTGAGAGGCGCCGCCCTGGCAGACTTGTTGTCCATTCTGAATAAGAACTACAACCAGTGAGAGGGTTTTTTGTTCACACCCCTACACAGGCCTGGCGTTCGCAGGTCCAACCCACTACACACGCGCATGCAGGGGGGGACATAACAAACAACATTTCCACGGGTTGTAGAGAAAACAACCCTTAAAAACTACAGACCTATCGCTAGCCTGCCTTTTCTGGCCAAAATAGTGGAAAAAATTATGAACAGCCAATTAGCCGAGTATATTGAACAGAACAATCTCCTGGACGAGTCCCAGTTCGGATTTCGTAAACTTCATGGAACTGAGACCGCTCTTATAAAGGCTGCCGATGATATAAGAACCATCAGAGACCAAGGAGGAACAGCGATATTGGTCCTGCTGGACCTCTCGGCAGCCTTCGACACGGTCAATCATGCGGTTCTGATTGACCGTGTCGAAGAGATGGGCATTTGCTCACTGGCCAAAGAGCTTCTAGCCTCGTTTCTGTCGAACAGGACGCAGGCAGTGACATTGGGCGAATTTCAATCCATCAAGCTCGCCCTCCCATGTGGCGTTCCGCAAGGCTCATCCCTAAGTCCGACACTCTTTAACATCTACGTGTCGGACTTAGCTAGGGTAATTAAGAACTACCGGATGAGCCTTACCTCATACGCCGACGACACCCAATTGGTGATCGCGATTAAGAACGACGGTGAAGAAGTAGCTGCCAGCTTCCAGGAAGGTATGGTGGCTATTAAGGATTGGATGGCCGAGAACTGCTTGCGCCTCAATTCAGATAAAACGGAGGTAATGATCTTCGGAAAATTATCCCCTCATTGGTCCAATACATGGTGGCCAACTTCGCTTGGAGCCCCCCCAGAACCGGTGCACAAAGTTAGGAATCTGGGAATTGTCTTTGATGACAACCTCAGCTTCGCTAACCATGCCAACCAGGTAGCGTCTTCTGCCTTCTACAAGCTCAAGATCATTAGAAAAATCCTGCCATATTTACCCGAAAGTACAAAGAAAACAGTGGTGAGCTCCTTAGTACTTTCATCACTTGACTATTGTAACGGACTCTTTGTAAACGCGCAGGCAAGGGTGGTGGCCAAACTGCAGCTTATTCAAAATGCTGCTGCAAGGCTGCTAGCAGGCATCCCCAGATTTCAGTCCACTAAACAAGCAATAAGAAACCTCCACTGGTTAACGGTGAGAAATCGCATCAGATTCAAGACCTTGTGTCTCACCTTTAAAGCTCTCAAGGGGCAGGGCCCAGCGTTTCTTAAACAGAAACTATGCCATTACCTCCCGAAAAGATCTCTTCGATCGGAACAGAGACTTCTTCTGGCTGTGCCACGAACCAGGACTGTTAAATGGGGCGACCGATGCTTCATTAACTCCGCAGCCAAACTTTGGAACACGCTTCCAATGGAACTAAAATCGGCACCCTCATTACTTCAGTTCAGAAAACTTGTAAAAACATGGCTATTTGACCAATAACTGTCCAGTACAAACTTTCCCTAAGGTTGATACCATGATTAACCAGAGATCGCTAGCCTAAGTCACAGCGCCAAGACACCCACGGGTATATGTTGCGCTTTAGAAATGTTTAAAATAAAAATAAATAAATATAAATAAACACGTTCTGCCCCACAGCCTGTGGGGACATGGTAGCATCCGCTGGCCACTTCACTCCATGCACCAGCAGATGATCTCCACATGGATATTTCCGTGGTTTGCACTCTGTGGTCTGTCTGGCACCTCCACGCCATACCTGGCATTGGGTAGGTTCACATTCATTAGTCACTTGTCGCTCTCGCACATGCCTGCTCCATGCCCCTCCCCACATCATGCTATTGTGTGTCTGTGGTGCCTTGCCAAGGCTCGGTTGTGGGCATGGCGAGGCCAGATTCCCAATGGAGTCATGTTGTTGTGTCTGGTCAGTTGGCATGTGCTATGTGCCTATTGGCAGTGTTGTGAGTTGAATGAATGTGGGCTGGAGGTGTGTGGTGTGTTTATTTTGGACTTACCAACTGGCACTGCATTTCCATGTGTGCAATCCGGGGAGCGCTGGGTGATAATGGACTGTTAGAGATGTGAGTATCATGCACTGTGCCTGGGGAGTTGGCCATGACATTGTTGAGGAGTCCTGGGCGGTCAACTATTTACTGCACATTCATGGTATGCGTGCGCTTTCTGTTGTGGTAGTTGTGTGCAGTGTATGCAGGGGGACAGGGGGTACATGTGTGCAGTTGTTTGTCCCTGACATGTGAGGGAATTCAGCTATTGCGTAGGGGTATCGGCGTTGCATGATCATGGTCTCCATGGAATCTGTGGGTCTGCAGGTGTGGCTCTTGGCTGAGCTCCCTTTTATGCTGCAGGTAGTCGTCCTGCTTAACACCAGCAAAAGGCAGGTGTTAATTCCCTGCTGCTACCGCGGCTTCACACCTGTTTTTGGTTTGTATTGCAGATCTGGCAGTTCATTGTGAAAGCGGTGTTGTGGTTTTTTTTGTGTGTTTTTGCACGGGAACACCTACTTTGCATCTCATTAGGGTTAGTTGGTGGTGTCCACCGAGGAGATACATTTTGGGGCAGTTATAGTGGGAATACAGGCAATGTCAGCAGTTTGCACCACCTTGTGAATGGGGTGTTAAATCTATCAGACTAGGTCTGAAAGGAGGGCGGTTCAGCTGTGCTAGCGAAAGTGCAACAGTGGGTGCGTGTGTGAACGTATGCTGTTGAGAACATAGGCTGGAAAACTCCCATCAGACCACCCTTTATGGTGGATTTTACGTCATGTGGGATGTTTTGCTGATCATTCCAAGTTACAACCGACCATGTAGTGCCGCTGTGAAATTGGATGTCAGTGATCTAGCCATGATGACCATTGTGAAGTGGTGTGTCCTAAAGTGCAGTGCTAGGGTGACAGTGAAAAAATTAATTAAAACTTAAAATTGACTACACAGGCGCTGTACAACATTCAAAACGCAAACTATGTGCCATTTGTTAAAAACACGCCGAGTAGTATGACTACCCCATGGCGCTGTGCAGAAGGGTCGACATGTTTCAGCCTAAGGGACAAGGCCCCGGCTTTCTTCAGGACCATATGAAACATGCTACTGCAACTATGAACAATGTGTTGAGTGAAAAGGACACAAAATGTACTAGAAAAGTTACATATCCGCCTGGAGTCATCACAAATGAATGCCCACTGGTAGGGGAGAAGAACGTCTTCTTCCTAGAGAAAATGTTAACAAAGCACTATATTACACACAAGCAACCATAAGATTACACAAACACCATACCAACAAAACACACCTAGCTGAATGAAATTTACATTCAGCATTATGTGAACAAGCATAATAGCTTAAACACCATGATCCCTCACAAGGGTCTTATTACGCTCCAGCGCAACTAGATGATACACTCCACCAAGGAGTTGTCTCTCTACGCAGGAATTAATTCCTTCTTTTCAGGGTATAGTATTTCTTGTAAATAAATACTAAGATTGAGGTCCCTTGGCCAGATCTCCCCCGTATATAGACATGTTCAATGCAAAATCGGAAGTAAACCTTCTCCATCAATCACGCTTAGTCGTTTTTATAATATAAACAGTTACCAATTATTTGTTTTGCACTTCATGCGATAATTGCGAGTGAGTTTCTGGGTCTACAGCGCACATTTAGCCTTCCACTTAAGAAACTCAAGGAACTTAAGCTCACGAGTTTATCTCGCTACTTTCCAGTGAGACTCGGTCAGTTTCACTTGACGCATGACACATTCGGAGTGTCTCCCTACCAGCCACGCGCATGAATCATATTGTGCGCTTCATTGAGCTACTCTTTTAAAAGTACTTCTTTCTGGTATCCGCGCTGACTAGTACACTGTAAATCTTTTGGATTATTGTCGCGCTGGTTGCTAACAGTGTGATAATACACTGTTTGTCATTGATCGGTAAATGTAAGTTACCGCGCATGCGTCAAAGAGTAGTGTCCCTCTTTTTTCCTCGCGCTTCCATCTCGCGCGTTTGCTCACAGCTAACAGGTTTACAAACGCCCTTTTCTGCCTCACTAATTGATTACCGGCAGCTATATAGCAACGAGAGGCGGTTTGGTCAACACCTCCACTTCCGCTCGATTTACCATTGGGGGCACCGACGGACAGGTGAGTCTCCTGTTTATGCCTTCGCTACCAGCTAGCCCTGTGTCAACGCTATTGAGTTTAATAAACCTGAGCTGATGAGTCTGTAGGGTCCCCTTAGCCCTTCAGACCCAGGGGTTTGTTAAGGACATTTTGGCTTGATATCTTTGGGCACCCCGTCAACCCTTTAGTATGGACTATCCCTAGGTCAGTCATTAGGAACACCTACTAATGAGTTTACACCGTGATTTTAGGCAGTTGCCTGGGAGGTATTAAGAAACCACTCAGAGGTTATATGTACTATACCATAGCGCTTTGTTTTTTAAGTGACTAGTTGTAGGTTGGACTCTGGGCTGAGCAGTTGGGTAACTAACACACGTCTGTGGGGTTTCTGTGTAGAGCTATTGGCGTGGACACTGTAGAGTTGTGTGCTTACAGTGTTCCTTTTTTCTACACTACAGAGCGGGGCCTCATACTCCCGAGCGGTCGCCGGGTGAGGTGAGGCCTTCACCCACATAACGCTGGGTGAGTAACATCGTGGAGAAATGCTTCATGGTGTTTAAGCTATTATGCTTGTTCACATAATGCTGAATGTAAATTTCATTCAGCTAGGTGTGTTTTGTTGGTATGGTGTTTGTGTAATCTTATGGTTGCTTGTGTGTAATATAGTGCTTTGTTAACATTTTCTCTAGGAAGAAGACGTTCTTCTCCCCTACCAGTGGGCATTCATTTGTGATGACTCCAGGCGGATATGTAACTTTTCTAGTACATTTTGTGTCCTTTTCACTCAACACATTGTTCATAGTTGCAGTAGCATGTTTCATATGGTCCTGAAGAAAGCCGGGGCCTTGTCCCTTAGGCTGAAACATGTCGACCCTTCTGCACAGCGCCATGGGGTAGTCATACTACTCGGCGTGTTTTTAACAAATGGCACATAGTTTGCGTTTTGAATGTTGTACAGCGCCTGTGTAGTCAATTTTAAGTTTTAATTAATTTTTTCACTGTCACCCTAGCACTGCACTTTAGGACACACCACTTCACAATGGTCATCATGGCTAGATCACTGACATCCAATTTCACAGCGGCACTACATGGTCGGTTGTAACTTGGAATGATCAGCAAAACATCCCACATGACGTAAAATCCACCATAAAGGGTGGTCTGATGGGAGTTTTCCAGCCTATGTTCTCAACAGCATACGTTCACACACGCACCCACTGTTGCACTTTCGCTAGCACAGCTGAACCGCCCTCCTTTCAGACCTAGTCTGCTCTCTTGTGTATTTTGTATCAGGTGTAGGGGAGCGAGCAGAGAGGTCATTAAATATTCCCCTTGACCCTCCACATACATGTTTTGTTTTCTAGTGTTAAATCTATCTCCACTTCTGATACGTTAAGGTGGGGGTAAATCGGAGATAGGCCCTTGTGAAGATCCCTCTGTGTCAGAGACGGCTGTGTTGGTTTCAATATGATAAGCAATCAGAGATGAAATGCTGTGGCAAACAAATTAGATATTCTGATAGGTGAATAAGACATTTAGAAACAAGTATGAAATGCTTTGGCAAAATGATAGAGGTTCGCCTTTTGACTTTTCATGTCAAAAGTGACCTTTTCATGTTGTTTTGGATTATTACAAAGTAGAACAAAGTTGCAATTTTTGAGCAAATTATCTTGACCTTTCCATACTCATGGCAACAGACACTGGAAGTCTGCAGAATTTCGAGAAATGCACATTTATCAGTTTTCCACACATGTCTTTTATTGCCTTGTGAGTCTGAATGAGAATCAGTCTCTGGTCTTCGATGCACAGAGACAAGTTACAGTTCTTTTTTGCTCGGAATACTTTTGGAGGAGAGAGAGCGAGAGAGGGAGGGAGAGAGAGGGAGGGATGGGGAGAGAGAGAGAGAGAGAGAGAGAGAGAGAGAGAGAGAGAGAGAGAGAGAGAGAGAGAATATGTGCGTGTGTCTGTAGATTTTTTAAGAGTTCATCAAAGACTGACAACTCAGATCAACCCAACAAATTCAGGGGCATATTATCAAGGGCCTTAACGCCGCTTTAGCTGGACTTTTTCCAGCTAAAGTGGCGATAATTTCATCGCCCTATTAGCAAGCTGTCGCTAACAACAGTAATAAGCACAATTTTCAAAGCCAAAAAACGGATCCTAAAGCACACACGAGCCATCACCCATGGGGATCAGTCCAATGCATTTGCAAAACATATGAGTCAACATCATGATAACAACTGGGAAACCCTCAAATACTGCGCAATTGATTAACAAGCAGACTCAGAAAGGGAAGGCAACCGTAGAAAAGCTTTGAGACAAAAAGAATCGAGACACATTGTTGCATTCAGGACCCTTGAGCCAAGAGGCCTCAACCAAACAGAAGAATTGCACGTACACCTATGAAGAAAGGGCATTCATGAACTTACATTACTCACCAGAGAGACTAACCTGACAGTGCAAAAAGAAAATACTCATCCTCTTATTGCGATTATAAACTCACTAGAGAGGCAGAATTGTCACACGAAGATGGCAAGAGAGCCAGTCACCAAAGACTCGCAATTCATGATAATGCACTATAAATTATCCACTTGTAACAAATTGTTTCCAAATGCAATTTTAATGAGCACTTAACACTTTTTTTCATAGTTGAAAAAGTACGTTTCCCACAATGCATTTGCATTTCACCGTTGTTTTTTCACTGTGCACTAAACATAAAAGTAGGCTCGTGTAAGAGCTCAATACCCGTGATCAAGCCTTCGGCTGAAGGCAAAACGCGCTGGGTTACTACGAGCGAGCTTAAAATACAGCTGTTGGTTTAAAATCAATTTGTGCCTGAGTGAGTGCCTCCTCGTTACCGGTGTCGAGCCGGACCTGTTTGCATAATTTACGACTGTTCTGTCGTCTTGAGGAGTTTTGCACCACGCTACAACTGAGAGCGCCGGCGTTCCACCCCAGAACCACAAAAAGGAAGCCATATATATATACATATACAACAGGTGTGCTTCACGGCCAGGGGGAGGAGCGGAGCCTTGTTTCCATCATGAGGCAGCAGGAGGCACTTACCGAAACATTCTGTCGGGTGTAGGGCGCTGAGGAAGGCAATGCGCCGAAATGCATTCGCCGCCACCGGACTGTGCGTTTCTGCTATTAAAGCTGCTCTGAAGATAATCTCCTCTGTGGTTGCCGCCTTCTTCTTTGTGTGGATGGCAGTTTTGAACATTGTCATGCGCTAACCAATGGCGCATTTGGATAACCCCTGTCACGTTTTGGGAGGAAGTCCATTGGTATTGCTTTTACAGCACAACTAACTTTCCTGGTAAGGATAACTTCGGACCTGCCTTTGTGTGCGGCGACTGGGGCGGAGGAGGTAATTTACCTCCTGCTGTGGCAGTTTGCCCCCGCTCGATGTCTGCTTTACACGAGGGCTGTGACAGTTTGAGGAGACCTGAGGAGCGGCTGAACTGGCGGAAAACGGACAAAGATGGACATCGAGCCCTGCTGATCTAGGCTACTGCACAAAGACAAATAACATTTGAGCCTCCGCCATATCACCGGCCCATTCTTGCCTCAGCATATGGCATTATGGGAGTTGTGGTGTGATTGTACTTACGTGCACTACAACAGGTGTGCTTCACGGCCAGGGGGAGGAGCGGAGCCTTGTTTCCATCATGAGGCAGCAGGAGGCACTTACCGAAACATTCTGTCGGGTGTAGGGCGCTGAGGAAGGCAATGCGCCGAAATGCATTCGCCGCCACCGGACTGTGCGTTTCTGCTATTAAAGCTGCTCTGAAGATAATCTCCTCTGTGGTTGCCGCCTTCTTCTTTGTGTGGATGGCAGTTTTGAATATATATATATATATATATAATATATATATATATATATATATATATATATATATATATATATATATATATATATATATACATACATATTATATATATATAAACATATATGTGGCTCATTTTATTGAGTAAAACTGATTTATTTATTTTAATATTTAAATTCTACTCTATATATATGTATATATATATATATATATTACATATATAGTTCTATATATGTTTCTTAATTGAAAAATGTTAGTTGTTGATATATTTAATTTATTGTGTTTTCAGAATTCTTTAATTATTTTTTTGTATTTTTAAAGAATATACAAGTACGTATTTTATTAACATTTCTTATTAAAATGATTTACTTTTTAAATATATTATTATTTTGTACTATAATATTCTAACTCATTTCCTTATAATGTCATACATATTAAAATGCCATTAAACTTACCTTTTTTTGATATTCTGTTCTGCAATATTTTTGAAACAATATTTTCGTAAATTAAATTCAAAGTTTGTAAACCCTTTATTTTTGATGCCAATATTTTTGCCATGATATTCTGTTGTTACATTATTGTTGTTCCTGATATTCTATCTCATTCTGTCACACAAATGTTAGAAAGATGTATCACTGAGACGGTAATGAGAAAATTGCCAGATAATCATAATGATGTGGCCAATACTGTAATGTGTTAATCAGTATATGTTAGAGTGTGTGAGCTATGTAACTTGTGAGATTTCTGTAAAATAGTCCAAAAGAAAAAAGCAAATTGTTTTATATGTTCTTGCAGACATATATCTAGAGATGAAAGTCTCCCATGATGAGAATCTGAGAGAATATGTGAATATTTGTATGTGATTTGAAGTTAGCTAGAGCATTTAATTTGTGTGTAAGTTGTATTGTTAAATGTCGGGGCTGTTGAATGCCAAGGATGCTACGTGTTGACTCTACTTCATGCCTCCTTATCCCACCACTCTACATTTCCTGTCTCTTTATCTCTCGTTTACAGGTCATTTTTCAGCCCTTTTTTCCACCGTTGCCAGTTTTCCTATGCATATCTTCACCCTTGTCTCACCTCTTTCTACATTTCTCTTGAATGATTTCGGGCAAAAACGTATGATAATACATTAACACTGGACAAGACCGGCTTAGAGAAGAATTAAAGGAAACCCATATCTGAATAATATGTCAATTGGACCCCTCCTGTTGACTGTTGTTGCAATACTTGCTAACTAGTTTAATACTTCACAATCGACCTGACAGTTGGAACCTTATCATAGGGAAACCAAGTTTCAGAGAATTACAAGAGGTGAAACCTTAATTCAGTGTGCCTTTTACATCACGTGTTATGCATGTATCACCTCGTCAAACTGAATTAAACTAGTTGTCTATGTAATTCCAGATGAAAAATATAATTGAAATGTTCATCAGTCCAGTCCGTCTTGGTAATTAATTATTACCTCAAGTTTTAATAAAGTAGCACAGTCCAGCAGAGACCAAGGCACATACATGCAGTACCAAAGGATCAGCTGGGGAGCATTACCAATACAAAGGTAGGCCTAGTGCGTAACCTACAATACACACTTCTAAATGTAAAATGGCGGGATGCGGGGAAATGAGATTATGACTGAATTGGGGATGGTGAGAAGGATTGTCCGGATGAGAGAGATGATGTCTGCTTGGGTTGGGGTTGATGGAGCTGAAAGGTGACTTGCTTTATGCTACACTTTAACCTACTGCGTCTTAGAGTGCGTAATTACATCATGTATTCAGTCCAATTAGACATTAGCTATATGCTTACACAAACCTCTTATTTGGCCCTATACATTTGGCCTTAGACCGCACCGTCTGCTTACTCAGCCTGAAAATATATATAAGGAACTATCTGGAAGCTTCTCCAGTTCCTTTATCTTGGGATTTTTACATATGTTATAACCACAAAAAACTGTACTGATACTAGCAGTATACAGGTAAACAATCTCAATTACACTATTTTTTTTGTATTTCCACCTGCATCTGAATGGTGATATGTTTATTGATTTGATATATAATGCATGATTTTTTTTTTTTTTGGTATCATTTTTATTTTATTAAAGAAAAAGAACTTAAACACAAGGCAATAAAACATTACATTTCGACATGTGTTCAGGAAGGAAGGAAACCGCAGAACAATTTAATACAGACATCATTGACACAGGGGGGCGGCAATGAGGAAACAATATCAGTGATCATAACCGTTACACAATACTTGGAATGTCGGATCAGGGGGAGAGAGGAACCTCTGGGGTCTCCGCGAATGGCGGCGTGCATATATTTCCACGGTAGGAGTTCCACTGGCTCCAAATTTTATTCCATTTCTTGGGTCTACCTCGTGCCACATACACCGTCTTCTCTCTAAACATACACCAATCCATGTTCTCCTTCCACGCCAAGACCGTGTGCGGCGGCTGGGATCCCCACAACTGCGCTATGTCTCTCTTAGCAATCATATTCCCAAGGGTCGCCCACTGAGTCTGTGCCATGTCATAGTCATTTGGTTCCCAGACATTCAACAGGCAATGCCTTGCTTCGGGCAGCAATGCCACCCCGTGACGCTTTCCATCACAGCATGCACACAATTCCAGAACGCCACCACTCCCGGGCACTCCCAAATTATATGGAGGAAGGTACCAACCAATCCACAACCACGCTTACATAATCCATCTACTGAATAACCCATGTGTTTTAAGTGCGGGCCGGTGACATATATCCGGTGTAGGATTTTAAGTTGAATGAGTCGGAGACGGGTCGGAATTGCGACCTCTTTCAGCGAGGATAGCGCCGATTGCCAATCCTCGTCATCCAATTTCAAACCATTGCTAGTCCAGACCTCTCCAAGCCGCACCAACAGATCCACTTGATTATTAATCAATTTCTTATATATCAAAGAAATGGTGCTGTCGGGCACGTGGCCGTCAAGCACCCGATCTTCTAGTGGGGAGGATTCGGGAATTTCCATGCCCTCAGGAAAAACCGAACGCAGCGCATGGGTAATCTGGACATAATGGAAATATTCTCTATCACTCAGCTCATACTCTACCTTTAGTGCCTCGAAGGTCTTGATTGTACCCTTGACCCATAGGTCACTCACCCTACTAATGCCAATCATATCCCATTTTTCAAATCCTTTAGTCTTCCATAGGGAACCCAGTCTTTCAGACGCATAAAGCGGAGTCATGTGGGTCAGGCGATCCCCCCATCCCGTTGCTGCACTCGCATCGTACCACACTCGTACTGCTATCTTGGTAGGTCCCGAGAGTTCCCTACCTGCTGCTTTGGAATAAAGGGCTTGTTGTAGTCCCCACCCGGCAACAGGTACTTATCCATCTCGAATGCAGGATTAGAGGCAGGTCCATTCATTCCATGATTAATCGCTCCCAACTGAGCGGCCCAGGAATATTGCCTAATAGCCGGAAGTGTCATACCCCCGTCGTACAAAGGGAGCGTAAGCTTGGAGAGGGCTATACACGGGCATCCATTCCAAATTAATCACCTCTGCAAATTCTCCACCTCCTGAAAATAACTCGCCGGAACAACATCAAAAGTATTCTGGAGCGCGTATAAAAATCGCGATAAGGACATCATTTTAAAGAGGGCCGCGCACCCAAGTAGTGAAAGCGGTAACCTGAGCCAGCCCGCAATGTCAGTTTTTAACCTCTGGAGGGGAGGGAGCAGGTTACGATCATAACGAGCCACAGGATCTAGGAATATAAAAATCCCCAGATACTTGAATCCCGATTGCGACACCTGAATAGGACAACGACGCGGCAGAGGGGGAGCACCACCCGACAGCACATAGACACAGAACTTGGTCCAGTTGATCACAAGACCGGAGTTCCTGCCAAAGGATGTGAGCACATCAAACAATACATTCAATGACTTACGAGGGGACGTAAGGTACAACAGAATGTCATCAACGTAGAGCGATATGCGATCCTCAAACTCCGGGGTCCACTGAATACCTTTCATGGAGGGCTCCCATCGCAGCCAGGCAGCCAAGGGCTCCAGGGCAAGGGCGAACAGAAGGGGGGAAAGGGGACAGCCCTGTCGCGTACCCCTCCCGCGAACAAAAGGCCTAGAGACTCAACCATTCACCACCACTTGTGCCAACGGCTCCTCAAACAAAAGTTTCACCCAGCTAATGAAACCAGGAACATAACCAAATTTTGCAAGAGCGGCCCAGAGATATGGCCACTCCACCGCATCAAAAGCCATTGTAGCATCCAGAGCAACCAAAATGGCCGGCTCACGCAGCGTCGCCGCCCTCGCGAGAACACCATGCAAGCACCTCAGGTTAAGCGCTGTATTGCGATGTGGGATGAAACCAGACTGTTCCGGATTAATCAAGTCAATAATTACTTTTATCAAGCGGTTTGCCAACAACTTTGCGAGAATCTTTGGTTCGGCGTTTAAGTGCGAGATGGGCCTATACGACGCACATCGATCTTGCGGTTTTCCCTCCTTGTGGATCATCACGATGGTAGCAAGACGCTGATCACGAGGAAGGGAGCCAGCGTCTCGCGACTCCACGAAAATGTCACGGAGATAGGGCACCATTTTGTCAGGACGCAGCTTGTAGAGCTCGATGGGCAGGCCATTAGGGCCCATGGCCTTGCCCGAGCGCACAGAGCGAATAGCGAGGGCCACCTCGTCTGCCGAGAATGCCGCATCCATTAGGTCCCTATCCGAGTCCGACAGGCGAGGCAATGCGATGTCACGCAACAACAGATGGGAATCTTGATCCGGTCTATCGGAGACTGGGGAGTACACCTTACAAAAATGTTCAGCGAAACACTCAACAATCTCAACCGGATCAGTCACACACACTCCATCAAGTTTCTCAATCACGGGAACCACACGACTTGCCCTCTCCCTTTTATCCAGCCAAGCGATCAATTTCCCAGCCTTATCACCCACATCATACAGCCTGCCAGGTTGCTCTCTACTCATGACTTTTGCGGCATCCGTCACCAGGGCCCTTTAATCCAGTTGTTTGAGGCTGAGGGCATGAAGTTTGTTGCGAGTCACACCCAGTTCTAGGTTCCTTTCAAGCTCAGTTATTTCATTTTCTAAGCAGACCACCTCCTCATTCTTACTTTTCTTAGTGCCAGCAATTAACAAGTATGCCTGTACTCGGATGACCGTCTTAAATGCCTCCCACAATGACACAGAGGAGGACACGGATCCCTCGTTCTCAGCAAAATATTGATCAAGGGACTTAATCAAGGCAGCTCGAGTTTTGGGGTCACGGAGGTACCAGGGATTGATCGGGGCAACTCGTCCCTCGACACACATACTAGTGTCGATCTGGAGCCACAATGGGGAGTAATCTGATATACCCCGAGCCAGATGTCTAACTTCCCTGAGAGAGGAGTCCTGCGCCAACGGGACGAAGACATAGTCGAGTCTGGAGAGACTGCCGTGGGCCCCATGGTGAAAGGTGTACTGTGTCTGTCCCGGATGCATCAACCTCCAACAGTCTACCAAGCCCAGAGTCTCCAGAAACCCACTTAACCAGGACTGTGACCTGGTGAGGTCTCTGGGAGGGTAGCGATCAACTCTACCGGAAACATCTGAATTAAATCTCCACCCATCACCAAAATACCATCTGGGAGCCCGAGTATCATACACCCGAGATCAGCAAAAGTCGAGGTCTGTAGACCAGGCGGGACATATACGGAAACCAGCGAAACAGTCCTCCCCTCCAACCTCCCTGTGATTGCAGCGTAACGCCCCCTGTCATCCAGGGCCACGTTGTCTATTTCCAAAGGGAGGGAGTTCTCGACAAGGATGCCCACGCCCTAGAGCCAGTAGTGAACCCAGAGTGTACAGCCAGACGATATCCCCGCCGGTTCATGGCATGGCAAGTGTTTCCAATCAAGTGTGTCTCCTGCAACAAAACAACATCAGGGGAGAGGCGCCTCAACAGTTGCAACACTACACCCGCTTAATCCTATCCCCCAACCCATTGACATTCCAACACAGCAGTTTCAACCCACTACCCCATCCCAGCAGCAAATGCAGAATCCAACCCATAGCGAACACAGTGCCCAGACAGAAGAATCGATGTTGCCTTGAGAAAAAGTAAAACAATCCCAAACACCCCCTACCACCCGCCAACATGATCCCGTTACAACACCCCCCATCCTGCACCCCTGCGTTAAACTCAAAAACATCCCCAACTTGCAGTGTGCCTGTCGCCCTAACATTAACTAGTCTACAAAAAGAAACCCAGGGGAGGAAAGAGTTCCACTTCCCCCGCCACCCTCGGGTATGCCGCCATAAGTAACATAAGTATGAAAGATATCCGACCGAGCTTTATGGTATGCTAAATGTTTGGAAATCAGGAACCACATTGTCATTCTTGCTCCGGCACGCCACCCTCCGCTCCACCCGAGTGTTCCGTCTGATCGCTCTGCTTTGGTAAAGTGTCCAACCAGTCACTCACGTTCTCAGGGCGGTCAAAGAAAAACGTCCGGTCCTCATATTCGACACGGAACCTGGCTGGAAACAGCATCGCATATTTCAGGCCCATGTCTCTCAAGTGTCGCTTCAGCCCCTGAAACCCCATCCTCTGTCTCTGAACGAACTGGGTAAAGTCTGGGTAGAAGCTCACCGTTGTGTTTTCGAACTTTACTGGGCCACCCACCCTCGATGCCTGCAGGATAGCGTCTCTGTCTCTGAAGTTGAAAATCCTGGCGATAATCGGCCTCGGAGGGGCATTCGGCTTCCCACCCGGTACCCGGTGCGCACGTTCCACGGCAAAGAATTTACTTAGGCCTCTGGGGGCGAGATGATTTAAAATGAGGTCCTCCACAAGTAGATCTGCAGCAGAATTGTCCGATTTTTCAGGGAACCCAATAATACGTACATTATTACGTCTGGCCCTGTTTTCAAAATTCTCAAGTTGACGAGCCTTGAGATCATTGGAGGAACGCAAGTTGCCGACCTCCGTCTGTAAGTCAGATACATCGGTCATAAGGCTGGAGGTCTTTAGATTTAAGGATTTGACCTTCTCATTAGTTTTCGATAGGTCCGCTCTAATCAAATTGACGTCAATGGCCACAGTGTCGAGCTTAAGGGCGAGCGCCTCATATTGCTGGCCGATGGAGGCCTTGATACCAGCAAGGGTGCCCATGACATCCTGCAGGGTCAACTCGATCAACACAGTCGGGTCCTCCCTTACTTCCTCCAGAGTCTTACTCATAGCACGGGGGACCCCTTAGGCTGGGTATACTGATCCATGACGTTTGTTTGAGTTGCTTCCCCCTGGAGAGGCGTCTTGGTTCTCCGCTTCTCAGTATCGGGCCTGCCCGCCATGTTGGGAAAAGTGCCCCCGAGGGGCCTGTGAGACCTGGTGAGAATGGCCCTTCGCTGTCGACCCACCGGAGTCCTCAGAAGCCGGCGCCAGGAACTGTGGCCCAGCGCACAGACGCCCTAGACCATTGGCACACAGTAAATCCACAGAGTTCAGCTAGACCTCGGGCAACCAAATAGGTGTCGAGACAGGACCAGGCCAATGACCGAAAGCAAAACCGAAAGCTAACTCCAGGCGGCAGGCTGTGCCCAGCGGGCCGTTGTTGTTCCACTAATGCCTGGGCATCCTTGCGACTCGAGCCCCAGGCTTCGCCATTGGGTGGGCCTCGAAAGTTCAGGATGTCGTAGTAGCGGTTCCCAATGTTTGATCCAATTTTTCGAAAGCGACTATTCCATCAGCTGGACTTCATCTCCAATAACCCGTCTTAGTAATCAGGATATTGTTCAGGATTTATGCGGAGGGCGGTGAGGGTCTCGGTAGGCCTGTGCTCACGCGGCCATCTCGGATGCGCGCGAAGCTCCCCCCCCTCCCATGCATGACATTTTTATCCAGGGCAATGTCATTCTAGGCCAAAGGTTATGAGCTAGATCTTTCCAAGATGCCATCAGATGTATGCTCCCAGTGAATTCTTTCCAGGTAAACACTGGGATCAAATACATTGTAATGTTGCTTTAGTGTAGTTATAGTGTTGTCAAAAGTCATTTGTTGTCACTTCTGCTGACCTCAAGCATTCGGTTAAGTGTCAACACTGCGGTCATTGAGAAAGGATTGCTCACAGCACTTTGGTGCTTATTACAAGCCCCTTGCATCACCCTTACGTCACTTTTCCCATGTTAAAAATTATGCAAAAGTAGCGCAAGGGGCTTGTAAATCTGCCCCTTTGTGCGAAACCCAGCATCATTGCTTGTGTAGAACAGATCTAGCAAGCGTGTGCATTGTTTTTTCTGATGTATTTTTGTCTTTGTCCCTCTGAATCCCTAATATTGTACTCAAAACAGTGGGCCATAGATGGAAGATGAGTGCGGCTGTCAAGAACTGGTTCGAGCAGGTTATTGCTTGCAGCTGCTGTAAATATCAGAGGCGTGGTTATTGTGTAAAATATTGTATTGCATTGTATGGTAATGATGGCTTCACTAGTACAACTTAAATGTCTATACATTTCTTAGTTTCATTGTCTCTGTCCATGGTCGAGTTTTAACCATCTCTCTGCTTTGGGCCAAATTGGAGGGGGGGGGGGGGCAGCACAGACCACAGACTAGCTTGTTGGTGTCAAAAAGGCTACTTTATTGGAAACAGGTGCACCTTACAAACAAAATCCCTTGGCCTGTGCGTACAAAACTACTCTTCACTAAATATTGTCTTCCTAACTTATCCCCAACCCCTCCCCTAAATATGTTCCCCCCTTGCAAAAATTATAAACACAACTTGCCATTCCTAACTTCTCTACACCTACCTAACTATGTAAACTTCTTATGTTCCTTCATAACTGGAACCATCATCATTATATCCCGAATGACCTTGGAAAAACACCCCCCCCCCGTGGCAACCTAGCGCACCACACCAGCACTTGTTCCAGCAACAACCCCATACAAATTCCCTGCCCCCCTGCCCACGATGCACCTGCTCCCAAGAAAAACAACCTGCAAAACTGCTGTGGATAACCCAACAATCCATAAAAAACGGAAATTTCTTAAAAGAGGGTGAAAAAAGGTGGGAAAAGTAAACAAAAAACATTTTGTAGGGTGGAAGGGCAGGAAGAAAAAAGCCCCAGAGAACCTCCTGCACCAGCTGTTGTGTCAAGACCTCCAAAATGGGTGCATGTGACACGAAATGACCGGTTCAAAACCCTTCCAGTCCAAAAACTGCCCAGCCCAACCAGCCCAAAGACAGCCTAATTAGCCCTGCCCCCCAGCCCAAAACCCCCCGGGGGCAGGCCTCCCGCTGGTCAGCCACTCCCACAAAGCCCTATTGTATGAAAATATATCTGCTGCCTTCTCTCTGGCATCTGACAGTGAATTTTCAAGACTGTAGACTTGTAGGCTGATGTCATGGGTTTTCTGGACTGCAAAATTAGCCAATGCATCTGTTGATCATGTATGTATTAATTAGCTATATTTAGCGTGATTTTTATTATAGGAGTTAATTAGTAGATGTAAGAGAGCTATAAGTACTGATGAATGTTTATCGTGGATTATTTTTTATTCACAGCTGTGCATTTGTATGCTATGAGTCTGATTTTGTTGTCGTCTGTGTTGTTTTCCCGTTGCACTAGAGGCTGTTTAACCTTTTTCAAATGTTTAGAGTAATGCTATGTCGGCAGTGATGAATGGAGTGGGTGTACAAAGCGAAGCAAAAGGGGATGATGGACGGAGCTTTTGAGCAAATCAAACACTCAGCCCAAGTCAACTGATCTGGTTTAATCCATCACCATTGGAACCAGACACAGTGGGTGTCACTTCGATTGACAACTATCTGGTAGTTTGTACGTATTCCCTGATGTCGTAAAAAGATATTGAACGTTGTTCAATGGGTTATGAATTATTTATTTGTATTCCATAATTGTTTTCACTGAATATGCCAATTTGTGGCATGGGAGTCAAGAGAATGTACATTGAGAGGGTTACCGGTTTGTACTCGCTGAATTGGGGCGTATACATACCAGCAGAATGACATCACCGCAACTCTTTGCAAACTCTGCTTCTTCATACCACGTTTGGCTTTCCATTTCTTCTTATGGGCTTCCAGTTTGTTTCAGCTTTGCTTCCAATTTACGATGTTCTATACCCTTTAGGTGCATTAATACTGCTTGGGTGTAATGTGTCTTCCATCTGATCGAGATTGTTGATATGATATTCGCAGACAATGGAAGTGGATGGTCGCTGCTCCATGCAAAACAGCTGTTCCTTCACCTTGCTCTCAACATAGGGCGACTTTAGCTCCATGTAGGGACAATTTCGCATTTCCATTGATTGAGGTAAGATGAGGCAATTGGTTCTCTCTTGCCCTAGAACTGTCCATCTGTGAAGAGTGCTTTTTTTGTGAAACCTGTCCTTCCTTCTCTGTCCAGACTCATTACCCATTCTTATGCTATTTGTGTCTGGTCTCTTTTGTGATTCTTTACTATGTTTCCTACACACTCATGACAGATTGTATTTCCTTGTCATTTGTGGAATTTACACAGTGCTAAAGTTAATCATGCTGGTAAATAGTGATTGCTATAGTACTGTGTATAACTTCTGTCTTTAGGACTGATTTATTGTTTGGTGGGCGAGTTGTACCATTCCAAACATGCCGAATATCCCGTCCGCCCTATTACAAGCAAATTATATCTAATGGCACTTGTCGTCAGGCAGACGTTTGTGGCATAGTAACCAATCGGCCAAACTCTATATCAGGTGCGTTGGGGCAGATTTACAAGCCTCTTGTGCCACGAGTACGTCACTTTTTATGACGTACTGGTGGCGTATCTTACTGCTCCATATTTACAAGGACAGGAAAAGCTGCCCTGCATGGCTTTTCCTGTCCTTGTAAATATAGCCCCTTTACACAAAGTACTTTGCTTGAAAAGGGCATTCCATCTGTGCCGCTGTGGGTGTTCCCACTCAACACGCATGGAACCAGACACATTTACAGATTTACGACGAATCATAAATCTGGAATTGCGATTGAATGCTATGCCTCCCCAGGGGAGGTGTAGGGAGGCGCAGCAAGGAGAAATGCTATAATTTCTCCTCGTTTTTTCCTCTTTCAATGTGTGCTGCATTCTACAGCATGCATTGAAAGAGGAATATGCCTGTAGTGATTATTTTTGTGCAGGAATGTGCCCCTTCCTGCACAAAAATAATCACTACAGGCATTTTCCTGATGCAGGCATCCTTGCACCATGGTGCAAGGGTGCCTGTGCCGGCACATGGCTGCAGTTTGTGCGCCAGCGCTGGGGGAAGCACAGAAATGCAACATATTGTCCTAAGTATGTCTCATCCCTGTGCTTTGAAAGTGACTCAGTGTGGCGCAGCCAAATGGCTTGCGGAATGCACTCAGTCACTTTAATTGTAAATCTGCCCCATAGTTTCTTTCTGATGACTATTGTCAGGATAGGATTACAATAAAGTACCTGTGGAACTTCAAAGTACTTTGCTTACGTAAATTAACTCTAGGATTGTGTAATTGTAGAAATGTTTCTCACCATACTAACTGTCCTGACATCTAGATCGAGCTTCCTAAAGCAAACAATGGGGTGTATTTAGTGACTTTCTGGTGGCAATATGCCCTTTTCCATATTTACAAAGCAGAATTAAGCCAATTTTTGTGGCTTGACGCCCCCTTCTAAATAAGGCCCCTTCACAGTCATCACTTACTTTTGATGCTGCCCCAGATTTACATGGAAGTGTAAATCTGAGGCAGCGCCCAAAACTAATGCCATGCAAGAGCAGGCGTTAGAATGGCAAAACGAGGAGAAATACTTTTATGCTTTATCCATGTTTGCTGCATTATGCAGCACACGCAGAAAGAGAAAACTGTCGTTAATGATTGATTACGTGCAAGAAGGTGCCCCTTCCTGCAAATAAACAATCATAAATTAACAATTTGCTACTCCTATATGTGCTGAAGCATATATAGAAGTAACAATTCACCATTAGTGATTGTTTATGTGCAGGGGTGCATGCGCAGGTGCCAGGCAGCTAAATTTAGCATCAGCTATAGTGAAAACACAGGAGCGCACCGTATTCTTATGAATACAACGCATCTCTGCATTTTAAAAACGTCAGAGCAAGGTGCTGCCAATTTTGTTGCGGCTCCATGCTCCAATATTTTCTTGTAAAGATGCCCTAATATCTCTGACCTGTTAGGTAAAAATGATTTGGAGGAATATGTTTGTAATACCAATTCTCAAACCCTTAGAAGTCACTCCACATTTTTCAGTGTCTTCAGACTAAACTGCATTAGGTTTGGGTGTGAACTAAGGAGGCTCTTGTTCTTCTAGCTACATGCGATGCAGCATGAATGAATGCACCCTCAATCCCTGAACAAGGCAGCTCTCCCTAAATCAACCAGACATGAACACCCCCTCTCTTTTGGTCTGGGAAAGAAGTCTCCTAGTGGTATAATAATGACAAAAAAATACATGTTTTCTGCTATTTTTAAAAGGCGAAGTCCATGTCGTTTTGGCCTGAACCATGCTGTCATATTGCTTGCAAAATGCGATGCAGGGTGCACTACGAAATTCGTTTTATTTATTAAATTGTTTACTTACCTTCATTTATCCATACTCCAGTTTTTAGCACCCCCCACCCTGCCCCTCCCTGCCTCTCCACCCCACCAAAACTCCCCCCACGGGCCGTGGCTGGTCTAGCGTAGGTTTTGGACTGGAAGGGCACCTATCAAGTAGAGAATACTGGCACTTCTGTGTCAACACATTTCTCCATAGACACAGAAAGGAATAAATCCTTTGATGCATCCGGCCCAGTATGCATAAACAAACTTTATAATTTTTCGCAAATTGGATATGTACAGTACAGTGCAGCATACATGCAATGTGTAAATCGGTATGAGAAATTAAAATATTTCTCCCACTTAGCACCTGCCTCCTTGAGGAACTAATTTTGGCCCCTTTATGAAAGTAGTGCAACATGCTTACTATTGCTATTTGTGTTATTTTAACCCCTTAACTGCTGCCCCCACCGTACTGAGCCCTTATTTCTCTATTTTGGATAGTTTGTGCTTGGGACTGAGATCCTTTCTTCCACATAAGGCGCCCACCCCAACTTTGCGTCCTTTTTTCTAACATCCTGGGAATTCTAATGGTACCCAGGGTTTGTGGATTTCCCTAGAGGGGAATCGAAAATAGCCAAAATATAGCTACATTTTGAGTATTTGGGGAAAAACAGGAAACAAGTGCTCTGGATAAAAGGATCTGTCGTTTTCCTAAAATATTGGGTTAAAGAACGGTTTGCTGTGCTAATGTCACCATCTACCCAGCTTTCAGGAACAGGCAGAGCTGAATAAAAAACCTTATTTTTTACCACAGTTTTGCCTTATTTCAAAGAAGTAGTCAATTTTTCCAATGTTTGTCCTCTCAACCTACTTTTAATTTGTGGTGGAAACCGGTGTGAAACCCAGGAGTGATCCAGGGAAGCTATAGCTTTTGGAAAAGAAGAGAATGTTGAAAATGTGTAGGAAAAAAAGCTATTTCATCTGTAACTTTTTGTCATGATGGCCGATTTACAAAAGCAATATACGATTGCGCCCACTAGACCTATCTGGTTGTAGGGATACATAGGGTTTGTAGGTTCTTCTAGAACCCAAGATACCCACAACAACTGAGCTGCACCATTCAGGTTTTCATTGTGTACCGAATATACAGAGTAAGGAAATAGGCCTGAATGATGACATTTCATAGATAAGCCTGGGTAAGCCATGATGACACACATTATTAAGCCTGTAGGTGCTTTATACGTATGGGGACCCTGGGGTGTATATATATGCAGAACTTTTTGATATAAGGGCATGACTACAAGCTATGCATGTTAACAATAATTTCTACTACACACCAAGAAATATGTTACCACTATATAAGCACGCCTAGTAAATGAGGTAACAGCTAAACATCTCAACTGTTATATACAGCATGGAAGGCTGGGACTATCACGCTTACATGTGGGATAGAATGCTAGTTAATGAAGTCTTCTGTTCACACTAACTATGGGGTTTGAATGTTTGTCAATAAATGTTTTAACAATAAACCTGCTCTTACATTTTTAAAGCAAACCGTTTGGCTTAGTACTCATGTCTCTGTGAGCATAAAGGGCTATAAATCAAATAACACATCAACCAGGGATAAACAACAGGAGGGGTCTGTACTCTCATTCTGTCAGAGAGAAATGTATTGTAACTTATATATGAAGCACTAATTGGACGTAGCACTCAGAGAATGTGTCAACTGGCAAAATAATTTTTCAAAATGAGGAGCTCGAGGGTGATGACATCACGCGCATACGCACCACGACACATGTTGACGTCCCTTGGGACACGGCCACGTGAGGGGAAGCCGATCAGCATAGCATGGCTCCAGGAGAGACCATAATTGTGGTGGCGCACCACCTTTGATGACGTAAGGAGTTGGGGAAGAGTGATGGCTAATTGTGCATTATGACAGCCCTCGTTGGGGGGGAGCGCAATAAATGTTAAGAGCGGAGGCTTTCCAATGGCCTATGAGGAACTTTATCTGCCTCACTGGACAAGGGTTGTCCGGTGAAAAGCCCCATAGAAGAGAGTGAGAATTTATATGAGCTTGAGCCCTGCTTGATACTTACGATACTTACCTGATTGTAATTTTTCCAACCAGTGTGTGACTACAGGGGGTCGGCCTCTCCTCTCGTGCCAGTTTTAGAGATTGATACAGTAAACTCAGTAAGATGCACCGAGTGTTTGAAAGTGTGTGTGATCCCAAGCACATAAGTTCATAGAATTGTCGATAAGGGTACTGTTGGGGGCATCATTACCAACATAATTCTTTTAAATCGTGTGTTCATTTATGTTAGGACGTAGACACATAATGCTTGCAATATTGAAATGTGCATTTTAGTGTTCACAATTAATATAAGGGCATTGTTCCCTCACTAGCAGTGGAGAACGCCCACATCGCACCAAAATGGTTAAGTAACAATAAAAGTAGCATATATAGCACTTTAGTCACTTGAATCACTATTTTTGTTCATCGGTTCATTGATGCAAAAACTCGCTTCACTTGTATTTTTATTCTCTCCAGTTACTGATCTCAAATAAGAGTATGTGTACTGGACCACACCCCATAATACAGGTGGAGTAACCCTAAGTACATTGATATACTAGGGGCTACTCAGCAGGAAGGGAACTTAGCATAGGGATCCAACACTCCTGATGAAAGCCAGTGGAGATACGGATTCCGGCAGAAACATGTCAACCTTCATGCAAAACGGAGAGGTGTAGTGTGCATAAAACACACACTTCACCACCATCCAAGGGAATGAATTACCTTTTTAATCATAACAAGGGAATCCAGGAATAAAATTATTATTAGGATATCCCTTAGTTAGTTTTAAGATTCACTAACTGCAATTTTTAGTTGGATCCTTCTTCTTCTTTTTTTACTTGTTTGTATTGTCCTCTCCACCCTATTGCTCCGCCTCAAGCGTTGGCCTCTGCTGAGGCGTCACAGTAGCCCTCTGATGAAAAATGCCACAATACATTGAGGGTGAAGGCAGTTTTTACAAAGTAAATGTGCTTTTGTACACCGTATTGCAGACTGACACTTGATAAAAAATGGTGACTTCATGCAACCTACTTCTTTGCTGTATGTTGATACTGAATATAGACCAATTCATAAGGTAAAATGTGTAGAGTGACAAATGCTAGTATGCTATATATTTCTGAAATTAGCATTAGAGGTGGAGTTTAGAAGCAGTGGTTATTTGCACATCTTTGAATTTGTAGGTACCTGTGACAGCATATATTTAAAGGGTATTTTCAAAATGCCTTTTTTCTTACATGCAGACTTACATTTGGAAGGCAAAAATGCATTAAAGTCAGACTGGTAATAACACATGTTCTATTATTCTGTGCTCCCTCATGTCTTCCAATAAAAATGTCTCCTCACTTGTGTGTTACAGCAAACAAATGATGGACGGAATGCTGACAATGCAAACATTCTCCACCAGTCAAAAGATATGGGTTAAATCCATCATTCTATTACCCACTATGCCACTCCAGTTTGGACCCAGCCATATACAAATCAGTCTTGACCCTGTGCCCCATGGGAACAGTCCAGACGGAACTGCCAGGCCAGGTCCTCTCTGGACCGGAAACAAGCATCCTGGGACCGGTTTCAGGGTATGCCACCCTTCTTCAGGCAGGTAAGCTTGAATCCAGTGGCACAGTGAGCAAGGGACCCACTTTTCATTCTTTTGCCCACTGTGCCAGCCCAGTTTGGACCCAACCATATGCAAATCAGTCTTGACCCTGTGCCCCATGGGAACAGTTCAGACCGAACTGCCAGGCCAGGTCCTCCATGGACCGTAAATAAGCATCCTGGGACCGGTTTCAGGGTATGTCACCCTTCTTCAGCCAGGCTAGCTTGAATCCAGTGGCACAGTGAGCAAGGGACAAAACACAACATGGACAGATAACATTTCTCCGCTGAAAACTGAACTTTTTTTTCTACAAAAGGAATTCTACAGTGGTGTGCCTTGCATGAATCACACAAGGTTTTCTTACCCACAACGCCCTGCAAAACTCAAACTTCGGCAAAAATCATGCATTTTCCTTACATTTCTGTGAGAGAAACTTCCGGAATCAGGAGGAATCTACACATTCCTACCATACAGTGTTTTCTTACTTGTCTCAATAAAAATGCTGCCCTATGTGTGTGGCTGGTCCTAGTGCCTGCATCAGGAATGGATCAAACCATGGTCAATGGGTGTTCCACTGTGGTACTTCCATTGACCCAGGTTCGATGCTTTCCTTTTGCAGTCACTACCCCAGCCACACAAGTGGGGTAGCATTTTTATCGGGACAAGTGGGAGATCACTGGGTGGTATGAATTTTGTGTATTACTCCTGATTCCAGAATTTTCCATTACAGAAATGCAATGAAAATGTGATTTGTGAGTTTAAGCTAAGTTTGAGGTATGCATGGTATTTTGGGTAAGAAAACATCATGGGATTCACACAAAGCATACCACCCTGAACTCCCTCAGGTGTCCAGTTTTCTGAAATGTGTGGGTTTGGTAGGGTTCTCTAATTGGCAGCTCAGTCCAGGCCCAATTAACGCAGCTACCCCAAATGCCATATCAGATTAGTTCCTTGTCAGTTTTTTGTTGGAAAATATTGACGTTTCCACATTACATTTTGGGGCATCTACAGTTGTGGACACTGGGACCACATTTACAAGGATAGTGCTTTTTAGGAACAGTTGCGGGAATGCTGGGCATTAGGAATTTCATGAATCCCTGTGTATTCTGGAAGTTTACATCACAGAAATGCAAAGAAAATGGGTGGTGTTAGGCAGAGTTTGAGGTATGCAGAGCATTGTGGGTAAGTAAATGGCATTGAATCTATGGAAGGCATACCATCCTGTACTCCTCTCACTGTCTTGTTTTCCAAAATATCTGGGTCATGTACTTTTATCCAGGTGGTGGCCCACCCAAGCCCAAAAAGTGCAGCCATTCACCATGGCAAGTGGACAATATTGGCATTTAGCCCCACACTCTTGGCCTATATGTAAAACAATGCTCACAGAAATCAAAAGTCATCTCGCTTGCCTGTGGGATGGGATGTTTTAGTCCACAGGATAGCGGAAATCTGGTGAGGACTGATATCAGGATGGGCCAGAACCACCCCAATATTTCATAACAACAATAGTCCTGCCATCCAGTGGGCTTTCGACCCCTAGGGGCCAATTAGGTGCAAACTCCCTCACTGCCCTCAGTGGAGGCAAAACAAATCTTGTTTGTCCCATTTGAGGGGGGTGTATGTGCTAATGTCAGATTTCAACACTGCATTTCTTTCCTCTGCCCCAAATGCAAAATACCTGGTGTTCAGTAGGCTTTCTACCCAACAGGGGGCAGATCTGGGACAACTCCCCAAGGGATAGAAAGTTACTATCTGCCCCAGGGGGAATAAATACACTATTGCCCCTTATGGAATAGAGGTATGGCTCGATGAAAAGATAGGCCGCCAACTCCTTTTGCTTGCTTTGGTGCCATTTTTAATTCACAGGTGTTTAGTGGGTTTCTGCCCCCACAGGGGCAAATTGGGTTCAAAACCCTATCTGCCTTTAGGGGGCGCTAGAAAGACTGGTTTGTCCCCTTTCTGGCTGGGGGTGTGGGCAAAGCCAAAGTGCAACACTCAAACCCTTTTCTTTTGTTTAGTGGCATTCCGGCATACCTGGTCAATCGCCTCCAAATTGTTCAGAATGCGGTTGTACGCTTATTATTTAACATCCCCAGGTGGAAGAGCGTTCGCACGGAGCTGCGCTCGCTTCACTGGCTTCCAGTAACACAACGCATTCGGTTTAAAGCCTTGGTGCTGGCGTTTCGCGCAATTCATGACCAAGGCCCCTCATATCTGAAGAGAAGATTCACTAAGTACATCCCGGCACGCACCCTGAGATCTGCCTCTTTGTTCAAACTGTCTCTTCCCCGCTTCAAACGCGCCAGACTGGGTGGTATGTCGCTGTCGGTGGTGGTGGCTCGGGCCTGGAATGCCCTCCCTTTCCATCTTCGCTCCATGCCGACAGTCACTGCTTTTAAAAACCATCTGAAAACCCACCTATTCACGAGTGCAGGTTAGGAGGATTCTCTTCTGTCTTGTTTTCTGCCGCTTTGATCCCTTCCCCGCGCCAGGATACTCACAAGTAACAGAGCGCGTTACAAAACGGTTTATAACATATAACATATAACATATAACATTTTGCTTCAAATTCAAACTTCCTGGTGTCTAGTGGGCTTTTAACCTCCTGGTATAAATTTGAGAAACCTCCCCAATTAGGACAAACTTCCAATCTGACTTGTCGGATTAGGAACATGGCCACGCCCATGCTGGGCAGCCCGCCAATACTATATATAATATATATATATATTATCCCAAAGTTTGCCCAGAAGCTTGGAGCCGCACTCTCAGGTAGGTTAAGAAAACATTCTTTATTTCAAAAGAGACAGGCAGCTTCGCATCCTGTAAGTAAGTCCTTTGGCCAACACGTTTAGGAGATTCCTTTCTCCTTCTTCATGGGCCAATGCGAGCGTTTGAATAAAGTTTGCAGCAACTCCAAACTCAGCATGCTATTTTAATGTTAATTTATTTGCCACCGATGTGCATTTCTTTTTTATGTTATTTTTTTAAGTGTTGGTACCTTTGCACTCTGGTACTTGTAGTTCGCCTTTCATAATTTTCAACCCTCCAGTGGGCTCCGACGCTCACATGCCATTAGGGACACAATTTACAGCCCACCATTGAGCCCCCAGATGGGACTCTGCCTGGCTAATTAAGGAGCCTGCCATCACCATCTTCAGAATGAATATTTACCCGGCAGGGCCCCTGTTGATTTAGGGGTGGTGCGTAGCTCCTGCGGCCTGGAACCGCCGCATAACAATCATCCCAAAGTTTGCCCAGAAGCTTGGAGCCGCACTCTCAGGTAGGTTAAGAAAACATACTTTATTTCAAAAGAGACAGGCAGCTTTGCATCCCGTAAGGAAGTCCTTTGGCCAACGCGTTTCGGAGATTCCTTTCTCCTTCTTCATGGGCCAATGCGAGCGTTCGAATAAAGTTTGCAGCAACTCCAGACTCAGCATGCTATTTAAATGTTAATTTATTTGCCTCCAGTGTGCATTTCTTTTTTATGTTATTTTTTTTAATTTTATTTATGTATTGGTACCTTTGCACGCTGGTGGCTCCGACGCTCACATGCAATTAAGGACACAATTTACGGCCCACCATTGAGCCCCTGGATGGGACTCTGCCTGGCTAATTAATGAGCCTGCCAGTATCATAGACAGTATATAATGGTCTATGATTTGTAATCATTGAAACATACCAAACCTATTCAAAGTTTTGAAGGAATGTACTATTCATGTCCCTTCCAATTTGCGATTCTGTATGGATCACAAAACAAAGTTTACGATTGGGAAAACTTTTCTGACCTGTGAAACAAGTTTTGTACATTGGAACTAGACAGTTTATGGTCACAAATCTTGTGATATTGCAAATCAGAGGGTTCGCAATAGCAAAATTGCTTAGTATATCTGGCTGATAGTCCTGCAAATATAGTGAGAGGCCTGACTTTGATTTTTCCCCATATTCTGAGTTGACTGCCTCCCTGGTTCTTCCAGTTCATGATATACTTTAATTTCAGATCAAATAACTCTGACTGCCAAGAAGGGAAATGTGAAACCACAAGCATCTCTAAAACGCGTCTATCTATTTTAAAGTAAATATCAAATCTGAAAGCCTAGAATAAGGGCCCATTTATAGATTGGTGAACTTTCTGCCAGTCCAAGAGATCAAAAGAAACTAAATGCCCGATTGCGATGTATGGGTGGAAAGCCATCTGACAACTTTTCAGAGGCTTTCAACCTGACATCGATGGTTTACCTCTGACTACAGTATTATAATACTGGAATACTGGAGCTTGGAGGGAAACCCATGGGGGATTCCGCTGTGCTTCCTATGGGCTCAAGGAGCTCTTCGGATATAATTCAATAATGATGGCGGAGCCAGTTTTGGATCTGCTGTTGGGATTATGAGCTCACTTTCCCACAGCCTTTCCATTTTGGCCTTTCTTACATGGAAAGGCTGTTGCAATGTGACTTGGAGGGCCACTAGCAGGGTCCCCTTTCTCCCTGGCCCTCCAGAATTGGGTCTGGTGGGCACCTATAGTGGCCCCTAAAACATCCCTGCACCCCATGTGGTCCGCCACATGGTGCAGAATAAGGGCCTATTTATAGATTGGTGAACTTTCTGCCAGTCCAAGAGATCAAAAGAAACTAAAGGCCCGATTGCGATGTCGGGTGGAAAGCCATCTGACAACTTTTCAGAGGCTTTCAACCTGACATCGATGGTTTACCTCTGACTGCAGTATTATAATACTGGAATACCGGAGCTTGGAGGGAAACCCATGGGGGATTCCGCTGTGCTTCCTATGGGCTCAAGGAGCTCTTCGGGTATAATTCAATAATGATGGCGGAGCCAGTTTTGGATCTGCTTTTGGGATTATGAGGTCACTTTCCCACAGCCTTTCCATTTTGGCCTTTCTTACATGGAAAGGCTGTTGCAATGTGACTTGGAGGGCCACTAGCAGGGTCCCCTTTCTCCCTGGCCCTCCAGAATTGGGTCTGGGGGGCACCTATAATGGCCCCTAAAACATCCCTGCACCCCATGTGGTCCACCGCATGGTGCAGGGATGTTTTCAGACATCCATTTTTCAATGGCAGCTTGTGCTGCAGCCCTTTTCCACCCACTGCACAAGCTGCCATTGAACAGTGGATGTTTCTGACTGCCCAATGGGCGGTAGCATCCAAATTCTGTGGGTGGAACCACTGACCTATGGTCAGCAGATCCAGTCTGTAGCAGTGCATCAGACCAACATCGTAATAAGAGCCAAAGTGTCTGCGCCCCTTCTGGAAGACTGTCTACTTATTAAACACCCCCATAAGGTAGGTGAGGATCCCTATGCCTTCTACAGAGTAACCACCATGGTGCCTTGAGTGAAGGCACGGATGCCTTGCTGAGCAGGCACCATGCTTAAAAAGCAAGTTGGCAAATATTTTTGTTCTTCAATAAAAAACTCTTTAAGTGTGAGTTATTCTTCAAAAAGCTAGAATGAGTGGTTATGATTTGCTGGTAGTTGTCTCCCAGTTGATGGGGGTCATTTCTATAACTTTCTGTTCGGAATTTCATGCTTTCAGTGATAGTCCTGAACTGTAAAAATATACTTCGGAAAGACTGCCCTAAAGAGGGACAACATGCTGATGTATACTGACTGATTGCCCTTTGGCAGATGGGCCATCTGTCAAAGAGTTCTGCTAGCAGAGCCAGCTGAATTCCCTTCATCCGAAACCTGGCTGTTTGCCAACCTCTAAATGTGGGTGGCGATCCAAGAGTAAGGTGAATGGGACATCCACTGCGTTTTTTGGCACGTCTCACATCTACCAAACTATGAATAACCTTGTAAATCTTGTTTCTAGAATAAAATTAAAATACAACCAACATTCAAAACATGATTAATTTATCACTATGCTGATCTATATGTGATGGTTTTTAATCAGTTCATTTTGCATTTGTCACCCTAAGTGGGACGGGTATGCCCAGACATGGGTCTCATGCTCACCAAGGCCACCGGAGCCAAACTATCCTGTCTGATGAGGAGTGATACCCCAAAACCAGTCCAAGGATGTTTTTTTTTCCAATTCAGGGAGGACCTGGCTCGGCAGTTCAGGCTTGACTGTTCCCACTGGGAGAGGATCAAGACTGATTTGCATATGGCTGGGTCCAAACTGGAGTTGTATGGTGAACATACAAATTAATGGATTTAGGCCCAGATGGGGGTGGGTGTTTGACATTTTTCAGCATTCTGTCCATCATTTGTTCTTTTCGCAATTGTCGCCTTAAATGGGAGGAGTATACCCAGACGTGGTCCAGTGCTCACCATGCCACTGGAGTTAAGCTATACTGGTTTATGAAGGGTGATACCACAAAACTGGCCTAAGATTCTTGTTCTGGATCAGGCAGGACCTGACCCGGCCTTTCAGGCTGGACTATTCTCATAAGAATCAGGGTCAAAACTGATTTGCATATGGCTGAGTCCATACTGGAGTGACGTTGTGAGCAAACAATGGATTTATGCTCAGATCTCTGTACTGGGGGTGAGTGTTTGACATTGCACAGCATTCTGTCTATCATTTGTCCTTTCTGCATTAGTTTTAATCCTGGAGCACCATTTAAATTGGTGACAGTGGGGCATATCAGCAACAGTCAGCGATAATTATCGCTGAGCGCTCTTAGCGCGAGGATAATTATCGCCAGCCATCGCTGCATTTTATCGCAGAGATAGCGCGTTATCATCAACGCTTATCTCCAATGCGATATAAATTCCAGCGAATGCAGAAAAATATGCGATTATCCCTGGAAATCCAGCGATAATCGCACAGCGATAGACAAATCCTTGATGATAGGGCAGGGTGGGCTTAGCCATACAATCCACCTCCCATAGGATATAATGGCTAAGTCAGATTCAAAGCAGGCATAAGGAAAGGCACGATAAGTGCGGTTAGCGCTACCTTTCTTATCGCCACGCAGGTTAGCGAGCACCTTGCTGATAGGAGGAATGTCTGTTAGCGACATTTCTCACGTTATTTTGGATAGGAATGCCCACTTTGCATATGATTAGAGATGCCATGCTGGGCATTAAGGAAAAGGGCTCTGAGGCATGGATTCACACGATAGCGTGACCTTGCTGATAGTGCGATAACATTATCGCCGCTTTTCACCCGAAAACGGACGCTAAAGCGGCGATAATTTTATTGCGGCGCCTTGTTGATATGCCCCAGTATTTTTCTATGCTTTTTCTGTTATTTGTATGACGTCATGGTACTTCTATCAATGCTGTTTCAGAAATGTTTGCAATATTTTCTTGCACTGCATCCTTCCCAATGCTATTTGAAGCGATCTAATGTCCCTTATTTGAGTATGTTTGTGTTATACCGAACACATTAAATGACCCAGTATTGGGGGGAGGGATATTTGATAACAGGAAGTTGGGGGAAACCTGTGATTGCTTGCACACTATACACAACTGTATTCCAAGCACATTTTTTAAACAGTGTAATAGACACAAACTAAACTGTAGAAACTGTTGGATTCGCTTTCTCGGGACAATTTCATTTATATATAAAGACACAAAAATACATTAAAAATAGATAAACCGATATGCCACAACTTGGCAAATTACTACCAATTAAAATTTAAATGGGCCCATCAAGTCGGATTTGACTACTGTGGATCTGAACAATTCTAACGAAAGCGTTTCCAGACACTTTTGAACTAATAAAATGCCTGACATTTTCAAAACATTGATTCTTCTTTAAATGAATGCCAATGAATCATTTTGGAAAATGTTCTTTCATCAGCATGACATTATGAGTGCTAGAAGATTTCATGAAAATGGTATATTTTAGTGTCAACAGTGACAGTTTGGCTTTTCTTGCATGCTGATAGACAAGTCTATGTTGGTGTTGCCTGTAAATTATTCGTAATCTGTCATTGAGAAGGTAACTAAGCAAAACAGGTGCCTGTCCTGGAGAACTCTTCACAAGATAGTTTCTGCCCCTTAATATCCATAGTGAGGTAATTAATCCGAAGTATGAGAATTGCCAAATAGTCTAGGGCAGAAATAATCAGTAGGTATATTTGGCTATATTCAGAGGTATCAAAGTCAGGGATGATTTATGGCATTTACCAGAGTTGACTGTGCAGAGATGTGAACACACTAGAATTAAACAATTGAAACATACAGCTACACATGTGAGACGAATAAAATAAAAAAATACATTGTGTAGTTTCTGCCTGTCAAATGTACTTGAAAGTCTAGCATGCACCAAAATGTACAGTTTGATATAGACCATATCTGGTGGCGCTGTAGAATTCCAACTACCACAGAGATACATTTTTTGGGCTAAATGTCCTATCAAATTCCCCATGCTTTGGATTTCTCTTTTTCAGTGAAATTGTACATTAGTTGTGCTGCTGTGTTGTTTGATGAAAATAGATTCTTGGTAAGCCACCTTTCCAAAGCATGTTTGACCTCCTTTAAGAGGATTCCCAATGAATTTCATATTTCATGAAGCAGAAGTGTCTTGAAAACAGGCTGCCCTTTCACAGGGGTAAGAAGCAGTAGATCACCGAAGACAATAAAATGTTTTCCTCCAAAGAGCACGTCTTACGCTGTTTTTAAAATCTGATGCATTCATAAGTGTACAAAGGCAAACATTAAGTTGGAATTCATGCTCACCTCAACACTGATTAAAAGCTTCAGCTTCTTCAAAACTCTTGATACCTCATGACAAGCTTCACCAGATAACGTTGGGTATTCCAGCTCATTGTCATGTTCAACAGGTACCATAAGTAGTCAGTGTAATGTAATTCCTTTAATGTTGGGGCTGTTACTACACATTTTAAATTTGATTCTTTAGTCAGCTGTAGATAGGCAGTGCGTAATTTCATTAAAAAGCGTTTCCCAGTCCCTGCTTGACCACTGATGTACAGTAGAATTGGTTTAAATGAGGAACAATCACATTCTTTTGTTTGTCATGCAGAAATTCATGCTATATTTAATATATCACTTCGATGTACATTTCATTCTTTTTGTCATTTAGTTGTGCTACTAAGTGTTCAAAATCCACACTTTCATCTCTTGCTTGTTGCATTGCAGTTTCCAATTCACTTATGGCCATGGCTGCTTCATTTTTGATAATTGGTTGTTCAAGTGGTTTTTGACTTGGTGGTGCAGACTTTTGACTGCTTTTTGAATTTTCCTTAGCTACTTCAGCAGCAATGGCTTATTCTTGTTCGAACTCATCTTTACAAATTTGCTAGTAGTTTGAAAAGACTGGACACTAAATGCTGTCTTTTACAGCAGTGAAAGAGTCTTCGTCGCATTCATAGACTTAAATAAGTTCGGACTCAGCAAGGCTTGAACAGTTGCAGAAGTGCCAAATAGAAAAACTCTCTTTTCTCTGCATTTTGGCAACTCTGTTTCCTTTTGTTAATGAGGTTTCCTTTGCAGTGTCTCACCAAACAACCGTCACATCCAAGTACTGCATATTTTCTTATTTCTATGTTTTCCGTCTCATTCCTTTTGTATCTGTAGGGTTGAAGAACTACATAAAAGCACGTGGGTTCTAGAAGTGGATTTCTTCTTGGATAGTACATATCCAACATGTTTGTCTTCATAATGTCCGTGCTTTGTGGCTCAAACTCCCCGAGATACTGAATCTCTGGTAAGAATTTAACACTATTTTCCTTCTAGTTGGCAGGCCTAGACTTACACAAACAATTCCCTTTGACTTTACAAACAAACTAGTTAAGCTCACCAGTTACAGCGCTCATATAAACCAATCTCTCTATAGGAAAGTGTTTTCAAGCTGAAGGTGTACAATCTTTTAGATAGACTCTTTTTGCAAAAATCTCCTCCTGCATCTCCTTTATCTCTGTCTTCTCTGATTTTGAAATGTATGCAGTGACGTACTGTGCAACAACAATAGAGTTGTCAGCAACACACTGCAGATCGAAATTTGTATTCCTCAACTTTAGAATCACAGAGCTGTAGTCATTTATGTGTTTCGTGGCCTCTGTTCTTCACAGGTTGAATGTGTTTTTGAGTGATTTCTGTGGTAATGTATGTCTGACTGCACACATAAAACTTCACTCTTCCTTTTAAAATCACAGGTCATGGGAATCTAAATCGACATCTTGTGTAAAATTTCCCTTTGTATCTCTAGTTCTGATGACAGTATTTCCTACATCTATGTTTTTGAAACTGTAGAAATTCTTGTCTCAGCCCTGTTTCACCACAGTCTCTTGGGATGGAACATTTCACATACTGTTTTTTTTTTTTTTTTTTATCCTCATTTGCCACCTCGCCACCCATAACTTCTATCTTAGACCACCACTGGGCTTTTTATCTCATAGTCTGGTTTAGAGTAATGGGGCGTAAACATCACCTATTCTTGAGTCTGGCCTTTCTCTGGACTGCCCCTCTTGGCCACCTGACTCAACAGGTGTGTCTTCCTCCAACTCTATTTTTCGTCCTGGAGTACCATGTACCAGCGAGATAGGCACGGGCTTAATCATCGGAATTCAACACAAAATTGTTCAACCAAAACATAAAAGGAAAGGTATCCAAAATCCTCGATTTCTCTTAGAATGGTCTAAAATATCAAGCTTAGCCATATACCTCATGGCTAAAATCCAATCCATTAAACTAGGACTAAGCGGTGAGACCCATAACTTGCATATCTCTCTGCATGCTAGCAACATGGCATAAAAAATAAGTCTAACATTATTATTCATAAATCTATTTTCTAAATCGTATCTCCCCGTAATAATTAATTCAGGGCTTACCTCAATGCGTTGGTTCAGAGATTTGGAGAGAGAATTACTTACATCTATCCAGAATTGCATTATTTTTGGACAGGACACAAACATATGCAAGTCATCCACATTTGGGGCTTTACATTTCGGACACCCAACAATTCCACCGGCTTTGAATTTGGAAAGTCTATAAGGAGACCAATATGCCCTGTGGATGGTAAACAAAATATTTCGCCTTAGGTTTGCAGGTTTAACAATACTATAGAGCATAGACATAGTTACTTGCCATTGGTTTTCTGTCGCGATCCTTGGCAAGCTATCCATCCACAGGGTCTCTGGCAAGACGAATGGTCCATCCTCCATTTCTAATATCGCCCAATACCAAAAGGCCACTTCCTTCTTAAAGATCCCTGTCTCCAACTTCAACTCAAAATCATTTTCAATTCCAATCTCTGTTTCCAAGTCATTAACCCAGCTTTGGATCTGTAAGTATTTATATTTTGAGAAAACCGGTCCCCACATTTGTTGGCATAAACTCCATGATATAAGTTTGCCATCTGGAAACAAATCTTTCCACCTTTGCAGAGCAGGTTCCTTTTTCAAATGTAGTGCCAACGCATCTTTTGTCCAAGAAGGAGCGCCAGGAGACTCCCATATTGGAGCCATATAGCTAAAATAAGGCAATTTTACTACCTTTCTGATTTTATGCCATATCTCAGCCAAGTCCTGCAAAATCTTGAGTCTCACTTTTTAAAAAAATTTAGGGTCTGAGAACTTATATAAAAAACCAAAATCATGATATCCAGACCTTTTCAGCAAAAAACCAAACATTTCTCCAATCGGAGATTTGAGTAGGGTACCCAACAACATCCTACAGTTTTTTAAACAGAAAGCCCATGCATAAATTTGAATATCTGGGGCCGCCAACCCTCCTTTATTAATTCTCCTCCTTAGTTTTTTCCATGAAATCCGAGAACCCTTTGACGCCCAGATAAAAGATGTTATCGCGCTCTGTAATTTGACCAGCCATTCCTTTTTGAAGCCAAGTGGGATAGTCTCAAACAAAAAAGTAATTTTCGGTATTATCACCATTTTTACAAGATTAGATCGTCCATATATAGAAAGTGGTAGATTCATCCATCCTTTTAATGTAGCAGCGACTTCTTTTTTAATCCTATCAAAATTAGTTTTTGCTAGATCTTCAATCTTTTGTGTTATCCTCACCCCCAGGTATCTCATTTCTGCTGTTGTTTTAACCCCCCTGTATTGAGATTCCAGGCCATTATTTCAGTCTTGTCTTGATTTATCTGATAACCTGAGATCTTTCCAAATTCCTTCGTTATTTTAACCAGATTCTCCAAAGAAAACAACAAATTAGAAGAATAGACAATAATATTGTCTGCATATAATCCTAGTTTCTTTGTCCAATCCATAGCCACAAAAGGGGGTATCTCTTCTGTGGCTCTAATTTTGGAAGCAAGAGGCTCAATGTACAAATTAAAAAGCAAGGGTGATAAAGGACACCCTTGTCTGGTGCCCCGCATTACTTTAATAGGATGTGTGAGAATGCCGTTAACCAAAACGTGCGATGTCGGTGAACAGTACAAAGCAAAAAGAGATTGCGTGAATTTATCTCCTAAGTTAAGATATTGCAAGAGAGTTTTTAGATAAGTAAAGTTGACTCGATCAAAAGCCTTGGCAGCGTCTAACGCAAGGGTGATAAAGGACACCCTTGTCTGGTGCCCCGCATTACTTTAATAGGATGTGTGAGAATGCCGTTAACCAAAACGCGCGATGTCGGTGAACAGTACAAAGCAAAAAGAGATTGCGTGAATTTATCTCCTAAGTTAAGATATTGCAAGAGAATTTTTAGATAAGTAAAGTTGACTCGATCAAAAGCCTTGGCAGCGTCTAACCTTTTATTTGATTACGTATGAAGTCTTTCTTGGCTTTCCACGCTAGTAACTTGCCACACCCCTCTCCATATGAAAAATGTGCCAACTGACTAGCTTCCCATCTTTCTTTAACTCTTCGAGCAAGTACTGCCGTAAGTTCTATTTTTAGATCTAAAAGTTTATTATTGACTCCCTCTTCGGAGATGATTCCTGCCTGTGCGATTAGACTGCTCTCACTGCCAAGGGGTACTCAAAATTAGAAGCCATATCTATCATACCTATCAATGAATATGTTAATTCTTTTAGATACCTCACCTTAATAAAGCCCCTTTGGTCTTCGTGAATCAATTTATGTATAACTTTACCGAGTCTATCAGCCAAAATTTTTGAGAAGAATTTATAGTCGCAATTTAAAAGCGAAATAGGTCTGTAGGCATCTAAACTCCTAGGAGATTTCCCTGGTTTAAGTATAAGGGTGATTGTTGCCTCATTCCACGAGCTAGGTATTGTTACCTCCCCTCTGAAGATTTTGTTATATAGTTGACATAATGTGGGAGCAATTATATCTCCTAACACTTGATATACCTCCCCTTGGAGGCCATCCGGACCAGGAGCTTTCCCTCTTTTACTCTCCTTGATCACTTTCAACACTTCATCTTGGGTGATTTCCTTATTTAGCTCCTCCATATAATCATCAGAAAGTGGTTTCACCAAGGGTAGCCATCTTTCTATCTCTACTTTACTCGGGCAGAGGTCCTCTGTATAAACATTCACAAAATAATCAAAGAATGCTTCTACAATTTGCTTCCTCTCTGTTATAATTTCTCCTGAGTCCGACTTCTTAATCTCTTTTATTTGATTACGTATGAAGTCTTTCTTGGCTTTCCACGCTAGTAACTTGCCACACCCCTCTCCATATGAAAAATGTACCAACTGACTAGCTTCCCATCTTTCTTTAACTCTTCGAGCAAGTACTGCCGTAAGTTCTATTTTTAGATCTAAAAGTTTATTATTGACTCCCTCTTCGGAGATGTTTCCTGCCTGTGCGATTAGACTGCTCTCACATTCTCGAATTTCTTTCTCCAAGTTAGTGATCAAGTTATGATACAACCTCCGCTTCTTAGCCCCCTGAGCTCCCAATCTCCCTCTCATAAAAGCTTTACAAGTTTCCCAAACTATGTCCTCCTTAGCTGATCCAGCGTTCACATCTAGGAAAACTCGTAACTCATCTTTTAAAGCTTCAAGAAATTCTTCATCCGCTAAAATGGTTCTATCTAATTTCCAGACAGAGCTCACTTCATCTGTGACTAAACCTAAATTCAAACTTACAGCTGAATGATCTGATAGATGTGCCCCTATATGTTCCACTTTCGTAACCCGTTCTTTTAACCTAGTATCTACCAAAAAAAATCTATCCGTGAACTATGTTTATATTTCTTATTGTGAAAGGTAAATCCTATCTGTTGTGCAGCTTTCCATCTCCATATATCGCACAGACCTTGCTGTGCCATAATCATCTTTAACTTAGCTGTCATTTTGCTGTTTACTATTGCCCTGTCATTCCCAGTTCTGTCCAACTTACGATCTAAAACTGTATTGAAGTCTCCAGCCATAATTATTTTACCCGAGAATTCCATTAATTCCACCTCAATTTTGTCTAATATTGTTGGATCATCAACGTTCGGGCCATAATATCCAACTATTACAAAGGCTTCCCCTGCCAATCTTAACTTGACAATCACCCATCTTCCTCTTTTATCTACTGATTTATTTTCAACTACAATGTCAACTCCTTTCCTAATCAAAATAGCCACCCCTTTTGTTACTAAATCTTGAGATGTAAAAATAGCATTAGCAATCCACTTTTGAGTACCGAAAATCTCCTTACTTTCATTCTCAGTTAAGTGCGTCTCTTGTATAATGATCACATGAGCAGGAGAGTCTTCTAAGTATTTCAATATTGATAATCTCCTCATTTTAACCCGAAGACCATTCACATTCCATGTGAGGAACCTTAGCTCCTTGTTAGTAATCCCACTCATAATAGTTTGCCGATGTTTCCCTTCTACTTATTTGACAGTGAGGTAGCTCCTGAGGAATATTTTTCTTGTTTTCTCCCTTTACCCACCCCCTCCCTACCCCCCCTACCCCTACCCCTCCCCTTCCCCCACAGCCTGCTTTCCCTATCCCCCCCTCCTCTTCCCTCCCTGGAAAACCCAACCAAAACTCCCATGGCCTAGGCCGGTGGATGTCGCAATGGCGGTGCATCTTTCTATTTGTTTAACTATATATAGTCGGTAATCTACTCTTCCTGAGAACTATCCAGAAAGGCGTCTACATCTTCCACTGTGCGGAAGGTATACATCTTATTTTGCCACATAACTTTCAGGAAAGCAGGAAATTTCAACTGGGCTGTAGCCCCTATTTCTCTTAAAGGTATCAATCGTTTTCCTAATTCCCACTGTCTATTTGCTGTAGCAGGGGACAAATCAGACCTAATATCAACTGCAATTCCATCAATCAATATGCCCTTTTTCTTAAGAGCAGCTGTCAGGATCTTTTCTTTTAGAGAATATGTCAAGAAGTTAATCAAGATTTTCCTTGGTTTAGAACGATTTGGATTTAGCCTGAAGGGATCTCGATGTACTCTCTGGATGTCCCGTAACAACATCTCTTCTGTCTCTACTAACGGCAATTCTTTCTTTAGTAGTTGTACTACAAACTTTTTATATCCGACCCCTCCTTCCCTTCGGGTACTTTTAGAATTTTTAAGTTATTGCGTCTTTGCATATTCTCCAACCTCTCTATTCTTTCGTCAGATTCTCTGTCTCTGAAAATTAAATTCTCAATTTCCTTGCGATTATCCAGTATTTTCCCTTGCATAACTTTCATCTCTGACTCAATTTCTCCTGTACGAGTACTTAATTTATCAATTTTATCTTCTAGTAGTGTGCATGTAGCGCTTATACGTTCCTGGGGTCTTCTAGAGGCTTCGAATCCTAGATGAATATCTTTTTCCGGTTTCCTTAGCAATGCCAAAACTGACAAATCTGATGTACCTAGATTATCTTGCTGTGCCAAAAACTGTCCTACTCCGGGTCCTTCCGAGGGAATCAGCATTTTTCCACTATTTATTGTGTCGTTTGGCATTGTTGGCATTGTAGATATATCGTCTCTCATGTCTCTCTCATCATTTTCTATAACCGTCAATTCATCTGGAACTACTAAAGAACCCTCTCCTGTTATATCTGCATCTGTAGTGGTAAGGTTTCCACCTTTATCTGAATCCATCTCAACTGCGAGTACCTGAAAAGGGTTTGGAGTCGAAAGAGTAGACCAATCCTGCTCTTCTTCTATGGACTCAGGCAGGAGGTGCACCGACTCACAGGTAAAGGTTTGGGCTTGAGATGTGGGATATGGTTTCAGAACCAAAACTTTTGGGACTGGTTTAAAGTATGAATTAAGCGAAGGAGTTGTTGAAAAATTATGTCCAGCCCCTTTTTGCCTCTTTTTTTTTCCTTTTCTTGAGGGGGATTCTTTAAATTTATTAGAATTTACTTCTTTGTCAGCACCCTTTTTAATGCCTTTTTGCAGTTGCAATGTTTTTGGTTTCCCCAAAGCAAACTCACTATTGTCTGGTTTATTCAAATCCCCAAGTTTGTTGCTCCTTAATTGGTATCTTGTTTTTCCCTTTACTTCTGCCCCTCTGCTTACTTGTTTTGATCCGACCTCCTTTTCCCGCGTAGACGCCAGTAATTCAGCAGCGCTTCTCACTAGTGGGGGGGCAGGGGGGGAGTTGGCTAGATTTTCCTCTCCTCGCCCTCGACCTCCACACGTCGGTGTCCCGATTTTCGCCAGTATTCGGCGTCCTCTGCCGATGCCTTGAGCCGCTCTCCCCCAGCTCCCGGCCGGTGAATTACGCGACTCCTCCCCTTCGCTCTCAGCAGCCTGCACAGCCGAGGTCTCCGCCATACGCTGCGAGGTACCAGCGAACGGCCGACAAACGGCCTCCAAGATCGCCCGGTAACTCGTCTTAAGATCGGGTACAGGATAAACCCGGTTCCCCAAGTAAGTCGACACCTTCCTGGAATCACAAAGCCAACACAAAGCCGACCGTTATCTCACATCGACACCGCCACTGCTCCGGACATCCGCGACCCGCTACCTAGCCGGCCGCCATGTTTTCCCCGACTGCCAACATTTCACAAACTGTTGTCTGAAAGACATCACTGCCTGATTACTGTCTGTTCCAAATGTAGTGCATCCTTGATCTATAACAGCATGTGAATTTTTATATGCACCTCTTGCTTGGTACTCTTTCCTCCAAAAGTAATCTGTAACTTCACCAAGAGGAGGATTACTTTTGTTGCAGATGAAAGACATCTTAGCTTGAAACTTGTGGAGAAAATATCTGCAAACATTTGCTGCATCCAAGGAGCAAAGTTCTCCTGATGTCTTGACTTTGGTGCCCTTTTTTAAAATCAAATTTAATTGAGGATTAATACATGAACAATTACCGACTCCAGCCTTATCCACATCAATAACACGTTACAATACATACATTAAATCACAACTATATAGTTGTCCTCAATACTTCAGTCTTCAAATATCCCAAACTCCCCACCTCCCCTTCCGTCCATGAGCCGTGCCCCTAAATGATACAGATAGCAATTGAAAACGTATAAGCAATACTGTCTACTTAATCTGACTATTCACACCCTAGTTGTTGTCAGTGTAATGTTTATGATCCTAAATGATGCCAGTGCACACAGCAACGATGTTCAAGGGGGTGCAGCAGTAGGTGAGCCCCCTGTTGTGTTAGTTGGTGACTGATGTTCTGGGTCTCTAAGATAATCTACCAGAGTTTCCCATGCCCTTGAACCTAGTCCCTGCATACCCTCTCGCAGCGGTACCTGCCCCTCATAGCCAACCCATCTTTCAATCTCGCTGCGCCAAGTTATAGTTCAGGGCCCCCCATGGCTCTTCCAGTGTCTAGGGATTTCCCTCTTCACCATTATGTAAACCAAGACTTGGAATCTACTTGGACCTTCACCCTAGAAGTGTGCAGGAACCAGTGCAGGGGACAATGGCCAGGTGAGCATGGAACCTCCTTCCATATGCCTTTCGCCACCACTCTTGTTACCTCTTCCCATTAAGTAGTCAGAGAGGGACAGGTCCACAACATGTGTATGTGTTCATCACCGACCTCCACACATGTCGCACAGGGCACGCTGAGCAGATTAAAATATTTGATGATGCACCCTGAAGTTAAATATGCCCTATGCAGGATAACAACATTGATTAGTTTAAAGATACTTTTGGAATTCTCTGTAGAATTGTCTCTGAGTCTCCGTCTGGTATGGGAATCCCCAAGTCTCCTCACCAACAGATTCTCAAGCCGTCTATGAGTTGGAGCATGTCTTCCCACATTGATCTATAAAGGCATAAACTGCTTTGTCAGTGCCCGATGATGTTGAAATATACTGACAGGCTTAACGAGAATGGGGCTCCAACCAGCCCAACTTCTAATGTTTACGTATTGCTGCTGTTACTGCCCTATGAAGTAGAAAGTCACTGTAGGAAAGTAGGATCTGCTTCTTATGGTTACCCCCACTTTTTGCTTGTTAAACTGTTTTTTTTTAGTCTGACTGAGATCCAGCTAATCAGGACCCCAATCTATCTGCTTTCTCCCTAAAATGTTATGCCTTGTACTTAGGTACACTTCCGATTGGATACCGGGGTTGAAGAACCGGGTATTTAAACCCAGCGGCGCCAGGGAAAACGCCCTTACTCTTCCGGATTCACCTGTCTTAGAGTACAGAGACACGGGATACTTCTTGGTGACTTCAAAGATCAAGTTTATTGGCTGCAGCCAGTAACAGAGGTCCTAGAAGTACAACAGCATGTAGGTTCTCAGGAGACTGCTCAATCTTACAAAGCCAGCCTTTCCTTTTTATACAAAATATCATGCTTCAGGCAAACATTCCTTATTTTACAGTTGATCATTCACATATTTTCGCTACAAAGAAAAAGCAGAGTCATGATGACAAGCCCATATTTCAGTTCGTCCAGCCCAAAATCAATTACCCGGTAAGGTCCAGTATTTCCATCAGATATCGACAGACCCCCAATAAGAACGGGCACCTCCTCATCGTAAAGCAAGTCATAAAGGAAGAAACAGAGACAGGTGTGTGTAAGATTAGGCATAGTTTGTGTGCCATGAAAGGTTTACGATATGTGCACCTGGATACTAATCTCATTCGGCCACTGGGAAAGGAACTGGCCAAACAAGTTTTGGCTTCAGGCGGTGGAGTCAGCTTGCCCAGGTCACAGGGGAGTCAGCAAAGGTATACGTGTCCTTAGAGAATTGCATGGCCACAGTCATCCTACGATTCAGAAAAGGGGGTGGTGATGAACAGAGTGTCTGAATTAAGCAGACCACTCTTACCCAGTCCAAAGATCAGGGCTTGATCCATCACCGTTATTTATCTCACTGCCCCATCCCAGCTCAGAACCTGGCTATATGCAAATCAGTCTGTCCCTGGCCCAGTGCATCATGGGAACAGGGCAGACTAAACTACCAACTACAGTCATCAGTCTAATGTGAAGGCAACCCACAAAATGGCTGCCGTACACAAAATGGAACCCAAGGGTTCAAGACGAAATCGTCGCATGCATAGTGAATCCATCAGTGTAACATGACGAAAACACTTGTGCATACCGCACTCGTCATTTGCGGTTCGCTGATACCAAATTCGTCATGATACGATAACCTTTATCAAACGGGTTCAGGATTCACGGAACCTCAGACCCTCCTTTTGCCCTTACATTAGGCAATAACCTAAACTCACTTCAATCTGAATCCAGGTCTATATTCATCAGATCATCAAGATGTTGCTGTAACATCATCCTAGTACTTAGTAACTCTCTCTGGGCAGGTCTCCTTGAACACGAAGTAGCACAAAGGCCACATATAGCCGGAGCACACTGTACACAGAGACAGAACAAGAAAAGGATAGCCAATCCCATCCCAATGACCATCAGAATCTTCCATCCCCACGTGGATAACAGTTCCCAGAACCATCCCATCAACGACCAATCTCCTTCAGCCATATGTACAGACTCGAAGATCTTATGTAACTTGGAAATGGCCTGAAAAACTGTCGGAGCATTATCTGGAATGAAAACGCAGCAGCTCGATTGGATCACTTTACATACCCCACCTCTATCTGCAAGTATGACGTCAAGAGCAACTCGATTCTGAAGTGTCATAAGTCTATCCGACTGGAGCTCAGCAGTCAAGTTACTAAGGGCACCGGCAGTTTTGACTATGGTGGACTCAACCACTCTCGTCAATTGGCGAAGGTTTCTGCTGTTTGCCATCGGTCCCCAGAACGGCAGAAAACCCTTAAAGAAATCTCCCAACTCTTGCCCTGCGGTATCTTCCTTACTGAAGACACCTCTAGCAACTCTCATATTATGGTAGTCTGCCGGAGCTGTAAAAGTGGGAGGCAACAGAAAAGAAACAAAACATGTGCCCGAGAAGTCAGGGGGCAACCATGTATATGCTTTGTCATAACAGATGAAATATGTACCCTTATCTTCTAGAAACGACGGGGAAGTCCGAGATGCAAAGACATACGTTTCAGTGCAAACCCTTTTCCCTAACTGAGCTCTCGGATTCTTGCCATTACCTTGCAGACATAGGTGACCCTGATGGGGTACTATCCAAATCGGAGAGGATCTCTTAGCTCGCTGGTTAACACTCAGACTAACTCCATATCCAGTAACGTTCCATCTATCGTAAGATTGCAACTCATCTCTGGGAATCGTTCTATACGAATTAATGTTTCTGCTCATGTTTGTGATCCCTACTACTAATGCCTTGTTGCTCGAATTACTTCTCGTAGAACGTGGGGGATACGGTTCAATAGCATATATGAACATCGTCTGAAATTCCCACAAAGAACCATTATAGCTAAATGGCAGGACCAGGTAAGGAATACCTTTATCGGTAGTATGGGGCATAAGGCCACACACCCAACAATTAGTCGTATTCACTACTAGCTGGTGTTGGTGCAGAAGCTGAACAAAGGAATTATTAGCGAATTCCATTCTCCTAATGGACTCATGTTCAGGCAGAGGGTGAAAAGAATGCGAAGAAACAGTAGGAGGAGGTGTAGGCTGTACAGTAGGCATAAACGTTACTTGAAAAGAGAATGTCATATAGCCAATTAAGAACATCATCAAACTCAGTAGCAAAAATACACACAATATTAAAAATCTTTTCCGAACGATCCATTTTTGTATCTGGCTTTTAAAATTCACAATTTCTGCAGGTCTCTCCATCTTGAAAAACTCCATCCTCTCTAAGTAGCTGCCCGCGGCGGTAGGTTGATTCTGCTAAGGAATGCTTCTGTTAGTCCAGGGCAACTCCCTTAGACCAACCAGAACTGTCAACCTAACGTTTCCAGCTGCACTCCAAAGTCTTAGGCAACCGCGACCCTAGCAGCTGAACCAGATGGCAGTTCAAAAAACTGAAATAAGCAAGTTTCTCAGATAAGAGAGCTGCACATTCAAAAATAAAAAGAATTTTTATTTGTCCATAGATATCGGTCTCAAATTATAGCGGTTTCGTCCTGACAATTCTTGATCTTTGAATAGAGGCTCAGGTTCAATAGTGTTCAATCAACTTGACGGTGGCACAGCTTCTTGCAAAATGTTATCACTTTCCTTCTCAGTGTTCGTGTCAGTCAAACAAGCATCGCTGAATGGCAAAAACCGGGGCACGGTCTCAGTCTCAGAATCAGCAAGTCCCTCCTGGACCCACCGGTCGTGCGGCAAGGACAACGGAACCCGTTTACAATGGGCACCGTGAACCCAGTTTTTCTTGCCGTGCACTCGGACTGCAGAACAGGTTGCTAACAAGACTTGATAGGGTCCCGTCCAGCGAGGCTGCTCATTCTTGGTTCGCTGGAAGTTCTTCACCAGCACCCAGCTTCCAGGTTCAATAGCGTGTCCTGGATCGTCAGAAGCTTGTGGCAGAGTGTCATGAACCTGTTGGTGTAAGACACGCAGTTTAGCCGTCAAATCATAAAGGTAATCAAGCAACACAGGGAGTTCAAGTTCGCTAAATCTTGTTGGTCTTGGCACGCCCCAAATATTTGCCGGGCGGCCAAAAACAACCTCATACGGACTCAAACCCATTCGCGAATGTACAGTCATTCTTGTGGACAGGAGAGCTAGGGGCAAAGCATCTGGCCATTGTAAACCAGAGCTCGCTTGAATTTTGGCCAACTTTAATTTAAGGGTGCCGTTATAGCATTCTACTAAACCAGCTGATTGGGGGTGATTTGCAGCGTGGAACTTTTGCCGAATCCCTAGTCCCTCACACACTCTCTTCATCACTTGACCCACGAATTCACTCCCATTGTCACTCCAGATAATTCTCGGCAAACCAAACCTCGGGAAAAATTCTTTGATAAGGACTTTAGCTGTGGACAAGGCAGTATTGTCCTTCAAAGGGTAAGCTTCCACCCATCTAGAAAAAGAGCAAACAACCACCAACACATACTTCAGGTTGTTGCATCTCTCCATGTGGATGAAATCTAGCTGCAGAGCCTCGAACGGATACGTTGGAGGGGCAAAATGACCAGCTGGAGTTGGAGTTCCCTTACCAGGATTGTACATCAAACACACCATACAATTCTTGACCAGATTTTCTGCACACTTGGGAATGCCCACATTCTGCCATACTGGAGCCAACAACTTGCAAATCCCTTTCACGCTGATATGTGCCATTCCATGCGCCATTGTAACCACTGGAAGCACATACGCATCGGGTAGCAACCATCGCTGATGCTCTGACAATTCAATCCAACAACCATTCGAGTCCAATTTACCCTTGCTTTCTCTCCATTCATTCAACTCTTTCTCTGTAGCTTCAGCTTGGATGGATTTCACACTCTCAATCGTATCTTCACACATACTTGTATCTGGAACCCATCTCGCCGAAACCGCAACATACATTCGACTCATCACATCTCTCGCAGTTTCTTTCACAACTTCATCGGCAAACGCGTTACCACGGCCAACATCATCAGTAACTTTCTTATGCGCACTGCATTTCACAATCGCTACTTGCAATGGCAAAGTGAGTGATTCAAGGAGTTCATTCACCAACTGACCATGCTGGATCTTTGTACCATGAGAAGTCAGAAACCCACGTTCACTCCACAAACGTCCAAAACTATGAGCCACACCAAATGCATACTGACTGTCAGTGTACACAGTCACTCGTTTTCCTTTCGCCAACACACACGCTCTCGTTAATGCAATCAACTCTGCCGCTTGCGCTGAATTATATGGGATACGTGCAGTTTCAACAATTGTATGCAAAGTCGTAACAGCATATGCCGCAGTCGTATCACCATTCGGCAACTTGAAGCACGAACCATCAACCCACAATGTACCATCTCACTCTGGAAGAGGAGTATCCCTAAGGTGTATCCTCCCTTTCGTTTCTTCCTTAAAACTAAGAAAACAGTCATGTTGCTCATCAACATTATCTGTCTCAGCTGAAATCAGCAACAACGTGGCTGGGTTCAACGTGTTGCATCTTTTTATATGTACGTGACTCGCTAACAAGGTCAGCTCATAACCCGACAACCGAGCACTAGTTAAGTGCTGTGTCTTGGTACGCTTCAACAAGGTATCCACTGCATGTGGAACCATTACGATTAAGGTATTGTCCATAACCAAACCAGCAGACTGTCGAATTGAAACAGCCGCTGCCGCTGTAGCTCTCAAACAACTCGGCAACGCTCTAGCTACCGGATCCAGAGTCGATGAAAAGTAAGCACATGGATGCTGCTTATCGCCAAACTGTTGAGCCAAAACTGACAATGCACATCCCTCTCTCTCGTGGACATACAATGTGAAAGGCTTACTGTAGTCGGGAGTACCCAACACAGAAGCCGAACACAACGCACCACGCAATTCTGAAAAACTCTGATGACATTCGTCAGACCAAGGAATAGGATTTGGAGTATCCTTAACAGTAAGAGCTATCAAAGGTTTCGCTAGCAAAGAGAAATTAGGAATCCACTGTCTGCAATACGATGTAATACCTAAAAAGGCACGTACTTCTCTCTGTGTCGTTGGCACACTCATTTTCGCAATAGCTTGGATTCTTTCCGGGGTCAGTTTCCTTCCCTCCTTCGATAAGAGGTGACCTAAGTAGGTTACTTCTTGTCGACAATATTGTAACTTTGAAAGAGAAACCTTATGATGAAAATCAGACAAGTGGCGTAACAACGACAAAGTAGCCTCTTTACAAATCTCTTCGTTATCAGCAGCAACTAACAAATCATCAACATACTGAATAAGAGCAGCACCATCAGGTAAAACAAACAGATCAAGTTGCGTTTTCAAAGCCTGATGGACTCGCGCAATAGCCTTGAGGAGAGCGCTTAAACCGGAAACTTCGGCCTCCTAAAGAGAAGCCAAAGATATCCCTACTCTCCTCGGCAATCGGAATGCTGAAGAAAGCATTCTTCAAGTAAATCACCAAAAACCACGTGGTTGTAGCCGGAATCAAAGTCAACAAAGCGGTGATATCTGGTACAACAGGGAATTACGGAACAACAATCTTATTCACCTCGCGAAGATCGATCACAAACCTATATACAGGAGGCTGTGAAGAATCAGTTCTCTTTAGAACAGGCAAAACAGGACTATTGCACACATTACCTCTCGTTTCCTCAATCACACCCTTGTCAATCAGATCATAAATGATCGCCAAAAGTGCTCTTTCACCATCGCTAGAAATGCGGTACTGTGGAATACGTGGCAACCTAGCATTCGCTTTCAGTGTCACAACTGGCGGAATCTCCAAAAGACCCACACTGACGGAGAACAATATAGCGTCGTATACAATCTTTTCATCAAATCCAGTCCCAACAAGTTCTCACCACAACCTGTTGTAAGAATGAGGGGTGCTTCAAATTCACGAGGTCCAACAGAAATGGACAACGGACTAGAAATCGGATTCGTAACCGGGGCGCCAGAAAAACCTACTGAAACATTCTTTAAGCCAGACAAAGGTCCGCCAGGGAGTTTAGGTTGCATAATAGAACTCTTTGCAGCACCAGTATCCAACAGAAAAGGTTCTGACACACCTGATGCAATCACTTCAACATAGGGTCCACTCTGATCTACTGGAACTGAAACAACTCCCTCTCTTTGTTTATGGCTGTCCTAGCAATCATTACCATCTGTATCCTCACCTTCGACATAGTAGTCGTCCGCATAGTACTGTGCCGTCCTACCAGATGCACCATTCTGCTGATCAAAGCTATTCATAGAAGTCTGTGGAGGCAAAGAACGCGTATTCTGACCACGACCTCTACCTCTAGGAGCTTGTTGAACACCTCGACCTCTTACACCAGAAGCACCATTCGTGCGTTGCAGCAGAGCCGGACAACTATTCTTGAAATGACCCTCTTCTTTACAATACGCACACTGATTAGGGCCTACAGGAAAACACTGTTGAGAAGACTCGAACCTTTGCGAGTTTCTCTGATATTGCTGAGGTTGCTGATAATCGCGCTGATTATTACGAGGCAGATAAGCTTGCTGCAACAGAATCTTAGTCTTCAATTCTTTAGTCTTCTTATCTTCTTTCTCTTTCTCATCTTTACTTCTATTCTCATAGTACTGGGCAGTAGCCAAAATCTGCACTGACGTAGAAACAGCCCAAGCACTCTCAGAGTCTTTCAACTTATTACACAACTCAGGAAGCAAATTATGTACAAATTTGTCAACGAACAATCTCTGGCCACCCTCAGTAGCCATGTCCTGACCAATATGATCTACAAAAGTTTCTTCAAACCGCGTGAAAAAGTCAGACACCGTTTCGTCTTTCTTCTGCTTACACGCAGACAACTTATCCCAATTAACGCGCACTTCAGGCATCAAAGTTTTCATATAATCAATAATCCTATTTGGAAGTTCAGTAATTAGATCTTCAGGCTTAGCACCACCAACTTGTCTATCATTCGCAGCGCGAAGATTAACCCACGTAGCACCCAATTCTTGCTCATGATCCGCATGTCGAATCTTACTCCAAATAGGCTGTGGGACAACATTTCCAAACAACATATCTATATCAGCCAGATTCATAATGCACGAACTCACAGTCTGGGTGAGCTCTTTATAATATCCTGCTGGATTCTTGCGCGGATCAGGCAAAGACTGCTTAATAGCTAAAACTTCAACATGCTTCCAAGGAACATGTACCCAAACTTGTTGAAAGTGCGCTGCAATATTTCCATCTTGAGGTCTCCAAACTGGAGGAACCTCACGCATCGGATATTGATGCGCTTTTCTCCTATCTGACGAGTCAGACTCAAACAATCGCTCAGAAGGAGTGTCACTACGAAACGAAAAAATAGTCGCAACTGCTCTTCCAACATCCTGGGGACCCACAATGGTCCCTTTTGCAAACTCAGAACGCACATGATACACCTCTTCAGGACCGTTACCTAATTCTGCAAACCATTGTTCGTGGAGGAATCCACACATCGTCTCAAAAACGTACTGTTGCTTCGGTTCTTCCCATTGAAGGAAGACATCCATAACACCCTCCAGATCATACTGAGAAGCATACATAATCCACTTACGCGCCAAATGATCCAAAACTGTACGTTCATTCGTGTCAGGCAACTGACTGTGTGACTGTCTACGCTCACTAACTGGAGACATACTCAAATGTCCCCATAAAGGAGAAAGAAGACCAGACAAGGCAGTAGTAATTTTCTGTCTTGTAGAAGGAGAAGATGAAAGAATAAGGGAAGACGGAACAATAGTAGAGGAATCCAAGGTCGGAACAGAAGGAGTAGTGAAAAGAGGCGTAGGAGTAGCAGACGAAGTAGGAGGCAAATTTGGCGGCCCTTGAGAAGGCTGTGCCAAAGGAACAGTAGCCAACGGAAGAGGAGCTGGCTGTGGAGAAATCGCAGGTGGCACAACAACTGGATGTTGCACAGCTAAAGGTGGTGGTGGTGCCGTAGCACTCTGTGCATAAGGGGGTGGCGAACTCAATAGATGTGACATTAAAGGATCTTTCTCAGCGTCTTTCTTCGCAACTTGCTGTTGAGGCGGTAAAGCTGGGTAGCACTTGTCCACCGCTAACTTCCTGACCCTAATCATCTGTTCGCTCTCTTGCTCTTCCTCATTATCCCTAAACACTATAGCAGCTTGTACCATTGACAAACCTCGCTCTCTTTTATTCTTCTTTGCTAATTTAATTTCTTTCTGTTTGGCTTCCTTGCGCCATAGGCGGAAAGAGTCAAACATTGCCGGCCGGGCTTTCTTTTTGAACAATCTAACTTCGAGATTATCTAAAATCTCAGTTTCAAAACTACCATAACGGGGCCACTGTAGGACGCCATCTTTCCTGGTATATTTTACCCAGATGTCATTATAAGGAATGGGGCCCACTCCATGTTTCACATACAATTCATACGTAGGAGTTCCAATCGGAGGAACCGGACACGAATCCTCCAAATCGGGAATCCCTGTTATAACCAAGGCAAAACAAATTTCCAAGTCTGCTAAAACCAGGCATCTTCGCTCACTAGTCTAGCTTCAAACTTCAAAGGATTATCGAATACGATAGCCTCGTGAAAACACGAGTCCCTCAGCTTTGGGGCCTGCAGGTACCAAATCAAAGCGATCCCGAAGGATACCAAAAACAAACTAAGGACTGGAAGACGCTCCACTCATACTTAACTGAGGTATCGATGACGTCGCCAGAAGACCCGTCTATCGTCTCGCTTTACAAATCATCAAAAGGCTCCAAGACAGGGCGACAGTCAGGGCAGCAGTCCGTCGTAGCCGTTGGAAAGCGGGGAACTTTGCAGCAAAGACTTTCGGACCACGACGACATACAGGGGTCGATGAAGTGGCAGGCCTTCCTCTAGAATTTTCACACGAAGCTCCTCACGATCTTCAGGCTTGGACCGGTACCGCTGAAGTCGGCCCCGAGTTGGGCGCCAACTGAAGAACCGGGTATTTAAACCCAGCGGCGCCAGGGAAAACGCCCTTAGTCTTCCGGATTCACCTGTCTTAGAGTACAGAGACACGGGATACTTCTTGGTGACTTCAAAGATCAAGTTTATTAGCTGCAGCCAGTAACAGAGGTCCTAGAAGTACAACAGCATGTAGGTTCTCAGGAGACTGCTCAATCTTACAAAGCCAGCCTTTCCTTTTTATACAAAATATCATGCTTCAGGCAAACATTCCTTATTTTACAGTTGATCATTCACATATTTTCGCTACAAAGAAAAAGCAGAGTCATGATGACAAGCCCATATTTCAGTTTGTCCAGCCCATAATCAATTACCCGGTAAGGTCCAGTATTTCCATCAGATATCGCCTGACCCCCAATAAGAACGGGCACCTCCTCATCGTAAAGCAAGTCATAAAGGAAGAAACAGAGACAGGTGTGTGTAAGATTAGGCATAGTTTGTGTGCCATGAAAGGTTTACGATATGTGCACCTGGATGCTAATCTCATTCGGCCACTGGGAAAGGAACTGGCCGAACAAGTTTTGGCTTCAGGCGGTGGAGTCAGCTTGCCCAGGTCACAGGGGAGTCAGCAAAGGTGTACGTGTCCTTAGAGAATTGCATGGCCACAGTCATCCTACAGTCATCAGTCTAATGTGAGGGCAACCCACAAAATGGCGGCCGTACACAAAATGGAACCCAAGGGTTCAAGACGAAATCGTCGAATGCATAGTGAATCCATTAGTGTAACATGACGAAAACACTTGTGCATACCACACTCGTCATTTGCGGTTCGCTAATACCAAATTCATCATAATACGATAACCTTTATCAAACGGGTTCAGGATTCACGGAACCTCAGGGTACCCTTGTCAGTCCCTAGTATATGGTACACATGTACCTAGGGCATAGGCACCCCAGAGACCTCCCATGGGCTGAAACATGTATTATGCCACCCATTAGAGGTCATGCAGAATGGAACTACAGGTCGTGGAAGGAACTGCGGTCGTAGGCGGAGGCGGCTTGAGAAGGGGACGAGGAAGTTTCTCACAAATAGAGAAGGTCCCACACATTATGTGACTTAAATAAAAGTTGGTGTAACGAACATACGAAGTATATCAAGAAAAGATAAATTAAAAATGTGGCGTCCCCTCCACATGTCAATAGAAATGACGAATCATTGATTGGATAAGCCGACTTGAGCCTCGTTCTACGCTGGTATAAATGTTACAGGAAATTTCCATCTTGCGCTCTGATTAGAATATGCAATAGTCCCTTATACTGGCCATGATGAGTAAAAGTTCTCAGACTTGAATCCCAGGTGTAGAGATCCTGTAGTAATTTGTCTCTGGATGGTCCTGATGAAGGTGGTCCTTACTGCTGTTTTTCCACCGAAACGCGTCGACCAACTTTAGACCTATGTTTTCATTTTGTAGATCTATTGAATCTGGTCTTACACTGGACAACAGATGCAATGTTATAGGATGTCTATGTTTGATTGTAATGTAATGGATGTTTAGTAAGTATGTATGTGAGTGTATGCATGGTTCTCTACATGGTTTGGTCTTATTTATTTTGTATTTACATATAAATTTTGGATAACTTATGAAAAACAGTGATGGCTCCAATGTATTGAAAGTATGTTTCTTGGAGATTTTGTTACAATCAATGTATTTATAAAAGCAATGAGATAAAAAAGTTGGATATGAAAAAATGAAATAAAATAACTAAAAATTTAAATACAAGTGTTATATGTGTGTATACGCCCTGGGTTGGTGCGATTAACTCTGTGAAAAGTATTTATAGGTCAAGAGGGAGTGTTCTAGTTTGTTCTGTATTGTCTTTTCCCCTCTACTCCCTGACCTGAAATTACCTGTTAGAGGGGGTCCCCCTTTCTACTCAATGGAACTACAGGTCTGCCATTGCAGCCTGTGTAAGATGGTGCATGCACCCCTTACTTGAGATATAGGTTTTCTATATCTATAGGTCACCACACTTAAAACCTATGAGTCACCCTTCTAGCAGGCCTTGACAATCCTGAAGGCAGGGTGCTGGGTTTTCAGTCAAAGGGTGCCCGTTGCATGAGCAGAGCACCACTGCAGCCTTTGGAGACCATTATCCCGGGTTGTTGGTGACGCAGCCAGATATATAGGTAGAGGTGAATTATATTCTCTTGTAAAATGCTATCTCAAAAATGACTACAACAAAACACCTTGGAATCATACCTCCACATCGGTAACTGGTGTGGGAGTTATGATTCCACCCTTCTGAAGCGGTACCAGCCTTCTTGATCAAGGCAGCACAAAATGGTTGCTGCCGACAAGAGACACATTTATGCCCTCCTGCTGCTGACCCAAGCTTGAGCAGGGGAAGGCAGGACAATAGGCATCCTGTCACAGGAAGGTGTGGCCACATCCCAGACAGAATTTAGTGTATTGGTGCTGGGTGGGTGCACAAAATGGTTGCTGCCAACCAGAATGAAATTAAATGAAATGAAATTTGATTTATAAAGCGCATGGCTGCCCGGGAGCGTCCCAGCGCTATAGAACAGAGGACAACTGAGAAAGGGCCTAGGTCTTACACATCCTGAGGAAAGAGAAACGTTTTTAGGAGCTTTCGGAATTTCAAGTAACTTGGTTTGGTTCGCAGCCTAACCGGGAGGGCATTCCACAGGGTCGCCGTATTGACCGAGAATCAACGCCCTCCAGTCGAACCTTCTTGACTCTTTGAACTATGGTCAAATTTCCATGGTCCGAACGCAAGGCCCTGATAGCTTTATACGGCTGGACCAAGCTCCCTAGAATAGGGGACCCCTTGTTCTGAAGAGTTTTATAGGCAATGCACAGGGACTTGAATTTAATCCTTTCCCGTATTGGCAGCCAGTGGAGGGCATTGAGTGCAGGTTTGGCCGATACTCTATGAGATGTGCCAGTAAGCAGCCTAGCCGCCGAGTTCTGAACGCGTTGGAGGGTGTTAATGGTCGATTCTGGGGCAGCCAAAAAAAGGGGATTGCAATAGTCTAATCTAGACATAATTAGCCCTTGAATAAGCAACTTCCTAGACTGAGCTGGTAATAAAGGGAGGATCTTACGAGCTGACCGGAGCAGGCCCACGCAGATACCAGCTGTCTTTTTAGCTTGTGTCCTAGAAGAAAGGTCTTGCTCAAGCCGTACTCCCAAACGTTTAAGTTCATTCTTAGGAGTGGGGGGAGCCCCCAAACATGAGGGCTAATTTGAATCCGGAAGAGATGTTACCTGATGGCCTAGAAGCATAAGCTCTGTTTTTGTGCCATTCAATTTAAGGCGCGAGCTGCTCATCCATGAATGAAATTCTGAAAGGCAGCCATACAAGTTTTCTGAGCAGACTTTCTCTTGGGAAAGCGAGACGACAAGTTGGGTGTCGTCTGCGTAAGTAATAACTTTAATCCCAAAGGGGTGACCACATCCTCCAGTGGGGTCATGTACACATTAAACAAGGTAGGGCTCAGAGACGAGCCCTGTGGGACTCCACACTGGAGGAGGATTAATTTGGAGCGTGCACAGCCTTCCCAGACTTGAAAGGTTCTATTCCTCAGGAAGGAAGTGAACCACATCAGCACTGTACCAGCTACTCCTAGATTAGACAGGCGTTGGATTAAGATCTTATGGTCCACAGTGTCAAAGGCTGCACTTAGATCCAGGAGGATCACCATCACTGATCCTCCTGAATCCAAGATGCACCTTGCCTCCTCGACCACTGCTATCATAGCGGTCTCAGTGCCCTGACCTGGGCGAAAACCCGTTTGGGAGTTGCGGAGTAGCCTATTAGTTTCCTTGAAGGAGGAGAGCTGCTGATTAGCGATCTTCTCCGCAATCTTGCTGAGACCTGGCAGCAATGAAATTGGTCGAAAATTGGCCATCTCCACAGGGTCAAGTTCTGGCTTTCTTAATAGCGCTTTTACTATAGCCTGCTTCCAACTAGGGGGAACAGAACCCTGAGCGAAAGAGGCATTAATCAGGTCCGTGGCTAAGGGGAGCTGGTGGGAGCCACGCGTTTCAAAATACGCATAGGCGCAGGGTCATTGGGAGATCCGCTTTTCATGGAGGACAGGGCAGCTTGGAAGTCTTCCCTTGAGACCCGAGCTAAAGAGTCTAAAACAGGGCCACAAGTATAGGCAGTGAATTCCACAGAGTCTGATGTTTGAGCACATTCTGGCAAGGATTTTAGTATGTTTTGTATTTTGCTATCAAAAAATACCGCCAATTGGTTGCATTTGGCTTCCGACGCATCCTGCACCATCGGAGGACTCGGGATTTTGAGGAGATCTTTCACAATCTTGAATGTCTCACTGGATGAATTAGAGGACATTCTAATTTTTTCCTCAAAAAAGGCGGCCTGGGCCGTTTTCCGGGCTAACTTGTAGGTCCTCATGGCCGCTTTATATTCGGCTTCATTATGGGAGGCCCATTCTCTCCTCCACGTTTGTTCCAATTTTTTACAAGTTTTCCTTAGGTTTCTAAGCTCTTGGGAGTACCATGGTGATTTAAAAATCCTGCTCTTCTTTTCAATTTTTTTCTTAGGTAGGACAAAGTCGAGAGAGCTATTCAACCAGTTGGTGAAATTTTTATCCGCCTCCCGTGTATCCGGGTCAGAAAGGGGAGCAGTCTGCTCCAGTCTGAGGGTCCAGTCATCGAGGGCGAGCTTAGACCATACTCTCTCTAAGGTCCGTGGCGCCTGTGACCGCGGTTGGTTAGTATTAGTTTGCCAGGTGAATGGGACCAGAAAATGGTGAGACCAGGGTACAGGACTGTTGGGGCTTGATTCAAAATGTAAAATGTTCAAAAATATCGGGTCAAGGAGATGCCCCATGATATGCGTAGCGTCCTTGTTTTTCAGAAGTAGCTCAAATGATTTTAACTCCCATTTGAGGTCTGTTGCCACCTTATCGGATAAATCGTCAAAATGGAAATTTAAGTCCCCTAGTACCATAAAATTAGATGATACAGAGGTAAGAGCGATTGTAGTTTCTAATATAGATCCCACAAATTGCCCTGGGCAGCCAGGAGAGCGATATATGAGACGGCCAGATAAAATTTGTTGGGGGTGATCTGCAAACTAAAATTAACACTTTCACAATCAGCGATTCAACCCTCAAGTATTCTGCAAACAAACCTATCCCTATACACCATGGCCAGCCCACCTCCCTTCCTATGGGTTCTATTGTGGTACTGCATAAGAAATCCCTCAGGCAGCGCACTGACAATATCTGCCTCTGAATTTGGGGACAGCCATGTTTCTGTTAGAAACAATATGTCCAGTTTAAGGTCCTGGATCAGTAGGTTAATTTCTACAGAATACTTCGGTACAGATCTGCAATTTAGCAGGGCCAAATTAAGGTGTCTCTTAGTCTGTTCCATGGTACTCTTTTCTGAGATAGATTTAACAGGACGATTACCTTTCGGGAGGCGGCCATCTGGGCTGAATATCAGTTGCTCTGAGGAGGTCGTTCTGGGTCTTAACCGCATGCGCGCGGCAGATTTTCCCGCTGCGCACTGAAGTTTTAAAAACCCCGCGGTTCATGACGAGCTCAGCTCGTCATGAGGGCACGGCAGGTTACACTCATGTCGAGCTGAGCTCGTCATCCGCCTCGAAGGGGTTAATTGAAGAAGCATTTCCCACAAGATGTTTATCTTGTGCTCAGATGAAACGGCCAAGGTTTCAGGCCCTAGACCCGGACCGTCCCGGACAGGCCCAGACGGGCTTGCCTCTGGCGTGCCAGAGGCAAGCCCGTCCTCTGCGCGGACGGGAGGTGACGTGCATTCTATAGTGCCTAGGCCCCAAATCGGCCTGAGCACTAGACCGCTGCTGACCTGGTCCTCCCGCAAGATGGCGCCCGAAGTCTGCGCCGGGGGGAATAAGGCCGGTGGATGTCACGAGCCCAAACTCGGCTCGGTGCAGGTGTAAGAGATCCCTGGGGGGCAGTCACAACAGTGAGTGATGCGCAGTAAGTGCACGAGTAAAATAAACAAAAAAGCACAAAGAAATGTGTGAATTAAAAATTGCAGCAGAAGCACCACAAATGTATACAATTAAAAGGTCAGAGTGCCCTGACTCCCAGCTTCCGCCTCAGGAGTCCTTGTTCTATAGATGTGTTTCCGTTTGCAAGAGTCCAATTTATAGTGCCTAGGACCCAAATCGGCCTGAGCACTAGACCGCTGACCTGGTCCTCCCGCAAGATGGCGCCCGAAGTCTGCGCCAGGGGGAATAAGGCCGGTGGATGTCACAAGCCCAAACTCGGCTCGGTGCAGGTGTAAGAGATCCCTGGGGGGCAGTCACGACAGTGAGTGATGCACAGTAAGTGCACGAGTAAAATAAACAAAAAAGCACAAAGAAATGCGTGAATTAAAAATTGCAGCAGAAGCACCACAAATGTATACAATTAAAAGATCAGAGTGCCCTGACTCCCGGCTTCCACCTCAGGAGTCCTTGTTCATTTCTGCCCTCCTGCTGCTGACCTAAGCTTGAGCAGGGGAAGGCAGGACAATAGGCATCCTGTCACAGGAAGGTGTGACCACATCCCAGACAGATTATAGTGTATTGGTGCTTGGTGGGTGCACTTCCAAAGTGCTTGAAAGTCTGCAACTGGGGCACACTTGGTGTCCCTGTGCATAGTCCAGTTCAAACCAGTCCTGGGAGCCCTTGGCTCCTGCTCTGACGCTAAACTGGACAAAGGACAGGGAAGTATCCTCCCCATTGTCCAGATCCTCCCCCTGGAGGGTCACCTGAATCTGACCAACCCTCTCCTGTGGGTCTTAAGGGCTTACCTGGCTGAAGGAACCTAGATTCGACGTGGACAAGATTCTGAACCAGAAACCACTGAACTTCGACTGTCTGGATAGGGGACCAGAGCGCTCCAGCCATTGAAGCATATTTTTTAGCATCGCAGCTGCAATGATTCTCACACTGGACTGTGGAGCATCACATGGGAAAGGCAACCTCTGATGTGGGACATATACCCCTGCCAAAGCTTCAACCCATGCTATTACTTGGCACTAAGATCCAATGCTCCTACCCACTACATGTGTCAATAGTTTGGACCTGTATGCTGCGAATACATCACATGTCCGGGGAGAAATCTCTGTAGGCCCCACTGCTTCCTTTGGTAGGGTTCCCCAACAATGAGAAATATCACACAGCCCCAAACCCTAAGGGTGTGGACCGACAGCTCACTGGCAGAGCTGGAACCCCTCTTCGAGGATGCTCAACTGTGACCCTATATTCAGCTGGTTGAAGAATATGACCTCGCCCAGGGCAATTCCTGTTACATAGACGCATTGTAGCCAGCAGTCGCCGGTTTTGGGATCCGAATGCAGGAGAACCACTGACACACCCAGTAATACATACCATACTTCTTATGGGGGCGGGCAGAAACGTATTCACATGGCTGTATAAAGCCGTTCGGGAACTGCTACTCAAGCCCCTGACTGCACTGTAACAAGCATGGGAGAGGACACGGGTCGGCCGTTACACGACAAGGAGTGGGAACAGGCTAAAGAATACCTCAAAAAGGTTACCAGAAACACATGCTTCAAGAATACACAATTTAACATCTTACACAGGGCATACTTAACACCAGAGCGCCTGCACCGCTTCTATCCAGGTATACAATTCCTCTGCCCCGATGCTCGGCTCCAGCAGCGGACTTCAAACACATGTTCTGGGGGTGTCCCACACTACTGTATACCAAAACAAACACCAATGCTGAGAGGTTCAATTTACCAATCAATACTTTACGAGAATCGTTGTTTTGAATAGAGCAAAAACAACCTGCTAGAGATATAGCAATATACGAGATTTATTCTCTTTTAGTTTTTTTGAATTTTTCACTTATTATAACACTTTTTAGTGCATGGAAATACAAACAGATTTATATACAATATGTACATGAAAAAACATGAATCACAGTGAAACATTAACACACTTTATACATGTTTGGCCATTCAGTCATACAACACACATTCACACAAAAAGACCTAAATGGAACAAAATAAAACAAAACAGACACAATGGGTCCACGTATTGGTTGTAAATCAATGGAAGCAATCCTTTCGTGATTTCCAATTTTTAGAGTCTCAATAGATCAAAAGTTCAAAGAGAGTATCCACATCTCTTGTATATAGTTGAAAAGTCTATGTGAAACATCAGTTGTGAACCAGATACGGGACTGGGTCGGTCGACGCGTTTCGAACCCCTATGAAATGGTGGGGCTCTCCTCAGGACCAAAGGGTTCTAAAAGAATAACAGAGAAACTGCTTAAGAGAAGTGCAATTAAGAAACTGACTCCAGTGTAAAACAACTGCCGCTCCCTACCTTAAACCACCTGGCTGCTCAAAAAAACGTGTATAATAGATAGCAGACGCGAAGTCACCAAGTATTTCCAAAGATTGGAGTGCTCACGGGGGCTGTAGATGGAACAGACAGAAAGGCAAGAAACGCGCGTTACATAAATTCGAGCATACTTGCAATCATTCACTCAGACTGCCCTAGTTAGGGAGGTGAAGCTTACCCGCTATACTGTTAGCTAGTGGTTCGCAGACATTCTCGATTCTCTCCTTGTTGAAAGGGAGGGGCTGTTCCGCCGCTGTAAAGTAAATGGAAGGAAGTCGTGAGTGAATCGGTATGGCAAAGCCAACATGAAAGTTGTAGCGCAAGTGACACTGGTGAGAGAACGCACCGGCAAAGGGAAGGCATCCGTCCTTCTCTCGGGTGTGGAATGATTCGCCCTGGCTAGCTGGGAAAGCGTAGCTGGTACTTCCTGGTTACAGACTGTCCCAGGTGGTTATGGGACTTGTAGTTTGGTGTGCAGGCGGGCTTGGTAGAACGGTAACAGAAAAACATGGAATGGATCTCAGGATGGGCGTGGACTAGAAAGACGATTGTGTGAAAGCTCAAACAATAGGCTTATAAATCTCAGAGGTTTCACACTACAGCAGTACTAGGATTACATTCATGAGATGCTCCATGCAACTACAGACGTCCCAGGAGTCACGTCATGGGAGGCGTGCGCACTAGGTGTGTTTAGAAGACAAAAAACTGATAAAGTACAGGTCCGATTCATGTCACTCTCCCTCCTCCTGGTGAAAAGAAGAATAAATATGCATTGGCGAGCCCGAGAGGGACCCCCAGTGGAGACCTGGGTGGGAGCAGTTAAGAAATTGGGTTTTTTCTTTTTAAGGACAATTGGTTCAGACAATCCCAGGGCATCGCAAGTGGTTCGAAATTCTCTCCTGCCTATGCGAATACCTTTATGGGCTGGGTAGAAGAATTTATCATTTGGGGAACTGCAGCAAAAAAATGGAATGAACATATCCTCTATTGGGGGTGCTTTATAGATGATTGTCTGATGATATGGACGGGATCCACAGAGTTATTTAATGATTTCATAGAATGTCTAAATCACAACGATATGAACATCAAGTTTACCATGCATGCTAGTACAGAGAAAGTAGTATTCTTGGATGTGGAATTATACATTAAAGATGGTCAGATTCTAAGTAATATGTTTCGCAAGCCTACAGCATGTAATTCCTTGCTACATGCACAAAGTGCACAACCTAAACATCAGATCAGAACTATCCCATATGAGGAGATGCTGAGGGCCAAACGCAATTGTAGCGATGAAATACATTTTCGGTCATGCATTATGGATATGGAGAAACATTTTATTCAAAGAGGCTATGATCGTAGGGATATTGTGTCAGCTAAAAATAGAGTTATGAGAATTAAGAGAAGTTCAACATTAAAACCTAAGCAGAAAAACAAACAGGAAGCTGGTCAGGTCAGATTGATCACAGAATACACTGAGATATTTACGTCACTACGTAAAAGCCTTACTAAGCATTGGCATATCTTGCAGGATGATAGAACCCTGAAGGAGTTCTTAACAGATAAACCACAGATCACATTCAGAAGGGGGAGAACCTTAGGGACTTTACTTAGTCCATGTTACCCCACTATGCCAATGACACCATCCTGGTTATCTGAGGTATCTAAAGTTTTTTTTTTTAATGTGGACACTGTGGGATGTAATAGTTTGCGGAACATAAGATCAAGACTGTTGTATATTGATTCTTCTTGTAATATGGCTGACAGAAGTCTTTAGCCCTTCCTTAGTGTTCTTACCTCCTTAGTCTCCCAGAATACATGTGAGTGTTCTAACTTGTACCAGGGTGTTCTATGATTGTCAGTTGAAGGTCTGGTCAGCTGGAGAGGTTTTGTACTCAGCTGTGTCCTACAATAAATCTACATGTAATCAACTAGAAGTATCTTGTCATCTATCACCATCCTACTTACAACATTTTGGCGACGAGGGTGGGATGACCAGACCATCAACTGACACTGGTAGAACACTGTGGTACAGGTTAGAACACTCACAGGTATACAGGAAGGCTGAGAAGGTGAAAACACTAAGGAAGGACTAAAGACTACAGTCAGCCATATTACAAGAAGAATCAATGTACAACAAAGACATTCAAAGACAACAAGGGAAAAATGTACACTATATTGACCAATATCAATTGTGGAACTAAATATGTGATATACATTATTGAATGTAAATGCTCTAGAAAATATGTGGGAAGCACAATTAGGGCATTAAAAGATCGTGTAGGGGAACACATGCGAGCGATCAAACATAATGATTGTAGATACCCTATTGCTGAACATGTACATACATGTAAGGATCAAGGACCAATAAAAACATTTTAATTTTATGGCATAGAACACATCAAGCCTGATCTACGTGGTGGTGACAGGGAGCTGAAATTGCAGAGGCATGAGGCCCGGTGGATTATGCGCTTGCGAGTAGTGGAGGAAGGACTTAATTACGATCAGGAACTACAATACTTTTTAGGAGATTGATGGAGCTCTGGCATGTGGTGTTATTGTAACTCAGGCAATAAATATAATGTTAATCTGACTACTTGAGACAATTGTGTAGCATGAGATCTATCGAAAAATTGTTGTTTCTTTGTAATTTTGAATCTGTGCAGTGTTATTATAGCAAACACTTATATAATAGGAAGCCTGAACGTTGTCACAGACATTTGACACTAAATGTATTAACTGGGTTGTTATGTAACTAACCTGGTTTGAGATACACATGCTGGATGACTGTCGAATTATCATTTGTATTCACACAGAGGTCACATTGTATCGGCACGTCGGCACTAGGAAATAATTGCAAGGTTGTACTGTGCATTATTTAGCTCGTATATTATAGTCAAGTTAGTAAATAGCCATTCCAAGATGGCGTCGCTACCGGGGATGGAGTGGTCACCCTCTCTATTTCCATGATTCTATCTTTATCCTTGCAAACACACAAGACTACGGCGTCTTTGGATATCATAAGACACTGAGCGAGGAGAGTTACAGGTATGTGGGCTCGTGTAGCTCAGTGATTCGAGCATGATTCTAAGCTGGTTAGAGGACTCTCTAAATAAGTAAGAATTATCTATATTTTTTCAGGTTTTGTCTGTACTGCAGGGACCTGTGGACCTTGGTTTCTCATTTTTGTCATTTTTTAAGAATTGAGAGAATCGGATCATTGCAAATTGTAAGTTGATTTAGTGCTTTGGTTGTGGAGAAGCTAATATTTTGAGGTTGTACCGGGTAGATGAAAATACAAGATAGCAATTCTGCGTATATGTTTTCCAGATACTATATAACTATTCGAACCTTGGGAGACAATTTGGAGAAGGATATTACGCATATTGATCGAATTGAATGGCGGATTTATATGTAAGTAGATATAGCTACACAGTGCCCATATTAGAGAGTTTAGTGGACTACAAGGTAACTAATACATAGGTTTTCTTGTAGGGTGAAAAATCGGATTTACGAACATTTCTAAGTAGGAAAGGGAATTTTACCCTGGGAAAGGCAACCTACTTCATGCAATGGCGAGGGACAGGTAAGATACTGTCTCATGCATTAGGTCATTATAAATTGTAGACAAAGGATGAAAATTGTGGTCTCATTCCTCCGTGGTTTCAAGTCCGAAAACAGTGTTGTTATTGATTTATTATCCACAGTAATCTGGCATTCACAGGATACATAAGGTATCAGTGCTGTTTTCCTTCATGATTTGTTTTTTAGATAATGTTCATGGGAGGTTTATTAGTATTAACTGTACACTGATTAGTTGATATGTGCAATCACTTACTCACAAGGTGGATCTTAAGGTTCAGGAGTTCAATCAACATAATGAAGTTGGTATAAAACTACATGTATATAAAATGTTACTAACCTGGAGAGAATGTATGCAATATAATGTGGTAATGTTGCACTTGTGTTAGTACTCCCCTTACATTCTTAGAGGGTGCTCGTCTGGTTTTGGTGACTGATGTTATTGTAATAGATGAATACAATATAGAGATTTTTGTATTACTTCCAGCCCTGAGGAAGTCGTGGGGTTCACACCCAATGACGACGAAACGCGTTGGCATAAGGGAGTGGAAGATTGTGATCAAGTGAAAAGAAATAAAGACACAAGACAAGCACAATAATTTGGAGATCGATCTGTATATTTTTGTATTATCAATTCATATATTATTTGTCTTGTGCTTCAGAAAACTGTTAAAAGAAATGGGGTGCAGCAGAAGAAGAAGAGATACAGGACGAGGAAGTGAACACGCAAACGTTATATTTCCATGGAATGGGCGCAACTACTATACCAATTTAGCCAACAAACCACACGGGACGAACCGGACGAAGTACCCCCAAACCCAGGCAACAAGTATCACACCAATAAGAACCCTTGAAGAGCATACCGAGGTGGTATGCATACGAACCAGGGACGCCCCATAGCAAATCTTACATATGAACACGACCCTTGAATAGTTCAAGGGAAATAATCACCCCCCACCGCATCCACAGCTGTAGATCACCAGATTACTTGGCAAACTTGAATAGAAGACCTGCTTCCCACACCCGACTGGACCCCCCGCTGACCCTGTATCTATACCCCAGTCCACCACTAAGATTACCAGTTAGAGATACTGGCCAGCAGTTTGGCATCAACATTAGTTGGTAGAGGAAATAGCCCAATCGAGAGGACAGAAAATCATGGCTTCTAATCACACCAAAGGCAGGTGCAGCACCTGTACCAGGGACCATGTTTAGAAGCATTTTACCTAAAACACACAACCAATGTAGATTACCTTAATATGCCAATACTCCAAGGTCATTACAGATGATCAGTGGCTATTATGTATGGAGATTACCACCAATGTACAATCAACTGCCAAACCCATGTCAGTGTACTTAATTCTGTACTTCACGTATGAAACTGTGCTTCTCTGTATCTGAATTATTAAAGTCTAATAAACAAATTTAAACGAAAAAAACATATCTGCTCTTGGGATAGGGTGATCATCTGTCTTGGTGACAAAGTTGAGCCCTCTATAGTCCACATAGAACCTCGTTTCTCTCTTTCCACCCTGTGAATGAAGTTTGGGGATTAGAACCACTGTGCAGGCCCAAGGACTCTCAGAGGGTTCAATAACCCCTAACTCATGCATCTTGCTGACTTCAGCTCTGATGCGCTCCTTGACTTGATCAGACTGTCAATAGATTTTTGTTCTTGACAGGTGTACTGTCGCCAGTGTCCACATCATGGGTACATCAGTTTGTCTGACCAGTGGTTAAGGAAAGGTGCTTGCTTGCAATCAGTCTGCTGTTGGGCAGTGAGGGTGTCTGAAAAGACAACTTCATCCACTGACCCATCTTTGGGGCTGTATGAGAGGAGGTCAGGGAGAGGTTCACTCTCTGCCTCCTCATCCTCATCAGTCACCATCAGCATGGTGATGTCAGCCCTGTCATGCAAAAGCTTGAGGCAATTATCATGAATCACTCTTATGGGTGTCCTGCTTGTGCCCAGGTCAGCCAAGTAGGTGACCTCACTTTTCTTTTCCATCTGTCCTGAAGAGCCCTTGATGTCAGTGGCTCCAAAACCCACACCTTTTGCCCTGGTTGAAATTCTACCAGTGCAGCATTTTGGTCATACCAGTGCTTCTGAAGCTCATGGCTGGCCTCAAGATTCTTGAATGCCTCTTCCATGTACTCAGCCATTCTGGACCTTAAGCCTAGTACATAGTCCACAATGTCATGTTTTGTTTCTAGGAGAAGCTTCTCCCAACCCTTTATTATAAGTCAGAGTGGTTCCCTAACAGGATGACCAAACAGAAGTTCAAAGGAATGAATTTCTACTCCCTTCTGAGGCACCTCTCTCTAGACGAAAGGCAAGCATGGTAAGAGGACATCCCATCTCCTTTTGAGTTTTTGAGGGAACACCATAATCATGCCTTCCAATGTCTTGTTGAATCTCTCAACAAGGCCATTGGTTTGTGGGTGCTAGGGTGTAGTAAACTTACACTGCACTCCACACTCTTTCCACATGTGTTTTACGTAAGCAGACATGAAGTTTGAGCCTCTGTCTGAAACCACCTAAATAGGTAACCCTACCTTGGTGAAGACACCAAGGAGGGCCTTGGCTACTGCAGCAGCTGTAGTAGTCCTAAGGGGAATTGCCTCAGGATACCAAGTGGCATTATCTACTACCACTAGTATGAATTTATTTCCTGATGCTGTGGGAGGTTTAAGTGGACCCACTATGTCCACAGCTACCCTTTCAAAGGGAAACCCAACCACTGGTAGTGGTACCAAAGGTTTGACAGATGAAACAAGAGCTGAAAAACTCCTTTACTTTCTGAGACATCTGGGGCCAGTACACGTGGCTATCTAGCCTTTCCCAGGTTTTGGTTTGGCCCAGATGTCCAGCTATGGGGATGTCATGAGCTAAAGTTAGTAGGAACACCCTGTACGTCTGAGGCACTACCACTCTTCCAGTAGCTCCAGGGTTGGGGTCTCTGGTCTCAGTGTACAATAGCCCTTCCTCCCAATAGACTCTGTGGGTACCACTGACATCTCCTTGCTGCCTCAGGTTTTCAAGAGTTGGACAGTCCTGCTTTCCAAAGCACAGCTCTTCCATAGAGGTTGCCCCTGAGCCCAAAAGTTCAACCTGGTAATGGTCAAGCTCCATGGGCTCAGTTCCCTCTAGGGTGTCCAAGTTCTCTCCCTGAGGAGAGAGGTCCTGATCCTCTTGCTGTACAGAAGCTGGTTTACCAGTCTTCTTACCTTTTCTCTTAGAAGGTTGGGCCATACTTTCAGGCTCCAACACTTCTTTTTCACCCGGTTTTCGGCTCTGTGCTCTTGTTTTTACATACACCATCTCAGGGTTGTCCAGCATTGCTGCATGGGTTTTCAATCTTACCTCAGCCGATGCTGAGGTTTCCAGGTCATTACCAAGCAGACTTATAGCTGGATGCTTTGGAGAGACCACTACCTGTATCAGGCCAGTTAGCCCCCCCAGTCTAATGTCACCATTGCATAGTTAGTGGTAACACTGTAAGCATTAGTGACTGGGTAAGTTCTCACAATCAAGTATTCCTGTGGGAAAGCCAGTGTATCTCTCACCATAGTGACATTAGCACTTGTATCCCTCCGGGCTTCTATTCTAGTCCCATTGATCCAAGGGTATTGCAAGTATTTCTTTAAGTTGGGTGGCCACATAGCTGAAGTGACAAACTTAACTTGTAGGTTTTTGGGGCCCTTTTGAAGACTTAGCCTTTTTATCTTGGGGATTCTCACCACCTTTCCCCAGGGGAGGTTTTGTAACCCCTTTGTTTTGGTCACCCCCAGTGGTTGTTTCTGTCAACCTTGTCTTGACCCAATGGTCTGCCTTCTTTCCCAATTTTTGGTGAGAAATTAGACCTAGGTCTATCAAATGCTGATGTAACTTTTGGATGAGGGGGATGGCGCATCCCAGTGACACTGTGACTGGTGCTCTCGATAGAACTTTTGGCGATGCCCCCTGGGCAGAAACCATAACTGTCTGTACTTACCGTGGTGCGGAGCAACCTTGACGATTCCCGGTGGAGCTGTCCGATGCAGCTATAGAGGAGTTTGGCTCTGGTTGACCCCTCGGCTGTCACCTACCCAGCCGGACATTGGACATTGTTTTCCTTGTCTCCCTGTTGTGTTTCTTTTCCCTGCACTGCCTCCTCCCTCTGTAACTCCTTGACTGCCTCCCCTTTTCCAGCCTGACTTTTCTGTGTCCCCTGAAGTTTTTTCACCCTTGCCATTTTTTTCTATGTTATGCTATGCTTTAGTAACTCATGTAACTATGTTATACTGTTTCCCTTTCTATTTTATGCTACGCTCCAGCAACTGATGTAACTATGTAACATTGTTCTGAAACAATGTCCTAACTCATATAAAGCGCTCTGATACCTCCGGGTCTAACCAGCGCTATGTAAAACCTTTCAAATAACTTTAAGTTAGTGCAACCACTTAAAATATGTTCTTTTATAAACAAATTGCAAAGTTAATTGAAATCATGCACATTGTGTCCAGTTAATCAACCATCTAGTTTTTTAACTGAGTAGTCAACGAAGTTAATCCAAGATTGGTTTGGGGTTTTGTGAGCCCCCCTGAATCTAAATCTGTATTCCTCAGTTGTGAGTCCATCGCCCTCAATCAGAGTTCTCTTCATGAGGTCAACAGACCCAGCATCTGCCCCTGAAAGGGTTAGGAGTCTGCCTCTGCAGTTAGCAAATAACAGTTCCCAAAAGAGTGCCCCCCCTAAGTGTGACTTCTTCACTTTTCTCATTTCACAGACCCTCTCAAAGGCTGTGAACCATTTTGTGATATCATCACTCACTTCATATATAGGGTCAATCCCTTTCAGGATTTTGGGATCATAAGATTGCTCTTTATTCTTATTAAGTAAATTACTGCCACTATTGATTAGTGCTAACCCCATCTAAACTCTCTCTCTCTCTAGAGTCAGGAGTCTGGTATCTAGATCCAATCGTTTGCTCAGCCTTTTATAGGAGGCTGTCCTCCTCAATATCCTCAGTAGTGCTTGATCCACCTGTGTGGGCTCTAGGTACTGAAAGGTTGATTCTTGGAGTCAGGGCCCCTGGGGCCCTTTTCTCCCTATGAAGTGGGGGGGGGGGGGGTTGGTCTACCTCCTTATCCCCTCCATCTTCATCCTCATCTAAGAGGTAATCACCATTTTCAGAGGGATGATCCTTAGCATACCTAGCCAACAGCTCCTTTAGCTTTTGTTTGGTGGGATGGGGCCTCATGGTTATGTTTTTAATTTTGCATAGGGACCTTACCTCCTTGAAAGACAAGTGAAGGTAGGGGGTGAGTTCAAGTTCCTCAACCTGGTCCTCTATGTCATTGTGGTTATTTTCACTAACAGCTGGGTTCTTGTTAGGAGACATTGTTAAGAAAACATCTAAACCCTCTTATCCCTAGCTAATGTGACTTTTTATTTTTCTAAAATTCTAAAGGGCATTAACCAAGGCCCTAACAAGACTGTTCGTAATTTGGAAAACGGTGTCAATTCAAAAATCAGAATTGTAAAGAGAATTCAAGAGTACTGTGGTGTAATCAGGTGGTAATCAAGTTAGTCCAGCAAATCCAAAGTTGAATATCCCACCGCTGATCCACCAATGTAAGAAGCTGGCTCTGTATATACTATACCAAAGTTAGGTATAGTGTGCACAGAGTCCAGTGGAACCCCAATGGTAGGCAGAGGTAAAAGTAGATAGCTCCTTACTCTTGATTTGTGGCAGTGTGGGTGAGCAGCAAGACATTATCAGAGGATAGTGTTAAGCATTTCATTTATTTTACACACTCAATCAGCAAATTATGTCACACACCCAAAGTCTGAACTCAGACAAACTTTGTTTGTAGAAAAATATACTTTTAGTTGTTTTATTTCCTAGAACCAAGCATGTCTGGCAGAGGTAAGTGTAGAGTGTGCCAGTGTACTTTGCAGTAATAATACAGTTTGTAAACAGTTTGTATTACAGTTGTATATATACATTTTGGTTTGATCACAGTAGGACTACTAGTAATGCGATGCTTTGAAAGATTGTACAAATACTTTGTATTGGCTTTTTAATAGATTATAATTTTGAAGTAGATTACTTTACAGATTACTTGGGACATTTCCTGTGAACAGGTAAGTAAAAGTGTTTTAGTTATTTGGTTACGGTTTTGATAGATTTTTCAACTCCACACTTTGAAACTTTTCACAGAAGAACAGTCAATGATATCCTATGTAGGAAAATAGTTTTATCGATTCAAAGGTAAGTATTCAGTTGTGTTAGTTGGTATTCTGGGGGCAGACTCAGGGCTCCCCCAGGGTGAAGGATGCACTCTTTTTACACCCTCAGCAGCACTAGGGCGGCCAGGTGCGGAGTGCTGAGGACCAATGTTATCCAATAGGGGATAGGGGGCCTCCAGTTGGTGGCTGATTTTGGGCAGGCCACAAGGGTGTTGGAACAAAGCTCCTGGACTTAAGCTCAGGGCAAATGGGGGTTCAAGCCAGCACAAAAGGTGCACCCTCAGCGGCATCGGGCGGCCAGGTGCAGAGTGCTGTCTTGGAGTCAGGCGCCCTTTAGATTTCAATGGGGAGTCTCCGGTTTGCAAACACACTGCAGGCTCAGGAACAAAGATCTTTTTGGTGCGACCACCACTTGGAGAGGTACGTTTGGATGCTGGGGGTTGGTTAGGCACTTTTGGTTGGGTCACCCAAGGCCGTGGGTCATTGGGTGCAGGTGTGTTTTTTAGGGTCGGACCTCCTTACCAGCTTTTGGTTTTGGTTGGGGGAACCTCCCAGTTGGAGGCTGCAGGCATCGGCTGGAATCTTTAGGGAGGTCAGGGGTTAGCTGATCTCAGGTCAGGATCGCCGGGGAGACCTCAAACTCAAGCCATGGCGTGAAGTGCAGAGTGGTACAGACTCACAGATTTTGCCGGACCTGGAGTCGGTGGGTGAACAAATCTGGGGTTCACCGGAGACAGAGTCTTTACTTTTGAAGGCAGAGCAGGTCTGCTTTGTTCATGAGGCTGCGGGCTGCAGGACACACCGGAGTTCCGCTTCTACAGGTTAGAGGTTGGGACAGGCCGGCAGGGCTGTGGCCAATTCAGTGGGTGTCCTCCTCTTCATAGCTTCGGCATGGCTGTTCGATCCTTATTCTTCTGGTTTCTTGTCTGAGGAAGCAAGATTCAGGGGTGCCCCTAAATACTAGACTTAGAGGTGTTTCAGGTAGGTAAAGTGTTGGGGCCAATGGGTCCATTGCCTACGGTTGGTAAACCCCCTATTATGCCACCCTCCAGTTTTCAGTGCAGCCATTATGGTACTTTAAAGTTTGTGATGACAAACTTCCAGCTCTATATACTCTGAATGGCAGCACCCCCTATTATGCCACCCTCCAGTTTTAGGGGGCATATACCTCACCCTGGTTGGCTGGATCCTCCATTTGCAAGATGGGAGGAACTGAGAGTTGTGCTTTACCTCACCTGCCCCACCTGAGGGGTAGAGTTGGCAGAGGTGGGCACACCTCGCTTCTTCACTTGATTTTCCCGCTGGCTCTCCCGCCCAAAGTGTGAGTCACAACCGGTGGGTACCAGTTGCTGAAGGCAGAAAAAGGGCTGGAGAAATTCACAAATGCAGCAAGCCTTTGAAGCTTCCCCGTCGTGGACCCTGCCCATCCTGGGGCAGGAGGCTTGGTACCTTATCCCAGGATGTGCATTGTTTCAGGTCCCCGAGAGTGGCAGGCTCTCGACCCAGGGGGCCAGAAACATGTCTGGTGGTGGCAGCTGAAAGCAACCACTCAGCCTGGACACTAGTGGTTGGTCATTTTTCAGGGGGCATCTCTAAGATGCCATCTGTGTGCATTTTCCTTTAAATCCCACACTGGCATCAGTGTGGGTTTAATGTGCCGAGAAGTTTGATACCAAACCTCTCAGTTTTCAGTGCAGCCATTATGGTACTATAAAGTCTGTGATGACAAACTTCCAGCTCTATATACTCTGAATGGCAGCACTCCACTTACAATATCTAAGAATTGACTTTGACACTGTAGAGGTACAGGGCTCATGCACCTGTACCCTCACCACTGGTATAGTGCACCCAGCTAGGGGGGTGACTGATCTATGTCAGGGCAGTGGGTTGTAGGCATGGCACACAAGGATGTGTGCCATGTTGACTCTTCACTTTGTTCTGTACGAGAACATGCAGCCCGCAAAGGCAGTGTGTGAGTATAAAGGTACAGGGCCTCTAAGAGTGGCACAATAAGTGCTGCAACCCCTAATGGACCTTCCGGGATCACAGTACCCTGGGTACCTGTGGTACCATTTACCAGGGACTGACCTGTGGCCAAAGCGTGCCAATTAGGTTTGGTCTCCAATGCAGTTTTAGGGAAAGAACATAGGCCCTGGGTACCTGATTGGCAGGAGCCCAGAACACACTCAGTCAAAGTACATCAGCAGTTCAGCAAAAAGAGGGGGCAACTATGCAGAAAGAGGGCACTTTCTCATACCAGATGCAAGCTCTCTGAATTCCAGATTAACTTTTACTTTTCTTTGCCACTGAAATTGTCACGCAATTTTAGAAATGTTATTCACACCTTTATAGTAAACATCAAGATATTCCAGACACCATATTTGATAAATAAATATCTGATCAATTGCACCTTACTGTCCTTATCACACACTAACAGAAGTTTTTTTATCCATATTTTACTACGGAAGAGGTTTGCAATGGCATTTGATCTCTAAATGCCCAAAATTCCCAGGTCCTGATGGTACTCCAGAGAATTTTACAAAGCCTTTACGGACCAACTTTCTCCTCTCCTAATATCAATGTTTCAGGAATTCGCGCATGAAGCTTCCAATGAAGGATTGTTTAAAAAGGAACAATTATTCTTCTTCATAATCCAGATAAAGATTCTACATTAATCCCTACTTATCTCCCCATCTCACTCATTAATCAAAACTGCAAATTTACACTAAAATTCTAGCACCTAGACCTTATCCAATTCTGATCCATATTATTCACCCCGTAGCGTTTTCCAAAAAGGCAAATTATCCTCCCACAGTACTAGATTAATATGTCACACTATCAAATCCCTAAAAGAAATTTAAATAAAAGCTTGTTAACTAAACGTCTGGAAAAATTGAACAAATTTTCTTGACTTGACTTACCATGGTTGGGTAAAATTGATGCAATTTAAATGGTACTAACTTCACAAGTGATGTGTCTTCTATCAATTATCCCTGTTACATTTCCTTCACCTTTCTCTGCCAATATTATTAAACTCCTTGCAAAATGTATTTGTAATATTAAGGCCTCATGGATTAATATAGAAATATACAAACTTCAAAATTAGAAGGGGGGTTAGTTATCCCAAATTTTTAGATGTATAATTTTTTACTTTTTAGCTGTGCAAAATTTCTCTTAGTTTTACAAATCTGGATCCCCACATAACACCCTTCTGGGTTTTACTCAACAGAAATATTGTAGCGCTGTTTCATTTACCAACAATTCTTACTATGGACCTTAAAAAAATCTAGGTTTTATTCTCCAATCCTCAGTACAATTAAAGCTGTGTATATCTTCTAAAAAGGTATCTTTCATAAATGATCCCATGATTAAGCTGAATACCCCATTTTATTGTTGGGAAAATTGATCCATGATGGTATATTTTATGGTTCAGATATTCCTCATACTGAAATGTTTTTCTTTTTTTCTGATTTACAAGTAACATTTCAGATTCCTGCTTTTGAATATCATAGACATGTTATTTTGCACAATTCCTTTCTCAGTGCTTACAATAGTTCCATTCCTTCAAATTACATGTGAAATTCGCATTGGTAAATATTCAATTATTACATTTCCACTTCCTTATATGGATGTTAACCAGCCACAGCCCGCAGTGGGAGTACCTGCAGGACGGTGACGTGGGGAGGGGGAGGGGCAGGGTGGGGGTAGTAATGTATGGATTACAGAGTTTTACAGGTAAGTAAACATTTAAATAAATAAAACGAATTTCGTTGCACGCACTGCATCACATTAGGGGATGCAGTGCACTCAAAGAAATTCATTTTATTTATTTAACTGTTTACTTACCTGTAAAACTCAGTAATCCATACATTACTACCCCCCTTCCTGCCCCTCCAATCCCCATGTCACCGCCCTGCAGGTACTCCCACTGCCCGCAGCGGCTGATGTTAACTTATTTGATGTATTATTTCTTCTGCTACCAATCTATTCCTATGAATAAAACATCTGATAATGATATATCTTCAAATGCCTGGTGAGATTAGGTATTACTATTATACATAAGAACTGGAATTGAATTCTTGTTTACTAAGAATAGGACTCCACTCTTCATCACATCATTCATTGGAAGACTCTAGATGTTTTTGATGAATACTGGAATAGATAAGCATTTTATTTGCTATTGTTATTGTTTCAGATATATTCATCAATGAATTACTATTTTGCTGTTATTTTTTATTGTCTTCTTAGTATTGTATTATAAAACTCAATAATCTATTTTGAGCAGGCGAACACTGGCAGTGAGGTCTTGCTAGCAAGCCTCAGTGCACATGCAGACTCAAGAAATCAGCAGCATCCGCCCAAAGCTTTAGTGGTGATCATGCAAAAATAGGCATTTCCCTACACCAACCCAAAGGTTTTTCTCATTGGACACCAAATGCACTAGCAATATACAACAGTTCAGTAAGAGATAACTCTTTATATGTTTCTTTTTATCTAATTGCTCATCACCTTTTTGATTGGGGGTCAGTTTCTGTTGGACAATCTCAGTATGCACTTTTATTGATCTGAGGGTCCCCTGTCTAATGATCAGGCTATTATCATGTGTCTTTTCATTTCTTAACCCATACGACTAGACTATTTCAGCAGATTATTTTTAGATATTACGGATTTGCTTATTAGAGAGGGGCTCCCGGATCAAAAGCAGCACACACCATAACTGGTCAACACAAACACATGTATTGTTGTTCTGCTTGTATTGCTTTGTTGCTGTATTATTTTGCTGTTTTGTTGTGTTTGTAAAATGTAACTTTGTGTTGCTGTTGAATTGTGTTAGGTTTGTATGCTGTTTGTGTATTGCTGTATAATTGTATGTTGTCATATGTGTGATGGGTTATTGTAATGTTTTGAGGATGTTGTTTAGTTGCACATAGGTATGCTGCACTGTAATTGTGTACTTAAGTTGTATTGTGTTCTCTTGTTTTCATGTTGTCTTTTTGTGTTGTACTTTATTGGAATGTTGTATTGGGGTTTCCAGTCTCCGTGTTGGGCTGTCAGGTTGTTATTTCTTTCGTATGTTGTATTAATGTGGTGTGGAGTTCTGTTACATTGTAATCAATCCCTTGGGTGCTCATGACAGCTTCATGCCGTCATGAGTCACGTTAGGAGTGTGTTCATGGCGGCGTGGAGCCGTCATGCTGCTGCCGCCACACAGCACTAATTCCCCCCCTGTGCAAATTAATGAGCGGGCGGGGTCATGACGGCACCACGCCGGCACCACACCGTCATGAGCTCATGCCGCCCGTGACTCATGACGGCGTTGAGCCCTCATGAGTACCGAAGCGCCATGCCCACCCCCTGGCCCCCCGTGTCGCGGCGGAATTCGTGGCGCAGGGAAGGGGTTAATGCTGTTTTACTGTGGTGTTGGGTTATTGTAATGTGGTGACATGTTTCGTGTTATTGTTATGTTCTTGTGCTTTTCCTAAAGCACTGCTGGAGACGGTTTGCTTAAATATTCACACACATATGTATCACCTTTTATCACTGTGACAAATCCACTCCACCAAGCACTGCACTATTTATTATTAGGGGCATGTAAGAGCACCAAACACAAATTTGTTATGATCTCACCCAGGGGCTCTTTCTACGAAAAAAAACATATACACACACCAATGAATAAACACACAAACCCATGAGTGCTAGCAGCTTTAGCAGAAGGCACATAGACAAATAACATAACTGCTCTGCTTTAACGCCTACTGACACAACTCTGGAAGCACAGAACACGCTTGTTAATTAACAAATATCTTGTTTAGGTTGCTAAAATCATTGCATTAAGATGCTGTCTGCTAGAAATTCACGCTGTGTTATTTGGGGCTCGGTATAATTATAGAGTGTGTAATCAGGAGCTTGACTAGGAAAACACATTATACAGTATTTGTTATTCAAAGTAAGGATATATCTCGTGACTATGAACTGTACAGTTTGTAGCTTGACTCCAGGATAGTTCTTACAGTCATTGCTTATTAAGAATATAACATCGCAGATCAGCTGCTGATAATATTATTTGTTTAAGAATTTGCCAATCCTTGTGTATAACCTTTTATGTAATATATGGGATAATTGATGTTAAACTGTCGAAGATCTCTAGAACAGGTAGGTAAAATAGCACTGATAATCCTTTAGTCCTATAATGGTCTATGCACTTTTTGTAATTATTTACTATTTCTTTTGAAACTTTCTGTTGTGTTACATCATCAATGCATGTTGGTACATTCCCAAGCATTAGGGAATCTGGGAATGTTGATGATAGATTTGGGATTGATATTGATTGCTCTGTTAGCCTGTAAATTGTATGTCCATGTTGTTGGGAGCTTTCTGAAAAGACTTGTTCCTCCTCCATTCCGAAGCACCTCAACAAGAAACAAATTGCACTAGCCCTAAATGGGCTTTGGTTCATATAGAAATATTTCCTATTGCTTATTGCATGTTATTTCTTTGTAATGATGTGAGTCCGAGTTTGTTCAAAGAGACTATGAAAGGACCATATGATGTCTAAATGCAGTTCACGTATGCATTTTTTTTTAAATAGAGCTTTACTCAGTTTTTAAAAGATAACAAACAGTGTAGGTCATACATTTGTGCAAAGATGCCCATTTTATTTAGAGTAGTCCCTTATCTAAGCAGGGAGTTCCCCTCAGTGACTGTGTACTGAGTAAAAACTGTCAGGAGTATGGGTTAGCAAATTGTGCCATTTTGTAACAATAAGCGCATATTTCTAGGTGTAACATACAGGTGTAACTGACTATATACTTGGGGCCTCATTTATGAGAAATGACGCATCGCTGCGTGAAAGCAGCGATGCGTCACTTCTCAGTGCGCACTCCTTGCGACATGATTGATGCGTCATATTTATAATATGACGCATCATGTCGCAAGGAGTTACAGATAGGTCAGTATTTCTGACGTATCTGTAGGCGCAAAAGTAACGCATTGCTGGAGTGTGTCACAAAAGTGACGCAACTCCAGCAATGTGTACTTTCACATGGGCAAGTCCCATGTTGTTAGTGCCTGCGTCAGTTTTACGCCTGCCATGAAGCAGGCATAAGAATTTGACGGATTAGCGGCCAAGAAATGGCGCAGTGAAATCCTATAGATTTCACTGCGTCACTTCCATGACCCTTTCTTGCGTCAAAACGCCCACTTGCATACATTATACCTGGTGCAGGTATAATGTGGCGCAGGGGTTTACAAAGTGACGCATCTACCTAGATGCGTCACTTTGTAAATATGGCGCAACAATGTGCTTTTTTTACGCCACTGGTGCGTCACAAAAAGTGACGCACCGGCAGCGTAAAAGTGACGCACAGCCTCCTAAATGAGGCCCTTAGTGCTCATTTATCAGATTGGTGGCTCAGGGCAGCGCAGCAAGTAACTTTGCTGTGCTGCCCTGCGCCACAGGGAAAAGGCAGGAATGCACTGAGAAATAAAGATATTTCTCCTTGTTATGCCTGCCCTGGAATGTATACGATTTTGATGCATTCACAGGTTTACAAGTCCTTGTACAGTTGGAACAAGGAATGCATCATAAATCCATGGGAGTTGCGTGGGAACACATACTGCAATGCCCATGGAATTCCTCCCTTGCACAGAGTAAGGCGATTTGCACTATGTTGCCCTACTCAGGATATATGAGGCCACTCAAAGCCACACTACCCACCAGGTCTGATCCACATAACGGTGCGGATCTGCCAGTTGGAGAGAGGATGCAAGCACTTGAGGTCTTACGTCCAAAAGTCCAGGACTAGGGTGACAACACTTGACAGGGCAGATTCACAGATGACAGAGACCAGGAGTAGAAGCAAATAAGTTGGAAATCTTTTATGTGGCTGAGAGTTCAGATCAGGAGGCCGGCCAACTAGTCCTTGGAGTCACTCTGTGTCCTCAGTTCAAGTGATGCGGTCCTTCTCACCTAAGCATGCGGACAGCAGACAGCAGGCCAGCACAGCACATCAAAGCTTTAGTCTACCAGAGTAGCAGTCTAGCATAGTGGCAGTCCTTTCAGCAGTACAGCAGTACAGCAGTACAGCAGTCTTCCTCCTAGCAGAGTATCCACAGGTCCAGAAGTGTATTGAAGTGGTGGTGTCTGAGATTCAGTTCTTATACCCAGTGGTGCCTTTGAAGTGGGGCAAATATGTCCTGCTCTTCCTGCCCTGGCTCCAGATCACTACAGGGGGTATGCAGTCCTTTGTGTGGGGACAGGACACAGTCTATTCAGGTGTAAGTGAGGCTAGGTCTAGATCCTCTCTCCCATCCTGCCAGGATTGCCAATCAAGTCACACCTAAGCTCCCATTGTCTGTGGCTGCTCCAAGGGAAAACACAAAGCCCAACAGTCACCCATCCCAGACACATGATTAGAGGAAGGCAGCAGGCACCAAAATGGTTAAAGCAAGAAAATGGCTACAGAATTGTAATTTAAAATACGACTTCACTATAAGTTGAGATTTGAAATTGTGATTCCAGAGGCACCAAACCTGTGGGCCTTCTCCCATTCACAAAAGGAAATGACACATAAAATGTATTAAAGGTAATCCCAATATTATTTAGTGAAAAATTAATTTGAGAGTTTTTCACTACCAGAACATGTGATCCGTAAAATGTCCAACACTTTAAATACACTGTACCCTGTCCTTGGGTTCCCCAGAGCCTGCTCTAGGGGTGACTTATAATATATTAAAAAGGAAGGTTTGTGCCTAGCAAGAGGTTTAACTTGCCAGTTCGACATGGCAGTTTAAAACTGCACACACAGGCTCTGCAATGACAGGCCTGACACATATTTAAAGGATTACTTAAGTGGGTGGCACAATCAGTGATGCAGGTCCACTAGTAACATTTAATTTACAGGCTTGGGTGCATTTAGTAAACTTTACTAGGTGCTTATAAGTACATTAAATATGCCTGCTGTGGAGGAACAAATGTTTCCATGTTTTAGGAAAAGAGCGCAAGCACTTTAGCACTGGCTAGCAGTGGTAAAGTATGCAGAATCCGAAGGCCAGCAATTACGAAGTCAGCAAGTACAGGAGGTCTGAAGGGAAAATGTTAGGGGAAACAATGCCAAGGATGCCAGGTCTAACAGCATGTAAATGATTGTTTCAATAACCAGGTATTGATATTCAGCAAGGGAACTCTTATATTCTCTTGTATGTCAATCGGTCTTACCAATTAATTGTGGAAACCACCTATGTGAGGATAACTTAGAGTACATTATTTAGAAGAGTTTTAACAAAAGAAATTAAAGGTGTACTGGTGAGTAGTTACTGACCCACTGTGCTCATTAAAACCACTGGTAGGGTCCTTTTAATTGAACATCAGATTTAGTTACATAAATCAGAGAAAGGAACAAAAACGTGATCCAAGCTTATGTAGTTTGCCTTGCTTGTCATGAAGAATTATTTTATTTGCAATGACAATTGGCAGGAACAAAGTCAATATTGGTCCACACCCTATCTGTTATGTAAGGTGGAAACACTGCTACAGTGTCCTGTGAGTATCCCATCTTGAATGCAAGTGTTACTGCTTCCCAAATACTCCATTTAATGAGTTGAAGAACTCTCCCCTTCTATTCCTTCTTCCTCACTGTGGTTGTCTCAGCAGTCCTTAGATTAGATTAGTAAAGGGCTGAGAGGACTGTGTGGTATTTTACAGAACCATACCATACCATTCTCACAGTAGAAATTAATTACTATGATTAGTGCGTATTCATTGGCTACACACAGCTAGAAAGATTTAAAATGTCCCTGGTGAAACCAATTTACCTTTAGAAGAACCCAAGCAAATTAGCTCATTAGGTCATTTGTCAGAAGCAGAAAGAAAATCATGCTGTAAATCTGGATTGCGTCTTTATTGTAACGATACAAGTGACATAAAATCAACCTTGTAGAAGAAGATACAATAAGTAGGTACTGGCTTACATGTGTTGACTCATTTTCTGCTTCATATAAATATGCAAACTGAAGGTTGAATTGAATATCCCTGCATTGTTAGTTTGTGGTACAATGTTCAATGTTCATGGGTGACAAATTGACTGTAGAAAACCAAACCTCAGAATTCTAAAAATTATGCCAGAACATGTGCAGACTGTGGATCGTTCACCTCTGGCCTCCAGACCACTTAAATAAAAGATTATTCTACTTACTGTATCTATTGGAAACCATAAAGAAGTGTTATAATTTGATATAGGTCATACAGACTTTTTTCTGTCTTCTCATTTTTGCTGCGATCACTAGTTTGTGAAGCTATTGGTCACCAATACTGAAAAAGAGGTATTATTGCTACCCCTGAAATGATTCCTGAGATTATCCCAAGTCTTTGGATACATTTACCAAACCAATAGTTTTTCCCTCTCTTTACCTAGGGAATTTGATTGGATTAGTTAAATTGAACCAGGTGCTACAGTGCCATACAGATGTGTTTACCTGCTTTCTGAATCTGGAAAGGAAACATGACATTATTTACAGAAAAACTTGAAAAATTGCCTAATTGTCCATTCTTTTTCATATGCCAGGTAGCCCATAGTCTCTGTCTATATAAAAACCAAGACATTAAGTCCATGTATGGATTATCATGGCCTAAGGAAGAACACTATTAAAGATAGAAATCCATTACTGCTTTTAAGAAATGTTCCTGAATCTGGATGAAGAAACAAGAATTGTACATCTATTGGCATGTTACCTTCTGCAAATAATAGATGGCAATAGATGGAAGACTCACACCTGTTGGCTATTTTGAATATTGTATTAAGCTCTATGAGTTGTTCAACACCACGCTGTCTTTAAACTGTTCATAGCTCTTGTTTTTACAGACCCACTCAACCAGTTTGTTGTATTATATATATCTTACATATTCTGGAACACTTGAAGAACATGTCTTGAAGGTAATATTTAGGCTACAACAATGCCAATTGTTCAATAAACTTGAATATTGTGAATTAGATCAAGTCAAAATTGAGCATTTGAGGTTCAGGTTAAATTCTTCTGGCCTTTCTATGGACTCAAGAACATTTTTGCAAATGTGCAATGCCCTTGTCCCACTAATGTAAAGAAAATGCTTTCTGTGCTTTGTGGACTTTTATCATCACTGTATTGGGAATTCTGTGGTTTGACATGAATATTGAAGCTGAAAACATGGATGAAAGATTCTATTGGAATACAAATTCCAAGCTAACCTTTTGAACAATGAAGAAAGCATTCAATTAAGCAAGACTTGTATACATTGAAGAAGACCTTTACTGAGGCTCTTTTCCTACATCACAATTCCCAACCAAGAAATATATAGTGGGAACATATGACTTTGACTGGGCAATGGAAGCAGTTCTTCTCTAACTTCAAGATGATTAAAGATGTGAACAACCAATCTGTATCTCACCTGTTCCAGCAGACTGTAGCAGAACTATTTTGTGCTGGAGAGAGGAGGACTCCTCACTATGAAAATGCCTTGGTCACCATGCATGTATTTCCTTAATTAAACTAATGAACAAGTTGAAATCAGGACAGATCATAGAATTGTCCAGTGTCTTCACAATATGCTGCATAGAAATAGTTGTCATGCAAATTACATATATTTCTTTGAACAGTAGGATTTCTTTATAACTTACATTCCTGGGTCCAAGAATCTTCTTGTAGATGCTCTGTCATGCCATTATCTAGAAGCTGCTGTATCATATAATCAAACACTGCTTCCATTTCAACATATCAATGAAACTGAATCCACGTATTATTGGACAGAGTACATAAGCCTTATGCATCTATAGATCCTGAAGAACTTGATAAATGTAGAATAATAGACATAACATAATGAACTCTATTATCTGTGACAAGCTTAACATATCCCTACTGAAATTCTTATTTACAGTTTTTTCAATAGAGTTTTTTGTTCGCTTTGTAAGCCATTTGTAACAAGAGAGATGGAGCAGTGTGCAACCTCATGCCAAAGTTGTACTCAAGGAAAGTCCATACATTCCAAACTATTGAGATATTTACACCCATTGGGCCTGATTTACAACCAACACTTTTGAGTAGGTTTACTCTTTTGGGTAATTTCACTATTTTTTGGTAGTCACAAACTGCAGTTTTGTAGTAAATTATGGATTTGTAGCAGGTCTGGCATTACATGTGACCAAGCACTGGTACTTCAACACCCTCCCATTGAAAATAATGGAAGTATCAACTTAACATAAATCCCCATAGGAAATTATATTTGATTAAGTTGTTTAAAATAGTTTAAAACATGAATACATGGTAACTTGATGTTAAAACAAAAGTATAAAAATAGTAAATATTTATTATTTAATTATGAAATATTTATTAACCTATTTTAAATTAAACAAATATGAATGTTAAAGTCAATATAGGTTTTTAAAAGTTTTATAAATACAAAGTAAAAATGCACTATTTTTGTATTTTTTTAAACATTGGTTTATATTTATTTATAATCTTGAACTATTTTGAATAATTTAATTACATTTAATATCATTTCCCTGAGGTTTTATTTCAAGTCCGTACCTTCATTATTTTCTATGGGAGGGAGTTGCACTACCAATGGTTGGCCATGTATAGTGTGGGACTACCTATAAAAGTGTATTTGCTACAGAATAAATCCAGTCAATAAAAATAGAGGAGCAATATGTGAAGATGCATTTTCTCACTTGAATTCTTCAGTATAGAACCTTTATGACTTGGTGTTTGATTCACAGATGTACAACTTGACTTGCAGAACCAGACCTAGAAGGATTTTCTGACCCTACACTCTACTTATGATTGTGGGAAATCTTCCAATAAGGCAGATTTCAGTTGCCATTAGGTAGGGAAAAGGGTGATAACATGTAGGCTTCTGGGAAGGAGTGAGGGTCAACAGTTGGACCTTGGAAATATAGCAAACTTCATGAGTATTTACATATAATTCCAATGATTTGTACATGCTAAATGTATGCACTTAGGGGGATATTATTAAGAACAGGCGATAACATTATTGCCACTTTATCGACAGGAAACTGCTGCTAAAGCGGCAATAATGGGCTTGATAATATGCCCTTGTGAATTCCCATAGCAGCCTCGAAAACCTATGGGTCTAACTTCTGATTCTTGTATCAGGAAAGGAGCTATGGCCTCAAATTAGTGAGAGTACCAGCTCAAGGCGTCATCCAGAAGATGGTTGCCCCTGTGTTAGCAAAATAAACACCCGTGTTGGATTCCCATCAATATCATGTATGACCAATATTCTCATGTGGTCCTCCGTCCTGGGTACAGTGTCTCTAGATCATTGAGACAAAGTAGTACCGTGTTGCACTGCACCTACCCGTCTGATCAGATCCTTATGATTGTTCCTTGTGTTGGCATGTGTAAACCATGTGTCCACAGACGGTACTACTTTGTCTCAATGATCTAGAGACACTGTACCCAGGACGGAGGACCACATGAGAATATTGGTCATACATGATATTGATGGGAATCCAACACGGGTGTTTATTTTGCTAACACAGGGGCAACCATCTTCTGGATGACGCCTTGAGCTGGTACTCTCACTAATTTGAGACCATAGCTCCTTTCCTGATACAAGAATCAGAAGTTAGACCCATAGGTTTTCGAGGTTGATCGTATTCTGGTATACAGGGGATACAACCTATGCGTGGTCTCTAAATATCCCTTAGGCCCTCCCCAATGATGTGTCTATATATGTTTTGAGCGGCATTTTGCCGCGGGCCAATATACAACTATACCTAAAGAGATAGTTGTTGATAGATCACTAGTTAACACAGTGGTCTCTTTTGCTTGTGCTGTTGTCCTTGCTTCAGGGACTTCCCCCTTTCTCCCCTCCGGTTGCTCCTACCATTATTCATTATGTCAGAACGCAGAGGCATAGCATATGACGATACTGTCTATCAATCGATCCTAGACAATATGTCGGGTATTCTCGAGACCCTACCAGCACCAATAGTGACAAGTACTGACGATTGGACCAAAGTCCTCTCTTTAAAAAAAGTGCATTCCCGGACTCAGACCCATGGTATTATCATGGCAGAATACTTAAGAGCGAACTGCGCACCACCTGGGCTTATAGTAACGAACGCACCTCGACTCTTTCTTAGTGACAGAGCCTTTTTGGAAGATTGGTCCTTGATAGCCTGGCGCTGCACCCACGACTGGCTGATACTGATCATCAGCACATCTAAACAGGTAGCAGATACTCTATTAATTGAAATACAAGTCCTAGAAGGACAAATCAAGGCCACCTTGACTTCACCCGTTTACAAGAAACAGAAGGATGAATCAGACAAGAATACCAAGGACTATGGAGATACCATCCTCCAGTCCAAGCTGGATAAATTTAAGAAAGATTTGGTTAAATTTAAGATGGACAGAGTATACCCATATACTAGTGACAATTATAAAGCTCCAGACTACAATCGCAGTGGCAGAAAATTTGGGTCTAATTACTCAGGGTCCAGCTCAGACTCAGGTAGCGACCCAGGAACAACGCCCCCCACTTTTGTAGGTCGAGGACAACGGAGATCTGGAAGATACCAGAACTTTTCAGTACCACAAATGATGCCAGGACAACCTTGGTGGCCACCAGCCCCGTGGGGGCCACCTGACGGTTTCCAACAACCTTTCCAACAACAGTTCCAGGGCTACCCTCAATATCCCAACCAGCCGCTTTTTCGGTTTGGCCCCCGACGATCTCGGGGAAAAAGAAGATCCGGACAAGCACAGGCACAAGGCCAAGTACAAGCACAGGTACACTGGGACGAGACAGAGGGCCCAAATGCAGGCACGAGGAGCCAGAAGAGGAGAGGAGCACAGGAATAGACACAACTCCTGAATTAACCCTAGTGGTGAACTTGAGTAAACGGATCCTGACTGATACAGAGGAACACATCTTGAACAAAGGCCTAGGTTTCGTCTTTACCGAGGAGGGAGATCCCTTTTCTTTGCAAATGGAACTAGCTCAGTTCTTTCGCAAATTGAAATTATATTATTTTTTCAAGGACAAACACACTGACGATCCCAATCAAGACAAAGATACTAACACTGGCCTAAGAATAAAATCTACTTTCTGCCCCCCTATCCACTCCATCCCACCCAAAGTACTTACATTCGAGCAGGCTGTGAAGGATGACATAGAGCAAATTTGGTCCAATGAAAACAAAGGCTTCAATAATTTATCCAGGCAAGACAGACAAGCTCTTCGAACTTTGACACAAGACTGAACCATCATTATCAAGCCAGCGGATAAAGGGGGCTCCATCGTAATACAAGATGTAGATAGCTATAGGACGGAGTGTTTGAAACAACTCAACAACAGGACCGCATACCAAGTACTAACCTCTGATCCAACCACGAGACTGACCTGTGAAATTAAATCATTGGTAGAAGAGGCATTGGCAGAAGGCTGGGTAACCCAGAAAGAAGCTTTATTTTTACAAGCTCAATCACCCACTATGCCATACTTCTACACCTTACCCAAGGTGCACAAGCCACAACGACCACCTCCAGGGAGACCAATTATTTCAGGCCAGGGATCTCTTCTAGAGCCACTCTCTGCATTCGTTGATCACTTTCTACGTCCCATAGTACACACTATGCCTACCTATTTGAGGGACACAGCCGATGTCTTGAGATTTATCCCAGAAATTGATTTCAACCGGGAAACAGACCTGTTGGTTTCACTTGATGTTGAGTCTCTGTACACATCTATCCCCCAGGATGAGACTCTAGATACCATCAGATCCATCCTGGGGGAATCCGAAATTGACTCCATTACTCCGGTCCCTTTCATCATGAGCCTGGCCACTATGGTCATGAAAGAAAACTTTTTCAAATTTGAAGAGACCCTATACCTACAAATCTCAGGGACAAGTATGGGCAGTATTTTTGCCCCATCGTTGGCGAACCTATATGTCCATAAATTTGAAGAACAAACAGTACTGGCAGCAACCAACCCTTTCCTTGCATCTATATTGTGGTGGAAACGCTATATAGATGATGTGTTATTAATCTGGAGAGGCAACACCGATACAGTGCTCCAATTCCACCAGTGGCTGAATGCACAAAATGATTTTTTACGGTTCACCATTGAGACCAGCAAGGACAGAATCGCTTTTCTGGATCTCTCCATTTACACCACTCCACAGGGTCTAGAAACGGAACTTTATTGTAAGCCCATGGCAAGGAACTCACTTCTTCTATACGAAAGCCAACATCCCAAATCCTTGCGAGACAACTTGCCTGTGGGCCAGTTTTTACGTCTGAGACGTAACTGTTCCACCACAGAAACTTTCAATACCCATGCCAGTGCTCTTTCACAACAACTGACACAAAGACATTACCCCAAGAAACTGATAAAGCGTTCTTGGAAACGGGCGGCGAACAACAACAGAGAAGCATTGCTTGAAGCCTGCACGAGAGAATCTCTGAAAGACCGGTTAACATTGGTTAGCACCTTCAACACCAAGTCTAACAGCGTACAGAAAATTATAAGACGACATTGGCGGATACTCAACAGCGGAAAGGAGAAGATCGAATATCCCCTTTTTGCGTTCAAGAGAGCCAGTAGTTTGAGAGATCGTTTAGTACACACTCATCCTCAAGAACAAGTCAAGAGACAAATAGGAACGTTGTGGGACCTACCTGCAATCAAAGGGCACCACCCATGTGGGACCTGTTCAATGTGTGCTTTGACTCATAGTGTCATCAGCCTAGACATCGGAACCACTAGACCATGGGAATTGCGCCAATTCTCCAATTGCAATAGTGAGAATCTAATCTATCAGATCACATGCCCTTGCAATGAAAAGTACATCGGCATGACGACTAGGAAAGTCAAGACACGCATGTTAGAGCACAAAAGCACTTTCCGGTGCAAGAAGAACATATCCAAGTTGACACAACACTTTTTGGAGAAGAACCATGGTGAAACAGACTTCACATGGAGTGTACTCGAAAAACCCTTTGTACCATCGCATATCACTGACGTGACCAGTTTTCTGGTTCAAAAGGAGCAAAGATGGGTGTTTAAACTACGCACAGATGTACAGGGTTTGAATGACGACATCCCCTGGCTGAGCCTGAAATGAACGTATGGAGTATCTGTTATCTGTCTTACATTTTCATTTACAACGCCGAAACACAGACTTGTATAGACTACCGGCATTATACATCAGCCGTACTATTATTCGTATTCTAGCTACAACCGCTTGGTTTTCTGAGCAGGGAATGCACTACACCGAGTACTTAATGGTCTTCTCAGCTATACTTTGATGCCACGGAAAGGTGACACAATTCTTTTGAGAAAGATGTAGATATGATGTCACATCTACATCCTTAGTAGGGACACCAGGGGAGGTAGAGATATACTAGGCTCATTCCTATGTCCTCTTTACTGCCCCCTGAGTTTTCTCAGTCCTCACGAACCATTATGAAGAATTTCCAAGTCCTTATATACCCACACAAAGGACTAAACGATCAGAGATAGAAGTGATATGCCCCCTTCCCCCCCAGTATTATCCTTAAGAATGATCTCTGTGTCAGTGATATCAATAGCCTCTAACTCCACTGGCTGCCCCTTTAAAAAGAGGTTCTGAACTACAGGACATGACACCGATGATGTCATTCTGTAGTTCTTCCTCTTCTCACGAGATCACAGTATTGCCAGGTACCTTTACTGTTTGGGACACATCTGTTGAGGTCCACGGAGCAAACTAAGCTCGCCTGCGGGTAGGGAACATGTTGGAGGCAACTCAGTATGGTATTTAGACCAGCGCGACCCGTTTTTTTCGGCGCGGTCCGGTTTCCGCTAATTCCCTTTTTTTCCTAAATAGCGGACCCCTCTTTAGATGCACACTCTACATATGTGCAACGACCTTGACACTAAACACAGGGGTACAAGTTTACGGAGTCAAATCCGATTTTGAAATAAACGGACCACAAACATGGACGCCATGACGTCATTCTGTAGTTCCCTAATATCGCGAGATCACGCGATATCGATGCCAAACAGATTGTGAGCTCCATGTAGAAGTTTCTGCTTCAGTGTCCACATCTAATATACTCTCCTTTCGGCATTTATGTTCTCCCACAATTGAGATGCTGGGCTCTATTTATCTATTGAGCTCTAGACCTAAAGGACAGCGCTGGGAACTTGCTGTCATATCGGATTGGCGGAGAGACCACCATGTGACTATCTAAAGGAGGGCTTGAGCCTAGCTCGGTGCCTCCCCCTGTCTCAGCCATTGCCAGAGACAACGCCGGACAGGTAAGAAGTTCCACATGGGGCTTCCTCTTCTCTTTTTATGTTGTAATTTCTGATAAACTCCAGCAGGAGAAAGCTCGGTGGCAATTACACAGATAGATGTCGATTACTGTTTTGGGGGGTTAAGTCATCCCCTAGATACCCCACTTACCCATATATGTGGGGAGCAACTGAGGGGGTTTCAGTGGGTTGAGGTCCCAGTTAATGGGATAGCAGCAATACAAGTTCTTTTAATGAAGGGGAGCAACTTTCACTGGTACAGATATGAATGAGGTCTGCAGTGGATTAATTTTTCCCGCAGCCTACATTCAGCTCCGGTGTGCTTTCCTTTTACAGAGCGGGGTCTCACTACGCCTGAGCCAGGACCAGGACGAGGTGAGGTCTCTTCCCCGGGCACCCTGGGTGAGTGATTTATGTACTGTATTTAGACATATATTCAAGGCAAATAACTTTGCTTATAGATGGTTTTTCCTGTGTTATGTTTTGTCTCTTCCTCCACAGATCTAACAAATTTACCAGGTGTCATGGAGGAGTGAAGCCACAGTATTTGGAGATTCATATCCTTTACTGAAATATCACACAATTATTGTTATTGTTTTGAGTTTTGCACCAACACATTTTTTGCAGTCGCACTATTGAGAGAACAGAGGCCCTGATGAAAGCCTAGGGTCATATTCCCGCTTAGGCAGAAACATGTCGGCCCCTATGCAGATATTTGTTAAACTGCAGTAGTATAGTTTTGCGCTGTTCTTAGTTTTTAATTAGGAAGAGGTCTTGGTAGAATAAAGTTGTAATGAGATTCCCTATCCTATTTTAACTTTTCACACACTTTTCTTTGTTGCCCTGCACCTACCCGTCTGATCAGATCCTTATGATTGTTCCTTTTGTTGGCATGTGTAAACCATGTGTCCACAGACAGTACTACTTTGTCTCAATGATCTAGAGACACTGTACCCAGGACGGAGGACCACATGAGAATATTGGTCATACATGATATTGATGGGAATCCAACACGGGTGTTTATTTTGCTAACACAGGGGCAACCATCTTCTGGTTGACGCCTTGAGCTGGTACTCTCACTAATTTGAGACCATAGCTCCTTTCCTGATACAAGAATCAGAAGTTAGACCCATAGGTTTTCGAGGTTGATCGTATTCTGGTATACAGGGGATGCAACCTATGCGTGGTCTCTAAATATCCCTTAGGCCCTCCCCAATGATGTGTCTATATAAATTCCCATAGCAGCCCAGGTTAACACTAAAACCTGGGCTGCAATGGGAATTCACAAGGACATATTATCAAGCCCATTATTGCCTCTTTAGTGCAGTTTTCTGCCGATAAAGGGGCGATAATTTTATCGCCTGTTCTTGAGAATATGCCCTCTAATTTAATGGCAAAAAACTTGACATGGGGTAAGTATACAAAGTGGGCAGAAGCTTTATCCTTAGTTCCTTCTTTTGTCAGAACAGCGGCGAAGGGATGTTCAGTGTGGAGAAAAATAATGTTAGTATTAAAGGGGCAAACCTATCTGATTTTCCACAGGGATGAAAGTTGATGAACTATGGTCAGGCGTGCATATGTAAATTGTGATTTTATTTCGATTTCCCTGGAAAAAGAAATAGATTTCTATGCATACCTAAACAAAGGTATATTTACTGAAATTCTATACAGAAGCATCCAACTTCTTTATCTAGCTATAACTGAAAAATCAAGAGGCTTATTATGATGTTGGTTGGAGTTGCCTCCAACTGACACCATCTCGGACTTGGGACTGGGACCGGCCGACAATTGCCCTGGAGGTACTTGTCCCCTCTTCTAAGAAATATTGAGGGTGTCCACAAGTTAAATTCAAGAGAAAATCTGAGTGCTTAAGCTATGCACATATACATAAGGCACTCTATTTTTACTGACTATGGCTGGCTCTTTAACATTTCTAATGTCAATATGTTGCAACATTCATGAGGATAATTTACTCTTTTACTTGGCCTGTGAGTAACCTTTAATACTCAAATGTAATTTGAATACTCTAATATTTGACCTTAAGGGGAGCGTGTAATATCCTGTTTTATAGTTTTCTATTGTGTGAATTGGTTTAAGCAGAAATGTCTTGCAAAAAAGGGAAACCAAATGAGTACCTTGCACTGATCTAGCAATGTCAAATGCACAACTTACAGAACTTGGCCATTAGACAGACCGGAGGGAATATTTTATTCTCATAGAGAGATGGTGAAAGTGGGGATCCTTCAATGAAAAGCACAGTGAAAATCCACATTTTCACATGGTCCCACAAACACATGCAGCAGGAGTAAAACCTTTAGCTCTTGTGAGAATTAAACTGTGCATCTTCACCATGACATATTTTCCAGTTGTAAATCAAAAAATTAATTTTTAAATTAAACCCAATGGGCACTATTCACAAGGGTGAACACAGAGGTGTATGTATAATTATATGCTTATTTACTCCCACACATCAGTGTACCTCTTTTATTTTTATGGTATTCCCCATTTCTGAGTGTAGATTTACATCTTAGGGGTTGATTACGATCTCTTTCAGAAGGCCGCGGAATTGGATTTGGGCTTGCCAAATCTGATTCGGAACCCTTGTTTCTGACCAAATCGTACACAGTTCCAAACAACAGATTACAATGCCCGGAAACCAGAAGGGCTGTCCAAATCGGTTCCGAAAGGCATTTGGACAGGGCGAGCCTTTTGTAGCCGAATCATACAGCCCTATGGACTAGGTTTATGAGTGAGCGATTATGGTGATTGATTCAAACAGCCGTTCCGATTCGGTTTGCCCAGAACCAAACTGCTGTCGGAATCAGTCTTTGGGGCCCATAGCAGGCCCCCCTTCACCCGGGGCCCTCCAAATGGGGCCCATGGGGGTACCCATATGTCCCTCTCCCTAACCATGCCCAGTGTGGCAGGCATCAAGGGGTGCCCGCCACAGGGTGCACAATTTTCCCCAGCCATCCCTTTCTTCAATGGGAGCCTGTGTTCCCATTCGGAACACAGGTTCCCATTGAAGACAATTGGAGTCTTACCAAATTGTATCCGGAACCATCCGGAACCATCCGGAACCATCCTAGTTGCTCGGTCGGACTCCCCCAATCTGAGTTCTCCAGAACGCATTCTGGAACCGATTTGGTTGATATGCTTTCCGAACAGGATCGTAATCTGCCACATAATGTAGACATATATTCTCTTTTAAGGTTGTTGTAAGACTATAAGTATAGTTTGAGAATAGCAATGGGATGACTTTTTTGTGGGTGTGTGGCTGTATTAGCATGCCCCCCTCTAAACCCCTCCTGAGCTTTTGCTAAAATAATCCCATTTAGTAGTAAGTTGTGCCCATTTTCCAGCCACTTTTGCATTCCCCTCCCACATGTACTACTGAAATCTATGCCTATGTGTGTGTGGAGGTCTCCAACTCTGTGGTGAAGATCTCTGTATGGAAAAAATAGGTGAGGCAAAGAGGGAGGTCTCTGCCCATAGGTTTAGGACTGGCTAGAGTAGGATTGCTGTAGTACTACTTTATGTACTACTAAATTCAGTTTGTAAATAGGCCCCATAGTGTTACGACTGTTCAAGTGTGTTCTACATATGTATAAACTATATATATCTGAGAATGACCTGACAATAATTGAAGAATCCTACACCAACCCATTGCATGATTAATTTCGTTTATATATATATATATATATATATATATATATATATATATATATATATATATATATATATATATATATATATATATATATATATATATATATATATATATATATATATATATATATGGCACGAGACATCTGAGGAAGGCAGTGATGCCGAAATGCATTATGTCAGTCGCTTTTCCTGCAAACTGTAATTAAACGAAAAGGATTCCTACTTACCTGTGTGGCTCTTGTCTCTCAAGAAGTGGGGGACTGTTTGGTCTTGATATATATATATATATATATATATATATATATATAGGTGGGCCTTCCACGCTACTAAATAAAATCACTGCTCACCTGCACCCTGGGTCTTCCTCTCTTCCTCTGCGCCGTTGGTATCCAGAACATGGGCTCCTGGTGAGAGAATGCTGAGATCGTGTTTATATATATATATATATATATATATATATATATATATATATATATATATATATATATATATTTTTTTTTACTCTTTATTTTTTAATCATGTATTTTGTCCACGGTGCGCCAACGGCAAACCTAAGTTTTAAAAAAATTTGCTCGAAAGTTGGCAGCAGGCAGTTTGTCTGTAATTTAAAATGATTTTGTTCAGCACCCTAAGCAACACACTTCCTTGGAGAGAAGAGAAGTGACGTTCAGAACAAGGGACCCTGATGTATCCCGGCTTTGTTTGAATGCTGCTCACAGCCAGCATTAAACATGACTGACAGCTTCAAAGCTTTGTGCTGTTCAGTGTGTTATTATCATCCGTTAAACAGGCTTTTCAATTAGCCTGACATCTTTTATTGAATATGCCTCTTTGTTGTTATTCAAGTAAATTTGATTGAAATGCGGCAAACTGACACTCGCCTAGCTGGGAAATGCAGTGTAAGGTTTCAACATTGTGATGTTTGTAAATAGTGTCTGTTTTGTTCTTAAGAGATACTTCTAGATTCGTCGACATGCGTTCCTACTTGTAGTGCTGTAAGTGTTGTCATATAAATGAGAGCCAATGCAACTAATTTCCTGGTAGAACAGGTGACTTTGTTACATCGTCTCACTAATGTAGGCTAATGATAATTACTCGCTTGTTTCTAAGTGGCAGATTTAACTCGAGGCAACATGCTCAAAAATATGGTTAGGGGCAAATATTTGAGTTAAACTAACTTAAAAATAATACAGAAAAAAAACAGGTTTGTCGGGCGTTTTTGGGCAGCCTGTGTCAGAAAAATTGATGTGGGGCACACTATACGCTACTTCCGTTTTTGCCAGGTGCCATGAGGACCTGATTCTAACTATAAAGAAATATTCTCCAGCAAAAGAGAAAACATTGTATTTGGCACCATCTAGTTGTATGCCTTCTAAGCCGTCTCGTTATGATTAACATGCTTTTTAAGGTTTAACTGTAGTATCCTTTTGACACCTTTAACAGTCGACGCCTTCAAGTTAAAGAACGACGCCTTCAAGTTAAAGAACGACGCCTTCAAGTTAAAGAAGTCCTATGTCTCTTTACCCGCCATCAAACCTCGAATTATCACCAAGTGGTGCAGCTGGAATGTGAACTCAGTGGTTTCTTCTGTGGGGGTCAGTCTGGCCCTTTCTGGCCAAAACAGTTGCCTCATGTAACTCAATGTTTGCTGTTGTACTTTGTTCACTTGTAATCTTCTCCTCATGTATCAATACTGTTCCTTTTGTGAAGCGCTCTGACACCTTTGGCTAAAGACTGCGCTATATAAAAACGCATAAATACACAAATAAATAAATAAAGTGGCTTACATGCTGTTCCAAAGATGGAGTTAGGTCCCAAACAGGCACTTAGAGCAGTCACCATTGACCCCAATGGCGGAGGGCCTCCCCTCACCACTCATGGTAGTCATAACATTCCACTGGCTCGCCTCAGGCCAGGAACACCCACCTGTACTACCACCCCACCAGGTCGCAGCATTTACTCTGTGGTGCACAGCACTGTCAAGGTGCATACTTTATTCTGTCATCCAATGTTTCTCTTCTAACTACCCAGGCCACCTTAATTGGGGTAGCCAATGAGGCTTGCCATCATTTTTCTGCTGGTCTACGTGGTGATACGTACCTCCCATAGCAGGCCCAAGGGATGCCCACCATTACTCTAGAGTCTGGCTTGTTACCCAGTGCCACTCATGCACAGATTGGGTGGCTCCACCCTAGTTCTTTAGTCCATGGGCAGTGATGGGCATTTGGTGCCCCAAGGAGTGAGAATAAGACCAAAGAAGAGAGCGTGACCGGGAGCTCACCAGATCTGTGGCAATCTTGTCTCCCAACTGGCTCTGGTTGAATGCTTTTTTAAAAAAACTCTAAATACATTTTGATGCAAGAAACACAGGGTCCTTAAAAGCACAGGGCCTTGGTCATAATGTCGTCATGCCCACTCCCTGCGACGGACCTGGTCAATTAGAATATGCAAAGTTGGAGCTGGTGGACAGCTCTTTCTATATATAAAATATGTAGGTTAAAAGGCACATCAAAACTGTGTTTTATGGTGGAAAAAAAACAACTGCTACATGTATTTTGCCAGAATTATCACCCTCATGCAAACTTGATTGATGATAATAGGCTTCTCAACCACAGGAATATGCAAAGTTGTTAACTCCGTACAACGTTGGCAATGGAAGTTTAATTTCACACCAATGTTTGTTACCACTTTTTACCCCCTTTTCAGTAAACAGTCCATCCCATTGTGGGCTGAGCTAAAGCAATACAAGAGCAAGGAAAAATAGCAACATCTGGTGGGTGTGCAATATAATATAACAGTACTTGTAAAAGACATCAATTATTAATTAAAGGAATTAAAGCGTAAATGAAAGAAAACAGTTTGTGAAATTAAGTGGATTGAGCAAATACACCGTTGTAGTTAGGTTTCCAAATTACATTTTCACCACTTGACATGTGCAAAAAAACAAAATGCCCCATGCACTGATCATAGGAAGAAAAGCATTTTACATCAATCACCCGATCTAAATATTGGTGCAAAATGGCGAGGGATAAAGTGCAATCAATGTAATCCATAAATGAGGGGGCACTAGCACTTTGCGGAAAGCCAAATTAAACAAAGAATAACACTTTGAAAAGTTTGTATGAGACATATACCATTCTAAGGAAAAGGCTTACAATGCTAAAATAAAACAGAGAAGTCCCACACTGGCAAAACCCAAACATTTCAATAAAAATCACAGAAGAAGACTGCTAGAATTAGGACATAGAGTTCTGGTTTAGCTGATAGATGATACATTCTTATTTTTTGTGATATATACAGCTGAGATGTGCCACGACCAGGCAGCTGCTTTTATACATTTGAACAATGTAAAAGCTGCTGCAGAGCAGCTCTTAGTCCCTCAGATAAGGAAGATCTTCTGGGCTGAACTTCAGGGTCTTCCTGCAGTTCAATTGCTTCTCTCAAGTTTGACTGGGGCCCAGAATCACTATGATTTTGCGGAAGTGTTGTGTCTCTTTTGCGGTTTAGCCCCGACGCGAAATCATTTTTGGCATTTACTAAGCCACACAAAGCCACTTTGGATGGTTTAGTGAATACAAAGTAATGCAAGGCTGACATAGCAGTCACTGAAATGTGAGGAAAATGGGCCCTGTGGAAAGAGACTATACTGTTGGAAGTCACCCTGAAATCTGATGATAACACCGCCTGATAACACCGCCATTGTTTAATGGTCACTCATGATTTGAACCTGAGTAAATCTGTTCTGCATGTCACAGACAGCGACAGCTATAAGACAAAGGGTCATATTACCAAGCAATAGCGATAATTATCGCTATTGCTTGGTTAGAGACAAAAATTTACCACTAAGCTGCAGCGATTTTTATCGCAAATAAACCTTGGTATTAACAAGGTTTATCGCAAAGGCGATAAAAATCGGCTGCAATGCATGAACATCGCTGAAAAGTCTGTGATATTCATGCATTACCGAGCTAATGCTCTTAGCCATGTTATCCACCTCCTATTGGATAACATGGCTAAGAACTGCTCAGGGCAGGTGTTAGCTCTTGGAGATATTCGCGCTTAGCGCAAATATCTCCAAAAGTTCGTAATAGGAGATAGCGATGTTAGCAACTGTTTCCAGTCGCTAACATCTTGGCACGCCCACTTTGCATGTCATGAGTGATAAATGTCACTGACATGCAATGTGGGGCCCAAGATGGTCGCTATCTCCTACTAGCTGTCGCTAACTGGTGTTAGCGACAGCTAGGTAATAGGGAGATAATTTTATCTCCGCTTTCTTGGCTTTTAAAGCCAAAAAAGCGGAGATAAACCCCCTTGATAATATGCCCCAAAGTTCTCAATGAGGAAACACACAAAGACAGTGTATTACTCTCTGTCCACCACACTTTACGTTGACAGCTTCCATGTGACTTGTGTATGCTATTCTCTTTTCCTTTGACTGTTTTCATGTAGGAAACTCACCTAAGTGCAGCGCCCTGTATATGTTGTATGGAAGACGTGCACTGAATTTCAATTAAAATCAATAGAAACATTCTTAAAAAATGAATCAGTTAAAAAAAATAAAGGAAATGAGGATTTGAACTTTCTTTTGCATAACTGCAATTTATATGTTCCGGAAATGTAATAGCAAAATTATACCAGTAAAATCAACGAACTCTATCCTGAAAATCTACCTACCTTTATTTCTATTAAATTGCATGAGGTATTATTGACCTAATAATTACCCGAGCACAGTATGGTTACAGTAATTAAATCAATCAATAAAATAGAGAGTACCCATAAATGAAATAAAAGTAAATATGCCCCATAATGTAAATATGGACTGTTCTATGTACGGTCGACCAGCAATTTAAACAAGGTGTCAATAACGCTACCTTAAAGTTTAACATCAATTTGTTATACCTTTTCAATAGCGCAAGGTTGCCTGCTTCCTCACTCAGGGAACTTATGCAGTCGTTTGTGCTTATCCTTTCCCGAAACCTTTATTTCTTTGCACAGCTGTTATTGTGTACAAAGTCTCCTGCCAATTAGTTTAATGTGTATAACTCATTTTATTTGAAACCATTGTTTATGCGACCTGAATGCATAGACAAAAGAACTCCCAAACAGAAAAAGGTTTTATCAAGTGACGCCATTTTTCTAGGTCCACACTGGTTCTCGATTGTAGCCAAATTACAGTTACACTGGCCTGCACATTGTTCAAGTTGATTCTGCTCCAATGCCCCGAAATCGTGTCTCATCCTCGATAATCTCAGTAGGAAAAAAAACAGAGGTGCATAGACAACTTAACTCTGTGTCTTCTTCCTTGTGCAGCACTCTTCCTAAAGTTCTTGGGGGCAGATTTACAAGACAGTGACACATCTGAAGAGATGTGTCATTTTCCCTGTGCCACCATGCAAAACCCTTGCGTCTCCATGGATGCGGGCGTATTTACAATACGGCGCACCATGGCACAAGGATTGACAGAAAAGTCACGCATTGCTGGAGTCGTGTCGCAAGCACAATGCAACTCCAGTAATGGTCAGGAATGCATGTTCCTATCAAGCAGGCGTAAGATTTTGACGCAGTGACGTCCTAAAAGTCACGCAGTGAAATCTTGTAGATTTCACGGCATCACTTTTATGAGGATTTCCTGCGTGGGAATGCTCACCATGCATACATTAAACCTGACGCAGGTATAATGTCACGCAGGGCTTTACAACGTGACGCCTCTCCCTAGAAGCGTCACGTTGTAAATGGGCCGTAACTTTTACGCCACCGCTGCGTCCCAAAAGTGGCACAACACCGGCGCAAAAGTGATACAAGGGGCTTGTACATCTGCCCCCTGGTGTGCTAGATCACAAAACATTTTTGATTGGTGTTTTTCATGTCCCTAGAGGTAAATTAAAGCAGTGCGTGCCCCAAACATATATTACCACCGTAATATACAAATAGGATTCTGGAGGTGGTGATATATGACAAGAATATTTATACTTTGGCTGTGTGGAATTTTGTTGTAGTCACGATAATGTCTGTTGTTTTTTTTCTGTTTTGTTTTTGTGCTGTATTATTGCAGAATGAGTTTATTGCAGTATACTGCAGTAGTTGTATCGTGTTCTGTTTTGACTATGTTTTGTAATTTGCATCGTTATGCATATTTTATATAAGTGCACATATGGGAAGCCGTTCACGTCAAAATTACAGATCCCCATATACGACACCTTCTGAAATGCTTATTGTGATGCAAAATGATTATGACACACACCAGAATGAATATAAAATATGTCAAGGTAAATATGACACCTGGCAGAGTGAATCTGACTTGAACCAAAATAAATATGAAACCTTGCAGGGTGAATTTACTACTTAGTGATTAATATGAATAACACACACTCTGAAATGAATAAGAGATATATTGAAATATACATCAATGATACTTTAATCAATATGGCCCTCACTATAAACAATATAGCAAACAGTGAAAGAAATACAATATGCATCAAAAAGAATGGGACATTCCTTGAAATGCCTAACATATGCCAAGAGGAATATGACATACAATAAAATGAAAATGACAGATTGAAATGAATATAAGTTACTGAAATGAATATATTATATTCTGAAAAGAATATAATGCATATTGAAATTGTAATAACATACACTGAAATGAATGTAACACATAGTGCAATGAATATAAATTAAATTGAAAGGGATATTACCTAGATTGCAATGAATATGAGATATACAGAAATGAAAAGGAGATGATTTCAAATGAATATGGCTTGTGTTGAAATGAATATAAGCTCCATTGAACTGAATTTAACATGCCTTAAAATGAGTATGATCAAAGCTGAAATTCTCATGACCTTTGTCAAAATTAACATGACATACATTGAAAATAATATGCTACATATTCAAATGAATATGATACATGTTAAAATGAATATGAAATACGTTGAAATGAATATGAGGTCTATTGAAATTAATTTGCCATGTTTTAAAATGAATAAGAGTAAAATCAAAATGAATACAGCTTGCTTTAAAAGTAATTTCATACACATTGACATGATTATGATATGTGTTGAAATGGATATCATTCATGTTAAAATTAATATAAGATTTGTTATTTTGAATGAGACATCCATTGAAAGCAATATGATATATGCTAAGATGAATAGGACATGCATTGAGATGACTATGAGCCCCATTGAAAATGATTTAAAATGTCTTAAAATGAATATGACCAACAGTGAAAATAAAATTAAACTTGTCAAAATGAATATGTTATGCTTTGAAATGAATATGATATACATCAAAATGGATGTTTCATGTATTGAAATGAATATGACCTATGTTGAAATGGATGTGGGTTATGTTAAAATGATTATGACAAGTGTTAAGGTGAATCTGACATCCAATGAAATGAATATGACATTCGTTGAAAGGAATATGACACATGTTAAGATGAATATGAACCACTTTGAAATGAGTATGGCACTTGTTAAAATGAATATGTCCACATTAAAAGGAATATGAAACTATTTGAGATAAATGTAACATGCTTTGGAATTAATAACCACATATCGAAATGAACACAAGCCATATTTAAATGAATAGGACCCCTGTCCAAATGAATATGGCTTGCAGTGAGCTTATGTTGATTTGCTTTAAAATTAATATTACATATTGAAATGAATATTACAGTGCCTGAAATGATATGATGAGGACTACATTGAATCAACTACAATTAATAACAGAAATTTAACAGAATATAAAACAAGGAACCAGTCTTTATCATGCATCCATTACATGCATCTATTTGCAATGCAGGTAAGTATTTCTAATTTGTCACACCGTACTTATCACATAGGTAAGTATTTTTGTAAATAACATAATATTTTATGTGTGTGTAGAGATAAAGGGAGGTAAGGATGATTTTAGGGTTTAAAGGTGGTTAGAGGTAAAGGGAGGTAAGAATAATTTTTGGTTTAAGAGGTGGGTAGAGATAAAGGGAGGTAATGGTGATTTCAGGGTTTAGGAAGGGAGTAGATGACGTAAAGGGAGGGAGGAATAAAAAAGGGGGTTCTCATGTACAAAATAAAAAGAAAACACACAGACATATAAATCCATATACATGGACGTGCACACATATGTATATATCTTTAGGGTTTCAGGATGTCTAAATTATGCAAAAGAGGAAGTAGGGAACTCTGGGTAGTTCCCAAGTTTACATGGAGTGCAGTTCCTTTCTATGGAGCACTCTATAACACCCCCAAATCTGCTCACCTCAAATGTCCATTTTTCTAGCAAAGTTTTTAAGTATAGGATTTGTACAGTTCCATCCACTCCAAGCTATAAAGTGACTAAGGGCCTCATTACAAGTTTTCGGTCTTGGAGTGGGCTGCCACGCCAGCGCCTTACTCCAAGACCACAAAACATGTAGTCTAGCAGTCCGCCATATTCTGATTGAAATACATGTCAGGCAGTCCTTCGGCAGCTAGCCGGCCCATGGCGGTGCCTATCAAAGAGTCATATGTGAGCCTTAGAAAGGAGGCAGCATGCAACCACCACAGCATTTTCCAGCATGGCATGGACTGTGAAGTCCATGCTGTGCTGGAACACGGGGTGCATACAGACAGGGGTGCAAACCATGTGCCCCCCTGCATGTGTCTCCTGGCCCAGAGGCAACAGAGGGCCACGTAGGGCCCCCTTAGTTTCCTCACCACCCCACTTTTCATAGTGGGCTTTACGCCATGAAAACTGTACAAAAGGGTGTGGTGATGGACGGAGCATCTGAATCAATCAAACACTCACACCCAGTCAAAAGATCTGGGTTTAATCCATCACCATTCTTTAGCCCACTCAGCCACCCCAGTTCAGACATGGCTATATGCAAATCAGTCTGACCCTGTGCCTCATGGGAACAGTCCAGCCCGAACTGCCAAGCCATGTCTTCCCTGGACCGGAAACAAGCTTCCGAAGACCGGTTTCTGGCATTCCAGCCGTCTTCAGCCCGGCTTGCTTGAATCCAGTGGCAAAGTGAGCAAGGGACTCACGTCTGAGCATACCCTGCCACACTTATGGCGGCCAAAAGCGGTACAAAAGGGGGTGGTGATGGACGGAGCATCTGAATCAATCAAACACATAGGGCCCCCTTAGTTTCCTCACCACCACACTTTTCATAGTGGGCTTACCGCCATGAAAACTGTAGCGGTCAGGAAACCCGTTATATGCTTGGTGGTGCCGCAGAGGTACCACCAGCATATTGCGGGCCTCAGACGCTGCAAGACTGACAGGGATCTTGTTACCCTGTGGTAACAGCGGTCCGACGGCGGTCTGACCATCAAACTCATAATATGGCAGTAGGACTGCCGGTAGACGCATTGCCACATGGAATTTGTAATCAGGCCCTAAGTCTTCTGTCATTTTTACAGCAAAGTCTTTACACACAGGATTAGCCAGTACCATCCATGCCAAGAAATAAAATAACCAAAGTGTTGTACCATTCCAGGCACTGTATCACAGCTTTGAATTGAACAAAAGCAACCCTTGACACATGAGTCAATCAATCATTCATGTGACTTGTACAGTGCGACTACTCACCCGTAAGGGTCTCAAGTCGCTCTTAGGGGGACTGCTGATCCGTAGAAGGCACTGTAGTTCAGTCGAACACCCAAGTCTTGAGGTCCTTTCTGAATTGAGGCAGTGATGATTATTACCTGAGGTGGAAATGCAGGGTGTTCCAGGTCTTTGCTGCGAGGTAGTAGAAGGATCGTCCTCCGGCCGTGGTCTTGCGGAAACGTTGCCAGGGCCAGTTGGGCAGAGCAGAGGAGTCTGGTGGGTGAGTGTAATGCGAGGCGGTGGTTGAGGTACGCAGGTCCCATGTCGTGTAGGGCTTTGTAGGAGGAGCTTGAAGCAGATTCTTTCGTTGACTGGGAGCCAGTGGAGTTCTCATGTGACCAGTGATGTGGTCGTGGCGGGGGATATTGAGGGTGAGTCTGGCGGAGGCATTCTGAATGTTCTGCAAAGGAGTTTCTGATTGATGCCGGCGTAGAGTGCATTGCCGTAGTTGAGTCTGCTGCTGATGAGTGTGTGAGTGACCATCTTTCTGGACTCGGTGGGGATCCTCTTGAAGATCCTTCAGAGCAAATGTAGCATGTGGAAGCAGGATGATGAGACTACGTTGATCTGGAGTCCAGAATGATGCCGAGGTTTCATGCGTGGTCTGTGAGTATGGGGGAATCCAAGGTTTGTGGGCGTGGGGGGATTCAAGGTCTGTAGGTATGGGGGATCCAAGGTTTGTGGGCGTGGGTGGTTTCAAGGTCTGTGAGTATGGGGGGATCCAAGGTCTGTGGGCCACCAGGAGTTGTCCCAGGCGGAGTGGGTTTGTTGGTGAGGGAGAGGATCAGCTGGGTATCATTGGCATAGGCGAAGATGTTGAATGTGTTGAGTGGGGCTCAGGGAGAGTGGGGCTCAGGGAGGAGCTCTGTGGTCTCTGTGGGTTCAGAGTGCTACTGTGGTAGTCTGATTCTCTGTGTTTGGCCAGTGAGGAAGGAGTGGATCCATTCCAGGGCTTTGTCGCGGATGTCAGCTCTGTGGAGTCTTGTGCATAGGGTGCGGTGGGAGATGGTGTTGAAGGAAGCAGAGAGGTACAGGAGGATGAGGGCTGCAGTTTCACCTCGGTCGAGGAGGGTGCAGACGTCATCTGTGGCTGCAAGTAGGGCAGCCTCGTGCTGTGGTTGCTTCAGAAGCATTATTGGGAGAGGTCCAGGATGTGGTTCGCTTCAATGAACTCAGAAAGTTGGACGTTGATTGCCTTCTCGATTACATTGGCTGGGAAACGGAGCAGAGAGATGGGTCTGAAGTTTTTGAGCTCCTTCGGGTTGGCAGAGGGTTTCCTCAGCAATGGATTGATCTCTGCATGTTTCCAGTCTTTCAGGAAGGTGTCGGAGTTGATGGAGCAGTGGATGGTGCAGCAGAGTTTGGAGCAATGGAGGTGGCGGCTCAGTTGAAGATGTGGTTCGGGCAGGGGCCCGAGGGGGCTCCAGAAAGAATGCTCTTCATGGTCTTGAGGGTGTTGTCAGCAATGAGGGGAGTCCAATTGAGCAGGGTCCGCTGGGGTCCAGTGTCACTGGGTGCGTTGGTTGCGGATGGGGGAGAGTGTATTGAAGCTGTCATATATCTCCTTAATCTTGTAGTGGAAGAAGGTGCTGCGGTTGTTGCAGAGGACTTGGGAGGGTGGGTTGTCTCCTGTCTCTGTGCTGGGTTTGGTGAAAAGTTCTTTGCTATTGAGTACGTTGGTGTTGATCCTATCTTGTAGGGCCGCTGTCTTTATTCTATGGTGGTATGCGATGATAGCGGGTTTTGAAGGCTGAGTGGTCCTCTGGGGTCTTGCTGCGCCTCCATCTCTTCTCGAGCCATCTACAGTTGCATCTGAACTCATGAAGGATGGGAGAAAACCAGCCGCCTTTTTTGGAATGCAGCTTGCCTGGGTTTTTTTAGGGGAGCTAGTGTGTTGGCGCAGTTAGAGATCCATCAATGGTGGTTGCATGCTGAGGTATTAGTGTCTGCAGATGTCAGAGGTGGGGTTTTGCTGAGGGAGGTGGTGAGGTGTTCTTCAGTGACCTTGTTCCAACTTCTGCAAGGGTAGCGTTGGCCGCAGTGGTGTATGGTGGGTTTGGACGCAGGGGGGGTCGATCCAAAGGAGCTCAGAGGTGTGGCTGAAGGTGATGTTGCCGCTGGCAGAGAAGATGGGGTTGAGCGTGTGTCCTGCTGAGTGGGTTGGGGGAAGAGACCCATTGTTTGAATCCGATGGTGGGGAGGTTCGCCAGCAGGGATGATGTGTTCTTGTCATTGAGGTTGTCCAGGTGAAAGTTGAAATCGCCGAGGAGGATGTATTCTGTGGAGGCCAGAGCGTGTGGTGTGATAAAGTCGATGATGGAGTCGCCAAAGCATGGACGGTCCCGGGGGTCTGTAGGTGAGGGTGCTGCAGAGGGTGGTGTTCGGGTTGGTCTGGACCTGGAAGTGGAGGTGCTCCATGTTGGTCGAGAGGTCATCCGAGTGGGTATTGAGGCGGAGGGTACTTTTGTGTACGATGGGGATGCCTCCACTCAGTTTGTTGATGCAGTCCTTGTGAATGATCTTGTAGCCATCTGGGATGGTGATGGTGATTTCCAGGGCAGAGGTGGAGTTCATCCAGGTTTCCATGAGGAAAGTGATGTTGGAGTCGATGGAGTAGAGTATGTCCCAGATTTCCACTGCGTTTTTGTGGAGGGAGCGTGTGCTGAGCACAATACAGCTGAGTCGTGGGGTCCTGTATTTGTCGGTTGTGCGTGCAGTGGGTGAGGCTGTTGGGCGGTGGTTGGCGAAGGTACAGCTGCAGTTTCAGCAGGATAAAGGGCCCAAGGTGTCATTTGGTGATGCCCGGCGGCACACACATATGTAGAGATCATATATATATATATATATATATATATATATATACATATATATATATATATGTGTGTGCGTGTATATATATATATATGTGTGTGTTGTACAGCAAAGGCCCAGGAGCTATATATATATATATATATATATATATATATATATATATATATATATATACACATACACATACATACACACACATATCACACCATCTTGCCGGATACCAGGAAGTACCTGATCAAGGGCATGTCGGTTTCGCCGCTTTCCAGCAACAGCGGCTTAAACATAAACTCCAACTCCAGTCTCCATCAGACACGGACACAGGGGCACAAACACATTTTTCAAAATCTCTGTTTATTTCATCTAGTTGTTATGCGTTTTGGCATAACAACTAGATGAAATATATGGAGATTTCGAAAAATTGGTTTGTGCCCCTGTGTCGGTGTCTGATGGAGACTGGAGTTGGAGTTTACACACACACACACACACATGAAGCAGATTACTCTGGCTAGTTCTCACGTTTAGGTGTAAAGCAGCTCCTGTATAGGGCACCGTCAACACCAGCAACACTCACCTCAAATGTCTGTTTTTCTATCAAAGTCTTTAAGCGTAGGATTATCACAGTGCCATTCGCGCCAAGATAGGAATGTGTCCCGCAAGTCACATACTACCATCCAGACTCCCAGGTGCAGGGCACACAGGACTTGAGGAAGCATGAACAATTTTAATTTCTCCTTTATCAGAAATAAATTGTGAACGTGCAGGTCTAGGAAAGTACGGAGGCCTCTGTCCTTTTTAGGCACCAGAAAGTAGTGATATAGAAACCGTGACCTACTTCTGATGCTGGCACCCTCTTGATTGCTCCCTTGGCCAAGAGAGTCAACACTTCCAGATGGAACAAGGAGAGGTGGGCCTATATCACCTGGTTGTAAGTGGGTGACATGGGTGTAGGTGTTGTCATAAAGGGGATGGAGTAACCCTTTTTTACAATCTGTAAAACACAATGGTCGGATGTTTCCAAACTCCGGTGGTGCAGGTGAAGGCCTATCCTGCCTGAGGGCAAACTAAAGGGGTTTGGAGGCTGCAGCTGCTTTGGGCGGTGTACTTTGGCTACCTCTCCCACATGGTTTCTGGCCCATGTGTGGACTGTGGTCCAAGACTACGAAAAGGCTGGGAAGGTATGAATGCGGTTAAAAACCCCTTGTGTGGCAGCAGGTTGACTGAGGTTGATGAAGGGCCATGGAGATGCCCAAGGAGCTAGCCATAGATCTGCTATTCTTAAATCACAGCCCCACTGAGCCCGCTTTCTCTCCAAAGAGACGAGAGCCCTCAAAGGGCATGTCCATTAGTGAGGCTTGGGCATCCCTTGAAAAGCAGGTGGTTCTCAGCCAGGTATGGCGCCGAAGGGCCGCCGACATTGAGGTCACTCTACCCAGCAAGTCTGTTGTGTTCAGTCCACATAGTACGTTTAATTTTGCTGCATCTCTCCTCTCAGCAATGGCTTCGGAAAGTATGGCTTGGCCTCATCCGAGTCCCAGATCATATGAGAGTATTGGCCCAAGAGGCATGCGGTGTTCACAGACCACAGTGCAAGGCTGGCAGAAGAGGACATCCTCTTCCAGGAAATATCATTTACCCCGCAGTTTCAACAAAGACCAGCTTATACAACACAGTCACTACCCCGACTGTGACGTTACGGCATGTTACTTTATTGCACAAAGTGTTGCAATGACTTGCTGTATGGGATGCGTTGTTGGACTGGTGTTGGATTTTTAAGTCAAACACCTTCCCTACTGATGCATAAACTGGAGTTGGAATAGTAATTTATACTATTACAAAGTCCAGTGCCACCTCAACCAAGTCATCGTAATGACTTGCACAGTAAAGTAACGTGTGGTAACGTCACAGTCAGGTAGTGACTGCATTGTAAAGGCATGTGTGGTAAATGCATGTGGGGTTCCTTCATTCAACCCGTCTTCCGAAAGGTTTCCAACCTCTTGTATCCCCAATCCGGTGGAGTGGTATGGAACACATCAGGATTAACTCCAAATTTGGAGGCCTTGGCCACGAAGTTCTCCAGGGTGGAGTGCTGGGTAAGGAAACTGGGGATCCCAAGGAGCGGAACAACAGTTGCAGGAAATTGTATTAGGTACAGCAGGGCATGTATAGGGCTCGGAACAGGCCTCGAGTAGGACATCAGTAAGGACTTCATTAAAAGAAAGGTTCAAATAGGGTGACTCACAACTGAAGCACCTCTGTCAAGACATTTGTCTTGGCTGCCATTGAAGGTCCAAAATCTCAGCCACCCTAAACACCACCATAGCAAATGAGGCATGCAGGAAACACACTTGTCAGCTAGCTGACCATGAACAGGGGTGGGAAGTTTTTTTTTGTTTTTTTTTAAGTAGCAAATTCTGTTTTACACTTTTAGAATTCTTTTTGGGCTGCTAGGTGTTAAATACGGGAAGTCCACTACCTCTGATGCTAAGCTGTTTAGGCTGATGCTCATGACTATGAAGGGAAGGTAGTTGGTGCATGTTTTTTGTTGCATTTTCTACTTGGGGAAGTTGCGAAAAGTGGAGGTTCTGGCTTTGTCTTTTTAATTCTTCCAGTTTTTTTCTCTATTTTGAATTGTGTTGGGTAGGCCAAACCTATGTGGATTGTGGTTTTGACTGTAAATGTACTGGGTGCCTGCCAACGAGGTCCCCAGTGCCAGAGCTCTTCCCCTTAAACCGTACCACAACTGGCACAGATTCAGACCACTTTATAAGTCCCTAGTAAAGGGTACGGTTGGTACCAAGGGCATAGAAATGAAAAGGGACCACTGGGACTGCAGCACCAATTGTGCCATCCTAGGGTCCACTCACCAAGGCTATGCAAACTACCACTGCAGGCTGCATGCCTTGATGCAAGCAAAACTAGAAGAGTCAACATGGCACATACCTCTGAGTTTCAATGGAGTTTCAATGGACATAACCTGCACTCCTAATTTTAGAAAATATTAAACTGTCACTCTAAATTGTAATTGTATTCAAAACAGTATGCAAGGTGCAACCCTCAAAAAAACCTGGTTAGCCTCTCCATTTTGCCATATGAGACCCCTTTTTGGATTGTGTTGATGAATTTCGCTTTTGTTGACAGTGGAGTCCTTTTTCATACTGAACACGTATTCCTACAGAGAGGCATTCTGTTGACGGCCATTGGTGCCTGTGAGTGTTTCTTTGTGGGTCTTGTACAGCACAGAGTTTACTTTTTGTTTTTTGCACTTTCAGGTTTTTATACACTATGGATTAACTCACATCACTAATCTTTGATGTTGCATAGCATGACTTTGCACTTTTTGCGTCATTTGAACACATTGTGCTCTCACACTTTTTATTGTGCCTTAATAACATTGGTTGCAACACTGGTGTAGTTGGATGTATACAGATTGAATTTTTCACATATAGAACTGTGGTTTGTGTACCTTATAACACTCTGAATTTTTGAGTTAACTTATTATGATGGTGTATGCACCCACATGATGAGAATCAGAAACATGTGAAATAGTTGTATATTTTTACAGCATTACCCTGATGAAGGTGCTTAGCATCGAAATGCATTGGGAGTTGTGAACCATGAAACATTCGTTCTGAAGCTTTAAGAATCGAATATTCAACAAAGAAAATAAATCTACAGAGTATTGAACTGTGAAGATGGTTGCAGCATCTTTTCTAAAAGCCACACTTGATATATAACAATGTGTTGTCTTTATCGATATGCACCAGCAACAGTTCGTGATTTATGATGAGCATATATATGTTTTGAACAAAATTTGTTTATGTAAATAGGAAGGTGAACAATTGAAAACATTTGGTTTAATGAACCATATACCTTACAGGATTGGTGAATAGCGTATCCTCATGTTCAAACATACCTCTGTGTGCCATACTTACAAGACACTGCCTGTGATATAGGAAAGCCATCCCTACAGCAGACTTTACCAGCCCTAATGCAGGGTTCACTATACCTCAGGTGTGGACATAGCTGCAGGAGCAGCTATGCCCCTACAATATCTAAGTCCATTCTTGGAAACTGTAAGTGCACTGGAAAGCTATATCGAGTACATGGGTAGGACACTCGTCATTATAATTTTCCTAGCTCCATGATGGCTTCACTGTACCCACAGATGTTTGGTACAGACAGAACATCAGGTGCGCCTTGAAAACCTACAGACTACTTGTGTGGTTACTGACCATTCCCAGCCAGCCGCCACCACTAGATGTGTACTTGACCTCATGAGGTGAGAGCCTGCGCTCTCGGAGGCCGGGAACAAAGTCTCCTCCGGGCAGAGTTGTTTCACACCTCCCCCAGGGCAGGAACAGCCTTCCAGGGTGGGGCGCTTCAAAGGCCATGCCATCTTTGAAATGAAATCCAGGCAGCTCCAACTAGTGTTGGATGCCAACCGTCCTATCATGACCTCACTCTTGGTGGGAGGACAGGTGGGAAAACTAGAAAGAATAGGAGGTGTGCCTACCTTCAGCTAGCACCTCCCCTAAGAAGTAGCAGGTGAGGTGAAACACATTTTCAGTCCCCGCCGTCTTGATTTGGAGGGAAATCGTCATGTTAGGGGCATGCCCATTCCCCAGTGGGAGGGGTCATATAGAGGGTGTAGTCAACCTAAGGTAGATGGCCCAATGGCCATTACCTGGCACTACATTTAATGCCCCTAAATTTAGTATTCAAGCAGCATCCCAAAGCCCTGAACTTTGATGGACGTAAGAAGAGAAAGGCAAAAAAGAGCTGTTGACCCAACGAACAGAGAACCTGCTGTGGACAATTCAGCGCGAAACCTTACCCGCCACTCCAAACTTAACAATCGGTAAAGACTGCCTTATCCTGCCGCTGAGAGACCTCTAAACCCTAAAGGTTCTCCAGCCATTCTGACTCAAACTCACTCACACACAATCATTCTTGCTCGCTCTGACTCATTCAGTATCACTCTCTCTCTCACACTGACTCACTGTCCCACTCATTCGGACTCACTCAGACTTGACCCACTCAGTCTCACAAACAGTAACATTCAGTTACACTCCCTGTCTGTCTCCGTCACTCATTCATTCTCAGTCTTCTTATCACTCACAGTCCTCAGTTTGATTCACTCCTTCATTGACAATCTTGTTTCCTCACACATACATGCTCACATTTACACATTCTCGCAGACACACACTCACATATACTACACCTTATTTAAAAGGAGTTTTTACTCACCTTGCTGTCTATGCAGGTCCTGTTTGCTGCTGAACCTTTCAGCTTCGAAAGTTGAAACTGAAACCTCAAACCTGCGCAGGCACAGATTCGAGTTTTCAGTCTCTACTCATTCATCCCACCCTTTCCCAACTCTGACAAGCTCAAAAAGGGTGAGGTGGCTTGCGGATTGATGTGTGGCCTTGGGCACTGCAGGGCTTCAGCCTGCAATGCCTGTGTCTAACTTTATCTGTGAAGCTTTACCACACCACAGATTGGGAGGCACTGAGGAATGCCAGGGGCCTGAGGCCAGAGCTGGGGGTTTCAACTGCAGCAGATAATCTCTAATGGGTGGTGCATGCTCCTTTATGCATCTGCATGAGACATCAGACATTGTCTGTTAGAAGTTGGTTCTGCCAATCTGAGCTGCCCAGATTTTTCGGTTTTTGAACACCTAATTTTTAAGCTTTTACTGTGGGAGACCCTCATAGGCGGGGACTCACCCACAGTTAACTCATGATGAAAGAGACTGCATGTGGATTTTACCAGTGTCCCCCTTGCGAGAGAAGGCCGCTGCGCTGCAGCCACAGTAAGGGGCACCGGACTGGTTACATATAGACACGTGTGTACATGCATGTGCACGTGTAGGGGCTACGCGGGGGAGATTCCTGTCGTGCGCAGCCCAGGAGCAGGTACAAATAGAATGGTGTGACAGGAATGATGCAGAGTTGGGTGGTGACATAGAATAGACTTTATAATGTGGGAAAACGCATGGAAGGGAAAGTCAGTGTGTTTTACTGTTTTCACTGTAGGAACACTCCATTACTCTCCTATGAAGATGGGGACCACATGGGGTAGTTTCACTTCCCTAGGGCCTACACATTCCAGACATGCCCCAAAGTACACTGTAAGATGTGTAAAAAGAAGTATTCCGCTTAGTCCAAAGCCATATCTGTACTGCTTATGGGTCATCCAGAAATGTCATATTCCTCTGACTAAGCTCATAATCAGAGCCTGGCTGGGTGTGAGCCTGCCAGGCTGGATTAATGACCTTCCTCCCCAAGCTGTGGCATCAGAGGCCTAGCCCTTCTCTGGAAGCATTCCTAAGGGCAAAGGCCTCCTCTCCAGGAGGAAGAGAAGGGGGTGGACATGCAGGTTATCTATCAGCAGCTGTCACCCGGTGACAGGCACCAGGGCTGCTCTGGGCCCGGGCCCTGAAGGCAGCAAGGGGGATGGGGCCTTTTCAGAGACCATGTGGCATGAGACCCCTAGACGACGCAATTTTTAGGTATCCCAGAGGCCTGTGCAGGAAGGAGGGAGCAGGGGCTGAGAGGTGATGTGTCGCTGCAGAATCGGGCAGAAGGGCCTTCCTGCCAGCCCCTTCAAAATTCTTTTAAAAGGTCTTCCACAGGAAGAGGAGCTCTCTCTAGGGTGTGGTCTTGCTGAGGAAGACTGGTGCTAGAGCCTGGCGCCATGGGCAGTTGGAAGGAGGAACCTGGACTGTGCCTTTCAGGGAGTCCAGGGCCAGTGAAGAGAATTCTGAGCCTCTGCACAAGAAGAAGAGAGGCCCAGAAGGAGAGCCAGGTGAAAGGCTGGCACAGGGAGCTACTGAAGGCAGCCCCCTGCCAAGCTCACCCTCCTGGGGGGCCAGGAGGGTGGTGAAGAGTGCTCAAAGTGGCTAGGGCTGGCCACCAGGAGCATGAAGAGGCCAGAATGGTGGAAATCGGTTCCCTGGAGATATGCACCCCAGAAAGTAAGTGACCTTTGGCCTCTGAGCTGACCGACGACAGAGCACGTGGGTCTCCGCTGTTGGTCTTAGATGTGCCCCCGTAGTGGGTCAGGTCCCGGGGCTGCCCCCAGAAGAAGAGAAAGTCGTGAAGGTATCTAGGAGCCTACCCTGCCCCAGACGAAGAAGTTGAGGAGTGTCGTCGCGCTCCCCGTGAAGACCTCCTAGGGGCTTGGGACCCCCAACTTCGGGCCTCAGTGATGCTGCTGCACTCCCCCCGTGGTAGGAGGAAGGCGGGGGAGAAGGTCCCACCGGACCTGCAGCAGCCTCCATGTATGCTCGCAGGAGCAGGCAGACCAGATTGACGCACTGGCTCCTGCGGCTGCATACAAGGGTGCAGGCCAGAGGGGAGCCGGCAGGAGCAACCGGGGGGGAGTCCCGAGGTGCAATCCCTCACCTGTGAAGAAAGGGGCCTGGGTGGGACCAGGCCCGCAACGATGTGCAGAAGTGCCGTGAGCCGACCAACTATGGCAGTGCGGCTCTTCCGGGGCAGCGGGGGAGCCACTGCTCTGTTATTCACTGTACATGAGGAAAATGCCCCAAAATTCCCTGCAGGGCCCAGAAAGGCCTGCAGAGAAAACCAGCTGGTTGGTGGTGTGGGGTCGTCACAAAATGCATGCAAAGGTGCAGGGGGAGCTGCAGGAGCAATGCAGACTCCCCCAGCACAAAAATGGAACGTCCCCACCCTCAGTCTCTGGGGGACTCAAAGGAGACTACCTCTCAAGGGTTCATCTCTGTTTTAAAATCTACCTCATGCTGAAACTTTTGTTCTAACTATCAGGAGCTGCCGCTTAGGGTTGCAATGAAGTGTGCAGTGTCTAACATGGATTGTCACTGAGGTGATCCCCCTAGATATGGGAAGGTGTACCTGCACAGGTGGTGCATTCACGAATAGCATTTCTTTTGGGGACTGGAAGTCACATGTATAATGTGAAGACATAAACAAAGTGGGTTAGGTTGCAAAGCATTCCTGCTAGGGTGCCTGATTGTACATGCATAATCCTATTATTATAACTGTGATGTCTTTCAGGGGCTTTAATTTCATTCCATTATCAATGTGACCAGATATGATAACTACTGTCATTCTAAGTGATGCCTACACATGTATTCTTGCTACTGCATTAAGTGATGAACAGCCCAGATTGTTAACCACTATGACTCTGGGGTGTATACTGTATGGTCAGTAAGAGATGCTCAGTCAGGGTTATGTGCCACTATGGCAGGTGTTCTCATTAAATATGCTTGTTTAGATAATGGGGTAGGTCGCCACTGGTATGGTGCAAGTGGGCAGGGCCCTCACTCTAGGTTATGGTCAACCTACTGCATCTGGGGGCAAGATGATGTGCATACATAGGAGTGGTGGTACTAGACCCCATGTTATGCAATGCCACGAAGAAATTCCAACAGCTTATGTATATTTGTAAATTGTTGCATGGTATTGAGTAGTGCGTGTGTTTAATAAATGCGAATTATAATTACTCACTGCGTTACACAGTCCACGACGAGTTACAAACTGGCAGTAAAGCTGGGCGGGCCTTGCTGCACACTGCCATCTCACAAAGTAATCAGACGGTAAACTCAAGCTCAGAGCGGGCCTCAGCTACTCACCTTTGCAAAGTTAAGCAGCATCATAGTAAAAAACTCAATTGTGGTATTTCAAATACCAAGAATAAGGATGTTTCAATTTTCCTCTACTGCAGTCACTTCACCATGTGTTTTATCTGTGTTTGTCCCAAAAAGTAAGTAAGGCTCGGGAGTCGGATGGATCTGTAAAAATAAGCGCAGTGAAATAGCGTTTCACAACTAGTATGTCACTATGTGATGTGTGTAAGTCTTGCATTACGTGACCCTCTGATCAGGCCTATCACGATAAATCACAGGTTAACTTAAACTCGGAGCGGGCCTCTGAGACCTCGCCTTTGTAAAGTCCATCCTTGTACACAATCAAATATCACAGGTCACAAAATGTGTGTTTTCTTCGCATAGTTCTACTATTACTACTGGACTGCAGTGCCCAGTGTTCTTTCCGTGAGTTGGTCCTGGCTGAAAGGCAGCAGTTTAAAATTATTATGTATCAGTATTCTGATCGGGTGTCTCATAGCAACTCGTTTGTGATGTGCTGCCTGTGTACGGTGGTGTTGAATTATCTGACCCAGAGGTCAGACCTGCCCCTAAATGAAAAGCCACAGTCACAGGGGAGGCAAGCAATGCAATCATAAGAGCAGTGCATGCAGCGCTACTGCAGCATGGCACGTGTTTAAAAAAATCTGCAATGTTGTGCACACTACCACCTCACAAAGGGGATCTATCTTTCTGTTTAACCTTGTACACTACCACAAAACTGCCTTGCAGTGCGCAATGTGTTATTTCTGTTTTATTCCGGTCGAAAGGCAGCAGTGTGAGAAGATTAAGGATCGGGATTCAGATCGGTGTACTTAACTGCAGTGAAATAGTATTTTGTAACTAGCAAGTGGTGTTCTACCTGCGTGTAGTGTTGTTGAATTATGCGACTCTCAGCTCAGGCCTGCCCCTGAATGAAAAGCCATAAGCACAGAAGGAAAGCAATGAAGGCAATACTAAGCAGCTCATGGAGCGCTGCCTGTGCACGGAAAAAAAAAAAAATCAGCAATGTTGTTGATATTGTGGCAATGTATGTAGATTGTCTGTGTGATTTGGCATCAAAGGAAAGGTGCCTGGGCTAATTCCTTCACCAAAGTAGTTTAAAGGTCTATGTTTCAGTCTTTACAAATGAATTAAGTCTGAATAAAACTACCTAAAGCAGACACTTAGGTCCAAATTCAAGCAATAAATACAAACCATTTGTCAGCACATAAATACCGATCATGGTAACTGATGGAAGGACATATGGATTCGGGCTGTAGTCTGCACTGTGTAAACACTGAGAAAGAAAATCCATTATATGAAATTAATCTCTTTATTGGTGTCATCATAACTAAAGTTTGTTATAAAGAGAAGGAAGGCTTCTACCATTCAGTTTAATACATACGTAATTAATTACATGTTAACATTTTGCTCGAACCATAATGAACATTTTAATTTTGCAATGCCCACATGTTTGCTTGTTATTACATAATCATTATTGTAGGAAAATGTTAAGCTTTAAGTGCCAACCAGATGCAGTGCAGAGAATGACAACCCTGGCAGACGTTGCTTTCCGCATTGTACAATTTGAATTTATAAACTACACTAACCGTTGAACAATTTTAATTCACTAATATATGGAGTATCTTTATGTATTTTAATATTTTAAGTTTCATTTTCACAAGTGCTTTGTAAAAGTTCTTGGTTTCTCAAATTTGCTTGAAAATGCATCATTTGTCCTCTTTAAAAATAAAAGTTCCTACAGGACGAACCCCCCAAACGCCAAACCCATTTTATGAGAGTCTGTCAAGCTCACTCACTTGCCATTGGTACTGAAGCCAAACGTTTACGCCTCGCCACTTTCTAATGTCACCAGCCGCCACTGCTTGTATGTGTGCTACTTAATGCGACACACACAGAAGTTATAAAATGTCATTTTTTTCCAAAAAGATTGTTTATGTGCAGGAAGGGCTACCTTCCTGCACATAAACAATTATAGGCAATTTGCTGTTCCTATGTGTGCTGCACAAGGCAGCACACATGGAAAAAGCAAAACCGGGAAGAAATAAAGCATTTAATCTCGTTTCGCCTGTTTAAGACCAGGTTTTACCTGGTCCTAATTTTGGCGCTGCGCCCTATTTATGCCACCCTTGTAAATAGGGTGCAGCATCAAAATCAATGGGTGTTGCGGTGGGCGTTCCACCGTACCACCCATTGCCCTCCCCCTCCACGCTAAATACAGCGTGAAAAGGTGCCTTATTTACAAGGCAGCATTAAGCTACAATAAGGCGAGGCCACTATCGCCATCACAACATCACTGAAAGTGATGCTGTAGTGGCGATAGGTGCTTGCAAATATGCCCCGTAGGTTGGTGTGCATGCAAATCCTGCATTGCCAATCCCTGGTGAGTTGCACTAACACTGATAAAAAAAGGACAATGGAGGTACCAATGTGTGAGGTGAACTGGCCTCAAGCGTTCTGTGACCTCAGTGACAGAGTCACTGTTGCTCTAGGGTATGCTGCTTCGGCCTTCCAGCAAGACTGGAGGTGAACTTCAGTATGGGTTCTGGTGGGCAGGCCTTCAAGGTTAACCCACAATTGCCACCACTAGGTTAACCCTGCTGGTGCTATGACACCAGGGCTTCTATGGTCTAGCAGTGCCTTCTAAAGTCTAACACGGGAATATGCTCCCTCAGGAGAGTGTTCGGGTGGACTGGTTATGAAGGCTGAGCCTGGTTCCTCAGTTCTAAAGTTGGCAGCTCCGGCCATGGTGCCACATCCTCTCTCCACTGAAAACCATACTGCCCCACAGAGAAACACACACTGCCTTCAGCTACAATCCAATTGTGCCCCGCTATAACCACCTGGATGTAACTCAATTCAAATTACGCACTAGACAAGAGCAATATGCTGCCTGATAAAGAAAGTACCACCATCCTGGAAAAAGCAAATAGATAGCGAATGCAAGAATAAGTACAGAATGTGAAATGTAAACAACATGGTTACCTTTACGCTTTTACACTCATTATTCAGACATCAGTTTGTTTTTGCCAGGTAGGGACACGTTTCAATGTCCTTTGTTTAGATCATTAAAAAAAGTAAGAAGTATGGTTTCAAAAGACCACTTCACTGAACACAGAGCCACGGTACACATTTTACAAACTAAAATAAGGACAATAGCTGATTAGGATAATATTGAACGTTTTTTACTCCACAGGCCATTACAAAAGTGACTGCCAGGATACCACTACCAGACCGCAAATATAGTTCTCGGGCATCATGTCAATACCTGTTTATTAGCTTTGGTGCCAAAGCATCTATTTTTATTTTCTTTACAGGGTCTTAAAAACGGCTTCCAAATTGCTGATTCATTTGATTAGGTGCACACAACAGGACTCTGCTAGCCTCTAAACACTATCGTGCTTTTTGAGCTCATTTGTGGTCTACATTTGGCCAGCTCGTCGCTAAGGGCTGATTAGCAGACTAGTGAGCATTTTTTGGAAGAACTGCTTGCCCTCGTTTCAATTGAGCACTAGAGAGCTAATCACTGGTTTTTGCAACTTTCACCCTTATCAGTGCTTTTTCTTCAAGACTCTCCGCTCCCTGACTGATTACACTGCTTACCTCCCTTTTCCAGAATCCACTCACTTGTACACACTAGGCGAGGCCTATTTGCTTAGGCCATTGCACGGAGAAAGTGCCATGGCCAGCAGAGAGCGTGACAAAATTGTGCACTGGCCTCCAGGAAGAGAAGGTCACTGGCACTGGTAGGGGATACTTTGAGTCACACATAAACTGTGCCTGTCCGGGGAAGCCCACAGAGGAATCTGTGTTTTCTCTGCTGTTATCAGGAGGCGGGAGACTAGCCTTGAAATCGGTGGTCTCCCGCCTATATTGGGAGGGAGGGATGGATGCGGTTTCAGCGTGCAGCCCGTGTTTAGCCTGGGTGCAAATTGTGCACCACCATGTAATTGAGCGCTGATCTGATGCAGAGGCGTCTCTCTATCGCTTTCAGAATTTAAAGGCACACTACTTTGAGGGCCTTATAAGTATGCTAACAGCTTGCACGGCTAGGAGCAGAATGGAAATCATGTTGCAATGGAGCCTTGTACAGTCAGCACTTTCCAGGGCGCCAGTAAAGATCCGTAGGTAGCGTGTACCTTCCCCGTACATGGGCCGGCTGACCAACAGGGGCTCACAAGGGGAAAGGGGAGCCTGCTGGGCGCACTGAGTAAAATCTCGTGCTCTCACCGCTGGTGCATCCGGGCTCATGGCCCCCAGACACCGTCATCACCGCAGCCTCACCCCTCCAAAAATATGCACCTCTGGGGGGCAACAGTGGCTCTCGCTATGAAGCAGCAGCGACACTCGGCTGCATCTCAGGTGGGGGTTGGGGGTTGGGGGGGCGCTGATAGACCCCTAAAAGGCCGCAACCCCTGCTGCAGTACTGCGCTGCCGTGAGAAGTGCGGTGTTCATGACAGTTATAGGACGTGCGTCGTTTCAAAGGGACAGCGAGAGGCACACCACCAGGATGTCGGGCCCATAGAGGCTTCAAACACGGAGCAGGCCTGCCCAGGCCCGTCTCACTCCTCCAGCTGCTGATGGCAATAGTCATCAAGGCTCCGCGCACCGAGTGGTTATAATGGGCACGGACGCTTCCAGGCTGTCCCTGCTGTTCATAAATGCGAGCGGAGCTCGTGGTATGGTGTGGGCTCAAGGGCCACAGCGCCCAGGGCCTTCAACCGGATCCGCCTCTACCCACATCCGAAGGCGGCAGGAACAGTACCTTCCCTGAGCCAAAAAGCTTCCTCAGAGGATACGGCTGTGATTGGCTGTCAGTGTCACGTGCTTTTCAGTATGTGTTATACACACTATTCACCATATCCAATTCATTCACATCCTTATCCAGTTCATTCAGCATTCTATGCAACACAATGTGATTCATATTCGATTTCAGTGATGCTCATATTCATTTCAAGAACAGTGTTATTTGTTTCACTGTTATTTATATCAATTTCAAGAGTTCTTATATTTAAACCATTCTGTAATGTTAATTTTCTATTTAGTTTCAAATTAGCTTTTGTGTTATATCAACTCTATTCAAAACAGTACACTTGCCTACAACAATTGACAGCACCTTAACACATGGAACAGCATATATTTTAATAGATTACTATTCCAGCAGTATCCCTCTTTTCGCAGATCTTTTTTACACATCAGGATGGCACCTCTAAAGTATAGTAGCATTCATCAAAGCTGAAATAGAGCCGAGATAGCACATTCAGATACTATTACATTAGGAGCTTTTGTCCTGGAATCAGTGTGTATACACATTCCCATAATGCCTTCATCCCTCCCCCATTTTACTCTTTAGGGACTCCACATCCAAGCTGCCATCGCACCTGCATGTGCGGCTAGGGGTAGGAACCTATTTAGCGCTTAAAGCAATCCCAAAACTCCCGCTGCACGCGCCGTGGACAGGTATGTCCTACACCCATCATAGACCGGAGGAGGCTTGGACCACACTCTGACATCGTGATCCTGGGGTGAGTGCTCTCTGATATTGTACTGGAGAGCTGAATAGTGTGGATCTGTTAACATGTTTGGGTATAGCTCTATCCTGGTTGCTATTCTTTGGATGCTGCCTCGGGTGATCTTGAGGTTTTGATAACGCCAAATTACAATGGGAAAAAGCACACCCCAGGAGGTTGAGGCAAAAGCACCTTCTCCCTCTAAGAATACCAGCATCGATAAAATGTTGCAGAGGGCTATGGGGATCATTTCCACAGAAATATCCCTGACTAAGAGGACATTGTCTCTGGGAATCCCAAACGATGCAAGCTTGGACGGCTCCTTATCATACAGCCCAACTGGTACAAATAGTGCAGTGGACCATTTGGGATTGGGTAACAACCAAGCCAGTGATAAGGAGGCAAATCCGGCCCCTGATTCAACAGGGGCATGCCTGAAAGTTACATCTCGACCTTCTTGAGCCACCAAACGACCTAAACAGCAGCACACGTCTCACTTCCCTTTAGCCCTTGCTAGCTCATATGCTGACTCGAACATTATTGACCCTTATAATTCCAGCCTAGAGGGGACCATGCTTACACCTCCTTTCGCTGTGGACCTCATGGAGTCCTGTTTTGGAAAAATTAAAAAATATCTGCATAAAGAACTTTCCTCATTGACAGTGCAGTTGGAACCCATCGAAAGGGGTCTCAATTGCATTTGATCCCAACAAAAGTAAGTTGTATGTTCAATACCAGTAGCAGAGAATGGTGCCCAGATTATGACCTCCAACTGCCAACTCAAACTGTTTATGGACTCTAGCACTAGCCACACAGCCACACAGCCACACAGCCACTTTACCTAGAGGTGCTGTAATTAGCCATGGTAAAGGGACTGAAGTGGGTACTTTGCACATATCAAAAGTGTTAGGAGTTAATAAGGCCTCATTGTCCTTTAGAGGAGAGGGAGTGGTCTCATGGCTAGATTGCCAACCTTGGAGCTGGGAAACCAAGGTTGGAGCCTCGGGGTCAACTCCACATCTTGTGATTCTGGGCAAATCACTTAATCTCACCGTGCCTACCAAAAACATAAATGTGTCCTGTGTACGTAACTGGTGCTCATGTAAAGCGCTCCAATACCTTTTGGTCGAGCTTGAGCTATATATATCTGCACAAAAAAAAACATTGGAGCTGCGAGGATACAGCCACCTATGCTAAATACCCCAGTATGCATGCAGAGGCAAACAGCAACTGATTTCTCCACAGCATCTTGTCCATATGTACTTGTTTTGGTAGGAGTTCCTGAGTTGAATGTGAATCAATGAATCAGAAGGAGGGTCAGGACTAATACATGTTTAAATTGGCTGGCCCAACAGGGGAAGTTCCCCTATTACATGGCTACTGAGACTTTGCTCACATGGAGAGTGGCACGGTTGGGATCCAAGGATCATTGTAGTGATTGCATAATTATAAACTTCAGATCCACACAAGGTAGTGCAGAGGTTATTTGGCCTGCTTCCCGACTCAGAAGAGAGTCTATGATTCAGGTATTCCAGCTGGGGTATTTTTATAAACCATCTTGTGTTAGGGAATGTGATAATTTTGCACAAAAAAGGTCATGTCTTCGCATTCGCCCTGTAAGGACTCCCATTGAGCATGTGATAAGGCCTGTTGGTTTTACAGTTCCCACCTCAAATTGTTTTGGTGCCATGGATGGGACGGAGTAACTAGCACCTGACAGGAACGGGTCTCCCTGATTATGCTCTCCATTAGGGAAGGGCAGGAGAACTATCCAAGGTGATAGGGCACACTAAAATGACGAGGGCGAGTCATGGTTTGACGTCGCCTGCTTGACTCTCCACGACAGGTCGGTCAAGTTATGGCGGTTTTTGACAAAAATGCTCCAAATAATCTCAAACGTCTGAATCTTCTTCCAAGAAGATCCTTTTGTGGGTCCAGTGGGTCCTTAACAACAATCCAAGGCTCCAGAAGCTCTGGAACCTCATCCTTCTTCACTCATGCTCCCTTCATTCTTCCTCACCTTTTACCCCTAATCGCTCATCCTATATCTCTTGGATTTCACCTTTTCTTTTTGCTTTGCGTGATAAGTGCAATTGACAAATGATGATGTCCTAAAATATTCACCACCCTGTCTATTTTAAGGCAATCTAATGCCACATGCCACATGCCTCTGTTCTTATTCCTCATTCCTTATCACTCATCTATATATCCAATTTCCTTTGACCTCATGACTCAGTGATCACCCCTCTTTCATCAAACCTCTCTCCTTAACCCCCATTCTCCACTTATCACCATTCAATTCTTATTTATCAGTTCTAGTACCTCACCTCATCCCACAATCTTCTACTTTCACACCTCATACCTCACTCTTCATCTCTCATCTCTCACTGCACATTCTTTTCATTTTCACCTCTTTATTGTCCATGCCTTACTTCAGATTTCTCATCCCTCAATCTTCATCTCCCATTGCTCAATACTCAGTCTGAACTTATTGCTCATTATTTCTTGCTTCCTGTCCCTAACCCCTCATTTCTCTTTTTTCACTTCTCTTTCTTCATCATGAGACCTTCACTTCTATTCTTTTCTTCCTAATACCTCAACGCTTATGCCTTACTCCTTACTTCTTGCGCCAGATTTCTTGTCCCACACTCTTCACTTTTTTTCACTGCTCAGGCCTCAACCCTCAGTCATCATCTGACACCTCTCACCTCTCAACCTTTGCACCTCATTCTTTAGCTCTCTTCTCTCACTGCTTTTCCTACACTTCTATCTTACTCTTCATCCTTTACTCCTCACTCATTCCCCCTTTTTCCTCAACAACCGTTCACACCTCTTTCTTAATCTCTCACTCACAATTTCTCACTCTTTAACTCTCACCCCTTTCTCCTCATTCCTCATCCTCACTCTTTATCCTTGGTTTTGTATTGTTACTCTTCAGTCTTCATTTCTCAACCTTCACTCCTAATCACTCATCCCTCACTTCCCATTTTTCACTACTCATCTCTTGCTCCTCATACCTCATGCAGTATTCCTCATCTCACACTACTTACTCTTCATGCCTTAGTCTCAGTCCTTCTCCCCATCCATCACCCCTTCATTTCTGATCTCTATCATCCCTGATTATTGCGCGGCACCGCCAAGCATATTACGAGATTCCTGACCGCTATAGTTTTGTACCGCTTTTGGCCGCCATAAGTGTGGCAGGGTATGCTCAGACGTGAGTCCCTTGCTCACTTTGCCACTGGATTCAAGCAAGCCGGGCTGAAGACGGCTGGAATGCCAGAAACCGGTCCTCGGAAGCTTGTTTCTGGTCCAGGAAAGACATGGCTTGGCAGTTCGGGCTGGACTGTTCCCATGAGGCACAGGGTCAGACTGATTTGCATATAGCCATGTCTGAACTGGGGTGGCAGAGTGGGCTAAAGAACGGTGATGGATTAAACCCAGATCTTTTGACTGGGTGTGAGTGTTTGATTGATTCATATGCTCCGTCCATCACCACCCCCTTTTGTACCGCTTTTGGCCGCCATAAGTGTTGCAGGTTATGCTCAGACGTGAGTCCCTTGCTCACTTTGCCACTGGATTCAAGCAAGCCGGGCTGAAGACGGCTGGAATGCCAGAAACCGGTCCTCGGAAGCTTGTTTCCGGTCCAGGGAAGACATGGCTTGGCAGTTCGGGCTGGACTGTTTCCATGAGGCACAGGGTCAGACTTATTTGCATATAGCCATGTCTGAACTGGGGTGGCAGAGTGGGCTAAAGAACGGTGATGGATTAAATCCAGATCTTTTGACTGGGTGTGAGTGTTTGATTGATTCAGATGCTCCGTCCATCACCACCCCCTTTTGTACAGTTTTCATGGCGGTAAGCCCACTATGAAAAGTGGGGTGGTGAGGAAACTACGTTGCCCTCTGTTGCCTCTGGGCCAGGAGACACATGCAGGGGGGCACATGGTTTGCACCCCTGTCTGTATGCACCCCGTGTTCCAGCACAGCATGGACTTCACAGTCCATGCCATGCTGGAAAATGCTGTGGTGGTTGCATGCTGCCTCCTTTCTAAGGCTCACATATGACTCTATGATAGGCACCGCCATGGGCCGGCTAGCTGCCGAAGGACTGCCTGACATGTATTTCAATCAGAATATTGACTGCTAGACTACATGTTTTGTGGTCTTGGAGTAAGGCGCTGGCGTGGCAGCCCACTCCAAGACCGAAAACTTGTAATGAGGCCCTTAGTCACTTTATAGCTTGGAGTGGATGGAACTGTACAAATCCTATACTTTAAAACTTTGCTAGAAAAATTGACATTTGAGGTGAGCAGATTTGGGGGTGTTGTAGAGTGCTCCATAGAAAGGAACTGCACTCCATGTAAACTTGGGAACTACCCAGAGTTCCCTACTTCCTCTTTTGCATAATTTAGACATCCTGAAACGATAGATATATGCATATGTGTGCACACCCATGTATATGGATTTATATGTGTGTGTGTTTTCTTATTAGTTTGTACATGAGAACCCTTTTTTAATTTCAAATTTGTTTTATTGAATTCAAAAGCAGAGAGAGGCATTACAGAACAGCAAGAGCCTGGCAGGTGTATAAAGCGTACGAGACAGACAGGCACGTCTTCTCTAGAAATCAGCAAGAGAGCAAAATTAATACACCAACGAAGGGATGCAGAGCCCGTGCTATAACCAAAGTGCCATGTAAAAGGGTCAAGTGACCAAAACCAGAGAAACCCGTCCTCCCTCCACCCCGACCAGTATGCCTTGCGCAAGAGATCTGTGGAATGACACTGTTGGAGCCGCGCATTGAAGGGCGTTTAAACACACTGCGGGTTACGCGGTGGCTCCGTGAGTCTAAGGAGGCGAACATACTTGGGGCACGTAATTTCATTAAATTCTTTGGACAACAAAGATAGAAGCGGTTGCCAGGCCTTCTGAAAGGAGTCCGTGGAGTGTGTCAATGTGGCTTGGATGCGCTCCATGCCTAAAGTAAACCATAGTTTGTGTAACCAGCCCGTGTGGGTAGGGGCAGTGGGTGAGCCCCAAAGTGATAGGATGTGCTGTGACGCTGCTTGCATGGCGATGCCCATTTGTTTGCCGCGTATGGACCTCAGGGGGAATGTGAGCGCGTTGGGTAGTCCTAAAACTGCATATGCGGGGAAGCGTGGAATTTCTGTCTGGAAGGTGGAGTCAATGTCATCAGGACCTCCTTCCAGTAGTCCCGGACAAAGTGGCAGTCCCACAGCAGATGAGTCAACGTGCCCTGTTTACCGCATCCTCTCCAGCATAACGCACTCCGAAGAGGGTTGCCCCGGTTAAGTCTGACCGGGGTGAGGTGCCAGTACATGGCCAGTTTCATCGCTGATTCCCTGGCAGCCTTGTTATGGGTGGTATGTGCCGCTCTGTAATAAACAAACCCCCATTCTTTGGGTGACAATGCCCTGCCAAGTTCCGATTCCCAGCGTTTCTGCCCTGCCGTTTTGTGTGGGCTGGGAGCCGGGGAGAGCATCTTGTAAATATCTGAGATACGGTGTCTATCGGAATCTTTGGTGATCAGCCATTTTTCGAACGGGGTCAGTAGCCGATACATCAAGGGAGCACGATCAGGGTGCGTCATCCAGTGACGAAGTTGGAAGTATTGGAACATGTGAGGGTTGGTCACCCCATAGTCTTGCACTATGTTGGCGAGAGAGAGGAAGCTTTCGGATTCAAAAAAGAAGCCAGCGGAGCGGCATTCTGTGCCGCGCCATTGTGGAAAGGCGCAGGGGTTGTTACCTGGTGGGAAGTCCGGGTTGTCTAGAATTGGGGTGAGTGGGGATGGGAAAGTTGTTAGTTCTCTCTTGACCGCCACTGCTTCCCAAGCTCTCATGATGGTGCGCATGATGGGTGAATGAAGGAGATATTTCGGCCTATGTTGACGGGCGAGGAACGGTATCTTCCATAGGGAGGTCTGGGCCATCGCCCTGTCTTGGAACAGCCACCATTTTCCGGATTCGGGCCTGTACCATTCCACCAGGTAGCGGATTTGCGAGGCGCGGAAGTACTGTTGGAGGTTGGGGACCCCGAGGCCACCCTCATCCACCGTCCTGTATGCAACCTGTTTATGCAGGCGTGCACGCTGTTTTCCCCAGATAAACTGGTGGAAAGCGGTTTGCAGATTCGACAAGGCCCCGGCCGGCGGGGGGATAGGTAGAGTCTGAAAGATGTACAAGATCTTAGGCAGGGCTGACATTTTCACCGCCGCTACGCGACCCAACAGGGAGAGGGGTTGTTTTGACCAGCGGGCAAGGTCAGCTTGGATCTGGGAGGTGAGCGTTTTATAATTAAGAGATGCCGTCTCAGCAGTGTTGGAAGTGAGGGTGATTCCCAAGTATGGGAGTTGTGAGGAGAGTTGGAGGTCGCAGCCAAAGGTTGGTGTAGGGGTGCGCGAATGGGCATTGCTGCCTAGAGGCAGAATCAAAGATTTCCCCCGATTGATCTTGAAGCCAGAGATAGCTCCGAATGTGTCCAGCTCCTCTAAGAAAGCGGGTATGGATCGGGCTGGGTCATTGAGAGAACCCTTTTTGTATTCCTTCACTCCTTTACATCTACCCCCTTCCTATACCCTGAAATCACCATTACCTCCCTTTATCTCTACCCACCTCTAAAACCAATAATTGTTCTTACCTCCCTTTACCTCTAACCACTTTTAAACCCTAAAATCATCCTTATCTCTACAAACACATAAAAAATTATGTTATTTACAAAAATGCTTACCTATGTGATAAGTACAGTGTGACAAATGTAGAAATACTTACCTGCATTGCAAATAGATGCATGTAATGGATGCATGATAAAGACTGGTTCCTTGTTTTATATTCTGTTAAATGTCTGTTAATAATTGTAGTTGATTCAATGTAGTCCTCATTATATCATTTCAGGCTATGTAATATTAATTTCAATATGTAATATTAATTTTAAAGCAAATCAACATAAGTTCATTGCAAGCAATATTCATTTAAACATGGCTTGTGTTCATTTCGATATGTGGTTATTAATTTCAAAGCATGTTACATTTATCACAAATAGTTTCATATTCATTTAAAAAATGCCATATTAATTTTAATAAATGTCATATTCCTTTTGATGTGGACATATTCATTTTAACAGATGCCATATTCATTTCAAAGTGGTTCATATTCTTCTTAACATGTGTCATATTCCTTTCAATGAATGTCATATTCATTTCAATGGATGTCAGATTCACCTTAACACTTGTCATAATCATTTTAACATGGCCCACATCTATTTCAACATAGGTCATATTCATTTCAATACATGAAATATCCATTTTGATGTACATCATATTCATTTCAAAGCATAACATATTCATTTTGACAAGTTTAATTTTATTTTTCGCTGTTAGTCATATTCATTTTAAGACATTTAAAATCAATTTCAATGGGGCTCATAGTCATTTCAATGCATGTCCTATTCATCTTAGCATATAGCATATTGCTTTCAATGGATGTCTCATTCAAAATAACAAATCTTATATTAATTTTAACATGAATTATATCCATTTCAACACGTATCATAATCATGTCAATGTGTTACAAATCACTTTCAAAGCAAGCTGTATTCATTTTGATCTACTCGTATTCATTTTAAAACATGGCAAATTCATTTCAATAGACCTCATATTCATTTCAACTCATTTCATATTCATTTTAACATGTTACGTTTTTTTCAATCAATGTTATATTTATTTCAATAGATGTCATATTGATATTACCACTTGTCATATACATTTTAAGATGCAACTTATCCATTTTAACATATATCATATTCATTTGAATATGTAGCATATTAATTTCAATGCATGTCATATTAATTTTGACAAAGGTCATGAGAATTTCAGCTTTGATCATACTTATTTAAAGGCATGTTCAATTCAGTTCAATGGGGATTATATTCATTTTAAACCAAGCCATATTAATTTGAATTCATATTCTATTCATTTCTGTATATCTCATATTCATTGCAATATAGATAATATCCATTTCAACTTAATTTATATTCATTGCAACATGCGTTACATTCATTTCAGTGTATATTATAATTTCAATATGCATTATATTCTTTTCAAAATATAACATATTCATTTCAGTAACTTATATTCATTTCAATCTGTCATTTTCATTTTATTGTATGTCATATTCCTCTTGGCATATGTTAGTCATTTCAAGGAATGTCCCATTCTTTTTAATGCATATTGTATTTGTTTAACTGATTGCTATATTGTTTATAGTGAGGGCCATATTCATTAAAGTATCATTGATGTATATTTCAATGTGTCTCTTATTCAATTCAGAGTGTGTGTTATCCATATTAATCACTAAGTAGTATGTTCACTCATATTTGTTTTGGTTCAAATCAGATTCACTCTGCCAGGTGTCTTATTTACCTTGACATATATTATATTCATTCTGGTGTGTGTCATAATCATTTTGCATCACGATATGCATTTCAGAAGGTGTCGTATATGGGGATCTGTAATTTTGACGTGAACGGCTTCCCATATGCACATATGCTTCTATTTTGTGTAAGGTGGTAAAATAGCATAAAGGCAGCTGTTCAGCTATTGAGATACCATTCAGCCATGAATGAAACATTTTTGACTGGTGCTAATAAGTTAGGGCTTGCTCTAAACACTTTTTCCCTCTTTATAATGAAAACAGGATTCTAGAGGTGGTAATGTGTAACAAGAATGTTTGTTAACATTTGCTGTGCATCATTTTGATGTGCTAGTGATGCATTCTGCTTTGTGCTGCTATCATTTTGTACTGCATTATTGCGATGTTATTTTATATTGTAATTTTTCTGTTGCATTCTGTTTTGACTGTTCTGTTGTGATGTGCCATACTATGTTTCATTTGTGATGTTACGTTGCTCTGCGTAAGTTATCATGTTATGTTTAGTTGTTAACTCTCTCAACAATCTCTAGTATATTTCCAGCAAAATACTCACATGCCTCGAACGTTTCAATAACAAGAAACCATTTGCCATTTTCTAAGGTAGTAAAGTAGCCCTGTCCAGCTCTTCAACCATTGAAGATACCAGTCAGCCCAAAATTGTGGCAGATCCCAGTGCTCACATTATGTGATACGGTCCCAGGTGTCCAGCAGATCTCATTTATTTAAGGAAAAAAAATAAAACACATCTTTTTGACAACTCCCAATGTACCACTAATTTATTCTTTACATTTACCCTTCCACTACAGTCTTTCCCTCTCTCTTCTAAAAGCTGTCCTCGTGTTCTTCTACACACCAGACTGTATCTATTACTATCAAATAAACATGTTGACCAATTGTTGCCTTCGCTTTTTAAACCCTCTATTTTTATTCAAATTTAAATTGTACAGGCAAGTCAATCCTGATAACTTTGAAGCTGCAGAGTGCATTAAGACTCACTAGCTGGATAGAGCAGCACTTGTTAAAAACAGACTACAAATAAATTAATTATGTTTTCTGAACATTAACATTTTCAGCCACTTTACTTACAAGCCAGATTGATAATCAGGATTGGATGACATTCAATCTGACCCATCAAGCCTGAAAATGTAACAATTTGAGAAGGCTGATTATTGTCTGCCTGTGCCAGAGACAAACTTCATACCGCCTTGCCCACCAAAGATTCATTTGGTGCACAACTTTCGCAATAGAGAATTTCCTACCGCGGCATGTGTTGCCCAGGAACACTGGGAATCCTTTCATGTGCAGCAATAAGTATGTGTCATTAAGAGGACATTCCTTCTGCTAAGGTAACTATTACCTCTGTGTTAACTATTAGGTCAGTGCTGCCCATTGTCCATATTGGGAGTTGGTAAAGTGCTACTCTTTTTGCACCATTCAATCACTGGGTATTCCCCATTACTCCCAGCCCATCCTCAAAGAGGTGGAATTTCCGCTTGCAGCCAATTGCCACACTCACCTGTGAAGTGGTGATGATGAGGCACCCTTTGAAGCCATTACATTTCACAAAGCGAGTGAAGTTTGAAAAAATATTCAAAGTTGAAAAGCCATGGTCTTTTAGAATTAGGTGCTTATTTATGAGAGGCTTGCGCCACCTGAACATCACTTTTTTTGATGCTCTATTTGCGCAAACCTCTCAATCATATCTATGCGGGGACGCTAAGCCTCTCTGCGTGGCTCTGCATGGCCTGATACATATGGAGTAAGAAAAAGTAGCACAAGTCACTACCTTGCCTTTCTCTACATCAAGGAGGTGTTCCATGGGCATTGTGGTGGATTTTCCAATTCTACACCCATGGATTTTGACGCTGTCCCAGATTTGCTTAATCATGTAAACCTAGGGCAGTGCCAAAACCTTATGTTTCCCCACAGCAGGTGCAACAAGGTTTCCTCCTCATTCTTTCTTCTTTACCTTTGTGCTGCATTCTGCAGCACACACACAAAGAGGAAACTGCCTCTCTGGATTGTTTTTTTGCAGGAAGGTTCCCCTTCTGGCTCAAAAAACATTCCTGCATGCAGACAAACTTGCACCATGGTGCAAGGGTGCCGGCGTTGGCACTAGGCAGCAAATTGTGTGCCAGCGAAGGGGGGGAAGGGCAGCATTGCACCATATTTCGTAAATACAATGTCTAGGGCAGCACAGCAAAAAGATCTGATGTGCCTTAGTACAAACCTGCATTTTTCTTTGCAGAGTTGGTGAAGTACTGGAAATGTTAAACTGGATTTAACACCTTCGATGCTCATGACGAGCTCAGCTCGTCATGAGGTACACCTCTCGTACACTCATGACGAGCTGAGCTTGTCATGAACAATGGGAATAAATCAGGGTCAGCACCAGGAGGGGAATACCATCAGCATTGATGGTGTTTTAATGATCTGTCTGAAAGCTAACAGCTACAGGACTGTACAACCTTAGCTCAGCTGTATTGATCAATGTCCTCTGCAGCTTACTTGGACGTCTAGTGAAAGATGAGTTTTACTTTGAAGACAGTGGGCCTCATTTGTGGGATTTTGGCATAGGGCAGCGCAGGATGTTACCTTACTGCGCTGCCCTATGCCAAAGTGAAAGGGCAGGAATTCATCATATTTATCCAATATGGTGCATTCTCGCCCTTTCCCTCTGCGCTGGCGCTGTTTTGGCAGCCTAGCGCTGACGCAGACACCCTTGCACCACGGAGCAAGGGTGCTTGTGTTGTAGGCAGGATTGCTTTGTGCCGGAAGGGAAATCTTCCTGCATGAAAACAATCCATGGAGGCGTGTTCCTTCTTCTATGTGTGCGGTAGAGTGCAGCACACATAGAAAGAGGAACAAACGTGGAGAAATAAATATATTTCTCCTCGTTATATTTCTCCTTGTTACACCTGCCCTGGGAGGCATACGATATTGGCACATTCCAAGGTTTACACCAAAACCCATGGGAGTTGCATGGAAACACCCACCACAAACTCCGTGGAACGCCTCCCTTTGCGATTTGCAGTGCGTTGCCTTCCTCACGATTTATGAGACCACTTAAAGTCACGCAATGTGGCTTTGTGTGGCTTCATAAATTGACTCGGAGTCTTGTGTCACGCATGTACTACTTTGCGTGGTGCAGACGTAATGCAAGGCTCTCACAAATATGCCCCTATATTTTTCATAAGGCATTCTCCCGACTTTAACACCAGACTGCATCAAATTTTTCATAACATCTTAGTTCTCACTGCAATGTGCCACAAGTGCATTGTTAATCTAATGTCACACCAATCAATTGATGTATGTATGCAAGCAAGTGCTATGCTGATTGGTATTAAAAAGTCAATACGAACAGATTGTCACATAAAGATGCAAGCTATAAATGAATCTGATTTAAAGCGCCATAGAGAGAGCAGTATATCAAAGGCATGCAACAAAATCTCTTAAGTAGAAGTGAGCTTGCTGATCCTCGATGAACACACTTTTAAGCAATACAGCTGGACCAAAATCCTGTTGTTGGCAAAGGGACATCACCTAAAAACACAACCCATGGTGAATGCAGCCAGCAACATACTATTGCTAACTTTCTGAGAAACAAGAGGCTTAGTCCTAAATGATAGAATTTTTTTCTTTGCACAATCTTTCAATGTGTTTCTTAAGACCCACTTCTTACAAGCTAGCTTTGTAGCTGGCAGAAAACAATATTAAATTGTGCTTGACTTTGTAATGAAAAACATTTTAGATGGAGTTTGTTAAAGAGATTTTTGAACTATGAAAATATATAACTCTTCATTAAAGTATTGTTTCACTAGTACTCCAATACTCCTGTAATGTCAGTCCATTATTAGGTTATAGTGCCAACACATATTTCTGGAAACTACGGCCATTTTAAGTTGGCGGCCTGATGCATCACATCGTTTATCCTTGAGAAACGATCACTGAATAACTAAAGCAGAGTTCTACTATAAATTTTCAGAGCCAGGGTAGCCACAGAGGACCTCACCTGCCAAGCTCTATCATTCTGTAGTCAATCCGCGCCACCAGTCTGAAGCGGTGTCACCCCCCCCTCAACATGTACGCTCACATCATCAGTATAACCTTCATCGGTTAAAAGTCAATGTCATATTAGCAAATCGCATACACGAATAAAAGAGCTGATAGCATGTTACAAGGGACACTGCATCAGAAAGCCAGTAATGGTGCTAGCAATATTAGACAAGAGCCATTAATCTTGATGTGCTCACCATACTGTGCAGTAGTCAAGCCTTGTCAATAACCCTGTGCAACAAAACCCAGCAATCACTCCATTGATCTATTGTTTATTGGTGTGTGCATGCAAGCAGAGAATTTGATGATAACCCACAACTACCAATTCATATCAAGTAATCTTTTTTCACGTCCTTGATGCTTTCTATTGTCGTTGGTGGAGCACTTTAATACGCTGTGGTGGTTTATCTGGGTGAGCGGTGCTAGGCAGACCTCCTTCACAGAAATCACAGTGTCACTCATCCACGTGACACTCCTGTTTTGCTTTTTACCCCCTGAGAGCTGTGTCAGCAGCACTCCAGGAATTCTTGTACAGACACACAATGCTTGTCAAGTGCATATCACTGATTGTGTCATTCTCACCCCTTTGAAGCAGTCCACAGAAGAGCCAGTCAAGCTGCTGTTCCTTGCAGTGTCCTTCTTCGCTGCACAAATGACCTTCCTGGGGGAGCCCATTATTCATGATAACGGGCATCCCATGTGGCAAGTGAGCAGCGGTGCCCCCCTTCCGGCTTTTTATAGGATTCGGAGTTGTTTTGCAATCACTCTGTCAGCTGAAGATTCAGTCTATCTCTGTGCTCTAGTTCTTTTTGTTAACTCAAATGGGCCCATTATTCAAACACCCTATGAGCTCCATGTGAAAGTCATTAAATAAATATTAATTTAGTGTTACTTAAATCACCTATCATACACACTTCAGTTGATTGATGGGATAATAAACTTGTTTTTCCTCTTATATGGGCTGCTTTTCATCTAATTACCTGGCCAGCCATGGTGAAGTATGAATACCTGGATGCCAGAATATCGACTACAGAAATATTGGGCTACAAGAATGTTGTAACAAAAATATGGCCCCCAAAATATTACAGAGGCAAGTATATATTGGTGAGTATAGATTTACTAGTCATAACTTCACTCCACATACTTATATCAATGGTATATTAAATTGGATGTAGGTATAGTAATCATGTACCTACCTATTTATACTTATCATCTTGATATTTGGGTCGTTGCTATTTTTGCTATAATAGTTTGTTGCACATTACTTAAAATTCAATATTCTATTACCACGTTGAATGGATCCTGGTTATTTATAGTTAAAATAAAAAATAATGTACTCCTTTGTATAGTTAAAAGGACCAAGATTCTCATACCGTGTTTTTTCACTGTATTTGATGACTTATCGAAATGTATATATGTGTAAAATGTCTGTACCTCAAAAAGCTATGCTATACATATCGGGTTGTTAGTCACTGTCTAAATTATGCACTCTGAGGTGTTTGTATAAGTTGATATTACTGCGGGAGTTACAGGGGAGTGACTGGAGAAAACTAATGCGAAATGTGGTGAATAGCTACAAATTAGTGCCTTTGTTTTTATCCAATAGGGCTCAAACATAGATTTACTACCCTTTTTGAGCACTCCAAACAAAACATGTGTCAGCAGTACAGATACAACAGTGAAGTGAGCTCTTTAGGTTTTGTAGAGTCTTGAGAAAGAGCAGGATATCCATAGGGTGTAATGCCCTGTATGAAAAATGAATTCTTACTAAGAATGGGTGTTACTTGAAAATGCAAACATTTAGCGCCAGGAAATGGGCATAAATCCTCTAGTTGTTTAATATCGGATTCAGATATTCTTGCTGCCTAGAACAATTGTTGGGGTCTATATATGAGGCCATTTGTATTGCTCTTGCATCACATTGAGTGGAGAAATTAAAACTGATTTTTGAAGCCCCGCAAAGCCACTTTGCATGGCTCGGAGTTGCTCCAAAAATCTGGAGTAATGCAATGCAGCTTAAGAGTTGTGTGGGTGCTCACACAACTCCTGTGATCTTTGACACATTCCCAGATTAACAAGAATGCGTAAACCTGGGAATGCCTCAAAATCTTACACCTTCCAAGGGGAGGCCTAAGGAGGAGAATGGAAACGGTCGGAACAACGCAGGCAGAGCAACGGTTGTGCCAACATCGCAAGTGTTACCACGTTTGACTTAACCATGCGTATGCATGGTTAAGGCAATGTACGGTCTAGCTGCTGCCTGGAGAGGGCAGAAGCAGGAAGGATAGGGAGAGGAGGCATGAAGTGGTGGGGTAAGGGTGTCTGAGGCCAGGTTGGGGGGGGGGGTAACTTTTAAGGGTTGGGGGTTTTCAGGGCTTGGGGGGAGGGGGGAGGGAACGTTTTAGGGCTCAGGTGGAGGTTGGGGTAGCTTTTAGGGCTTAGGGAACGGTGAGGTAGTTTTAGGGCTTGGGTGTCAAGGAAGTTTTTAGTCCTTGGGGGAGGGGGTTGGTTTACAGGAGGGAGGAGGGTAGATCTAGTTCTCAGAGCAGAGGTTTGGGGGCCATTTTAGGACTCAGTGTGGGGGCAGGGACCAGGATACTTTTTAGGGCTCAGGGGGGCAGGGTAGTAATTAGGGCTCGGTGTCGGGTCGTTTTTGGGACTTAGGGGGGGGGCGGACTGTGTGATTTCTCCATTAGTAGGCCCCGTAAGCATGCACAGATTAGCAGCAATGGGTGCAAAAAAGCAAAAACGTATAAATTGTGCACATGCGCACATGTGAGTACCAATCCATACCATCCTGATATCTAGTCGAGCCACAAGTATGTTCTTTAATATCCTCACCATAAGTATTATGGGATTGATAAATTTGCTTAATTATGTGAAATTTTTGGATAACTACATGAAATTACACATAACTGCGTAAAAGGCAAATCCATCATTTAGCGCTGTATTTTACTATACAATGAAACTGATGCGAGGACAAATTGTGCACGAAAAAAAGCATATAAAACACAATTACCGCTTCAATCAGCAGCTCACGTTCTGGTTGTTCTCACCTATACATTATCTACAAACAACGGAGTAATTACACTGCCTAGTTTAATAGCATAATTTCGAGAACTTCGCGTAACAAACATATCATAAAAGTCCTTGAATTACGTGAATTAATTACTCTGGCTAATTTTACATTTTTCCCGGGTTACATTTACATTTTTCTTTTTTCTCTTCTCTTTAATGCGGCAGATTTATTTAGACATAGTTTGATAGTCATTTAGTCGCTTCAGACAATCAACAGACAGAAATTAAATATAATTTTCAGTAATAACAGTTTTCCAAAGGAAGGACGAGTTTTCCTTATAGTATTTAAAAAATATTTAAAATACTGCATGTCAACGCGCTGTTTATATACAAATATCATATCCAGAATGCATGGTGTAATGTTTGGAAGTCCTTGGTCGGTAAATATTTCTCTCGGCCCCAACTGGTTTCTACCAACATCTGTCAGATGTCATCTTAAGCACTGGCACCCTACCCCAATTCACAGCAAGTCAATGAATTCAGTCTTTTCTTTGACAGCGTTGAAATTGCTGTGGTCACTCTTTGTAACAAAGGTCGCCCCTGCAGAGTAACAGGTCAGGTCTCATCCATTTCATGCCACCAGGGATTGTGGTTTGTGCCTCCGCAGCACACACAACCAATGCAGGTTTTAAAATAATTCTATTTCTGATTTTCAGTCCTCGATTTTCCTACCAGGTTTCGATATGTTGAATTCTGTCGTGTAAATATGTGTTTTATTTGAGGATATAATGTACACGTGTGTTACTATTTCTACACGTCAATATCAGAATGTATAGAGAAGTTGCATCATATAGTGCGAGAATCAGAAAAAATTAGATGAAGAGGTAGATAAGACGTGTGTGTGTGTTTGTTGGAGAAAGAGGTAGAGATGAAGGAAGTGATGACGGGGTATGAGCAAAAACAGAGAAACAGGAGAGAGAGCAAGTGACAGATAAGAGAGAACACGAGAGAGAGAGAGAGAGAGAGGGAGAGAAGGAGAGAAGGAGAAAGAGAACGGCAGAGATGGAGACAGAGAGAAAGCAGAAGATCAAAATGGAAGAAGTGACACAGATAGACACTAAAAAAAGAGATAAGATAGAGGCAGAAAAAAAGGAGGGATATGAAGGGTGTGCCGGAGAATACAAGGGAGAACAAATAGAGAAAGAAATGGAGAGAAAACTAAAGGAGAGGATTAGGGTAAGAGGAAGACGGAGGCAGAGCGAAAGAGAAAGAGGGAAAAATGATTCCGAGACAAAAAAAACAGAGAACTGAAGAGAACATAGAGAACGAAAACAGTAAAAATATTCCTAAATATGCGGGTAGCTGAATACCTAATGTGACACAGTTCCCTAAAATAAATTGAGTCGTTGATCCCACTGAGGGAATAGCAATCTCATGGGGGATCATTCGGAAAAGATGGAAAAAAAACAATTCAATTAGGAATCCTGCCAAGGGTCACTAAATAGGCAGTATTATGTCCGTGAACATTTTCTTCAGGTGCTCAAATAGAAACATGTAACTTCAAAAGACAGAGAACCTGTGCAAGTGGTGTTGATACAGCATTACAAGTTTTCCAGATCAATAATCTTTATGTCATGAAGTACACGATGACCGCAACTCAGGATAACACAGGGCTCAAGGGGAACCACAAATATCTCTTCATCCAGCACGGTGTCTCATTACGCAGGTACTGGTCTGCCACACACAGGTGATCAAAGTAAGCAAAGGAGAAATTGATCAATTAAAAAAACGGTTGTCAAAAAAAGTGGTGTGCTTACCATGCTATGACACCACCGTGCAGGGTGGATCTCTTGGGTAGTCCTTCTTTGTTGCTGGTGTGGGATAAGAGAGGCTCAGCAGATAGCTTCTGGATCTAATGAGGTTGAATCTACAGGAGCCTACAACAGTCTTGTGGTCACAGGTATACAGGCTAAAGCCCTCCTTTGAAGGAAATAAATCCTTGGGTTGGCTGGGAGCTTCCACACACAGCACGTCCAGCAGCAGTAGGAGTATAAACAAGCTGACCTCTAGTAGGGCCTACGTTTAGTCCTAGCCAAGAGGTAGTATGCAGCAGACTAACTCCACTTGCCGGGCGCTCTTCAGCAGCAATGGTCCATGCAGGTAAATGGGCAGTGACCTGCAGGACAGTAGCGTATATTCACTAATTTCCATAGTTGGAAGAAGCTTGATGCCAAATTACTGTCCTTTGCATTCTTACAATTTCAATTTATGTAGTGCCCAAATGCATTTATTTGGATAATACATAACAGCCATTGCTGCACTTCCCATCCCTGGCACCAAGTTAGTAAGATTGGTAATAACTCTCCCCAACGCTGCATGGTATTTATCATGGAAACAGTAGTTTGAAAGATATCTTGAAAATTCTACCATATTTTTCCACACATCAGCATGTGAGTTCTAAAAATACTTGCGCTTTTATATTGAGACCACTGTTTTCAATATTGCTTGCTATGCATATATTAATTCAGCTAAGCAAAATCTTCTAATTTAGCAGCCTGCGCTGCACACAGGAGAGCTACTTACAGGTAGCTGGAGATCTACCAGTATCTCATGAATAACTGTTTGGAGAAGCATGTCCTAAAGGTTGACCAGCAATGTAGTGGGTTAGGAATACCTAAATCTAGAAGAATAGACTGGCTATGGAATCATGCTGGAATCGAATTTCCTTCCTCAGATAGGAATCTGAGATAGCAGGAGTTTACTTCTGTGGTTCTCTTAGGGATACTCTGGTTGCAAGGTATGCATGTTCACTCCAGGAAGACAAAGTGCCAGATGGAGTCGTATTCCATGTGCGGCACTCATTCTCCAACATCACAGACTCCATTCTTACATTGTGATAAATGTTCCTAAACATTTACAACTAACCTATGCAAACTTGAAATGTTCACAAAGCTCTTTATCATAATCAATAAATGCTAATGTGCATAAAAGGTTAAACCAGAAAAGCATACCCTCAGTGTTTGCATCCTTTGAGCCTGATGCAAAGAGAGGTTTGCAAATTTACTAAAATAGTGATTTGTAGCACATCTCAAATCCATGCAAAAGTGCATATGTTGCAAAGTAGCAATTCTTCTAGGATTGTAAATGGTCTTAAGGAATCTTTAAATTACTATTCAGTAAAAATTGCAATTTTAGGAACTTCATTAACATTATTTTCTCCAGTGTTTCATAAATAGGTAAGCGATTCCAGCATAAAACTTGTAACACAGCCCTACTGCTAAAGTCGAAAACTTTGAATGGGGGAAAACATTAAAACCTCAGGCTTTGGCACCATAGCAGGACATGTCAAAATGGCAGTGCAATACATTTGCAATACAGAATGGAAGCACATTAGAGCTTTGCAGTCTGGTACATCTAGGAGCCTGGTGCATGCATCCGTCAACTGAAAGTGAGCAGAAACCACCCTGGTGGTGGCACTTTTCAAAAGAGGATAATGCCAATGCACCAGAACCACAAAGGATTCTTGGGCTTAAATAACAACTCCACCCTCAGATTAAAACATTGCTGAAAAAATACTTTGTGATGGTTCCTTTGAAAAGGCTTCACACATTCATTGTAATTACACACAGCACATAATACCCGATGCAAAGCACAGTGTCACTAGCATCTTCCCTGTGCTACCTGTATTTGTCAGACTTTTCTGTAGCTGGATTAGCCACTTTTGGTGGATTGGGGATCAGGGTTACCCTGATGCAAAGAAGTTTTTAGGGAGCGCTCATGCGTTGTTGCTATGGCTGCGATCTCTTGTGTCTAAAAAAACCTCCAAAAGGGGCCTTGAGTCCATCTATTACTTATCACTCTTTTTGCTGCCTTCTAATTTGACAGAATAAACAAGGTGTCACTTCCTTTTATTTGCGACTGCATGGACCAGGTAGAGGTTAATTAATTAGACTCCAACCACTGCTCACTCTATGAATGAGGTGCTCTCAGTAGCAGCCTGTGGAGGGAGTTCCGTGGGGCGATGGGGCGGGGAGGGGCAGATTGGAGGGTAGTAAACGCCGGAATATAGATGAACAGAGGTAAGTAAACATTTACATTAATAAAACAGACTTTGTTGCGCGCACTGCATCGCAAAATGTGATGCACAGCCGCGGCCCGTGGAGGGAGTTCTGTGGGGCAGACAGGTGGGGCGGGGGAGGGGCAGGGTGGGGGGTGGTAAACACTGGCATATGGATGATTGCAGGTAAGTAAACAATTATATTAAATAAACAAATTGTGTTCCGTGCCCTGCATTGCAAAATGCGATGCAGGGCGCACTACGAAATTCGTTTTATTAATTTAATCATCCATATGCCGATGTTTACCACCCCCCACCCTGCCCCTCCCCTGCCCCGCCTGTCTGCCCCACGGAACTCCCTCCATGGGCCACGGCTGATGATGCAGCCCGTAAAGAAATGTGTTTTATTAATTTAAATGTTTAATTACCTCTTTTCATCCATATTCCAGTGTTTACTACCCCTCACCCTTCCCCGCCCCACCTCACCGCCCCACGGAACTCCCTGCAAGGGCCGCTACTGGGTGCTAATTCTTCTTTTTCTGGCATATCTTTATGGCGGGATGTCGACGTGAAAGTATCAGTGTTTTACATAAGCAGTAGTTACATTCCACACCTTTACATTCTTTATTTTTTTTTAGGAAATGCAGATTAAGTGATTAGCCCAGAATCACAGGATGTTGAGCTGATACTGGGACGCGAGCATGGTTCCCCAGTACTGAGTACAGCTGCTTTGCCATGCACAACCAGCTTTGACAACTCTGTGATACTGTACTTCAGCAGGGCATGTGTTAAATATGGAAGGACCAGACACAACCCTGATGTAAAACATTCCCGCCTTATGTGACAGTAATTATGAAATAGAGAAAGTGCATACACACTCAGCGCCATAGAACTGCAAGAACTCTGTATATAGCTGTATCCTCCAGAGCAGGGCTCTCCAACCTTTTCTGTAATAAGAGCTGCTTATGTTCAATGAAAATTATACTGAGCCATCAATATTTTAGTGTTCCAATAGTCATACAATACCATGAACAAATAAACATTTGGGGAGACTGTTGCTAAACTACGAAGATTTGTGCCTGTATTAGGGCTGAAAAGTTTCATGATGTCCTCCCTCACAAATACCCACCACAACTGATTTAATCTAGCAGAGAAGGGGTGATGCTATGGAAAGGCACCTTTCTGCAGCCATGTAGAACACAATGAGTAGGAGGTGGCAGATTTTACCTAAAAGGTATGGTTGACTGGATGCACAGGGTCACCAAGCATACCGCCATAGGCACACAGTCAAAGATCTAGCCTTGTTGACTTGAGGTAATTGAAATTTTTATGGTCAAGTATGTCCCCTAACGTGTACCCCAACGTTTCCATGTACGTGCTTAAAGTACATGTAATTTCCCTCCATGACCGAATATGAAGACGCAAATACATTTGCGTCCAACGTTAACATGTCCTCTACCAGATCCACCTTGAATGGATCGATAATTCAGTTTCTAAACATGCCATGCCAACGTCTTTACATGGTACACTTTTTGGTTTTCCTGGCTCTGCCGAGCTAGGCCCTGATTTCTGACTTCTAACCACTTCTGTCTCTGTTTCTGAAAGCTGCAGCATGGAGTTGCATCCCTGACCTCTGCCTTACTTCCTGCCAGTGCAGCGGTGCCCGGCTCGGCCTGGACTGCCTGCCAAATTCATGTTTTGCCTACAGTTATCAGCTCAGCCTCCTCGAAAACACATTCCAGTCTAGTGAAATAGTTAAACATATTCCCGGCTGCAGAGCAAAGGGCCCGGCCTTCCTGTCCTCCTTGCAAGTGATTTACTGGCTCCGTTACCATAGTAGGCCCATGACCCCGCGCATTACACGTAGACACATATGCACGCACTAGCATTCAGTGTAGAATAGCCCCTGCCCGAGAGACCTTTTGCTTCAGACACTACATCCTCCAAACATAAGATACTAGATAGGCCATAGGTACAGGTTGCCCTGACACTCCAGACTTCTGTCTCATTCACTAGTGCTAAAGTCAAAGCCCCCAGTTACACGTCATGCTAGTTGCGCGCGCATCCAGGTTAAGGGTTTCTGCTGATTCTGCAACTTTTCTCTATGCATCCACCCACATGTGACGATTCTTGTGACGTTTCTCTGACATGAACAGTGCACGCCCATGTGTACGCCTTTTTTCACGCCTCCTCTTACGCACATGTGTTCTTATCTCACTCTTTTCACCTGTTACGCCTTCTGTATTGGATTAAATTGTAAAGTCTTACTATATATAATGTGTAATGTTAATAAAACGTTGACTGTCCCTTCCTGAACCTTAGAGGTGACGGAACATGATGCTCCATCCTTAAGGATAATGCCATTAAAGCCCGTATGACTCAGATACCACGGACTCTGCCTCTCATTTGAATGAGCTGTCTTGTAATGATAATTATACGGAAAAATGTCTTGGTAAATTTATTTACCACATAATTTGGCGCCCGAACAGGGGACCCCCCTTCCCCACTTGCCGGTGAAGTCGCGCGGCTTTCGACCCCTTCTACAACCCCGACGGAAACCGTGCACGTTTGCGGGGTTTCCCGCTATCTTCCCTCGGGTCCACGAGGGAGACGGAGACTGCGGTCCGGCGTCCAGACGAGGCGGTGAGGAATGCGGAGGATCCCGACCAGAGCCCTAGTCGAGAGAGCAAGGTCCGAGGTGTCCGGAGGCCCACCTGTTCCGAAGCGCATGCGTGGTAGCGTGATGCGTGCCAGTCCGATGTCGTAGCAGTCCAGTCCAGTCCAGAGTCCAGTCCAGTTTCCGAGGCCTTCAGTTTCTTGCTTCCCAGTGAGTACCGTTGTTGGGAACGCATCTAGACGGGTTCATTGATTTGTGCCCGGTAAAGACAGAGTTGGGTACACAATTCTGGTCCTGACGTGTTCACTTAGGTGGATACGGTCCGACGTGTCTCTTATGAGACCGGTCTGTACTGTTCAGCAGTGCATCTAGTTATTCAGTTTTATCTCGAGAGTTCTTCTGTGTTTTCTGTGTTCCAGGTTATTCCAGCCCGACATGTTTTAATGTGTTTTGATGTTATGGTATGAATGATTGTTTACTGTTTATTACTGTGTTTATTGTGTTCACGTCCGAATCACTCCAGCCATGCCGTTGTTTTCAAAATTACGTCAGATAGGTACTAGGAAAGGGATACTAGAAGAAGCAGTTCCTGTCCCGCCTAGGGACACTCCAGGATATTTTATGTACCACAAACATGGCTTAGATGCTGTGTTGTATTTAGACTTATGGGTGGACTACACCAAACATCTGGAAGAGAAGTTTAGATGGCCTGTCTCAGGGACATGGGATGCCGAATGCATCATGAGAGTAGAAGAAGCGTTATGGAAAAAGAAAGCCTGACAGTCTCAGAAAGATGCCATAGAATTGTGGCGTAAAGAATCGCATAGAAGAACCGAAAAAGCAATCAGAAAAGCAGAGAAAAGTAGGGAAGAATCCGAAAAAGCTAGAGAAAAAGAGTTACTAGAAGAAGGAGAACAGGTCAGATCAGAACAATTAGACCGCCAAAGAAATGCACTCATTTCAGGCATGTATCCAGTTCTGGCCGAGGGCCTGCCTAAGGCGACCCCGGAAATACCCCGTAACCTGCCACCTCCATTGGTTCCGACTAAAGTACGTCACAAAAAGACCGCAGCAGACATTTTCCTTTCTTCCTATTTAGATGATGTAGCTCCAGCATATACCAATGTACCCGTACAACCTGCTAATAATGTACAGCAGCATGTTCCGGCTGATCAAGCCACGACCCCTCCACGCCAAGCTTCACTTCCCGCACCTGTTGTCACTTCCCCTTCTGTTGCTGCTGCTACTGGTCCCCCTATTATTGGTCCTCGCAATCCTTTTGCGACAGATTCGACCCAGAGTCAGTCCCCGTTACATGTACCTTTCCCTCCCACCATGACGTCAGGTCATGCTCACGGTTCTGCTTCAGGAGGTGCCGCAGGAGGTCACTTTCACACCCCACCACAGTTACAACGAGTGACAATGAGAGAATTAGCTACACAGCGTACTCCGAAAGCAATGACATATGAAAAGCTTAAACAGTATCTTACAGATTGTAGATATGATCCAGTACCTGGCAAGAGAGGAGACATGATGTTAGCCTCGTTACGTCTACGACGTGTTACAGATTATTTGATTTTGTTACCAGAAATGCCAGAACATCTAGACAACATATATCATTTTATTAGAACAGGAGAAAGGCCGGAATGTATTCGTGAGGCCATGGCATACCAGAAAGTTGAGACACAAGGTTTACTATTACGATTCTTAATAAATTGTTTGATAAGGGAACAAGACCAGCCAGGTGTTGTTCAAGAAGAAATAGCTGTTCTGATAAAATGGGGTCAAAATATTGCAGATTGTAAACATGATAAACAGACTTGTATAGATGCCATGTCCAGAAAGATCCGTAAAGAAATAGTAGCAATACATAACAGACGAAGGCTGAAAAGGAAGCCGAGTCAGACAAAAATGACTCCTCGGAGCTGGAGGAGGAAGAAGTAGAGACTCCAGTAGAGATTGAGGATAAAATAGCGTACGTAGGTAGAGTGAAACTCCCTAAACAGTATTCTTTTGATAGACCTTTTGACAGACCCATTCGTCTAGAAAACAAGAAACGTTTCCTTTCCCCGATACCAGAGCAATGTTCTCTTGAGCATATATTCCAAGTTACTGATAAAATACTGAAAGAAAGAATAGGTTATCATGAACTTACTACCTTACGTGATCAGGAATTAGCCCGGTCAGCAGTCCAATGGGCCGGTGATGACAGTATATATAAAGATGATTTAGTAGTGCAAACATTTTTGAGTCTTACTCCAGAAGAACAGCGACTAGCTGGTATATACATGATCCAACATCTCATTACACTGTATGAAAATCAGCAATCTGATCCAGGTCCATTGTATAATTTATTGCAAGACTTACTCCTGAGAAGATGGAGAGGCCTAGGTACCGATTTAATTGATATCATTCTAGAACAACGTCATAAATACAGAACTTTCCTGACTCCACGTCTTGTTTCCGTTCCACCCCCAGTAAGACAGCCATATCACCTAGATAGACAGAACCCCTTACGAGAAGTACATCCAATCTGAAAGCCAGATGATACGCTTGAACGCGTATTCGTGTACACTCCTTTGACTAAAATGGAATTATTGGAAATGAAGAAAATTGTACCTTGTCACGATAAAGATCCTGCAGGTTTCCACCGTGAATTAAAAGACATGTTACTTATGGGCGATTACACGTATCCTGACATTATTAAAATGTTAAAAGTTTTATTGCCAGCAGGGATTTATGAAAAACTGAAAGAAAAGGAATGGGAGGTGGGAGATAAAAAGATTGTTTGGACTGAATTAGAAGACGAGGAAAAGGGACGTACCCCAGGTTTAGGTCTTGGGGACAAAACTAAAGCATTGCCAGGATTATTAGTACAGGTCTTGCCTAGATTATTGACAGTCAAAAAGGAGGACTGGGATGCAATCTCAGCCTGCAAACAGAAACAAGACGAAGACACTAGTGATTTTTATTCAAGATTTGAGAAATGTTTCATTATTAATAGTGGTCTGAAAACTAGTAGCGAGTCATTCCCACATCTTTTCGTGACCAAACTAGTCGAGAATTCCTTACCACAGGTTAAAAACAGGGTTTTGAAAGTCGTAAGTACATGGCAAGCTAATATGCCTTCCCAAATGTTACAGATGTTACAGTACCACCAGAACAGAATCAGAGAGGAACACGATCATGAACAGAGACGTATGAAAGACACGAAAATGAAAGTACTAGTTGCCCAGTCTGTTCCAGCTGTTGGTCAGAAGAGGGGTAACACGCTGAACACACAGACTAGTCATTCTGCAGCTCCTGTCAAAGGGAATTGCAATTATTGTAAACAGCCAGGTCACTTTATAAGTGAATGTGCCGTTCTCAGACACAATATCGCTACAGGCAAAACGAAAGAAAGACCACGTCCGCTTAGAACAGAACATGTTCAACAGAATATTCAACAGAATCCGCAACCTCCACAGAATGTACAGCAACAGACAGTAGCTGTACCCCAGCCCCAACCCATTGCCGCAACACAACACGTCACACAGCAAATGTACCAGTATGCACAGTCAGACTACCCAGATTATCAGCAGTACACATGAAACAGCCTAGAGAGGGAGGTTGGCTTGCCCCTTATAGAGGTTCCTGTAGATCAAGATGGTCCCTATGTACATAGTCAGGTATTAGGGAAAGACAGAAAATTTTTGATTGACACGGGGGCAAGCAGAACGACCATTAGTCATGACGAGGTCCCAGGGGCACCCCTCTCAGGCTCACAGAATGTTTCCCTTGGATTTTCAGGAAAGCCTATTGTTAATGAAGTATCACAGCCAGTTCCCCTTGCAGTTGGTCCATTGTCCCGTACTACAGATTTATTGCTTACAAAATCATGTCCGGAAAACCTGCTTGGTATTAAAACACTGAAAGCTCTAGGAGCAGTTATATGTTGTTCCCCAGAAGGAGTGAGATTATTCCTTCGTGATTTCAAGGGCCATTATGTTTTGAGAGATTTTGATCCCAGGTTACAGAATGTTCCTGCACATTTATGGGCGCAAGGTCCAACTGATGTAGGTTGTATGCATATTACTCCTTATCGTGTCACACTCAAGCAAGGTGTTGTACTGCCCCGAATCCGACAATACAAATTGCCCCCTGAGGCTGTAGCAGCCTTACTGAAAATTATTGACGAACTTATTGCCCAAGGAGTAGTTGTAGAAACTGACTCCAATGTATGTAATTCTCCTATCATTCCGATTCTTAAACGGACTACCCAAATGCACCTCCGGTCTATCGACTGGTGATCGATCTTCGAGAACTCAATAAATGCATAGTACCACAGTATCCAGTGGTCCCAGATATTTCATCACTATTGACTGCCATTGATTCCGAAGCTGCGTTCTTTACTGTAATTGACCTCAAGAACGCCTTCTTCAGCGTCCCCATTCATCCTGATAGCCAATACTTATTCGGTTTCTGTTTAAATGGCCGAAGCTTTAAATTTGCACGTGCACCTCAAGGGTTCACGGAAAGTCCGAGTATTTACAGCCAAGCATTGAAAAGACAACTAGACAGTATTCACATGCCTACTGACACTGCTCTACTACAGTATGTTGATGATCTACTGATCACAGCACGGACTGAACGTGACTGCGAGCGCGCGTCACTGACAGTCTTGTATTTTCTGGCCGAGAAGGGACACAAAGTGTCTCCTTCGAAGCTCCAATTCTGTGCCCAGCAAGTGGTATACCTTGGGCACTTGCTGTCCAAGTGGGGTAGGCAGCTAACACCTGATCGCATCCAGTTGATAGCACATCTTCCGCAACCCAAGACACAAAAGGAAGTACGGGCTTTTATTGGCCTCACTTCGTACTGCAGACAATGGATTCCCCAGTATGCATATCTAGCCAAGCCACTCATACAGTTGACAACAGTGACAGGAGGCAGCGACTTCGACTGTCCTCCCTTGGACTCAGGAACATACACAAGCTTTTAATGACCTGAAGAAAGCCTTATGTCAAGCACCAGTTTTAGCGACACCATGTTACAGCAAACCTTTTACTTTTTTTGTCACAGAACGCGATGGCACAGCGTTATCTGTTCTTACACAAGATCAAGCAGGACACCATAAGCCTTGTGCTTATTTTTCTAGTACATTGGATCCAGTAGCCCAGGCCCTGCCTGCGTGCTTGAAATCAGTTGCAGCAACAGCCCTAGCTATCAGACAAAGCAATTCAATAGTGTTAGGACATCCTTTGACAGTACAGGTTCCACATTCCGTAGAAGTACTTCTGAACCGTACCCAGACTCAGCACTTGACCATAGCACGACTGACAGGTTATGAATTGACACTGTTCCAGCCACACATAGAAATCAGACGCTGCAACATACTTAATCCTGCCACATTGTTACCTTCGAGTACAACCGATCCAGCTCCACATGACTGTGTAGAAGTCATTAATACAGTGACGAAGCCCCGACAAGACTTGACAGATATTGCATTAACTGATCCAGACCTGACACTTTACGTGGATGGTTCATGTATGAGAACAAGTGCAGGAGAATTAGTGGCCGCATATGCAGTGACCACTGAAACTGAAGTCATAGAAACACACCGTATTGACACACTATCCGCTCAAGCTGCAGAGCTCATTGCTCTGACCCAAGCATGTATAATAGCCATGAACAAGAAAGTTAACATATACACAGACTCACAGTATGCATTCGGAGTTGTTCACGACTTCGGAGTCCTTTGGGAAGAGAGAGGTTTCTTAACTTCTCACGGTACCAAGATTCAGCATGGTCCCCTTATTCAAGCTCTGTTAGAAGCAATACACTTGCCGACAGCCATAGCCATTATGAAATGCAAAGCACATACCAAAGTCACCGACACTATTTCCCAGGGTAATGACCTGGCAGATCGTACAGCCAAATACACTGCTCAGACAGATATTCCGACTGACATGACAAAGATTGATCCGACTACACTGACACATTGCCTGACAGTTAAGGATCCCATTCTAGATGTACTCGACATACATACACATGCCACTTCAGACGAACTCAAGAAATGGACTGAACAAGGAGGGATCCGGACAGATCAGGGATGGATGACGAAGGGAAGGGCCACATGGTTCCTCCCCGACTCTATGGTTCAAGTTATAATTAACACTGCACATAGTCCAGCACACTTAGGAGAAAAAGCCATGTTAGACAGTTTACAGAATCTCTGGTACAACAAACATTTACGAGCAGCAGCGAAACAGAAAGTGCGTACTTGCATGATCTGTTGTCAGTTCAATCCAGGAAAAGGTGTCCCCATGGAACAGGGTGGATTTCATCCTCCTGACCATCCTTTTGAAGTCCTCCAGATGGATTATATCCAGATGGACAGATGCAGAGGATTCAAGTACGTCCTCGTAGTCGTATGTGCTCTTTCCCGATGGACAGAAGCATATCCAGTCCCCGATTACACTGCTGTAACCACTGCCAAACAGCTGGTACGTGAGTTTTTCCCACGGTACGGTTTGCCCCGTGTCGTGTACTCTGATAATGGACAGCCATTCTCGTCCGAGCTCATGAAGCAGGTGTCACTCCTGCTAGGTTACCAGTGGAAGTTTCATTGTGTCCGACATCCTGAAGCCGCAGGTCTCGTAGAGAGACATAATCAGACCCTGAAAACACGCCTAGCCAAAATATGTGCAGAGAAAGGTGTAGATTGGATAGTTGTCTTGCCAGTTGCACTCTTTTACATGCAAATGGTAGCTCACTCTAGGACAGGGCTATCCCCGTATGAGGTGGTCTTTGGTAGGCCTCCGAATATGTGGGGGACGCCTATGCCCCGTAGGATTACCGATGTTGACAGTTGTATGCTGACAGATTACCTTGCCTCCTTGATGTCTGCACTACAATCTTGTCGTTCACAGGTCGCGGCTGCCTTTCCGGACAACACTCAAGTAAAGCCACATGAAGTCCGCCCAGGAGATTTGGTTCTCGTGAGGAATTTCGATCGGAAGAGTCCGCTGGAACCCAGATGGAAGCAGCCGAAATTGGTTTTGTTATCTACAAGGACTGCAGTTAAAGTGGAGGGGAGAAAAGGATGGCTGCATTCGAGCCATGTTAAAAAAATTCACGGACTGTTGCCAGACTCTCCCTTTAAGGACTGCCCACTTCCAGAGACTGATTCTAAACTTCCCCTGCTAGAGAAAACTCCCCAAGAGGAGTACCGTACAAAGTTGAGGTCTAGTAAGTCAGACAGTTTAATTGTTTAAGTCCCCTCCTGGGTGAAGCGGTTAGACAGGTTCCTGACATGTATAAGATAGACCCCACTAGTGAGAGAGATAGACAGGAGATCAAGAAACAACAATATTGTAAAACCCTCCGAAGTCATTGTGTTCTAACGTTACTTATTATGTTCTTTCTGAGTCTTACGATAGTCTGCACGAGTTGGATGTTACATATGTTCTTTCCTATTGCACATTCTTTTTCTAATGACACTGCAGAGCACACGTTTAGTGAACTACCCCCACATGAGCTTTCCTATCGTTTAGCCATGCGCAACAATACATTCATCCATATGTTACACCATTCTCACCAGACCAGCAATGCCACTAATTGTTGGATATGTGGCCGACTCCCTCCCTATCAGAACTACAAGGGAGCTCTGCCTCTCTTTCCTTATCCATTTACACATAATGGTTCATGCGGTGCATGGTTTACATTAATGTCCTCGTTAGATAGTAAGTCCAAAGTTTCCCAAGGCAATTGGATATGGGGAGACCTGAACACAGTTATGAATAAGGCATGTTTCCCAGACAAGGAGGGTCTTCCCCAAATGACAGGTACCGATCTGGAAAACGAAGTATATGGATTAAGTAATTTTACACTGAACCTCATGATTCTGAATGTCCAGTCCGAGACTAATCCTGACTTACCATCAATCTCAGTCTTACCAGTAAAAGGTGAATTACGCCTCAGAAAGAGTGGTTCAGTACATCTAGGACACAGCGATTGTACTAATGTGATCAAATTCAGTGATAAAGGCAAGTCTACTTTCAAAGCTTCCCGACATTCCTATTTTATTTGTGGTCATACAGCTTATATACGTTTACCTCTAGACTGGGATGGTACTTGTTTTATTGCATTGCTATTGCCACCTGTTTTTCTAGCCCCATCTGATTATCATAGAAATTCTTGCCTCACTCACGTTAGACAGAAGAGAGATCTCCCAATTGTCGACCAGACTGAAACCACATGGGAACAATACACAGACTTCAATAAGGGATTCTTCCCTTATTTAGGCACTGTCTCAAATAGTAAACTTATACGCAAATTGACCAGAATCCTTGAAGCAGTAGTGAATGAGACTACTTCTGCCCTAGGTAACTTAACAGAGGAACAGTCTGCTATGAGACTTGTTGTGCTCCAAAATCGTCTCGTCCTTGACGTCATCCTGGCCGATAGGGGCGGGGCTTGTAGAGTCATCGGATCCAGTTGTTGTGTGTTTATTCCTAATAACGCACCGTCAGTATACAAAGCTATAACCAGGCTTCATGAAATAGCTCATCAGCTACACCAGAATCCAGGCTCCTGGACTTGGTCCGGTTGGCTCTGGAGTGTAATATCAGCCTGGGGATGGAAGTTATTGTCATTCCTAGGAATCGCACTGCTCATAGTATTCAGTTGTTGTATATGCCTACAATGTGGGCCAGCGATTTGCGGCTTGTGTGCCACAGCTTGCATTCCACGTCCAAGTTCGCGTTCCAGTTCTCGTCTGAGAAAAAATGAGCAGATGATGTTATATGAACAGATAGATGGTCTCATGAAGATAGATATATCCTGAAGGGAACGTAGGGGACAAGGAGGGAATGAGGTAATTGAAATTTTTATGGTCAAGTATGTCCCCTAACGTGTACCCCAACGTTTCCATGTACGTGCTTAAAGTACATATAATTTCCCTCCATGACCGAATATGAAGACGCAAATACATTTGCGTCCAACGTTAACATGTCCTCTACCAGATCCACCTTGAATGGATCGATAATTCAGTTTCTAAACATGCCATGCCAACATCTTTACATGGTACACTTTTTGGTTTTCCTGGCTCTGCCGAGCTAGGCCCTGATTTCTGACTTCGAACCACTTCTGTCTCTGTTTCTGAAAGCTGCAGCATGGAGATGCATCCCTGACCTCTGCCTTACTTCCTGCCAGCGCAGCGGTGCCCGGCTCGGCCTGGACTGCCTGCCAAATTCATGTTTTGCCTACAGTTATCAGCTCAGCCTCCTCGAAAACACATTCCAGTCTAGTGAAATAGTTAAACATATTCCCGGCTGCAGAGCAAAGGGCCCGGCCTTCCTGTCTTCCTCGCAAGTGATTTACTGGCTCCGTTACCATAGTAGGCCCATGGCCCCGCGCATTACACGTAGACACATATGCACGCACTAGCATTCAGTGTAGAATAGCCCCTGCCCGAGAGACCTTTTGCTTCAGACACTACATCCTCCAAACATGAGATACTAGATATGCCATAGGTACAGGTTGCCCTGACACTCCAGACTTCTGTCTCCTTCACTAGTGCTAAAGTCAAAGCCCCCAGTTACACGTCATGCTAGTTGCGCGCGCATCCAGGTTAAGGTTTCTGCTGATTCTGCAACTTTTCTCTATGCATCCACCCACATGTGACGATTCTTGTGACGTTTCTCTGACATGAACAGTGCACGCCCATGTGTACGCCTTTTTTCACGCCTCCTCTTACGCACATGTGTTCTTATCTCACTCTTTTCACCTGTTACGCCTTCTGTATTGGATTAAATTGTAAAGTCTTACTATATATAATGTGTAATGTTAATAAAACGTTGACTGTCCCTTCCTGAACCTTAGAGGTGACGGAACATGATGCTCCATCCTTAAGGATAATGCCATTAAAGCCCGTATGACTCAGATACCACGGACTCTGCCTCTCATTTGAATGAGCTGTCTTGTAATGATAATTATACGGAAAAATGTCTTGGTAAATTTATTTACCACATAATTTGGCGCCCGAACAGGGGACCCCCCTTCCCCACTTGCCGGTGAAGTCGCGCGGCTTTCGACCCCTTCTACAACCCCGACGGAAACCGTGCACGTTTGCGGGGTTTCCCGCTATCTTCCCTCGGGTCCACGAGGGAGACGGAGACTGTGGTCCGGCGTCCAGACGAGGCGGTGAGGAATGCGGAGGATCCCGACCAGAGCCCTAGTCGAGAGAGCAAGGTCCGAGGTGTCCGGAGGCCCACCTGTTCCGAAGCGCATGCGTGGTAGCGTGATGCGTGCCAGTCCGATGTCGTAGCAGTCCAGTCCAGTCCAGAGTCCAGTCCAGTTTCCGTGTTCTTATCTCACTCTTTTCACCTGTTACGCCTACTGTATTGGATTCAATTGTAAAGTCTTACTATATATAATGTGTAATGTTAATAAAACGTTGACTGTCCCTTCCTGAACCTTAGAGGTGACGGAACATGATGCTCCATCCTTAAGGATAATGCCATTAAAGCCCGTATGACTCAGATACCACGGACTCTGCCTCTCATTTGAATGAGCTGTCTTGTAATGATAATTATACGGAAAAATGTCTAGGTAAATTTATTTACCACAGACTAAGAGAAGGACTGGAAGCTGTTGTTAACAATAAGCATGTCATTGTGGTGTCACTACGTCTGACAATGGTGGTATCTGCATGGTCATGCATACTCGTATTCGTTGCTGTATTCACAGTGATTAATTTGAGTCAGTGGTTTCTGGTACACATCACAGGCACCTAATTGTCAACACCAGCACTAATGGCAGTCTACCACATTGTTGCGCTGCCTGTCTAACTTACAGATCAACACAAGAACAATTGTTTATTCACTGAATATACATTAATGAGTAATACCTGCTGTGCAAGCCATTCTTATGACTTTGAGTGGGGGAGGGAGTGGCTGGAATAGTCCTAATTGTCACACTTGGAGGAGGGTGATGCTTATTAGTTGTGTTGGTACTGTCATCAGCCGCTATGGCAGGGGTAATGTGTCATGCAAGCTGCCATGGCCTCCTCCCAAGAGTCCTGGCACTTATTGTTTTACAAATTAAGCACTGATATTCCAACAGAATGCAGATGATGCATGAATTCCAAAACCTCCCCTATGACCTTTTGAGTTTCTATTGCACTTGAAGTCACAGGCCTAGTGCCAGTGTGATAGCCTTTGCTGCTGGGTCATCCTCCTTACAACGGAGCATAAAGCATGACCACAGATGTCGACATCACCTGCAGCACTGGCTGCCAGTAAAAGACTACATTTAGTAACTCCCATCTGTGACATGATTGTGACCAATTTTTCTTCCTATTGGTTGTGCCTACAGTCAACACTTGTATCCTCATCCATAGGCTGCTCCCCTTTTTATGTACACTTAAGCACTGCATCACTTGAGGGTAATTACATGTCCTACTTTTCAAATACATTGCACCCTGCTCTGTGGGCTGTTAGGGCCTGGCCTAGAGGTGACATATGTATTAATAAAAATGAAAGTTTGGGCCTGGCAAAATGTTTGTTTTGCTAAGTCGAAATGGTAGTTTACAAACTGCACATACAGGCTGTAATTTGCAGGCCTGGGACATGTTTGAAGGGCTACTGAAGTGGGTGGGACAATCAGTGCTGAAAGCCCACTGGTAGCATTTAATTTACAGGCTACAAATAATGTGATCCATATTTGTTCAGGCCCGTACAGATACAAATCACATTATTTGTATCCTTATGTGTCATTTTTATTACTAGGAGCTCTTAAAAAACAGACAAAAAACATAAAGGGTAAATGGAACAAATGTTATTTGTACATGGTCAGACATGGAAACAACTGGTTTTACTTTATTTTTGTTTTGTTTATGTAACAGAAGTGTAGACTGTTCAGATGTGAAAGAGGAACAATGTTTGAGGCAACATTTATGTAATCGCATAAGTGGCAAAAACTGGAAAATCAGTTCGCTTATTTTCTCTTCTTGAAAAAATTGTTCAAGGATTATGATTTAGGTGTTGAAACGGTCATGATGCAAGTCCTTTGATTTATAAGCACTCTAAGGTGTTTTATGTACTTGGCAATGTTTCCATTTAACACCTTTTTGTGATAGAGAATAATGTCAAAATTGATTGCACAATTCCATGTTAAAGAAAGAAGCATTACAAGTGAGTAAAACCGGTGCATAATTTTTGTAATGCAACACCACTTCAGATGGAGAACATGGCTGTGTGGCTGGGATACTGCTAATAATAATTAATGTTTAGAATAGAGAACATCAGGCATAGCCAATAACACAGGGCCTTATGTATCAAAAGAGTTTATCTATTCGGTGTCGGGAAAATGCATTAGTACATGGGCATGACGTGGTGTGGGGTGCTCAGTAAATCAGCTTGCCAAAGGATCTTGAATATAGTCCAGAGACGTATCAACCCCATGCGTATTAATGCTCTATCTGACCTTCAGAGAAAAATAAAATATTTTAAAAAGTTTTTACCTGACTCTTGTGAACGCTTTCAACACCAAAGAGAACAGACAGGCTAAATGACAACCAGGAAGTGTTATTTGAAGTACTGCCTGATCAGCAGCAGGAATGTCGCTTAACATCCGAAGGGAACATTAGAAACTCAATTCAAATTAATTGCACCATTGATATTTTCATCAATTTCGGAGGGGCGGAAGTGGTCCCCAATGAAAACGTCGGTGACATCCATGATTGTGTTACAGGAAGTGAAATTAACTGCACGCATGAATGAGGAATGAGAAATATTGGCCAGGCTGCTTTGGCAGCACTTGAGGTTCAATCAATAATGACTAAACAGAGTCACTGCTTAGAATTAATATGTGATTCCTCAGGTGATAAGAAATGGCGGGAACGTGAGTGTCACTGAAGAGACAATTTGAGCCTCCAGGGTCTCGTTTAACAACACGTTCTAAAATGATGGCTGCGCCATTGCTCATAGAGGATTTAGAGGGTTATTTATCATATCCTCCTAATGTATTTTATCACGGTGCACAACCATGCAAAACAGCTGTTTGATTACTTATAGGTATTGAGGGACCTGTGGTGCTCATCGCTGTCTATGAGCTTCCATTTCTTAAACAGCTCTCATATTGCATATAGGCACGGACCGACAAAGATGGAATGCTAGGAAGAGACAGATTTGTCACCCTAATCTGCAGGGCTCGACTGGTCATACCGCCACTCTGGCATTTACCCTTTGCCTGATGGCCAAGGGACTGTTTTTTCAGCTAGATGTCAGTGGTGGCTGTTTGATTTTAAAAGTGTATACCTGATATAATGAGCAAATAAAGCGAGCAAGCCTGAAGTAGAAACAGAGGGTGTGGGGCTGTCAAATAGATATATATAGCTTGTATGCTGTGTTAAGTTAGCATGAGCTTTTTAGGAGTTTAAATGCTATTTTACCTTTCTGCTGCTTTTGCACATGACACGTAGCTGTTGCTTTAGCTTTGAGCCTAGTAGAATGTTTTTGATTCATGCAAGAATAATATGTTGTTGCTCTGATATCAGCCTTGCTTGGCGAGCTGTGTCTGTACAGTGTGTGCAGAAACTTTCAAGGATATCTCAACATCGTGGTTGTTGTGAGCACTGATCTTCGCACGTTCCTAGACATAACATACATGCAGCTGCAGCCAAGTTCTGGCTTTAGGCGTGTTTTATATTGCTTTGCACAAGAGCATACACAAGAGCATACAAACACACTTGATGGTGCTTCACATGCAGAGAGCTGGTTGCTGATGATGTGATCCCTTACCACTAGGATCTTGAGGTATGGGGCCTCCCTGCTAAAACCCAAAGAGACCTTCTTAGATATAATATGATATAATATACTAGCTAGGGAGGGTGAGAATTAGGTTTTGTTAAACCCTATTCATTTTAGCATAATACCATGCTTTCACCGTTTGTGTTCTATGGACTAGTGACTATTCTGATTACTTAGTTTCTTATAATATGTTTGCTTGTCTTAGCTAAGATACTGCGTTTGAGAACACTTCATTAGTGAATAAACATTTCAAATATGCACGTGTCCTCTTTTACTCCTTGTTCTGGATTGAAATGATTGCATAACGAAAGAGTGTTCATGTGTTCCACGTTACCTGAGGTGTACTAAGTCCATGTTCTGGTTTGTCTAAGCATTGGGAGTTTGTGATAACCAATGAGACACTGTAGCTAGTCTGGTAGGGGATTTTTGGGTACTAAGGTGAGTTTTGGCACACCCTAATTCACTGAGGTCCCAAGCCTCTATGCACAGTTCTGTCTGAGCACGGAATCCCTGTGACATGGCGCCCGATCGTTGGTGGTCTTATTGCATGATACTTGAGTAGTACATCATTCAGTCCTTAACCCCTTCAATATTGTTTCCGGTTAACGGTAGTGTCGGACAAACCTGCCTATGTTTGCATAGGTCTTTTCAAGATTGAATCTTTCTAAAACGGTTTCATTGAGTTACTACCCAGTTGTGCTGCAAAGTTTCCTTTGTATCTTTTTTCTTTCTGTGTCACTATGGCTGCGGTGGACATTGCGCAACATAGCCGTATTGCGGTGTGCAATCATTTGCAGAATTATAATGTCCCCAAAGATGGTATGGCCATGATCATGGTGGTGAGTGCAGAGGTGGCTTACCCGTATGAGATTTTCTACTCATGGGGGACCTTCCCAGCTATAAAATGCAGATACTCATGTGTTCGACACGTACACTCCCACGGCTGTGCCAGCAGAATATGCACCATATAGGGCACAGGAGATTCCTATTGATACTTGGCAGCATCGAGTTTGGTTTAATGGCGCCCTACCCCATTCATTATCAGCTCCGAGGTTAGGTCCTTTGTCCATTCCAGGTGCAACTTGGCCTGTTTTGGCTGGATTTACGCCTCATCCTCAGCACGGAGCATGTAACGTGGCTGAGTTAAGACGACTAAATGTGGTCGCAATTAGCGTGATTTGGTCGTTAGTGCAATACATTACCCGCAATCTCCCGGGCGGGGCCCCGGGTGGTGCGGCGCTTCCTGCCGGACAGGGCGGAATGAAGCTCAGTCCTGTTATGGTCAACCCTGTGATGGGCAAGCACCCCCAGGAAAAGGATGATTTCCTTTCTGGCTTGCCGAGAAGTTTGACCAACTGGAAGCAGTATTTCCTAACACGTCTCCTGGTGAGAAACACAGGATTCTGACAAATGGCTTGCCAAAGGACTTGACCCCCGAAGTCGGTGACTGTGAGACCTGGGGAAAGACATTTGCGGCGGTCTACACTAGGTGTTACGGCACTCCCTCTATGACTGTCCTTCCGACAGTCCTTAAACGTGTTCAAGATGAACACGGACCAGACGCTGCGGTTGAATTGGGTATGCGTCTCTGTGGCGCCTTTGATGTGGTTTCCGATCTCTCCCTACAAGAAATTGTTGAAAAAAATGGATTCAAATGTGCATTTTACTGCACATATTTCCTGAAAACTGGTGAAAAATGTGGATCCAAACATAGCATTTAAAGCACAAGTGTGAAGAAAACATTAGAAACAAGGTTAAAAGTTCCCCAAGCTTAAAACTAGTCTGCTTCCAAAATGATCCCCGAGCCAAGCGCATCCACACAACGGAAATAAGCACTTTGAGTGTTTCCTATCTGTCACACCTCTGCCTCTTTACTGTTTGGTTGATCAAGATATCAAGGCCCAGGCAGGTGGTAAAACCAAACATGGTAAATTATGAAAATAATTCAATGGCGAAAGACAGAGCCATCCATTACATTTCATCCTTGAATTTTTAGTATTAGTCAGACAAATTGAAATAATATTTCAGCAAAGTGTGTTTAGTTTGTAAAATTATTAGCACTACTCATCGCAATGCAGGGTGGCAGGCACAAATTACAGTGACAATGAATTAAATGTGTGTGTGACGAATCAAAATATAGTAAATGTTGCTAAATGAAATAAGAACTACAAGAGGTGTGTGTCACATGTCATTCATACCAGTGTGCATTAAATGTTAAGAGTGCATAGCCTGAAGAAATAGAAACTTGGGATTTAAAATATAATGTAGTGATCGGGATTTAAAACAGCACAGTGAATGGGGATTGTATTTACTAATAAGAATGTATTACTTTTTTGCTCTTTTTTTTGCAACCCTAGACTAATAAAAGTTTGTGGAAACAAAATATATGTTTCTGACCGTCTGCTTTGCAGTTTGCATGCAGCTGCTTGATGATAGCTCATAGTTTACTGAGCTATGCTAGGAATGTAATTTATGAACTGCAGGTAACAAATGATCACTGTGACAAAAGAGCAGTAACCCACTAAGGTATCCACATACAATGCAGCTATGTCATCTAAAAGTTTGCAGTTTTATAGAGTGCAAACTCGACCAAAGGAATTGAAGCACTTAGTAGCAATGGAGAGAGTAAATGATTTTCCCAGATTCACAGAATGTAAAGTTGACACCCAGACTCAAACCTGGTTCCCTAGCTGCAAAGTCCACAGCTCTGACCATTACTCCACATCCCCTCATTGTTACACTGCTTGGCTTTGCAGGAGGCACGTGTTAGACCTGGCAACCTTGGTGTGGGTTTCCCCTGTATATTTGCCTTTGCCTTTTGTGTTTTTACTGTGTGTTGGACTTTGTTTTTGCTGGTCTAGATGCTGTGGCCACTTTGTCACTGCTCACTGCTGTTCAGTGCTAAAGTGCAAGTGCTTCCTCTGTAAATTGTTGTCATGGATTAATGTTTCCATAATTGGTTTATTTTGTTTACTGTTAAGTCCCTAGTACAGTGCACTGTGTGTGCCAAGGGCTGTAAACCAAATGCTGTTCGTGGGCTTGCAGCACTGATTGTGCCACCCACCCAAGCAGCCTTGCAAAGAGGTCTCAGGCCTGCTATTGCAGTGTCTGTGTGCAGTCTGGGACTGCCATATCATCTTGGCGAGTGCACCCACTTGCCAGTCCCTAAACTTCCCTTTGCTTACATATGAATCACCCCTAAGGTAGGCCCAAGTTACTCCTGTGCAGTGTATGTGAAAGGTAGGAAATCTCCTGATGTGCATGGCATGTCCTGGTAGTGAAATACTGCCAATTTCGTTTTTCACTATTGAAAGGCTATCTGCCCCATAGGATAGAATGGGAGTTCATTTATAACATCTTATAAATATAACTTCTTATTGAGACAATATAGGAATGTAAAGTTTAGTATGCCTGAACTCTGAAGATAAAGATGCATCTTTTAGTGCGGATGATTTTTACATTCTGTGTTTGGAAATACCACTTTCAGAAAGTAGGTATTTTCTTGCTTAGCCACCCTGTGTGCCTCTGCTAGGCTTGTTTATTGACTGTGTGGTTTTGGAGCGACAGAGGCTGTGGATGTGCAGTCTGTTCAGACAGCCACTTGGGAAGGTGAGGTGTGTCCTGCCTTTCCTGGGTGAGTCAGGGCTGGTTTGAATAGACCTCGGCTGCATTCGAGTAGGGGGAGGAGATTTTTTTCACACCTGAATGGGCTTGGTCTGCCTTGGTCAATGCTGTCTCCGCCTCCTTCTAGGAAGCTGCACCAGAGAGGACAGAACTGGTTTTGGCTGGGAAAGATCTTCTGTGCCACCAGAGAACAAAGGCATTTGTGCTATAAAAAACGGGGCCCTGACTCATGGATTAATTCTGGAATTCAAGAGGAACCTTTGCCAAGGAGAAGAGCTGGAGAATGTTAGAAATGGGAGTCTCTAGTTGGCAGAGGTAGGTGCTTTTGTCCAAATAGGGACCCTTGCTTCTAGTGAGGGTAAGGGGGATACACTTCTAAAATAGCCCTCGCTCAACCCCTTGGTAGCTAGGCACGAGCAGACAGACTTATCTCAGAGGCAGTGTGTAACCCATTTCTAAACACATACAGTAATACAGTGAAAACACTATAAATGGATATCACACCAGTTTAGAAAAAATAAGTAATCTCTATCCAAACCAAAAAAGATCAAACAATGGAAATCCACAATGCAGTAATAAAAATATGGCTTTAAAATGGTAGAAATAGTTCAGTTCAAAGCAATTTGGAGATGCAACACTTTTCACACAAAGTACCTTCTATGCATCAACAACTCAAACAAAAAGGGCTGCTGGGAAGGTGATGTGCCGGTTACTTACATTCAGGGAAGGTGATGTGTTGGTTCCTTGCTCTGGGGGAGGTGATGCGTTGGTTCCTTACTGGAGAGGAGGTGATGCGTCGGTTTCTTACTGCGTGGGGAGGTGAAGTGGCAGTTTCTTACTGCGTCCCCCAACAATGTGACAGACGGGACAATGCGTGGGTTCTTGCAGCCGCACAGCAGGGCTTGCATCAGAATCAGTGCAGTGATCTCGGACTTCAGAAATCAGTGCACTTTATGCAGCGTGTAGCGATTTCTCGAGCTGCGGGAAGGAGCAGCGACAATTTCTTTGTTGATGCATCGGAAAGAGGTGTGGATGCGTTTCTCTTCTTGAAGTTACAATACTTTTCCAGCTCCAATTGGCAAACAGCCTTCAGAAGTACAAAACAACAGCAGGGACCTCTTAGCACTTCAGAACTCCCAGTAAGGAAGTTCAGGGCAGCTGGTAATGATGCCTTTGTGTCCTGAGACCTCTTTTGAGATCTTCCTCAAGCAGGGGATGCAGCAAACAGCAAAGTCCTTTTCCCTTTCCTTGGCAAAAAGTAGCCACTGAAAGCCAACCCCAGACAGCAAACAGCACAGGGGCAGCATTCCTCCTCGGTTTCTCCAGCTCTTCTCCTTGGCAAAGGCTACTCTTGATTTCTCAGAAGTGATCTAAAACTCTGGTTTCCGATCCCTCTTTTGATAAAGTAAAATCCTGTTTTCTTTGGTGGCAGAGAAGCCCTGTGCTCAGTCAAAACCAGTTATGTCCTCTCTGGTGCAGCTTCCAGGCAGGGGGTGATACAGCATTGTGGAAGCTAGACCGGCCCATTCAGGTGAAAGGAAATCTCCTACACCTACTCTAAATGCAGCCCAGATCTATTCAGCCCAGCCCTGACTCATCCAGACTCTCTGGGGGGCACTGTGCACCCACAGCCCCTGTCACTCCAAAGATAGACAGTCTATACACATCCTAGCAAAGGCACACTGAATAGCTGAAAAAGTGGTATTTTGACATGCAGAATGTAAAAATCACCCTCACTAAAAGATGCATTTTAACATTCTGAGATCAGGTATACTAAACTTTATTTTCCTACTTTGTTCCCAGGGGCAGTTATGGTTATAAGGTGATATAAGCAAACTCCCCATTAAATCCTATGGGAACAGGTAGCCTTGCAATAGGGAAAAATGAAGTTGGCAGTATTTCACTATCAGGACATGCCAAACACATCAGGGCATGGCCTACCTTTCACATGCACTGCACCCTGCCCACAGGGGTACCTTGGGCCTACCTTAGGGGTTACTAACATGTAAGAGAAGGGAAGGTTAGGGTCTGGCAAGTGGGTGCACTTGCCAGGTCGACATGGTAGTACCACAATTTATTTTAATACCAAGTACTTGCCTGTTTATTAAATGTATGGTGGATTTTACATTGGTCTTTAAAACCACTCACTTTCATGGGCCCCCACTTAGATTTAGAAGTGCCTTCCTGTCTCCAGGTGTAGGCCCGCTCTCTACTAAATGAAGTTTCTAGAGAGCGAGGACTGCCAATGGTGAAGTATGACACCTGGTGGTGAGTGAGGACAGTCCTTCACTTTTTTTTTTAGATGCCTGGTACTCCACCAAGTACCTTGTAAACTCCCAGTCATTTCCCTTCAGGGTAGCTTCTTTTGTGTATACATAGGACTAGACTGCACACAGGCTCTGCAATGGCAGGCCTTAGACCCTATTGCATGGCTGCTTGTCTACGTAGCATAATCAGTGCTGCAAGCCTTCTAGCAGCATTTGGTTTACAGGCCCTGGGCACACACAGTGCACTGTACTCGGGACTGACCAGTAAATCAAATATGCCAATCATGGACTCACCAATCCATACCTACAAAGGAAGCACTTGCACTTTGGCACTGAACAGCAGTGGCAAAGTGCCCACAGCATCTAGACCAACAAAACATAGTTCAACACACAGTAAAAACACAGGAGGTAGAGGCTAAAGTACAGGGGAAACTCACGCCAATGATGCCAGGTCTAACAGAGAAACTGAAGGAGAAGTACTGCCCCTTTGCTGTGTGCTGTGTGGGGTTGGCCTGCAGTGGCTGTTTCTGCCGAGGAATGGACAAGGATTTTGATGTGTGCTGTGTCCCCTGATTGAGGAAGATCTACAAGGGCTTGAAGTAGAGCTTGACTCCTGTTTTGAAGTCTCAGGGATACAAAGGCCTCACTCCCCAGCTCCCCCGATCTTCCTAGCTGGGAGTTCTGCCCTGCCAAGAGGTGCCTGCTGCGCTTCTGTGCCTCTGGAGATTGTTCCTGCTGTTGGGAGCTGCAAAAGCGATGCAACTAAGAGAACTGCAATGCAGCTGCACCTGTTTCTGATGCATCGCGGCTGTGCAGGAAGAATTTCCACGCATCATCCTTGAGCCGCTGAAGAAACCGACACATTGCCTGCCCACGCCTGGAAATATTATTGATGCATGCCAGATTGAGTGCACTGATCTACGGAGTCCGATATCACCACACTGATTCCGATGCAGGCCCTGCTGTGCGCCTGCAAGAACCAACGCATTGTGGGACCCCGGCTGAAAAAACCAACGCAGTGCTGTTGCCATTGCCACATCAAGAACATACGCATCCCTCCCCTGCGTGGCAGTAAGGAACTGACGCACCACCTCCCCTGGTGTAAGGATTCAAAACATCACCTTCCCTGTGCATAAGGAACCAACACCTCACCTTCCCTGTGGCTCTTCTTGTTTGGATTTTGACACATCCAAGGTACTTTGTGTTGAAAGTGTTGCACCTATAGTTTGTTATGGACAGAACTGTTTTTGCCTTCTAAGAAGCTTATTTTGATAACTGTATTTTGGGTTTTTGTCGTTTTTTTTCTTGTTTGGTTTAGATAAAATTCCCTATTTTTCTAAACTGGTGTGGTGTCCATGTGTAGTGTTTTCACTGTATTACTGTATGTGTGCACAAATGCTTTACACACTGCCTCTGATATAAGCCTGTCTGCTTGTGCCAGTTAAATGATTTTTCTTTGCCCCTCCTCATGTGAGTAATGCTGGCAGGCAAGCACATTGTGGGTCATTATGCTCTAAATAAGTGGATGTTGGACGTGTCTGCGCAGACGGACTAGAATATGCGCTGGGTTTGTTTTATATAGTACAAACTCAACTACAAAAGTATTTAAGCACTAAAAACAAGCAATAGAAAGGATTGAGTTGCTGCCAGTGCAACTGCAACATAAAAGGCCTGTTTTGGCAGAAGTCGCCATGAAAATTGACCTCGGGCATAGCACAAAAAGTATTGGTGCCAAGGCTCAGCCTTGTGAGCCACGCTGGGCTCAATTGAGGGGTATACCCATGGCCTCCCATACCGGTCTTTCATGCCTGCCAGTTTATCAACTCAAGCATGTTTTGCATGCTGTACACAGACAAAGAAAGGCTCAAACATCTTGCAGGACCCAGCTGTTTCCTTGGCTTCATTTCCAACCTCAGAACCAAATAATTTAAATGCACATTAGGTACTTTGAGAGGCCAAAATGAGCGGTCGCCTGCCAGGCGTGACTCATGTGCTGGAGAGCTGAACATCACAGGCTGTCGGGACTCATGGACAACAAGACATGCTTCGATGAGTTATCAATATAAAAAAAACACCATAATGCACATACAACAAACACACCCAAATTCAGAATGAATGATGCAAGAAAACCTCATACAAAACTCACTCACCTACTTATTCTCCCCTGTGCCTGGTGATTGGACTCCACTGGAACAAACTAGTATTAATCCAGACTAGCTGACTCTCACAGGAAGCTGCTGGACACCTCCCCCAGACCCCAGCTCCCCTTTCATCAGAAAAGCAAATGGAGTTTCTGGGTCGTAGTGGAAGAGGCAGAGGCCACTGACACTTCTACCACTCCTGCATTGTCCCAAATGGCCTGCCTTACCCCCGACCATTAGGATTAAGGTAGGTTTTCTGACCCCGCCCAGGGCCGTGTGAATAATGCCCAAAATAAAAGTCTGTTCCTGGCAACAACACAAAGCTCACACACCAGTGTGTCATGAATGTCCTGACGAATATCTCCAGGTCAAGGAAAGCCTAGCTCAGCCAACACATGCGCAGAGCCATCCTGCCCCACCCTCTAAAAAAAATAATACAGATTTACACATCTTTGTCACCAATCAGCAAGCACAACTTACTGCCAGCAGCTCAGTGTTTCTTCCCACCCTTTTGTTACTACCCCAGGGTATTAGCCTGATGCCCATCCCACCCCTTAACACCAGCTGTCCTTGTTAGATATACTAACAAACACAAGGAGATGATGGGCGGAGCGCTGAATCTTTTTAGACAACCCCAGTCACAGATCTGGGTTGAATCCATCATCATGCTTTAGCTCACTTCACCACCTCAGTTCAGACACAGCTATATGCAAATTAGTCTTGACCTTGTGCCTCATGGAAACAGTCCAGACTGAACTGCCAAGCTATGTCTTCACTGGACCACAAACAAGCATCCGGGGACCGGTTTCGGGGTAACACCCCTCATCAGCCAGGCTAGCTTGAATCCAGTGGCCAAGTGAGCAAGAGACCCATGTCTGGACATACCCTGCCAACTTAGGACAAACAAAGCAAACACAAGGAAATGATGGACGGAGCGCTGAAACTTTTCATACACTCACCCCCAAGTCACAGATCTGGGTTGAATCCATCATCATTCTTTAGCCCACTTCACCACCCCATTACACAACCATTTTCCCCTGGCCCCTTTTTAGATGGGGCCTTCTACAGTGTGAAGCTGGTGAGAACATTTTTACCAAGGCTGATTTTGGGTTCTCATGCTGTTCAGCTAGTCTGTATATTATCAAGCATGCGACTTACATCACTAGCTTAGAGCCTGGCTAACCCTGGCCTGTCCACCCACCGGAACAGCAGAGCAAACACTTCTGCCACATGTCTGCTGCATTTAAAGTTCCTTGAAAAGGAAGCAGGGTGTCATTGCCTCTTCGAGGTGCCTGACTTTCATCCTTATGGTAGACACTTGTATGGAGTAATTCCATCATGCGATTAGGTGGAATTGCGATTCCTTAATGCGGGTTGTGGAAATGTATTCTCAAAGTAGCAGAACAACGAGTCAGTACTTGCTCGAACAGTGCCCTTCCTGCAGCTAGTGAATAGATTAGGACAGCAGGGTGCCCATTTTCTGTGCACAGGGCATTCACACATCAAAGCAGTGATTGGCCTCTTAGCTTAATCACATTAGTGGCAAGGTATTGGTTGTGCAAAGGGTGGTGTTGGTGTGTTGAGGCCGAGGGTGAGGGGATATGGAAGAGGGTTAATGGCACCCATGGCAAGTAAAATAAAAGCAGTTTAATTTGAATCATTCCAACTAAGTAAGAGGAATGCTGCTGTCTGCTGGACTATAATGCAGACAGCTCCATACGCCCCTTTGGAGATTTGTGCCCTGTTCTGGGCCCAGCCTGACCTCGCCAAAACTCAACCCTATTTCTAATACCAGTATTACAACTGTCCTTTATGCCCTAGGAATTTTCTCCCTGAATGTCAGGAATATTTTTGGGTGGTTCCCTGTAAGACCATTATGTTTCACATTGTGGTCTGTCCTGAAGATGGCACAGTCAAAATGGTATTCTAAACGGGATCGAGATGAGATGCTGTTTCTGGCATAGCAAGTGTCAGCTTGACTGTCATGAAAGGTGCCATCCCTCCCCTTTCAATTATGTGAGGGCATAAGCCAGCCTTTGGCAGGCAAGACTTTAGTCATTAGGTCGAGCCTATCTGTTGTATGTACTTTGTGGGGTTTGATTTCTACCTTCGCTGCTGATTGGTTAAGGAGAGCGTTACGTTCAAAAGCTTGTTTTTCAGTGGGATATTTTGCTTTTATATTCCACCTTCTAGTGTCTTGGCCCTCCCCTGGAGTATTGGTCTAGTGATGCTTTTGGTTGGTCATCACATCGCGTTCTCTGCATCTTACTAAAGCCCCGCCTCTCATGGCGCATCCCGCTGCTCATGCGATGGATCTCTTGTTTCAAAAGTGAACTCCCATAGACTATTGCCACGGAATGAGTAGCGACGCACACACTTGCATATCTAACCCACACATTACTGTGTACATTATTCCTTGTCAAGAATGTTTTGCTGCATAGATGTTTCTTTTAATTCATTGTTCTTGTGTCTCTGTGATTGCAATGTTGATTAATTTATATTCATAAGTACCTTGGTTATAAATTTGAGTTACCAGTCCAATATGTTCTCCGTGTCTTTTCACCACTGCTCTCGGGTCAATGCTTCTTGCATCTGCTTACTGGTTCTTTCTCCCAACATGGCCGCCACTATGCACTCCTTTGCATGCATGCTCACATGTCGTTTTTAAGCAACATCCCTACTGACCATACTGCTGCTGCTGCTAGATTCATTGCAGCTGCAGGCCAATTATTATACACTCATTGCACTTGCATACTCTGGTAAGTGGCTCTGACAGTCTCCTGGTTTGGTCACTGCATGTCACGGCCCGCCCCCTGTCTTAACCCCATCATGGTTTTGGTTTTAGGCCTATTTTTCTCCTTCTCTGGAGAACCTCTGGCTCCCTACTGCCAGACGTTGTTGCCCTGCATGCGTCATTACATTCCAGCAAATTGGCAATATATACCTTGTTTGTATTAATTATTTCCTTGATTGTATTGTAACCTTCACTCAAGGCTTATGATGTCTTTGTAGTGACGCAGTCCCATTCAGTGGCGCCATTGTGCCCTTCATTGTTCATCCTGCCTCGCATTGTAGAACAACTTAGGTGTGTTTACTTTGCAATTCATCTTTGATACTCGTATGGGCTCACTGAATTTCCATTGACTCTATATTGCTCTTCCCACCTTCCTGCAAATATTTTCTGCTTATTGAAGCCTTTTTCAACAAGGTCCTGTACTAGTCCTCTGCGGCCAACAATGTGCTGTTTTCAGGAAACCCGCACCGATATTCACCCTTGAAGGGCCATTTTGTGGGGCCCTCCTGGTTAGTTCCCCAACCATATTATTCTACCACTGCTGTTGATTTGTTCACTAAATTGTTTATCCTATCACGTTTCTAAAACAATTTGGATATGTGTAGGTACATGCATGACTGGACCATAATACATCATGTATGTATTTCTTGGTTCCGTGTCTCCTTGGCCACTCGGAACCACCGAGTCCTCACTTAGCATTGTGGCAGGACTTTTGCCATGTTCTTACCACAATCCGCGCTCACCACATACAACTCTTTACTTCTGTCAACGTCTCAAAGCACCCGATTGTAAAGGGGCACTTATTCACAGAAAACGCATGCACTTTGTCCGGTAACACACCACACACATGCCACATAGCTGGAAACTAATAGAGATTGAGGAGGACACGCGCTTTTCTTTTGGTATATGAAATTATATGATGTTTGTTGTATTTGAAGGAATTTGGCTGGGTTCGTGTTTTAACATCCTGTGCTTTTGGCTAATTAACTTTATGGCTTCGTGCCTAGAAAAAACACAACTGCAGCTTGTAACTGCGATAACAATCTTTACTGGCATGTTAATGTAGTGCCTCACATATTCAAGCAGGGCCATTAGAAATCAAGGACGGGAAGTATTGTACTTTCCTAGGCTATGTGTGACTCCATCCTGCACTGGCTTGAGAGAAAAGGTGGGAGTCTGTGATATTCTTTTAAATTGTGAAAGATTGTCTAAAGACTACACTCACGCTACCGTAGTTTACAAACACACGTTACAAATCTTTACCCCACTTTTAATGACAAACGGACAACAGTTTTCATGTCCAATTAGGTGCCGATTTCGATCTGGGTCAGAAAGCACTCCGACTGAGCCAGAGCCGGGGTGTTTTCTGAATGATCCGGACTCCTGCAGTACAACCGAGCGAGTACGATGCAGCCGTATGCTGTCGGACTTGGTTCGGTCGGACTCCCATAGAAGTCAATGTGAGCCAGTCGTATGATGCGTACATGGGCTCCCATTGACTGAATGGGTATGTTGCGGACAAGTGCACCCCCTACAGTGGGTACACATCAGTGCCATCTGCACCGTGCATGCCTGTGCTGGGGAGACCCATGGGTCTCCCCCTGTGTCCGAGTCGTAAGGCTGCGGGTAACTCCGGGAGCTATTGCGAGCAGGACGCTCTGACTCATTCCAGCTGTCCGAATTGCGCATCGTACTAGCTTGGTCGTGAAATGTCTCCATTGTGTGCCACTGTTTGCTTGTGACTGAGTCGTACGGAGCGGTTCGGACCCGGAAACGATTCGGACAGAGATTTCACGCTTGTTCGCATTCTACTTCGACGTCCGGACCTGTGTACGACTCAGACGGAAATTTAGCCTCTGAATCGGATCCGCTGATGCCGAACCCGATTCGTGCCCTTTCGACCTTGATTGGAATCGGCCCCTTAGTAGTAAAATATTTTTTAACAAAGGCGTGATTCTTTTGTGTAGGTCTCACAGTTGCATATTAAGGATTTCAACATTATTCATCATGTTCTTTGCCATTTAACAACATATTTGTTAGCAATAGCGGCCTTGTTTCCAAAGTTACTGCTGTGGACTTTAAACCTGGTGAAGCAGGTTCCTGCACCACATCAATTCACATATGTGAACAGTTGAAAACATGCAATGATATACAAGGAAGCCTAAAGGCTTATGTTTACTTTGATTGTTCTGATGAGGCATTACCTGTTCAAAGGTAACCCAGCTCATACATACACAAATTCACATTCACCTAGCTGTAGCACCTTACCACACATCACATCCTTTTTTAAAAAAAAGTCAATACTACACAATTGTGTCAGAATTCTTCGACCACCTTTGCAACTGATTTGTCACACACGCTATTACTGCATGCTTACCTATCCCCCTTGATTATGACACCGTTTTGAACTAGCTTCCTCTTGCAGAGGGTACAACTTACTTGTTCCACTTTTGCCCATTCTTAAGCTTCATGCTCCTACCATTCACCTCCTCTATCTGTACTAATTTCAACATCATCCTGACAATTTCCTGCATCCTCTAATGCCTTTGCTGTACAGTCCCTGTTGTTCTCTGAAAGACCACCTCTCAACATGTGCTTTCCTTTTGCTCTCTTCTATGACTTTACACAACTGTACTTACCACTAAAGCATTACTCAGTACCAACTTAGCATCACTCAGCACCACCTCAGTATCATTCAGCACCACCTCAGCACCAGTACAGCACCACCTCAGCATCAGCAGAGCACCACTTCAGCATCAGTGCAGAACCACTACAGCACACCCTCAGAATCAGCACAGCACCATTTCAGTATCAGCACAGCATTACCTCTGTATCAGTACACCACCACCAACTCAGCTCCACCTCCACACCAGAGCAGCCATACCTCAGCATCTGCGCCGCTCCACCTCAGCAGCAACACGGTACCACTACAGCATCACCGTAGCACGACCTCAGCACCAGTGCAGCACCACCTCAGCACCAGCACAGCATCAGCACAGCACTACCTCAGCATCAGCGCAGCACCACCTCAACATCAGTGCAGTACCACTTCAGCATCAATGCAGCACCACTACAGCATTGCATCAGCACAGCACCATCTCAGCATGAGCATAGCACTATCTCCGCATTACTGCACCACCACCAACTCAGCCCCACCCCAACACCAATGCAACCATAGCTCAGCACCAGCACGACTCAACCTCAGCAGCAACTTAGCACCACTTAAGCATCAACGCAGCACAAACTCAACATCAGCGCAGTATCATCTCAGCACTGCACTAACTCAGCACCACCTAAACACCACCTGACCCATAGTGCAGCACCACAACAGCATCACTCAGCACCACCTCAGTATCACTCAGCATCACCTAGGCACCACCTCCAAACTAGCACAACACCACCTCAGTCTGCCCTCAGAATCTGGCATCTGTTGATTCTTCCCTATTGTTCGTCCACTGCTCATATTGTAATTCAGGTACTATTCCCCAACCTCCACCCTCCCATTTGTTTATGTCCGCCCCCCCCCGCCATAACAACAAAAACAAAAAACTACAACAAACAAGCATTAGAACAGGCAGGAAGAAGTTGCCAGCTTTGCAAGGACAAAAAAACTAGAAGACATTTTTATGTTAATCCTTTCTTTATTAAGTTGTACATAATGTCTTTTTGGAAAAATATACTTTTTTATTATGACTTTTCAACATGCTGGACAGCACCCACGCTGCTCTACAACATAGCTTAAGACATTTGCAAACCCAATAGTTCAGGCTGGCTAAACACTTCTACGGTTCCAAAAGCGAGGCCTGTTGGCTATTCCAATGCATGTCTTTAACAGTTGTCCTATTACAGCCTGTTTCTAAGTCAGGTGTTTTGCTTCTTGCAATGAATGCTCTTGCTTTCCTGAATTTAGAATAATTTCCTCAGTGTGTCTCCCAGACTCACAATAATTCAAAAAGTTGTTAACTGCTCCATTTGAAGAGCTGTACTAAAAGGTGCCAACTGAGAAGTGCTGCCTAAGTGGCAGTTATGCATGTATGTCGTTTTACGTGCGTACAATTTACTTGTTCAATATGTACAATGCAGCAAGCCTCAGTGAGTCCATGAGAGCGGAGGAGCATCGCCCCTCTGCGGGAGAGCAGAAAGCATGCAAAAATAAAACAGTAATGAAACGCATTTATTACCATTTTATTTTTCGTGCTGGCAGCAGCAAAGTCTGGGGGCGGGGCAGCAGCAGAGAGGAATAATGCCCACTTAGTTTAAAGTGCGCATGTCACTTTGGCCCGCTGTCTTGCAAGGGCCAGCATGACATGCGCAGTTTAAACACTCCAATCCAAGCTGTCTGAAACAGCTGGGTGACAGCATGCACAGAACCCCAGTGCTTTAAGGAGCATTACTCCAGCGCGCCTCGGCCAATCTTGCTGCTGAGAGAAGCATCTGGATTGGTAGAGGTTAGTTGCTTGCTGGAGCTCTGGGATCCTGTGCTGCCGAGATGAGGAGCACCCAGCACGAGGCAACAGGTAAGTAAATCTTTTTATTTCTTTAATATTAGGTTGCTTTCATTCCCTGACAGCCACTATGAGAAACTCGCAGTGCCTTCAGTCTCAACTCCAGAGGTCTAAATCGTAACTGTTATAAACACAGTTTAAAATGGACCACGATTCAGAGCTTTGGCTTTGGGCCTAAGGGAACTGCTGGCTTATATTAGTACCCATCAGTGTGCCTATCGCCCCACCTGTGTTAATTGAAGCTGGCCGCCACTGTATACAGCAGTGTGCATGCAGCAATAATAAAAGGCCTGATTGACAAAGTGCATACAAATGCCAATGAAGCATAGTCATGGGTACCGCACGTAATTACATATTAATCATTGATGATTAGAGGAGCATCACACCACAGCAGAAGTTGTTGTAGAGGAATACCTCTAAAGAAGAGTCACTGCACACCTCCTAGTGAAGTAACCAAAGCGTTACTGCTAGACAGGCCTCGCCTCGCTGCAGGCAGTCACAGACCTAATACATGATCAATAGCTCAAAAGTGATATGTGTGATTGTGAAAAAGGCGAGTGGGATACCAAGCTATCTCCCATTAAAAAACTGCTGAAGGTCAGTCCTAAGTGTTGCACTTCTATACAGAGGTCGTGCAGAATGTGGTAGAGAAGACTGATGGTAAACTTTACCACTGTGTTTATTGTAGGAATTATTAGGTGTGACAGGTAGACTGCATGGGTAGAAATTAATCAAAAAGCATACAAAATGTGCCAACATGCAGCACGCTTTGACTATATGCTGATATACAATCATGAACAAAGTCAATAGGTCTGGATTTAATGCATTAAAACAATCAGCCTAAATACTGAAAAACAAAGGTCCTCATTGTCAAGCCCATTGCACCGTCCGTGTGTCACTTTTTTTGATGCACTGGCAGCACAATATGCTTGCCCATATTTACAAGGCCACGAAAAGTTACCCTGAGCGACTTTTCCTGGCCTTTCCCGCATTACTCTGCATGAAAGGGGCATTCCATGGGTGTTGCTGTGGGTGGGAGAATCTTAAATATTGAGGTTCCTTACTTTCAATGTTCCTTACTTTCAACGTTCCTTACTTTCAATGACATAAAAATGACTATAGTGAAGGTCCACACTTCTTTTAAGAAACAAAAGAAAGACAAAAGAAAGCTGGGTTGAATTTAATGGAGCATTTGAACTTTTCTATGAACTCCCCCCCCTCATATGTCTTGCCTCTTTCATTTTTTTTAAATACATGAATCCTACTTGCAGTAACTGTTGATTGCTCAGCAATCAACATAGCTTCTAACACTTGCTCTGCATGAGGGTCAGGCAGTCAAAGCATGGACAGGCTCATGCACTTACTGCGTATGAGCATGTTGCAGGTTTTTCAGCGCTTTTCTGGTTTAAGCCCTTGACTCTGCAGCCTGCCGGAGTGTAGGTCCACTCCTCTCCCTTGATGAACCCCACCCTCTCTTACTGATTGCATTTTGTTGATTCAAGCTGCAGTATGGGTTTCCCAAAGCAGTGTGTCAATCAGCAAGGTTTTGGATTGGAAGCAGTGCATGTGACAGGCACCATCACTGATGCTAGGTCACATGCAGTAATCAGATACAGTGCGCATGTTTCACTTTAATAGAAACATGCACGCTGTAGGTTTCGAAGAGAACTGCCTGTGAGATTTCCCCAGTAATGTCAACACAGAGTAGACCAATGACTCTGATGAGGTGGAGCGTGCCTCTCTAGCACGCTATGGCCTAGATGTAGGTAATAGCAATTTACCGAATGGTAAATACCGAATTTTACAGATTCGGTATTCACTATTCGGTAATTGCTATGTAGGTAAAATAATCGGTAAAAATACCGAATCTGTATGATTCGGTAATTACCGATTCTGTAATTACAGAATCGGTATTTGCCATTGATTCCTATGGGCCTTGAAGCCCATAGGAATCAATGGCAAATCAGAATCGGTAAAATTACCGATTTTGCAAGGGTGACAGGGTGTCACTTTGACACCCTGTTGCACCCCTGTTTCTGGCTTGTGTGCCATTTGACACACAGACATGCCCTTAGGGCATGTCTGTGTGCCACATGGCACAGGTGTACATGCACAGATGTGCATGTACACTGGAATTCGTTATTTACCATGGAATAGTATTCCATGGTAAATAACGATTCGGTAAGGGCCTGTGGCACTGATTACAGTGCCACCTACATCTTGATTTACAGAATCGGTAAATTTACCGATTCGGTATTTTACCGATTCGGTATATTTACCGAATCGGTAAATATACCGATTCTGTAAATAAAATGCCCCCTACATCTCAAAAGCCAAATACCGGTCGGAAACGGCCGAAATCGGCCGTTTCCGACCGGTATTAAGGCTCCTACATCTGGCCCTATATCTCCTTTCTCCAGTCCATCCCCATAAAGTGTCACAGTTAATGGCTCATGAGACATTGGCAGGACTGCCAAGAGTGTGTGCCAAAGATAAGGTGAATACTTTCGTGCCTTTGGCCGAGTGGTTTGGCAATGTCTATTCACTCTTGTTCAGCAGCTCCCTGTGGATCTCTCAGGGTCCATGAAGAAATGGATATTGTTTCTATTATTGTCGTTAAAATCCCTTCTCTTACTGACCTCTCTTTTGTCCGGCCGCTTCAAGGGCTCCAATAAGAAGTGGGCGAGCCTAAACATTAGCAATGAAAGCTAAGCGACTTCTCTAGCTCTTACAGCCTGGCACAAGCGGAGCTTTGGCATGTAAGTGAATCTTGCAATAAATATGCCAGCTAGCAATGAACTCTGTTCTGGCAACATGTCTAATGCCCTGCACAGTGGTGAATGTTTTGATGAGACTGATAAAATGCTGTAAACACCCAAAAAATGTATTTCTTTAAAACATGAAAGCTTTACACCCTAATATATATTATGTTATATTTCTCTAACGTGAAGTGTTATTGAAAAGTGAGAATTTTTAGATCTGACTGGCCTAGATGACAGTCCTGGTAACAAACTAGGAGGCAGCCTTCTCCAACAAACTAAACTCATTTTTATTTAAGGTGCTCATAATGACAAAAGAGTCTCGGTGAGGGAAAGTGTTAGCTTATTTATTTATTTATTTATTTATTTCTTGCATTTATAGGGCGCACAGCTACCCAACAAAGGGTTTCCCGGCGCAGTAGATCCAATTGTTAATATGGCTTCAGAATACTAGATATTAAACAGCCACGTTTTTAAGGCCTTTCTGTATTTAATGCAGCTCAGCTCAGACCGCAGTGTATGTGGCATTGAATTCCAAAGTGAAGGTCCAAGGAATGAGAAGGACTTGCCACCCATGCGTGACAGCTTGATCTTTGGAATTTTAACGCCATGCGCGCTAGCGGAATTCCGCTCGCACGCTGAGTTTTGCGGAAACGCACTTTACGTGACGAGCTGGGCTCGTCATCAGCGTGCGAGGAGGCTACGCCATGACGAGCCCAGCTCGTCATCAGCGTCGAAGGGGTTAAAGTGGTTGGCCGTGGAAGACCGGAGGATCCTGGAGGGACGATAGGGGTGCACCAGGTTTTGCAGATATTTTGGAGCGGTATTGGTGGCAATCCTGTGCATAAAGCATAGAGATTTAAACTTGACTCGGTTTTCAATTTTTACCAATGTAGCTTTCTGATATATTTAGTGGTTGGAGTGGAGATGGGAATTTTCCATAGTAATCTCGCTGCTGCATTTTGTACTGTCTGTAGCCTGCGGACAGTGGCTTTATTTGCCCCCAGGTACAGAACGTTGCCATAGTCTAGCCTCGATGTTATTAGAGCATTGACAACAGTTTTCTTGGTGTTTTCAGGCAGCATCCAACAGATTTTTTTAGCCATTTTAATATGGCGAAACAGGTAGCCAAGGTTTTTACCGCTTGCTGATGCAAATTGAGCGAGTCATCAATGATGACGCCCAAATTGCGAGGGTGCGTGACAGGGTTAGGGTGGGTGCCCATTTCAAATGGCCAATGTTGGGGTCCCCAGAGTTCTTTATTTTTTCCCAGCACGATGAGCTCGGCCTTTGAGTTTTAAGAAGTTTTTATGCATCCATTCAGCGATTTTACTGAGTCCGAGTTGTAGAGAAGAGGAGTTGTCGGAGTCTGCAGCTGATAAAGAAAAGAGCAGCTGAGAATCATCAGCGTAAGAGAACATTAGGAGTCCTGTTTCCTCCACAATTTTGGCAAGGGGACTCATATAAATGTTGAAGAGCAACAGGCTGAGAATAGAGCCTTGTGGTACTCTGTGTTTGAATGTCATAGTGTCAGAACATGCGGTTTGTGAGAAGACTTGGAACATGCAATTTTTCAGTAGTGACTTGATCCAGTTGAGAGCCGCACCACGGATGCCTATGGAGTGGAGTGTCTGGGCGAGGACCGCATGCGACACGGTGTTGAATGCCACGCTGAGGTCGAGCAGCACAAGTGCCACTGTTTCGCCCTGATCCACCATATGGCGGATATTTTCGGTTACGCCCAGCAAGGTAGTCTCTGTGGAGAAACCTGCGCGGAATCCCGACTGGTGGGAAGGTAGCAGGTCGTGAATGGTAATAAAATCAGTAAGGCAACGGTGTACGTGCTTCTCTAATATCTTTGCAAAGGTGGGCAGCAAGGAGATAGGGCGGAAGTTAGCTGGCAGCTTGGGGTCTGCGCCGGCTTTCTTTAAAAGCGGATGGATCATTGCATGCTTCCATTCACTGGGTACAGATTCTTCCAATAGCGAAGCATTTAGAAGATCAGTGATGGTTGCAAGGACATTGTTGTTAAGTTGCTTTAAGACTGAGCATGGCAGTGGGTCTTTTGGTGAGCCTGATTTAATTGTGTTGAGCAAACTTTGAACCATGTCAGGGTTCAGTAAGGGCCATTCATCAAGTGTGGCAAGAGATGCATCGGACAGGATGGAGCAGTCAGGAATACTTGTATCATTGTCTGGAGTAAATGATGCACAGTTGGATGTAGCTTCAAAGGCTGAATGGTGTTTGTTAGAAGCTTGATTAATGTCTTGGTGAATTTTAGAATCTCAGACTTTGATCCAGCAGGCCAGCCAGGATTGATCCCAGATTTTCCAGTTTTATTCTGTGCAGCACAGTCACTAGAGTGCATCTCTTTGACATTCAAGATTAATGCATGTCCTTAAGTCTTAAAGGATGTGGTTGTAGCATGGGGTGACAGGTAGACATTTTATTGTTGGCAGTCTTAAATAGTATCACAGGCCTTCCCAAAGGCTATAGAAATTGACCGAAACGTGTTACATGTTTTTTGTCCAACAGAGATTTGCTACAAGTCACACAATGCTAAACTGAGGACAGGTTTTGAACTTGGGTCCCCATGTTATATGGCCAACAACTGTAGCCATTAGGCCCGATCGCCTCCTGTGAGAGCTCATCTGGGTTTAGGTTGGGGATTCCAAAAGAACCTCTAACTGAGCCAAAGCTAGATCTCTGGCATGAGCCTGGCTCCATCTTTCAGTTGCTCTCGTATCTCTAGCTTCAATTCCTTCCTTTCTGACAACTACAGACCATCACACGAGTCCGCTTTTATGTGCTTCAATAATAAGAAAAATAAGAAAATGTGCTGAGCAATTAGCCTCTGACTGTCTTCTGGGAGATGTGCTGTGAGTTTGTAACAAATGAGGGGGATGGATCAGGGGTGTTGAACCTAGTGTTTATTCTCTCTGGGAAACATACTTAAGCATTCTGCTTCATTTCACACTTTTAACTTGATGTGGGATTGAGTGTATATGTCCATATTTACTCTGAGCATATGTTTCTCTGTCTTTGTTTTTCATGCAATATACAAGATTTAATGACACATACTGCAGGGTAGGATTGAGAGCGCTATAGTTGGAGCTGAAAGCCGTGGGAATTTCTCATAATGCCTGTTACTATCACACAGGGGTTCAGAATACTTGCTCTTCCAGTACTTGCAAACTGTATTGGAGCAATATAAACAGTGGTTCTGTAGGGTATGTTACTACATTCCTTCAATACATGAACTAAATTATTTGTCAGGATTAATTTATAGTCTTCTAATTACTTAAGATAATTACTTAAGACAAAGCTCTAACCTAAGAGCTTGCTCACCATACAAATCCAACATAAAAGAAATTCAGGGTATTTATCCGTTTTTAATTTATGAATTAGTTTTCTCATTCATAAACAACCCTTATACATATCATACTTTTTAATCAGGACTCATTCACATTTCATAAAAATATGTTTCAAAGAACGGCGCAACAAAATTAAGTGAATATAATGTGACATAGAATGAAATAGTGACATTCAAACGTGTTTATATACAAGTGAGTGAGGAAAAAGGGGGAGGTTTCTATATTTGATTAAAATTATCTCAGTAACCCACTTCAATTGGATATCATAAAACCGGATATTCTGTACTGATCCAATGATATCAGTTTCATTGACGTTTCAACCCTATGGACTCCTTAGTTGTGGGTCTAAAGCGGGTCTTCTTCAGGACAAGGGGCTGTGGTAAAGTGCCGATGGGCTTTCGTGAGTTGGACCCGGTTGAATTGTAATACTATTATATAAAAAGGGTATAAAAGATTATTCATAACATAATAGACAAATAACATTATTTGAAGTAGCAAGAAATATCTTTAGTTAGCTTTCTTGCCATATCTCAAGGGTTAGGTGTCATCAAATAATACACTCCAGAGAACAGGCAGGTTTCATCTCTTACTCTTTCTTCTTAGACAACTTATCAATTTTAGGGCCATCTCATACAAATATGTAAAACAAAAGCCAAACATTGTATGTGATAATGCAATGTTAAGAAAGTGCAGATGTTGATTTTTACATACCTACTGCTATGATATATAAACAATACGTAAATGTGGAATCAGGATACCTATTTTTATGCTACGTTATAAGACAGTGTAATACCAAATTTTGGAAATAAAGTTTAAAAAAAATATGCATGTATGTGGTTTATATAGATTGCTGTTCAGCCTTTGATTTGGTATTTTGACTACACTGTGGGGCAAATTGACTGCTCTTAAAATACTAAAAGATTTGTTGTGCATTATCATTGCACGTCATATTGAGATTTGGAGTTGAGTGTAAATGATGGCCTCTCAAAAAGTATCATACTGATTATGGGTTTAAACAGTGATGTGTCAAGGCCTATTACTTTTTCATTGCATATCTTTGACCTTCCTCTCATTTTCAAAACATTTGGAAATCCACTCAAATACTAGGTCAGGCTACAAAGGGTTCTCAAAGTACTATGATGCCTGTTTATGAGTTGGATCGAGTCACTCTTGAACCACACAATGTGGTGCAAGAACAACACAAACCTTGAGTCAGATTTATGAAGCAATGTAAGGTCATGTTGCATGGCCCTGAGTGACTCCATAAATCTGGAGTAAGGCAACACCAGTGCAAATCGCTGCATTGCCTTACTTTGCCCTGGGAAGACATTCATTGGGCTTTGCATGGGTATTACATGCAGCTCCCATGGTTTCTGATGCATTCCCAGATTTACCAAAAGTGTTAAACCTGGAAATGATTCAAAAATGTATTCTTTCCCAGGAGAGGTGTTACCAGGAGAAATATCCTTATTTCTCCGTATTACTTCCTCTTTCTATGTGTGCTGCACTCTGCAGCACACATCGATCGAGGAATATGCCTCTCAGGATTGTTTTTGTGCAGTAAGGTGTCCCTTCTTGCCCCCAAAAAATTCTGCATGCAATGCAGGCACTCTTGCAAAATGGTGCAAGGGTGCCTGCATTGGCGCAAATATGCCAGGAGGCTGCCAGTACAAAGAAAAAGGCAGGAATGCTCTATATTGCCTGAAAATTGCACTTTCTTGCCCTTTCTCATGCCATGCAGTGCAGCACAGCAAGTTGATTGGCTGTGCTGCAGTCCATGACTCTTTCATAAATAGGCCCCTAAATACTTATTCTCATATCCACACTCTGAAAATAGCTATTATGCAGGCAGAACAAGTTATAAACTTTCCTAGCCATGGTAAAAGAAAGACCACATCTCGTACTTATGTAAAAATGTATTAGAGAGAGTGAAAAGTTATGCGTATTTCGGTATGGTCCTTTTTGACGATCTTTCCTACATCCCACATACTAGCCACATTGAGTGGAAGGTCAATCCAGTGGCGTAACGAACGTTTAAGGGGCTCCCCTGCATTGTACACGGAAGGGCCCCAGCACTCAGACCTGAATACTGTGCTGAGGGGGCCCCCTGCAGCTTGGACCCCTCGCACCGCGGAGGATGCAGGAGCCTGTGGTACGCCCCTGGGTCAAACCATGGAGCAGAGTTTCTTACACTATACAAATCTTCTGGCAAGAGATAGTCAATGTATGTGCTGAAAGCTTATAATGTCACAATCCCTCCAAACCTCATGTGTGAAATTCAACGAATTTCATTTGAAAATGCAAGTTCCTAAACATAACATGAGAAAAATTCTTGAAATGATTTGCTACTATTTGAAAGAACCTCCCCATACAGGGATTATGGTTGGAATTAGACATTGCGATGACTCCTGCAAAAACACCATGGGTTAGATGCACAAACAATAGAAATACCATTTCCTAATTGCAATAATGTCCGAATCACAATCAGGAAATTGTTATTCCTAATGTATGGTTATTTTCCCAAATAGTGATTCCCAGCTGGTCGCAAATCAACCTACCCCACAAATATTAATGAGGCTGATTGCAATTTGCGACCATTAGGTAAGGCAGTCATCAAAGGTATGGTGGCCTGCTGAGGATAATAAACTAATCTTTTCATTTAAATGCATACCGTTTTACAGGATCTGTTTTAAAAGAAAAAATGAAACATTGAAGTTTAATTCTTTAAGAACAGACAGTGGTCCATGGTACCACTGTCTGCGCTTCAATTCTTATTTTATATTCTCATAGCGAATGGGTTGCCACCACTTAAAGAATGGGGGTAAAGCATTACTGTTTAACTGTTTTGCAACCGGAATTCGGCTGTAAAACAGTCATACATGTCATACCAATTTGGTATTTTGAATTGATGCCCAAAACACACCCCTTCCAAATACTGAATTACAGACGCAAATTGTAATTCGGTAACAAGTTCCTGAATCACATTTTGCATTTTGGACATTTAAAAAAGCGTTTTTCTGGAAAAAAGATTTTCACATCTGGCCTCAAAAGGCATTATCCATTGTGGTTTCTGTTTGAATCGTCCTCACCGATTTAAGAAAATCAATAATATGGAGATCAGCAATATAAGAACAATGGGGTATCAAATAATCTGTTTTTTATCTCTGAAGCATACTCTCATTCAGGTAAATTTATTCTTTTTAGATTGTTGAATGATAGTGTCATTGGAATGTTTTTATATCAATTAAATGGTATATCTTTTGTAATTGAATTTGATTACATAGTATAATGTGGAGAGGATGGATTCAAATCTGTTTGTGGTCAGATCAGGATCTCAATCATGTTTTATTTGTATATCTCAGAATCTCAAGCATCTTTTATTAGTATATCCCTCATTGAGACAAGCTCATTAATGGATTTTTAAAAATATATTCTTTCACAAAATTATCATAAATGCCACTGACACAATAAAATGTACATATGCTATCCAAAGGGTCTTATTATGAATATGGCAGTCCTCAGGAACGCCATACTCATGGTGGTCTGACTACCGACACCTCTGTGGGTCTGCCAACCGTATTTGGAGTGTGGTGGTCGGACCATCATAAGACAGACCGGAACAAGGTTCCCCCTGTGCCAGGAGATTGCAACCGGCCTCAATATGCTGGTGGTGCCGATGCTGGCATATTACGACTTATATATTCACTGCCCTTTTCATGGTGGTGTGCCTGTCATGAAAAGGGTGGTGGACATGCAAGAAAGGTGGCCTTAACAGGGTCTCCAGCTAGATATGCACCTGGAGGTGCATGCGGGTGGCATATGCTGTGCCCCCCGGAAATTGCTCCCCTGTTCCTGCCCGGTGTGGCATGCATCACATGACGCATGAAACACAGTGCAGGAACATTCTGCAGGTACTGTAACAGCGGCGTTCTTCTATTAAGACTCTCCTATGAGCCTTACACAGCTGCTGCCATGAGACCACCGCAGCACTGCCCAACCCCGCCCTGGATTACACTCACATTCCGGCAGGCAGGTGCACACTGGGCTTGATTTTTAGATTTACAGTACGTGCACTTTTTATAACCTAATGTAACTGAAGATTGCCTAGATTATCCTCCATGAAATACATTCTTTTAGCTCAATATACAAATGAACATGTTGACAAAAATATTCTTGAGGGCATATTGATAATGATAGCTTGCTATAGGATCCATTACTGGTATTTAAATATTTTAGATCTTTTAAGTATTGTTTTTTTTGTAAACTATATGCTATTATTTATGATAATATTTACTGTATGGTACTTATTTATTTTAAATTGCTCATCTTCAGTAAATTAATAACCTTCATGGGAAAATGTATCAAGTAAATTAATTTAATTTAGCAATTGTTGATCTGTGTTGCCCTTTTGCTTGTTCATTGTGTTTTGCATTCCAATAGTCTCAGTGTGGTTGAATGCTAATTGTTTACGAGTAACCATGTTTAATATTCTTCTTTGAATTTCTTGGAAGTGGTGAATTAACCTTTTTAGCACATGACGTTTGTAATCTGAAAAGGCTGTGGATGTTCTGGAACATTTATCAAATTCTCTTGGTTAGTAGAATTTTTTTGGGCAATTTAACATGATCTCTGTTATGTCTATATACATGCAACCAGGCTATACTAGTTGTATCATTGATAAAAACATGTTAAACTCAGCTCATAATATGCATAGATTCCCAGATAGGCAGTAAAGTACATTAGAACTTGTTATGTACATTAGCATGAAGGTCTAAATGACACTGCATCTATATTCTAAAGATACATTTTATTACATACTGTTCTCATACAGAAGAATTGCGAGTCAAGACCAAGGGGTGCACATTATGTGTTAGAAATGAGGGTCTCTAGTTGGCAGAAGTAGGTATCTTTGTCCAAATAGGGACCCTTGCTTTTAGTCGAGGTAAGGGGGTGACACTCCTAAAATAACCCCTGCTCACCCCCATGGTAGTTTGGCACGTGCAGACAGGCTTATCTCAGAGGCAATGTATAAAGCATTTGTGAACACATATAGTAATACAATGAAAAAGCTACAAAGGGACAAAACACCGGGTAAGAAAAATAGGTAATCTTTATTTAAACCAAAACAAGACCAAACAACAAAAATCTACAATACAGTATCAAAAATAAGGATTTCAAATGTTAGAAATACTTCAGATAAATGCAAGTTGTATATGCAACACTTCTCTCACAAAGTACCTTAGATGTGTCACGCAAAACAAACAAAATGGCAGCAGGGAAGGTGATCCGTTAGGTCCTTAGATGCAGGGAAGGTGATGTGTCGGTTCCTTGCATCAGTGGAGGTGATGCGTTGGTTCCTTACTGCAGCGCAGGGGAGGTGATGCATTGGTTCCTTACCAGAAAGGTGATGCGTAATTTTCTTACTGCATGGGGAATTGATACGTCTGTTTCTTACTGCGTCCCCCAATGATGCAACAGTCTTGGCGTATCTATGAGATGCGTCGATCTGGTATGATGTGTGGCTCCGTGCAGCCACACAGCAGGCTTGTGTCGGGATCGGTAAGGTGATCTCAGACTTTGGAGATCGTTGCACCCGAATCCGTCGTGCTTTGATTTCTTCAGCAGCGTTTCTTCGATGATGCGCCGGAAACAGGTGTGGATGTGTCACGCATCTACGATGTTGTGTTGATTTTCCAGCTCCCAGCAACAAACAGCCTCCAGAGGTCCTAAACAGCAGCAGGCACCTCTTTGCAGGTTGGAATTCTCAGCAAAGAAATTCAGGGGAGCTGGTGGTGAAATCTTTGTGTCCTTGAGACTTCAGAACAGGAGGCAAGCTCAGTTTCAAGACCTTGGAGATCTTTTCTTCAAGCAGTTGACAAAGCAAACAGCAAAGTCCTTTTTCTCCTTTCCTTAGCAGCAAACTGCCACTGCAGGCCAACCCAGACAGCAAACAGCACAGGGGCATTATTCCTCCTCAGCTTATCCAGCTCTTCTCCTTGGCAAAGGTTCCTCTTGATTTCCCAGAAGTGTTCTAAAAGTCTGGTGCCTGGGCACCTTTTTTTATACCCAAAGATCCTTTGTTCTCTGAAGGCAGTGAGTGTATGTACCCAGCCAAAACAAGTCCTGTGGGGCACTTTGCAAGTGAACAACAACCTCCATTGTCAGTGTGAGCCCTGGCTCCAGACACAGCACAGGGGGCCGGAGCCATCATTGTCGAAGGTAGGCACAGCCCTATTCAGGTGCAGGTGCTACTCCTCCCACCACTCCAAATGCAGACCAGGCCTATTCAGCCCAGCCCTGACTCATCATGCTCTCTGGATCCGCTGCCCCTCTCCGGTCCCTGTTATCTAAAAGCCAGACATTGCAATACACAAACCTAGCAGAGGCACACTGGATGGTTAAGCAAGAAAATACCTACTTTCTAAATGTGGTATTTTCAAACGCAAAATTTGAAAATCACCCTCACTAAAGGATGCATTTTAACATTCCAAGTTCAGGTATACTAAACTTTATTTCTGTACCTCATTCCCATGGGTAGTTATGTTTAGAAGATATTATGAACAAACTCCCCATTATGTCCTATAGGAACATGCAGCCTTGCAATAGTGAAAAACGAAATTGACAGTAATTCACTATCAGGACATATCACACACACAAGGGCATGTCCTGCCTTTCACATACAATGCACCCTGCAGACATGGGTACCTTGGGCCTACCTTAGGGGTGACTAATATGTAGAAAAGGGAAGGTTTAGGGACTGGGAAGTGTATGCTCTTTCCAAGTCGACATGACAGTCCCATACTGCACACAGGCTCTGCAGTGGCAGGCCAGAGTTACATTTTACAGGCTGCTTCCGTGGGTGGCACAATCAGTGCTGCAAGTCCCTTTCTCACTGCTCCATCAGGATTCAAGCAAGCCGGGCCGAAGAAGGCTGAAATGCCAGAAACCGGTCCCCGGTAGCTTGTCTCCTTTCTGGTGAAGAATTGGCTTGGTAGTTTAGTCTGCCCTGTTCCCATGATGCACTGGGCCAGGGACAGACTGATTTGCATATAGCCAGGTTCTGAGCTGGGATGGGGCAGTGAGATAAATAACGGTGATGGATCAAGCCCTGATCTTTGGACTGGGTAAGAGTGGTCTGTTTAACTCAGACACTCTGTTCATCACCACCCCCTTTTCTAAATCGTTTTTGGCCACTATAGGTGTGGCAGGGTATACTCAGACATGAGTCCCTTTCTCACTGCTCCATAGTGGAGAAGTGTGGCTCAGGGGTTAGAGGCGGTAGACCCGGAAGCTGAGATCGGCCCTGGACCAGGGTTCAATTCCCCACCCCGACGGGGGTTGGGCTCAATAATTCCACGGACTCGATAATTCTCGCTCCGGTGCCTACTCGACTCACGGGTTCACACTCTGCGACTCTGGGCAATAGCTTGCTTAATCTCCACAACGGCCCCTCGCGGCGGGATGCCTGGCTTTCACCTTGTGGATACCCTGCCGGGGTATCTCACAGGGAATACCAGGACGGGTTCCCTAAGCAAGCGCATAGATGCCTGCGATGTGGGCGATTTGCGCTATATAAATACATGTACATTTACATTTACATCAGGATTCAAGCAAGCCGGGCCGAAGAAGGCTGAAATGCCAGAAACCGGTCCCCGGTAGCTTGTCTCCTTTCTGGTGAAGAATTGGCTTGGTAGTTTAGTCTGCCCTGTTCCCATGATGCACTGGGCCAGGGACAGACTGATTTGCATATAGCCAGGTTCTGAGCTGGGATGGGGCAGTGAGATAAATAACGGTGATGGATCAAGCCCTGATATTTGGACTGGGTAAGAGTGGTCTGTTTAACTCAGACACTCTGTTCATCACCACCCCCTTTTCTAAATCGTTTTTGGCCACTATAGGTGTGGCAGGGTATACTCAGACATGAGTCCCTTTCTCACTGCTCCATCAGGATTCAAGCAAGCCGGGCCGAAGAAGGCTGAAATGCCAGAAACCGGTCCCCGGTAGCTTGTCTCCTTTCTGGTGAAGAATTGGCTTGGTAGTTTAGTCTGCCCTGTTCCCATGATGCACTGGGCCAGGGACAAACTGATTTGCATATAGCCAGGTTCTGAGCTGGGATGGGGCAGTGAGATAAATAACGGTGATGGATCAAGCCCTGATCTTTGGACTGGGTAAGAGTGGTCTGTTTAACTCAGACACTCTGTTCATCACCACCCCCTTTTCTAAATCAAGCCCACTAGCAGCATTTTATTTAGAGGGCCTGGGCACACACAGTGCACAGTACTAGGGTCTGACTAGTAAATCAATAGACAATCAGGGAAACATCAATCCATAACAACAATTTACAGGAGAGCATATGCACTTTGGCACTGGTCAGCAGTGGTAAAATGTGCAAAGTCATAAAACCACCAACAGTTCATAAAAAAATACAGGAGGAAGGCAAAAAGTCCTAGGATGATCCTGCAAAAAGAGCCCAGTCCAACAGTATGTTATTCACTTATGTATTTATTATTACTCAAAATTCTTAGCAAAAATAGAACTGAATAGTGATTTCACTTTTTTTTTTCTTTGAACTAGTACAAACAAGAGTCATAACATAATATGTAAAATTACAGACGTTCAAAACATACTGACAAAGTACTGTACATAGATGCTAATAGACGAGAGGAAGGACTAGACAAGATGATTATAGGGTGACACAGAAGGTTAACATTGCTTAAATAGTACATTAATTATTACACAGAACAGTGTCGGTTTTAGTCATTTAATGACTCAGCTCAGGTTGCTAATTTTAGTAATTGGATTAATACCAGCTTTCCACTTAGTAACTGGAAGCCAGATCGCCTCACCCATTTTCCTTGCCTTAAGACCCCCTGTAGCGTATATGGCAGTTTCATAACTAAAGACGGCTAAAAATCGAGCCAACCACATCTGGATGCTAGGCGGATCAGCATCCTTCTATCGTGCAGACAAAATGATTCTTAATACAGCTGTACCAATAAATACCATTCTTTCTTCAGATCTTGAAAGATTCAGAGAGTTATCATACCCTAGTACGTACAATGTCCCAGACTCCGGAATTTTATGCCCGAATAGCTCTTCCCAAAAGTCAGATATCCTGCTGTTGATTAAAGCATGCTCACTACAGTTACTAAACATATGGATTAGAGTAGCTGGTCCCTGTAGACATCTGGGACATAGATCGTTTTCCCTTTTACCCCATGCAAATAATTTGTCGGAAGTATAATAAAGACTAAATATAGTTTTAAAGAGCTGTGCCTGAAGATTTCTTGATATGAGAAGGCTGTGGGTCAGTTCTAAGCATCTATCAATATCTACATTGGGATTTCCTAATTTAGCAGCCCAGCTTGTTTCAGTTTTTTCTAAATCATCTTGAATTTTGGTCAAAAGGATATCATATAATATTCCAATTCTATTAGTTGATCTATTCATTGCATCAATAATTTCTATTCTTAGCAAACAAATAGTTGATTCTCTTGCTTTAAGCCTAGCAAACACCTGTACAAATTTAAGATAATCTCCCTTAGACAATTGATACTTCAGCTTTAAATCAGAAAAAGTAGTTACAAATTCTTTACACAAAAAAATCATTAACTGTCCTAATTCCCAGCATTTCCCATTTCCTAGATATGACATCAAAATCAAGGCCCACTGTAACCTTTGAGTGCCAAAGAGGTGTATATCTATTGATTTTCCCAATATGCATATGTTTAGTGACCTTAGACCAAACCCTCCAGGCACTAGTTACAATTCCAAATTTGTGATTTTTTTTTTTATAATATATCGCGTCTGTTTGCTTCAGAAAAAGACCCTTAGGTTTCTGCCCAAGTACCAGCTCATATATTGACGGTATTATGCTACTATCTGTATTGTTTAGATTATCTGACGAGCTAACCAATGGGGCCATTTGTTGAAGGAATGTAGCCCAATAGTATAGAATGGTATTAGGAATGGCGAGCCCGCCTCTATTCTGTGGTAGTGAGAGAAGTTTATGGGATCTCCTGATCTTGCCTTGCTGCCATACAAATTTGGACATAATAGAGTTAAATGTTTTCAGTGTCTTATCCTCAATGGCGAGAGGGATCGCTCGGAATAAATATAAAAGCCTGGGTAACACATTCATTTTCAAAAAATTGCCTCTACCTATAATCGATAGGTGAAGACTATTTACACGATCCAAGTCATTTTTAATAGTAACAAGGAGTGGATCAAAATTAAGATTAGGTATAGATTTGGTATTAGAGCTGATAGTGACACCCAAATACGTAGCCTTACTGGCTCTCCTTTGATCCGAAAAAATAATATTATCCGTACATAATATAATTGTCTTCCCCTTATTCAGGGAATATCCTGAGTGATTACCATACTCACGTGTCAAATTCTCTACTTCATTCATAGCCTCCATCGGATCAGATGTAATAATCGCAATATCATCAGCATATGCCAATACTTTTGTCTCAAATTGCCCGCAGATAACCGGTTTGATTGCCTGGCTATCCAAAAACTTTAGAATTAAAGGGTTTACATAAAGTGCAAATAATAAAGGTGAGCAGGGGCACCCTTGCCTGGTGCCCCTGGAGATGTTACTGTAACCAGATTCCGAACCCATCATCTGTAATTTTGCCTCAGGGTGAAAATTGCAAAAAACACAGTTGATGGACAGAATGCAGAACAATGTCTTACATTCACCCCGAGTGGGCTGGGTATGCTCAGACGTGAGTCCCAGGCTCTCCACATCACTGGAGTCAAGCTATCCAGGCTGAAGAAGGCTGATAGCCAGAAACCAGTCCTTGGATGCTTGATTCCGGTCTAGGAAAGACATGGCTTGGTAGTTCGGGCTGGACTGTTCCCATGAGGCACAGGGTCAAGGCTGATTTGCATATAGCCATTGTCTGACCTAGGGTGGTGTGAAGTGCAAAAAAACTATGGATTTAGGCCCAGATCTTTGTACTGGGGTGAATGTAAGACATTGTTCTGCATTCTGACCATCAACTGTGTTTTTTGCAATTTTCACAATATTGCAGACATCAACTCTTGTGATTTTGCAGCTGCTCACACCTTTATTATTTAATCACATGTTGAATATTAATCAATACTGCTTTTTGGACCCAGATTCAGTAAGATTGTTTGTTGGGGTTGCTTCACTTTTTTGGTACAGCCCAATGCAAAATCTATTTTGTGATTTACAAAGACAAGTAAATCCTGAATTGCGTGGTTTTAAAATGTGCATCAATCAATGTATTATGATGCAAACCCATATTTTCAAAAACTTGTGAACATAGGTTTGTGCCAAAATGGTGTGCCTACCTGAGGCTGGAGCAACGAGAACAAATATCTTTATTTCTCCTTGTTTTTACCTCTTTGCAAACAATATACAAAGAGGAAATAGCCTCAAAGGATTGCTATAGTGCAGAAAGGTATGTCATCCTGCATAAAAACTATCCTGAACAAGGAAAAGGCAACCTCATTACATGAAACAAGGGTGTCTCCATTGGCAATGGGCCGTCAGAAGTGCGTCAGCAGTTCTGCTCTTTCATTTGTGTTAGTAAATATGCCCCTTGATTCTCAGCAATCGCTTACTAAATCAGTGGCTGCTGGTGACATTTAGAAGTGATGGGGCGAAATAGTTTTAAAGGTGGTAGTTACGGAGAGCAAGCCTAATAGACATAAAAGGGATTTGTGAGAGGGGGTTCTTCGCAGAGAACATTTTGGGAAAAAAAGAGTGGGAAAATGGTGCTTTTTAATTGTTCCAGCACCACTACAGCCTCCATGGGAAACCAGATTGATAGACCTGATGCAGTTAGTTATCATCAGCATCTCCAGGCCCAAAATGAAATCTGCACATGAAGGAAGAAGACAAGGTCCAAATAAGGGCAGGTATAATTGAACTTTTAACACCCAGCAGATAGGCTACCATTGGCAGGGGTTGTATCATTATATATATATTTACAGTTTAAAATACAGAGATCATTTCAATATTTTGGTTTAATATGTATATATGGAAACATAAAATAATTATTGGCAAGCAAAAGGAACACCTCTGCAAAACGACATATTATCACGGGGTGAACAAATGAAGGAGACCGAGAACGGTCACATATTTTTTCTCCACTTCACTGTCACACCTAGCGTTTTGTAACTTGGTGACAAATTGTGCAGGTTTGCCCTTTTTCCAGTCAGGAGGCAGGTCACTGTCCACTTGCTGAGGTCCTGGAGTACGAAAGCACAAGTCCGTCTAGTCCTCATAGCGTGAAATGGAGAAAGAGAACTTTTTTGTAGAGGTAACAACATGAAATATAGTGTGAACTGCACATGACCAGTACTGTGTCTATGCTTGCAAAGGTGTACATAAAACCTACTGCGCTCTTGAGTGCTTCAACAACAAAGGCTGCACATATCATTCACAGTCACCAGTGTTAGTGCAAATTGACAAAAAGGACGTGTCAGTAAGAAATGGCTCTCCCTGCAAATCCTGCATGAACTCGCAGCGGTAGTGCCTCAGTGCAAGTGCACTGACAGCATAATACCTGCAGATCCAAGGCACAGCACAGCTCCCTATTGGACCTGTGCACAGCATTGAAAATGTTCACGATTCAGAGCCAGCACAGCAGATAACCAGGAATACCAGTTACAACAGGCAGCTCGGTGGCAAAGTGCGGCACCTAGTAAAAGGTAAAAGCAGCCAGGAGCTGGTCCGTGCTGCGGCTGAGAGCGATATAGATGGAGTAATGGATGCACATTGCTGCCGCAAATTCCTAAAAATGTCCAGCTTTAAATAGTTTCGAATCATAAATCTGTAGTTACAATATTTTGTACACAAATAAATGACTAAATTAAATACGACACAAGCCTTTTTTTGGAAGACGCATACTTGGGTAAAGCGGCTTCAAATTTTTTTGTAAAGTACAGTTTTTGTGTGCCTGAGCACACAACGGCGGTGTGACAAATGACAATCGACTTTTCACATGATGCGTGGTGTGGCGTGACATGGCAGCAACGAGCCCTGAATTTTGATTAATATCCTATTACTAAAGTCTGGACTACTCTGGAACTAAAGACAACATTAAAAAAAGTGAAAACAGCAGTGCCTACGTACGCATTACATGGAACACACTGAACACAATGTGGAGATATACGAACGGTCTCTAGTGTTGCGTGCCGATTATACCGAAATCAGAGCTGCGCAGCCAAACTTTTCCACAGCCCACTCCCTCAGCGACCATTATCCAATCAGAACGCCTAAAAAATAGCGCGAAGCCGCAAGGGGTGCTCCAATTGTTGCCCCCCACTACTCTGACTTGAGAAAGGCCAGCCCTGCCCCTCCCTTTCATTTCAATAGCACGCTGCTAAGATCGCATGAGCCACAGTATAAACGCCCCATTTACACCCAAACATTTTCCACTTTCTCTGGCCACTCCCTTCAGGCTGACATCACTCTTCTCGGATGTGCATCCGGCGAGCAATAGTCCTCGCCCCGGCCAGCACATGCGCAAGAGGTCTCTACTCTGACTTCATCGCTTCCTAAAACCAGCGACGGCTCGTGGAGGGAGTTACGGTGGGGCAGGAGGGTGGGGAGGGGGAGGGGCAGGGTGGAGGTTGCTAAAAACCGGCATATGGATAATTGCAGGTAAGTAAACAATTTATTTAATAAAACGAATTTCGTAGCTCGCACTGCATTGCATTTTGCGATGCAAGGCGCACTACGAAATTCGTTTTATTAATTAAATTGTTTACTTACGTGCAATTATCCATATGCCGGTTTTTAGCAACCTCCACCCTGCCCCTCCCCCTCCCCACCCTCCTGCCCCACCGTAACTCCCTCCACGAGCCGTCGCTGCCTAAAACAAAAAACGGAATTTGTATTCAGCACGAAGCAGTGAGCACATCATTTAAATCAAATGAAGTGCTCACTGCTTCCGTTTTTAGGATTGGAGCTGCTGCATTGTGTACAGTCTCTCTTATCTCCTCCCCGATCCTAGTCCCAAAGCTAGTGGGGCAACGCCCCTTTCGCCCCTTAACACCAGCCGCCCCTGTAAATGAAAAAACAAAGACTAAATGTTAAATGCTACTGTTGCATGAATCTTATGGATACCTTACTCAGTACACAGAAGGATGGAATAGTATATTGTGGTTGGATATTCCCTCACAACTTGAGTTACTAAAACTGAGGGCCCTATTACAATGTCGGGTGGACTTTCATCCACCCAACACCATCTCGGTGTGAAAACTGACTGACCATAGGTCGGGGGGTCCGCACACCTTATCAATAGGAGCTTGTGCTGTGAGCTGAAACCACCCGCAGTACTATCTCAAATTGAGAAATACCCCATGCACTGTGCAAGATGCACCTCATGGTGCAGGTATGTGAAGGGGGCATAGGGCACAGGACTTCAACCGGAGGGCCAGTGGATAATGGGGAAATACTAGGGGGCCCCAAAGACACTTTCTGACAGTAGTTCCCTGCCGGAAAGGCTGACATAGAACTGCTGTCAGAAAGTACCATCATAATCCCGAAGGCGGAAATGCCTTCCCAAAGGGATTATATGGCATTTCCTACTGGCCGACAGGCTTCTTGAGCCTATCGAAACCCAGTTGGTTTTCCCGACCCAATTACACTCCGACCACCGACATTGTAATTCTGCGGGCAGAATGTGAACCTACCATGTAGTTCAGAAAGCCTCTGACGAGCTGTCAGAGGCTTTACGACCTACATCGTAATCAGGCCTTGAGTGTTTAGGTAGCTCTGGGAGTGAGAAAAATCATATTCATTATGAGATGGACCTTGAGCATTCACTAAGAAATGAGGAATTACTTAGGGAATCAGTAACTCTTGTTCTGGTTCTCTTAATAAATCCTCATTTTCTTCTGTTCTTTTATCAGGAGAATTCAGCTGCTATGAGCGGCCAAAATCTGCGTTTGAAAGTAATAATCATATAATTCTAATGGGGCTAGTAACTGCTGTTGCTTATACCCGCCCCAGCATATTTAAGAGGACACGCGTATTGAGGACATAAGCATGTATTTAAGAGGATAGGGAGTAAGAAAGGCATGACTGCTATATAGACAGTGCCTACGTCTTCTGCATTCCCAATTGATCTTGTGAAAAATGAATCTGTCAGTCAAATTCTTGTAAATACTAAACTGCAGGTCTCTTTAAATTCACATGCCCTGCCACTGATGGTAAAGGTTATTATTTCCAATGAGGCTTAGGAAGTAATTTGCAAAGAAGACTGGAGATAAGATCACAAAACAAACCAATCTGCAAACTTTCTGCACATTTTCACAAATTTGAATGATGATCACAGGAGGTGGATGCTGACAATATATGTTTCAAACTGTTTGAAATATTGATTTTTTTTTTTAGCTTGTGAGAAGAGTCCCTCGCCGGTGTCAATGTATTCAAAACATCTGAGACCTTACTGCTGTGCCTTGAATACTTTCTTCATGAGCTGAAGGGAAAGAACACTTTCTAAGGGGTGCTGAATCTACAATCTGGGAATATTGCTGCTTGCAAAGAGGTTCACAGTCCGCCTTGCTCTCTAGACCTTTAGAAATGTGTTTGACCTAAAGCAGCAGTTCCAGCCCGATGAACCACAACATGGCGTTCCCCAGATGGCAGTGAAAGGAAATGTGTCCACAAAAGTCTTACAGTGCATTTAAACTGCAGAGCACTCTGTCCAGAGAAATGATGGGAAATTATCTGACGCTGAATCTCAATAACAATTATCAGCTTTTATCAACATTAATATTTTCCTGGAACACAGATGTCCATCTATGTGCATTATCAAAAGTTTAACAACTGATACATTAGTTAACATCTGTTTTCTGTATCATGAATACATTTGGGAGCAATATTGGAGAAAAATGCAAATATTTGACATGAAATAAAAACAATATCTATAAAAATCTGTGCATGAAAAACTAAATGTGCACAGTCTATCAAAATAGTCAGTCCTGAGGGCACTATGAAAGACCTGGAGAGAGTAAGAACAGAATATTGATTATTGAACATTTATAATTTACAAGAACATCATGCCCAAAATGCAGTGGCCCAAAACATAAGGTAAGTATACATTTTCTATAACTTAATTGCACATCTATGTACCTTCAAGATATATGTATCATCAAGGTACATAGATGTGGATTTAAGAACCGTAAATCTCATACATAATAACCTTTTCACGCTGCAAAGAGGGACAGTTTGATTACAAATTGGTGGAATTTATTTTTCTCAGTTATTTACATGGAAACAAATGTAATTTTACGAATGAGACAGCTAAAATAAAGCTGTTTTTTGCTTATGAAATCAGTCTCCCCCCGAGATCGCGTCTGTTGAAGTGCATGAAATCTGTACTCGTCTGTCGAAATTGTGGGCCTTTTTATTTTGATCTATGATACTCTGGGGCAGATTTATGTTAACTGGCGCATCCCGAGGGATGCGCCAATTAACGTGCGCCACAGTGCGCCACAGCTCCGCCACCCATGGTGCGCCGCATTTATAATGCGGCGCACCATGGTGCAAAAACGGCACAGATGCGTGACGCATCTGTGCCGGAAATGTGGCGCATTGCTGGAGTTGCGTCGCAAGCGCGGCGCAGCTCCAGCAAGGCTCGGGGGTGCCCCATCTACACAATGCTGCATCAAGACCTACGCCTGCTTCAAGCAGGCGCAGGGTTTTGACGCAGCATTGGCCTGAAAGTGACTGAGTGAAATCTCATAGATTTCACTCAGCCACTTTCAGGAGGCGTTCCTGCGCAGGAACACCCCCCCTGCGCAGGAACGCCTCCTTATGGCGCAGGGCTTTACAACGTGAGGCATTTCCTAGATGCGTCACGTTGTAAATAGGGTGCATTGTTTGCGCCGCAGTTGCGTCAAATAAAGTGACGCAATTGCGGCGCAAGGGGATCATAAATCTGCCCCTCTGTATTTACCTATATATACTTACCTCCTTGGTATTTTGGTCCTTGATAATTTAATCACAATATTCTTGTATCTCGACATCTAGTGTATGATATTTCAGACTACACCCCTTGTAGGAGCCAGGAAGTGTCTGTGAATGGTGATGTTCGTTTTCACATTAAATGCAGTACACAATTATCTGTGCATAAAAAGCCAGAAAATGTAGCTGTTTTCTGGATATCTGGTTCTCCAGCCAAGCTGGAGAAATGCCACTTAATTTTCATATGACTGCTTCTCCGCTGGAGGAGTAATGGCGTGACAGTTGTATTTACATACTATGAAGATGTTTCTTCACCTGGATATGCTTACTGTATGATGCCACGTCAGTATTAAATCAGAGCCATAAAGAGTTGAGACTAGCGGAGATTTATGCAATATATGCATCACTTCAAACTTAAACAATGTATTAAAAACACTATGTACATCTTCTATTCTTATGTTGTAAACATTCTAAAATTGTCCTTCTGTCTTCAAATCTATGGAATATTTTTGATTTTGTATTTATTTTGTATTATTTAATATAACACCAGGCATATTGCCTTGGGTCACTACAGTGTACTTTGTTACAACTGCACAAGTGTTAAAAAAGTAGTGGCCACCATCCAAACGTTAATATGTTTAATGGATAAAGTGTGTGCCGACAGTAGTCCTGGTTTTCCGGTTAGGAAGCAGTCTGTCGAATTTTATAGAAGAGGTGTAGGCATTGTGGGCTGATTCTACCACCTAGGTAAGGTCATGTGTATGAGGTAATTGTGGAGGGAATGATTGGACCATTCCATTCTCTAATACAAGGTGGATGCTTAATCTGGCATTGCTTGCTCCTTGCATGAGGGCATCTGTGTTAACAGTCCAGAGGATTATTTGAAAAACGTGCTTTGCAAGAGTTTTCTGAAGCGCATGTGGTTTAGCTATCCTCTCAGGAAGGATGAGAGCAGAACAAATCTTCATCCCTGTACTTTAGAAGATAGTGGCACTGGTGCTAATGCTTGTATTTCAATTGGTTGATTACCTGTGTGCTGCTTGATTGCAGATATCCAATTGTGTTTCAGAGTAAGGTACTACCTTATGAAGACTTCTGCAGAAGATCATAGACATGACAGGGGTCATTATGTTATTTCTAAAATTCATTGCACAGCCTTCAAGATGAGGATCTATAGAATATTGCTCTTTAGTATTCAGGACTTGTCTGGTTACCTGAATTTTTACTTAGAGACTGTTTTGCAGAACAGTAGCCACCTCATGCTTTGACTAATGAGCTACTGAATTTCACTCAGCAATTAATTTGAAGGTATTGTAGGATTCTATAGAGCTTGGGTACAATAGGTTTTGCACCAATGACCACATTCATTTTGTCTGGGATCTTTGGGCCAGATTTAATAAGGGCTTGCGTTGCCCCTTCATTACCCAAGGCAAAAGAAAGCAATGCAAGCCCTTAAGTCAGATTTACTGAGCGATGCAAAAACACTGTGCAAAGCTCTGCATGGCTTAGTAAATCTGGAGCAAGGCACTGCAACTCGCTGCCTTGCATTACTCTGCATTAGGAAGACATCCATTGAGTGGAGTGTGGGCATGTCCACCATCCACCCATGTATTTTGTCGCATTGCCTGGTATACTAAGATTGGTAAACCTGCGAATGGGTCAAAATGGTATGAAATCTCAAAAGACGAGTAACAAGGAGAAATGTGCTTATTTCACCTCACCATTTCCAATTTCTATGGGTGCTCCACACATAGAAAGACGAAAATGCCTATTAGGATAGCTTTTGTGCAGGAAGTTGTTCCTTTCTGTACAAATACAATCCTGCCAGTAACACAGGTACCCATGTGCCTTGGCCTAAGGTTGCCTGCCTTGGCGTTAGGCAGCACTCCGCACGCCGTCACAGAGAGAGAACAGGAATACACCATATCCTTGTAAATATGGCTCAATACATCACTTTCCATTTGAAGCAGCCCAGCAAGTTGTCTTGCTGCGTTGCACCAAATGTTAGTAACTCTGTGCCTTTGTGTCTAAGACACAGGTTATGGGCTGTTGCTATGAGGCATTTCCCATGGATCTTGGACAAATCAATTATATTACCTTTTCTGCAGCATTGACCGCATTCAAAAACATTTGTTTTGATATAATTATGTCAGGCGTAATTTCTTTCATCCAGGTGTAGATGTGGTCTAAAGTTTAAATAGTTTATGCTGTGCCCAATTTTTTGTTTCATCAAATGGGTGGAAATTGTCTAAAAAGACGTAGATGATGCTATTCAATTACAAGGGTAAATGAGTCCATACACTTGCTAAGTACTAAATTGAAAGATGAGATCCCGGAGGCACACTACATGGTATACCACTTAGTACACCTGGAAGCTTATGCTGACTAATATTTAAATTGTCAGCTCTGTTTATGGGTGAATATTTTTAATCACTCTGAGCTGACATTTTTTTCACATCTACACCCTCACTGATTTATGTAATATTGCTTGATTTAAAAGTTCAAGTTTTTATTGTAAGTTTTGGATCTTCTGAGAGAACCACTTACATTTGTCTCAACTATTAGTACAATTCAATATCTATACTACTATTATAAAGAGAGAACTTGCAACTTTTGGCCAGGTAAACTCTGGAACCACAGCACCAATCTACACACCCGATACATCTATGAAAATGTCAGGGTGTGTAGATGGATATAGGCGACATTAAATTTAAAAAAACGTAAATTAAAAAACTTAAAATTTGTAAACAAAGTAGTCCACTAAAACAAGCGCCGGCCGCGACGTAGCGCTGATCGCGATCTACACGTAACATAATGACGATATGCGGGGAGGAGCGGTGACTTGCGGCGAGGAGTGGACTTGCGGTGAGGAGTGGCGGTACGTAATGACGATATGCGGGGAGGAGCGGTGACTTGCGGCGAGGAGTGGACTTGCGGCCAGGAGTGGCGGTAAGGCAAAGGCAGGCGAGAGGCGGGAGGCGGGAGGCTCAAGGCGCGAGGCGGGAGGTGGTAGGGGTAGACGGTATGGCCAATGTCTGGGCGGGCGGCGGGCGGGAGGCTGAAGGCTGAAGGCTGAAGGCGGGAGGCGGGAGGCGGTATGGCCAATGTCGGGGCGGGAGGGATGAGGTCTAGGCAATGTGGGTGGGGGGGTGCACAGAGGCTTAAAATGCTGCCCCCAGCCCCCTTCTGCCCCGGGCAAAGCTGGGGCGGGCTGCTAGTACATCCATAAACCTCTTTAAAAAAACTTGAAAAATGTAGCAATAAATTTCATTTTCTAGGGAAAATAATTACATGATCTAAATCTTGTATGTTATTACTGTTACATAACTCACTTTTATTGAGAGATTTGCCAAGTACCTGTTACACATTTCATCTGTAAAATATTCAATCTAATTAACAGCGATAAGCTTCGTACTCAATGTTCAATGTTCCACGATAAGTAAGGTTGAGGTCTTTACAAAGAGCAAGGTGAGACAATTGATTTGTACTTATCTTTTTTAGGCAGGAATCAATATCAAGACTTACGCTAATACTGACCACTTGCTCTTTTATCCAACCTTTTAATTGCAGCATGGACACATTTGATTAACGCATTTTGAAATATCACAGGCCATTGAGGCTAGAGGGTCAGTGTCGGCCCGTGCAGATAAGGGCAGTTTGTCACTTCCACCCCCGCCTCACCACCCACCACACTTGCCTGCATGGGCCGCCACTGTAGAGGGTATTAAAGCATTGAAAGAGGCATGAGGGTATTAAAGGGATGTTGGGGTCTTCAACAAGAAAGACAATGAAAGCCTCTTTGTCATTTGCTGTTGCGGTTTCGGTTTATTGTGCAGCACATTATTGTGACTTTATAGTGTTGACAATATTGGGTTGTTCCACAAGCTTCTGAAGTTGTCTTTTGCTGGAATAAGCAGGGTGGCCCAGTGAGCTGAATGCTTACTACGGTGACTTCCAGTGATCTGAAGAGTGTTTATTCTGTAAGGATGAATCAGATTCCCATCCTTCTAAGGACGTTAAGTTAATTGCAAATAAATTGGGTAATATAACACCTCTTACCTGCAGAGGTTAGAGCGGCACGAATCGCTGTATAAAAAGGCTGCCATTGTTAGTGGTCTTATTTGATTAGCTTTCAACAAAAGTCATTTTTCTCGAAAAAAACCTGAAAATTGCTTGCTTTCATGATTTGTAATACATGCCATCAACAAGGCAAATTATGAGCTGTTGGAAATAATTCCTCGAAGCATAACGTTGTGCACTGTTCTGCAAACAGTGTGGCTGCATTCAGCATGTGAGCGACCTTTAAACCCTCAAACCTGCGTTTACAGGCGGGTATTTTTAAATGCTAGTAATGGTATGAGGGCTATTTTTACCTTGAGATATTTTTTTGCTCATGTGCCTTGCATTATTTTGTCTTAGAAAGAATTCCCTCTGGAATTAATTTGGAAAAAATGCTTCCATATCTCAGTACAGAATACATTTCAGAGGCAATCTCCTGTTTTTTCATTCAAGTCACCTCTAAATGTATCCTGGCCCCGGCATCTTCTAGGTCTTGGTTCTAGAGATCCTGGACACCTCTCGTTTTAGGCACTTTACAAATGGAGTGGACTGGACTCGACCACTAGAGAATAATACCTTACGAGAGAGTTTGCTCTTTGAAGAACTGCTAACAATAAGCAGACACATTAATTTCACCGGGTTTTACCATAGTATGTAAATTCCCACAAAGGCATTCACTTACCTCACACATTTGTCTTAAGCCCATTTACACCGTACGTCTGCTTACTATGCCTCATAGAGTATATATATATATATAAAAAACAAGGCATTGAAAAAGTTGATAAATTTCAGTTTCACGAAGGTTAGATCAGGTTTTTAGATGCAGTGCAGAGAAAATCCGATTGCCCATTGCACTGTGCTTTATGTGCATTTTCAGCACAGGGCAAACAAGCCACGTCCTGCCGGGAGGCATTTGGAGGAAAACTGCCTGGATAATGATTTTTGAAATGGCTGTTAGTGATTACTTCATTACATTGCATTGGCCCAGACAAAACTGTACAGCGATCTCCTTCAGACTGGAGGACTCTGTCTTTCCTTGTCAAAAGAAAACATCTGTTATCAAGTCTTCTGAAAATAACACAGACAAAGGTTGAACAATCTTAGCAGTGCAGTGGGTGAGTGAATAATTTGTTTATTGGTCAATTAAAACCATAAACCTCGACAAGAGGACATAGACAATAAAACTGATAATTATAAAATCTAAAATATGGCCATCAATCATGAACACATTCATTCTCATTTGTGGAGCAGTCATTGATAACAACATTTGCTGCAGATATAGTGGGCCATTTTGCATAAAGTGCAACTGTGCAAAGATTAAAAAGCTGGGGAAGCCTATGCGTTGTGCATTTTTACGCAAAGGGTACCAACATTTTTTCACAGGAAAGGAATAATAATAAAAGTACTGGTACTTGTCTTTTAGGGCTTTAACACAGCAAACCATATGGACCCTAACATCCTGCTATTATATAAATACATTTTGACAATGTTGTGATAAAATTGCATTTGTGCAATTGTGCAAATTTGTGCTAACATTGCATTTGTGCAATTGTGCAAATTTGTGCTAAAATTGCATTTGTGTAATTGTGCAAATTTATGCTAAAATTGTGTTTGTGCAATTCTGCAAATTTGTGCTCAAATTGAATTAGTGCAATTCTGCAAATTTGTGCTAAAATTGCATTTGTGCAATTGTGCAAATGTATGCTAAATGTGCAAAAAACCAATGGGCAGACAAGGTGATGTTGAATTTGTACTCTAACGGGATAGGAAGCAACTGGTGTTCATTTTCCCTAGCAGCCCACCACTGAGTGGTACCCACAGTGCAGTGTGTGGTATTGTTATTCATGGTGCGGTCCAACCCCAGGGCTCATAAAAGCACTGGCAGTGACAAATCATACTTTACCTTCCCCTTCTACCTGGGAGTCGCAATGGAATGTAGCAAGGCTCTGTGTCCATAACTGCAGTCGCAGCTCATTGATCAGATATCGACACCTCAAATGAAAATAATAGAATCTTTATTGCCTAGCTAGTAAAAACGATTACAGTGACTCTCATGCATAGAAACTAAAACCAGTGAATACATAAAGGCATTGTCTGACGTTCTCATTTACAGGATTGTAGTCCTAATCTGACATTCAAAGTCATGTGATGCGCCAAAAACAACTACATTTACCAGAGTTATCAAACACAGCTTCGGGATACTAATAAAAACAGGTTAGTCAGGGATACCTACTAGAATTGCCCAATTACAATATTGATCAAAGTTGCGTGTAAGCCCTGAATACAGATGCTACAACATATTAGTCAAGCGGACATACAACCTAAAATTATAATTTTATAAATTTCCTCAGTTAATATAAATATTAATCTTTTCGACAACAGCCATGAACCATTGAGTCTGCACTGCGAAAGTCCCTTAATGTCAGTTGTTGAGCAATGCTACATTTCCCTTCAACACAAGGATTGAAAGAGATTTTAAACAAAATTAAGCAGCCTCTTCAAAGGAGGAAGTATCTGATCTGCAATAGTGAAGCCATCCTTCTAGAAAATTCTCATTTTTGAATCGTGTCAAGTTATCTCAAGCTGAGCAATCAGTGGTCTTTAGAACCACAACTTGATACCCCAGTGTGTTCCCAAACTTGAAACATATTTTTGTAAGCAATACCTGTCCCTTAATTGACATTGGCGTTGTTTTTTCTTTTATATTTCCCCTTGGGACATTGGTCTGCAGCCCTCACTGCATTCACAACCATTGACAGAGGATTGCAAAATATTACATAGCTAAAAATCCGTTAGTCTGAAAACTGCACATCCTGGTTTGTGAATGGGCCTTTGTACTTGATATTAGAATGGCTATTGAAGGATCAAGCTAAGAGCCAATAAGTAGAGGTTTCTGGATAGGAAGTATCATGGAGCAAGGCTTGGGCCTTAATCCCAAAAGAGTTTGTGCACAACGCAAACTATTTTAATACTAGCTTTGACTGGTACCCCAAAGTGCTTTCAGAGCTGGCTTGAGGTGGTTCGAAATTTAAGGCGCATTTTGCTAACTAGTTTCATCGTTTTTCTGATAATGAGCATTTTGGGGAGGCCTATGTAAATAATCCTATAGTGGTTGAGGAATGTCATGATGGCAACTTTAGTCAGGTCTCCGCAAATGGTCACTTTGAAGTAGTTTCAGTATTGTGTGGAGATCAGGAGATTGATTACTTTTATCACTGTATTGACTTGGGGAAGAAAGAGTTTTATCACTGCATTGACTTGTGGAATGAAGAGTTGTGAGTAAATCATTACCTCCAGAATTCAAGCACCTGGTTACCCTCACAGATGATAAGAGCGTTGAACAAATTGACTTAAACTAATATAACTTAACTTGAGGGGGTGGAAAAAAAGGGTTTCCAGAGTAAGAATCCAGTTGAAAGGTTGTGAGATGAGCTCTCTTTCTCAAAGTAGGATGGTTTCAGTCTTGGTTCCATTGATGCAGAGAAATCTATCATTCACCCAGTTTGGGGGAGTGTGGGGAAAGCATTGGGTGATAATAGTGTTGTTTGGGATTTTGATCATGGTGGTTTACTGAGCTCTCCTGAGAGTTCCATATCTAGGTCCCCTCCACCCTCATGCAGTAACATCAGGCCAAGGCTTCCTTGTCCTCTGCACCTCCCACAACAACCAGGAACTTGCATGCCTGTTTGCTGGTCAGAACCTCTGAAATGCACTACAGTGGTTCAGAGTCATGCCATGCCCCTATGGACTCAGGACTGCTGACTTGGGTTCAGCTCTGCTACAACAGCTATGCCCCCACAAATGATCCATCTCTCATGAGCATGGGTACATTATCCTGATGATGCACAGTGGATCTCTTGTGAAGTTCCCAAAAGTTGCCCCCTCTACTCCTCTCCCATGTGAAGAACATTCCTTCACCTCTTCGCCAAACCCTTCTCATTTTCCTGTAAGACAGCCATTTGCTCCTTAAATCGAATGGAGAACAGTTACTGCAGATACAACTTCTCCTACCCATCAGGATGATGTTTCAGGCCTACAAGGGGGCAGAGGAGTTTTGACTGGCTGGGCTAGAGCCTTACGAAAGTGGCACTGCTGCCTGGCCAATGTGACACACTTACAACTGGATGACCCCGATCTCCATGCTGTGACTGATACTTCACTCCTTTATCTTGTGTATGGGACAATTTGAGGGAGCAGTGGCAGCCATTATAAAAGGTATTTATCAGTCAATAAGAGGCCAGCTTTTGAGGTTCTTCTGTGTAATCTGGACTGCTCCCTTCATTCTTACCAGAAGCAATGCGATTTCATTGTTACTGGTTGTAGATTCACCCCAATGAAGCTAGTTGTCCTTATCTTTAACTCACAATCCTGCCAACCTCCATTGTTTTTAATTTTATTTTAGTTTGTGGCTTCTGTAACATATCTTTTGATATATCTTGGAACAGTGTTTATGTGAACTGCTTGCTTTTAGTAGAAGTGTTTATCATGTAAGGCTCTATGATACCTATAGGTCTTGTTCCTGTAAAAACATAAATATATATGCAACATATAAACATTGACTAGCCAGAAATAAACTTGGGTGTCAACTGCCTACATTTAAAAGTTTATTTGGACCTAATGAAGAGACTGTGTCAAGGGGTGCCTATATTGTTGAAGAAGAGGCAAGGAAGTAGTGAGCCCTGTTAGACATTATAGGTTACCTAGTGAGGGGATAGTTCAGCTGGTCTGATCCTGTATTTGTGACTACAGTAGAGGAAAATTATTAGTTTGGAAAAATAGCAGGACAGTGCCAACTATTCCTGCCGATCATTTCCAGTAACGTCTAAACAAATAAGTGGTCATTGGTGTTGTATGCCACATACAGGGCAGGGCACATGAGGAATGGTTTAATGTCTTCATACATTCTGAAGAGGTAATCCACCCTTATGATGACTATGGCTGTTTCAGGGCACCGCTTAGGTTTGAAACCACAATAGTTGCTGAGAAGGCGTAGTTTAAAGCTCTCTGTTTTTGGAGATGGTTAGTGATTTCCCGTTAAAAGATATTGCTGAGAAAATGGAGTTGATGGAGGCCTGTAATTAGCCAAGAGTCAGATTGTAGTTACATTTTTGGTTATAGCATGATAACATACATTAGAGTGCCAGTTACGACTCCTGATTGGAGGGATGCATTTTACATATCTGCCTTAGCTATGCAAGAGTAGGAAGAAGTTTTGTAAAGCAAGCAGCTGAGTTTGAAGCTCTTATTTTGGAAGCTAGGATGAGGAGGTTATTGCCCTGAGTGGGTTATTGGTGGTGCTGGTTCCATCACATTTACATGGTTAGGGTAAGCAGGAAAAAAGCTCTTTGGTGGATGCACAATTATTGCAGAAATTAAGCTAATGCAGTTATTGGGAAAACCAATAGATCTAGCTATGCTCCAAGTGAACATTGTCTTTATTAATTGCCGTTTGTGTTTTTGATTGTGAAAATAGTGGGTCTTTACCAGAATGCATAAACATGTGGATGGATGAATAAGTGACAATATTAATGGCAACTGAAAGGCTGACTGAATGAATGGATGGATAGTTGAATAAGACATAGATGGGCAGCTCGATGAATGAGTTAGTGTATGGTAGATGCAGACAGATTACATCAATCTCAAAGGCCAAGGCCAAATACAAGTTCTAAAGTATACCAATATTGTGTAAATTCATGCATTACCCCATGCTTGGCATAACATGCCAACATAGCACACAAAATAATGCTTAAAGTAATGATTTCAAAAGGTGGCAGTAGCTTGATCTTTGGCCTGAGGCAGACTCTATGCAGTGGCAGTGAATAGTCCTGGGAAATACCAATTTTAAAAGCACATTATCCAATCAATTGGCAACCACTGCCTAAATTGCAGGCAGTTCAATGCAAATGCTGCATTTAACAGTGGCTTGAACCAGAGCCCTCATCAGCAACCTTCCTAAAAAGATGATTCTTGACTCCATCAAAACCGTAGTGATTGATAGCAGAAGAATTGGGATCCACACCAGCAAGGATGAACCCAAAGTTGCATTAGCTGCACAATAATGATAGTGATCTAACTGAAAACATTAGAACATTCTAAAAAGTGCGAAGTCCACATCATTTGAAGTAATACATTTGCAATTTGCTGAAGTCTGATCTGATCATATTTTAAGAAAAATCTTGGAATTCAACTTCAATGCAACCAGTTAATAAAGGTATTCTTCATTTAATTTCATTATAAAAAATCAATAGTTTATTTTTTTCTTATGTGTTCTCATCAACATGAACTTATTTTCGGTCTGTCCTAAATGTTTGAAATGTGATACTCAGTTCAGTTCAATAAGCTTTATTCGGTTGAAATAAAATCGACCATAAAAGCACATATTAAAACATAATTAAATCTGTACAAATCATTATATCAATGAAATACATTCTTGACATTAGGACACATTTAAAACATCATACTTTTCCTTAGATTAATTGATTTTAAAATATAAGTTGCAGTATAAAAACAGATATCAGGCTCTTGCATGGTAAACAGCAGAATCATAGCAGCATTTGTAGTTAAAGTGCAATATTTTTTTAAAAAGGGTTTAAGGAAGGCAATACGGAGGTTCACTTATAAGTCACAAATAAGGAGGAAGTGCAAAGTGCTCTGTTTAGTATGTCCATCGCATGGGCACAGGGTAGTAGGATACTTTTTAACACAAGGAATTGCTACCAGATGGTGGACAAGGCGTAATCTCATTCTTGTAAGAACGAATCGATGTGATGACCTGGTGACCTGACACAGATAGGCCTGGAGCCCCTCAATTTCTAAATGAGAGTAATAGAACTGGCAAATTGTCAGAAGCTCACTCCTTTTTTTACGGTCACAGTTTTTCTCCTGCAAAAACATATTTTTCAGTTCAATCTTAGGAATTTCTTTCACTCCATTGGGGTTTTCCAGGATATTTATATTACATAGGTCTTTGAAGGTTTGCGCTACATAGTTGAGCCAAGGAATCTTTAAACAATTGTCTAATTGAAGACAATCTTTGATAAGGTTTCTGTTAAATGTAGTCTCTTCTTTCAACCCTATAGATCTCCATAACAATAATGGTCTTAACCCAATTAGATCTGTCAGGTAATTAATCCCCACTTCGCTATGTATAAGATCAGTAGATGCAGAAGTGGGCAAACAGAGCAACTTTTTGAGAAACTTATTTTCCTCAGTTTGCAGGTCATCGTGATGGTAATGGCCCCATACCCCCGCACCGTAAAGTGCAATCGAGCTACATCTGGACTGGTATATATGCACCATATCTTTAATTCTACAGTCCCTGATTTTGGCAGCAAACCTAAAAACTCTGTGCACACTTTTTGCCAATTTGGACCTAACATTTATAATTTCCTGCGACCATTTACCGTTACCGTAGAAAGTTATCCCTAAGTAACAGAACTTATCTACTGTTTGTATTTTCTGTCCTTCTACAAAAAAGGATTTGATTTTTCCTGGCCTCAAGCCACAAATCATAGAATACGTTTTGGTCCTATTAATCTGCAATTTTCCATCCTTAATAAAAACAACAAATGTATCTATTAACCTCTGTAATCCTATAGGGGTTCTCGATAGAAGCACGGCATCATCCGCATAAAGCAGAACCGGCACACCATGACCATCCACCTCAGGAGCATCCGACTTAACAAGTTTAAGCTCTGCATCCTCTGCATTAATAAAAAGTATGAAAAGCAATGGAGCAAGGACGCAGCCTTGCCTGATGCCCAATTTAACTTCAAATTTAGGGGTACACTCGCCCCTTTGGCCATATCGCACGGATGTCACTAATTTTTCATAGAGCCTAGCCAAAAAAAAGATTATAGACTCTGGGGTACCAAGACCTAGTAGGATCGGTGATAACAGGGCATGATCCCCTAGATCAAATGCGCTGCTTAGGTCAGCAAAACATAGGAAAAGGGACCCTTGCTTTGCGCATGTATATTTTCCTATTATTAAATCCCAATTGATGCACTGCTCAAGGCTTCCTTCCTAAAACCATATTGGGACTATGTTAAAATCCCATTTTCCTCTGCCCACTCCTCTAACCTAACTAGTAAGACCCTGCTCATAATTTTGATTGATCAGTCTAAAAGAGAAATCGGCCGGTAATTTTTTGCTTCGGATCTATCCCCTTTCTTGAAAATAGGAATAATTATTGATTCACCCCATGTAGCGGGGGACCCTCCCATTACAGTGATATTAAAAACTCTATTTAATATGGGTCCCCAGAGAGCAGGAATGGCTTTATAGACATCTATCGGATCGCCATCCGGTCCAGGAGCTTTCCCTCCCTTGCTGCTGTTAATACCTTGTTCCACCTCCTTGAGTGTAATATTTAGTGGTAGAATTGGCCGGATGCCTGAATCCTCGGAGTCTGTTGTAATTACATTTCCAGGGTTAAAAATATTAGTGAAATGTGTGACTCATGCCTCACTACTGACATATGATGTCATTTCAGGGACCTCCTCATTTTTTAAGAAGGGTGAATAAACAGTTTCAAAGGCCAGTGTTAATTTGTCCGAGGCCTCCTCTTGGAGCTCTCTCTTTCTCTGATTGAAATGTGATACTCAATGGACAACTCATTACTTAACAACAGTATTTAAAGTCTGAGGTGGAGTAACAGAATGTATATCATCCAGACATAGAGCCTCAAGATACATCTAACACACAAAGGTGCACTCGTGTTTGTGGCCCATGTGAGGTGGCATAGAGTGGTTAAGTGCATTGGACCAACGGGGAGTTACTGTGTTTGGAAGCAGAAGAAGGCAGTGGAGCAGGACATAGTGCACTGAAGGCAAAAATATGAACCCGCTGATTTTCAGGGGCCGATCACGTTACACAAACTGCTGGTTGGCAAACTTACAATACTGAATTGGTAAATGTATTTACCACAGCAAAACACATTCAAACAAGATGTTGTTTTCCATCTGACCTGGGGCCTACATGCTGAATACATAGGCATCTTAAGACTGCTGATTTCTTCACAGCAACAATGAAAAATGAACATTCTACACTCATACTATTAAAGCATACTCAATGATAAATGGAACAATAATGATACAGCTTGCTACATGCAAAAGTGATTTGACAGAAATTCTGCACTAAATATAAAGGGACATATTTATAATTGAGTTGTGTCACCCATGCGCCCGCCTCACAATGGGACGAAAGTGCGATGCAAGGGCGACGCAACAACTGAGTCAAATTCATCAAGCCATGGAAGGCAACCTTGCATGGCCCTGCATAGTTTTATAATCTAGAGTAACGCAGCGCAAATCACTGCATTCTGTCACTGTGCCCTAGGGAGGAGTTTTATGGGTAAAGCGTGGGTGTTACCACACACTCACCTATGGATTTTAGCTCATTCACAGATTGGCAAGACTAGTAGACCTGGGAACGCATCAAAATGCTATGCTTCCCCAGGTGAAGTGTAACAAGGATAAATATATTTATTTCTCTTTGTTTTGTCCTCTTTCTATGTTCTGCAGCAAACATAGAAAGGGGGAAATGCCTCTGAGGATTGTTTTTGTGCAGGAAGGTGTCCTTCCTGCACAAACATAGGCAGGAACCCTTGCACCACGGCACTAGGGTGCCTGCTTTGGTGCTAGACAGCACATTGTGCACCAGTGGAAGGAAACAACAGGAATGAGCAGTATAATGTTAAGTATGGTGTATTCCTGCCCTTTCGCTCAGTGCAGCAAGTTGGCTTGCTTCGTTGCATAAAAGCTTGATAAATGTGCCCCAAAGAGTATTGCTTTCGACCTGCTTATGTAGATGGAAAGAAGCATGGAAAGACCTGGGGCCTTATTTATGAGGCAGTGCGTCACTTTTACGCCGCCGGTGCGTCACTTTTTGTGACGCATCGGCAGCGTAAAACATGCCTCCTGTTGCGTACTATTTACAAAGTGACGCATCTAAGCAGATGCGTCACTTTGTAAACCCCTGCACTACATTATACCTGCGTCAGGTATAATGTATGCAGAGGGGGCGTTCCCCCGCAAAAAGCCTCGTAATAGTGACGCAGTGGAATCTATGAGATTTCACTGCGTCACTTTTAGGACGCTGTTACATCAAAATCTTGTGCTTGCCTCACACCAGGCGTAAGACTGACGCAAGCCCTTTCACATGGGGCTTTCCCCATGTGAAAGGACGCATTGCTGGAGTTGCGTCACTTTTGTGACACACTCCAGCAATGCGTCACTTTTGCGCTTACAGATACGTCAGAAATACTGACGGATCTGTAACTCCTTGCGACATGATGCGTCATACATTAAATATGACGCATCAGGAATGTCGCAAGGAGTGCGCACTGAGAAGTGACGCATCGCTGCTTTCACGCAGCAATGCGTCATTTCTCATAAATGAGGCCCCTGAGTTTTACTAAACTTCTTCACAGGACCCAGCAATGGTATAGAAATGTGTTTAAATGCAAGAATGATCTATGAATGGGAAATTAAGACAGGTGTTGCAGATAATAAGTAATGGTGATGGCAGGAGTGTGTGGTCTCTGCTCAGAAATAGCGTTTACACCTCCTCAGTAAATAATTGTACAAGTACATGTGCAGAAGTTTGGGATGCTTATGTCAACATGTTGCACAGCAAACACTTGAATAGTGGTTAGCAATTAAGATCTTTAATATGTTAGATCATATTAGATTGTTTGGTAATGCCCTTACTCACATTCCCTGGGAGGTGGAAGGCCATCTTGCTCAGAACACCTACACACAAGATGGGTTGTTGTAGGTACTCATCCATGTAATTACAGGCTATGTTATGCCCCTGCAGAGATCTCTTTTAGAAATATTCTTGATTGACTTTACCAGTGAGCTGAGGAAGCGGATGTTATCATATTGACGGAGACTGGCTTTCACAAGAAAATATCCACAGTACACAGGGCTATGCCACTGTCTACAGTGACAGGAGATATCTTGAATAGGGACCTGGACCATTTTAATCTGTGTTTATGAAGTTCTCCTCTGTGTAGGCATGATCAATAGAAGCTACTTATGAGAGAATATGATTCACCAGTGCACAATAATACCCATCATTCGCCAATTATACTCTGTAATTTAACTCTGTTAAGCATATTGGGGCAGGAAACTCTCTAATAGAGCATATAAACTAAACTAATATGAACCTAAACACACTTAAGGTTCTTGCAACGTGGTTTACGCACATGGCCTGTGAAGAATCATGCTCTAAAGGTTGTTGCTCCTCTCTAAAGTTGAGTTCAGCTGCTATTTAGAAATATCCATTGATAAATTAACTCACTTTATGATAAATCCTGCTGGATGAGGGTTTTAACTACTTGATCAGTGCACTGGTCAATTGTAATAATACATTTGCGAATCAAACTAAATGCCCAATTATAAATTAATGCAAAATGAAGATTTGAGCTCTTATGAGATATGGTGCCCTGATACGGTTTGCGTAATGTAGTTATGATTTGAATAAGCTCGAAGCTACATTCCTATGACATTTACCCATGACCACACGAGGTAAATACCATTACTCCTGGGTGAGGAATTTTTCACACATTGTAAATATCTCCTATTCCGAGATTTCAGTTTATAAATGAGGCTTAACATGAGGAATCAGTTTTACCAGACTGAATTCTGCATATGTTGCATTTTTTCCAGACTTTTTTCCAAATACATTTTGGAGGGTTTGACCTGAAAGAATTGATAAAGGGAAATCTGCAAGAGTGCAATAATTGTCATACAACTCATAATTCTGATCCCTTTGCAGACCCGGGCCTAGGGCCACCCACCCTGGTCTTAGGTGGTGGCATAGCGATAATTTATCGCAATACCTTTGTCTTACGAACGGAGCCTATAACCAATAATACTTGTGAAGCTCTGAACTTCAAATTTTTCACCCCATACTCTAGCTCCTTTCGAGGTGTTTTGCTTTATCGTCCCCCTGGTTCTCGCTCAGCATTCCTATCTTCCTTGAGTCATCTTTTGGAGCCTGTAGCGGGGGAAAACAACTTCACCATTATAGGTGACTTCAATTTTCAGCTGGAGCTTAGTGATGATCCTGATACCACTGCCCTCCTAACCGAAACGGATGCAGTGGGTTTAAATCAACTCATCCATTCTTCTACGCACTTAGCAGGGCATACATTAGATGGAATCTTCTCCAATCTCAATTCTCTTTCTATAGAGAAAATAATGCCCCTTACGTGGACAGATCATTCAGCAGTATGCTTTGACATTTCCCCTTCTAGTCCCCTTTCCATCAAATCCTCTAATACCAATACATTTAAATCATGGAAAAGTATCAACACTGAAGACTTTAGGAACAATTTACACACGTTGCAGGATATTAATACCTCTAATCCCGAAATGGCAGCCACCCTGTACACTAACTGTCTTCAAACTTTAGTTGATACCACTGTTCCTACTAAAAAAAGATCTACAGACAGAACATCTAATTCAGCCCCCTGGTTTAGTGAATCTCTTAGGTTGGAAAAACAAAGCTGCAGACGACAAGAACGTAAATGGCATCAAAAATATGACCCTCATGAAAAAAATTGCTATAAAGAGAAATTAACCAAATACAAACGCATGATTATTACTCAGAAAAGTCTATTCTTCAACAAGCAAATCGAGTCAGCACAAGACTCGGTAAAACAACTCTACCAGGTGGTCTCGCATCTCACGGGTCAGGACAAATCCACCCCTAAATAGGCCTCTCAAGCTATGTGCGACGCCTTGTCAACTTATTTTCAAGATAAAGTCTGTGATAATTATTCTAAATTTAATAACCTTAACTACAACATCACTTCTTTCCATACTACTCTTGATCCAATTCGTACCAATCTAACCACTTTTTCTTTTGACCAAGTTTCACCTGAACTGGTTTACAATCTTATGATGACCACTAACTCGGGCTCTCCCAATGATCCCTGTCCCCCGTCAATACTTAAATTGGCTCCGGTTATCATATGTCAAACTCTTTGTGACATCTACAACGCCATGCTCATCTCAGGTACTTATCCTTCAATATGGAAAAGAACAGTAATTAAACCCTAACTTAAAAAACCCATACTAGATCCCTCCTTGGTAACTAATTACAGGCCAATAGCATGTCTTCCTTTCCCTGCCAAAATCATAGAAAAAATTATAAATAGCCAGATCTCTGAATTCATTGACAACAACAACTGTCTTGACGACTCGCAGTTTGGATTTAGAAAGGGTCATGGAACAGAGACAGCATTAATAAAAGCGTCTGATGAGATCAGAATGATCCTGGATAGAGGAGGTACAGCAGTGCTTATAATGCTCGATCTTTCCGCAGCCTTTGACACGGTCGATCATTCCATCCTGATCGACCGTGTCAAAAAATCTGGAATTTCCAGGAACGCCATCTCTCTTTTCTCCTCCTTCCTAGCTCATCGGGAACAATCTGTTTCCATGGGTGGCTACTCCTCCTGCTCCTTCTCTCTTCCCTGTGGTGTCCCCCAGGGATCCTCGATGAGTCTAACACTTTTTAACATTTATGCATTTATGTTCTGCATTAGACCCGTGTCCGCTCAAAGTTCTTATGCCAGTTATGGACACGTTGATACCGGTTATAACTCATGTTTGCAACACTATGTTTAGCTCCGGAATTTTCCCGGCTTCTCTGAAACATACGTTGGTCAAACCCCTCTTAAAGAAAGCTAATTTGAATAAAGATGACCTGAAAAACTATCGTCTGATAGCCAGTCTTCCTTTCCTGGCTAAGGTAATAGAAAAAGCCATGAATCAGCAACTGTCGGAATTTGTGGAGCAGCACCAGTTGCTCGACAACACCCAGTTCGGATTCCGCAAATGTCATGGCACGGAAACTGCCCTTCTAAAGGCTGCGGATGACATCAGAGCCATACGAGACCAGGGGGGGACAGCACTCCTGGTACTGCTGGATCTTTCGGCGGCCTTCGACACGGTCGACCACAAGATCTTAGTCGACCGTGTCGAACGACTGGGGGTCCAGAAAACTGCTCTGGACCTGCTTGCATCGTTTCTGGCCAATAGATCACAAGCAGTATCTCTAGGACCCTACCAATCATCGAAGGTGTCTCTGCCGTGTGGGGTCCCTCAAGGCTCATCCCTGAGTCCGACACTATTTAATATCTACGTGTCGGACCTTGCAAATGTCACCAAAGCATTTGGGATGAGCCTGACCTCCTACGCCGATGACACCCAACTGGTACTGGCTATCAAAGGGGACAGGGAGGAAGTGGCCAATCGATTCACGAGAGGAATGATGGCAATAGGTGACTGGATGGCCACGAATTGTCTGAAACTCAATTCAGAAAAAACTGAAGTGGTCATCTTCGGTCACCTCTCCCCGGGCTGGTCACCTGTCTGGTGGCCACCATCTTTCGGTCCCCCGCCGAGTCCAGCTAGCAAAGTGAGAAATCTAGGCGTCATCTTCGATGCTGGCCTCAATTTTATGGCACATGCGAATAAAACTGCGGCTTCAGCTCATATGAAATTGAGAATGATTAGGAAAATACTACCTTTCCTACCGAACACGGCCGGGAAAACACTGGTCAGCTCACTAGTCCTGTCCTCCTTGGACTATTGTAACGCTCTATTCTTAAATGCCCAAGTCCGAGTGACAAATAAGATGCAGTCAATCCAAAATGCAGCCGCACGAATGCTGGCTGGGATCCCCAAGTTCGCACCAGTTACAAACATCATTAGGGATCTCCATTGGCTCCCGATACGCAGCCGTATCAAATTCAAATCGCTGTGTATTGTTTACAAGTCACTCAATAATCAAGGTCCCCACTTTCTCAAACAGAATCTTCTCCATCATGTCCCAACCCGATCTCTTCGTTCCTCTATTCAGAACTTCTTGGCTGTGCCTCGCACTAGAACAGTCACCTGGGGCGACAGGCGTTTCCTGGTTGCCGCCCCTAGACTCTGGAACACCCTTCCTGCACATATCCGAGCAAGTCCCTCCCTGTTCACATTCCGCAAACAGCTAAAGACGTGGTTATTTGACCAATAGCCATGTATATCTTCTTTACCCCAGTTGCTGATCCATCCCTTAATTAGCGCCGAGACGCCCACGGGTATTCGCCGCGCTCTACAAATGTCAATAAATAAATAAATAAATAAATAAATGTAGCGGACTTAGCGAGGATCATCAACGCTCATCGCCTAGCTGTCACATCTTATGCTGACGATACATGTCTTGTCCTGGCTATCAATAACAATGGACTCGATGTAGCCAACAACTTTCAACGGGGAATGACTGCCATCAGTAATTGGATGACTAAAAATTGTTTAAAGCTCAACTCAAACAAATCTGAAGTCATGATATTTGGTAAGCTCACTCCTAGTTGGTCCCCCACTTGGTTGCCCCAAGAACTTGGACCCCCTCCTGTCCCTGTCACCAAGGTCAAGAATCTAGGAGTGATCTTCGATAACAAACTCTCTTACATACACCAAGCAAATTCCATTGTTTCGGCTTCATTCTTCACCTTAAAAATGATTAAAAAACTACAACCTTATCTCCCTGTAAATACTATAAATACCTTGATTTCCACTCTACTTATGTCTCGAGTTGACTATTGCAATGCCCTTATGCTTAATGCACAGGAATAGGTGTTAAACAAACTTCAGCTGGTACAAAACGCAGCCGCCAGACTTGCCACCGGAACACCTAAGTTTAAACCCATTTCTAATGTCATCCGAAAACTTCATTGGCTTCCTGTGGGGCAGAGAATTAGATTGAAGGCTCTGTGCATAGCCTTCAAATCCATACATGAAAGGGTCCAAACTTCTTAAAACACGCTCTCTGCCCTTACAGACCAAGTCGCACACTTAGATCTGCTAAGGCCAATCTCCTGGAGATAGCTAAAACTAGAAAAGCTACATGGGGAGACAGATCCTTCTCAATTGCTACGGCTAAACTATGGAATGCCCTTCCTAATCAACTCAAGAGCTCCCCCACACTGACTCTTTTCAGAAAATATCTAAAAACCTGGCTATTTAACCAATAATCCATGCTATTTTTACTCAAAACTCTAGCTCTCGTTCGATCTTCTGTCCAGCGCCAAGACACCCTCGGGTAATCGCCCGCTTAACAAGTTGTATAAAATAAATAAATAAATTTGCATGTCTTATTTGCTCAAGGATCAGAATTGGCGTAGGGCAGCGCCGCAAGTCTTCATGCTGAACTGCCCTACACCAAAGTGAAAGGGCAGGAATGCGCAATATTTCTGAAGTACAGTGTATTCCTGTCCTGTCCTTTCACCCTCTGGCGGCGTGCAATTTGCTGCTTAGTACCAACGCATGCACCATGTTGCCAGGGTGTCTGCGTTGCATACAATATTTTTTTTGTGCAGGAAGGGGAACCTTCCTGCACAATAACCATCCAGAGAGGCGTTATCCACATATGAAAAGAGTAACAACGAGGAGATATAAAAATATTTCTCATTATTACACCTGCTCTGGGGAGGTGTAATGTTTTGGTACTACCCCAGGTTCATGTGATGCAGTAAATCAGGAAGGATTGTCAAAATACATGGGTGTTGCATGAGAAAAGTCACCGCAATACCCATGGAATGCCTCCCTGGTGCAGAGCAAGGCACCGCAGCGACTTGTGCTGCTTTGTCTCACTCCATATCTATGAGGCCATACAAAGCCATGCCAAGTGGCTTTGTGTGACCTCATAGATAAGGTAGAGAGATTTGCGCCGCCAGAGTATCACAAAAAGTGAGGCTCCAGGGGCACAAGCCTCTCATGAATAGGCACCTTAGCTGTTAACTTGTAATGAAGAACATAGCATTAATTTTCTTGAAGGGATTGCACCTTGTGTTTCTGTTTCCAGTCCAAAATCTATTTCATTTTCTGTGACTTCAGATCAAGAATAATTATTCCAGTACAAAAATAACAAAGGTTTTTGGCCATATTAACCAAGAAGTGATTTAGCGCACAAAGTGACCTTGCTGCGCAGTACTATGTTAGAGGGAAAGGGCAGGTATGCCCTGTATTTAACATTATGTGTGGGCATTTCTGCCTTTTCCCAGTGCTGGCGCACAATGTGCTACCTAGCACCAATGCAGGCACTCTTGCACCATGGTGTAGAGGTGCCTGTATTGCAAGTAGGATTGCTTTTGTGCAGGAAGGGGCACTTTCCTGCAGAAAAATAATCCCCATCGCAGCTTTCCTCTTTCTATGTGTGCTGCAAAATGCAGCACATATAGAAAGAGGAAAACAACGAGGAAAAATAAAGCTATTTCTCCTTTTTACGCCGCGCCTGGAAAGGCGCAGCATTTTGGAACATTCTCAGGTTCTACCACTTATGGTAAATCTGAGAATGCGTCAAAATCCATATGTGTTGCGTGGGAACACCCACACAACACCCATGGAATGACTCACTGTGGCGGATTAACGAAACACAGCAATTTGCACTGCGTGACATTACTCTGGATTTATTAATCCACTCAGGGCCATGCAAGGGACCCTTGCGTGGCTTGATAATTTGCATCTTAGTGGTTGCTTCGTTTTGTACCTCGTTGCATGGTGCAAAAGGGTTGATAAATATGGCCCCTAAGCTTTTTTCAGTTATAGGAGTCTGAAACTGATTTATCAACTTTTGAGTTTTCAAGAGTCATTGACTAAGTAGACAGAAATCAAACAAATACCAAATACATCAAACATTGTTCTTACTGACAGGCATTGGATGCTTGGTGGCTATGATTTTAGAGGGCAGCAAAGGATCATTCCTTTCTCTAATTTTGTTGTGGTCTATTTTGCTGTTGAAACACATGCACATAAGCACAAGCACCAGAGGAGAGGGATTCAACTATGCTCCTTAAGGAAATAACACAGGCTCATACACATGGACAATTACTGTGCCACGTTTGCTATCAATCTAAACTGAATCGCATCTTTGGGGCATATTTATTTTTTCCCAAGTCGATACAAAGTAAGGGTAGCGCTACTGATACTGTGATAGTGCCACTGTCATGGGTGTAATTTCATTGCAGACCGTATTTGCTCTATTTCTGTGGCTCAGGTAGCGCTTATACTAGGTGTCTCTGCAGATTCAGGGGGATATTCACAAGGAAGTGTCGGAGAGAGGCGTTAGCCTGCTTGACTTAACGCCTCTCTCTGCCATTTTGGAAATGCAAGGCTGCATCATATTGACAAGGATATGGTGCAGCCTTGCGTTTCCCCCTGCGATGGTGATAAGTTTCACAACATAGCACGAATACAGGCACCCTTGTACCAGAGTGCAAGGGTGTCTGCAAGCAGGGAGGTTTGTTTATGTACAGGAAGCTGCCCCTTCCTGCACAAAAACAAACCTAAAATGCCAGTTTGTAACTTACATGTGTGCTGCTTCATGCAGGACACATGTAAGTTACTAAACGGCATTTTAAAAATAAGATTTGTTTATGTACAGAAACCTTCCTGTACATAAACAAACCAATGCATTTTGCATTTTCCTTGTGTGCTGCGCAAGGCAGCACACATAGAAAAAGCAAAAATGAGGCGACAAACAAGCATTTCTCCTTGTTTCGCCAACTTAAGACCATGGTTTTTCTGGTCTTACTTCTTGTGCTACCTCCTATTTACGCTGCCCTTCTGAATAGGGGACAGCGTCAAAATAAATGGGTGTTGTGGTGGAACACCCACCACAACACCCACTGCACGCCCCTTTTATGCTAAACACAGCGTGAAAGGGGGCCTTACTCACAAGGCAGCATTAAGCCACGTTAAGTCGCTTAAGGTTGCCTTGTGAATAAGGCGAGGCCCCTATCTCCACCACAACGTCACTGAAAGTGACATTGTGGTAGCGATAGGGGCTTCTGAATATGCCCCTCAGTCTTTCTTATTACTCTCGCAAGGGTTTGTAGGTCGTGATCACGCTGATTACATGAAACTGTGGAGACAGTTTTCTACACCCTGACTGTGGCAGGAGGTTGCACTAATTTGCATTATGCAACCCATATTATTCAGGAATTGCGCTTGAATTTGCAGATCTAGAGAAACTGATTTCCTCACTCTGCTGGTATTAGAAGTCCATATTTATTTCCCCATCATCTGGATTCAACATTCCCCAACAGAATCACAAAACCTGTGGCTATATGAAAAAACACGTTTTTCACAATGCTATAAATATGCTGTTGTGTGCCCCAGTATCAGAGCATGACCGTTTATGATCTAGGTAATTACAGTCAGCTCTGTAAATACAACATGTCAGCACAGCCAAACATAGTGTCAGCCAGCCCCAATCAATATGAACAATGGTTTAGTACTTAAATTTAAATCTCCATACTCCAGAAGCCCCAAATCCACAAATTAGCAGAAAAAATATACAAGAGCTTTTGGTCCCATTTTAGATGGAGGTTACTAACAGCTGAAAAGATTTTCACCAATATTAGAAAAGCTCCCTCTTTGAAATAACATTTGCTCTTTAACAGCTTTGGAGACATTCTGTTCATCAGTTTTTTAATTCATCACCTCAAAATCTATAGAAATATGAAACAGAACACCCATCTTTAGGGACCACAATTCATCTTTTCCTCTCCCACCCTCGACGCATCACCCTTAAATTTGGCATGCACATTTTTAGTTTCCAAAAAAATAATTTTTGAAGGTTTGCCTTTCGTTTGTTGTAGGAGAACAAAAGTTGCAGAACATCATAAATGTCGGCCATGGCAGCTCTATGATTTGCACACACAATGTGTTGTTGCATTACCGAACTGGAATATCAAGGACATTATTTTGTATAGAACGGAAACCATAATTGTCAACTACATTCCCCCAAAACAAAATGAGCACGACTTTTTGTTTTATTAGAGTGCACACGTGTATCCCTAGCGCTTTGTGTTGTCTGTTGAAGAAGTGAATGACAAATGAACAAGCCATGGATGTTGAGGGCTGTAATGACTTATACTAATGTATTCCTTCATCTAAATACAGATCTCTATTTAAAATTCAGCATGCGGGAGTACTATGCATTCCAGTTTAATGGATTCTAAATAATTGCCCTTTAGAAATGATGAATAGCTTTTTAAGTCACAGATAAGAATACCCTTTCCCTCTCTTAACAATAGGCCTTCTGCATTACCCATGTCATATGTGCCTGAAATGAGTTTATACATTTCTTTATTGATATGCAAAGCACTGGCAGATGGTCGATGGAAAGTATCCGAGCACTGAAGCCCCCTGCCTACTGTGCCCCAAAAGATTCTGTACTCCACTGGTGGGGACAAAAAAATGAAAGATAAGACGATTGCTTTTATTTCCCATGCAGTTCTGTGAAATTCACATGATAGCACTGTCTCCTTTGGTATTTTTTTTCAGTTGTTCTGGCTTAAAAGGGGCATCTGAATTTGAATTAATGGCAGGTTTTGGGAAAAATTCATATCAATGAACATGGTTCTGAAGAAAACCTAGTCTGCCTCCAAGTAGCCTACAAAAAAGAGTCTTTATCCAGTCACTCTCTGGTTTCAAAGAGGTCTGGCGGAGCCACTTAAATCAAGGGATGCATTATTCATTTAATCCAGGTAGCATCAGGCCTGCACAATTTTCACTTTACAGATTGCATGTATTTTCACGGTTATGACAAATAAGCCACTGAAGTTCAAAGATGAAGAGCAGACAAAATGGTAATGAAGCATGAGGTGTCCAGTTGTTAAAAGAGTCCAGTGCGCACACTGGGCACAGCACGCAGAGCTCCCACAATACTTGGGGGACGAATAAAACAGCCGCATCACGTTTGGAATTGTACCATTACCATAGGCCTGCATTCAATCACTCTACGCGACAGCCATCTTGTGCCGGCCATCCCATTTGACTCTGTGTCAACGAGGCAAGAATGAGAAAGCAATGTCAGATTTGTTGCCCAATTTGTCCACCTTCCAATGGATGATGCACGTGAGCTTTGAACTTCTTGGAATTTCGTTTGAATATGAATGTTCCTAGCTTTTGGAAAGCAGATAACAAATGTGAAACTAAATTAGGCTGTCAAATTTTCAATCTCTTTGTTGCAGTCGGCTTGATTTACATTGTTCTTGAGTCTCGAATAAGCCTTCTCTGGCCGACCTGAATACTCATTTTTGATGTATTTCGCCTGATGCACACACATAAAACATGAGCATCTGTCAGTAAGCTGGTGGCTGCATTCCTTTATGTTATCTCTGCCCAGAGACAGTGAGTAGCAATGGAAGAGCTATGCAGCATAGGACACTTTTCCATAAAATCTGTGACAAAAAACGGTAGAAACAAATATTAAAACTGAACATTTCTCAACGTTTAAACCATAAAGGAGAGTGTATATCCCACTATACTGAATGACAATAATATCGCATCCACCATTTTGCCTTAGAATTACATAACAAGTTATGTACAGATAGCTATAATAGGTGAATGGAATAGTTAGGGTTAGGAGGACAATGTCAAGGTAAAAATAACAATACTATTCCGAATATGATGTAGTGATAATTGATGTGCTGGATGTGATCAATACACGTGCAATACAACCAACAGGGAAATGGTGCAGAGTTGAAAAAAAAACAAATAAAAATGCAACAAAATAAAATTGTTGAATTTCTGGACGCAAGTTCATTGTTACCACAAAATTATAAAAGTGAAATAAGTATGTTTTTTAACAATAGTTTAAAATGAAGCTGATTTAGAGAGATGGTTGACATTTTGGAAATTTACTCACAAAAGGTTCACAAAATTCAGTGCAAATATTTATTCACAGCTTGTTAATATTTTTGATAAGAAGAAGAAGTTAATTCCCTTATCTTGGAACTACAGGGTGTCTTCTCAGTCAACTTGATGAAAAAGAGGTCATCTGAGCTGCTCTCTGCATGTTAAATAGCTTCACTGTCCCACCAGCTGGTCAAAAATATCTTTGGCATAGCGCAATTTCTGAAGGATGCAACACATGCCTTCCCGGCACAATTATGTATGTTTATTGTGTCAGAGAAACATGCAATATTGCCAAAAATATGGGCCAATATGACAGCCCTAAACCATCATATTTTCACATTCTGTTTGTGATATCTGAAATATATTTATAGTTCTTTGGCTCATAGGTTTGTGTTGGCAAATAATTGTTTCACCATATAGAAATGTGATGGTTTTAGGCTTTCATATTGACTCTAATCTTCCAAGCACTCAACTAATATATGCCAATATTGCAAGTTCAGGAGGGAACTTGCGACAAACCCCTCACTGCATGCAGCCAAAAACCATGCATAGTGAGGGTGTTATACGGTTTCCACTAAAAAAGGTAGGACATCATATTAGAACAACAGAATTTCAGAATGTAGGGTCTGTGTCCATCTATTCTACACCATTAAAGACTGTTGGCCCAATTCCTAGCTAGCTCACAGTTGCTCACACAAATATTTTGAATCTCAGTTTGTGTTCAATGAAGTCGCGCCCTTCTATGAGTCTGTGACTAACTGGGCCAGATACATAGGCGACGTGTTCTTTATTTGGACAGATAATGAGGACACGTTAGAAGATTTTCTACAATGGATAGACATATGTGACAGTAACATCAGATTCACACACCATACAGACAGGGAACGAGTAAACTACCTAGATGTAGTAATAAAACACCAAGAGGGGGCATTAGTTGTAGACTTATTTGTCAAACCAACTGCGAGAAACACACTCCTCCACTATGATAGCTATCATCCGTCTACCCAAAAAAATAGCGTACCTTTTGGAGAATTTTTAAGGCTGAGACGTAACTGTACGAATATTCAAGACGATGATACCAAAGCCTTAATGATGAAAGAAAAATTCCAGACCAGAGGATATCCAAAGAAAATAATAAGAGACTCATATAAACGGGCCCGTTTTTATGATCGACAATGCTTGTTACAACCAAAAACGAGCAAAGTTACTCCTAAGCTGGTATTTGTTACTAAACACTCAAGCATTAATGAAAGGATAAGACAAACTGTATGCGCCAATTGGCACATACTAAATGCCAATGTCCCCAAACAAAAACAGTTACCCAAACCCATTTTTGCATATAAAAGAAATAAAACACTTAAGGACCATATAGTGAGATCGAGAATGATAACTAAAACACCCACACTACAGCGATCCATAATGAACATGCAACCAGTAGTAGGAAACTACAGCTGCTCCAATTGCAAATCGTGTGAAACAGCAATACAAGGGGCGAGCCTTACATTTAATAAACAGCTAATACAACCTTTGGACTTAAATAATTGCAGAAGTACAAATGTAATTTATCTTATCATTTGCCCCTGCGAAAAGGGTTATGTAGGACAGACAGGCAGAGCCATCAATGTCAGACTGACTGAACACAGGTCAGCAATAAGAACTAAAAAGATAACAGCACCTATGGTGAACCACTATGTAAAACACAATCATACGCCAGACAACATGGCGTGGTTCATCTTAGAAAGAATACACCCAAGAGCAGGACTAGAACAGGATAAGATATGCAAAATGAGAGAAGTGTATTGGATCTTCCTTTTGGGGACTGCAATTAATGGGCTTAACGCTGAAATTCCCTGGGAACAAGCAATTATATAATAGGAATTTACTCTGCCATCAGAATAAAACTGGACATGTCGAGGCTATGATAGAAAGGAAAGAGTAGAATGGAGAGATGTACTAAAAGTGATTTTTACCATGGTATATATGCACTGATGTTAATGTCTTACTATTGCCTGCAGATGGCAGCATTCTGGTTGCCTATCACTATTACTCATTAGGTCTCTATGATTGACTATATCCATAGAGTATAAGGGCAAGCTCACACTAAGATCCAAAAGATTTAACCCATTCCCGATTATTTATATTAGCATGCGAAAAGAAAAGAATAAAAGTTTAAGTAATCTAAAGAATCTAAAAAACAACGTTCCTACAAGAATCTCTGAAATAAGAGACATATAGGTAAACACCGAGCAAATCCGCACACTGGCGTATAAAAATTACCGTATACATTTACTAGAGAAACATAGGCTATGTAGATAGTCATAACACCTCTCACAAGATATCGTACATGATTCTCGATTAAGTGCAGCTATTATAAGATGGCGGAATTCTATACCCGTTAGGATAGTAATAGTTCTCGCAAAGCCTAAACATGCGAGATTAACACTGCGAGACCAATGGAAGTGGCGCCAAAAGTTCAGTTTTAAAGGTAGTGAAAATTAAACTCACGTAGCGGAGCAACATAACAGATCTGACGACATGCCGGACATAATGTCCAACAACTAATCAGGTATGTTGGAGCATAAATACAGGAAAATAAATAGGAATCAGTGAGCAGCGTAAATATAAAAAGTTATCTAATTTACGTAATTAGCGGTTAATCTAAAAAGACACCCCTGTATGTTTTTTATACCTAGTCGATTGATAGACAACGGGTGTTAGAAGGCGATGACACCGGATATCCAGAGACCAACCACGACACAAGACTCTCGCAGATAGGATTGTATTTGAAGTCATTTCACCAATCCAGGTAGTACAACTAACATCTTAGAACTAACTCGTAGTAGTTTTGAAAATGGGGACTTATAACTAAATAGACATATATACATAATTTCCACAGAAGATCCACACGAAAAGACAACAAACCCGCACGACTGGAAGAGCAGTAGCTCTCAGTCTCGGCAGTAGAGCATAACGGCAGCCGCGCAGCAATACAGGTAGAAGCCCATGTTGATACATCGAGTATGAAAAGGCTATCATTTATAATATAACCATAGTTATGCTAACAAATATATTTCCGACTTCAGGAGTAACAACCCGGGACCCTTACTGTTCCAAGCGGCAACTGAAACCCATAAAACAGGCTCCCTTTTTGTGTAAATATCAGGTACGATAACATCAAGAAATATTCAAATAAACAAAAAAGATAAACGTTAACAACCACAAGCGAGCCAGTTAACGCTCCGTGTGCTTAGATTCTCGATCTCTCCTCCCACAGTAAGAAACGCTATTTCCGTCAAAGAAGTTTAAAATTTACGTACCAGCTAGCCAAATACAGGGCATACCCAGATAGCAAAAGTATGAAAGGTGGAAATAGGCATAATTTACCTAGCATACGTAATGAATGGCTAGTAATAAATAATGAGTATAGAACGCACAGCACACAATGTGCTCGTTTTAAATATTCTCTCAATATCATGTTAGGTCTCCAAGTGCCTCTCCCGTTTCTCCACTCTTTACCATTCTTCCTCCCCTTTCATGAGGCCTCTTTCATAGGTAATTCCTTCTCTTGTTCAGCTCCCATCTGCAAGCAATAGAGTAATAACAAATGCCAATATTCAATGAATTTATTAAGAAACGAAGCAACTGTTGTAAATAATGTATATATATGTTTGAATAACGGATGAGAGAATTGTATGATATGTATATAACTGTATAGGTCTATGGAAAATGTATATAAATGTAGACGCCACAGCACCCAGTAGGTTAAGGCCGACTTTTAGTAGAAGGTCAATCACAATAGAATCAGTAAACAGAATCATGTATATATAGAAAAGAACAGAAGTAATTTGCTAGACGTTGATTGTGAATAACGTGGAAAAAGATAAAATACTAAACTATTATCTCTCATCATTATAGCCACTGTTATGTAAAAAAGAAAATGCAGAATTCCTGAGGAAGGCAAACGGCCGAAACGCGTTGAAGGGAATATATTCTGTATTCAAGAAATGAAGTTATAAATTGTTTAAACTAAGATTTTTTATGAATCAATCAGTGTAAAATTACTGTTATGTGTTATATGTAAAAAAAACTGTGTATAAAAATAACAAAAATGTTTTGATAAAATATATAAATGAAGTAAGATATAAGGGAAAAAAAATTGATACACTTTTTAAAAAATAAAATAGAAATGCTTAACAGAAGCTATTTGGTGTAAATCGATTTATCCAAAACAACGTCTTGCTTACTCAGAAGTAAATGTGCACGTAACCCGGTGTGTACGGTTTATTTTTACAAAAAGTACTATACCTTGCTAGGGTTCATCCTTTAAGGCAGGGGCCCCGATTTTCCAAAACAAAAAAATCACACAAAAACCTAACCTTACTGGTGTGGCAAGTGAGTTTGGCAACCTCGAACATGACACTCTGCACCCCAAGGAAATTGTGGAAACAGATCTTACCCCCTTAATGTTTACTCATGCATGGCCTTGGCAAACCCAAGAAAGATATGAAGGAAGTTTTCAATACATTTATTAAAACAATCACAATGTTGCATAGAGAGAATGAGCTGCGATTATTAGGCAGGTAGAATAAAGCAAAGTAACCAGCATTAAGAACAAGGTGAAAAAAATAAACAGCTCAACAATGGCAGTCTGATATATATTCATTTGTCCATAACTTTGGCATCATTTGATGAATCCTTATGAATGTTTTAAAACCAGTTTGCCACTCACTTCTGCTGCTGTCTTGAGAATTTCGAAGTGATCCGTCAAGTGGGGGCTGAGATAAAGGGGGGTCATATCCCATGATAATTTCCATAGGAATTTCTAGACATGGGTACAGGAATTACACCAAATTTGGCAGAAAATTATCTGTTGGTCCAAAAAAGCAGCCTTTTTGCTAATTATTGCAAATCTGTACAGTAGTTACTGAGTATTTTAACAATATTTCCAATTGTATACATAGGGACATGGATGATCCGTGACCTCTCCTTGTCTTGTACTGAGATCTGATTGGCTGCCAGGACTTCAAATCAGGAAGTGTTGGTAGTCACCTTGGGACTCGGTTTGAACCAAGTCCCAGAAATAACATTAAAAAAGAAAAAGAGGTAGGGTAGAATGTCCTGTTCCCCTAGGCCTCTTAGGGGGGTCCCACAGGGACTCCATAGGGCCAAACAAAGTCAAGAATATTTTTAAAATGAAGCGCTGGCTCCTGCGCTTTATTAGTTATGAGCCTCAGGGTGAGGCTGTTCCCAGGGACATTTTGTTAAAAAGGTAGAGGAGCACACAGGCCCCCCTCCTGGGGCTTATTATTGCCCTGAGGACCACCACCTCCTGGAGCTTATTGAGTGTGCAAACACAGGTCTCACGGACCACCCCGGGGACCACCACTTCCCCAGGGCTTCTATATTTTTATTGGGTGGGGCTTCTTGGACTTTGCCTGTCCCAGGGGACCACCTCCTCACCAGAGTCAAAATGAAATTGTATATGAGGCCTTGGGAACCCCCGCAGACCCCAGGGACGACAACCCCCTGTGGGCAATCTTGCTATAAAGTATATGGAGGGAGGCAAAGTGTGGCCCCCCCTCCTAGAACTGTAGAGGGCCCTGGGGATTGCCACCCCCCTAGGGTCAACTCCAACTATGTCCCACAGTGCCCACTACAGTGCTTTACCGCTCCTGCCAAGCAATATCAAATGCTCCGCATCCAGCAGGCAAGAGTATTAAAAATGCTCTAGTTTTCTGGAAGAGGAGCAAAATTGCTGTCACAGAGAGAAAGCTGCATGTTCAACAATTCTGACTCCTGCAGGAAACAGGGAGGCAGCAGGGACCGTGGGCACCTTCAGGCTTCCCTTGCAATCCTCAACAGTTATACCTGGGTGCTCTGGTTGGGACGAGGGCACCCTGAAGAGAGGTCGTCCCCCGGGGGATGGATTTCCTGTGGCCAAAATAGTCCCATGAGGAGATCTGCACCGTCCTCCTTCACTTTTTTATTTGATTTTTGTTTTTTAAAGGCCGGGACCTAGGGTGCTTATGCCGAAATCGCCCTGTGGAAGGGGTCTGCATGCACCATCTCCCTCATTTAAAAAAGGATTGCCTCTGGGGGATGGAGTCCCAGTGCCAAAATCAGCCTGGGGACAGGAGGCCATGTGGCCCCAATCCACTAATAAATAAAACTGTTTTAAAAAAAGATGTACCAGCAAGTCACCGGAGCACCCCCCCTTTTACCACCACTACGCAAACTAACCTCCTGGCGCACAACTGGTTGGGGGGTGAAGTTACCTTGGCTGCAGAGGGTCCTTGGGGGCCAACAACCCCTCCTGTTACCTCTAGTAAGCACTACAAATGGGAATTGCTGAGAGTCGATCAGAGGCTCTGCCCCCTTTCCCCACTCTTCTGTAAACACACCTCCTGGCACACTACTGGTAGGGGGATGAAGTCATCTTGGCTGCAGGTGGTCCTTGGGGGCCAACAACCCCTCCTGTTACCTCTAGTAAGTCCTACACAGGGGAATTGCTGAAAGGTAAACAAGGCCCCCCCCTTTCTCCACCACTCTACAAAGATTCCTCTTGTTGCACCACTAGGTAGGGAATGAAGTTCCATCGGCTTTTGAGGGTCCTTGGGGCCAACTACCCCTTCCATTAGTGCAAGTAAGTCCTACACAGCTGGATTGGTGAGCGGATGTTGGAGACCATGCCCCCTTTCTCCACCGCTCTACAAACACACCTCTTGTGCACAACTGGTTGGGAGATTAATTCCACTTGGCTGCTGATGGTCCTTGAGGGCCAACTACCCCTCTTGTTACCTTCAGTAAGTTCCAAACAGCTGGATTGCTTAGAGGTCTTTGGAGCCCATGCCCCCTTTCTCCACCACTCTGCAAATGTGCCTCCTGGCATACTACTGGTTGATGGATGAAGTACTCATGGATGCTGAGGAACCTTGGTGGCCAACAAGCCGTCCTGTTACCTCCAATACGTTCCATATAGCTAGATTCCTGAGGGCTGGCCAGAGGTATCGCTCCCTTTCTCGACCACTCTGCAAATGTGATTACTAGGTAAAAAATCTTAAAAATTCACTTTAAAAAACAAAGGTTAGAAGGAAGGTATAGTTAGGAATTAGAATTTAAAAAAAAATTAAGAAATTCGCTGAAAAAAACACAGGTTACATGGAAGTTATACTTAGGCTCAGATTTCACTTATACAAAACCAGTGAAATTCAGCAGTTAAAGTTACTGGAGCTAACAATATATTATGCCCCCCACGATCCACTGCTTATGACCTCACATATTATATCTCTCCTGAAGTTTTGATTAGCTTTATTGAGCAAAATCCAGCCCCTGTGATTCGTTTCGGCACCAAGCCTTGTTCACACACGGGGTGGCTGTGTTGACCATACCACATATATCGTAAGTGAACAGAAAACAAAAGACATCAAAAGTGGACTGGTATATACAACTGTCAATGTCTACAAGTTCAACTGCCTTCTTTGAATAGGTTAAAGAAAGCCAAATAAATATACATTGTACACACTGCAAATCCTAGTGAATCGCAATTGATAAACAATATAAAGCAAACCAAATGTATGCACACATGTCAACTGGCGAGGACATTCCGAATACAGTAGTATGTAACAGGAAATATGAAATGATAAATGTGTCATATTCCGTGATGCATTTCCTATGTCCCCAATATAATATAAGGCAACCTTAACAAGTATATCCAAGTTTATGCCATACCCTCATATACGCACAAGTAAATCAAATAGAATACATTAAAGTACAAATGCCCCATGTGCCGAAGTAAGTGACTGCATTTGGACATGATATAGTGTAGTTGTTAATAATTCGGTTCACTCAAGTTGTAAAAACTACCAATTATGTAATACTACATAAAGTAGCAGAGTAAGATGCTCATGGGTAATGTGATTCCCTTTGAAGTGCAGTAACCCCCACTTTCCCGAGTACAAAATTAAATACTCAGTGCAATCATCTCATATGGAAACAATCAATGTACTGGTGTAGTAAACTACCCTACTGGGCAAAATGCACAAAGCATCTAATACGTTGCTATTGTCTCCAGTGGGTGATTGCTGCGGGATGACATTTCCCTATGGGGAATCTGCAGAATAAGAGGCTCAAAGCAGTTGCATGGAGACATGCACTGAAAAATCGATGAAAGGACCGTGTTGGCATGAGAGGGTCATAAAAGAATAGCCACTAAAACTAAGTGGAGGCATGCAAGGTGCAGATAAATACAAGGCAGGGCTGGCTTGGAGGTTACCGCCAATGAATAAGGCCCAAGTGAGCTGGGGTAGCTGTGGGAAGTCAAGAAGAGAAGGGAAGAAAAGAGATGACCAGGTTTACAAAGTGTCACTTGACAATCGAAAGAACCCTCTCAAACATTATGGGCAGCATGGAGGCAAACAATTAAACAACTTTTAATACACAAAACCATTACTGGTCTCTACAGAATAGATCAAAAAATGAAAAGTGCAAATGTCATCAAAGTGCTCTATGTCCACCTGGAAGAAAAGGGTAGGGTGCCCCAGGAGGGGTCTCCTCCCGAACCCAGCATGCCAGGTGAGAGTCCCTTCCTTTTTTCCCTGTAAGATAGAAAGAGACATAGAAAGCTTACACAGATTGTTGAGGGAGCATAATGAAAAACCTATGTACAACAAGCATAGCTAGCAAAGGACCACACTCAAACTCAGAAAATCACAATAATTCAAATGGACATGTAACTCCTCATCGGAGTTGGGACCCTGTGGGACCTTAATGTTAAGCTCTTTAATGAATCTAGGTTTCAGTTTCCGTAATGTGGAGATACGATCTCCCCCAGAGGTCTGCTATACTGTGATTGAACCCAATAAACCTCAGTTGTTTTCTATCACTGTAGTTATGTAATTCAAAGTGTCTTGCAACTGGGTAGTGCTCATTGTAATTCGTAATCGCCCTAGCATAATCTAAAATTCTTTACATACCGGGTGTATGTTACTGCCCATAATCCTCCTTGGTCCATACAGAATCTCATTCCTAGTTCGTGTGTCAACCCGTTTAGATTCTTTGTCGAATACCTATCTCGGGTAACCACGTTGGACAAATTATTCTATCATGGTTTTCTTTTATACTTGGAAAGTGTTATCACTGCAATTCCTCTTGGCATGTATCAACTCCCCAAAGATGATTCTCCACTTCAACTGCACAGGATGGCTGCTGAGAGCTTGGAGTAAGCTATTTCCTGCAGTAGATTTGCGATGTACTATAACTATTTCTATGTCCAGGAACATGATACATTTCCTGCTGAGATTTACAGCAAACTCAAGATTGAGGTTATTCCAATTGAGACATTCAACAAATCTGTTGGCATGAGGATGTTTTCATACTACCAAATATTTAAGGGAACAAAGAAAGAACCTTATATCTGCTCAATCTCTGTGAGCAGCTGGGAAAGCTACCTGGAGGAGAGGACTCAGAAGGAATTCTGCCATAGTTAAAAAACAGACGAGAGACAAACAATTACCACAGTGAAAGATCTCACAAATCAAAAAATATACATTCCATGACAGGCCTTTTGATGGAGCTAGTAGAGGACAATTTTCTCCTACATTTCCTATTCACTGAGCAGGCATAATACCCACTCTATAAACTTACATATAGACACTGCAAATATGAATAAAATATAGGACAGCTGTTGGCTATTGAAATAAACCAAAAGCCTTCCCAAATTGCGAAACATTCTAAACACGGTGAAGATGGCTCCTTTCATGCACACACACAAGTATAAAATAATAAATATATATACACATTTTTTACGGAAGCTATATCGTTCTGAGAATAATGAAAGAAGGGAATCGGAGAATGCGTCTTTGTTAAAAGGAGAAATTACAGAACACATGATTGAGGAGTTGATTGCTTCATTATCTAGTAATATATCACCTGGGGAAGATAACTTCCCGAATAGGTTTTAGAAAAAAGGGAATGTCCACAGTGGCCAATAGGTTATATAAATGTATCCAGGAAGGTAAGGGCTCCCTCCATTCTTTCTTGAACTGATCCCTTATAACCATAATACCCAAACCTGACAAAGACCATGAATAATTTGCCAATTGCAGATCAATATCTCTGCTAAGTTTAGACATGAAAATACTGGTGAAGGTCTTGTCCAATACATTACGCAAGTTTTTAACCTCTATATTTCATGACTCTGAAGTAGGGTTACTACTAATAAAGTCTTCCAGAATCCACCCTCTGCATGCTCTAACACTTACTCTGGGTGTCCACAGACTCACCAGAAAAATGTTAGCCTTCTCCCTTAGAGACCTCAGCAGCAGCTATACACACGACAAAAGATATAAGTGAAATACAAACCACAGGAGATGAAGTAAAAGCATTGCTTTAAGTAGACAGTGTCATGGTAATGTTACCAAACCCATAAACATCTTTACCAGCCTTTCTGTCACTCATAAATACTTTGTCTCCATTTCTGGTTATAAAGTAGGTTAGACAAAATGTGGAGCTTTACCTATGTCGAGAACTACCAACCGTTCTATAGTTGATGGATACAGTTTTAGATGGGTCAAACGAAACCTGAAATATATTGCTATACTGATAATTAAAAGTTTACATAAATTAGTGATAGACAACATAAATCACTTGATCAAGCAAGTTCAAGTTCAATTAGTCTTTATTTCGAATAAAAAAATTCATAAAAGACAGCAAAATTCTTTTTAAAAAAACATTTTCAGTATTACAGCATTGTACATTGGATCTCCCAATACATAAAAGATTGAGTACAGCAATATGTAAACATTAAAACTGATAAAAAAGCGGTTTACAGTTTCTTTACACGAATAAGCCACAGCCAACCCAAAAATTTGGCAACACAAATCACTGATTTAGCAGTGCGTAAATCTCTCAATTTGAGCAGGGCTGCGTGGCTACCCCCACAGTTAAGTGTTTTACAGATTGGTTTCAACCATTTTAGTCTAGGCGATCGATAAGCAGGACATGCAAAGAATATGTGGCCTAGACTTTCTACCTGATCAGGACAAAAGGGGCATTTGTTGCTTGAGTTTATTGCCCACTTCGCAGTAAAAGACTTGATCGGCAAGGTTCCCACCCGAAACTGATGGTACAGCTTGCGATCAAGTGTTTTGCATATCAAGTCCCAATAAGGTTCAAGAAATGGGGTTATCTTGTGCATTAGAAACTGTCCCGTTAGGTTATTAACAGAGGAGAGGGTGACCAGTGCAGATTTTTTAACAGCCCAATAAAGCTCTTTGAATTCCACTTTCGATGGGAAGCTAGAACATTCGGGATGTAGCCATAGCTCTGGGAGGCCCATAGAATACAGTATTTGTTTAACCTCCCGTAGCCATGGAATTTTCTGGGCACCCCACAATGCTCTGACCTCACCTAATTCTTGGGCAAATAAGCTAAGTTCTTGGGTCGTCCAAAGGCGACGCCAAAGAGCTACAAGACGGTACTGTGCCATCTCATCCAGCGGTCTACAACCTAAGTCTAAAAGCAATGGTGTGATGGGGGAAGATTGGGGAAGTCCCACTAGGTTCCGGAAGAACCTATTCTGAGCACTGGTAAGAGCCCACAAACCTTTGTATCCCCAAATATCCGCACCATACAGGGTAGCCGCATTCACCTTGGCCTCGTATATTTTTAACGCAGGTGTAATGCGTTTTGTCAAGGTTTTTTTCTGTTCCTTTAACAGACATCCTGTAAGGCGAACAAATTTAAGGGTTAACACCTCCAGCTGGGGTTTCCATGTAAGTTGATGGTCCAAAGTCACGCCCAAGTATGACATGACTTTAACCTGTTCTATTGGAACACCCTCTAATGAAAATGAACTGGTGATAGGTTTGTTTTTATTAAAAATCATGAATTTGGTTTTGTCAGCGTTGATCTGGAGGTCATTTATTGCACAAAATTCAGCAAATCTATTTACGGCAGCCTGTAGGCCGCTTCGAGTCCTTGAAAGGAGCAGGGTGTCGTCGGCGAATATTAACATGGGATACTTTGAACCCCCCAGGGTAGGAGCATCAGTATGAGTGTCATTGAAAAATGCGACCACCCGGTTGATAAACAGGAGGAACAAGGTAGGGGCCAGCACACAGCCCTGCCGGACACCACGTTCGACAGGGAAGCTAGCGGTCACCTGACCCTGTTTACCCCATCTTACGCGTGCAAAATTATCCTCATGAAGGCGCCTAACTAGGTCTAGTAGTTCTGGAGGAAATTCCATGATTCTCAGGGCATCCCAGAGTTTTCCCTGGGAACCAGGTCAAATGCCGACCTGAGATCGACAAAAGCAGAGTAGATGACACCACCGCCCAAAAGAACCACCTTCCAGTACATCATGGTAAGACGAAATACCTGGTCAAGGGTACTGGTGCCTGATCTGAACCCTGCCTGCATGGGGGAGAGTATGTTGTTTTGCTCAATCCACCCCTGTATTCTAGCTAGGGCCATTCGTGATACCACTTTCTGAATGGTATCGATCAGGCTAATGGGGCGATAGTTTTTCGGTAGAGATCGATCCCCTTTCTTAAAGACCGGGATTATCTCAGCCCCTTTCCAGGACTGCGGTATCCTTTCCCCGGCTGCGATGGAATTTGCTAAGATTGTTATATAAGGGACCCACAGATCTAGATTCAATTTAAAAAGGTCAGCTGGTACAGCATCAATGCCTGGTGCTTTCCCAGACTGAATGGAACCTAGTGCATGTTCAGTGTCTGAAATACTAAAAGTAAGTCTATCCGCATGCGAAGCTAATGTGGTCCCTGTAAAAGGCCATTCGGCCAACTGGGGGACATTTTGGTTAATGAATTGGGCAGAAAAGAATTTAACCCAATCTGCTGCAGAAACATGGGTTTCAGGGGATAATGAATCCGAACCCCTGCCCCGCCTGACTATCTCCCAAAACTTAGTTTGGTTGGAAGACTCACATGCTTGAAGAAGATCAAGCCAATAGGAGTCGTCCCAATCCCTTTTAGCTTCCCAGATAGTGCGTTTATAAACCGCTACCCTAATATCCGGGGTATTTCTAGATTTAACCGCAGCAATAAGAATGCCGTGGGCTTCTCTACAATTTTTGTTATACCAGCCTTTGGATTGCTTTGCCTTCTGTTTCCGGCATGGCCTGGTGAGAAGTTCCTTAATAGCCGAAAAACATGCCTCATGAAGGTCAACATTATTAGACTTAGGCATGCCATTGGGGGATGGTGCCATCATCTTATCTTTGGTATGTAGGACCAATTCTTCTATCTGACTGACAAGCTCTGGGTCAGCTATCACTCTTGACCATTTGACCCGTCTTCTGTTGTCACACAAGACGAGGTCAGATGTGATACAGTCTGATTCCGCCTGGGGTGGCCCTAGTCCAGGAACCTTGAGTACAAGTGAGAGAGGATTTTGATCGCTCTCTGGCCTGGTATCTATTGTCATGTCAGTTACAGAGGCCCAAAATTCGATATTGATTAGTATATAGTCAATGCGGCTTGCGCAGGACCCATTGTCAAAGGTTGGCTTCCCCTCCTTATCAGATAAACTACGGCCATTCACTGCTTGGAGCCCCCATTCCAGGCAGAGCCCAAGCCAATTAAAAGCAGCCTCGGTTCCCCTGACGCCCTTAGTTATTGATAGCGGGGGAATATTCCAAGCGGAATCTTCTTCTAAGCCAACATCCTCAGCAAGGTTCAGGATAGGTTCAAATGAACAGTTCAAGTCACCGGCCACTATAGTGAGCTGGTCGCTTTTGTGCTCATTTAGGAAGGCTTCCAGATCATTAAGGATCGGTTGTTTCTTACCACCCTGACATCCTCTGGCATAGATATTAATAAGGATTATATCTTTACAGTTCTCCTTGCTTAAGGATATACAAAGAAGATCAGGATTCATCCCCAATATTTCTCTTGCGTTGAATCCCAAGCTATTTTTTATCCATATGGTGAGACCACCCGAAGCCCTGCCCTTCATGCCCTGTATTGCCGGTTTATAGAAGTTTAAATAGCCTAGTCTAAACAATGGGGCAACTGACTGGTTTCCTGGAAAAAGATGATGTCATGTGCAGAGATGTAGTCTACCCAATCATCATTATCCAGGCGACCTGGTAAACCCGCTACATTCCAGGATGCTATTTTGATTTCATTAGCAGGGGTACTAGGGCAAGGAGTTGCAGACTGAGCTAGAATTCCTACCTCGGCCGGGAGGGGATTATGAGCATTGGCAAGTGTTGTGCATTGGCCTAATGGCGACGTAGGACACGCCATACTAGAACCTATCGTGGTGTACGGGATAGGGTCTGCCAAGTTCCTTATTGTGTTCACCCCCCCACCCGAGTCAGTCAACCTCCTCTAGGCAGCCAAACATATTAGACGTAGGAACACCCTGCCACCAGGCACTCTGGCTTGGTCCCCCATTCCTAAAACCCCTATTCCTGGACTTTTGAATTGTTGTCCAAGTCCCACCCATCCTATGCTGATTTCTAGGAGGGTAGAAAAAAGTGAGGGGTCTAACAACGACTGTATGATCTTCTTCGCAAGGGGCCCATGAACAGAGGTGCTGTGCAGTGTGGGGGTCAGCGAAGGTCACCACTATGCAGTCGCCCATGATGGATTTGTGGCTCGGTCCGACCCATGGTACTCTTCGCACCATTAGTACCCGGCTTCTTTGGTGGCTTGGGAGCTGTCTGTTTGTATTGAGCCAGTGTATTACCTTGTTTTTAAGGGACCAATGGTCCTCTTTTACTTGTGGATCAAGAGTAGGTAAACCAGCTAATACAATAACATATGAACTAGCTTCCGGTGGTAGATCAATATAGCCACCTCGGAAGTTAGGTCTGCTAGATTCAAGAGGTGGCTGGGTATTGAGGGATGACTGGTTGGGTTGCTGTACAGCTAAAGGCACAGGTTTTGGACGTGCTATATTCTGCTGGGAATGTGAGTCAGTCCCAGCACGAGAGGCAGTGTGCTTAAGTTTAGGTGGCGCTGGGGACTCTTTCGGAGGGCAAGCGCTAAGATTTGGGATGGTAATGATGTTATTCCCTATTTTCGTGCGAGGTTTAGGTACAGGTTTGGATCCCAGAGAAAGAGCAACGGGTGCATCAGCCTCAAAAGGTTGTGAAGGTAAAACCTCCCCCTGTGAAAATCTAGCTTCCATCTGCTTGAGACTAAGACTGGCCAATGTGACAATTGTCCTGTCCATTTCAAGCAGATGGTTTTCCATTCTGGAGAGTCTAAGTTCCAAGGGGGTAAGTAGCTTCTTAAGTGTATCCCAAACAGTGTGTACAAATTCCTCATCGCCCCTCTTATCCCCCTCAACCCACCTCAATCTTCCCTCCCTTGACCCATCTTTACTCGAATCAGGAAGAGATTCCACCTGTGGAACATTCACAGCACCCTCCGAGACATGGGAAGTAACACTAACAGGCAAATCTATGTAGGTTTTATCATTTGTTTCCCCAGGGGCAGAGGCGCCTAATTGCCGTCGGCAATTAAAAAACTGGGCTCTTGCAATTTTAGCCTTTTTACGGGCAAATGCAGACCTAGCCAAGCTTTTCTTTTGCTGAAGAGCGATTTTTTTAGCATTTTTATTAGCCTTTGCAGCAGCCCTAGGCGATTTGCTCTTTACCTGTGAGCTTGCACCAACCACAGGAGTGGGTGGCGCAACCTCCTCCGGAGGATTTGGTAAAAGATCCTTCACTTGGTCGCATGGAGACAAAGATGGGCAGTGGTGTATATCTGCCAGTGTAAGCAGAGAGCGAGGGCCAGCTGTACGCTCAGGGGTAAGTGCTAAAGCAAAGTTGCCTAATGAGGATTTCTTCGAGGAAGCAATGTTTAAGGACAATTTACGAGCGGCATCAAGTTCCAAGGAGACCCTGTGTTGCATTTTGTTAATTTCGGCGTCAATGGCCAGATTAGTCTTTGTTAGAAAGTCATCCAGGGTCCCACTAGGTCTACTTAGTCCCCTAGAGGTTTTGCTGCGTGTGGCTTGTGTACACATAATGAACGATGGGGAGCTAAAACACAGATAAAGAAAAAGCTAACTCACATGAACATAGACAGCCGTTCAGCCAAGGGACGTGGCCCAGCCCAGACCTCTTAGACCTCGAACGGCCTCAAACGGCCCGCTCTTTGCCCGGTCTTCGCCCCGGCCTTAGTCCCGCGCGCGTCCCGCGTGCGCGTTACTGTCTCAGTTTATCAGGGAGAAGGACAGTTGGAGGGGGCGGGAAGAGGAACAGCTGCGGCCGATCAGCGCCGCTCAGCACGCTGGTCCTCGCAGCCCCGCCTCTCGCCTTGGTGTCAAGATGGAATGTATCTGTAGGCGCGTTGGTGCTCCAATGCACGGAAAGGGACCCAAAGGCCGAATCCCAACCAGAGTCTTGGTCTTTAGCCTGCGAGCGGCTCCCGCGAAGCGGGGGCCGCGAGGCGTGGCGTAGCGGCCAGAAACGAACAGGCAAACGGGAACAGCACTCCCAGCAAGGTCAGTAGAGGAACACAGGCAGCTCGCACTCCGCGATGGTTTTAACGGGTGGAGGGGGCGGGAAGAGGACCAGCTGCGGCCGATCAGCGCTGCTCAGCACGCTGGTCCTCGCAGTCCCGCCTCTCGCCTTGGTGTCAAGATGGAATGTATCTGTAGGCGCGTTGGTGCTCCAATGCACGGAAAGGGACCCAAAGGCCGAATCCCAACCAGAGTCTTGGTCTTTAGCCCGCGAGCGGCCAGAAACGAACAGGCAAACGGGAACAGCACTCCCAGCAAGGTCAGTAGAGGAACCCAGGCAGCTCGCACTCCGCGATGGTTTTAACGGGTGGAGGGGGCGGGAAGAGGACCAGCTGCGGCCGATCAGCGCCGCTCAGCACGCTGGTCCTCGCAGTCCCGCCTCTCGCCTTGGTGTCAAGATGGAATGTATCTGTAGGCGCGTTGGTGCTCCAATGCACGGAAAGGGACCCAAAGGCCGAATCCCAACCAGAGTCTTGGTCTTTAGCCTGCGAGCGGCGGCCGCGAGGCGTGGCGTAGCGTCCAGAAACGAACAGGCAAACGGGAACAGCACTCCCAGCAAGGTCAGTAGAGGAACCCAGGCAGTTCGCACTCCCCAATGGTTTTAACGGGTGGAGGGGGCGGGAAGAGGACCAGCTGCGGCTGATCAGCGCCGCTCAGCGCCGCTCAGCACGCTGGTCCTTGCAGTCCCGCCTCTCGCCTTGGTGTCAAGATGGAATGTATCTGTAGGCGCGTTGGTGCTCCAATGCACGGAAAGGGACCCAAAGGCCGAATCCCAACCAGAGTCTTGGTCTTTAGCCTGCGAGCGGCGGCCGCGAGGCGTGGCGTAGCGGCCAGAAACGAACAGGCAAACGGGAACAGCACTCCCAGCAAGTTCAGTAGAGGAACCACTTGATCAAGCAAATAAAGAGGGTATTCCAGAAATGGAAAGAACTAAACCTCTATTTTTGGAACAGAGTGCAACTCATAAAGATGGTAACTGCATCCAGATGTAACTATGCAATCAGTATGATACCTCTGTCATTACCACTCATACAGCTATTAGAGATTAACAGGAACATCAGATTATTTATATGGAGTGGAGAGAGCAGCAAGAGTGAAAATGGATAAAATGTACGCGCACACAACTGTGGGTGGATTAAGATCACTCCAAATGGAAAGATATCATGCAGCATAACAACTTTCCCAACTGACCTATATTATGCACAATACTATATCTGTACCGATCTGGGCCACCCATGAACAGAACATATAGACAGAATCCTATCAATCAGACTGATAATAAATGCTATCTATTATTGTAGATCCATTCCAAATCTTTATTGATAACCTGGTTTAAAGCACACAAGACAATGCAAATTGAATTTGCCTACTTGGCGATGCCCCACTTTGGTACAGTTGCAAAACTAAAGATTGATAGCCATCCATTTTAGTGATCCTCTGGAGCGGATTAGGATTCTCAGCCTCCTAGTAGTTAACAACAGATTCTTCCTTTCTAAGACCCTAAAACAAAATTGAAGTTAGATAATATTCCGGAGTGGTGATTTCACCAACTGTACCAATGTTTATCACAAGCTTTAAGAACACTACTAACCCCACTTTCTGTCTTATCTGTATATGACTAGATTAAAAGGTAGAAAATCAATAGAACATTGGTCCCAGAATTATACATTTAATTGATTACCAAACTATGCTCCAACCTACAAAACAATGTACATGGAAAAAATGGCAGTCTATTGTTGTCCCAGAATACATGGGCCCGGATTCACCAAGGGTGTCAGCACTCCAGGCAGAGGCCCGCAGTTGTGGTGCGGTGCTCGCACTCGTGCAAGACCTCCGTCATGAGAAACTGCAATACGGAGGTTACACCAAGAGTGCGGGGCTATTGCCCCGACTGTGGGGCCTCTGACATGAGTGTGGAGGCCCTATGTGAATCAAGCCCATAGTAACAACTTGTCAATGATTCTGGAGACAGCTAATAAATGACTCTGTAAAGCTAGACTCAAATTTACTTATTAGAGCATCCAACGTGACTGGTATTAGGCACCAGTCAGACTTGCTTGGTCTGGCTTTATGCAAGATGCAACATTCTGGAGATGGAATCAGGGATAGGGCATCCTGGGCCACATACTGTAGGGTTGTCTACCACATTATAAACTTATTGGTCAGATGTTCAGGACTCCCTATCGACACACAGCTATAAAGCATTTCTAAACATCTCTGAAACTAGCACCTTTACATGATCTGTCTGAGAAAGATGATGTTCCCTCTTCATGGCAATTGTGAATGGTGAATATCCATCTCAATAATGTTTGCAAATACATGTATTTTCAGGCACTGGAAGTATTGAATAGTACTCACAATTGCATCCTCTGAAAAACTGATATACAGAGTCCGAGATGCTTTAGAGATATGTGAGAAAATGGAAGCACTTGAAGAACTGAATCAGAAATTACACATGGGGTCCCAGGACATGCCTCACTAAGTCGACAGAATGTTATCTACATGTTGGCATATAGAATAGATCCCACTCCTCCACAAGAAATTCTCCTCGCATTGTGGACCAGAGAGATTATAGGCCTGTCTCGCTGACAGAAATCATACGAAAGTTACTACTTTTCCCCCTAATCCCAGATCAGACCCATTTCCCCATGGTATGAAATATTATAGTCTGACATGGAGATCACCGACTTAGGTCTTGACTATGAGTTTAGTGGTCTGAACGCTTCATTATGATACTACCACAGGGCTGGCAGTATCGCGGTGGTAACACAGCAGTGGCATGCTTAAGCTCATTAAGAAATCCTGAAGCACGTGCTGCAGTAGTGCAGCGCTTCTTACACGTAGGGCACACTGTTGCATGCACCATGTTGTGCATGGCACACAGTGCACACACAACAGTGCTGACATAGGGGGCACAACCTGTGCTCCCAGCCATAATTCCCAATGGGCTAAAATGTCCTGGGGATCCTTTGCTACCTTTCGACTGACCTTTTTATGGTGGGAATCCTCGTAATCGGGTAGTCAGACCACCGTGAAGGCAGCGGATGGAACGTCAACTACGGTACAGCGGTCCCAAGACCACAGTACTCGTAATCTGGCTCATGATCTTGAGGGACACAATATCGAAACACAAAAATATTGGAAATTACATATTGATAACAACAATATCAACTTCCTATACCTTATTAGTAAAACCAGTTAAATCACAAACAGTTATTTAAAATATCGATTTGTGACGACATCTAAAACAAAAATAGCAAATACTAAATTATTGTTACCTTTAATTTAAAATATAATACGTCAGAAATACAAATTCACACAATATCGATTACAATAATATTATGAGTATTCTTAGATAATCATTAATAACTCTGTATAATAAAAAACTGTTTTATTAGAAAACAATTACTTTAAATAAACCCAAAAGATTTTACAGACATACTTCAATTAAATTAAAATATATTACATCAACTAAATCTTTACTATTTACCTCAAAATGATATAAAACTACAATTATATAAATACAATCCCCTAAAATATTAGCATTAACTACAAACACTTAAATTACAACATCAAAAATAATACCTAAATTAGCGTTTAACAAAGGATTGAACTAATAAAAAAAATCTAATTAAAAATAAACCAACTAATAAAATAAAACTATAAACAAACTTAACCAATAAAATCAAGCAAACAATTAAATCAACAATATAGATGGCCCACTAATATAACAACGAATTGCTTAAAAAATGATAAAGGCTGCAAGTTGAGGAAACTCTGCAGGAAGTGTATACATTTCAACGTAATCAAGGAAGTCAAGTCAAAACTCTCTTTATTTCGGTAAAGTACCATAAAAGAAACAGAGGTACAAAAGCATTGCCTATCTCGACAAAGAGACTGGGTAAGGCATATGGTAGGACTTGGTACTACAGTTAAAAATGACAATCAATAAACATTTACCCTCACACAGCCATACAAGGCTTTTACTATCATTCTATTCAAAGTATATGTAGAAAACCTCAGAAATCTCCACCAAGTGTAGAATATTTTACAAACACATACGAGACAGCCACTATAATTTACTAATAGAAAGCCCTTTCTATCAATAAAATGAAGACAAGCTTATCCACCTAATAGACTATTTTGAAACACTTGGATTGCAGACTGCATTTCGCAGGACACAGATGCCAACCCAAATTCCAAATGCCATGGTGAAATGTCTATGACAGCACCTTGGCACAGGAAGCCAAAACAAACAATGCAGTGGATCAATGGCACAATGCCTCCCAATCCACACTAGCCAGAACCCACCTAAACTGAACAAATGTACAGAAGCATTACAAAAATAGCAAAGCTGCCAACAACTAAGAATGCAGCAATCTGTTAGCCAAATTGGCCCTAAACGTAGCATACAAAATAAAAATAATAATAATAAATCATCTGTAGAGCGCCTGGCTACACAAAACTGTGTGTCCCCGCGCTAACTGCTGATAAAATACAGAGATCAAAAGGCAGCTGTGGAAAAGAAGCTCAGGAGATTTTACATGTTGGGAAACAGAAGCGTTTTAAGTTTTCCCCGAAATCTCAGTTCAGATGGTTCCATCCGCAAGTGGAGCGGGAGCGCATTCCAATGTTTGGATGCTAGGTACCTGAAGGAGCTGCCACCCATTCTGGCCCTGAAGATTTGAGGAAGTTTAAATAACATTGTGCCAGAAGATCTTAGGTTCTGAGTAGGGCGATGTATTGTGAGAAGGTTTTTTAAGTATTCAGGGCCTTTGCCCTGAGCGATGTGATGAGCATAGCAAAGGGTTTTCAATTTGATCCTCTCCCTAACCGGAAGCCAGTGAAGTTTGGCCAGGGCGGTTTTAGCGGAAGCTCCACGTGAGAGTCCGAGCACGAGGCGTGCGGCAGCATTCTGCACACACTGGAGTTGATGTAATCCCTTTTGACTGAGCCCAATCAGCAGGGCGTTCCCATAATCAAAATGGGGGGTCACCAGCGCGTGGACAATTGTTTTTCAGGCTTCGGTAGGGAGGAGATCCAATATATTTCGAAGAACGTTTAGTATGCCAAAGCACCTTCCTGTTACCCTGCTGACATGGGTCTTGCCAGAGAGATCAGAGTCCAGCATAACACCTAGGTTTCTTACCCACTCCACAGGAATGGGGGGATTTCCTAGTTCGATAGGCCACCATGAGCGAGACCAAGCTGATGCTGCTCTCCCGATCACCAGTAGTTCAGTCTTTTCGCCATTTAGACGAAGGCAGTTGTTATTCATCCAGACTGCTACTGCTGACATGCAATTCGAGAAATTGATGGCATCTTCTCTTCAGTCGGGAGTAAGCTTAAACACCAGCTGGGTGTCGTCAGCGTAGCTGACAATGCCCACCCCGAAACCTTCTACAATGTGAGCCAGGGGTTCCATATAGATGTTAAATAACGTTGGGCTCAGACTTGAGCCCTGAGGAACACCATGGCTCACCTCCCGAAAATAATGTACAAAAAGCTACGAGTTAAAGTCAAAATCTCCATAAATACAAAAGGAATACATTACCTAGAAATGGTTGTCAAAGGCATAATATAAAATAAATAGTAACCTACCACAGTCCTCAAAAATTACAAGTAATTCTCAACCAACATACCAAATCTTTGTTATTTTAGGTAACAGATATAATATTTTGTGATTCATATCAAAAAAACATTAGAAAATTCAAGTGGTGATGAAGACTGATATAGGAAAATTGTATATAAATTATAATTTTTTAAATGTAAACGTCACCAACAAAGAAAGTAAAAAACAAACTCAATCGATCCCATGAATTAATTAAAACACATAAACAAAACTATTTCACATAACTATCACATAATATTACCACAAACACTATGAAATTAGGTTTCCCACCCAAAATAAATAAAATAAATAAATCTTACTGTTCTGTAGTTGTGGAACTTTCTTTGTATCCATGCAATAAAATAATTATATTCCATCAAAAATGGAGAAAATATGGTCCAAAAAGTCTAAAAAGTGAAAAAAATAAAATGAATCTTATTGATATCTCTCAAAGTAGTCAAAGTATCCAATAACCATAAAAAACAGATAGTGTTCAAAAAACATAATTGCGCCAGTGAAAATGAAAAACGGAAATCAAAGTAAAAGTAATTATAAGCTAAACTGATTTTCTTTTTTTTTAAAAAGGCAACTTCCCACTGACACGTTCGGAGACAAAAACCTGTGAAAGTAAATTCACATTTAAAACCTCACCCCAAAAGAACATTCCATTCCCAAAAAAACATAATCGTATTAGACACTAATGGGATGACATTTACTAATACCACTCCAATGTAACCAATTTGGGAAAGGTGTTGGACACTAAAAGGGTGACGTTTACTATTCCCACTGCAATCTAAAGCAATATTAGGAAAGCGCTGGACACTAAGGGCTTGATTCTGATGTGGGTTGGAAAGCTTCCCGACTGAATTGGTTTGGAAATGGTTTCCGACCCACTCAGATCGGGAGAGTACGACCGATGGAGTACGATGCATCCGGATGCTTCCAGATACGATTTAGTTTGACTCCCATTGTCTTCAATGAGAGCATATTTTCCTAACTGCATCATAATTGGGCCTTGGGTCGGGAAGACACGTTCCTGATCCAATTTGGAAAGAGCGAATGCCATTAGGAGGCCTTCCTAACCGCATCGGAATCAGGCCCTAGGTCGGAATGCTTTCCTAACCACATCAGAATCTGGCCCTAAACGGTTGACATTTACTATTCCCAGGCCAATTCAACCATATTGGAGAGAGGTGTTGGACACTAAAGGGGTGACATTTAATATTCCCACTCCAAAATAAATCAATTTGAGGAAGGTGTTAGACACTAAAGGGGTGACATTAACTATTCCCACTCCAACCTAAACAAATTTGGGGAAAGTGTTTGACAGACAGTGGAGATATTTACTATTACCACTCCAATCCAAACCATAACTGGGAAGCACTAGACACAAATTGGCTGACATTTGCTATTTCATGTCCAATACAACCATATTGGAGGAAATTGATTTAGGGAAGGTATTAGACAATAAAGGGATGGCATATAATATTCCCACTCCAATCTAAACCAGTTTGGGGAAGGGCGATGGTCTCAAAAGGAGTGACATTTACCATTCCGAAATCAATGCAACAATATTGGGGAAAGGTGCTAGGCACTAAATGGGTGACATTTACGATTACCACTCCAACATAAACCAATTTGGGGATGGTGTTGGACACTAAAGTGGTGACATGTACTATTCTTCCCTCTATCATACAATAATTTGAGGAAAGAGTTGTTCATTAAAGAGGTGACACTTACTATTCCCACTTCACTTTAAACCAAACTGATGAAGGTGTTTGATAGTAAAGAGGTGACATTTGCTATTTCCACTTCAATCTTAACCAATCTGAGTAAGGCGCTGGACACTGAAGGGGTGACACTCACTATTCCCACTCCAATACAACCATATTGGAGAAAGGTGTTGGACACTAAATGGGTTACATTTCTATTTTCACTCGAATCTAAACCAATATTGGGGGATGTATGTCGTTACAACGCATACTTTTACAACGCATACCTTTACAACGCATTTTTTACACCGCAACATCCATTACAACGCATTCCATTACAACGCATGCCATTACAACGAATTCTTTGAAACTACCTTTACAACGCATTCCACTACAACGCATACTACATTTACAACGCATACCATTACATTGCATGTATGGTAAGTATTGGATAGTGTAGGGGTAAAAATTACTATTCTAACTCCAGGGGGTGCAACAGTAGGGTAAGTGTTGGATAGTGTGGGGGTAAAAATTACTATTCTAACTCCAGGGGGTGCAACAGTAGGGTAAGTATTGGATAGTGTAGGGGTAAAAATTACTATTCTAACTCCAGGGGGTGCAACAGTAGGGTAAGTGTTGGATAGTGTAGGTATGCATTGTAATGGTATGCATTGTAATGACTGCGTTGTAATGACATGCGTCGTAGTGGTATGCGTTGTAGTGACATGCGTTGTAATGGTTGCGTTGTAATGGTATGCGTTGTAATGGATGTTGCGTTGTAAAAGTTTCGTTGTAAAGGTAGTGCGTTGTAAAAGTTGTGTTGTAAGTCTTGTTTCCCAATATTGGGATATCACTGGCAATTAACAGGTGGCATTTACTATTCCCACTCCAATCCAGCCATATTGGGGAAAGTGTTGAACACTAAAGGTGTGACATTTACTATTCCCACTCCAACTCAAAGTTTTAAATATGGTTTTAAATATGGTTTGAAGCTATTGAATATTAGACATATTGTTCTATACCAATGTGCAAATAAACATATCTATAGGATACTTCAAAAAGCTTTCATTAAAAAGGCAATTTTTTAGATTGGTAACATGATTATGCCCAGATGCAATTTCCGTTTTGCTGGAGTAATTGTGCGTAATTTCTGGCATTTGGCATTACACTTGTCACACGAAATGCCTGAAATTACTCCATTATGCCATGTCACCCAATTAACCTTCAGTTCAGGTAAAAATCTTATTGTTGGAGCACAAGAACAATGAGTACTAACAAAAGACAAGCAGCAATTGTTCTTTCTGACCCAAAATGTGCACCATAAAAACATGAACATTAGGATTAGTTTTACACCAAGATATAGCAAAAAGTAGTGAATTGGCATTGTATGAAATTGTCAGCTGCCTACCCAGGTAGCAACCACAATCTCTGTCAGGGGGAAACACAAACAAATCCCTAATTAACCTGCACTTATCCCTTTAAGTAGTGAGACTTAGCTTAGAGGGAATGAGTCAATTATTTATGCAGCACTTCAAACAGTAATAAAATGAAAGCACAGCAGAAGAAAATCTCCACACCAATTTAGAAAAATAGAGTAAAATGTAATTAAATATTTGAGACCAAAACAACACAAATGCAATCAGTAGAACCAGACGTATTAGTTAAAAATAGTGCCTAGAAGCACAAAGCACAAACTGTTGTTATCTGGTGGTGCTGGACAGGGAAAAAGTCACAAATTGAGGGTGACCATGCTGTAGCCTGGGCCAGCTACAGGGACCCAATTACGCCAGCTAAAAAGTACCTTAAATTCTGGCTGCAGGGCGATGCAAAGCCCTGCATTGAGGATGCATCCTGCATCAGAGGCAATGCAATGTCCTTGCATAAAGATGCATCACATAGTGGCAGCTCCGAGGAGCTGCTGTGGTGATGTGATTTCCTGCATGGAGATCCATCGTGCAGCGGCTGTTCCGACTAGCTGCGTGCTGCGATGCGAAGTGCTGCATTGTGCAGCGGTTTCAATGCAGAGACTTGCTAGTTGTTCTTAAACAACAGAATGGCTGTCAATGTGCCTTCAGGCCCACTTTCAAGGGCCCAGGACTGGGGCGGCACCACTTGGGTGGACTGTACTCACAGATGGCAGAGACCAGGTTCTGGGTTTCAGGTTATTGGTGCCTGTTCTGTCCCCGTTTCCCTCACTCTGCGTATGTGTAGTTTCGGCACGTTCAAGGCAGCATACCAGATCGTGACAAGACGACTATCTCATTTACTGTGATTTTCGTGCATCACATTATATCAAGATTGCTTGACTGAAAATCTATCAGTATTAAACAACTCGATTCACTTGGGGATTTGAGACGCTGTGCATGTTTACACTACATGGTGACTCGGATTTATACGAGAACCACTGACGCTGCCTGCCCTCGTTTTCCAAGCCCTTCATTTCTATGACAGAGGACGGCCACCTAAGAAATTTGCGTTGGAATTGAATTGTTCTGTACGAGTGATCATTCTGCCACATTGGTGGTCAACACACAAAGGGCTTTACAAATATTAATTGATAAGTCCTGAAGATGGTCTCAAAGAAACATTCATAGGAGACCGAAACGTCGACCTTCACCCTTATCCTATGAGAATTAATAACATTTACAAATAGGATAAGTGTGCTCAGGTTTTACAGAGAAGAAAACTGAGACCTTATTGCTCTTCCTGTATTCCTGTTTATATATTTGTATTTTAAATCCCATTTTGACTTATTTTTTGATAAAATTCAAGATTTGCATATGCACCTAGTGTTATTGTTGTTTTTGTTCATTATTTTATGTTCAATGTATTTATGTGTAAACATTCATTGAGGATTGAATACGTATGATTGACTAAACTAATCCTTATTAGGACGATTGAATTGTCCTTCCCAAAACTTTGTTTTAATATTGAAATATTCTTTGGAGCAAACTCCCTTGGAGGCACTCCTTACCCTTTTATGTTCTGTCCCTGAGCCTCTAATCAGAAGGCCAGCCACTGGCCCTTAAAGTCACTCTGGTGGTTTTGGGTTCAAGATGCAAGTCCTGTCCTTCACTCAGGCAGCAGGACAGCAAGCATCAGTTCAACATGACAACAGAGTAGCAGTCTTTCTTGCAGAGTACCACAGCAGTCCTTCTGAGAGGCAGGCTTTGCAATAGTGAAAAACACATTTGAGAGTTTTTTCACTACCAGGACATATAAAACTTAAAAGTTCATGTCCAAAATGTTCAACTTTTTAAATACATTGCACCCTGCCCTTTGAGCTGTTTAGGGTCTACTCTCAGTGTGACCTATATGAATTATATGACCTATATAAATTAAAAAGTGAGGTTTAGGCCTGGCAAAAGGTTGATTTTGCCAGGTCGAGATGGCAGGTTAAAATACACACACAGGTTGCATGGCAAGCCTGAGACATGGTTAGAATGGTTTCTTAAGTTGTTTGCACAATCAGTGCTGCAAACCCATGTATAGTATTTAATTTGCAGGACCTGGGTAGATGTAGTACAATTTTACTAATGACCTACAAGTAAAGTATGCATGCCAACTGGGTGTAAGCCAATTGTACCATGATTAAAGGAGAGAGCACAAGCACATTAGCACCGATTAGGAGAGGTAAAGTGTGCAGGGTTCTAAAACCAGCAAACACTAAATCAGCAGAAACTGGACGATGGAAGGCAAAAAGCAAGAGGAAAAGAACCTACACCAAGGACGTCAGGCACAACTGGGTGTTCGCTGTAATTTTGGGGAATTTCCACAAATGAATTTATGTGAAGTTCACACAGGCCTAATCACTACCTTTACAGTACTTACAGTCGCACTTTATCACAGCAACAAAAATAAACCTTCATAAACACATTGATTCCTTAAGAGTGATTTAAACATGTCTACTTCCAAGCACTTGATGGCACCACCCAACTAGTCCAATCACTTAAAACAATCCATCCTTGAAGATAGTGGAATGTTAAATATGGCTCTATATACCTTACACTGTTGTGCATCACTGGCATATGTAAGATCTTAATGAGCTTTGCAGCAACACAACAGGCCCATCGCTCTGGCTCTTATGTGCAACACCCAATACTTCCAACTTAGGGCAAGTGATAAAGATATGTTTTGCCAATGATGAATAATAAGCTGAGTAGCCTCTTATGCTACTACCTAAAACAATGTTAGAGGACCATACCAGCTAAATGAGGCAGATAAGGATGTAAATGGACCACAAGTGTGAATTCAACCCTCTATGTATAACCATTCTTAAGTTCTAATTAGACCTTGATCACTATGCTGTCTCTCATAGCTTGCCAAGAAAAGAATGTGGTCAATTACAGAAGCACAATAGACAATTAGAACATTTGTTATGCTTTGCCCCCCCCCCATTGCGTCTTGGAACTGTTTAAAGTGTTAGTTTTAAATAAATGTGCTTGATTTCACTTTTTGATATAGATAAAATTGATGTTGGAATCGCAATTGTTGTTTCAGTTACATTGGCTGACATACACACAGTAGTGAAATGGTAGAAAGCACGTTGACTACTGCAAATATTTGATCATAAATTCCTCCGGATAGGTCAAAATGAGTGTTTTGGGGCATAATGACTACTTGATATTTTCAAACTAATGTGAAAGATCGAAATAATGGATGAATAATCTATCATACCTTAATGCTAGGAGGTGTTTGTACTTTCCTGTTCTAATTGAGATGATTGATTGTAAACAAATGCTCTTCAAGAAACTATTTGCAAGGCTAATCTCAATTGTTTCAATTAAAACCACAGCCCTTAATTTAAGAGAGTAGTATCCCAAAAAGATATGTACCCACCTTTTTCAAGCAACTCCCAAATGTGAGACAAAGTTTCCTCTAACATATTTAAACCTCAATGCTTGTAAAACTGAAATTGAGAAACAATATACAAGACAACACACATTTGGTTATCATAATTTAAAAGCCTGACTCGGCCACAGCAATATGAAGCAGTAATAGTGTGTGAGATTATCGTGAGATGCAGCATACAGGATGCCATTTTAGTAGGACATACTGTGTTAACAAGCAGTAGTATTGCATAAAACACTTCACCAATATAACTTATGTGAAATAAAATTGTAAATCACAAATCCAATTTGTCTATCCCCAAGACCCAACAACAATCAGTAGTTCCACACTCTCACACATGCCAAAAAACCATTTACGCCCTCTCTACCCTTACCATACATCACAGCGGACATTTATCCTGCACACTTCTCTCTTCACACTCCAACTTCCATCAGTCTTATCCCCGCACCGAAAAACCTAAAATCAATTCCCACCCCGAATCCCAAAAACATGCAGTAAATTCAGCCATGGCCATAGTGACAGGTGGATCATGAGATAAGTGTAAAAGTGAAATGCGATGGCCTGTCTCCATCTCTGGGGGATATTCTCAAGAACGTGCAATAATCATCACCAAAATAGGCTACACAATTTTTCATATCGACGTCTATCGCGGAAAAATAACTCCATGTCAACGGTGGTAACATGCGATATTATCCCGACAAATCTCGTCAAATGTCTGCGATAAAATCACCGGGATGGCGATAAAAATCTAACCCAAATGTGAAAAAAATTGCGGGAAAAATCACTTTGAAAGCGGCAACAAAAAACACAAACAAAACACAAACAACTGCGAAGCACCATGGAGGTAGCCGGAGCAAGTACAGAGGACAACCAGAACCCCACAAGCCCCATGGAGGACCAGCCTGGTACCATCATTGGGGAGACGGTGGCAGGATTTGGGGGATCGGACACTGTACAACATGACCTGAGCGAACAGCAAGAGGATGAGTTATGACCAGGGACTTGGGGATTAGGGGCAGATGGGCACAATGGCAAACATGCACAATTAGGTATAGCACATCTGCGGACTGTTAGGATTAGGTCCACAGTCCTCTTTCTTTGACCATGTCCAATACCATCACATGACACACTAGTAGCATAAAAAGGAGTCCTACCCTTATGTCCATGCTTGTTATTGCTATCTGTGGGTTCCTGTATCCTGGCTCCAGGCTTTCCTGTTGATTGCTGCTGTCTCTGCACGGGCTCGTGCAGAGACTTGGTTATTCCCCTTTTTTCATTGTAACCTTTTTTCATCCCCTTCCTTGACCAGTTCTTGTTCCAGAAGCCTTGTTTATTGTAATCCCCCGTTCCTGTCCGCCCCGTTTATCCTTGAGTTACCTCTTCCGTTAGGATCCTTTAGAATACGTCCCCGCCCCTCCCACCCCCTGTGTTATTGATTTTTTCCCTTGTCCGTGTTGGGTGATATTCGCCGGCATTCAGGGGCTCCTGTTTGTGATTACCGCTCTCCACTCACGGAGACGCGGTGAAAGTTCTGGTGACTCGCGCGCATTGTTTTTTGGAGCGCGACTTGTCCGCATCGTTGTATGCGGAAGTGACGTTATCGTCCATTCCGCGAGGAAACCCGGCTGGGTATTTCCTCTGTTTTGAACGCGAAGGAGCGGAATTGACAACGCGTCTGAGGAGTATTTTACCCCCCCCTCTTCCCGTGGCCACACAGTACAGGGGTTTTTCATGCCTGACGAATAGGTATGTTTTTTACCCTGTAGTTCCTATTATTTTTGTTCCCAAACCAAACACCCTTTCAAGACGGACAGTCTTGCACATCAGTCACCTGAGAGAGGTTATCTTGGGTAAGAGTTCCTTTTTGACTGACAACTCCTTGAAGCAAAGCCTGCTCACGCTTTTGGTAAGTGTATGTGATATGGTAATGATTGGATTATGGTCATGGTCTCAGAGGTAGGAGTGGGGACTGAGATCTTATCCTAGGGCATGTTTTGTGTTTCCCTTTGTATGCAGGTGCAGAAGAAGGAGGTGGGTGTACCTTGTACCGCACGGTCCCAGGGTGGAAGGTTTGGTGACCTTTTGTTTCCACCCTCTTTTCTGGGTCAGCAGCTTCCTCATTGTATCATTCAGTGAGTGGCTGGTGAGTCGGGAAGTGGATTGGATTGATCCTCGTTCCTGCAGTGTGTGGGTTGGGCAGGAACTCAACAGAATAACAAGCCCACGTTATACTACACTGCCCGAACTTGGATGGACGTAGAGGGAGGAGGGGCCATGGCTGGGGCGGAAGCACCCTCCATGAATGATATAATGGGGGCCCTAGCGGCGTTACAGGCGCAAGTACAGGAATTGCGACAGGAGAACGTAGGGTTGAGACAAGAGCTGGTTGCTGTAAGGGCGCAGGCACAGGCACAACCCCGAGCTCAAAATCCCGTTATACACCCGGCGACTTTTCAGTATGGGGGGGCTGGACAGGGCAATCCTGGAGGAAGTACGCCTGTGGCAATCACCGTAAACTCCCCTGTTCCTGTTCCCCTGGCTCCACCTGAACGGTTTTATGGAGACAGTGGGAAATACGGGATGTTCATGAATCAGTGTCAGTTACACTTTATGTGTAGGCCTGGGGCGTTTCCTGATGATGCTGCAAAGGTAGCCTTTACTCTTTCATATCTGGCTGGTACTGCTGCCCAGTGGGCTATCCCCTTAGTGGAAGGAAATGATCAGGTATTGAGGGATTACAATGCTTTCAAGGAGTTGATGAGGGGGTTGTTTGCCAAACACGCTTTCATGCAAGCTAGCGATTCAGAACTACTGAAACTACGACAGGGACGACAGGATCTGCTGGCATATATAGCGTCGTTTAATCGATTGATTGCAGAGACACATTGGCCTGCCGATAAGCGGACGTCTTTATTCTATCAGGGTCTCAATGACGATCTGAAGGATGTGGTGTCTCAAGTTGTGGATCCCCCGGAAGAGTGCGCAGCTTTCATAGATTTAGTGGTGAAATTGAATCATAGGCTATCAGAGCGACGCGGGGATCGGGGTCGGTTCCAGGTATCCCGAGGGAACTTCGTAAAGCCCGAAGTGAAACAACAACCCGGGGAAGTAAAACCCGAACCCATGGAAATAGGAGGTGTCAGGGGGCCCCTTACTCCTGAGGAAAGAAAAAGACGGAGAGATAAGAACTTATGTCTCTATTGTGGACAAGGCGGTCATTTCGCAAGAGAGTGTCCCGTTAAACCGTCTGGAGCTGGCTATGGAAAGAAGGTGGCATATGTACAGGTGGAAAGGCTGCCTCTAACGGTGCATAGAAGAGACCATTATGAGGTGTTGGGGGCGGTGGATATGGCGCCCAGACATTTTGTGATTTCGGCACAGCTGCTGTTGGCAGAGTATCAAAGGGTGCCTGTTTCTGTGTTGTTGGATTCAGGGGCCACTGGCAATTTCATTGACATCTCCCTAGCAGAGAAACTAGGTGTGCCTTGCCAGTATAAGAAACAGCCAGAGCCGGTACGTGCGATAGACGGGACTGAGTTGTCGTCTGGGTGTATTACTAGACAAACTATGCCACTGCGGTTGTTATGTGACAATGGTCATTCTGAGTGCGTGGTTTTCGATCTGATAGACGCGCCTTCCTTTGGCTTGGTACTAGGGGTGCCTTGGCTCCAAGAACACAATCCTAGAATTGATTGGGTACTACGGCTTGTCACGCTTGATTCACATTACTGTTTGAAACATTGCTATAGCGAGGCCAGCGAGAAGGTCCCTCCCTTGTATTGTGCTGCCACGGAAGAGAATGGGGTTCCAAAACAGTATGTGGAATTCGCCGATGTGTTTGACAAGGGTCGTGCTCAGAGTCTGCCTCCTCATCGGTCTTTTGACTGTAGGATAGACCTAGTGGAGGGGGTTCCTTTACCTTGTAGTAGAGTTTATGCTCTATCTGAACCAGAGGAAAGACATCTGAAAGAATATCTGGATGAGATGTTGGAACTAGGTTTTATCCGTCCTTCTTCTTCACCTGTCTCTTCAGCAATCTTTTTCATCCCGAAGAAGGAAGGCACTCTGAGGGCCTGTGTGGACTATCGGACATTAAATAAGGCCACTATTAAGAACCGGTACCCTCTTCCGCTCATCCCAGTGTTGCTGGATCAGCTCCGCAAGGCCACGGTGTTCTCTAAATTAGACTTGCGTGGAGCATATCATCTGATCAGGGTGCGGCCCGGTGATGAGTGGAAGACGGCCTTTAAAACGAAACATGGGTTATTCGAATACTGTGTGATGCCGTTCGGCTTGTGTAAAGCGCCGGCGGCGTTCCAGTATTTCATAAACGAGGTCCTGAGCGAACATCTGGATAAGACAGTAATAGTTTACTTGGATGACATCCTTATCTTCTCAGAGACCGGAGCAGAACATCATACTCATGTCAAACAAGTGCTACAGAAACTGCGGGAACATCGGCTTTATGCCAAACTTGAAAAGTGTCATTTTGATGCGAAGGAGGTGGAGTTTTTGGGTTTTCTCATTTCCTCTGAAGGGATACGAATGGATCCAAAAAAGATACAGGCTATATTATCCTGGCCAGTGCCTACTACGGTGAAGCACATACAGGTACTTTTAGGGTTCGCCAATTTCTACCGGCGCTTTATCTCTCACTTTTCGGATATTGTGGCACCAATGACCCGCCTGTTGAGAAAGGGGGTTTCGTTTGAGTGGTCCCCGGAGGCTCATGGTGCCTTTCGGGTATTGTTGGAAACCTTTACGACTGCTCCAGTACTGGCCCACCCAGATCCGGCGTTTCCCTTCTTTGTGGAAACGGATGCTTCCGCAAGTGCAGTAGGTGGTGTTTTATCCCAGAGGGAGGGGGGCACGGGAGATATGCACCCTATCGCCTATTTCTCAAAAACATTGTTGCCGGCCGAACGTAACTATACGGTGGCAGAGAGGGAACTACTGGCGGTGAAATTGTCCTTCGAAGAATGGCGCCATTATCTGTGGGGGGCCCGGCATACCGTCACGATCTACACAGATCACAAGAATCTGGAGTTCTTTAGATCAGCCAGGGCTTTGACACCCAGACAAATGCGATGGGTCTTGTTTTTTAATGAATATGATTTCATTATCACTTACAGACCTGCCGCTCAGCAGATTAAATCAGACGCCTTGTCCCGGATTCATGTCGATCTAGAGGAAGTAAAAGCAGGGAAGGAAAACAGGCCTATGCTGGATAGTAGGAGGATTGTGGGAGTTGCTTCGGTGGAAGAATTCGCTTCAAAGATTAAAGACCTGTTGCGCAATATGGATTTGGCCCCTTGGTTACGATTGTCTCAGGTGGTGCTTAGAGAAGGGTTGCTATATCAGGGGGATAGGTTGTTCGTTCCACCCGAGTTGAGACAAAAGGTGGTGGAATGGTGTCACTCATCCTCTTTAGTTGCGCACCCAGGTATTGGGAAGACAAAGGAATTGTGTTTGAGGTGGTTTTGGTGGGATACGGTGGCCCAGGACATCCATAAATATGTGACAGCTTGCCCTGTATGTGCCATCAATAAACCCTCACACAGTAAGCCATCGGGGCTGTTACAGCCGTTGGCAGTACCCCCTTCCCCTTGGCACACCATCAGCATGGATTTTGTCACAGACCTTCCCTTGGTTTCCGGTTTTACTGCTATCTTAGTGGTTGTAGACTTGTTTACCAAGATGGCTCACTTTCTGCCACTTCGAAACATTCCCACAGCAAAGGAAATGGCATGGGAGTTTTTGGTCTCAATAGTACGGTTGCATGGGTTACCCACAGCAGTCATATCAGACAGGGGGGCGCAGTTTGTGTCTCATTTCTGGAGGGAGCTCTGTCTGGTGCTCAAGATGGATATACGTTTGTCATCTGCGTACCATCCCCAGTCAGATGGGCAGACAGAACGCACCAACCAGACGATGGAACAGTTTTTGAGATGCTTGACTACGTCCCTTTCGTGTGATTGGGTGAGGGCATTGCCCATAGCGGAATTCGCATATAACAACAGTGTACACTCGGCCTTGGGCATGTCACCTTTCTTTTGCTCTATGGGATTTCATCCCAGAGTCCTAGCCGTCCAACCCACTGGGCACATGCCAGCCATTGATGAAGTCAGTAAACGGTTGGGAGACATCTGGGAAGTGGCTAGGAGCAGCTTGCAGGAAGCCAAGGCAGCCATGAAGGTGCAGGCAGACCGACATAGAGTCCCAGCTCCAGGGTATAAAGTGGGCGATCAAGTGTGGTTGGTGTCCCGTAATTTAAGACTACAGGGTTCTCGCAAACTGCAGCCCCGGTATGTAGGCCCTTTCCCAGTGGTTCAGGTTATCAACCCTGTGGCAATGAAGTTATTGTTACCATCAGACTATAAGATTCACCCGGTGTTCCACACTTCTTTGCTGAAACCCTTTATCCCTTCAGATCAGGTCCTACCTCCTCCGGCCCCCGTATTAGTGGACGGCGAAGAGGAGTTTGAGGTGAAGGCCATTCTTGATTCCAGAAGAAGGAGGGGTAGGTCGTACTACTTGGTAGACTGGAAGGGGTATGCCCCGGAGGATAGGACATGGGAACCGGCTGGAGGGGTACATGCGCCTCGGCTGGTGAGATTGTTCCACAGGCAGCATCCCCGAAAACCTCGACCTGTGGGGAGGATTGTCGGGGGGGGTACTGTTAGGATTAGGTCCACAGTCCTCTTTCTTTGATCATGTCCAATACCATCACATGACACACTAGTAGCATAAAAAGGAGTCCTACCCTTATGTCCATGCTTGTTATTGCTATCTGTGGGTTCCTGTATCCTGGCTCCAGGCTTTCCTGTTGATTGCTGCTGTCTCTGCACGGGCTCGTGCAGAGACTTGGTTATTCCCCTTTTTTCATTGTAACCTTTTTTCATCCCCTTCCTTGTCCAGTTCTTGTTCCAGAAGCCTTGTTTATTGTAATCCCCCGTTCCTGTCCGCCCCATTTATCCTTGAGTTACCTCTTCCGTTAGGATCCTTTAGAATACGTCCCCGCCCCTCCCGCCCCCTGTGTTATTGATTTTTTCCCTTGTCCGTGTTGGGTGATATTCGCCGGCATTCAGGGGCAGTGAGTGGCTGGTGAGTCGGGAAGTGGATTGGATTGATCCTCGTTCCTGCAGTGTGTGGGTTGGGCAGGAACTCAACAGAATAACAAGCCCACGTTATACTACACTGCCCGAACTTGGATGGACGTAGAGGGAGGAGGGGCCATGGCTGGGGCGGAAGCACCCTCCATGAATGATATAATGGGGGCCCTAGCGGCGTTACAGGCGCAAGTACAGGAATTGCGACAGGAGAACGTAGGGTTGAGACAAGAGCTGGTTGCTGTAAGGGCGCAGGCACAGGCACAACCCCGAGCTCAAAATCCCGTTATACACCCGGCGACTTTTCAGTATGGGGGGGCTGGACAGGGCAATCCTGGAGGAAGTACGCCTGTGGCAATCACCGTAAACTCCCCTGTTCCTGTTCCCCTGGCTCCACCTGAACGGTTTTATGGAGACAGTGGGAAATACGGGATGTTCATGAATCAGTGTCAGTTACACTTTATGTGTAGGCCTGGGGCGTTTCCTGATGATGCTGCAAAGGTAGCCTTTACTCTTTCATATCTGGCTGGTACTGCTGCCCAGTGGGCTATCCCCTTAGTGGAAGGAAATGATCAGGTATTGAGGGATTACAATGCTTTCAAGGAGTTGATGAGGGGGTTGTTTGCCAAACACGCTTTCATGCAAGCTAGCGATTCAGAACTACTGAAACTACGACAGGGACGACAGGATCTGCTGGCATATATAGCGTCGTTTAATCGATTGATTGCAGAGACACATTGGCCTGCCGATAAGCGGACGTCTTTATTCTATCAGGGTCTCAATGACGATCTGAAGGATGTGGTGTCTCAAGTTGTGGATCCCCCGGAAGAGTGCGCAGCTTTCATAGATTTAGTGGTGAAATTGAATCATAGGCTATCAGAGCGACGCGGGGATCGGGGTCGGTTCCAGGTATCCCGAGGGAACTTCGTAAAGCCCGAAGTGAAACAACAACCCGGGGAAGTAAAACCCGAACCCATGGAAATAGGAGGTGTCAGGGGGCCCCTTACTCCTGAGGAAAGAAAAAGACGGAGAGATAAGAACTTATGTCTCTATTGTGGACAAGGCGGTCATTTCGCAAGAGAGTGTCCCGTTAAACCGTCTGGAGCTGGCTATGGAAAGAAGGTGGCATATGTACAGGTGGAAAGGCTGCCTCTAACGGTGCATAGAAGAGACCATTATGAGGTGTTGGGGGCGGTGGATATGGCGCCCAGACATTTTGTGATTTCGGCACAGCTGCTGTTGGCAGAGTATCAAAGGGTGCCTGTTTCTGTGTTGTTGGATTCAGGGGCCACTGGCAATTTCATTGACATCTCCCTAGCAGAGAAACTAGGTGTGCCTTGCCAGTATAAGAAACAGCCAGAGCCGGTACGTGCGATAGACGGGACTGAGTTGTCGTCTGGGTGTATTACTAGACAAACTATGCCACTGCGGTTGTTATATGACAATGGTCATTCTGAGTGCGTGGTTTTCGATCTGATAGACGCGCCTTCCTTTGGCTTGGTACTAGGGGTGCCTTGGCTCCAAGAACACAATCCTAGGATTGATTGGGTACTACGGCTTGTCACGCTTGATTCACATTACTGTTTGAAACATTGCTATAGCGAGGCCAGCGAGAAGGTCCCTCCCTTGTATTGTGCTGCCACGGAAGAGAATGGGGTTCCAAAACAGTATGTGGAATTCGCCGATGTGTTTGACAAGGGTTGTGCTCAGAGTCTGCCTCCTCATCGGTCTTTTGACTGTAGGATAGACCTAGTGGAGGGGGTTCCTTTACCTTGTAGTAGAGTTTATGCTCTATCTGAACCAGAGGAAAGACATCTGAAAGAATATCTGGATGAGATGTTGGAACTAGGTTTTATCCGTCCTTCTTCTTCACCTGTCTCTTCAGCAATCTTTTTCATCCCGAAGAAGGAAGGCACTCTGAGGGCCTGTGTGGACTATCGGACATTAAATAAGGCCACTATTAAGAACCGGTACCCTCTTCCGCTCATCCCAGTGTTGCTGGATCAGCTCCGCAAGGCCACGGTGTTCTCTAAATTAGACTTGCGTGGAGCATATCATCTGATCAGGGTGCGGCCCGGTGATGAGTGGAAGACGGCCTTTAAAACGAAACATGGGTTACTCGAATACTGTGTGATGCCGTTCGGCTTGTGTAACGCGCCGGCGGTGTTCCAGTATTTCATAAACGAGGTCCTGAGCGAACATCTGGATAAGACAGTAATAGTTTACTTGGATGACATCCTTATCTTCTCAGAGACCGGAGCAGAACATCATACTCATGTCAAACAAGTGCTACAGAAACTGCGGGAACATCGGCTTTATGCCAAACTTGAAAAGTGTCATTTTGATGCGAAGGAGGTGGAGTTTTTGGGTTTTCTCATTTCCTCTGAAGGGATACGAATGGATCCAAAAAAGATACAGGCTATATTATCCTGGCCAGTGCCTACTACGGTGAAGCACATACAGGTACTTTTAGGGTTCGCCAACTTCTACCGGCGCTTTATCTCTCACTTTTCGGATATTGTGGCACCAATGACCCGCCTGTTGAGAAAGGGGGTTTCGTTTGAGTGGTCCCCGGAGGCTCATGGTGCCTTTCGGGTATTGTTGGAAACCTTTACGACTGCTCCAGTACTGGCCCACCCAGATCCGGCGTTTCCCTTCTTTGTGGAAACGGATGCTTCCGCAAGTGCAGTAGGTGGTGTTTTATCCCAGAGGGAGGGGGGCACGGGAGATATGCACCCTATCGCCTATTTCTCAAAAACATTGTTGCCGGCCGAACGTAACTATACGGTGGCAGAGAGGGAACTACTGGCGGTGAAATTGTCCTTCGAAGAATGGCGCCATTATCTGTGGGGGGCCCGGCATACCGTCACGATCTACACAAATCACAAGAATCTGGAGTTCTTTAGATCAGCCAGGGCTTTGACACCCAGACAAATGCGATGGGTCTTGTTTTTTAATGAATATGATTTCATTATCACTTACAGACCTGCCGCTCAGCAGATTAAATCAGACGCCTTGTCCCGGATTCATGTCGATCTAGAGGAAGTAAAAGCAGGGAAGGAAAACAGGCCTATGCTGGATAGTAGGAGGATTGTGGGAGTTGCTTCGGTGGAAGAATTCGCTTCAAAGATTAAAGACCTGTTGCGCAATATGGATTTGGCCCCTTGGTTACGATTGTCTCAGGTGGTGCTTAGAGAAGGGTTGCTATATCAGGGGGATAGGTTGTTCGTTCCACCCGAGTTGAGACAAAAGGTGGTGGAATGGTGTCACTCATCCTCTTTAGTTGCGCACCCAGGTATTGGGAAGACAAAGGAATTGTGTTTGAGGTGGTTTTGGTAGGATACGGTGGCCCAGGACATCCATAAATATGTGACAGCTTGCCCTGTATGTGCCATCAATAAACCCTCACACAGTAAGCCATCGGGGCTGTTACAGCCGTTGGCAGTACCCCCTTCCCCTTGGCACACCATCAGCATGGATTTTGTCACAGACCTTCCCTTGGTTTCCGGTTTTACTGCTATCTTAGTGGTTGTAGACTTGTTTACCAAGATGGCTCACTTTCTGCCACTTCGAAACATTCCCACAGCAAAGGAAATGGCATGGGAGTTTTTGGTCTCAATAGTACGGTTGCATGGGTTACCCACAGCAGTCATATCAGACAGGGGGGCGCAGTTTGTGTCTCATTTCTGGAGGGAACTCTGTCTGGTGCTCAAGATGGATATACGTTTGTCATCTGCGTACCATCCCCAGTCAGATGGGCAGACAGAACGCACCAACCAGACGATGGAACAGTTTTTGAGATGCTTGACTACGTCCCTTTCGTGTGATTGGGTGAGGGCATTGCCCATAGCGGAATTCGCATATAACAACAGTGTACACTCGGCCTTGGGCATGTCACCTTTCTTTTGCTCTATGGGATTTCATCCCAGAGTCCTAGCCGTCCAACCCACTGGGCACATGCCAGCCATTGATGAAGTCAGTAAACGGTTGGGAGACATCTGGGAAGTGGCTAGGAGCAGCTTGCAGGAAGCCAAGGCAGCCATGAAGGTGCAGGCAGACCGACATAGAGTCCCAGCTCCAGGGTATAAAGTGGGCGATCAAGTGTGGTTGGTGTCCCGTAATTTAAGACTACAGGGTTCTCGCAAACTGCAGCCCCGGTATGTAGGCCCTTTCCCAGTGGTTCAGGTTATCAACCCTGTGGCAATGAAGTTATTGTTACCATCAGACTATAAGATTCACCCAGTGTTCCACACTTCTTTGCTGAAACCCTTTATCCCTTCAGATCAGGTCCTACCTCCTCCGGCCCCCGTATTAGTGGACGGCGAAGAGGAGTTTGAGGTGCAGGCCATTCTTGATTCCAGAAGAAGGAGGGGTAGGTTGTACTACTTGGTAGACTGGAAGGGGTATGCCCCGGAGGATAGGACATGGGAACCGGCTGGAGGGGTACATGCGCCTCGGCTGGTGAGATTGTTCCACAGGCAGCATCCCCGAAAACCTCGACCTGTGGGGAGGATTGTCGGGGGGGGGTACTGTTAGGATTAGGTCCACAGTCCTCTTTCTTTGATCATGTCCAATACCATCACATGACACACTAGTAGCATAAAAAGGAGTCCTACCCTTATGTCCATGCTTGTTATTGCTATCTGTGGGTTCCTGTATCCTGGCTCCAGGCTTTCCTGTTGATTGCTGCTGTCTCTGCACGGGCTCGTGCAGAGACTTGGTTATTCCCCTTTTTTCATTGTAACCTTTTTTCATCCCCTTCCTTGTCCAGTTCTTGTTCCAGAAGCCTTGTTTATTGTAATCCCCCGTTCCTGTCCGCCCCGTTTATCCTTGAGTTACCTCTTCCGTTAGGATCCTTTAGAATACGTCCCCGCCCCTCCCGCCCCCTGTGTTATTGATTTTTTCCCTTGTCCGTGTTGGGTGATATTCGCCGGCATTCAGGGGCTCCTGTTTGTGATTACCGCTCTCCACTCACGGAGACGCGGTGAAAGTTCTGGTGACTCGCGCGCATTGTTTTTTGGAGCGCGACTTGTCCGCATCGTTGTATGCGGAAGTGACGTTATCGTCCATTCCGCGAGGAAACCCGGCTGGGTATTTCTTCTGTTTTGAACGCGAAGGAGCGGAATTGACAACGCGTCTGAGGAGTATTTTACCCCCCCCCCCTCTTCCCGTGGCCACACAGTACAGGGGTTTTTCATGCCTGACGAATAGGTATGTTTTTTACCCTGTAGTTCCTATTATTTTTGTTCCCAAACCAAACACCCTTTCAAGACGGACAGTCTTGCACATCAGTCACCTGAGAGAGGTTATCTTGGGTAAGAGTTCCTTTTTGACTGACAACTCCTTGAAGCAAAGCCTGCTCACGCTTTTGGTAAGTGTATGTGATATGGTAATGATTGGATTATGGTCATGGTCTCAGAGGTAGCAGTGGGGACTGAGAACTTATCCTAGGGCATGTTTTGTGTTTCCCTTTGTATGCAGGTGCAGAAGAAGGAGGTGGGTGTACCTTGTACCGCACGGTCCCAGGGTGGAAGGTTTGGTGACCTTTTGTTTCCACCCTCTTTTCTGGGTCAGCAGCTTCCTCATTGTATCATTCAGTGAGTGGCTGGTGAGTCGGGGAAGTGGATTGGATTGATCCTCGTTCCTGCAGTGTGTGGGTTGGGCAGGAACTCAACACGGACAAACCATGACCAAGAGTCACAACTCCGACCAATTTACCCAAGTCTGCAACATCTCAGCACTGAATAAGCACAGATGTGAAAGGCACACTGCCTGAAAGGGATATGGGCCAGCCAAATCAGAGCTGAATGTGCAACTCACCCACAATGCAGCACACATACATTGGAATCAGATTAGCCCAATACTGACAACAATATGGTACAAACTGGTACACTTTCACAACCGAACAGAGGACACAACTGCTGCCACTTGTTTGTAGAAAATGGCCATTCACATAGCAGGAAACTGTGAGATGACAATGTACAAGTACAACCTCACATCCGTGATGGTGTAGAAATGTCAACTATCCCGCATCAAATAGGCATCTCCTTACAAACAGTCACAATGTACATTGTCATGCAGTCTGTCAGCAAACTAGTACAATGCGTGAACATACATGTGAACGCAATGTCAATCTGCATCTCCCCTTCACATTGCAGAGGGAGAATCAACACCTCCTGCAGAGTAGACCCAACAACACAACACTGATGATGAAGAGGACCTCCCCAAAATCAACACCGATGCCCTCCAACAACTCATGGACAGCACCAGCACCCCACCTCTGGAAGCAGGGCAGCCCTGTTGCATCGAGGAGACCCCACAGCAGGAAGCACCCATCACCACAGCTGCCTCCCAGGACCCCCACGACCAACACATGGCATTCTAACACCGTGTGTTAGGGTGCCAGGAGAAGATGGCTGATCCGCTGCGGGTGGGGTTTGATCTCATGGCAGCCAAACTAGATGCCATACGTGGGTGTCTAAGTCCCATCAGGGACCACTTACATTCCCTAACAGACACCCACTGTCCGCTCCATGCTCTCCAACAATCCATGGTTAACATTGCTGGAGTCATGACTCTAAGCCAAGAACAACTGTATATTCAGAGTGGCACCAATGATGTCGGCCGGGGGTTGGGACACATATAGAGAATGATGAAGAGCTTGGAGCGGATGCAGGCAGAAAGAATGTTTGCCACGGCTGCACGCCAGCGAGATGTAGCTGTGATCTGCCATGCCCTGCAGATCCTCATCATGGCGTTGCCACCACAAGGTCTGGCACGGATGAATGCTGCTGCTACCACTCCATCCACGTGTCTGCCCCCTGAAGTGTCAGTGCCACACAGTGCTGCAAACATTCACCCTCCAGCCCCTGATGTGTCACTGCCACACAGTGATGCAGATAAAACACCACCACCCACATGTGAGGCACACCATCAAAGTATGAAGATGATGATTATGAATCTGACTTTGTGGTAAGAATGAAGTGGTAGCATTCATCTCCTCCATATGGCCGGTTTCAGCTTGGTTCTGCCCTCTGCATCATGCCCTGGAATAACACCTGTCACTGTCCCCAATACACTCAGTGACACTCACCTTGGACCTCGACATGGACTGCCATATGATGTCTGGTTACCAATGACAACAAAATCACACTGCGGACTGAAGTCTTCTACTTCCAATGAACTTGTAAATCCCTAAAGGACTCTGGCTAGCCCTCCATGGGGCAACAATGTAAGGTGGGGTTTGCATGGCCCTGTACTGGTCCAGCTTCAACACTCCACTGAATGTGAATAAACCATTCTAATTCGCACAGATGTGTCATGGCTATGGTCAATCAAGTACGTAAGTATGGATTAATGTAGGGACAGTGACTCAACAAAAAGGTACTCCATGGGTAATGCTATCAATGTGCATGTATGGCCATGACCCAAATAGGCAGTGAGAAACACATTGTCATTCAAATCAACACTGATCACAGTTGAGTACAAGTGAAGGTGCGTAGACTTTATTAACATATGCGTGTCAGTACGGGCTAGATAAGTGCCACAACATGCAGACCAATGCAGCAGTATGTGAGAATGAGGAACGTTGCCAAGCACTGCTGTCCACTCCAGGGGAGTGCCTCACCTTTCACAGGGGTGTGTTAACCAGCATTTTTGTCCGCTCATGTATTCAGGCAAATGCAGTCATGTCAACTGTTGTCATGGGATATGTGACTAGAGCTCCAAGATGCAACCAGGTTTTGGGACATGTGCAATGGGTTCCAATCAGTTGTGGCTGCAGGTACAACTTTACTTGGACATGAAAGCGATTGCAGCTTTGTAGGCCATCATTTCCAACGTGAGGTAATTGTCGACTTCATCAAAAAGGACAGCAAGTCGATCCATTAACAGATCCGGACAGATGTGCTGCGTCCACCCCCTTTCACTAATTCGCACTACAGCCCAATGGGAGAGCGCTTCAATGTGATCACTGCACATGAGGATTTGTGCAATCTCCCAGGTCCAGCTGCCAGCATGTATGCTAAGTATCAAGGCATCCCATAAACGGGTATCACAGCGACACTCCTGGTCGTGTGCCAACAGGGGATGCACACACATATGAAAATCCAGTTCAGCTACCGTCCTGTTGGATAGGCAGACATCCATGGACCACTCGAATATGCGCGATCGACAATGCAACACAGGCTGAATGCAGGTGACATTGGCAAGGTGGAAGCTTAGCTGGTAACTGATCTGCAGTACTGTCAATGGCAGTGCCCCCAGTAAATGCAGCATACATGCATTGTACAGTTCCACATGACAGGGGTTGTGCATGTTTCCGGGATGTTCTGCCATTGCGTCAGTGGCTATTGTTTAAGCTGCACTGTTCTGACATGCGTCAGTTCTGTGGATGAAATGCCACAGCTCGGATCAATGAGATGTTTTAGTGTGCAACGGTTGTATGCCTGGGATGGTGTGGGAGTAAGTGTGCAAGACAACTTTGAGCAAGGACTTCTGTTTGTCGGGTGTGCATACGTTGGTCTTTCGTCAGGCTGTGCGTAGTGTGGGAGTTGTCATCAGCTGCGATAGTATCTGTCAGGGGGTGCCGGGCACATGCAGTTCCGAGGTCGGAGGCGCTGATAGTTCAGACAAAGGAGCTTTCATCCCGAATGTTAGTTTGTCATCTGCTTGTATTCAAGTATTGTGAAGTGGCTTGTTGGGGGTGGGCTGGGATGTGTGCAACTTTGGGATTCATGTTTGACATGTCCTGCATGTGGCAGATGTGCAGCATCACTGTGTGTTGCGCTGCCTCACAGCTGCTTCTCCCTCCCCCAGAGCCTATTTACATGTGTGCACTGCGCGGTTGCATCACTTGCACTCCTATGGCAGAACATTGTCATTCCTGTCTGCGCATGTCCACAAACCTGACAACGACACAGTGATGTTGAACGTTGAAGGTTGGCGGCCGCGTGAGTGTAGGTCTATGGTAAGGATAGGGCGGACAAGAATGTAGAGTTCATGCCTGGCTGAACTCACGCTGCGAGTAGGACGAGGCATTTGGCTCATGCTGCGGCAATACAGATACACACAACACTTGGCATGTATGAGCCAAGATCCAGAACAGTCTTGCGCTCGTTAATTTCTCTGTTTGTGCAAGCCCGCCCTCCGGGTGCATGCTAAATGTCCAAGGTCCTACCCACTGCCTAAGGTGACATGGCTGCGTCCGCTGTCCACAACACAATGTAATATGGTAGGGCCCGGGCCATCATGCATACATAATGACCACACGGACACACTTAGATAGATAGTGGAACTGGCTCCGGGCACATGCGTCCGGCCCCTTTTTATTACCAGGGTCACATGTCCAGTGATGCCTGTGCTGGATAGGTGTGAGGTGAGTGTAAGGCAGCTCTCGAGGAGTGGTTGGTGCTGGCAACAACAAGAACAGTGATCATCGGATCACAAACAAAAGATTCAGTCATAAAGGGTCTATGACTTGTGCTGCACAGAGGGAGAGGCATCAGATCTGGAATCACATACAAAAGATTCAATCATACAGGGTCCATGACTTGTGCTGCACTGAAGTAGGGGCACCAGAGATGAGCGTGCTCATGTGAAGAAATTGTTAATGATTGTGTCCCTTCGGGATATTCCTGCTGCAGCTGCTGTGGGGTGTGGTACACCTGCCTCATCTTCATCATCATTGTCCCAGGTCCTCCCCACCACCTGAGGGGACATTGTTGTGTCTGCTGTCCACAGCACGAAATTCAATCATAAAGGGTCCATGAGATGTGGTGCCCAAAGTCAGTGGCACCTGAAGAGCTCAGGGTGTGTGCAGCCTGCGGTGATGGCGTGTTCTTGCAAGTCATCAATGGATTTCATATGTGTGGCCCTGCTGACCGCAGTGTAGGCCGGAGGCAGCCATCAGCAAGGGCCCACAGCCGCGTGGTGTTGACTTGAGCTGCACAGAGTTAGTGGCAACTGATGAGCTCAGCAGGTGCGCAGCCTGCGGCGATGTGTCTTCCGGGCGGGCCGCACGGGAAGCAATGTCTGTTGCCTTCTGCACTTTGCTATAAATAAATCAAGACTCAATTTGAATTGGGGGACCTGCTGACAGCAGTGTAGGCCGAAGTCAGTAGTCAGCACACACATAACTTCACTGTGCTGTGCTTCCGCTTACGAGCGGGGAACAAAGCTACATGACCAAGGTCTTCCCGACTGCCTGAGGTAACATGGTTGCGTCCCCTGTCCACACAACTACAAACACCAGCGGTATATGTCCACATGGACATGTCCGTGCTCTGCATACTGAAGTCTCTCCAGCACATCATTGCCACACTTGACATTGGGTATATTCATATTCATGGGTGACTTGCCTCTTTCACACATACATGGCTCCAACCTCTTCCGACATCTACAATTGTGTGGCTGAGGGCTATACCGTTTTCGGAAGGTCAGCTGTCTTGTTCTGCGATGCCTTGGTGGTAGTCTGGGTGGGAGGGCCGATGGGGGGTGTCGGTTGGTGTTTTGGCCCTCTTGGGTCTCCGAGCTGCATGATCAGTAGCTCCATGACATGTGTTGGTCTTCTGATGTGGCTCTGGGCTGGGCTCCCTTCAAAACTGATACTGCAGGTTGTATTCCTGCTTAATACCGGTCAAAGGCAGGCGTTACGTCCCTGCTGCTAACGGGCCTTATGGCCTGTTTTTGGATTGCATCGCAGATCTGGCTGGTAGTTGAGAATGTCGCGAACTGGTGTTTTCGTGTGTTTTTGCATAGGAAAGCTTACTCTGCATATCATTAGCGTTAGTTGTCGCTCTCATCCGTGGCGATAATTTTTTGCGCCAGCTATCGCTGACAAAAACTGGCGATATCAGCAGTTTGCACCAGCTTGAGAATAGGGCGCTAAATCTATTGCCACTTTTGTGGCGCTAAAGTGCAGAAAAATCAGCGATGAGTCCTTGAGAATATGAGCCTCTATGTGCAGTGGAGACAGACTTAACCAGCTTAAAAGAAACCCATATCACAAAAGTCGCCTTTGGCTAATATGGACATTACCTCTTGTGTGGCTAAATTCTTTGATTTGGAAATACCCGTATGTAAACGTTGAAGGGTAGCTCCTGTTTCTGAGATGTTCTGTCTATGACTCGTGGCTCTTGGAACTTCAGCTTTTTTTCCCGTTGAAGTGATGCAGTTCTCTTTTTGCTGACCCGTCTTCGTGCGTCCACCTGGATAGACAGCACAGGGCTGTTTGAAATAACGGCTGTGTATTTGTTCGGCTGAGCTCTGTTTATTCATTGCTTTTCAAGCCTCTCAGATGTGGTACAAAGGTGCGACACAGTTCGAGTTTTCTGAAGAGTGGAAGGAAATGACTGAAAAATGCATTTTCAATGCACAACCAGGAGGTTTGCAGTGGACGGAATCAAATTCAGTTATGCAAGCATTTCTTATCAACTTAGGCCTTGCAACCAGCACGTTTTATACTTACCATGCATTACATTTGACAAAAAAAATGGCGAAATTCTATCCTCTCAGCTGCTCTCTGTCCACCTTTATCAACTTAACTCAAATCATATTTTGTTTTCCAATTTGGTCCGTGCAGATCCGGTGAATAGAATGCTTCACGTGAAATGGAGGAGACTTCGAGCTAAATAGGAAACAGGGGGCCAGTCATGCGTCAGCTCGCGCGCGCCCCTCAGATTGGGAATGAAGAGAGAGGCTCATCAACATGCACATTGGAAACAAGATCTGTCAATCAGCGCGCGGAGGCTGCAGGTCAGTGATGCCCGGGTGGCTTTATTAGAGCAGACTGGGGGAGACGGCGACACTATGCTCTGCTGAGGGTGGTAATTGAAACGCTTTTCTTGAAAATGTATTTTGATTCTCATACCCGAGCCAAGAGCTAAATCATTATACAGTACTGATGAGTAAACGCACTCTCTCAATAGCTACGAAAAATGTTTAACATAAGGCATTTTATGCAGAAGTGTGGCTGCACTGTTGCACAAAAGCCTTTTTATCTTCTAGAAGGAGCTGTGTTTTTTTACGTAAATTGTGTAAAATCCCGAATGGTCTTGTACAGCATACCTACGAGAGCAAACAGTGCCTTTATCTTTGCTTTTCGCTCGAGATAGGTGTTTTACTTGTTAATAGCATCCATTAGGCCATCTCGTGAAGATAATTGGCTGCAGCCAACATTCTACTGCACTGATTCAAATAATTACCAGTCTGTTTACAGATATAGATGTTATGAGTTACCTGTTGTACATTCCTTTGTGGCAATAGCTGTTGTATTCGCTCAAAGCAAATGGCTGCCAAGCCGCCTTCTGCTTCCACTGTCTTTCCATAGGCAGTCAGCAAATGTTTGACCCTGCACTCATACAAAGCCCTATTCCACCTAATGCCTATATTTGCCCAGGTAGGAAGCTAATGTAAAAGCATGCCATCCTGTCTACAACATACATATTTGTCAATATTGACTTCTGCGTAAATAGTAAGTTATACTATCACCTTAGCTGCGGCGCAAATATCCCTCCCCAGTGCTGCGCTGTCCATTGGAACTAGTGCTGAATGGACGTCCAATGGTCGTGCGCAGCACTGGGGAGGTAGGGTTCGTGACGACCGTTGGCCGTCGGCAGCGCTTAAGAGGCTAAAGATAGCATCATTAAAAACATGCCAATGTAAAGTATACTAACCTACCGGGTCGTTCGGGGAATCACCAAATATTGTGATCATCCTATATGTCTTGGGGCACAAACATGCCTAGTAGGATGCTGCACATCACAGGGGAATACCACCATGCCATCCACCAGAGGTCAGCAAGTTTGTTTTCTGAATGGTGTTTCAGGTATGATAAGGTTATGATACCCAGTGGCGTCCTCTAACACAATTGGACATCAGTACTATGTACAAGGCAAGGAAAAAGCTACTAAACAAGGAAATTGAAAGGGCAGATCAACATATGTTTAACTTTGTGCTAAGAAGATTTTGACACTCCTGGCTTAATTTGATAAACAGTACTACTGGATGCCTACAGCAGTGAATTACATTCCCTCCTCCACCGCCAACAAGTAGATATATTCTTTTGACGAGTAGCAGGTTCTTGCTTCATTGGTATCCCCTGTGTCCACTAGACTAGATGTTGGCCACCCAAGCCATGGCAACATTCTACCTGTCAATTCTTACCTTCACCACCGCCAACACGCATATATCTTCTTTTTAGGAGTAGGTTCCTGCTTCAGTGATCTCTTCTGTGTCCCGTAGGCCATCTGTAGGCCACCCTAGCCATGTGCTTAGTCTACCTGTCAATTCATACCCCACCTTTTCATAGGAGGCACTAGGCCAAGTCATAATGAAAGTATAAGGACTCCGACAAAAATCTCCATGTTTGCTATTATTGAGAAGAACTGATTCTGATTATGATTTAGCAGATTTTCAATCTCTGCAACACTATCTCCAAATTCCATCTACCAACTTCTTCAATATTGTTTTGTAAGAGATAGCACCTCGGTGTAACTTGACCCGTTGATTAGGGTAATATTGCTTCCTGCATATAGCAAAATAGCACCTCTGATTTGTCATTAACTACTCTACAGTCTGAAACAGACTCATATTTCCGAAGCGTTTCATAGATATAAAGCAATTCATTGCTGCTGAAAGTCATAAACAAGAGTTTATCTTCAAAGAGTTGCCTTATGCTAAATTTGACTTAGTTGCAGTCCTTGTTCATCATTCTGACTCCTAGCTTTATTCTCTCTTGCTCAAAGTAAAAGACAAACAGAATTATGGCACCTACAATGTATGGCCCTCGAATAGCATTCATTTTCAACAGAATTATTATTATAGCGTTCAGGTCATCTAAATTAGCGGTATAAATTGTTGCTATTGTAAATAATTTCTAAATTGTATAAATAATCATACTTGCCCGTCTTCCAGTTTGGTTTAGAAATGTTCTACCACTTATATTGCCAATGTTTGCATATAGACAAGTGCTGGTTCTGCTACACTTGTATTTAGCAGGTGCTGGTCCCCAGTGGCGGTTCATGGAAAACTGCAATGAATGCCTTTGAGTTGTGAAATTGAAGCAATCCATTCACATTTCGAGATACAATCCAGCCGTCATTCCGCCTACGTATATGCCCAGATTACTAAAATTGGCCAACCTGAACATCTCTTTGGTAAATATATCTAAATTTCATACATTCATTAAGATTTTGAAACGTAATTATGTTTAAGTCTAGTTCGTAATACTTGACAAATAATTGAATATTTTTTTTTGTATTTTCTGGCCCTTGAGTCACCTGTGATTCACGAATAGTCCCCTTCATTTCCACCCCAATTTCCCTTTCCTTACTTGTCTCCGAGGAAACTCTTCTTTCTCCACTTACAGGCTTGTCACACAGTGGGGTCACCCAGTAGTTTCAAGGGATACAATGGTGTCAAGCACGGCATACACTAACACATTCTTCACGAATAATTAATTGGAGATGAGACAGAGGAAGATGATGACCAGCAATCCCGGATGCAGAAACTTCAAGGAGTCAAGAGAACTGTGCTCTTACTCTGCTGATTATATTTAGGAAATGCTGATCTCTGCCCATGTCCTTCAGACTTCATGCCGGTGAGTGGAGGTGGGCAGGCACATGAGCAAAGAGCCAGTACTTATCTCCGGACCTGGAATGTTTTTCCTCTCTCTGTTTTTTTTGTGTTCCCATGCCCAGCAGTACTCTGCATCACCTTGTTCCCCGCTGATTCTGTCAACATAGCCACAGTTTCACACCATATTTTCACAATCTACTGCTTGTGACGTGGAGGACACCTCCTTGCTGAGAGCTGGAGCAGTGCAAGGCTGAGTGAAAGCACCTGAACCATGTTCTGAGCAGCGAGATGGTGGGATTCACCCCGAATGAACCGTGCCATCATAAAAACTAAAGTTCATGACATTCCATGCTGCACTGACAGCAGTCATGGCTGAGACCAGTGACTCAAAAATGGGATTATTCCAATAAACCAGATTTTTCCAACAAAAGTAACAGGAACATGTGTTTGCTTGAGGTAGAAGCAGAGCAGGCCAGGGACCTGCAGCATAATATGTTGCACTTGCTGCAATGGGAGATGTTGTGGCTGCTTTTTTGCTACTAACATCTTCTTCACCATTTTCTCCACCAAGAAATAGAAAACGAAGCGCTACTATACAAATCTTTCTAAGCCCTCTTGAAATGAAGGTGGTATGGAGTGAACTACGAGCCCTGCCATGGGAGATAAGGAAAAAGGAAGTTTCCAGAAAAACATCGCCCAATCAATTGTGGAGAGCAACAATAACGATTAATGTTGCAGAGACAGAAGAACCTGAACCGATGGAAGAAGATGATGATAATGATTGTGATGTCATGATCAGGACAAGCACCGTACCTTAAATTGTGTCCATTCAGCCCCAGCCGCAACCTCTGTTTGGCACAAGTAGTCACTTAAGGTGAAATTGCCACAGAACAAAAACACTATCAAGGCTATATTCACCAAAGGTTCACTGTAGCAACAAACGCATCCTTTAGTCCATTAATGCCATAGGAAACTGGCCAAAATATTCACATTTCTGCTCCTCCTCTTTTCTCTGTCTCAATTTCTTTTCCTTTTCAACAGGTCTGTCTCCTATGGAGAGAAAAGAAAATCTGCATATCTGATTCAAAACAATCAGGAGAGGAACTCATCTCAGGCTCCCTACTCTGATGGGAAAAGTGAGGCATAAGTCCTTCTGGATTGTGAAAGAAACATAATTTATTTCTCCCACTTCCCTAACAAATATTTGTATATGTCTTCTGTCACCCACTTAATCTGCCCATTCCCCAATGTGATCCAATTTTAGAGTGATATGCCTTTGTCACGGTACCTAGCAGTCTCTCAGATCATGTATATTCCTGCCTCTGACACCTTTGTCCCAGTTGCTGTCACCCACCACCTAGCTCTGTGGATGTTCATTCAATACATAGTAATAGTCAGTCAGTCAATCTTTATTTCGTTGCTTTGCAACATAAAAGATATACAATAAAATACAAAATATCACATCAGGAATCAATAATCAATACATTTCGTCATAATAGGACACCCTATTATCAATTCTACGTTTCATCATATCAGGACACACAATATTATGGTTTGGAATTTATCACAGAATTTAAATAAATATATATAAAAGTTTAAAAATCAGATAAAAAAATTCATTAAATTGAGTTTATAACAGCCAAGGCAAGAGAAAATTTAAATTCGCACAACTTAACTGGGCATGATTCGTGGTTTAAGCAAGTTCATAGGATAAACATTGTTAAAAAGAAAGAGACACTTTCTGTCTTATAACATTTACAGCCAATAAGAATTTACTAATTCCGAACACAATTACTTGGCTGGTATCCGTACTTAAGATTCTGCCAACTTCCTTGTGGGAGATAGAAGCAATGTTGCGTCACAGAGGGACTATCCATTTTTTCCTTGCATTACCATAACTAGGACAAAAAAACAGTATTTGTAAAACGTCCTCCCTTTGGTTATTTGTACACAAGGTGCAGTAATCGCTGTTTATCTTCCCCCAGCTTTTCTCAGTGGCTTTTGTCCTCAGAGTTCCGTATCTGTATTTTAAGTACAGTGTTTTGGCCAAAGGTGGCTGGATCTCATCGAGAAATGGTTCAAAAGAAGCCTCATTTTTGGCCATTAAAATTTTTTCGGTTAGAGGGCAATGAGTTCTTGTGTACACAGACTCATGGCTCACACAGGGCCAAAAGGACAGTTTGACAATTTTTTTAGATGCCTTTGTTAATGACTCCGGCTCATTCCAAAAATGGGTTAATCCTAGCCTGGTTAGCCAAGCTTTTACGTGTTTAAACCAAAAGATTTTACTGCCACTATCTAGATCCAGGACTTCTTTCAGGCCATTTTTATAATCAATCAGCTCAGGGGTTGTCCATAGTCTGACCCATAGTAGTAGTGGTCTCAGCATTACATGATGGTCAGTATGTTTAATATTTAAATCTAGGAATAAAGGTATCAGTGGAGTGTTGTTAGGTACTTTTAAGAGTCCCCTGATAAACTTATTCTCCTGTATTTCGAAGGTCTTCCTACATACTGGACCCCATAGTTCTGCCCCATACAAGGCGGCTGATTGTACCTTGTACCTAAAAATCTCTATTGCCAGGGTAACTGCCTTGTTAACACTTTTATTGTGTCTTTGTAATATTGGTAGACAATTTTGTTTAAACACCAGTTTCGATTTTTCCAGCTGTGGACTCCATCCCATTGACGAATCTAGTAGAACCCCCAAGTAAGTAAAACTATGTTCGTAGTCTAGTTTTTGGCCGTTTAACGTTAAATTTCTTTTAAAACTTTTGTGCGGGTTTAGTGCCATATACTTTGTTTTTTTATGTTAATTTCTAGCCCTTTTGAAATGCAATATTGCTGGAACCTGTCTAGTAAGGTCTGGAGGCCCCGTGGTGTTTGTGAAATGAGGATCGTGTCGTCTGCGAAGAGGAGGGACGCTACTCGTCCCCCCCCCCAATTGGAGCGAGTCATTATCACAATTCTCCATATAGGCTGCAATATCGTTAACATAAAGGGAGAAGAGGGTGGGAGCCAGTACGCATCCCTGGCGTACTCCCCTTTTTATGGGGATTGGATCTGTAAGTTCCCCATTTGGACCCCACCTAACCTTGGCATAGTTCTCCTGGTGCAAGCCCATCACAAGTTTTAACAATTCTCCAGGGAGCCCCTGCCTTTCCAGAGTTTTCCAGAGTAGGTCTCGAGGAATTAGGTCAAATGCTGCTCGCAGGTCTACAAAGGTCACATACAAGTGACCTTTGCGAATGATGACATATTTCCAATACAAGCAGCATAGCCTTAATACCTGATCAATGGTCCCAGTTTTTTCCCTAAACCCCGCCTGATATTTAGATAAAACTGATTCTTCCTCCAACCACGTGTTTATTCGATTTATAATATATGCCTGGCGTATATCTTTTGTGTTATGTCTAAAAAACTAATGGGGCGATAATTGGCTGGATCGCCACGATCCCCCTTTTTAAAAATAGTGATAATTTCTGCGCCATTCCATGTGTCCGGAATTTGGTCACCAGCCGCAATAATATTAAATAAGTGATTTAAGTAGGGTGCCCAAACATCAACATTATACAAATAAAGATCACCTGGAATTTTATCGAGCCCGGGCGCCTTCCCTTGCTTTACTGTGGCAATTCCTGACTCCGTTTCCTGTATGTCAAAAACTATCAAAGGGTGAGGTTTCTCTGGCGGAGAGAAGGCGGATTCTTCTCTGGAAACTTCTGTGGGAGTTTTAGCTGCATACAACGTTGTGAAATGTTTAACCCACGTGTCCTCATCCAGGAAAACCTCTCTAGAACCGTTTTCACGTTTATTCCCCTTGGCCACTAGTTCCCAGAATTGTCTCTGGTCCTTGGTTTTAGCTGCCAATAACATACTAGTCCATAATTCCTCGTCCCAAGAAGATTTTGCTTTTATTATTGTTTTATTATATGACTTCCTTTTGTCTCTAATTTCTGTAGGACCTTTCCTTTTAATTGCGTCGATCAGAGCAGTTTTGGCAAGACGGCATCCCTTGTTGTACCAGGGTTTGCCTACCAGTTTTGCATTTACCGTACCGTTCCTTTTTTTGGTTTTTTTGTCAAAAGTTCTAGTAATTTACTGAAAAGGGATTTATGTAGTTTGATGAATTCTTTAGAATCACATCTAAGTGGACAGTATGATTCAAATGTATTTACAAAGGTACAGTAAATATTAGCCAGTAGGTCCTCTCTTCCCAGTATATATGCCCATTTAACAGCCCTTCGGTTGTTGCTGAGGACGATATTATCTGTTGTAGGTCGGGGTACTAGGCTGTGGCCTCCCTAAGTGTCTCCCGGCCCCATTAATAAACGTTGAAGAAAGCTAGTTTCTAATGGATTATGGTCACTGTCGAATCTCTCTTTAACCTTTAAATCGATTGTGAATGGCCAAAGATCAAAGGAAACGATGACATAATCTAGTTTGCTTTCGTAATCTCGCCTCTTAAAAGTGGGTGCTTCCGGGCTGTCGGATGGCATCCGCCCGTTGCATGCCCTCAGACCATGGGCTGTAAGCAGCCTTGTGATCTGAAAAGCTAATGTAGTACCAGCAACCGTTCCATTTTCAATCAGGGCAGGTATCCCTTTGGCAGCATCCTCATCTTCGTACAATTGTGCTATACCCATGATCGGTTCGAAGTTGCAGTTCATGTCCCCACATAGAATTACACTTGCGTTTGGTTTTAAAGTGTCCATGAAAATCTCCAGCTTTTCGATACATGGTGACTCCTTGAGGGATGGGTGAGGACTGTTATACACATTAAGGAGGTAGATAACCCTTTTGTCCACTGTGGTCATTTCCAGACCAAGAATGTCTGAAGAATCAATGTTAAGGATTTTTATGCTAATATTGATGGAAACACTGATCCATATTAGAAGACCTCCGGAAGCACGTCCTCTTAATGAAGGCACGGCCTCTAATTGGTAAGTTTTATAACCAACCCTGTGCATCTGATTCATAGCCCAGGTTTCCTGCAACACACAAATATCGAAAGTATTCATGTAAATGTTCCAATCAGGGTCACATAATTTAGCACGCACCCCGCTATATTCCATGAAACGAGTGAAAACAAGGATGACCCCTCGTTTGTCCCGCGGGACCCTGAAGGTATAAATAAGGACGGACTACTATTGTCCTCATCACCAGTTACAGTAATAGGGTTCCCTGCCTTTGGGAGTCTAGACCCTTCTTCCTCCTTAGACCCCTCAATACAGAGGTTGTTTGCGTCCCCGCTGTCATCCTACCTGATCTTTAGTCTTCAATCACACTCCTCCAAACCACTGAATACCTATTTGATAGCTCTAAAGGTGTGAATGGCATCAAATGAGCCATTTGTCTGTATTCACCCGTATTATGACTGGGGGTATTGTGTTCCACCCCAGTGTCACGGGAGTAGGAGCTAGCTGGTGCGTGTAGACAGGGTTCCTAGCAATCTCCATGTTAGAAAAGTGATTGACAAAGGGGACATTATTAATTACAAATTGAGGGGGAAATACTATAGATCTTGGATAAAAGTATGTCAAAGGGCGTGGTAAAATACAGTTATTTTCATTGCCATATGGCCAATTCATTATGTATTGTACAGCTCTTTTATCCCTGAAATTTACAACAACGACATCTCCCCCTATGTCCTTGGGTCTTCCACCCAGCCATGGCAGGCGTCGAACATGGACTATTTCGCCATTTATATTGCTGGCTATTGGTCTGTGTAGTGTCCACCAATGCATTATTTTGTTTTTTAATTGGAAGAAACCTTCCCGTTTACTACCTGCCAGTTCCGGAACACCGGTAAGAACCACTAAATATGGTACGGATTCCGGCGGGAGTTCAGTGGGTGGTTTCCTACCTTGACCCCCTCTTGTGTGACTTGTTTCAATCTCCTCCAATCTTGGAAGTCCATTTGAAGGGATACTCGGTTCCCTTGCTAAAGTATTAGCTGTAATATCAGGGATACGATTCGGTGTTATAGTTGTTCTAGCCGTTGTTGTTTTTGGCTGATTTATTTTATGGTTGGGAGGATGTTTGCGTGCAGATAATGTGCTTGCAAGCGAGTGGTTAGTAGTAACTGAGGCAGCTGGTTTCGTGTTGTTATGTAAGGTAGTGATAGGGGGGGTTGCTACAACTACATTTGTTGAGGGAATGTGTACCGTGGTGGAGGCTTTGGAAGAGGTTGATGCTGTTGTAGGCCCTGTATGTATTGAAGACCTTGTAGAAATCCCATATGTTGCCAAATCCACCTCTATTTTCCCCAGCCTTAATTCCACTCCTTTTAGTCTTTCGGCTATGGCCAGCGTATAGCTTCTCACAATAAGTTGTATGCTATCCAGAAGGGTGTTAGGAGGGGCTAGTTGGGACCCTTCAACCATTATAGCGTGGTCGATATTAGACTCAATAACTGGATGGGAAGATGACAGTACAGGTGTTGGAGGGTCTAAGACTATTCCTGCTGTTTCTTTAGCAGCTATTGCTCCCGTAGCCTCATTAGTAATGGGGTTGGACTTCTTCCCAAACTCGGTGTGGCTCAGTTTTGGCTTGGTTGGGTCCATCCTCTTCCGTCTCTGTTTAGTTGGTGGAGGGCCATAGCTTTTGTGTGGCAGGGGCCTCATACTTTTTCCTCTTACTACCTTCCCCGGCCTAGGTGTTGGTGAAATCATGGCCTTTGATGAATTGGATATAATAGGGGAGTCAAGAGGGCGGTATAGATTTCTGTTAGAGTTTGTGTTAAGCCAGTGGCAGGTGCTAAACATTCCCTAAGTAGTAAGGGCACGCTGGCAGCTGGTGATGTAGCATCCATGGTGATGGTACTATGCTCAATGTCCGGGGTAACAACAGGAATAGGCTCAGATAGAGTCCTATTCTTAATGCGTTCAATAGAACGACGGCGGTCTGCCCGCCCTTCTGCTAGTGATAGGTCTTTGGATCCTTCAGAGACAGCTTTGGTAAAGTAGTTATCCAGGGTTCGGTTTATCGTACCCCCTAGTTTATCAGAACCAGCAGTAGCCGGACTACTTGCAATAGTCGCCATTAGAATGCAGTGACAATAATGTAACAAGTGCACTACTTACTCGTTGAAGTGCCAACTGCCAAGAGGTCTGGCCCAGCCCAGTCTCCTCAGGCCTCTGAGGGCCTAAGAGGGCCCGCCCTTTGCCCGGGCTTCGCCCCGGGCGTCCCGCTCGTGTCCCGCGAGGGAGTGGTGACGTTGTTTATATGCACCTCCTGGCGCTTGCAGGTAACGCGGAACCCCAGTAGGGCTGCTGGGAGATATAGTCTAGCCCCTCGCCGGTCTCCACTCGGCGGCTCCCGCTTTGGTTGGCAAAAAAGCGGCAGAGCGGCGGGAGACTGGCGGGCGGGTTCACACGAGCTGCGAGGGTCAGTGTAGGTTTCTGGAAACACGGTGGCAACACGAGCAGCAATTCACAGATTCGGCACTCAGGAAGGAAGGAACCCACTTACAGCAGTGGTGACGTTGTTTATATGCGCCTCCTGGCGCTTGCAGGTAACGCGGAACCCCAGTAGAGCTGCTGGGAGATGTAGTCCAGCCCCTCACCGGTCTCCACTCGGCGGCTCCCGCTTTGGTTGGCAAAAAAGCGGCAGAGCGGTGGGAGACTGGCGGGCGGGTTCACACGAGCTGCGAGGGTCAGTGTAGGTTTCTGGAAACACGGTGGCAACATGAGCAGCAATTCACAGATTCGGCACTCAGGAAGGAAGGAACATAGTAATATGTTTCCATGCTTTCATACTATTTGCATTCTGATATTTAAATATTGTATGTCTTTATCCTAACAGCTGTAGGGACGCATTCTCCTGGTGTCCACATTGCACCCTAACCATCATACTACATTGCAGGACATCCTGCAAACAGCATTTCAGCTCCGTACCATCCACCGGTAATGTTAAGATTTACTATGTGATGCAATGCAGCATAGCAAACAATATGCCATCTATTAAGATATGGTGCATTTTTTCTCACCCCCCCTCAGCGCTTCCACACTTTTGACTGCCGTCTCCCAACACTGACATCCCTGCACCATAGTGCAAAGGTGTGTGCTGTCTCTAAAGTATAGGTTTTGAACTGGCAGGGGACACTTCCAGCAGAAAAACTCTCCTTTAATACTTTTCCCCCTTTGTATGTGCACTCTATGATGCAGGACACATGCAAAGTTGGAAATATAAGGAGAAGTGATAACATATCACCTTACTTATCCTACCTTTAAATGTTTGCCACAAATCCAGGTCTACAAATGTTATTAAATAGGAATTAGTAGCAAAAGGCCCATGTACCACCTATGAAATGCCCCCTGGATGCAATGTAGAGCGAAGTCGAGCAACTTTGCTTTACTTTGGAGAACTTTCCAAAGCAAATACTGGTTTGCATTTGATAGAACATTCTACCTCAACACTTTGTGCTGGGTTTTCATCGGGTTGAGACATACACCTGCTGCAAAGATTCAGCACATCTGGACCTAGATCTCTAATCTTCAAACTTATGCTACTATCCAGATGTATTTGCATCTCTTTGATCCCCTTTCTCATTTCTAACACACTGCTGCCCATTTACTTTTTTTTTCATTACAAAGGAGTGCACCATATTCCACATTTGTATGTATTTGCATCAACAGAAGCTGCTACACTTAACACAGTTGCCCTCAGTCACACTGTAAGAATTCAAATGTTTTCATTAGTCTTTTGTGAACCTGCTAAATCAAGGGGCACATGGCACATGTCTATTACCTCATGAAGGGACTCTTGGTGAGCAGCCAAAGTCAAGAGGTCTGTCCACGCACAAGCAAGTGTGGTATTGCCAAATATCACACTATCCTATCTGATGTCCATGGGCACATACCAAGCAACAGATTCTTATATATGCTAAAAGTATGTTCTATTGCTCTTTGCAAAGTCTAATTTTTGCCTTAAGATTACCGACCAACATGCCTTGGCAATTCTTCTACACCCTTTCAAATGTTAACGTTCTAATTGGCCGTCCCCTTCCTTTGAAGCAAATGGGAACAAACCGCCTGAAGATGATGCTGATCGACCTAAAGCACGGCAGACGTGCAATTCCCATAGAAAATACAACCCTTCTGCAAACTGCAATCTCTGAGGTCTCCACCTCTACAGAGGAAGAGTAAATTGTTGGCCCCATGCAGGATAATATCCCAAAACCACCAGCATAAGGGGAAAAATATTAAAGGGAAGTCATTTATATTTTGGCACCAATAGAGTATTTTGCTCTCTGCCAGAGCAGACACATCCGGACAGGTTTTGACCTAACTTTGTTTGAAAGTAGAACTTCATTGAGAACGCAGGATTTATCTGATTTTGTCTAAATCAGTTTTGTAGTTCTGAGATATTTGCATTTGAAAATATGTGGGACCGACATTAACATTTAGAGATCTCTCTGTCACCAAAAAGGTGTTTTTTGATTTGATTATAACTTTAGTATCATTTGTTTAAAATCCATAAACCTTTCAAACATATCAAGGGCTATTCACAAAGGTAAATTACACTTCTGAGTAACTTACATGTGTACTTTTATTCGTACAGTTTTGAGTAACTATAATACTTTCGGCTATTCACAAAACTTGAATGACAAGTTACTTGAAAGTGTAGACTTACTCATCTGTATCGGCTGAATAAGTAGACATAGTTCCATCTTAATGCCTGGGCATGCTGGGCAGTTGCCCTGGGGCCCCAGGAGAATAGAGGCCCCATGCAGACCAGACTTTAATACTCATTTTCTCTTAAACATTTTTATTCCTGTGGGTGTTTGTGTAGGCAAGCCCCAGTGCCTGCTTTACCAGAGGGCCAGTAATGCTGTTAAAATGACCCTGAGTAGGGAGGAGAGTTGTGGCTGAATAAGGAGGGAGGAGGTTCAATTTCCGGCACTGTCTCAACGTCCTGCGATTCTAGGAAAATCATTTAATTTCCCTGTGCTTTTAGAAAACACTATCTGATATGTGTATTGTAATATGATGCTCATGTAAAGAGCTCCGATACATTTGGAGCAAACTTTTATCATAAAAAACTTTAAAAAAACAAAAACAAATGGGCTTGAGTCAAGTGTATGGATGTAAGTTACAACTGGCCAAAAATAATATATGTATGTTCTAGTTTTCATTTTTTTATACATTGAACATTTTTAACTATTTTAAATAATTTAATTTCTTTTTTATTTTCTATGAGACTGTGTTGCTGTATCTGTGGTTGGCCATGTCTGGTGATGGACATGCTTCAGCTCTGAGTTGGAGTAATTTACTGCAGTTTGGGATCCCTTTTTGGCTGTTGGTCTTATTCTTTTGTTTGTGGGGACATATCCCTCTCTAAACCCATCCTTACTCCCCTCTAATATCTTCCTATTTAGAGGTAAATAGCCCTCCTTTAATATCTACTTCCTTCTGACCTTATTACATTTACTACTGAACTATAAAGCTATATGTGTTGACATTCTGCAGTTGGGTTGAATTTATCACTTTACAATGAATGCTCTACAATACATTCCATTACAATGCGGTTGTTACAAAAACCGCATTGATACAATGCAAACTAATACATCACAAGGTGTTACAACGTCTTGCTGTAGGGGGCGCACTGGACTTAGGAATAGTATAATTTACTATTCCTACTCCAGTTTGTGCAACAGCAGGAAGGTTTTGGATTGTAAATCCAACACCGTCTGCCCCCTGCAGCAAGACGTGATAACAACTTGCGATGCAATGGTTTGTGCTGTAACAACGCGGTCTTTGTAACAACCGCATAGTAATGAAATGCATTGTAGCGCATTTGTTTTAAATTATGTCTCACGTTGGGGCTAAGACCTCAGCACAGAAAAGATAGTAGATGCGGAGGCGTAAACTCTGCACATAGATTTTTTAATAACATTTTGTAGTACTACCGTAACTACTAAACTAACTACGAAATGCGGTATGTGATTTTGCCCCAGTTTGATTAGCTTACTCTTTGAGCGGGATGCTGTTTAGTGTGGGTGTCAAAAATATTAATTTGCTAATAAGCATGTAACTTCATGCAAATCTGTTAAGGGGACCTCAGTTAAGTTAATTTTAATGCTGTTTTATAGACCTGCACAAAATTTGGCAGCATGCTTACTGTACCAGGATTTCATGAGTTTCATGCTGATCTGTCAATGAGGGCAGTATTTGGAGAGGGAAAAATGTGTTAGTTTGCTAATAACTTTGGTTCCTGTTGACAAATCTGTCAAACATTTGTCATATCTTTATATACGTAGTGTTCTATTAATATGTAGAGTTGAGCTTAGTGCAGCAGTGAAGTTAAAGGGGTGGGGGCGTCAAAGAGATTTGTTTGGTAATACCTTTCGTGCCACATGACAGAAGGCCTTGTATAGTGGTTACTGGACAGAGAGAGACCTGGAGCAGACATCTGGTGAGCACATCCAAATGCTACCCAGGTGGTGCGTGGCCTAGAGCTGCATTCAACACCATCCAGCTCTCTGCAGCACACATGTACAGTGCCCAGCCTTCTTTTCCTTTTAGAAAATCTCAGAAATGCACTTTTCTTATAATACCTTGGCTGAACAGACTACTCCTGTCCTATTCCCAAACCCTTCCATAAATGAGCATCACAGCTCCAATGTATCCTTACTCCAACCCCTCCAGAGCTGAGTTATCTGTTCAAGCCACAGGCCAAGCATTCTATTACTCCTTTCCTAAACAGCCTATGTTCCCCAAAGTCAAGGACTCTAAAACTAATCCTTTTGAACCCTTCAAACCTTTCAACACCCTGGACTATCTGGTAACCTTTATACTTCCATTATCTATCCTTGAGAGCTTTACAGCCCCTCTCCAGAAACCCCTATGCAGTAGCTCAGACAATTGTCACTTAATTTTCCTCAGACCAAGTGTCATGTGCTTCAGCAAAACCACATCCTATCAGTTGTAACAGATCACTTTTGCCCATATAAATCACTATCATAGCATAGTATCTTTCCTGCTAATCTTCTCTCTGCTTGCTTTGCCCCCCGCTTTAGGAAGGAATTGCTGCATATCAATATTTGCAGCCTTCTGTCCACTCATCCTGGCCCACAAACGACAAAAGTCATGCAAAAAGATACATCTATCAAATGATCTTCCCTCCAGTTGCACTTAGACCCTCACATCCTCATTTCCCTCACATGCAAGTCTGAAAATCCCACTCTACTGCTTTCACTTACTGCCCATTCCTAAATAATGAGTCCAGTACTGCCAACCTAGTAAGCCCAACTTCGAAATCAAAAACGTGTTTGTGGTTGACTTGTTTGACATGAAACGGAGCGGATAACTTGGGTAGGCTTACCGACGAGTTCCGACTGCACAAAACTGTTCCCTTTCTCGAACCCTACCTGGACGTTATTAGAAAACCAAAAGACAGGGCTTTGTATGTACAGTTTAGAATAGGAACCTTACCAGTCCGCGAACGCACTCAAAATGGAAACCACCTTACCAGACGCCTGCGACCTGCCCACACTGCAGCACCGAACTGGAAACTATCCCACATGTTTTCTTCGTCTGCAGTGCCTACAACAAGCCTAGATCTAAATGGTTAAAACCTGTTTGTCTCCTTCTCAAGACTAGATGTTATGCCCCAGCTCTAAGAATCCTGAAATCTGATTCTAACACAGTACTGGCGTGTGGGGTAGCCAAATTTCTTAGTTGGGCGTGGGTGATCAGATGTAAAGCTATGTGATGAAAGCTCTTTCAGGCAATCCTTGGCATCCTGTTTCTTTTAAACTCAAAGCTGTAAACTGTTTAATACTGTTTTAAACTGTCTTTTCAATTATTTATTGAGTGTTTTTAATATTATGAATTGTATTTTAACTGTTATGTGCTTTTAAGATATTATCATATCGAAATAAAGCTTTGTACTACATGACATGAAAATGGAGACCTTCATCTCCCCCTTAACTCTTTCAAATATTTTCTGTGGGCACATGCCTCTGTAGGCCAAACTTCCAAGACGCTCACCGTTTTACAAATCAGCCTAGTAAGTTTTTCACCTCCTCAACCTGGTCAATAACCTATTACCCTACCTACTAAAATCCCCTAAATGTAATACCTCATCAATTTTGCCTCCTAGAATTTCACAGACCACAAAGGCTCCAAACACCTTCATATGACGCAAAACCAAAAAGATTTTCTATGCAAATATACACCTGGACAATTACTCCTAGAACATCTGTTTAATACCACTGCCAGTGGTCTCCCCATTCTCGCTACCATGTCTTCTCTCTTGTGAATCAACCTTCCAACATCTGCAGTTCTAAGATAGCTACTGATGGCTCTTACCGAAGAAAAATAATAGTTGCTTAAAAGGTGCACCACCAGCAACATTCTTAAATCATAATTGGTGGAAAACGTTCTCAATGAAATACAAAATACACATCCTCTCTCTGCATTTCTTCCTTTCCATCATTACCCAAGTTCATTACCACTCTGCCCGCCAGAAATGAATTCCACGCCCATCTGTATTCCTTTCTAGTCAAAATCGCTAATGACTCTTCATTCAACTGCAATATCCTGACTATAGTAGCTTTGAAAGCTCGTCACACCAGCATTTCCTTCTGCCTGCTTGTTCAACAGCGTAAACATGTGGCCTGTGGTACGGATGTACGACGTTACAACGCATGCTTTTACCATGCATGCTGTTACAATGCCAGTTTTACAACGCAAACCTTTACAACGCATAGTGCTTTGGGGTGCTGGATAGTGAATAGTTTAATTTACTATTCCAACTCCAGTCCCCGTGGACACTAGGGAAGGTGTTGGATAGTAAATTAAATCTATTCCCTATCCTAGAGCGCCCCCCAGTGCAATGCGTTGTAATGGTTTTCGTTGTAAAACCTGCGTTGTAATAGCACTGCGTTGTAAAAGTTTTGTTGTAAAGGATGTTTCCCCTGTGGTACATGTCCCATTTCGGAGAGGGCCAATGTATGACTTACAAAGTCACACAAAGACAATGTAAGCAGTTGGTCAAGTATACTTTCTAAAATTCCAGGTGCAGGGAAACTAATAATGCACTTCATGTTCAATGTCACTTTTTTGTGGCGACTTCTCCTTGTTAGTGTCTTTAGTATTAATATATTAAATTTCAAAAAATGTTCATGGGGACAGATATTTATATTTGTGTGTTAGCTTTTTTAACTGACCCGTCAACTACTTGAAATCAACTACTTTCATTAAGTTGAGACCAAATGACAGCATCTTTAATGTGTATAATTTTTCATATTAACTCAATCAAGACCAGTTATAAAATAGCCCCCAATGAAAATGTTTGCTGAAATATTTGAGGGGGCTCCAATTATGTTTTTGAATGCCCTGCTATAGGGGATATTGTGTAATGGAAGAACCCATTTTTCTGTCAATTAATAAGTATCACCTTCGACTTTAATGTTAAGCAAATCCTTCCCCTTCAGTAAACGGCTGAGAACAGATTTGACTCTTGTGAACACATTGTAATTTTCACTGAAAGTATTATTCAAAGGAAATTATTAACTGTTCGTACTTGCATACCATTTTTTGCTCACTTGTTTCTTCAGACTGTGGATGGTGATTTAGAAAACAAATAATTTTTTAGGGCTACTCTCCTTTATATTTAGAAAAGACTAAAGGGCATATTATCAACGGCCAGCTGGCCGCGCTTAGCGATAATTTTGTTATCACAGGCTATCACTGGAATTGATCGCCCTGGTAGTGCGTTAGCTCCTTAACTGCTGCCGACGGCCAACGGTCGTCACGAGCACTACCTCCCCAGTGCTGCGCACGACCGTTGGCCGTCGGGCCAGCATTCGTTCTTCGAACGTTCAGCACTGGGCGCTGAACATTCGAAGCTCTGATGAGGTTAATAACAACGTGGAGATGCAAAGGGAAGCGTTTGGAAAAGGGGTGCTACCATGCGATTATGCATGTTAGCACCCTCTTGTAAAAAGGGCAATAGTTTTATCTCCGCTTTTGTGGCTTTTAAAGCCCCAAAAAAGCGGAGATAAAGCCCTTGCAAATATGCCCCTATTATGGCGTAAATGTGATTGGGATTTTTTTCTTAACATTTTTTCTTGTTGCTCTAAATTCTAAAAAAATATATTGCTCCACTTTTTTGTATCCTGAGCCACATGATTATAATTCATGTATTTGTTATGTAATGGAACATGAGCTGCCAGCCTTCCAGTTCAATGTATTCTTTATTTTCTTAGAATTTTATTAACAAAAGTACTTCTTTCCATGTCATTGTGGGAGATTCTCTTTGGCTTTCCGCAAATTCATAAGATGAATGAAATAATTGTAATCTTGTCTGTGTAAGAGAGGAATTCCATAGGTCATTGTTTAAATCATGGCTGTACATGTAGCACATGGTAATCGAAACACCTTCTATTTCTCTTTGGTGTCGGTTCATGGAGGATCTGAGCAGTGGCTTCTGGTTTGCTTCTCTGTTCATTGTGCTTCACAGTTAAAACATTGTCGCTGGATTAGTAGCCAGGGCTGCATTGTGATCATGGTGACTTTTTCAGGCCTTTCACGTTCACACTGTGATGAAACTTTCTAGGTCTGAGATCCAATATTTGTTTGCTGTAAGTGCCAGTGAACTTTAATAAGTGTTTACATGGAACTCACTTTAAAAAAAAAGGTTTTTTGTTCACAGACCTTTCTGTGTAGGATGAATCTTTTAACACCTTGGCTGCGGCTGGAATTCCGTGCCGGTGCTGGACATTCCGATCGTGGGCGTGGTCATGACGGCACACAGCCGTCATCAGCACATGCCCACCGTGACTCATGACGACTAGGAGCCGTCATCAGCACCGAAAGGGTTAAACAACCTGTATAATTACATCAGTAATACTCTCGAACGGAGAAAGGAAGGTTCCAGAGCAGCTAGTGTTTATAAACAACCACGGTTCAGTCTAACCGTGTTCATTAGAGAAGAATTATTTGTTTAGACAAACAGATCTGAGTGTTTCTAAGGGAAAAAGGAAGAGTCAGTATAACCCAGGTGAAATGACAACCCGAAACCGAATTTGAAGACAATGCGATGTCAACATACATGGTATGTTGGTTTCTTTACAACAAAAGACTTCAGTTTTCTATTCAATAAAGTTTGAGACACAGGGAATTATTGTATCACACTTCAAAGAAACAATCTTTCTTTTTTACATTTGTCAACAGCTTTTCGACCCTTGGAAGAATAAATAGGGTCTCGTCAGGACTGAAATGCCTGGGGTTGGCTCAATTGAGCAATATCTGGGTTAGGAATGGTTGGGGATCCAATCCCCTTTTAAGTCCCTTAAGTGGCGAGGAGCACCACTTAAGGTACTTATAAGGGGATTCCCACCCCAACCATTCCAAACCCAGATATTCCTCAAATGAGAACAAGTTTTCTCGCTATCTATAGTGCGCCTACCCTCCCAGAATTGGCTTCCACAATCTCAGCCAACCCCAGGTATTTCGGTCCTGATGAGAGCCTATTTGTTCTTCCAGGGGTCGAAACGTACACAGGAAATTCACTGGACCAGAAACAAAGTATTTTCCATTTTTTTCCTCATTATCACCGTCACATTTGAACGCAATAGCTTCATTTTCCAAATGTAGGACACTTTTAGAACTTCTTCAGCATGCATCCTAACCCGTCAGGTACTATGTTCTCCTCTGCCTTTTTTACTCTTCTCTATCTGCCTTCCATCCATGGCCTGTGCAGGGTTTTCTTTTGCTACACTCTTATCAGTTTCACACATCTTACCATCCTCTTCTGGTTTGGTCGCGCCTTCTTTTTCAACTGTAATGCTTTGAGCGATCAAACCCACTATTCAAATCCTAAGGTCAGCCAATGAGGGAATGCAGCAGTCTCAACCCTCTTAGAAGGGCTGGCCTCGACTCTGGGGAACCAGGTTCGAGTCTCAGTAGGGACGCTTAACATCCTCTGAATCTGGGCAAATCACGTGATCTCCCCGTGCCTAACAAAAATTAATTTGTCCTTGTGTAATTCAACTGGTGCTCATGTATGGCGCTCCGATACCTGAAACTTCTGGGTCAAGTTCGCACTCAATAAATCTCTGAAAAAAATAAATATGCATGTGTCTGTGAATGCATGGGTCGGTATCAGTGTTTATGTGTGCTGTTGTGTCCCGTCCCCCCTCCTCCCTGCTATAAATACTGGCCGCCACTGCTGTGCCCCTTTCTGCTCCTGAGTGTTTCCTCTCATTTTCTTTTTCCTCTTCTGATTAATCTTTCAACCCTTATTTCAATCCTCCATCATGTGTATGCTTGGAGCCTGAACTACCATTTGCCTGTACAATGTTGATGCTGTGATAACCTCTCCAAGCTCAGTACTGGCATACACACTCACTCAGCCATCTAATGTGCCGGACTGCTCCTGTTGCCAAACTCTCTACAGTACAGTGCTACGTGGCGACGCTGCTGTCCCAGGCCAAATTACTCACCCAATGCCACCTGGCTTATGGGCTGTTCCAATGAGCTCAGTTTTGTCCCCTGCTAGCCCCATGAATGGTCAGTGTCTAGCCCTAGCATTGCATCATACATCTCTGGAGCTCTCCCCACTGTCCTGTGTCTGCATGTTGCCCTAGCACAATAAACATGTTCCACATTGGATGCCCATTTCCCTGGATGCTTAGATGCCACTTCCTACAAGCTCAGAGATCATGCCTCCACCCCACCAATAGGTCTCCTGGTCCATTGCACCAATTCCTGCACTACCTTTCCTCCCTCTGGTCCAGAAGTGAATAGGTGAGCAAACTACATTGTTGTGCCACCCCACCTGCAGAACATCTCCTAGATCCCATCGGAGCACCAAACTCTATGGCAGGTGCTAGTAGATCTCCTCTCAACCCATCATTCAAGCCCTTCATTTACTAAGCCTTGCAATGCCCTTGCATCATGCAAGGCAATGTACGCCCTAAAGTCAGATTAACTTAGGCATGCAAAGTCACCTTGCAGGACTCTGCATGGTTTAGTAAATCTAGAGTAATGCCAGGCAGTACAAGTCCCTGCCTTGCACCGCTTTGCATTGAGAAGGCATTCCATGAGTGGAGTGTGGGCGCTCCAATGCATCTACCAATGAACTTTTGCTTCTTTCCAGATATACTTAGAATAGTAAACCTGTGAATGTGACAAGCTGTTATGATATACTAACAGAGGCATAACGAGGAGAAATGTGCTTATTTCTCCTCGTTATTTACTCTTTCAACAGGTGCTGCATTTTGCAGCACACATAAAAAGAGGACAATGCCTATGAGGATTGTTTTGATGCAGGAAGGTGTTCTCTCCTGCACAAGCACAATCCTGCCTGTAATGCAGGTACCTTTGCACCATGACGCAAGGGTGCCTGCATTGGTGATGGGCACTACTCAGTGCACCACTGCATAGATGGCGCAAGAATGCTCCATATCTTAGTAAACATGGCACATTCCTGCACTTTCCATTTGATGCAGCTCAGCAAGTCGTCTCGCTACATTGTGTTTCTCCAAATGTTAGCAAATCTGGGTCTTAGACTCTCCTGATCTTCTGTGGACAGTCCCTCTATATCTTCACCTACAGTAAGTGAATAATACAACTAGCCTAGCCTAACAACAACTGGTCCCTCACCTAAGTCCCTTACATGTGGCTTACTTAAGTGAGAAAAAAACTGGTAAGTCCCCCAGGTGCACTGTGAAAAGGCCCTTTTCAGCTCCCCCATATGCCCATAAAACAAATACTGACTTCACACACCTTCAAACCCACCACCCACTCACAACTGCCAGGGGGAAACTGAGGCAGTATTGCATCCTCCCCTAGGCCTTCAATTCCAGCTCCCTTTTGACAGAAACTGTTTGTGTCCCACATGTGTGCCGTGGCCCCGTTGAGTCGCTCAAATACATTTTCTCTAGACTTCAATTTTGCTTTCAGGTTCTGCTTCACAGCCTTATAATCTGACAGCACCTATTTTGCCATTTAGTCACCCGTACTCTATTCCTTCTGCACGAGGCTCATGTACACAATATGATGTCTCTTTTTTATGCCTGCTTCCAAAAATATCTGATTAAACACGCTACTTTTGTCCTATAATCATCTTGTTACCCACTGAAAAATACTTATTGTATTTTGGGACACTTGAATTCTGTTTTTTTTAATCATACAAAAGTGGGAGCATGCTTCACCCCACTGTTGCCAGATACAAAATACTCCTACCTACATACAGATTAATATGTATCATTTATTATGATGGCAGTGACACAGGCTTTGTTCCAAAGATGCACAGAGCTGCATATTTTCCAGTGCATTAACACTAGTAGTCTAGTTAATCCATCAGAATTCTTGTTTGACAGGAGCGTGTTTGCATAAATAAATGCTTGATAAATGCCTGCGTTTCTAAGCGGTAACCACTTGTCTTTGGAGGTTTACAATGTGCAATCATAATGAGCATTTTGCTGTCGGAAAATATGTATATGTTATTTCCATACTGCATCTGTAATAAGGGGCATATTGTTTAAAATGTTGGCGCAAGGCAGCGCAGCAAGTCACCTTGAATGCGTTGCATCACAGGGAAAGGGCAAGAATACACTGTATTTAACCAATATGGCACATTTGTTTTTTTTAAGTTTGAAGTTTATTGAAATAAGAACAAGCAAAGGCAGGAAATGAAGAAACAATCATAAGTTAAGGAAGGTAAAAATCTCTCTTACAAAATAATGGCAACTCATTAAAGCTATGTCATACATAAAAATAGAAATCGTAATAAAAATCAGGTAACGCAAAGGAAAGGGGAGTATCTGTAGTAAAAAAGCATAAAAATAAAATGATAAACAATACATGTAATGCAGAAACATTATAAGTAAATAAGAAAATGTGCTCACGGTGGTTTACTGACTTCAACATTACGCAAAGGGGATTTGGGAGGAGGTCTGGTAATCTTAGATAAATAATCTGTGATGGGAATCCATAAAAGGTCACGCTTAATTGCCAAGGAGATGGGGGAAACAAAATTAGTATCTAGACGATGGTTAAAACAAACTGCATTCCACCAAGCATTAAAGGAAACATCATTAGCTTGTTTCCAATGAGAGGTAATATGATGAAAGGCAATGGCTATTAAGAGGTCAATCAATTTATGGTTATGGTGCGTGTCGGTGAAAGCAGGGGAAAGAGATCCTAAGAAAATGTGAATGATTGAAAAGGAAAAAGTAAAGCGAAAAATCTTTTGTAATTGGGACCAAACCAAGTGCCAAAAACGTAAAATGTGGGGGCAATCAAATAATATGTGTTTCAAATCAGCTAAGGGGCAAGGACAGGACCAACAAGTGGAGGGAGTGTCTGGGGAGAATGATGACAGAGTCGATGGAGTAAAAAGTGTACGATTATATATAAAAAATAAGGTTTGTGTAGTGTTAGCAGCTCTGGATGTACTGTGAATTTTGGACCAGATTTTATCCCACAAAGTGAATGACCAAATTTGAGATAGATCTTTTTCCCAGGCCAACTCAACCTTAGATTTAATACGGTTTGTAGAAGACTGCAGAGATTTATAGATAAAGGAAGCGGAAAGGGATTGATCGAGAGCGTTAGAAATGGAAAGATGAGTGACAGGGATAGAGTTGGTGGATGGGAGCGAAGCAAGGTACTGGGTAAGGGAAGGAATTAGTGTCAAATATTGTTTATGAGAAGAGGAAGGTAGCGAGAATTGTATTTGGAGGTCGTGAAAGGGAAGTGGATGGTTATTGGAAACAAGCTGGGAAATCCATTTTAAACCAAGAGAATGCCAGGTTTTCCAATATAATGAACGGTTACGGATTTTGAGGAATTTATTATGCCAGATGGGTTGGGTGTGAATAGAGGAAGTCGAGGGATAAGTGGATAGGACATAAGGACGAAGAAGAGAACAGGAGTGAGAAATGATGGGGGAACGAAGAGATGATACATTGGAGGAAAAGGAAAGAACTTCTGAGAATTCATAAGGATGTAATAAGGAAGATTCCAACGTAAGCCATAATGGAGGAATGTGAGGAAGATCCGAGGAGAGCCAACGCATGGTTTGTTTTAAGGAAAAAGCATTATGATATGATTTAAAGTTAGGGAATTTGATACCGCCTAGAGATTTGTCCTTTTTTAAAGAAGAGAGAGCTATTCGAGCTTTTTTACCCTTCCATAAGAATTTTATTAGAAGAGAATCTATCGATTTGAAATAATGATCAGGTATACGAATGGGAATCATGGAGATAGTATATAGAACCAAGGGTGCTAGCATCATTTTGATGGAGTCTAAACGTCCCCACCAAGAAAGGAAGAGAGGGTGCCAACGATTAATTGATGTAGTAATTTTATTAGATAGAGATTCGAAATTAAATTTAAGTGTGTCAGGGATGCGGGGGGCAAACCAAACACCCAGATACTTAATCTTAGAGGGCTGCCAGGAGAAGCCAGAGGAGTCAAAGAGATGTTTTTGACATAGAGGGTTTAAGGGTAAAATTTCGCATTTGTCAATATTAAGACGGTAACCTGAAACAGTCGAGAAAGAAGAGACTTGATTAAGGAAGGAAGGAAGAGTTGTTTGGGGGTTTGAACAATAAAATAAAATATCATCAGCGTATACTGATAATTTAGCTTGTTTCTGAGGTCCATAATGAAAACCATTAATACTCTCATCAAGACGAATTTTTGTTAAGAAGGGTTCTAGGGCCAAAATAAACAAAAGAGGAGAAAGAGGGCATCCTTGACGCACCCCTCTTTGAAGGGGAAAGTAATCGGAAGTCATACCATTTGCAAAGATTGATGCGTGGGGACTAGAGTAGAGTAAGGAAATAAAAGAAATGAATTTAGGAGGGAAACGAAACCAACGAAGTGCTTGAAACATAAAATCCCATCCTATTCGATCAAATGCCTTTTCGGCGTCTAGGGAGATAGCGGCAAGGGGGATAGATAGGGAGGGGGCTTTACTCAGAATGTTAAAGAAAACACGGGAATTGTCTGATGATAAACGACCTTTAACGAATCCGGACTGTTCAGGACCAATGATGTCTGGTAGTATAGGGTCTAATCTAAGAGCTATAATTTTGGCAAAAATTTTATAATCAGTGTTTACTAGGGAAATGGGACGATAATTTTTACATAAGGTGTGATCTTTATCAGGTTTAGGAATTAGACAAATTAATGCTTCTTGGAAAGTTCCCTGAGAAGATCCGGAAGCCGAGAAAGATTGAAATAACAAAAGTAGTTTAGGGAGAAGAAGGGAAGAGAAATGAGTGTAGAATTCGATAGTAAAACCATCGGGCCCAGGAGCTTTACCGCGACGAAGAACAGAGACGGCATGTGAGATTTCAGATAAGGTAATGTCCGAGTCCAACGGTTGGAAGTCAATGTGGGAAGAATCCGGAGAGGGAATATCTTGAAAATATGTAAGAAGATCATTAGGGTCAGGAGTAGATTCGGGAGTGTATAGAGCTTTGTAGAACGAAACAAATTGAGCTAATATCTCCTTGTCTTTAAACAAAGAAACACCAGCTGGGCCTTGTAAAGATTCAATTTTAGTCCTTTCAGTACGTATTTTGAGATAGTTTGCAAGAAGTTTGCCCATTTTGTTTTGCCCGCCGTAATAGCGGGAGTTGCATTTAAGAAGCGAATTCGAGGCCGCATTGGTGGTATATTTATTAAAGTCAATTTTGGCAGATATAAGTTCACGGAGGGAGGATTCAGAATTAGAGTTGTAATAGATATATTCTAGTTTTTTAATTTTATCTAATATTTGAGTTGACTTAGAAATAGATTGTTTTTTCTTCTGAGAAACAAAATTAATAATGAAACCCCTTGCGGCTGCCTTAAATGAGTCCCATATCATAGGAAAGGAGGATTCCGGAAGGTGGTTAAGTGTAAAAAATTCATTGACAAAGGAAGTAAAACGGGTGCAAAAATTAGAGTCAAGGAGTAAGGAATTATTAAATCGCCAGCGCCCTGAGTGAGGGGAGTATGGGATAAGGTCAATATCTACAAAGACAGGAGCGTGATCTGATATTAAAATGGAACCTATATCTGAATGTATAGCAAGTTGTGCTAGGGGTTTGCTAAGAAAAAGGTAATCAATACGGGATTGTGAATGGTGGGTAGGGGAATAAAAGGTATATTCTCTGAGATCTGGGTTACATAGCCTCCAAATGTCAACCAAAGCATTATTTCTTATAGCTGTGACAAATTGAGAATGCATTTTGGAGGGAACAAATTTAACTTTTGAATTTTTATCTAAAAAAGGATCAAAAACTTGGTTGCAATCACCACCAAAAATAACATACTGTTCATTAAGAGTTACAAGCTTATCAGAAATAGCAGGCCAAAACAATTTATCAACACCTGTAGGAGCATAAACATTAAAAATAGCTAAAGGAATTTTATCAATAAGAAAATTGACAACAACCCAACGACCATTAACATCGCATTCTTGTGAAGAAACTGAAACATCTAACTTTTTATGACATAAGATAATTGTACCATTTTTCTTACCTAAAGCGGGAGAGTAAAAAACTTGACCCACCCAAGAACATTTGAGTTTAGTAGCCTCCGCTTCTGTAAGGTGGGATTCTTGGAGGAGGGCTACATCTGCTTTAAGTCTAGTTAAATGTGTTAAAACTCTTTGACGTTTAATAGGGTTGTTTAGACCCTTAACATTCCATGTAACTACTCGGAATATAGATTAATAAGAAAATGATAAAAAGATATGTTGAAGTAAAAGTAGTAAATGAGAATAGAGAAAAGGGGAGAGGTAGTAGGAATGCGAAGAAAAATCTGTAAGAAAAATATATAAAGAGAGAAGATCAAGCATAAGGTAATTGAAAAGAAGAGAAAAGAATAAAGAAAGAAAATAGAGAGAGAGAACAGTAGGGAGAATAGAAGGAAGTTAGAAAGGAGTAAAGACATAACAACAAATGCAGATGAGAACTGAGGGGTGACGACGCCAGAAGAGGACGACATCAACAACAGAAACTCACGCCATCAAACACCTGAGGAACCAGCTTAAGGTCAAGTGAAGGGAGTAAAAATACACCGGGATGGAGAACATGAGGAGAAGATCTGTAAGAAGACAAAAAATGGAAAAGAAGATATTAGGAGTACATAAGAATAACAAAAATAGAAACTGCGCAATACTTAGGACAAAATATACTAGGAGTAGGTATGAACAATAGGATGAAGGAAACCGAGACTAGATACAATAGGGTAATTAAAGGGTGAACATATTAGTCAAACCGAAGAAAACATGAACAATTAAACAGATCTTGCAGTGTCCATGTTGACGGTTTCATGATGAAGGAGAAATTCTTCCAGGACTTGTGGGTCTTCGAAAGTAGTAGTCTTTTCTTTGTAAGTGACCTTGAAGAGGCAAGGATGGAGGAGACCAAATCTGGCACCAAGGTCTCGTAGTCGTGGTCGTAGATCAAGAAATTGTTTCCTGCGGTCAGCTGTCACTTTAGCTACATCTTGAGAGAGATACAAGCGGTGACCTTCCCACATAACCTGTTTTTTAGCTTTGGCTGCCGAGAGTACTTGAAGTAAGTCAGTATATTGTAGGAATAGCATAATGACTCCGCGGGGTTTGGAGGAAACTTTCGGACCAAGTCTATGAGCACGTTGAATGTTAAGTGTGGAGGAAGGTGGAAGATCTAAAATTTTTGGCAGGAAGGTTTGGAAGAATGCAGTTGGATTAGACCCTTCTGTATGCTCCGGAAGATTATAAAGGCGTAGGTTATTTCTACGATTTCTATTTTCCAACTCCTCAGTCTGCCGCCGTAAGAGAGAGACATCCTTCTCCAACGTTGAAATTCTAGAACAGGAAGTTTGAAGAGCTTCCGTAGATTGTTCCACCAAAAGGACTCTGGACTCGAGAGTGGACCATTTGTCATGGAGAAATTGTAGTGTTTTAGTAGTTTCGGCCATGAAAGGTTTAAGCGCACGGATTTCTTCAAGGATAAGATCCATGGATGTGGAATGAGACGCAGAGTCTGGAGATGGAGGGTCCTTTTTTAAACGTTTCGTAGAGCCTGGTTGTAAAAGCTTACTGGAGGTGGTAGCTTTAGGAATTGCCCCACGAGTGACATCAGGTTTAGGGGGAATAGTGTCATCCATGGTCTGCGTCGTCGAGTCAGAGTCTGAGGAATGACGTGGTTTGGTCTTAGAAGCTGTAAGCTTGAGGGTGCGCAGTTTCCCCATATAAGGCAAGACAGATGGCAGTGCTACGCCAGATTTGAAGAAAAAAGGATCCTGTGAAGAAGGCACTCTCCAATGTGACAATATAAAATAAAGAATAGTAGTGCATAGATGTAAAGAGTAAAAGTCATTGATATCTCATACAACTCCTCGCAGTAAATCCTTCACGAGATAGAAGATTTGAAAAGAGCGTCACTCCAAAGGCACCATTAAATTAAGAGTGGAAGCACAAGAAACAGAGTTGCATTAAGAAGAGTTGTCAGAGCGCGCAGACAATATTTTGAACATAGAGAATATTTTCATGAGGACTAAACATTGCTGCAGGATCCTGAAGATGAATTCCTGTGAGAAGTGGCGCCTGGGAAATAGTGCAGCGTGAAACGCTACTCAGCGTGACAAAAAAAGACTGAAAACATCAAAGAAAGAGTCTTGCTGAGGATTTTCAATGTTAATGCGCAGGTTATTGAAGCTTCTGAACTCGGAAATCATTGAGGTAACACTGGGGCATCGGTAACTTCATTTGCCGGCATAGTATGAGACGCGGCAAAAATGAGGGAAAATGGCGGCCGCCAAAATAGCGAGCCGCGTCACTGCCGAAAAATGCGCATGGAAACGGAGTAGAGGGACGCAGGTAACAGTATTCTGCTCACCTCATGCTCCGATGCCGAGATATTATAACGGCTCCTCCGAAAGTGAAGGCAAAGTTGTGGAATTTGCTGGTATCGGCGCTCGATCAACGGAGCCCCGGAGTTAAGCCGCCATCTTGTGCGGCGCTCAAGCCACGCCCCCAATATGGCACATTTGTGTCCTCTTCCCTTGTGCTGATGCTGTTTTGGCAACCTACCACCAAACACTTGCACCCTAGCACCATGAAGCAAGTGTACCTCTGTTGAAGGCAGGATAGTTTATGTGCAGGAAGGGAGACCTTCCTGCACAAAAACAATCCCGAGAGGCTTTTTTCTCCTTCTATGTGTGCTGCAGAATTAACAAGGTGAAATAAAGATATTTCCCCTCACGACGCCTATCATGGGGAGGCGTATCATGTCTTTCGTATTCCCAGGTTTATTAAATCTGGAAATGTGTCAACAACCATGGGAGTTGCGTTGAAACACCCACACAATGCCCATGGAACCCCTCCCTTCTGCAGAGAAATGCATCACAGCGATTTGCGCTACTCCAAACTTATGAAGCCATTCAAAGCCACGCAAAGTATGGCTTAGTATGGCTTCATAAATATGACTTAGAGGTTTATATCATGCATGTACTACGTTGTGTGGTGCAAGCATGATGCAGACCTCACATAAGAAAGCCCCTAAGTTTTCATAGCACTGAAGGTGGGGCAAAGGGGCCATGTTCATAGGCATGAGATTTACACAAAGTTTGCTCACGCTGGCTCAGCGCTTTAATTTGTGGGCCTGAAGAGAGTAAAATAAACTCATTTAACCCAATAATTCCCTGAGTTTGTGCTTTATTTTAGACAACATAGCTGAGAAACAGAAAGAGGCAAACCCTCATCACTGCTTCAAAGTTGTACTCTCAGAAAGTCAAGCCTAACTCGGAGAAATAGTGGGTTAAAATAATTCACGTACATACTGCAGGAGCATAAAAACAGGAGCTGCACCATCTGTTGAGCTAGCATACCCTATCAAGATCAGACCCCAGATGTTTAAAAAACATATTTTTTTGTCATTGGCTTTAAAGGCACCCAAAACATGAAAGCAATTTGGATTCAGTAGAATTTCCAGGGCTAGTTCTAAAATATTCTCTTTATTTGAATAAATATTAATTGTCAAGTGTCCTACAGAATACATGATGGAATAACTACCTAACATGATGTAAATAAAATATATGTTTCAAATTCAAGATTCTTAACTGTGGTAATGGCAAATATTATGAGGCAATTTTATCAAAAAGTCATGCCACACAGCAAGATAACTTGCTGCAATGTATGGGACGAGAGCAGAAATGCACTATTCTAAGATGTGAGTAAGTGCTGCCTAGCACCAATGCAGGTGCCCTTACATCATGGGGTAAGGGTACTTATGTTACAGGCAGGATCATTTCTGTGGAAGAAGGGCCACTTTCCTGCACAAAAACAATATTTTGAGGCATTTTAATATTTCTACGTATGCTGCAGATATAAAGAGGAGAAATAAAGATATTTTTCCTTGTTATACCTTTGTTACACCTTTGTTGGGAAGGCATTCCAGTTTAACGCAATCCCAGGTTTACCAACCATACTAGGACTGTATCGAAATCTATCTTTGGAGACATGGGAACGCCCAAGCAAGGCAGCGCACACAAGGTAGCTTTTTGTGGCATCTTGTCTGACGTAGGGAAACACAAGCTCTTGGGAAATCTTTCCCTAACAGTGTAGTTGTAGTTTAGGTATATGAAGTGACTAATGTTATAGTTACGTTGGGCCAGATGTATGCATAAAACATTTGTCAAAAGTGGTCACAATTTGCGGACCAAATTTTACTAAATGCATTGATATTTTGCGAACTGACCTAGTCATCTGTTCACAAAATATCAAACTGTAGTGGGTCACAATTCGATCTATCTCATTAATATTAATAAGGCAGGTTACGAATTGGGTCCCTCTACAAGTAATTGCCATCACAAGGATGGTGGCCTGTTAGGGTCAGCAGGCCACCATTCTTTAAGGAAAACTGGACATGTTTCAAAAGAAAAAAAGAAAAGTTTCACAAACTTTATTAGCGGTAAGCAGTACACTTCCTACTCATAAAATATTATTTCTTCAATATTCATGAAAGGGGGAAAGGTGACTGGAATTCAGTCACAAAGCATTAATACATACCATAGGATATCAGTATTTGGAAGTGACACCCTAAACATGCCCTTTCCTAATACTGATTTGGTATGCTTTCTAACCTCCCCATTCAGTGATGTTAGAAAAGCTTTTCCGAATTATTAAATGGGCTTAGTACATTTGAAAACGTGGTTTAGCATTCGCAAACCAATGATTTACCAAATCAGAGGGATTGCAAACACTAAAACCATTTGTTCATCTGGCCCTTAGTTCCTTTTTGCTTCTTTTTTTCCATTTGTATGCTAAATAGTAGGTTTTATCTGATCTTTGTACAAGTTCATACCTCTGAACTGGAAGGATGTAGTGTCTCAATAACAAGAATGAATCATCTTAGTCAAATGTGTGAATTGCACATCAGTTTTCAAATAAGTGTCTTTATCATAAAATATTACCTTCTGTTGACATTTACATTACTGACACATAACAAGCTTCTTAGAAGGTTACTATTAATTACTTGTATAAGAATGTGACCACAGATGGGATATTGCTCAAACATTTTTACTACAGTAGTGACATGGTATTTGAAGCTACATAGTGTTTTATCAAAACTGTCAATATGATCTTGAAATCAAAATAAAACTTAACAACAATAATAGTATTAAATGACACATTTAACAATAATAAAAGCATCTGGGTTATTATAAAATATATTAACTGTAAATTGTTTTGGTATGACAGCTATCATATTAGCTGTCAATCATAACAAAAAACACAGATGAGATTTTCAAGAAACACATCCTTTAGGGGAAGAAGGGCAAGCAAAGCATCCTTGTGCTTGACACCAATGCTGCTACTTGTCACCAGCTGCAACAACATAAGGCAATATAATATGCACGCTATCCTTGGTACAGGTTGTCAGCATTTAGCAGAGGTGCCGAGGTTACTCCAGTAAAAGCACAGATGAATCTGAGTAGTCAGAGGGAAAGTACATCATTGTTTACTCCCAAAATGCAGCGGAACACAATACAGTAGCCACTATCAAACCTAAGGGCAGATTTACAAGAAAGTGACGCATCTGTATTGATAATGCACTTTCCCTGCACCACAATTAGAAACCCTTGTGCCACTATGGTTGCGCCCTATTTACAATACAGTGCACCATGGTGCAAGGATTGACAGATGCGTCAAGAATTCTGATGCATCTGTAGATGCAAAAGTCACACATTGCTGGAGTTGTGTCACAAGCACGACACAACTCCAGCAATGCAGGGGGAGGCCTATCCTCATTGTGCTGCATCACTCCTTACGTCTGCTTCAAGCAGGTGTAAGAATTTGACGCAGTGGCGTCCTAGAAGTGGCGCAGTGAAATCTTGTAGATTTCACTGCATCACTTCTACAAGGCTTTTATGCGTTGGAAATCCCGCCATGCATACATTATACCTGACACAGGTATAATGTGACGCAGGGCTTTACAACATGACACATCTCCCTAGATGCGTCACGTTGTAAATGGGCCGCATTTTTACGCTGCTGCTGCATCACAAAAAGTGACACAATAGCAGAGCAGAAATGACGCAGGGGCTTATAATTTTGCCCCCTAGTGTTTTTCAATGCCCAACACAACTCTGGTGCTATTCCAGCAGCAAGCGGGTAGGACTCTGTTGCCCATAATCTGCCATTGTTTTGCATCCCGCAAGAGAGGAGGAGAAGGAAGGGCAAGGTGGTCATAGTGCATATAGTGCTTATTGGCTTCCCACAGTGCGGGGCATACAAGGGGCATGCCTGGACCAAAAGCAGATCGGTTTGTACCCACCAGGGCCCAGATGAGGCTGGGTTGGTCACCCCTATTTCTTCTATGAGAACTGGCATAGTTTTGAATTGACAGCAAAACCCTCTAAAGGAACTACCATTGATTTCATTTCAGAATGTGCCGTGGGGTTTATAAATAAGGATATTGCATTAACAGAGAGAAGACTGTATATAGAAGGATGGGCTTCAGCATTTTACATTATCATGAGCTTGCTGTCGAGTATGATACATTGGTTCCTTGCGTGTTCTGTGAGTGAGTGGGTGGACAGTTGGTTTGGCCACCATCAGTTGTTGCAGGGGGAGATATTGTTCGAGAGGATGAGTACCTCCGCTTTGTGAGTGTTGAGTATGAGGAAGATGTTCTGATCCAGCTGCCGATGCTGGTCATGCACATCTGAAAGTTTGATTTTGTGGTGTGGGGTCTGAAGACAGGGATAGGATAAGCTGAGTGTTGTCCACATAGGATATAATGTTCATCTTGAGGGCTCTGACAAGTATGGCCAGCAGGGCCATGTATGTGTTGAAAAGGGTGGGCCTGAGAGATCACCCTTGTGGGATACACAAATGATCTAATTCGGTCCTAAGGAGAAAGGCGGGAGGTGGGTGCTCAGGCTTCTACCAGTGAGAAAGGACACACTCCATTTAAGGGCTTTCCCTTGGATTTCCATCTGTTGGAGAACCTGTAGGAGGGTGTAATGGGACACGGTGTTGACGGCTGTGGAGTGTTCGGGGAAAATCAGGCATGGAGTCTCTTCCTAATCTAGGAGAGCACTGATGTCATCGCTGGATGTGATCAGAGTGGTTTCCATGCTGAAATTTTAGTGGAATTCTGATTAAGAATGGTCCAGGAGATTGATGGTTTTATGGTGATTGGTGAGTTGGATGTTAATTGCTTTCAACAGGACTTTTGCTGGGTAGGGGAGCAGGGAGGTTGGTTGGTAGTTTTTGAGTTCTGCCTGGTCTGCAGATTTTGTTTAGGAGTGGTTTGACCTCTGCATGCTTTCAACCCACTGGGAAGATGGCCAAGGTGAAGGAAGTGTTGAGGATGGTGGTGAGTTGATGCTTATGGATTTGTTCCCTAGGTTGAACATATGAGGAGGACAGGGATCTCTGGGTTCTCTTGTGTGGATGGTGCTCATGATGGTGGCAGTGGTCTGTGTAGAGAGAGGTCCCATGCTGGTATTGTGTCTAGGTTGTGGTCAATGAAGGTGTGGAGTCTGTCAAAGTTGGCATGAGGTGGTTGAGGGTTGAAGTGTTCATAGATTCGTCGGCAGTACATCGGTGTTTGTCCTCTGTATTTCGCTGGCTAACCCAGGCCCAGCTGAAATGCAATGAGGACAAATCGGAGGTGCTTTTTTATGGTTCCTTTCCTCCCTTGTTTAAGAACACACTGTGGCCCCCCCCAACATTCCTAGCCCAAAAGAGATGGGGAGACCGGCAAAAAACCTTGGTATGTGGTTTGCAGAGGACCTTAGATTTGAGGATCATATAAAGAAGCTGACAGGCACTTGCTTTGCCACGCTGAAAATGCTCCGCAAATTTTTCCCTCCGCTCCCTAAAGAGGCTAAGGAGACTGTCGCCCGGGCGCTTATACTGGCAAGGCTGGATTACGCGAATGCTCTGTTCAGCGGCATTCCGGCCTACCTGGTGAAGCGCCTGCAAATCATTCAGTATGCAGCTGTCCGTCTGATATTTAACATCCCTAGATGGAAGAGCGTATGCGCTGAGATGTGCACACTTCATTGGCTCCCGGTTGCGCAGCGCATCCTGTTCAAATCTCTGGTGCTCGCGTTCAGAGCTATTCATGACCAAGGCCCCGTGTATCTGAGAAAGAGATTCATTTGCTATGCCCCTGCACGTACCCTCAGATCATCCACTTTGTTTAAACTGTCCCTTCCCCGTTTTAAGCGAGCCAGGCTTGGTGGCCAATCTATTTCTGTGTTCGTGGCTAGGGCCTGGAACGCTCTCCCTCTCCATCTGCGCTCCACACAAACTGTGACCCTATTTAAGAAAAATCTCAAAACACATTTATTTAAGAGTTTAACTTAAGCTGCCTTTCTTGTTGCTCTGTTCCCTGTCTCTCCCCTTCGCGCCAGGATACTCCCAAGTAACGGAGCGCGCTATAAAATGGTTTATACATACATACATACATACAGATGGTGTTTTTTTTTGGAAGAATTCTGCGAGAGAGTCGCAGAAGTCATAGAAGGACATGATGGAATTCTCTGTAGCTGTGGGGTTTGGGAATTATTTGATGATGCAGAAGAGTTCTCTGCTGTGGTTGAAGCTGGCTTTGAGGCAGGCAGTGAGGGCTTTCTTCTTGGCAATTTTCGGTTTGTGGTAATTGTTGAGAGTTAGTTTGAATTGTTCTCTGTGGTAGGTACTCTGCTGGTGCTTAAGATCCTTCCCAGATATTTGTAGCTGTGTTTTGTAGATTTGAATTCAGGGGTGAACAAGCTGGTGTGGTTGGAGGATCTGTTGGGTTTAGGTAGCTGGGGGGGTGCGACTTTCTCGGTGCATTGTGTGATCTAGTGTTTACGTTTTTGATGGCTTCCTTGAGATTGGGGTAGATGCCTGGTGGAGAGGTGTTGAGGGTAGGTATCCAGAGGCTGTCTGTTTCCTTCCTCCAACTACTGTGAGGATGCTGGAGGGTTTGGTGGTGGTGTTGGCAGTGTTCGAGATGTAGAAGTGAATAATCAAGTGGTCTAACCAGGTGATTTTGGTGGTGTGGCTTGGCCTTATCTAATTCTGTTCCTGGCAGATGAATATGGGGTCCAGCAGGTTCCCGGTGATGTGAGTGGGGTCAGTGACCAGTTGTGAAAGACCGAGGATGTCCATGCTCTCAAGAAGGTTGGATGGGTTGGTACCAGTAGGGTCGTCCAGATGGAAGTTTAGGTCCCCTATGAAGAAGTCTTTCGAGTTGATGGCCTCCGGGCTGATACAGTCAGAGATGGCCTCACAGAATGCAGGGTGGTATCTGGGGGGCCTGTAATGAGAGAGTGCCTCTGATTTTGGATTTGTCATTAGTGTTGATTTGGAAGTTTAGGTGCTCCATGATGGGGGTGGTATTGTCTGTGCTAGAAGTACAGTGGAGAGATTCTTGTGGATAATGGCCATTCCACCTCCTTGTTTGTTGGCGCAGTCTCAGTGGATTAACTTGTATCCTTCTGGAATGGCGGTGGTGATGTTGGGTTGAACCAGGTTTCTGTGAGGAAGATGATGTCCGGAGTGAGGAGGTGATGCTGACCCAGATTTCGATTGCGTGCTTGCAGAGCGATTTGGAGTTGATCACTAGGCAGTGAAGCTGTCTGTGGTAGAGTGGATGGGAGCTCTATGGGGTGCTGGGGATTCGATGGTGCAGTGAAGGGACAGTAGTGGAAGGGGAAAGGTCCTGCTGTTGATTGTGGTGAGGCACGAAAGCAGTTGAGGTTGTGAGTTCCCATTGTTAAGGGCTTGAAATTCAGCTCTGGAATACCTGTAGGTGTTAAGGGGTGGGTGGCAAGGGGTCCCGGAAATGGGTGTGGTACAGGCGCAGACAGGAGCAGATGGGCTTGCCTTCTGCGTGCCGGCAGCACACCTGATTCGTGCATACGCAGCATGGCTGTGCTGTAGCCTCAATTAAGTAGGTTGCCAGTGGTAGGAGGGGCATGGGGTGGGGTCAGCAGGAGGCAGGAAGAAGGAAGGCGAAAGCATGATGGAGGAGAAGGTTTGGTTGAGAGCTGGAAAACTCTAAACATTTTAAGAATTAGGAGCCTGATAACAGAATAGGTTAAGTCAGAGGAAGCAAGAAATGTTATTGTCGGAAAGAAAGAGGCGGTTAAGCAAGGAGAAAAGGTGACGTTACGATTAACACAGAGCAGTTTTGGGAAAATGAAGACAGTTAAAGGGAGAAAAGAGCATTAATGCAAAGCGGTTTGGGGGAAAAGACGGCAGTTAAGAGGAGAAAAGAGGATTAATACAAAGCAGTTTTGAGTAGAAGAAGGCAGTTAAATGCGATGCAAAAGGAGAGAGGCAACATTATAAGCAAAAAATGGGTTTACCAGCAGGTGGATTGGAGCGTGAATGAGGACGATATGAAGAGTAGCATGAGACGAAGGTATTGAGCAGGAAGCATTGGTAGCCAGCAGCTCGGAGGGCTGGCCCGCGAGACCTGGCAGAAGCAAGGACACAGCATCACAGGAGAAAACAGCGCCAGGACGAAAAGTTATAAACAAAGTGAGCAAAGAGGCCAGAGACCAACAGTCACACAAGCACAACCCAGAGCAGAATACAACCTAGAGGTCTTAGCTCAATAAACAAGACGGCAAGCCCAACAGCTCCATGGGCGGATCCCCAAGTGATCCAGCAAAAGTAAGCAAACTGGTGCTCTGATAAACACTAGTAAAGAGTAAGTGAGCTCAAAATGGGCCAAGGGTGATAGGCCAGTGCAAGCCACACCAAATGTCTGAAAGCAACAATCACCTTGTCCCCAAAAAAAGGGAGGGACTGCAGAATGGCCAACAAAAGCAGGACAAGATCCAAGCAAGAGGAGCCCTAGCAAATCCGCATGGCCCGATTGCCACACAATACAGTCCACCAGTCCAGGAAGGAAAAGTCCCTCGCATCCCTAAAGTGCACAGACAGGATCTCACTGGCAAGAAGACAGAAGGTGGAGCTATAAGATAAAAGGAGGTATCTGCGGCCCTCAGCACTGGACACTTCAGCAGGCCAGAAGCCAGCCAAATGACCAGGAAGGGCAGCACAACCTTACACACATCTAGGTCATCAGAAACCTCAGCCTCATACCAGTGGCAAGTAAGACCCCGAGGCACAATATGGCAGCAAAAGCTAAGATCCAGGCAGTAAATGGGGAGCTCCTCCCCCAACAAAGATCCTCATTCATCTACCCTGGGGCCATGGACAAAGAGAAGAAGAAGTAAAATAAAACAAAGTTACGGAGATGGAGAGCAGGCTCTTCAGCACTGTCTGCAGGATCAGACAACTAAACAGGATTTGCTGCAGGTCAGCCCTCTCTATATGGTCACTTGCGATGAGGATTGTCCAGAAGGACAAGAAGGAGGAGGATAGTGGAAAGGATTTTTGTATTTTAGCTAGGTTGCATAGTGCCTGGGGGAGGAGGAGACACCTCATTTAGTAAGCATCACAATAATCAGAGCGGGAGGTAATGAAAACCAAACAACACATATGCAGTGTGACCCTAACAAAAGATGCAATTTGCATAAAAAGTCCCAGTATAACACAGAACCAAGGGGCATATGTGCAAGGAAATGGTGCAGCATGGTGCTTCGGAAAATGTTGTCACTTTTAAAAAATACAAGGATGCATCATATTTACAAGAATATGGAGCACCCCTGTGTTTTCCCTTGCATTGGGGCGAAAAATAGCTGCCTAGTGCCAACAGAAACACCCTTGCACCATAGTGCAAGGGTGCCTGCGTTGCAGGGATGATTGTTAATGTACAGGAAGGTGTCCCTTCCTGAACATAAACAATCAATAATGGGGATTTGCTACTTCTATTTGTGGTGCATTTGGCAGTACACATAGAAGTAGCAATTCACCATTAAATAATGATTGTTTATGTGCAGGAAGTGAAACCTTCCTGCACATGAACAACAATTATCGGTGTTTTGTTCTCTCTGTGTGTGCAAAATGAGGAGAAATAAAAGCATTACTCCATGCTTCGTCATTCTAACGCCTGCTTTTGCATTGCGTTCGTTTTTAGCGCTACCTCCGATTTACACATTCTTGTATCTGGAGCAGCACCAAAAAGCAATGGGTGTTGCAGTGCAATGCCCACAGCAACACCCATTGCATGCCCCTTTCACACAGATATCCATGTAAAAGAGTACCATATTTACAGAGCGGCGTTAAGCCATGCAAAGTGGCTTAATGATGCTTTGTAAATATGGTGGACGATATTGTACCACCAGAACGTTGAAAAAAGTGACTTTCTGGTGGGACAATCCCCTTGTACATAAACCCCAAGTGTTCTTGCATTACATTGAACCGATATACCCAACATGCATGCAAAACAAACATTATGAGGTAGCAACCACAAAAAAGCGACCTAACTTTGATGCCAAAGGTTATTTACAAATATGCCACAATATAATACCAGCACAAATACCAGAAAATCATTATTCTGAATTTAAGCACGCGCCAAGCAATAGGCATTTGGGAGGTGAGGCACACAATATTTTGAATACCAGAGCCCAGCATCATGTTATGGGTTAAGTAGTAGTGTCCTACTGGACCTATTGAGAACGGTTCACCCTTGCAAAAGCGAAAAACAGGTAGATCGCCATACCAGCACGCACAAGTAACATTTCTGTCTTATCAGCACGTTCTATCATAAGTCTGTTTCCTTGTCATAAGTTTAGCCTTAACACAGTTTCCTGCATTCCTGCGTGCTGGAAGCAATCCTGTCCATTAAACGTGCAGTTCATGAAACTAGATCCTTAACTGCAGTCACAGAAGGATGACTTCCTATTTCATGGCCAATTTTCTACATGTCATAGATGTCACATTTGCCATGAATTGTACATGTCTAATGCACAACGCTTAAGGATACTGCAGACATATCCAGGAATGGGAAATTCATACATTTCATGAATTTGCTGCTACGGGCAGTGCACTGATTCACAAATGTGGTAAGTACATTTTCAGGAAGCACACACCCCTCATATAAATCGTGAAACAATACAATATGTCAGAGATTAGAACCAAGGCAGTATGGACAGAGCCATTACCCCCTCATGGGTCCTCCCCGTCCCAGTCCTTACTACGTGAGGCAGTCCTGCCTCCACCCAGCCAATCAAAACGCCAGAAATCTGAAGGTTACATAAGCCCCTCCCACCCACCGCCATGCCTGTTTTTTTTCTGCTCCGACGGCTGTCGGAACGCTGGTGCTCCCGGTTCCTGTCTCTGTTCCTGGTTTCTTCTGGAGGGTTTGGCGGTGCCGTGAGTGTTTCTTTTCCATTTAAGTTGCTTTCTCGTTTCCTTGGCCTGCGGGTTTTCTGTATGCCTTCGCTCCCGTTTTCTCCTCCCGGGGGTTCTGCGGAGGTTTGGGGGGTGTCGGTGTTGTTGGGTTGGCCTCGCTGTTTTTGGTTTCTGCTCCTGCTGTTGCTGGTGGGTGTCGGTTTTGGCCAGCCTCCCTTGCCTCCGGCTCTGCTTCTGGGTCCGCAGCTGTCTTTGCCCTATCTTTGGCGCTTGCTTCTGACTGCCTGGCTCTTGAGCGGCTGTCTTTGGCGTCTTTGGGCTGTTCTTCTGTGGTGGCCGGTGGCATGTGTTGGTCGCGTTGGCCTTCCGCTCTTTGGAGCTGTGTTGCACTTTGGGGCTCTTTTGTTTCCTGGTGCTCTTCTCTTGGTCGGAATCCGTGCTGGGGTTCCTGTTTCTGTGCTGGTTTCTCCGGCTTGGGTTTGTTGTTGGGATTTTTCCCCTTCCCCTTTGTCTGCTCGTTGACGGCGGTTTGTGCTTGTCGGGGCCTTGGGGCTTCCTCGGTGGTTGTTGCCCTTTGGTGAGTCGGCTCCTTCGGGGCTTTTGCTTCGTTGTCCAGGCTCTCCTATGCTCGTTTATCTTTGGGCCTTGCCTGCTGTTTTGCATGGTCTGCGGTTGCCCCTTTCGTGCTCTTGTTAGTGGCGGTCTTGTTGTGGTTCTCCACTGCGGTGGCTTTTTTGCTGGCCTTCACTTCCGCTTGTCGGTTGGGTGAGTTGGGTGCCTTGCTCGTTTTGGTTCCTTCTTTGCAGTTTCTGCTGGTTTGAGTTGTTTTCGGCTTAGATCGGGCTTTTCTGCCCGTTTCTCCTGTTTCCCTTCTTTGGGTGTTCGCAGGGCTCTTCTGTTTTGCCTCCTATGTTCGCTACAGTCTCGGGTTTCTCCTTGCCTGTTTGTCTCCTGTGGGTTCTGTGTCTGCTTCCTGTGCTGGGCGGCGGATCTCTATCTGGGTGCTTTGTGGGGCGGCTATTTGGCGGTCCCGTCGCACGTTTGTGCGACTTTCTCGGCTTGATGTTTTCTTGCCTCTTTTGACGATTTCTGTTGGCGTCTTGTACGCTGCTGTTCGTTGATACTTTGTTGTTTATAGTTTTGTGCTTTTGCATGGATCCCTGGTGTCCTGCAGTTTTTCTTCTTGGTTCTCTGCTTGTGAGTTCCTCACGTAGTAAGGACTGGGACGGGGAGGACCCATGAGGGGGTAATGTCTTATTACTTACCGGTAATCTTCATTACCCCGATTAGGGTCCTCCCCGTCCCAGTCCTCTTCCCTCCCTCCCTCCCGCTGTGTTTGTGTCCGAGTCTTGTTGATAACAGGCATGGCGGTGGGTGGGAGGGGCTTATGTAACCTTCGGATTTCTGGCGTTTTGATTGGCTGGGTGGAGGCAGGACTGCCTCACGTAGTAAGGACTGGGACGGGGAGGACCCTAATCGGGGTAATGAAGATTACCGGTAAGTAATAAGACATTGTTGACTGACTGATCAATAAGTCTTGTTTTCACCACAGTTTTTACACATGGAACATGCATTTTATGACACAGCCAACAATACTATGTATGTGACAGATATGTGGTTAAGGTCTGTCGGTTCTAAACCGTATATGGCACACTGCAAATGTACAGACAGGTGCATTCACAAGTGTATAATATAAGATAGCGAGAACCAAAGTGCCGAACCAGACCTACAGGTAGTGGTAAAGAAAAATAGTCAGGAAAATGAGTTGCGGACATGGCCCATAGTGGAGAAAACGTGAGGTTAATGGAAGGAGAGATGTTGTTAAATATTCAGATGGAACAGCAGTTCTGATACCGGGAACGGGTGAGGAGTAAGTAAAACAATGGCCATTTTTGTTGCGGGCAGCACATTTTTTCGCATTCTTTCAGGTTACATATCCTCGACTCCAAGTTGTCAAGAAGAGAATCCTGGAAACATACAGGGGCAAAAGGCTGACTACACAGGTTATCCATATGTGCCATATATGACATCATAAAGAGTAGAGCTCAACAACCTATTACTTATGTCAGGGAAACAACAACTTTGAAAGTCTAAATATTAACTACTTACATGAAGACTGATACGTTAATGGCAAAAATCTTAACTGAAACACAAATCAATCAATCAATCAGTCATGGGTTTGTTAAGCACGACAACTCACCCGTAAGGGTCTCAAGGCGCTGTGGGGGGTGGGAGGCGCAAGGTCCTGTCCATCAAGGAGGACCTCTATAGAAGAGCCATGTTTTGAGGTTCCTCGTGAAGTTGGGGGTGATGTTGTCTGTCAGAAGTGGAGTGGGAGGGAGTTACAGGCTCTGGCCACGAGGAAGGAGAAGGAGCAGCCTCCTGATCTGGACTTCCTGGTGAAAGCAACTACAACGTAGGAGAGCTGGGCTCATGGTAGGGTCCTTTGGGGTGCATGGAATATGAGTCAGCTGTTCAGGTGTGCTTGTCCGGTGTTGTGGAGGACTTTGTGTGCGTGGTAAGAATCTTGAAGGAGCCAGTGGAGTGTGCGCAGATGCCTGGTGATGTGGCAGTGTTGTGGCAGGTTGATGATTAGTCTAACGGCGGCGTTCTGGATGTTTTATGGTTTGTGGGGGAGGTTTTTGTTGATTCCGGCGTAGGGTGCGTTGCTGTAGTCAAGTCTGCTGGTGACGAGGGCAGGTGTGACCGTCTTTCTGTGTTTGAGGGGCATCAATTTGAAGGTCTTGCGTAGGCAGTGGAGGGTGTGAAAGCAGGAGGATGCGACGGAGTTGATCTGGCGGTCCATTTTGTGTTCAGAGACCATGATTATTCCGAGGTTGCGTTTGTGGTCTGTGGGGGTGGGTGGGCTTCCAAGGGCAGGGGGCCACCAGGTGTCGTTCCAGGCATTGGGGTGTGGGCCCATGATGAGTACTTCTGTTTTTTGTCCATTTTGAGTAGTAGACAGCTGCTCTTCATCCATTTGGTGACTGCTTCCATGCCTTCTGAAATTTGTGTTTAGCTTTGTTGGGTTCGTTAGATAAGTATGAGTTTGGTGTCATCTGCGTATGAAACAATGTTGAGTCTGTGGGTTCTGACGATGTGGGCGAGCGGAGGGAGTCTGACCCACTGCGTTCTGCCGGAGATTAATGAGCGGATCCCTGCGTCGTGATGTCGGCATGCTATGGTGCAGTGAGAGACTGTGTCGAAGGCCGCTGAAAGGTCGAGCAAGATGAGGGCTACTGTCTCTCCTCTGTCCAGGAGGGACCGAATGCCGTCTGATGCGGCGAGGAGGGCAGTTTCTGTACTTTGGTTATTTCTGAAGCCGGATTGAGAGGAGTCATGGATGTTGTGCTCTTCGATGAAGGTGGCGAGTTGGCTGTTGATGGCTTTATCAATTACTTTCACTGGGAACAGGGGCAGGGAGATGGGTCTGTAGTTTTTTTGTCGGTGGGGTCCGCTGAGGGTTTCTTCAGGAGGGGCTTCATCTCAGCGTGCTTCGAGTCGTTGGGGAAGGAGGCATTGGGAGGGAGCGGTTGATGGTGTGGCAAAGCATGGGGGTGATGGTGTTTGTGGCTCTGTTGAAGAAGTGGTGGGGGCAGGGGTCTGTGGGGGCCCCGGAGTGGATTGACTTCATCGTCTTCAGTGTGTCTTCGGTGGTGAGGGCTGTCCAGCGGTCGATCGTTGGCTTCAAGGTGTCGGGGTGGTTGGTGAGGGCTCTGTGTGTTGGCTGCCTTCGTTGAAATTGTCGTAAATGTTCTTTATTTTGTGGCGGAAGAAGGTACTGAGTTTATTGCAGAGGTATTGTGAGGAAGGGATGTCTGTAGACTCACTGGTGGGTTGGGCGAACTCTTTGATGATGCTGAACAGTTCTTTGCTGTTGTGTGCGTGCATGGAGATTCTGTCTTTCTTATATTTCTTAGGAGTTGGTGGTGAGCGTTGGTAGCGGCTCTGAAGTTGTTATGGGCTTCTGTACATTTGGGGTTCCTCCAGGCCTTTTCGAGGCAGCGGCATGTGTGTCTGGACTCTCCAAGTTCGGTGGTGAACCAGCTGGCTTTCCTGGTGTGTGTGTTGTTGTTCTTCTTGAGGGGGGCTATGGTTTTGGCGCAGTCGGAGATCCATCTGTGCCAGGTTCAGGCTGCGGTGTTGGGGTCATCGTTGTCCACGGTGGTTGGGGTGGAGATGCAGAGTGAGGTGGTGAGCTGCTGTCGATTTTAGTCCAACTTCTGCTTGGGAGCAGGTGCTTGGTTCAGTGGATGGTGGGTGTTCTGAAGGTGAAATGGATGCAGTGATGGTCTGTCCATGGGTGTTCGGGCTGTGGCTGAAAGGGATGGAGTTTCCCTTTGGTGAAGCTGGGGTCAAGGGTGTGTCCTGCTGAGTGCAAGGGTTTGGTCAAAATTTGGTGGAGTTCTATGTTGTGGAAGTTGTCCAAGAGGGATGTGGAAGTTGAGGTCTCCCAGCAAGGTATAGTTGGTGGACGCGATGGCCTGCGGGGTAATGCTGTCCATGATGGTGTTGGTGAATGGTCCGCGGGGTGCTGGGGGTCAGTGGATGAGGGTTCCCCATAGGGTGCTGGTAAGGCAGGCCTTTATCTTGAAATGTAGGTGTTTCATCAGGTCTGTGGGCTCATCGGAGAGGGTGCTCAGCCAGGGGGTGGATTTGTGGATGATGGCGATCCCCCCCCAGGGTGGGTGGGGCAGTCCTTCTGGGAGATCTTGTATCCTTGGAGAATGCCAATGGCGATGCCATGTCCCAAGGAGGTGTTGGGTCAGGTTTCAGTGAAGAATGCGACGTCCAGGGTAGTGCTGTCAAGTCCCAGATTTTGATGGCGTGTTTGTGGAGTGTTTGGACAATGAGGAGGATGCCATGAAGAATATATGATGATACAACACGATCATGTTGATCACGGTATCTTACAATGCAGGTTTTACAACGCAAGTCGTTTCAACGACTTGCGCTGGAGGGCGCTGGACTTAGGGACAGTCTATTTACTATTCCAACACCAGTCTACATACAGTAGGGAAGGTGTTGGATAGTAAATCGCACTATTCCTTAGATTGCAGCCCCTCCAGCTCAAGTCATTGAACCAGTTGGGTTGTAAAACCCGTGTTGCAAACCTACCATGGTGAAACTCCTGCGTAGTAAAGGTCGTCTCCCACCATGCAGGGTCTTTGGTGCGGCCGCGTTGTTGTGGGTGTGTTGTGCTGGATCCCTGGTCTTGATGGTGCTGCAGGAGTAGCGGCAGCAGTGACAGCCGAAGGGTCCTTGTGTTTTTCGGCTGTTAAAACTAGCTTGCAGTTGTTGGTGCAACCTGGATTGAGTGCGTAGAGTGCAGCTGGGTTGTAGCGTTGGAGAGTCGGAGGTCCAGGGTTCCTGGCGTTAGTCGCGGTAGGGTCACGGACGGATGCAGACAGGCTAGCCTTTGGTGCTTCTTTGGTGCACCAGCGGCGCACCCGCTGCGCGTGTCTGCTGTGCGGATGCACAGCGTCCGCCATTAAGTAGGTGTCGGGGAGGGCTAGACAGCTGGGAGGCGGGAGCAGGGAGGAGAAACTGGCTTGGGCTGGTCGCACCAGGCAGGAGGGGCGTGGGGGCATCAGCGGCAGGGAAAAAATGGGAGAGAGGTGAACAGAATAAAGAAGTGAAAAGTGAAAGGAGAATGGAAAGTGATAGAAATAGAGTGACAGTAAAAGGGTGAAAAAACGAAGGTGAAAGGAAAAGGAAAAAGCAAGCAGAAAACGAAAAAAGAGAGAGTGAGAGGTCCACTGGACCATAAGGGATGAGGTGCAGGTATAGCCTGCGGGTGGAGGAGGGCCTCGAACACAAACACTGAGAGTGCAGGGGCTCAGGAGGGCCTCACTTGATGGTGGAGCTGTGAGGGTGGAAGAGCAATTTCACTGACAATGTCAATGATCTTGCTACGAACAGCGTAAACCCCTCTACCCTCCCCCAAGCCTTGACTCAGTGACCATCTGGACAACTGTTTAATGTAAGAGGCTTTTATTCCTTCATATAGAAGGGTACTAGGAAATAGACCATCCTTATTAAAACCTTAGACAAACATGGAAGATCTGAAAAGTGTCAATCGCAGATGCAACTCAATCTATACTACTATTATAAAGAGAGAACTTGCACCTTTGAGCCAGGTAAACTCGAAAACTACACCACCAATCTGAACCCCCAAGACATCTTAGAAAACCTCAGGGAGAGCAGAAGGACATAGGCTACATAAAAATAAAATAAAACGTTGTTTAAAATATTTAGAAATAAAAATAAAGTAGTCCCTTGCAAGTAGCGCCGGCCGCGACGTATGCGTGAGGGGAGTAGCGTCGTTCACGAGCAACAGGAAGAGCGAGGACATGAGCGCCGGGAGGAGCATCTGCGGTAGGGGAGGAGCGGAGTTCACCAGCAACAGGAAGAGGGGAGAGCATGAGCGCCGGGAGGAGCTGCGTAGCGGCGAGAAACGCGGCGCGGGGAGGAGCGGCGTGGCAGCGCGGGGAGGAGCAGCGGATGAGGTAGCTGACAAGCGGTCAAACAGTGGAGAGGTAAACACTCCAGCGTAGGGAGGAGCGGCGGATTAGGTTGGTCGGGACCTGGAGGGGGGTTACAAAGCCGGGGCGGGAGGCGGGAGGCGGGCGGGAGGCTCAAGGCACAAGGCGCATGGCAGTAGGCGCCATTCCCAATGTCGGGGCGGGGGCGGGGGGCGGCGGGCGGGAGGCTCAAGGCACAAGGCTCAAGGCGGTAGGCGGGAGGCGGTATGGCCAATGTCGGGGCGGGAGGCAGGAGGGATGCGGACTGGGCAATGGGGGGGGGTGCACAGAGGCTTAAAATGCTGCCCCCAGCCCCCTTCTGCCCCGGGCAAAGCCGGGGCGGGCTGCTAGTAACCTTATAAATGTCCAAATCGAAACCTGTGACACAACTACTGTTCTCAAAAGCAGTATCTTATGAACCCAAAAAGCAGAAAACAAACTTGGCAGAATCAAGTACAGAATTGATTACCATGCCCAATACCTTGCAGAAAGAACTTTCTGGGATCAAAATAGCAATTGGATCAAAAAACAATAGCAGTGACCAAAATGTCCTCAAACAACCAATTACTGGGAACTAACATCAGATCTTTTCATGAACAAAAAGACAACAGAGAAAAGAAGAGCTGATGTTGTTAAAAGATTGCACAGTGTGCTGGAATGGGTACAGAATTATGGAGCCTACACAAGAAATCCACAGATTTGGAGGGTAGGAGTAGCATAGAGAACATAAGAACTATACCCATTCTGTGGAATCTTGAAAAAGAGGGTATGGTATTGTTAGGAATGGGGATCTGTATTTGGTAGAGGTAGGTACCTTTACCCAAATAGGGGCCCTTGCTTCTAGTCAGGGTAAGGGGGATAAACTTCTAAAATAACACCTGCTCATCCCCTTGTAGCTTGTCACAAGCAGACAGGCTTATACAGAAGCAGTGTATAAAGCATTTGTGAACACATACAGTAATTCAGTGAAAAAATTACAAATAGAAACCACAGGAGTTTAGAAAAATAGGTAATCTTTATGTAAACCAAACAAGACCAAAATGACAAAAAATACACAATACAGTAATAAAAATATGACTTTCAAATGGTAGAAATAATTCAGTTCAAGGCAATTTGCAGATGCAAGACTTTTCACACATAGCACCTTACATACGTTGCGCACACAAACAAAAAAGGGTAACAGGGAAGTGATGTGTCTGTTCCTTACACTCAGAGAAGGTGATGTGTCAGTTCCTTGCTCCTGGGGAGGTGATGTGTTGGTTCCTTACTGCTGCGCAGGGGAGGTGATGTGTCAGTTCCTTACCGGACAGGAGGTGATGCATCGCTCTCTTACAGCGTGGTGAAGTGATGCGTCAGTTTCCTACTGCATCCCTCAACGATAGACAGACTTGGCGCCTCCATGCAATGATCCGGGACAATGCATTGGTTCTTGCAGCCGCATAGCAGGCCTTGAGTGGGAATCTGTGCGGTGATCTCGGACTTCGGAGATCGTGAGATCGATGTCCTTGTGAGGTGCCGGGTTTTTAGGAACCCGGTGGTGCCAGGGGAACACCCAGAGACCTCTTGAGTTCTTCCTGTTCTGGACCACAGAAACACAGAGTCTTCTAGGTGATGTCAAGGATCGAGTTTTATTGGCTGCAACCAAGTAACAAGCGTCCTAGAAGTATGTCCAGTTTGTGACAGATGACCCAGCCAGGCCCAGAACTTCCATCAGATATCGATGAAACCCCAATAAAATCGGGCACCTCCTCATCGTAAAACTATTCATAAGCAAGAAACAGGGACAGGTGTGTGTGTGTGAAAACACATGGTTTGTGTGTGATGAAGGGTTTATGACATGTTGTGCCTTGATGCTATCTCACTGGGTGAAGAACCGCCCGAACAGGTTTGGCTGGAGGCAGTGGAGGCAGCTCGGCCAGGTCATGGGGAAGTCAGCTAAGGTGGACGTGTCCTTTCAGCTCGAATTCGGCCTTGATCAATTGACTATGTAAGGGCAACCACAAGATGGATGCCGCTCACAAAATGGAACCCGAGGGTTCAAGACAAAAACTACTGTTTTAAGGTGATTGCATTGCTCGATCATGACGCAAATGCACAGGTGTAATGTCCTGATCATTACCGGTCTGCCGATACCAAATTCGTCATGGTATGATGATATTTTGTGACACGATTGTTGGGCCTCGGTACCATATTATAGCAGGGTCCATAATTTTCAGAACCACAGACCCTCCTTTTGCCCTTATATAGGCAATAACTCATGCTAATCTGAGTCCAAATCTGTATTCATGAAGTCATGGAGATGCTGCTGTAGCATCATCCTGTTCCTCAGTTCGTCCCTTGACACAGGCTTTCTTACACATGATGTAGCACAGAGGCCACATATTGCAGGAGCGCACTGCACACACAGGCAGAACAGGAACAGAATGGCTAAGATCATTCCAATGAATATCAGAGTTTTCCATCCCCAGGCAGATATCAGTTCCAAGAACCACCCCAGCAAGGACCAGTCCCCTTTATCCACGTGAATGGAATCAGAGATCTTGTGCAGTTTGGAGATGGCCTGGTATACTGTCGGAGCATTGTCAGGGATAAAAATGCAGCAACTGTATTGGATCACTTTACATACCCCACCACGGTCTGCAAGGATGACATCTAGGGCAACCCTGTTTTGAAGAGTCATAAGGTGGTCAGACTGGAGCTCTGCAGTCAAGTTACTAAGGGCACCAGCCGTTTCAGTCACGGCGGATTCAACTACCCTCGTCAATTGGCGGATGTTCCTGCTGTTCACCATAGGCCCCCAAAACGACAGAAAACCTTTTGCGAAATCTCCAAACTCATGTTCCGCGGTGTCGTCTTTACTCACAACACCTCTAACTGTCCTTGTCCGGTGGTAGTCTGCCTCGGCCGTGTAGGTGGGTGGCAGCAGAAACGAGACAAAACATGTGCCCGAGAAGTCAGGGGGCAACCATGTATACGCTCTATCGTGGCAGACGAAGTAGGTACCCTTAGCTGCTAGGAATGAAGGAGAGGTCTGAGACGAGAAAACGTAAGTCTCAGTACAGACACTCTTCCCTAACTGAGCTGTGGGGTTTTTGCCATTTCCCTGCAGACATAGGTGACCTTGATGGGGTACTATCCAGAGTGGGGAGGATTTCTTTGCTTGCTGACTCATACTCAAGGAAATTCCATACTTAGTGATGTTCCATCTACTGTATGGGGTAAACTCATCTTTGGGAATCGTTCGATATGTGTCAATATCCCTGCTCATATTTCTGATTCCTGCCACTAGTGCCTTATTGCTAGAATTTCTTCCTGTGGGACGCGGGGGATAAGGTTCTATGGCAAACAGGAACATTGTCTGGAAATCCCACAGAGAACTATAGTAGCTAAATGGCAGGACAAAGTATGGGATACCCTTATCTGTCGTGTGTGGCATAAGTCCACATACCCAACAATTTGTGGTGTTCATTACAGACTGGTGCTGGTGTAGGAGCTGGACGAATGAGTTATTTACAAATTCTAATCTTCTGGCAGACTCGTGTTCAGGTAGAGGGTGAAAGGAATGTGGGGAAACAGTAGGGGGAGGTGTGGGCTGAGTGTCGTGTACAAATGTAACTCGAAAGGTGAACAAAGCATAGCCCACCAAAAACATCATTATGCTATACAACATTAAAATGGATATTATTAAAGATTGATTTTTCGCCATCACAGCGCATACTCTCTTTTCAAAGTTCGTAGATCTAGCAGGTCTCTCCATCTTTGGAAACTCCATCTTCTAAGTTGCTGCCCGCGGTGGGAGATTGATTCTGCTAAGGAGTGCTTCTGTTCAGTCCAGGGTAACTCCCTTAGACCAACCAGAACTGTCGACCTAACCATCTCCAGCTGCACTCCAAAGACTGTGGCAACCGCGACCCTAGCAGCAGAACCGGATGGCAGTTCGAAAATCAAAAATGAGCAAGTTTCCTGGAAGAGAGAGTTGCACAATCAAAAATAGTTCTTGGGGGAAAGAAAATCTTTATTATTTCATTTTTCTTAGTTTGTTTTCCTTGGCTTTATACAGTTGGATTATACAGTTGTTTTCCCGGTATGGTATGGTCTTGAAACAAGATTTCAGGTTCTGTAGTGTCCAACTGCATTCACTGCTGCACAAATCCTTGCAGGATGTTATCGCTCTCCTTTTCTGTAGTAGTTCCTTTCGAACGTGCATCACTGAAGGGTAAGAAGCGAGGCACAGATTCAGTCTCTGAGTCGGCGCCACCCTCCTGGACCCACCGGTCATAGGGCAGAGGCAGAGGGATCCGTTTGCAGTGGATCCCGTGGATCCAGTTCTTCATTCCTTCCACACGAACGGCTGGTCTTGTGGAAAGAAGGACAAGGTGTGGGCCGGTCCACCTGGGCTGTTCGTTCTTTGTTCGCTGAAAGTTTTTCACCAACACCCAGGATCCAGGATCGATTTGATGTCCTGGAGCTTCAGAGACCGGAGGCAGAGAGTCATGGACCTGTTGGTGTAAAACACGCAATTTAGCCATCAATTCGTACAAATAGTCAAGCAGTACAGGATGCTCTATCTCACTGAGCTTTTTGGGCCTTGGTACTCCCCATATGTTGGCCGGGCGGCCAAACACAATCTCGTGCGGACTAAGTGCCACTCTAGAATGGACAGTCATTCTGGTAGATAGGAGTGCCAAAGGCAGGACGTCAGGCCATTTAAGACGTGTGCTGGCTTGGATCTTGGCTAATTTCAACTTGAGAGTACCGTTATAGCACTCTACTAATCCAGTTGATTGGGGGTGATTTGCAGCGTGGAACTTCTGGTGTATGCCTAGACTCTCACACACTCTCTTCATCACTCGTCCCATGAATTCACTCCCATTATCACTCCAGATCATTCGAGGCATTCCAAACCTAGGGAAGAATTCTTTGACAAGGGCTTTGGCTGTGGACAAGGCAGTATTGTCCTTAAGGGGGTATGCTTCCACCCACCTGGAAAAGACACAAACAACAACGAGTACGTATTTCAGATTGTTGCACCTCTCCATGTGGATGAAATCTAGTTGCAAAACCTCAAACGGATACGTTGGAGGTGCAAAATGACCAGCTGGAGTTGGAGTTCCCTTACCTGGATTGTACTTCAAACACACCATACAGTTCTTGACCACATTCTCTGCACATTTAGGGATGCCATTATTCTGCCATACTGGAGCTAACAACTTACAGATCGTTTTCACATTGATGTGAGCCATTCCATGAGCCATTGTCACCACTGCAAGCACATACGCATCGGGTAACAACCATCTCTGATGCTCTGATAATTCGACCCAACAACCATTCGCATCTAATCTACCCTTGCTTTCTCTCTATTCATTCACCTCTTTCTCAGTGGCTTCGGATTGTATAGACTTCACACTCTCAATCGTGTCTTCACACATACCCACATCACAAATCCATCTCGCGGGACCTGCAACATACATTCGACTCATCACGTTCCTTGCGGTCTCTTTTGCAACTTCATCTGCAAATGCATTCCCACGACTAACATCATCTTGAATCTTTCCGTGTGCACTGCATTTCACAATCGCAACTTGTAGTGGCAAGGTCAGTGACTCGAGAAGCTCATTTACTAGCTGACCATGTTGAATCTTTGTATCATGCGACGTCAGGAACCCACGTTCACGCCACAATCATCCAAAACTGTGAGCTACGCCAAAGGCGTACTGGCTATCTGTATACAAATTCACTCGTTTTCCTTTTGCCAACACACACGCTCTTGTAAGTGCAATCAACTCTGCTGCTTGCGCAGAATTGTGTGGGATACGTGCAGCTTCAACAATCGTGTGCAATGTTGTCACAGCATATGCTGCAGTCGTATCACCATTCTGCAACTTGAAGCACGAACCATCAACCCATAAAGCATCATTACATTCAGGGAGAGGAGTGTCCTGCAAGTCTACTCTCACTTTTGTCTCTTCTTCTGTCCTAAAGCAGCAGTCATGTTTTTCGACCTCATCTGTCTCTACTGGAATGGGCAATAACGTCGCTGGGTTCAATGTATCACACCTCTTTATGTGTATGTGACTCGCTAACAGTGTCAGCTCATAACTTGACAGTCGAGCACTAGTTAAGTGCTGTGTCCTCGTTCTGTTTAGCAAAATGTCTACTGCATGTGGGACCATAACGATCAGAGTATTATTCATGACTAACCCAGCAGACTGTCGAATACAGACAGCTGCTGCAGCAGTGGCCCTCAAGCAACTTGGTAATGCCTTAGCTACAGGATCTAGAGTCGCTGAAAAGTACGCGCATGGACGCTGTTTGTCCCCAAAAGATTGTGTCAAGAGTGACTGATAATGCACAACCTTCCTTCTCGTGGACATATAATGAAAAAGGCTTACTGTAGTCGTCCGCCCTTTTGGAGTTAACATCATCTCATATGCGGACGACACACAGCTGGTGGTCTCACTGGCGCAAGAGTCATCTCGAACAGCGTCAGGTGGGCTCAGAGAATGCCTAGAGGAAGTGAGGAGCTGGATGACGGCATCGGCCCTGAAACTAAATGGAGACAAAACCGAGCTAATGCTCCTAGGACCCTCAGAACCGGCTCTCCCCCCCTCCCTCTGGCCCTCCAGCTTGGGACCGCCACCAACCCCAAAAAATGCAATTAAAAGTCTTGGAGTGTGGCTGGACAGCTCGCTCTCCTTCAACACCCAAGCCACTAAACTCTCAGCTACATGTTTTTCCATTCTGAGGGTATTAAACAAAATCTTCCCCATCCTCCCCCTGGAAGCCAAACAGGCAGCCATCCAAGGACTCATCCACTCCCGGCTTGATTTTAACAACGTACTCTACCTGGGTGCACCTGAATACACCCTTCGTAGGCTGCAAACTGTTCAGAACAGCGCTGCTCGCCTTTTACTTAAAATCCCCCACAGACACTCAGTCAGGACCGGCTTAATAAGCCTCCACTGGCTACCGATCCGACAGAGGGTTCTGTTTAAGGCGCTATGCATAGCCCACCAAGCCTTCTGGAACACGGGTCCTACCATCACCCGTAACCTGATCTGTCAATACATCCCGAAGCGGAATCTCCATTCTAGCCAGACCCTCTTGGCAGTTGTCCCAAGAATAAAGAGATCTAGAACAGGTGGCAGAACGTTCATGTACAACGCAGCTAAGGCCTGGAATGCTCTACCATTTCATCTCAGAGCCACCCAGAACCTTAATATATTCCGAAAACAACTGAAAACCCATCTTTTCACATCTGTTTGCTAACTCATTCCGTTGTCCCCTTTATGTGCACTGCAGGTTTACAATTTCCCCAGCGCTTGGACGCCCACGGGCAACAACTGCGCTCTACAAATCCCCAAGTTTACAAGTTTACAAGTTTTAGTCGGGGTTACCCAACACAGGAGCCGAACACAACGCATTGCGCAACTCATAAAAACGTTTCTGACAATCTTCAGACCACGGAATGGGTTTCGGTGTATCCTTGCAAGTTAATGCCACCAAAGGTTTGGCCAACAATGAGAAATTTGGAATCCATTGTCTGCAATATGATGTAATGCCCAGGAAAGCACGCACTTCTCTCTGTGTCCTTGGGACACCCAATTTCGCAATTGCCTGTATTCTCTCTGGGGTCAGCTTCCTTCCCTCCTTCGATAAGATGTGACCTAAGTAGGTCACTTCTTGTCCACAAAATTGCAATTTCGAAAGAGAGACTTTGTGATTCATATCTCATAAATGACGCAACAATGACAAAGTGCTTCAGTATCTGCAGCGACCAACAAATCGTCTACGTACTGAACAAGAGTCGCACCATCAGGTAGAACAATCGTGTCAAGTTGTGATTTCAGAGCCTGACTGAATATAGATGGACTTTCACAGTAGCCCTGAGGAGCGCGTTTGAAGCCGAAGCTTCGGCCTCCTAAATTGAAGCCAAAAATATCTCTGCTCTCCTCAGCAATCGGGATGCTGAAGAAAGCATTCTTCAAGTCAATCACCGAGAACCAAGTGGCTGAAGCTGGAACCATAGTCAATAGGGCAGTAATATCGGGAACAACTGGAAACTGTGGCACAACAATCTTGTTCACTTCTCTAAGATCGATCACAAATCTATAGACAGGTGGTTGGGAAGGATCAGTACACTTTAAAACCGGCAAAACAGGACTGTTACAAACGTTGCCTGCTGTCTCCTCAATGACATCTTTCTCAATTAGATCGTAAATGATCACTAACAACGCCTTTTCACCTTCGCTAGAGATCTTGTACTGGGGAATACGTGGCAACCTAACATTGGCTTTCAATGTTATGACATATGGCGCTATTTCCAAAAGACCCACATCATTAGAACCATTAACCCAAAGTATATCTGGAAGAGATGACAATTCTGTTGGAAGTGTCTCTCTTGACAAATATATTGGGGAAACCACTTTCTTACCTAGGGTAAGTTGTACTCCCGAAGGAGAACAGTACAAAGTTGCATATAGTCTCTTTAACAGATCCAATCCTAACAAGTTTTCACCACAACCTGTTGTAAAAATGAGGGGTGCTTCTAATTCACATGGCCCAACAGAATGGGGCATAGGACTAGAGATCGGGTTCCTAACCGGGGCGCCAGAAAAACCTACTGAAACATTCATTTTGCCAGACAAAGGTGTGCCAGGAAGTTTTGAGTGCATAATAGAACTCTTTGTAGCACCAGTATCCAGCAGAAAAGGTTCTGACACACCTGATGTAATTACCTCAACATAAGGTCCATTCTGATCTACTGGAACTGAAACAACTCCCTCTCTTTGTCCATGGCTGTCCTAGCAATCATTACCCTCATTCTCATTTTCTGCATAGTAGTCATCAGCATAGTACTGAGCTGTCCTAGAAGACGCATTGTTTTGTTGATCAAAGCTGTTCATAGAATTCTGAGGCGGAAAAGAAGTAGTATTCTGGGGACATTTCCATGGCCCCTACCTCTAGGAGCCTGCTGAACACCTCTACCTCTTGCACCAGAAACACCACTTAAACGTCGCAATAAAGCTGGACAACTATTCTTGAAATGACCCTCTTCCTTGCAATACGCACACTGATTGGGACCATACGGTAAACGCTGTTGAGAAGACTCGTTTCTTTGCGAGTTTCTCGAATACTGCTGAGGTTGCTGATAATCTTGCTGACTATTATTACGAGGTGGATAAGCTTGCTGTAGAAGGACTTTAGTTTTCAATTCTTAGTCTTTTTGTCAGCTTTCTCTAGCTCATCTTTGCGTCTATTCTCATAGTACTGAGCTGTTGCTAAAATTTGCGCTGACGTGGAAACAGCCCAAGCACTCTCTGAATCTTTCAGTTTATTGCATAATTCAGGAAGCAAATTATGTACAAATTTGTCTACAAACAATCTTTGGCCACCCTCAGTAGCCTTATCCTGACCACTATGATCGACAAAAGTCTCTTCAAACCTCGTGAAAAAGTCAGACACATTCTCATCTTTCTTCTGCTTGCACGCAGACAATTTGTTCCAATTCACACGCAATTCAGGCATTAAAGTCTTCATATACGTGATAATTCTACCAGGAAGTTCTGCTACCAAAGGCTCGGGCTTAGAGCCACCAACTTGTCTAGCATCAGCAGCAGCAATATTGGGCCATGTATCACCTAATTCTTGATCATGATCTGCATGACGAATCTTTCCCCATAAAGGCTGTGGAACAACATTTCCAAACAACATGTCTACATCCGCTAAGTTCATGATACATGAACTGGCAGTCTGTGATAACTCCTTATAATACCCTGCGGGATTTTTACGGGGGTCAGGTAATGTCTGCTTTAGCGCTAAAACTTCAGATCTTTTCCAGGGAACGTGTACCATACACGCTGGAAATGTCACGGAATTGCTGGATTCGCATTTGCATCACCTTCCCTCCAAACTGGAGGAACTTCTCTCATGGGATACTGTCGCGCCTTTTTCCTACCTGGCATGTCATACTCAGATAGTAATCTAGAATTACTTCCCTTACTCCTATAAGACAACAACATATCTATTGCTTGTTCAACATCGGCACCTACAATCATGCCTTCTGAGAACTTGAATCGTACACGGAATAATTCTTGCATGTTGCATTCTGGATCATTGCCTCTCAAATCCTCACAAAGAAATACACACATTTGTTCAAAAACATATCTCTGTGCAGATGCTTCCCACTGACGGAAGACTTCCATAACGGACTGAACATCATATTTTAAAGTATCAGTAACCCATTTACGTGCTAACTCATTCAGCACTTCTCTTTCCTGATAATCAGGCAGTCGACTCCGCAACTGTCTACGTTCTGTATTAGGGGTCGTCTTAGGCGACCCAAAGAAAGGTGAGAAAAGACCAGTGACAGTATTTGCCACTCTCTGTCGAACAGAAGGAGAAACTGGTGGAAAGGCAGAAACGTCAGAAAAGACAGGCTGATGTAAAGCAGAAGTCGAGGCAGTAGCAGAAGGAGTATCAGGATAAATAATTGGCGCAGTAGGCGAAGGCGTAGAAAAAGCAGATGGAGTATGTAGCATAGGCGGCGGCCCTTGAGAGGGCTGCACCGGAGAAGTAGAAACCAGCTGAAGAGGAGCTGGTGCTTGTGTAAGAACTGGAGTTTGTGCGCCGGGGCGCGGTATAACAAAGCGCTGCGGGGGTGCAGTAGCATTTTGTGCATATGGGGGTGGAGAACTCAGTAAATGGGACATTAAAGGATCCTTCTCAAATGTCCCTTTTGATCCTTGTCCTTCACGTGGCAACATTGGGTAGCATTTATCTACTGCTAACTTCTTGCTTCTGAGCATTTGTTCACTCTCTTGCTCTTCCTGATATCCCTGTATGCAACGGCAGCTTGTACCATTGACATACCTTGTTTATTTTTCTTCGCTAATTTCATTTCTTTCTGTTTGGCTTCCTTGCGCCATAGGCGAAAAGAGTCAAACATCGCCGGCCGGGCTTTCTTCTTGAACAATTTCACCTCTAGATTATCTAAGATTTCTGTGTCAAAGCTACCATGTTGGGGCCATTTTAAAACACCACCTTTTCTGGTGTATTTTATCCACACTTCATTATATGTGATAGGGCCTACTTCGTGCTTCACATAGAGCTCATATGTTGGAGTTCCAATCGGAGGAACCGGACACGAATCCTCTAATCGGGAGTCCTTACTACAACCAAGACAAAACAAGTTTCCAAGTCTGCTAAGACCAGGCATCTTCGCTCACTAGTCTAGCTTCAAACTTCAAAGGATTATCGAATACGATATTCTCGTGAATACACGAGTCCCTCGGCTTTGGCGCTTGCAAGTTCCAAATCAAAGCGTATCTCAAGGATACCAAAACTAAGAATCAAACTAAGGACTGGGAGACGCTCCACTTATACTTAACTGAAGTATTGAAGATCGATGACGTCACCAGAAGACTCGTCTATCGTTTCGCTCTACCAAGCATCAATGGGTCCAAAACAGGGCGATATTCAGGGCAGCAGTCCTTTGTAGCCGTCAGGACGCGGGGAACCTCGCAGCAAAGACCTTCAGAACCACGTCGACATACAGGGGTCCCTGAAGTGGCTGGCCGTCCTCTGGAATTTTCACACGAAGCTCCTCACGAACATCTGGCTTGGACCAATACCGCTTGATACCGCCCCGAGTTGGGCGCCAACTGAGGTGCCGGGTTTTTAGGAACCCGGTGGTGCCAGGGGAAACACCCAGAGACCTCTTGAGTTCTTCCTGTTCTGGACCACAGAAACACAGAGTCTTCTAGGTGATGTCAAGGATCGAGTTTTATTGGCTGCAACCAAGTAACAAGCGTCCTAGAAGTACAACAGCACAGTGTGTATATTCTCAGGAGACTGTTCGTTTTTTACAGAGCCAGCCTTCTCCTTTTATACAGAAATATCACCTTCAGGCAAGAATTCTTTGGTTTACATTACGGTCATATACATATTTCCACAACAATGAAAAAGCAAAGTCATGATGGCAAACCCACATTTTCGTATGTCCAGTTTGTGATAGATGACCCAGCCAGGCCCAGAACTTCCATCAGATATCGATGAAACCCCAATAAAATCTGGCACCTCCTCATCGTAAAACTAGTCATAAGCAAGAAACAGGGACAGGTGTTTGTGTGTGAAAAAACATGGTTTGTGTGTGATGAAGGGTTTATGACATGTTGTGCCTTGATGCTATCTCACTCGGCCACTGGGCGAGGAACCGCCCGAACAGGTTTGGCTGGAGGCAGTGGAGGCAGCGCGGTCAGGTCATGGGGAAGTCAGCTAAGGTGGACGTGTCCTTTCAGCTCGAATTCGGCCTTGATCAATTGACTATGTAAGGGCAACCACAAGATGGATGCTGCTCACAAAATGGAACCCGAGGGTTCAAGACAGAAACTACTGTTTTAAGGTGATTGCATTGCTCGATCATGACGCAAATGCACAGGTGTAATGTCCTGATCATTACCGGTCTGCCGATACCAAATTCGTCATGGTATGACGATATTTTGTGACACGAGTGTTGGGCCTCGGTACCATATTATAGCAGGGTCCATAATTTTCAGAACCACACTTGCGGCGATTTCTCCAGCCGCGGGGAGGCACTGCAATGATTTCTTCGGTGATGCATCAGAAACAGGTGTGGATGCATCACACTTCTCGAAGTTGTGTTACTTTTTCCAGCTCCCAGCGGCAAACAGCCTTCAGAGGTCCAATACACAAGAGCAGGCACCTCTTAGCAGGTCAGAACTCCCAGCAAGGAAGTTCAGGGGAGCTGGTGGTAAAGTATTTGTGTCCCTGAGACTTCAGAATAAGAGGCAAGCTCAGTTTCAAGCCCTTGGAGATCTTCCTCAAGCAGGGGACACAGAAAACAGCAAAGTCTTTTTCCCTTTCCCTAGGTAGAAAGTAGCTATTGCAGCCCAAATCCAGGGAGCAAACAGCCCAGGGGCAGTATTCCTCCTCAGCTTGTACGGCTCTTCTCCTTGGAAAAGGTTCCTCTTGATTCCCAGAAGTGATCTAAAGTTTTTGGGGTCCTGGCCTCACTTATTATACAGCAAAGCCTTTGTTCTCTGGTGACAGAGAAACCCTGTGCTCAGTCAAAACCAGGTCTGTCCTCTCAGGTGCAGCTTCCTGGCAGGAGATGGAGACAGCATTGTATTAGGTAGACCAGGCCCATATTCAGCTGAAAGGAAATCTCCTCCCCCTACTCTAAATGCAGCCTAGGTCTATTTAGTCCAGCCCTGACTCACCCAGACTCTCTGGAGCCACTACTCATCCCCATCCCATGTCACTCCAAAGCCAGACAGTCAATAGACATCCTAGAAGATGCATACTGGATGGCTAAGCAAGAAGATACCTACTTTCTAAAAGTGTTATTTTGAAACACAGAATGTAAAAATCAACATCACTAAAAGATGCATTGTAACATTCTGAGTTCAGACAAGCTAAACTTTATTTTCCTTCCTTGTTCCCAGGGGTAGTTATGTTCATAAGATGTTATAAGCAAACTCTCCCTCCTTTCCTATGGGAACAGATAGCCTTGCAATAGTGAAAAACAAAATTGGCAGTATTTCACTATCAGGGCATGCCAAACACAACAGGGCATAGGCAACCTTTCGTATACACTGCACCCTGCCCACAGGGGCACCCTGGGCATACCTTAGGGGTGACTGACAAATAAGAAAAGGAAGAAAAGGAAGGTTAGGGCCTGGCAAGTGGGTGTACTTGCCAGGTCAATATGGCAGTACCAGACTGCACACAGGTTCTGCAATTATTTCTAAAGACAGTGGTCCCTAGACACGGATTAATGAGAGCAAACATTAAATATAGACCCAATCGGTACTATATTTTACAGCAGTCCAGCAGGACAGGTGTATTTAATATATAGTTGCTTAAATATGCACACATTTCAGCCAGAAACAAATAAAGTGGGACATAAGCCTGTAACATGAAACCAAAAATCTCAGGCAGAGTAAATCTTTTGTAAGAGACAGATTTTGGTAGGACAAACAAATTATAGTGGAGACATTACTACACTTAATAAGTATTACATAATGAGGTCTATATGGCGTAGAACAAGTCGTCAGTGTTTCGATCCTTACAAAAGATATAGGATCATCACCAGGACATTAATAATGGTATGCCTGTATATATTTTGCCTAGATCCAGGTCAGAGTGACTTGGGGGAGGTCTTTTCCAGGCGAAGACCGAAAATAAGTCTAGGTCAAGTACAAGGAGATTAAAGGATGCAGACAGCCGCAGTCTGTGCAGTTGGATGCTGGGTCAGAGTCGACCTATTAAAGGCTGTAACAGATTAAAGGAGCCGTTTGAAATATTTGCGCCGCAGAGCAGTCTCGAAATCAGAGTGGCCTATTGCAGTAGGCTGCTCTATATCAGGGACGGCAAGCCAGTAGCCTGTGAGCCCCGCCTGCAGTTTCTAGTGACAAGGAACGGGGTTGAGGCCAATCTGCGAATAACCTCTGCTAAAGCATGTTTTGCCTGTTGAGATCAGGGATATGAAGGAACCCTCTGCAATGGGAGTCCTGAGTTACGTTTACAGGCTGCTCATGTGGGTGGCACAATCAGTGCTGCAGCCCACTAGCAGTATTTGATTTAAAAGACCTAGGCACAAACATTGCACTGTACTAGATACTGACTAGTAAATCAAAAAGTCAATTATGGAAACATCAATCTATAACAACAGTTTACAAATGGGGCACTTGCACTTTGGCACTAATCAGCAGTGGCAAAGTTTCCAAAGCATCTAGACCAGCAAAATGAAGTACAACACACAGCAAAAACAACGGAGGCAAAGGCAAAAAATGTGGGAAAAACCCAGACCAATGGTGCCAAGTCTAACAGGTCTTATTTCTTAAAACATTACATTCAGCATGCTATTAGAACTTCAGAAGGCTCACAGATGAAAACACTTAATGAAAATCACCTAATCTACAACACTTTCCGACATTCTACCTAAAACACTAATAAACAAGACCAGTACTTTTATGATTGTAAAATCAATCGAAATAAAGTTTCTTTGACTGATAACAAGACCAGTAATATTGACAGTGAAGGCACATGCTTCATATGAATACAACAATCAACAAATGTATATCTTGGCATTCTTAAATTTGTAAAGAAAAGGGGCCCCTGAATCTAGGATGAAAAGCCTAGACAGGGAAATTACTCTATGAGAAAAAGAAACCAAGGCAATGCGGTATTTAACATGTTATAGGTTTATCAATTCCAGACATCCTTGAAAGCAACAGCATAACCAAAAAGAACAGTTTTTTAAATGAACATTATTCTTTTTATTCACTTTTTTCTTCTTTTATAGTAAAAAAATGTATCTTGACTTACAAAAATATATCATCATCTATTACTGGTAAACAGTTGTCATATTTTTATATTTGTTTGTGTTCATAGCAACCTAAGTGTCATATTTATACTCATGAATTCATCAAATAGCAGTATTTCTCAATTTCACAATATAAATATATACGAGACTAACAGTCTTCTTTTACCCCTTAGTTATAAAATCAATAGGAACATCATCCTTCTTTATGTTGATATCTCAAAACTGGCGGCTTGTGTACAGACAACGCGTGTTTAGGCTAAAGCCTTCATCAGTGGTTACTTCGAGAGCAACTGTACGCTGTGTGTCTTCCTTGTCTTGTTTTAGAGAAATAGGAAGGGTATCAGCAGCTCTCTATTTGATACTTTTTTTTGGCTATGGTGGTTCCTTTCTCCTGTACTTAAGTCATAGACAATTTGTTTCTTGCAATACCAAAGAAGCCATGCTTCTTGTGTTCTCTATTGTGTTGTGTTGGAGCGCATTATTCGGGAAAAAACCTAGGGGCATATTATCAAGGGGGTTTATCTCCGCTTTTTTGGCTTTAAAAGCCAAGAAAGCGGAGATAAAATGATCTCCCTATTACCTAGCTGTCGCTAACACCAGTTAGCGACAGCTAGTAGGAGATAGCGACCATCTTGGGCCCCACTTTGCATGTCAGTGATATTTATCACTAATGACTTGCAAAGTGGGCGTGCCAAGATGTTAGCGACTGGAAACAGTCGCTAACATCGCTATCTCCTATTACCAACTTTTGGAGATATTCGCGCTAAGCACGAATATCTCCAAAAGCTAACACCTGCCCTGAGCAGTTCTTAGCCATGTTATCCAATGGGAGGTGGATAACATGGCTAAGAGCATTAGCTCGGTAATGCATGAATATCGCTGACTTTTCAGCGATATTCATGCATTGCGGCCGATTTTTATCGCATTTGCGATAAACCTTGGTAATACCAAGGTTTATCTGCGATAAAAATCGCCGCAGCTCGGCGATAATTTTTTCACGCTAACCAAGCAATAGCGATAATTATCGCTATTGCTTGGTAATATGCCCCCTTGTTTGACTGCTTCAAGCAAATTAAATCGATGGAAAAGTACTCTATGTCACAACAATCCTCCTGGTTGCGCATTATTCGATAAACCTTGTTTGACTGTTTCAAACGTATTGAGTTGATAGAAAAGTCCTCTTTATAGTGGTTTTTTTAAACCATTCACCGTTATTCTTATAAACAACAGCATTTACTTGGAGTTCAATGCGTTCTCAAATTGCAGTCGCACTTCTAGATTTATGGTTTGCTCTTTTACTTATGCTTTTATTTTGGGTACTGCGCTTTATTCATTTTGAAGACCTCAAAAGTATCTTGGCAGTCATCTCATGTTACACAAATGTTGAAAGAAAATGATTGCTAGTCATAAGACCAGTACTCTGGAAACGGGACATGTAATATGGACATTCAAGAGGGTATGATGAGTCAGATGACCTAGGAAGATTTCTGGATTCCTTAGAAATTAAAGACATTGACGTTCCATAACCGGATCAGGAAGACGAGACAATCCTGACATCAACACATCAGTGATGAAAACTAAACACCTGGAGGAGAAAAATAGAATAGAAGAATGATTGTAGAAATGAATAACAGAAGAAAGAAACGGGAACAGGGGAAACTCAATATTGAGGGACAAATCCAGAGCCCCTTTCAAGGAACAAGAATGTAGAAACACAATTTAGAAACACCAAGTATAGATTGACCGTTGTGTGTGAAATGACCTGAATGGTTGTAGGCTGGAAATTGTTGGAGGCTTAAATACCAGCACTGCGGGCGTGCATAAAAGCCATGGTTCTCTAATCAGTATCACAGTGTTGGCATAACTCCACATTGTTTAGATATTTATTGACCAATTCTTTGAGGATAGGGAGGGGAATAAGTGATACAACGAGATAAAAAAGGTTTTAATCACGAGGTACCATTCCCATCAGAAATGCTAGCATAAAGTGATGTTAAATAGACTTCTCTATTAAAATATCAGTCAAATGGCATGACTGTCTGTACAGTGAAATTCAAACCGAAGGCATAGGTAATGTTATGCACTAAAACCCTAGGATACCTAGAGGAAAGGTAAGTTTGATGGCTTCTATTCAATAAGACATGATTCACAATGGTTTACGGTTTAGGGAAGGTGAACCACTGTACTCATGCCCCACTTATTCCACCAGTTCAAAGACTAATATAGGTCTTTCCGTAGCTGGAATAGTTCATCCAATCCTTTGTATTTAAGTAGACAGAATAACCTTACAGATTAGACTGTGTATCCTTACATAATCCCTCTATCACTAATCTTGACCAATTGCATTACACCAGACATCTCAAATGTTCAACAGATCACCATCTGTAATTATCATTGTATACACTGCAATATATTAACAATCAGTCATTCAAAAGGTGATGGAAGGAATGCTTGCAATAGGTGCACCCATTGACAACTGCTCGGGTTATCATTCGTACCCATCGATCTTTTACTAACATGCCACCTCAGATTAGACCCAGTCATATGCAAATCAGTCTTGATCCTTCCCCATTAGAAACAGTCCATCAGATTTGCGAAGTCAGGTCCTTTCTAAAACGAAACACACGAAACCCAGGCCAGGTTTTAGCCTGATTGGGCCTCTTCTGTCAGATGCAGCTTGATTCTAACAGTACTGTGAGCAAGAGACCCACGTCTGCGCATACCCTAGGTCACTTAGGGCATTACATCAAACATGCTAAAAGTGATGTGAGGAATGCTTTCAATGGTCTAACCACTTGAAAAGAATAGTGTGGAGTAGTCTCTCCAAAGACTGAACTAAATGCTGCAAAGACTGGAGAGCAATGATCCCAAAATTTGGCTCAAGATTTGGAAATGTGGCCCAGGGCAAACCAGCTTTGAAAGTGATCCATTATCTTTGGGTGGGCTAAAAGATCAAGTTTATAATCATTTGAACCGTTTAAAAGGTCTACTGTAGCAAGACACAACATGGTTGCTAAGTATATGCTTCAACAAATGTTTGTTATGTGATATAGTTCTTGTGCATTTTCGATTACCCCACACTAGCTATTCATTATAAGCTGATGCTTGCAGTGTTTGGTATGAACATGCAGTATATCACTTTAACAACCAAGGCTATTGAAAAGTGATCTAAGTGGATCATACCTATAATACTGCTAAACATATTATTGTGTTTGGCTCTCTTGAAGTGACACATACAACTTGTGAACATGTTGGCAACAGGAAAAATTAGGAAATGGGAAATTGGGAAGAGTGTGAGATACACTCAAACTTATGAATTTAGTTTGGCAATAGAAACAGTATAAAGCCTAAAAATGCAATTTTTGTTGATTAAGCACATGGCGTAGGACACCATAACATAGCTGGAGGAGGCAACTCTTGCACTCCTATAATTTCAACCAATAATTAGCAAAGCCAAAATGACATATTTTGCAATGCTGGTGTATTTTTTTTTTTGGGGGGGGGGGGGGGGGGGATATGTTACACAAAGAAAAAGAAAAAAGAATACATGTCACTGCCTAAATGTGGCAGTCATATTCTTAATTTTAAATGTAAAAAAATTAACTGGTGCATATAATTCAGGTGTAGTTAGAAAAGATATAGAGAGTCTTTTTAGTTTTAATTCGCATACCAGGAAAACATGAATCGAATTTGTCACAAAAAAAGGCAATGTTGGCTTTGAATTGCTGTATCCTGAAGACTTAGTTTAAAGTCACGACGGTGAGTAAAGAGAAAACTAAAAATAATGAAGAATCTAGAGAAAAAGGAATTGACCAGTAGAGGATTGGCCCGCCTGCTCTGGGACCGAAGTGCGCTTGTTTTTAGACGGATGTGATGTGATCAGGCAAAATCCAGTTAATCACAGAGAAAGAGAACCCAAGGTTGAAGTGGGCTGGCGTGCTGCTCCATGGTTAATGCTGTGATGGGCAGAAGAAAAATGTGAATCACAGCTGAAAAGACTAACGGATGAAAAGGGCTCACCCAAAACACCGCTATGTATGTATTTTTTATTGTTGAATATTATTCGTTAAGTGAGTCTGGCGAAACAGCTAAAACCCTGGTAGACTAAACATTAAAATGTCCCCCCAATATTATTTCCAATTGTTATTTAGGTTCACACTGCAGAAATCAATATTTCAGAGTTGTAAAGTGTTGTCCCGAATTATAGAGACAATCACAATAAAAAGGAAAGAAAACACTGGAAGGTTTATTATTCACAGGCAGTTCCTTAGATACAGGTATCTTCCAGCATGGTATTGTCATGTCTTAACACAGATTTATGACACAGCCTTTGGTTAAGACCCCAGGGTGCAAAGAAAGTAGGAGGGAAGCCAAAACTGCTAATATAAATGTAACAATATGTTATGCTAATTAGCGGCGATGTGTTTGAATTTTGAAGATTGAAATAAATTGCACATCTGTTGTAATTATTTGTGAGAGGTCCGCAGTATTAGCTTATATGTACGCTGTGCTTAATTGGAAACTCTATGACAGTTCTAAATGAGCAAATGAAACAATGCAACGTTTTGCTTAGCGCAGCTAGTCGAGAGAGCATTTAATCAATACTGTTGTCTAAGTTTCTTGCTCTGTAAAAGGAGCTGAATAAGAGGGACACATAAACAAAAAAGTCTGTATATGTCTATATCGTTCCCTAATATGCAATTTCTGACCTGCTACTATGTAAGATGAGGGGCCTTAGTCACAAAGGTTTTGCTGTGATTTCATGAGGTATTATAGTACCTGTATTGGGTATTCGAGGGTTTTGCAGTAGTGAAACATCTGACAATTATTGAGTAGATGCCCTGCAGCCATAAAACTTTAATTCAGTTTAAATCAGCCCCATACTCCTGCATTTTAGGAAGTAAACTAGGTGTACTCCTGACTTACACCTGGAATTTATTGGTAATCAGGATTATTACTATGATATATCACAGGAAGATCTTTGAGGATCACACCTAAGGTGTCATCATTGCTAATACATTTAAATGTGATAACACAAATGTTATTAATATATGGTAAACATAGACTACACCACAGAACAGACTCAGGGTTTGATTACGAGTTTGGTGGTCCTAGAGCGGGCTGCCATGCCAGCGCACCTCTCCAGGACCGCCAAACTTGACCGTCAGATTACGAATAATTAAAAGGCACCGCAAGGAGAACACCAAAGCTCGTTCCTGCACATTTAAGTCCATGTCGGGCAAGAAAGGGGGTGACTGCAGAGAGGGGGGCACAACATGTGCCACCTTGCAGGCACCCTGTGGTCCAAGGAGCCCTACAGAGTTTATTCACCGCCACAGGGCCTCTTCCCTGCCCAGCAAGGGTCACCTTTGCCATAATGTTAACAGTGAAAAAGGATTCTCACCCATCTTCTTTTTGCTAGTAACACGGCCATACTTTGGGCGCAGTGGTCCCTCAAAGCATTGTCCCAATGGTACTGAACCTGCTGCACTGATGGCAGTGATGGTCATTTAAAAAAAATCTCCAGGTTCCTCACGGGATCCCACTGAGGAAGCTGTGTGTGTCCATTTCAAAACAAAACAAAATAGCCCTCCACATAGCATCCTCTCCTCTGGGCCAACTCTTTGATACTATCCCTGGACAGGGAACTAAAGAAGAAACAGCCCTTCTCATCAGGGTACTTGCTATCTGAAAGAAAGTTAAATTGGTGCAATTGTTTAATCACATAATGTAAAGGCTGCTTGGAACTGAGTGCAGGCTTTTTTGTTTATGGAGTCACTTGAAGCTTCATGGTAAAAAAGATGTATTCTTTTTTTAGAGGGGGCCTAGGAGTGTTGAGTGTTGAAAAACGTCCTTTAGATGGGTTTTTAACAATGTTTGCACTAGGAACAGTGCATTATCTATTACTAAAAGGTATTGTCTTAAAGCACTTGTTTTTATCTTAAACACCAAATCATTTTGTAGCAGCTTACCTTACACTCAGGACCACTGGAAATATGCATTTTGCAGCTGCAGAATGTTCCACCTAATTATGAATTGGCAGTATAATCCACCATCTGCTGTATAATCTATAGATTTTAAACCCCCAAAAATGTGTTTCTAGCTCAAAAAGATAAAAAGTTACTAAAAATGCAACAATACATGTCACTGCGCATTGGAGGCCATTTGCAAAGTTTGATTGGTCACCTTATTGTTGCTTATAAGTGAATTTAGGTGCTAACCTGGTACTAATAAAGAGAAATCCTTACCCAGATAGTGTTAGCATGTGTAAAACTGACAAAATATTAAAGTAATACAAGTCCAAAACGTGTCACATGAAGCAACATATTTTGCCGAATAATTTAGGTAGTTGTGCCGCATAATTTAGTTCAACCATGCCACGTTGCCACTGGTCGTGCTGATTCTGTGTGCAGTACACTTTTTAAATAATGAATTGCATATTCACAGTACTTTGTGTTACAGGCTAGGACTTCATAGTGTTATAAATGCAAAAGCCACTTTTAAGCAATGCCCCAACCAGGATTCAGTTGTCTGGCTCTCTGGTCACAGAATTAGGCATCTGCAGTGATCACATTAACAATTTAGGTTTCACAACATAAAAATAAAATGTTCCCAAAGATTAGTTTAATTTACAGTTATTTTTCAATTACGCTATGTGAATTATTTCATATCCAGGTGGCAAAAGGTGAATACAAATATTTTCAGGAAAATGTTTTTCTTTTTAGCAACTTAACCATGTCTGTGACCCTGCCACCAGGGTGCCAAGAATCACAGTTGCCGTACGTTTACATGCACTTTAACAGCTTGATGTAGATGAATACAGCCTGGAAACGCTAAACAAATTAAGTCATGCTTCCAGGCCATCTTCATTTACAACTAAGTATAAAGACATTGGCGCCTCCCTGGGAACACAGCCACAGACCCCCAGGGGAGAGTGCCCGACAGTTTGAAGACTTATGCTGTAGTGAGAAGCATTAAGCATTAAATTGGCACTGTCCTCCATTAGGAATGATGAGTAGCAGCCTTACTTTCCGTTACTTCAACATTTGATACCGTGCACTATGGTACACTAGGAATATTATCCTGTCTTATCTTGTCTTATCTTATCGTATCTTATCTTATCTTATGTTATCTTATCTTATCTTATCTTGTCCAATGGACAAGTCAAGCATAATGTCAATAAATTCATTACCACTAAAATACCACCACACTTTACAGCAAAATAGCAGGAGATCCTCAATAAATCAATAAATCCTTTCAGCACACATATTATAACTAAGTCAAAGATACCCAGATAATCCTTATACTGGAGAGCGCCAATTAAAGCAGCCCAATATAAACAGTATCTTATTTTCTTGCTGCATAAAATCAATTACAGCCACATCAAAGCTTTTCGTTCTACTGAACGCCCACAGGGCATAGGAAACATAATGTAATCTGTATCATTAAGATTACTGCAGAGTTTATAAGCCCTGTAGACTTACCTCAACACATCACCATGTTTTTCATTTGAAGAATAAGTAATTCCCAACCTTCACTCTCATGGCAATGTAGAGATGTTTCAATGCTCCCAACCTCGCAATTGGCCAATGTGGACACCAGAGTCTGCATCCTATGTCAACAGGCAAAAGGAACAAATAATGGCTGGAATACTGAACAATGCGAACACTCACCCCAAGTCACAAGGATCTGGGTTTAATCCATTGTTATTTTGTTCTACACACTCCCCAGTTTGTACCCAGCCATTTGAAAATCAGTCTTGACCCTGCTCCTCATCGGAACAGTCCGGCTCGAACTGCAAAGCCAGGTCCTCCCTGATCCAGAAAAAAGCATTCTGGGACCGGTTTTGGGGCATCACCTATCATTAGCCAGGCTAGGTTGATGGAGAACCTGCCTTGAAACAGGGTCAAGACTGATTTGTATATGGATGTGTCACAACTGGGATGGCGTAGTGAGTGTTAGATTACAACCAAGCACTCACCTGAAAACCAGGACCGTCTGCAGGGGCGATGTTAGCTCCCCAACCTTTCTGGAACATCTCTCAGAGCTGCTGGTGTAATGGGAGCCTTGGAAGGTGTCCTGAAGGGGAAGGGGAATGGGACAGAGAAAGAAAAGAGAAACAGAAGACCTTGCTCGTGCACAGCTCCTTCACCCGAACCAGCCGTGGTTTGTTCAGAACTTGTGACAGGGATTTATCTTCTATTGCCTAAAAGATAATCAAAAAAATAAATGTAGCCTATATCTCCTTAACAAATCTACTTTCTAAATCTTATAGTAGCTAGCATTCACATAAGTACCGTCTATCCTTACGAGCCGACACCTGGGGACATCTTGTTGATTGAGTAAGTAGTCTCAGAACTCTTTCTTATTTAAACACTGTACTGATACAATAGGAAAATATTAGGCCAGGGTCTGTATGATTTTATTGCTGTAGATATCCTGCCAATATACTTGGAGCCTACCTTAATCAGCTATATCTTAAATTGAAGTCGCAACTAATCAAAAGAAATGCAGTAAAGCTTCTTCAAACGTTATTTTCACTTTGCACATTATATTCATGTACAGGTTTCACTTGCATCATTCTTGTGTAAACTCTTTAAATATTCTTACTTCCAACTGCACATTCAATTCATGCAAGTGTTAGCTTTCTCAGTATTGTACTCAGTCTTTAAATCAACAGGCTATGGTTATACAGTTTTGCTTCTAATACTCAGTCTTCTATGAATCAACAGGTAAGGGTTAAACTGTTTCTAATCCAAAGAAACGGCCTTTCAAGAAAGAACAGGAGTAAGCAATTTCACTTAGCTCCATGGAACGCTGATTGTGTCCCCAAAGAATATCTGCACTTGAACTGTCTTTTGTTCTGAGCCGGCTCAACACTTGATTGCAGAATACCGAGTTGGGAATGAAGACGTTGCCCGTGAAGAATCCAGTTTGTGCGCGAGGGAAAGAATTGGAAACAGACAGAAAGCCAAGCATTGATTACAGAAGGGCGTGGCTATTTAAAGAATGCCAGCAAGACGTAGCCACGCCCTTGGGTTGAACGTGCAGGCTAATTTGGATGCACTCGCGAAAGCTCATTTGCATGCACTCGCGAACGATCATTTGCATGGCAATGGAAAAGTGAATAAAAGAAGACTTCCTTCTATATGCGCCTACAGAGTCACCTTTAGAAAGAAGTAATGTGCACAAATGACCCAGGACAAGAACAGTGCATACCACCAAACAGCATGCAACCAAGCATTGGCAAATACAAGACTGTCACAGTGCAACATGATTGATTATTGGGTGAGCAGACGGGAACAATTAGAAACATGATTAAAGGTGATCAGAGGGGGCATACAGAAACATGGTTAAAGGTAGTACCATTCAAATGACGACAAATTATACGAACTATGTTAGTGGCAGGATGACGATTCCTGACAGTGAGCAAAAGAAAAATTGATTTAACCCATATCTATTGACCAGGGGGTGAATGTTTGATTTATTCAGCATTCTGTCCATCATTTGTTGCCACAGCACTTTTTGTCCTAAGTGGGATGGTATGCCCAGACGTAGGTCCCTTGCTCGCTGTGCCACTGGATTCAATGTAGTCTGGCTGATTAGGGGTGATGCCACAAAACTGGTCCCAGGATGCTTCTTCTCTGTCCAGGTTGAACCTACCTTGGCAGTTCGGGCAGGACTGTTCCCATGAGGAACAGGGTCAAAACTAAAGTGCATATCGCTGGGTCAAAACAGGTGTGGCGTTGTGAGCAAAATAACAATGGATTTTACCCAAATCTCTTGACTGGAGGTGAATTTTTGATTTGTTTAGCACTCTGTACATTATTTGTTGCTGCAGCACTTTTCACCCTTAGTGGGATGGGTATGCCCAGATGTGGGTCCCTTACTCGCTGTGCCACTGGATTCAAGCTAGCATGGCTAATGAGGGGTGGTGCCCCGAAAGCTGTCCCAGGATGCCTGTTTCTGGTCTAGGGAAGACCTGCCTTGACAGTTTGGGCTGGACCGTTCCCATGAGGAACAGGGTCAAAACTGATTTGCAGATGACTAAGTCTGAACTGGGGGGTGTAGTGGGAAAGCGATCAATGGATTTAACCCAGACCTCTTGATTGGTGTTGAATGTTTGATTTATTCAGCATTCTGTCCATCATTTTTTGCTGCAGCACTTATCGCCATAAATGTAATGGGTAAACCCAAACGTGGGTCCCTTGCTCGCTGTGCAAATGGATTCAAGCTAGTGTGTCTGATGAGGGCTGATGCCCTGAAACTGGTTCCAGAATGCTTATTTCTGATCATCCAGTGAAGAACTGCTATTGAAGTTTGGGCTGGACTGTTCCCATGAGAAACAGGGTCAAGACTGATTTCCATATGGCTCAGTCCAAACTGGGGTTGTGTAGTGAGCAAAAGAACAATGGATTTAACCAAGATCTGTTGACTGGGGGTTAATATTTGATCTATTCAGCATTCCTCCATCATTTGTTGCTGCAGCGCGTTTTACCTTAAGTAGGATGGGTATGCCCAGACATGGGTCCCTTGCTCGTTCTACCACTGGATTCAAGCTAACCTGGCTGATGAGGGGTGCTGCCCTGAAACCGGTCCCGGGATGCTTGTTTCTGGTCCAGGGATGACCTGCATTGGCAGTTTGGGCTGGCCTGTTCCCATGAGGAACAGGGTCAAGACTAAATTGCATATGGCTGGGTCCAAACTGAGGTGGTGTAGTGAACAAATGAACAATACATTTAATCCAGATCTCTTGACTGGGGGCGAATGTTTGATTTATTCAGCATTCTATCCATCATTTGCTGCCGCAGCCCCTTTTGCCCTAAGTGGGATAAGTATGCCCAGATGTGGGCCCCTTGCTCACTGTGCCGCTGGATTCAAGCTAGCCTTGCTGATGAGGGGTGGTGTCCCTAAACCGGTCCCAGGATGCTTGTTACTGTTCTAGGTAGGTCCTGCCAGGCAGTTCGGGCTGAATTGTCCTCATGAGGAACAGGGTCACAACTGATGGGGAAGAATATATTTATTTCTGCTTGTTACTTTGTTCAGCATTCTGCAGCTCACATAGAAAGATTGTGCTTGTGCAAGAAGGTGCCCCTTCCTGTACAAGAACAATCCTGCTTACAATGCAAGCACACTCGCACAATGGTGCAAAAGTGCCTGCTTTGGTGCTAGACAACACATTGTGCGCCAGTGCTGGGAAAAAGCAGGAATGTATCCTATCATGTTACATTTGGTGCATTCCTGCCATTTCCCTGTTATGCAGTACATAGTGGCATAATAAAAATTGAGGGGGGGCCCTGCAAAGTTAACAGAAGGGCACCCCTCCAGAATTACCCAGGAACTCTTTGGCCAGATTACTGTGCTGAGGGGGCCCCTAGAGCTCTGGACCCCCCAACCCACTGTGGGGGCCTTTGTTACACCAGTGGCAGTGTAGCGCAGCGCAGCAAGGTGGCTTACTGCGCTGCATCACATCTTCATAAATGTGGCCCTTGGTGTTGCCTTTTTATGACATAGAACATGGTATTGGTAGACATCATGTGGTTTATCATTTTGCTTATGTTCATGTGTCTGAAATTTTACTCGAGGGTTTGGCATGTCTTTAGCCGAATGTGTAGTTTGCTGCCAACATTCATGTTTGTGTCTCTAACACCCAATGCGCTTGGAAGTAAAAGTACTTTTATGAGCATCTTATTAACTTTGCATGGTAATGTTCTTGGCTTATTGTGTCATTGAAGTATATCCTCATCTGCCTGTGTCCATTCCTCTTTTCACCGAGCACATGCGAAAAGGGTCTACAATGAGCAGCACCCCTTTTCCCAGAGACACCGATACATTTTGTTAGACCTGCCATCTTTGGTGTGTGTTTTCTGTCTTTTTGCTTCTGACCTCATGTTTTTTACAGTATGCTGCATTTTGTGTTTGCTGGTTTTTTTATTATTTCTGGCTACTTCACCACTGTTGATGAAAGGTAAAGTGCAAATGTACCCTATGTAAATTGTGATTATGACTACCCATGATTGGAATATTTGATTTACTGGTAAGACCCTAGTAAAGAGCACTGTGTGTGCCCAGGGCAGGTGATTCAAATACTACTAGTGGGCCTGCAGCACGGATTGTGCCATCCATATGAGTAGCCCTGCAACTATGTCTCAGACCTGCCACTGCAGTGTCTGCATTTCTAAACTCTCATGTCGACCTGGCAAGTACACGCACTTGCCAGGCCCAAACCTACCCTTTCATTACATATAAGGCACCCCTAATCAATCAGTACTTTTTGAGAGTGGTTACTCACCCATGAGAGTATCAAGGACCTGGAAGGAAGGGTTGCAGGTCTGACTGGGCACTGGGATTTGTTCGAAGAGCCATGTCTTGAGATCCTTCTGAATTGTGTCTGAGACAGGAAGAGCCTAAGGTGGAGAGGCATGGCGTTCCAGGATTTGGCAGCGAGGTAGGTGAAGGATCCTCCTACGGTCCAGGTATTGTGGATCCGAGGTATGGTGGCCAGGGCAAGTTCGGTGGAGCAAAGGTGTCTGGTGGGTATGTGGAATGAGAGGCGTTGGTTGAAGTATGCTGCTCCGACATCGGATAGGGCTTGTAGGCATGTGTGAGAAGCTTGAACGTGATTCTTTTCTAGACTGGGAGCCAGTGCAGTTCTTGCAGGTGTTTGTAGATGTGGTGCGGCAGAGGATGTTGAGGTCCAGTCTGACTGCGTTGCCCTGAATGTTCTGTAGTTTCCTAAGGAGTTTCGGGGGCGTCTGCGTAGAGTGCATTTCTGTAGCCGATTTTGCTGGTGGTGAGTCTTTCTGTCTTCGATGGGGATCCATCTGAAGGTCTATTGAAGCAGATGAAGATTGTGGATGCATGAAGAGGAGACGGCGTTGATCTGGTGGTTCATCATGAGCAAGGAGTCCAGTATGATGCCAAGGTTTTTGCGTGATCAGTAGGTGTGAGAGGGGCTCCTAACATGGAGGGCCACCAGGAGTCTTCCCAAGCGGAGGTGTTGGCCCCTAGGGTGAGGACTTTGGTCTTGTCCAAGTTGAGCTTGAGGCAATTGTCTCTCATCCAGGTAGGGACGCCCTCCATCCATCATGGAAGTTGTTTCTGACAATTTTGCGCTCGTTGGTGAGGGAGAGGATCAGCTGGGTGTTGTCTGCATAGGAGACAATGTTGAGTCTGTGGTTCCTGGCCACGGCTGCGAGCGGTGCCATGTACCTGTTGAGAAGGGTGGGGGCCAGGGAGGACCCCTGGGGGACTCCGCAGCAGATTTCTGTGGATTCTCAGTGGAACAGTGATTGTCTGACTTGCTGTGTTCTACCGGTGAGAAAGGAGTGGATCCAGTCAAAGGTTTTGTCGTGGATGCTGGCGCCATAGAGTCTCGTGCTTAGTGTGCTGTGGGAGACAGTGTTGAAGGTGGCCAAAAAGTCCAGGATGATGAGGGCTGCTGTTTCTCCCCGGTCGAGGAGGAAGCAGATGTTATCGGTGGTGGCGAGTAGAGCAGTCTCAGTGCTATGGTTGCTTCTGAAGCCAGGTTGAGAGGAGTTCACGAAGTGGTTGGCTTCGATGAATTTCGAGAGTTCGGCAATGAAGGCCTTCTCAATTAGCTTGACAAGGAAGTCGAGCATGGAGATGGGTCTGTTGTGTTGGTGGACAGCTTCTTCAGCAGGGGTTGGATTTCTCTGTGTCCTGATGAAGCAGTTGATGGCGTGGCATAATTCGGAGGCGATGGAGGTGGGGGCTCTTTGGAACATGTGGTTCTGGCAGGGGTCCTAGTGTGCTGCTTAGTGAGTGCTCTTCATGGTCTTGAGGGTGTTGTCCGTGGTGAGCGGGCCCAGTTGAGTAGGATCTGTTGTGGGTGGCGGTGGCGCATGTAGTCGTGGCGGGATTGGTGGGTGGGTCTCAGGTGTCAAAGCTGTCATAGATCTGCTTGATCTTGTGGTGGAAGTAGGTGCAGAGTCTATTGCAGAGGTCTTGGCACAATTTGCACAATTCTGTGTCAGGTCCGTAGGCAAAATTAGACTTATTTTTCCTTGCTTTATTTTCCAGCAGCCATTCAAAGAACATAACCATACAAACAAGTCCTCCAATCAGAGCAGCGTCATCTCCTTAACTATCCTTGTTGACGCACTATTCTTCTCTTTCTTTTGATGCTCCAGCAACCACAGATAAGTGTCTCTCTCACTCCATTTTCTGCATGGATAATTGCTTGTGTTTCTTTCTATGAAATGTGATTCATCGCTTGCTAGTGTACCGCTTGTCTTCTGGCTCTCGCTGGTTTATTCTGTGCCCAGAAGCACTTCACCTGACTACCTCATGAAAATGTTTTGCTCCTTCACGTTCGCGCTGTACTCAGCCTCTCTTTGCAGTGTAATCATTTGACCCCTAGGGGGCCACACTACTTATTCAATGCACTCCCCACGTCAGACCTCCTGGGCGGCCGGTGGATCAATTTCACTGTGCTCTGTTTCAATCCACATTGTGATTAAGTGTGTCCATCTACGGTGGCTGTAAGGAGGAATATTAACACTGCAAAGAGTCTGAGCTTTTCAGAGAGCGGCTGCCTGGACACCAGCAATGCGGGTAGGAGAATTATTATAATACCGGGGACTGGCCCAGGCGGTTAGTTGAACCTTCCTGTCAGAACTCAAAAAGTGCTGTCCCCAGGCTGTGGCTCTTTAATTATTCTTATCTGTTTGCAGCCAAATACGTGTACTTGCCTGGGTCTCCCCAGCCTGTTAACCCCTTACAGTTATCCACCCTCCCTCAGTATCCATAATATAGGAATATTGGGACTATTTGAGGAAGAAGAGGTGTTTTACTTACCAACTGATGATGAATTCTGTAAGATCATGGATGTTTTTATATTCAGGGCAGTAACCCACTTAGTGAAGACCCTGGAGTAGAGAATACAAGAATTGCAGGCACAATGCCCTAGATCTCTTTTTCAAAGGGAAGAACGTGCTGGGCCTCTGGCCCCCATACCTCCAGGGCAGCCCACATCAAACCCTGCCACCAAGCGCAAGAGTTCAGAGGATACTGGCACTGACATGGACGCTTTTGCTCGCCTCAAGAAGGCGTTCATGGAGCCCCAACCCTCCTCCTCTGCCCTACCTGACACACTTGTGGATCCCTTTCCTGCAGTTCCACCCCCTAAGTCAGGGGATGGTGATGATTCACCCAATACATTGGACAGGGATCAGGACTCCTGTTGGCCCTGGAGACTGTCTGGTGGCCCTCCTCCAGTGACAGATTATGATTTGGGAGATGCTCCTGTTGGAACTTTGGATATGCTAAACCAGAGGACCTATTGTCTTTGCGTTACATAAATCGGCCCCCAGTCCCTAAAGTAGCTCATACATAGCAAGACTTTTACGTAAACCATTGGGCACAGGGGTCTGCAACTGTGTCTGAGCGGAATGTCCCAGGCCCACTTTGGGGGGTAAGGTAGCTCCTAAGATGGTGACCTTCACGAGTTATAGTTAGCTGAACTAACTATAACGGAGGAATTTCAATGGTTTTGTATGAGAGAAATGTCCAGCTAACTATAACATGGGTGAAACCTATGTTTTTTTCAGTGAATTTCTAAGGTTTTTTAAATGCTAATTCCTAACTATAACGTGGCTGAAACCTATGGTTTTTTCAGCAAATTTCTAAGGTTTTTTAAATGCTAATTTCTAACTATAACGTGCCTGAAACCTATGGTTTTTTCAGTAAATTTCTAAGGTTTTTTAAATGCTAATTCCTAACTATAACGTGCCTGAAAATTATGTTTTTTTTAGTGAATTTCTAAGGTTTTTTAAATGCTAATTCCTAACTATAACATGCCTGAAACCTATGGTTTTTTCTGTGAATTTCTAAGGTTTTGTAAATGATAATTTTAAAATGTACTAATTATTATATTTCTTTCTTTTAATAGTAATTTCCTACATTTTTATTATAAATACTTATATTTATTTTATTTTTAAAGTTACATTTCATATTTTTAATGTAAAATAATAACAAAAGTAAATTCTAAAAGAATACACGGCTAGTGAAACTGCCTGGGTGTTTGTTAGAGGCAGATTTACAACACCCTTGTGCCTCTTTTATACCGCTGTTGCATCACTTTTCTGATGAAGCGGTGGTGCAAAAGATGCGCCATGTTATGTGGTATTTAGAATGTGAAGTATCTGGAAGGTGCGTCACATTGTAAATCCCTGTACCAGAAGGAGACATTCCTACATTGGGGGATGGGGGGGTGTTCCGGCACAGGAACACCTCCTAAAAGTGGCTGACTGAAATCTACAAAATTTCACTTTGTCACTTTTGGGCTCATGCTGTGTCAAAACCCTGCACTACCTTAAATCAGGTGTAAGGATTGACACAGCAGTCTGAGAATAGGGCCCCCAGAGCATTGCTGGAGATGCGTTGCACTTGCAACATAACTCAAACAATGCACCACCTTTACAGCACAGATACATTACATATATGTGCCATTTTTGTCCCATAGTACACCACATTGTAAATACGGCGCATCCATGGTGGGTGTGTCACGGAGCACAATAACTGACATATTCCTGGGCATATGCCAGTTATTGTATATGTGCCCATTAGTGTTTTAATGTAGTGATAGGATTACTACATACGGAGGAATGAGTCACTACAAAACTAAAACAACAGTGACAGAGTGTTTGCTGGAAGTGTAACAATACAAACTAGTAAATTGAATGCATAAAACACAAATTTGCAAGTACATAGAAGACTGCATACATCGTCTATAAGGGTTTTGAAGCAGTCTATGCCCTAAAGATTATTTTAATGCATGAGTACTTAGATAGTGAGTGGATGATTGCAAGACTGCAAGGAAAGAACCTGATTGATTTTATAACAGCCTCAGTTGTACCACAGTATACAGATAAACACATACTGCTGAATGGCTCACTACAATATTGAAACAGTAGTGAGAGAATGTTTGCTAGAAGTATTAGGATACACATTGAGGAATTGAACGTATAAAACATATGTTTGCTGGTGCATGAACAGTGCATGCACAGTCTAAAAAGGTTTGAAACCGCCTATGCACTAAGGACTCTTTTAATCCATGAGTATCTAAATACTGACTGGATCATTAGACTTATTACAGCTTCAGTTTTACCACTGTACAATGAAAAAGAACATACTGCTCACTGGCTCACTACAATACTAAAACATCAGTGTCACAGTGTTTGCAGGAAGTCTAAGGATACATACTGGGTAATTGAAGGCATAAAACACAAGTTTGCAGCTGCATACAAGACTGCATGTATACTCCATATGGATTTTAAGCAATCCATACCCTCAAACCCACTTTGCATATTTTAAATCAATACAAACATTTAAAGAATATATAACTGAATCTATAACTGCTTCACTTTTAGTACAATAAATACATTAGTAGATAGTGCTCAAACCTTTATTATTTTTCAGCGATTCATTTATTCTTGTAACATCTCATAATTTAACAGACATTCCAATGCAACTTCATCAGATATGTCATTCAGATAAATTTCCTCATCAGCAGTTTCTGATTTAATTTGTACTAAAATTTCTACAGAATCTAAAACTTCCAGAAAATCTCCATCAAAGCTTTCGTCTAAAATCACAATTCATGTCTGCAGCACTAATTTCTCCTTTTTCACTCTCATTGCCTGTGACAGATACGATTAGTTCTTCAATTATGCTCAAAGTAATATCCAAAATCTCCTGAGCATGAGGCTGTTCTCTTTCCATAATTTTTTCTTTATTTTCTTGCTTCTTGTATAAAAATATAAACAGCTTATGTTCCTCGTGTTCTTCTACTAACTTTTCTTTATGCAGTTGCTCGTTATCTATTCTCTCAATCCTTCAATATCTTATGTTTTTCATTAATGTTCCTTCTTAATTCAAAAGTCTTCCTACTATTCCTAACTCAATGTGTTCTTTTCCCTTAAGACCTTCCTTAACATGAATCTTATCGTTCCTTGTTTTAAGTTAGAGAAAATACATCGATTGAGTACATTCAATATTGTCTATAATGACAGGTAAGTTTACCTACTCACTAACTTGTCAAACAACGTTCTTTAACTCTCACAGAAATATTTCCACTTTCACTTCACGAATGTCTAAAGAGCAATTGAAAACGGGTCTGAACTCCGGAACGTCTTCGGTGAAGTGCGCACTCGTTAGTCAGCGCGCGCTTCACCAAGGATTCCCCACAACTCTTTGGTAAATGACTTGATCGCAACCGCGTCTTTCAGCCGCGGCCCGTGGAGGGACTTGCAATGGGGCAGGCAGGGGGGCCGGGGAGGGGCAGGGTGAAGGGTGATAAACAACGGGTGCAGGTAAGTAAACAATTACATCAATAAAACGAATTTCAGGACACATTATCAACAAAACGCGCTATCAACAAAAGACGATAAATTATCCCCGCTTTTATCAGCAGGAAAGTGGCGATAAAGCGGCGATAATCTATCTCATTTTGTTGATAATATGGCCCGAAATGCATGCTAATGGCTTCGTGCTGAAGATCACGCGTGGTTATGACCGCGTTGTAATGGCTATTTCCCAGTAAGAAAAGAATTTTAGCTAGACATAAATTCAACAACGCAAAAAATGATATATGTCTCTGAAGTGAAACAGGGTTTAAAGCAAACAAACCACCATATTGACAACAGAACAATAAATATATACTCATATATATATATATCAAAAACCTTTAAATTTTATGATTCTGTATTAAAAATATTTTTTATATATTTTTCATTTTTATATACACAGAGTTCGTTTACACCAAAAAGGTTATATATCCAGATTCAATGATAGACGTTAATATGATGGAGGCAGTGCGGCAGATGTCAACAACGCGCTTTTCGGCATACATGCCTTCATCAGGTAGCCGTCTATTGCACTAAAACAAATATACAATCCAATTAATACATCATTGTTTCATTATTTTCGGTGGTTGCATATACCATAAGAATAATAGTATATATACTCCAGAGATGGTTGCAACATGAGTTTCTAAGTTGCAATTAAGCTGTCAGTTATAAAGTTCATTATTACTCTATATTAAGTCGCCAAACATTATATCATATATTGACATTGATTTTTTCCCAGTGGATTCACTATAAAAAAGTTTCATCTTATTTGTATAAAAGGCAAAAAGAGCACAGTCATAACTCCAAAAAACACTGTAAACAATAAATAACCAAGAAAAAGATGTGAATGAAGAAAAATATGATACACAGTTGCTAAAAAATACAACCTAATTACCTTATGCTTGATGTATACCGCATATGTTCTATATCATTATATATATTCTAACTCCTATATACAAATGCTAGCTCCTATATACACATATCAATAATATCAACCACATATTTAAATAATCCAATGGGTCACGCGTGATAATTCATGTTACTGGGTAATTGTGGATGGAGACTCAGTAAGAAAAAAAGAGAGAGAGAGAATTATGCAGTGTCTTACCAAAGAAGAACTAATTGATGTTGTAATTGAAATTCGCCGGTACGATTCTGAAACACTTGATACTAGATACTGGGCACTAACGTAAAACAGACAGAATAAGGAAAAGTTAGCCTGTACCTTTGTATTAGAGAATGAATTGATAACATTACATAACAGGTCAGGGTAAATTCCTACAAAGAATGCTATTTACTATTTTGGTATGAAGCTGAAAGGATGATTTTCCATCAGCATATATTATATTCTGTAGCTCATAGGCGCCAATAATTGATTGTAAATAATAAGTGTCCTACGTAGATAGACCTAATGACATACACACAGACAACATCATATTAATTCTAAATGTGGCGCAGAGATATAAGAGTAGCTATACTATCCGTTCCTTCCCAAATGACATAGCCATAGTCACATGTTATATTAGTGATATAAATGTCCTTATACTACTTGCTACGTTAGTATCATCCATCCTCATTGTATACTGTGTAACAGGGACAAATCTATTGCCTGAGTACGAACGCGATCAAAAAATAAAATAAAATAAAGACGAACATATCCCTAATTTACTTCACTCATGAAAGAATCATTTAACAAATAAATGGTTAAGAAGCATACTATACACTACTTACTGGTCTATTTCGATGTGTAGGGAGATGTGCTACAAGATATTCACGTTACTCCATAAGGGCAGTTATTTCCAGCTTTCTGGGAGGAAGGAGTGTTGCCCTATCGAAAAAACACAGAGCAATCCATATAGCTATCCATATAGCTATAGTATGGTGATATTATGCTTAAGGCCATAATGACGATCTTATGTTAAAAAACGATTCGGTGAAAAGGTTACCTATTCGAGATAAAGATGCATATATCTCTCTTCCTTCGCGCCAAATGTTCAAACGGGAATGAAAAACCGGCATCCAACCCGATGCACGGTTCTAAAACGTTATATATGGTAGTATAAAAAACGTGCAAAGCCTTGAAGACGAATGGTGCCTTCTCTAACAAGGTGTAAGGAGTTCCTTGTAAAGAGAACAAGATTCCTATTGGCAAGATAAGATATCGGTGACTGGTGAGTGTTCTAATAGGTGCATTTCAGTATACTGCGATGTTATGTTCGTACCGATTGGCTCACTATATAGGAAAACAAACAGAGACCAAACAAAGATATATAACGATGAACTAAAGTTGGCCCTGAATGAAAATGCTTGAATCCCCAGATAAACAGAAAAATACAGGGTCTTGGATTGAATAAAAACCCCTGGTATGTGCATCAAGTTGCTCAATGAGTCTTCATCCACAATAATGTCCCAGTGGATATAATGTATTCAAAATAATAAATACTCGATCATCAATTATGTGTGTGGGACAGAAAAAAGAAAGAAAAAACAATAAATTAAAACATACATATGTACATTCACAGATTCAAAATATACATATCTCATTTATACATAAAATGGAAATACTTAAAATTGTATTTCTTTCAATTGTCTAAATTTATAATTTAAAATATACATACATTTCTCAAGTATTGTGCACTCCAGGGCAGTAGGCCACACAGCTCCTCATACAATATAGAAATCTTTGTGGGGTGATTGTTTCCGTGGTTTGAGGGGTATAATTGAGGCCAAAACATTTTGTAGGGGGGTAAGTTTGCATGGGAAAATGTTGCAAGAGGTTTGTAAATGTGGTACACATTGTTTCGTATTATTTTGATTTCTTTTCTAAGTTGTAGTCTATTCAGAGGAAATAGAAGTCATTAGTTTTCAATCCTAGTCTTGAATATCTTACTCTACTATTTCAACATTATTTCTATTGTGGACCGTCATACACCCCTCCACCCCCCCACAAAATAAAAGAAGTATGTACTAAATGTTTTATTAACTTTTATTAAAACAATAACTAAACAAAACCTAATTATAACTATATTGCAAAGTTTAGAATTATGTAGATGTGAGTAAATGAGCTGAACCATTACAAGTCAAGGAAACTCTATGGTTTTACGTGTGCACTGTGCCTCGTACATTTCACTTGTTATAATGCCGCGTTCAAGTGGTTTCTATATGGAAGTGTCATAACGGAATTGTAAATATGTCGACTTATTTCTAATGCAATGCTATGAAGGCTTTGTAGATCTAGGCCTCTGTGCTTACTGTTGTATAAACACTGCGGCCAAAGACTTCAGCCAGTGGAATTCACAACTTCAGTTGCGCTGCTCTTCTACATTTGGAAGTGGACAGCAGTGTCTATAAGTTTAAGCGAGAAAGAGAAATGATGTCACAGAGAGTGAGAGAGAGAAAGAGAGAGAAAACAACATTAAAACTGTCTCACAGAGTCTGGATTTGAGATTTTTTCTTGAAAAGTGAAACGTAGATTTACAAGCTCCTTGCGTCACTTTACCCATGTTAAAAGTGACTCAAAAGTGGCGTAATAAGGTTGTGGATCTGTTTGTCAGACTGTTGTCACTGCTCACAGGTAATTATAGATTTTACAGAGAAGCTGCTGTACACTACCCACTCTGGGCCATATTATCAAGCCTGGGTGACAAAATTAGCACCACTGTATCAGCAGGAAAGTGCCGCTAGAGGGGAGATAATGGGTTTGATAATATCAAAACTCGAAACCAGGAAGTGTTGGAGGCCATCTTGTCCCTCGGTAGCACCAAGTCACAAGAAAACAGTAAAACAAAGTTGCGAAATAAGGGAAGGGGCAGGGTAGAAACATTCTGATCCTTTACGGTTGCTCAGGGGGTCGTATATAGATGTTTACTCTCTTTTAACAAAAAAACATTTTAAAAGACAAATCGCGCAGTACGCATACAGAAATCAGTACAATTACGAGCAGGAGCTGAATGCTGATTGGCTGTCAATACTCCAAACCAGGAAGTGTTGGCAGCCATCTTATTTGTCGCGACAGCCGAGTCACATGGAAACAGTAAAACGAGTTGAGAAATAAGGAAAGGGGGTAGGGTAGAAACATTCTTAACATATACTGTTGCTCACGGGGTGGTAGATTTATTGTACATGTACCAAGCATGTATGTACGACGTACAGCTGGAATGTTAAAAGTCGTCACGTAAGCGTACGTAAGCAAGAAAAATAAAAATAATTTTAGATATTTATGAAGTGTATTTGTTTATGTGTTGTATGGCTCTAAAAAGAGCCGTTGTGTTTATTGGGAGATTTTAGTACCTACAAGTAAGTACTGATGCAGAGTCTTAAGTTTATGAGGAAGACTCTGTTCCCCTCATCTGTAAAATGTACACCATCTCTCCTATAGATGCCGTGCATATTGAAACACAGATTGTTGTTGTAAATGGACCCCATTCGGTAGTTTCAGAGAAAGGCAGAAACAGATTTATTCACATGGGGAACAGTAACATCAATTGTGCAAAGGTGTCCTTCATAAGCATTTCCAGAGCTACCCCAGTCAAAGTGCCTAGGTCATTCCCACCACAGTGCACAATTATGAGGTCAGGGTGTTGGAGATGCAAAAAGGATTTAACCAATGGCATCAATTGGTGACACTTTAATCCTCTCTGTCCAATCCATTTAATGTCCACATTTGGTAAACCTAGGTCCTTGTGAATTCTTTTCTGTTGTGCGTACCTTTGGTTCCAGAAAATATATCTGTGTCCCACAATCCACACTGTAAGCATTTTGAAGAGAGGTCTGGATGCACTCTGATGGCGTCTGTAAATGAAATGGTAGTTTGAAAAGTAAGATTTTTCTAAAATGGTGGACAACATGCAGTTTTGAAAAAGAAAATAAATGATTGGTTGTTTGACAACATTTTACAGAAAACTAGGTTGCATATTTCTGTTTTTTAAAAGCCTTATTTTTATTGGTTAAGAAAAAGTGATAGAAAAGAACGTTACATAAAATAAGCTGGTATATTCTCCAGTCAAGCATACTTGCTGTTTCAATTTGCAACAATGTATGATGACATTTTCACCTGTGTGCTGAGTTAGGTGTTCCCTGAAGTGTTTCTATGGTAATTGGAAGATTGTGGAATGGGGGAAGGGTTGAAAGTTTTGATACTTGTAAAGGTTTGGAATGTTAAACCAATAGAAATGTGTGTTTTAGTTTGAATTAATGTGTACAGGATTTTAATTGGTTATTTATATGTATGTATGTGTAAAATGAGAGGGAAAATGTTCCATTTGACGGTTCTGCTGCAAACACGGAACTAGAGAGATTCTGTACAAGAATATCCACTGTGTGAGTGTTATTCTTCTTAATCTACAAATCAATTTGAAAGGTGAGTTGATAAGATGTATGGGAGTGTGTGCGATGCATCTTTGTACATTAAGGAATTATGGGGTATATCAAGACAGGCGATAATATTATTACCGCTTTATGGGTAGAAAACTGAAGATAAAGCGGCAATAACGTTATCGCCTGTCTTGATAATATGCCCCTATATTCGTCCGTTGTTAAACGTTTTATAGTAGTAAAGGTGTTTTGCTATAATGCATGCTGTTATGTATTTTTGTTTAATATCAGTTTGTGCGTCTCTGTACATTAAGGGATTATGGGCCATATTATCAATGAAGGGCGATACATTATCGCCGCTTTTATCTGCAGGAAACTGCCAGTAAAGCGGTGATAATGGTCTTGATAATATGTCCTTGTGAATTTCCATAGAAGCCCAGGTTAACACTAGAACCTGGGCTGCTTTGGGAATTTACAAGGGCCTATTATCAAGCCCATTATCGCCACTTTAGCGGCAGTTTTCTACCGATAAAAGCGGCGACAATGTATCGCCCTTTACTGATAATATGGCACTGACGGACATATGATCAAAGACCGGTGTTAAAATTATCTACATTTTATGGGCAGGAAACTGCTGATAAAACGGCGGAAATGGGCTTGGTAATAAGGGGCATATTACCAACAAGTAGCGATATATATCGCTAAATAGGCTTAGCGCCGATTTTTTTATCGCTGCCTATCGCTGGATATGTTAGCGGAGAAAACATGCTATTAGCAACGTTTTTCTCCATTGTGCTAAAATATCCAGCGATAGCGGTGAAATGCGTGAATATCGCTGAGAATACAGCGATATTCACGCATTAGTGACTAAATGCTCTTAGCCATGTTATCCACCTCCCATTGGATAACATGGCTAAGAACTGGTCCGGGCAAGTGTTAGTATTTGGAGATATTCGCACTTAGCACAAATATTTCCAATGCTACGCCTGCCTTGCTAATAGACGATTGCGACGTTAGCGACTGCCTTCAGTCGCTAAGTAGTTGGGTACCCCCACTTTGCATGTCATTAGCGATAAACCTCGCTGACATGCAAAGCGGGCCCCAAACCGCTCACTATCACCTAAAAGCTGTCGGCTTGCTAATAGGGCAATAGAATTATCGCTGCTTAGCGGTCGAATTCGGCCGCTAAATTAGCGATAATTGCCTATAACCCCCTTGGTAATATGCCCCCAGGTGTTTGTAAATTGCTATAGGAGCCCAGGTTCTGGTGTTAACCTGGGCTGGTATGGGAATTTTCAAGAGCATATTATCAAGCTCATTATCATCGCTTTATCGGCATTTTCCTGCAGATAAAAGCGGCGGTAATCTATCGACTTTTGTTGATAATATGTCCCAAAATTAGTTTTATTAATTTAATTGTTTACTTACCTGCAATAATCCACATTCCATTGTTTATCATTCCTCAACCTGCCCCTCCCCAGCCCCGCCTGCCTGCCCCATCGCAGCTCCCTCCACGGGCCGCAGCTGTTTCTTTATTCCGTTATACTGCAGTGTCTATTTATACTCTCATTTTTTATTATATTTTCCTTGTTTCATACTCCTTGTTCTTTTGTTGTAAGTCCTTTTATATTTATAGTCCGAGATTTGTCCTCATAATCCTCCCTCTGTTCTCGTAAGAAATATAATAGAATATTTGATATATTTTTTTTGTAATGTTATATATATTTTTTTATTATAGGTTGTGTTTATCGATACTGAAAACACTGTATGATGACAACGAAGTTCCAAAAGTGCAAGCAACGAAAGAAAAGTGTGTATTTGAAGAGAAGTCATCAAGAAGATTTACATGAAAAGACATGACTTAACAAAGAGAAAGAAAGTCCTGGTAAGAGCAGGAGCACTTTTTTGAGGAAAATATTAAAGACTAAGGGCTAGATATAGGTTAATCAGATTTACTAATTCATAAATACCGAATTTTACCGATTCGGTATTTATGAATCGGTAAATCTGATGTAGGTAATTATTCGGTAACAAATATCGATTCTGTAGGATTCGGTATTTACCGAATCGGTAATTACCGAATCGGTATTTGCCATTGATTCCTATGGGCCTTGAAGCCCATAGGAATCAATGGCAAATACTGATTCGGTAATTACTGATTCGGTAAAAATACCGAATTGCCAAGGGGGACAGGGTGTCACTTTGCCACCCTGTTGCACCCCTTTTTCTGGCTTGTGTGCCATGTGACACACATACATGCCCTTAGGGCAGGTATGTGTGCCACATGGCACAGGTGTACATGCACGGATGTGCATGTACACAGGAATTCGTTATTTACCACCCAATAGTATTGGGTGGGAAATAACGAATTCTTAAGGGCCTGTGGCACTGTTTACTGTGCCACCTACATATTGATTTACAGAATCGGTAAATTTACCGATTCTGTAAATCAAAGGCCCCCTACATTACAAAACCTATATACCGGTCGGTAACAGCCGAAATCAGCCGTTACTGACCAGTATTTGGTCTCCTACATCTGGCCCATAGAGTAGTGTTCAGAAAGAGAAAAATGTTTTTAGTGTATCAGCAACGAAAAGAAAATACTAATAAAGAGAAGAATAATGGAAAATCTAGTGCAGACAAAACTGTGTATAGTAAAAGGAGAAAAAATCAATTCATAAAAATTAGGAAACAAATGTTTTATAATAGATTTGTAACACATTTAATTAAAGAAATTGAGGTATGTAAGAAAAAAACTGTATTTTATAAGAAGAAGAAAGCTATAGAAAATGTAGTTGAGAAAGCTTTGGAATTGAAAAGAAAATTGTTTATTTTAGTAATCAATAGAGTTAGATCACTAGATAAGTGAATCCATTTAATGAAGTCCAAAAATAAGTGGAGATGATTAATTAACAGAAGTAATTTTTGTGAGGTTTTTTTGGGGTGAATGGAAACATAGTTCAAGTTCTGAGCCTTTTTTTAATGAAGAAAGTTATCTTAAGAGTAATTTTTTGTTGCATGCACTTGACACCAGTGGTTGTGCTTATGAGGTTAGAAATGGTTGTTCTATTGAGAAAGAGAAAATTGTTTCTAGAAATGCAGAAGAGGTGTTAGCTGGTGAAGTTTTAGGGAGACGTCCTAAAGCTCCAGTGTACACTTGGAATTGTAGTAGTATTGTTGTAATCGAATCTAGGCCCTTAGTGTAATTTTCCCGATTCATGCCCTTATATAGGTATACTTTATCATATCCTTATATAGGCATAGAAATCACTACCCTATTTGGTCTAAGCCACACAGCCCAAATACGGCATGGCTACTTCCACTAGGTTCCGAGAATTAACAACGATTTCTTGGAAAAACCCGTCTTCAGCAGCTAGGAACTTCCCCCTGCTTGAATATTAAGTTCTCCAAGAACTCCTGGCATTTTCCAAGAATTTAGCCTTTGAGTGATGATATTAAGTCCAAACATGCGTCAAACTCGGCACCTTCAAAGAATAAATATGCCCAGGTTTGCCCAGTCAAACACACAGTGGTTTGGAGCAGATCGACTATCTACTTGCCCGACGTCCTGCAGCAGCAAGTGCCGAAGGAAGCCGACCCTCCAGCTCACGCACTGAGAGAAACGCTGTCTTTTCTCTTGCCGAGAAATCAAGCTCCAGTGTTTCCGGCTTACCCTTGCGGGAATCTGGGCAATCGAGTCCTGAGAGAGAGATACAAGACCTCCTTCATTCTAACACCAAGGTACGGAGCTGATTAGACCTCTTAGAAAATTCTTGGAATAGATTCCTGGCAGAGAACTACTAAACTTAGGCTACTCCTCACTTACTTCCCCCCTAGTACTAAGATTCAGGTTAGGTACACCGGGGTAGGCGTATTTTAGAAGCACCAGTTGAGTACTTTTAGTCATTATTTATTACTGTATATATTTTATAAATGTTATGCACTTTTATGGCTTAAAAACCAGATCATGCTTTTACAGTACTACTTTATAATACTGCTCGTATTATATGCATTGTACTTTATAACCAGTATTACGATTGTAGCAGTTCATTACCAATGCTTGAGAAAGAAGACTGTTCAATAAATACTTTTTATTGAAAACGCCCGTCTCTCTATTTCTCTGCATCTCTGGTGAAATGAAGCATGCACGATTGACTGAGTAAAATAGTTATCTATTGTTTCCACGACTCTAGAGATTTGATTTCTTGGGAAACAAAGTTGTCATGTTTATACGGTTGTCAGAAACTAATCCCTTCTTGTGAACCTCTGAGCTCGCTGGCACTCCCTATTAAGTTTAATATATTCGGTAGAGACCTAGTAGACCTCAGTGCTATGTCTAAACTACAGTATATATTATTCCAATGCTCAGAGCCTATTGGGAATATAGGAACTACACTACAGTATTTGCAGTGTGCAGCAAGAATCTATTGATTTTTTACGTAATTTCTTACGTAATTATACTAAGAAAAGTGTTAAACAAAAGATTAAGATGTTGCAAGGACTAGACCCTTGCAGCGTGAGAGAAAATACTGGTTTGCAAGGTCATTCTCTGGCTTGTATTTCTAAAAAAAGTATGTTGAAGTGTTTTCCACCATTTCAGGATGTTAGCAGTTCATCATACTCAGATGAGGAAATTAGTCAGAACATTGTATTACGCGAAAAGTCCAGCACTAATGTTAAAAAAGTAGAACAGTGCTCTATTGCATGGATCTGTATCAGATGTAATACATGTTTGTGATGAAATTCAGATTAGTTACTTTGGTCCTCAGGAAGACAGTGGAGAAAGTGAGAGATTAATAGAAGAAAATGTGGAAGAGAATGTAGGACAGTGCAGTGTAGAAAATGTTGAGCAAGAAATTATACAGTTTAAGGTGATTTCAGGTGAAAGGCCAAATTTTTCTTGTATCTGTTGTCGACGAATTTATTATAAAAATCAGACCAGGACATTTGATCTATATTTACAAAGTGAAAAAGAAAATAATAATGAGTGGAATGATTTTGCAACTTATTTGTTGGTAGAGAATTGTTTTGATTTGAGTTCTGATCAGCGTATTTGTAAATATTGTTATAACAAATTAGATGAGAACAAAATGCCTGCTAGAGCTGTGCATAATAATCTTGAGTTGGTAAATATTCCTTCGGCACTGATGGATTTAAATACTTATGAGTCTATTCATATTCAATGTATGCATCCATTTCAGGCTATTGTTCGTATGGAGCCTAAGACAGGAAAATTGCCTCCTTCTGATTTACAGAGAGGATTAAAGGGAAGAGTTGTATATTTGCCTCTAGATTTAAAGAAAAATATTGAAACTATTGGTGTAGAAAATGTAGAGGATGAACCTTTAGTTATTCTTGTTAATGGCGTTCCTACTAAGAGTAAGAAAATCTGGCAAGAATTAGTGGATGTTAGGAAAGTGAAAAAGGCAACTTTGTATCTGGTAAAAAATAATCAATATTACAAAAATGTGTATGTGGGAGATAAAGAATTAACTGTACAAGAAGATAGTGACTTGCCATCTGGACAAATTGAAAAAGTGGATGTGTCCAGAACTGAAGAAATCTACGAACATTACAGTGTTCATCCATTGCATTCCAAAGAAATGATGGGGAATGCTATAGAGTTATTTCAAATGAAAGAAGCAAAAGGAAGTCCCATTAGTGTATGGGAAAAAAGCTTGGAAGCTCGTTGTTTCCCACAGTTGTTTACTTCAGGAAAAGGAGGACGATATGATGAACGACCTGTGCAGATTTCTGCATCTGATACCGGACATCAAGATTATATGCTGAAGATCCAAGATTTCGACAATGCATTCCGTATTTGTTTCATCTTTTGTTTGAGAGTGATTTGTCTGGACTTTCTTATGCAGTAAACCATATATTGAAAACAGGTATATATCTGCAAAATGTTTCGGCAAAGGAATTAATGGATAAAGTACAGCAGAAAGATAATGTTTTGGAATCTCGGCTGATTAATCTGATGGTGTGTCAGCATGGTACTAATGAGTACTGGTACCGTTGTCACGGAGAACTCAAATGTATGCTAAGGAACTTAGGAACTCCTACATGGTTCCTTACTATAAGCTGTGCTGAATATGCTTGGGATGATTTACTTCAATTTCTTCGAGCAGCAAATCCAAATATACTAAATATTGAATACAAGACACCTGGAGGATTGTGCTCTTTGGATCCTGTTAATGTATGCAGGTAGTTCAATCATAGATTCGAAGCTATGATGTCTTTTATCACCAATAAAAAAATCCTCCTCTTGGAGAGGTTCTCGATTTCTTTTGGAGAAAGGAGTATCAAGCAAGAGGTGCTCCTCACATACATATGCTATTATGGATCAAAGATGCTCCCAAATTTGGAACGGACTCAGATGATACTGTGTTGTCTTTTATTGAAGAATATGCTACATGTGAAGTACCCAAAAGTACACAAGATAAGGACTTAAGACAACAAGTCTTACGATTCCAAAGCCATCGTTTTGGGAAATACTGTCATTGAAAGTACAAATCTAAGGACAAATTCTACAGCAAATGCCATTTTGCATTTCCTCGACCTGTAATATCGAAAGGAAGAGTGAACAGTTTCATGTCATCTTTGCAACATACTATCACAAGAAAGTCAACAAAAAATACCTACAACTTATGAAGAAATGAAGAGTCAAACTACATAAATGACTACAACCCAGTCATTTTGTCCATGTGGAATGCTAATATGGATATTCGATATGTTGCAGACAATTCCATTGCTGTTGCTCGATATGTGACATCGTACATAACAAAGTCAGAAAAGACGGAATTGAAGGAAATGTGGGAAGAGATTTCCCATGAAAAGAGTCTAAGTAAGAATTCATACAGTTACAGTTTGAAGATGTTATCTCATCGAGAAATTGGAGCGTATGAATGCTCGGATCGCTTATCATCTGCAAGTCTGTACTCTAAATCTAGAAGAATCATTTGGGTGAGTCTAGGTCTTGCTGCAACATGAAACCGAGTTCTTAAATTAAATATTTTGCTGAAAACTTGCCGGAAAGTACAGTTGGATACATATTATCCAAATAGAAGTCATCATCTTGAGAACATTTGTCTCAATGAAGTGCTGCAAAACTATATTTTTAAACGGAATATTACCGAAAACATCAATAATGGTATATATGCCGTGATTGGTTCCGAAGGATGTCTGGTGAAACAAAGAAAAGGACATTTGAATAATCACGGTAAACTGAGTTGCGAAACACCTGACAAAAGGGAATTTTACTATTTAGCTCTTTTGCAACTTTTCAAGGCATGGCGTTCAGAATTGGAGTTACTTGGAGATTTTGAGAGCTATGAAGATTCCTTCAATGCAACTTAAGATACTATAGAATGTCCTGTTTTTGCTAATTATGTGAAAATGTTGAATGATGAAATTGACGCGTTTCGGCTACGTCACAGTAGCCTTGATCACATGACATTAGGAACCAATAACTGTGATTTAAATACTCTGCACAATCAAATGGATGGGCGTTTAACAATCAATAGACATCGAAGACATACTCTTAAAATGTACACTCCAAGGATAAATCCAATTTGTCTAAGACACGGTAAATATAAAGTTTCACATTAATAAACTTGATGAGAGGCATATCAATTATGATATAAATGTCCTGCCATATCTACCCCACAAGGATAATATATTAAAACTAAAGCTTTACATTTTAAAAACATCTATATACACAATGTTGACATAAGTGTATAAATAACCCATACATATTAAAAAAGTGCTAGTACAACAATCTATAATAAAGTGCAAAACGTGCAAAGTGCAAATTGAAGGTTCAACTGTATCTTAGAGATGGGAAATATGCCTATCTCATATACTATTAAGTTAACAGTAAATTTATAGTACATAGGAAAGCAACGAAATAAAGCATGTTAAAACCCCTATTATGAAGGTTGACATGTTTTAAATTTAACAAATATTATCGACACTGCAAATGAATATGTGACATCGAATATTAACATGACAGTTTACTACGGATGGAACATTATGGCATAGTGCCCATTTCCCCCTATATAAAATGCTGTCAGACCAAGCACATAATATAACTCAAACTGCCATAAATTCTGAGAATTGCCAGAATAAATACAGGAGAATTGCTGAGAATCGCCCCCCCTGAATGGGAAGTCATACCTCTAAGGGCTGATGGGAAACAGAGATTAGAAAGACAGATGACAGTTAGCAGCGATAACTGGTGCAAGATGGTAAAGACAACCAGGGTTCTCAATGATAAAAGGACCTGTAAAAGTTCACTCAAAAGAACAGAAGCCTGTCACCCTCCTATTATCATTTAGTTTATAAAAAAACAGTGCAGATCCTCCCCTGTATTCATCCCATTAGGGATCCTTGTGTCTAAAAGTAATATATATTTACTTTCCAGTTGCCTCAATGTTTTCTCTCTGTTGCCCTGGCTGATGTGTTTGGGCACTGCATCAATGATAAAGTATTTAAGGTCATTTAAATTCTTCTTGTGGACCAATTCAAAGTGGCGCGCCACCGGATAACTTTCATCTGAATTGAGAATCGCCCTAAGGTGTTGGAGAATGCGATTAAAAGCCTGCAATTTGGTGCTCCCAATGTACTTGAGCCCGCAAGTACACTGGAGCACATAGACCACAAAATCAGTGCGGCAAGTAAAATGACCCCTGATCTCAATGGGTTTCGGATCAAATGCAGAGTAGTATTCTTTGGTGTTAATACCAAACTTGCATGCTCTGCAAGAGATACATTTAAAAAATCCACATTTATCTGATAACCAGTTCTTCTTTGATACAACCTCAGGGCTCGATTTAACCAGAGCATCCCTCATAGAGGGTGCTCTTCTAAAAACAATAGATGGTTCAACTGGTAACAGTGGAGCCAAACTGATATCGGTCTTCAATAACGGCCAATGTTTCTTCAAAATCCCCCTCACCTTTCTCTCTTCACCATTAAAAGTAGTGATAAGGCTGATCTTGTCATTGGTTTCCTCTGTTGGGTTAGACAATTTGTGGGTGGAATTCACATTTACAGTAGTGAAATACTCCTCTCTACTGAAACTGTTAGCCTTTTCCGTAGCCTCCTCTAATAGCGAGGCACTATAGCCTCACGCACAGAATCTCTTAAATGCTTCATTCTGGCAACTCTCCAAATCCGACTCAGAACTGCAGATCTTACGCATCCGCAGAAATTCCCCGTAGGGGATACTTCTGACCAGATGACCAGGATGCAAACTACTGGCGTGCAGAATCGCATTGCCCGCTGTAGGTTTTCTATGAAGTCCGGTCTGCAGTTTCCCTTCAGAGATGTAAATTTCGACATCTAAGAACTGAATCTGGGTGGTGCTGATTTGTGAGGTGAATCTTAGATTGAGTTGGTTGTCATTGATTTTATCGACAAACTTAGTAGCAGATTCTACCGTACCCCTCCAAACCATACAGATATCATCAATGAATCGCCAGAAAAGCTCTTTGGGGAATAATTTGGCGATTGAACCCATGAGGACATGCTACTCCCACCACCCTACATGTAAACATGCATTTGTGGGGGAAAACCATGCCCCCACAGCCACTCCTCTCAACTGCTGGTAAATCTCCCTGTTAAACAAAAAGTAGTTATTGTTCAAATACAGTTCCAACATTCTGAGCAGCATAACGCTATGTTGACTAAATGCAATGCTAAGTTTCCCCAGAAAATATTTAACGGCATTCAGTCCATCCACATGTGCAATGTTGGTATAAAGCGAGTTTATATCTAAAGCTATAAGTACAAACTCACTTTCCCATTCAATACCATTCATTTCAGAGAGGAAATATCCAGTATTCTTCACCATTAAAAGTAGTGATAAGGCTGATCTTGTCATTGGTTTGCTCTGTTGGGTTAGACAATTTGTGGGTGGAATTCACATTTACAGTAGTGAAATACTCCTCTCTACTGAAACTGTTAGCCTTTTCCGTAGCCTCCTCTAATAGCGAGGCACTATAGCCTCACGCACAGAATCTCTTAAATGCTTCATTCTGGCAACTCTCCAAATCCGACTCAGAACTGCAGATCCTACGCATCCGCAGAAATTCCCCGTAGGGGATACTTCCGACCAGATGACCAGGATGCAAACTACTGGCATGCAGAATCGCATTGCCCGCTGTAGGTTTTCTATGAAGTCCGGTCTGCAGTTTCCCTTCAGAGATGTAAATTTCGACATCTAAGAACTGAATCTGGGTGGTGCTGATTTGTGAGGTGAATCTTAGATTGAGTTGGTTGTCATTGATTTTATCGACAAACTTAGTAGCAGATTCTACCGTACCCCTCCAAACCATACAGATATCATCAATGAATCGCCAGAAAAGCTCTTTGGGGAATAATTTGGCGAGTGAACCCATGAGGACATGCTACTCCCACCACCCTACATGTAAACATGCATTTGTGGGGGAAAACCATGCCCCCACAGCCACTCCTCTCAACTGCTGGTAAATCTCCCTGTTAAACAAAAAGTAGTTATTGTTCAAACACAGTTCCAACATTCTGAGCAGCATAACGCTATGTTGACTAAATGCAATGCTAAGTTTCCCCAGAAAATATTTAACGGCATTCAGTCCATCCACATGTGCAATGTTGGTATAAAGTGAGTTTATATCTAAAGCTATAAGTACAAACTCACTTTCTCATTCAATACCATTCATTTCAGAGAGGAAATATCCAGTATTCTTCACCATTAAAAGTAGTGATAAGGCTGATCTTGTCATTGGTTTGCTCTGCTGGGTTAGACAATTTGTGGGTGGAATTCACATTTACAGTAGTGAAATACTCCTCTCTACTGAAACTGTTAGCCTTTTCCGTAGCCTCCTCTAATAGCGAGGCACTATAGCCTCACGCACAGAATCTCTTAAATGCTTCATTCTGGCAACTCTCCAAATCCGACTCAGAACTGCAGATCCTACGCATCCGCAGAAATTCCCCGTAGGGAATACTTCTGACCAGATGACCAGGATGCGAACTACTGGCGTGCAGAATTGCATTGCCCGCTGTAGGTTTTCTATGAAGTCCGGTCTGCAGTTTCCCTTCAGAGATGTAAATTTCTACATCTAAGAACTGAATCTGGGTGGTGCTGATTTGTGAGGTGAATCTTAGATTGAGTTGGTTGTCATTGATTTTATCGACAAACTTAGTAGTAGATTCTACCGTACCCCTCCAAACCATACAGATATCATCAATGAATCGCCAGAAAAGCTCTTTGCTATTGGGGAATAATTTGGCGAGTGAACCCATGAGGACATGCTACTCCCACCACCCTACATGTAAACATGCATAGGTGGGGGAGAACCATGGCCCCATAGCCACTCCTCTCAACTGCTGGTAAATCTCTCTGTTAAACAAAAAGTAGTTATTGTTCAAACACAGTTCCAACATTCTGAGAAGCATAACGCTATGTTGACTAAATGCAATGCTAAGTTTCCCCAGAAAATATTTAAAGGCATTCAGTCCATCCACATGTGCAATGTTGGTATAAAGTGAGTTTATATCTAAAGCTATAAGTACAAACTCACTTTCCCATTCAATACCATTAATTTCAGAGAGGAAATGTCCAGTATCCTTGATAAAAGATGGTAGAGCTTCCACATACTCATGTATAAAATGATCCACGTATAATTGTGCATTGTAGTTCTTTCAAATCCTCCCCCACAATATCACAAAAAGCGTCTATATTATCCTTGGGCATCATAGGATAAAAAGTTGAAGGCGGTTTGAATTCCGTGGCACAAGATCGATTTGTTACAATACCCATATTCAACAGATTCTGTTGTGTGGTGCCTTTTTCAAACTCTTCATCAAGAGCCAACTCCTGAGCAACTCTCAAAGCTTTAGCATCTGATATCTGGAACACACTGGAGGGTAGAGAGTTTCCAATAATATCAGATGCTCGAACCTGAGCATTAGTTAATTTAAAATGCTTTTTAACGCTTGAGCTTGCGGAAAAACTTATATATATATGCAATAATGTTCCTGCCCACCACTCCACGGTGAGGAAAACCAGGTGAGGACCTCTTGCACAAGACTTGTTTAGATGAAAATAAACAAGGAGAGGCACCAAATCTTTTTCAATGAAGGCAGGGTATTTATTCCACACAAAAGAAGGTGACATAGTGTCGTCCATGACGCGTTTCACTCCCAAAAGGAGCTTGTTCACATAACGCGCTCCAAACTTCAACCACAATTTATAGATCGTACACAGGTGATTTGATTTGACACATGTCAAAAAAAGAGTAGAAATAAAAAACAGACTAAAGTGAGTGCCATATTGAATGAGTCACAGCAAATCAGTGCCTGAACTTATTGACATTAATGGACTAGATCTTATATAGTAACAATTTGCTAAGTAGGAAACCGTTACATTAAAAAAATGTATAAATGAATATATACAGTTTAGAAAATATTACATGTAACTATGCATACTTGCAAAAGAATAATCGACAAGTGTCTTAATGAAAATAATTTGAAGAAATGAAGAACCAAAAATGACAAGTGTCCAAATCTAATCCATGAGTGGAAATGTTCTTCATTCTAAATTTCAAATAGATCCAAATTTGACAAGATCGAAAAGAGTCCATACAAAAAACATTTTGTTGATTGGCAGGGATGAGACAAGATGTAGAAATATGGCCTAAAATTAAAACAAAAAATACTATGTATAAAAAACATATATATTGGCGGTCGCCAGTAGGTAGTTATAATTAGGACCACATTTCTATTCAAAAGGCGTTTTTTCTTTTGCTAATACTGTTTGACGAATATTTGTGAAATTTTAAAAACTAATGGTTTGCTCAGGTCAGTTCGTGTCTTGAAAGGTTTGGGGTAATTCGTCCAGCGGGGGCCGTGAAAAAAGAGGGGTCCCAAAACACGTTTTCCCATGTTAATTTCCATAGGAACTTTAGACATAGCTACAGCCTGAACTGCTGAACGGAATTACACCACATTTGGCAAAAAGATAGGTCTTGGCCAAGAAAGCATGCTTTCTCTTAAAATGGTGTAAATCTATTCAGTAGTTGCTGAGAAATACAAAAAATAATAAATTATATATCTGAGCACCGAGGAGGGTTCGCGAACCCTTCCGAGCACAAGCTTAATTCTGATTGGCTGCCAACACTCCAGAATGTGTTGGCAGCCATCTTGTGACTCGGTAACCCAGTCACAAGAAAACAGTGGAAAAAAATAAAAAAACAAGAAAAGGGGGCAGGGTAGAAATACCCTAACCCTCTAGGCTTGCTCATGAGGTCCCACAAGGACCCCCAGGGCCCAACAAAGCATTTTTTTAAAAAAGAAATCGCCCGAATTCGCGCTGGATGAGCGAATACGGCGGAAATGATTTTTTTAAACGAAGCACAGGCTCACCCGCTTTATTTTCTATAAGCCCCCGGGTGGGACGATGAGGTCCTCTTGTGTCCTGAGGACCTCAGGACACAAGTGGACTTCATCCCCCCAAAAGAAGTGCACCAGGATGCACGTTTTCAGAGTGGTGTGAAAAGGGGGCATGGCCTGCTATGACAACATAACAATCCTGCTGTGCTGGACTTACTGGAGGTAATAGGAGCGGTAGTTGGCCCCCAAGGTTATCCTTGGGGGCCAACTACCTCTCCTATTACCTCCACTAAGTCTCACACAATGGATTGCTGAGAGGTCTTTGGAAGCCATGCCCCCACTCTGAAAACGTGCATCCTGGTGCACTTCTGCTCGGGGGATGAAGTCCACTTGTGTCCTGATGAACTTTGGGGGCCAAGAAGCCCTCCTGGTACCTCCTGTAAGTCCCATGCTGTAAAATTCCTGAGCGCTGGTCGGAGGCCCAACCCCCTTTCTGCACTACTCTACAAACACGACTACCAGTTAAAGAAGCATTTGTAATGTAATAGGTCTCACATTCGCAAGAGTTAGAGCTATTGGCATTGTAAATGAAAAAGATTTTTACTTATGTTTTTTAGTGTAGAGTGGATGTACGTTGTTTGTAGTGGAATTATGTGGTATGTGGTGCAGTGAAATGATGTGAATAGAAAGTATGTGGTATTTAGTGTATTGGAATTATGTGGAGTGGGATTTTGTGTATTAGAGACTAATTATGTGTTATTGTATTTTGTGTTGTGGTGTGGTAACCTCAGGTTTAGTCTTCTTTGTTTCCATAGAAGCTAAACTATAAATTCAATAAGACACAAAAAAAGAACGTACCACTGAGGAGCATTTCTGGACCTAGTCGGAGGTATGAGCAAGGCCACTGGAATTATGTGACTATTCGGCTGCACCATTCGTGACATAATTAAAATTTTTCACATTTGCCAAATATTCCAACATCTACTGCCTAATCTTCGGATTTGAAAAAAAAAACCTTGTTTCTAGCTCAAATGGCTCACGTGTTCCCAAAAAGGAAGCGTCACATGTTACAGCATGGTGGAAGGCCATTTGCAAAGCTGGAATGGTCACGTGTTACTTATTGCAAAATGTGAGTGTTAAACTAGTACTAACGGTGCACAAACCTCTCTTCTTTATGTGCCTCCCTTGCCTCTTTCGGCATTTTTCTTGCTTGTTTCTGCACCTTTCTTCCTCTTTCTGCACCTCACTGTCTTCTTTCTGCACTTCAGTTGCCTCTTTTTCTGCACTTCTCTTGTCCCTTTCTGAATCTCTCTTGCCTTTTTCCGTACCTCTGTGGCTTCTTTCTGTACTTCTCTTTTCTTTTTCTGCACCTTTTGCGCCTCTTTCAGCACCTCTGTTACTTCTTTCTGCAATTCTCTTCTTTCTTTCTGTACCCATCCAGCTTCTTTCTGTATCCATCTTGCCTCTTTGTGCACCTCTCCTACCTATTTCTGCACCCCTTTTACCTCTTTTTGCACCTCTGGTGGTTCTCTCTACACTGCTCTTGCTTGTTTCTGTACTTTTCTTCCTTTTATCTGCACCCTTTTTGCCTCATTCTGTATCCCTCTTGTCTCTTTCTGCACCTCTGTTGCTTCTTTCTGTACTTCTCTTGCTTCTTTCTGTACCCCTCTTGCCTCTTTCTGTACCCCTCTTGCCTCTTTCTGCACCCCTCTTGCCTCTTTGTGCACCTCTCCTTTATCTTTCTGCTCTTCTCTTGCCTTCTTCGGCTGTTATTTTGCCTCTTTAAGCACCTCTTTAGCTTCTTTCTGTACTTCTCTTGCCTTTTTCTGCACCTCTGTTGCTTCTTTCTGCACTTCTCTTGCTTCTTTCTGCACCCCGCTTGCCTCTTTCTGTTCCCATTTCGCCTCTTTATGCACCTCTCCTGACTCTTTCTGCCACTCTCTTACCTTTTTCTGCAGCTCTCTTACCTCTTTTTGCACCTCTTTTGATTCTTTCTGCACTTCTCCTATTTCTGCACCACTCTTACCTTTTTCTTCACCAATGTTGCTTCTTTCTGCATTTCAATTGCTTCTTTCTTTACCCCTCTCCTCTCTTTCTGTACGTCTGTTGTACCTTTCTTGCCTGTTTCTGCATCCCTCCTGCCTCTTTCTGTACCTTTGTTGCTTCTTTCTGAATTCTCTTGCCTCTTTCTGCACACTTTGATCCAATTTCAGCACCTCTGTTGCTTTTTTCTGTACTTTTTTCCTTTTATCTGCACCCTTCTTGCCTCATTCTGTACCCCTCTTGCCTCTTTCTGCACCTCTGTTGGTTCTTTCTGCACTGCTCTACTTCTTTCTGCACCTCTTTTGCAAATTTCTGTATCCCTCTTGCCTCTTTCTGTACCCCTGTTCCCGTATTTTGCACCTTTCCAGCCTGTTTCTTCACCTCTCTTGCCAATTTCTGTACCTCTATTGCTTCTTTCTGCACTTCTCTTGCCTCTTTATGCACCCCTTCGCACCTTTTTCAGCACCTGTGTTGTTTCTTTCTGCACTTCTCTCCCGTCTTTCTGCAACCATCCTGCTTTTTTGTGTACCCCTCTTGACTCTATGTGCACCTCTCCCATCTATTTCTGTACCCCTCTTGCCTCTTTTTGTACCTCTGTTGCTTCTTTCTGAATTCTCTTACCTCATTCTGCACCCTTTGCGCCTCTTTCAGCACCTGTGTTGCTTCTTTCTGTACTTCCTTCCTTTTTTCTATACCCTCTTGCTTCATTCTGTATACCTCTTTCCTCCTTTTGCACCTCTGTTATATCTTTCTGCAATGCTCTGGCATGTTTCTGCACCTCTCTTTCACATGTCTGTATCCCTCTTACCTCTTTCTGCACCCCTGTGCCCTCTTTACGTACTTTCTTTGTCTGTTTCTGCACGTCCCTTGCCTCTTTTGCACCTTTGTTGCTTCCTTCCAAACTTCTCTAGCCTCTTTCTGCACCCCTCTTCCGTGTTTAAGCACCTCTGTTGCTTCTTTATGCTTTTAAATTGCCTCTTTCTTTACCCACTTCCTTTCTTTCTGTACCTCTCTTGCACCTTTCCAGCCTGTTTCTGCATCTCTCTTGCCTCTTTATGTACTTCTGTTGCTTCTTTCTGAATTCTCTAACCTCTTTCTGCACCCTTTGCGCCTCTTTCAGAACCTCTGTTGCTTCTTTCTGTACTTTTCTTCCTTTTATCTGCACCCTTCTTGCCTCATTATGTACCCCTCTTGCCTCTTTCTGCACCTCTGTTGGTTCTTTCTGCACTGCTCTTGCTTCTTTCTGCACCTCTTTTGCAAACTTCTGTATCCCTCTTGCCTCTTTCTGTACCCCTGTTCCTGCTTTTTATACCTTTCCTGCCTGTTTCTGCATCTCTCTTGCCTCTTTCTGTAGCTCTATTGCTTCTATCTGAATTCTCTTACCTCTTTCGGCACCCTTTGCGCCTCTTTCAGCACCTCTGTTGCTTCTTTCTGTATTTTTCTTTCTTTTTTCTGCACCCCTTTTGCCTCATTCTGTACCCCTCTTGCCTCTTTCTGCACCCCTGTTGGTTCTTTCTGCACTGCTCATGCTACTTTCTGCACCTCTTTTGCAAATTTCTGTATCCCCCTTGCCTCTTTCTGCACCCCTGTTCCTGCTTTTCGCACCTTTCCTGCCTGTTTCTGCACCTCGTTTCTCTCTTCCTGTACCTCTATTGCATCTTTCTGCACTTCTCTTGCCTCTTTCTGTACCTCACTTGCCTCTTTCAGCAGCTCTGTTGCTTCTTTCTTCACTTCTCTTGCTTCTTTCTGCACCCCTCTTGCCCCTTTCTGTACCCCTCGCACAACACTTTGGGATTGCTGAAAACTCCTGCATTGTTCCCTGTTTAGACCATCGCCCAGGGGTTCTGTTTAAGCCGTGGTTTCTCCCCCGCTGCCGGTAACAACGCGGCTGCTGAGAGGGGAGAAAGACTACAGCTACCAGCGCTCTTTGCCTGCTGCTGGTGGACGCCTACCTGTCACCGCCCACTCCCGCGCCCGGAGGCGCATAAAAGCGAACTGTTCCTCCCGCGTCACGGGACGCGCGCAGGCGTCCCCGGGAGAAGCCCGGGACAAGGGCAGGGCTGTCTGCGGCCATCAGAGGCCAGAGGAGGCCGGGCTGGGCCACCCCCCTTTTGCTCTACCAACAGGTTCTTTGCACTGTGCACCTAGCTGAATATATTCAGCACAATCGTACGGTGGTCAAATAGACATTGGATTATGTGGGTGGGCTACGGACTAAGTGGACTGCAAACCAGCTCCTGAAGGCAGGAAGGGGTGATAACTTGCGTAACCCTCTAATAGAGGGGGGAGGAGGCATTTACTAACCCTCAAGGGAAGCTAAAGGTTAGCAGGAGATAGCAAGAACCCCGAGTTCGTTTTTCTGCATTATGGCCAGTAAAGAGAAAACGCGCTGCACCAAAGGCAAAGCACATACCCCCTTACACCTAGTATAACAGTGCTCGAGTCCAATGTAGCATCATCCCATAAAGCACAACCTACTGCTATTGATCTAATGTTGAAAAAAGGTATTGGGGCTGTCTCTGGGGAGATTGAGCGTACAGAGAGACGCTTATCTATGACACCAATAATTGACTCATCCACACCCATACAGGCCCCAGAAAAAGATTTATCGCCTGCTCCCCAAACTGACACCCTAGAAATTTCGGGTGATGGTATCCCTTGCGCTCAGCCGGTAGTGAATGTAGAGGGGGCTACAGCCATGGTTGATAACAAAACCCCACGCAATAAAACTAGAAGAGTGGGTACCAAGAAGGGTTATTCCAGGAAAAAGAAACCAAGCACTGCTATGCTTAGGTGAAAAGATATTGAGGATGAGGTAGTGGAAGTAGAACCAACATGTCAGCTAGGTCCATCAGGATGGATGGATGAAGTTATAGCAGACCTCCAAAAACGTCTGGCACTTTTTATTGTAAGTCAGATAAAACCACTAGTCAGTAGACTAGATAAAATCACAAATGAATTGAACAAGCAGGGTAAGACAAAGGGCCCTATAAATAACAACTCAATTGCTAAGCCCACCTCATCAGATATTATCCCAGTTCGGCAAACCCCTGCTAACAATACCTGTGTCAGCAATGAGCTATGCACCATTGTGCAAGTTCATGCATCTCCAAATCTTCCTGCCCAGGTGGAGGAGGATAACAAGCAGAAAGCCGGGAACATGGATGCAGATAAGGCTCAAAACCAGATAAATATGCTGCTCACACAATAAGGGAACCCCTCAGCTCATAGACAGGCTGATACGTATCAGACCCGCCAAGAATTAGACGATAGAACTATTTATTCCTTACCAAATATAAACCTACCCCCGGAAGCGTGCCCCTATGTAGTTGTTTTTGTGGGGGTACCAGAACTCAAAGCTGGGCAGAGAGAGTCACACAAGCAGCTAAAAACAAGATAATCAACTGGCTAAACATGCACAGGTCCATGCATGGTGAGGAAAGCGGGGAGATTCTCCATGTCAGAAGGGTAAACTGGATAGGGAACAGGAGGAAAGACATGGCGGGGAATTGTATCATTGCGAATTTCAGGAACACTAGCCTAGTGGAATACATATTGGAAAATGGAAATAGGAACCAGACTAGTTCCATACGCTCCTTGCCACTAGGATACTTTTATCCAAGAAAACGTGTCATGTATGATCCAAGGCACACTTTTGGCAGAATGGGAAGGGCACCAGACATGCCATGGGCAAGGCAGGGTCGTTTTCACAAGGCCATGGTTTGCTACAGTGGACAAATAGATTCGGTCCCCTACAGTGCCTTGACGAAAATGACTGACTAAACAGAGCAGGGAACTTCCAAGATCAGATGGTCAAAAAGGTGGGTGATGTACCTACTTCCCAGGGAGATCTTGGAGATTATCAGCAGCGGGGGTCTGAAGTACTCCAAGCTAGGCAAGATAGAGGGGAACAAGGGATTATGCTATTGAGTATGGATGGACCCACCCCAGACAACCAGGGAGCACAGGTTGGAAAGCGAACTGGAGGAGGACTGAACGTGATGTCCTGCAATATAGCAGGTCTAGCTGGGAAATTTGAAAACAAAGACTGGCGGAACCACTTAAGTGGGTTCCAAATAATAGCATTCCAGGAGACCTGGGTGGTTGAAAGCTCCCCTTACCAAATAGAGGGCTACAAAATGTTTCTTTATCCCAGCACAAGAAAGCAGATCTGGAAGGGCAAAGGGAGGGTTAGCACTATAACCTGCCGCCTCTAACCAGTGAAGTGGTGTGGCTCACTGGTTAGAGGCGGCAGACCCGTAAGCAGAGGACGGCCCGGGACCAGGGTTCGATTCCCGACGCGGCAGGGTCGTGGACCATGGTCAGCGGGCTCGATAATTCTCGCCTCGGTGCCTACTCCAGTCATGGACCACACTCCGCAACTCTGGGCATTAGCTTGCCTCATCTTCACAACGGCCCCCCCAGACCGCCGGGGATGCTTGGTCGCACCTTAGGGATACCCATTAGGGACCATCTCTCAGGGTGAGCCAGGACGGGTTCCCCAGTGGTCGAAGCGCGGAGATACTCCTCCGGGAGTCGATTCCTAGCGCTATATAAACCCACAATTAAATTAAATTAAATTGACCTAAACCTAGAAGGAGTCTCGAAACTACCCTCCTGGACATCGCATACTCTCCAGGCTGTAACATTTTCAGGGCAGGGGTTGAAGTTACAGCTATTTAACATTTATAATTCAGGGCCGGTAAATGGAAATAATGCTGTACTCCAGGAATTAGACTGCAGACTTAGCCAAGAGTCAGACCGCAGGAAGGAGGGGGCAGAACCAATTGTATTAGTGATGGGCGACCTAAATTGTCATCTATGCCCAAATCTGCTCCCAGTAACGGCAGATTGGTCTTCCTGCCCGGCTGAGAGTGGGCCACACTTCGAACACAATGCGGAGGAATTAACACTTACTAGACTATTAGATACACATGTGCTAATACACATTATAGATCTGATCGTCCCGGGAAAATAGGGCTCTCTTATCCCAACCTTTAAAGGAAGAGGATGCTCTTCTATTATAGATTATATGGTGGTATCCAGTTTCGCAAAAAACTGGATTACTGAGGTTCGAGCTGACTGGAGCATTTTTAGTGACCACAATCCCTTAGTCCTGGAATTATTATATAGTGGCGGCTCCAAGAGGAGCAAACAAGTAGGCACCGAATTAAGGCCAACTGCCCAGGGTAGACGACTAAGGTGGTCGAAAATTGATGCACAGGCACTCTACAAATCATTAATAGAAAAAGGGAAAAAACAGTTTGAAGAATGCCTGAAACCCTCGATAGAGGGCTCCGCCTTGGTCAGGGTGTTTGGGTCACCTAACCAACTTGGTTGATGAATTACTGAAAGTAAAAGGCCCTAGGAGTAACATAACTCAACCAAGATGGTTTGACACTAATTGCTCGCGAGCATTAAGAGATTTAAAATCGAGCCTAAAAGCCAATCCCAGGGACAAATTAAAAGTGGCCCTCTTTAGAATGATATACAAAACTGTGGTAAAACAGAGAAAGGCCGCTTTACAAGCTGAAGTTTGGGCCGACTTGAGTCAGGCGGGGGAGAATAGGGATTTCACGGAATTTTGGAGAATTATCAACAGGCCATGTGTTCAGGACAGTAGTACCCCGGTGATTGGCACCAACATACTACCTGAACAATGGGTGACACATTTTAAAGGCCTTTATAATCACACCCATGACATAGTCCCAGAAGGAGGTTGGGATGGCACACAGAGCCTGGAAACAGAATTTTTGCTTATAGAAATAACTAAGGCAATTCAAGGTCTTACACGAAATAAAGCTCCAGGTCCTGATGGTACCCCCCCCAGATCTTCACCTAAGCAATGTGGACCTAGGGGCCCCAATTATGTCGAGGGTCCTAAATGCGGCTGTTAAATCCGGGCTGCCCCTTTCATGGTCCACTGCATTAATTGTCCCTATTTTCAAGAAGGGAAGGAGAGACAACCCTAAATGCTACAGGCCAATATCGTTGATCGATGTCTCTGCCAAAATACTGGGCCGGGTAGTACTGGACCGTCTTATGGACTGGCACAAGAGCACCACACCATAGCAGATACCCAGTACGGCTTTAGACCAGGCAAATCAACTAGTGACCAGTGCCTTAATCTTTAACTACTGGTTGCTAAATACACAAAAGCCAGTAGTGAAACTATTTATCTAGGATTTATGGATCTGGCCGGGGCCTTTGATAATGTAAAAAGGAACAAGCGGTGAGCTATGATGAGGGACTTGGGAATTGACCCTGGACTGATTAATATCCTCAGAGAATTACATTGGAACACCACGGCCAGGGTTCGTTTCAGCACGGAGGGGGGTGTACTGATCCCTTTCCGTGCACTAGCGGAGTGAGGCAAGGCTGTATCCTTGCTCCCTTTTTGTTCTCGCTTTATAATAACGACCTTGAGAAAACTCTGATTGCCCTGAATGTAGACTGCCCTAAAGCAGGAACGCGTCATATCCCGGTGCTATTATACGTGGATGACGCGGTTCTGCTTGCACGTACATCATGGAGCTTACAATATCTGATTGATGGATTTGTAAAATTCATGGATAATTGAGACCTGTCCGTGAATCTGAACAAGTCCTTCGTGATGGTGGCAGGTAAAAGGCCTTCCAGGAAATTCGTATTTAAAATAGGGACCCATATTCTGGAAACTGTAAGCACCTTTCCTTATCTTGGTCTCTTATTCGATGGGGCGTTAAAATTTAAATCCCTGATTGAGGAACGCTGCTCAAAGTTGGTCTCCTCTAACAGGGCTAAATTAAGTTTTGCTCGAAGGTTGGGCCACTGGTCACCAGAACAAGTAATGACTCTATATGGCTCTATAAGTACTGCAAACGCCTTGTATGGAGCAGAGGTTTGGGGTTTTGGGGACGCAAAACACTTACAGCTAGAGGAAGATAAATTCCTCCGCAGAATCCTAAAGACCCCGCAGAGCATCCCAGCAGTAATTGCGCACAGCGAACAAGGGACCACATACATTTTAGACCAAGCAAAGCTGAGGCCCATTATGGCATGGCTCAGAATCTGGGCTAACCCTGAGGCAGAATTAAGCAGATTAATTGTAGGAGATTGCTTACAAAGGGATAAGGGGCTGCAAATTCCTTGGCTAAATTATGTTAAGGTTACGTTAGAGGATATAGACCGGCATAACCTCTTCTCCAACCCGACCGCAATCTCTACTTCCTGTAAATTCCAAATTAAAAAACTGCTGTTAGAAAAGTTTGCATCCTGCAGATTAGGCTCCGAAATACCAAAGAGATCAGTAACTGCCCATTGTCTAGTAAGTAATGGCGAGGGTAAGGAACCCTATCTTTTCTTGATGCATAACCCGCAGGACAGGTTTTTAATGTGTCGTTTTATTCTCAATCTGTTACCAAACATTTTGTCTTACCCATCTGGTTTTACTTTAACAATTGAGCAGAAGGGTGCCTGCGGCTGCGACAATAGGTCTCCTCAGGACACCCTTCATTTTGTACTTCTGTGTTCATTTTATCAGATCCCCCGGCGTAAATTTTTGGTGGCCATCTTAAAAGAGGCAAAGTTTCACCATGCCAAAACTGCTTTACTTTTTTTACAAAGAGCAAACAATATGCGATCCTTATGCTCTATTATGAACTTTTTAAAAGTAGCAGTAAGACTGAGAAATACAAGCGGCTAAGTAATGACGTATGATGTATACAATATTGGGTTTTTATAATTGTATAAAGTCTGTTTTTAGATATAGTTCAGATATGTGATTTAATTAATGTTTTATTGTAAAATGTATTTTTATGATGGTTTTTAATCATCGAAATAAAGATCTACTGACTGTACCCCTCTTTGCTTTTTGTGCACCTCTCCTTCATCTTTTTGCAACTCTCTTGCCTTTTTCTGCTGTTCTTTTGCCTCTTTCAGCACCTGGTTTGCTTCTTTCTGCACTTCTCTTGCCTCTTTCAGTACAATTCTTGCCTCTTTCTGTACCTCTGTTGGTTCACTCTTGCTTATTTCTGCACCTCTGTTGCAAATTTATGTCTCTCTTTCTGCACCTTTCCTGCCTGTTTCTGCACCTAGTTTGCCTCTTTCTGTACCTCTATTGCTTCTTTCTGCACTTCTCTTGCCTCTTTCTGTACCCCCCTTCGCACCTCTTTCAGCACCTCTGTTGCTTCTTTCTGCACTTCTCTCCCTTCTTTCTGCACCCATCCTGCTTCTTTGCGTATCCTCTTGACTCTTTGTGCACCTCTCCTACCTATTTCTGCAACCCTCTTTCCTCTTTTTGTACCTCTGTTGCTTCTTTCTGAATTCTCTTACCTCTTTCTGTACACTTTGCGCCACTTTCAGCACCTCTGTTGCTTCTTTCTGCACTTCTCTTGCTTCTTTCTGCACCCCTCTTGCCTCTTTCTGTATCCCTCTTGCCTTTTTGTGCACATCTCTTTCATTTTTCTGTATCTCTCTTGCCTTTTTCTGCTGTTCTTTTGACTCTTTTAGCACCTCTTTTGCTTCTTTCTGCACTTCTCTTGCCTCTTTCAGTACCATTCTTGCCTCTTTCTGTACCTCTGTTGGTTCATTCTGCACTGCTCCTGCTTGTTTCTGCACCTCTGTTGCAAATGTATGCATCCCTCTTGCTTCTTTCAGCACTCCTCTTCTGTCTTTTGTCAAATTTCTTGCCTCTGTCTGCACACCTGTTCCCTCTTTCTGCACCCCTTTTGCCTGTGTCTGCAACTCTCTTGCCTCTTTCTGCAGCTCTTTTGCCTCCTTCTGCACCTATGTGGCTTTTTTCTGCACTTGTTTTGCATCTTTCTGCACCCCTCTCGCCTCTTTCTGCACCCCTTTTGCTTCTTTCTGTACTTCTCTTGCTTCTTTCTATACCTCTCTTGCTTCTTTCTGCACCCATCTTGCCTCTTTTTGCACCTCTACACCCTGTTTCTGCACCTCTCTTGCCTCTTTCTGTAACTGTTGCTTTTTTCTGTACTTCGTTTACCTCTTTCTGCACCTCTCTTTCTGTACCCCTGTTGTCTCTTTCTGCTCTTGTCTTGCTTCTTTCTGCACCCCTCTTGGCTCTTTCTGCACCCCTGTTCCCTCTTTCTGCACCTTTAGTGCCTGTTTCTGCACTTCTCTTGCCTCTTTCTGTACCTCTATTGCTTCTTTCTGTACTTCTTTTGCCTCTTTATGCACCCCTTCACACCTCTTTCAGCACCTGTGTTGTTTCTTTCTGCATTTCTCTCCCATCTTTCTGCACCCGTCCTGCTTTTTTGTGTACCCCTCTTTTTGCACCTCTCCTATTTCTGTACCCCTCTTGCCTATTTTTGTACCTCTGTTGCTTCTTTCTGAATTCTCTTACCTCTTTCTGCACCCTTCGCGCCTCTTTCAGCACCTGTGTTGCTTTGTTCTGTACTATTCTTCCTTTTTTTCATACCCCTCTTCCGTCATTCTGTACACCTCTTTCCTCCTTTTGCACCTCTGTTATTTCTTTCTGCATTGCTCTTGCTTGATTCTTCACCTCTCTTTCACATGTCTGTATCCCTCTTACCTCTTTCTGCACCCATGTGCCCTCTTTATGTACCTTCTTTGTCTGTTTCTGCACGTCTCTTGCCTCTATTGCACCTCTGCTGCTTCCTTCCAAACTTCTCTAGCGTCTTTCTGTACCCCTCTAGCCTGTTTAGGCACCTGTGTTACTTCTTTCTGTGCTGCTCTTGCTTCTTTCTGCACCCCGTTTCCCTCTTTCTGTATCCATTTTGCCTCTTTGTGTACCTCTCCTGACTCTTTCTGGACCTCTCTTACCTTTTTCTGCAGTACTTTTTCCTCTTTGTGCACCTGTTTTGCTTCTTTCTGCACTGCTCTCTCCTGTTTCTGCACTGCTCTTGCTTCTTTCTGTACCACTGTTGCCCCTTTCTTTAGCCCTCTCCTCTCTTTCTGTACCTCTCTTGTACCTTTCCTGCCTGTTTCTGTACCTCTTGTTCTTCTTTCTGTGCCTCTGTTGCTTCTTTCTGAATTCTCTTACCTCTTTCTGCACCCTTTCTGCCTCTTTCAGCAACTCTGTGGCTTGTTTCTGTACTTTTCTTCCTTTTTATGGAGCCCTCTTGCCTCTTTCTGTACCTCTTTTGGTTCTTTCTGCACTGCTCTTGCTTCTTTCTGCACCTCTTTTGCAAATTTCTGTATCCCTCTGTCTGTACCCCGGTTCCCGCTTTTTGTACCTTTTCTTCCTGTTTCTACATCTCTCTTGCCTCTTTCTGTACCTCTATTGCTTCTTTCTGCACTTTTCTTGCCTATTTCTGTACCCCACTTGCCTCTTTCAGCACCTCTGTTGCTTATTTCTGCACTTCTCTTGCTTCTTTCTTCACCCCTCTTGCTTCTTTCTATACCCCTCTTGTCTCTATGTACTCCTCTCATTCATCGTTCAGCCCCTCTCTTGCCTTTTTCTGCTGTTCTTTTGCCCTTTTCAGCACCTCTTTTGCTTCTTTCTGTACGTCTCTTGCCTCTTTCAGTACCACTCTTGCTTCTTTCGGTACCTCTATCGGTTCATTTTACACTGCTCTTGCTTCTTTCTGTACATCTGTTGCAAATTTATGCATCCCTCTTGCCTCTTTCAGCTCCCCTCTTCCGTCTGTCTGCACCTCTCTTTCCTCAGTCTGCATACCTGTTCCCTCTTTCTGTACCCCGTTTGCCTGTTTCTGCACCTCTTTTGCCTCTTTCTGTACCTCTGTTGCTTCTTTCTGCCACTCTGTTGCTTTTTTCTGCACTTGTCTTGCCTCTTTCTGCACCCCTTTTGCTTCTTTCTGTACTTCTCTTGCTTCTTTCTATACCTCTCTTGCTTCTTTCTGCACCCATATTGCCTCTTTTTGCAACCCTCCGCCCTCTTTCTGCACCTCTCTTGCCTTTTTCTGTAGCTCTGTTCCTTCTTTCTGTACTTCTTTTGCCTCTTTTTGCACCTCTCTAGCTTCTTTCTGTACCCCTGTTGTCTCTTTCTTCACTCGTCTTCTCTCTTCTTGCATTTCTCTAGCTTCTTTCTACACTTCGCTTGCTTCTTTTTGCACCTCCCTTTCTTCTTTCTGTATCTTTCTTACCTTTTTGCATCCCTCTTGCCTCTTTCTTCAGTTCTTTTGCCATTTTTTGTACCTCTCTTGCCTCTTTTTGTACCTCACTTGCCTCTTTCTGCACTTTTCTTGCTTCTTTCCACACCTCTGTTGCTTTTTTCAGCCACTCTCTTGCCTCTTTTTGCACTTCTCTTGCTTGTTCCTGTACCTCTCATGCATCTTTCTGCACCTCTGTTGTCTCCTTATGCATCTCACTTGCTTCTTTCTGTCCCCCTCTTGCCTCTTTCTGTATCCCTCTCCCCTCTTTCTGCACTCCTCTTGGCTTTCTGCACCCCTGTTCCCTCTTTCTGCACTCTTCCTGCCTGTTTCTACGCCTCTCGTGCCCCTTTCTGTACCTCTGTTGCTTCTTTCGGCACTTCTCTTGCCTCTTTCTGCACCCCGTTCACGCCTCTTTCTGCACTTCTCTCCCTTCTTTCTGTACCAGTCCTGCTTCTTTGTGTACCCCTCTTGCCTCTTTTTGTACCTCTGTTGGTTCTTTCTGCTCTGCTCTTGCTTGTTTCTCCACCTCTTTTAAATTTCTGTATCCCTCTTACCTCTTTCTACACCCCTGTTCTCTCTTTCTGTACCTTTCTTGCCTGTTTCTGTACCTCTCTTGCCTCTTTTGACACCTCTGTTGCTTCTTTCTGCACTTTTCTATCCTCTTTCTGTACCCCACTTGCCTCTTTAAGCACTTCTGTTGCTTCTTTCTGCACTTCTCTTGTCTCTTTCTGTATCCCTTTTGCCTCTTTGTGCATCTCTCCTGACTCTTTCTGCACCTCTCTTGCCTTTTTCAGCAGTTCTCTTGCCTCTTTGTGCACCTCTTTTGCTTCTTTCTGTACTTCTCTCTCTTCTTTCTGTACCCCTCTTGCCTCTTTCTGCACTTCTGTTGCTTCTTTCTGCACTCCTATTGCCTCTTTCTGCACCTCTCTCCCCTCTTAATGCACCTCTCGTGTACCTTTCCTGCCTGTTTCTGCACCTCTCTTGCTTCTTTCTGTACCTCTGTTGCTTTTCTGAAATCTCTTGCCTCCTTCTGCACCCCTCTTGCCTCTTTCTGCACCTCCTTTGCTTCTTTCGGCACTTCAGCACTTCTCTTCTTTCTATCTGTACCACTCCTGCCTCTTTCTGTACCCCTCTTGCCTCTGTTTGCACCTCTGTTGGTTCATCCTGCACTGCTCTTGCTTCTTTCTGCACCTCACTTGCCTCTTACTACACTTCTCTTACTTCTTTCTCTGTTGCTTGTTTCACCAATTCGCTTGCCTCTTTCTGCACTTCTCTTGCTTATTTCTTTACCTTTATTGCATCTTTCTATACCTCTGTTGCCTCTTTCTGTACTTTACTTGCTTCTTTCTGTACCTCTCTTGCCTCTTTCAGCACCTCTGTTGCTACTTTCTGCACTTCTCTTGCCTCTTTCTGCACCTCTGAATTAGAGGTAGTTTTAATCCCCTGCCATATTATGTACTAAGGCCTTACAGGGGAGGTCATGCAAATCACAGGGGTACCCCAACCCATAGCTCACTCTAGTGTATGTAATTGTTTTCACTGTATTCTAAGGGTTTTTCAGCATAGCACTGGCTCGGGCTGGTTAATCAGAGTCAGTGACCACCAGTACCAGTCAGCAAAAAGTTGGTTCTTTCTGCATATCTCATGCTCATTTCTGCACCTTTCTTCGTTTTTCGGGACTTCTATTGCCTCTTAGTGTATTTCTCTTGCTTCTTTCTGCGTTTTTCTTCCTCTTTCTGCACATGTCCTACCTCTGTAGGCATAGTTAGAAATTAGCATTTAAAAAACCTTACCAATTCACTGAAAAGACCACAGGTTTCAGAGATGTTATAGTAAGAAATTAGCATTTAAAAAACCTTTGAAATTCACTGAAAGAAACATAGGTTTCTGGGACATTTAACTAGAAATTGGCATTTAAAAAACCTTTGAAATTAACTGAAAAAAACATAGGTTTCAGGGAAGGGTGCAGACAGAGGCAAGAGGGGTGCAGAAAGAAGCAACAGAAGTGCAGAAAGAAACAACAGAGGTGCAGAAAGAGGCAAGAAAAGTACAGAAAGAGGCAAGAGAGTTGCAAAAACAGACAAAAGAGGTGCAGAAAGAGGGAACAGTGGTGCAGACAGGCAAGAGGGTGCACAAATGTGCAAGAGAGTAGCAGGCAGGAGCAAGGGCAGTGTTGAAAGAACAAACAGTGCTGCAGAAAGAGGCAAGTGGGATATAGAAAGAAGCAAGAGAAGTGCAGAAAAATGCAAAAGAGGTGCAGAAAGAGGCAAGAGGGATGCAGAAAGGGGCATCAGAGAAGCACAGAGAGGCACGAGGGATAGAGAAATTTGCAAGAGAGGTGCAAAAAAGCAAGAGAAGTACAGAGAGAAGCAAGAGAAGTACAGAAAGAAGCAATAAATGTGTGGAAAGAGGCAAGAGGGCTGCAGAAAGAGGGAAGAGAGGTTCAGAAAAAGGGAAGTGGTATAGAATAGGGGCAAGAGAAACATTGCAAGACAGGTACAGAAAGAAACCAGAGCAGTAAAAAAACAACCAAGAGAAGTGCAGAAAGAGGCAAAAGGGGTGCAGAAAGAGACAAGGGAAGTGCAGAAAGAAGCAACAGAGATGCAGAAAGAGGCAAGAGAACTGTAGAAAGAGGCAAGAAAGTTGCAAAAACAGGCAAGAGATATGCAGAAAGAGGGAACAGAGGTACAGAAAGAGGCAAGAGAGGTACAGAAAGAGGGAAGAGAGGAGTAGAAAGAGGGAAGAAAGATGTAGAAAGAGGCAAGAGGGGTACAGAAAGAAGCAAGAGAGATGCAGAAAGAGGGGAGATGGGTAGAAAGAGGCAAAATGCGTGCATTTAGAAGACACAGAAGTGTGGAAAGAAGCAAGAGAAGTGCAAAATGAAAAAACAGAAGTGCAGAAAGAGGCAAGGGGAGTACAGAAAAAGGCACAAGAGAGTGCAGAAAGAAGTAACAGAGGTGCAGAAAGAGGCAAGAGAAGTGCAGAAAGAGGCAAGCGAGTTACAGAAACAGGCAAAAGAGATGCAGAAAGAAGCAAGAGCAGAGCAGAAAGAAGCAAAAGAGGTGCAGAAAGAGGCAAGAGGGATACAGAAAGAGGCAAAAGGTGCAGACAGAGGGAACAGCGGTGCAGACAGAGGCATGAGAGATGCAAAAAGAACCAACAGAGGTGCAGAAGAAGGCAAGAGGGTTACGGAAAGAGACAAAAGAAGTGCGAAACAAGCAAAAGAGATACGGAAAGAGGTAAGAGGGGTGCAGAAATAGGCAAGAGAGGTGCACAAAGATAAAAGAAGGGTACAGCAAGAGGCAAGAGGGGTGCAGAAAGAAGCAAGAGAGTTGTAGAAAGAAGCAAGAGGAGTACAGGAAGAGGCAAAAGAAGTGCAGAAAGAGGGAACAGCGGTGCAGACAGAGGCAAGAGAGATGCAAAAAGAACCAACAGAAGTGCAGAAAGAGGCAAGAAGGGTACAGGAATGTGCAATAGAGTGGCAGACAGAAAGAAGCAACAGAGGTGGAGAAGGAGGCAAGAGAACTGTAGAAAGAGGCCGGAGAGTTGCAGAAAAAGGGAACAGGGATAAAGAAAGAGGCAAGAGGGGTGCATAAAGAAGCAAAAGAAGTGCAGAAAGAAGCAAGAGAAGTGCAGAAAGAAGCAACAGAGGTGCAAAAAGAGTCAAGAGGGATGCAGAAACAGGCAAGCGAAGTGCAGAAAGAAGCAACAGAGGTGCAGAAGGAGGCCAGAGAAGTGCAGAAAGAGGCAAGAGAGTTGCAGAAACAGGCAAGAGAGGTGCAGAAAGAGGGTTGCAGAAAGAAGCAAGAGGGTTACCGAAAGAAGCAATCAAAGAGCAGAAAGAGGCAAGAGAAGTGCAGAAAGAGGCAAGTGAGGAGCAGAAAGAGGCAAGAGAGATGCAGAAAGAGGCAACAGAGGTGCAAAATGACACAAGAGAGGTACAGAAAGAAGCAAGAGAAGTGCAGAAAGAGGCATAAGAATTGCTGAAAGAAGCAACATAAGTGTAGAAAGAAGCGAACGACGTGCAGAAAGAGGCAAGTAAGATACAGAAAGAGGCAATAGAGGTACAGAAAGAGGCAAGAGATGTACAGAAAGAGGCAAGGGGGTGCAAAAAAAGGGAAGAAGGGTACCGAAAGAAACAAAATAAATGCAGAAAGAAGGAATCGAGGTGCAAAAAGAGGGAAGAGGAGTACAGAAAAAGGCACGAGGGGCTCAGAAAGAAGCAAGAGATGTACAGAAGAAACAAAATAAGAGCAGAAAAAGGAATGGAGGAGCAGAAAGAGGCAACAGGGGTGCAGAAAGAGGCAACAAGGAAGTAGAAAGAGGGAATAGGGGTGTGGAAAGAGGCAAGGGGGTGTAGAAAGAAACAAGAGAGCTGTAGAAAGAAACAAAAGAAGTACAGAAAGAAGGAACAGAGGTGCAGAGAGAGGCAAGAAAGGTGCAGAAAGATGGAAAAGGGGAACAGAAAGAGGCAGAAAAAGGGGTACAGAAAGAAGTAACAGTGGTGCAGAAAGAGGTAAGAGGGTGCAGAAAAGAGCAAGAGAGGTGCAGAAAGAAGCAACAGAGGTGCAGAAAGAGGGAAGAGGGATAGAGAAAGTAGCAAGAGGGGTGCAGAAAGAAGCAAGAAAGTTACAGAAAGAAAAAGAAGAAGTGCAGAAGGAAGGAACAGAGGTGCACAAAGAGATAAGAGGGGAGCAGCAAGAGGGAAGTGGGGTGCAGAAAGAGGCACAAGGGTTGCAGAAAGAAGGGACAGAGGAGCAGAAAGAGGAAAGAGAGGTATAGAAAGAAGAAACACAGATGCAAAAAGAGAGAACAGGGGAGGAGAAAGTGGTGAGAGGGTTGCAGAAAGAAGCAAGAGAGGTACAGAAAGAAACAAAAGATTAGCAGAAAGAAGGAACAAGGATGCAGAAAGAGGCAAGAGGGGTACAGAAAGATGGCAGAGAGGTGAAGAAAGAAGCATGAGTGGTACAGAAAGAAGCAAGCATGGTACAGAAAAAAGCTAGAGTAGTTCAGAAAGATGCAACAGAGGTACAGAAAGTGGCAAGAGGGGTGCAAAAAGAAGGAAGAGGAGTACAGAAAGAGGCACAAAGGGGTTCAGAAAGAAGCAAGAGAGTTACTGAACGTAAAAAAAAGGAGTGCAGAAAGAAGGACCAGAGGTGTAGAAAGAGGCAAGAGGAGTACAGAAAAAGAAGAGGGGTGAAGAAAGAGGCACAAGGGGTACATAAGAAAGCAAGGGAGGTACAGAAAGACGCAAGATAAGTGCAGAAAGAAGCAACAGAGATGCATAAAGAGAGTAGAGGGGTAGAGAAAGAGGCAAGAGAATTGTAGAAAGAAGGAACAGACGTGCAGAAAGATGGAAGAGGGGTGGAAAAAGAGGCAAGAGGGATGTAGAAAGAGGCAAGAGAGGTGCAGAATAAAACAGAGTGGGGGAGAAAGAGGGTGTGGCCTCCGATGATCTCTTAGCAATCCCACTGTGTTGGACTTAGTGGAGGTAATAGGAGTGGCAGTTGGCCCCCAAAGACAACCTTGGGGGCCAACTATCCCTCATATTACCTCCAGTAAGTCCCACACATCAGCATTACTAATTTCTCATAGCCGGCCACACACTCTTTCCACACCACTCTGCAAACACACTCCCTGACGCCCTCTTGGCAGGGGATTAAAGTCCACTTTACTGCTGCGGGTCCTTAGAAGCCAACTAGCCTACCTGATACCTCCAGTATACCCCAGATAGTGGGATTGCTGATAGTCGGACACAGGTCATGCCCCCTTTGTCCACCACTCTGCAAACGTGCCTCCCGGTACGCTCACGGCTGGGGGATGCAGGCCCTTTGCCTCCTTAGGGTCCCTGGGGGCCAACTAGCCCACTAGGTACCTCCATTAAGCCTCACACAGGTGGATTGCTGAGAGTGGTCTGAAGCCATTCCCCCTTTTTACACCACTCTGCAAACGTGCCTCCTGGCACACTGCTGCTCAGGGGTTGAAGTCCACTTGTGTTCTGAGGTACTCAGCATGGCTTCTTCTACATTTTTAAAGACTTTGGGAGGGGGGCGTGTTAGATTTGGGGGTCTATAGTTGGCATGGGTAGGTACATGTGACAAATAGGGACCCTTGCGTCTAGTCAGGGTAGGGGGGGTACACTCCTAAAATAACCCCTGCTCACCCACTTGGTAGCTTGACACGAGCAGACAGGCTTATCTCAGAGGCAGTGTGTAAAGCATTTGTGAACACATACAGTAATCAATGGACAACAATACATATGGACACCACACAAGTTGCATATTAACAATAAGTATCTTTTACATAGATTTAACAAAAGACCACAAACAAAAATCCACAATACTGAACTTAATTTAATTTAATTTAATTTAATAACGATTTCTAGAGCGCCTGGTGACCCAAGGGCATCCCCGCGCTATAAGATTTGTGATCCTGTTGAGGGGGAGGAGAGGGAGGGGAGACAGTCAAGGGGACTTCATTTAGGAAACAGATGAGTCTTTAGTTTCTTGCGGAATGCTAGGTAGTTAGGTTCAAGTCTGAGGGAGCGGGGAAGAGCGTTCCATCCCGTAGCTGCTTGAACGGAGAGTGGTAGAATTAGCTTAGTTCTCTTTAGATCTTAAAATGCAACACTTTGAGTCAATATACCCTAAGATGTGTAACGCAATACAACAAAAGTGTTGCAGGGAAGGTGATGCGTCGGTTCCTTACATGCAGGAACGGTGATGCGTCGGTTCTCTACTGCTGCGTAGGGGATGGTGATGCGTTGGTTCTTCTCTGCGAGGGGAGGAGATGCGTCAGTTTCTTACTGCGCTTCCATGGCGATGCGGCTCGCAATGCCGTGGTGCGATGCAGATCTGGTGCAAAGAAACGAAGATGGCATCTTCTTCTTGTTGCAGCACGATGCGGACCGCGGCAGGCCCTGCGACATGCTACCTGGTGATGCGGTGGTGTCTTCTGCAACGTCGATCCTCTTCTCCAATGATGCACAGTGCTTCGACAATGATGCGAGCCACGGCAGGCCCTGCAACATGCTTCCCGGTGATGGGGTGGCGTCTGCTGCGACGTCGACCCTCTTCTCCGGTGATGCAAGTTGCTTCGTGGACCCTACGATACTCAACGGTTCTTCTGGGCCACGACAGACCCTGCAATATGCTTCCCTGTGATGAGGCGGCATCTGCTGCAACAAAAGTCGTGCTTCCAGCTCCTTGTAACACACAGTTCCTCAGAAAGCCCAACACAGCTGCAGGCACTTCCAAAGAACTCTTGGGGAGCTGGGGGTGAAGTCTGTTGTCCCTGAGACTGCAGCAGGAGGTAAGCTCTTTTCTCAAGCCCTTGGAGATCCTTACAAGTTGATGAACGTTCACACAAAGTTGCTCTCTCCTTTCTTTGGCAGTCAGGCAACCAATTCAATTTATAAAGCTTTATTCGACATTTGTCATAAAAGCATCCTTCCTATCCCTAATACAATAAATACTAAATTTAAAAATAATTTTAAAACACATATTAAACATTTTGACAGCCGAATGTTACATGATAAATACTATACGGTTAAAATTCAAATAGTTTCTAAAAAAGAACAATTCATACAATGCAATAGGATAATTTGTAAACAACACTAGTTCATAATATATTCACATTTGTCTTTAAAGTGCGTGTGCGTATTGACCATGCCCAGGCAAGAAATTTAGCTACGGCAACTACAAAAAGTGTGGAGCAGTCCGTTTCAAGTATTCTCAAGGCTGTTGATTGACTACGTGTGCCAATATTTTGGCACACTGGCTTCAGCCATTTACGTCTAGGGGTAGCATATTGTGGACAACAAAACAGCAGGTGGGAAATATGTTCAATTTGGTCCTTACAAAAATAACAATGATCATCCCACATGGGGGACCAATGTTTTTTAAAAGCATTTACTGGTAAGGTCCCAATGCGGAATTGGAAATACAATTTCCTGTCGTAAGGGCGTTCTATGATGTCCCAATATATTTCACATGACGGATACATTTTAATGTCCCAGAAGCGGGTTGTCAGTGCTGAATTGGAACCTTTACAGAACATTACTGTGTACACCATTTCCCAGTACAGTTCTTTCAATTTTGCTTTCGATGGGAAGCTAGCCACATCGTAATTTCCCCATAGATGATCCAATTTTAACAATACAAGAAGCCCCTTGAGTTCTTTTAACCATTTGATACAGTGGAATTGGTCAAACTCAATGACATCCTTCAAAGCTTCAGCATAATGGCCCAGCTCTGGGGTCACCATCAAGCGCCTCCAATATAGGAGTGGCCGTAGTCTAGCTATATCCTCAATATTTTTCTTGCCAAGGTCCAATTTCAGAGTGAGCATGGGTGTGCTTTGTGGGACCATGACTAGCCCTCGCAAAAACCTGTTTTCTGCACAACTCAATTCTCTCAGATTTGAGAACCCCCACAGTTCAGACCCATACAAGCAGGCACCTAACACTTTCATATTGTATATCTCTAGTGCAGATTTAACCGGCTTTGTTAATGATTTGCGATGTTTCAGTGCTACTGCACCAGCAAGCTGGTTAAACTTTAATAGAGTATTATCAATATGCGATTGCCACTTCATGTTTCCTTGCATGGTGATGCCTAGATAGGTAAAGGCGTCCACTTTCTCTAGAGGGATGCCTTTATATTTAATTACTCCTTTGAAAGAGGGCTGATAGTTTAGGCACATGAATTTAGTTTTAGTGGTATTCAATTCAAGTCCTCTACTATCACAGAATTCCCCAAAGGCATCAACCACTTTCTGGAGACCGCTCGGAGTGCGTGAGAGTAGGAGCGTATCGTCCGCGAACATTAGAACTGGGACGTGGCGACCTGCTATAATTGGGGCGTCGCTTGGGGATTTCATTAGGTGGTCAACAATTCCGTTAATATAAATTGAAAATAGTGTTGGAGCTAGCACACAGCCTTGTCTAACTCCTCGTTCTACTGGGAAGGAATCTGTGGTTTCACCTTGCTTGCCCCATCTAATTTTGGCAAAGTTATTGTCATGGAGGCGGACAAGGAGGGTAATGAGTTCCTGGCTTAGACCTACATCAGCCAGGGTCTGCCACAATTTTTCTCTGGGGACTAGGTCGAAGGCTGCTTTTTGGTCTACAAAGACAGCGTACAACGATCCCTTTTTGAGTGTGACATTTCTCCAGTAAATTGTTAGGAAATAGAGAACTTGGTCAACACTGCTAGTCAGTGGGCGGAACCCTGCCTGATAAGGGGATAGTATATTTTTGTCGTCAATCCATTGTTGTAATTTATTCTGAACTAGGCGACCCATCACTTTTTGCGCTGTGTCTATGAGACTTATTGGTCTGTAGTTTTGGGCTAGTGTTTTGTCTCCTTTTTTAAAAATGGGGATTATTTCTGCTCCCTTCCATGAGTGGGGCACTTCCCCACCCATTGCCACAGCATTAGCCAGCATTTTAAAATATGAGCACCACGCATTCCGGTCCGACAAAAATACGTCGGCCGGGATGCCATCCATGCCTGGCGCTTTTCCTCCTGCTATACCATCCAATGCTTTAGTTACATCATTCTCATCAAATATTTGATTTTTGAAAAAAATAGATGGCGGAGGTTGGACAGAAGCATGAACCAGATTGCGGGCGTACTGTGGTCTAAAAAACTCAGTCCATTTGTTAATAGGGACATTATTTTGTGGCTGGGCAGCTATTCCTCCCCTCTCCCATTTTACAATAGCCCAAAAGCGCTTGGAGTCCTTGGCAGCACAAGCTTCCTTCAATTCCTGCCACCCTTCTTCATCCCAGCGTTTCTTGGCCTTTTTTTGGGCTTGTCTGTATGCATCTCTTGCTCTCCTAATTCCTATTGCATTGCCAGTTTTTAGTTCTAAACTCAAATTAAGTCGTGCCAATCTGCAACTTTTGTCGTACCAGCCTTGTCTCTGTTGGGTTTTACCCTCTTTACTAGAGTCTACTCTTTTGATAAAAAAACTTTGTAATTCAGAAAAAAGTTTTTCGTGGGCCTCCATCATATAGTCTTGGAAGCTTGACATCCCTTGTTTAGACTTAATATTGTTTACTTCATTTACCACTAACACTTTAAGTGCCTCTAATTTTGTATTATCTTTTATCATCATCCCCCATTTGAGGTGGCGCTGGTTGTTGGAACATACTACATCCTGCGTCACCATTCCATTGTCATTAGGGTGCGATGAAGGCTTGCAGTGGAAAAAAAAGGTTAGTTTTAAGGGATTATGATCGCTTTCTAGTCTAGGTTCTACAACCATGTCTAGCATTTTGCTCCAAAATTTTACATCTATTAATATATAGTCGATTCTGCTAGATGAGCGCCCATTGTCGAACGTATTTTTACCTAGTAGATCGGAAGGCGTGCGCCCATTTGCCGCTCTCAAGCCTCTGGCTAAGCAGAGACTTTTTAACTGGATTGCCACATTACTCCATTTTTTGATGGCAGGCAAATCCAACTGGGGGATTCCCCACTTGGCATCCTCTTCCTCGGACAGAATCCTGTCCTCTTCACCCAGGGGCTCATAGGTTACATTGTAGTCACCACCTACTATTAGTTGGTTTTGTGGTGGTAGTAATTCTATGTTCTGCTCTAAAACTGCTAAAGTGTTAGAAGATTGTCCCCTAGACACTCCCCTAGCATAAACGTTAAAGATGCTGAGCTCTTGGCCATTATCCCATCTGACAGTAAGGGCCATAATGTCATTTGATGGTATTGATAGTTGTGTTATAATGACATTTAGAGATTGTCGTACCCAGATTAACAAGCCTCCGGAGGGGCGTCCGAGGCGGTTTCTAATTGCCGGGATGTGATAATTTAAATATCCCACTTTGAATGTTGGGGTAGGTGACCAGGTTTCTTGCAGCATAATAATATCGTGCTGATTAATGTATTCAGCCCATTCCAGAGTGTTTATCTTGCTTGCTATGCCTGCAATATTCCATGATACAAGGGATAGTATATTAGTTTTGCATTGATCTAGTGGCTGATCTTCTTTCTGATCGCTTGCATTGAATGGCACTTCTAATAAAGATGTTTTTCCATCCCTTGGACTAATCTCGGTCTCTCTATCCCCAGCAGCACATATGTAAACTTCAGTTGCTATCTTTAACCCTTTTAGAGCGGGGTTGTTACATGTCAAGTGTTATTTTTCTCTATGATCGGATTACCCAGATTAGAGCTATTTGTGTTTCCTTCTCCTACATGTTTTTGCTGCACCGGCCCAATGTGAGAGGCTAGATCGTGGCTTTCGAGTCAATCGCATTCGTTTAGATCAGATAGAGCCGAAAAGCAGTTTTCCAAATTTAACCCCCAGTCACCGCTAGTACCACCCCTATCCCTTCTAGATCCAACCACTGACCACTTGGTTCTAAGGATAGTTGGTTTTGCTAGTAGACCTCTTCTACTATAGAAGAAGTCTAACGTTAGCGGGACTATTTCTGCCGTTCTTCGTTGGGGTGGAAGAATGTTTTGTAGGATGTCTGGCAATACATCTGGACCCTTCAAATTTAATACCACACAATCCCCGGCAAATTTCTTGGGTTTAGACCCTATCCACTTAACTCTTCTTGCTGATAACAAATCCTCGGTCAACTTTTCTTTACCCCAAGGAGTTGCTTGGATATTATTACCTAGCCACTGCAATGATTTGTTTAGGAGGGAGTCTGGGGTCTCAATCTGATCTTTTCTCAATATTGGGACATTGGCAAGTACTAACACTAGAGGTGACGCTTCCACTATCAACTCGACAGGATTTGAATCAGGGTGGGAATCAGATATAAAACCATTCTCTATTGTTGGTGGGGGAACTACAACAGTAGGGTTGGTAAGGTCACTTGTGGCACTAAGAGCACCAGTCTGCACTGATGCAAATGTAGCTTTTACGTTCTCAATCATATTTTCCTGATGCTCATCTATTTTATTTATGATTGAGTTAGGGATGTCCCCCAAGTTCTCATTTGCTGTTTTTAGTAAGGACTCTAATTTATGTACTTTATCGGACAAGTGATCTATTTTGGATATAAGTGGTTTAATTATTCGTACCATCCTAGATTCTAACATGCCCATGAATTTATTCGACAACAAGTCATCCCAATCTATAGTGCTACTCCCTTCCTCTACTATGTCGTCAATTACATTTTTGTATTCAGTGTTAGGTAGAGTTGACGGTTTTTTACTATTTGATCGTAGTCCTGGCCTTTTAGAGGGAACTTTAGTAGGCCTCTTAGCTGCTCTAGGAGCAGGGACTGGCGTTGGCGGGGTGACGCTGCCATCAACTAGCACTAAATCATTACAGTGTAGGTTGGGTTCATCAACCACTAGTGATTCGGTATTTATAACAGGTTGTGGAACATTTATAGAAGTGTTTAGTGCAGAACAAACAACATTTTCCACATTATCAGCGTCACTTAGATTCATGGCTTCTATGTCCAAGTCGATTAGGCAAGACACCTCTGTTTGAGCACAGGGAGGGGAATCATTAAGCCCTAGGGAGGACCGCCGATCATTGATTATTTTAGTCACTCTGTGCACTAGGTAGTTCTCCATAGTGTTGGCAGGGGTAGCAGATGTTTTCTGCTTTGACATGGTTAATCAAAGAGGCAAAGTAGGGTAGGAAAATAGCCCCGTACGTGTACACAGTCAAAAGCAAGTAGACACTACGGCAAGTATGGCAAGTAACTCACGGAGCAACAGATGTTAGTGTCCCGGTCCAGTCCAGTCGTGGCCAGTCTTGGACTGTCTTAGACTGTCCGCCCTTTGTCCGGGCTTAGTCCGGGCGTCCCGCTCGCGTCCCGCGACGCGGAGGACGGCGGGAATTTCAAGCGCCTCCGGGCGCGGTGACCCCAGGGAAGGTGTTCCGGGTCAGGTTGCAGGCAGGCTGGGAGTTGTGGTTCCCTTCCCCCAGCGGCCGCGAGGGAGACTCGAGCGGCGGCAGGGAGGAAACCAGAATGCGGCAAAGCAGGTAGGCGTGGAACACACTCGCACCCCCAGGCAGGTTGCAGCGATTTGAAAGCAAGACACCCGCTCCACCGAGGACGGCGGGAATTTCAAGCGCCTCCGGGCGCGGTGACCCCAGGGAAGGTGTTCCGGGTCAGGTTTCAGGCAGGCTGGGAGTTGTGGTTCCCTTCCCCCAGCGGCCGCGAGGGAGACTCGAGCGGCGGCAGGGAGGAAACCAGAATGCGGCAAAGCAGGTAGGCGTGGAACACACTCGCACCCCCAGGCAGGTTGCAGCGATTTGAAAGCAAGACACCCGCTCCACCGAGGACGGCGGGAATTTCAAGCGCCTCCGGGCGCGGTGACCCCAGGGAAGGTGTTCCGGGTCAGGTTGCAGGCAGGCTGGGAGTTGTGGTTCCCTTCCCCCAGCGGCCGCGAGGGAGACTCGAGCGGCGGCAGGGAGGAAACCAGAATGCGGCAAAGCAGGTAGGCGTGGAACACACTCGCACCCCCAGGCAGGTTGCAGCGATTTGAAAGCAAGACACCCGCTCCACCGAGGACGGCGGGAATTTCAAGCGCCTCCGGGCGCGGTGACCCCAGGGAAGGTGTTCCGGGTCAGGTTGCAGGCAGGCTGGGAGTTGTGGTTCCCTTCCCCCAGCGGCCGCGAGGGAGACTCGAGCGGCGGCAGGGAGGAAACCAGAATGCGGCAAAGCAGGTAGGCGTGGAACACACTCGCACCCCCAGGCAGATTGCAGCGATTTGAAAGCAAGTCAGGCAACCACTGCAGGCCAATCCCCCAAGCAGCACTTCAGCTTAGGGATTGTCTCTCCTCAGTCTCTCTGGTTACTCCCCTTAGCAAAGGGTTCTTCTTGTTTCCCAAAAGGGATCTAATTCTCTGGGGTCTGGGTCCCCTCTTTTATACACAGTTTATTTGTTCTCTGAAGGCAGAGAGGCCTTTGCCTAGTCCAAACCAGTTCTGGTCAGTCATAGAGCACTCTGTTGACATGACACCTTCTTTCTTTCACAGTGCAGGGCAGAGACATCAGACACACCACATGAGGTAGAGCAGCATTGTGGAGGGAAGGCACAGCCCTATTCAGGTCCCAGGTGCAACTCCTCATTCCCATCTAGATGCAGATCTCTCTATTCAGCACTGGGCTGACTCACCCTGTCTCCTGGAATACCCCAGCCCCTGTCACTCAAACTCCAGACAAGGAATACACAACCTAGCAGAGCCAGGCTCGGCTAGTTAGACAAGAAAATACATATTTTATAAAAGTGGTATTTTCAAACACAGAATGTTGAAACCAACTTCACTAAAAGATGTATTTTATCATTCTGAGTTTAAGCATACTAAACTCGAATTTCTACCCAGTTCCCTGAGTCAGTTAGGATTATAAGAAGTAATAATCAAACTGCCCATTCTGTCCTATGGGGAATAGGTAGCCCTGCAATAGTGAAAAACTAAAATGGCTGTAATTCACTATTAGGACATGCCACACACATCAGGGCTTGTCCTACCTTATACTTACGATGCACCCTGCCCTTGGGTCTACCATAGGAGTGTCTGATATGAAGAAAAAGGAAGGTTTAGGGATTTGCAAGTGGTTGCATGTGCTCAGTCAACATGGCTGTACCAGACTGCACATAGGCTATGCAATGGTAAGCCTTAGACACACTTTTACAGTCTGCTTCTGTGGGTGGCACAACCAGTTCTGCAATCCCACCAGCAGCATTTGATTTACAACCCCAGGGAACATGCAGTGCACCGTACTAGGGTCTGACAAGTAAACCAAACCAGCCAATCATGGAGTCACTAATCCATATATCAATTTATAATCGGGAGAGCATATGCAATCTTGCACTAATTAGCAGTGGTAAAGTGCCCAGAGTCATAACACCAACAAAAAAGGTCAGACAAAATATAGGAGGAAGGCAAAAAGTTCAGGGATGACCCTGCAAAAAGGGCCAAGTTCAACGGGGAGGGAGCGTATTCCACAGAATTCTTTTTAAACTCATTGGAAATGTGCGTGGAAGCCCTACATCTGCTACGCCAAGGGTTAGTTATTCATCAGGTTTGTGATGGAATACCCTATCCACTAAACTCTAAGGGGCATATGTATGAAGAAACCGTTTTGTGATTCTCAAATTGCGATTTTTAGAGAATCGCAATTAGAGAATCGCAAAATGCAATGTATGTAGAATTTGCAAATAAGTAATGCCTTGCCATTCAGTCCTACGGACTAGGAGGCCTATAGGAATGAATGGCAAGACATTCTCAATTTGCGATTTTCAATTAGAGAATCGCAAATTGAAAGTGCAATTTCAAGGGTGCAAGGGTGTCATAACGACATCCTGATGCAGCCCTGAAATGAGCATGTGTGCACATGTGGCGCACATACATGCCTAAGGGCATGTATGTGCACCACATACATGCCTAGGGGCACATACATGCCTAGGGGCATGTATGTGCTGTGCGCCACATGGCACTTTAAAAGTGTGTTCTTCAAAGAATTGGCAAATTACCACCAACTGTCAGTTGGTGGTAATTTGTGATTTCTTATGTCAAATTCACACAACTGAGGGGCTTTCTACATCGCATTTAAGGAATCGCAATTTGCGATTCCTTAAATGCAATTGCAAAATAGAGAATTGCAAGTTTTGCAATTCTCTAATTTGCGATACCCTTTTGGGATGATACATCCCAAATGGCCTTTTCCCATTCGCAAATGGGCTGATTCTGAGAATCGGCCCATTTGCGAACAGGAGAAGGGCTTGACACGTATGCCCCTAAATCAATAGAAAATGTGCATACTGATAGTTTACCACAAAAACATACCCAACACTCAGCAGGTATCACTTCTAAATCATTCAGATAAAAAGGAAGGGGACAACACCTAACCTAGATTTTATCTAGAGATGTAAGTTTCATGCATTCAGTGTCAGAAAGTTTAAGTAACTACCTTACGAGTCCTCGATACTTAGTTTATTTTTGAAATGTTAGACATCAATAGGAGACTTGTCAATGCAGAGTCTAAACCTCACTTTGCAAATTCATTGTTTAAAATTTTAGAGACCTATTGAATTGTCATGGTAATACAACTGAGGAGAAAATGCGATGAAACACTTTTCATAAATGAGGCCCAATATTTCGATACGTTTTACGATTGTAAAAACACTTAAAAAGATAGAGAGCCTTATTTATGAAAAGTGTTGCATTGCTGCATGAAAACAGCGATACATCACTTTTCAGTGTGCCCTCCTTGCGACACCATGGATGCACCGTATTTACTGTATGGTGCTCCATGTCGCAAGGACTTACAAATACATCAGTATTCCTGATGTATCTGTAGGGGCAAAAGTGGTGCATTGCTGGGGTGTGTCTGAAAACAGACGGAGCTCCAGCAATGTGTAAAATGCATGCTATGAGGCAGGCGTATGGTTTTTACGCAATAGCGCCCAAGAGGTGTTGCATGAAATCTTGCATACATTATACTTAAGGCATGTATAATGTAGAGCAGGGCTTTGCAAAGTGATGCATCTGCTTAGATGCGTCACTTTGTAAATATGGCAAAATGTGGGGCCTTTTTTACATCGCCGCAGTGTCACAAAAAGTAACATGATGGTGACACAAAGGGCTAACAATTAAGCCCCAGAGTCTCTTAAGTATTGAAATGAACCTGATAAAATGCTTTTGTAGAACTCAGATACTGTCAAATAAATGCTGAATTTCACACCTTACTCTGTTCAGGGAAGAGTATAGCTGACTAAATCGTAGCTCTATGCACACAAATAAAAACAATAAAGATACATAAAACTCTTTTATAGGCAGCAACACACTGCATCATTATTTTTATGTGTTTTTAATTTCGCTCTTTTGAATAACGCAATGATGTACACTGCAGGGATGCAACGCCCATTGGGCTCAAATTGCTTCAGCCCCCCTGTGTGTGGTAGCCTGGACTGAGACAGCTTCCCAGGCACACACACACCCGCACCCAAGCACTTCACAGGTCTTTATTTATTTTGTATTTATTTATTTAGAGTTTGATAGAGCACAAACCAGACCTGTGAGGGTATCAGAATGCTTTACAGGATTTATAGGAGGTAAACAAAGGGCATTATAAAAAGAAGCAGGCTGTTTCAATCCCAGGATAACTGTGGGAAAAAACAGGTGAAAACATTTAGAACAACAGTTTCAGTGTGGATCGGTATCATCCAGAAACACCATGGATAATGCCGAAATAGAGGGTGGAACAGGGTCACTGAGGTGCATGTGAGGTCAACTTCAATAGACCATTTACTTGCTAACGAGGCTTTATTGTGTTTTCACCCCTTCTTAGACCCCCCATTCTGCATATTGCTTCAAGATTCAGCCCCCCCCCCCCCAAAAAATGTTAGAGGCCTCCCCACCCCTTCATCCCCCCTCCTCCCCGAAATTTGGCTTTAGTTGCGCCTCGTACTCTGTGGACAATTTAATATGCAGAATTTCAACGATGTAATCACCTACTGTGTCCTTAATTCTCACCATGTCTTTTTTGATTCAATGAATGCCTGTTCGTATGTATGTATGTGAGAAAGATGGATGCATGTGCGTGTTTGCCAGTGTTCATTTCTGAATGTCATTAAAAACATTGAAAATATATATCATTTACCTCACACAGATGGCGCAAGAGGGCCGTGACTCCCAGCGGTTTCAACAGAATGCATGGCACGTTTCTTTAAACCTTCCTGAAAATAAAAACACATTTCTGAAACACGACTCTTCTGGACAAGTGTCAGTGCTAATTGTCATGTGATTAGCATCCCTCTTTGCACTCTGCATTTGAACTGGTATGTGATTGCTTAAATGCCACGTAAACAGCTTCCCTTTATCCATCAATTAATTGCATTTCCAGGGAGAAAAAACTTTGAAGTGCTTGAATGGCTGTTCCGCTTACCAACAATCACAAATCAAGCACAGAAAACGAAATTACAATCCTTATTGTGTCTTCCACTGTGATGACGTCCACATTGACATGCTAATGCATGGTTTGCACGCCTCTGACAATTCTCAATACACTTTTGCTTTTTTCAATTTTGACTAGCCAAACAACTTTAAAGTGTATATGGTGAAATGCTGCAATTATGAATGTAAACTTTAGACCCTCTTCGAAAAGATTTTTGCGCCCTTGAGTGTAATACATATGAGCTTCAAAATGTCATAAGTGGAATTTTTTGAAGCGCAAAGTGGACACGTAAAAGGGGAGAAATGTCAGTACTATGAGGCAGATTTACAAACCCGATGCGCCACCGGTGCATCACGTTGCGTGACGCACTGGTGGCGCAGCCTGCTAAGGGATATTTACAAGCACAGGTAAAGTCACCCCGTGTGACTTAACCTGTGCTTGTAAATATCGCCCCTGTTCACGCAGCACTTTGCATGTTAGGGGCGGAACAAGGGTGTTGCTGTGGGTGTTCACACGCAACACCCATGTCCACTGATGCATTTCCAGATTTATGAGAAATCGTAAACCTGGAAATGCGTCAGTTTGCTGCGCCACCATAGGGGTGGCGTAGCCAAGCAAAACGAGGAGAAATGTTTTCATTTCTCCTAGGGGCATATTACTAAGCAATAGCGATAATTATCGCTATTGCTTGGTTAGAGACAAAAGATTATCTCCGACCTGCGGCGATTTTTATCGCAGATAAACCTTGGTATTACCAAGGTTCATCGCAAATGCGATAAAAATCGGCCGCAATGCATGAATATCGCTGAAAAGTCCACGATATTCATGCATTACCGAGCTAATGCTCTTAGCCATGTTATCCACCTCCCATTGGATAACATGGCTAACAACTGCTCAGGGCAGGCGTTAGCTTTTGGAGATATTCGCGCTTAGTGCGAATATCTCCAAAAGTTGGTAATAGGAGATAGCGATGTTAGCGACTGTTTCCAGTCGCTAACATCTTGGCACACCCACTTTGCATGTCATTAGTGATAAATTTCTCTGACATGCAAAGTGGGGCCCAAGATGGTCGCTATCTCCTACTAGCTTTCGCTAACTGGTGTTAGCGACAGCTAGGTAATAGGGAGATCATTTTATCTCCGCTTTCTTGGCTTTTAAAGCCAAAAAAAGCAGAGGTAAACCCCCTTGATAATATGCCCCCTAGTTTTTTCCTCTTTCAATGTGTTCTCCATTCTGCAGCACGCATTGAAAGAGGAAAATGCCTACAGTGATTGCTTTTGTGCTGAAAGGGGCCCTTGGAGCAGGCATCCTTGCACTATTGTGCAAGGGTGCCTGCGCCTGAGCATGGCAGCTGTTTCTGCGCCAGCACTGGGAGAGCACAGGGAATGCGACATTCCTGTGCTCTGAAAGTGCAGCAGCGAGGCGCAGACAAAGGGCTTGCGTTGCCGCGCTGCAGCACTTTCTTGTTGATCTGCCCCATTGTTTCCCGTTAGGCGTGAGAAATGTGACACTAAAGAGTGATCCCAGCAAGAGACAGTGATCAACCACAAATATGAAAGTTTGTGGTTATTCACTAACGTTTTGCAGGACATTTCCTACCCTTGCAGTGATGACAGCCCGTTCATTTTGAACGGCACACCCATGGGGGATGAAATATCTCGTACTTGCTTGATTGTTCTATGAAATGAGGCATGCCAGCAGCCGCACAGTCCTAGCCTACACTGTGCAAAAAAGATCGAGTGACGTCACTTCTTCCCACTTTGGGGTTTTCTTTGGCTTGCTGCACCGCTGTGGGCCTCAATGGGCTTTGTAGGATCTGATGTTCTTCTTTTATAAGACTTTAACTACTCATATTTTCTGTGTGCTTATAAAATATAATATAGGATCTTAGAAGACCCATTTGATCCCGCGGTGCTGTGCCAAGACATCAAAACCTCAAAGAAAAGCTGAACGGTGCCACAGGTTCCCCACCCTTGAAACACATGTCAAACTATCCTTGATAAAGGCAGTTTACCACTTTTCCATCTTGGACAGGTAACTGGCATCTCTATGTGAGGTGGACCGGGGAGCAGCTGAGTCCTGGCGCCCCCACTCCATTTGTATTGGTCCTTTGGGACCCACCTCCACAGCAGTTTGAATTTTTCTCAGAGCCGGGAGGGAACACAGGAAAAAAAGTAGACTTCGTAAAGTGCCAAGTAGATTAAAGTGTCCTTCTATGTATTTTGCGATGTAGCTATTGTTTGAGGCATTATGGGCCATAGGTACAAAACTCAGGATTTGCGGTTTCCAAAGTGTAAATCTGTAGAATCTGCTGTCAGGGAATCACAAAATTAGATGTACGTAGCTGTGGATTTCACTAATAGTGACTTCTATGGATTTGCATTTCCAATAAGGGTTCTGCAAGTTAGGTTTTGCGATTTCCTAAATGGAATTAGGAAAAGTCACCTCTGAATGCAGAATGATAATGTCCGACCAGGAAGTTTACAAATACAGGGTGGGGCTACCACCCATAGCCCTAGGTAGGTGCTAGAAGGGAGAAGTGTGGCTCAATGCTTAGAGCGGCAGACCTTGATGCAGAACGCTGGCCAGGGACCAGGGTTCGATTCCCGCCTCGGTGGGTTTTGGGCCTAAATTCCTCTGACCGGATATTCTCGCCTCAGTGCCGATTCTAAGTATGGGTCCCACGCTGCAACTCTGGGCAATAGCTTGCTTAGTCTCCACAAAGGCCCCCTGATACACAAGGGATGCCTGGTTTCACCATGGGATGGCCAGGGGTGGACACCCCACAAGGAAAAGCCAGGAGGGGTTCCCTTGTGGTAGGAGTACAAGCGCCGGGATGCCTCCGGGTCACTGTTTGCCCTATACAAATACGCCACATTTACATTTACATCTAAGTACTGGCCAAATAACAACTTGCCAACTTAACAACTGCTGCCATAATCCATTCAGAGCAGTTATCAGCTGCTTTAGCTATGTTGACAGTAGCTAAGGGCTGGGACCTGTCTAACATATTGGTCAGCTGAGCTTTATTAATTTTATTCAGAATTGGACCTTCTTGCCTTGCACAGATTTATAGCTACCAGAATTTGGAGCAGGGGCTTTAAACTAAAATCAACAGCATTATGATCTGACCAGCTACATGAAAGAATAGCTTCTAGCTATATAGTTACTTGAGAAAATGCCATCAAGCGTGTGGCAACACCACAGGTGTGGCGGAGTTCATCTCCTAAATAAGAATAAAAGTACTGAAAATGTCCAGCAGTTGTACCTGATCTTTGATATTTTCCAGATGGAAATTAAAATTGCTAAAACTGTGAAAGTACGGTACTGCATGCTTAGCTCCAGAAAGTCCCCTAATGCTTCTAAAAATTGTCTTTCAGGCAGGCGGTCTGTAGATCAAAAGACCATGAAAGGTAAGGTTGTTGGTTAACGTGCATTTAAAGAGCATGGTTTAACTGTCTGCTATGGTAGCGGGTTCACAGGCAACTTCAAGGTTGTTACGATAGACTACTGCTAAAACAGCCACGGCCCGTGGAGGGAGTTTCGGTGGGACGGAGAGGCGGGGCGGGGAGGGGCAGGGTGGAGGGTGCTAAAAACCGGAGTATGGATAATTGAAGGTAAGTAAACAATTTAATTAATAAAACAAATTTCGTAGCGCACCCTGCATCACATTTTGTGATGCAGTGGCTGTGCTCAAAGGCCGCCCACTTACCCGGTGTAGTCTAGTGTTCGCATAGCCTGTTGCTATTGCATCACCTAAATTTGAATTTGAGGTCTCATTTGCCCAGGTTTCAGTTAAAAAGGCAATATCGGGAGTATAAGTATTAACATGGTAAAAAAAAACAAGTTTGTGTTTAACAAGAGGGCAAGTGTTAAGTAAAGTACATTTAAGTCCAGTAATGGCAGGGTCAATGGGTCAATGGGTCAGTAGTGTGTGCTGCTGAAAGCTGTTCCATCTGGCATGCAAAATTGCTGTGACTGCAATGTATATTCTCCAACCCCTCACCTCAATTAACAATACCGAATGGCGAGAGCCTACCTGTTTTACACTGCATCAATTGCTCACTTGTGTACATTAGGGGGGTATATGACCTGGGGTCCTAGCGCATTGTTCGTTCCTGGCATGGTTGGGTGTAGACTGGCTTGACTTTGGCAGGACAGTGGAGCTTCTGAAGTTTCATCAAGTACAAAACCTGGACGAAAGACTAGACCACCTAACAAAATGGGACTAGTTGTGGCATGCCTAGTACCCGGCTCTAAACACAGCTGTGGTAAAGTGCAAGTGAGGCTAAGTAAAATTCAGGCAAATTTCATATATTTTAGACAAATGTTAAAATAGGTTTTCTAAAAGGCATTCAACAAATCTAAAAACAGTATAATCACCCTTCTACTAACTCCCTTGCTCAGTGCAGCGTAAGCTAACTTCACATCCGTGTCCGAAGGGTCAATAAATACAGAGCCTGGACAAAAGACTAGACTACCTACCAAAATGGCATCAAGTTGTTGCACACGCAGTACCCATCTCTGAACATGGCCGTCGTAAATTGCGAGTGTGGCTTAGTACAATTCAGGCAAATGCAAATTTCATGAATTTTATACTATTATTAAAATAGGTTTTCTAAAATGCATTCAACAATGGTATAATTAACCCTTCTACTAACTCCCTTGCCAGTGAGGTTTAAGCAAATTCTTATTGAAATGAAAATATACAGTGTTGCACCCAGAGTGCAACTTACATATATATTAATAAAACCAGAGGCATTCACCTAGCCACTAAGAGAGAGACAGAGGCACTTACAAATTTAGTCAAATGCCCATACAGCACTTATGTATGCAGCAGTAACAGAGCCAGTTGTACACACAGTTGTATACCCAATCGGTCACTATTAGAGCCAGTAAGCAATCCATACAGCCAGTTACATACACATATAGAGCCCCATTGAGATACTAAGACAACAAGTCATATAGGAACATATTCATTTATACACCCACTGACACACCCATTGACACATTCAGCGAGGGACTGACACACCTATTTAGATATGTACTGAAGTAGTAGTGATACTCTTAATCACCCATGCAGACAAGTAGTCTTACAAATATGTGTTGAGCCTGCTACTGCAGAGCCTCAGTGTGCAGTTTTAGTGCCAGGCCGAGCTGGCATTTAAAACTCCTTGCCAAGCTTTAAACTTTCCTTTTGCTACAGATTAGTCCTAAAGTAGGGTGTAGGTCGGGCATGAGGCATAGAGCAGGGTGCTATGTGTTTAATAGGTAAGCCATGCACTTAGAAATTTTAGTAAGTCGGATGAGAACTTCCAGATACATTTACCAAGCTAAACTTCTGGTTGACCACCCACAACTCACAAACGTATTTACAAAGGCAGAGTCACTCACCTAGTCAGTCAGACAAAGGCACCTACACATTCAGTCACATGTCTATACAGCATTTATGTATCCAGCAGTGTCCAGCAGTAGCAGAGCCAATTGTACATATTATTATAAACCCCAACACTCTGTAATAGAGATAGTAAGTAATATATACAGTCCGTTACATACATATATTGAGGCCTACAGATAAACTAAGACAACTAGTCATATAGCTTATAGTTAGTTGCCCATGTAGTAACACATCAAGGAAGGGACGGATACCCTTATTTAGATTTGTACAGAAGTGTTGCCACTCCTAGTCAGCCATCTAGACAAGTAGCCGTTAAACATGCCTTGGGCCTGCTATTGCAGAGACTATGTGTGCAGTATCAATGCCAGGTTAACTTCGGCATTGATAACCACTTGGAAAGGCTTAATCTTTTCTCCTACTAGATATATATCACCCCTAAAACAGGTGTATATAGGCCATAGGGTAGAGTGTTATGTCTTTATGAGGTAAGCCATGTACTGTCAGTGAGTCACGTGCACTTTCAAACACGTGCACTTTCAAACTCGTGCCGAGCTAAACATCCTGGGGCTCATTTACAAGTCCTGTGCACCACTAGAACGTCACCTTTAATGACGTTCTGGTGGCGCATAGGGCTTTGCTATATCTACAATGCCACGTAAAACCATCCTGTGTGGCTTATCATGGCCTTGTAGATATGGAGTAAGGCAATGCAGCGCAAGTCGCTGCGTTGCCTCACACTACGATGGGGAGGTATTTCATGGGCGTTACAGTGGGTGTTCCTGTGTAACACACATGGCTTTTGAAACATTCTCAGATTTACCAGTTGCAAACCTGGTAATGTGTCAAAGCCTGTACCTCCCCAGGGGAGGCATAGGCGAGGCGCAACAAGGAGAAATAACATTATGTCTCCTCGTTTACTCCTCTTTCTATGTGTGCTGCACTCAGCAGCATACATTAGAAGAGGAAATTGCCCCATTGGTTGTTTTGCGCAGAAAGGTGTCCCTTTCTGCACAAAAACAATCATTTCTACAATGCAGACACCCTTGCATCATGACTCATGTGGGTCTGTGTTGATGCAGGGCAGCCAATTGAGCGCCAGCGCAGGGAAAGAGGATAAGACTGTGATGTAGCTGCTAGATACAGCATATTCATACCCTTTTATTTCACCATAGGCAGAGCTGCCCTACAGCACAATATTGTAAATGAGACCCCAGTGACCAACTTGGACTGTAATTTACATACATATTTACCAAAGTATAGAGACAACCAGCCAGCCAGTCAGACATAGACAGAGGTACTTTCACATTTTGTCATATGTCCAAAGATTAGGTTATGTATCCTGCAGTGATAGAGCCAGTTGCATGTATAAACCCCAACACTCACTAAATCAACCAGTAAGTAATCATGCATCCAGTTAACTAGATATCAATAGAGATACTAAGACAGCTAGTCGTATAGCAACATAGTCATTTACACATCTAATGACACACTCGGAAAAAGACCAATGCAGTTATTAAGATATGTATTGAAGTATCGATACTCCTATTCACCAATGCAGACAAGTAGCCCATTAAGATGTTTTGTGGATGCTACTGCAGAGTCTATGTGTGCAATGTTACTGCTAAGTTGAGTGGACAATTAAAATCCCTTGTTAAGTCATAAAGTCACTTTTATTACGTATACTTCACCCCTAAGGTAGGCCACAGATAGAAAGACATTCACTGATGCATACACTGACACATCCACATATACTCTAATGCATATAGTAGCAGTCCCAAGCACACATGATGCATATTCTAGCACACTGAAGCACACACTCATACGTACACTAAGACATCCATTAAAAACTAATGTATACAGTAAGACATACAGGAAGACACTTTTGCATACTCTCACACACCCAAGGACTGGTTGATGCATACACTGAGAAACACAGGCACCCACTCATGTATAAAATCAGATACCCAGTTACAAACTTAGCTATACACTGGCATACCCTGAAACATACTGATGCATACACTAACACACCCAGGTACACTCTGATGTATGTAGTGATTCAACCACACATACTAATATGTACACTGACACACCCAGGCACATACTGATGCACACATTAACACGCTCAGTCACACACTGACCCATATATCAAGATGCCCAGGCACTCACAGATACATACACTAACATGCCCAAATAGACCCTTTAGCATACACTGACATACCCATGCACACACATAAGCACACACTGACACAGCTAGACATACATTTATGCATACACTAAGACACCCAAGTAGACTGTGATTCATATAGTGACACAGCTACACATACCCTAAAGCATACACTGACACATTAAGGCTCACACTGATGGACAAGCTAACACATTCAGTCACATACTGACACACTCAGGCACACACATATCCATACACCTACACACCCAGGCAGACAGTGATGCATTTGCTAACACACCTATGTTTATTCTGATGTATAGAGTAGCACACTGATATATACCAGCCGCAGTCCGTGGAGGTAGTTCCAGTGGGGCAGGCAGGCGGGGCGGGGGAGGGGCTAGGTGGGGGGTGATAAACACCGGAATATGGATGATTGCAGGTAAGTAACCAATTAAATTAAGAAAATGAATTTCGTTCTGTGCCCTGCATCGTATTTTGCTATGCAGGGCACAGAACGAAATTCGTTTTATTAATTTCATGTTTTAGCCAAAGGTTCCAATCCATGCTATATTTCATTTGCAACAAAACAAATCCTCCTCTTGGCAAAGTAACTGATTTTGTTTGCCATACAGAGTACCAACCAAGAGGTGCTCCTCATATTCATATGCTATCATGGATAAAAGATGCATCAAAATTTGAAACAGTGATGAGTCAGTCCTGTCTTTCATAGAACAGTATGTGCCAAGTGCCATCTCAAAAGACAGTAGTGAAAAAGGTTTGAGACAACAATTTCCGCACTTTCAAACACAGATGTGGGAAGTACTGCCGTTGAAAATACAGATCCAAAGGAAAATTTTACACAAGATGTCAAATTGGATTCCCACAATCGGTCCTGCATTCAGACATACACTGACACGGAAATCACCAAAAACTCATACAACCTGAGAAGAACAGAGGCCTCTTAGTATATTTATGACTAAAACCCTGGAGGAGTCAGCCCGCCCCTCCCTCCACTCACCGGGTGCTTTCATTGACCTCTCGTGCCTCCCGCTCCGCAGGAGACACTCGGACTTGGGGGATTGAAACAGACTGCGGAGCCCAGAGGACAGCGGGGCAGCAGGAGTCAGCCCCACCCCTCCCTCCACTCACCGGGTGCTTTCATTGACCTCTGGTGCCTCCCGCTCCGCAGGAGACATTCGGACTTGGGGGATTGAAATGGACTGCGGAGCCCAGAGGACAGCGGGGCAGCAGGAGTCAGCCCGCCCCTCCCTCCACTCACCGGGTGCTTTCATTGACCTCTCGTGCCTCCATCTCCACGGGAGACACTCAGACTTGGGGGATTGAAACTGACTGCGGAACCCAGAGGACAGCGGGCAGCAGGAGTCAGCCCGCCCCTCCCTCCAATTAACAGACGGATAAATTGGTGTTTGCCTGACCGCATCGCGGGATGTGCGCGGGGCGGCGCCGGGCTAAGCCCGGGCAAAGGGCGGGCCCTCTGTGGCCCTCAGAGGCCAGAGGAGGTCGGGTCGGGACACTCTTCTTGGTTGGTCTCTTGGGACTAAAGACATGAACTAAGGTATGCTTAATTAGAGACCAACCTCCAGAGCCTACCAACGAATGTTCCTGTTTATCTTTTCCGTAGCCCCTTAGTCCACCTAGATACCCATTGGTTCCATACAAGGTGTGTTTACTTGGGTCATTAGCTTGTCGCACCATGACCTCTAAAGGGTCAGCCAAACAATCTGCCTCTCAAGGAGGCCCACTTAAGGGGACACTGGACTTATATATAACTAGGGTAACATCGGCTTTTGAGTCAATTGAACATAGCCTCCCTAAAGACACCATATGTAGCAAAAGGTCCCCTCCGATCTTAATCGACTCGCCAAACTCATTATTACAGAGGGAATTAAATGCCATTTGCAAAACTAGGTATATTCCCATAGAACAGGGAATTGAACAATCCAGTTTAACAACATGCCCTACGGGTATTGGAAGCCCTCAGTTTAGGAACTTGCTTCAACTTAATAAAAGTTCACTGGAAATTCCAGTCGTAACAACAGATAAAATTACCACTCAGGGGTTAGCACATCCTCAGGTTCCTACCCAGAGCACAAAACGTAAAGGTATGAATCACAAGGGGAACCATCGAAATACCGAAAAATAAACTTAAACCCCTCTTTGGTTACTGCCACCACCACCCCCGAGACCCCCAAAGTAGGTCAAATACTGGAAACCCCTGCATCCCTTTTACCATCTATTCTGTTGGCCTACTTTGAAGAATTGGTAAAAACCCTGTTATCCCCGCTAATTGAAAGGTTAGAGAGAATTGGGGAAAAACTCTCAACAATAGACAACAATACCAAGCCAACTAAGTCAAACAACCAATCACAGAGAATAGCTGCCCCAAAATTGTCTGACACCACTGCACACAGCAAAATTGCCCAGAATAACCCATCTGATCCTGTACTATCAGTTCTTAAAAACAAGGAGGTAGCCAATGAACTGACAATGGCCCTTAGCTCTGTTCCCAGAGCTGGGTGATCAAAAGTAGGCAAATGTTCTGAGGGGCTAGCCGTGAGTAACAGATCTATAAATTTACCCCCAGAGGCAGCACCCTACGTGTTGGAGCCGGACACGGTCTTTCCCCCGCTGTTGTGAAATGAGGGATGCTTGAATGGACCTTTATTTGTAAGGGGAATGCACCCCGTTCGCAACATAGCCCAGCTGAAAGTGCTTTCTATCTTTTCATCACTATTTCAGTGCTACAATTTATCAGATTTTGAAACAGGTTAATCAGAGATGTTAATAGCCGAGCATTGATTTTTGCAGTATTTGAATGCACAACGTCCGGACAAATAATAATAAGTAAGTCGTGGCCATTATACTAGCTTTGAGGCTGTGATTTATGCAGTTCTATATCGATATTGTCGAACGTCGAGTGTTTCTCACTTCGCAGCATCCAGTTATGATGAATATGAAGTACTAAATCTTCTGTTGAGGGTATCAAGTACCCAGCTCCAGATACCTCAAATTTTATTATTGTGTCCGCCCCAGTAAACTGCCCCTTGCCCTGACGAAGGTGCTGCCGCTTTGGCTTGTCACCGAAACGCGCGTCGGCGTATGTCTCCAGAAACACAGCTACGGTCCACTTTACATCAGGACCTATAGTCAAAACCATCTATCTGGAATAACATCTTGACATATTCAGCACAGGAACCATCGTTGTGTTGCATTTGCAAGGAGTAGAAAAACTGAATGATAGAATGAATGATGTATGATATTCGCTTAGTTAGAGTGGGGAGTGAGTGTGAATGATATGGTGTCTGTAAAATATTGGCTGTTACTGGGTGGGACAAATTTCCCCTATGTCTATTGTCCTTATATAATTGTCTGTTTTATTTATGGTATATATGCACTATTGACATACTAAAATAATGAAAAAATCTTTTTTATCTGTGTGATCAGAAAACAAAAAAATAATAAAAATATATATTTTTCATCATGAATTGTTTAGCCTATTTAATTTGACCATTTAATTGTGATGTTTAGTGTCAAGCTCTAGGTTAATCACCCCTTCATGTATATCTTTTGGACCCTCTAACTAGGGCCTATTTATCCTGAGGCAGGGTACTCTCCTTTTCTTTTCACTGGTTTCTTCCCCCCTATCTCCTGCCATATCACTAAGCAATCCTCGGGGAACCCCCTTCTTTGTTTATTGTCCTCTCGGGAGTGCCTGCGCTCGCTACCGGGAAAATTGAAGGTCACCAGGACCTCAAAAACAAAGTTCAGTTTTGGCTGTCAAAGAATAGACCGTTTCCATCCAGCATTAACGGGACAATCCTAAATGTCAGAAGGGTGGGGTGGATAGGCTCCCGTCCAAAGAACACAGCGGGAGACCTGGTCATTGTTAACTTCCGGGATAACCTGGTCGTCCCTTATCTATGAAGCTGGGTGTCACAAAGAGGAGATGGGCCTATATCAACACTTGAACTGTCCGATTTTTACCCAAGAACTGCATATTCGCCAATCACAAGGTGGAGCGTAGAGGGATACCGCCGGGGGGGCAGGAGGGGTCCTGTATCAACTAGTTACCAGCAGTTACCCCCCTATAATTACTAGAACCTACCCCCTGGCCCAGATATGTTACTCTGATAGGACAAGGATATCACTCCTACCAACTCTGTATTGTAAGGAAAACTGATGTCTTTTTTACTTAACATTTTATTGTTATTGTAATGTAAATGAATTTTGTATTTTGTATGCTTTTATGGTTAATAATTTTAACCGAATAAAGTACCTACTACTACGACTAAAACCCTGTCATTCTCAAAATGTGGAATGCAAATATGGAAATGCACTTTCTTACAGAAAGAAAGCTCCATCATTGTTGCGCTGTACTTTACTTCATATATTTACAAAATCAGAGAAAACAGAGATGTGGGAGGAGATTTCTGCAGAAAATACTCTATCCAAAAAATGGCACAGCTTCAGCTTGAAAATTCTTTCCCATAGAGAGATAGGCCCCTATGAGTGCTGTGACCAATTGAGCTCAGCCAGTTTGCTCTCAAAGTCAAGGGGAACTGTTTGGGTACATCTAGGCCTAGCAGGTACACAATATAGAGTACTAAAGTATTTTCCAGAAATTCTGTACCCTGTACAGCTCGACCCAGAAAGTAGAGATGTTGTGAAATTAAATATGTTGGATACATACTATCCAAAAAGGATTATTAATTACAACAGCAAAGGTGCACCACCACATTTAGTATTCAATGTTAATAATTTATTCAACAACCTCTCTACCGATTAAGGGTCCTTTGGATATAGTGGGAGTATTAGATGTTAGGTGCTGTTTAGAAAGAAGGTTCCACTGCTAGGCCTCTGATTCTAAAAAACTATCCAAAAAGGAGTCCTTTATAAAGCAATTCAACATTAAAGATACAGAAACAATGTTACTGGAAACATAGAACTATTATTTATTTAAAATATATATATTTTAATTATTAGTACGTTATTTTAACCCCTATGCTATCCAACACTTCCTACTGTGGCACTCTCTTGAGTTGGAATAGTAATTTTAACCCCTACGCTATCCAACACTTTCCCTACTGTTGCACCCTCTGGATTTGGAATAGTTATTTAAACCCCTACACTACCTAACACTTTCCCTACTGTTGTACCCTCTGGAGTTGGAATAGTAATTTTAACCCCTACGCTATCCAACACTTTTTCTACTGTTGCCCTCTCTGGAGTTGGAAAAGTAATTTTAACCCCTACACTATCCAACATTTTCCCTACTGTTGCACCCTCTGGAGTTGGAATAGTAATTTTAACCCCGACCCTATCCAACACTTTCCCTGCTGTTTCTCTCTCTCTGGTGTTGGAATAGTAATTTTTAACTCTACGCTATCCAACACTTTCCCTACTTTTGCACTCTCTGGAGTTGGAATAGTAATTTTAACCTCTACACCATCCAACACTTTCTATACTGTTGCCCTCTATGGAGTTGGAAAAGTACTTTTAAACCTTCCACTATCCAACACTTTCCCTACTGTTGCACCCTCTGGAGTTGGAATAGTAATGTTAACCCCTAAGCCCTCCAACACTTTCCCTACTGTTGCATCCTTTAGAGTTGGAATAGTAATTTTAACCCCGTCCCTATCCAACACTTTCCCTGCTGTTTCACTCTCTGGAGTTGGAATAGTAATTTTTACCTCTACGCTATCCAACACTTTCCCTACTTTTGCACTCTCTGGAGTGGAAATAGTAATTTTTACCCCTACGCACTCCAATATTTACTGTTTTAGAAAAATGTTTTTTACGAATTTATAAGCTATAATAATCAATTGTAAATATTATTGAGTAAGTATTCATATAATATATTTGATATGTATATGTTTGTATTTTACAAATGTTTTTAACTATGTTTATTTTAAATATATGTATTAATTATTGTATTTTACATTATTTTTATACATTTTAAAAAAACGATTTTTTAACAACGATATTTTTGACAACACGATTTTTTTTCTCAATAGTTTTGTACTTACCATAATGTAGATAGGATTTGGTTATTCTTGACATTGATATTACGCCTCGGATATGTTTGAAGTCGATATTTTTGACATCGATATTCTGCCAGTAATTCCTACCACTAATATAAATTCTGAATGATTTCTATACTTAACACTATTGCATTCCAAAACTGTATCTTTTGTCAGATTAATGAAATGGCTAAGCAAAATATGAACTTGAAATCAACAACAACAATAACATGGCTAACCAAAGTATGAACTGAACAAATTCATTGCATATTCGAAGAAGTGGAAAATATCCTATATTAATGCTACAGCAATGCAGAGCAGATGGACATAGATTGGACACCGAAATTACAAACTTTAAAGCAGAAGAAATATCAATTTCTGGAAGAAAGTATACTACTATGGCTATAATCTTACACAACGGACTTAATGTAACATCTAAACACTATCCTGTCTGTTTACACAGTGAAACTGGATGAACGGAATGCAATGCCACCAACCTTAAATTCAAACAAATACTGCCTTTTAACCTTCCAAATTCTTACTTCTTGTTCCTTCAACCAATGTTCTAACAAGTGTTTCTGAGACAAAAACTTAGTGGTGTATGGTATTTTTTTCTGTGTGGATCATCAGTTTTTAGGACATCGTCGGTTTGTAAAAGGTAGGGCCGATTTCGACCAAGAACCTTTAAGTATTTGCCCGGCGTTAGCCGCCTCTCATACCATTCAGGATTATCAATCAAAAGAGGCAGGCGCTGGAGACTGGAAGGCAGGAAACAGGAGTTTATTCCGACGGAGCAGAACACGTCAAATCAGACAACAGGGTATCTTCTCGAGGTGCTCTAGCCGCATCTCTGAGGCCTGGCCTCTTATACACTGGTTTATGATCTTTATTACAGTAACACATTCCTGTAAACACTTTGAAGTACGGAAAAGACATCCTCGGAATCTTCGCTTCATGCCCGTTCCCATACACATTTACAGTAGAAGTCCCCACCCCGGTCTCAACAGGTGATGACTGTCGCGCAGCTGGATATTCCGCCAGTTCCCGGAATGTGTGTAGCTGATCGGATCTCATGGGGTGGGGGCTTTGATCAGTTGTGGGTTCTTTGATGAGAGAAGCTTCCTACTGTATGGGGGCAATAAACTACATCCGCAGGGCCAGGTGGTGGCCTGGGAACGAGTAGGACAATCGGGCACAGAGGAAAGGGGGGTTTATCAAAGGATACGAGATCATGAAAGGGATGGAGGGAGGTGTCTAGCTGGGAACGGAATGTGGCTCCGAGGCAGGGTTGCGCTGAAGGGGAGGTTTATGGCCCAAGCATGTGAGAGCGGGGGCTGTCAGCGTGCGGGGGATGCTTACGAGGTCAGGGGGAGAGACGCGCTGGCTAGCGGCAGTGGGCAGAGAGGCCATGGCATTCAAAATGGCTGCCGCTTACGCGCGCATATGAGCCTAAAAGGGACAAGATGGCGCCGATAATGTTGATGTCGCAAACTAGATTTTAACAGTCCTCCCTTTTCAACATATCTAGCCAGCTTGTTAGTCGATATCTATCCCCATTATATTCCTAACCTCGACATCGTACAATGCTTTCATGCGTTCCTTTTCGAAGTCCAAAGTCTTAGGGCAGATACAGTTTGCAAATAGTGAACACAGAGGTGGCAAGCATTGGATACCCAGGCAGAATCCACATATTACAGCAATCAGTATCAGTCTGATCATAAATAACCTCCACCCCCAGTTCTTCACAGTAATCCAGAACCAACCCCTAAGCGGCCATTCTTCTTGTTCCTGGTGAACTTCTGAGGAAAGTCTGTGGAGGTGCTCAATGGCTTTGTACACTGAGGGTGAATTGTCTGCTATATAGGTGCAACAGCTGGACCCAATGATGCGGCATGCTCCTCCGCGATCCGCTAGAACCACATCTAAGACAAGGCGGTTCTGAAGAGCCACCAAGCGGACCGCCTGAAGCTCGGCTGTATTGTTTGTGAGGATGCTAGCTGTAATGTTCATTGTTGTTTCAACTGCCTGGGTCAAATGTCGGATGGCACGGCTGTTCGCCATCGGGCCCCAGAGTGGAACAAGTCCCTTCATAGCGTCCAGGAACTGTGCTCCGGTAGAGTCAGCTTGTTCAATGTCCTTTGCTCGTTTTTGTCGGTGGTGGTTTGCTGGAGCCACATAGGTCGGTGGAAGAATGAAGGCAATGTAACAGGTACCCCCCCAGCCTTTGGGGAGCCAGGTGTAAGCTTTTGTACCACACACAAAGTACATATTTGGAGAAGTGACAAAAGAGGGTGGATCAGTCGAGTCCAAAGTCCTGGTGATTCGGCAAGCGCTGTGGCCTACCAGCTGTGTCCCGAGGCCTTCGATGCATACAAGGCCCAAGACGTTGATGACAGCTAGGGCCACAGTCAGGGTGGCAGCTGTGCGTTTCCGGAGGTAGGAGGTGGGTCTGGCGGGGTTATTGTCTGTCTATGCCATCGAGTTGTGACCAGGTATGTCTGAACAGCTCAAGGTGGTCGACTTTCCGGATTTGCTTCCACACATCAGCTGGCAGACATAACCCGAAGAACAAATCGATGTCAGCTAGGGTCATAATCGTTGAACCTAGGGCTGTGCCTAATTCGGTGTAGAAGGCCGTGGGGTTTTTCCGTAAATCGGGTAGGGATTTTCAGAACATCAGGATATCTTGTCGATCCCATGGTTGGTAGACCCAATTGTACACTACCCTCCCTCTCGCATCTTGATGGTTAACATCATCATGTGTTCCCTGACCACGTGGGGGAACCCAGTAGGGAGCGGCCTCCCTTATAGGCATCATTGCACTGGCTTGTTCTGTTAGAGGTTCGGTCGCTACAGGGGTTGTGGGTTTGGCTTCTAACCTCTGTTCGGTGAGGTGTCGGAAAACTTCAAGCGTACGCGTGAAGAGGTCCGTTACGTCACACTCGCCTTCATCCCCAATGTCAACTTTTCTATACAAAGTTGTTAGATTCTCAGGACCTTTGTCTTGGTATCGATCCTCGTAAGCATTTAGGATATGGTAACAAAATCGTACGACAAAGTGTCGTCTGTGGATATCGGCATATGAATTGTACATATCCGTTACATATTCTTCGCTCTCCTTTCGTTCCACCAGTGTCCTTACTATCTTATCAATCCCCGCCCGTTCATCCTTGCTCAACCTGCTCACTCTAGCGGGATCTTTCTTCCGGGCCTCGGGGTTATCTGAGTTTGCCCTCTGTGTTGCATCAGGTGCAAGAGGCTCAGCCGGCGCGGAGGCCGTGAAGACCGAGGCCCTGGTATCATTTTCACCTGGGTTTGGGGGCTGCGGGAGCTGTACTATGGGTTGGGAAGGGGCATATGGAGGGGGCATATAGATGATCGGAGGACCTAGTAGTAGGTCATCGTTCGTTCGCTGCTTCGAGGGTAACTCGGGGTAAAGTGTAGAGGGTGTTCTAACTGGACACTGGCTAGATGTTTCGGACTCTTGCTTTTGCTTAGCCTCCTGTCTTTCCTTAATCTCTTCCTCTAATTTTCTGGCAGCTAAGTGAGCTGCTTTTCGTAGCTCTTTCTCTAATCTGGCTTCATTTCTCTTTTTCCGTTGTTCTGCTTCTTTGCGCCACATAGCGAGACTATCAAGCATAGTGGGCGTAGTCTTGTTGTTTCGAAGGGCTGTTTCCAGCACATTTATTTTATCACTATCGAAGGATCCTATCAGTGACCACTGACTTTCCCGATCCTTTTTTGTATATTTATGTCACAGCTTGCTATAGGCTATAGCGACTGGTCCATGCTTCATGAACATGTCCTTATTAGGGGTGCCTTCCAGTGGAGCTGAATGGTTCATCTCTAATAAGCGGTCCGGGCTGAACCAACTACCAATCACTGGAGGGAAGATAGGCATGACAGGTTACAATGGGGGACAAAGGTCCGCACTACCTATCCTTCACTACTTGCAAAGACTAGACAGAATATTTCTATTTTACGTTATTTGCAAACAGAGAATACCACAAAGAACCAACTTCGAACAGTCAATGTTCGGTCAATCAATCAATCAGTGGGGAGAGAGATAGGCACAACAGATTACAATGGGGGACAAAAGTCAGCGTTACCTACCCTTCACTATCTGCAAAGGAAGAGAGAATATTTCTATTCTTCCCCGTTTGCAGGCAGAGAATATCTCAAAGAACAAACAATCAATGAGCAATACTAGTATTTTTTTCAAACAATCAAATAATCGTTTCGCAATTTTGTCGTGCTACACGACCTTACCCGGACCGCATGGACAGTTTCTCGTCTTCCGCTTCCAGCGCCCGATCGTCCTCCATTCTCCGTAACCGTTGTGGCACTCCTGATGGTTCCCAGTCAGGACCGTAGATCACTCGAGAGAGGTCTGCTCGGAACCGGTGAAGTTCGGATGATCGGCTGTCAGACGAGGGTCTATCGGGCAGGTGCACTTCCCGATCGTTGCAGTTGTTCACTCTGTCGTTGGGACCTCTCCCACTGGATCCATGTGTCGCTGATGGACCCCACGTTTGGGCCGCCAATTGTAAATGGTAGGGCCGATTTCGACCACGAACCTTTAAGTATTTGCCCGGCGTTAGTCGCCTCTCATACCATTCAGGATTATCAATCAAAAGAGGCAGGCGCTGGAGACTGGAAGGCAGGAAACAGGAGTTTATTCCGACGGAGCAGAACACGTCAAATCAGACAACAGGGTATCTTCTCGAGGTGCTCTAGCCGCATCTCTGAGGCCTGGCCTCTTATACTCTGGTTTATGATCTTTATTACAGTAACACATTCCTGTAAACACTTTGAAGTACGGAAAAGACATCCTCGGAATCCCCGCTTCATGCCCGTTCCCATACACATTTACAGTAGAAGTCCCCACCCCGGTCTCAACAGGTGATGACTGTCGCGCAGCTGGATATTCCGCCAGTTCCCGGAATGTGTGTAGCTGATCGGATCTCATGGGGTGGGGGCTTTGATCAGTTGTGGATCCTTTGATGAGAGAAGCTTCCTACTGTATGGGGGCAATAAACTACATCCACAGGGCCAGGTGGTGGCCTGGGAACGAGTAAGACAATCGGGCACAGAGGAAAGGGGGGTTTATCAAAGGATACGAGATCATGAAAGGGATGGAGGGAGGTGTCTAGCTGGGAACGGGATGTGGCTCCGAGGCAGGGTTGCGCTGAAGGGGAGGTTTATGGCCCAAGCATGTGAGAGCGAGGGGCTGTCAGTGTGCGGGGGATGCTTACGAGGTCAGGGGGAGAGACGCGCTGGCTAGCCGCAGTGGGCAGAGTGGCCATGGCATTCAAAATGGCTGCCGCTTACGCGTGCATACGAGCCTAAAAGGGGCAAGATGGCGCCGATAATGTTGATGTCGCAAACTAGATTTTAACAGGTTTACCAGGGGTGATGTTTTGGATCGCCAAAATTGAAGTGTGCCTTATATCTATTAGTATTGTTGAACCAGTTGAAATATGAAAAGACTCATGTTTAACATATGTTTCTTTAGATTAGTGTAGTAACTGTAGATGAAACAACTGATTAAGTGATTGTAGTAAGTGCAATACATAATGACACTTATATATAGTCTGTAGTTTTTTTTCTACAATATATGTGATTATTTTTCCCAACTGTTAAAGGGTGAATCTTTATACAGTACACCATTTGTGGTGTACAAGTATAAAAGCTGATCACTGCACTGGCCAAATATGAGGATATCCTCCACCAGATGCACCATGAGTAACTCCCTAGTCAATTGATGAGATGTAAATGAACTATCAATCATGGCCCAAACACAAGCCCATACTGATATAAATGAACTATCAATCATGGCTCAAACACAAGCCCATACTGGTAATCTTGCCCTCATGGACCAAGTGGCGGACGAGGTCGAGGGAGTGAGAGGAGTTCAAAGTGAGGAATTACGGGGAAATTCAAATTTTTGTATAAAAGAAGGTTTGCCCGTGCAGGCGGATGAAGGCCAACATCCGTTGAACCCAATATTGGCAACCCCAGTAGTTGATCATCTTACTAATGGGACTAGTTCAAGGCCCTCAGGTAAGAAATCTAGAGGCCCCAGTCATCATTGAATGAGTTACCTAAGCTTCAAGTTTTATCCTGGAACATTACAAGTCTCTCTTCCAAACTAGACAACCCGTGGGGAGAATTTATACAACACAATGATATTTGCATGTTCCAGGAAACCTGTGCCAGGGAGGTCACCCACAGACAAGGTTATGCAACTTTCAGCAAAGAAGCCTCATTTGGGGGAAGGGGAAGACCAGCACCTGGATTGCAATACGTTTAGGGTGCTCAGCAAAACAGGTAGGGACATTCTCTAGTGATATTCTTTGTGTTATTCTGACTTTTCCTGCCAGGGTCAAGATAGCTGTGATTATTGTCTACACTCGTCCAGTAGGTTATAGTCAAGAGTCTGCTACTCTTGATTCTTTGTCATCCTTTTTGCCTATCATCCTTGATAATTATTTGGTAATAGTGGCCGGCAATTTTAATTGTCAGTATTTATTTTATTTATATCATTTATAGAGCGCTTGAATCACCCCGGTTGGGGTATCTCCGCGCTGACGACATGAAGTGGTATGAACTAGGAGCTAGAAAACTGATGTTTTGAGTTTTTTCCTGAAGGTCAGATAGTTAGTGCATTGTCGGATGTCCAAGGGTAGTTGGTTCCAGATTTGAGGGGCTAGGTAGGAGAATGCGTTGCCTCCTAGTCTGGTTTGTTTTATGCGAGGAATGGTGAGAAGAGCTTTCCCTTTTGAGAGAATGGTGCGTGAAAGGGTGTGTCTGAACAGCTTATCCGCCAGATATGCTGGTCCTATCTGATAAAGGCCTTTGAACACCAGACAGCATGTTTAAATTTGAATTATTTTCATTATGGGTAACCAGTGTAGTTTGTGGAGAAGGGGGAGTGAGGGAGTACAGTGGAGAGCACTAGTTACTAGGCGGGCTGCTGTGTTCTGTACCACTTGTAGACTTCTCAGGGAGGTTTCCTTAGCAGAGATCAGCAGGGCATTGCTGAAATCTAGTCGGCTGAGTACCAGGGCGTGTACCAGCGTTTTGCATGTGGGAGAGGGGAGGAAGTGGAAGACTTTCCGGAGCAGGCTGAGTGCATGGAAGCAGGCCTGTTTGGTTGAGATTATGTGCTCATCCAGGTTTAGTTTACTGTCTATGAGGACTCTGAGGTTCTTGACCACTGTTTTTGGGGAAGGTGTAGGACCTAGTTCCTCTGGCCACCAGCTGGGTCATCAGCTGGTTGTTGCATTTTTTTATAACATTATTTCTGTTTTATCTGGGTATAACTGCAGGAAGTTGCTACTCCTCCAAGATGGTATTGTTTTCAGGCCCTCTGCAAAGGTGTTTTCGATATTAGGGGTGTTTTTGTCGAAGGTAAGGAGGAGTTGAGTGTCGTCCGCATAGGAAATGGGGGTAAATCCTATTTTTGTTAGAAGTGCTGCTAAAGGGGCGACATAGACTTTGAATAATAAGGGGCTGAGGCAGGAAAACTGAGGTACGCCCTTGGATATTATGGTAGTCCTAGGTTTAAGGGGACCAAGGTTTACCATCTGGGTTCTCCCCTTGAGAGAGTCCGTCAGCCAGTTTAGAGCTGTTTCCTGAATACCTATGGTTTGTATTATTTCCTGTAGAATCTGGTGTGAGATGGTGTTGAACGCTGTGGACAGGTCAAGCAGTATGAGGATTACTGCTCGGCCAGCGTCCACATGCATTCTGATGTCATCTATGACATTGACCAGGGCTGATTCTGTGCTGTACCTAGGACGGAAACCTGAATGTGAGTGATCCAGGCAGTTGGAGGATTCAATGAATATAGAGAGGTGAGTATTAATGTGTTTTTCCAACAATTTGCTGTGAAGAGGGAGGAGTGAAATTAATCTATAGTTAGAGATCATGTAGGGGGCAGTTTGGTGTTTTTGCTAATGGGCATAATCTGGGCAGCTTTCCATTCTGTTGGGAGCTTGCCTTCTATGATTGAGCTATTCAAGATAGAGTAGAGAAGAGCTATCAGCTCCACTGCGACACTGTATGAACCTTTGTAAGATTTGGATGCGGTTAATCCAAGTGAAGAGGACTTGCACTGGGCCATTCCAGAGCCCAATGCCCTGGCAACTCGGGCTTGGACACCACTGGTAATCCAAATGAATACCCTATCATTGAATCATTCCCACAGGGTGAGTAATGGGCGATCTAAATCTGACTCAGCAGCAAATTTCACATTTAATAGACGGGGTTGCCTATCCTGGATTATATACTGGTGGACACCAAAACATGGCATCAGGTTATAGATTTTAAGATTGAGCCCAAACACGATAGTGATCATAATGCCCTGATTCTTGAAATGGTTCTGCCTCACACCGGGGACGTTTCTAAGGGCCATTCTTTACGTGCCACTGGCTAACCCAAACTAGTTGTAGGAATAGAGTAAGATGGGGTTCACTCTGTCAATCCCAAGAAAGCTAGCTACCCTCTATCAAACCATTATCCCATTTCAGAACGTTGCTAAATAATTGAGTGAGACTGTTGACCTATCCAGTTCATTTATTGAAATTGCAGAAAACCATTAAGGTGTAGTAATGACTCTGGCCAATATTTTTGTCCCTAATACACGATCAAAGGAAAAGGGGGTAATCAAGCACCCCTAGTATGATGGCAATTGCTGCAAGGCCAAGCAAACTCTTGTCCTAGCCATTAAATCTAATGACAAGTTGCAAATAAAAGCTAAGCCACTAGTCTACAACATATTGTTAAACTGGCAAAAAGAAATTGAGACGAGGAAAAATGAGAGAGCCTGTGAAATGCATTAAGTACTAGGGATATGAGGACTTTCTGGAATCTAGTAAACACTGGTTCCACAGAGGTAAAATCTGCTATAGAACCAAACCTAGGGGCATAAGTTTAGAAGGCCCACTTTCAGTCTTTATACTCTAAGGTAGAGGGTGATGAGAAGCAAGTTATATTAATGTTCCCAACTCCCAGTTATCTTGCTCAGACACCATAGATATTTCCCTAAAAGAGATAACGGATGCTTTAAGCTGGGTAATTCCTGCAAAGGCCGAAAGTCTAGATAAGATCCAGAGTGATCTTTTTCGCACTGAACCCAGCAGCTGGGCCCGTACCTATGGGTTCTATTTAAGGGTATTTTCCAGGGAATGGCGATCCCCAGGACTTGGTTGGTGCGTACATCATCCTGATCAGTAAAAAGGGCTTAACTCTCCATCAGCCTCCGTGACGGAGGAACATACCATTCTCAGTCCATATCAGGCTGGTTTTAGAGCAATATGTCCACTTTCGACCAAATCTTCAGGTTGCAATTACTGCACTGGAAGACTGTGATCTTGGAGGGGGCAGCCTCTATATGATCTTTGTGGACTTAAAATCAGCATTCGATTTAGTACCAAGGGAGAAATTATGGGCTATCTTACTAGACCTGGGTGCCCCCGAATCTCTGCCACCATTTGAAAGGACTTCATGAACATAATTTTTCCCAACTTAGGTATGGAAACAATGGAGAGCTTACTGATCGCATACCTATAGAGGCGCAAGACAAGGGTGAGTATTGGCCCGCCCCTCTTTTGTTTATTTATCAACGGTCTAGTGGAGGCTTTGACAGCAGGGAGGGATATAGATGACCCAAGGTTGGCAAACCGCAAGATACCAGCCAGCTGATGATACTCTACTGCTGTCAAAGTCCCCTATGGGAATACAGAGGGCTCTAGACACTTTGAACTCTTTTTGCAAAAGTATGGGCCTGGAGATAAATACTCAGAAAACTAAATATATGGCTTTTAATGCAGGGTACTCTAAACAACCCAATCCCCAGTTAGACTGAGACATGTTAGATAAAGTTTCAGTCGAGAAAATGGAGTGGGGTGTACAAATAAAGAAGGCAAGCTTAAAATTGGCCTAGACAATGGGTGGGGTTAGCAAAGATACAGAGGCGGTGTACATATAAAACGAATGGACAGGTGTTAGAAATTATAAGGCGCAAGCCAAAGGGACTGCTTTGTATGGGGTGAAAATCTGGGGCCATTGGCCATCTGATCATCTTCCTAAGATTGCAAATTCCTATGCTTGACAACTCTTGGGTCTTCCTAAAAGTTCCCTGCTCACGCCGCTTCAAATGGACCATGGAGTTGGCCCGATTGCAGTAGAGGCCGCCCTTAAACCCTTCTTATATTGGCGTTGCCTGTGGAGTACCCAGAACTATCTGCTTACAGAGAGGAAGTGAGGGAAGTGGTACACGTACGGGCAGCAAATACACTTCCATAGTTGATCTATATTAAAAACTCTCTAAATGCTATGGGAATGGGTGACTTATGGGCCAGTGCAGAAGACAGTTGCCCGACAACATCTAGGAAGGCCCTGTTAAAGAACTATAAGGAATACAATATCATAATATTACAGGGGAGTTCAACAACTGGCGAATTGACAGCAACCTTTTTGGAAGTAAAACTTGGACGACATACAGCCTAGTCCTTGCCAAAAAGCTATATCTTCCATTTAGGCACAGCACACTCCCCCTACATGCTTTTACAAAAAATTGGGGGGTCACTTCAGCTGAGATCTGCCCAATATGTAACAATATACCCGAGATGGTCCAACATGTACTATTCTGCTGCCTGGCTTACAAGAAAGCAGGACTCCAATGGTTACTGCAGTGTTGTAGAAACCTCGGAACAATTCATTGCGCACAGGCTTTAAGGATGTTAAAATACGATACTAGAACACCCATTACGCACTCAGTTTCTCGCAATCTGTTTTCAATGGGGTACGCACGCCAAGCTATTTTAAAGACAGGCCTTGCCAAATTAACTCACCCTACCCCATCACTGTGATAGATTGTTTTATAAGTCTGATTTTAAATCATCTTATGTGTCACTAATGTACACTTTTATATAGTTTTCTAAATGTTTAAACCTGGAGGAAATTTTAAACAATATTATAATGTATATGGTCTTTACCAACGTATAAAATGCTTGAATTGTGTTGTATTCGATTTTTTTACTGTGCTTTTATGGCCATGTTAGGCTGAAATAAAGTATTTCTTGACTTGACTTGAGAAAAGTAAAAAATGGGAAATAAATATTTACCATAATGTTATATACTTTTACTTTTATATAGCGCAAACTATACCCAAGACATCGGGTATCAGAGCACTTTACATGAGCACCAGTTGCATTACTTGAGGAAACATTACGTTTTTTAGGCACGTGGAGGTTAAGTGATTTGCCCAGAATCACAGGATGTTGAGCGCTGTTGCTGAGACTCAAAAATGTGTTTCACATGTCTATAGAGAAAACTTTCATGCATAAATAGCACTTCACATGCATTGCCACTACTTTGTTGTACCTGGACTGGATGGTGAAAAACTCCCATGCAATTCATTGCTGCTTTGCTGGGGTTGCTCATCCAATGAACTGTGTTCAACAGGGTGTGCCAACTGAACCCTCACCTTCACCTGATGACATTTTATTGACAAGTGATGGAAAAGGCGGCAAAATTTAATTTAGAAAAGACAGCAGGTGCTCACCTGATAAAAGGTGTTTTTTTTACAATCTTTATGATTTGTTTCCACTGTTCAAGGATGAAACTTTATGTTACATTGATTATTATGTACAAGTACAAACTTAGAGAACAGTAAAAAAGGGAAAGAAAATGCTTTACTATAATGTAAAATACTATTACTGCATATGGAATGTCTACTGTTTGGTTTATAGTGTGAACTTATTAATTGCAAACGTATGTATTCGAATTTTGCAAAAAGTAATATTAACTTATATTTATGTTTTTAAACAGATGAATGACACCATCTATTGGAATAAAGTAATTGCTTAATTACTTCTTCCATTGTAGTTCCGCAAACTAACATTGGCAAGATATACACCAAGGTATAGTGACATAGAGCCACCGAGACATCCACACGCACACTGACAGAGCCACTCATATGCCCAGTCACTCACCCATTCAGTCACTCACACATCTACTAAATCACTGAAACAGTCAATCTCAAACTAAGTAGCTTAATCAACACATGAAAATATGTACTACCACATGTACTCACTTACCCTTACAGATACTCACACACCCATTCACTCACTCAGACAGGTACTAACTCATACATTCATTCACCCATACAACCACTCATACATACACTCAGTCATCCAAACAATCACTAACATATCAGTCACTCTCCCATGTAACTAGTGACATACTCAATCCCTCACCCACACAGCTACAAACACATCCATTCACTCACCCAGTCACTCATACACCCACTCAGTCACACATACAGGTACTAACACAGCCAGTCCCTTACCCATACAGCTAGTGACTCACACACACATTCAACCGCTCATACAGATGCTGACACACTCATTGACTCACCCATATAGGCACTCACACACCCATTCACTTACCCATACAGCTACCAACATATAAACACAGTAACCCATACAGCAACTCACAAACCCATTCACTCACCAATACACTAACTGACACACCCACTCACTCACCCATACAGCTACCAACACATACTCTCACTCATCCATACACCCATCCAGACATTCACTCACTTACCCATACAGTCACTCACAAACGCACTCATCCACCCATATAGCCACTCACACACACACAAACTCACCCATACAAAAATGTGCATACCCACTCACATACCCATACATACCCATACATCCACTGACATACCCATTCAAGTCAAGTCAAGTCAGCAATTTACAGCCATAAGAGCATCTGACAAATACACTAATCATTTAAATATTAAAAAAATACTTCAAACCTATGCAGTATTAAGAAATTCATTTCTTTCTCATAATCAAATAAAAAATACGCATTCTTAAAATTCCAAATAAGCGGAGCGGTATAATATATAGATCTTTAAAATATCAATAAATTCAATCATTATTATCTTCATATAGTAAGACATCTAGATAAGACAGTTCATTTCTAATCTTAATTGCCCTTTGTATAAAAGAGATTACAGAATACACAGTTTTTACATTTTCAAGTTTGCATAGATAGGAAAAAGCATATTTGTACTTATAAAGTCTATTAGTCAGGAATATTGGTTTTCATTTTTTTTCCTGATCTCAGTATAGAAATTACAGAACAATGAGAAATGCAAAGTAGTCTGTGGAGTTTTTCCATCGCATGGGCAGTTAGGGAATTTGTACGACCACTTTTCCCTACTTGGAAACGCAACTATATAATGCAGGGTACCAAGTCTAAGTCTTGTTAAATAAAATTTGTGTTGAGTCTTACTTACAAGAGACTACGGCAATCCTACGAATGATGTAAATGTAATCAGCTCAGCCCCAATAAACTCCTTAAGAGAAGTCAGGCCCTGTTACAAAAAATTAAATATGATAACCTGAAGCGAATAGCGCCAACCACCTCGAATCAAGACACCATCCTGGATTCTCATAAACCTCTCACAGGGCTACAAATCAATTGCTGCTCAACAGTGAAACACGCGTCATCCCTAGTTGGACATTGATAGTCAATGCTTCCCTGTCTCAAGGATCCTTCCCAAATTGTCTAAAGATGGGCCAAGTCATTCCCATCATAAAAAAACGAAAGAGAATCCAGCTGAACCTAGCAATTTTCTGTCAGTATCCAACATTCCCCTATTAGCAAAAGTGATAGAAAAATGTGTTTATCAACAACTAAGCCAGCCCATCTCTAAATTTAAACTACTAGACTATTGCCAATCGGGATTTAGACCAAATCATAGTACAGAAACGGCAATACTGCACATAGTAGACAATGCATTACTAGCTCTGGACCAAAACAAAGCATTTCCGTTAATCCTTCTTGATTTATAGTCGGCGTTCGGCACAGTTAACCACAATATGTTGCTAGAACCTCTGGAGAAAAGGATGGGTTTTTCTGGAACTTTCTTGAATGGTTCAAGTCCTACTTGAGGAAGAGATCACAAAGAATTCTGGTGAATAAAAACCTGTCAGCATCCTCCCCCTTTCAGATAGGGGTTCCACAAGGCTCTGCCCTCTCCCCTTCACTATTCAACTTATATGTGGAACCACTAACAGATATACTCCGCCGTGCCAACATCTTTTTTCACATGTACGCTGATGACACTCAGATTTACATTAAGATTTCTGCTTTGGAGGAGATCATAACAATGAACAAGACATTAAGGGAGATGATGCTATGGTTAACCAGTATTCAGCTTAAACTAAACGCTTAAAAAACTGAATTCCTCCTCATATCCCACTCCAAAAGCCCGTCCATTACAAAAAAATGGACCAACTTGATCACCGCACTCAACTGCACCCCGAACATTATAGAATCAACCAAATCTCTAGGAATCAATCTAGACCAGAGCTTAAACATGCAATCACACATCAACACATTGACTAGAAATGCACGATTTCAAATGAGCTATATTAAGAAATCAAAAGCATTCATTAAAGCAGCAGACTTTAAAATGGCAGTTCAGGCATTAGTAATTCCAAGGATTGGATAAAGATGCACAATACTATCTATGCTCTCCAAAATTGCAACAGCTCCTCTACAAACCTGCCTAAGAGCAAAAACAAGGCTTATAACAGGTTAAAAAAACAATTGACCACATCTCTCCTTACCTCATGAAGCCAGAATTCAGCTCAAATTGGTGTGAATAACACACAAAGCGCTGCACTTCAACTCACCAAGATATCTAGCTCCAAAATTGGAGATTTCAAGGGCAAACAGACAATCCGGGAGTGCTAGTGCTGAAGCCACCAATTTTCCAGATTTTCTTTTTATGACAGGTGCAGCACAGAGAATATGGAATTCGCTACCTTCCAGCACCAGAAGGTTACCCATCCCTGCAAGATTCAAGAAAGAAACCAAAATCTTTCTTTTTAGCAAATTCCTACTGTAACCAATACAGAACAACCACCTAAGATTCGCCTAAAAACTCTCGTTTAGAGACACAAGAGATTTTTGCTAAGATCCAATTTCACCTATTTAATATCGGTTCTTGCTTACCTTGATGATATGGTTCCTCGAGACTTTGCATTCTGTGAATGTGCTAAAGTATTGTTTATTGATTGAAGTGGCTGTGACAACTTTGATTTGGACTTTAATATGTTAAATGCTATCCAGAGTATTGTACTAAAGATAAAGCAATCATGTCCTGCACTGTGAAGTACTCAAAGATCCTATGGGGTCAAGTTTGCACTATAGAAAACACTGATTAAATAAAATAAATGAATAAAATGACACAGCATACTTGGTATGCCACATGATTACTTCTTGGGCGTACACCTGGAGAGGGTCTTCTCACATATTTAGCACTTAACATGCTTAGCAACCACATTTTCTTATCCCCAGAGGGGATAGTAAAAAAGTCCCAAGCAACTGATTGCCACTTTCACAAGTGCTCCTCCACCAAAGAACTGTCTTCATCAAGTTGTGGATCCTGATCTTCACTTCCACCAGAAGCCATTTTAATTGGAAATAGTTTCCCGAAAATAAACCAAATCAATTTTCAAATTGAAAAAAGCAGGTTCTGAAAGGTGAACTTTGAGGTAAGTGCTCTCTTGGCATGGTTATTTGGGCCTGATATCTGATGTGATTTCGAACTGTAAGTGCACTGGGTCCCTGCTAACCAGGTCCCCAGTGCCAGGTCTCTTTCCCAAAACCTGAACCACAATTGGCACAACTTCAGTTACCCCTGAAAATACCTAGTAAATGGTACCCCTGGTACTTAGGGCATGGGTACTTAAGAGGGTCCTTTGGGGCGGCAGCGCTGGTTTTGCCACCACAGGGACCCCTCTCCAAGGCTGTGCACTCTACCATTTCAGGCTGTGTGTCTTGGTGCAGAGAAATTTGATGAGTAGACATGGCATAAAACCATTTGTGCCAGGCCACCCATACACTGCGTAAGCTAGAGGTAAGTCAACCCTACTTCAGGCCTTTAGCCCTAAGGCAGGCTATATCCTAAGTGGGGGTGTCTAAGAATGAGCAGATATTATCATACAATGTCCTGTCTATTCTGAGATGTTGTAAGTTCACAGGGAGGCAATAAAGAGAGCATGGGCTGGATAATTGTCAAGATAGGGTTTCTAGCTCCATGGTCGCTTCACTGATTCCTAAGGTGTTTGGTACCAAACATCTTGCCTTAATATATCCTCACAGATGGCAGTTGTGGATATTTTTAATGAATTCAAACAGGAGACACTTTTAGAGCAACCCCTGAAAACCTATCAAGCACTGTAATGGTGCCTGACTTATTTTTCCATTCTGCAACTACCAGACATATTTCTAGTCTCATAGGGTGAGAGCCAGCACTCTCAGAGGACAGAAGCAATGCCTGCTCTAAGCAGAGTAAGGAATGTAAACCTCTTTCTTTGGAGTCATATATTAATGTATTTGATGAGGTATCCAGGTGGTCTTCGACTTTTCATGAACACAATGCAGCCAGTGGGTAATCTGGCCAAACGTCCGACATGAGGAGAGTGTGAATAATGTGTGTACTGTGTGTGCTGTATCCTTATAGGCTATGTTTTCCTAACTTAATAATGCATCTGACTTTTTGGTGTTTTTTGGAATGCATGTACCCCTCTGTCCATGTGTGCTTTATTGTGGCAATCACCCTGGACCGTTAGTGTGTCACTGCGCTTATCTGTGGGATTGATCTGGGCCTTTCTGTTTGAACATTTGTCTGTTGGATACGTGCCATCCCACCTGACCTGTCAGTAAGGGACTTTAACGGGTGAATTTGTCAATAAATATTCAACTTCTTTTTTGTATGTAAAAGTATCATTATTCATGTTGACATTGACTTTAACAAAATTAACAATGGGCTACATCTAAATCACCACAGAAAGGTAAACCTTGTGTAGGTTCTCTACCCCAGAAGCCCTCTAAGAGGTACTACAGTTTTCATGATGGCACTAAAATCAAGGCTTCAGACAGGTATCAGATTTCTGAAATACATTATTCTGTTCCTTAGAGGACTCATCTGAAAAGCAGTACAAGAAAAGAGGGTGACCTGTGCACAGACAATAAGAGTACGTGAAACTGAAAAGGGAGACACTAATTCGACGAGAAGATAAAAAAGATGGAAAAGTGTCCTCAATATAAAGCACCATTTCAGAAAAAGAAAGTTGCAGCTGTAACTGCAAAATATGTTACAGATACTGAGAACTTTGCTCCTGAACAGCAGTTGTGCGGTGACTCTCCTCAGCAGCGTGGCAGAAGTCACTATAGTGTGCAAGAGTTCACTGGAGTTTCTGGCAGCAAAGAGCAGTTTACAGTTGTAACCCCAGACAGGCAAATAGCCCCTCCAGAGAGGTTATATGACTTGGATATACAAACTGAGGGTGACATACAGCGCACAATTAAAGTAATATTCTGGTAAAATTTAACTTTGTCTTAGTACATCCTTTAGCGGTGGTCGATTAGCCCCCACTCTTTGAACAAACAACCTCCCATGGTGAAGATGTAATAACACCTTCATTTTATGCTCTTGTCCCTGATAAAATCAAACTAGCATATGCAGCAGAATAGCCTTTTGCACAAGGCCTGGCTTCATACCACAATCATGTTGGCTGGGATAAGGACTCTCCTTATCATGTCATAGCCATTCAGCAAATCCCGCAAGTGCAACCACGATACACGATATTAAATGAGATGCTTAAGCACCTCTTAGAAAAATACTCTCCCAATTGAAGTACCAGAGAGTAATTGAATCCTGTGTTTCTAAGCTGAATAATCCCTTTTGGCCTGTTTTGAAACCGGATAATTCACATTGGATAGTCTTGGACTACAGAAATGTATATAGTCATAAACTTAATTTGTGCTATACAAAATGCACACAATTCGGCATTGATTAATAACCTTGTCCGTAAAACATACAAAACAACCTTAGATATTTCCAGCATTTGTTTTCTGCCAAAATCTAGTGCATGAAAGCAGAGATTGAACAGCCTTCTTGGCCCTTGGCTTTCAGTGTCACTTTACCTATCTGGCAATAGGATATAAGAACAGTCCACAAGTGTTTGTAGCCAGCAAAGTGTCAATTCTACATGATGTTCTGGGCGCATTGTCCTGCGTAGACGATATCTACCTCACAGACGATGAGTTAAACACTCACTTGGCCAGAGTGGATCGTATAATTGTAGGATTCACTGCATGTACGGAGTTGCAGGTAGAGGTTGTGGCAAATCAGATGAATCTCTGGAGCATGTTGCATGTATTTGCCCAGCATTGTTGCCCCTGTGCAGAACAAAGTTGAGGCCTGAGTGGAACAAATGTGGAGTCCAGACCTCTCAGGTAGGGCATCATAGCTGCCCTGAATCCAAAGAACACAGCTTTAAACATTAACCTTGAAATTCTTATCCACTTGGCGTATCACCAATTCAAGGGCTCCCAAGCCTCTAATTCAATTCAGCTTCCTTGAAGCCCCCAATTTCTGTTTCATCCAAGCAAAGGGTTGCAAAGACAGAAATTACGGACGCCTTAAGACTGCTTGGACTGTAGTTCTGCATTAATGGGGGGTGCTGCCACTTTTTTTTACCTATTTACAAAAATGTATTTTGTCATTTTATCTTCTTAAATGTTTTATGTTCTTATGAAGAAAATTTCCATCATGTGCTTTTATGATTTACTTTTAAATTGAGTAAAGTTTGGTATTTAGCACTGCATGTGCCTATACGTTCAACTTTAAGAAATTGCATATCGCATTTCTAAGTGTCCTTTTTTGTAGGATGTGAAATTATACATGAGGGTGGGAGTCTTACACCTCACTTTTTGGACAAGTGTGCACAATTGCAACCTCCAAATACTTTAAGCACACTACATCCTTAGTAGGGTGCCTTAATGTTAACAGAACATATGTTCCTGATAACTCATTAAACTACTTTCTGAATTGATTCACCCTGTTTTTTCCAGTTCATGTCGGAAGTCAGAACACACAGACACACTCTGAGCCTTACAATCTGACTTGCTTGCAACACATCCCTGATATACAGGTGTAAATACTACTAACCTAGTTATCTGTGTTTTACTGGGTGCAATTGGATTTACCTAAAACACTTTTAATGAAGGTGAAACAATGCCAATAGCATATAAATTACATTTATATTCCAGTGCGAAAATGCATGTTGCTTTCACTGAAAAAAAACTTACTGCAGTGAAGGTGGTAATTCTTAAAGAGAAGCTTCTTGCTCAAGGGAAATGCATCATTGTTGTTACTCCCATGACAGCCTTGGTGCTGTCACAAAAGCCAGTGTTCTAAATTCAAAAGCCCTCCATCCTTGATGGATACAATGGACAATATCCTTAACAGCTGTTTATGTAGACTTCAGCTTTGACCTGCCTTTACAGACACAAGCATTTCGAAAGTATAAGCATTTTTACCCCATGCCCACCTCTGTCTTACCTCTTGAACAGAATAAAAATATTGTTTACACTGTTGTTCTTGCTGCCAGGCTTAAAAACAGTGCACCTGCAGTATGGATTTAAAACTCCATGTGTCAGATGAAAAAGAGGTCAACATGTTTCAGCCATACCAACCCATACAGTTTCAAGGATTTAGTCAGGGCCTAGGCAGATGCTGCTGCTCACAAACAAGTGAATAGTGATAAATAATAAACAATACTGATACTGAAATACAAAACCACTGGTACAGCTGCTTTCAGTTCAAAGGATAGTAATCGTACCCGTCATGCATGGATAAGATACCTCACCTCTACCTGGCGGCAGCTCAGAGAAGGGGGCACCACTCTCTACTTTGAATTGAAAGCAGCTGTACCAGTGGTTTTGTATTTCAGTATCAGTATTGTTTATTATTTATCACTATTCACTTGTTTGTGAGCAGCAGCATCTACCTCTGTGAGACCCAATCCAATGAGCACATGAAGATGTCTGTCTCTGCAGGAATGAAGAAGAAACCAGACCTTTCTCTCTAGATTCCAAAATTGTGGGATCTTGTGCAAGAGAACATAGTGGTAAAGAAGGAGTTTGGCCCATCATACGGTGCTCCGGTGCCAGCCCTTGGTATTCCCGGTACAAGAACTGTAATCTTGCCACCACCTCCTGGTTCTAAAGACAATAATTTTGTCTCTGTTGATCACGTCAAGTTACAAAATGTGGCCCATTTCTCAACTATAGTCCATGAGGAGTCCTTGATAGTGCCCTAACTCTGTTTCCTACTATAAAGGAATTTCCTCTAGTGAGCACCACTGAGCCTATTTCCCCCCAGCTAGGTGGGTAAAGGGGGGAGAATGCTGTAAGGTAATACCCGCATTCACTAAAACTACCAACATCATGACTGAAGTGAGGTGTATTCTTACTACTGCGTCTTCTGTAGCTGATGTTGTTTATACAGATCCACCTCTTCTGGAGTTTTCCTATCCTGGAACAGTATCTGAGGCAACAGTTTTTCAAAGAACTGCCTCTAGGTATTATATGGGTCAAGATGATTTTTCTTTGGATTCCTTTGATGATTCTTCCATTTTAGACACTCCTCCTACACGGATCTGTTTTCTTTACATGGCTGAAACACACTTACTTGTTACCACCTTGCATATATGTTTGGATAACACTTTCCTTGGTTTTTCTATTCCTGAGGACTGGATTTGTGACAGTTTTGTCTTGCTGATTAATGGGCATTGTCTGCCAGAATGCTCTGCTACAGAACTGGTTGATGATGTGTTGAGGCCTCACCCATCTTCACATAAGCTAAAAATATGCATTTTAGCTGTTCCAGTAACTGATGGAATTCTTTGGGGTAAAGTTCACTTCGATACATTTGGACCAATGGAGATTCTTCAGATACCAACGCTTGCAATACTCCCACTAATTACAGTCCTTTCAAATGGAAGTTATAGAATGTTAAGTGATCAGGACTATTATAAAATGAAAGCAGGGATTCCATCTATTTTATCAGTTTCCCAGATAGTTACCTACTGTAACGAAGTCCTTTTTCCTCCCACTAGAGGAGGTATGGATAGCTTGTTGTGGTCTTCCATTCAAACTTTGACGGCTTATTTCAACAAGCTAAGCAGACTCAAAGCACTATTGTTTCAAAATGATGTAGCACTATCATCTGCTCAAGAAACCTTATTTCAAGTTGCAAGAAGATCCTGTGAAATATAATCCTTGTTGAACACCAAACTCCCATTACATTTTGGTGAATTAGTTCATCGCATTTTTAATGCATTGAATACTGCCGGCCTGGCTAAGTTTTTAAAGTTATCGATTCTTGCTTAGTCAGTTTCTTTCAGAAAGTCTTTGGAGTAATACCAACTTTTATCCATTCCCTTTTTTCCAGTGTACTTGGGGTGTTCCCGCTGATGTTATTCCTCATATGTGGCGTTTTGATATTATTTTTGCTCCTCCACAGTAAATGTGTTGTTTGCAAGCCCACTGAAACTACCACCACTCCAGCTTTGCCGTAAGCTTATGGTTCGATTCTTTGGAATCTCCTGGTTTCAGGACCTGGACCTTCATTGGTGGTTGTCATTCGGCCTGCCTGATTTACCTGCGTACAACTCTTGTTCCACTGCCAATTGGCTAGCTATTTGCCTGGCTCTGCTGATGCCAGCTCCCATGGACATAGACCTGTTGATGAGTCCATTAGCAAAATTTCCCTTGGCCTATTGTTCCTTCAGAATGCGAGCTATGAGCCACTTCTTTCAGCAGAAATGAGTGCTTCAGCACATGGATCACTAGATGCAGGCACTAAAAACCCGGATACGAGTTACCTGGTTACTTTTTCAGCACCCGCTGATACAGAGGATCAGGTCTGTTCTTTGAAGATTGTGAACTGGGCTGCCAAACAATCATCCTCTGTGGAGACAGAATCAGTTCTGGATTCAATGGCTTTGGATCTTGCGTGAGACATCATGGATATCTCTGAAACACCTTAATTTGCCTGCCTTTGCAAAACTGACATGGTATTTTCTTTATTAAAATTATAATTCTTTTTTTATACCATGCTACTTAGCAATGCATTGAACTTGTTTAGCTTGTACCTTAAGGGCCTCATTTATGAAAAGTGACGCATCGCTGCGTGAAAACAGCGATGCATCACTTTTCATTGCGCCCTCCTTGCGCCACCAATGATGTGTCATATTTACAGTATGACGTATCATGTCGCAGGGAGTTACAGATATGTCAGTATTTCTGACGTATCTGTAGGCGCAAAAGTGACACATTGCTGGAGTGTGTCACAAAAGTGACGCAACTCCAGCAATGTGTCCCATGTGAAAGGGCCTGCGTCAGTCTTACGCCTGCTGTGAGGCAGGCGTAAGATTTTGACGCATTTTAGTCCTAGAAGTGGCGCTGTGAAGTATCATAGATTTCACTGCGTCACTTCCATGACCCTTTCTTGCGTCAATACGCCCCCCTTGCCTACATTATACCTGGCGCAGGTATAATGTGGCGCAGTGGTTTACAAAGTGACGCATCTACCTAGATGCGTCACTTTGTAAATATGGTGCAACAAGGTGCATTTTTTACGCCACTGGTGCGTCACTTTTTGAGACGCACCAGCGGCGTAAAAGTGACGCACAGCCTCATAAATGAGGCCCTAAATCTTTACCATTTAGTTAATCAGAGTTACTGTCCCGACCAAAGGGGGGGTGTTGTGAGTTACTTGTTGGGCCAACTGTAGTTCTCCCCTATGTTAGCCTAAATGTAGGTTGTAGGTCGCTTTTGCTTTGCACCCATTATGAAGTAACACATTTGTTTTTGTGCCACACTACTATTTTAGAAATAGGCCGCACATGTTTTGTTATTCAGCTCTTCTGCTGGTATTCAGTCTGAACAAGGTCAAACAACAGTGTGCCCTGTTTTTCTCTGTGGTTGATCACTAACACATTTAAACACATAAATGTAATAGAGAGAGCCAGCTGCTGGTTTCCAGGTAGGAATTTCTTATAATTTAAGACTTGCTATTTTAAAAAGAGAGAGGCAAATTTCTAGCAGAAAAATGATCCTGGTTCAATCAAGCCACATTTGTGCAATCTGAGCTGCAGATCAGCTAATGGCAAATGGTAGGCATGTGATCTGGCTCTAATCCCAGAGATCTCTAATATATCACTGTGCTCACGCTGTGAGGTTAGGCTTAGGCAAATATATCATTCACTATGATAGGGCTTTTCATTGTGCATAGTTTATGGATAATGCTCATTACTTTGCTCGGTTGCATATGTTTTCTAATTGAAGCACAGCTGCTACATAATAGAGCACAATAGTTTTAATACATATTGTAAACTTTCCTTGTGTTTTTCATGTTTACTATGGACATGTATGAGTGAGATAATGAAAGGTGCTGACCTGTTACTGCGGTTCCCCTAGGAGTCTAGAGTGTTGCGTTATGGGGTGCCAACTTACCTGTCATTCTAGGAAGGTTAGATGGGTAGGTATGGCACTATGAGCTAGTCAGTATTTGAGCCAATAGCTACTGGTTGGAAGCAGTGAACCAGTCCCTACATACTGGTGTTCTATCATCCCAGGCATAGTTCTGTTTCCCTGCAACAGCTGTAAATCTGGGAAAGCACCAAAATCCATGGGTGGATGCGTGGGAACACCCACACTCCACCCATGGAATACCTCCCTGGGGCAGAGTAACACAAGGCAGCAATTTGTGCTGCATTGCTTTACTCCAGATTTATCAAGCCATGCAGTGCCACAAAAGATGGACTTGTGTGGCTTGATAAATCCCACTTTAGTCTTACCTCGCCCTTGCACCTTGCAGCAAAGGCGAAGCAACACTATAATAAACATGAACATTCATAATTTGAGGCAGTCTAAGGGCATACCTCGATGGTCCTGCACTTTAAAAAGGGCTTCAAGAACTGATGACTCTTGAATGACACTTCCACTTGAACCATATATTTGTCAATGTTAATTGAGATCAGTGTTAATGCTTTTTGGATTGGTCCTGGTAGAGTCAACAAAACAAGCATGCCGTTGATAAAGGCAATTTTTTTAAAGAGAATATAGGGCAATGATCCTTATACCAAAATCTTGTTCATGACCAAATTGCATAGGTCTATAACAGACATTGAAGACTATGCAGATTAGGCCTGGACAGATCTCACTAGATTTGCATCTGCAGATTCCGTGGAATTCCACCAATAGGTGGAAAAATGCTCTCACTGCCATTTCATGACAATACCACATTTCACGCTATAAAATCAGTGCGAACAGCACCACACAGTGCACTTGGGCATGGCAGTTTTTTTTTTACCTGCTTCTGCGCCCACTTATTTGTATCACTGTGTCTTTCCACATGTGTATTTATGTTTTGACTATGATTTGCATGACTTTTTAGTACTTTGGGGCATATTATCAAGAAGGTGTATCCCCGTTTTTTTGGATTTAAAAGCCAAGAAAGCGGAGATAATATTATCTCCCTATTAGCTAGCTATCGCTAACACCAGTTAGCGACAGCTAGTAGGAGATAGCGACCATCTTGGGCCCCACTTTGCATGTCAGTGATACTTATCAGTAATGACATGCAAAGTGGGCGTGCCAAGATATTAGCGACTGGAAACAGTCGCTAACATCGCTATCTCCTATTACCAACTTTTGGAGATATTTGCGCTAAGCGCGATTATCTCCAAAAGCTAACGCCTGCCCCTGAGCACTTCTTAGCCATGTTTTCCAATGGTAGGTGGATAACATGGCTAAGAGCATTAGCTCCGTAATGCATGAATATCGCAGACTTTTCAGCGATATTCATGCATTTCGGCCAATTTTTATCGCTTAGGAGATAAACCTTGATAATAGCAAGGTTCCTAAGCGATAAAAATCGCCGCAGCTCGGCGATAAAAATATCCCCGCTAAACCAACATAGCGATAATTATCGCTAGTTGTTGGTAATATGCCCCTTTGTTTTTTGTTTTCACATCATGACCTGTTTTCTCCCCCTCCTACTCCGTTTTATTTTTTCCCATCCTACTCTGATTCCCTCTGCTATGGCAGAAACAGACAACAGTTTCACCAGTGCCACCCGCACCTCTTGTGGACGAGGACAACGTGAAGGGGTGCAAGGAGTGAAGGAGTGTGTCCTTGTGTAATGTAACTGGTTCTCATTGAAAATGCTACAATACCTTTGGGTCGAGTTTGCGCTATATATATCTGCAACTAAAAATACCACCCCATCTTCAGCAAGGCAGAGGAGGCCGCAATAATCTTTTGGGTGTAGTGCACATTGGCAACAGGCACCAGGCGGCAGTTTTAGTCAATGTATAGAAAAAGTTACATTAGAACGGTTTTGCAAAATGAATCACTGAAGTAATTACCGTAAGGGCTTTTAGACTATATTTAGCCAGAGGTAAGTTGTATTAAAAACTGTGGGCACGATTTACAGCCCAGATTAACTAATATTTGATGCAGGGCAGTGCAGCAACAAAAACTACTGGGCTGCCTTGCTTCAAAGGGACAGACAAAAAAACGTGCCATATTTACTAAGAAATGGCAATTTTTTTCTGTCTCCCAGCGCTGGCAAACTTTTGGCTGCTATGTGCCAACTCACACACCCTTGCTCCATGGTAAAAGAGTGTGTTCTTCTATAAAGCATAGGTTTTTATGCTGAAAGAGGACCTGTCCAGTACAAATACTAGTCTTTTACGACATTTCTCACTTTGTATGAGCGGTATACAATGCAGCACACATACAAAGGTGGAACAAATAAGGAGAAATAAAAGCACTTTTCCTCGTTATGCATGCCTCAAAGTGGCACAGGATTTTAGTTTGAATCCCTGTCTGTAAATGTGTGTAGATAGGGATTTGGGGAAAAAAAACATGGGGCCTTATTTATGAAGGACTTGCGCCGCCGGTGCGTCACTTTTTCCCATGTTAAAAGTGACGCACCGGTGGCGCAAGGCCTTCATAAATAAGGCCCCTGGTGGTTAAGTGGTAAAGCGCATGTATCAGCCGTTGAACCCCCACCCTTGATGAAAAGTAGCACAAATTAGCGAATGGCAACTTTACATTACTTAGGGGGAGTTTGCAAAACACATTCTGGTTTGCGTTGGATCGTAAATTCTACCTCAGCACTTTACGGCTGGTTTGTGTCAATGTTATGCAAAACTAGAGCAAAGCATTACTAATCCTCGGTCTGCGTTTCTTTTAGCTTTGACACAATTTCCGTCCCTTTACTGCAAGTGCGAACCAGTTTATGCAAAATCAGAGGGAAAAATTACACTCTACTATTCAGATTGGCTGAGCAAAGGTGCAGAAGACAGCAAACCATGTTATATTGCATTTTCTTGAAGAAGTAATCAACGAATATTTTTCACAGCGAAAAATGTATAGCATCAGATATAAATCCACCCACTATAAAATATGTGCTACTTATTCAATGTCCAACATGCAGTTTTCTGAAATGAATGGTATTGTTTGATCTGCAAAGAGGGTCTTTAAGCTTTTATTCACTTAGAAGCTGCTGCCTTTTGAGACAATGTGGTGTATGCTGTCAACATTAATTCTGCTATTTATTAACCACAAGGAAGCACTGTAGAGTCGCCATAGATCATATTATGCTGTCATTGTGTCCGCGGTCACCAAAGAGCATTTGCTGTCATGAATATTTTAAGTACTGATTCTCGGGTGTAGATTGATTGTCCCACTAACTGCCCAGATGGCTGGAGTTTGGGGTCTGGGAATTTCTTGTCATGAAGTAAGTAGGAATTATTGCAGTGTTGCAGAGGAGCATGGCGGCTTCTTAGCATGGAGAGCTCATTACTCAGACTGCAAAGTTGCAAAGGAACATGATGAAGGAGTCTCAACAACCCCAATCTCTTTTTCCATCATCGCGCAGTTGGGAGTAGATGTGCTCTGTTTTCAATATTCTGTGCATGAACTGTGAAGAGGCACAAAAACAATGTTAGGGGAGTGCATGTGCTACACAAAAACAAGGATCTCTACTAAAAGAAAATGAAATAATGCAACATAAAGAAAGGACATAAATCTACACAGGGGTCTCCAACCTTTTCTGTACTGAGAGCATCTTATGTTCAATAAAACACAATAACAGCTTCTAATATTATTAGTGCAGTATAATTTGAATTTCTTTATATGTATATCAATTCAACCAAGCAAAATCTTTCTAATGTAATAGGCTGGTTTGCACACAGGTGAGCTACTCAGAATTAGCTCAAGAGCTACAGTAGCTCACGAGCAACTGTTGGAGACCCCCAATCTATTAGATAAAGAGTTAGGGCCTCTGAAAGTTTTTGCGTTGGCTGCAAGCTTAGAACGACAACAACACTTGAACACAGTCTAATACTGTTTTTGCATTTCTATAGCATTTTTAGATGTATGACTGGAATGCTGCACCAGCTGCAGGTTTCTAGGCTTGCTATTGGGAAATTTGTGAGAAATGTTAGGACTTTACATTTCCCGAGTGCGTAACTGCCACAGGTAATGCTTCGGGACTGTTGAAAGGCAGCCCATGGTCAAAGACAGATTTTTTATGTTTACTTTCTCATTGGGGAATAGATCTTGTTGCTGCGAAACTAAGAAAATCGAGCATCGGAATGGGTCAGATAGGAGTTTGTGAATGTTTGGAGAATAGTTGAGTTTATTAAATATCAGTGGTACACATCCTCAAAAATGCGCCTACCCAGCAACCCCATGATCATTTATTCCACTCAGAATCCAAAAAAAAATAAGCCTTTGCAATGCAAAAGGTCTCACATTTGCGACAGTTTAGGCTATTGGCATTGTAAATGATAATACCGTTTATGTATCTGTTTGATAACTAACACAAAATAAAAGGCATTGTCATTTACAATGCCAATAGCTCAAACTCTTTAAAGGGCGAGTCAAATTTAATTTCAAAGAAGTGGCCGCCATTTCCCGGGCTTTTTGGAAAGTGAAAGCGTGCATGGCGCGCTGAATGTTGCAGAAAGTATGTTGTGCCTGCAGTAGGAGAAACTCATTAAAGAAAATAGTGCTTACAGACTAAATAAGACATACTGTGTAAGGGCTAGTCCTCATGAGAGGTAACAAATGAAAGCGGTACTAAGGAGGGAATAACAAGCCTTTTAATGAATCAGAAGCCAGCATTTCCAAAGGCCAATGACACAAGCCAATGAAAAATATGGGTGGAGAGTGGGTGGGACTTCAAGTCCATACTCAAATACATCATGCCTCCCAGAGCAGCTGTGTGCTGCCCAGGCTTGACCTAAGAATTGTCTTCAAGTGAGTCAAACTGATGATTTTTCTACTAATCAAAAACCATCATTATGCCCCAATGCCAACAACAGTTCAGTTTTCATTTGGATGCATTCTACAGACCTGTAGATAGCTAATGCACATAATGCTTTCATTGCACACTATCAAAATCCTCATTGCAAATCTCTTTGCCATCACAGACTCTTAGCTCTATGACTGTTCTCAAAACATAATTATTTACCATTCTCCGAGATCACATGAAAATGTCCTTACAGAGTTCACAAAATACCTTATGACCCAACAGACTTTTATCTGACAAATACTTGTGCTTAGGTGACTTTAATATACAATGACACAACAAAATGTTTCTAATGCATATTAACTTCAGAAGGTGTTCAACACAGCGCACTCGGGCCACGTGTCACAGTAAATCACCCACAAAGCCCGCTCCAAGGTAAATATTTTCCCTCCAGCCTTAACATGCAATTTAAGGAGGACAGTTGATGGACAGAATGCAGAACAATGTCATACATTCAACCCAGTACAAAGATCTAGGCCTAAATCCAGCCATATGCAAATCAGTGTCAAGACTGATTTGTATATGGCTGGGTTCAAACTGGAATGGCATGGTAAGCAAAAAGAATAACGGATTTAGGCCCAGACCTCTGTACTGGGGTGAATGTATGACATTGTTCTGCATTCTGTCCATTAATTGTTGTTTTTGCATTTATCCACACTGCTGGAGGCAGAAATCTTTGTGCTTTGTAGTGCTTTATAAAAACCTATAAATAAATTATTTGCAGGAATGTCGTCAATTGGGAGCTGGGGGCCCTGCTCCTAGCATGCATGTCCATTTCCATTGTCAACCCGAGTGGGACGGGTATGCCTAGACGTAGGTCCCATGCTCTCCATGCCACTCGAAGCAAATTATCCTGACTGAAAGCCCGAAACCGGTCCTAGGATGCTTGTTTCCAGTACAGGGAGGACCTGTCTTGGCAGTTCAGGCTGAACTGTTACCATGAGGCACAGGGTCAAGACTGATTTGCATGTGGCTTGGTTCAAACTGGAATGGCATGGTGAGCGAAAAATTGATGGATTGAGGCCCAGATCTCTGTACTGGGGTGAATATATGACATTGTTCTGCATTCTGTCCATCAATTGTTGTTTTTGCATCCGGCAGTGTGGAGGCAAAAAGGAATAGAAACCGGTACATAGATCAAGGCTTGAGGCAGTAACATGAATTAAGTCTCCAAAACAGTGCCAGGGGTGGTTTTGAGGGTACATTATGGTGGTTAGGCCTCAGCATCGGACTTGCTTGGTTAGATGAGCTGTGAGATAAAGGTTCCTTCAGTGCATAAGTAAACTAAAATTTTTGGGGATATGGGAGTGATGTGATTTTTTTTCTACATGCAAATGATTTTTCAACCCTCTAATGCTAGGCCTTGCATAGTAAATCTATTGTACACAAGGAAGGAACCGATGAGACTTTAAGACCTGGCTTTTTGACTGAACTGGCTCTTCGACTGAACTGCAGATCCCACTCCCAAGCACCTTGAGACCCTAACGGTGAACCCTATAATAACCCTGATTGATAGATTGATTGATTAAGGGGCTGATTTAGAGATTGGCTGCTGCAACGGTGATGGTGTTCCCTCTCCACCAAATGGTAGGTCCGCCCACCTGATTAAAAGATGGGCTAACCTTAGGTATGTCAGCAACGGAGACTGCTCAGTCTCCATCACTGACATACTCCTCTGACAGCCTAATGCAGTGCTTAATTTGTAACAAAATAAGTACCAGCGCCCTCATCAGAAGGCGATTGCAGCTTGCACCACACATTGCCTCTGCCAGTGCCGGCAGTTCTAGTTTGATCATTCAGAGTGTTCTTCTGCCCCACAGCTATAAGAATGGTTTGGGTGGCAGGTATTAGTAGTTCTTTATGTATATTAAATTAATAAACAACTGTTGTTGTGCTCATCTCTAAAGTAGGCAAACAGTGCCACCATGTGGCAGACTGTTATAAATGCAAATTATGTGTTGGTGCTGTGCACCCGAAACCACTGGCTCAAATTAAGCACCTGCTTGATGGAATAAGGCCAACAGAGGTTTGTCCATTCGACCATCCATCCGATTTAGAGTCTGTGGGTTGAATTTCCACTTTTCCCTATGGCACTTTGGGATTGAACAAAAATATGTTAAAAGTTTGACGGACGGTGCTGTAATTTTAACAGTACCGTCCATCAAACGTATAGTACATTGAGAGGAACTGCCATGACGATGACTCCTGCCAATGTTTAGAGTTGTACTGATGTTTGGATGACAACTCTAAATTTGGGGGGTGGAGGACATTCGGTATGGCAGGAGTAAAGTACTCCGCCTAATCGACGGACTTTGCTCTGCCTGCCAAATTCTAAATCAGCCTCTAAGTCTTCAGCCCTGTGTCTACACAAACTTTTTGTTTCTTTATAAGGACTATTAGTTTAGGTTATGTAACACAGGTAGTAAACCAAAGAAAAAAACATTATTTGCTGCCTGAAACTATCTCACAAAAGTGAAAGCGCTTTCTTTTAAACTTGCTTTCAGTGTCTGTTTTCCAGCTCAATCACGTGTTTATATAACATAAATGTGCCAGGTCCCGGCACTGCTTGAAATGGGTCAGCTCCTGCTGATTCCAAATAGAAGCAGCTTTGAAAGGGTATTATATAATGCTTGGCTGCAAGACTGTATGTAACATAAAGGGCAAAACGCCTAATGATTACCTTTCATTTCTAATGAAAGAGAGAGGAATAGTCTTCTTTTCTGAATAAAACTAGTAAGTAGAAACACACTGTGTCGATTTCCCATAAATTACAAAATGCAATTTGCATGCTTTTTCACATAGTAAACATAAACTAGCTTGTACACTTTATATAATAAAAACCCTGTCTACATGTATGAAAAGGGTAAGCAGAATCTAAAATAAGTGAAGGAAGGTTCCTGGCAAACACCATTGAATGCTTGACTCTTATTTACTTCTGCATGAAGTTAAGTTTTCCTCTGGAATAATGGATCTAAAATAGAGGTGCATGTAACTGTGAATCTCAGGCTGCTGTCTATACAATGCACCTATGTCTGAGGGCTTGAAGGTATGGTTAATAATTGCCTGGCCAGAGGATGCTTACAGAGGGTCTTTCATGCTTCGACTTACCTGACTTTGGCCTTCCTCCCATAGGTCCTCTTTCCACAGCACCTATCCCTCTCTTCAAAGACGCACACTCTGGTGCAGTGTTGGCTGATTTGAATTTGACACTTCTATCTGCACAGTTCACTTTTGTTTGGCATCTTTTATGCTAGTATGAGGAGCAGGCTGAGCACAGGACCCCAATGGAGAGCCCTTCAATCTGCATCCTGCCCTCCTTTGCTATTGGCTTCCCATGCTTAAGTCCTGTCTCTACCATGATACTTTAACCTTAAAGCTGTGTGTACTCAGCAGACATTGTCACTTCAAATGGGATGTAAGATGTTACAACGCATGCTTTTACCACACATGCTGTTACAACGCAAGTATTACAACGAAAACCTTTACAACGCATTACACTTGGGGGTGCTGGATAGTGAATAGTTTAATTTACTATTCCAACTCCAGTCCCCGTGGACACTAAGGAAGGTGTTGGATAGTAAATTAAAACTATTCCTTATCCTAGAGCGCCCCCCAGTGTAATGCGTTGTAATGGTTTTCGTTGTAATACATGTGTTGTAACAGCACTGCGTGGTAAAAGTTGCATTGTAAAGGTTGCATACCCTCCGAATGTGATACCGCAATCTGCCTAGTATGCTTTTGCTTAGGGCCTTTAATGGTAGGCTGAAGAACATATAAAAAAAGGGGGGAGACAAGAGGATTTTCCCAGAGGGGCTCGTCCTCCTAGTTCCATATATCTCAAGAACAATAGAGCCTGTCTTCACAGTGTACTATATCTCCTACAGGGTGAGAAGAAAGTGGAAGGCCTTCTTTCTGTAACCCTCACCCACCAGGGTTGCCCGATGGTGGCATGCTTCATTATGGGGTTCCTACTGTTCCACTACGGAGCAGGGGACGCTACTGCCTGTGAAATTCGTGGAAGCACTGAGTAGTATGCTCTAGATGGTGACAGAATAGGAGTTAGATGGGTTTATTAAGTGAATTTAAAAATCCCTGCCTGGTAAGAAAGCTATGCTTTATTCCGTCCTTTTGACGGTATGGTTAAAAAAGGGGGAAGAAGGTAGAATGTATGAGTATGATGACCCTTCTTTCCACAGATCTACATGCTTCAAGCCGCCCTTCCCAGTGGCTATATTCAGGCCCAAGAAACCCACTCCCTGATTCCACTCCTGGTCAGAATATTCAGGCCCTAGTGCAGTACTCTGAGGTTAATAAGCCGAGAACATTTCTGCATGCAAGTGTGTCCTTGGAGATGCCCAGTAAAGGGACCATCTCACAGGGAAAGCCAGGACGGGTTCCCCAGTGGTACAGCGCTGGGAGGCTCCAGGGTAACCATGCGCTCTATAAATCCAACATTCATTCATTCATTCATTCTACAGGCTCGCTTTGCTACCAGAGGACCTATGGAGCAAATCATTTGCTTTCTATATGCATTACAGACAATAACATCAAGTAGGTGAAAAGTATTTTTCGAGTATGCAGAGTGTGTGAAGTCACTTTACGATAAATATACTATCTGATCATTTCGCAGGTAGTAGCACACCCCGCTCCGTGGAATGGGTGAAACCCTAAGATGAAGCATGCCACCAAGGGGCAACCCTGGTGGGTGAAGGTTGTATAAAGAAAGCCCTGCAGTTTTTTCTCACCTTGTTGGCAGGTTAGCAGACACTACGAAGACGAGCTCTATTTGTCTTGATATATGAAGAACATATTAGTCACATGACTTCGAAAAAGATTCCTTCTATCTGTAACCGGCCCTTTTTTTGACATTGACAGACTATACATAGGTCACTCCTCTACTATACTGCTATATTTGTTGATACCGAATTTTAGTAGCACATCAGAGCATGAAGTATGAAACGCATGTTACTTACGGCCAACAGAATGTAGGCTGGCAGACGGAAGCCAGTGACCATTCATCTTTCAGATAAGATTCTTTATTACATTCTCATAAACTCTCTTTACCTCTGGTGGATGTATGACGTCACAACGCATGCTTTTACCACGCATGCTGTTACAACACCAGTTTTACAACGCAAACCTTTACAACGCATAGCGCTTTGGGGTGCTGGATAGTGAATAGTTTAATTTACTATTCCAACTCCAGTCCCCGTGGACACTAGGGAAGGTGTTGGATAGTAAATTAAATCTATTCCCTATCCTAGAGCGTCTCCCAGTGCAATGCATTGTATTGGTTTTCGTTGTAAAACCTGCGTTGTTATAGCACTGCGTTGTAAAGGTTTCATTGTAAAGGATGTTTCCCCCTCTGGTAGTTCTGAGATGCATAAGGATTGTTATTAATAAATCAAGTACAAGAACAAATACAATTAATTCAACTTCAAATCTCAGAAACTCAGGCCAAATGGCATGTTTTCCAAAAAGATGAAGATTTGGCCTGACAGAGGGAAATGTTAAAGCCATCATACAAGCTTATTTTGTGCGTAATACAGTAGTGATTGCCCTTGCATCTTCGTGTAAAGATGTAAAAGAAGTTTCAGAGCACAACCCGGGGAATTCCACCAGTAAAAACACTCCTCTTGTACTAATTTTGCAAACAATCCTTTACTTCTTTTCAAAATCTGGCAACATTTTTTTTATTTCCCAAGGACAATTTAACTGTAGACCACTCCGAGATTTTACCTGAAGTAATAAGCTTTTCAAGTAATATTTCACGCTCCCTGATGTAGAATTTTTCACTCAAGTAAAGTATTACCCATATATGAATCTGGTGATAGAACACAAATCAATTAGTGAGACCCATTGCTTTATTCAGGAATGTGGGAAGTTCTTTTCCAGGCAAGAGAGGATTTGTGAGTGATATCAGAAGCTTGAGTCATCTTGCAGAAATAAATGCCCACTATTTTGCTCTTCTTGAAAAGTCAGTTTTAAGTTAAGTCCGCATTTTGGAAGTTATGGGATTTATTATCAAGGTTGTTAGAAGGCAAACCACAGCAGAGAAGTAAAGATTTTGCAAAGAATGCTACTAACTAGAAATCACCAAAGACTGCAAAAGTAAGAATTATAACAAGGCAACACTCATGTATAGTGAATGAGTGTGTTTCGATAAACGAATACAAGTAGATATCACTATTTAAAGGGGAATATCTTTGTTTAGTAAGAAGAGTAAAAAAAGCCAAGATCAATTTGTGGTGGAGGGTTCAGATCCAACAATAATGACTGATTTTGTCAAAGAAAAGGTTATTGCAATGGAGATGGAAATATTTTCTCTTGAGAATTTATTTCATTAGGAAGTAGAACAATTAAATCAAGTAAGAATCCTTTTCCAAATAGACTGGGAAGTTTCATGGCGTGGTGGTTGGGTGGCTTTATTGTATAGAACCATTGACCCATGCTATGTTGCTATAGTCGGTAGAAGCAAAATGACGGCTGAACTCATCAATGGATGTATATGGTTGACCTAAAACCACCTTATTTTTGTATATTTTTTTGTTTTGATTCATGATTTTATTAATTTAATGAAGCTGGCGAGACAACTGAATCAATCTCAAGGCCTGCTCTAATAGGATGATAATTTGCTTAACTTAATCAGAAGTTATAAGGTTACAGGGTGTTAGGAATTGCCATATTTTGCTTGGTATTACCCTAGATTTTTGTGCCTTCATTTGATGAACCTATTTTTAATGGTCAAAGCACTCTGCTCACTTGATTCCTGCTAACCAGTGGTAAGGTGCTTGTCTAAACATGTTAGAATTGGAATACACCTAATAGGCACAATTTGTTTCTAAGTCCCTACTAATGATGTAACCTACACCCAGATCCTGTAAATTGAATGCTAATTGTGGGCTTCAGCACTTATTGTGCCACCCACTAAATTAGCACTGTTGTGGAGTGTTAAAATACCATTTTAACCTGGCAAAATGAACCCTTTTAATACGTCTAGGTCAACCTTGAGACAACCCCTAAATACTCATAGGGAAGTTTGCACGGTACTTAAAAAGTAGGGCATGTATACTTAACATGTCCTGTCAGTGAAAACACTCCAACATCATTGTTTACTGTGGGAAGGCTGGCTATCTTACAGGAAAACACTAGGTTGCACTGCAAACATGTAGAGCTTAATTTTAGTTTGCAAAAACAACAATTGATGGACTGAATGTTGCATAATGACAAAACATTCACCCCCAGTCACAGATATGGGTTTAATCCATCATTATTTTGGTCACCACACCACCCCAGTTCAGACATGGCCATATGCAAATCAGTCTTGACCCTGTGCCTCATGGGAACAGTCCAGCCCGAACTGCCAAGCCATGTCTTCCCTGGACCGGAATCAAGCATCCTAGGACCGGTTTCTGGCTATCAGACGTCATCAGCCAGGATAGATTGATTCGAGTGGCATGGAGAGCACGGGACTCACGTCTGCGCATACCCATCCCACTCAGGGTGACCAATGCAAAAACAACAATTTATGGATGGAATGTTGCACAATGGCAAAACATTCACCTCAGTCACAGATATGGGTTTAATCCATTGGTGTTTTGCTCACCACACCACCCCAGTTCAGACATGGAAATATGCAAATCAGTCTTGACTCTGTGCTTCATGGGAACAGTCCAGCTGGAACTGCAAAGCCATGTCTTCCCTGGACTGGAATCAAGCATCCTAGGACCGGTTTATGGCTATCAGCCGTCATCAGCCAGGATAGCTTGATTCCAGTGGCATCGAGAGCACGGGACTCACATCTGAGCATACCCGTCCCACTTGGGGTGACAAATTCAAAAAACAACAATTGATGGACGGAATGGTGCACAATGGCAAAACATTGACCCCCAGTCACAGATCTGGGTTTAATCCATCGTTATTTTGCTCACCATAACACCCCATTTCAGACATGGCCATATGAAAATCAGTCTTGACCCTGTACCCCTCATGGGAACAGTCCACCCCGAACTGCCAAGCCATGTCTTCCCTGGACCGGAATCAAGGATCCTAGGACCGGTTTCTGGCTATCAGATGTCATCAGTCAGGATAGCTTGATTCCAGTGGCATAGAGAGCACAGGGCTCCCGTCTGAGCATACCCATCCCACTCAGAGTGACAAATGCAAAAACAACAATTGATGGACAGAATGTTGCACAATGGCAAAACATTCACCCCCATTCACAGATCCGGGTTTAATCAATCTTTATTTTGCTCACCTTACCACCCCAGTTCAGACATGGCCATATGCAAATCAGTCTTGACCCTGTGCCTCATGGGAACAGTCCAGCCCGAACTGCCAAGCCATGTCTTCCCTGGACCGGAATCAAGCATCCTAGGACCGGTTTCTGGCTATCAGCCATCATCAGCCAGGACAGCTTGATTCCAGAGGGATGGAGAGCACGGGACTCACATCTGAGCATACCCGTCCCACTCGGGGTGACAAATGCAAAAACAACAATTGATGGACGGAATGTTGCACAATGGCAAAACATTCACCCCCAGTCACAGATCTGGGTTTAATCCATCGTTATTTTGCTCACCACACCACCCCAGTTAAGACATGGCCATAAACAAATCAGTCTTGACCCTGTGCCTCATGGGAACAGTCCAGCCCGAACTGCCAAGGCATGTCTTCCCTAGACCGGGATCAAGCATCCTAGGACTGGTTTCTGGCTATCAGCCATCATCAGCCAGGACAGCTTGATTCCAGTGGCATGGAGAGCACGGGACTCACGTCTGAGCATACCCGTCCCACTCGGGGTGACAAATGCAAAAACAACAATTGATGGACGGTGTGTGCACAATGGCAAAACATTCACCCCAGTCACAGATCTGGGTTTAATCCATCGTTATTTTGCTCACGAATTCTGGGTGGTCCCTGCATCGCATTTTGCAATACTGGGTGCGCTACGAAATTAATTTTATTTATTAAATTGTTTACTTACCTCCAATTATCCATATTCTGGTTTTTAGCAACCCCCGCCCTGCCCCTCCCCCACTCTGCCTCTCTGCCCCAAGGAACTCCCTCCACGGGCCGCGGCTGCCAATGTCCAGTGTCATCAGACTGCGGATGGCTCCCCTGTAGTGAGATAAGGGTTGCTACCCGACAGTAGACAAAGGGCTTGGGTGTGGGGAAGTTTTTTCTTCCTTGAGCAGGACGGTCTGAGGGATGTCCCAGCCCCTTCCTGAGCTTCATATAATGCCTCATCTTTCACTGACTGATGCAGCTCACACCTAGCCTTCCATCCCATTTGCCTTGCCAGAGAACTTGGCCTCACACCCAGTGGGAGGGAAGCTACCACAGAATGGGTTTGTTGTGACCATAACAGAAGGTTTTCCCGTTATCATAGCCACACTTATGGATGGACTATGGGAGCTCTGACCAGAAAAAGGAAAGTTCTGCCATGGTAGATTTAGGGAAAGAGTAGTACTGTGGATAGTTCACCACACAACATGCAGGACGTGTGCAAAAATGGGTAGTGTCAACCATGGAAACATTTACTCCTTTGGCTAGAGAGTGGTCAGGGTTTTACCCAACCCGCAGGTTGGCACATAAATGTGGCATTCTCAGTACTTCTTATCTTCTCTGAAGTGTACTTAAGACTGTCTCTCTACTCAAATGAAGTGCTCAGTGCACACTTGGACCCAGATTTACAAAGTTTTTGGACCAGGGTTGCATCACTTATTTTGTGCAGTCTTGAAGTAAAATCCCTTTTGGGATTTAGAATGCTATGCAAATCATAATGTGCATGGCTTTATAAAATAAAAAAAATAAGTAATGCAATATAGTGCTGCCTTGCGTTACCTTTATGTCAAGAAGGCGTTACATGGGAGGTGATGGAGTGTTCCAATACCTTCACCCATGCATTTTGATACAAACCAAAAGAATTGTAAACATGGGTTTGCGCCAATAGGCTGGCAAAACAAGCAAACATATTATTATTTCTCCTCATTTCTTCTTCTTTGCATGTGTGCTGCATTCTGCCTCAAAGGATAGTTTTTATGCAGTAAGGTATCCTTTCCTGCAAAAAAAAAATCTTGGGGCATATTATCAAGGGGTTTTATCTCTGCTTTTTTGGCTTTAAAAGCCAAGAAAGCGGAGATAAAATTATCTCCCTATTACCAAGCTGTCGCTAACACCAGTTAGCGACAGCTAGTAGGAGATAGCGACCATCCTGGGCCCCACTTTGCATGTCAGTGATATTTATCACTAATGAGATGCAAAGTGGGCGTGCCAAGATGTTAGAGACTGAAAACAGTCGCTAACATCGCTATCTCCTATTACCAACTTTTGGAGATATTCGCGCTAAGCGGGAATATCTCCAAAAGCTAACACCTGCCCTGAGCAGTTCTTAGCCATGTTATCCAATGGGAGGTGGATAACATGGCTAAGAGCATTTGCTCGATAATGCATGAATATCGCTGACTTTTCAGCGATATTCATGCATTTCGGCCGTTTTATATCGCATTTGCGATAAACCTTGTTAATAGCAAGGTTTATCTGCGATAAAAATCGCCGATGTGCGGCGATAATTTTTGTCTCTAAACAAGTTAGAGACAAAAATTATCGCTAGTTGTAGGTAATATGCCCCCTTGTCCGCAGCGCAGGCACCCTTACGTTCTGACAGAAAAGTAACTGCGTTGGCACTAAGCAGCCACAAGTGACCCAGCGCCAGGAGTGATTAGAACTGCACCATATCTTTGAAAATATGGCGCTGTTCTGCTCTCTCTCTTTCATGCAACACAGCACAGAAACTTCACTTGCTCTGCTGTCTTGTGTCAAAAATGTAATTAGTGCCAAGAAATCAAAGCAATTAGAACATCTCCCTCAAAAATATTCAAAATAATCCTCTCTGCAAAATTGGTTTGCAAAGATGGCAAAGTAAGTTGATGGTCATTAAGTCCTTCTTTTCAATTAAGATAAATGCACTTTTTTAAAATACAGATTGGTTTAGGAGTTCACTTTCCCCTCTGCTGATACATTTCTTCACACCATTCTAGTATTTTACATGTGCCAATTTTTCGCACAGCATTATGCATTAATAAACATCCTTATTGAGTAATTTTTAAATGCCGGAACCCATTAGTTATGAAAACAGACATCCATGCCTATGGAAAAAGCAAAACGAAAAATATTAGCTAAGAGGTTCTAGCTTTTTCAGAATTATTTTGTCAGAAAATTAGCTCTCTGTATTTCGCTCAATATTACCTCAGTTTTTCAGAATAATTCTCCTCAGTGAGCTGTTATCTTCGTGGCAATGCAGCCTAAATAAAGCGCCTATTATTTTTTATAAGAATTGAGCACTTCACTAGGGAATCATTACTGTAAATTTGCTCTTTATGTCAGTTGCCTTAAATACCCCCTTGTTGCAGGTTTCTAGAAACCAAACCGCTGCATTTTTTGGATTGTGTATGCTTGGCAACAAACCTCCATTTATTACTCATAATGTGAAAAACAATCGACTGCAAATTAATATTTTGTCTTTTCAAAGTGCATGAAATATAATACGTTGGAATGCCTCAAAGCAGACCAGTTGGATCGGGGTGCCCCGTGGCCATTTAGATCTCCCCTCAATCTTCACAGAAGATATTCCAAATATAGCCTTTATGTTGTTTCTCCAAAAGGAAAAAAAAATCTATATTATATTGAACACAATTTAAGTGAACATAGTTCAAAGGCTTGCAATGGAGGAGCTTCCCTTGGTGCAGGGAAAATAGCTTGATGCTGGGCAGACCTGGGGTCAGGGTAGGAAGGGGACATGACATGACAGGCAAGACCTCTGTGTTTCAAATGTCACATATCAGCCTTTAAATGACAATCAGCAGCTTTCAAACAATGCATTAGCTAGAGCTGCAAGGCGCTGCGATCAATATTTAATGAAGATATGACACTTATTTATAATACAGGAGCACTGTGAACGCAGAGAACCACAGAACAAAGAAGGGAAATTAATATAATTATATATGAAATGTACAGACGAAACTGTCATGCTCGGATGCACCTCAGAAGCCAGCAATAGACGTGCCTAGTGCCAAATAAATCTGTTAGTGTGGGAGATTGTGGGAGATTGAACTAGTGGTATAAGAAGGAAAATGTGAAACTGACGAATTATAAAACGTGTACTAAAAATAAGGGACTAATTCCCAATGATTTGGTTGAGTTGACTACCTATTGTTTTACACCTGGTTTACTCCTGAGTTAACAGTAGTAAGTAATGGGTATTGCAGTGGGTGTTCAGCCTCAAAACCCATTGCTTTTTGACGCTGCCTTCTATTTACAAGGGTGGCGTAAATATGGGGCAGCGCCAAAAATAAAACCAGGAGAAACCTGCTCTTAACCTGGCGCACCAAGAAGAAATTATTAATTTCTCCGTGTTTTTGCTGTTTCTATGTGTGCTGCATTATGCAGCACATATAGAAAGAGCAAATTGTTCATGTGCAGGAAGTTGTCCCTGCATATAAACAATCAATAGAAAATGAAGAGTTGCAACTTCTATATGTGCTGCATTCTGCAGCACACATAGAAGCTACATAGAAGCTACACATCTCCATTATTGATTGTTTATGTGCAGGAAGGGACACCTTCCTGAACATGAACCATCATTCTCTGCAGCACTGGCACCCGTGTGCCATGGTGCAAGGGTGCCTGCGTTGGCGCTAGGGAGCTAAATGTAGCACCAGTGCTAGGGGAAACCAGGGGTGCAACACATTCTTGTAAATACAGCGCATCCCTGTGTTTTGAAACAGTCAGAGTGTGGCGTTAACAAATATGCCCTTTAGTCTTACAGTTTATTAGTAAGTCAGAGTACTACAATAATAAGTCAGAGAAACATTTTTATGTTTTATACTCAATATGGTAATAATGAATGGGCCGGACCAACTCATTACAACTGTGCTGCGAGGAGAATAGTATTCCTAGAAAACTCCTCAAGATTACCCCATATATTCAAGAGTAAACCAGGGCCACTACAAAAGTAAGTAGCAATAACATTGTGAATGGGGCCAAAAGGGTACATGGACAATGTACAGTAAACGTGATGACTGAGCTTGGATAATTGGAAGTAGTCTAGGAAATGCATTGAAAAGTGGGATTCTAGCTTTCAGCCAGCACGAGTCAGGCTCACACAATAAAGAATCTCCACGGTACAGCACTACTCAGCACACTTGCTTGATTTTTCAGATATTGCCAATTCTGATTCGGGACTTTTTATGGAACTTCTTAGTTTCCTCTGTGTTGGAAGTGCGTAGCCCTAGCACTGCAAGGAAAGAAACAATTATTCTACTAACCAATATGGCAATGATACTGACCCATTGGAGTAAGCAATGGAATATCTACACCCAATGGGAAATATTGCATTTTTCAAAACTGTTTACTGAAAAAAAGAAACAATTAACACCTACCCCCACTCACACTCAATGTGACCAAAAGGAATAACATATGGGGATGGGGGGGTAACACAAGAGTGAGGTGGCTGATAGATGGGCATTGCGCATGATTGAAACTCTGGGTATTTGATCTTAATATGGGAGATGGCAGGGGGCCACTGTCCCTTTAACTAAAGTGACAGAAAGTTGGATTCAATTAAATATTCTGAATGTCTGCAATGTGTTTGAGTGGGCGGTGCAGAATCTGTACCTCATTTGGCAGTGATAACCTGTCTGGCTGCACACAGTGTGAGGGCGATAAACCTATACCTATGCTGGAAAAAAGGCATATTTATTTAGGAGCATGTAGGCAGGGATTTGCGCTACATGTGTGTTGAAGTTTTGTGGATGTCAGGGATTACCTCCTGCCAATACCTTTTAAGTTTGGGGCACAGCCACGGGAGATGGGTCATTGTATAAGGCTCTCAACAGTTACCGTAACAGGAAGAGACCTTCCATGTTGTCATTTGTGCTAGGGTATAGTTCCAATGTAGTTTGTGTTGGACTTGGCTCTTTGTGCAGGGTCATCCCTAAACTTTTTGCCATCCTCCTAGACATTTTTCTTACCTGGTGTTGGTGCTTTTAAGACTCTGGGCACTTTAGCACTGCTGTCCAGTGTAAAGTGATTGTGCTCTCTGTGGTAAACATGGTAAGATTGGTCTACACCTGTTTGGTGTATTTAATTTACCTGTCAGTCCCTTGTAAAGTGGTATCTCAGATACCCAGGGCCAGTAAATTAAATGCTACTGGTGGGCTTGCAGTGCTGCTTGCGCCACCCACCAAAGTAGCCTTTCAAACCTGTCTCAGACATCTGCCATTGCAGGGACTGTGCGCACAGTTTACTGTCGCTGTGACGTGGCACGGAAAGTGGTTGCCACGTCTGTGACCCCCCTTTTACTGCATGTCAGTCACCCCTACGTTATACCCTAGCTAACCCTATAGGCAGGGTGCATTATAGGTAAAAGGTAGGACATGTACCTTGAGTGTTCATTGGGGATTCCCTGATAATTGTTTCAGTGGTAATTCCTTTTTTTATTATTATTTTTTTTATTGAAGTCCAAATTACAAATACATTAAAACCCATACATCCGTAAAAAGAATTTTTTTTAGGCAAAATCTTGGAAATACACAATCAATAAATAGCACAGAATACTGAGAATTCATGAACAATGAAAATGGCAGACAGAAACAATTTAAGTCTTTTTACAACAAGCATAAAACAGTAGCCACTCCCAAACCTGGACTTAGCCTGCACAAAAAAAGAAAATCCTAATCAAAGTATGTTGCCCAAATTTTTTCAAACTTCTTAAGACCCCCTGCTCGTAAAGTGTAAGTGTGTTCGCCTTTTTTAACCACTTTCATCTCGTGAGCCCATTCATGTACAGAGGGTATAAGATCAGTACGCCATGTTTGCAACAAAAGTGATCTGGCCATTGCCATTGCAATGTATAAATATTTAACAAGCTTATCAGGCAAAAGAAGATCTGGATCAAAACCTATAATTATTAACGCATTATTCACTTCTAATAGAATACTGCATTCAGATTCCAAGTGGCAAAAAATATCCTCCCAGAACCTCTGAATCCTAGGACAATGCAACATAATGTGGGACCAATTGGCTGTAGGATGAATGTTAGACGGACCGGGAGGGTCGGCCGAGGACAAGGGGAGAGGTCTCCGGGGAGAGCCGTCTCCAGCGATCGTACAGACAAGTAACTTCCCCCCAACAGACGGACACCACACCAGGATAAGGTTCAATGATACTTTATCAGCAATTCTTTAGTTACGGTAAAATTATACAAGGAGGTCTGGACTCAGGGGTCCCCTCGATTCTGGTCTCTGGATTGGGAAAAGGGTAGCGGGACAGTCTTGTTACCAATAGATGAAAATAGCTCTCAATCCTCGAGCTCGGCGTTCTAGATGATCGGGCCGCGGCGGAGCCAGCAGGTCCCGAGATGGATGAAGGAAGCGACGGTCCGCGGCGGAGCCAGCAGGTCCCGATGAAGATGGTGGTTACAAACGGTCCGCGGCCACGCCAGCAGGTCCCGACGACGATGATGATTACGAAGGTTTCGGCAGCGCCAACAGGCAGGACGATGGTTCGCAAGGCAGGGCTACGGCAGCGCCAGTAGTCCGTCAAGGATGAGTTCTTCACTGCGTCTCTCGACTCCAGGATACAACTGCCTTCCTGCTCTGGAGCTGCCCCAGTTATAGGGCTGATCCTCTTTGATGTCCGGACCCTCGCCCTTGGAGGTTGGGGGGTCCGGGATGAAGGGGTCCAGACACCCAGCAGGGGGGTGGAGCCAGCGCCCGGGGAGATGGTGGGCGAGCGGCACCTGGCGAGGGAGAACCATCGACACCTCTTTCTCCCATTGACCTGCCAAGTGGTCCGCTCACCTCCTGGGTGGATGATGGTGCCGGGATGTCTGAGGCCTGGCCAGGCCCAGGGTTGGGGTCGTTCGGGGGCCACGCGGCCTCGTGGCGGAGTGTCCAAGATGGCGCCCAGGCTGGGCGCGCTGGCCAGTGAGAGATCGGGCCCACGAGGTCGATATGTTCAGAGGCAAGGGTCCCGGAGGGGACGGAAAGCGTGAAGTGGTGGTGTGTGACACTGGAGGGACCGGGCTCGGGCCTGGTCGGGCAGAGGGGGAGCGGCCCTTCACGTGGCCTGTCCAACATGCGTCCCCCCCAGCTGAAGGCGGGGAGAGTCACCCATCCTCTTGGGGACTCTCCTCGTCGAGGCGGAAAAACCGGGACAGGCCATCTGCGTTGGCGTGGTCTGGCCCAGGCCGGTGTTCAACAGTGAAGTCCATCCCTTGTAGGGAGATGGACCAACGTAGTAGCTTTGGGTTTTCCCCCCGCATCTGCATCAGCCACTGCAGGGGTCGATGGTCGGTCTGCACCCGGAAGTGTGTGCCAAAGAGGTAGGGCCGGAGTTTTTTGAGGGCCCACACCACGGCGAAGGCCTCCCTCTCGATGGTGCTCCATCGTTGTTCTCGAGGCAGGAGTCGCCTGCTGATGAAGGCCACTGGCTGATCAAGGCCTTCGGTGTTCAATTGAGACAGGACCGCCCCAATGCCGTGGTCGGAGGCATCCGTCTGTACGACGAATTCCCGGCTGTAGTCGGGGGCCTGGAGCACAGGGGCGGAGCACATGGCGGCCTTCAGTTGTTCGAAGGCTGTTTGACAATCTGGGGTCCAGTTGACCTTCTTGGGTTGATTTTTGGACGTGAGCTCCGTGAGGGGCCCCACTATGGTACCATAGTCTTTCACGAACCGTCTGTAATAGCCCGTGAGTCCCAAAAAGGCGCGGACCTCGGTCTGGGTGATGGGGGGCTGCCAGGACTGGATGGCGGCAATCTTAAGCTGCAGGGGGGCCACCAGGCCGCTTCCCACCTGGTGTCCGAGGTAGGTTACGGACCCCTGACCAATTTGGCATTTGCTGGCCTTGATCGTGAGGCCGGCTTGCTGAAGGGCCTGTAGCACCGCTCGGAGGTGGTGGAGGTGGTCGGACCAGTGGTGGCTGTACACAGCGATGTCGTCTAGGTAGGCGGCGCTGAATCCTTCGAGCCCGGCCAAGACCTGGTTGACTAGCCGCTGAAATGTTGCGGGGGCATTCTTCATGCCGAAGGGCATGACCTTGAAATGATAATGGCCATCAGGAGTGGAAAATGCAGATCGTTCTTGGGCCCGGGGTGTGAGGCCGATCTGCCAGTAGCCCGCCGTCAGGTCGAAAATGCTGAGGTAGCGGGCAGCTCCCATGCGGTCGATTAGTTCATCTGCTCGGGGGATGGGATGTGCGTCTGTTCTAGTGACCGCATTCAAGCCCCGGTAGTCGACGCAGAACCGGAGTTCCGGTGTGGTGCCGGGAGCGGCTGCTTTGGGGACCAGTACTACTGGGCTGGCCCCTGGGCTGTCTGAGGGCTCAATGACCCCGAGGGTGAGCATTTTGGTCACTTCTTCCTGGATGCAAGCCCGTACCCGATCTGGTACGCGGTAGGCCCGGTGGCGGATAGGGGGGCTGTCCCCCGTGTCCACATCGTGCACACACCAGGAGGTGACACCTGGGGTGAGGGAAAACAGGTCGGTGAACTGCAACAGAAGGTCCCGACATTCCTGGGGTTGGTCCAGGGTGAGGGCTCCCGAGAGTCGGACCCCATCCACGGAACCATCTTTCTCCCGAGTCCGTAGGAGGTCAGGAAGGGGTTCAGAGTCTTCTTCGGCTCCATTGTCTGTGGCCATCAGGAGGCTGAGTTCTGAACGCACAAAGTGGGGTTTCAGCCTATTAGCGTGGAGGACTCGGAGGGGGTTTCGTGAAGATTCCATGTCGATGAGATAGGTGACAGGACCCTTACGTTCGACTACTTTGAAGGGCCCCGTCCACTTGTCTTGCAGGGCGCAGGGCTCGGTGGGGGACATCACCCATACCTGTTGTCCGGGTTCAAATTCGATGGAGGAGGCATTTTGGTCATACCACTTTTTCATGTCCTCTTGACTGGCCTCCAGGTTTGCTTTTGCCAGTTCTCTGAACCGTCGGGTCTGGTTGCGGAGGGTCAGGAGGTATTTGAAGACATCCGGGGGGTTCTTTAGAGGGGGCAATTCCCAGCCTTCCTTGACTAGACTGAGAGGCCCCCGTACGGGGTGTCCATACAACAACTCAAACGGGCTGAAGCCGAGGGACTTCTGGGGGACCTCTCGATATGCGAAGAGGAGGCACGGCAGCAGCACATCCCACTGGCGACGGAGGGGCTCTTCCAACCCCCCAATCATTCCTTTGAGCGTGCGGTTGAACCGCTCAACGAGTCCGTTTCCTTGAGGGTGATAGGGGGTCGTGAATCGGTAGGTGACCACACACTGTTGCCAGAGGGACTTCATATACTTGGAAATAAAGTTTGTGCCCCTGTCGCTGACGACTTCTCTGGGGAAGCCCACACGGGAGAAGATCCCCATCAGGGCCCGACCGACCACCGGGGCTGTCACAGTTCGCAGGGGAATAGCCTCGGGGTAGCGGGTGGCGTGGTCCACTAGTACTAGGATGAACCGATGTCCTTGTTTTGTACGGGGGTCCAGGGGCCCCACAATGTCTATCCCGACCCTCTCGAACGGGGTGGTGACCACGGGAAATGGTTGCAGGGGGGCTTTTAGTTTGCGGCCGCTCTTTCCACTGGCTTGGCACGTGGGGCAAGATCGGCAATGCTGGAGAACATCATTCCTCATTTTGGGCCAGAAGAAGTGGGTTACTAGGCGGCTGTAGGTTTTATCCTGACCCAGGTGTCCCGCCAGGGGGACATCGTGGGCTAGGTTTAGCAAGAAGTCTCTAAAACGGAGGGGCACCACTAGCACTCGGCTGGCCCCCAACTCCGCGATCCTTTGTTCACTGTATAGCAGATCATTGTCCCAGTAGACCCAATGTGTTCCGGAGGTATCCCCTGCGCTCTGGGCGAGGGCTTGTTGGCGGAGTCCCTCGAGGGAGGGACAGGTCTTTTGCTCTTGGCGAAACTGTTCCTGTGTGGGTCCCCCTTCTTGATGCCACTGGTCGAGGCCAGCGAGGTCCGGAGGTTGAGCTGGTTCTGGGGGGACGGCACGGTCGGTGTCTTCGACTGGGGCGACCGGGGGAGGAGGTGCCGGCCATTCGGGTTCCTCTTGTCGGGGATTGGCACGGGCGGCCATGGACCGGGTGGTGACGCACGCCCAGTCCGGGACGCCCAACATCCCCAGGTGTTCTCTTCGTTCTACGGCTGCCCAGGGCGAGCTTTCAAGGTCATTTCCCAGGAGACAGTCTACGGGAGCATCATCTCGGACCGTTACTTTCAACATGCCGGAGACCCCCCCCCATTCGAAAGGGACGCAGGCCATCCGACACAGACTTTCTGAGTTATCGGCTGAACGGACAGGGCAGAGAATGTTTGGTATGAACTGTTCTGGGGTCACCAGGTGACAGCGGACGGCTGTTACACTGGCCCCGGTGTCACGGAGGGCTTCGGCCCGGCGTCCATTGATGCTCACCCATTGGCTGTACTTCCGGGTGTTAGCGGGTAGGGGGACCCGCGGGACCATGTCTTTCCCCCCTAAGCATGCTAAAGTCATGGCGGCTGGCTCCCATTCTTGATGCTCTTGTTCGTATTCTTCCTGCTCCTCGGAGATCTGTTCTTCCCCTAGGGCAGCAGCGGCCATTTGGCGGGGTCTTGGGCTCTGGTACTGCGGGCAATTTGGGTCGTTTGTATAGTGGCCAACTCGTTGGCACCGGTGACACGTGACATTGGCTCTGTATCCCGGTCGCGCTGGGGTGCTGCCCCGGTTGGCCGGGGGGGTGGAGCTGGTAGTGGGGGCGACCGGAGCGTTGTCTCTTCCTCGCCCTTGGCCCCCTCCTCCTCCTCGGGGACGGTGCTGACCGTTGTTGTTCCGGTTCTATTCATAGGATCCATTTCGGCCCACTCTGGTGATTTCCCACCGGTCAGCCTCGGCTGCGAGCTGCCGTGGATCAGTCAATTTGCTGTCGAGGAGGTGCTGCCGGAGCTCAATGAAGCAATTGTTTGATAGATGCTCCCACACCATGAGGTTGAAGAGTTGTTCATACGTTGTGACATTGCTTCCTTTGATCCAGCCCTCGAAGGCTCGGCTAAAATAGTTCACGTAGTCCACCCAAGTTGTACCCGGGATGCGGGTGCAGTCTCGGAACCTCTGACGGTACATCTCGGGTGTGAGCCCATAGCGGGTGAGGAGGGCAGCTTTCATGTGGTCATAGGAGGTCATCTGATGGTCCGGGAGCTGTAGCAGGGCATCGCGGCCCTCATTGAGGAATCTCCCCCAGAGACCGGCTCCCCAATCGCTTCGATCGATCCGGTGGGCGGTCATAGCGATTTCGTAGGCCTTGAACCATTGCTGGATGTCGTCCTCTCGGAAGTATTCTCGGACGACATCCTTGGGGATGTGTACCTTTTTCTCTGTTGCCCCTGGGTCGCGGGGTTGCTCGGGCACCCCTAATTCTCTGTTCTGCTTGCGTAAGTCTATCTCCGCTAGTTTGCGCTCATGATCATACGCCAGCCTCTTTTCCTCAAGCTCCCTTTGTCTCTGTTTTTCCTCTCTTTCTTCTCGGAGACGCAGGTGCTCTAAGCTTATTTTTTGTTCGGCCAGTTTTAGTTCAATCTCCATTTTAAGCCGGGCCATTTCTAGTTTGTGTAGTCGTGTTTTCTCTCGTTCCTGGATCTCGTCTTGCGAGAGACCCGTTCTTTGCTCCTCGGGTGCCGTGGTGTTTTTTTCTACTGCTGCGATATTTTGGTCAGTGGTTTCCACGGCCCCGGTTTCTGCCCAGGACTCTAAGGCCTGCTTAAAATCGTCTTTGGTACTTAGACCGGTGGTAGCGATACCTAGTTCGATGCAGAATTGTTTTAGTTCACGATGGCTGTACTCGTTCAATTTCTCCATTTGAAATTTCTCGGTGGATCCGCTTTCTTTAGTTGTCATCGTGATTTCGTCGTGGGGTGAGCTACTCTCTGTACGATTATGCGGTGATTCGGATCGCGCCGCTGGCCACCAATGTTAGACGGACCGGGAGGGTCGGCCGAGGACAAGGGGAGAGGTCTCCGGGGAGAGCCGTCTCCAGCGATCGTACAGACAAGTAACTTCCCCCCCACAGACGGACACCACACCAGGATAAGGTTCAACGATACTTTATCAGCAATTCTTTAGTTACGGTAAAATTATACAAGGAGGTCTGGACTCAGGGGTCCCCTCGATTCTGGTCTCTGGATTGGGAAAAGGGTAGCGGGACAGTCTTGTTACCAATAGATGAAAATAGCTCTCAATCCTCGAGCTCGGCGTTCTAGATGATCGGGCCGCGGCGGAGCCAGCAGGTCCCGAGATGGATGAAGGAAGCGACGGTCCGCGGCGGAGCCAGCAGGTCCCGATGAAGATGGTGGTTACAAACGGTCCGCGGCCACGCCAGCAGGTCCCGACGACGATGATGATTACGAAGGTTTCGGCAGCGCCAACAGGCAGGACGATGGTTCGCAAGGCAGGGCTACGGCAGCGCCAGTAGTCCGTCAAGGATGAGTTCTTCACTGCGTCTCTCGACTCCAGGATACAACTGCCTTCCTGCTCTGGAGCTGCCCCAGTTATAGGGCTGATCCTCTTTGATGTCCGGACCCTCGCCCTTGGAGGTTGGGGGGTCCGGGATGAAGGGGTCCAGACACCCAGCAGGGGAGTGGAGCCAGCGCCCGGGGAGATGGTGGGCGAGCGGCACCTGGCGAGGGAGAACCATCGACACCTCTTTCTCCCATTGACCTGCCAAGTGGTCCGCTCACCTCCTGGGTGGATGATGGTGCCGGGATGTCTGAGGCCTGGCCAGGCCCGGGGTTGGGGTCGTTCGGGGGCCACGCGGCCTCGTGGCGGAGTGTCCAAGATGGCGCCCAGGCTGGGCGCGCGGGCCAGTGAGAGATCGGGCCCACGAGGTCGATATGTTCAGAGGCAAGGGTCCCGGAGGGGATGGAAAGCGTGAAGTGGTGGTGTGTGACACTGGAGGGACCGGGCTCGGGCCTGGTCGGGCAGAGGGGGAGCGGCCCTTCACGTGGCCTGTCCAACAATGATTAATACAGCGAAAGCAGTGCGCCGATTGATTGGTATACATTTTAGAAAGGGAAAGAGGGGTTCGGTAAAGTTGCCATTTACTAAAGAAAAGCATCCTTCACCAATTCACACCTCTTTGCGCACTGAAATTAAGTTTATTAATTACTGACCACATACTGGCGGAAATTTCTAATTCTTCATGTTTCATCCATCTTGCAATTGCCTTCTGTTGAAGAACATCATTAACAATCATTTGTGACATTTCCGTCATACTCAACCATCCTCCATTCCTGAAAAAAATCTGAGACTTTGCGGAATCAAGCAGTGGCCCACTTTAGTGTAAGTTCTAGGGATTGTCTAATCCCTAACAGTACTAGAATTCTAGATAATGAGTTAGAAGAAATGATAACAGGGATGGAATATATATATATAAGAGCCTGGCGTTTAAAAAAAACCCATTGTAGGCACTTATACCGAACCAGTTTAGGAGATTTAAAAATTGATAAAGGAGAGTGGATCTGGCTTTCCTTACACATAAGATTCATAAAACTATTAATAAAAAGGTTTGATTATTGTTGAGACTTAAATCTAGAAATATATTGTACAAAGTAAGCAAAGTAATAGTCCGTGAGATTCGGAAGAGCTAAACCTCCCTGTTCCAACTCTTCGTATAAAGTGCTAAGTGCAATTCGCGGGGATTTTTTTGCCTGAAGAAAAGTCGTAAACATAGATTCTATTCGGTAAAAAAAGAACCTAATAAAATACATGGGATGGCTGAGAACGGAAAGTTAAAAAGAGAAAGAACATATATTTTAATCAATGCAACACGGCCCAAGATAGATAGTGGAAGAGAGTTCCAGCGTGAGAACAAATCCTGAGTTTTTCGTAAAAGCGGGACAAAATTCAAATGATATAAATCACTTATATTTTCTAAGAAATAAACACCCAAATATCTCTTGGGTTTGGTGTTTACACAAGAGAGAATATCCCGGTGCAAATCCAAGCCCGCTCCACCACACAGAATAACTTAAAATTTCTTTTTATTGATTATATATCCACCTAAAACCTAAAAAGCCTCAAAAATCTGAAAGATTTTTGCCTGAGCCGCTATCTCCGACTTAATATCGTTTGCATATAATTTCAATTTTGACATAATTGGAATTCAGGGATGAATATCAGCATGAATCCTAATTGCAATCGCCAATGGCTCAATAAAAAAGGCAAATAATAGCGGCGATAAAGGGCATTCCTGTCTTGTCACCCATTTTACTTTAACCTGATCGGCCACTGAAGTGTTGATAATTACATTGGCTTCAGCATTAAGATATACATTTTGGATCAACCCCATGAACTTAGAAGAAATACCAAAGTTTCGTAAAATAATAAACAGGGTCTCCCAAACAACAGGTCAAACGCCTTCTCGGCATATAAAAGAAGGACTAGTGCGGGTATCCTCTGGGTCTCAAAGTAGTCCAAAGCCTCAGTTAAAAAAGGTGTATTTGTACCAAGCTGCCTTCCAGCGATCAAACCATTTTAGGTCCGAATGTATCAAATGTGAGGCGTGTCGAATAAACCGAATCGATAAAAGTTTAGTAACAATTTTATAATCTGCGTTTAATTACGTAATCGGACTATAAGAGTTCGAACCCTCACTATCTTTTCCCTTTTTAAAAAAACAAACTATATTGCCTTGTCTAAAGGACTCACCTTCTAACATTGAATTTACTAACCGTAAAAAAAAGTCTGAAACTGAATTAGAAAAAACTTTTAGAAATTCAGCCGGGAAACCAGCCGGGCCGCAGGCCTTACCATTTGGTAGATTCCTACCAACCCCGTCCAACTCATCCTTTGTAAAAGGTCTTGCCATGGTTGATTTTTCAATATCTGAAATTGTAGGTAATCTGTTTTTCTGAAGAAAGCCTCTCAGAGATGTAATATCGACAGTCTGTTGTTGACCATATATAGACCCATAATGCCGTAGCGTTATATCACACATTTGTACTGGGTCACCCATGCAAGAGGCAGTTAAGGGGCATTTTAATGCATTAATCTGATTAGAGGAAGCCTGCTCCCTAGCCTGCCAGCAAGGAACCTACCAGTAAATTTGCTTTCTTCGTATATTTTTTGCCTGTAATGTTCTAAAAAGGTTTCACTTTGAGTGTAATATCTTGCACTGAAATCACGCTTAGCCTGATCCAGCTGGCACTGGTTGAACACAGTAGGACTATTAAGAAATACAGAATAGGACCTTTGTACCTTCTGCTCCAGGCTTCGCTTATCTTCCTTCACTTTCTTTATACTTTCAGCATCTTTTCCGATAATTAGTCCCTGGATAAAAGCTTTAAGTGTATCCCATATCACATTTATGGGTGCGGAATTGTGATTTCGTAAAATAAATTCCCTAATCTCTATCTCAATAAAGCCCACCCAGTCCTCTTCTATTAAATATCGCCTATTTACTGTCCATCTTTTAGGTGTCCTAACACGATCCCCTAGTTGTAGGTCAAGTACCAGCATAGCATGGTCTGAGAATCCGTTATGCAGGAATCTCTGTTGACTAAAACTTAATCTCCGAGAGACCAAAAAAAATCAATACGTGATGAGGTGAGGAATCTACCTGACCAACAAGAGTAAGCAATTTTAGTTGGAGAAGCCATGCGCCATGGATCCTGTAGATCAAGAGTTACCAAATAATGTTGTATGGTTCTTAAAGTTTTGGGTTTCAGCTGTTTTTTAGCCAGTACTGAAGAGTCGATTTTAGGATTCATTAGAACATTAAAATCTCCCCCCAGAATCAGCTCCCCGGGTGTTTGAATTAGAGATTGAAAGAGGTCCTCATATATCTTTGGGATATCATCTACTGGTGCGTATATACTGGCAAAGGTTATCGGTCTCTGTCCAGCAATGCAGGTAACCCAGCACCAATGACCATACTGATCTTTATCAAAATTAACAACCTCCGCCTGAAAACTTTTATTTAAAAATATTGCCGTCCCTTGATGGGAAGCTGACAATGAAGCAAATCCCTTATAGATTGCCCATGATCTAAACATGGAAAAGTCTGGGAGCTTTGCAACTGGTATATGGGTTCCTTGCAATAAAATCACCGCTGGATTTTCAGTTTGAATCCACAATTCAATTGCCCACATTTTCTTTTTATTACTGAGACCATTGACGTTAAAAGAGACCACTTTCAGAATCTCCTTACTAGCCATAATAAAGAAAAAAACAAAACAAATGTAACCACCAGAACGGCATCCCACGCATTATCTGACAGAGCCTCGATCTAGAAAATTGATGCATAATACATAAATGAAATTGAAAAAATTGATTTCATTTTTTCCTTATGCTCCCTTTCCAACCCTTGTGACCCCTCTCCCCGAAATGTGGAGAGACCCTTACCAACCACGCTAGCCACATTTACCCCTCCCATCTAACCTGGGTTTTTTTACTGCTGAGCGATAGACGTTTGAGCACCATTGGCTTTAAATAAATGAAGGGTCTTAACAAACTCCTTTCTCCTTTGGGAGCCTTCAATGCCTTCAGGGACTCTAACTATCTGGAGATTGGACCTCTGGGAATGGTTTTCAATATCCTCAAGTTTGTTTTCCAAATAGCTCTTATTTTTGGCCACCTCTTTAACTTCCCCAATTACTGTGGTCATCTGGTCCTCAAGAACTGAGAGTCTGGCTTCCGCCTCCTGGAGTTTGATAGGAAAACATGACATTGTCTCTTCGATTTTCCCTAATCATTGGTGAAGAGAGGCAATTTCAATTTTCTGGGTTCTCTTCATCTCACGGACTTCCTTCAAAATTAGGTTCAGCATGTCTTTGATACTCCTGCTAAAGTGCATTATACCGCTAAAATACCCGTTTGACTCATTAGTGCCAATTGAATTTCCATCGTAGCGCTAGACTGCCATAGAGCGCGATTTTAGAATATTTTAATTGCATAGTCCTGTTTAGATCGTCTGTTGCTGTGCCACCTGCATTGCGCCCACTGGGTCTTTACCCCAATCCTGCTTCGGTGTTTGGCTTCCAGCCATTTTTGTTGTTGTTGTTGTGTCCCCCTGGCTGGATATCCTCCACGCACCCGCCTCCCAGCTGCTCCTCCCTCCCACAAACATTGTAACTGCCGCTCTCCCCTGTGCGAAACTGTGACCGCCCTGATTCCCATCAGAAGCGGCCGCTCCCTCACGCTGCTCCCAGCTCCACTCAATCCACCATCTGGTATCGTAGCGCTACACCGCTTGACTCGCTCTTGCCTGCCTGAACACTAGAAGATATCCCAGCGCTAGTCTAACTGTTTAGATTAAATATCTGCTAAAGTGCATTATACCGCTAAAATACCCATTTGACTCATTAGTGCCAATTGAATTTCAATCATAGCGCTAGACTGCCATAGAGCGCGATTTTAGAATATTTGAATTGCATAGTCCTGTTTAGATCGTCTGTGCCTGTGCCACTTGCATTGCGCCCACTGGGTCTTTACCCCAATCCTGCTTCGGTGTTTGGCTTGCAGCCATTTTTGTTCTTGTTGTTGTGCCCCCCTGGCCGGATATCCTCCACGCACCCGCCTCCCAGCTGCTCCTCCCTCGCCCCTCCCCTCCACTATCCGCATATGACAGATGCCTTTCCGCACAGCGTTCACGCGCAGCGGGAGCGCCCCATGCGTGCCGAAGGTGGGCCAAAGGTAAGCCCGTCTGCGCCCGTCGCGCCTGGCCCGCGCCCAGCGCCAGATCCCCTGGTCCACGCAAATCCCACTCCACCCGCATAACGTATGACGCCGCCACCCTTCTAGCCCTTAACCCCGGACGCACACCGCAATGCTACGAAGCTGCCCCAGAACGTACCCACGGTCCCTTCACCTGCCACTCCTGCAAATTTACCAGCATCTAGACCCATACTAAATCCACTAACCCCAAAAACAGCTCCGACTCCAACCACCTGAAGTGCATCCTGCTAAACACCCGCTCGGTCCACAGACACGCCTCTGAACTCTGGGATCTACTGGACACTACATCACCGGACGTCGCCTTCCTTACTGAAACATGGATGAACGCATCATCAACACCCGACATCGCATAGCCATCCCGGAAAACTATAAGATCATCCGAAAAGACCGCACCGTCCAAACAGGAGGAGCCATCGCCATCGTTCATAAGAACACCATCAAAATCACGACCAGCTCCGACGATATCCTTAAAACCGCCGAACACCTCCCACTTCCAGATCCACACCGACCCTAGGACCACGCTCAGAGGCACCCTCATCTACAGGCCTGCAGGAACCCGTAAACAATTCAGCGAAGACATCACTGACTTCATCAGTCCACATGCCCTCACCTCCGAGAACTACATTCTATTAGGAGACCTCAACTTCCACCTGGAAAAGAAAAACGACAGCAACACCACCACCCTTCTTGACAACCTGGCCAATCTCGGCCTCAAACAACTTGTTGACACCTGAACCCCTGTAGCCGGACATACGCTCGACCCAATCTTCACCTCCAGCTAACACATCTCCTTTGATCACACCACAGCTCTTCATTGGACGGACCACAGTTGTGTTCACTTCAGCTACAAAACCACCTAGACCCACAACCCCCCACAACCGATTCCCCGAAGAAAATGGAACAAAATCACCACCGACCAACTCCTCACATCGCTCAACCAAAACCCACCCGCCCTCTCTTCGGACCCAAACCAAGCGGCCATCAAATTCAAAAAATGGATCACTCACAGCGCCGACGAATTAGCACCCTTGAAAAACCATCACACCAAACAAGACAGCAAAAAGGCCCCCTGGTTCAACGATGACCTTAAGAAATCCAAGAAGCTATGCCGTACTCTCGAGAAAACATGGAGAAAAAACCCAACCACCGACAACATGACCACCTTCAAGGCAGCCACCCGCAAACACCACCAGCTGATTCGATCCACCAAGAAATCAGCATTCAAGAATCGACTCGACAACAACACCCATAACAGCAAGGAACTATTCAACATCGTCAAAGAATTCACCAACCCCACCGCAGCCTCAAACGACATCACTCCCTCCCAAGACCTCTGCGATTCGTTATCCTCCTTCTTCTACAACAAAATTGCAGACATACATAACAGTTTCGAAAACAGCCCCAACGAACAATCCTCTCCACCCCCTTCAGAACCTAAACCGCCCTCTAACAACCTCAGCGCCTGGAACCCAATCACCACTGAAGACACCATCCGCCTAATGAACTCCATCCATTCTGGCTCGCCAACCGACCCATGCCCCCACCACATCTTCAACAAAGCTGACTCCATCATCGAACCCCATCTCCGTGATGTCATCAACTGCTCCTTCAACTCTGCTACCTTCCCAGAAAGCTGGAAACATGCCGAAGTCAGCGCCCTCCTGAAGAAACCCACTGCAGACTCCTCTGAACTTAAAAACTACCGCCCCATATCCTTCCCCCCATTCCCGGCCAAAGTCATTGAGAAAGCCGTCAATAGCCAACTCGCCGCCTTCCTCGAATCCAACAACTCCCTCAATCCCTCACAGTCCGGCTTTCGAGCCAAACACAGCACCGAAACCGCCCTCATCGCAGCAACAGACGACATCCGAACACTACTGGACAACGGAGAAACAGTAGCCCTCATTCTACTCGACCTCTCCGCCGCCTTCGACACTGTCTGTCACAGCACCCTCATACAACGCCTCAGCAACATCGGCATAAAAGGAAAAGCCTTGGACTGGATCATCTCTTTCCTAGCTGGGAGAACTCAGAGAGTCCGACTTCCCCCGTTCAAATCAGAGGCCACCGAAGTCATCTGCTGTGTACCACAAGGATCATCACTCAGTCCCACCCTCTTCAACGTCTACATTAGTCCACTCGCTTCCATCGCGCGTCAACACAACCTTAACATCATCTCCTATGCTGACGACACCCAGCTGATCCTTTCCCTCACCAAAGACCCCTACACCGCCAAAACCAATCTTCATGAAGGCATGAAAGAAGTAGCCGTATGGATGAAAAACAGCCGCCTAAAACCTAACTCAGACAAAATGGAAGTGCTCATCCTAGGATCATCCCCCTCAGCCTGGGACGACTCATGGTGGCCTTCGGATCTGGGCTCAGCACCCATATCCACAGACCACGCACGTAACCTTGACTTCATCCTAGACTCCTCACTCTCGATGACCAAACAAGTCAACGCCGTCTCATCCTCCTGCTTCAACGTACTTCGTATGCTCAAAAAAATCTTCCATTGGATCCCCGCCGAAACAAGAAAGACTGTCACCCACGCACTGGTTACGAGTCGACTAGACTACAGAAACACCCTCTACGCCGGAATTACAGCCAAATTACAGAAAAAACTCCAACGCATCCAAAACGCATCAGCGAGACTCATTTTGGACAGCCCTCGCCAAGATCACATTACCGGCCACCTGAAAGACCTCCACTGGCTTCCCGTCAACAAGAGAATAACATTCCGTCTCCTCATCCACGCACACAAGGCCCTCTACAAACTAGGGCCCAAATGCCTCAACACTCGACTATCCTTCTACACACCCACCCGCCAACTAAGATCCTCCAATCAAGGCCTCGCCGCAGTTCCGCACATCCAAAGATCCACGATGGGAGGTAGATCCTTCTCCTACTTGGCGACCAAGACCTGGAACTCACTCCCCACTCACCTCCGCCTTACACAGAACCAAATCTCCTTCAGAAAAGAACTTAAAACCTGGCTATTCGATAAATAATAATCTCCCCTCCCCAAGCGCCTTGAGACCCTCTGGGTGAGTAGTGCGCTATATAAATTCTTGAACTTGAACTTGAACTTGAACTTGAACTTGAGCTGATATTCGCCTGCTAAATCTATACTTGGGCTGGAGTTATTTTGAGGTGTATCAGCACCAGGAGACATATTTCCGACAATTATTCCTCCAGGAGACATCAGGCCATTTGATGGTACCGTATCCTGCAGCGATACCTGAGGATGTGTCTGTGCCCCAGCTTGGGGGATTGTCGAAATTACAGAAATGTTTGCAGTGGTCTGATCACTTTTTTTCTGATAATCCTTGTTGCCAAGACTGGTTCACACTTTGAGTAGTCGGTTTCTTTAATGAGGTCAAGGAGGTCATCCCACCATGGCTTAGGTCTTGACCCATGAATGTCTCCACAATTGTCAAGTGATCAGGCTTCAGATTGCATTGCGATTTTTCCTGAATATTAGAATCCAGATCTATAACAGGTACTGGCGACACTGAAATTCCAGAGGGCTCTTTGGAAAGTTTTGGGGCTGGACTAGAGCCTGGAGAAGGAGATTGTAGGGTAGCTTTCTTTAGGAATAGTGTGGATTGTTTTGCATTCTTAGTACCCTCTGTCACAGGATGGTTCTGTTGATATGTAGCTGGCATAGCTGCAATTGTGCTATTATGTGCCTCATCCACCTGTTCCGGAGACATAGCAGGGGCCAGATCCTCCTCCGAACTCTCAAGAATACTATCAAGTCCATACGAGTTGGAGGTGTTCTCCTTACTAGCCAACCGGGCTGCCTCTTTTGCCTCCTTAGTAAGCATGGGCAGATTTCGCGGATCCACAATTCGCAAATTTGCGGATTTGCGTATTCGCGGATCCGCAAAATCCGCGAATTTGCGGATTCGCGGATTTAGCAGATTTTTTACATGTGGGGGGTCTTCTGTGCGAGTTCCATGTGTGTGTAACTTTGCCATTGTGCCGAAGGGCGCTGGGGTCCCTCGAGTGAGCTGTCCATCATAGTTGGTAAAGGGCGGGAAAACGGTGCATATTGCTAGTGTGAGGGGCGGGGCCAAACGGGCGAGGCTTATATGCGAGTTCACATGCCTCTTGTGTGTATAAAAGGACAGGCATGGATCAGAGAAGCTCGTGGTCACAGGAACTGCACAGGGATTGAGCTCATGAAAGTCAATTATGCAAAGGCCTCCATCAAGCATCATAGCTAATTTTCGACGATAGATATGGGGAGAACGCACACCTACCCAGCCTCGACAAAACACACATTTTTGGGGGGGATGATTAACTTTGCCGTCACACCAAAGAGCGTCGGGGTCCCTCGAGTGAGCTGTCCATCAAGTGGGTAAAGGGCCCTAAGACGGTGAACACCACTAGTGTGTGGGGAGGGGCCAAACGGGCGAGGCTTATATGCGAGTTCACATGCCTCTTGTGTGTATAAAAGGACAGGCACGGATCAGAGAAGCTCGTGGTCACAGGAACTGCACAGGGATTGAGCTTGTGAAAGTCAATTATGCAAAGGCCTCCATCAAGCATCATAGCTAATTTTCGACGATAGATATGGGGTGAATGCACACCTGCCCAGCCTTGACAAAACACTCATTTTTTGGGGGGCTGGTTAACTTTGCCATCACACCGAAGAGCGCAGGGGTCCCTTGAGTGAGCTGCCCAGTGCCCATCATCCTGTAACTATTTTAGTATGGCGCCGGCAAGCTGCCAGCGCCATCCTAAAAGAGTTACTAAATTAGCTTCATCAGGAAGCACTAATAGATAAAATAAAGCAGGTGCTCGAGCACCTGCTTTATTTTATCTATTAGTGCTTCCTGTTGAAGCTAACTTAGTAACTATTTTAGGATGGAGCTGGCAGCTTGCCGGCGCCATCCTAAAATAGTTACAACTTCAAGCTTGAAGGCTTGAACTTTTGCCCCCCAAATCCGCCGCTCGCGGATTCGCGGATTTTCAGTAAATTCGCGGGAGTTCGCGGATTGCGGATTTACCGAAAATCGGCGAAAACCACGAGCGGAACAGATTTTGCGCTCACGCTTACTCCTTAGCCTGAGCTCAGCGAGTTTTAACCTTGAGGAGGGCCGCGGAGTCGATTTTGGCAATAGCATTCCCATGTTTAAGAAGTTTAACCATTTTTGAACTCTTCAGTTTCTTTTAACTTTCTCCGACTGTGAAATATCCTTTCGTGCGCTCACAGCCTTGCAATTAGAGACGCAACCCAGGACTGGCATTATGCTTTAACACAAGACCTATTGAAGGCTTTACTTACGATGACATTTTTTCTTTTCTTAAAAAAACGCCCTGAGGAAGCCCCAGGCCGGCAGGCCATGTAAAGGGGTGAAACATGTGTTGGCTGTTCTTCCACTCACTCTCGAGAAGAGAATGATTACTCTCCCATAAACAATTTACACTAAAAACCAGTGCGTGACTGGAAATTTTTCCTGAAAAGAATAATATAACCATCCTTACCCAGACAATCCTATTGAACTTTGTACATATTAGGGGGTTAGGGGTTTCCCCCCGTCATGGGCAGGAACTAAACAAGAATATCTTCCTGCTCAAATCTACAGCGAGTAAGGGATCAGGACCTTTTACCCCTTATTTTCAAAAAAGTTGCTTTACCTTGATGCCTCTACCTTGATTCGCCTTTATCCACCTTTATTCAGTTTTTCCATGCCGTCACAACAGGGTAAAAAAAAAATGCTCCAGAGGGCACTCTATTTATCTGTTTGTTTTTGTTTTATTTTCCATTGTTATGGTTAATAGACTTAGGGCCAGATGTAGGTAAATGAGAAATACCGATTTCCTAATAGCAAATTATACCGATTATACCATGGAAGAGTTATTGAGGTTCCTGTTATGACGTTGTTACAATGCGAACAGTTGTAACATTTTTGCATGCCTTTTTATTGTTCTGAGACAAGTGTAGATTTTTAGAAGTTGGCATTTCTGTGTGCTATGTGTCTGCCTGACTGATGTTATTTGCATGTCTGGCTTTAGAGTGACAGTGGCTGGTGAGGTGTGTGTGTGACTCCAGGAGGGGCAGGGTGAGTTAGCACTATGCTGAATGGGAAATCTGCATTTGGAATAGTGGGAGGAGTAGTCCCTGGTCCCTGCATATGTTGGTGCCTAGCCTGTACAATGCTGGCTCCGCCCCCCTGTGGTGTGTCTGATGACGAGCCGCCACCTGACAAAGGGGAAGAGGAGCCTTGTAAACCAAGTGTTCGAATTCCATCTGGTTCTCCCAAAGCCCTGTGCTGCAGACAAAGAGAAAATATGTATAAATACTGGGGCTATGACCCCAAGAAAAGTTGTGCTGCTCCTGCTCTACTATGGCATGCTGCTGCTGGGGGCCCATCAGGAATCGCCAAGGGGGTTTTCCTCCCTGCTGGAGGACCCTGTGTGCTGGCCAACCTGGGCCCAGCTATGCCCCTTGGACCTTAGGGGATTTGACCTTTTTTACTACTGAAATCTGGGCCCCAAAGAGAGGGCTTGCGCAGGGCTGATCTGCTGTCCTCAATCAATCAATTAGGAGTTTGTTAAAGCGCAACTACTCACCCGTAAGGGTCTCAAGGCGCTAGGGGTGGGGGGGGTGCAGGTTCCATTTCATCAAGGAGGGGGTCTGTCGAAGAGCCAGGTTTTGAGGTTTCTTGCGAAGATGGGGAGCGATGTTGTCTGTCTGAGGTGGAGCGGAAGGGCGTTCCATGCTTTGGCCGCGAGGAAGGAGAAGGAGCGGCCTCCCGATCTGGTCTTTCTGGTGCGGGGGACCTCGGCGTCGGAGAGCTGGGCTGATCGTAGGGTCCTTTGGGGTGTGTGGAATTTGAGCCGTGTGTTCAGGTATGCTGGTCCGGTGCCGTGGAGGGCCTTGTGTGCGTGGGTGAGCATCTTAAAGGTGATTCTCGCCTCGACGGGGAGCCAGTGGAGTGTGCGCAGGTACTGGGAGATGTGGCAGTGTTTTGGCAGGTTGAGGACCAGTCTTGCGGCGGAGTTCTGGATGTTCTGTAGCTTGCGGATGAGGTTTTTGTTTATTCCGGCGTAGAGTGTGTTGCCGTAGTCGAGTTTGCTGGTGACCAGGGCGTGAGTGACTGTCTTTCGTTGTTCGAGGGGGATCCATTTGAAGGTCTTACGAAGGAGGCGGAGGGCGTGGGAGCAGAAAGATGAGTTAGAGTTGATCTGGCGGTCCATTTTGAGCTCAGAGTCCAGGATGATATCCAGGTTGCGTGCGTGGTCTGTGGGGGTTGGCGGGTTTCCGAGGGCGGTGGGCCACCAGGTGTCGCTCCAGGCGTCAGGGATTGGGCCCATGATGAGTACTTCTGTTTTGTTGGTGTTTAGTTGTAGGCGGCTGTTTTTCATCCATTTGGCGACGGCTTCCATGCCTTCTCGAAAGTTGCGTCTGGCGGTGTTGGGCTCATTGGATAGGGAGAGGATGAGCTGGGTGTTGTCTGCGAATGATACGATGTTGAGTCCGTAGGTTCTGACGATGCGGGCAAGTGGAGCCATGTAGACGTTGAAGAGCGTCGGGCTGACGGAGGAGCCCTGTGAGACTCTGCAGGTGGTAGGTGTGGGGTCTGAGAGGAAAGGGGGGAGTCTGACCCGTTGTGTCCTGCCGGAGAGGAAGGAGCAGATCCAGTCGAGGGCCTTGTCCTGGATTCCTGCGTCGTAGAGTCTGCATATTAGAGTGCGGTGGAGACTGTGTTGAACGCCGCTGATAGGTCTAGGAGGATGAGGGCTACTGTTTCTTCTTTGTCCAGTAGGGTACGGATGTCGTCTGTTGCGGCGAGGAGGGCGGTTTCCGTACTGTGGTTTTTTCTGAAGCCGGATTGGGAGGAGTTGAGGATGTTGTGTTCTTCAATGAATCTGGCGAGTTGGCTGTTGATGGCTTTCTCGATGACTTTCGCTGGGAAAGGGAGCAGGGAGATGGGTCTGTAGTTTTTGAGGTCGGTGGGGTCCGCTGAGGGTTTCTTCAGGAGGGGGTTGACCTCGGCGTGTTTCCAGTCATCGGGGAACGAGGCGGTCGCCAGAGAGTGGTTGATGGTGTGGCAGAGCATGGGTGCGATGGTGTTAGCGACTCTGTTGAAGATGTGGTGGGGGCAGGGGTCCGTGGGGCCCCCTGAGTTTATTGACTTCATTGTCTTCAGTGTGTTTTTGGTGGTGAGGGCTGTCCAATCATCAATCAATGGTTTCTGGGTGTCGGGGTGGTTAGTGAGGGTTCAGTGTGTTGGTTGTCTTCGTCGAAGTTGTCGTAGATGCTCTTGATTTTGTGGTGGAAAAAGGTGCTGAGTTTGTCGCAGAGGTCTTGTGAGGGAGGGATGTCGGTAGACTCGCTGGTGGGTTGGGCGAACTCCTTGATGATGCTGAAGAGTTCCTTGCTGTCGTGTGCGTGGGTGGAGATTCTGTCTTCAATCGCTTTTTTCCTCGTTTCTCTGATGAGTTGATGGTGAGCGTTGTTGGCGGCTCTGAAGTTGTTGTGGGCTTCTGTGGATTTGGTGTTTCTCCAGGCATTTTTGGAGGCGGCGGTATGTGCGCCTGGACTCTCGAAGTTCGGTGGTAAACCATCTGGCTTTCTTGGCACGGGTATTGTTGTTTTTCTTGAGGGGGGCTATGGTGTTGGTGCTGTCCGAGATCCATCTATGCAGGGTTCGGGCTGCGGTGTTGGGGTCGTCATTTTCCGCGATGGTTGGGGTGGAGTTGTTGAGTGAGGAGATGAGCTGGTCAATGGTGATTTTGGTCCAGTTTCTTTGTGGAAGCAGATGCTGGTGTCTGTGGATGGTGGGTGTTCTGAAGGTGAAGTGGACGCAACGATGGTCGGTCCATGGGAGTTCGGTGGTGTGGCTGAAGGTGATGGAGTTTCCTGTAGTGAAGAGGGGGTCGAGGGTGTGTTCTGCTCAGTGTGTGGGCTCGGTCACGATCTGGCAGAGTCCAATGTTGTGGAGGTTGTCCAGGAGGCATGTGGTGTTGGGGTCCAGTTGATTGTCGAGGTGGAAGTTGAGGTCTCCCAGCAGGGTGTAGTTGGTGGATGCGATGGCCTGTGGGGAGATAATGTCTGTGATGGAGTTGGGGAAGGGTCCGCAGGGTCCAGGGGGTCGGTAGATGAGGGTTCCTCGGAGGGCGGCAGTGGGGCCGGCCAGTATCTTGAAGTGAAGGTGTTCCATCTGTTCTGTGGACTCGTCAGGGAGAGTGCTCAGGCGGAGGCTGGATTTGTGGACGATGGCGATTCCTCCTCCTGGGTGGGTGGGGCGGTCCTTCCTGTAGATCATGTATCCTTGGGGGATGGCAATGGCGATGGCGATGTCCGGTTCTGAGGTGGCGTTGGTCCAGGTTACAATGAAGAATGCTATGTCCGGGGTGGTGCTGTCGAGGAGGTCCCAGATTTCTGTGGCGTGTTTGTGGAGGGATCGGACGTTGAGGAGGATGCATTGCAGGGTCTTCGGTTCGGTTGTGTTGTTGTGGGCGGGTTGTGCTGGATCCGTGTTCTTGGCGGTGCTGCAGGTGTACCGGCAGCGGTGACAGCTGAAGGGTCCATGGGTGTCGGCTGGAGATGCTAGCTTGCAGTTGTTGTTGCAGCCTGGGTTGAGTGCGCGGAGTGCTGCTGGGTCGTAGCATTGGCGGGGCGGAGGTCCAGGGTTCCTGGTGCTGGTCGCGGACGGGTCGCGGATGGGCGCAGACGTGCTTGCCTTTGACGTGCCTTTGGTGCACCAGCTGCGCGCCCGCAGCCCGCGGCCGCCATTAAGTAGGGGTCGGGGAGGGCTGGACAGCTGGGAGGCTGAAGCAGGGAGAGGAGCTGGATTGGGCCGGTCACGCTGGGGGGGAGGGGCCGTGCGGGCAGCAGCGGCGGGAAAAAGTAAAGGGAGGAAAGAAGGGATAAAGAAAAAAGGGAAAATAATCAGAAATAAGGCACAAAAGAGCAGAGATGCAGAAAAGGGCAGAAAGGTGAAAGATGGAAAGGGTAGAAAAACGAGTGAAAACGAGTGAAGGAGCAGAGGGAGAGAAAGGGAAAATGGGCAGAAATAAGGCAAAAAAGAGCAAAGGTGCAGAAAGGTGAAAGATAGAAAGGGTAGAAAAACGAGTGAAAACGAGTGAAGGAGCAGAGGGAGAGAAAGGGAAAATGGGCAGAAAAAAGGCACATAAGAGCAGAGATGCAGAAAGGTGCAGAAGGGTGAAAGATAGAAAGGGTATAAAAACGAGTGAAGGAGCAGAGTGAGAGAAAGGAGACAGAGGTCCACTGGACCACCAGGGATGAGGCGCTGGGAAACCTGCTCGAGGAACTGCTGTTTTGCACAGCAGACCCGTTGTGCTGGGCAGCCTGTGTTCACCCTGAGGTGAAGCGCTGCTGGCTCATTACTGGCCTGGGAGGCGCTGTGCCCAGCTCCCCTACGGTTGAGGAGCAGGAGAAGGAGGATGTAAAGCCCCTGGTAGCTCTTCATATTCACGCTCACTAGCGCTGAACCTGTGGGGATCGGCCCGTAAAAACCGGAAGTCAGGCAACCTTGTGCCTGGCATTTCTGTGTGCTCTGTGTCTTTGCCTGCCTGATGTGTATTGCATGTCTCGCTCTGGAGTGACAGGGGCTGGGATGTTGTGTGGCACCAGAGGGGCGGATGAGTCAGCGCTAGGCTGAATTGGAAAATCTGCATTTGGAGTAGTGGGAGGAGTAGCCCCTGACCCTGAATAGGTATGTGCCTGCCTTGTTTAATGCTGGCTCAGGCCCCTGTGGTGTGTCTGAGGACGGAGCCCAACCTGACAAAGGAGGGTGTGAGCACTGTAAACAAAGTGCTTCATTACCCCCCAGAACCAGTTGGGACTGGTTCCCCAAGCCCTGTGCCAGGACAGAACAAAGACAAACCCAGTATAAATATTGGCTGTGACCCCATGTGAGTGTACTGTTTTGGTTGCTTGGTTGAACCTGCTGGGCCCCAGGAGGAACCACCATGAGGGACTGCCCCTCTGCTGGAGGGCCCTGTGAGATGGCCTGCCTGTGCCCAGCTTTGCCCAAACTTTACCCAATGTGCCCTTGGACCCCGCATGGGGTCCTTGTTAGATTCACCCCTTGAAGAGAATGCTGCTCGGTCTGTCTGTCGTGGAATGGCTGGATGCTGCTGGGGCCACCAGCAGAGTGAGGAGCACTTCGGAGCTTTTGGGCCCCAAAGCCCTGGACTGCATACTATTCCGAGGAAACCCCAGCGTTGGGATTCCCCTGTGCTGCTGGAAGGTGGAGCAGGAGCGCATCCCGCATTTTTGGTGTCCCAAGAATCTCCGCACCACGAGCGGTGTCCCAGAAGTCAGGAAAGCTGCCTGGTTGGGGGCGGGGCCACGTTAGTGAGCCGCAGACGAATCCAAACGGATGTCACCGCCGGAAGTCAGGCCCGAGGGTGCCTGGAGGAAGGCGGGGTCCCCGTGTGCCTGTGGGAGCCCTGCATTTTGCCAGAAGAGTTTGAGCCTTGTGGGCTCCATTTCCGCCTCCACGTCTCATGGACAGAGAGGCAGGTCCCTGGGAATCGATGGACCTAGTGAGGAGACTGGGCAACGTGAGGTGAGGTCCTGTGAGCTGGGCCTCCTAGGCTCACTGTCAGCACCTGGAATCTGCACACCAGAAACCCCGGTGAGTGGGGCTGAAGCTTTGGAGCATTGTTGATGCCGTGGGTGGCACCGGAAGAGCCACAGTGAAGGGGGCTTTCAAGGCACGGCTAGTGCCAGTGCTTTTTCTGCCACAGCTGCACAGCAAAAGCGCAGTCCCGAAAGGGGGCTTGAGAGGCACTGTGATGCCAAGGCTAATTTTCTCAGCTGCACCGCGAGAGCACGGGAAAATACAACGATGGGGGCATTTCTTTGTTGCCAACAGATTAACCAGGGTGAGGTGCACCCTCGCCCCATTTAGCGCCTTGACTTTTGGGCAGAGGGCATTTGGGACCGCCCAGACAGGCCCCAAGGAAGACCAGTTGGCCTGGGGTCATTTTTGTGGTCTTGGTAGGGCGCAAGGCCCTAAAAGGATGCATAATGTGTTTATGCCTGAGGTGATGTATGCACCTCAGGAGTGTTACTAGGGTGCACTTATACATGTGATTTATGCCTAACGTGTTTACGCATAACATGTTTCCACTAAGTACAGTATTTTGCCAGTAGTCACTGGTTGTTTCATTACTTACCTGTTCTTATAGTTTTGACAGCGGCCCGATTGACCCTGTTCTGTATATAATCCCCTGTGTAGTATTGCCTAGTTCCAGGTGGCACAGTGTACATTGGTGATTATGAGTCTAATGTGTTTATGAATAATACAAAGGCTATTTTTAATATAACCTTGTGTGGAGTTTCCTTTGTGGTGTGCCTAGTGTGTTCTTGCTGTGTGTGTGCATTGCACAAATGCTTTACACATTGCCTTTGGGATAAGCCTGACTGCCCGTGCCAAGCTACCAAGGGGGTAAGCAGGGGTTATCTTCAGCATGTAACTCCCTTGCCCTGACTAGAGTGGTGGTTTCTGCCTGGCTTAGGCGTTTGCCCTAGCCAACCAGAAATCTCATTTCTAACATTGTGGATTTTAACAGTGACTTCTTACCCACTGCAGAAATGCGAGTTCTATAGAAGACGTCCGACCATTCCTTCTCAGTTCCGGCACTGCCAAGCCTCCTGCCTCTTCAGGATTGGCAGCTTCCCGGGGATGCTATCCTTGTTAAGGAATTATTAAAGGCCAAAGAGCATTCTTTTGTCATACCAGTTGGTGAAGACCCATTTCTCAAATGGCATGAGCGATCTGCTGGCATGTGATTTGATGGAAGTGTTTGTTATCCAATGGCTGATGTGGGAGAATTGCCACCTTTCACTGTCGGGGAACACACATCCCTTCTTGATCAGTTTGAAGGACATCATTCCAGCTTTGTCAAAGAAGTCACAAACCCTTTTACATCTAGTTTCTTGCCATGGTAGGTAGTAGTCCCCTGTGAAAGCTAGTGTGAATTTGGGGTTGACAATCAGGGGGATGGAGCGGGGGTATAAGTGGTCAAGCACTTGAACACTGAGTTCCTGTCTCATGTCACCATGATGGCCCTGATTACTGGAGAGGAATACAACTACCATGACTGTATTTCCTGTAGCCAGGACACCTTCCATAAGTGGCCACCTGCAATGCATTGATTGATAAAGCACCAGTGCTTATCAATATAGCCTCACTTTCATTCCACCATGCATGTTACCTGTGCTGTCAAGTTGTTATAGGTGAGGTTTGGTATGCCTAAGCCACCTTAGTTAATGTGAGATAGGAGGGTATCTTTGCCACTCGAGATGTCTCCCATCCCCACAGTTAAAGTATTCAAGAAGACATTGGTACTTCACTAGAGTCTGGTGTGGGGGGCTGCTGGGGGAGAATCTACGTTACAAATAGAACTTTCTGTATAATGGTCATCTTTGTTGCTGTGATTCAACCCATCCAGGCAGTCATTACTGTATCCAGGAGTCGAGGGGGTCTCAAACTGCGGATATAAGGTTTGTATCTTTGTGATCGACTGTCTTCCTTAGGGAAGGACAAATCTTTATCCCTAAGTCATAAACAAAGATCGGGGGCCCAGGTTATTGGGAGGGAACCTTTTCAATTAATCACTGGCCTCCAACGAGGTGGAGATTGAGACCCTGAGATTTCTGAATGCTGATCTTGAAGATGGAGGCTCTACTGTAGTAGTCATGTTCTAACCTTAGTGCAGAGAAGGAATCAGAAGGAACTGAAAGGGACGTCAGCAAGTCATCTGCATATAGCACCAATTTACGCTTGTGGCACCAAATAGTAATCCCAGGGTTTTAGGGATTAGAGCTAACTTCTGTGACCAGGGGCTCCATGTACTGGGTGAATAAGTGATGTTGCATCTCTGCCTGGTACCCCTGCCCACTTTGAAAGGCTCCAAAGTGATTCTGTTTCCCCGCACTTTAGCTATAGATAGGGTGGGCACAGCCACTTCGGATCCACTTCTAAAAATATGGGTGAAGACCCAGTTTATGAAGGATTGACAACAGGAAAGAACAGTGAAAACCATTGAATGTTTTGTCTGTACTGCTGTTCTGCTTGGAGTGAGAGACCTTATCTATAATTTGTAGAATCTTTCTGGCTTTGCTGCTACAACTCATCTCCGGTATGAACCCAGATGTATGGGGGTTTAAGGTGTCTTGGTGTGGACATTCTGATGATAGAAGGGTCTGTATAAGGAGCACTGCAGAGAGTTCTTCCTTGGTTAGACAATCACCCCTGGATGACGGCTTCCCCCATGGTGTCTGTGAGCATGCTTGTATCCCCAAAGGAATTTCAGAGACGCAGAAGCAGAAGGGGCAGAAAGTCTTGCAGAAGGTCAGTTTGAACCCATCGGCTCGAGCACTTTATTTGGTTGGGTTTTAGCTATACTCAGGATCACCTCCCCGGTTTGGATATTTATCTCGAAGCTAGCTGTATGATGGGATGGAAGCACCATATAGTGGGCCGCAAATAAGTATGATTCTATATCTGACTAAATATTAGTGTTGCCTGCTGAAGAAAGATTGCCATAAAAATAAATAGAATGCCCTGGCATTGCCTTCCTCTTACTGTATCTATTCCCCTGGGTCTTGACAATTGCTGCTACTCTATCCTATGCTGCTTGGTACAAAGCTTGCTACTCAATAAGCTTCCACTTTTATTAACTATCCTGTTGTAATATTGTTTGATGTAGAGAACTAGGTATTCCATGTTATACGTATCTAAAGCCTTGAGATGTTTTCTAGCTATGGAGAGTTGTGTGAATCTCCTGCTTATGGATAGCCTCTAAATCACTGACATTTTCCTCCAGCTCCAACCTTTTTTTTCCCTTTGCCACTATTGTGTCTCAGATTTGCAGATAATTCACCGCCAGGTTAACACCGACACACTGTTGATGCCAGTGTTTGCCCGATTATGACTGACATTTGTTCTTTTTTATGGTGGCCCCCCTGCTTTTCTCTCCAACTTGAACCCGGGCATGGGGTGTCATTGGGTTGTATGAAATCTCAGAGTACTCTTGAAATGTCCTCCCTCATGATGGCTTGTTTAAAAAGATGATTGTTCATTCTACATTTGCGGCCAGGGCACTACAATCGGGGTGTCTAAATGGTAATGATTATAGCTGAGTGGTACGAGAATGGAATCTCCTATATCGGGCTGTATGTTTGTTGAATGCATGCCAGAAGACCATAGGAAATACTCCAATCAGACATATGTCTGTTGAGAGGCAGAAAGAAGAAGCAGTATCTGGTAGTGGGTTTTTGGAGGCGTCAGATGTCAACTAACCCATGTCTGACATCCAATAAACTCCCTCCGTGTTCCTAGCACCTTTCAGGCCCACAGGCTGAGCTGATCTATATAGAGTCAGGACCAATACAATATTAAAATCTCCACCCACCAAGATACACCCTGTCCAAAGAGGTTTTGAACAGGGGGAGGCCTTCATGGAGAAGCTTCTCATGGTCGTTGTTAGGGGCATAGATAGTGGCCAGGGTAAATATGTAGTCATTTAGAGTGATCTGGAGGAATAACAGCAAAGCATTTTACTGATGATTTCAGCTACTTTATTGAATATATTACTCGGAATTTTTTTTGTGCCAGAAATATGGCTTTCACTAGTTTTCTTACTTCGGCCAGAAGAGAAGTGCTCTCGAGCAAACAACTTTGACTTCATTCCATTATAGTCCCTTTCAAGGAGGCATGTCTGATTCGGAGAATATTGTTAGTAGGGCAAGTTGTGAGTGGAGGCATTAAGGTTCCTTACGTTTAAGCTCAATATCTTAAGTATCAACAGTCATGTGTGTTGCTCTGGTATATTGTGAGGAATTTTGTAGGCACACTAGACACCTCTAATTCCAATCTAGAGCCACTGTATCTGTTTTCAAGATCCTCTAGGTGAGTCAGAAAATCAATATTCTATTCCTGTAAGTCCAGTACCTTGCAACAGTTTCAAGTTCTGAGGTTACAGCCTATGCCCAGGTCTGCAACATCCTGTTTAAATTCTGCTTTTTCTTTTGTGATATTGCTGGTTAGGGCCACAAAGTAGTTGAATGATTTACTAACAAGGCCTTCCATTAGACTCAGCGGGTAATGTGGAAGGGTAATTTTTCACTGAGCCCTCTGGATCAGGCTCTTTTGCTGTGTCATGTTAACTGGATTTGAACTTTGTGTGGGTCTCTTAGAGGCTGGTATCCTTTTGTTTTTATGTGTCAAATGATCGCCCTGATGTGCAGGAGTTACAAGCAGGATAGGGTAGGGCTAGTAATGCAGTGAAAGGGGCAGGTGCGCCAGTTTTGATATTTGCGAGGCCCAGTTGGTGGTTTGAGCTAGTTTTGCAATGCCCCTTATATGCTATATCCTCTGCTGCCCTAATACAGGGCACCATTAGGGCAGGTTCACATGCAGAGTTTCTCACTTTCCCTGTTCAGTATTCAGAGCAATGTGAGCATCAGTCTGGATACTGAACTGGTTGTTGGATGTGTGTCCTCTTGCAGCCATCCAGGGCTCTCCTTTTTTAGGGAGTATTTCCTTCAGTCACAATGTGGCTATACCTGTCCTCCCATTCATGCAAGCCCTGAGAATTGTTCCCACTGCCCCTTCCAGAGCTCTCGCGTATCTGCTCAGAGTAGTCCAGCTTAGTGGCGATCATGAGTCTCAATAAGCCCTCCTCTGGTAGCAGGCAGCTCCTTGGGGTCCCCAACAGTGCTGTCTTCCCACCAGGCCTATATGCACCACCAAAGGCATCATCTCATAATGTTCTCTCACGTCCTATCGAGACCTTTGGGATGCTCATCTATGTCTCTGGATGATTTGACTTGGGAGCTAAAGTGCTTGTTCATTCCATTACAGGGAAGGAGGTTTGCTTTAAAAAGGCATTTTCAACCCATATTTGTCTTGTGCTGCCACATGGGTTTGGCCTTTATACTGCCACAAACCAGGGAGCTCAGCACAGGCGTACATGCGTGGAGACCCCTACATCACTTCAGCCATCTCTTTTTGGCTTCCTACTTGCTACCAGTGTTTGTCTGACTTCTGGGAGTGATTCTGCACAGCCACTATGATGCTCGCTCTGTCACCTATGGTGATGATTGCTTTCAGAAAGACTGATCAGCTATAATGGGGGTGGGACGCAACTCGGGCACATCTATGTTCAGTGCGGGCACCATCTTGATGACGTGATGCTACCAGTACCTCTCTCATGAGCCTGCCACCATTGTTAGTAAGCCCACATTGAGCTCAGGATGTTTACTGTCCAAGTGGTGTCCGTGTGGGTCTGTTTATTGGTCCCAGATGGTGGGCAGACTGAGTCAGTAGTCAGAGCAGCGAGGAATTCTTCCTTCTCTGCCGTCATCTAGGTCACGCCTCTAAGACAATATTTTAGTAAACATTATTTAGGAAACAATGGGGCATATTTTCAAGATTTTCCATTGCCCTTGCGCTATGCAAGATAGCACAAGGGAGAAGCAAAACCTAGAATGATAGTTACCAATCCTTGCCCTGCGTGGCTTGGTAAATCTGGAGCAATATAAGACTGATAGATATGGTGCATTCCTGCCCTCTCCCTTTCACACAGTGCAGCAAGGTGTCTTGCCACTTCGTGATGCGTTAAATAATGATAGATATTTCCCAAGATTTACCTCACACAATAATTTTAACTTCGATATTCAGGCAAACCACTGTTCTGACAGTGAAAGACACGACATTTACTGAAACATATGTTTTTCTTCTTTTGTTCCTAGTAAGTAATCTGTGCAGGAAGTGTGCAATGTTTACAAATGTTCTCTTGTGTAGGCACTGGTTAACAGCCTATTGCTGTCCTACTGTATGCACACTGATTTCACAAGGGTACTTCACCCTTATCACACTCACAATTTTCAGGCTGCACAAGAGGAACTGCACGCCATCGCCCAGACCTCATTTAGCCACTTTCGACAACACTGTTTCCTAGGTAGAGGTAGTGAGTCTGGTGAAGGTTGTCTGCTTGTAGAGGAAGCACGCGGCAGACATAATGCCCACAAAATGCAACTATGCACTAGTAATGCTACAAAGATAATAAAGCTGAAGCAAAAGCAGAACAGTTCGGCGGCAGATATCAGTATCACTATTCTGCTGCTGACTGTGAAGTCCATGGTAACCAAGGATGTTTTAAGTGGTTGCCAGCAACATTCTAAGGACGAGGTGATTCCTACAGTGGATTTTTATCTGGGTTGAGCACTTTTTTGAGAAATCTGAGATTTCCTATTAATTTCAACTCTAGTTCAGGTCCATCTCATGTTATTGTTTTAACCCTACTGACATGACATCATGCTCCAAATGATTTGTTTAAAATCCCAATGTGGTCTGCAACTTCACATTAATGGGTTATTAGACATAAACAAGTAACCACACAATCTATTATTTCATTCATTCCATTAATATCTGGCTGTAAATCAACAATCAATGTGTGCTCTTCGATGGGGCAATACATGAATAACTATAAGTCAGTATAGATCTCCCTCCTCCTGTTTCTTAAAGTGTCCTGACAGGAGATAATTTCTCTGCCCATTTTTTACTAATGACAAACTTCCTGTATAAAGAATGGGGAAACACATGTCAGGGTATTCAGGTTTTTGTTTAGGTTTCTTTAATTGGGACAGCAACATGGCCTTTTAATACATAGATTAAACAAAGTGATGGGCTGACTAGTACAAAGGTTGCTAAAAGATGTACTGGTCATGGGGCAAGTAGGGATTCAGGGGCATATTATCAAGGGTGTTTATCTCCGCTTTTTTGGCTTTAAAAGCCAAGAAAGCGGAGATAAAATTATCTCCCTATTACCTAGCTGCCACTAACACCAGTTAGCGACAGCTAGTAGGAGATAGCGACCATCTTGGGCCCCACTTTGCATGTCAGTGATATTTATCACTAATAAGATGCAAAGTGGGCGTGCCAAGATGTTAGAGACTGAAAACAGTCGCTAACATCGCTATCTCCTATTACCAACTTTTGGAGATATTCGCGCTAAGCGGGAATATCTCCAAAAGCTAACACCTGCCCTGAGCAGTTCTTAGCCATGTTATCCAATGGGAGGTGGATAACATGGCTAAGAGCATTAGCTCGCTAATGCATGAATATCGCTGACTTTTCAGCGATATTCATGCTTTGCGGCGATTAATACCAAGGTTTATTTGCTGTAAAAATCGCCGCAGCGCTGCGGTAAATTTTTGTCTCTAACCAAGCAATAGCGATAATTATCGCTATTGCTTGGTAATATGCCCCTCAGATTTAAGAGAAGCCAATTCTCCAACTGTTTCTTCTGGACTAATAATATTAAAATTACTCCAAACGTAGGAGGATTCTGTAGAATTGACATGGGGGAGGCGGCATATAACATCATCTACTTTTAATTTCGATTATTTTTAACTTTTCAAAACAGAAAATAACATTAGGCCATTACGGAGCCACTCTGATGCAGTAGGTCTTGAGATCATTCACATAAGATCACATTCATCTGAAAGACTTCATGTTAGATATTGAGAGTAGACACTATCCTTGAAACATAAATCAGTCACATTGTCTGTAAAGCTAGAAAGCTTGAAATCCATGTTTGATAGTTGCACTGATATTACGTGCCATTCAATTAATAAATTATTTTGGTTACACTCTACTCTAATTTCAACAATAATCACAAGACCAACTACTGAAAGAGAGCACCATCATAAGACCCTTGCTAAGTACATTCTCTGAGGCCTATGCAGCCGGCCATTTTATGAAACTGATTGTATACACTTATAATTTGCTTTTGAATAATTTTCAAAGGAAATAACAAGGTCATAACAATAGGCTTATATGGAGGTTCTTAGGAGATGCTCAAAACATATAAAACACATAGACGTTTTTAATGAGCTTATTCTCATTGGTTTGCATCAGACCAAATGTGAAGATGCCTCTACCACTTGAGAATTGCCCCTGAGCATCAGCAAAGCTCCATCACTTACTGCTTTACATTTTGAACATGTGCTAAGCAGTTTAGGTATGATCCATGATCCTCTACATTTACGCCAGTAGAGTTATACCAATTTCCATTGTAAAACAAGAGCACTGGGAAATGTACATAGAGGTAAGGTAGTGACGTCTGTGTATCAATTTTTCATAAATTGGAAACTATCATGGACAGCATACAAACAAACACTAGCATAGGCTGTAAACATTTAATTCAAAAGCGTAATGAACTTATGTTTTGCTAACTTATCCATTTTGCATACATCTTTGAGGTGAAGTTACAGCACTCACTTCCTTCCACTCAATGATAACATTTTTCTATTTTTCTATTTAGGGGGTTTTAGAAAGCGCTTGGTGACGCACAGCGGCGTGTCCCCGCGCTGAGGAGCTGAATTTACTGGGACTTACACATGCGGAACACCTTACTGTGCGAATAATGCAGTTTTGAGCTTGGCTCTAAAGAGTGGTTCTGATGATTCCAATCGCAACGCCATGGGTAGCTTATTCCATCTACTTCCTACTTAAATTTTGAGTACTGTGATCTTACATTTAAAAACCAATTGAAAAGCATGCAGCAGACACAGTTTGGAAAATATGCAGCAGACACAGTTCTACCTTTATTCATGACTTGTGTCAGAACTCCTTTCAGAGGGCCATGTAGCAAGCAGGGGTGTAATCCGAGCAGTCCAAGGCTCCCTTATGGGTGAGTTGTCCATACAGGAACGTGAACACTGACTCGCAACTCAAAATGCATGCAGTAAATCATTGTCCAGACAAACTCACTTTATGAAAAAAGAGAAGTATTTTTTCTCCCGCATACTACACAGAGGAAAAATGCGACATTCACACACAACTTCACAGTCACCCTGGAGTTCGGGGACTAGTATTTCTTTGGTAATTCCCTAATCCACTTTCTTCTCGCATTAGCAATAGTGGTTATTTCTCATTCTCTATTGGTGACATTCATGGCTTGTCCCGCTAGCAGACCGAGTCTCAAGAGTTAACTTGACTATGAATTGAAGTCAATAGTGTTCCAGCTCTAGCAACAAGGACCCCTGGGGCCGACAGGCCCAAAACCAATCTTACCCCCATCAACTGGAGTGAAGTGTTTGTGGCTCCTGGGTACAACCTTTCAGTAGGTGCTTGCAACAGCTGTAGCTGAGTTTAGATAAGCCATCTGCACGTGGCCTAAGTGGTTACACTAAGTGGGTGCTGAATCTCTCACTCATGGTTCAGCTCCCGAAGCTACCGGAGGCTCTATGCGTTTCCAACTGTGAGGTAAGTGTCCTGTTCCTCTGCCAGTGGGGGGTTGTTTGTGATGATCATGTCTTGGGTCCCTTGCCTGGTTGATGGTATGCATGTGCTCCCATGACTTCCTCACTTCTCTGGTGGGAGGTGGCAGCTCAAGTCCCAGTTCTTGATGCTTCCAATTAACCGCTCTGGAATATTTGGTCACCGTATCTTACAGTACACAGGATCCTCCCTAATCTGCGCAATGAAATCCTTCATGGTGGCCCTTCCTGGCATATGGAGACACCATCCTCTAAAGCACAAGACTACAGCCCTTACTGCATGGCAGTCTTTTCACAGTGCCCCTCCTGGCATACAGGGTCACTGACTCAGCAATGCAAATGGGCTCAAAGACCATTGGCGTTGCACAACACACGGCTCAGTTCATGGCAAACCTCTAATGCATATGGGGGTTGCCGATTCTGTCCTGCACATGGGCAAATACCCGATTGGTGCAGCCTCCGTTTACTCACACTTAGCACAGTGAGTCCACTTAACCGGACTCGTCAATAGACATTGCTCCCTACATTTCTCTTCTTCATAGTGCACACTGGTCTTGGCATGCAGGCAGGTGCTGGTGCTTCAGGCTCCATCGCAAGTGGCCTTGATGTCCCCTCACCCAGCAGGGAGAGCAAGCAGGTCTTGACCCCAGTCCTGATAATAGGCAGAAGTCTTGAAGAGCTTCCCTTTCTCACACAGCCCATCTGGCTTCTTGACAGATGACAATTTAAGGCTTTCATACTTCCCTTCTTACAGCCAATTCTAGACACCACATGGGATTTAGGGCCTGAGTGTTTGAAGTTTTATGCTGAGGTTCTGCTCCTTTTGAAGTGTCCACTCCCCTACTCTCTCTTCCCCTTGAAAATCATTCTGTGACAGCAGGAGTGTCTCCAAACTTGATAGCTCCACAACGCAGGCAATGGGAGTGACTAGAGTCCACACCAGGATGGCTGCCACAGTGATATGTGTACCAAAAGGTTAGCACCGGGCCCCAGCGCCACTCTTTTTGATTCCCTTATCAGCCCAATCTGCTTTCTGAGATGTGTCCAAGCCCATTCCCTGTGACCTCTCACTGATTCAAAGAGCATGCTTTGAAGTGTACAGGGAACGCCTAGCTCTTCCCTCCCCAGTCTGTGTCCCACGCACCTTACAGCCTATTGTGAAGGGGTGATACTTCCTGCGTGTGCCCGCCCTTTGTTAATGAGGATATCTATGTTGCCCCTTGTCCTTAGTAAAGGGGGAACCCCTAACTCATTGCGTTCAAGAGTATACATAGAAACAAGGAAGGTGAATATTCTTGAAATATTCCTTAAATTCTGGATGAGGGACTAGTGGTGTCTCACGTTTTGTTGTAGTAGTGTCTTTATTTACGATGGTAAGCCAGAGCTCCAAGGTGATTCTCTAAATTTGAATCACTGATTCTAAAGATACAGCCATGACATGTTTCACCCTCTTTTTGGTGCCCAGGCCTGGGGCTTTTTCAAGACTGATAATGAGTATAGGAAAAAACAGCAGTAGATGCCAAAGATTCAGATTATCCAACGGCCATTTCCTGAATCTTTGGCATCTACTGCTATTTTTTATAACAATACCGATCGAATTCGGAATGCTGATTTGGGTAATTTTAATTACATGCATATGAACATAACTTTGACATTTTATACGTATGAAAATATTTTTGGGGGTTTGCTCCTATATCATCTATAGCGTCACATTGTTAATCGAGGACAATCTTTGTGTTTTTCAAACCACATTTGATGAATTATGAAAACATTTACTCTGATATGTTTATTATCATTGCTCTTTTTCAACTGTCCATGTTACATTTATTCATATGTATGTGTTTAATAATGTTACTTTTGCAATGAGCAATGCAATGTTAAATCAACATTAAAGATCAAGACTTCAGTACAGCTGGGCACTCAGGGCAGGGGTGCACGCCCATTACCATGCAGAGGACTTTTCCATTCCAACCACTTGTAATAGGATGAATAAAAATTTTGTTCTGGACTTATATAATAAATATGCCTAATGCTTTCTTGCAGTAAAATGCAAAGAGATTTACCAATTAGAAATGAGCCTTCTGGCCATTAAAGAGCTACATTATTATGAAGTAATTATTAACGAAATGCATTAAATAGACAGTGGATGTAGATATAAGCCTATTTGCAAGCATATTTTAATGTTTCACTCATTATCGTCAAAACGTAAATAGGTTAAGTGTTCCATAAGCAGGTACTGTTGGTTTCAGAAAAACGGGCCCGTAGCACACAGCTCTTCCATAATAAAAATACCCTTGTTGGTGCAGGCTATTTGTCCACTATTTGCTTGTTCATTCAATTATATACATTAGTGAACATTAAGGAATATCGGCCAGATTCATCAAGGAGCCGTTTTGCGAGTCCTTAATAGCGATTCCTTAATAATCGCAAATTCATGTAGGAATCGCTAAATAAATTGCGATTCCTACACATTCCTTATTTGCAATTAGCAAATTGCTAATCGCAAATAAGGATGGGTGACGGTACAACGCGTACCGTCACAACGCGTGCTGTTACAACGCGTCCCTTACAACGCAAGTTGTTACCACGACTTGCGTTGGGGGCGCGGATATCGAATAGTATAATTTACTATTCTAACACCAGTCCCCGTGGACACTAGGGAAGGTGTTGGAATAGTAAATTTACTATTTTTAATCTTCTAGTGCCCTCGTGGTAACGACTTGCGTTGTTACGGACGCGTCGTAACAGCACCGCGTTGAAACATCCGCGTTGTAACGGATGTTTCCCGCAAATAAGGAATAACTCCCCATTCATTCCTATGGGCCTAAAGGCCCATAGGAATGAATGGGGAGTTATTCCTTTTTTGCGATTAGCTATTTGCTAATCGCAAATAAGGATGCGATTTCAAAGGTGCCAGGGGTGTCCAAAGGACACCCTGTAGCACCCCTGAAATGAAAATGTAGAGTTATGTTGCGCACACACATGTCCAAAGGACATGTGTGTGTGTAACATACAACTGAGAAAAATGCACAAAAGTGCATTTTTCTCAGTTTTCGCTATTTACCACGAAGTCTGACTTCGCGGTAAATAGCGGCAAAAAATAGCGAATTCGCAATTTTTTATTGGGTCATGAATAGCATTTAAGGAATCTCAAATTGAGATTCCTTAAATGCGATCGCAATTTGAAAAATCGAATTTTTTTGCGATTTCTCAAATTGCGAGTACATGACCCAATGATGAATTTCAAATGCCATTTTTGCGGGCGCAAACGGCCGAATTATGCTTCATGAATCTAGCTGTATATGTGACAGCTTCTCCCCAGAACGCTAGCAAGGGCCATTTCCCTATAGGCTTACTGAAGTAATGAAGTAAGACGCTGTAACTCTTGTACTACTTTATTATCACAACATCCGTGACCCACAGGAGCTGCAGGTTCCCCAACGGTTCTAACAGTCCCAACGGGTGTTGTGCACCGTACGTTCTAAACACCGAGAGAACATGGAGAAGTGGGGGCGGGTGGGGGGGAAATAAAACAGCTATCTTCAAGGAAAGGGATCAGCGGACATGTATCAGTGTGCATTTCCATCTAACAATGTGCATCAAGGTTCACAGAAGTCACTTGTTCGCTCGAGTTCCGCAAGCTCTAAAGCCTCGACAGGCAGCGAGTCAAAAGCAATCGTTTTAATACCCGGAATCAATATTTATTGTTATTGTAACGTGATTATTTGACCTTGCAATTGTAAGCAGCTTCTGATTCTTGTGATCTTTGATTACAGAGTTTTGGAAAAGTCCTGATGTCAAGAAGTAGAAACTGTGAAAGGGTGATAGGGAGCAACACAGTGTATTTCACGTGCACTAATTTGCAGGTGAACATTCATTTCCTTGTAAAGGACAGTATCTTTTTCACTCTATAAAACATGGTTTCATTGTTCCTTCCCCACTAATTTACAGGTGTTCTTTTGATCAAATCCTGAAAGGTTCAGTTTAATCGTTTATTTTGATACAGCGCACTCTGTAAACACGATGTAAAACATGTTGGGCTAGATGTATTAACATACCCTTTTGCGATTTCCAAATAGCGATTTTAAGGAATCTCTATTTGGGAATTGCAAAATGGCATGGATGTAGGAATTCGCTATTTTTTGGGGATTTCTTAAAATTCCTTATTTGCGATTAGCAAATTGCTAATTGCAAATAAGGAATAATTTCCCATTCATTTCTATGGGCAGGAGGCCCATAGGAATGAATGTGAAATTATTCTCAATTTGTGATTCGCAATTTGCTAATCGCAAATTGAGAATAATTTCAAGGGTCCAGGGGTGCCTCAAGGACACCCTGCTGAACCCCTGAAAATGAAATGTGTGCGCATATGGCACACGGGCATGTATGAGCATCACATGGCACCTTTACAAATTGCATAAAGTGCATTCGTAAAAGAATTCGCAACTTACCACCAACTACAAGTTGGTGGTAATTTGGGATTTCCTAGCCAAAATTCGCTAAAATGAAATGTTTCATACATAGCATTTAAGAAATCACAATTTGCGATTTCTTAAATGCTTGCGCAATGTTAAGGAATCACAAAATTTGCGATTCCTTAATATTGCTAACTTTTTGCATGATACATCTCATTTCCAGTTTTTCTTGTCGCAAACGCTGCTATTTTGCGAATCGCAGCGTTTGCGACAAGAAAAAAGCTTGATACATCTACCCCGTTGAGTGTGTGTTGGTTATATTTAATTTTGCTGTTCTGCTCGTTCATTTAGGCCTCTTTGTGCAATCTTTAGTTTCATTGGCAGCAGAGTTTCTTTGTTCAAGAGCATCTATACCGCCACCTATTGGAGATTCAAAACATAGCCCATTATAAATCTTGTTCTTAATAGTGTTTGCTTCTGAAAAGAATGACAAGCATGTCGTTAGTACTTTATGTCAGATTTTTTGATTAGCGATGGATTACTGTTTAACCACTTCCATGCTAATGACGGAACCACTCCGTCATCAGCCGCGGTAGCGCTGTGCTGATGACGGAGCGGTTCCGTCATGGCCCGCCCGACGCGCCTGCGCAGCGCGGATTCCGCGCCTGCGCTTGGCGTTCCATTGAGCGGGCGGGGCCATGATGGATACGCTCCAACATGAGCACAGCTCAACCGAGGCTGGTGACGGAGAGGTTCCGTCACCAGCATGGGCGCGCCGCACGGCCCTCCCGCCCCCTTAGCACTGCGGCGGAATAGCCGCCGCAGCGTATTGAAAGCAGATGGCACATAAAACCAATTACACATCGTGCATTGCATGCAACTCTAAGCTCAGAACCACAAACAGTGTACCCCTTTTATTCAATTCAGAGGAGCCCCTCGTGCCAGGGATCCAGTATATTTATTTTACCACCACAGTGTTGGCGGAGTCTTGTAGGCAGCAAAGATGTTTCTCACTTCAGTCAAATCCGTATCAATACTATCAGATTTTCAGCCTGCCTGCATCATGTTGACCAACATTCATACCCCCATTAAATCACGTCCTCCGGAATGGCCGTAGCGGACACTGGGCGTTTTCCCAGTGGGCCAGAAGGGTGCCCCTAATGCTGCCCCGGCCGGTCCAACTTAATTTCAAGGGCTGGTTTGTGTACTCAGTTTGGCAGTGCATCAAATTGAAACATACTCCAAGTAGCCCATTTTGAAAATACAAAAGATCCTGAAGCACTTCACTAAGCGCTATCTTGCTTTAATCACCATGGCTAAAGACTCCACACTATCATCCTCATCGCCATCTTTTCCATTCTGACCTCTACAGTCGAGACTCTCTTATTCACTTAAATCGGCAACTGCTGAGTCTCTAACTTCATTAGCTCCATTCTGCTTGACTGGCAAAAAATGTTGTGATAAGGAACTCTCAGGAGACCTCAGGTAAGTTGTAACTTCTTTATTTGATGTCTCAGGTCACAGCAGTCAAGTGGTGAAAATCCTGCCCCAGCAACGGCTTATCTTAGAATACAGAATACAGAACCTAAGAACACTGAATACAGTCATCAGCACTCTAAGTGTCTCCACCCAGAACACTCATGACCTCACCCAGTGTAAGCATAACATACAACATATCTCCTTTCCTTGTAATAAAACAAAACAAAGAAAAATAAAAAAAACATAAACAAACAACATTTTACATCATGCTATATGGACTCTACAGAAATGAAAACTAATACATAAGAAAATCACTAGATTTCTTCGGAACAAGACATTTGCGAGAAGAACTCTCCTGCCTAAAACCCGCAGAGACATTTTGTGAGGACCCTCGTGGAATCGCTTTCTCCAACCCCATACCCACAGCTTCCTGAACATGAGTACCTTTAGAATATAACGCAATTCTACAAAAATTCCAACATTGTCCATTCTCCAACACAACATGCCACCTATGAACCTCTCTAACCTTAATAGGTTCAGAAAATTTATTCTTACCATGCTCCCTTCGACCCAACTTGATCTTAACAAAATCACCAACTTCAACCCTTCCTGTTTTAACTGAAATTGCACCTTTGCTCGAAGAACTACTATTTTCCAACAGCCAATGTGGAAGCAATTTAGTTTTTGGAACTCTACCACGCATACGCTCAAAAGGAACAGCATTAGTGATACTATGAACTGTAGTGTTGTAGGACCACACCAACTCTTCTACCGCTCTGCGCACATCACGTTGACCCTGAACTGACATTTGTATTGTACCCTTCACTAAACGATTCATCTGCTCCACAATGCCATTACCCTGTGGATTGTACAAAGAAGTACACATATGCTTAATCCCATGGTTAGCCAGAAAGGTATGCATAGCGAACGAAGTCAACTGAGTACCGTTGTCAGTCAGTAAAATCAGTGGAAAACTTTCCTTTTAAAAGATAGATCTGAGCTGCTTAATCACTAACTCCGTAGTAATGTTTCTCACAAACTCCACACACATCCAACGTGAACCCACATCCACCAAGACCATAGCAAAACGACAATCATTAGAAAGAGAATCCATTGGGCCAATAAAGTCCAAACAAACCGTGTCCCAGGGTAAATCACTCACACCAACAATTGAACCCTGAGTAGAAGTAACAATCCTCAACCTCTTCTCACTCTCCTTACACAAAGAACATTGTTCTACCCACCTTCGAACATCATCATCTACTCCAGGCCACCAAAAACTCCCTTTAAGACGTTTACCAGTCATACTTTGCCCCAGATGAGCCTCATGGGCAAGAAGAAAAAGTTTTCTTCTAAGAGACCTAGGTGGAACAAATCTTAGACCGCGTAGGACTAGATCACTTGAAGAACCAAGACTAAGCTCCTCTTGCAACTTGACAAAAGAATGTAGAAAAGGTTTCATGTCACCCTCACGCTTCCAACCCAAACATATGGCATCAACAAGTTCAACAAAATCCGGATCCTCAACAACTGCTTGATGCCACTCCTCTTTGGAAATAGAACAATACTCACCGGAACAAGCATCCTCAAAACTAGCAATCACACACACACTTTCGTCATCAAAATCATCATCTACCTTCCCAGATGAAACAGGCAAACAAGACAGACAGTCAGCTTGAGTATTCCTCCAACCAGAAATATGTTCTTTCATTAAGCTAGGAGAACCATTATTAGCCCCACCAGGTGACAACATTTTAATAAGAGGCTTATGATCAGTCCTCAAGGAAAAGTGCATACCCCATAAGTAAGTGTGAAAATGTGAAATACCCCATACAGCAGCCAGAGCCTCTCGCTCAATCACGGCATAATTGCGATCGGAAGAGCTAAGGCAGCGCGAAGCAAAAGCTACCGTTTTCTCAACACCACCTTTCTTTTGGGACAACACTGCACCAATGCCATAAGCACTGGCATCAACAGTGACAAAAGTGTCCTTACCTGGTTCAAAAGTAGTGAGGATACCAGCATTAATAATTTCATTTTTAATCTTTTCAAAAGCTTCAGATATCTGAGCTTCCCAAGTAAAATGCACTCTCTTTCTAAGTAACAAACGTAATGGTTCTGTTTTATGAGTAAAATTCGACACAAATTTGGAGTAATACTCCACTAACCCTAAAAAAGATTTCAACTGATCTTTGTTAGAGGGAATGGGAGCACATTTGATAGCTTTCAATAAATCCTCTTTAGGTTTCACACCTGATTGAGAAATGGTGTACCCCAAATAATCAATTTCAGTCAAAAGGAATTGCCATTTATCCCTCCACAAAGTAAGTCCTGGATTCAATACAATTTGAAGAACCTTAGATAAATTACAATTATGTTCAAGTTCATCCACTCCAGTAATCAATATATCATCCTGAAAGAAGTGGACGTGTTTCAAATCTTTAAGTAAAGAATGCATCATTCACTGGAATACACTGGCCGCAGAGGCCAGGCCAAAAGGGAACCTTCTAAATTGAAGCACACCCTCAATGGTCACAAATGCAGTTAGTTTCCTAGAATTTGGATGCAATTGTACTTGAGGGTAAGCAGATCTTAAATCCAACTTACTAAAAAAACTTTACCTTATCCATCAAGAGTACCATTTCCAAAATGTTGAGTAAAGGAAACTTATCTACAATAATATTTTGGTTCAGTGACTAAAGGTCAACACAAAAGCGAAGTTTGCCATCCTTCTTTTGTGTGACCACTACTGGCGAAAGCCATTCACAGGCCTCCACCGGCTCAATTATGTCTTGATTTTGCATGTCAACAAGCATCTCTTTGACCTCCTTCCGCACAGCTTTCGGAATCCTCCTAAGAGAATGCCTAACTGGAGTAGCATCCTTCTTAAGTTTGATCTCATGCACATAACCCTCCAATATACCTAAACTGGAGCGGAAAACATTACTAAATTTCGATAAAACGGTGTCAACATTATTAAAATCATCAATAACCAACACCTTATCATCTGATTTTGGATCAAGAATAATATGCAGATCAACTGTTGTATCCAACGCAAGATAGCTGGACCATAATCAGAGATATAAACCTTCCCAAATGCAGACTTCCCTTTGAACTCAAAAGTTGCATCCATGACCCCCTTTAAGTTAATAACTTCACCACCATATCCTTTGGGCGTTATATCACTATGCGAGAGTGAAGCATGCGGCCAACATTCTTTGAATAAACTGAAAGGAACAATTGTAAACAAGGAGCCAGGATCAACCAAGAGTGTTACTGAAACTCCATTTACAACAAAAATTGCTTTAGGTCTTTGCAAGATAGTATGAGAATCATCATCAACACACAAAGACATATCCGGAAGAATAATATCATCTTCTACAAAGTTCACTCTATTGAAAGAAGGATATTTGCAAGCTTTGCTAATATGGCCTCTTTTACCACATTTGCGACAAGTTTTATCACAAGCAAAACATACCTGAAAATCAGCAGCATGAGACATACTTCCACAACGTAAACAACCTGCAAATTTACTCCTCCCCCAGAAACACCACTGGTAAACTTCGGTTTGGTGGAGAGAACTTTAGGTCTAACATCAGAAGATTTAACGTCAGAAGAAGAAACATCTTTATCACCTTTGTTGATAACGTTAACTGTCTCATCTTTTTTAAGTTCTAGAAGACACATTTCCTCTATACACTTGTCAGACTCAGCCACAACTTTGGCAATGGCAATGGCAATGGCTTCCATCAACGTTGGATTCTTAGCTGCCCTAAGTTTTTGTTGGATTCTTTTATTTTTGCACTGGACAATCAGTTGATCCCTGATAAGCTGGTCAGCCATAGCACCAAAGTCACATTTCAAAGATAGTTCCCTCAAACGAGCAACCATTTGGTCTACAGTTTCTTTTTCCTTTTGTGGTACTGTGTTGAATTTGTGTCTCTGCATCACTATATTCACTTGTTTACCAAAATACTTTTCCAACCTCAACTTCACTTCATTATATAGATTGTCCACAGGTTCACCATCCGCACCAAGAAGTTCTGGTAAAAATGTAAAAACATGTTGGCCTGCTTTACCCAACGAATTTAAAAGAATAGCTTTCCTCCTTGAAGCAGGGAAACTTAGACCGTCAATGGCTTCTAAATATTTTTTTTTTAAAACTAACCACTCCTCCCATTTAATAGCAGGAATCTCTCCTTCGATGAGAAATGCAGGTGGAGGAGAAATGGTATGATGGGCTGTAGTTGCCATTAATACACAATAATAAAATCACTTTGTGGAATTAGGCTGAGGCAGGAATGCTTGCATTGTAGAATTGTGGGATTATTTGTGTACAGGACTGTTCATAAAGTCAAAATATAATATTTCCAAGAATAGTAAAAAGAAAGTTAGCAAATGTTGTTGGCAAAATGCACTGTAACTGGCACAAAAGCTCTGTAATTGCCAATCGGTAAAACGTGATTGGCAAAAAAAATCAAACAATTGCACAGTGGTTGGCAAAATGCACCGTAGATAACGAAACACAGAACAGTTGGTTGGCAAAATGTCCAAAATGGCCACCACACCTCGTGCGGATGATGCAACAACGCGTATTCAAAGACACAACATCAGCTCCATGGAAACCCGTCTTATCGCCTGCGCGCGCATATGGTACCTCTCGCGGTTTACGGAAAGCGCGTGGATGTTGTGCAAAAGAGAAAAAATAAAACAGTACCTTTTGCGATCAACCACAAACCAAATGAAGAAATCACCGCCAATCTTGAACGCGAAGCGTTGTTCCATAAAGCGCCGTCGAAGATGAAGATAAAGTAACGGCGTTAGTGGTGTAGAAACGCTCAGAAGATGAAGAGGTGGACGAGATGGCAGGAAACAGGATCATCGCCAAAATTGTTGTGATAAGGAACTCTCAGGAGACCACAGGTAAATTGTAATTTCTTTATTTGAATTCTCAGGTCACAGCAGACAAGTGGTGAACATCCTGCCCCAGCAACCGCTTATCTTAGAATACAGAATACAGAACTTAAGGACACTGAATACAGTCATCAGCACTCTAAGTGTCTCCACCCAGAATACTCATGACCTCACCCAGTGTAAGCATAACATACAACAAAAAGATTTGCTTCTTCTTCATTTATTGTTTCCCTGCTATTCCCCTCAGTAGCTCCCCACCCTTCTCTTATTCTCTCCACTCTCGATAATCGGAAAGTGTTGTCTCATGGTATTTACTTCCCTGCCATCCAAGAGTCATGAGTCACAGTGAATGAGATGACCCAAGGCAAGTCCCTTCCCACCACCAGCACTGGGTTGTTGTCCTTGCTCTTTGCGACAACAGACTAGCATCTACCATAGAAGAACACCAGGCATGTGGCTTTCACAAGCACTGTCCATGTCCAGGAAACTGTATCTACCTAGTACCACCATGTTTAACGTTCATGAGGGAAGGAATAAGCCCTTAGTTCCTATGTGTGTCATGTCTGTACGATAAAGAAATCACCATGATGGAACAAACCACTTCACCAGCATGGGAACGCATCAGACGGTCAAACCTAAGTGTCAAAGGTGCCGGTAAAAGTGCCAGGCTTCTCAAGGATCAGGACCTGTTGCAGAAGCAGGAAGGCAGATGGCCACCCTGGTCACCTCTGAACTTGTTGTTTCATTTTCAACCCTATATGTTGGTCCATCCATACACCCTAAGAAGATAGGAAGAATCCTGGCAAATATCCTTAACTATTAGCAATCGCACTAGCTTGTTTTCACTCAATGTACCATTCTAGATGATAGCTGTCTTATGCAAATCAGTATAGACCCATATCTTCATCCTCCAGATGGGCATTTTGAAAAATGAGAAAGTTATAAATCATGTTTAATAATACTTGCACGAGTGCACATTTATGATTCCCTTTGTGAAACAGTTCCATCGAGTTTTGGCTTCAGAAGCAGCAGTACAGGCGTCAGAAGAACAATGTTTAAAGTGGAATCATTTCATTTTAGTGACTTGTGAAATAAGGAACAAGTGATATCGGTCTGAGCTCTGTACTGGATGCAATTGAAGAACAGCATCCCATTGCAGGATACAGGGTGAAATCTTGCCATATTGCGACCGTTGTTAATGTCCCTGTTGAATTCAAGTTTTACTTTATTTAATCAGCAGCTGCTCAAACATCTTGGCATCTCAGCAGAATCTCCGACTTCTCAGCCGCAGTGAGTGCTGCCTGACATTTTGTCGGGTGGGATATGAAGTTGCACCACATGTTGCTGAATCCCTACAGTCTCCCTTTAAAACCTCCGTGAATACATTTGCATTAAAGAGACGCTACAAAATGTCATGTTATTGCAATGGATTTCATACCTGTCTGTCTATCTGCATTTTCATCTACATAAAAGTCTGCACTGCTTTGCATACTATTGAATAGAACAATATGGAGCTGCGCCCGGAAGGACTGTCATTATATCCGTGCATTTCAGAGCTAATCCCACCTAGCAGCAGATGGATAATGCACAGTTTCTGAGCCCGTGTTGTGTCCCTTCAGAATTGTTCGGCTGATACAATATGCACCCTAATTACATACCCATCGCAGCGCTCTTTTATTCAGAAGGAAGCTGGTGGAGGGCCCTGACAAGGAGTCTAAATTATGTCAGCTGACTGATCAGGTTCGTGATGAATGGCACAGCTTGGAGCTCCTTTCCATCAGAAGTGCAAGAGGCAAAGCTGGCCAGGAGATGTTTGATTATTATGATTAATTAGGTAGGTCCTGAATGACCTATCTTAGGAAGACACGTCACTTATTTTTGTTTTTAAAGGAGAAAACATTCAAGATTATTTTTAAATCAATTTTTGTTTTTTATTCTTGGTTAAGTTACAGATTTACGGATTTTCAAGAGTGAAAAGCAGATTTGCACGTGCAAAATTGCTGTTTGATCTATGGAGCATTTCCCAATTGTTACATAGAACATGTTCCCTTGTGCTTCCACAGATGTGTGCAGGTAAGTGTGGAAAGTCAGAACTATGCAACTTCCCAGAAATGGGATGGTTTGAAGTGTTTCTGATTCTATACCATTGCACCCTTGATGCTTTACGACATGCTCTAGTATTACAGCTCCACGCCTTAGTAGTACGCTCTAGGGGCCTTATTTATGAAGGACTTGCGCCGTCGGTGCGTCACTTTTTCCCATGTTAAAAGTGACGCACCGGCAGCGCAAGTCCTTCATAAATAAGGCCCTAGGACTGGATGAACCTGGTTTTAAAAGGTTTTCATACTTTCGGCAGAAAAGGTCTGATGAAACACAGTGCGGCAAGCACATATTCAAGACAAGGCTTTATATGACCAAGTATGTGGGAGAAGGAAGAAGAAGGGTGTGTGTGATGAAAATGGAGTGTCAGTAGAAGGTCGAAAGTGAGACAGAGAGATACAAAAAACACCTATTCTTGTTATGAGAGACAGAAAATGAAAGCAACTCTTCCAGGATATTAAAATAATAATAAATGTAAAGTATGAAAATGTCCACAACAGAGGCTTAACATATTTATGTTTGCTAACCGACCATATATACCAGGCATACTAGGCACTGCTGGGACAGTGTTAGGAAGAGAGGTGAGATGTGACCAGGTCCTGAAGAATGCCAATAGCCTTCTACGGAACTTAGGGGGCAGAAACCTGCTGACACAATCATTCAGGGAAATATTTATTAAAGAATTGTGTCGCCCAAGAGAGACGCAACTTCTAGGTTGGATTTATAAAGCCACGCAAGACCACCTTGAGTGGCTTGATAAATCTAGAGTAACGCAACGCAGTGCAAACCGCTGTGCTGCGTTACTCTGCCCCAGGGAGGTTTTCCCTGGGCAGAGCGTTTTTTTGTTCACGCATCCACCCACAGATTTGGGCCCATTTCCAGATTTACCATTACTGGTAGACCTGGGAATGAGTAAAAAAAAACGATGCCTTCCCAGGTGAGGCGTAACGAAGAGAAATATCTTAATTTCTCCATGTCACTTTCTCATTCTATGTGTGCTGCACACAAGGAAAGATGAAAATGCCTCAGAGGACTTTTTTTTTGCAGGAAGGTGTTCCTTCATGCACAAAAATAATCCTGCTTACAACACAGACACCCTTTAGTGCAAGGGTGCCTGAGTTGGTGCTATGCAGCACGGTATACAGACAAAATATCGATTTTTAAATATCGATATACAAAAATATCGAAGTTTAAATATCGATGGGACAAAATATCGAAGGTAAGTAATATAGACAGTCTTAATATCGATATTGGTATGATATCAGTAATATCGAAGTTGTAATATCGATGTCAATAATATCGAAATGAATAACTTTGATGTTACTAATATCAATTTTTAAATAAATTTAGTGTATATTATATTGTATTTATTATGTTTTATTATTTATTTTTAATGTAATTTTATTAAATATTGTCTTTTACTACTGTAGCGGGTTGTGGGTTTATAGGGGAATAGGGTGGGAAGTAATTTAATTATGTTAAATTAATTATGAATTAGTAGGAATTATTATTTAATTAATTGAGAATTTTTTTTAAATTATTTTTAATTAATTGATTAATTGATAAATATGTTCTGTAGCGGGTTATGGGTTTATAGGGGAATAGGGTGGGAAGTAATTTAATAATAATTAATTAATTGATACATGTTTGTACATATTTTAATTAATAATTAATTGGTAATTAATTTCTATTAATTAGTTAATTAATTAATATAATTTTTTACATATTTATAACTATTAATTAGTTGGTAATTAATTAATATTAATTATTTAATTACATTAATTATAGTAATTCTTTTTATATATAATTTATTGTTATTCTTAAATAATTAATTGGGAAAAATAATATTAATTATTAAATTAAATTATTTACAGCAATTGTGGTAATATATTTACTTTATTGTTATTGTTAATTAATAATTAATTGGTAATTAAATAATATTAATTAATTTTGGGTAAAGGGGTATTTTTAGGGTTCAGGGTCAGTTTTCAGTTCATGGGTAAAGGGGTATTTTTAGGGTTCAGGGTCAGTTTTCAGTTTTTGGGTAAAGGGGTATTTTTAGGGTTCAGGGTCAGTTTTCAGTTTTTGGGTAAAGGGGTATTTTTAGGGTTCTGGGTCAGTTTTCATTTCATGGGTAAAGGGGTATTTTTAGGGTTCAGGGTCAGTTTTCAGTTTTTGGGTAAAGGGGTATTTTTAGGGTTTAGGGTCAGTTTTCAGTTTTTGGGTAAAGGGGTATTTTTAGGGTTCAGAGTCAGTTTTCAGTTTTTGGGTAAAGGGGTATTTTTAGGGTTCAGGGTCAGTTTTCAGTTTTTGGATAAAGGGGTATTTTTAGGGTTCTGGGTCAGTTTGGGGTTTTTGGGGTACAGGGATATTTTTAGGGTTCAGGGTCAGTTTTGGGTTTTTGGGGTAGAGGCGTACAGGGTAAAAATAAAAAAATATTACATTAAATCAAATAAATTACATGAAAAAATAAAAATTACTTTAAATTATCAAGTGTTTTATTTATTTTAAATGTATATGTATTAGTTTTAATTTTGTTTTAATATTTTTATTTAATAGTTGTAAATTTATATGTATTTTAAAATTATTTTTACATTATTATTAATACATTTTAAAAAACGATATTTTTGATTGCGATATTTTTGTACTACGATATTATTTTTTCGATATTTTTGTACTTACCTTAATGAAGATAGGATTCCGATATTTTTGCTGTCGATATTTTTGCTCCGATATTTTTGCATGTCGATATTCTCTCTGTCGATATTATGACAGACATTCATGCAGCACATTGTGAGCCAGTGCAGGGAAAAGACTGGAATGGGCCGTATTATGTTAATTACGGCACATTTAGACCTTTCCCTATCAAGCAGCGCAGCAAAGTGACTTGCTGAGCTGCACTGCACAATCCTTTAATAAATATGGCCCTAAGAGTTCAGATGTTTTCGTTTCGTGAAAGACAGGCATTGCTAAAACAAACCTGTGACTATCGCTGGCTCTTCTTTAATTTGTGTACCCTTTTCTAGAAATGTAAATAAGAATTCTTCTGAGAAGCACTAGTGGAATTCATGGTGGTATTCACATTGTCAGTGCATTAAAGCAGTTCCTTCGTGAAGTCTGACGTCCTACCAAAGAGAAACGAGTTTAAGATACTGTTGGGAGGGAGCCCATTTTATGCTCAGCATCCAAAAGACATCTCGGTCTTTGGAGGTCAAAATGGAAAGACATTGTTCACCACTCAACCTCAAACAGCATCAGCAAGAGCACTATCAAGGGCCCATTTACCACATGATAAAGCTATTAGCAAACACCTAACCCTCATTTTTTCATACTTGCACATCCTAGTGGTAAGTTCAATGCCTGCCCCTCAGAGAGAAAGCTAAATCGATGGCCCACAACCAGACATTAGCAGCCAAAGCCTAGGCCAGGGCAGAGATACTGACAACCTGCAACCAGCAATTAATTATCAACAATGGATGCAAGATAGACACACTTGAGAAAGACAGAACCTCTTCCTCAGAAGCAGATAGCACACTGTTACTGAGGGCATGAACAAAGAGAAATTGTCTGGGGATCAAAGTTGCCCACACAAATTACCTTTCTTTGCCCTCGAAGAGGAATACTGGACACAGTGGACCACATCGAATATCTGTAAGTAATATAACATAACATAACATAACATAACATAACACAACGCAACATAACAATGAAGGTTGAACATCATTGAAATCAAAAGTTGACAGCAGAGCCAAGATGCAGGTAAAAGCATCTCCCTCTTACAGTCTCCTCAGGCTCTGCAATATTTTAGTGTATTCAGAAACTACTGCAGGAGTGTGTGCAAAGTAGGTCAAAGGGTTATGAAAGCCTTTTCATACTTCTGCCACTGTTCTCTTTATAACTTCGATTTAATGTTAATATTTTACTTGTTCAACTTAAATTTGTATGCTGAGATATACATTTTTAGACATTTTAGTTATTTTGTGGTAACAGTCATAAAGCATTATTACCGAATAAACTGAATGCATGCATAGCATTTATTGTACATGTTTCTGAAGAAAAAATAAATTGTAAACCCCCTAACTCACTTATCCATGAGAATTAAATAAGTGACTTATACTTTGGAATAACTCTGATGTTTAATAAAGGATTTCGGAACTAAAAGAGATTGATTGAAAATACGGAAGTATAATTACGCTTTCTTAAAGCAATTTCTAAAGTAACACTCAATGAGATTAGAAACAGATGAATGTGTAATTGATTGAATAAACTGGTTTGCATGGGCTCTAAAGGGATTTCGAGTGTGCACGTCACTTGAACGTGTTCTTCTGTATGTCTTCAGTAGCCTGGCAATCTCATATAGAAGATATACGTGAAATGCTAAAGGGTTGTTTTGTGCTGTGAAGAAGCCAGATTACTCAAATGAGATTCGGCAGTGGCAATCTGAATATATTTAAAATGGTGATTGATGTTTTTATTGAGGCTAGTGTAATTGAAGGTACACACCTAACGATTTTAAAACTGCGATCTAGAATATGACGTATGGAGATGAAATCCCATGAAATGTGGATCAGCAAGCTAATTGCTTATCCCACTTTTAGTTTGTATGTGTCTTAATGAAAAGCTTTGTTTAATGTTTGTGCCATATTTTGATGTTTTTAAACAAATGTTAAATAATGCTACCCGATTTATCAACTGATTGATGAGCTATGCTCAGTAACTTCATATTTATAAAGAAATTAGAAGTGTTTTTGGCATGAGTGGCATTAAAGAGAGTGATCTTTCCGCCTCAAATTCCAAATGAAAAATGACCAGGAGATGGACAAAGCACTAGGAAAAGCCTACTGGGCAGGGAGAAGATGTTGTAGAGTCTAGGGCACTTCCTTCTTGTTGAAAAGAAAGGTTAAATAAAAAAAATAAACTTTTTTGCATCAAAAAACAACATAAACGGTCCGATAAAGTAGAATATTCACTTTATTTTTGAGTTGATTTTGCTGCTTTTTGAGCAGGGAATCTTCTCAACAAACAGCTGCGACATCTTGAGCCCGCCAGCATCACAAAACTGGTGCTGGAAAGCTCAGTGGTGACAAGAACCCGTGCTAGCAACTGGCAACTCTTGCGCATGCGTGCCAGCGGGTGGCAAATCTTGTTACACTCACCAACATGTGCTAGCACAAGTCTCGCGCTCCCCACAAGATTGCAATTCTGCCACCTGCTGGATAGCCCATTTTAGCGGGAACTTCATGTTATATGCGTAACGCAAAGTTGCTGAAATCCACTAACTCTGCGAGCGGAATTATAATTCCACCTGGCCTAATATTTCAGAGCAGAGTTACTGGGGAAGGCTTGTAAAATTTGGTCCAGACTTAAATTGTCAGGAAGGTTAAATCTGACTTCTATTTTTCCCTATCTGGTCATTTGCGAACCTACCCATTGCATTTTACTGTATTAAACTTTATTGCAGTTGCTTTCCTATAGCATTTCATATACTTAATTGGACATCAAAGTATATTTGCAGATCAATAGCCTTTTACTCCATCAGATGGTTATGGGTGGAATTTTGTGTATGCCATGTAACCTTTGTGGGAAGTATTACTGTGGCATGCTTGAGGACTCTTCTTGTGTATTGTTGCTGCACTTGAGCATGAATTTAAAGCAAATATGAAACAACCATACTGCATAATGATGCCTTATCCAACATTACATGCTAGACTATGAATTGATTGAAAGATTTTGGTTGTCAAGTAGCCTATATGGGATGTATTAAGTTGTGGTGCTTGTATTGAAGACACTTCTAAAACCAGGTCTCAAGAAGTTGCTGAAAAAGAAAACCAACAAGGAAGATGCAATCCTGCCTCCTGGCCATTACTTACCACATTGAATTGGACAGAAGCAGCACACTGGATGTGCACTGAGAAAGCCACCCAGGAACAGCAGAGGTACAACAATTATGCATGGGCATTCTGTAACTGCCCATGGTACATGTTCTGAGCATTCCATCCAGGAGTGACATGGAGAAACCCATTGGAATTGGCATTATACAATAAGTCTTAGCATATACTTTCCTAAGTCCATTGTGAAGAAATAAGGGAGCAACTATCATGTGATCTGCTATGTGGTTGAGTAGTACACCTATGTGTTGTGGGGAGAAAGGAATGGGATTATATATTTAGCCATGGTACTTTGTCTTATGAGCTACCTAGGACTAACAGGAAATACTAGAAATTGCCATCTTGTGCGTGACATTTCCCCTGATTTTTGCCTTCTGTTGCTGAAACTGGTTTTGTTGGCCACAGGACTCTATGAACTTTACTCCTGCTAACCAGTAGTGAGATGCTTGCGCCCTCTCTTCCAAACACATTAAAATTTGTATTCACATGATAGGCAGATTTAATTTGCTTGTAAGTCTCTTTTATATGGTACCGTCTGTAACCAGGGCCTGTAAATTAATGGCTACTAGAGAGCTGCAGCACACATTGTGCCATTCACTAAAGTAGCACTGTAAAACAAGTCTCCAGACTAGCCACTACAGCTTAGGTTCGCAGTATCAAATTGCCATTTCGATTTTTGTCCTTTCAAAGTAAACTTTTGGCAAGGCCTAAATCTTACTTTTTAAAACAACTATACTACTGTTTATCAACACTGGCAATATTGTGCATACAGATAGTAAGAATATCGAGGGACAAACTATAGAATGGTATTTACATATAGAAAAATATAGATTTCGTATTCCTAACTTCGCATCTACATACCTTGAAGATATATGTACCATGTAGACCCATGTATGTGTGGTTAGGTATAGAAAATCTAGACTTACTTACTTGTCAACATTTTATTTTTCATATTCTGTCCTCGATATTCTCTCCCATTTATACTGTTGATTCAATATTCAAGGGGTACACCTTTTAATGAATGAATGAATGAATGAAATGTGATTTATAACCGCGCAACTTAGCCCAGTGGGCGTCAAGGCGCCTAGCTCAATATCTAGCTGAGTCAGCAGGTGACGGGAACTTACTGGTAAGCTTTAATGAAACACCAAGTTTTAAGGGCTTTCCTGAAGTGATCCAGTGAGGGCTGAGATTTGATCTCCAACGGAAGTGTGTTCCATAATTGGGGTGCAAAGATGGAGAATGCCCTACTCCCCCATCTAACCTTCCTAGAACGAGGGACTACCACTTGATTCAGCTCTAGAGAGCGAAGACATCTGCTGGGCACATAGCGGGTGAGCAGAGACCCAAGAGCATCAGAAGGGCCTGCCATGAGGGCACTGTAAATGAGGCAGAGGAGTTTGAAAGAAACCCTAGAGGGAATAGGGAGCCAATGGAGGCTCTTCCTTGCCAAAATAGCAGATGAAAGCCAAGGAAGGGCCAACACAAATCGCGCAGCAGCATTCTGCACCACCTGCAAACGCTGCAGAAGGCACTTGTTGGCCCCAGCATAGAGTGAATTACAATAATCAAGCCTGGAGCCAACAAGAGCGATCACGATCTGCTTGCGTGCCAGGGGGAAAGGTAATGAAGGATTCTTTTAAGAGTCCTAATAACTCCCCAACAGGTGGCAACTGTCCTATTTACCTGGAGCTCCATAGAGAGCAAGGTGTCGAAGATGACGCCGAGATTCCTGGCAGATTGGGCGGGAGTGGGGCAGGTGCCAAGAGATGAGGGCCACCACTCACCCAACCACACGTCCTGGTCCTTACCAAAGACCAGGACCTCTGTTTTGTCGCCATTCAACTTTAGGGAGTTAAGGATCATCCACTCTGCAACAAGCTGCATGCAAGACCTAAAGTTGGACGCGGTTGTACTCACAGAGTGGGCCAGGGACACCATAATCTGTGTGTCGTCGGCGTACGACACCACCTCCATCCCCTGTGATCTTACTAATCTCGTAAGGGGGGCCACGTAGATATTGAACAGGGTCGGGATCAAGGCCGACCCCTGTGGCACCCCACTTTGCAATGATTTAGCAGGGGAGAGGAAATCTCCGAGCATCACTCGCTGTTCTCTCTGATGTAAGAAAGAGTTCAGGAGACTTAGGGCCGACCCTGTTACCCCTGCCTCCCTTAACCGAGATGTTAAAGTAGAGGGAGACAGGGTGTCAAACGCCGCCGTGAGGTCCAACAGCACTAACACGGTAGTTTGGCCAAGATCTACTTTTCGGCGAATATTATCTACCACCTTAGTCAGAGCAGACTCAGTGCTGTGGAATTTCCTAAAGCCCTGTTGGGAGCCGTCCAAGAACCCAGAGGAGTCCAGGAAGATGGATAAATGAGAGTTCATGTGAGCTTCCAACATCTTTGCTGGAGCCGGCAGAAGGGATATTGGTCTAAAATTCTTAAGAAGACCAGGGTCCAAAGAGGGCTTTTTAAGGAGAGGCTTCACTATCGCCTTCTTCCAGACCGTAGGAAAGGTGCCCTGTTCCATGGCCCCATTCATTATTTCCAACAGGGGGGGTAGAATGATATCCCTACATTCCTTAAGTATTTTCAAAGGAACTGGGTCCAGAGGAGAAGCTGATTTAGTTCTGTCTAGCAATCGATTAAGACCCTCCAGGGAAAGCGCTGGAAAGTGGGTAAGGGTATGGGTAGGATCTCCAGCCCAGGACTCAAGATGCGTAATTCCAGAGGAATCATTGTCATTCAGGGTATTCCTCTGGGATTGTAGAGCAAGATAGATATCATCTATTTTTTTATAATAGAAGTCCGAGATGTTGTTGCATAACTCTTGTGAACTTACCACGGGGTCAGGTGCCTGAAGAGAGCAGAGGGAGTCCACGATCTTAAAAAGCTCTTTGGATGAAGTAGGAGAGCTAGTCAGGTTGGTGAAATATTCCTGTTTCTCCTTAATAACTCTGCTTTTATATTCTCGCAACTGGCACTTGTATACCTCCTGTTCTGTAGTATCCCAAGATTTGCGCCAGCCTCTCTCTTTCCTTCTACAGTTTTGTCTAAGAAGCCTCAATGATTCCGAAAACCAGGGGGCTGTAGGTTTCTTTCGTGCCACATATCTAAGAGAAGTAGGGGCTAACTCTTCAACTGCCTTGGTGATAGAGTCGGCAAGTTCTAGTGCCGCCTCATCGGCCTCCCTCAAGGATGAAATACTGGTGGCTTGAATATAGGGAGCAAGAGCCTCATTGGAGAAGTTTCTGAAGCTTCTTTTAAGACATTTATTAGTGGCAGCATGACTAACCTCGGCAGGGGGAGATTCTAAATCCAGTGGTACTGCTAGATGATCTGACCATACCAGCGGCAAGATCAATCCAACTGATAATCTTGAATCATTGGAAAACACCCCGTCCAGGGTGTGACCGGCCCTATGAGTCGGGCAGTGCACCATTTGGACGAAGTCACAAGCTTCCAATGCGTTAATCAGAGTAGAGGTGTCTTTAGATTCCAGGTCATCTAGATGAAAATTTAAATCACCAAGAATGGTGAAATGAGATCTCCCAAAATAAGGCTCCAAGGTTCTGAAGAGCTCAGGGCAGAATTTGGTTCTCGGTCCTGGGGGTCTATAGACAAGAATTCCAGAGAAGGAGACCGAGGGAGAACAAACAATATAAAAATATAAAGCCTCAAAGGGATCCAAAGGAACCGATAGGGACTTCACAGTGCATGAGAGTGTCGCCTTGAAGAGGATTGCCAGTCCTCCTCCTCTGCGCCGCACTCTATCCTGTCTATGAAGCATATAACCTTCAGGTATGACCAGAAGGAGATCATGACCTGAGGACTCAGATGCCCGCGTCTCGGTCATGAAGACCCAGTCTGGTTGCCTCATACTCATAATACTTATAAGTTACCTCTAAGGTGGGACTTAAAAACCCATTGGGGAGGGTGCAGGCATTTAAACGTAGGACTTGCAAATTTCATGTTGTACATGTCCTGGCTGTGAAAAACCTCCATAGTCATTTTTTACTGTGGCAAGACTTGCTTTCTCAGAGTTGAACACTGGTTTACACTATTACATTTAACATGCTAATTTCACTTTGGTAATGGCTATTATAATGTTTCAATTACTCATTTTAATAGTAATTTAAAACCCAACTTAATGGTCAAATTGAATTTTATATTACTATTTTGGAAATTACACTGTTTGAAAGTTGCCATTTTTTTCTCTAAGCCTAAAGGGCCATTCTGCCAGTGTCCTCTATCACCTGGCAGCTAATGGCTCGTGTGGCTGATGGCTCTAGTGTATTAAGAGGTGGATTGCTCCCAGACAGTTGACAGAGAGCTTGAGTTTTGGGGAGGTAATCTCCTCCCTTATTAGAATGGCCTTCCTGAGCTTCAAAGGATGAGTACCCTATTGCGTGGTCAAGATAGGCCCTGTTAGAAATGCCACTATTTACCAGAGGTGGGCATAAGTTGCGTAAGGGACTTACGTGGGGAGGCACGGAGATTGAACCAATCTCCGCACTCTCCGCATATTACCATTACGCTGCGCCTGCCTCCTGCCCTCCTCGCGCCTGCATCTCCAAATAACCTTAAAAAGCCTTAAATAACATTTAAAATAAATAGCCTTACCTTATCGGCGTCACCTCTGTCTCCTTTGCGCCTTCTTCTGGGAACTGTGCATGGGCGGGAGCCCGCGCATGCGCATTCCTCGCCAGGAATGCGTATGAGCAGGCTCCCGCGCATGCACAGTTCCCAGAAGAAGGCGCGATGGAGACTGATGCGCCGCCGATAAGGCAAGGTTATTTTAAACGTTCTTTAAGGCTTTTTAAGGTTATTTAGAGATGCGGGCGGGAGGCGGGCTGGTGGCGGGTCAGCGGGCGGGAGGCCAACTTCCATTATGCCCGAGTGTGCGGAGATTTGCCTTGTTTCTCTGCCTACATTGGGAAAGGCGGAAGGGGCAAATTTCTGCACATTCCGTGGGCGGAACGGAGTTGTCCGCCCACCCCTACTATTTACATGCTCACGTTTCTTAAGCTGACTTCTCTTTTAAACAAAGTGACTTTTGACATACGTTTGTGTGCATGGCCATGCAGGATAACAGTCTCTGATTCTGCATTGCTTACATTTCCAATTCGTAGGCACACTATTGTGACACCTTGAACATTCAGTACAGGGGATAAAGTTCACTGTGCAAATGTTATTTAGGGTATTGCTCGGTAGGCAATAATGCTATCCAACTAGAACAATTGCAGCCTGACAGGGGTAGCAACATGGCCACATGGGCGCTGTTATTATATATCAGAACTACTCCCTTGCTTAGGGAGAGGAGCCCTCAACTGACACTGCGAGGCCACTACATGCTGGAATTCAAGCTCTGCTGAGTCCTGCGTAACAACATTAGGGATGTCCAGCTCTACACCGAGAGGGACAGCCTGATGACACTTACCCGCAGGTAATGGGGAGTCAGATCACCTGGTCAGGGATTTGAAAGATCACACACCCTAGGCAAGACTAGGTTATGGAGCACTAGGTAGGAGTACACTATACACAGTAGTTATATGTCTGCATATATTCGCTATCTTAGCACAATAGCAGAACTGTTAATCTTTTTCATTATTCTTGTAACACTAATTACTCTAATCTGTCTCATTCTATTGATTATTACAGCGCACACATTTATTACAAGAATATCATTGCTTCAATACATTTTGCAATGCCTTGCTGAGTATTTCTTGTGTATTTTTTTGGGTATGCATGGGAGTCCAAACAAAAGGGTTCAAGATATGTAACACAAGATATGTAGCACGTATTCAAGCTGACATGTTCTTAGGGTGTGCATGGAATCAGTTTGTCAGAATCCCGACGTTTATGTTGCCCAACAAAATCACAATTTATTTCAGTGAGATACAAGCCGTATGACAACCCTGCCACTGACAGATGAAGCTCACACCTGGCACTGCCTCCCCTTTGTCTCTCTAGTCAGGCTGGCTCCAAACCCAATTGGAGGGAAGGAACTGATCAGCACTTATTAGGCGATGGACAAAGGATTGCCCCCCACCCATAGGCTGGAATAGGGCATAAATGTGGACCCAGCAGATCTCTACTCAGAACAATCCCGACCCTCAGAAGAATCTGAAGAGGTACTGCCCTAATATCTGAAGAGTTTGAAGGAAGTATAGACCTGCCTGCTTAAAGCCCAGGACTCCAAAGAAGTGATTCCAAGGGTCAGTTGCATGACCACCTGTTTGAGCGACAGGGACACACTAGGCTTCCAGTTGCCTCTCTCCCTGCAACAGACTAGCTGAGCACTTTCAACTGGACATGCCCCAGTGCCTTATGCTGGACTCTATTCCAGTGAGTGTCCCCCAGGCCATGGAGCCTGGGCTGATGTTAAAATGTCCTCCTCCTATCCTTAGTGCAAGAACTGAGACTTACAGAGTTTTGCCAACTATCTGCCTGGAGACCTGACGCAGAACGGATCTCTATCGGAGCCGTAACTGTTGATGTTCAACCTTCAAACAGCCTCCACTTGACAGCTTGCCCCTGTGAAGGAGATCTGACTTCCAGATAAGTATTGGCCAATACAAAGCAGCATCGGATTGACTTCGAAGCCTACCTTGGCATGTACTTCGAACTTCGCCCACATGGAGCTTTCACACCATCATCAATGACCTTGATGGTGGTCGACCGCCACTGTCAAACCCTACTTTGGATCCAGCTTGTAGCTTGCTCTGCGGGCAAGTAGTCAAAAAACCCTTTCTCTATGTAAATATTTCTAAGTCAGAATGTACACTGTCCAATGCAAGGAACCTGATCTGTTGAACTATCGCACTCAGCATTAACTTTTAACCCTAACTAGAGTGACCAGGTAATCATAATTGGAGCTTTTTGCTTTTTGACACTATATTTAATACAAACTTTAAACATTCATAACTATAGTTCTACTTATTTTATTTTTTACATATTAGTTGTTATTAAATTTAATTTAAAAAACGTCTCTATTTTTTTAACTTAGTTCAGGATTTTTTGGTATGGTGTTTTCACTTTATTACTATTTGAGTACTGCATAAATACTTTACACATATAAATTCTGGCTGTTCTGTGTCATAGCTAGCAATGGGTTTATTACAGGTTTATTTAGTGACGTTTGTGATTCACCCAAACAAGGATTGTGAGTGTTATTTGAGGTGCGTCTTTGCCTCCTTCAACTAATACTCCAATTTCTTACAGGGAATAACAAATAGTAAAGGTCATTACTGAACTAGCCACAGTCTATATTAATGGGTCCACAATGGAAGGAGAGAGGAGTAGCCCTGATTCAATCAGCCATGGTATATGCCTGAGAAGTCCAGCCAAGTGTGTCAGAGAAGAGAATGGGCACTATACATCCAGCTACAGATTGCTCTATTGGGTTCACCATAAGTAGTATAGTATAAAATATAATGGGTCATTATGCCTGAGAAATCTATAAAAGGTGACAGGGAGCAACCTATCAGCATCACTATGTATAAAGACCATAGTACATGCTCTGCTTGATCCAGAATAAATGACAAACCACGGTGCATGCCTGAGGAATCTTTCCAGGTGTGGCAAGTAGAAAACATTTTACAACTAGGAAAAGGTACTTGTCAGCAGCAGGGATCAATCCATATGAATTTGTATTCAACCAGCATCCAATACATATGCTCAGCGGAACATTCCTAGCAGTGGCTGTGAGGCAGCTGTTATCTAATCAGTCATGATATATTCTCTGAGGAATCTAGCCAGGAGTGATAGAGGAGAACCCCATGGGACTAATCTTTCTATAACCGGCCATTCTATAAGTAGTAGGGATTTAGGCTAGGAGCAGCAGTGGAGCAGCTCAAAAGAATCAGCATTATCCAACCACCTACCAAATACGCTCTTCAATAATGTTTGGTCATTAAATGCATGTTTTGTTTAGGAAGAGAGAGCAAAATGTTCAAGACCAATGAAGGTAGTCAGTGAACATTTAGCATTACTGTTTTGGGAATTTCACAATATGTTCCTTCCAGGATGTTCTTATGTTTTAGTAGACGAATGACACAGATCATGCTAGACTAAAATGGTTGCAAGTCTGTGCTTACCATGGGATTGTGAATCCTTGCCACTTCTTATACTTAATAAATACACTACAAACAATAGTGATGGCATAAAGAGGGATGGTTTACCCAGTCAGATGCAGTGTGCAATTATTTAGAACTCTTACAAAAAAATAAACTTTCTTCTTATCCGATGACATAACATCTACGACAGAACTTGGGGCATATTATCAAGACAGGCGATAAAATTATCGCCATTTTAGCAGCAGAAAACTGCAGCTAAAACTACGATAATGGGCTTGATAATATGCTCTATAGAATTCCAATTGAAGACCCTGTTAAATGTGAAGGACATCTAACATGGGCTTCAATTAGAATTCCATAGAGCTTAATATCAAGCCCATTATCGACGGTTTAGCGGCAGTTTTCTGCCGCTAAAACGGCGATAGTTTTATTGCCTGTCTTGATATTATGCCCCATGTTTCTCCCAGAGCAATGTTATTATTATCTCTCGCCATTCTTACTTAGATGATGTTCATTGACGTTACTCAGTCTAAAGACGCTCTGTCACCAGCTCCCTCACAATGTCACAAAAAGAATGGACAAAACATTTGGAAAGCTAAACGGAGTAAACTTAAATCTTACTCATTGGGCCATTGAAAATTACTCATCTTCATCATTATAAATCCCATACTGTACACAAACCTCTGTCCTGCCAAACATGGCAGGAAGCTTTGAGATCGCAAAGAGCAAAGTGTTTACCCCCAAAAAACAGATAAACAGGATGGTCATTCTTCCCTTGTCAAATCAAACTTCTAAAGAAAATATTAACCTTAATTTTTGACACACGCACAAAAATTGCATTGAAAGCCTTCATAAACTGTTAAACTGGACTCCTGTATTACATTCAACATATGACCTTCTAAAATATTTTTAAATCATTTTTAAAGATTTATGAACTAAATGAAAAGCCTTGGAAAATGTGTTTTTTACTCTCAGGGAACTGCACCGATTTCAAATTTAAGCACTTATATAATCACAATATTATTTTCAAATCGTGTTATTGATTTTAAAGAATAAACATAATGAAACATAACATTAGAGAGTCCAAGGTAATAGAAAATAATTACAAGCTGACCAGATATGTGCAAATATGGCAGTAAAACAAAGAACAGAGCTTATGTATGCCAGCAGAACCCAAAAGGGGTAATATCAGTAAGAAGTAAACAATGACGAACAGAGAGCCCAACAGTGTTTCTATTGGCAGCTGAAGGGAAACAGTTTAAGGACTTCATAACTAGGACTATTCCAGATGGATTGTTGAGGCTGTATTATGGGATGGGTTGATTCAGGAGATGTAGTCAATCGTTGCATGTAAACTTTGAAGAGCCCCTATATGTCATGAAGCCTGACCTTAGACACACACAATGATGCATACACCTCCGCCTGCTCATTACAATATATAACATCTCTTTGTCATCCACGAAGTCTAGTAGATGGATTCCTTATCCATGCACTAGCCACCCTTCACTGCGAGAGTATCACCAGTAGTCCCAACAGTCTTCTCCAGGCACGGGGAACATCGACAATGTACCCAAGAATCATGGTCAGTGGCACTCATGAGAGTCTGCAGTCAGTCACGTCACTCAAGGTCTCAGTCACCTCAATCCAAAAGGTTGAAAATGGTGGGGCAGGCTCACGCAAGGTGCAGGAAGTTCGCAGTCAGTCACTGGAGCAATGAGTGCAGCTCAAAGAGCACGTAGGGTCTGTCAGGTTCAGCCGATACTCAGTGTAATACACCTGATTAATAAAATTAAAGTGGATATGCCCAAGTCCTTGATTAATGGAGACCTTTTTTAGGTCTCGCTGGTCCAGTGCACATGCGCTGTCAGCGAGACATTTAGTAAACTGGCTTTTGGAAGTGCTTCCAAAGCGGCGACCAGCTTACTCTCATGCGCACAAGCGCGCGCGATCTCTTTCACTTTCCCTCACAACTCCCGTTCGGATGCGGCACCTTATGCCGCTCCACCACTAGATGGTGCCACAGGCCATGTTTGGCAACTCAGCAGCAATGTGAAGTTCAACCACAGTTAAGGACCTATTCTTCGGTGTCCGCACTCTTAACACCCTCCCCACCCTCTCTAGCAGTTGCAGTGTTCTCCCATTCACTAGAACAGTTCGAAAGAGTGTGGTGCATTTCAAGTATTCCAAGACTAGGGCTTCTGATATTACTCTGTGCAATATGTTTGCAGTTTTACACCACACTGAATAACATTTCCTTATTATCATCCCAGTCAAAGTTTTTTTTTAATGTAGTTGCCACCCAATATATTAGCATGTCATTTTTTTCACTCTTATGTAGAGCTCGTCTAATAAATATGTTATAATGCGCAAATAAATAAACTAGTCACTTATGATTTCGAAAAGGAGGAATGCAAGCCACTAAGAGAAAATATATTAAAAAGGCTTTAGGGAAAAAGGATTCTTGCAACTGCAAACTACTTAATGTTTTACTCGGCACAGGGAATGCAAGTGCGACGTATTTGGTTTTGCCAATGCTTGTTCGGAGAGAAAGCATTCAGACAATTCGGAAGAATATGTCATGATGAAAAAGCTCACCACACAACTTGTTTGTGCTGCTCTACTGCTGAGATGACAACACTTATATTCACTAACTAAGCACCCCATATTACATCGCTTCACAGTGTGGATGGAATATGTACAGAGGTAACAAACAGCGAAGACAGACATCTTAGCTTATGAGTCCTGCTTCTATTTGATGAATATTTCAAGTCGAAGGGATGCTACAAGGGATTTGTTTAAGTAATGTTAAGGCTCAGTTGGGAGTCGTATCAATAATATCAAACTCCTGTGTAGCAAGTATCACATATTTACTGAAAATAGAGACCAATCTTATGGAAGGCAAAAGAGACACGGAGAGGATATAGGGTCTGTTCTTCAAAAAGTTTTATATAGATTCAGTAAAGTAAATTTCAAGTCACAATATGGGGAGACATACATAAAAAGCAAAAAAGAAGTGAAAAGGGGTATATATCACTTCACCACATCGATTCACAACTTAGACATCAACTCCAATCAATTTATAACAACAACCAAAAGAAATCAATTAGTGATGGTTGTATGCCTGTGCCCAAGCAACAGAAAAGGAGATGATGTAGCTGTCGACGTTTCGGTCTTATATTGCTGCCGTCGTCAAGACCATCATCAGGACCATGAAGTTCATTTGCAGATAAAATAAACCCCCTGAAAATTCCAGATATTCTATTCTCATATGGAATTCTGTGTGTTAAAAACGATTCTCATACGGAGCGTATGTGGTATCAGCGGTGATGTGAATTCTACAACTGAGATACAAGGTCAGAAGATGAAATTTGAAATTTAGAACGGATGGCAGGATGTCTCTGGGTCACGTCGCGAACAAAGATTCAAGCATCCCTTCGACTTGAAATAACCATTGCCCAAGCCTACAAGGGTTTATTGGGTTTCCCCTGATACGTTCACGTCTATTTGATGAAAGCAGATTGGAACAAATGAGAGCATTCGATAATATGAGCGAGCACCAACTACTTATTGCTTTACGCAAGGAGCTCTCAAATCGTCTTTTCAGCTTTGCACTCTATCGACCAATTGTGTGCACTTTCTCTAGGAAGAAGCCAGGAAACTGTCTTCATGAAAAAACATGGCCAGTGGTTATGCTATCTCAGTCGGAGACCATCAACTTTGTTATACTGCCATTTCTCGGGCCTTCTTTATTCCTCAAATTCAAAGGCTGAAGACGCCATGCAGGTTACTGAGTCATTGGAGGGGTTTTCCAAACATTTTCTTTTGATCAGAGGAAAAACAATACCTCAACTGGCAGCTTTATTCGCGCAATGACTCATTGTCCACAACTTCTTTATTAGCAAGAAAGGCCACTTTATTAAAACAGGTGCCAAATACAATCTTTTTCCAAACACATTTTGCCATTCATTTCAATAAATCAAAACCCCCAACTTAACTTAGCATCCCTATGAAAGCAGAACCCCAGCAAAGTTAACCCAACCAACCTAGAAGGAACTGACTCCTGTTGATACCCCCTTCATTTCCTTTTACTGAGTACCCCCCCTTTGAGGATGGACAAACCCGCTCCAGGCTGCCCACCCCCCATACAAACCTGCCTACCAAATGCACTAGAACGCTAGACCTGTCTTAGACTGACAAAGAGAGAAAGAAACAGCCCTGGCAGGGACCAAAGCAAACAAATCAACCAAGAACAGGACCGTAGAAAAGAAAAAAAGAGGATAGGCTGGGCTGGACAAAATTCTCATCAATCCCTAATCACCCCCCTCCTCTGGTGGCCATTCCCTTGCGTGAACAACCCAGGGGGAGACCGGAACGCGCCCAGCTCCCCCTAGGTCCCCCTCATGCAATGACTCATTGTCCACAACTTCTTTATTAGCAAGAAAGGCCAAATACAATCTTTTTCCAAAAACATTTCGCCATTCATTTTAATAAATCAAAACCCCCAACTTAGCTTAGCATCCCTATAAAAGCTGAACCCCAGCAAAGTTAACCCAACCAACCTAGAAGGAACTGGCTCCTGCTGATACCCGCCTCATTTCCTTTTACTGAGTATCCCACCTCCCCCCTTTGAGGATGGACAAACCCGCTCCAGGCTGCCATCCCCCCAGACAAATCCGCCAACCAGGAAAACCAAACAGAGTTTTCCTGCCCCACCAAGGATAACCTTCAGGCCTGTCTGGCAGAGCACCACACATTTTCCTTCCATATCTGGGCAATCAAATCTCGCAACTATAGTAAATAGAATGTTTGCCCCATCAGTGACAGCTGGACCCCATCATCCCGGAAAAGATGCCCTTCCGTGCACTGTATATTAGAGTGAGATAAAACGTTAACCCCCGTGCCCTCACAGAAAATGAGCATTGCTCTATTACGTTTTCTTCTCGTTTTTTCCAGAGCGGCATGCTTCCTCGCTCCTCTCCAATGTAGTCGCGGTATGAATTCTGTCCAAACCACCGTGGAGCTCACCCACGTTTCTTTGATGACAGACAGATCCAATTTCATCAATTTGATCAAAGTCAGGCTAGATAAGTCTACAACATCGTTCTCTCCGAGGTGGATAACCAGCAAATCTGGAGGGCCCACCTTTGAACACATCAGAGACAACAACGTAAATAAACCCCCCATGCATTCCCACTTTCCCATTCCATATCACCTCATAGTTAACACTTGTGAGTCCAGCGATCTCCCACAAATTTGTTGCTCAGCATAAACCACAGCCCATTTAATGAAGGAGTGTCCTACAATCCAAGTTGTCCTTTTACCTTGTACAAGCCTTCGAAACTGACCTAGATAAAGAAACATAGATAACAAAGGAAAAGAAACACTGAAGCTACTTCCTAACATAATTTTCGCAGCATTCGGACTTCCATCTCCCAATCCTATGGATGTCTGCCCAATGCCACCCCAATCTTGCGGCTTCCGTTTCAGCTCCTATGCGGAAAGAGTGTGTTCCAAAATGCTCTGGATACTCCCCCAAAGTAAGTAACACCTTCCTCAAAGCAGCCAACAACTGAGCAATAGAAATCGGATACCAGTGCATGACAAAAAATGACCCCAGGTGTGAAAAAAGAGGAGGCCTGGAAAACCTCCCATTCTCTGACCGGAAAACAACAGTTCATACCACTCCTACCCAAGAAAACCAATTTTCCCCTACCCAATTGGTCAGCCTTAGAGGCCCTCAACCAAAGTCTCAACCTGTTGCCCTCGACAAAAACCTCAGTACTGTTTATGCCAGCCCAACTCTGAAGCCCTAAACACCCCAAAAAACAACCACAAAAAACATAACCTAAACCTCCCACACGCCAACTCGTCATAGCAGCAAGAGGACAACTGAAGTAACATCCTTTGCAGCAACTCAAAAGTCACCGGTTGCCGCAGCTGTGTACAAGCAGCATGTTCCCTTCCTAAACCCTTAAGAACTTTTCTTACTAAACCCCTCTACTGGATCCCTTCCCCACCTTAGCTGCCCATAAAAAAATGCCGGCCAATTTGCCAGAGATGGTGGTGTGGGAAAGACCTTTATCAATCAGGTGCAAAACAAAACTCAACAAAAACTGTTCCTCAGACATCTCCCCATGCATATTAAACCTGTTACTATAACTCAAAAACTCGTTCCAGGAGTGGAGGTAACTTCTTCTTATAGAGTCAGCCACTGAATTCTCAACCAACTGGATAATTCTCATTCCCCCCATGCCCAGAGCCTCCATGGGATCTGAGTTTTGTTATTCAATGCCCCAGGAGCCAGCCTGCGGAATTCCTCCCACTGAAAATGAGACAGAGCATCTGCTAACAATTATTGACTCCCGGAATATGTCTCGCTTTGAAAATAATATTCGGCTGCAAACACCTGAGCATGAAAGCACGCAGCAACCTCAACATTCTCAAGTCCCTGGCCCTTTGCTTGTTAATCAACTCAACCACCACCAAGTTATCAACATGGAACAAAACTATTCAGTTCTTGAATTCCCCACCCCAGACGAACAATGCGACCAGAAGTGGAAACAACTCCAAAAAGGAAATGCTGCGGCCCTGATGCTCCCAATGCAAAGGCCAACTCTCCGGACACCACCGCCCCTCCCAGAAGATGCCAAAGCCCTTCGCGCCGGAAGCATCAGTGTAAACCTGCACCTGCCAGATCATATCTTCGTCCGCATTAAACAAAGATACTCCATTGAAATCCTTGAGAAATGTGAGCCATATGGAGAGATCCGCCCTGATGGCTGCTGAAATGCGCACTCTATGGTGTGGGAGATAGGCTCCAGATAAAGACATCCCAATCTGCCTACAAAATGACCTCCCAGCTCTAACCACCCTGCAGGCGAAGTTCAAGTAGCCCAACAATTTCGGAACCTTTCGGAGCTCCAGTTTACGCTCCTCCACCACTGACGACAAAAAGGCTGACATTTCCTGCACCTTCTCCGCAGGAAATCTCGCTACCATTTCCAAGGTGTCTATTTCTATCCCTAAAAAAGTCAGTGTGGTAGTAGGCCCTTCAGTTTTGTCATGTGCCAACGGCACTCCAAGTTCCAGAGCCATGCCTTGAAAAGTTTGTCACACCTGTTGACACTGCCCTCTATTATGAACACCAATGAACAATAAATCATCCAAATAGTGACAAACAAGCTTTATGCCACTTATGTAAGTAAACTGCCACTGTAAGAAAGTGCTTAAAGTTTCGAAGAGCGCACAGGATACTGAAAACCCCATGGGCAGAACTTTGTCCACATAGAACTCCCCTTGGAAATGCATATCCAACAGACAAAAGTCAGAGGGGTGAATGGGTAAAAGACGGAATGCAGACTGGATGTCACTTTTTGACAATTGCGCCGCCCTTCCTGCTGATCTCACCAACCGCAATGCATCATCCACCGAAGCGTAAGACACACTAGAATCTTCAGGCGATATAAAGTCATTAACAGATGCGCCCTCGGGCCAAGACAGGTGGTGTATCAAACAGAACTCTCCAACTTTCTTTTCTTTTTAGGCACCAGTGGAGAAACAATCAGGTCAGGCAAAGGGCACTGAACAAAACGATCAGCAACTCTGCATACATCAACTTCAGCCAACAATTTCTGCTGTACAACTTGGGGAAATTTTTTAGCAGACTTTAAGTTGTCCGACCACCGGCTCTGATGAGAACCATGATAACCTATCTTAAAACCCACCTTGAAACCACAAAACAATCTAGTAGCTGCATCAGTGTCTGGATAACCTTCCAACCAACGCTCCAAACCTCCACACTAATAGGTACATGATCCCTTTGGGACAAACTGGAAAGCCTGGCCTCTTCCCCTCTCCCCTGATCACCAAATCTATGCCCTGGGAAACATTGAGTGAGGGGATGTCTGCCGCCGCATTGGGAGCACTCATGCTTGTGCCTACAAAATTGCCTTCAGCAGAATCCTTTGTTGCAATTCCAACATGCCCCAAAAACTGCTCTCTGACCCCTGCCACTAACCCCGCCCCAGACTGGGCGGGACGATAATGAAGGGGCCGGTAAGATATAGGCAACCCACTTGCAGTGTGTGTAGTAGCAGGTGGCTGTGAAGACACCATCCACTGAAGCCATAACTCCGAGTCCACATCACCCCAAGGACGATCATGGAAGAGACTCATGCGCGCTCTGAATTCCTCATCATATGAGAGCCATGCAAAACCCCCAAAATAACTCTGCGCTGTTCTGATAATGTCCATATACTTGAACATGGCTACCGCTCTATCCTGGTGTTGCTCACAATAAACACTGGCGTATATAAGAAAGGCAGAAATCCAATTCTCAATTGTTTTGGGTACCCTAGGACACCTGGCCAAGTCCCACTCCTCCTCCTTTAACCCCTCTTTGGCTTGAATATCCCTATGTAATAATTTAAAAACATCCACATATTCGTGACGTCAAATCCTGCTCTTGGTCTTATCCGACAAATGAAAGCCTAAAGGCATGCCAATCCCCATGTAAGACAATTTTTTATGTATGTTCTTATCCTCTTCCCCAGCTGCCTTTTTATCAGGTTGCCACTCCTTAGGACCGTGATCAACTTTGTCAGCGACCCCACCCGCCTTAGCCCCTACTGTAACCTGATCCGTAGGCAGCGTCCGAACATGCACTGTGTCCACAATCAACTCGTCCCCAATTCCAATATACCTGGTAGACTTTTTAGCGCTATCTCCTTGTTGCTAAACAGACCACCATCCTGCCTTACCTTTTGGCAATTGAGAGGCTCTCCGCTGAAAGGCCATAGAGTCATCCTGCCGATTAGTGATAGGTGAGGAGTCCCGCACATTTGCTCGGTCCGCACTCGACGTCTGCAAAAGACTAAAAACACTGGTTGTCCACGAAACACCCTTCTTCATCTTTAATGCCGGAGCCAAAACATTTGTCCCATCACTCCCATAGTCCCCATCTCTTAGTTCACCTTCTTCCAAGTCATCACCATCATCATCAAACCCCAATGATTCCCCATGGCCAACATATTCCCAACTGCCCCGGGCATTACCCCATCACCAACCCCACCATCATAAAGTTGCCATTGAATATCTGTTTTTTCCAAAGCATTGCCAGCATTAGAAAGGAAATCCACTCCAGATCCCTTTCCAATGAACAGCCCCCTGACTGAGCCGCAGCATGCTCAGTCCGCAGCTTCCGTTTGCCAGCCGCTTTCACTGGTGTCAAAGATGGAACCTTGTCCGTCAAGCCGCTCTGACCTGGCTTCTTCCCTCCTGAAAGTCCTGGAGAAACCCCCACTGTGCCACCTACCATCTCCGCCGACTCTGCCCCTGACCCAATCCATAACCACTGACTGCCGTGGGGGGTCCTGAACCACCTTCTGTATGTGGGCACCCACACTGACTCCAGGGGGGCTGACAACACCACCTTACTGTCTGAAGACTGGGCTACCATGGGCACCACACCACCCAAGGGAACAGTGGGCCCTGGCTCCTGCCCTGGCCGCGACCCTATGGGTAACTGCAAGGCTTCATTCACACCTGCACCAGCATGCACTGTCACCCCTCCACTGCCAATGACCGGCCCGTGTGTAGCCTTATTGAAATGTAGAGAAGAACCCTTAATTGCCAACTTCCACTCCGGCTCAACCACAGGGGCCTCAGGGGGCATAACCGCGGTGGAAAAACCAGGCAACAGAGAAACAGGGCTCAGTAAATAATCCTGTCCCTGCACAGACAACCATTGCGCACCCCCATGCAATTGAAATCCAGTTTGCAGAGCAAAGGGAGCGTTATCCAGATCAGACAGTGGAGCTGCAGTGGTGACCGGCCACCCAGCGCCCTTCCCCCGCCTCCCCCGCATATGAAAAGTACCACAAAGAGCTGCCCGGCCCATGGCCCCGCCTTGTAATTTTGAGCGGTACAAAAGGGGGTGGTGATGGATGGACTATCTGAATCAATCAAACACTCACACCCAGTCAAAAGAGCTGGGTTTAATCCATCACTGTTCTTTAGCCCACTCTGCCACCCCAGTTCAGACATGGCTATATGCAAATCAGTCTGACCCAGTGCCTCATGGGTACCGCTTTTGGCTGCCATAAGTGTGGCAGGGTATTTTCAGACGTGAGTCCCTTGCTCACTTTGCCACTGGATTCAAGCAAGCCGGGCTAAAGACGGCTGGAATGCCAGAAACCGATCCTCGGAAGCATGTTTCCGGTCCAGGGAAGACATGGCTTGGCAGTTCAGGCTAGACTGTTACCATGAGGCACAGGGTCAGACTGATTTGCATATAGCCATGTCTGAACTGGGGTGGCAGAGTGGGCTAAAGAACGGTGATGGATTAAACCCAGATCTTTTGACTGGGTGTGAGTGTTTGATTGGTTCAGATGCTCCGTCCATTACCATTCCCTTTTGTAACTTTGAGGTCCGGCCCCAGGACCGCCCCGCCTCCCGCCCGCTGCCAGACACTTGCCAGGAACAACACGCTGGGCCGCACGTACCTTCGCGGCACCGGAGACAGCAGCGGTGGGGTCCTCAGGCTCCAATGCGGGTGCCGCCTCTCCCTGCTCAACGCCAACCGGCACGGCCGCAGAGCAGTCGTCCTCGTCGACAGGCTGCGGGGACATGCATGCAGCCACCACCTTCGCGAGGCCCTTGGCTGCCTTCCAGGTAGAGCATGCAAGCCCCTTCCACGCCTCCCCCGGGACGGGACTCCAGGCTTCAGTAAGGCTTCTCTGCCAGCAGCGCAGATGACTCGTATGGCCTCCCGCACATCAGCCGATGCCTCCATCACACTTGTCTATGCCAGTAAGTTGTGAAGCCAAGGCTAAAGAACAAAATTTTGCGACCTTCACCTCCTGCCTCAACCTGGCACAGTGACTTTTCCGACCTTCTGACCCCTATGAATAACCTCCCGCCTGCGCGCCTCATCAATCCCTAATCACCCCCCGCATCTGGTGGCCATTCCCTTGCGCGAACAACCCAGGGGTAGACCGGCTTGCGCCCAGCTCCCCCTGGGTCCCCCCTTGTGATGCCTGCAGTCAGTCCAGACATCTGTTCTTTGGCTAGATAAGATACCCCTTAGCAGGGCGCTTCATTACTGTCACCCCAGCAGTGCACAGCTCCAGCGGTACCCCACCACCACGTTATCTCTGCTATATGGAACCTTTCATTTCGAAACAGCAGTCCAGAGCTCGTCTCCAAGTTCAGAAATCAGTTATGTAGCTGTATAAGACCAGTGAAAACAGGTGTGTGCTATGATGCGCACCAAAATAGAACAATTAAATGTTTTCTATAATGGCAGCACGAAAGAGGCATAAAGATGTATCGATACAAGCACTATTAACATATTTACTAGGTCTGTGTATTAACCCTCATTCCACTTTCAATTGCTTGTGGAAACAATGTAGCACCGAAAGTTCCATTCTCAAATTAAAAGGAAAAATAATGCATTGGATTGCACAGGAACACTATTATTTTTTAAACAAATGTCTGACTTTTAAAGCCTTCTATAAGAATCCAACTTTAACAATCAGTTTTACGGGAGTACTCACACAAGTAACAAGCGTTGGTATAGCCAATAGGTCTTGCCTTTGGGACCTTATAAGTGTTAAGCCATGCAGCACATTATCCTGAGTGTTTCAATTATATTAAGCCAAAATTGGAATGTGTAGAAGCTTGTGGCATTCGGAGCAGTGTCGGGTAGCTTGCAGCGGTCTAGGGGCAGCTAATGGAAGCTTGCAGAAATGGATCCCCGTAAGCAAAAATACAAAATCATTCCCAAAAAGAAAAAAATACAGATTCTTTGATAGTCTGCAGCACAGTCCCCCTTGTGTACCTCTGATTAAGTGTTTTCCTCCTCTTGTGTTTTAAGGCAGAGGTGGGCACAAAAGAGCTAGCTTTTCACACCTGGGAGCTAGATTGACACCTTATTGAGATTAGATCACTTGCAGGCAAGTCTCTGCTCCTGCTATTGGTCTCAGTCGCCATCTGAAAACAAGCATTGGCATAACCAATATGTCTCACCTTTGGGACCTTTTAAGTGTTTAGCCATGCAACAGTTGATGTTGTTGCAACAAGGATATGGTGCTGGATAACAAAACACTTATAAGGTCCCAAAGGCGAGACCTATTGGCTATGCCAATGCTTGTTATATATTTGCGGCAATGCCTGCACACTTTTTAGGAAATAGGGACCGCTAAATCAGCCACGCAGTGTTCCTTGGGATCATTCACTGTGGAGGGAAGTAAATCCTCGGTCTCCCCGTACGGATGAGAGATCAATTCTTTAGTATTATTCAAGATGTTCATTTGTGTGAGTGGAAGGATCTCGTGAGGTTTCAGGGTGAACCATGGCCATCGTGCAGCAGCAGCATGGTGAAGTCTAATTTATGTAAAGATGTCCATCCATTAGTCCAATCCAATGCCTGAAATAGGTCTAGTGTGAGAAAAGACCATCACAGAACAGTTGGTCAATTGTGACAATGGCCAAATATCACAGCACTGCACATGTGGACCTCTCCACTGTTGGAGTTAGGGGAGGAGTTTCAAGGTGTGGCATAATCTTGACATAAATCATCAGTAGCTCGATATGCCTTGCCAAGGTCCACTTTGCCGTGCTAGTAGAGAGAACTGTCGCAATGGGCCTGATTCAGAAAGGTAAACTTAGATCTGAAGTCTAACTTTAGACCTTGAAGTCTAAATTTAAAACTAAAGTGTAACTTTAGACCTGCAGTCTAACTTTAGACCTCAAGTCTCACGTTAGGCCTAAAGTTAAACCTTGAACCTGAAGTCTAAGATTAGACCTAAAGTCTAACATTAGACCTAAAGACTAACTTTAGGCCTGAAGTCTAAGGGCCTGATTGACAGCAGTAATTTTAGAGCTGAAGTCTACATTTAGACTTGAAGTCTAGGTTTAGTCCTTAGATCTAACTTTAGACCTGAAGTCTAAGTTTAGACCTGAAGTCTAAGTTTAGACCTGAAGTCTAAGTTTAGACCTAACGTCTAACATTAGACCTACCTATTTCTAGGATATCTCTCACGGGTGCACACCGTTCCAGAGTTGTGGGTCCTGAGGGTGTTGGACAAATCAATTAGAGAGTCCAGAACTAAGTTAAAATCACCACCACAAACAATGATGGTGTAACCTCAAGTGTGGAAATGCGATAGTTTCAAAAATTGTTTTCTTTATTTACGTATATGTTTACTTACCTCTAATCAGCCCTAATCCGTAGTTTACTACCCCCACTCTGCCCCTCCCCGCCCCACATCAGCGCCCAGCAGCACTCCCACCACGGGCCGCTACTGCAGGGTGATAAACCGAAACAGGTCCCATGATGCTTGTTTCTGGTCCAGGGAGGAACTGGGGGACCAGGGTCAAGACTGATTTGCATATGGCTGGGTCTAAACTGGAATAGAGTTGTGAGAAAAAACACACTGGATTTAACCCAGATCTGTGACTGATGAATGTTTGACTTGTTCAGCATTCCGTCCATCATCTGTTCTTTTTGCAATTTGTCAGCCTAAGTGGGAAGGGAAGGGTATGCCTAGATCGGGGTCCCATGCCTGCTAAGACATTGGATTCAAGCTAGCCTGTCCAATGAGGGTTGATATCCTGATACCAGTCTCAGAATGCTTGTTTATGGTCCAGGCAGGATCTGGGCTGGCAGTTCGGGCTGGAATGTTCCCATGGGGAGCAGGGCCAAGAATGATTTGCATATGGCTGGGTTTAAATTAGAACAGCGTGGTGAGCAAAAAAAATGGGGTTAACCCAGATCTGCGACTGGGAATGAATGTTTGATTTGTTCAGCATTCCATCCATCATCTGTTATTTTTGCATTTGTAGCACTAAGTGGAAGGGTATGTCCAGACGTGGGTCTCGTACTCACAGTATTCAACTAGCCTGGCTGGTGAGGGGTGATATCCCGAAACTGGTCCCAGGATGCTTGTTTCTGGTCCATGGTGGACTTGTCCTAGTAGTCCGGAGATGGTTGTTCCTATGGGGATCAGAGTCAAGACTGATTTGTATATGGCTGGGTCTAAACTAGAATGGAGCAAAATAAATAAGTAATTAAACCAGATTTGCGACTGGGGTAAATGTTTGATTTGTTCAACATTCCATCCATCATCTGTTCTTTTTGCATGTGTTGCATGTGTTGCCCTAAGTGGGAAGGGTAGGCCCAGATGTTGGTCCTGTGCTCACTATGCCACCAGATTCAAGCTAGCCTGGCTAATGAGGGGTGATATCCCGAAGCCGGTCTCAGGATTCTTGTTTATGGTCCAGGGAGGACCTTGCCTGGTAGCTTGGGCTGGACTGTTCCCATGGGGAGCTGGGTCAAGTGTGATGTACATATGGCTTGGTCTAAGCTGGAATGGTGTGGCAAGCAAAAAACTATAGATTTAACAGAGATATGTGACTGGGGGCAAATGTTTAATTTGTCCAGCATTCCATCCATAATCTGTTCTTTTAGAAAGTTGCCATTTTCTTTCTTTTGCCATCTGGTGTCTCTGATCACTATGGAGTGGGTGACAGCTGAGCTTTGTGTATTTCCCTTAGGCAGCCACACACAAAAGGAGATTAGGTGTGACTTCAAAGGCCTTGATGGCTCACCCTGGCAGGATAGGAGGGAGAAGCTAGGCACAGCCTCACACTTACACCTGAATACAGCCACGGTCAGCGCAAGTAACAGCGGTGGGGCAATGGGTCCGGGAAAGGGGTGGATTTTGAGGGACGATGCTGAGGGTAAATTAATTATTTATTTCATTTTCCCTTGGTATCGTCCCTCGAAATCCCCCCCACCGCTGTTACCTGCACAGACCGGGGCTGCCTGAATAGACTGTGTCCTGTCCCCACACAAAGGGCATCATACCCCCTGAAGTGAGTCTGGAGGCAGAGCACGGAAGGGACTACCTGTGTGCACTTTAAATGTCCTCTTTGATATCTTTCCCACTTCAAAGGCAACACTGGATATAAGAACTGGGCCGCCAACCCTACCACTGCAGTACACTTCTGGACATGTGAAGACTGCTAGGAAGAAGGACTACTGTGTTACTGAAGGACTGCTACTCTGTTGGACTGCTACTTTGCAGGACTCCTGTCTTGCTGTCTTGCCTTTCTGTTGTTCTACTGCCTGGTTAAGAAGGACTGGAACTGATTCACTTGAACCCAGAGTGACTCCAAGGGCTTGCTGTCTTGCCTGATGATCTGAAGTCTCTGGGTCATAAAAGACTTCTAGCCCTTCTGCTGCTGCACCCAGGCTCTGCCACCTGTGAGTTTGCCCTATCCATTGGTGTCACACCAGTCCTGGACCCTTGGAAGTAAAGCCTAAGGTGCTTATTTCAACAAAATGTATGCATCCTCACTGGAACTTGCACATCAATGCTGTTACGGGGATCAGAACGGTGCACTGCATTTGGAATTGGCACGTCAATGCCACTGCGTGGATTGGGACCAGCGCATACCCTCTGCTGTGAGGATCTTCGTCAACACATCAACTTTGGAACCAGCACTGTGTGATGCTCTGTCTTTGCATCTCGTAGACGATGACAGGAGCTCTGCAGTCATCGGAGCCGACGCATCACCACTGATGCATGTGCTAGGACCAGTGCATCTGCACCATTGCGAGGATCAACCCAAATGCATCGCTTTGGCTGCACCCCACATCCTCTTTGCTGTAGATGCAGCCAGGATCAAGGTACTTTTGTTCAGCTGGCCTAGTTGGGCTCCTGTATCTGGCCAGTGCTCTAACATGGTCCTCCAGAACTTTTGACTTTGTTCCAATCCGGCGCAACCAGATGACCAGCGTAAGTGCTCACTGCTTCTAAGTGCTATATACAGTTTATTCTTTAAAAATTCATGTCTTGAGTTCTACTCATTGGGTTTTTGTTGTTTTAGCCTTGTTTTCTTTATAAAATTAAGCTCTATTTTTCTAACCTGGTGTGGAGTCTTTTTCTAACCTGGTGTGGAGTCTTTTTGTGATGTTCTAACTGTGTTACAGTTTGAAGTGCTGCACAAATACTTTACACATTGCCTCTTAAGGTAAGCCTGACTGCTCTGTGCAAGCTACCAGAGGGCTTGGATGGGTTAATTTAGGCTGTGTTTGTGACTTACCCTAATCAGTATTGGGGTTCCTGCTTGGACAGCATGCAAACCTCTGCTCACCAGAAAGCGGATTTGTAGGATGCTCTGTCCCGTAACTGTTTTTTCTTCATTGCCGTCTGTCATTTTAGGACTTCTTTCTCACAGGAATGAGAACCCAAAATAGCCATCTCCTTCTCTGGAAACTGCACAATACTTTTCTAGATTTTTATTTCATTGTCCATGTTGGGGTTTAAAATATGTCTCTTTTTGTACTTGGCTTCGGTGCAAACCACTTTCCAAGTATTTACATATATTGTGATTTAGGGAAAGGTGTTAATACAAATTGTAACAAAAATATTAGATGTATTGCATGCACTTTAAAGATTTATGTGTCCAATTTAAAGTGAGCTGAACCTTCCATTTGGGGAATATTGTTTTAGGTCTATTGTCTGTGTTACCAATATTTAGATATAAATTCATCAGCATCAGTGGCAAGTTAACTGCCCAAGCAAGAGTGTCTGAGCTCCCATCATGTATGGCTGGATTACCTGTGTGAAAATCTGCCATTCAAAAGGAATCAGAACCTTATCTCTAAGGTAAGTACAGTGTCTTTAAAATGCTGTGAACTCCCACACAACCCCATCTTGATGTTGATTCATTGTCAGTGCCTACGCTTGCTGACAGACTTTTTTCCGGCAGTGATAGACATTGGTGTATTTTTTAGCCATACCTTTTCTCTATTGAATAGTTGTTCTGATGGTTGATACACCATTTTGAAAGAAACCATCTATTTGTTTGCTTAAATTGTTGACATAGCTCCAATGTCTTTGGAAAGGGAGGGAATTTGCTTCACTGGTGGATTAAACAGCAGACCATTCGTTTTTTACATTTTATATAGATAAACAACATGAACATTAAAATATCATAGAAGCATCAACCATTTGAACGGTTGTAGAATGCATATTATACATAGACACTGCTATTTTATAATGACATTTCTGCACAATATTTGAAAAACATTGTGAGTTCATATATAGCAAAAAATGAAATGTGAAGAAAGATATAAATGATCACATTAGAGAAGGAAACTTATGGAACAAATTGATTGTTGAAAGAGAGGGAACTCAGTCGCAACAGCAACTGAGTTCCCTCTCCTCCAACACAGTGGTATGCCTATGCAATTTACCATTGTTTTGGCTACAGCAGTGATTACTTTTTCTCTGCAGTAGCCAAACTTCTCTAATGACCCAGTAGGAATTAGGGGCGTTAGAGAATTGGCTATATTTTGGTCCATCCAGTTAGTATGGGTGGACATATAACTTTTTTTTTACTGTCCGCCACCGACATGCAAACATTGGTGGTGAGGGTTAGTAAAAACAACAAATGCCCCCATCGCCATGGGAGAGGACTCCAATGGGGAGGGGAATACTATCTTTTTTATTTTCACAAAGAAAATCCTGCTTCAGGATTTTCTTCTTGAAAATAAAAAAGAAACCAGTTTGGTGCAAGGCTCTATCATGTTGATGGAGCCCTACCCCAAACTGCAAAAAACATCTGCAAGAATCATGGGGACAGTTGTTTCTGTCAAAGCTTTAGAAATCACAGACAGCTTGGTGGTCATTTCTAAATTTGGTGGGTGGCTTTTCTGTCAGGGCAATGGAGTAATTTACTCCATCACCCCAGTTGTACTCCATTACTCTGGCTGAGTAATGGGCCTCCTGCCAAAATTTAAATTGGACCGTAACTTTCTTCACAAAACCTATTTGCAGGATAAAGATGTGGCACCTCATCGCATATATGTGTAATTGAGCAGAACGGTCAGATTATATATACCACAGGTATATACTCAATATGGATTTTCACCTTGAAGAAAAAGAACTGCACAGGAATCAGAACTTTAACTGAAACAATGTACCATTCATGAACGTACAAACCAGACTCCACAAGTACCCCATAACGCTGCTTTAGATAAGGACTGAAAACATCAACCAATGGACGATATAATTTTCCTTGCTAGGTACTCAATGACATATAGTTATGACTCCCCTTCATTTTTTCTCCCAGCCATTTCCTGGTTCTCCTGACTTTAAGTTCATGAAGGTGGCACGTGTTCAGTGCTGTCTCCTCTAAATGAGCTTGGTGGTGGACCATTATAAACAGAGTTGGGAGAGAGGAGGAAGTGACAAGCATTACTGTGCTACACTGCCACTTTTAACTCTGGAGTATGATTACAGTAAATCAGTACATGCACAATGCCTATGAGGTTGTGCCTTCAAACTTGCTCCAAATTCACATTGTATATGTGTGTGTGTGTATATTTGTATCTGGGTATGTGATTGTTTGTTTATGAGCATGCTCTTGTGAGAGACAGAGAGAAAGGCTAAGGTGAGAACAAAAACCCTACTGATACATCAACCGTTTTACCACAACTCATGGCAAGAAAACACAATTTCACTTGACCACATTCCTGCATTGCTTCATTTAATTTCTCCATGTGATTTGACCCTTCTTATCTCCTGATACTTGGAGCACTAAACACAGGTTTACAGTTTTAATTTCCCTTCTGTAACCCAAATATATGATATTTGCTGACACATTTTTAACATAATCCATGTATTGTGTACTTCTAGGAAACATACAACTGCTCAATTATGAATAGATTATGATGTTATGTGTGTCGATTGCTGATTAAGCAAACATTTAGCCAGGTGCCAATGACAGTATTCAACCACAAATGATAACTATTGATTAAGTCTCCACAAGGATGTTAAACGCACGTTCAAGTTCCTATTAGGATGGATCTGTGAGCGTAATTAAATACCATATTTCCACATTTGAAGCAGGATCTTGTATTAGAACTTGTTACTTATCATTTTTCTGTTATTGGTATATTTTTAAAACATTGGGAAAAGTTATTCCCCACAAGGAAAGTGTCTGCACACAGGCCCATGTTAAAAGTGATGCAAAAGTGGCACAAGGGGCTTGTAAATCTGCCCCCCAGGATCTATAGTCATACTGCAGTATGTTGATGACCTCCTTATTGCTGCAAATTATGCCCCAACATGTAAAGAGGCTACTCTCTGTTTGTTATGCCACATTGCCCTCCATAACCACAAAGTCTCTTTAAAAAAGCGTCAGTTTTGTCAAGAGAAGGTGACCTATTCAGGTCATCTCCTCTCGAAGGAGGGCAGACAGCTCACCGCTGATCGTGTAGCCGTTATCAATGCTATGGAAGCCCCATGGACACAAAAGCAGGTGCGAGCCTTCATAGGTCTAACCTCATGCTGCAGACAGTGGATTTCCAATTTTTCGGCCATGGTCAAACCTCTTCTTGCCCTCACCATTAAAGACATATCAGACAGTTCCTTTCCATTGACTAGAGAGCCTACGCAGGCATTCCAGGATTTGAAAAAGAACTCTGTGTACTGCTCCAGTCCTCAGTACTCCTGATTATAACAAACACATTTTTCTTTTTGTACATGAGACAGACGGCTGTGCATCCGCCTTCTTGACCCAGATATTCAGAGGTCCTCATCAGCCATGTGCCTATTTTTCAGCTACCTTAGATCCTGTTGCGAGGGCTCTCCCAGGATGCCTAGGAGCGACAGCTGCGGCCGCACTCAGGGTCCGTCAGAGTGCGGGGATCGTCATGAACTCCCCCTTGACTCTGATGGTTCCCCATGCTGTGGATACCCTCCTTAATAACACCAAGACACAGTACCTCACTAGCGCACGACTCACAGGATATGAATTGACACTCTTTTCTAGCCACATTAACATCAAGAGATTCATTGTACTGAATCCCGCCACCTTACTCCCACTGGATACTCAGGATGCCTGTTTAGATCCACATGACTGTATATTGAGGACAGAGGAGGAGACGAAGGGACGGGTTGACTTACAGGATACCCCGATAGCAAACCCTGAAGGTACACTGTATGTGGACGGATCATGTCTCAGTGGGCCAGATGGTAACACATCAGCCGCCTACGCCCTCAGGACATTGGAGCAAGTAGTAGAAACAGCTCAGATTCCGCAGTGCTCTGCTCAGGCTGCAGAATTAGTGGCCCTCACTAGAGCCTGTGAGTTAAGCAAAGGAATAACAGTTAATATCGACAGTGACAGTCAGTATGCCTTTGTGGTGGCTCACAACTTTGGGCGACTGTGGAAAGAAAGGAATTTCCTTACTTCACATGGGACAACAATTCAACATGGCCCCCTAATTCACCAATTATTAGACTTCCTGACATTTCCCAGAAAGGTAACTATTATAAAATGTAAAGCGCAGAAGAAAGTGACAAATGATGTTGGAAAAGGCAATGCCTTGGCTGACCAGACAGCCAGACAGACAGCTCTTAAGAAAAAGGAAGGAATGTAAGTGGGAGGTCCCACCAGGTGGGTGGCAGAGGGGGCATGGTTGAAGATACGGTACAGAGTGTGATCGATATTCAGTCCCATGCTATCCCTGAGGAGCTGAGGATGTGGACGGAGTGTTTGGCGGTAAAGGAAATATATTGTTGTTGGGCCTGTATCACTATGAAGAGAAAATGGATGTTGCCCGACAGTCATGTGCTACCAGTAGTAACGATGGCCCATGGCCATGCTCACATTAGTGCGAAAGAGATTTGTAAGTTGCTGGAACCCACCTGATTTAACTCAAAGATTTCAGCATATGCTAAGAGGATGGTCAAAACATGCATGATTTACCTTATGTACACCCTCGAAAAAGGTACAGTAACCCCGGGGGGAGGATTCTCTCCCCCTACCTTTCCTTTCAAAGCCCTTCAGATGGATTATATCCAGATGGACAGATGTAACAATTTAAAATACATCCTGGTGGTGGTCTGTACCTTCTGCCGATGGATGGAGGCCTACCCAGTCAAAGACTGCACCGCTTTCACTGCCACCAAAATACTATTGAAAGAATACTTCCCACAATTTGGTTTGCCCCGTTTGGTCTGGAGTGACAACGGGACACACTTTACTGCTCAAATAATGGAGTATGTCTGTTCAGCTCTGGGTATGAAACAAGAATTTCATGTACCTAACCACCCCCAGTCAGCAGGTCTAGTGGAGGTGTACAAAGACATCCTAAAGACTAAAATGGCCAAGATTGTAGCCGAGACAGGTGTCACTTGGGTTGATGCTCTGCCCCTGGCTCGGCTGTCTGTCAGGACAACGGTCCATAGCAGGATAGGACTATCTCCCCATGAGATTGTGTTCGGGAGGCCTGCCAAATTGTGGGGTTTTCCACAGCCCCAGAAACTGTCTGATGTTGAATACCCTATGTTGACTGATTACCTGTACAGTTTGACTAACATCTTTCGTACTCTTTACCGGACCTGGAAGCGCTGTGACTCGCTCTACGCTTTGGCCAGAGTGGTCGCTCCCAGTGCCCCTAGCGCCTCACTGATATCGTTAGCAGCGCTCTTGCCGAATTTGCATCGTGATTTTAGCCTTCAGCTGTGCCTGGCTGCCGCTTTGTGCCGCTTTGCTCTGTATGCGCTTTAACCTGTGATTGTGATTGTACTTTTTATGCTGCATTAGCGCGTTCTCCCCAAGCGCTCTGTTGTGCTCCCCCTCCTCCATTTTGTTGATTGTTGTCGTGCGCAGCCCGCCCCGCCTCCCAGCTGAGCCGCCCTCGCCCCTCCCCCTTCACTATCCATATATGACAGTAGTTCCCACGAGCAGCGTTCACGTGCAGCGACCGCGCCCAATCCGCGCCGAAGGTGCGCCAAAGGTAAGCCCGTCTACGCCCGTCTGCACCTGGACCGCGCCCAGCGCCAGACCCCCTGCCCCTTGCATTGCCTACGATGCCGCCACCCTCCTAGCCCTGAACCCCGGTCGCGCCCCTAACTGCGTCCAAGCCGCTCCTGGACACACCCATGGACCTTTCTCCTGCTACTCCTGCAAATTCAGCGGCACCGACAACATCTCCGCTACGACCACACCACAGATTCCCGACCCCAACCACCTACAATGCATCCTTCTCAACACCCGCTCGGTCCACAGACACGCCATTGACCTATGGAATCTACTAGACACCATCTCTCCAGACATCGCCTTCCTAACGGAAACATGGATGAACGCTTCCTCCGCCCCAGACATCACCATTGCCATCCCTGAAGACTATAAGATCACTCGCAAAGACCGTACCGGCCACACAGGAGGAGGAATCGCTATCGTCCATAAGAAATCAATCCGCATCTCAACCAGCTCTGACGCCAACCTCGCCAACTCCGAACACCTTCACTTCCAGATCCACATCGACCCCAAGACCACACTCAGAGGCACCCTCCTCTACAGACCACCAGGACCCCGTGCAAAATTCAGTGAGGACATCACGGACTTCATCATACCACACGCGCTCCCCTCCAAAGACTACATCCTTCTGGGAGACCTCAACTTTCACCTTGAAAAGATCAACGACCGCAACACCACCACCCTCTTGGACAACCTCGCCAACCTCGGACTTAAACAACTGGTCACTTCCCCCACCCACATCGCAGGTCACACACTCGACCCCCTCTTCACCTCCAGCAATCATGTCTCCTTCAGCCACACTACGGATCTCCTCTGGACTGACCACAGCTGCATTCACTTCACCTACAACAAGCCAAAACCCACCAACCACCTCCAACGAACTCTGCAAAGAAACTGGAACAAAATCACCACCGACCAGATCTCCTCATCGCTCCTTCTAAACACCTCAGCCCACTCTTCCAACCCAGACCAAGCCGCCGCCAACTTCACCCTATGGTTATCCAACACCGCCGACACCTTAGCACCACTGAAAAAACGTCAAAGCAAACCTGGCAACAAGAAGGCCTCATGGTTTAACGATGATCTTAAGAAGTCCAAGAAACTCTGCCGCTCCCTTGAAAAGGCCTGGAAAAAAGACCCAACCACTAGCACCAAGGACGCCTTCAAAAACGCCACCCGCACTCACCACCAACTAATCCGAAAGGCCAAGAAAACAGCATTCAAGGATCGACTTGACAACAACGCCCACAACAGCAAGGAACTTTTCAACATCGTCAAGGAATTTTCCAATCCCTCGGCCAACTCCAACGACATCACACCCTCTCAAGCCCTCTGCGACTCCCTAGCCTCATTCTTCCACAACAAGATTGCAGACATCCACAACAGCTTCGACAACCAACCCGGAGACCAACCCACCCAACCATATGCTGAACATTCTCCCCCCGTGAACACCCTTAACGACTGGAACCCAATCTCCACTGAGGACACCATCCGCCTGATGAACTCCATCCACTCAGGATCACCCACAGACCCATGTCCTCAACACATCTTCAACAAAGCAGACTCTGTCATAGCACCGCACCTCCGAGACGTCATCAACTGCTCCTTCAACTCCGCCACCTTCCCGGAAAACTGGAAACACGCTGAACTCACCACCCTTCTGAAAAAACCCACTGCGGACCCCACCGAACTCAAAAATTACCGCCCCATTTCGCTCCTTCCATTCCCGGCCAAAGTAATCGAGAAAGCTGTCAACAACCAGCTCGCCGCTTTTCTCGAAGCCAACAAATCCCTCGACTCCTCACAATCTGGATTCCGAGCAAAGCACAGCACTGAGACCGCCCTCATCGCAGCAACAGACGACATTCGAACTCTACTGGACAATGGAGACACAGTCGCCCTCATCCTCCTCGACCTCTCTGCAGCATTCGACACAGTCTGCCACAGCACCCTTTTACAACGCCTCAGAAACATCGGAATACAAGGAAAAGCACTTGAATGGATCACCTCGTTCCTCACCGGAAGAACCCAGAGAGTCCGCCTTCCACCATTCAAGTCCGAGGCCTCTGAAGTCATCTGTGGCGTACCACAAGGATCCTCACTCAGCCCCACCCTCTTCAACGTATACATGAGCCCCCTCGCGGCCATCGCCCGCCAACACAACCTCAACATCATCTCTTACGCGGATGACACTCAACTGATCCTTTCTCTCACCAATGACCCCGGCACCGACAAAACTAACCTACACGAAGGAATGAAAGAAGTTGCCGAATGGATGAAACACAGCCGTCTGAAACTGAACTCAGATAAAACAGAAGTCCTCATCTTAGGTACATCCCCCTCTGCATGGGACGACTCTTGGTGGCCGGAAGCCCTTGGAAAAGCACCCATCCCGACAGACCACGCACGGAACCTAGGCGTCATCCTGGATTCTTCACTCTCAATGAACAGACAAGTCAACGCCGTCTCTTCATCCTGCTTCAACATTCTTCGCATGCTCAAAAAAACATTTCGCTGGATCCCCACCGAAACCAGGAAAACAGTCACCCATGCTCTGGTCACGAGCCGACTGGACTACGGAAACACCCTCTACGCAGGTACTACCGCTAAACTCCATAAGAAACTCCAACGAATCCAAAACGCCTCAGCCAGGATCATATTAGACATCCCGCGCAACGAACACATCTCTGGTCACCTGAAAGACCTCCACTGGCTACCCGTCAATAAGAGAATCACTTTCCGACTGCTAACCCACGCACACAAATCACTCTACGACATCGGACCAGAATGCCTCAACTCACGACTGTCCTTCTACACCCCCTCCCGCCAACTACGTTCTTCCAGCCAAGCCCTCGCCACTGTACCTCGCATCAACAAGACCACCATGGGAGGCAGATCCTTCTCATACCTGGCTGCTAAAACTTGGAACTCACTCCCCACTTACCTTCGCCTTACCCAGAACCACCTAGCATTCAGAAAACAACTTAAAACGTGGATATTTGACAAGTAATCCTCCTCCCCTTCCTTAGCGCCTTGAGACCCTCTGGGTATGTAGTGCGCTATATAAATTACTTGACTTGACTTGACTTGACTTTACCACCAGGTGCATGAGGCCATACCTGATAAAAGCGAGGGCCTAGGACACGTTATCCAACCTGGCGACTGGGTTCTGATTCGCAACTTTCAACGTACTAAGAGCCTCAAGCCCCGCTGGACACAGCCCCGTCAGGTGTTACTGGCCACCCGCACTGCAGTGAAAGTTGAAGGTCGGAAGAACTGGATCCACGCAACATACTGTAGACGAGTGTCTCTGCCTCTCCCCTATGATCAGTGGGTCAGAGAAGTACGAGGAGACTCAGAGACAGAAATAGTCGCAAAGTTTCTTTCATTCAGCGACGCAAGATTACATTTTACATCTAAGGAAGCAGAGCGTGACAGTATACTGAGGGGAAAGATGGAACACTCCCCTCACTCTGCTCAGCATCAGGAACAATTATTGCCTGACCATACTGTTCCTACTTCTACCCGATATAACTTGCGTTTCAGAAGGAAGGCTTGCCCTTGACTTCGCCCAGGTACCTATTGGCTGTAGAGCTGTGATCTCCCTGCTAAGACCGGTGCTGGTGTGTCAGACTAAGGTACGCCCCTAGGGCTCTTGGCACCTGCATCCAGTGAAGCAACCCCCAATCACAGACAGCCGCTAGTGGTCCCTGGCTTAGTACAATGGCAGCTGTCCAATACACCCAAGTCCAGAAACGATATGTCAGTCTCCTACATAGCAAGTGCTTTGTGGCCCCGTGGTGACGCAGTTTGTCTCAATCATCTTGTCTATCATTGGTTGGATGTTACTGATGTACTATCCTGTTACCCCACCAACTCCTACCCAGACTCCTGCAGAGCATCAGTATTTCACGTTACCCGCCCACAAATTACCCCACTGTGCAGAATTCTTCAATAACACCTTCGTCCAAATGTTACATCATCATCAGCTGATCATTAATACTTCCAACTGTTGGGTATGTGGACTGATGCTGCATGCTTTGACACAACCTATCCCATTATTTCCTTATCCTTTTTCCATCTCTGGGTCCTGTCTTGCATGGTGGATGTTGATTCAGGAGGCCTATACTATCAATGGTACTGCCAATTCAGCCCTGGGAAAAATTTTATGATTGACTTCTGGCGAAACAGGTTGGCAATACCAATACCCCTTTTTGCCTGACCAGCTCATCAACATTGCTATTACCGACGGATGAACTCGGTGAGATGGGGGTATTTAACTCAACTTCTCGACAAACATTTATCAAATTTTGCGCCAGAAGGTTGCTACCTGATGCACGAAACACTCTGAATGTTATAAATGCGCGGGCCGTGTCTGCATCCATGGTTTGGGAACTAAGAAAGTTGGCACTAGTATCTGTGACATCATTAAAACTTTAAACTCTACGTCTGCTCCAAAGTTGGTGGCATCCCGCCAACACTTATTTTATCTTTGGCACAGCAGCCTACTCTTGGCTCCCCGGTAACTTGTCTGGTACCTGCTTTCTGGCCTTCCTCCTTACACGGATGTATTCTACCCATGGAGGATTACCACCTGGTGATAAAGGCCGCTTTGCGCCACTCACGTAGGGGTGTCATATCGGCTGAGGATACAGTAGGCCAGGAAGCCGGGGAATTCTTTAAGGGTTTCCTCCCATTCTGAGGACCCATGGCAAACAGTTGGGCTATACAAGAACTGACCAGGGTCCTTGAGGCCACCATCACAGAAACAGCTGGTGCCCTCTTCAACATCCCTGCAGAGCTACAGGCAAACCGCCTTGTAACACTTCAAAATCGTATGGTCCTTGACATCATCCTGGCAGATCGTGGTGGTGTGTGTAAATTGATTGGCTCCAGCTGCTGTGTGTATGTTCCAGATCACGCACCCACAGTATATGATGCCATCCAACGTATGCATAACCTTTCCTCTGAAATTCATCAGGATGAAGGCAACTGGTCCCTCACAGGCTGGATCTGGGGCCTCATCTTCCTTGCCTTGGGAGTAACTGTCCTAGTCTCCTGCTGATAGTGCATTCAGTGCCTGCCAATGCTCTGTTCAATGTGTGTTCAGGCTCTTAAGTCTCAATCTTCTAAAATTCACGACACCAATATAAAGATGATGCTCCAACAAGAAACAGATGATCTCATGAATATCAACGTTTCCTAGAGTATTTGCCACCCAAAGGCAAAAGGAGAGTCTGAGGAAAAGTGTCCTTCTTGTCAGCATTTATTTTGTGTCAGGACTCCATTATTTTTGCATTGCCATTTCGTGTCAAACACCTCTGCACGACCCTCCTGGTTGTTTCTGCTGATGTCTGATGAAACTCTAACTGTCACGACCACCCTGCCCTTCCTGCTCCTGTCCCAGAACTTGTTTCTTTCACATATCTTGTCATTCAATATCTGTCTGTTCTATCACGTACATATCCTGTTTTGCAAGACCTGTATGTAATCTCTTGCACCATCTGTTGCAGCACCGTCCTGCCTGACCAAAGAATAACGTAACTGCATTCTGACTCACGGGCACCAGGCCCCCTTCCAAACTGGTTTCTTAAGGTGGGAAATGTGTATATAAGGCCTGTAAGCTGTGGAGTGACGCAGCAGCCTCCTCTGTCTTGTCTCTGACAAGCTTGGGACTCTGTTCCATAGCCCGGGCTATTCGAATAAAACTTGTTCCTCCTGCAGACGAAGTCCCCCGTGTCTCCTTTTTCTATATAAGAGGGAAATGGTAGACTTGGGCAGTTCCCCCACTGCCGAGACCCAGTAAGTGGGTATAAACGGTTCTTCACTCTGAACCTAAGCACAAGCACTCCAACCACGAACCCAATCAAAAGGATAGAAGAAAGAATAGAAGGTAGGAGGGAGGGCAAATATGGTTCAAATTGGCCCAAAAAATAACCCATATCTCATCATAAATATGGATTCATTCTTGATCCTTGTAGTTACAGCATTCATATGTAGCCATCCAATATAGCTCAGCAAGCCATTCTTGGTGCATGGGTACCTGTGATTAACCCCAATGTTGCAGTATGCAAATCGTTTCCACCGTAAGGGCCGTCAGCATCCATCTATGCCAGTGGAAAGCCATATCGTCCGAGGTCACAAAGTCATGTAACACGGCCATTATGTCAGTTTCCGCAAAAGAAATATAACTAGTGGAATGTAGCATCTCCCGTATGGAGTGCCTGTAAATAGCTAGCGTAGGCCAAGACCATAATATATTGTACAGATCACAGGCAAGTTCCAGACACCCCCAGGATGGATCAAATATGCCCTATACAACTTGATTGAGGACTAAATCCACTATGGAGAAGTTTGATAAAAAAGTGTACTTTAAGCGCACCTCCCTGAGTGAGTAGTCATAGTACTCTGAGACTTCCTTCTGGTCAGCCTTGAGGTAGGCTACTCACAGCTGCTCCTACAAGTAAGACCTAGCCACCAGGCAGTATCATTTGAGTTAAGATTGTCAATGAGTATTTGGTACATGTTGGCCACACCTTCCCTGGAGAGACTCCATAACCTGAGGTAGTATAGAATCAGTGAGGCCGAGAGATGGATCTGATCCCACCCAAGTTTACCCTTCAAACAGTGTCACAGTTGCCAATATTGCCATCGTTGTAACAGGGGCAGTAGGAATTCCAATTTCATCATCTCAAAGGAATAAAACATTCTCCATAAAGAAGGACTCCAATTGTTTTGATTCCCCGATCTTCACAGAAGGCCCATCTAATCGACCATCAGCCCACAATGATCCCCTCAGTGGACCAGAGTGGTGCTTCAAAGTGACAGTTCTATCAACACTCAAAAGTCGGTGTCATTGAAGGAGGACAGAGTGGGGAGAAAGCTGTTGTTTAAAACAAATTAGTTTATTTACCAAAATGAGAATCTGTGTTTGTGGGTGAAATAAGTGTATTTTCAGAAAACAATAAGCTGGCATTTAAGGACAAATTTGTTTATCTACTAAAATGAGAATCTGGCATTTTCCATAAAAATGACATGTTCTTTTTTTGTACAAAACTGTGTTTTCATTTCAAACTTTTCTTTAAATGTATTTTTATGATTGAGTGATAAATCTTGTTGATTTGGAAACAATAATTGCATTAAAACCTATCCCCTTCCTCATTTCCCTGCTTTAAAGTCTCTGGGGCTTATTTTCAAACCCCATGTGCCTCTGGAAAAGCACTTTTTGTGATATTCTGCTGGTGCACAGAACTTAGCCATATCTACAAGCCCATGTTAAGCTACACAGTATGGCTTTACATGGCCTTGTAAATATGGAGTGCGGCAAAGCAGCGCAAGTCGTTGCCTTGCCTTACTCTGCCTGAAAGAAGCATTCCATGAGTGTTGCTGTGGGTGTCCTCACTCAACGTCAATGGAATTTGACTCCACCTCAGATTTACAACATCAGGTAAACGTTGGGCAGAACAAAAACCTGCCGCCTCCCTAGAGCAGGTGTAAATATTTCTCATAGTTTTTTCCTCTATCGACATGTGCTGCATTCTGAAGCACACATACAAAGACGAAAACGCCTCTCGTGATTGTTGTTGTGCAGGAAGTAGGCCAGGATGGGGTGCCCCATACTGCACAAAAACAAGACAGCCAACTCACACGGTGACACCGAGTCGTAATCACATGGTGGCAGGATAAACGATGTGGCAACCACTGTAAACCCCAGGACATCAGTGACAGCCTCGAAGACACTTTGTTTTTTGGGGTGTGGGGCTGGGTGAGGGGCAGAGTGCCTCTTAGACAGCTCTCGTACCAAGCCTTGCCCACTCAAAACCTCCGCCACCTCCTCACATGGTGAAGTTGGAGAACGACCTATACAACGCAGTCATTACACTGTGATAGCTTTACAATGCGGTCATTACAACGCAAGTCAGTACAATGACTTGTGCTGGATGGCGCTCTACACTAAGGAATAGTATGATTTACTATTCCAACACCTTCCCTACTGTTCCACACACTGGAGTTGGAATAGTAAATCATACTATTCCTAAGTCCAGCGCAAGTCGTTGTAACGACTTGCGTTGTAACGAACGCAATGTAAACTACTGCGTTGTGAATGTATGCGATGTAACGTCATACATTCAGTGAAGTTATTTTGTGAGTTGGCAGGTATGCACACACAACTATGCCAACAGCACATACACCCTTGCACCATGGCGCAAGGGTGCCTGCGTTGGCGCACAAATGCAAATTGTGTGCAGCAGCCGGCTGAAAAGACAGGAATGCACTGTGTCCATATACAGTGTATTGCTGCCCTTTCCAGTTGACATAGGGCAGCACAGCAAGAAGTCTTGTGGCGCTGTCCTATGCCAATTTCTTGTAAATAAGGCAATCTGTGTGAGTCTATGAGCTGCAGGAGAGTTGCAGAGAGAAATAGAATTCTCTGGCTGTTGGCTTTGTCGTCTTAGTGAAGTACCATGAATGAAGAGATTTGACATTCTCGAGGTTGCTTAGTTAGTTTCACTACATCAGCAGCAGAGCATATCAGTCAATAAAGAAAGCTGTCAAACCCTAGAAATTGCGGGAGACTCCTGTCGGTAAAGCTTTTGATGCAGCTGAAGCAAAGCATAGAAACAATTTTCCCTTGGAAATTGTTTGCTGTTTGCCCACGTCATGTAGATGAACATGGCTCTCAGGTTTCTAAAGGTTGAATATATTTTAACTGTTATCTATAGTTACTATACCAGGTCTACAGAAAAAGACACATTCCATCACATTCATGATGCTGCCTTCAGGATGATAACAAAAGAAGCTGTCCTCGAACCAGACAATTCAACATGCAGATCATGGTCGGATGTGGTTCTTTGTCTGCATGTTGAAGTTTGAATTGAATACGATGGAATTAGTGAATCTCTAATGCAAAGGTCCCGTTTTGAGGCTCGGGTAAGGGATCTATAGAAGATTAATAATAGACAGGATGCGATGAAACACTCTTTTCTTTTCGTATCACCTCATTGCCATCTATGATCTGAGTAAAAAGGTGGGAGGTCTGTTGTGCTATATTATCACAGCTCACTTGGAGCGAGTTTGAACACTCCAATCCGGCCATTTTTAATTCTCCAAAGGTCTTAGCAAGAGCAGAATAGCTCATTACTTATTTTCTGCGAGGGTTCACCAGATATGATCAGGGTGCATTTTCTTGCTCTTGGCCATTAGCTGCATGATTCAAGAGAAAATATAGGGGCATATTACCAAAAGCTAGCGAAAATTATCGCTATGTTGGTTTAGAAGCGATATTTTTATCGCCGAGCTATTATCAAGGTTTATCTCCTAAGCGATAAAAATCGGCCGAAATGCATGAATATCGCTGAAAAGTCCGCGATATTCATGCATTACTGAGCTAATGCTCTTAGCCATGTTATCCACCTACCATTGGATAACATGGCTAAGAACTGCTCAGGGGCAGGTGTTAGCTTTTGGAGATATTCGCGCTTAGCACGAATATCTCCAAAAGTTGGTAATAGGAGATAGCGATGTTAGCGACTGTTTCCAGTCGCTAACATCTTGGCACGCCCACTTTGCATGTCATTAGTGATAAATATCACTGACATGCAAAGTGGGGCCCAAGATGGTCGCTATCTCCTACTAGCTGTCGCTAACTGGTGTTAGCGACAGCTAGGTATTAGGGAGATAATTTTATCTCCCCTTTCTTGGCTTTTAAAGCCAAAAAAGCTGAGATAAACCCCCTTGATAATATGCCCCAATATAGAGGTTTAGAGGAATCACGTTTCATAGCACCTTATGTATGCTGATGGGTTCAATCAGTTTCCATCCTCCAACACTGTAGGCCTCTAACTAGACTTGGAAAGTACTCTAGAAACTTCCTGCTGGTATACATATTCCTGGATATCAGCTATTTTCAGTTGTGATGTAAATGCTTTAGGGAAGTTAATATGAGAAAAAACACACTAGTCGAAACTTACCTGCCTGCCCAACTTCACAAAATAAAAGGCAATCAGTTATGTTTCTGCATGGATTTTGGGAACAGCTGTGGATTGTTTAAGTGCCTAAAGCTGTCAATTTTACTTTGAAAGTGGTCATGGAAAATCTGTTGCAATGCATTGCCAGGTAACAGAAGATACCATTCGCCCCTCTGCATCTTGCCTTGACCTCATGAATGAGTGGAGTGGGTGGAGTGGGTGAATAGGTAATGAATAAGACAGGATGAAATTTCATAACATGTCTTGTGAAATTTAAAAAAATTCAACGAAAATTTTCCAGAATTACTCTTTTATAGCAAAATGTGCTTTGCTAGTTTCTTATGCCATTTTATTTACTTGAATGTTCATCTAGTGTTAAAACGTTTTGCGAGACACCAATAGAAAACTGGTTTGAGTAGAAAATTTCTCTTGACAAGACATTTTCAAATCAAACCTTTCTCCTCTGACATCCCAGGTGACTTTTTATTGTGAGATGGTGCTTGGGTAAAAAAAATGATGATAAGTTGCATAATACAAAATTGCGAGAAATTTCACAAATTTCATGCAAAATTCAGGAATTTTGTTAATTTGACTGGTGTAACTAAAATGCCCCCCAAGCCTGGTAATGGAGTAATAAGTAAGGCAATATTGTAAGAGATTTCACCCAGCAGATGTCTGGGAAAATATCACAGTGCAGAGCTGCTCTAAAACTGGCAGCGCCACGGTCCACAATTTCCAAAATGCAGGGATGTGCCATATTTACAAGAAAACTGCATGCCCCTGTGTTTTTCTAAGTGCTGGCACTAAATTTAGCTGCCATGTGCCAACGCAGACACCTTTGAACCATAGTGCAAGGGTGCCTGCATTGCAGGGAATGATTGTTTATCTACAGGAAGGTACCCCTTCCTGCACGTAAACAATCACTAATAGTGATTTGTTACTTCTAGGTGTACTGCATGCAGCACACAAACATGTAGCAAATTGTCAATATATAATGATTGTTTATATGCAGGAAGGAACACCTTCCTGCATATAAACATTCATTAATTACGTTTTGCTCTTTCTGTGTGTGCTCCAGACGTCAGCACACATATACAAAGCATGAAACAATATGAAATCAAAGCATTCTTCCTCATTTCGCCATTCTAATGCCATTTTGGCGCTGCCTCTGATTAACCACATATCGCTGCGTGCAGGATTTCCCTCCTGTTCTGGGCCATAATGTTAGTGGGTGTGGTCATGACGAGCTCAGCTCGTCATGAGCACACGAGCACTGTGCTGCATGACGAGCTGAGCTTGTCATGAGCATGGAAAGGGTTAACACAGCCTTGCAAATCTGGGGCAGTGTCAAAAGCAATGGGTGTTGCAGTGGAACGCCCACAGCAACACCCATAGCACGCCCCTTTCACACTAAGTGATGCATGTAAAGGGACCTTATTTACAAGACGGCGTTAAGCCACTTAACGGTGCTTTCTAAATATGGAGAGGGCATTTCGCTACCAGAACGTTGCTAAAAGTGATGTTCTGGTGGCAATATCCCCTTGGATATATGCCCCATAATGTGGCTAATGTTTACATTATTGTTTACATTTTCACAGACAGGCATGTCAAAACAATTGAGAAGACCAAGGTCTTTCTCAGTGTTAGTATTTGAGAGTGACTTCTAGTTCCTGAACCTAACTCAGCAGGGAGCACTATAGGTATTTGCTTTTGCTGCGTATATTTTCGTTTTTCATGTTACCTAAAAGACATGTGCTGTCTCAATCATCTCCATCTTGAAACACTAAGTTCGGAGTTCTACAAACACACTTCTTTGAAAAAAACAAAATTGGCACAGAATAGCTTCTATCAAAATGCTGTTATGGATTCTGTCCTTGGCACTGTCTTCATGACATCTATAGTACCCAGAGAAGAGAAGGATGTTTTTGTGTCCTAATTTTGCTGCATATTTGTTAATCAGAAGACATCCCTGGATGTGCTGGTAAACCATGAACAAAAATATGTTTGCTGCTCTGAGACTTAAGTTTCTATATGAGAGATGTCCAGTCAGCCCTGGCCACCAGCTCTTTTTTCTAAGTTGTGCTTTCTTTTTTCAATTTCCTCTAATGTCAGTCAGGAGATAAATACACTGTTAAAATCAGTACTCAACACTTTGAAGCCATAAAGATTCATGTGGCTGCAAAAGGGACAGTACTGGACACGGTGTGACAGTAATTGACAACTGAGCCACCCTATATAATGTTAATGCTTTAATTACTATGGTTATTGCATTTGCCAAGTGACCATCATTTTCAGAAAGTACACTAAAAATTCGAGTGACTGGGGCCAAGACAGAAATAGGTATGTGAGGGAGCAGAGGTGTGTAGGGTGTTGGGGTGCAGTAATGTTAAGATAATATATATATTTTTTTATTTCAAAGTATTTTATTGAAAATAAAATTTTTGCATATACAATACAATACAGTTTGAAACATTTACTTGGTTGTTTGGTTTTAGGTGGAGAAGAAAGAGAAAGAAGAGAGAGAAAAAGAAGAGGGGTTATTGTTCCAGATGAGCGTCTAGGGCTGCCCACATCCCCTTTCTTGCTGTATGGTTAGCCGGTTGGTGGTTTGCGGTGATGTTGTCTGCCCCCCGCAGGAAGGTTACCCAGTTAAACCAAAGTTTGAAAGTTGCTTTCCCAGTGTCCTTCCAGTTACCCAAGATAGTTTTGGCGGCAGCTGTGAGCAGGACATCCACTAGGTCACTGTTTTCTTTCGAGTCAAGCGATGTGTCCATGAAGGCCATGGTGATGCCTGGTAGGCGGCATGTGGTTTGGCTGCCTGTGAGTGTGTCTATGAATTTGTGTACCCTGCGCCAAAAGACCTTAACCATGGGGCATTCGTATAGAACGTGTGCTAGATCCCCCTCGCCTTTTGGCAGTTCCAGCAGGTGTCACTGTCCCTGGCTCCCTAGTTTGGCTGGTGTCCAGTGTAGTCTATGCAGTAGACAGTATTTTGTTTGGGCTAGCTAGGGTGTAACTTTGTTTTTTGACGCCGAATTCCATAGTCTGGCTCTTGCTGGCTCGTTCAGATAATATATTTTAACATAGAATCAGCCTATAGGCACTCAGGTGCAGAGGACTCCACATCTGATTATGTGTCATCCATTTTAATCTGTTGTCAGTCGTGTCATTGGTGTCCTGTTTTATTGCAATGTCTTTCCATGTCAAACTGATTCACTAGACCTGATAAGCTGCTGGCTAAGTGGGAACATTAGGCTCACAGGTACCTTTTTCTGCTACTTTGCAGCAGGAGGAATAATGAGGCGAGGGAGAGAACAGTCACCAGTCCTGGTGACCATCTTATCTTCACAAACATGAGAGAACTCAGGAATCAGTGTATTTTGGTAGGCACTAAGGATTGCACCTGGCTAGTACTTTATCGGCCTAGTCAGTGTAAGAAATTCAAGGCCAGGAAAAAATAAACAAATCAGCTAAATCAGGTATTTTTCACCTTTGAAATGCCAATACATGACGACATTAACTCAAAGATATTTAGAGCTTTCTTTATCACTCCTAAACAATTAATAGCTAACTGATTTAGAATTTCCATGCTAAAACGCTTACAAAGGATTTTACATAAAATAATTTTTAATTCCAGCTCCTGGCCCTTTCAGAATATGAAAACATGAACATATGGCCAGTGGTTTTCTCTGAGATTTATGGCAACCTTATAGACACACTGATGACATGTGTTAACATGTGACAGGAAGCAGGAAGAATTAAGCCTTGGTAGTTCCTGTTCCTGATGCGTGATGTAGCCAAGGTGGGAATCTTCATGCCTACTCACTTTTTCTGTGGTTATGTATATATCCTTTTCAGGAATTATCTTGTGCTGATCCTGATTGCCCCTACTTTAGGTGGTATGGGCTTAGGGCAATGTATTCCATTTTTTAAATATAATTAAATTAATGGTGGATGGAAACTCTGGAAACTTTATAGACACACTAAGAAATGTCATGCCTTACTTGCAATTGCAGGCATTATTTCCTTAAGGAATGGACGTGTCTCCCTTTTCTTGTTAACCATTCAGCCAGGGAAAGATTGTTAGCGTGCCTCAAGCAAGGTCAACGCTTTACATATTCCTAAAGCCACATTTTCGTTTTTTCAGCACAACAAAATAATATATTGTATTCCTTGTTGTGAAATATATTCTGAATAATGCACAAAGCAATTGAAGCACACTGCGTTTAATTAGAAAATAGCTTTAAGATTTGCACCACACATAAAGCTACATTTCAGTATTACAAGAGGGCCTTCCTCCTAAACAAAATCCTCATGACTGAATGAAGGAGGGGCCGTCCTCGTCAACACATCACTTTAAATATATTGCAATTTCATTTGAGATCATTTCTTATTACAGTACCTCTCAACCCAATGGCATTTGTAAGAAGTCACCTTACGTTGATTCATCTTTAACCCCTTGGACGCTGATGACGGAACCGCTCCGTCATCAGCTGCGGGTGCGCTGTGCTGATGACGGAGCGGTTCCGTCATGGCCCGCTCGGTGCGCCTGCGCGGCGCGAATTTCGCGCCTGCGCTGAGCGTTTCATTGAGCGGGGCGGGCCATGACGGAACCGCTCCGTCACGAGCACAGCTCAACCGCGGCTCGTAACGGAGCGGCTCCGTCACCAGCATGCGGCTGTCGCGCGGCCTCCCCGCCCCCTTAGCACAGCGGCGGAATAGCCGCCGCAGTGAAGGGGTTAACCACCAATCAAAATCCTTCCTCTAGACTTGAAGTGTGCTAAATGTGAGCCGGTGGTTTCTGGTGCTCTGCATCGGCACTTAATTGTCAACTCCTGCACTTTTGACAGTCTGCCACATGGTGGACCTACCTGTCTTATTTAGAAATGAGCTGAACAACAGTTATCTATTAATGCAGTAAACATTTTAAAATCATTACGAATATGTGCCACCCAAGCCTTTCTTATAGCTTAAGGGGTGTGAAATAGTCTGAGTTGTCACACTTGCAGGAGTGTGATGGTTAGTAGCTGTGGTGGTGCAGTTTTTGACAGCACCAGCAGGGAGAATGGCGTGGTGTAGGCTTTAGTGGCCTCTTGACAAGAGCCCTGACACTTAATTTGTTTACAAATTAAGCACTGCGTTGAAGATCACTCTGCCTGAAAACGTGCTGAACCTCAATAAAGTTACTTTCTATTGATTTCCAATGGCTAGCATTACAAAACCATCTGTTCCCCCCTTCTTGTGGACACAAAAGGTCGAAAGGTGTGGAACATACAATAGACAAATATTTTCAGGTGAGTCTTGACCACGTGGTTGCGAGCATTAGAGGTAGGAGTCTGGTTGTGAGCATTAGAGGTAGGAGTAAGCTGTGAGCATTAGAGGTAGGAGTGTGGTTGTGAGCATTGGAGGTAGGGGGTGACTGGATGTCTTCTGCTACTGTTTTCTGTGCTAGGGTACACCCATGGCTTTCATTGCTTATCCTGCCAAAGTTCAGTAACCCCTCTTCATCCTTTTCTGAGCAGACTGGGACTCATGACATAAAGAGACCAATCCATGAATGAACCAACACACATTTGTGTGGGACAAATTGCACCTCGCAAATATGCAGCAGTATTTTTGGAGCCATAGAACCAAATTCTCTGTCACAACTGTATGAAGGAAGAGAACGATATTTCCCAGATTAAGGCCGGCCCTCTGTGGAGATTTGAGAGGTGGGTGTGCTAAACACATTTACATTAAGTTTTTGAATACATCTAGCCTGAAATGCTGGCAGGGGATATTTCTGCACCTGGCACATCGCTGGCTTCCTCCGCCCACCTGCATCAATTTTGCACCACGATAGTTTTCGGGTTAGAAGGACAGATTGCACACCAGCATCATATTTCGCACATGGGTAAATTCTGTTTATGAGTTTCCAAAGGCGCAGTTGCCCCCAAAGACCTATGTACGTTTCCATACAGAGCATGTGATACATGAAAAGCCAAGTCACTGCAGGGACACTACAAACTGTTTAGCTGAGCATGATGAAGAATAAATAAAATAAAAAATCGGTGGCCATGATTTTTTGAAAGCCAAAATGTCAAGCAACTCAATCACAATGATTTACAAAAATACTGTAGTCTCAAAAAATGTATGCATCTGAATAATTAATCTACAAAAACAAATCTCAGAAAATGTAAGCAGCAACACCCTTTTAATTATCAAAACAATTGTTTTTATACTTCATTAAACTAGCTTAAACACTTCTCGTGTTAACAGTGCATTGTCAGCACTGGTACAGCCCAGTGTCTCAACAAACTGACAACCCCCAAGTCTCAGCTGCTTCATTCGTGTGATCACATGACAGCACAGCTAAACATGCAGGCATAGGAAAGACATGCACACATTTTGGTGGCGAATCAAGGCAGTCACTTTTCAGGTGAAATGTTTCCTGTCACCTTCTGGAAACAGGAAAAACCCATCAATTCGAAAAAATGCGGGCAATTGTTTTACACTTGCTACTTTCAATATATTGTTGCTCTGTAAACGCAGAACACAAATGTTTGGTTCATGAAAGTTGAAAGATTGTCTTTTACTGGAAACCTGCAAAAGCCCTTTAATGATGGACACTGTTTCATATTTATAATACACTATGCTTACCATAATGAATTTTCAATATAATGCACAGTCAATATCTGGTCCTACCTCCAAGTAAGCCCTCCTGAGAGAATCTAGGCTAACCAACATATAAACTGCACAGTTCTTACTACCTTGTGGAGTGCCATTGCCTGGCAACTGCGGGGCATATTAGCAAGAACACTGCATAAAATTATCGCTGTTTTATCGGCAGGAAACTGCTGCTAAACCGGCGATAATGGGCTTGCTAATAAGCGTAACAGAATTCCAATAGAAGCCCATGTTAGATGTCCTGCACATCTAACCTGGGCTTCTATTGGAATTCTATAATGATTAGCAAGCCCATTATCGCCGTTTTAGCGGCAGTTTCTTGCCGATGAAACAGCGATAATTTTATGCAGGGTTCTTGCTAATATGCCCTTACATTATTTAATCTGTGCTGTGGATTCCAGGTGGTGGTCCCTACTATTAATTTTTGTGGACCAGGACATATTTTTAACATTAGACATTGACCGAGAATAAAAGAGAGACAGGCAAAACAGGGAGGGAGAGAGAGTGAAAGAGGAATAGAAAGAGAGAGAGGGAGACAGACGGAGAGAGAGAGGGAGGGAGAGAGAGAGAGAGAGAGAAAAAATTAAATGAAATAAGCCCACAATAATCATATACAATTATCAGTAGTGTATAGTGGTGGAGGAAAGATGCATGCTCTCAGCATTCTACAGCACTGGCGTTGCACTCCTAACACATATAAACCCCTTCTTATATTCGTTTTGGGTTTTTTTTTTTACAAATTACGACGTGTTTGATAAAATGAAGTATGATTCAAGGTAATGTTTGACAGTCAAACTGTACTGGAATTTTATATCAGTATAAGACATTTGCTATACTGCAAATGTAACAACTTTGAAAGAGAGTGTTTCCATTGTGTATCAATTGTATCTTTCTCAAGAGTTTGGATCATACGGTCAACCAACCTATTTGCCAAGAACTCACTTTCAGCACTTGCTCGGTATCAATCTTCTTTTGGTACAGTGACCATCGGCCAAAGTTGCAGCCATTTCTCGGAGAGAAATACCCCGCTTCTGAACACTTTTCTTGATTGTGCAACAGATCTCAGAATCAGGAAACGGCGGATGCACTTATTGGAAGACGTGGTACATACAACAATGTCAGGGGCAAATCGAGCTTCATGTCGGTAAAAAACAAAGCAATTTACCAGAGCACGCAGTTACAAATTATACAAGTAAGACATAGAATAACATCAAAGAATTAAATGAATGATATTCATTAAGTAATTTTAAAAAAAACACAACAACGTCATTTGTACAATTAATTGCTAAAATCCCGCTCTTCACAGATGCAATTTTTATAAATGACTACAATAACTTTTCCACCTAGTTTGACATTAAGCTTGTTGGGAATGATCAATTTTGAATCTTTTGCTGAGCTCTAAGCACTCTTTGGTTAAAGGAACTGAAAATGGTCGAACAGACAGTGTGGTGACATACCATTGATTGATGACCTGATAACACATAGCATTCTTATTTTGGTCAGTTCTTCCACCAATGGATACCTAATCTCACTAGGCCACCATAAAATCTTGACATGAAACCCTATATTGCTGTGATGGCCCAATCTGCAATAGTTGCAATCTGCCTGCATGCTAGATAGGATAGTGATTCTTAACATGTGGTCCCGGTATCCATGGGAGTCGACAGAACCTACTTAGGGGGTCCATGACGAACACAAATGAAATATTATGAACAGATTAATAAAGTGTATATAGATAAAAAAGAAAAAATTGAAAATGGAATATTAAGGTAATATCCTTAGATTGATTCATGGAAGAAATGCAAGTGCAACAAACAGTATATATTATGGACAATGAGTGCCCTCAATTGAATTAAGAGAAACCCAAACTTCCTATTAAAATGAAAGGTTTAATTTTTTGATATGTCTTTGTGAAATAAATGAAATATGTAATCATTGTGATATTTGTTTGATGAATGCTTGTTTCTGTATTTTCCCTGGGCTTCCAGGAATTGCTCAGTGCTGGTCGCCAGATTCCAGTAATGAGTCAGTGGGAGTCCCCGGGCCCGAGTAATAGTAAGTAAGTAGGAGTCCACAGAAGTTAAAAGGTTAAGAAGCACTGAGATAGGATAGCAAGCAATAATAAAGCATAGAAAACAATATTGCTGAGTTCAATAATATACGATGGGTATGATCAGTAAAGGACTATTTAAAGAAGTAAACAGTGTCCTGTCTTACCTTCCTCAATAGACCTTTCAAATGCCAAAAGCACTGTATGAGCAGAGCTCCAAATCAGAATTTCAAGTTTTGGTACTTAGCCACTCATTACTTTTTGCTTGGTGTTAAGTCTTGCATGATGTTTCTGTAGAAATGGCCCAGAATTGCTTGTGAGCCAAGCACTGTAAATCACTAAACCTATCTTGGCTCCTCTGGAAAGGTGAAGGCCCAAACTATGGAGAGGGGGCAAAAATAGGTATATATTTGTTTTTTTATGTTTTACAATAACTGTTTTAAACTAGCTGCTTTCGATGCACTGCTTGAGAAGTTTTATTTTAAGGAATGGTTCGCAACCTGTTTTTAACCGATTAGTCCCATGTGAAGATGGAGAACTGTGAATGCAGTTCTTTAGCATCTCTAGAAACGGCAATTGGTTTGAACTTGTACTCTAGGAGATTGTGCTGTTTTAGGGTGGAAACATTGTAGCATTTGTGGATGTCTGATAAAGAAGTTACGTGATGCAAGGGATGTATGACGGTACCACGCGTACTTTTACAACGCGTACCGTTACCACGCTACTTTTACCACGCAAGTCGTTACAACGACTTGCGTGGAGGGGCGCTGGATAGTAAATTATTTAATTTACTATTCCAACTCCAATCCCCGTGGACTCTAGGGAAAGGAGTTGGATAGTAAATTAAAGTATTTACTATCCTGGAGCGCCCCCCCAGCGCATTTTGTTGTAACGACCTGCGTGCTAAATGTAGCGTGGTAACGGTACCGCGTTGTAAAATATGCGTGGTAACCGTTGTATACCGATGCAAGAATAGCAGAGGTTTGACACAGTACAACAAAACATCAAAAAGTAAATGAACAACATACTAGCAAAAGAATAAAAGTAAACAAAACAAAAAATGCAACTCATAACAAGGCATATAACAAAACACAACAGAGACACAACAGAGTATAATGCAGAGAAGAAAACAATAAAGCAACACACCACACAACACTACAACACAGCATTGCAACAGGAAGACAGCACAACACAATTAAATAGCAACTCAGCACAAAAGCAACACACCATAATAATACAATTACAACATAAGAACACAAAGACAACACAATAACAGTATTAGAAAGAGAATTTCACAACCACACAACACATAATGTAACAAAGTAACATTCCACAAAAAACAACACAATTGTTTTGTTGGGCTGTTGTTTTGCTCTTTTTATGGTGGTATCTTGTTATTTGTTGTGTTATGTTATTGACTTGTGTTGTTAATTTGTTCATAATTATGATAGAACATTAATACTTAAATACAATCCATAGTTGACATTCCCCAAAGCTTACATTTCTGATTCCAATTTCTGAATATAGTCCTCCCACTAAATTTGGAACCGAACAAAAAGCAGTTTCTCTCTTATACACGGACAGTTCCCACTCGTTGTCCCAAATTTTATGAAATATTGCCATGATCCCTATTATTTGGGAGTTCAATTTTTTATTGTGCTTAACTTGAGTCATCTTGTGCTCCCTGTGGCTGAAGACAAAAGCTTCAACATTTTCAGTTTTTAGAAAATCAGGGTTGTGGCCACTAAAGATGCAATAAACATGAAGGGGCAGAGTTACAAGAAATGGCGCATCTCTGCATATTAGCAGAGATGCATCAGTAAATTTGCGTCATGTAATAAAATCCTTGCGCCACCATGGATGCGTCTCATTTACGATGCGAAGCACAATGGCGCAAGGATTAAGATATACGTGATGCGTCTATTGGCGTAAAGGCAAAGCATTGCTGGAGTCATGTTGCAAGTACGACGCAACTCCAGCAATGTTTCGGAATGCCTATTTCTTTTATGCTGGGTCACTCCTTACACCTGCTTCAAGCAGGCGTAAGGTTTTAATGCAGTGGCATCGTAAAAGCGGCTCAGTTAAATCTTGCAGATTTCACTGTATCACTTTTACCAGGCTTTCTTACATCGGAACGCCCACCCTGAATACATTATACCTGACGCAGGTATAATGTAGCGCAGGGCTTTACAACATGACGCATCTCCCTAAATGTGTCACATTGTAAATATGTTGCAATGTGGCGCATTGTTTAAGACGCCGCTGCGTCACAGAAGTGACGTAACAGCAGCGTAAAGTTGTTGCAAGGGGCTTGTAAATCTGCCCAAAACTGATTTTGACAATTTTTAAGTTAAGGTTAACAATTTCAAACAAAGCAGCCAACGGGTTAGGAGTTAGGGGAGTCAACAATTCCTTCCTTACCCACTGAAAAACCTGACTAGGCAAAGGCATACTTGAGGGCTTTCGGCAGTGTTTTGGCTTTGTCCATAGGCAGAACCTCCCCCCAAGTCTCAGTGAAGCTCTTACTTACCTAATTTGTCTGCAATTTTTTGTAAACATTTTCGTTCAATGTATCTAGCCCTGATGCCTGATCTCACTGTGGAATAAACCAATGTTAAACCAACATGGACACACAATTCTAAATATGTGCAAAAATATATTAATACAAATATGAATATTGCGTGCTGGATCACGCACAGTTTGGTTTCTGCCAAGATCATAGTACTGAAATGGTACTCATTAAAGCCACAGAGGAGATAAGAGCGGTGATGGATGGAGGAGCTATGGCTGCCCTAATGCTCCTCGATCTGTCAGCCGCTTTTGATACCGTTGATCATTCTCTCTTGCAACAGCAGCTGGAGAGTCTAGGGGTCAGGGGCACTGCACTAGCTCTACTGTCCTCCTTTCTCAAGAATAGGAAGTTAACAGTTTGTGTTGATGGGTACCACTCTAAACCTTATACCCTCCCATGCGGAGTGCCACAGGGATGCTCCGTGAGCCCGTCTCTATTTAACGTATATGCATCCGAACTGGCCCCTTTGATCCCGGACTTTGGGTTCAATCTTACATCTTACGCTGACGACACCCAGATTGTGGTGGCGGTGGCATATAAAAATCAGGTCCCACCTACTCAGAAATTTCAGAATTGTATGTGTGCCATTAATCGATAGATGAGCACACACTGTCTTAAACTTAACTCTGATAAAACAGAGATCCTGATCTTTGGTAACATGCAACCAACCAGGGGCAATCTGTGGTGGCCGGCATAGATGGGAGATCCACCAAAACCTGCAGTTAAGGCTAAGAACCTGGGAGTGTTGTTTGACAACAAACTCTCTCTCACCCAGCACAAAAATGCAACTGTTTCCTCAGCCCACTTCCTCATCAAGAAAGTTAGGAAGATTCTTCCTTATATTCATGTGGACACCAGAAAAACTGTAGTTACATCATTGATTCAGTCTAAGCTAGTTTACTGTAAGAGGCTGTTTTAAGCATTCAGAGGCAGTGCCTAAAAAAGCCTCAGAGTGTACAAAATTCAGCTGCACAGCTACTGTCTAATACCCCCAGGTACAAATCTGTATCCAAAGAGATTTGCAGCCTGCATTGGCTTCCTGTGGTACAATGGAGTAAATGCAAGGCTCTGTGCCTGGCGTACAAAGCACTGCACCACACAGGTCCTGTCTTTCTGCAAGACCTTCTAAACTGGTATGAACCAACCAGATATCTACGCTCTTGACAGTGCCCAGAATCCGAACACCACTTTTGGGGGGAGGGGAGGGGGCGGGGCGCAGTTTTTGCTTTGGCACCTCTAAACTCTGGAACTCTCTTCTGAGTAAGCTCAGAAGTGGGAGCTCCCTCTCCTCCTTCAGGAGGGGACTGAAAACCTTGCTGTTCCAGAACTAGACGCCCAAGCAGGCCCGCTATTGTCCTCAATGCCAAGACACCTCCTGGTATACACGCGCTAAACTACAGTAACATTAACATTGCATTTATTTACTCACACAACACAAAGCTACACCAACTTAGTCAAAAACAAAGACACTATTAATTGTCAATATGCTATAACAAATAACAATGTTAAGTCATCAAAGGGCCAGTTTAACACACACTTATATAAACAAGAACATGAATAAAATGCAAATTTCAAACGGGGTAGTCATTTTTGTTCACCCGTCACTCAATGGCAGGATGGGTAATTGTACAAAAATGCCAGCGAGGCAGAAAACCTGTGGAAATTAGGCACTGAATGATGGTACAAAGTGAGAATAGTGTTTTTATTGCTGTTTTCTTTCAGCAACTATTTTATGCATTTAGGTATTTGATCGAGAAAAAAGCTATACTTCAGAAGTGATAAAGAGGTGGCAAAAACAATGCTATTAAGATATTAGAATGTAAGATCACCAATATCTAGATCGGGGTTCTCCAAAGTCGGTCCTGGAGGGCCAGATCCATGCCAGATTTTTAAGATGACTAGATTTCTCTAAATGGGGATATACAACAAATCTGGCATGGATCCGGCCCTTCAGGGCGGACTTTGGGGAACCCTGATCTAGATAAGCAACTAAAACAAACCAAAAGTAGCATAATTGTAATGAAATCATGAAAAAGCAAAACTGGGGCTTAGAATAAACTTATTCCAACAACTAACACACCTCATCTGATATTTACATTGTCCTGATGGGTGGTAAACAATAAAAACAATTGTAGAGCATTTGTAGATTTTAAGATGTACAACGTTCAGAAAGTGCAATATTTTGACTATGGCCAACCCTGGGATTTTATCAGTAACAAATAAATCCTTATGTTAGCTGTTCATCGAGGCTTCACCATGCGGGAGGTCTTTGAAGGGCACCTACTTCTGGAAATAATGACAAATAACTGAGAGCCTGGCAAAAAGAAAGAACACTGGATTCCTGCACAGAAAACTCAAGTCAATGCATAGGCAGCACAAATAACATCAAAGCTACCCAAGTGGCTGAGTTTGAAAAATTCGAACTTGGCACCCTCAGCCAAAATACCATAGGATCAGTGGAACAAAGATTATATCATCACTGGTAAACATACGAGCACATGATTGCATTGCAAACTCAGACATGGTGGATGTGGCATTCAACTTATGCAATATTTAAAAATGACTTGCATAGCTCTCGTTAAAACTTGTGCCATATTGAAGTAAAGATGCATTTATCTGTGGAATATAAACGTGGATATGACTAGAAGTAGAAAGAGAGAATATCAAACAGAAGCAAGCATCAATGCTGCTATCATGACAAACTCACTACCAGAGAAACTGGGAACACAGTGAATCAAACCTCTCTTAACCTATTCAGCCTTTTAAGAGCAGGGGTCATTTCTTTGCAACCTTTCACCTGACAAGAAATTGTCAATGGCAACTTGGCTCCGGTTCTCTTCAACTGTTTTACTCATGCACCTGCCACTATGTGTTGGGTTATTAAACTTGGTTTGAACTTATAGGAAAAAAACAATCACAAAATGTATTTTCCTCTTTCAATGTGTGCTGCAGAATGCAACACACATAGAAAAAGGAAAAAGAAGAATAAATAAGGCATTTCTCCTCTTTCAGCCACTTTTACACCTTCCCTGTGGAGACGTAGGAATCTCTCCTATTCCCTGGTTTACAAAACCTTGTATATCTGGGAATGTGTCAGGTTCCATTGAGGCTCCATGGGAACACCCACAGCAACACTCATGGAAAGCCCCTTTCACGCAGAGTAATGTGTAAAACAGGGCCATATTTACAGGCCATGAAAAGCAATGAAGGGTGGCTTTATGTGGACTTGTAAATATGGGCAGGCACACTGCGCTGCCGGTGTGTCCTTTTCAGTGATGCATTGGCTGTGAAATGGGCTTGTAAAAAAGCCCCATAATATGTACTTGACAATGTTTAAATGGGCATACGCTGTCACTGTCAGAGGTTTGGTAACTGAACCTTATTCGAAAGTAACAATATAGGCATTTCAACACTTTCTTTACATGCAAAGAGTATGTATGGTTCTATGGAGGACTCATTCAGAATGCCTTTAAATCTACTAATAACATTTCACAGGATAGTCAAATTCTTTTTATAAAGCTTTTCATGTTCTCATTGTTTCTTGAACTGTTTAATACAGAGCCCCTGATCAATAAAATGCCCAGTGTCTTGACTGGAGTGTTTAGAAATGTTGTAGCCTGAGTGCTGTAATGCAGAGTACCTGAAGGTTCTGCCCTATATTCAACACTATTTAGCATGCACACTGCCCCCCCTCACTCCAGAAAGACATCAGTGACTCCTTCAAGATTGAGTTTTGAATTTGGGTTGTGGGACAAACCACACAATCCTTTGAACTAGCATCATCATCTGCCTCAGGTTCATCAGTTGATGCAGAATTAGTTATTAGTTATTTTGCCTAAAAGCCAATAAAACTAACATCCAGCTTTTGGGGCCTTATCAATACATCAACCTTCTCTCTTTCATGGCCAGAAGAGCTAGGTGTTTCCCTAAGCTCTGTGGATGAAGTCTGAATTGTGCCACCCTACTCGACAGAGGTCAGTGATCTATCATGTAACTCTCAGATGAATGTGGTTGCCAGATAAGCTTTGCATCACCTACGCTTCCTAAAAGTGGTTCTAGAACAGTCACAGAGAATCATTCTAATCCTCCCTGCGGTCATGCCATGCATGGACTAGTCAACCGTCCATACCGGTCGCCCCAGCAGCTCTCTCTCAAAGGTCTAGAGAGGTCAGGAGTTCTTTAGTATAAAATGTCACAATGAACAGCAACTTGAAATCCCACAATGAGCTACTACCAATGAAGGAAAGGGTGGCCTTTAAAACACTGTCTCATTTAAAAAAGTACTCCATGCAAATTTGCCAAATTATATGAAAAGTTGTTTATCCCTTATCAACAGACCAGCAGCCTCAGGTGCCTCAAGAGCTGCCTATTGTCAAAGGAAAGTCATTCTATCTCCAAGGACACAACTCCAGCCTGACATGGTTGACAGTGTGAAGTGCATGAAAGTGGAGACCTGGACATATCGGTTTGGACACTGAAGCCCTGCAGGCTTGACAGATCATATGTGAGGTGGAGACCTGGAGATGGCGTGTTCGGGTACTGATTCCCCCATGTTATCAGCAAAGCAAGAGCTGAAGCATGCAACCATAAACATCAAACAAAAAGTGAATGCATTAGATGCTGCATACATGTGAAGATAGGCTCTCAAAGACTGAGAAAGAATTTCAAGGGAAGACAGTGCAAGTGCGTTATTTGGAAGAAACCAAGGAAAACCAGTGTGATTTCAAAAACAGAGTGTTTCCATTATTGCTTCACATAGAGACTCATGTGAGAAGCGCGGAAGAGACCATGAAGCAGGACAATATTCGAATGCTCAGAGTGGCAAACAGATTTCAGTTGGATGGGCTTCTTTCAACCAAGAAAGGTAACCTTGCAGTCACAAAAAAAGCCAAGAGTAGTAGTCTGTAAGGCCTACAGGCATCCTTCCTGAGGTTCAAAAAAAAATATGGAAGTCACTGGGACAGTGATAGCATATTTGCATAGCCCGCTAGACGTGGAGGTAATCATATGTATACTGGGTAAACAGAGAACGTGAAATCCACAGGAAAATGCAATTTATACATATTTGGACTACAGTTGTGCCACGCAGTACTGATAGAACCAGTTAAAATGTATAAAGAAGGACCTGTTACATTTGGGAATCAAGGCATTTCTTTGGCATCCAGCAGATCAAAGATTAGATATAACGACTTGCAACATGCTCATGCATGTCGAAGCAGCCGAAGCCTTTCTGGAGATAAGATGCCATGACCGGGCAGTATTGCCTGAGATCTAAATCCGTTGGGTTTTATTAGCTGCAGACTGAGCTTTCTCCTCTTTCAGGCTCTTCAAGTGGTACTTGGCATGAGTGAATAACCCACTTGATGAGTCTGGTGGGATTTTGTGCAATTACATTTCCAGTTTATAACATTGTCTGTGACTAGCACTTTACATTCTGTTGAGAGACTTCTGAATGGACTAAAAGCTGGTGCTGTCCCATTTTCCTCCCACGCACCCACACATTAGTGAATGTGGATTTTACATAGGTTAATGGTAGTTTCAAAGATGGTAAGGGTAAACAAGAGTTAACCTTACCGGCCTTGTTAGGTTGTAGGCAGAGTACCTGTATTCTTTTACTGTAATCAAAATATTTGATCCTAAAGTCGAATCATACATCTTATCAATTCGATGCTTGTTAACAAAATGTGCCTCTTCCACCAGGCTTTCAAAACTCTTCTCTTCAGGGCTCTTTAATTATGTTGCCAACATATCTTTTTGATGGATATCTGCAGATACTAACCATTACTCCTGGATGTTCAACCAGAGCTCTGTCATAGGGTTCCATGAACATTTGTTGAGTAGATAGCGACATACTCTTTAAGTGCTCATGCCAAAGCACTCTGGAAGCATTAGAGGGTGGTTAATGGTGCATCATATGTAAATGTAAATGTGGTATACTTGTAAAGTGCACAGCTGCCCATCACCGGGGTGTCCCAGCGCTGTATACCTCTGGGGAACCCGTCCTGGCTTTCCCTGTGAGATGGTCCCTCCTGGGCACCCCCAAAGTGAGACCAGGCATCCCCGGCATTGAAGGGGCCGTTGTGAAGATTAAGCAAGCTATTGCCCAGAGTTGCAGAGTGGAGCCCAAGGTTAAAGTAGGCGCCGAGGTGAGAATTATCGAGTCTGCGGACATTGACCCAAGACCCTGCCGCGTTGGGAATTGAACCCTGGTCCCGGGCCGATCTCAGCTTCCGGGTCTGCCGCCTCTAACCAATGAGCCACACTTCTCCATATAAAACCCAGCTAACATAAATATGCCAAAAAATATTAAGCTATGTTGGAAGAAATTACTGTTTGATCCTGCAGCCCTGCTGTTAAGAGTGTATTCTATTTTTGGTACTACCTCTGAACATGAAATACATCTGTGTGTGCCATTAAAAAAACAGAGGCCATGTGCAAATGGAATTTGCATTGACCACATTTTGGTATTGCGTAATAGAATTAAAGTAAGACATACGTTTGTGTTTCTGTCAAAATGTAGTAGGGGGTGTGCATGAAAATCCTTTTTCGTAATGTTCATGTCTCCTGTACAGTAATGATTGCACATTAAATCAGGCAGAGGGTCCTAGACAACATGATATATGTCATCGTCATGGAGATGCAGAAAGTTAGCATGCCCCATAGAATGACACCTTGGTAGGGGGATTTCGAGATCCGAAACCCCTTTGAAAGGAAAACGTCATTGACTTCACATCAGGTGAGGGGCCCCTGAGCTAGCATCAAAAGAGAAGCAGGAGTGCACATACACAAGTTGTTCAGAGCAGCCATGACTACACCCTCGTCTTTTGTAAATTCAATGCTTCGGGTGAAGGATAAGGGCTCCTACAAAAGTGAGTGGTGTTTAAGCTCCCCCTTCAGTGTCAGGGTTTCTCGCTGCCTACATAGCTGCCAACTGCCCCGTTTTTGCCGCAACAGTCCTGGAAAGTTGCAGTCTGTCCGGGGTAATTGACTATCCCGGGACAGTCCCGGCATGCCTGCTTTGGAGCATAATTGGCAAATCACTTGGCTTTGCACGATCTGCAGATTGCTCACTTTAATTCATTAAAATAAAACATGATATCTGTCCTGTGTGTATCCAAAAATGTAGGTGGAGTATTTTGGTCAGGAATCCAGGAGATGGCATTCCTATATTTGTTTTGAAATGTTATCAACATCTTGCTGTACTTTTCTTAATCCTGTTAGGCCTGAGCACTAAGCTATGCTCGCGTAGTTTGCAAAGTTTGTGCAACTTTGCACTACGCGAACTGCACGTAGCACAGTGCGAACACGCGTTGCGTAGCGTAGCATAGCGGTCATTTTTTGCCTGCTCGCGGTCCTCAACGTCAAGTTGGCGACCGCGAGCAAGCAAAATGACATCCTGGCGAGACTTTTTCCTCGTTCACGATCAGCAAATTCAAGTTGCAGATCGCAAGCGTGGAAAATAAACCTCCCTGCGAGATTCTCAACGCGGGGAGGTCTGGTTTCTCATTGCAAGTGATCGCGTATGCTCGCGACCGCTCACGATGAAAGACTACCAGTCCGCGTTGAGAAAGCTGCAGCTCGAGTAAAAATCTCCTCGTGCGGCAGAAAACTACAACTCGCACTGTGCAAAATGCCGTTTTCAATGATTGCACAGTGCCGGATGGCTGTCCGCACTGTGCAATCATTGAAAACAGCATTTTGCACAATGCGAACATACTACTACGCAGTTCGCGTAGTGCTGCGCGTAGCTCACGTGGTGCGAAGTACACTTCTCGTAGCTTCGCGAAGCGCTACTTCGCAAACTACGCCAGCCCTAGTTATCACAAGATCCGAAGGTGAACGGTAATGGAGGCTAATCATGTTGGTTGGGTGAAATGGGCAGAGCTTTGTGGCAGTGGGTGTGGTAAATGCTCAAGTAAGTAATTGGTAGCCGTGCTGCAAAGTATCACTGGAATTTTTTTTCAAATGTTTGCAACTATGTGCATTTAATCATGAAAAACTGTATTCACTTTGATTATTAGTGATATCTTCTGCACATTCTCTTGAGCACACACATCAGCAGGCACTATCACAGTTTGAACAGGCAACTTCACGTTTTCTCGGTAAAGGAGCGCATCCTCTTAGTGCGCACAAACCAGGACCGTACAAAATTAGTTAAGATAGCTCATTTAAGGATCTTTTTCTTGAACGTGGGACTCCGTTCCCAGCTGAAAAACAGTTCACACATTTTTAGAGTTCATCTAAATGAATATATTTGAAATAAAATACCTACATTGTTGGATCAATATATTTATGGAATATGAAACAGTAATTCTTATTTCATTATGTAAAAGTCAAAACTAAAATATTGTCGACGTGGCCGAGAATGCTCACAAAAATAGCCTATAAGCATTTCAGTGTTTTTAAAGCTACTGGAAACGGAAAAAAATTTAATTTCGTCTATGAAGTCTGCGCTACATTTGTTGCGCCACACTTAAGGAACCCATTAGGCAATTTGAAAAAAAAAAAGAAGTGGCCTATGACCTTTTCTTCTGGCTTAAGTGTACGAGGGTTATGTTTTATGTGGGGAAGCCTGACGGTATCCTTAAATTTCCAGTCTAGCTTCAGACATGTGATTCTCACTTGGTTCCAGCCACCCTCGTGTGTGAGTTACATAAGCCAGAGAAGCCTATAACACAAATGAATGGGCCTGCTGCAATTTAGGAGTGGCTGACTGGAGTAAGTGTTACTGGTTCCTTGTGTCAAACTCTGAATGCTCACATCTGGCTCCAAGCTGAGAGACAGCTCGTGATTCATCGTCGAAACTACCTAGGTGATAAATTAAGGGGAATAGGAGGCAATTATTATTTTTTTCCTCGATATTCCTTGCCGCATTTGCTTCACCAAAGGACCAGCAAAACTTTACCCGCCGAAACAGCACACAAATCAGGCAGCCTCAGGAGGGAACAAATCAAATCTCAGCTCTTCAACGTGAAACAGGAGCTGATTGCTAGGAGCACCGTCACATCTTACCAGGCAGCGCTTATGCATCAGCCTGATTCATGTACAATCCGTTTTGCGTGTCCCTAATAGCGAGTCATAGCGACTCGCTATTGAGGACACGCAAAACGGCATTCATGTAGGAATTGCTAATAAAATAGCGATTCCTACATGTTCTTTATTTGCGAGTAGCAATTTGCTACTCGCAAATACTCCCCATTCATTCCTATGGGCCAAGAGGCCCATAGGAATGAATGGGGAGTATCCCTTATTTGCGAGTAGCAATTTGCTACTCGCAAATGAGATAGCGACTGAAAGGGTGCCAGGGGTGTCCAAAGGACGCCCTGTAGCACCCCTAAAATGCACATTTGGACAGGTGTTGCGCACACACATGTCCAAAGGACATGTGTGTGTGCAACATGCAACTTAGAAAAATGCTTTTAAAAGCATTTTTCTGAGTTTCTGCTATTTACCGACAGGTCTGACCTCTCGGTAAATAGCGGCCCCAAAAGTGCTAAATCGCAATTTCAGGATGTGTCATGAATAGCATTTGAGGAATCTCTAATAGAGATTCCTTAAATGCTATTCCTCGCATATTTGCGACTTCTTAAATAGCGATTTTTGCATTTGGTATCATGAATACCAAATGCAAAAATCGCACTCGCAAAGGGCCAGATTCTCAGAATCTGGCCCTTTTGCGAGCGCTATTGCCTACATGAATCAGGCTGCAAGTTCCCTTCGAGATATGTGGGATAATGTGCACTTGTTTAGCATTGGTAGACGTGGGCAGCTCCTGGAATCATTGCATTTTTCAAGATAACAGAAATAATGTTCAGTGATGAGGTTCTGCAGTTTTCTTTTTTTTTAATAATATTTTTATTGGTATTTACATGTTACAAAAGACAATGTGACAAATAACATATATCAAGTTTCACAGACATTCTCATAGGGCAATGCCGTGGTTGTTTTTACAGTCTTCGCTTGTTTGCCCCACAGTCTAACACACATATAACACTGAACATTTAAGTTATTGCGATTGGACGCGTAACTAGTTGGTACATAAAACATAGAAGTGTTGGGTGGTTGTTTAGTGACAGAGCGCCGGGCCCTCGCGGAGTTGCGTTTAGCTGGTTTGGCATATTTTGTTGTGAGTTTCTGCAGTACCCGTTGACCGGTGCCATAGTTTGGGTTGAAGGTAAGATAGCGAGGTAGAAAGATTATGCTGGTTGGTTTATGGACAAGGCCATAAGGGCCCAAATCCAGTTTCTAGATATATGCATGCCATATTCCTGGAAAAAGTCATAATGTAGGCATCCTTTAAAAATGCTTTAGTCACAAATATTTATAGACTTACAGACAAGGAAATCTAGTAGCTGTTGCCTTGCTCTAAATAGGTCAGCCAACCAGTGCTATGACCTAAGGGCTATGGGTCTGATGGGTTAGGTCAGAGGTTTCCAACGGTGGAGCCAGCTATGGCGCCACCATCCGGAACCCAGTATTTCCCCCAGCTCTCATTAGAGCAGGAAACTGGGGGAATTGTTTGGGTCATAAGGTTAGAGGTTTCCAACAGAGAGCCAGCTGAGCTTCCACCATCAGAAACTCATAATTTCTCCCGCTATAGAGCAGGCGACTTGGGAGATTTAAGCCAGGGCTTTTATGGCAAACTCTAAATGACACCCTAACTCTATTCTTCATAGTTGTAATGCATGTAGTAAACACAAGCATTACGCATACCCACATGGATTAGTAAATTGTACATTGCAAACTTGGTCTCAGATTTACTAAGATTTTGCATCAGGGTTGCGTCAGTTATTTCACGTATCCCGACATAAAATCAATTTTGAGTTTTACAAACTCATTTAAATCCCAATTGATTTGGCCTTCCGTGGATTTATAATAAATAAAAGTAGCTCTATACTGCCCATAGTGCTGCCTTACCTTACCTTGCGTAGGGTAGGAATTAGATAGGCGGTGCGTGGGTGCTCCCATGCATCTACCCGTGTATGTTGATGCAAACCCATATTTACAAAGACTTGTAATCATGGGTTTGTGCCAAAATTGTGCACTTACCTGAAGCTGACATAACAAGAAGATATAACTTTATTCCTCTTAATTATTTCTTCTTTGCATGTGTTCTGCATTCTGCACCACACATAGTAAAAGGAAAGAGCCTCAATGGATAGTTTTTATGCAGAAAGGTATCCCTTCATGCACAAAAACTATATAGACGTCAATTCTGGCACACTTGTATCATGATACAAGGGTGCCTGTGTTGGTGCTAGGGCATTATCACTAGGAGAGGGCAGAACTGCATCATATCTTTGAAAATATAGCGCTTTTTCTGCTCTCTTTCACACAAAGCAGAACAGCAACTTCATTTGCTGTGCTGCGTTGCGTGAAAGCATAGTAAATATACCCATTGGTAACCACCTACAAAGTGTTGCATTTCTGAGCATTCCCAAAAACTTAGCAAGGCACTTTTCACTCATATTTGAGCCCCTATCGTACACCCAAATCTATAATAAGTAGGGCACACAGTAGAGGAAAATGCACACGTTGGTTTACTTTTTCACAATAGGTGCAGGAAGAAGTAAGTTTCAGAGAGAAAAAAATAACCTGAGAAAAACATAATTACAGTATTACTAATTGAACATAAACATAACATCCTTGTACATTATGGATTTAAAGGGATAGATAAGTATATACATCAACACTGTACGCCAATTTCTGCCTCTATGAGTTATCATAATACATGCTCAAAACATAAAGCATGCATACTTTATGTGTATAGGATTCACAGTTTTGGGTTATTACTGGGTTTTAAAATCACATTTATCATGTCTTCATCTCATGATCGCGGGGCTACTTCCTCTCAAGAAAATATCTTCCACTAATCTAGCAACAACTGGGAGTATCTTATCCTCTAAAATAATGTGCAACTCATTAGGGAAGCCATCGGAAACTGATGCCTTGCCCTTTTTAAATTCTCTTGATGCTGCCCTCACCTCCTCATGAATTATCTCTGGATTTAAGGCAGTTTTCAAATCAGACCCAAGCTTTGGGAGTGATGTCTCCCTTAATCAGTGTTCTGTTTGACCTTCTGACACCTCTAACTCCTCAGTATACAATTCTTGGCAAATGTTAACAAAGGCATGCTCCATATCTCCTTCATCTGTACACCATCTCCCTGTACTCTTATCTTCTTCCCCCTAATCAAACTTCTTGTATTGCCCACCTTTGTTTTGCAGGGTAGGAGCTTTTCTGCACCCTTCCCCATACTTAAAGTGAGATCATTTTCTGACTTCCTATTTCTTAAACCAAACTTCCTCCATATATTCCGTTTTATATACTTCCCCACCTTCAACTGTGGGACCTGAGTAGCTCTTGATATATTTGATCTAATGTGAAGAGAGAGATTATCTGCCTTCAAACTACTCGATTTCACAGCTGCTGACAAATCTGCTCTGTAAGGGAGTATGTCTTAAAGTTATCCAGAATTTTCCTTTCATTCTTCTTATTCGGATTCCTCCTAAACAGGTGTTGATGCACTCTCTGCATATCAACAGCAAGGTTATAAGGGTCAAAAGATAAAATAGACTTTTTGACCAAATTAATCACAAATCATCTCAAATCATCTCCTTCAACCCCTTCTGGGATATTTAACAGCCACAAATTGTTATGGCTAGCGTTGTTCTCCAAAGTCTCCAATTTCTCTTGAATCTCCATCTCAAATGTTCTTAGAATCCAAATCTCCTCACCGTTAACATCAACTTTACCCCTTAATTCCTCCCCAACATTTTTTTAGATTACACATTTTAATGTGACCTCTTCTATTGGTTTGGTCAACATCATCTCAATCCCACCCTGTGCGGTAAGGGGTTTGTGCACACCAACCTTACCACAATGACTTTGAGCTCCTCTTTCATGATGAAACTCTAAACGCTCCTCTGCCAGTGCCTGAAATCTGTTTTCTCCAAGAGCTCCTGCTGTAATCTCTTCAGTACTTCCAACATTCTATCTCACCCTGCCTCTATGTTAAGTCTACACTGATGCCTAATGTCCAGATGTTCTTGTGGGTCGACTGATTGTTTGTATACCTCCTTTGTGGACTGAACCCTGGAGAAACATCTCAGAGAGGGGGTGATCTATTTACTACCGTATAGGATTGTGACTGACCCTCCTCCCCAGAATTTATTCTAATTATTTTGTTTCCACTTTCACCATGAAAGTGTGCAGATAGAGCCAGGCTGGCTCTGAGGTTTGAATAGCATTAGAAGTACTAATGCTATTCGCAGTGATACTGACAGTTAGAGGCTCAGTAGTCGGCACTAACATTCAATTTTCTCCCAGCCTCCTTGAACTACACACTGGGTTCACCAAGCACTCCTCCTTTGTTTTCCTGTTTGTTAGGGTATACCTACCCGTTATGCCACCTAACATGCAAACTACCCCACCAGAATGCACTAACCTCCTTCTTCTGGTCTTTTTCTTCTTTATTGGGGGGGAGACTCCAAATCTTTGTCATAGCTGCCTCTTGTTATGGACCTGCCCATCTGAGGCCTTCGTCTACCCCCTGTAGAAATTGTTCTTGCCACAAATGCATCCACATGCAGCTGCCTGCCGCACCCTAGAGGGGGATCTGAGCTGAGGCCTGATGGTCTCTGTGAAGCCCTACTGCTGCCTCCCTCCACACAACCACGCTGTCACATGCCTCCTTAGAGATTTCTGACTTACTTCCACACCGATTGCCCTGTAAATACGAACACCTTCAGGCATCTCCTCCAGGTCCACATTTACAGGTAAGTCCTATTCTGTCTCCTGCTTCCTAACTACAAAGCACTAGAGGAGAGCTCCTGGCCGGCTCCTCCAGCTAGCCGCCATGTGCCCCCAAGCTGCTAGTACCCATACATTTTGACTAACTAATCTCTTTGCTAAACTGTGATTATAACATCTACACACAAATGTTAGCAAAGAGACTGAACAAAGTGATCGGAGGTCTAATGCACATGGTCCAAAAGGGATTCATTAGGGGACGGCAGTTACATGAGCTAATACATTGTCTGGTGGGAGCAGTGAATATGGCAACAGTATGGAAAATATAATTAGTTGTCTTAACATTTGATGCCGCTAAGGATTTTTATAGAGTGAGTTGCCCATATTTAAATATAGTATTCAAGCACAACGATCTGGGTGAGAAACTTTCCAGAGAAATCCTTTTGATAAACATAGAGCCTGTGGCGAGAATTGCGTTAAATGGGAGGCTGACTGGACAGATTAAAATGGGAAGAGGTTCCTGGCTGGGGTACGTGCAGAGCCGTACTGGCCCTAGGGGGCACCGGGCGTTTCCCGGGTGGGCTGCCAGTGTGGGGGCCGGTTTTAGGCCCCTGGTGGTTGATTTTTGTTACCAGGGGCCAGCAATATTGGCTCCCTGTAACAGAACCATCTGAAACAAGACTTAGCAAACAGCTTGGCCGAACCCCCCTCTTTCCACCCAGGGGGTAAGCCGAGCAGTTTGCCAGGGTCTGTTTCGGTTCCCAGTCCGGCCCTGGGTAGGTGCTGTCACCATTGTTATCTAACCTGTATATAGAGCCATTGGCAAAAAGGATGAGGGAGAACCCAGGCACTGTGCCTTTTGTATGTAATGCATGGGAGAAGAACGTTGCATTATACTCAAATGTCTATCAACAAAGAGAGAGGTAGGGAGAAGCGCGAACACTCTTAGTCCCCAATAGATTAACAGAAATTAACAACAAAAGAGTGTTCTAGTGCAGGTGGGATGGGGGTCTGCACTGAGCACAAGGAGTCAAACACAAGCCCATTTGGTTTGTTAATAAAGCCCTCACTCACCGACCTGGTCGGTGACTTGCTTCATCATCGGGCCCCACCGGGTATGACCGAATGTCACCCCGGTGTGCTACAACGCCAGAGTTACTGCGGAGCTGGTCTTGTGAGGAGGGAGGGGCTATGTGATAGGTAACGTGAGAAGTGTAAAGAGTGGTGGTTTAAAATTGTCTTGTATGTATCAAAAAATTATTTATTAGCTGATCATCAAGGAAAAAGTAAAAAATGTGTCGATAAACAAGGCCAACTAATTGGATAGTCTTGTACCGATAACATTTATGTGAAAGTGTGGTTGGTCAACATGTTTCTGCCCTAGCGGTATAGTTAACCAGGCATTCGTCAGGACCTAAAGTGTAAACCCCGGCGGTATGAGCACGCTAAGGCCCACCCGACCGTAGGCCTTGAAAGTGAAAAATTCGTGTCTGTGAAGTAAAAAAGAGGGGGGCTACACCGGCCAAGGGCGGGAAGCACACAACCTCAGGTTTCCAAAAATACGGAGACCAAAGTTAAAACCTGTGAAGATAAAAGGTACAAACAGACATACACAGAGACAAACAAAGAGTTAAAATCATTTGTCAATAAGGCTCATATGGTAAAGCCTGTGACTAGTGCTCAAGGTGCTTGGGGGTGCACATCTCATACGAATTAGCAGAGGTGTGGGTAAATTTCAAATACCTGTTGGTTGTATTGATCCACCCCACAAATTCCATCAGACGTTCCATGCTGCCTTTCCAGATGAGCAGCACGTCGTCTATGTATCGTTTCCAGAAGGTGATGTTCCTCGCAAATGGATTGTTGATGGATTGGATGTTTTTAACCTCGAAATCTGATACATATAGCCCCGCTACGCTGGGCGCAAACGTGCTGCCCATCGAGGTTCCAGAGCATTGTAGGTACAGCTGGCCTTTGTAAGAGAAGAAGTTCTCTTTAAGTGCAATAGTTGCGCACTTTAATACAAATTCCTTGGGGGTGTTGTATTCCCATATGATCGAGTTGAGAGCTGTACCCAGCACCTTGATAGTTTCATCCTGCGGGATGCTGGTGTACAGACTTTCTATATCAAGGGTTGCTAGGATGATGGTATTGGGCTCAAAGGTGATGGCCTGTAGTTCATACAGGAGATTTTTCGTATCCTTTAAGTATGTCGGGGTGTTTTGGACAATGGGTTTTAGAAACTGGTCGCAAAAAGTAGACAATGGTTCTAGTAGAGACCCAATTCCTGATACTATGGGGCGGCCTGGTGGCGGCAGCCTATTTTTGTGAGTTTTGGGAAGCGTATAGAAATACGGGATGATATTTTTACTAGTTGAGAGATAGTCCGCCTCATTCTTGGATAGATGCCCATTCTCTTCGGCTTCCTTAACCATGTTTATAATCCGGTTTTGTAGATCCGGGGAAGGATCTGTAGTAAGTGGAGTATAGTTATTAGTGTCGTTCAGAAGTGCCTCACAAACCTTCTCATAGTCCTTGGTATTTTGTATGACGATACCACCGCCTTTGTCGGCAGGTTTAATAGTGATCTCGCTATTGTTTTTCAATTTCTCCAGCGCCTGATATTCTGCGGTGCTGAAGTTACCATAAGTCTCAGGTTCAGAGCTGGTTTCTAGGTCCAGAAACACTGCTTGTTCGAAGGCTATAATGGCTGCAGGCACTGTGTGTGGAGGAGGAACTAAGGTTGATTTTAACCTTAGTCCACCCCCTGTGAAGTGAGATTTTTTCTCTTTTCACTCTTATGACTCTTGGTTGAATGATCACTGGCCCTTGGCCCATTGATCGCTCGCGTGACAGAGATGTGTGTGAATGCCCATCATAGCGCAGTTCCCCCATCTCTCACTTTCACAAATAGTCAAGCTCACGGGCACTATTGATAATCCAAATAGTACACCAGTGAGCCTGTTCAGTCACGACGAAAAGTCTAAAGATATACGTTCCTGTCTAGACCACAGGCAGAGCCACACACCTCTGCTAATTCGTATGAGATGTGCACCCCCAAGCACCTTGAGCACTAGTCACAGGCTTTACCATATGAGCCTTATTGACAAATGATTTTAACTCTTTGTTTGTCTCTGTGTATGTCTGTTTGTACCTTTTATCTTCACAGGTTTTAACTTTGGTCTCCGTATTTTTGGAAACCTGAGGTTGTGTGCTTCCCGCCCTTGGCCGGTGTAGCCCCCCTCTTTTTTACTTCACAGACACGAATTTTTCACTTTCAAGGCCTACGGTCGGGTGGGCCTTAGCGTGCTCATACCGCCGGGGTTTACACTTTAGGTCCTGACGAATGCCTGGTTAACTATACCGCTAGGGCAGAAACATGTTGACCAACCACACTTTCACATAAATGTTATCGGTACAAGACCATCCAATTAGTTGGCCTTGTTTATCGACACATTTTTTACTTTGTCCTTGATGATCAGCTAATAAATAGTTTTTTGATACATACAAGACAATTTTAAACCACCACTCTTTACACTTCTCACGTTACCTATCACATAGCCCCTCCCTCCTCACAAGACCAGCTCCGCAGTAACTCTGGCGTTGTAGCACACCGGGGTGACATTCGGTCACACCCGGTGGGGCCCGATGATGAAGCAAGTCACCGACCAGGTCGGTGAGTGAGGGCTTTATTAACAAACCAAATGGGCTTATGTTTGACTCCTTGTGCTCAGTGCAGACCCCCATCCCACCTGCACTATTATACTCAAATGACCTGATGGTATATACTTCAAATCTTGGAGTCTCGTACCCCATTACATAGCAGATCATGGGGAAATTTGGTGAGGTTTCTGGCTATCTGGTGAAAATGCCAAAAACAGAGATTATTTTTTAGAACAGCCCCTTATTAAAGAGAGAGATATGGTATCTTGATGTACAAGTAGTGCAAGAGTTGTACAGGATGGCACAACTTTATTAAAAATATGATGAAGAGTAAAAGACTGTTAAAAACATGGATGATTCTTCAGTGAACAATTTTAGGGCGATCCATCATTATAAAGGATGTTGGTACTACCCAAATCTTCCCTTTTTTGTATGCAATACCATTATCATTTAAAACCGAGTGCAGGGGGCAGTGAGTAGATTTATCTGGGCCTCTAGTGGTGTTAGAATCTGATGGAAAAGTCTTCAAAGGAGAATGGAGGAGGGAGGCATAGTAACTCCAGATTTCCAACTTTACTGCAGGGCCTTCCAGCTGAAGAATGTCAGAAGCTTGTTATTGGATGCGGATCAATTGCAGATAGGTCTTATTCTTTGAGCAATGCTAAAACATCTGCAACAGGAAGACAACCATTTTTCATACAAGTTTGGAGATGTCAAATTTCTCAAAAATATTAAGCTGAAAACTTTGAGCACAGTGATCACCCTTTTGGTACAAAGTAGATGGATGTTAGGGATATCATATTACAGTGAATATGTGTCACAATTTGGAACTCGCCTGGAATAGGAGAGTCTGAAGGACTGCTTAGCAACATTTCTGCGGGACGCTGGAATAAATAATGGGTGCGCACAACTCAGCCAGGAAGGAAGGATGCTATTCTGGGATGATATGTCACTGATAACCGGGGGTGTTCTGTTCAGATTTAAGTACAATCAGTTGGCTAGTTGGGCATGTGGAATCAATATTATGGGTTGGCAGGCTTGACAGGAAATGCCTATCATTGGAAAGAGCCGGGATGTGGCTGACTTATACCATTGGTGGGAGAGGCGGAATTTGGTAAGGACACTTAAGGAGGTTTCAGAGTGTCTGATGATAAAGACCTACTGACCAACCCAGGGAAGGTACCAGGACCGTTATATCTAAGCAATAGATGTTGGAGAAGGTCTTGCTCAGGTTGAAGCATACCTGTTGGATCATAGTGATTAACAATCCCTCAGGAGGGCAATTGCTGCCTGTTGCAAAATGAGGACAAAACAATGCATACTTTATGTCGGAGTACAAAGAGGATGTGTGTTAATGGTCATTATCAAACAATGCAGGTGTTTAGGTGAAAATTACATGCTGTCTATTTCCCACACCTAACTTTACACTTTTTGCCAGGCCATCAACCTGAAGTATTTGCGGGAGCGGTCCCGAACACTTCTCGAGGCCCGGCAGTCTGCTCCACGCTGCTTGAGGTCCCGCTCAAGAGGGAGGTTGCGGGACCGGTCACAGAGTCTTCACCACCACTCGTCATCGAAGTCTTCATCTTCCGGTAAGTCGAAGCACAAAACGAAGGCGAAGAAGCATCATCGCTCTTCGCGTTCTCCCTGTCCGTCGGCCGACGTGAAGCGGGAGGCGGATAGTGGTCAGCCTGCAGCTCCATCTGTGGAGCCAGCAGGGTCGGCTCTGAGCGTCTCACCTTTTTTGGGAGTCAGAGCAACACCAGCCCAACTTCGTAGCTTTTACGAATCCCTCCACACCATCTTTGAGCAGCCTGACTCCGCTGACATGCCTTCAGGCCCGCGGACTCAGTTGGGAGCTCTAGGCCTTCGATCCTGGCAGCTCCAGCCCCAGTGCCAAGGGGCGCCAAAGGATCCAGGCCTGGATCCGGATCGGCGCAGGTCAACATTTAAACACCTCCTCTGGCACCAAATCCGATGTCGGCACCTCTGCCACCTCCAACGCCGGTTGTGTCCCCAGCCGGCGTCGAGCCCGGCCTCCACCTTGACATGGACATGGAGCCGGACCGATGTTGCCCGACTCAGGATTCGGCGCGATGGGTACTTTTGTGCCCCTGTTCTATCCTGGGGTTCCCTATCGCCCTGAGTGGCAACCAGGTGAGGATAAGGAGGACTGGGAGGGTCTGTGGACCCTCTTGCAGACCAGTTGGACAAACCAGACTGGAGAGAGGAGGTGGGTGATGCCAGTGGTCTGGACACCTCACCAGAACCTGGTATGCTTTCTTCCCCTACCGCGGCTATGGAGGAGGGTGCATCTTACGCAGTGGTGTTGCGTAGGGTGGCTGATGCCGTAAACCTCAAGCTTCCTACAGTGGCAGTCAGGACTAACCTCCTGACCGAGGTGCTTCAACCAGCAGTGACCACTTTGAAGCCCCTGCTGCCTTTGAATAAGACCCCCACGGACATCCTTCTAGGCACCTGGACCAAGCTCAGTACATGGGCTCCTGTGGATAGGATGATTGCCCGATGACACCTATCGGCCCAAGCCACCCCTTTTTTTTTCTCTCAACCCCCTACTCCTGAGAGCTTGGTGGTCCACTCCTCCAGATCCAAGGGCCCATTCCCTAATACTCCGCCAGATAGGGAATCCAAAATACTGGACCATCTTGGAAAGAAGATGTTTTCTTCCGTCAGCTTGGGACTGTGGTCGGTGAACACTGCAGGTGCTGCAACAGTTCCCGGAGGAGGCCCCGGCCACTCTCTGCCGTGCCATTGCTGAGGGTCGAGATTCAACTGAGTTCACCGTTTGTTGTGGGCTGGACCGCCGACTCGCTAGGCAGGACGATTTCCACATCAGTAGCCCTGTTACGTTACACCTGGATGAGATCCACTGCCTTTTCAGGCGATGTCCAATCCACTCTTTGGGAAATGCCTGTTTGACAACAAAGGAGTCATCGCACTTGAGTGCTGTAAGGATTCTAGGGCTACGGCCAGATCCTTAGGCCTCGCTACCACCCAGGCTGTGCACTCTGCTTTTTTCCCCTTTCATGGCTATGGAAGGGGTGACCCACCATGTTCCGACAAGGGCCACAGGCCCGCGCAACCTGTTCAGCCTCTGCCCGGCCCGGGACATGGTAACCAGCGTTGTGGGTCAGGGGTCCAGCGGGCTGGCCAGTCTGTCAGTGCCCCCTCTGCAGCAGCCTCCAAACCTTCCTAGTCCGACGCTCCAGGGCCACCAGTTGCCAGTGGGCGGCAGGATTCGCCATCACCTCCCCCACTGGCAAAACATCACGTTGGACAGGTGGATTTGCAGATAGTCCGAAGGGGCTACTACCTCCCCTTCGAGACTACCCCTCTATCCATGCCACCTCAATACCATTGCATGTCGGAGGATCACATGGTCCTTCTCCACCAGGAAGTTGTGGCTCTCTTGGCCAAGGGAGCCATTGAGTGTGTCCCTGTACCAGAAGTAGGTAGTGGTTGCTATTCCCACTACTTTCTGGTACCAAAAAATGACAAAGGCCTCTGTCCTATCTTAGACCTCAGGGGCGTCAGCCGCTTTGTCTGGAAGGAGAAGTTCAAGATGTTGACTTTGGCCCAAGTTCAGTCTGCCCTCAACCCTGGAGATTGGCAGGTAGCGCTTGACTTGCAGGCTGCCTATTTCCACATTCCCTTCCTACCAGCCCACAGGCATTACCTATGGTTCACGGTGGGCCACAAACACTTTCAGTGTACTGTGCTCCCTTTTGGCCTTACCAGCACCCCTTGGGTGTACACAAAAGTGATGGCGGTGGTCGCAGCTCATCGGCGCAGATCAGGGGTTCCAGTCTTCCCCTATCTTGATGACTGGCTGTTGAAACCAGGCTTGCTCCAGGCTGTCGTCTCCCACCTCCAGACTACGATGGACCTCCTGCATTCACTGGGGTTCTTTATCAATGTGCCATAGTCACACCTTAGAAGCTTCTCTTCATCAGAGCGGTTCTGGACACGACACAGTTTTGGGCCTATCCTCTCGAGCTGCTTGTCTGGGATATTCGGGCTATGATTCCGATCTTTTAGCCTCTATCCCGGGTGTAATCAGATTGACCCTGCGACTGCTAGGCCTCATGGCCTCCTGCATCTCGCTGGTGGATCATTACAGGTGGCATATGCGGGCTCTGCAGTGGGACCTGAAGTTCCAGTGGGCACAGCATCAGAAGAATCTTTCCGATTGCGTCTACATCTCGGAGGGCACTGCTCGTCAATTGCACCAGATTTCCCAGTGGTGACAGATGCATCGCTTCTGGGATGGGGGCAGCCACATGGGGGAGACGGAGATCATAGGCCTCTGGTCTCCGGCAGAGTCGGAGCTCCATATCAACCTTCTAGAGCTCCAGGCGATTTGTCTTGCACTCAAAGCATTCCTTCCCTCTATCTGGGGAAGAGTAGTGCAGGTGTTCAAGGACAACACCACAGCCATGTGGTACTGCAACAAACATGGCGGGGTGTGTTCGTGGACCCTATGCCAAGAGGCTCTTCGCCTCTGGACATGGCTGGAACATCAGGGCATATTGCTGGTGGTTCAACACCTGGCAGGTTCACTGAACCCCAGCGCGGATGAACTCAGCCGCAGGTGCTATGATGGATCACGAATGACGTCTTCACTCAGAGGTGGTACAAGGTCTTTTTTAGCAGTAGGTAGAGCCTTGGTTTGATCTATTCGCCACCAAAGAGAACGCACAATGTCAGCAATTCTGCGTGTGGAAATTTCAAGGCGGCACTCGCTCGTGACGCTTTTCATCGCGAGTGGAGTTGAGGTCTTCTATACACCTTGCCTATACCAATTCTGCCCAGAGTGTTGAAAAAGATCAAGCGAGACCGGGCCCAAATCATTCTTGTGGTTCCAGATTAGGCATGAAGAGTCTGGATCTTCTGATCAAACTGCCTCTTTGAGAGGATCTTCTGTCACAGCAGCAGGGGACGGTCCTAAACCCGAACTTGTCCGGCCTCCACCTCCTTGCTTGGAGATGGAGCGGCAACAGTTGACAGCTTCTGACCTTCCTCCCGAAGACTGTAATGTTATCTTGGAGGCCGGACGTCCCTCCAATAAGATAGTATAAGGAACACATTTGTGTCATAGTGCACAGCAAAGGCTGTGGATCCCCTTTCTACCCCTCTACCAGAGTTTCTCCTCTTCATTTTTCTTTGGCCCAGCAGGACTCTGCTCTGGGCACCTTCAAAGGCGATCTTTCAGACATCTCAGCCTTTTTTTGGCTGCCTGATCAACCTTCTCTGTTCAAGTCCCCTATTGTAAATAGATTCCTTAAGGGCATTACTCACCTCTTTCCTCCTATTCCTTTCATAATGCCTCAGTGGGACTTGAACTTAGTTCTGACATACCTTATGTGCGCTTCTTTCAAGCCACTACATATCTGTCCTCTTAGACTTTTAACTTTAAAGACTGCTTCTTTAGTGGCCATCACCTCTGCTCACAGGGTGAGTGAGCTTCAGGCTCTGTCCTCTAAGCCTCCTTTTCTTGCTGTTCATCCGGACAAGGTTGTCCTAAGAACCAGACCTTCCATGCTTCCCAAAGTGGTTACTTCTTTCCACATTGGTCAAACCATCACTTTGCCCACCCTCTTTCTGCCTTCACATTCTTCAAAAAGGAATAGTGGCTCCACTGTCTGGATCCAAAACATGCGCTATTGTTGTATCTGGATTGCACAAGACAATTCCGGGTGGATGACAATCTCTTTGTTTGCTATGTGGCATTAAAAAAGGTCGGGCCATGCAAAAACAGACCATCTCTCAGTGGGTCATTCTTTGCTTTAAAATTCATTACTCTTTGGCAAAGAAGGAGCCTCCAGTAGGACTGTGCACCCATTCCACCAAGGCCACGGCAGCTACTACTGCTTTGGGAGGTGGAGTTCACCTTCATGACATCTGCAAGGCAACCACATGGGCATCTCTGCACACATTCACAAACCACTTCTGCCTGGATTCTCAAGTCCAGAGGGATGGATTCTTTGGCCATTCTGTTTTCCAGGACTTCCTGGTGTAAAATTCATTTGCAGAGCCACCACCAGGGTTGGTATTGCCGGGGTATCTATTCAAAGGTAAGAAATTTAAAACTATTAGTCCCTTTCAGATGAACAAGTTACTTACCTTTGGTAACAATATATCATAAGAGACATATATTAGTTATAGAATCCTTACCGCCCCACCCATCCTCCCCGTTCTGCGAACTAACTTCTAGGGTTAAGGACTTCCTTTCAGGGCCCTAGTTTTGTGCACCAGTCGTCAGTGTCTTGCTTGACTCTGCGCTTCTGGCGTGGAATATCATGTAAAGAACTGACGTCAGTGCACAAGTGCAGCATCTAAGTAGATACCGTGATGCCATAGCGGTGACCACGATGCCGACGACGGACGCAGAGTCGATGACGCCACCTATCAATGCCCAGGGGTACTGCTATGAAAAAATTTCTCCCGATCCAGTCTGACTCCTAGGGGTAAATGGAAGGTAAGGAAACTATAACTGATATATGCATCTTACATAGATATTGTTACGGAAGGTAAGTAACTTGTTCGTTTCTACTACACACTGCTTAAATGCAGTGGGGTGACTCTCCTCCACCATAGCGGAGGAGCCACCACTGATTTGGTTTTATTTCAGGAAAAAATTGTCTCTGTCACTGAGAACTGCATTCAGTCTGTCTTATATTAGTGCCCTTCCGTTTCTGGTGCTTTGCTACAGTTTTAAGACCTTGTTAGAGTTTATTGCTGCACAAATGGGTCTAATTTCTAACCCTGGGCGAAGCACTACGCTACGTTTGTGGAGTTTGCGAAGTTTGCGCAACTTCACACTACGCGAGCTGCCCGTAGCACAGTGCGAACACGCATAGTGCAGCATAGCCTAGTGCAGCGGTCATTATTTGCTTGTTCGCGGTCCTCAACCTCATGTTCGGGACCGCGAGCAAGCAAAATTACATCCCGGCGAGATTCTCAACGCGGGGAGGTCAGGTTTCTCATTGTGAGTGATTGCGCATGCTCGCGACCGCTCTCAATGAGAAACTACCAGTTTGCGTTGAGAAAGCTGACGCTCGAGTAATAATCTACTCGAGTAGCAGAAAACTACAGCAGGCACTGTGCAAGATGCCGTTTTCAATGATTGCACAGTGCCGGATGCTTGTCCGCACTGTGCAATCCTTGAAAACGCATCTTGCACAGTGCGAACATGCTACTACGCAGCTCGCGTCGTGCTACGTGAAGTTCGCGTAGTGCAAAGTGTACTTCGTGTAGCTTCGCGTAGCGCTACTTCGCGAACTACGCCCACTCCTATGTCATTTCTGATATTTATCGGTTTCCCTCGTCTTCATTACTTAATTTTGCTCGCGAGAAATTGTCACTCATAGTCACTGAAATGTCACTCATAATTACACTGAAATTGTGAAAATGTCACACATAGCAATCTGAAAGCTTGGCAGCTATGAGCCAGCCATCAAGCTTGGGCTTTAAGTGTCTCACCATCCTCTAGTGAGCTGCCGCGTCAGATCTAGGGTCAACCTCGTATAAAAGCATTGGGCCCTTCCACCAAATATTGTAGTCCAGATGCATCTCAACCCACCATTCAAAGAACGTGGCCTCTGTCTTCTAGGATGGCTATCCTAGTGGCCAATACTTAACCAAAAACAATGGCTATAGACAGTTTATACAAAAAGATAATCAGGCGCTTCAAAGTGGACATACGACGAAAAGCCAACTGCCTCCGATTCTCCTAAATAAGTAAATAAATTAAACATAAAAGAGACAGATAACTACATGAATATTGTAAAGTGTAAATTCACTTGTTGAAGTTTATGGTTAACGGATTGTTTAATTTTAAAGAATGTAATTTAAGCATATACGTGGACAGAAGTGCATTACCAGCACAAACGGTAGGAGCCAGAACAATCATATAATAGTTTCTCTTAAAGGCGGACATAATTTGTCGAGAAATACCTCACGGCACAAAAAGTGTTTTAAAGTCAAAAGCCTGCAATTTGGCGTTTGGTGCTTCTTAACCAAGCCTCTCAATAATTTGTCGTGTTTTGGCTTTTTTTTTCTTCTACTTTAGTAAGCACGTTATTTTCCTCCGGTAGCCGTGCAATTACCAATCGTGCTCCCACCGAGAGTCACTTAACGAGAAATGATTTTCTGACCAATTTAATGGCGTAAAAATCCATTAGAAAAGGTTATGAAGCACTTTACATTTGAGACGGTGTAAAAATGGTTGCAAATGTTGCCTGCACTTCACTCTCTATTTTGAATGGAAGTGTATGTGGAAATACCAGGGGCGCCTATGTACATTATTAGGATTAGAAGTTAAAAGAACAGCACAAGATAATGGCAGTGCAGGCCTCACAATCAAAGAAGGAAATGTTAGGAAATCAGAGAAAATACAAACCCTTCCACTGGCTCCCGTTTTATCGCAGTATTTGTATTGAATAATTTCAAGTGACATTTGAAAGTGAAGTATAAATCAAAACACATTACTAAGAGTCTTTTGTTCGTACTGGAACATAAGTAACACATATTAAGTAACGGCTCTTAGCTGAGGAGAACAACCCCAACTTGCAAAATCAGACCGCAGGAGAAACGCATTATGCAATCGACTTGGTCAATCGTGAGCAACATTAGCTTATAAAAGCGATTATAAATGTCATATTTTCGGATGGTTTATTTGAAAGTTCATTAAAGTGGAACCTCCTCTGAGGGATGTTACTTACAAATGAAATGCTTACTAATATTTGTGTTTAAAAAAGTGACAATTCCCGTACAGCTCAAAGAATGAAGGGGCATATTATCATGAACGGTGTTAAAATTATCTCCGATTTAGCAGCAGAAAATGGCCGCTAAAGTAGAGATAATTGGCTTGATAATATGCACTGGAGAATTCCAATAGAAGCCCATGTTCACACCAGAACATGGACTTCTATTGGAATTCTGAAGGGCATATTATCAAGCCCATTATCGTGACTTTAGCAGCCGTTTTCTGCAGCTTAACCGGCGATAATTTTTAACGCCGTTCTTGATCATAAGCCCGAAGGTGCCATATTCTTGGCGCCAGTTGCAGTTCTGAAAAAGGTTTTCTTTCCTGAAAATTAAAAAAAAAATGAGTAGGTTCTACTAAGAAAAGTGAAATCTGTTCTATTCTGTTATGCATCACTAGGCCGCAAAAGACATTGAAACCAGTGCTTAATTTGTGCTGGTGATTTTTGTTGCTCGGCACCGGTCCTTAATTGTCAACACTGGGACTAGCCACATGGTGGTACTGTTTATCTGATTTTGAGATGAGCACAACATCGTTGTTTATAAATTCAAAATACATTAAATATGACTGATACTTGCTGCCCAAGCCATTCTTATAGCTTTGGGTTCCTGAATTAGTCTGAAATGTCACACTTGTAGGAGGCTGATTGGTATTAGTTGTGTTGGTACTGTCATTGGCAGCACTGGCAGGGGTAATTGGTAGTGCAAGCTGTAGTGGCCTCCTGACGAGGGCACTTATTGTTTTACAAATCAAGCACTTATTGAAACTCAGCTCTTTCGCAAGGTCCCCTGGTGTTTATGCTGTGCAGCTCGACCCCAATTTCGAGGCCTTGTTGAGACTTGGTTTCCATTAGTCTTAGCCTGGCTTTGTACTGTGCGCGTTTGTGCTGCTGACTCTTGCACATGAAAGTAAGGAGTACATGGTCGATTGAGACGGGCTTTGGAATGAGCATGTTCAGTCTGCAATGCTTTAGAGCAGTGGTTCTTTAACTTTTGACTTCTGTGGCCCTTCACTTAATCAGTACTGGATTCCGGGGACCGCCTACTGAATCGCTATTGGAATCCGGGGACCCCCCATTCAGTTATATTGGAATACGAGGACTCTGGCCTAAGCAATTTCGATGATTTGATCTGAACTACAATAGACACAAAATTACAGAAATCATCATTCCTCAAAATAATTTTAAGTCAGAAATATGAAACATTATGTATACTTTCATTTTAAGAGGGAAGTTGGAGCTTTTCTGAATTCAGTTGAGGCCACCCATTGTCCACGCTATATTCTGTTTGATGCTCTTGCACTGCTCCCACGAATCAATCTGAGGATACCAAGTTACTTTTTAGCTTCCAATTTCAAGTTTTTCACATTTACAGAACATTTTAAAATGTTAAAATTTAAATTGTGCTTCTTTAGTATCTACACTTTAGCAATTTGTTTATATCATTTTATTTTCTAAGCAGTCGCAAACCCTGAGTAGTTGTCACAGAACACCAAGGGTCCCTGGATGACAGGGTAAGGACCATTCAAGCGTGCCTTATATTCTGGCAAAGCAGTTGCATGCCCGCTTTGCTCCCACAAGCATTTTCATTGAGGATTAGTGTAAAAATGTTGTTTACTGTCAGTAACGAGGTAGCATGTGTCTAGCTTTTCTTTTTAGATCTTTCTCCAGAAAGCTTTATCGATGAGGCAAAACCTCATGCCAGCCGCACACAGCAGACAATGTGCAAATATGTATGTATGTATGCATGCACACAAAGAATAAGGGTTTGAGTCATGCCTCTCCAGCCATTGGTCCATTTAGGTGAGTTATTTGAAGGTTTTGGCTCAATGGGCCGGCTGTGCGTCACATTATTGATAAACCTGCAGCCTAGCACCCTGCAGCTTTAGGTGCTGCCACCACTCCTCCCCCTGTGACGCAGGGAGCCCAGCCCCACCCCCTGTCTTCAGCTGCAAGATGGATACAAAAACCAAAATGATAATAACCAACGTTATTATCATTTTATTTTTTGTATTCAGCTTGCAGCTGAAGCAGTGAGGCGACGGCCCAACGCCTTAGCGGTGGAGCTGCCACTGGACTGTTTACATTGTTTCCTTTACAGCAAGTTTATGTTAGCAATGAGTCAAAAAGCAGTTCATGTCCTTCTTTGCCGCTGTTCCTTGTGTAAGTTGGCCCACACATGCACACTGATGTTAGATATGAGGTACTGGGGAACTGGCTCACCAGCAACAGCAGTACAGGTCCCCCGTGGACATGTTGCAAAGGCTAGCATTCTGAAACAGGATTCATGCTTAGCAACACACTCAGACGTCGGAATGACAAAATATGGAACTATTATCAATCCATTGTAGTTTTCACCAGAAAAATCGTGGGAGGTCAAACATACTGAAATGTTTCGGGAAAAGGCCTGGGTAAATGGCAAAACATGCAGACTTTGGTCCATTAAAAATCAGTTCCACATGTTATGCCTGTTTTCCTTTAACATACTCGGAATAGGAGGCATTTATCATTCAAAAATGACTTACCTTGGGTTAATGATATTTACCATGGGCCAGATGTAGGTGGCCGTTTGAGGCCATTTACCGAGCGGTAATGGCCGATTTTGGCCGTTACCGATCGGTAAATGGGTGACAGGTATGTAGGGGGCATTATTTTACCGAATCGGTAAAATTACAGAATCAGTTATTTTACTGATTCGGTAAAATTAAAATTCGGTAAATTTACCGATTCTGAGGCACCCAGATGTAGGTGGGACTCTTCAGAGTCCCAGAGGCCTTACCGAACCGGTATTTTACCATCAAATCCAATTTGATGGTAAAATACCGATTCCGGTGTGCATGCACATGTGTGCATGCACACCTATGCCATGTGACAGGCAGACCTGCCCTTAGGGCATGTATGCCTGCCACATGGCACCCGAGCCTGTTTTGGGGGTGCCAGAGGGTGTCAAAGTGACACCCCCTGCACCCTTGTGAAAATCGGTATTTACTGATTCGGTAAATACCGAATCGGTAATGCCCATTCATTCCTATGGGCTTCAAAGCCCATAGGAATGAATGGGCATTACCGATTCGGTATTTACCGAATCGGTAAATACCAAAATCTTCCGAATCGGTATTCCAGCACATCTGGAATACCTACATATCCACCCCTTAGATTTACCGATTTTTAATTACCGAATAGGTAAAATTCGGTAATTAAAAATCGGTAAATCTATTTTACCTACATCTGGCCCCAAATGTGGTAAATACCCCACCCTATTCCGACTAACATGTAATGAGGGCCAAAGTGTCTTGTTAATCACAAAATGGCGAATTTTGGTGACTACAAAGGAAGGGACTGCTTGCTGCCACATATTGTTTGCCCTTCTGCAGTATGGGACCCAGCCCTCCGTGTTTGATTGCCATCCTGTACTATGTGTTGATTGATCCGAGTGACACCCAAGGTGCCTCGAAGGCATGAATAAGATCATGCTGGGAGTGCAGGACACAGATATTAGTGAGAGTATATATAAAATCACTGTAAGCAAGATTCATCCGATCAAATCAGCCCCACTCTGAATAACAGGACCTGGAATTAGCTGACAGTTACCTGTAGATGTAATCAGAAGACTCCTGTAGAATTAGAAGACAGTTACCTGTTAATATTGAACACATTCATGGTTAACTTGTGGGCCAATATCCACAAAACACCTGTAGAATTAGAAGACAGTTACCTGTAAGTATTTAACACATTCATGGTTAACTTGTGAGTCAATATTCATTTACATGGCATCTAACTCGGCACTTACTTATGTTACATAGATCTCACAAAAAGACAGCATCTGTATCTTTTTTTGGATGAAGACCTGGTCCTTCTCCACAATCAATCTTCAACACTTCTCCTTTTATTTGTAACGTTGCTCCCTCACTCATGCCCGCTCTAACTTAGAACTGATTCCCTGTGTGTTGCAGCTACATACACTAGCCTCTCGGGATTTAACTTATTTCTTGAATGGCATAAGAAAGAGCTTAATTAGATTCCAATTAATTCATATTGATTGAATTTAGGAAAATGATTACTTATTTAAAAAAATGAAAATATACTGTCCCATTTACTTTTGCATATTTTTGTTCAGGGTGCCTAAATGTGCGGACCTGTGTGTTCCTGCATGCTCTCTTTATTCCTTTGTCAATGTGATAGTTATCAACCTCAGTGGCAGCCCTGAAAACCTAAACCAGGGGCAAACAATACTAGAATCCTAACAAGCATTCAAGTTGACGCAATCCATACATCATATATTAATCAAAGCATAAAATATCAGAAACCTAAAAAGAAACAAAGATATTCTGATATAAAGCATATGAAAAGTATAAAGAAAAGAAAGAAAGAACCCATGTATAAGTATAGACAATTCATAGAAAGTTTATTAACAAAGATAAATAATTAAATCCTAAAACATATAGGACAATGGGGCTCAACACAGTACACAAACAGCAAAATAAACAATACAGTGTGTAGTCAAACAAGTGGCTGAGGAGAAGATTTATACAAAAATAAGAAGTTCAGGACAGGACAGAACTGAAATAACACAAAGGGCCGGACTGGGAACCAAAACCGGCCCTGGCAAAGTGCTCGGCCGGCCCCCCTCCCCCCCCGCGGGGGTTGAGGGTGCCGCCGAGCTCTTTGCCAGGGCCGGTTTTCGGCCGATTTTGTAACAGGGCCGATTTTGCAGCTATGCTGCAAAAACGGCCCTGTAACAAAAACGGCCCCCAGGGGCCCCGAACCGGCCCCCACCCGTGCGGCGCACCGAGGGATTGCCCGTGCCCTCTACGGCCAGTCCGGCTCTGAAAGCACACATTGCGTTCTCTTCAATTCCGGCCACAATTGTCAAGTCAACCTCTATACCCTGTCCATGTTCAATTTTCATCTGTATTTTCCATGTCTGTTCGGCTTGCTTCGATGCCAGTTATTTTTATATAATCATCATGTATCTTGCCTATGCCCCTGCACTTGTGCATGCTACCTGTGCTGCTAGATCTCAATGTCTGTACGTTTTCTATGTGCCTCTTTACCCCTATGACTGGTCATATTCATAGTGTGTCTGTTTACCTGCACCAACGTCTGTGCATGATTAGAGGGTCTCTGTTTCCTAGGACTGTATGTCTTCAGTTATCCATTTGGCCAACCTTTGGTAGATCAGCATAACTCGTTCTGTGTCCCAGCACAGGTACATGTTTACTGTGCCTATACACCCCTATGTCTGTGTTCTGTATATCACAATGGCCATTGCCCCAGCGTGCTCATTGAACCTCTCTGTCTGTGCCCCTGTGCCTATGCATGCTTAGTGTACCTCTGAGCCCACCCCCATGTCTGCGCTACTCATTCTGTCTGTATATCCCTCGCCCTCTGTCTGTGCATGCTTAGAGTACCTCTTTACCCATTATGCATTCTAGGTTTGACTCTTTGTCTGCTTGTGTTGCTGTGCATGCTTAGTGTGTTTCTTTTCTCGCCCGTCTCTCTACATATTTAGTGTGATTCTTTTTGTGACCCTGTCTATCCACACTCACAGTGCCTATATGTTCATCTCCCTGTATCTGTGCATCTTCAGTGTCACTACGTTCATGTTCTGTATCAGCATACTTAGTGTTCTTCTTTGTCTATCTGTCCATGCCTCTGCCCTGTATCCACAGTGCACCTAAGCATGGGCGAATTTTGCGAATCTCGCGTTCGCGAATTTTGCGGATTTGCGAACTCGCAATCCGCAAAATCTGCGAATTCTCGCGAATTTGCGGATTTTTTTTTTTTTGTTCGCATGGGTTTCTGCCAGTTCGCGAGGGTTTTGTACAATTTCGCAAACGCAAACTTACCTGTCGGGTCGCAAGTTTTGCGAACTTGTTGTTTCTACGTGTCCAGCCTGTTTGGGACACTCTTCTTCATCACTGCCACTCTCTGTCACCACTGCCACTCTCTGACTACTCATGCCACCCTCTGGCCCACCCATGCCACCCTCTCTTTCATCACAGCACCCTCTAGTTGTCCAGTCAGTGTACATTATTGTGGCAAAGCAAAGCACAGCTTCCCTGCCTCAAGTGACCTGAATTAATTTGGGGCTGATTAATGTGTCACAGAATATTTTTTTAGCTGGCACCTGCTTCCTTAGTGCTTCCTGATTCGTGATCTTTTGCACTTGCTAAGTGCTTTCATTGTTGCAAAATTAGTTACAACACCTGCCCTGCCCCAACTGACAATAATGAATTAGGGGCTGATTAATGGATTTGAACTTCCAGCCTGGCTCCTGCTTGTCTCCCTTAGCTGTAATTCAGGACCTTTGTGGCATATGTGTAACTATTCTGAGGTTCAGAGCAGGGTCACATAATAGTTGCAACTGGCAACTGAACTCTGGAGGGGCCCCTCAGGAAGCACTACAGGAAATGGCTACTAATGATGAGCCTGAACTTTTGAACCTGGTAAGTAGTTTCAGTTTTGCTAAGATCGTATTTCTGTAATTTAGCGCTTATTCGCGGGGCGCGAAGTTGTACTGGGAAGCCGCGAACTCACGCGAACAGTGCGAGCAAGCCATAAAATCCGCTGCTCGCGGATTTGAGGATTTTGCGGGAGATTCGCGAATCTCGCGGATTGCGAATTTACCGAAAATCCGCATAAAGGGAATCCACTTGTCACGCTGCCTTTGCAAATCGTCTCTGTGTACATAATGCATCTTAAACAAACTTCCCCTATGCCCAGAGTGTATACTTTGTGCACAACTCTGTACAGCCCGAGTGTATCCACTGCACTGCTCTGTTACAGTGCACCATCTTTGCACGCACTTGCTGCACCCACTCAATGCACATACAGTGAATCTTCGCCCCATACTGTCTTTGCACATAATCCCTGCACACACAATGCATCCTTACCCCTTACTTAAACCTATGCCCACAGTGCCTCTCTGCAGACCTCTTTTAACCCACTGCCTGCGGACATAGTGAATCCCACACCCCCATTGCCTGCACCCACAGTGCTTCTCCCTCTCTATGTACTCTCTGTTTGGCGGATCTTGCTCTGCTACAAACCGTTTTTTTGAGAAGGGCTTTTGCACAGTAGCAAAGTGTTTTGGGACACAGTAAAAAAGATCTGACTGAGAGATGCCCTCTTAATCTCTTTTAACCTGCAATATTACTTACTCTGGTTGGGTCAAACATTTTAGTTCCATCTATCAAGTAGTGGAAGACAAGCCATGAAAGACTTATTGAGGATTAGGTTGTGTAATACAACTCCTGGGCAAATCCCTCTGTCAGAGGTAGACAATGTGATAAGACAAAGCCTGGGTGGTAAAGCCCCAGGGTCGGATGGGGTACCCTTGGACCTCTTTAAGTCAAGTCAAGTCGAAATTTATATAGCGCACTACATACCCAGAGGGTCTCAAGGCGCTTGAGGAAGAGGGGGAGGTTTACTTATCGAATATCCAGGTTTTGAGCTGTTTTCTAAAGGCTAGGTGGTCTTGAGTAAGGTGAAGGTGGGTGGGAAGGGAATTCCAGGTTTTGGCCGCTAAGTAAGAGAAGGATCTTCCCCCCATGGTGGCTTTGTGGATGCGCGGCACAGCGGCGAGGGCTTGGTTGGACGAGCGCAACTGGCGGGTGGGGGTGTAAAAGGAAAGGCGCGTGTTGAGACAATTAGGTCCAAGTTCGTATAGGGCTTTGTGTGCGTGGGTGAGGAGGCGGAACGTTATCCTCTTGTTGACGGGAAGCCAGTGAAGGTCTTTCAGGTGTCTGGAGTTGTGGTCCGTGCGGGGGATGTCAAGTATGAGTCTGGCTGAAGCATTTTGGATGCGTTGGAGTTTTTTCTGCAGTTTTGCGATGGTACCGGCGTAGAGGGTGTTTCCGTAGTCCAGACGGCTAGTAACCAGTGCGTGGGTGACCGTTTTTCTTGTTTCGGTGGGGATCCAGCGAAATTTTTTTTTGAGCATGCGTAGAATGTTGAAGCATGAAGAAGAGACGGCGTTGACTTGTCTGGTCATCGAGAGTGAGGAGTCCAGGATGATGCCCAGGTTTCGTGCGTGGTCCGTCGGTGTGGGGGCTTTTCCTAGTGCCGTTGGCCACCAAGAGTCGTCCCAGGCGGAGGGGGGTGAGCCTAAGATAAGGACTTCCATTTTGTTGGAGTTCAGTTTAAGACGGCTTTGCTTCATCCACTCGACTACTTCTTTCATCCCCTCATGTAGGTTGGTTTTGTCGGAGATTGGGTCTTTGGTGAGTGAGAGGATCAGTTGAGTGTCATCAGCGTAGGAGATGATGTTGAGGTTGTGTTGACGCGCGATGGTTGCGAGGGGGCTCATGTAGACGTTGAAGAGAGTGGGGCTGAGTGATGATCCTTGCGGGACGCCGCAGATGACTTCGGTGGCCTCTGACTTAAAAGGGGGGAGGCGGACTCTCTGAGTTCTTCCAGCGAGGAACGAGATGATCCAGTCTAATGCTTTTCCTTGAATCCCGATGTTTCCGAGGCGTTGTATCAGGGTGCTATGGCAGGTCAAGGAGGATGAGGGCGACTGTGTCCAGTAGTGTTCGTATGTCGTCTGTTGCTGCGATGAGGGCGGTCTCAGTGCTATGTTTGGCGCGGAATCCAGACCGTGAGGAGTCGAGTGATTTGTTGGTTTCGAGGAAGGCGGCGAGCTGATTGTTGACGGCTTTCTCAATGACTTTGGCAGGGAATGGGAGGAGCGAGATGGGGCGGTAATTTTTGAGTTCGGTGGGGTCAGCTGTGGGCTTCTTCAGAAGGGCGCTGAGTTCGGCGTGTTTCCAGCTTTCTGGGAATGTGGCGGAGTTGAGGGAGCAGTTGATGACATCACGGAGATGGGGTGCGATAGTGGAGTTTGCTTTGTTGAAGATGTGATGGAGGCATGGGTCTGTAGGGGATCCTGAGTGGATGGAGTTCATTAGGCGATTGGTGTCTTCTGTGGTGATTGGGTTCCTGTCGAAAAGGTTATTCGGAGGAGTTACAGGTTCGGAGGTAGGTGAGGTTGACTGGTTTACGGGTTGGTTGTCGAAGCTCTCATGAATGTCGGCGATTTTGTCATGGAAGAATGAGGCGAGGGAGTTGCAGAGGACTTGAGAGGGGGTGATGTCGTTTGAGCTGGCTGCGGGGTTGGTGAATTCTTTGATGATGTTGAAAAGTTCCTTGCTGTTGTGGGCGTTGTTGTCTAGTCGGTCTTTGAGTGCTGATTTCTTGGCTGACCGGATTAGTTGGTGGTGTTTGCGGGTGGCGTTTTTGAAGGCGGCTTGGATGGTAGTGTTTGGGTCTTTTTTCCACGTTTTCTCAAGGGAACGACAGAGCTTCTTGGATTTTTTGAGGTCGTCGTTGAACCAGGGGGCATTCTTGCTGCCTTGTTTGATTTGATGTTTTTTCAAGGGAGCTAGTTTGTCGGCGGTTTGTGTTAACCATTGTGTGAGGTTGATGGCGGCTTGGTTAGGGTTCGTTGAGTAGGCCGGGGGTTTTTGAAGCAGTGATGTGGAGATCTGGTCAACAGTGATTTTGTTCCAATTTCTTCGCAGAGTTGGTTGAGGGTGGTTGTGGATCGTGGTCTTATTGTAAATGAAGTGGATGCAGCTGTGGTCCGTCCAGTGGAGGGATGTGGTGTGCGTGAAGGAGATATGCTTGCTGGAAGTGAAGATAGGGTCGAGTGTGTGTCCTGCATAGTGTGTGGGGGTGTTAACAAGTTGTTTGAGTCCGAGATTGGCGAGGTTGTCCAGGAGAGTGGTAGTGTTACTGTTGTTGTTCTTTTCCAGGTGGAAATTGAGGTCTCCCAGAAGAATGTATTCTTCTGAGGGGAGGGCGTGTGGGGTGATGAAGTCAGTGATGTCTTCGCTGAATTTTGTACGGGGTCCTGGTGGCCTGTAGAGGAGGGTGCCTCTGAGTGTGGTCTTGGGGTCGGGGTGGATCTGGAAGTGAAGGTGTTCAGCGAATGCGAGGTTGTCTTCTGAGCTGGTTGAGACGCGGATGGTGTTCTTGTGGACTATGGCGATGCCTCCTCCTGCTTGGATGGTGCGGTCCTTACGGATGATCTTGTAGCCGTCCGGGATGGCTATTGTGATGTCTGGAGCTGAAGAGGCATTCATCCAAGTTTCTGTTAGGAAGGCGATGTCCGGAGAAATGGTGTCGAGTAGATTCCAAAGGTCGATGGCGTGTTTGTGGACCGAGCGGGTGTTAAGAAGGATGCATTTGAGGTGGTTGGAGTTGGATCTCTGTTTGGTGTTTATGGGGTTGGTGTGGGTCTTGATGCAGGTGAAATTGCAGGAGTGGCAGGTGAAAGGTTCATGGGTGTGGCCTGGTGCTGCTTGGGCGCAGTTAGGGAGTCGGCCGGGGTTAAGTGCTAAGAGGGTGGAGGCGTTGTATGTGATGTGGGAGGGGTGGGAGGTGCGGGGACCAGGGGGTCTGGCGCTGGACGTGGTCCGGGCACAGACGGGCGTAGACGGGCTTACCTTTGGCGCACCTTCGGCGCGGCCGCAGCGCGTGGACGCTGCACGTTGGGACATCTGTCTTAAATGGATAGTGGAGGGGGCGGAGCGTGGGAGGGTCAGCTGGGAGGCTGGAGCGAGGTGCAGGGAGGGTCTTGGACGGGCCGATTACAAAGAAAATGGCAGACAGGTATACAAATGCTGCGAGGGTCTCCTACAGCCAAAGCTGAAATGGTAAGGGAGCGCTATGGGGCTACAATATTTCAGGCCAGCAGAGGAAGCGCTGTAACAAGTAAAGCCTGAGAGCGCTGACAAATGCAAATTACGAAGCACACCACAGTCCAAATGCAATTGAAATAGGCAGCAAGCAAACACAAGGCACATCAGCGTTACGGAGCGTGGCGCAGTTATGTAAATAAATAATTAAATTTGCGAGGCAGAAATCGGCAGAGTGGGACAATACCAGGAGAAGAGAGGAGGTGGGGGAGCGACCACTTCTGGGAGCAGCAGGGCGGTCACAGCTTCACACGAGGACGTGCGCAGCCTGTATCTCTGTGGGTGGGAGGGTCAGCTGGGAGGCGGGAGCGAGGTGCAGGGAGGGTCTTGGACGGGCCGATTACAAAGAAAATGCCAGACAGGTAAACAAATGCTGCGAGGGTCTCCTACAGTCAAAGCTGAAATGGTAATGGAGCGCTATGGGGCTACAATATTTCAGGCCAGCAGAGGAAGCGCTGTAACAAGTAAAGCCTGAGAGCGCTGACAAATGCAAATTACGAAGCACACCACAGTCCAAATGCAATTGAAATAGGCAGCAAGCAAACACAAGGCACAGCAGCGTTACGGAGCGTGGCGCAGTTATGTAAATAAATAATTAAATTTGCGAGGCAGAAATCGGCAGAGTGGGACAATACCAGGAGAAGAGAGGAGGTGGGGGAGCGACCACTTCTGGGAGCAGCAGGGCGGTCACAGCTTCACACGAGGACGTGCGCAGCCTGTATCTCTGTGGGTGGGAGGGTCAGCTGGGAGGCGGGAGCGAGGTGCAGGGAGGGTCTTGGACGGGCCGATTACAAAGAAAATGCCAGACAGGTAAACAAATGCTGCGAGGGTCTCCTACAGTCAAAGCTGAAATGGTAATGGAGCGCTATGGGGCTACAATATTTCAGGCCAGCAGAGGAAGCGCTGTAACAAGTAAAGCCTGAGAGCGCTGACAAATGCAAATTACGAAGCACACCACAGTCCAAATGCAATTGAAATAGGCAGCAAGCAAACACAAGGCACAGCAGCGTTACGGAGCGTGGCGCAGTTATGTAAATAAATAATTAAATTTGCGAGGCAGAAATCGGCAGAGTGGGACAATACCAGGAGAAGAGAGGAGGTGGGGGAGCGACCACTTCTGGGAGCAGCAGGGCGGTCACAGCTTCACACGAGGACGTGCGCAGCCTGTATCTCTGTGGGTGGGAGGGTCAGCTGGGAGGCGGGAGCGAGGTGCAGGGAGGGTCTTGGACGGGCCGATTACAAAGAAAATGCCAGACAGGTAAACAAATGCTGCGAGGGTCTCCTACAGTCAAAGCTGAAATGGTAATGGAGCGCTATGGGGCTACAATATTTCAGGCCAGCAGAGGAAGCGCTGTAACAAGTAAAGCCTGAGAGCGCTGACAAATGCAAATTACGAAGCACACCACAGTCCAAATGCAATTGAAATAGGCAGCAAGCAAACACAAGGCACAGCAGTGTTACGGAGCGTGGCGCAGTTATGTAAATAAATAATTAAATTTGCGAGGCAGAAATCGGCAGAGTGGGACAATACCAGGAGAAGAGAGGAGGTGGGGGAGCGACCACTTCTGGGAGCAGCAGGGCGGTCACAGCTTCACACGAGGACGTGCGCAGCCTGTATCTCTGTGGGTGGGAGGGTCAGCTGGGAGGCGGGTGCGAGGTGCAGGGAGGGTCTTGGACGGGCCGATTACAAAGAAAATGGCAGACAGGTAAACAAATACTGCGAGGGACTCCTACAGCCAAAGCTGAAATGGTAATGGAGCGCTATGGGGCTACAATATTTCAGGCCAGCAGAGGAAGCGCTATAACAAGTAAAGCCTGAGAGCGCTGACAAATGCAAATTACGAAGCACACCACAGTCCAAATGCAATTGAAATAGGCAGCAAGCAAACACAAGGCACAGCAGCGTTACGGAGCGTGGCGCAGTTATGTAAATAAATAATAAAATTTGCGAGGCAGAAATCGGCAGAGTGGGACAATACCAGGAGAAGAGAGGAGGGGGGGGAGCGACCACTTCTGGGAGCAGCAGGGCGGTCACAGCTTCACACGAGGACGTGCGCAGCCTGTATCTCTCTGTGGGTGGGAGGGTCAGCTGGGAGGCGGGAGCGAGGTGCAGGGAGGGTCTTGGACGGGCCGATTACAAAGAAAATGGCAGACAGGTAAACAAATGCTGCGAGGGTCTCCTACAGCCAAAGCTGAAATGGTACTGGAGCGCTATGGGGCTACAATATTTCAGGCCAGCAGAGGAAGCGCTGTAACAAGTAAAGCCTGAGAGCGCTGACAAATGCAAATTACGAAGCACACCACAGTCCAATTGCAATTGAAATAGGCTGCAAGCAAACACAAGGCACAGCAGCGTTACGGAGCGTGGCGCAGTTATGTAAATAAATAATTAAATTTGCGAGGCAGAAATCGGCAGAGTGGGACAATACCAGGAGAAGAGAGGAGGTGGGGTAGTGACCACTTCTGGGAGCAGCAGGGGCCCCCAATCTTTGGGGGCCCCAGTCTCATTAACTTATTTAACAACTCTTTGAGCCATGAAATCCCGAGGTCTTAGGCACTTTCGATCATCAATCCCATCTTTGAGAATGGAGATCATAATTTGCCAAAACATTACCACCTGTTCTCCCGCATTGATAGCACAGTAAAGATTTTTTGCTGGGTGGTTTTTATTTGGTTAAGATCTTGCTCATATCAACATTCTATCCTTCTATCAATATGGCTTTTGTTCTGGGCTAGGTTCAGTGGAACAGTGTCTGAACTTGCAGTTAAATTTGGGTAAATATACAATCTCCAGGCACTGTCCCCTGTACCTAGCTTTTATGGATTTAGCTACCACTTTTGATTGTGTCAATGGGGCAAAGTTTTATCTAAAATTGTTGGATATGGGAGTTGAGATCACCCTGGGGATTTTCCTGCATAGTTTGCATAAGAATGTAGCAGCGAAGGTGCACTACGGTCCAGTTGAGGAAACTTCTGATGCATTTTCTTTAGCCAGTGGGGTGTGATGGGGTGCATTTTGGCATTTCTCTTGTTTATGCTAATAATCTGAGCCCTGACTGGGGGGTTGCCACTGAAGATGTACATAATATTGCAAATACGCCGGTTCTGGCACTGCTTTACACTGATGAGGCTGTCCTGATGGCTAGGATCCTGAAAGCCTTATTTAGGATTGTGGCCCAGGGAAGAGGCACATAGCGACAATCATCAATTTATTAATCAATCAATCAGGATTCATAAAGAGTGGCTAATCACCTAATAGGGCATCCAGGCGCTTGCAGGACCTGGAGTCTTATTTGAACAGCCAGGTCTTAAGGGCTATTCAGAGTTCCGGAAGTGATGTGTTGATCTGGTGTTGCATGGGAGGGTGTTCCAGGTCCTTGTTGCAATGTAGGAAAAGGTGCGTACTCCTTTTCTTCTTCAACAGATGCATGGAGTATGAGCAAGTGAAATCAAGGCGGAGCATAGTCTTCTCAGCAGTTGGTGAAAATTCAATCAGTGGTTGGGTACAGCCTTTTGTGTGTGTGTGGGTCAGCAGCTTGAATTGGCATCTCTTCTGTATGGAGTTCTATTGGTGTTGCCTGTGGTAGGGTGTGATGTGGGTTCATCGGGGAAGGCAGAGGATAAGTCTGGCTGCAGCATTCTGTATGGTCTGATGTCTCTGTAGGAGATGTGCAGCAATTCCTACGTAGAGGGCTTTTCCATAGTCCAGTCAGGTGGTGATGAGAGCCTGTGTCACGCTGTGTCTTGTGTGTAGGGGTAGCCACTTTAAGATCTTACGTAGCAGGCACAGAGTGGGGAAGGAGGTGGACGACAGGGCATTGACAATGAGAGTCAGTGATCATTCCTGGAGCTGAGTGAGCAATTTTTGCTATGTTGGGGTCACTTTCAACTTGCAAGTTCTTTACATCCTCAGATCAACATCTACATTTGAAATTAAGGAGGGCAGCTGGGGTAATTTTAAATCCCTCCTAGAACACATTTAGGGGGTCAGTTTCGCCATTTCTAAACATGTATATTCAGAAATGTGTCACAGCAGGTTTGTATGGTGTCGGGGTTTGGGAATTTCATAACTCATCCGCTAAACAGATAGAAAAAGAGACTATATACTTTCACAACATGGATTTTACTCTGCAATACAATCACAACGCGGTCATTTTAACGACTACGTTGTAACCACGCAATTCCATTATTAAGAAAGTAAGTACATCGTAAGGAGAATGTTGACAAACTATTTAAAAAAATATTGGCCCTATTCGTTCAGAAATAAGCAATCAACTTTTCTCTTTTGACTCTGACATTATTAGTACCTTTCAATCATATTGTAATAACCTATATACAGAAACAACTAACCCAACTGAGGGGGATTTCACATCTTTTTTCAAAAACATTCCCAAACCTGCTACCCCTCCTGACACCTTTTCCTCTCTCTCGAGGAAGATATTTCTCTTCAGGAGATCAATGCTGCTCTTCAGTCCTTGAAAAGGTCCAAAGCCCCTGGTCCCGATGGTTTTTCAGTAGAATTATTTTCCACTTTTTCTTCCATTTTTGCTCCTAATTTACTGGAACTTTTGAATTCCTTTCTATCCAATTGTAAAGCTTCTGGGTCTTTTTTAGAAGCACTTATTAAAGTTATTCCCAAACCAAATTAAAATCATTGGCTATGTAGAATTTTTACCCTATATCTTTAATCAATTATGATTGTAAAATGTTTGCTAAAAGTTTAGCCACCAGATTTGACAATGTTATCCCTACTCTCATTAATCCAGATCAGTCTGGTTTTGTCAAAGGTGGTCTAGCCTCTGATAATTCCAGAATGTTTTCTAACATTCTCACTCTCAGCAAAAAAGTACCCTTCGCCCTTAGCAGCTCTATCATTAGATGCTGAAAAAGCTTTTGACCGGATTATTTGGGATTTTATGATACATACTTTGCAATGGTTTGGTTTTGGTCCTAAGTTTATTTCATATGTTAGATTGTTATACACAGAACCAAAAGCATGTGTATTTGTTAATGGTCGCTTTTCTCCATATTTTTGCCTGCAAAGGGGTACACGCCAAGGTTATCCCCTTTCCCCTTTACTCTTTTTGTTATGTCTGGAACCTTTTCTACAACGAATCAGGAATAACTCACAGATTTCTGGTTTTAAGCTAAAATCCCATCATATTAAATTATCTGCATATGCAGATGATATTCTCATGTATATGTCTGATCCTGTATCCTCTCTCCCACATTATTTACAAGAAATTTCCTAATTTTCTCAAGTTTCTGGATACAAAATGAACTTCTCCAAAACAGAAATTTTGCCATTAAATGACTCCTGGTATCAAAATATGTTTGATTCTACTAATTTTACATGGTGTCCCCCAAAAATGTAATACTTAGGAATTTGGTTTTCCTCTAATGTCCATGATACACTGTTCCATAATTTTACTGCCCTGAAACTTAAAATTACCAATTTGCTATCCTCTTGGTCTCCCTTATTTCTGTCCTTATGGGGTAGACTTGATACAATTAAAATGATGATTGTACCTCAGATATTATTTATTTTATCAATGTTACCTTTTAAAATTCCTAATTATTATTTTTCACAGATTAATTCTATTTGTACTAAATTCCTTTGAAGCAATAAGCTTGCCCGTATTCCACTATCCAAATTGTCCTGTCCTAAATCTGAAGGAGGTGTCCAATTTCCTGATTTTAGATTGTATCACAATGCATTTTTAATTCGCCAGTGTTATAGTTTGTCTGAAGATTATCGAGACATATCTAAACCTTTATGGGTTTCCTTTGAACGTTCACTGTTAAATGATTTTTCTTTTCAGGATGTGATATTTATGTCTAATTGTACTTTTATTTCTCAATATCCAATTTTGAAATACTCTCATCACATATTACGAACACTTTTCTTTACACCTTTTGACGATTATCAATCCTTCCTGGCTTTCTCATTATGGTTTAACAGACACATTAGATTTCGCCACAAATCCTTTTATTACAAACATTGGAAAGAGAAAGGTATTTTTATGTCTATCAACTGTTTGCCAATTATGTGATTTTGCCTTTCCATTAATTGCAAGAGACTTATGACCTACCTGCTTCATGTATTCAACAATATAATGTTCTAGTTACATCTCTTCAAAATTCTATACAGAAGTCTAATTCTCAACCTTTCCCGCTCTCACTTTCACCTGATACTCCTCTTTATGCTGTTTTTTCTAACATTATACCCAGTGCCTCATTTATATATAAAATCTTATCTACTGTATCCTGTCCTCGTGGTAAGTCTAAGGTTGAACTTGAATGAGAACACGACGTATCCCAAACTTTGTCTATTCCTCTATGGGACAAGCTATGGCAGAAACTATTTAAAACCTCCAAGATTTTGATCAGGTTTCTCCCAAATCTATTTTATTTGATTTGTTTCTTGCTGTCGTTTTTAAGGTTATATTAACTCATTGGAAAGACAATTCTAAATTGTCTTTTTTGCATTGTGGGAATCTCATTTGTAGTGAACACAGAATTGCTTCAATTTCTTATACCTCAACACACCTAAAGATCAAATCTGATATGTTATGGTTACCGTTTACTACTTATTTATCTTCAAACTTGCCTTTGCCATAATTGCTTTCTTCCTCTTCATTTCTCTTTTCCTTTCCTACTTTTCTTCTCTCTTTCTATCTCTTCTCCTACTTTTCTTCCTCTTCCCCATTTTTCTCGTTCCCCTCTCCCCTTTTTATAATAAAAATGTCTTAAGATGGTTATTTTATCCACTAGTTGTTCCACAGATATGCTCTTTTTTACTTCTCTCACTGTTCGCTTTTCCTTACCATTAGTTGTTTTATTATGACTGTTTTGCGCAAGTTCATGTAATCGTTTATTATTATATCCTTACCTTTAATATTCTTTTCATGTATAGGTATGATAAGTTATTTCCCTACTGTATTACTTGAACATACCAGTTGTTTTTGTATTTTCTGTGGTTGTTTCCTTAATAAAAATCATTTAACAGAAAAAAAAATTAACGCAAACCCCCTAACCCTTGTAATGCCAAAGAATCAAATTCAATGTGTTATTCTCTTTTGAGCCTGCCTAAACCTCTACTACATGCATAAATGTTGGTTACTGCCTAGGCAGGCGGGAGGGGGGCTCTGTGGGGATTTTAAGAACATAATAACACTTAGAGGTACGTCTGTATAGTGATTTAGGGGCATATTACCAAGGGCTAGTATCGCCGCTTTCTCGGCGAATTGTGCCGAGAAAGCGGCGATACAGCTAGAGCCCTATTACCAAGGGCAATTTAAAGCCTGGGCCGAGCCCACTTTGCATGCCGGCGATAAAAATCGCTAATGACATGCAAAGTGGGCGTTCCCACGTCCAACCACATGTAAAATGTGGTTAGAGGTGGGAACACCCTATTACCAAGGCAGGCGTTGTGAGACAAAAACCTGCGATAAACTCATTTATCGCAGGTCTCACAACGCCTGCTCCAACCAGGCGTTAGGCATTGTTAACATGGGGGTGTGGATCATAAAGCTGAATCCACCCCCCCATATTATCAAGGCCCACATTAGCGCATGAAAACAACATTTGTTTTCATGCACTAATGTGCCATATTGCCGACTATCGCCGGATTTCTAATCGCCTGCCTTCTGCGCATTGATAATTGCACGCTAATTAGGCGATGAAATCCGGTGATAGCCGGCGATACGGAATGTGCGTTGTGCGTTTTGCAACGCACACCTCGGTAATATGCCCCTCTGTGCGCAGCAGATGTTTATCTTCTTGAGCAGTGTAAACTAATAAATTTCTGTTAGCAACTTGTGGAATATTTCGAAATAAGCATTCTATTACTTTTCTTTTCTAAACATGTTGATATTTTTCTTTCTGTTTGTATCTCTTCCTTGTGTGACTTTACATCTTGTACATTTGCAATTTTTTCTGTTTGTATCTTTTATGTAACACATGTAATCCTAAATCCTCATGTTTTGCAACTGGTTCTTATGTGAAGCGCTCTGACACCTTCGGGTAAAGTTTGCGCTATATAAAATAGCTTAAAATAAAATAAAATAAATAAAATAAATTCTGCGATCAACTTCATAATCAAGGTTTCATTTGCAAGTTTTGCTGTTCCTTTATAATTTAATGATTATTAATGCCTTTTTCAATAATGTTTGAGTAGAATGAGGGATGTGAACTTCATCTTGCAGCCATATTAAATTTGATTGTAATTTGAAGTTTTTTTTCTAATTTAAGAAGTGTATATTTGCAAAATTGGGAGAGGCATAGTTTAATGTAAAAAATCAAATTAAACGAACTTGCATAACAGCAGGGACATGCGCTCCAATCTGTTATATTTGGAGCAAGTTTAATTCCATGGAAAAGTAGACGATTATTCTGGGCATGTAGAAGTATGGTGAGTTTAATGGAGCCATAAGTAATCTCATAAGAACCTGCCCAGTTCATCTAGTGAATAAAGCGAACAGTCAAAAGGTACACAGTACAATGGTACATTTGCCCTTACTTGCGATTGCACTGTGGAATTTTGTGCCAACAGTTTAAGATTATATGGGGTGTACAGGTGTAGATGCATTTTTGTAGGAAAACTTGCACTTGCAATTCACTCTTGCAAATCTAAAAAAAGGATTGGCATAGCCAACATATTTAGTCTTTGGGACCATATAAGTGTTTAGCCAGAGCGATTGACTTTGCCAATATCTCTAAGCTATGGTGTAGGCACATTGTGGCTGCTGTGCAGCATGTTGAAAAGTTAATATAAAAAAAGTTGTAAACAATTTTGTTATTTTATATAAAACCAAGAAGATACTATGTAGAACTCAATGGTCCTATTAAAAAGAATTAACATAAAAAATATCTCAGAGTTTTTTTGTTCTTGCAATGCTGGAAAATTCTTCCTGCCTGTTCTAATGCTTGTTTGTTAATGCTCTTTTTTGTTTTGGGTTAGGGGACAACCATAAACAGCACTTGTAGTGAGGTGCTGCTGCACTGGTGCAGAGCTGGTGTTGCGCGTGTGCGGAGGTGGTGCTGCACTGGTGCTGAGGTTGTGCTCAGATGGTGCTGCTCTGTTTCTGAGGTGGTGCTGAGGTGGTGCTGAGATGAGGCTGCACTGGAGAGGAGTGGTGCTGTAGTGGTGCCCAGGTGCTGCTGAGTGATGCTGCAGTGGTGCTGCTGAGTGATGTAGAAGTGGTGCTGTTTGAAGCTGACCAGTGCTGAAGTGGTGCTGAGTTGGTGCCACATCCTCTTCCCAACTGAGCACCACACTACCCCGCTGAGAGAAACTCACTCTGCCTTCAGCTACAACCTAATTATGCTCCTCTATAAACATCTAGCTGTGACTCAATCCAAATTATGCACTAGACAAAAGTAATATCCTGCAAAAAGAAAACACTAATAGGCAATGCAAGATGAAGTAAATCATGTGAAATGTAAGCAGGAATAACATGGTTACCTTAACACTTTTACATTCATTATTCAGAAATCAGAGCCGTATTAATGTCCACTACTTATATCCTTACAGAACGTAAGCAGTATGCTTTAAAAAGACCACATCCCTGAACATAGAGCAGCAGTACACACTTTATAAACTAAACTTAAGAAAAACAGCTGAAAAGGTTCACATTAAACAATTTCTACTCCATACATCAACAAGGTATTGCAGTACCACCAGGAATGGTGCACTTTCTCACCCAGGCAAAACAATGTTGTTCACATAAAGACGAGAAAGCAGAAGGAGCACTTCACTGGCAAAGTCTGTAAAGTGGCACCAATGTGTTTGGGTGTGAATAAAACCATTCCTGTGCCATGTTATGGAAGGACCCCAGGGGCACAATGGGCATTTCCGTATGCTTTGCATGCCTGAGAGGCACTTTTTTTTATTACTGAAGGGGCCTTGGATGCTTGTGTGTCCCCTTCTGTAATACTGAAAGGACTGGCACGCACACAGCACCAGTACTTCCTCAAGAGGGTGTTCCATCATTTGTACTGGGGCGTGGCCCCATGCAAATGTGGGAATCCATTTGCCTCTGCACCCGCGATGTATTACAGATGTGGGCACAGAGGCAAAGAAGCTCTAAGGAGGTGCACCACCCAAAAGGTGGTGCACTGTCAGTGCGGCTCCTGATTGCAGCCCTCAGGCCGTGGAAAAGGAGGTCTCATGGACCCCCTGACATCCCCTTTAAAAGTGCTGGTGAGTCGCCGGCTGCACTGTGAAAACACGGAGCGGCTTCAAAGCAGCGCTCCGTTTTTTACATGTATGCACTGCCCTGGGGACAGAACGAGTTTGCGGCTGCCCTGAGGGCAGCACATTCACCATAATGTGGTGCTTTTTCCTGGATTGTGCTAGGCACACCATCTGGAAAATGCACTGCATCCATAATATGGCCCCTGGTCACTTTCCAACCACTCTGTCCAGCTTTATTTAGTTATTTAGTCACTTTTCGTATTTTGAAACTTTTTTTCTCTCTGTCCCGAGGCTGCACTTTGGAATAGAAAAATTACAGAAAAAGATGACATATCCTGCAAACGTGTTTCTTTTTTTAATCAAATTCACAGGGCAACGAATAAAGGAAAGGAGAGGAAAGAGAGGTTACGAGCTGTTTCTTGAAGTCATGGATTTCAGCAAGTGAGGAGGAGTGAGACAAAGACAGAAAGAGGGGAATATGAGGAAGAAAGAGAAAGAAAGGGGGCAGCTTCCAGAGGCATAGCAGAAGAAGTGGACACTGTTGTTTTTATGCAGCCCTCGTGCATAATATAAAGTGCGAGGAGGAGTCAGGAAGCGGCTGCTGAAGCAACGGTGTGCGAGGGTTAGCCGAGCTTTGTTAATCTGATGGCTGTTGCTGCTAGCCCCATCCCCCTCCTCTGTGATAGGGAACAGCAAGAAAGAGACAGCGAGGCATCATCACTGCTGATACTAGGATTGGAGGGTGGGGGCCGGGCTCAGGCCCCAATGAGAAGCCTGCAGGTGGATTGACCCGGGGAGGGGGTCACCAAGCGTGCACCGGGACTCTGGACGGGCCCGGAAGGTGCAGTAATGCCATGGACGCCGGCCTACAAATGCATGCCTTATTTGCACCTATGCTGCCAGTGCTGGTGAAGTAGAGAGCAAAAAATAAAGGAACGCACACATGTAGCTTATGAAAAAATGGTGAAGAAAGTCCCTAATCAGAGAGTAAAGAAAGCAGAAGCACACATGTCCTTAGGTAATACTCCAGAGCCCATAAAGTACATCCAACAGATGATCCTGCAGCGCAAGTGCTGTAGACTCTCCCTAAAAATGAGGCTTTGAACTTATTAGCTCACGTGCAATATTTACAATAGATACTGAGTGCATATGTTGCTATGCAACTGCACTGGCACTAAAAACAACGTCACATACATACATAAAGATGTATTCGGTTGATAAAATCACCATAAAAGAATACAAACAACACCTTCATCATAAAATACGTTATTGATGAATAACACAAAATTATAATGGTTAATAAAACAGTAAAACACACTCCCCTCAAACACTACATCTATTAATCAAATCTCGATGTGCTGGATGATACAACAGCTTGCAAAAATAGTAAAACAGTAACATATAATGGTACAAGTCAATAAAATGGTAAAACACCCGCCTCAGACACAACATCTATTAGTCAGGTCTTGATCTCCTAGAAACCATAGCAGCTCGCAAAAAATGATAAAACATTAAAAGTAACAACGTCAGTGGGAAGCATCTAAAGATTCCACAAGGCTGGCCTAACTTGGTTAAAATTCAGCGGTTTCAGCAAAGGAATTAAAAACCGCTTCCTCAACCATCTAAAATACAAACTAAACACTACAAAATGCAAAGTGTCCCGCGGAGACTTATTGTCGCATCCATAGGGCAACCTTGCCTCAGCCCGTGCCCACTCACATGGAGATGCCAAAAGACGATCTAAACCTGTCCAATAAAAAGCTATCTTGCTGTGAACGAACCTGACAAGATATAGCTTGGGATCCTGCACGGTTTTATACAACATATGATCCCGCACTGATGGCTTCTGCAGCTCCAGATACTCTCTCTCCACACCTGAACAATGTAAGAGCAGCCTTTTAACAGACCCCTCCTCAGCATGGAGAGAGAAGTGGGATTCTCTAAAATATCAGGCGTACCTATGAAAGCAACAGTTGGCTTAACCTAGGCTATCCACTGTATTTATGAGCACAATCAAGGGCCAAACAGTCCTCAAGGATCAACCGATTTAATTTCAATTCATCCTTACTCCAAATCTTAATCCAACACAAAAAATGAGGGCTTAGGGATATCTTTTTTGCAAGGCCAAGCTCCACCTGCACTGAAAATGCTGGGGTAGAATTTGGAACCCGTACAATCTGGCATGGAAATGCATTCTCCGCCGATTGGATCCAATCCAACTTTGCATAACTCCATATCTCACTACCATATCGAAGTTGTGATATGCATTTAGTCTAGCAAATTTACAAAAGATCCCTTGGCACCCGGGAGCCTAACCTATGTGCAAAATTAGAAACTGCCCCATGGTTTTAACAAACTCAGATCTTTTGGCCTCAACTAATGACTTCCAACAATTTTTTAGCATCAAATAAGACACCCAAATAAAGGAACGCCAGGACTTTACCCAGAGTAGAGTTAGTTTCCTTAAAGGTCTTGCTACTTGTGGATTTTGTGCTATGCAAACAAATGATGGACGGAATGCCGAATAAATCATACATTCACCCCAGTCAAGAGATCTGGGTTAAATCCATCGTTCTTTTGCTCACCATGCCAACCCAGTTTAGACCCAGCCATATGCTCACCATGCCACTGGAGTCAAGCTATCCTATCTCATGAGGGCTGAAAGCCCGAAACCGGTCCTAGAATGCTAGTTTCCAGTCCAAGGAGGACTGGCCTGGCAGTTCAGGCTGGATTGTTCCCATTGGTCGAGGGTCAAGACTGATTTGCATATGGCTGGGTCCATACTGGAATGCATGGTGAGCAAAATAACGATGGATTTAGGCCCAGAACTCTTTACTGGGGTGAATGTATGACATTGTTCTGCATTCTGTCCATCAATTGTTCTTTTTGCACTTGTGGATTTTGGGCCTACTACCATCACATCCGACTTTGAGAAATTAACTCACAAATCAAGGTTCCCCACGAATGACACATACCTGGCCAAGTGTAGATCCAATGGATGGGCAATCAGAACCATAAGGACCACATCATCTGCGTATAATAAAAGTGGAAGAGAGCTATCTCCAACCTTATGGCAATCCACTGAGACTGATAAAAAAAGCGGTCTCAAACCCATTCACGTAAATGGTAAACAAAAAAGGGGCAAGAATGCATCCTTGATGAATGCCATAGCTTGTAGGGAATGAGCGAGTACAGGCAGCGTCGTGAGAAAAACGCACTGAAGCAGAGGTTTTTGAGTGAAGATTGGCTAAAAGGGCCACAATATTAGAGTCAACCCCCATCTCACTAAGCAAAGCCCAAAATGTTGCCTAGTTCACCCTGTTGAATGCGGACATCACGTCCATAAATGCTAAATGTAAAGATTCAGACCGGGCAACTGTATATTTATTAATAATTAAATAAAGGTTCAGACAGTGGTCTGCAGTAGTCCTCCCCACCCTAAAACCATATCGAACATCCATCAGAATGATAGTCTCTTCTGCCCACTCCCCTAGTCTATTTTAAATCACCCTTCCTAGGACCTTAACCACCACATCCAAAAAATATATTGGGCTGTATCATTGTGGATTGTACTTGATCCCTTCTTAAAAATAGGAACAATCCCTGCTGTGGACCAGGAGGGTAACATCCCCTCACGGGCAGCCACATTCAGGACCTGGGTCAAAAGTGGAGCCCAAACCTCTACATTGGGTTTAAACAAATCTGGCTGGATACTATCAGGCCCTGGATCCTTACTGCTTGACAGGGCCATGATACCATGTGTGACTTCATCTAGGGTGAAAACCACTGGGTTACAAGCTACTGCAGCCACAATTATGTTCCCCCTTGTTCCCCAGTGTTATAAGCACCTTCAAAAATGGCCAATCCACTGCTGTTCCGAGACATGATGACATAAGAGTGGGCCAGAGCCATCTGCAAAGTAAAGGCTTGTTAACCACTTTCCAGAAGAGAGAACTATCCCCTGTATCACATGCTTGGTACAGCTACTCCCAGGCTAACTCCTGCAGGTTATGTTTGCTGGCAATTTGAGCCTGCTTATTGGCCCGCCTACAACCTTTGATTAATCGCCCATCCCTCGTTGTCTGCTTCAGAGTTGGCTTCAACTGGCACAGGGTACTCGCGCAGTCCCTATCAAACCTTTTGGGGTTTTGCAGGTCCGGGCTGCTAGAGGCTGTTACCGTCATTAGCTTAAGAACCACCATGGCAATACCTTTAAAAGCTTGCAGGACCTCCCTACCCCTTCATCACTGTCTAGACAAATTTCAATCTTGTGGGAACAGGTTTCAAAAAGGGGGGCAAAAACAGTGTCATATAATATGAATATTTAGGCCCTCATTATGAGGCAATCATAATTCCTGATGGGGTAAAATGGCACCATTCCGAGTTTTTACCATAAACTGGGGAATAACTGGAGAATACGCCCTTAAATAACCCCGATTTTCTACAGGCAAATATGTCCTGGGAAAAAGAAGCTAATGGCACAGGATTAATACAAAACTTGCAAACTAAACTCAAGGATCTCGTTTTCACCCAAATAAGCATTCCAATAAAGATGGGGAGAGGATGTGGGGGAATGGGTAGAGCTGCCAAATTAAGAATTGGGAATTCGGGTTCCAGTCTCTGCGTGACTCAACATCCTATGTTTCTGAGCACTCAAATCATTGTGAATGTGCCATATCTATCACAATACGGTACTACTCTCAGCCTGCAATGGTGCACAAACTGCTGCCAACACACGCACCCTTGTGCAGAGTTTCCGGTGTTACAGGGAGGATTGTTTTTGTGCAAGAAGGGACACCCTTTTGCACATAAACAATTGTCTAAGACTTTTTCCTCTTTTTTTACTCACTGCAAATGCAACACACATAGAAGATATTTTCTCCTTATTACGCCTTCTCTGGGAAAGTGTGGCATTCTGACATATTTCTAGGTCCACCTGTATTGGTAAATCTAAGAATGCTTCAGACAGTAATATAAAAATAGCTATTGCTTGGTTAATAAAAATCATTGCACTCAAAGCATCTTTAGAATGCTTCAGAATCCATGGGTGGCTCCACCCATCGAACGCCTTCTTGGAGCAAAATTACGCAAGGCAGCGATTTGCACTGGCTTGCGTTACCAAGTCATGTAGGATCACGCAAGGTGGCATTCCATGGCATGATAAATCTCATTGTAGGTTTTGTGTTGCCCTGTGCTCCCTTGAGTGGCGCATAGGTGACTAAAAAACACATAATAAATATACCCCTAAATCTCGCCGTGCCTCAAAATACAAACATTTTAATCTGTCCTTGTTTAATGTTACTGGCAGGGGCGTATCAAACACCCCCGCAGCCCCCGCGGTGCGGGGGGCCCCCCCAGTCTCCAGTAGATGAAGGGGGCCCCTCAGCTGAGCTCTCGGTAGAGAGCTGTGCCTCTCTCTCTCTAAAGCAGCTGCTGCTGTCTGCAGCCTTCTCCTCGCTCCTGCACTGCTGACCTTTGACTGAAGAGAAACAAAGTATCAACTTCCATTGTTTCTCTTCAGTCAAAGCCACGAGCCAGGCCCGGAAAGAGGAGGGGGTGGGGGCCCTAAGGTAGTGCATTCTACTCAGGCCACTATCCCTTTGAGAAGGGAGGAGGCCAGGGCTGTGAGGGGTGAGGGGTGGGGGAGGGGGGTTATCAGGGTTTGGGGACCTACATGGGCTGGGGACCTCTTAATGTGATTGTGGCACCCTTAAAAAAATGCTTCCCTGCCTCCCCCCTACAAGTTATCTAAAGACACAATTACAATGTTGAAGCTGGCTCTGTGTTTCCACATCAGCATTTTAAAAGCATGCTTACCTTTTCTGGATGATTTGAGCCGGTTCAACTACGCATGTCTAACATGCGAAAGTGAAAGCGATTTGCACACCCCTCTTGAGTGGGCCTCGGTAAATGTGGAGAGCTGGCATGCTGGCATGTGGCGAAGACGCAGTGTTCTGCTATGTTCTTGTGCACAGGTTGGCCCATGGTGAATTATAATTATTAGAAAGAACGCTCCAAATGCAGAAGCACTTCCTCAGCCACAAAGTTTGGGACAAGGAACGAGACAGTGAGTAAGTTTCTTTTTAATCTTGAAAGGTGAAACAGAGGCATCGATGGAATGGGATAACCGGCCTGCAAGTAAGGTAAGATTATCTCTGTTCAGACAGCCTGTAGGTCCTTTCTCCAACATACGTGCCTGTGTAATATAGTTTGTAATCACTGTGACATTTTTCAGAACTTTTATACACAATAGAAATTGTGTTTTCCGACAAGTCATGGTTCTTTTAAACAAAATACAATTTTAATTGCTTGCTTTATCGTAGTCAGTTTCACGCTCACCCTGACATCTGTTTAAGTCCTCCAAGTCATTTGTTATTCTCTCGGTGTACCATGTCAACCTTCCCTCTGAGTTCGGTAAGCTGAGTTACAGTGACAATCGTAATGTACAGCACATAGAGGTGTCAAAATGGCATTTGTACAAACATTAATTTTATTGTGAGAGAAAAGCATCCTCATTAAAACATGAATGCATGTGAGGGTGATGTACTCTCTGCCCACCCTTGTTTGGGCGATATATTGTTTGTAGTTCTTAGTATTTAGTGTGTATCCTTGGCTTGGGATGCTGGCACTTTCCTTGTATAGCCAGAGTACATATGGATACTGGATGAAATCTGCAAACTGATAGTAGAGCACCTGCCATGCATTTACTAAAAATAAAAAGCTTGTCTCTTAGGTCAAAATGATTTTGTTTGAAGAAAGTGATCAGCTTACGTTTTGGAGTCCAGGCGGAGGGGGAGAAGGGTGCAAGGCAGAGGAGAGAAGGGTGCAATGCAGAGGGGAGAAGGGTGCACGGTAGAAAAGGGTGCAAGGCAGAGAGGGAGAAGGTTGCAAGGCAGAGAGGGAGAAGGTTGCAAGGCAGAGGGTAGAAGGTTGCAAGGCAGAGAAGAGAAGGGCGCAAGGCAGAAAGGAGAAGGGTGCACGGCAGAGAGGAGAAGGGTGCAAGGCAGAGAGGAGAAGGGTGCACGGCAGAGAGGAGAAGGGCGCAAGGCAGAGAGGAGAAGGGTGCACGGCAGAGAGGAGAAGGGCGCAAGGCAGAGAGGAGAAGGGTGCACGGCAGAGAGGAGAAGGGCGCAAGGCGGAGAGGAGAAGGGTGCACGGCAGAGAGGAGAAGGGCGCAAGGCAGAGAGGAGAAGGGTGCACGGCAGAGAGGAGAAGGGCGCAAGGCAGAGAGGAGAAGGGTGCATGGCAGAGAGGAGAAGGGCGCAAGGTGGAGATGAGAAGGGTGCAAGGCAGAGAGGAGAAGGGTGCACGGCAGAGAGGAGAAGGGCGCAAGGCAGAGAGGAGAAGGGTGCACGGCAGAGAGGAGAAGGGTGCACGGCAGAGAGGAGAAGGGTGCAAGGCAGAGGGGAGAAGGTTGCAAGGCAGAGAGGAGAAGGGCGCAAGGCAGAGAGGAGAAGGGCGCACGGCAGAGAGGAGAACGGTGCACGGCAGAGGGGAGAAGGTTTCAAGGCAGAGAGGAGAAGGGCGCAAGGCAGAGAGGAGAAGGGTGCACGGCAGAGAGGAGAAGGGTGCAAGGTGGAGATGAGAAGGGTGCAAGGCAGAGAGGAGAAGGGCGCAAGGCAGAGAGGAGAAGGGTGCACGGCAGAGAGGAGAAGGGTGCAAGGCAGAGGGGAGAATGGTGCAGCAGGGAGGGGAGAAGGGTGCAACGGGGAGGGGAGAAGGGTGCAAGGCAGAGGCGAGAAGGGTGCAAGGTGGAGAGGAGAAGGGTGCAACAGGGAGGGGAGAAGGGTGCAAGGCACAGAGGAGAAGATGGCACGGCAGAGAGGAGAAGGGTGCAAGGCAGAGAGGAGAAGGGTACACGGCAGAGAGGAGAAGGGTGCACGGCAGAGAGGAGAATGGTGCAAGGCAGAGGGGAGAAGGTTGCAAGGCAGAGAGGAGAAGGGCGCAAGGCAGAGAGGAGAAGGGTGCACGGCAGAGAGGAGAAGGGTGCAAGGCAGAGGGGAGAAGGGTGCATGGTGGAGATGAGAAGGGTGCATGGCAGAGAGGAGAAGGGCGCAAGGCAGAGAGGAGAAGGGTGCACGGCAGAGAGGAGAAGGGTGCACGGCAGAGAGGAGAAGGGAGCAAGGCAGAGGGGAGAATGGTGCAATGGGGAGGGGAGAAGGGTGCAAGACGGAGGGGAGAAGGGTGCAAGGTGGAGAGGAGAAGGATGCAACAGGGAGGGGAGAAGGGTGCAAGGCAGACAGGAGAAGGGTGCAAGGCAGAGAGGAGAAGAGTGTAAGGCATGCACTGTCTTCTCCACTGTCACACTCCACTCTCTATGGAGAGAGAGTGTAGAGGGAGTGGAGAGAGAGTAGAAAGAAGGTGGAGAGAGAGTAGATAGAGGGTGGAGAGAGGATGGAGAGAGAGAGACAGAGAGTAAGAGAGAGAGTGAGAGAGTGAGAGAGAGTGAGAGAGTGGAGTGAGAGAGTGGAGAGAGAGAGTGAGAGAGTGGAGAGAGAGAGAGTGGAGAGAAAGAGAGAGTGGAGAGAAAGTAGAGAGAGAGTGTGATGGGAGAGAGGGTGGAGAGAGTGGAGAGAGAGTGGAGAGAGAGTAGAGACAGTGGAGGGAGACAGTGGAGAGAGAGTAGAGAGAGAGAAAGGTGAGAGAGAGACAGTGGAGATGGAGTGGACAGAGTTGAGAGAGAGAATGGAGAGAGAGAGAGAGAGAGAGTGGAGAGAGAGTAGAGACTGACTGACTGACTCAGAGACTGAATACTGACTGACTAAGAGACTGACTGGCTGAGAAACTGACAGAGAGAGAGAGCGAGACTGGTTGACTAAGAGAGTGACTGACTGACTAACAGAGAGAGAGAGACTGATTGAGAGTGAGACTGACTGGCAGAGAGAGAGACTGACTGAGGTAGAGAGATACTGACTGACTGAGGTAGAGAGATACTGACTGACAGAGAGAGAGACATAGAGAGAGGCAGAGACTGACTGACTGAGAGAGATAGACTGATTGACTGCAAGAGAGACTGACTGACTGACTGAGAGAGACTGACTGACTGAGAGAGACTGACAGAGAGAGAGAAACTGACTGAGAGGGGGACTGACAGGGAGAGAGAGAGAGAGACTGACTGAGGTAGAGAGAGAATTACTGACTGAGAGAGACTGACTGACTCAGAGAGAAAGAGACTGACTGGGAGAGAGGGAGACTGACTGACAGAGAGAGAGACTAAGAGAGAGAGAGAGAGACTGGGAGACTTACTGGCTGAGAGAGAGACTGGCAGAGAGAGAGAGACTGACAGAGACTGACAGAGAGAGAGAGACAGAGACTGACAGAGAAAGAGAGACTGACTGACAGAGAGAGAGACTGACTGACAGAGAGAGACTGACAGAGAGAGACTGACTGACAGAGAGACTGACTGAGACAGAGAGAGACGGACAGAGAGAGTCACTGACTAAGGGAGAGAGAGACTGACTAAGAGAGACTGGCTGACTGCGAGAGAGAGAATGCCTAACTGAGAGAGACTGACAGAGGGAGAGAGAGACTGTCTGGAAGACTGACTGACTGAGAGAGAGAGGCTAAGAGAGAGACTGACAGACAGAGAGACTGACTGAGAGAGAGACTGACTCACTGAGAGAGACTGACAGAAAGAGAGAGATAGAGAGACTGACAGAGAGAGAGAGAGAGAGACTGCGAGAGAGACTGACAGACAGAGGGACTGACAGGGAGAGAGAATGAGAGAGAGTGACTGAGAGAGAGACTGACAGAGAGCGAGACTGACTGAGAGAGACTGACAGAGAGAGAGAGAGACCGACTGACTGACAGACTGACAGAGAGAGAGAGACGGACTGACTGACAGACTGACTGACTGACAGAGACTGACTGACTGAGAGAGACTGAATGACAGAGAGATAGACTGACTGACTGAGAGAGACTGACTGACTGACAGAGAGAGACTGACAGACTGACAGAAAGAGAGAGATAGATAGAGAGACTGACAGAGAGAGACCGACTGACGGACAGACTGACAGAGAGAGACTGAATGACAGAGAGAGATAGACTGACTGACTGAGAGAGAGAGACTGACTGACTGACTGAAAGAGATAGACTGACTGACTGAGAGAGAGAGAGATAGAGAGAGAGAGAGAGAGAGAGAGAGACTGAAAGAGAGAGACTGACTGACTAAGCGAGAGAGAGACTGTGATGGAATTGGGGTCACAGTGTGTATGAAGCTATGGAAAGTCTCTTAAGATTGCTATTGTCTACTAATAAAAATGTATTATCAAAATGTGCTCTTTGTAGTTACATCTGCTTTTGAAATACTGCATTGTCGCTTTGTCTAATGATTTAAAACAGAAATGAGAATGAGCAGTGGATGCACTTTTTTCAAAATTGAGCGATGAGTGGGCCCGGTGTTGTATATCATGACAGGAGTCTGCATCAGGATACCCACCTAAAATTGGGCAAACTTCCCCGGCCTACTGATGGCAGGGACCCTGTAATGAATGGACCACCACCTATGATAGCCTGCTGGCAGACTAAGCCCAACCTTTAACCCCACCATCCAGTGTTACTTATAACAGCTGTATTGGTGACAGTGGCGTAACAATCGCCCGCATCCCCTGCAGTATGGCGGGTCGCTGGCCTGAGAGCTCTAGACTGGCACGGAGAATGGGGGGGCCCCCTCCATGAAGTTTGCAGGGGGGCCCCCTCAAGTTTCGTTATGCCACTGTGTTCATCTAAAGAGCTAAAATACCTCCTGCCAAGTTTGCTCTACATACAAATCTGCAAAAATAAAATAAAACATATAATGAAGGTCTTAGATCCATAATGGCACTGGCAATGGTGCAATCTAATGTACATCAGTCCCAAGTCAGTAAAGTACCGACACATTCTAGCAGAATGCAAAACTATGTCTCGTTTGTGATCTGGTTAGCCTGGGTAAAAACGCACATTGTGCCATGACAGTGAATTTCTGAGAAAAAACAGAAACGGGAATACCATATAGACGCAGGGAACAAAGAAAGGAAACTAACATTTCTTGATAATTTTTTACAGTTCTACACAACAGGGTTGCTCAACTGCAGATAGCTAACATGAGGAATGTCGGTTTTTGACGATTTTCAACCTGAATTTAGTTTCGTGGGTTAGGGAAGGAGCACAAGAATTCTTGTTTCAGGGTTTAGAAATATTTTACTTTTGTGTGATCCAGCGGAACAATACCTAACTTGTACGAAGAGTACATAATATTTCACCTACTAAGTTGGAAAACTGATGAAAGTGGAGTGCATTGTCTGAAATTCCATTTTTCCTTATTCAGGTGAGATAGACAGTGCCTAGTCTGTGGGATGAAGTAGTTGTTTCACTTTGAGGTGGGGTGAAGCGGCTAAAACGTAGTTTTGTATAGTGTACTGATATGTTTCTGTGACAATCTAGTCTTAAATAGCTTGAAGTCTAAAGAAGTGAGGTGTTTGGTTAGTGGATGAGATCACTGTAGAAGTGACAGTGGGAGACTACTCTAGGCAGTCTCTTCAAATAAACTATTAGAGGAATACAGTTTGCAGGCAAAATAGTGGTAAAAAGGCTAATGGCATCCATTATAAATATGAATATTTTATTCTAAAGCATATCAGCATCAAAATAGTTTCTTGCCACCATTTAACGACCAAGAGGAGTAAAAGACAAGCAGCAGGAGCAGCCTTTCTTTACTTAGGGTACATTAAATGAAAACTAGTGCTCGGATTTTAAGGATTGGCTGCGTATCTATGGTAATCAAGGTCTTCAGTTGAAACCTTTTGAGTCCATAATCTACCTTAAACTGCACTCTTTGTTTGACTGGTAACTAATGAAGCCTACAATTAGCTTCTGAAATGTGATCAAACTTGCTCAGATGGAACCTAGTCTATGCTGTTAGGTTTTGGATATGTTGCAATTACAGCAAAAGTTGGCTGGGAAATCCTAAGTATAGGTTGTTACATTAGCCGGCCTGGATGAGACAAAGGCAAACATATTAACGGGGTGTTTGTCTACAGGCAGAACTTATAAAATCTTCATTAGGGTCTGCAGTGCAGAAAGAGGAGGAAACCACTGCATTGATCCGTGATGTTGGAAGAGAATGCTAATCAATTAGCACACCTAGAACCTTGACTTTTAGGATGGCATTAAGCAGGGAGCCCAAGGTCCAGTGCCATAGTATTCCTTCCCAGCGAGCATGACTGTGGACTGGAAATCAGAGTTCAGTTATCACATTATAAGTTTTAGAAAATTATGGCAGATCAAGTTTTGGACTGCTGCAAAAAGCAGATGCTGGAGCTTGATTGTGGAGTCTCATGATGATCTGTGTGTCATTCATGTAAGATATGGCTTTAAATCCGAACAACCTGATAAGGTATAAGCGGGTGTGCACACAGGTGTTAAAATGCAGTAGGGATAAGGGTGACCAATGGGGTACCTCACAATGAATTGGGACTTTATATCCAATCTAAAATGAGGGAGAGGCAGAAGTTTCTTGTGGATAGTCAGAAATAATTTGAACCAGGATAATACAGTCTCCTGGATCTCACTCTCAGATAGTTGACTGATCAAACTCGCCTAGTCTACTGTTGTAGATAGATCTCAGAAAACGTCTATTTAAGTTACAGGTAGATTTATTTAAGACACAGCTGGGCGCACGCCTCACCAGCTGACCAGACCCTTCAACTGACAAGAGTGTAACACTGACATACAAGCTTGAATACTCACAGGTATTCTCAAAGACTAGGGAAGTAGAAACACAAAGAAAGGCCTAATGTCAACAGGTGGCCATGTTGAGAGATGCACAATATATAACACATCTTTCTCCTTTACAGAGAAAAAGGAAATAAAGAAATCAATCACAAAAATGAAGCTCAAAGTATGGGAGGCAACAACAATAAGCATTAAGACAGGTAGGAGGTCTATGACGTCTTGAACGTTTTAGTTCGCTAAGGCAAAGGAGCATTTCGGGGTCAGGCATCATCACCACCTACTCCCCTTAGACTGACAAAAACAAGAAAAGACAGTCCATTTTCTCTGGTCTGTCCTTGTCCAGCAAAAACAGGAAGAGACAGTTCACTTTCTTCAATCTGTTTCTGTCCACCACCACTTTCTGCTCCAAGTTGAAGATGAACAGTTCAACAGATGCCTCCATGCTTTAGATTTAATGTTCCTGAAGAAATTGTTGAAGCCAGTTCTTTCTCTGTTCTTGTTCTGGACTAGGTGTCCCGGTTCTGATTCTCTTTCTCCGGTTCTAAGCTTCTTTCTCTGGTTCTGAGACTCTTTCTCTGGTTCTGGGCCTCTTTTTACTGGTTTTAGGCCTCCTACACTGCTTCTGGACTCTCTGTCTCATTTTATTTTTAGTTTAATTAAAGTGGGCACTCTGCCCAGTCTTGCTTTTTTTTCTTCTTTGGTTCTGGGTCTATGCCCAAGTTCTGAGTTCTTTGTCACGGACCTAGTTTTCTCTTTCACAGGTTCAGGGCTCATAGACCCGGTTCTAATTCTGGGCTCTTCGTCCTAGTTCTGGGACCTTTGCCCCATTTGGTACTGGTTCTGGGAACTTTGTCAATTGCCAGTTCTAGGACCTTTGTCCCCTCCTGGTTCTGAGACCTTTGCTCATTGCTGGTTTTGGGACCTTTGCGCCTCCTGAGTCTGAGACCTTTGGTACTGGAACCTTTGCCCCCACCTGGTTCTGAGACCTTTGTTCATTGACAGTTCAAGACCTTTGTTTCCTGCAATTTCTGGTTCTGGGACCTTTGTCCCCATTGTGGCCCGGTTCTGGACTCTCCCTCCTTGTTTTAGGCTCCTTTACCCAGTTCAGGGTATGGGACATTTGTCCTCAATTTAGGCTTTCAGCCCTGGTTCTGGTTCCTTTGGGACCGTTGGTACCGGTTTGACTCAGATCGGTGTCCCAGTTCAGGTTCCTTGGAATCTATGACACGAGATTTGAACTCTTTGCCCCCGTCCTTTTTAAGAGATTCTTTCCACTAATGCATGTAATCCTATTGAAGTGGCTCTTTTGTGAATCACTAAAACAGATCTGGACGCGGGCACAGAAACCGCATTTTTATCATTTACAAAGCCTCTAATCTTGTCTCATGTGTAACACTAAAACTGTAGAAAATGCTATACTAATATCCAAGTTGTGCCCCTATATGTTCCAGCTTTACTTTTATTCAATTTGCTTGAGATGTCCATCACATTTATGATTTAGATTCCCTGGTACAGAGTCTCTCAGTCTGGTTTCTGGTTTTATTTCAAAGGTAATGAATCACTAAGTCACACTTATGGCCACTGCAGTTAGGCTTGGTGAAGTGAATCAGCAGGTTAGAGATTTGTTAGTCTGCTGGACTAGGCGATGTTGCTCTGCTGGGTAGAGTAACCATTTTTCCATGTACTGTATTATCGGCAGAACTCCTCAGACATTGGATTTTCAGTTCTAATGAGGGAAATACGTGTTACATTTAAAATAATATGTGTCTTCTTTCTTTTAGAAACAGATCGCATCCTCCTCAGTTAGAATAATGCAGACAGAAACATGCAGAACCGTCTGCCACTCAGGGACTTGTGAACTTTTCTTAAAGTCTGAGCCCCATTAATGCTTGTTACTAACTTTGCTGGCTTCATAATGCTGCTCTTATACTGCTGAGTGCTGCATGATGTGCCGAGTGCACACCGGATCGCTTAGCGTTCAGACAGAGTTGATTTTAGGACAGCGCTTATGATTGATGGCAAAGTGGACACATCTACACTTAAGATGGCAGCTCTATGTTGCGTGATGACGTGCCATGAGGAGGCTGGATCCATCTGCAGCCGGCAGTGGGAGTACCTACAGGGCGGTGATGTGGGAAGGGGGAGGGGTAGGGTGGCGGGTAGTAATGTATGGATTACTGAGTTTTACAGGTAAGTAAACATTTAAATAAATAAAACGAATTTCATTGCGCGCACTGCATTGCATTTTCGGGATGCAGTGCACTCAACGAAATTCGTTTTATTTATTTAAATGTTTACTTACCTGTAAAACTCCGTAATCCATACATTACTACCCCCCACCCTGCCCCTCCCCCTCACCACGTCACCTCCCTGCAGGAACTCCCACTGCCGGCCGTGGCTGGCTGGAGCGCTCCCTGTCATCAGCAAAAATATGTCTTAATGACAGTTTAATCACCTTTAAGATGCTCACCCATGCACACAAGGCCCTCCACGGCACTGGACCAGCATACCTGAACAGCCGGCTCAAATTCCACGCACCCCAAAGGACCCTACGATCAGCCCAGCTCTTCTACGCCGAGGTCCCCCGCACCAGAAAGACCAGATCGGGAGACCGCTCCTTCTCCTTCCTCGCGGCCAAAGCATGGAACGCCCTTCCGCTCCACCTCAGACAGACAACATCGCTCCCCTTCTTCGCAAGAAAACTCAAAACCTGGCTCTTTGACAGACCCCCTCCTTGATGGAATGGAACCTGCACCCCCCACCCCTAGCTCCTTGAGACCCTTACGGGTGAGTAGTTGCGCTTTACAAACTCCTGATTGATTGATTGATTGACAGCTCTTACTAGCAACGCTTGGAGCATGAAGGAGTGGTGCATGAGGGGAGAGATACACATAGACAAGTAAATGACTCACGTTCAGGCGAGTGACGTCAAAGGTACTTGCAATTGATTTCTTTCTCTTTTCCCTCGTTTAAGTTTTCTAATTTCCTCTTGTTTAAAGATTTCTAATTTCTTTTGTCTAAGTTTCTGGCAGAAGTTAATTAGACCACTGTTTTGATGCTGCAGAGATTGCGTGCCTCAGGAGGGGTTTCCTTCTCTTATCGTTTTATGCTCAATCTGCCAAACACCATTAAACATCGCCGGGCCCAATCCATGCCCCCAATCAGCACTTTTGAAATGCAAGTCTTCAGAGTACTTTACTGCTTCACTCCGGGGTCTGACCTTTGCTCCCATAAATTTATATGACACTGAGGCTTGTACTTGACGTCAGGGATACTTGCAGGTGGTTTCTTCTTTACTTTTCTTCATTTCGTTTTTCAAGTTTCTTCTTGTTTCTCCAGTTACGCTTTTCTTTCACTCCTGTTTCTGGTAGCAATTAGGTGGATCACTGTGGGTTCTTGGTGCGAGGTGCTGATCAAAGCTGTATTGACATCTTTTCTGGTCTGGTCAGCAAAATCGTCACCAAATTGTTGTAGATAGATTTCAGGACACTTCTAGTTAAGTTACAGGTAGATTTATATAAGACACAGCTGAGCGCACACCTCACCAGCTGACCAGACCCTGCAACTGACAAGACCGGAACATTCAAATACAAGCTAGAATACTCACAGGTTTTCTCAAAGACTAGGGAAGTAGAAACACAAAGAAAGGCCTAATGACAACAGGTGGCCATGTTGAGAGAAGCACAATATACAACATCTACCATATGAAATGTGGCAGAAAGATCCATCAAGATCACTTCCACTGTGGATTTTCCCCAAGAGAAGTAGTAAATTGGTTTCACTCCCATGCTCCAGGTGAAAACCTAGCTACTAAGGATCATGGGCACTAGACTCTTTCCAACCATAAGGTACATATAAATACTGGCTGATATTACATTTCTTAGTAGTGGGTCTACCAAGACAATGTGTGAGTTTATGCAAAACAGTTCCCAAACAAAGGTCATGACTTGGCTTCATCGTGGAGAGCTAGAGACTTGTCCAATTGAATAGGTTGAAAAAGCTATCAGTTAGGGGTGATGCAAGTACTGCCAATTATAAGTGGCTGAAGTTCATGCTCTGATTGAACTGATTTAATGTTCTCATATATGACTTCAACTTTTTTGACAATTTAGAATGAAAAGATATCACAACATTTGTGTGGTTAAGCTCTAAATCTGGAGACACAATTATTCTTTAAAATGTATACATAACAGCAAAAGCTTGTTAGAATGAACTTTGTGCTCCTTCAACTTTATGAATTAGTCTGCTATGATTGACTTGCATTGCATCCATCAAGAAAGGTGGCCAACCTTTTCTAGGTTGGAATAAAACATTTAAATTCTTGATCGATCTTCAGCCTGTCCACTAGGACACAATCTCTTGGAGAACAAGGCATCCAGGCACTCTGTCACAGCATGTTTTTTCGGGCTGGAGGGGTCTGATTTAGAGTTTGACAGATAAGTACTTCATCAGAAACTTGATGCTCATCCCATTCGCCTTATTACAAGTGCATTAAACTATAATTTGTTTGTCCTAAGGTGGATGGAATATCCATCATGTTTCTGATGGAGTACCTGTCTGCCAAACTCTAAATCGGTCCCAAAATCCTGTAAGGTATCATTGAGGCAGACAAAGGTCTCTTTCAGCATAAGAATGGGATCGGTAAAACTGTCTAATGTAATTTCAGTCTTTGCTTCAGCTGTCTCTAGCTGTATAGATTTCCAATGGTGCATGGGGGGGAATAGATATCATATGTGGTTGACATTTTCACTTCAGTAAGAGTTCACAAACTGAATTAGGTGGTGAACAGGGCGCAGTACCTGAATATTGAAGTTTTATAACTGTGCTAAAAATATTGACACAAAAATATTGACTACCAAAATATCGACAAAGAAAGTAGATTTATGTGAGTATAGATTTAATATACGCAATTCCACATATTTATACTTGATTATATTTATTGACAAAGAACATAGAGGTGGATTTAAGAAAAGTAAATCTTTACTTATCAATAAAGGCCTACCACCATAATGCCTTGGTTGTCAATATTTCTGCTATGATAATTTTGTAGCACAATATTTTGTAACCAATTTTGTAACATACAATTGCGATGTGACAAAAGGTAAAGGAGAACTATTCTTCATTTGGACACCTATAGAGGAGGCCTAAATTAAGTTGAGAGATTGACTTCAAATTGTGGGGCCTCAGTAACTAACTATCACAGATTCAATATTGAATTAAGAGAGTCCAAACCTCATGGCATAAAAGTCAACCCTTGTCACGATTCTCTGGTAACACTAAGGGGCATATTCACAAGGAGTTATCTCTGATTTATCACCACCTTGACGCATCAAAAGCGGAGATAGAACTAACACCCCAGTCACACGCTGGTGCAAGCAGCAGACATCGTCAGAATTCCCATGATAACAGCCGCAGAAACTAACACCACGGCGGACACCACCAACTAACGCTAATGAGCTGCAGAGTAGGCTTTCCCGTGCAGAAACACATAAAAAAACCAGGAACACCACTTTCACAACAAACTGACAGATCCGCAAAACAACCCGAAAACACACAATAAGCTGCGGTAGCCACAAGTATTTAACACCTGCCTCAAGCAGGTGTAAAGACAGGCGACAACCTGCAGTAGGCATTGGAGCCCCGCACACAGCCACACCCGAAGAATGAACAACGCCATGGATCTACTCATCATGCAGCTCGAAGCCCCAACAGGGCCATAACACCCACACCACCACCCCCTGGACCCGGATCCGCCCCCCCCCCCCCTCCGGACCACCACAGAGGCAGCGCAGAGAAAGACAGCGGACCTACTGAAAACTCACCTCTCTCACAGACCTAACACCTGAAGAAGTCGTTGCCCACTACAGGCTCAAAAGGACAACCATTCACCGCATCATGACCCACATCGCCCACAGACTGATGGTCCCAACACAGCGTAAAACCAACATCCCTCAGCAGACAAAGCTGCTGGCTGTGCTGCACCTCTTGGCCTCTGGTACCTTCTAACCAACAACTGCCAGAGTTGGAGGGGTCTCACAGCCAGCCCTATCAAAGTTCATCACACCTGTCCTGGATGCCATCCTCATTTTCACACCTCAGTATCTTCACTTCCCCAACACAGCGCAAGAACAGCTGTAGACGACAAAGCAAGGCTTCTACGTCATAGCCGGATTCACAGTCGTGTTGGGGGCAATTGGCTGCACAAATGTCCCACTTGTGGCCCCTGCGTATACTGCACACCACTACTGCTACAGAAAGCACATGCATTCCATCAATGTGCAGGCAATAGCGAACCACCTGGGACTCTTCAACAATGTTGTTGCCAATTACCCAGGCAGTGTGCATGATTCCTTCATCTTCCGACAGTCCATTATCAACCAGCGCTTCCAGGATGGCACATATGGAACGGGACTGCTCGTTGGTAAATACCAAGTCAACACACCACACATCACAATGCCTCCAAAGCACAATGCACAACTGGGGGGATGCACATGTGACCAAACCACATTCAACATGTCCTTACCAGACAGTACCACAACACTCCATGGTCATCCTGGCCTACCCCTGTACCCAATACAGACATTTCATTGCACCACAGACACATTGCAGTTGCACGTGTGGAGATGCGGATTAAAGCTCCACCCACATGACTCTACCCCAGTACCCCTCAGGTCAGCGTCCCGTGGCGGTGGGCCCATGTGGCTCACTGTGCATCTGGGGCCACTAGCCCTGTGCGACTCGTAGTTCTGACATTGCATGTCTGAGTGCCTGATGACTGGTGGTGTAGTTGCCTGCATCAGCTACTCCCTTCGGGCTGGCTAACACTCACCCCACACACAGCCAGCACAGGCGTCACTGGATTGGTGGACCTGCCATCACATTCTGCCGAACCAAGTATTGACTCTTTTCTCCCTGCACTGTCACAGGTGATCAAGGATATGCACTCTGCCCTTGGATGATGACACCCCTCTGAGATCCTAATACAACAGCCCAGAGGCAGTACAATGCGGCTCACATATGTACCAGGGGCATTGTGGAACGCACATTTGGCTTGTTGAAGTCACGTTTCGGGTGCCTAGACAGCACTTGTGGGAAGCTCCTGTACAGTCCGGACATCATGTGCAAGCTGATTGTTGCATGTTGTGTGGTGCACAACATCCGTGTTCGCGCCAAGGCCCCATGGATCCAAGTTCCAGAGGTACCGGCCGATAATGATGGTGATGGGGCAGGTGGCCCACATACCACTGCAGCTGCGACAGGAATGGCCCGTAGGAATACCGTAATTGACACTTACTTCTCATGAGCACGTCACATTGTGACCGTTCATGGCAATCAAGCAACAGTAGAAAATATCCAGAAGCACTGCATGTGTGAATAAAACATTTTTCCAGGTCTCAGCTTCTACTTGTACATTTTGATGTTACGTTTCCCTGCATTTCAGATGTGATCCGGCAGGTTGTGCACATTTGCTGAACCAGTTGTGTCCTGTGTTTAAAAGTGGTGGGTGTGCTGTTTGACCCGGGATGTTGTCACTGCCGGGGTGCACTCCTGATTGAGTGCATATGCTGCATGGTGGGTGTGTCGCTCCTGCGGCTCTGGTTTGTCTGCCACTGGTTTCTTTCATGCGGTGTGCCTGTCAATTCTGTTCTTCCGCGGTGCTTGGATGTTGTGGTGTACATGTTGTCCTCTGCAGGTTGGCCAGAGTGCATCCGTAGTACTCCGCTGTTGATGATTTTTGTTCAGTGACATTTTCTGTATGATGTTCTTGTACTATTTTCCCGCATTGCGCGTGAGTATTGCTGCCTTCGTGCTGGTTGTCACTGTTTTCTTATCACGCTTTTGCCCATTGCAGGTTTTGTCGCGTTGGGATTTGTGTTTTATTTCTGTCGAGGTGGTTGTTTCACGGACATTGTCCGCGGTTTCGGCAAACTATTGCATGCTACCGCCGTGTAGTGAACTCCACGTTGTCACAGGATTATTTTCCCGCGATGGGCTGCGACGTTGAAAGTTGCGTTATGCTACTCTTGCGGTAGTTATCACACGTTCTTGTTAATATACCCCAGGTGTCATCTGCATACTTATGATTGGACCCTTCAGATTAGTAAATCATGTCTCCTATCCCATCTATCATGAATCTGAGCATTATATAGGACACTGAAGACTGTGACACTCCACAAAAGAGGGTGAGTAGGGCAGATCTGAAAGATTCACTTTCTACAAATTGTCATCGTGAAAGGAACGATAAAATTTGGTGCAGACCCGTATCCCAGTAGCTCTTCCTAGCAGACGGCACTGTAAGGAGTTTTTTTATGGTGTACTGTTTTGAATGCCACTAAAAAGCATTAGAATACTAGTAAAAATTAGAATTGGCAATCTGATCTGTAAATGTTTTTATCTATTAATGGAATTGCGGTCATGATATTGCCGAATCATTATTTGAAGTCCATCTTGTATTGTTGGGGTATTTTGTTTGCATAGGTATTTTACCAGCTTGAATGCTTCTGCTTTCTCCATATCCTCCCCCTGGAAGAACAGTGGGGTGGTAGTGTTCTAAAAGTCTGAGTAGAAGAGGGATGATGTAATCAGTGTGCTGATCAGGCGTTATGCATAGTATTGAAAGTGCATAGGCTATAGCAAGATCCCTTAGATGTTTTACTACGTAAAGTAATTTCTGTATAGACAAATCATGCTTTTGGATGTCCTAATGGTCTATAATATACACATTGTGAAACAATTCTCATCTCTAAACTGTATGAGATGGAGGCATTGGCTTGGTGAAGTTGTTTGAATATCAAGAGATTGTTTCATTAACATTTGCAATTTTATCTTGCAAACGTTAAGGAATTTGTTCATCTGGCGCACGTGAACTGGGAAAATGGTTTGATAGTTTGGTTCACGCAGTGTTTGGTGGCAAAGAATAGTCTTCTTGAGTACTTTATTTGAGGAACTACTAACAATTGTATCAACAAATTGAATTAACTTCAGTTACTTGTAATGCATCTAGAAGCATTCAATGATATTGTCTTAGTGCTCCTTGGCCACTAAAGAAAGAAACAAACATATGAAAATAGTGTTTATTCCAGCCCATAATGACAGTGAAGCCAGAACTGATTGTCCACCTCGCCTCTGTAAGGCAGCATAAGCAGTCCTAGATATGTTTGGGGATTGTAAAACCCTTTTTTGAAGAGCCGATTTAGATAGCCCTTTGACTAAAGTCTTTGCATATCTATTCTAATTGAGGCTATTCACTGAGAAGAACAAATAGTGTGGGATAGTTTTTTTTATAATATACACTTATCAGCTCAGCATTTTTCATTACCTGTTACAAGAAGTCAGCCTTCATGCTTAAGATTAGTTGTTAGCTTTTGGTTCGAGTTGTTAGAACTTCCAAGTCTGATTGAGAGTGGACATTGACCTATTTCCCGGCAAACATATGAACCCATGCTTTCATTTAATGTATCAGCAGTATCAATGAGTTATTATGGGGGAAATCTTATTAAAAATTCCTTTGTGTTTCTGAATGTTTGTAATCTATGGTGCTTTCTTCAAACTTGTTTATGAGGTCTTAGTATCTGAGAGTGGAGACATATTAATTGGAGGGCTGGGAATGACACAAAAGACATTGCAGGAGACATTTTTTATGCAGTGAGCCATGATTATTTTGGGGTCTTGAGTCAAAGCTGATATCATAAGAGATGACTTTACACTCCATCCAGGGTTGCAACAATCAAATATTCTATTGATTTTCTTTTCTTCCTTTTGGTGGGGAAATAATATATTTTTTTAAAGTCTAGGAGAAGCAAGTGCCTTTTAGTGCCCTAGTCATAGTATTATTCAGTTAAGAACAGATTTTAAGAGTTGGTAGGCTATGAATGATTTTTTGACCATATTTTCTTAAGGAAGCAGTTAAGTTCTCAGAATATGTAAATGTGGTGTTGCATGTTACATACAGGCTAGAGAGAAGTGTGAAGACAAAGAGAATATCTATGAACACTAACAGAGGGGCGAGAGGTGCAACCGTTCCATTTGCCATCCCTAGGAAAACATAAAACTCACACTAAACAAAAGGAAGACCAACGCTCAGAACGGCGTAAAAAAATATTTGGGGGCAGATTTACAAGCCCCTGGCGCCTCTTTTACGCCGCCGTTGCTTCACTTTTGTGACTGAGATGCGCCATGGTGCGGGGTACTTACAACGTGACGCATCTGGGAGATGCGTCACGTTGTAAAGCCCTGCGCCAGAAGGAGGCGTTCCTGCGCAGGAACGCCTCCTAAAAGTGGCTCAGTGAAATCTACAAGATTTCACTCAGTCACTTTGGGACCCATGCTGCGTCAAAACCCTGCGCCTGCTTGAAGCAGGCGTAAGGATTGACGCAGCATTAACAAGATAGGGCCCCCCAGAGCCTTGCTGGAGCTGTGACGCGCTTGTGACGCAACTCCAGCAATGCGCCGCCTTTACGGCACAGATGCGTCACGCATCTGTGCCATTTTTGCCCATTGGTGCGCCGCATTATAAATGCGGCGCATCAATGGTGGCGGAGTCATGGCGCACAATAAGTGGCGCATCCCTGCTGATATGCAGGGATGCACCACTTATTGAAAATCTGCCCCTTAATATTTTCTTAGAGCGAAAAATGGCCCTGCAACAACTGGGATCCTACAAACACAAAAAAGAATTTAAAACTACCTAGGAGAGTGGCCACTTAATTTTATTCCGGGCATCTCCTGGTAGGGTGAAAAGATGTCAGCCAGGGTACTCCTGGAATAGAAAGAGAGGGTGTGAAGTAGAGTAGTAAACAGGGGCATCTTCATCCTGACGAAGGCCGAAGATCCTGTGGTGCAGTTGAGAGGCCGAAAAATGTTGATGAACACTTTATGTAGGGGAAAAGGGTACTAATAGTCCAGGCATGCCCTTGCTGACATTTTTTAACCATACCATGAGAGGCCAGGAATAAAATTAAGTGGGCACTCTCTCAGGTAGTTTTAAATTATTTTTTTGTGTTTGGAGGATCCCAGTTGTTGAAGGGCAATTTTTGGCCCTGAGAAAACATTATTTAAACGTTTTTGCTCCAGTCTGAGCGTAGTGTGTGTGCAGGTGTGTTTTTATGTGTGCGTGTGTGTGTGTATCTGCTGTGAATTTTTGTGCATGTACGTACGGGAAATGTAGTACAACTATTTAATGTTAATTGTAAATGTACAACTTTAATGTTGCCCCATCATTGAGGCACAACATGTACTTAGAAATCACCAACGCGTATTACGTTGCCACTAAAAATGAATGGTGAAAACGATACATTCATTTTGCAGCCATTTTCTGAGGTATCTTGGCATTCAGATGCATATCAATGCGTGGCTACAATGGTTCTGTACTGTAAATGGATCAATGCAATCTGAATGTGCAACAGAATGAGAAGTATTCTGAAATCGCTCCTATATATTTCTTTTATGTGAGCTTTGACCTCCATTCTGCACAAATGGAAAAATTAACAACTCTTGAATGCTCTTGAAAAAACCATTCAAATCAATTGTATTTTTAATGAAAACTCAAACCAGCAGCTAAGCTGACCAAGTACCGGACCTGCTTGCTTGGCTCTCAGCTGCATAGCATTTCCTAATGATCTGTATACCCGCCCCTGACATCTTGGAGACATTATCAACAATTAATCTACCGTCATGCGCCTGAAACAAACAGCCAAGTGTAATGAGGCCTCTAATTGTATAATCACGAGGGTCAAGGGTCAGAGAGCGTAATAGGACAGCCAAAGCAAGGGCGCTCGCCCTGGTAATGGGAAAATATTGCGCAATCCGCTGCTAAGAGGATTTGAGGCCGTGTAGATATGTTAAGGTTGTCTTAAATGAGCACAACAAGAATAGTGGTGTACAGGTTGAATACGTATTGTAAAGTTTGCATTTGGGCAAATAGTGGTTATTCCTTTCGGTTACGGGGAACAAAAAAATATTTTTTGCCCAAAAAGCAGACCCCCTTTAGCATGTATGTTTACTGAATCTCCACTGGCAGTTGAGTGAAAAAGGGTTTTTTGACCCCCAATCAAATCTCGCATATCCTATTATGTAGCAGACATTTTGGTTTTACTGCAATATGCTCCCTGCAGTACTTTCAATTATTATAGTGTCCTGATGAATATGTAAAATGGCAGCCCCTCCACAGGGACTGTACCTACAACCACCCCACACCCATCCATCACCAGTCAGGTGACTGTGCTCATAAAAAGTGATTTGGCGCATTGGCCCAGGGCCATTTATGCCCACATACCATGGGTGTCCGTGTTGTTATTTCAGCTACCATGAGGGCAGAGTGCCTGCAACTCCACACTGGCGATGAGGATGGTTCAAAACCGTTCCCAGTCTCACCATTTGCCCTACCTGCCTGGAGAGCTCTGCCCGATGGTGTGACAGGTCATCAAAGGCCCAGGAAGAAAGTGATTGGGCGCTTCAGCCCCTCCCACTGCATTATGGTGCTAGAACTGTAAGAAGAGGTGAAAAAGTGCATCCTTGTCATGCATGGTGAGACGCTTCCACAGCCATAGAAAATGGAAAGCACTTTGGGTGATGTAGCGAGGTTGTGAATAGCATACAGATAGTGGGCGCACAGTTGCATGTGCATGGCCATCTGCATCCGGTCGGAGGAGGCCAGATGCCTCCCAATACAGCCCTGCTGCATTGGCCTGCACTTGCTCTCAGTAAAGCGAGGCTATCCCTGTGTAGCAACCCGCCTCTAAGGCAGCAGCAGATGGAGAATCCTCTACCTAGCGCTCACATGCACAACCTACCCACCTGAGGATTCAACCGCAGATCGGAGCTGCAGGTATGATCAAGAAGTTGCAGTGCTGCAAGTGCATTGATAGAGGGTGCTAGTACCGCAGAGATCTCTGCAACACGATAAGTCCAGCTGTGAAGAAGTGTGGCTCAATTGTCAAATGCCATCCCAGCTTTGGTGGGCCTGAAATTGCAACAAGGAAAGAGTGAAGAACCTGGCAGTGCACATCCAAATAGCCCCACATCTCAGAGTTTGCAGCCTAGGACAAGAGAGGTAAGTGGGGAGAGACTCAGTGCCAGGGAGCCAAGGTACGGCTGCAGATTCTGTAGACTCACTGGCTCCAGAGCGACAACAAAGTGAAAGGAGCAGACAGTGCTGCTAAGGTGGAGGAGCGGCGCCCCACTGCTTTTTATCAGTGATATAAAAGGAAAATAAAGTGAAAATAACTCTTGTTATTATTTATTTTCTCTTACTTCTGCAGCTTTGTGTGAGGGGCGGGGGCCCTCTCTGGCTAGCCAAACAGACTTGCGCACTTTACATGTTCTCCATGCAGGCTGCATTAAAGCCTGCTTAGAGAACATGCCCATGCTCCCAGTCAGGGTGTGACCACTGAAAAACGGTGCTCGGACCAATCACAACACTGCTAAGGCAGCACTGTGATTGGCTGACTGGGAGCCTGGGTGTGCTTCCTGTTCAGGCCAGCGAGATAGGAGTAGGGAGGAGAGAAGTGGCAAGGAAGTGGCAAGAAGGTACTGTTTTAATTGATTTTTTAATACCCACTTCCCCTCCCATCCCTGCCACCCCACCTCTGATCCGTGCTTCCCCCTCCCGCCCCTGCCCCGCCCATTACCATCCATACTGGCTGCCGCTGGTAGCAGACAGACAAAAAAGGCCCACCTGAAACCGAAGAAGCACACAGGGGAAACGTGCACTGTTCTGCGAGGAGGGATGCCCAAACTGGCCATTCTGTATGCCTTTCTGCTCCTACTTCTCTTATATCTGTGTCCTGATGTTGCTCCTGCCCCTACTGGTCAGCAGCGGTACTGTGCCAGCTCCTTGGCAAAGTTACAGGTCCCTACTGCCACCTAGAACAGTGCAGCAGTGGGAGCAAAAGCCTTTCCCTGCAGTGTCGCTGGGAGATATGTGCCAGACTGCGGTGTGGACTCACGCAGCAACTTGAAGGCCTCCTCTACCAACCGCAGCCAGCACAGTTCCTCAGTAGGAGGCCTGAGGGGACTAACAGGAAATAGTAAGAGGGTTTTGAAGGAGCAGAGAAGTCACTCTGCCAAGGAGAAGCACCCCAAGGAGAACAAGGAGTCTATGTCAGCTGATGATACTCAGAGAGAACACTCAGCAGATGGTTAATGGAGAGAGTATAACCCAGGCACAGCACAAACCAGACACACAACCTTAACGGAGGCAGGCTCTGCATCAACACAAAGCCTAGCAGCATAGATGGACACAGCTGTGCAGTAGAGGCAGCCGCCAGAGTTGTCAAGAAGAGAGGCCCAACTGTCAGTCAGAGGAGACTCTAGAGGAGTAAGAGAGAGTAACATAGTAGAGAGAGGTGCGGGCCAGCTGAGCCACTGTATGAACAGGAACAACTCTGCCTGCTGTGCTGCCAGAGCCCCTCAGGAGGGTGCATGGATGCCGTGCCACTGAGGCACCACAGCACCGGAGAGTCCCTGCCAGCCATACCACAAACCTATCTGAAGCCCATCGCCCCCCGGAGGAGAGATTAGGATCTGAGGAGCCAAGCAGCAAAAAGGAAGCAAGTTCTCTGACTATGACTCGACAGGATGAAGGGGGGATGGCATCACAGGAAGACACCCAAATCATGAGATGCAACTCACTTAGTGGAGAAGTGTGGCTCACTGGTTAGAGGAGGCAGACCCGGACCCGGACGCTGAGATCAGACCCGGGACCAGGGTTCAATTCCCGACGCGGCAGGGTCTTGAGCCCAAAATGTCCACGGACTCAGTAATTTTCGCTTCAGTGCCTACTCGAATCACAGGGTCACACTCTGCAACTGTGGGCAATAGCTTGCTTAATCTCCACTACGGCCCCCGCGGTGAGATGCCTGGCTTTCACCTTGGGGATACCCAGTAGGGGCTATCTCACAGGGAATAACCAGGACGGGTTTCCAATGCAAAGCGCTTTGAGACCTGGTGGTGATATTGCGCTATATAAAAACCCATCCATCCATCCATCCTGAGTGCCATCCACTAAAAAGACTGAGGGCCTAATGTAGAGTTCGGGGATGGGTTACTCTGTCACATATGTGCCAAATAAACTGTCTGCCATATTACAAGTGCCATAGGATATCATGCACTTTGAATATGATGGAAAATATATTTGCCATGTTGGTCACAGAGTAACCCATGCAACAAACTCTGAATCAGGCCCTGAGTTTTCATACCCCCAGAGACACCACATCGGTTATCCAAAACTGCAAGTTGGACATGACCCCAGACAAGAGGAGGCCCAAGGAAAGGGAGGCTGAATTAGAAGGTACACAGAAGCATCTGACAATGCGACTGTGGTCCAGACACCAGAGCCACATCATCCTACACCAACAAAGCACTCTGTACCAACCATGCCTGATGACGGCTACGCCTCAAGGCGCAAGCACTGCGTTACCCAGAAAGAGGATGCAGATGCAAGGCTCTCCACTGTCCACGGAGTGGGAGCTTTAGGAAAGTCCTGGAAGAGGGAACACACAAAGTGTGGCCAGGTACCACACACCACTAACAAGGGCAAGACAAATTGGATCAGCGACTGCTCTGATCACCACCAAGCCGGAGAACCAACACTGGAAGCTGGTGGTCAGACTAAAATGACCATCAAGAGCCTCTGTTGGCTGGTCCCAAAGAAGGCGAGCACTGCTGTACCCTGGAAAAAGGAAAACAGACTCATTGGATGAGAGCTCTCTATGAAGATCAAGAGAGGCCAGGCCTAATTGTCACACTCAGGAAGACTCGGGCCACTGCTGGCGTGCATCTTCCCACTCAAGAGAGCCACTGAGGTGAAGCGCGAATAACCTGGTGGCAGCTCAGTGGGAGAAACGTTAATAAGCTGCAAGCACATTCAAACCATGTCTTTGCTCCAATCTTCTCAGCACAAATTTCCAGGCGCAGTTACTGTCTCCCTAACAACCCAGAGAGTCCAGGTAAAAAACAGATGCTTCCACAAGTAAAAGACGTAAGCACCTGGCCATTATCATGCCAATTTGTTGACAAACCAAGAAAGAAGGCCTGTAACTATCAAGGCAAGTCTTCACCACCTGTTGCAGTTTCACCACATGGCTGGCAACCCCATCATGTCAGTCCCTGTCTAGTGCATTACCACTACCATCTGTGGAGGGAGGAACAACCACAGTGATGTCCAACACCATCATTATGCCAAAAGACAAGAAAAGCCAATGACACTCTGAAGAATCAGTCAAGCAGGGACTACCTGCTCACCCGGCTTATATCCTGATCCCGCTAATGGGAGTATGTCTTGACTATGACCCATCCACCCCTCTGGTTGCATGAGTGACTAGGCAGTGACTCCTCAGTGGTTTTGCAGCAGCGTAGACACGGCACACACGCAGCCCCAGCACAAACCACTAGTGGTTCCATGACAACCCATTCAAGAGACCACCCCAAGCGAGAGATGGACTTGACATTGCTCCACCAAGGGATGCCAGTGTAGTGATTTCCCTTTTGGGCCCACTTTGATTCTCCCTTACTTTCACATGTTAAACTGTTTTGACTGCTACCGCTTTGCACAGTCACACATAATACATCTGTTTTGTGACATGATATTTTTTTAGAAATATTCTACACATATTTGTTATTTAGTGACTCTTCTTGAAATCCAGTTTGAACATTTCATACAAGGTCGAACAACATGGTGTACTGTTTTCTTGTGCCCTGTCAGCAACATCTCCTAACATTTTAAAACGTAACACAGTAACACAGCTGCAGTTTTCTAACACATTAGTTCTTATCCTATAAACCGTGTATCCAACCCCTTGGGAGGCAGAGAGAAGAATTCTGGCAGGGAGACGAATTCTGGCAGGGAGACTTGTCCTGGAACGGAGTTAACAGCCTTGTTTACACCTATGATGCAGGCCATCTAACTACATACACCAGGTATGGCGATTGTAGCTAATCCCAGCGATCACTAATATTTCCCTGTGTTCACATAGTGAGGGTTAGCCTAGACAGATATATTTGTTGCCATGGTTGGGTTCATTGTAAACAGCTTGCTAGTAAAGCTGATTATGTTGCTCAGTTGTATTCGTTTACTTATTGCAGCACATTCTTTTCAAAACAGACTACGATAGTTTCAATAAATATATTGAAAAGTTCCTTCATGCCTTTCTTTTGTTTGTTATAGACATACATATATGAATGAAAGGTGATGATCTGTTTCCACACTTTCCTTGGGGAACCATGTTCTAGGTTTGCCAAAAATACCTCCTACTATGGAAAAGTTAGGAGTTCAGGTGGGGCACAGTGATCTCAATCTCCACTTTGCCACTGGATTCAAGCTAGCCTGGCTGATGACGGCTGATTAGCCAACAACCGGTCCCAGGATGCTTGTTTCTGGTCCAGGAAAGACATGGCTTGGCAGTTCAGGCTGGACTGTTCCCATGAGGCACAGGGTCAGAGTGTCTTGCATGTGGCCATGTCTGAACTGGGGTGGCGGAGTGAGATGAAAAATGATGATGGATTAAACCCAGATCAGTTGACTGGGGGTGAGTGCTTGCAATGTTCAACACTCCGTCCATCATCCTCTTTTGCTCCTACTCCAGTCATCTTCTTGCTTTCCCCCCATTTTTTGTGCCTTCTCTTTGTTTTCCACTCATTTTTACTGCTTTTTTCTGTGTTTTGAGTGCCTTCTCATTACTTTCACTTCGTTTTCATTGCTTTCTCCTTGTTTTTGCCCCCAATTTTTGAGTGCCTTATCCTTGCTTTCCCCTCATTGAGAACCAACACTGGAAGCTGGTGGTCAGACTAAAATGACCATCAAGAGCCTCTGTTGGATGGTCCCATAGAAGGTGAGCACTGCTGTACCCTGGAAAAAGGAAAACAGACTCATTGGATGAGAGCTCTCTATGGCATAACTTGAAATGAAGGTTCATGCTGAAGTACCAATGAGAAAGAGGGAAGAAAGTGTGACCAGCCAGTTCACACTGAGATTTGATGAATGAACAAGCTCAGAAGGAGGGAAGATCAAGAGGGGCCAGGCCTAATTGTCACACTCAGGAAGACTCGGGCCACTGCTGGAGTGCATCTTCCCACTCAAGAGAGCCACTGAGGTGAAGCTCGAATGACCTGGTGGCAGCTCAGTGGGAGATACGTTAATAAGCTGCAAGCACATTCAAACCATGTCTTTGCTCCAACCTTCTCAGCACAAATTTCCAGGCACAGTTACTGTCTCCCTCACAACCCAGAGAGACCAGGTTAAAAACAGATGCTTCCACAAGTAAAAGACGTAAGCACCTGGCCATTATCATGCCAATTTGTTGACAAACCAAGAAAGAAGGCCTGTAACTATCAAGGCAAGTCTTCACCACCTGTTGCAGTTTCACCACATGGCTGGCAACCCCATCATGTCAGTCCCTGTCTAGTGCATTACCACTACCATCTGTGGAGGGGGGAACAACCACAGTGAAGTCCAACGCCATCATTATACCAAAAGACAAGAAAAGCCAATGACACTCTGGCCACCAACCTCATTAATGCCTCTCTTAGCCAAGAAGTGGTCCCCCCCAATTGGAAACATGCAATAGTTAAAGCTTTACAGAAAAAGCCAGGTCTTGACCCTTTAGACCTTTCCAACCTTCGCCCAATTTCTCTCTTACCAGGCATAAGTAAGATCGCAGAGAAGGCGGTCAACCAGTAATTGTCGGCCTTCCTTGAATCCAACAACCTCCTTCGCCCCTCGCAAACAGGTTTTCGCCCAGGTCAGGGGACCGAGACCGCTCTTCTGAAAGTGGTCGAGGAAGCCAGATGCATCTTGGATTCAGGAGGATCGGTCCTACTGATCCTCCTGGATCTAAGCGCTGCATTTGACACGGTGGACCATAAAATCCTGATCCAGCGGCTACTTAACCTAGGAGTGAGGGACACGGCACTTTGTTGGCTCTCTTCCTTCCTTAAGGACAGAACCTTCCAGGTCTGTGAAGGGAATGTGCGATCCGACCTTTTCCCCCTCCAGTGTGGGGTTCCCCAGGGCTCTTCATTGAGCCCTACACTATTCAACATATACATGGCCCCCCTGGAGGATGTGGTCACTCCCTTTGGGATAAAAGCCGTCACATATGCTGATGACACCCAAATGGTTGTATCATTCTCCTTAGAAGGTGACAAACTTAAAAACCTCCATGACTGTCTAGAAGGAATCCATAACTGGATGTGCAACTCAAGGCTGAAACTAAACGGCTCTAAAACCGAGCTCATGCTGCTGGGACATCAAATGTCATCCCTTCCCATCGCTATGTGGCCATCATGCTTAGGAACCCTTCCGCAACCCAAGACGGAACTCAAAAGTCTGGGTTTCTGGTTGGAACAAGACCTTTCTCTGAAAATGCAGGCTAAAAAAACAGCTGGTACCTGTGTGGGCCTACTTCGTTCGGCCAGGAAGATTCTCCCACTACTCCCCGCACAATCACAAAAAATGCTTATTCAAGGTCTAATCTTATCAAGATTAGACTATAGCAATGCCCTATCAATGTTCTTCAGAGAACACAAAATGCTGCTGCAAGGCTTCTGACAGGTGCCCCCCGGAGAGCATCAGCCAAACCAGCCCTAAAGGCACTCCATTGGCTGCCGATCCGTGAAAGGGTCAAATTCAAGGCCCTAAGCACTACCCACAGAGCTTTGCAAAACCAAGGGCCCCCGATGCTTAAGACCATGCTCTACCCATATAAACCTAACAGGTCCCTTCATTCCTCCCAAGGTAACCTGGCCACTGTCCACAGAGTCAAGAAAGCCCGCACTGGAGGGCATCGCTTTTCGGTGACAGCTGCAACTCTATGGAACGCCTTGCCAACCCAGCTACGCGCCGAACCTAACCACATGAAATTCCGGAACCTACTTAAGACTCACCTTTTCCCGCAATAACCCTGACCCCTCTTCTACCCCTCTGTTTCTCCCCTCAGTTGTCAATGCAATCTCAGCGCTGGGACGCTCCCGGGCAGCCATGCGCTATAGAAATCCTGTTTCATTTCATTTCATTTCATTTCAAGAATCAGACAAGCAGGGACTACCTGCTCACCCGGCTTATATCCTGATCCCGCTAATGGGAGTATGTCTCGACTATGACCTATCCACCCCTCTGGTTGCATGAGTGACTAGGCAGTGACTCCTCATTTGTTTTGCAGCAGCGTAGACACGGCACACACGCAGCCCCAGCACAAACCACTAGTGGTTCCATGACAACCCATTCAAGAGACCACCACAAGCGAGAGATGGACTTGACATTGCTCCACCAACGGATGCCAGTGTAGTGATTTCCCTTTTGGGCCCACTTTTATTCTCCCTTACTTTCACATGTTAAACTGTCTAGACTGCTACTGCATTGCACAGTCACACACAATACATCTGTTTTGTGACATGATATTTTTTTATTAATATTCTACACATATTTGTTATTTAGTGACTCTTCTTGAAATCCAGTTTAAACATTTCGTACAAGGTCGAACAACATGGTGTACTGTTGTCTTGTGCCCTGTCAGCAACATCTCCTAACATTTTAAAACATAACACAGTAACACAGCTGCAGTTTTCTAACACATTAGTTATTTTCCTATAAACCGTATTTCACCCCTGGGAGGCAGAGAGAAGAATTCTGGCAGGGAGACGAATTCTGGCAGGGAGACTTGTCCTGGAACGGAGTTAACAGCCTTGTTAACAGCCTTGTTTACACCTATGATGCAGACCATCTAACTACATACACCAGGTTTGGGGATTGTAGCTAATCCCAGCGATCACTAATATTTCCCTGTGCTCACATAGTGAGGGTTAGCCTAGACAGATATATTTGTTGCCATGGTTGGGTTCATTGTAAACAGTATGCAAGTAAATCTGATTATGTTGCTCAGTTGTATTTGTTTACTTATTGCAGGACATTTTTTTCAAAACAGACTACAATAGTTTCATTAAATATATTGGAAAGTTCCTTCATGCTTTTCTTTTGTTTGCTATAGACATACATATGTGAGAAATGAAAGGTGATGATCTGTTTCCACACTTCCCTTGGGGAACCATGTTCTAGGTTTGCCCAAAATACCTCCTATTATGGAAAAGTTAGGAGTTCAGGTGAGGCACAGTGAGCTTGTTGAATTTGGTTCTACAGGCACTGATGTGATAGAGAGACTCAATCTCCACTTTGCCACTGGATTCAAGCTAGCCTGGCTGATGACGGCTGATTAGCCAACAACCGGTTTCAGGATGCTTGTTTCTGGTCCAGGGAAGACATGGCTTGGCAGTTCAGGCTGGACTGTTCCCATGAGGCACAGGGTCAGAGTGTCTTGCATATGGTCATGTCTGAACTTCCTAGAGAAGTGTGTTCTGCTTCAGCCCCCAAAAATTATTTAAAAAAATGCAATTTCTTAATTTTTTGCAGAACCTACATTCCTGATTATGCTCAACGTGTTAATCATTATATGATTTAATTCATACTGATTTTTTCAGTTCCAATGTGCATCAAAACACCCAGACATACTCAGATCACTACAATCTGATTTACTTGCAACCCGTCACTTACATACTTGTGTCAATACAACAAACCTGGTCATATGTATAGTTGTGTTTGCCATTGGCATTACTTATGTAACGTTTAATGAAGGTGAAACAGTGCCGATTGCATATAAGTCACATTTACATTCCAGTGTGGAAATATGTTTTGCATCCACTGAAAAAAGACTGACTGCAGTGCAGATGGCTATACTTAAAGAGTGGCTGCTTGCAGAAGGGAAACACATAATTGTCATCACTCCCATTCCAGCCTTAGAGACTTAAATGAAAGCAAGCATACCTAATGATAAGGCCCTCCATCCTAGATGGGTTCAATAGGCAACCTCTTTAACAGCTTTGGATGAACACTTAGAGGCCCATTACGATGTCGGGCGGATTTCCTCCGCCAGGCTGGCGGTGGGCACCGCCGGCCTGGCGTAGGCAATCCACCCGACACCGTATCCCGAATTCCCCCCACCATATTAGTATGGCGGGGGGACCGCGGTGGACGGATAGACCGTCCGCCGCTTTTCCGCCCCGGTCGCCTTGGTACCAAGCCACTGTTCTTGGTGTGATGTTGGCTGTAAAATTGCAACCACAATAAACTCATACGGAGTACTTAGGGTCTGCACGGCGCTGTTTGTTGTACTAAAAGCCTTGTTTCTTGAACTGGAACACATGGATCCTGAATTCCCCACACTTATAGTGTGCTATTTGCATTATTGTGTTCAGTCTTTTAACAACAATTAGCATTATTGGCACCAAAATGGATTCAAAGACAGCTGCGGTCAGTGCAGGTAACAGCGATGGGGCGGTGGGGCCCGGTAAGGGGGGATTTCGAGGAACGATGCCAAGGGGAAATTAAATAAATAATTAATTTTCCCTTTGCATCATCCCTCAAAATCCCCTTAACCTGGCCCCACCGCCCACCGCTGTTACCTGCCCGGACCCCGGCTGTTCAAAGATTCTAAAGGCAATACAATAAAGCCCAAATTGCTTTGGGTGAAGATGGCAGATGAAAAGGATGGTTTGCTACTGGCTCAGGTCATTCATACATTGAGTCATCAAAATGTGTTATCACATTTTGCAGATAATTCTTTGGCGGATGAAGTGACCCAATCTGCAGTTGCTACAGTTGCTTTGATTACTTATTCTCATAGGAGGGTAGACAATGATATACTAGCTGTCATTAATGCTACACGTGACTGCACGCCTCTGCCTAGAGGCTTTCCAGCTAAATATACATATCAATTAAGTGAGCAAAGGATTCCCTTTGTTACAATTCCAGGAGTTGGTGATAGTCTGATTCCCAACCAAGGCAGCAGCTAGACTTAGTGATAGCTGCACATTAAGGTGTTGCTTCTGCACATATAGGTGTGGCAGCCACTGTTTCATTACTCCTGCAATGTTATTGGTGGCATGGCCTATACAAACTGACCAAGAAGTATGTCATTTGTTGTGATATTTGTCAACAAATATAAAGTTCCATAGTGGCTCGCCCACCGCAGACACTCCTGTTGATTTCCAGCAATCCTTTCAGCTGCATTTAATTGGACCACTGTGGTCTTCCTAATTCGGATGGAGCGTTTACATTTATTTTACTTGCAGTTGATTCTTGCTCAATGGTCCGCTGGGTGTGGCCACAATGTTTGGCTGATGTTCACACTGTTATTAAAGGTTTGCAAGTCTTTATCGGAACATAAGTATGCACTACATTCCACTCAAACTAGGGCCCTGCTTTTGACGCTAAGGCTTGCAGGAATTCTATGGCCTCCTTGGGTGTAGAAATACATCACTCTTCTTTGTATAGGCCAGAGGGAAATTCTGTTGCGGAGAGGATGAACCATGACTTAAATCAGTCCTTAACAGCTAGTGTATTACGTACAGGACGTAGTTGGATTCACTACCTATATAAGGTACAAGGAGCACATAATAATCTCCCTAAAAGATCTCTATGTGGCCGGACCTCATCTTGGGCATCAAAATGTACATTTCCGACCTTGATCGTCCACACATTGTAGCAGCAGCAACACCCTTTGACATAAATTGTCATTGTGCTGTCTAGCAGGATTTACAAAACTTCCACAACGGCCAATCCACCAATCCGTTAAAGACTCCTGCCTCTCCCAGAATCAAGTAGCAGCAAGCAGCTTCTGGCTGGATTCCAAAAGCTGAGGATCCCGTTAGAGCAAGGATTGAGGTAAATAAGGAATTTGGCCCATCATACCATGCACCAGCGGCAGTCCTTGGTGTTGAAGGTACAAAACCTGTAATACTGCCACCGCTTGCTAGTTCTAATGACAATCATTTTGTCTCCATTGATCACATCAAATTACATGATGTGGCAGATTCTAAACAGTAGACCACAAGGAGTCCTTTGTAGTTCCCTAACCCTCTGGCTACCATACAGGAAATTCCTCTGCAAATCATGAGCACCATTGAAGCAGTTTCTCCCCAGCTGGAGGGGCTGAAGAATGAACTTCAGTTAACTCCCAATACTGCTACATATTCAAGCCACACAACTGTAGTGAGTACTGTATTTACTACTGCATGTTCTGTAGCTTATGTTGTTTATAATGATTCCCCCCTCATAGAAACCACCAGTTCTATAACTCCACCTGTGGCTCCTGTTTTTCGACACACTGCTTCTGGTTATTTTGTAGGAACAGATGATTTTTCATCCGATTCTTTTGATAGTTCCTTTTAGACACTCTTCCTACACTGGCATTTGTTTTCTTTTTATGGCTTAAGCACAATTATCTGGTCCCTCCTTGGATATATGTTTGGACAACACTTTCCTTTGTGTTTCTATTTCTTTGGATTGGATTTGTGACTGGCCATTGCCTCCAGAATGCTCTGCCACAGAATTGGGCAATGAGGTATTAACACCCCACTCATCCTCACATAAGCTAAAACAAGACCTGTCCTTCGTGCACATTTCATTTGTCCCAGTAACTGATGGAAATGTTTGGTATAAAGTTCTCTATGATAGCTATGGCCCTACAGAAATATTGCAGATTTCTTATGTTTCTATTTTTGATGGTATCGTTCCTGAGTTACATTCTGATGAGTAGGATGTTGAGACTGTAAACTCCATGCTGTTTTTGACAGTGAAGACTTCTATCTAAATTCTGCTAATTATGGTGAAATGTTCTGTTACCATCATAATGGACATCATTATTTACATCGAGCTACACATTTTAATTATACACAATTAGACCATTGTCCCTATTCACCCACAGGGCAGCTCCAAAACATATAGGGATAAAGTTTAAACGTGTCCCTACACCCGCAAAGAAATACATGCCATTTAATTTTTTTATTTTTTATTGTCAAAAGGGATGATCATTAAACAATAAATCGAAATTGTATATAAGTTGGACTGATTAACAATAAAATACAGAATTAGATCATTTTGAAAGAATCTCCCTTATAAATTAAATAAGTGCATAAAAAAATACTACAATTTGGCCTCCTACATCTGAAAAGCCTAATACCGGTCGATAACGGCCGAAATTCGGTAATTTTGGCCGTTACCGACCAGTATAAGGCTTCCTACATCTGGCCCATAATTTCTATTGCTAGTGGCCCCCCTACCTAATTTCTTTGGAATGTAGGAGTTCTATCTGCATGACTGCCTGAAAGGTAGCCCTCGTGGTGCTTACTTTGTTTTCGTTTTGCTGGCAAATATACTGCTGGGTGATACTCCTTACAAAAGCCTTCATTGTGTCACATACATTCAGGGGGGAGGCAGCACCAACAATGTACTGCAAGAACTCTGCTAATTTGTTTTTAACTGATGATACGTATTCCATGTCTGTAAGTAGGTAACAAGGAAATGAAAATGAACGCCTATGTTATCTACTGCCTGCGATTCAAAATATAGCAGAATGGTATTATGATCCAAAGTTACCCTAGGGCATACTTCCATATCCGCAGATAACAATATATTGTTTTTAACAAATGCCAAATCGATCATAGAATTTTGCTTATGTGGAGCAGAATAATACGTATATCCTGGCACCATTTGGATATGGTATCTGCCATGCAGCCCTAAGACAGTGCGAACAGGCTAATTATAGAAAAGAAGCTCTAACGTTCACCCTTCTTAGGGAAGCTCACTGATTAGTGGAATCAATGGCGTAATCCATAGTGCAGTTAAAATCCTCCATGACCAAGATGAGGTTCCGTGACAATTGTAAGTGGTGTTTTTGACTCGCACGAATATGGTCGAGTCTGGTATCTATGAACCGCAAATGACGAGTTTAGTAAGTGTGCGCAGTTTCGCTGTGCTAACTTAAACCGTTCGTTTGTTATGTGGGTTTTTCATCTGTACCCACGGGTTCCATCTTAGATACGGCATCCATTTTGTCTCTTGCCCTCAAGTAGCCAGCGAACGGACGCTGTCCGCTTCGAGACCCTGGGACTCCCAAGATATTTGCGGAAGACACATGTCCTTCGTAAGCGTCTTTATGATGTGGGGGATGATACTGTAAGGCAGATGGCCCCGCTTGAGGCTCATCTTGCCGTGCTGGTTTATTGTCTCAGCCGTGCATCTCATTAGGCACGTCCCTTTGATGCCTGTATCTCGTGTTTCCTGATACCTCCCCTTTTACACCCTTTTCGATTTCCCCACTGTTTCCATCTTCCTCTGCACCTGTCCTTGTTCCTATTTCGATCTGTTTTACTGCCGATTGGAATGCACTAATGTTGGGAAGATGGGTTTTTACAGTTGGGAACCGCCAAATGTTTCCGCACTTATGTTCCGGACCTCGTGTGTTTCAAAGTGACCAAAGCAACCCCTCTGGGGGATAATTATGGGAACTGGGTTGTAAACTTTTGTCTGCCATGTTAACCTATGGGAGAATTGTGTATAAAAGGAGCGATCCACAGAACCAATTTGAAGCAGTCTCCCCAAGTGGCATGCGTTGTACTTGTCGTGACTTCTGTGTTCCCTGCAGTAAATAAACCTTGAATCTTTGACGCCGAAGGAAGTGTTCCGTGTCTCTGTCATTCGTACGCCGGAACAGGTAACCTACGAAGGTTTCAGGTGTTGCCCCCTGGCACCGCTGGGTCTTAAAGAACCCAGTCCTTCAGTTGGCGCCCAACGTGGGGCTGCATCAGTGGTACCGGTCCAAGCCCGACGATCGTGAGGAACTTCGTGTGAAATCTCCGAGGGAAGGTGCACTCCGCTTCATCGATCCTGTTGTCGAAATAAGTGGCCCGAAGACTTTTCCCGCGAAGATTCCCGCCTCCTGACGGCTGCGACGGACTGCTGCCCTGACTGTAGACCTGTTTTGGCGCCTGGCGTAGACCTTGGTATAGCGAGACGACTGACGGGCCTTCCTGGTGACGCCATCGATCTTTGAGTTAAGTATTTGTGGGTCCTCCCAGAGTCCTTAGTTGTTGACACTTTAGCGAGTGTTTTTGTTGTTGACGCTGTGTGAGTGTTTTTGTCGGTGACACTTTGCTAGCGTACTTTGTTGTGTTATTTGACGACTGCAGACGCCAAAAACCGAGGGTATTAGCTCTTTGCTGGGACCTGGTAAATTCCGTAACCCTTGAAGTTTGTGAAACTCGGCTAGTGTGCAAGATGCCTGGTCGTAGTACTTTGTTCGGTTGTTTTAGACCTTGTGGTGTGGATTCCCGACTGGAGGACTCGTGTCCGATACCTCCGGTTGGAACTCCGACTTATGAACTGTACAGTAAACATGGGCTAGGCCCGATCACCTTTAACGATTACTGGATTCGTTATACTAAGAAGGACGGTGTCCTTAGTTGGCCACCTCACGGTAGCTTTGAGACCCAGATCTTAGATAACCTAGAGGCTAAATTGTTCGAGAAAAAGTCAAGGCCGGCCATGTTTGATGCCTTTCGGTTGTGGCGCAAAGAAGCCCGACAGAAAGAAATCAGACAGACTAAACGTAATCAGAAAGATAATGTTGCTACTATTGTAAAGAAAGCAGAGCAGTTTCAGCATGATAAGGAGGTTAAGGATAAGGAAGTATTTGATAGATAACAGCGTATGACCATAGATAAATGCTATCCTGTTTTGCCTACGGAGTCGGAAAAGAAGGAAGAGATAGTTGAGGATCCTTTAATGTCTTATCTAATGAAGTCGCCACCTCCGTATGTACAGGGTACCACAGCTCCTGTAGTTCCTCCTGTACCTATTCCTCCACCTATTCTTCCTGTTCCTCAACCTGTCCCTCAACCTGCACCCGTTCTTCCGACTGTTCCTGCTTCTGTGTCTGTTGTTATCCCTACTGCTCCTCCGCTTCCGCATACTCCTGCCCATGCTACTGCTCCTGCTCTGTTAACTCCTGCTGTTGCTACTGTTTCTACCCCTTCACTTGTTAGTCCTGTGTCCTATGCGTCTCCCTCTACTCGTAGTCGTAATTCTCCTCTTGCGGCTAGCTTCTTTCATTCGCTCGGACCTGTTCTTGGGTCCGCTGGTTCAGATGGTCCTCAGAGACGTAGTCAGCTTCCTGGTAACAGTGAACGTGCTTCGCTATATAATATGGCGATGGGTTGGATGACACATCCTCTTAGAAATCCGCCCCGTGTTGTACTCGACACATTTTGTCAATTCAACGTACCGACACAAAGATATGTGTTCGAGGAAATGTGTAAGGTCCTTCGCGATCAGATATCGGCTGATGCACCTGACGAGGTGCTGACCGCTTTGTCTGATCTACAGCTTCAGTTCTCGACTGGACTGATAGTGGATACCAACGTTCGACGTGCTGTTGAGCGGTTGCTATCTTTTCGTCCCACTCCTATACCTAAAGCCTTGTTTGTTGAGGATGTCGAAAGACAATCAGATGAGTCTGGACAATTTCCCATGCGTGAGGTTCCACCAGTGTGGATGCCAGGTAATCCCGCAGCTGCACCCCCGATTTTGCCGTTCTTTCAAAGGGTGTGGATACATCTCCCATGGAAACGCTCAGAAGTGTTACAGGTGAAGCAATCTTTGCCCGACCCTCGCAAAAATCCTGCAGGGTATTACAAAGAATTGTCGCAGCTCGTAGATGCTACGATAATGAATCTTGCCGATATTGATATGCTGTTCGGCAATATCGTACCGCAACCGGTATGGGCTAAGATTCGTCAGGAAAATCATCCTAATGAATTAGGTGGTGCTTGGGCTGCCATTGTAGCGGCGGATGCTCGACAAGTTGGTGGTGCTAAACCCGAGCAGCTGGTTGCTGCTCTTCCTCAAAGAATCATAACACTCATGAAAACTCTTATGCCAGCTATGAGGGTAAATTGGGACAAATTGTCAGCTTGTAAGCAGAAGAAGGACGAGAGTGTCTCCGACTTCTTTACGAGGTTCGAGGAGGCATTCATCGACCATAGTGGTCAGGATATGAGTACTGAGGGTGGTCAGCGGTTGTTCGTGGACAAATTTGTTTTCGAACTTATTGCCCGATTTGAGCAATAAATTAAAGAATTCAGAAAGTGCGTGGGCCGTTTCTACTTCAGCTCAGATATTGGCCACGGCACAATATTATGAAAACAGAGAGAAAGAAGAGAACGACCGCGCCGATAAAAAGACAAAAGAACTCAAAACTAAAGTGTTGTTGCAGCAAGCCTATCCTCCGCGTTCGAATCAGAATGCTCCCCAACAGAATAGATCACAGCCACAATCGAATCGATCACAACCTCGTAATGACTCCTCTTTCCAAAGATCGTCGTTAGGGTACAATCAATGTGCTTATTGTAGACAGGAGGGGCATATCAAATTCAATTGCCCTGCTCTGAACGATCGTAATAGTGGTAATTCATTTAGAGGAGGTCGTGGTGGTTCTCAACAGACATCACGCGGTAGAGGTCGTGGTGCTCAAAATGGCCGATCAGATAGCTCATCAAATTCCGATAATTGTTTCGATCAACGAGGATCGTCGCAAGGACGATCTGCGCAGTACAATGTAGACGATTACTACGTCGATCAGGGAACTGACGACAGTAATTACTAGGACAGCCATAGACAAGGAGAGGGAGTGGTATCAGTTCCGGTTGATCAGAGAGGCCCTTACGTCGCAGTTGCTACATCGGGCGTCGTTGAGCCTTTTCTGTTGGACACTGGTGCAGCGAAAAGTTCCATAAAGCATTCGAAACTCCCTGGCGCACCTTTGTCTGGCTTAACAAATGTTTCCGTTGGATTCTCTGGCGCCCCCGTTAGCAATCCAGTTTCTCGCCCTTTGCCCCTTACAATTGGGCCTCGTGAACTAGAAGCTCCGTTGATTTTGACCACGGGTTGTGGTGAAAATCTTTTGGGTCTGGATTTGCTTAAACGTTTGTATGCAACTCTGTATTGTTCTCCTGAGGGTGTAAAGCTTACGTTGGGAGAGAGGGTTGTCTCTCCTATATACTTGTCTCTCGATAAGCTTCCACCGGAATTGAGTTCTCTTCCCGCATCTTTGTGGGCAACAGGTCCCAATGACGTGGGCCTGCTCGACATCTCCCCTTATGTTGTTCAGTTGAAATCTAACGTGCGGTTACCACGTATTCCCCAGTATCGTATCTCTCTCGATGGTGAACGAGCATTGTTAGCGATCATCTATGATTTGATCGAGAAAGACGTAATTGAAGAAACACGGGGAAACGTGTGCAACAGCCCTGTACTGCCCATTCTTAAACGTACTGCTCCTTCGAAACCACCTGTTTATCGTTTTGTTATCGATTTGCGGGAGGTGAATAAAATTGTGATTCCTCAATTCCCCGTTGTGCCTGACATCACGGCGCTACTGACTCTGATTCCAGCTTCTGCATCGTGGTTTTCGGTGATTGACTTGAAGAATGCGTTCTTCGGCATCCCGATTGCAGAAGAGAGCAGAGACCTTTTCGGTTTCTCTCTTGGTAGACGCAGCTTCCGGTTCAAACGCGCTCCTCAGGGCTACTGTGAAAGTCCGTCGATTTACAGTCAAGCCTTGAAGGGTCAACTGGATGCGTTTACGTTGCCGGCTGGTGCGGCCTTAATCCAATACGTTGATGACTTATTGGTAGCTGCAGATACTCAGGACATTTGTAAAATTGCTACGGTATCGTTGCTGCAACATCTCTGCGAGTTAAATCACAAGGTCGATTTACAAAAGGGGGTGGTGATGAACAGAGTGTCTGAATTGAGCAGACCACTCTTACCCAGTCCAAAGATCAGGGCTTGATCCATCACCGTTATTTATCTCACTGCCCCATCCCAGCTCAGAACCTGGCTATATGCAAATCAGTCTGTCCCTGGCCCAGTGCATCATGGGAACAGGGCAGACTAAACTACCAAGCCAATTCTTTACCAGAAAGGAGACAAGCTACCGGGGACCGGTTTCTGGCATTTCAGCCTCTTCGGCCCGGCTTGCTTGAATCCTGATGGAGCAGTGAGAAAGGGACTCATGTCTGAGTATACCCTGCCACACCTATAGTGGCCAAAATCGATTTACAAAAGGGGGTGGTGATGAACAGAGTGTCTGAATTGAGCAGACCACTCTTACCCAGTCCAAAGATCAGGGCTTGATCCATCACCGTTATTTATCTCACTGCCCCATCCCAGCTCAGAACCTGGCTATATGCAAATCAGTCTGTCCCTGGCCCAGTGCATCATGGGAACAGGGCAGACTAAACTACCAAGCCAATTCTTTACCAGAAAGGAGACAAGCTACCGGGGACCGGTTTCTGGCATTTCAGCCTCTTCGGCCCGGCTTGCTTGAATCCTGATGGAGCAGTGAGAAAGGGACTCATGTCTGAGTATACCCTGCCACACCTATAGTGGCCAAAATCGATTTACAAAAGGGGGTGGTGATGAACAGAGTGTCTGAATTGAGCAGACCACTCTTACCCAGTCCAAAGATCAGGGCTTGATCCATCACCGGTATTTATCTCACTGCCCCATCCCAGCTCAGAACCTGGCTATATGCAAATCAGTCTGTCCCTGGCCCAGTGCATCATGGGAACAGGGCAGACTAAACTACCAAGCCAATTCTTTACCAGAAAGGAGACAAGCTACCGGGGACCGGTTTCTGGCATTTCAGCCTCTTCGGCCCGGCTTGCTTGAATCCTGATGGAGCAGTGAGAAAGGGACTCATGTCTGAGTATACCCTGCCACACCTATAGTGGCCAAAATCGATTTACAAAAGGGGGTGGTGATGAACAGAGTGTCTGAATTGAGCAGACCACTCTTACCCAGTCCAAAGATCAGGGCTTGATCCATCACCGTTATTTATCTCACTGCCCCATCCCAGCTCAGAACCTGGCTATATGCAAATAAGTCTGTCCCTGGCCCAGTGCATCATGGGAACAGGGCAGACTAAACTACCAAGCCAATTCTTTACCAGAAAGGAGACAAGCTACCGGGGACCGGTTTCTGGCATTTCAGCCTCTTCGGCCCGGCTTGCTTGAATCCTGATGGAGCAGTGAGAAAGGGACTCATGTCTGAGTATACCCTGCCACACCTATAGTGGCCAAAATCGATTTACAAAAGGGGGTGGTGATGAACAGAGTGTCTGAATTGAGCAGACCACTCTTACCCAGTAAGAATTGGCTTTTGTAGTTTGGTTTGCCCTGTTCCCATCATGCACTGGGACAGTAACAGACTAATTTGCATACAGCCAGGTTCTGAAACTGGGATGGTGCAGTGAGCTAAAAAACGGTGTTGGATCTAGCCCTGATCTCTTGACTGGGTGAGAGCTTTCTGTTTAATTCAGAGACTCTGTCCCTCACCACCCCTTGTTGTAAATATTAAATCACAAGGTGTCACCTTCTAAACTCCAATATTGTTGTCAAGAAGTAACCTATTTAGGTCACTTATTGTCAAAGGAGGGAAGACGGTTGACCCCAGAGAGAATTGCAGCAATTGCGCGAATGGCTGTGCCAACAACCCAAAGAGATGTGCGTGCCTTTCTAGGTATCACGTCGTACTGCAGGCAATGGATTCCAAACTTTTCATTGCTAGCGAAACCATTGGTGGCTCTTACGTGCAAGGATGTTCCAACTCCTTTACCATGGACGGAAGAATGTCAGAAAAGTTTTTCTGAATTACGTGATTCATTGTGTTCGGCTCCTGTGTTAGGTACTCCTGATTACAGTAAGCCGTTTACATTATATGTTCACGAGAGGGAAGGTTGTGCTTTGAGTGTCTTAACGCAACCTTTTGGTGGTAAGCAACGTCCATGTGCATATTTTTCCTCGACCTTGGACCCGGTAGCTAGAGCATTGCCGAGTTGTTTGAGAGCAACAGCCGCAGCCGCTGTGTCCATCCGACAATCAGCAGGACTGGTCATGGATAATATGCTTATGGTGATGGTTCCGCATGCAGTCGATACTCTTTTAAATCGTACGAAAACTCAGCACTTGACGAGTGCAAGGTTGTCTGGGTACGAGTTGACGCTGTTGGCAAGCCACATTCAGATAAAACGTTGTAATGTTCTGAACCCGGCAACTTTGTTACCAATTAGCTCAGAGTCAGATGAAATAACAGAACACGATTGTTACTTGAGGACAGAAGAAGAAACAAAAGGTCGAGTGGACCTTAAAAACACTCCTTTGGAAGCCCCAGATGGCACACTGTATGTGGATGGTTCATGTTTTAAGTTGCCGAATGGCGATGTGACTACTGCATATGCTGTTGTAACGTTGAATACTGTTGTTGAGACTGCAAGATTGAATCAGAATTCTGCCCAAGCTGCAGAGCTGATCGCTCTCACTAGAGCGTGTGTGTTAGCAAAAGGGAAACGTGTGAATGTGTTTACCGACAGCCAATACGCTTTTGGTGTCGCGCATAGTTTTGGACGGTTGTGGAGAGAGAGAGGTTTTCTAACATCGCATGGTACGAAGATTCAGCATGGCCAGCTTGTGAATGATCTTTTGGATGCACTTACGTTGCCTAAGCAGGTAGCGATTGTTAAATGTAGTGCGCACCGTAAGGTGACGGATGATGTTGGTCGTGGTAATGCTTTTGCGGATGAAACTGCTAAGGAGACTGCCCGGAACCTTAGCACTCGAATGTATGTGACGAGTTCGGTTAGGTGGCCTGTAGAATCGAGTATGTGTGAAGACACTATAGAGAGTGTGAAAGCAATTCAGAATGAGGCCACCGAGACTGAAAAGACGAAGTGGAAAGAAAGTACGGGAAAGTTGGACGCGAATGGTTGTTGGATTGATTTGTCGGAACAAAAGAGATGGATGTTACCGGATGCGTATGTGCTGGCTGTTGTGACAATGGCACATGGGTTAGCACATATTAGCGCAAAAGGTATTTGTAAGTTGTTGTCTCCTGTGTGGAAGAATGATAGTATCACGAAGTGTGCTGAACGTTTGGTTAAGAATTGTATGGTGTGCATGTTGTACAATCCTGGTAAGGGAACCCCAACTCCTCCTGGTAGTTTTGCTCCCCCTTCATGTCCCTTTGAGGTGATTCAATTGGACTTCATCCATATGGAGCGATGCAATAACCTGAAATACGTTTTAGTTGTGGTTTGCGCATTCTCCCGATGGATCGAGGCCTATCCTCTCAAAGACAATACTGCTTTGTCGACTGCGAAAATCCTACTGAAGGAATATTTTCCTCGGTACGGAATGCCTAGAGTCGTGTGGTCAGATAACGGAAGTGAGTTTGTGGGGAGTGTGATGAAGAGTGTGTGTAAGGGCCTTGGAATTAATCAGAAATTCCATAGCGCCAACCATCCCCAGTCAGCTGGTTTGGTTGAAGGGTATAACGGCACCCTTAAACTAAAGCTAGCAAAGATTCAGGCTACGACTGGTCTTTCGTGGCCTGACGCTTTACCCGTAGCATTATTGTCAACAAGGGCAACCATACACTCCCGAGTAGGGCTCAGTCCCTATGAAATAGTGTTCGGTCGTCCTGCAAATGTTTGGGGGGTCCCTAGGCCGGGTACATTCTCTGATCTTGAGTATCCAATGTTGATCGATTATCTCCATGACTTGACTGCTAAACTGAGGTTAATTCACCAACAGGTTTACGAAGCACTGCCGACGCAGACGGAGGGTCCAGGCCACCAGCTCCAGCCCGGAGATTGGGTGGTGACGCGAAACTTTTCGCGCAAGAACAACTTGGATCCCAGGTTCACTGGACCCTTCCAGGTCCTCCTTGCCACGAGAACTGCAGTTCGTCTTGAGGGGCGGAAGAATTGGGTGCACGCCACCCATACCAAAAAAGTCCCTATTCCATTGCCAGCAGACTCGTGGGTGAGGAGAGGCATTGCATCAACTGAAACCGAAGGATTGCCGGAGTTTGTACCTTTCAGTGACGCACAACCTGTCGGAGAATCCTCAGTGCAGCAAAAAGACACTGTTGAACATTTGTCATCAAAAGACTCTAGACCAGAACATTCAGCTGATCAACAGGACGCTGTCCCTTAGACGGATCCTTTGTTTGATGAACAGACACGTCCTGGGAAAACCCGATACTTTTTGCGATCTAGCACCAGAGACTAATAAAAAATCCTGTTCTGTCCTTTGACAATTGCATTATCCAGTTTTCCACGATCAGTTTGAACACTTGTATCATTGTAATTATTTTTGTATATATTCATTGAGTTTCGTTCCTTACACTTTTGCTTCCACAGCTGAGAAACATTGTTCTCGCATATATATTTGTGAAATAAAGACCGTAGGGCCACGCGCGTACTTCCTTCTGGTTAGTAGGTCTTGACACTAGGTTAAAGACCGTCGGTTCCTGGGAACTCCTAGGGATTGACTACTGCTACACAGAACGAAGTGCGTCAAGAAACGTTGCGGACGGTTGTAGGGAATGGCATTTTCGAAGCTGATGGACTTGGAAGGAGCTCAGGCGCAAAGGTTCAAGGTACAACAACTTAGTCGTACCAAATGTTTTATATTCCAAATATTTGTATTGTTTTTGACTGTTTCTGCATTATTGGCGGGTGGGGTGTATTACACGATGTCTTACTTCTTACCTTCTGCTATACCTACTCCTACCCCTGACCCTAAACTCACCTCCACTGCTTCTCCTCATTCTTTCCATATCTTACCTGAACACGAGCAGGCTAGACGTGCAGAATTCCGCAACAATTCCTTTATTCAGCTCCTTCATCAGCATCAGTTAGTGGTTAACACTACTAATTGTTGGGTGTGTGGGTTGATGCCACATACCACGGATAAGGGAATTCCATATCTGGTGTTACCGTATAGTTCCCAAGGGTCTGCTCGAGCATTTCAAACAATGTTTCGAAGCGCACTGGGTTTCCACCCCATTCGAGAACCACGTTCCCCCTACTCTGGTCCTACCTCGTATCAGAAACCTTTGTCTATAGCAATTGAAGATTTAGATAGCGATATCTATGATCCCTCGCTTATTCCTGAAGAAGAGGTACAAGCTTATAGGGTCCTGAGTAGAGGCGAGTATAGTGTGTTCACTAGTGAAAAACAGCTTAAAAGCTCACCTCCGATATGGGTCGTACCCCACATTGGTAATTTTTGTCTAATGGGTCGTGGCCGAAGATCGAAAGCCCGACTTGGAGAGAGTGCTTGCACCGAAAATTACATTCTGCCGATGGTCTCGTCCCCTGTGTTTCTGGCTGCCAAGGGTACATACTTTATCTGTCATGATCGTGCGTATGCATGGTTGCCTTCTGACTTCATGGGCTCATGTTTCATCGCAAACTTGTTGCCTCCGACGTTTACTGTAGATGCAGATTATCACAAGACTAGAGTTGTGAGAGGCGTAATTAGCGAAGAGGATACTGCCGGTCAAGAGGCAGGAGACTTTTTCAAGGGTTTCCTCCCGTTTTGGGGACCTATGGTTAATAGTAGGAACCTGAGACAGTTGACTCGAGTGGTAGAATCGACAGCTAATATTACTGCCAGTGCCCTTGGTAATATCACCACAGAACTTCAGGCGGATAGACTTATGACGTTACAAAACCGTATGGTTTTAGACGTGATCTTAGCAGATCGAGGTGGGGTATGTAAGGTGATCCATTCGAGCTGCTGTATTTTCATTCCTGATAACGCTCCGACTGTTTATCAAGCCATCTCGAAGTTGCATAAGATCTCTGAATCCATACACGTGGATGTAGGGGATTGGACGCTGCTTGGATGGTTTTGGGGCCTGATGTCGACTTGGGGTTGGAAGATTCTGATGATCATCGGAGTCGTTGTGGCGTTCCTGTTCACGTGTTGCCTTTGTGTGCAGTGTGGTCCTGCCTTATGTGGCCTTTGTGCTACAACGTGTATGAGACAGCCACCTGTTACCAAGGGGACTCGATTGGACAGAGCTATGCTACAGCAACATCTAGATGGTCTGATGAATATCGAATATGATTCCGACTAGTGCTTGCCTACATGAGGGCAAAAGGAGCGTCTGAGGTTCCGTGACAATTGTAAGTGGTGTTTTCGACTCGCACGAATATGGTCGAGTCTGGTATCTATGAACCGCAAATGACGAGTTTAGTAAGTGTGCGCAGTTTCGCTGTGCTAACTTAAACCGTTCGTTTGTTATGTGGGTTTTTCATCTGTACCCACGGGTTCCATCTTAGATACGGCATCCATTTTGTCTCTTGCCCTCAAGTAGCCAGCGAACGGACGCTGTCCGCTTCGCGACCCTGGGACTCCCAAGATATTTGCGGAAGACACATGTCCTTCGTAAGCGTCTTTATGATGTGGGGGATGATACTGTAAGGCAGATGGCCCCGCTTGAGGCTCATCTTGCCGTGCTGGTTTATTGTCTCAGCCGTGCATCTCATTAGGCACGTCCCTTTGATGCCTGTATCTCGTGTTTCCTGATACCTCCCCTTTTACACCCTTTTCGATTTCCCCACTGTTTCCATCTTCCTCTGCACCTGTCCTTGTTCCTATTTCGATCTGTTTTACTGCCGATTGGAATGCACTTATGTTGGGAAGATGGGTTTTTACAGTTGGGAACCGCCAAATGTTTCCGCACTTATGTTCCGGACCTCGTGTGTTTCAAAGTGACCAAAGCAACCCCTCTGGGGGATAATTATGGGAACTGGGTTGTAAACTTTTGTCTGCCATGTTAACCTATGGGAGAATTGTGTATAAAAGGAGCGATCCACAGAACCAATTTGAAGCAGTCTCCCCAAGTGGCATGCGTTGTACTTGTCGTGACTTCTGTGTTCCCTGCAGTAAATAAACCTTGAATCTTTGACGCCGAAGGAAGTGTCCCGTGTCTCTGTCATTCGTACGCCGGAACAGGTAACCTACGAAGGTTTCAGGTGTTGCCCCCCTGCACCGCTGGGTCTTAAAGAACCCAGTCCTTCAAAGAGCTCCCCCTGCCATTCCAATAATTCTAAAATTGGGGTATCTATGATATCAGGTTAAAAAGCTTATGGCCAGTATATAGGACATCACACATGCTTAATGCCGTTCATAATGATCTGAGCGATCGCCCATCTCCCACGCTGGTCGGCAGAAGCCCTATGAAAATTGTATTCCAGTGATTTGTCCATCAAAATAGCTACCCCCAAATCGAGACAGTCTAATATGCACTAAAAATAATTTTATACCCAAGCTATCTGAGCAGATATCTGTCTTTATATGCCAAATGAGTCTCAGTAAGAGATACTATATGCAGTCTATACATTCTAAGTTCCTCACAAACTAATTGGCGTTTGTTAGTTGTATTTAGTCCAACACATACATCTAATCAGCCCCATTGTAAGATAGTTGCTGTTTCCATTGAAATGATCACCGTATACCACTCATATGCCCTATGCTCTAGGTTCCTAAGAGAAAGACACAGTAAGTATGTACATAAACTTGTGGTCCCTGTTCCAATTCTAAGAATAATCAATATTTGCGTTGCTTTTGAAGCCTTTGACCTTTTTCCCCCCTTCTCCCCTTCACCCTTGAACACTCACTCTCTCCATTGATCCCCAAACCCTCCAGCCATGCGCTATCTCCTACCTCTGCCCCCCCCCAAAAATAAAGATAGACTGGAAAGCTTGCTTCCTGTGTATGGCAACAGGCCGCTCCATCCCCTATCCCTCCCTCGTTGTATCCCGAGGAAAGGAATCATCCACCCCTAAGCTGTTGAATAAGTGACAGCAATCAGGACGCAAGCCACTGTGCCTCCCCGCACCACAGTTATGCATCACAGACAAGAAAATCAAGGACAAATAATAAGAGATAAGAAGAAAGAAACAGAAGAGGAGAGGAGAAATACATGAAATGCATGCTCATTACATTTGATCCCAATCTGACATTCTAGAATCTCCCCCTGCTGCTTACACTGAAGAGAAGGGAACAGATATCCTCATCTTATCCCCTGCACAGGCCTGAAGTGAGTAATGTTATAAGGTCAGGACTGAGCTAGGATTCCATTCCCCCATCTCTTGCTATTTCGTAGACTGATATTGGCAGTAACTGAGAGCCTATTTGGCCTCAAGGTCAGCGAAAAAGAGCTGTGATCGGCAATCTTTATTTACCTTTAAGCGTGCTGACTTCTGCAAGAAAGCGATACAAAAGGGGATGACGGACGGAGCCGTCAACTGATCTGGGTTTAATCCATCACCATTCTTTAGCTCACTCAGCCACCCCAGTTCAGACATGGCCATATGCAAATCAGTCTGACCCTGTGCCTCATGGGAACAGTCCAGCCCGAACTGCCAAGCCATGTCTTCCCTGGACCAGAAACAAGCATCCTGGGACCGGTTTCGGAATTATAATCCTCATCAGCCAGGCTATCTTGAATCCAGTTGCCAAGTGAGCAAGGGAATCACATCTGAGCATACCCTGCCAACTTAGGGGGAACAAAGCGATGCAAGAAGGCAAGTACCCCCACTGCCTTCTGGGTGTCGATCAGCTGATGCAACATCCATCCCCTGCCCATAGCATTTTAACACAAATTAGATCTCACAAAGATAGAGATAGATTCCACCGCTATAGGAGAAGTAGGCCAAGCTTGAATAGAAATGGTCTGCCGCAGGAGGAAATTGTCAATGAAGATGAGCATCAGGCAGGGATGTTGTGATTTTTCCCTGGCCTATTGTCTTAGGAAGATTGGAAGTCTATGAGTCCACTGAATTTGAGAGTCGCAGCCCCACTCCACTAATTCTGGAAATTTTATTATTATTTTATTTTATTTAGCGATTTATAGAGCGCCTGGTGACCCGTAGGCATCCCCGCGCTATAATACTTGTGGAGACCAGAGGGGGAAGGGGAACTATTTTGGGAAAAGCAGAGTTTTCAATTTTTTACGGAAGAGAAGGTGACAGGGTTCCAGTCGCAGGCAGCGGGGGAGTGAGTTCCATCCTGAGGACGCTTTTACTGAGAAGCGTCGACCGCCGGTGCGTGCCTTCCTAAATCTAGGGGCATTGGCCAAACGCTCGTTATCCGAGCGCAGGGATCTGGGGGCCTTGTATGGGGTGACCATGTCTCTCAGGATAGAAGGGCCTAGACTGTTGAGGAGTTTGTGGGCGGTACACAAGGCCTTAAATTCTACCCTCTGATGCACTGGAAGCCAGTGTAGGGCCTTGAGCGCTGGTCTGGCAGAGGCTCTGGAGGGGAGACTCATAAGGAGCCGGGCAGCAGCGTTTTGAGTCCGCTGGAGTTTTGCCAAGGTAGATTCAGGAGCTCCAAGATAGACAGCGTTGCTGTAGTCTAGCCGAGCAAGGATCAGACCTTGAACCAAGAGTTTCCTTGATAGGGGCGGAAGTAGTGGGAGGATCTTGCGGATGGAGCGCATGAGTCCGAAGCAGGTACCTGCTGTTTTGGCTGCCTGGGTCTTCAAAGACAGCTCAGGTTCAAGCCAGACTCCCAAGGTCTTGATTTCTTGTTTCGGGGTGGGCACCTCGCCGAAAACGTCTGGCCAGACCGATGGGGGGATGGTGGTCCGTTTCTTGCCCATGAGCATGACTTCGGTTTTCGATCCGTTGAGCTTAAGTGATGACTCGCACATCCAGTGGTGGATTTCCTGGAGGCAGTTCAACAGATTGTCTGGGTGGTTGTCAAGATGTGAGAGTGAGACGACCAGTTGCATGTCGTCCGCGTAGCTCACTATCTTGATCCCGAATAGGGCGACGACATCCTCGAGAGGGGCCATGTATGCGTTGAACAAGGTGGGGCTTAGCGAAGACCCCTGGGGGACTCCGCTAGAGAGGGGGAGAGGGGCTGAGTGGGAGTTGCTGTCCCATACCTGGAATGAGCGACCTGAAAGGAAAGATTCTATCCATGCGAGCGCGGTGCCCGCGAGTCCTGCCACGGCCAGCCGGTGGAGTAGGACACGGTGGTTCACCGTGTCAAAGGCTGCACTGAGGTCCAGGAGGATCACTGCCACTGACCCTCCTGAATCCAAAATGCACCTTGCCTCCTCGATGACAGCGAGAAGGGCGGTGTCTGTGCCGTGGCCCGGACGGAACCCAGTTTGGGACCGACGCAGAAGGTTGTTTGATTCAAGAAACTGGGACAGTTGAACATTGACTAGTTTCTCAGCCATTTTGCTGATGCTAGGGAGAAGCGAGATTGGCCGATAGTTAGCCAGATCGGAGGGGTCCAGTTGAGGTTTCTTAAGAAGAGCTTTGACTACAGCACTCATCCAGCTTGGAGGGACAAAGCCTTGGGATAGCGAGATGTTAATCAGCTCTGTGATAGTGGGCACGATGGCAGGGGCCACTGTTTTCAGGAATCTGATGGGGGCGGGATCAAGGGGGGAGCCGCTTTTCATCTTGGCCAGGGTTGTTCCTACTTCATCCAACGATACTGCCCTGAATGCGGTCAACTGTGGGTGCAGGATGTTTCCTGTAGGGTTAGTAGGTGCAACATTGTCCGTGTGGTTAGGCAGACTGGGAGGAGGGAGGGAGAGTAGGATACGGGCGATTTTGGAGTCAAAGTAGGTTGCCAGTTCATCACTTCTGTCCGGAGGGGATATGTTGGAGGAGGGGGGCGCTGGTATTTTCAGGAGCTCTTTGGCGATGAGGTAGGATTCTCTTGGCGAATTGGTAGAATTTTTTTTCTGGTGTCGTAGTAAGAGGCTTTAGTGAGCTTCAGGGTGGATTTATAGGTTCTCACTGACCTACGGTAGGCGTCCTTGCTGGCATGAAGCCAGTCCTTTCTCCATAGTCGCTCCGCTTTTTTGCACTCTTTGCGGAGAGTTCTGAGTTCCGGGCTGTACCATGGGGCTGATCCTATTTTCCCGTTTTTATCCTCACGGGTTTTTATGGGGAGGATAGAATCGAGGGAGGTGGAGATCCACTCCCTGAACTTTCTGTCCGCGGTGACCGGGTCTTCCGGTGAACTAGGGGTTGTAGAGTTCAAGGCTCTGGCCCAGTCCTCGGCAGAGAGTCTGGACCATGCCCTGTCCCTGGTATAGGTGGCGGGCTTGTGGGGTTTCCTGAATGCCCCTGGTAGGCGGAGAGGGACCAAAAAATGGTCCTTCCACGGGAGGGGGAAGGACTCTTTGGCTTGTAGGGTGGGGATATTGGTAAACACAGGGTCTAGCAGATGACCCTTAGTGTGTGTGGCTCCGGAGTTGGTAAGGTGGAGGCCGTAGGCTGCCAGGTCTGAGATCAAGTCGGCTGCCCCTGTGTCTAGGGGGTCATGTTGAGGTCTCCTAGTATAGAGAAGTTGGAGGTAGAATGGGCCAGAGATGCTATTGATTCTAGGAGAGCGCTAGCAAACGGGCCAGAATGGCCAGGGGGACGATATACTAGGAGGCCTGACAGCGTACTAGTCGGCGCTAGCTGGATAGTAAAAGGAAGGCTTTCAGAGTCCAAGATGTGGGCATCGTTGGTTCTACAGGAAAAGTGATCCCAGTAGAGGATGGTCAGTCCACCTCCTCTGCCAGATGGGCGTGGTTGGGACTGGATAAGGAAGCCCGGGGGTAGGGCTAAGACCACGTCTGAGTCCGAGTGGTCGGTGAGCCACGTTTCAGAAAGGAACAGAATGTCCAGCTCGTGATCTTCTATTAGGTGGTTAATGAGCAGCGCATGCATAGGGAGTGACCTGCAGTTCAGTGCGGCAAGTTTAAGGCCCGGGTGTGATACGGGTGGATTGGAGAGTTGTAGCTGGACTGGGCGGCAGAGTGTACAGCTAGTAAAAAGTCAGTCTAAATCATGAACATAGTTGCACGTGCTGTCGTTGGTGGGCCTGAGACTAAGGAGGTCCCGACGCGAGTAGCTGACCCTAGTGGGAGCTGGCTCCGGCATGGGTTCTGGCCCTGAGCCCGGCCGAGCGCGGACGGGCGCAGACGGGCTTGCCTTAGGCGTGCCTTCGGCGCGCAAACGGCGCTCCCGCTGCGCTCGTCCGCTGCGCTTGCAAGGCAGGCACATTTGTAGAGAGAGAAGTGGGCGTGGCCTCAGGTGTGGGCGTGTCTACGCCTTCGAGCCGCGATGGCGGTTGAGGTGTTTCCCTGGAACAGCAATAGGATCCGCTGTGTCAGGGGGTGTCAGGAGGGCTGCTCGGCGCAATTGACAAGTGCTCGGAAATGGCCAGTGAGTATATTAAAAGCAAAACAATTACAAGTTTTTTAAAAGCAAATTACAGTCCTCCGGCTTCCGCCTCAGAAATCAACAATGTCTTTTGAAATAGCTGTACAATGAATGCTCTGGGGCGAGACACTTCTTACCCCATTGGGTTTTCCACAAACCCTCAGGTTATTCCTACATTGACAATTTTCCAAAATCTTCAACTTTCCCCTGTAAGAATGTTAGTTGGCTCTCTGGCATTTTGATTGCTTTGACAGCAGTTGTAGTAACCTCCTCAGTATCTGCCACGCGCTGTTGTATATCTGCTATGTCACACATGAGTGATGCCTCTTTGCTAATCACTTCTGATAATGATTGTTATTGTTATATTGCTAGGTTGGCAGCATTAACTTGCACATAATGATCCTGCGCCTCAGCTCTTTGGGCATGCAAGGCCTGTAGGAGTAAATACATTGAGGGTTCTTTGGCATCAGAGGCATCATTTAGTTTAGAGGTCGGAGTAGTAGTTTCAGTTGTCGCTAAGGGGGAGGAGCCAAGAGCCTGTGGGCTTTCTGAAATGTCTGGACGTTTCATTAGGCTGTCTGACAATTCATGTACTTCCGCGCTGGGGGTAGCCTTTAAGTCAGAGTCATAGGGGTTTTAAGCAGGTTTCTTCATGTATTTGTGAGGCGGCCCGCTCGATGGGCTTGCATTTTGTAGCCGAGATATTATGGTTCTGCATTTCAAAAGTCAACACCCCTATAGCTTGATCCCTAGCATTCCCTATGGAGAGTTTCTGCGTTTAAAAAGGAACTGCACACTCTCTGCAGACTACCCACAAGCTGCTAGCGAGTCTCTGGGTAGATTTAGACAGAGGAGAAACAAGCATTTTTAAGGTACAAAGGGGTCAAGGAGTCTTAAGCAGGTGAGGATGCAGAAACTGTGAGACTGATTTTGGGCTTCTTTTCAGAGTCAGGAATAATCAGGAAGTTCGTTGAAAGAAACTGGAAAGTGCTGCAGACAGACAGCATTATTGGCATTTTGGTACCAAGCAGGCCCGACATTACTTATTGGAAAAGCAAATCTTTAAAAGACCTGCTAGTACGCAGCCATTTTATGGAGACTATGCAAAAAATACCAGTGGCAGGATTTTTTCCGTGCACTTCTTGCAAGGCCTGTAAAAGTAGAGTCAAAGTGAAAGAGTATTCAATCCCGGGGAGGAAGGTGAAACATGGCATTGAGAAACTGATGAATTGCAACACAAGTTTCAGGAGTTTGTTAAAGCGCAACTACTCACCCGTAAGGGTCTCAAGGCGCTAGGGGTGGGGGGGGGGGGGGGGGTGCAGGAGCCATTCCATCAAGGAGGGGGTCTGTTGAAGAGCCAGGTTTTGAGGTTTCTTGTTTGGTATGCCCGTGTGGTTGCCAGTATGGTGGGAGTACTATCCATCCAGCGAAGAAAAAAGGACTGGAGCACACACGGGCAATTACCAATTGCCATAGTGCCTATCCAGTGTCTAGACACTTCGCTGAAGTACACAAATCACTTAGTGATAGGTTGCGATATTTTTGTCTGGATCATGTCCCAGTGACATAGAGGGGAGATGACAGGGTGAAGCTGTTGCATCAGCTGGAAGCTAGATATATCATAGAGCTGCAACCAAGCACACCCTGGGGATTGAACAGTGAAGTGGAACTGTTGTCTTTCATAGGATAAATAACAATGGCAAGTATATTTGTCACAGAAGGATCAATCCAAAATGACTTTGTTCGATTCCCTTCCTTCTCGCTCTCTCTCTTTTAGTTGTAGGTCACTGTTTTCATTTACATTTTTCATTTCTTTCTTTCTCTTCTATCTTTTCCTCTTTTTTATAGATTATCATGACACCCCAATAGGATCTAATGACTTACGAGGAGGGGTATAAAGCATCCCAAAATATATATTTTTTAGAGCAATTGGGATTAGGCATTTTGAAGCCACTATAGAGATTCAAATCCCATTTGAGGGCTCAATTTTGCAACAACGATTCTGCATTTTCTACCAAGAAAATGTATGAATTAATTGTAAGGGGGTCATTGATTTATTGTGACCAAGCCGTAACTGGTGAAACACGTCGGTAGGCAGTTTCCACTTTTTGCCTAATAAAAACTATTCAGCATCCAGAAGTATCCTGCGTTGTTGTCTTCTTGGAGGAGGAGAAACTTAGAATAAAATTGCAAAGGGTGACCGTCACCCTCGCAGGATCGCAGCTAATTCAGATATATATATATATATATATATATATATATATATATATATATATATATATATATATATCCTGCGAGGGTGACCGTCACCCTCGCAGGATCGCAGCTAATTCAGATATATATATATGTATATATATATATATATATATATATATATATATATATATATATATATATATATATATATATATATATATATGTGTGATCAATTTCCCCGTGAGGGACGAAACGCGTAATGGCTGTTGCTGCGCTGACTATGGAACCTAAATAAAGTTCAGCTGACGAAGCCACAGTGGTCTGTTCTCTTTTCTTGCCGAGGTAAACCGGGCTATCAGGGAAGAGTTTATATACCAGACAACCGCTGGGGAAAGAAATGAAGATTTTAGCCGCCCAAAGAATGGCAACTTTGAGGCCAATGACCCGCTCACAAACGCACGGAAGCGGGCAAACAACAAGCGTAAACAGAGACGCAACGCAGCAAAACATAAATCAAAACCAACCAAGACGGAAACTAAATTACTGGAGAAAGAAGTAATGCAGACAGTGATTAACTTATCCAACTTAAAATTAACCACCAAAGAAGAGAACACTTTAAGTCTCAGTTTATCATACTGTCCACCAAACAACTTTGACTACCCCAATATCCGGATGGATATATATAAAGGAGTAAGAAAATTAAAACTCAAGAAATTAAACGCAATGAAACATAAACAACTTACAGGTGAAGACTCTGATGATCCTCTCTTGGCAGCAACACCATCAGGATCCAACACAGAATTTGAGCTAGAGGAACTTTGGAATCAAGAAAATGTTCCGGCTGGAATTGAAAACCCTCTGGCCACCAACACTTCAAATAAAGGGGCAGGTTTGACACATTTCAAACCTAAATCAAAATACTGCCCTATCATGCTACATGATGCCATAGACACTTTTCACGAAGTCATTACTAAAAAAATCAAAAATTTGAACAAAAAAATAGGTACAAGCACAAGCATTCAAAAACACCGTAATCAAGATCACAAGTATTTCCAATTGATGAAGAAATTAAACAACAAGAAAGAAGTCGTAATTCGAAACAGCGATAAGGGAGGAAATATAGTCCTTTGGTAAGATGATGAATACATGAAGGAGGCAATGAGCCAACTCAACGACAGACAATGTTATACACGTACCGACGTTGGAAAATTGAAAGAAATGTATCGAGTTTATTACAAAAACTATCAGGCTGGCGCAACAAGCAGCTAATAAGTGAGAATGAGTATCAGTATTTAAAAAACGATAACCCAACTGTACCCACGATATATTTCATACCAAAAATACATAAGGACAATAAAAAACCTCCAAGACGTCCTATAATCAATGCTAGGAACAGCATCCTAGAAAAAACGTCAGTGTACGTGGACTTTTTCCTCCAGGATTATGTAAAATCATTACCATCTTACGTAAGGTACACAAGCGACTTCCTAAACAAAATAAAGAACTTTGAATGGAACTCTGACTATACTATGATGGCAATAGATGTATCTTCATTATACACAAGTATAGTACATGAGGATGGCATTCGAGCTGTGGACTACTTCCTGAAAAACAGAGAGCCAATCTACAAACAACATAATGAAATGCTGTTGGCAATGATACCATTTTTTCTTCACAACAACATATTTATGTTCAATCATCTTTTATATTGTCAAACACAAGGAGTAGCCATGGGGGCCAGCTTCTCCCCGAGTTATGCTTGCCTGCATATGGGCAAATGGGAGAAGCTGGTCCTCTTGGGAACACATGGAGATATAATGTCCACTAAAATCAAGCTGTGGCTCAGGTTCATTGATGACCTGTTTGTAATCTGGCATGGGACTAGAGAGGAAGCAGAGATGTTTATGGTCAAACTCAATAACAATGATCTTAATTTAAGATTTACTGCTGATATTAGTAACACCTGTGTAAGTTTCCTTGATACTAAAGTGTATTTTGACAACAATACCTTACAAACTACCTTGTATTGCAAAAAAACTGCAGGAAATTCGGTGTTACATGCATCTGGTTCACACCCTCGCCATTTAGTGAACAGCATTCCCTATGGAGAAATGCTTAGGATAACAAGGGTTTGCAGCACACAAGAAGAATTACAAAAGGCCCAAGCACTGAGCAAACAACGATTTATAGCTAGAGGCTACTCAAGACAAACGATTGACAATGCCATTGCCAAAACAGCTACTGTAGCCAGGGATACTTTACTGGTTAGTAAAAAAGACAGGGATCAGTACAAAACTCAAGCAGGTAATGAGTACAAAAGCTTTCGCCTTATATTAGGATACAGAAGCAACATAAGGCAATTCAAAAAATCATTCAGGGGGAATGGCCTCTACTGCTTAGTGACCCCGTATTAGGACCCCTGCTACCGCAGAGGGTGTCCATTACATATAGCAGGGCTCCCTCAATGAGAGATTGCTTGGTGGAATCTGACCCTGAAATTATAAACAAACCAGTTTGGTACCAAAATTTGAAAGGCTTTAGGAGATGCACAACATGCAAAGCCTGTACACATGGGACCAACACCAAAACATACCTCAGTCCTTTCAAGACAAAACCTTACACAATAAATAAAATGTTGAATTGTAAAAATGAATATTCAGTATATGTGCTACCATGCCCATGTGGATTAATCTACATAGGCTCTACCAAATTACAAGCACATGTTAGAATACTCCAGCATCTCCGGGCCATAACGAATACAGACAACACCTATCCAGTGGCCCGACATTTGAAGGCATGCCACGGATCCAACAACAAAGGGTTGTCGCATTATCTCATAGATGCAATCCCTCCCAATAGACGAGGAGGTGATAGGGAGAACAAACTAAGAAAGTTGGAGACCAGATACATTTTATTGTTAGATTCGAAACATCCGAATGGATTAAACCTAACGGAAGATCTTTATACTTGTCTAGAACATTGATTACTGAGGAAATTGCCCCTTGTTCATAAATAAGATAACCAGTATACAATCAGATAAATATGCACTATTCTGCACTTTTCGCAAAACATATATGAAATAGATAGATACATTTTTAAATTTGTTTATTTAGGTAAACACCTTTTTATATTAAGATTTTTTATACTGATGATTTTAAATATTTGTAAATATCTTAGGATGTGTTTAAATATTTTTATATATGTAGATCAAATTAAGTATAATGTTTTGTGTAAAAGGGATAAAAAACTAATAATATCAACTGTTATAAGGTATCAATGTGCATATGATGATAAGGATCGCAATACTGGTATCTTTGAAATGAATATGCATTCTCTGAAAATTCATTTATTGATGTGATGCAGGTAGATGGTAGATTTTACGATGTTGATACTGAATGCTGCCATAAGCGATTAAAAAAGAAAAAAAGAAAAAATATGAAATAATCAACAGTAATGAACAGTGGAAATACGAGTTGGATTATATATACATAATGACAACAGTAGCGAGCTGAGATCCATTTGGTCTATAAATTAATATGAAATGTACAATCAGATCTATTGAGACGATTTTAAAATCACTTGCACATATGAGCACAATATACAAATATTCACTAGAAAAAAGACAGAACTTATATATTACTATACATGCAATTGTTCATGGGCTAACGTATTTTACACAGATTTTTTAATCGAATAATGATTATTTATTGATTACAAAAATGGTTGATTTATATACAAATGTATTTTACTGATATTTATATATCAACTAAAAGCCTAATTTGCACAAAGCGTTGTTACGAAATACATAGAGAGTGTTTTGTCTATTTCTACAGTGAAATGAACTCATGTGATTTACTAAACCACGCACTGTCACTTTAAAAATGCTTCCTGAGTATTAACAAACTGTCGAGTGAACAAGCGGCGTTCGTGCTGCGAAACGCGTCTCTGACACTTGGGTAATTAAAATCTAACGAGCACGAAAACTGGGTCCGTGTCCTGCTTTGCCTGCATCGCGTGAGTCAAGACGTGGCGGCTGTGCAGGATTTGAAAATATACATATATATATATGTGTGGCCTCTGCTTCTTTGTCAAAGGAGGAGATTCGGTGAGATATTACGCGCAGATGCCAGGAACGCGCTACAGAGGTCCCGTTCTTCAAGGTTGGCCCGGGTCATACTGGTGAAAAAACATGCTCCGGCAAGTTTTCCTCTTTGTCCAAGTTATTGGGAGACCCGGATCACGCCACACAGCACAGACATCACAGGGGCAGCTGTAACAAGTCCGTGACTTCACGGAGGGGAGATCGAACTGTCATGTCTTCCCCGACCCTGTGGACACTGAACGCTGGATGGCAGGAATGTTTGGGGACCGGAGGAAGCTGTCTTTGATCTAAAGTCACGGGAAATGGATTGTCAGCACATCACAAACTGCCTGAACTTTGCCTAACCACATGGAATTGTCCCCGTGCAACACGTACCAGAGAAGGGGATTCTGGGACTCGTAGTCAGTACCGGCGGCGAGTGGTGAGCACATGACCAAATTAAGGGGGCAGGGCGAACTCTGACCAATAAGGGCCAGCAGGACATTTAAGTAGTGTTTGTTGCAGTCGCCTGAACATTGCTAGGCATCTGAGGAAGGCCGCCAGGCCGAAATGCATAATGCCGCAGATTAATTAAAGAGAGCTTCCACTGTCTCCCCTGTGTGGCCTCTGCTTCTTTGTCAAAAGAGGAGATTCGGTGAGATATTACGCGCGGATGCCAGGAACGCGCTACAGAGGTCCCGTTCTTCAAGGTTGGCCCGGGTCATACTGGTGAAAAAACATGCTCCGGCAAGTTTTCCTCTTTGTCCAAGTTATTGGGAGACCCGGATCACGCCACACAGCACAGACATCACAGGGGCAGCTGTAACAAGTCCGTGACTTCACGGAGGGGAGATCGAACTGTCATGTCTTCCCCGACCCTGTGGACACTGAACGCTGGATGGCAGGAACGTTTGGGGACCGGAGGAAGCTGTCTTTGATCTAAAGTCACGGGAAATGGATTGTCAGCACATCACAAACTGCCTGAACTTTGCCTAACCACATGGAATTGTCCCCGTGCAACACGTACCAGAGAAGGGGATTCTGGGACTCGTAGTCAGTACCGGCGGCGAGTGGTGAGCACATGACCAAATTAAGGGGGCAGGGCGAACTTTGACCAATAAGGGCCAGCAGGACATTTAAGTAGTGTTTGTTGCAGTCGCCTGAACATTGCTAGGCATCTGAGGAAGGCCGCCAGGCCGAAATGCATAATGCCGCAGATTAATTAAAGAGAGCTTCCACTGTCTCCCCTGTGTGGCCTCTGCTTCTTTGTCAAAGGAGGAGATTCAGTGAGATATTACGCGCGGATACCAGGAACGCGCTACAGAGGTCCCGTTCTTCAAGGTTGGCCCGGGTCATACTGGTGAAAAAACATGCTCCGGCAAGTTTTCCTCTTTGTCCAAGTTATTGGGAGACCCGGATCACGCCACACAGCACAGACATCACAGGGGCAGCTGTAACAAGTCCGTGACTTCACGGAGGGGAGATCGAACTGTCATATCTTCCCCGACCCTGTGGACACTGAACGCTGGATGGCAGGAACGTTTGGGGACCGGAGGAAGCTGTCTTTGATCTAAAGTCACGGGAAATGGATTGTCAGCACATCACAAACTGCCTGAACTTTGCCTAACCACATGGAATTGTCCCAGTGCAACACGTACCAGAGAAGGGGATTCTGGGACTCGTAGTCAGTACCGGCGGCGAGTGGTGAGCACATGACCAAATTAAGGGGGCAGGGCGAACTCTGACCAATAAGGGCCAGCAGGACATTTAAGTAGTGTTTGTTGCAGTCGCCTGAACATTGCTAGGCATCTGAGGAAGGCCGCCAGGCCGAAATGCATAATGCCGCAGATTAATTAAAGAGAGCTTCCACTGTCTCCCCTGTGTGGCCTCTGCTTCTTTGTCAAAGGAGGAGATTCAGTGAGATATTACGCGCGGATGCCAGGAACGCGCTACAGAGGTCCCGTTCTTCAAGGTTGGCCCGGGTCATACTGGTGAAAAAACATGCTCCGGCAAGTTTTCCTCTTTGTCCAAGTTATTGGGAGACCCGGATCACGCCACACAGCACAGACATCACAGGGGCAGCTGTAACAAGTCCGTGACTTCACGGAGGGGAGATCGAACTGTCATATCTTCCCCGACCCTGTGGACACTGAACGCTGGATGGCAGGAACGTTTGGGGACCGGAGGAAGCTGTCTTTGATCTAAAGTCACGGGAAATGGATTGTCAGCACATCACAAACTGCCTGAACTTTGCCTAACCACATGGAATTGTCCCAGTGCAACACGTACCAGAGAAGGGGATTCTGGGACTCGTAGTCAGTACCGGCGGCGAGTGGTGAGCACATGACCAAATTAAGGGGGCAGGGCGAACTCTGACCAATAAGGGCCAGCAGGACATTTAAGTAGTGTTTGTTGCAGTCGCCTGAACATTGCTAGGCATCTGAGGAAGGCCGCCAGGCCGAAATGCATAATGCCGCAGATTAATTAAAGAGAGCTTCCACTGTCTCCCCTGTGTGGCCTCTGCTTCTTTGTCAAAGGAGGAGATTCGGTGAGATATATATATATATATATATATATATATATATATATATATATATATATATATATATATATATATATATATATATATATATACATGTAAAAAACAGTGATTAACATGTTTGGCTGTGGTTAAACTGGTATTATGTTTGCACAATACTCAATAAGGTATACCATGTTAAGATGGCCGCCACGAAAGTGCAAGCCAAGAAAATGTATTGGGAAAGTCCTTTGTTAATTTTTATGAAAATTACTTTCTAACAAATGAAGTCAATTGTTACTTAATGATTGAAATGTATTTAGTCAACTAACACTGACGAAGGCCAGGGTGCTGGAACGCATGTGTTAGTCTTTTTCGTTGTACTGGAATGGAGACTTCATGATGCTAAGTATTTTTGTGTGACCGCCTACACGAACTGCTGCACCCGTGCCGCAGAGAGCGAGAAGAGTTGGGCTGTTTCTGCGGTTATTTTATATATATATATATATATATATATATATATATATATATATATATATATATATATATATATACATATATATACATATATATACATATATATACATATTACCTACTGGCAGTCGCCAGTAGGTATATATAGTTAGGATTTTTTTCCTATGGGATTTCTGAAAATTCTATCTATGTCGAATAACTTTGGCGTTTGTGGACGGAATTGGCTGAAATTTTCAGGAAAATGGCACATTTTGTTTCTGAGCAGCCCCTGAAAATTTGGAGGGGTTACATCAAGGGGGGGTTGAGAAAAAAGGGGGGTCCCAAAACGCGTTTTTCCCATTCATTTTCCCATAGGGCGGTTGGAATCACTTTTAGCTCGAACGGCTGAATGGATATACACGAAACTTGACAAAATTGTAGATTTGGTTTGCCCGACATGCCTTTGCTATGTCTCAATATATGTGCTCCAGTGGATTTTGAGAAATTAACATTTTAAAAACAGATATATTTGTGACAGCGTCCCGGTTAGCGCCCCGGTTCGCGTACCTGACGCGTAACGGAACTTCGCGAGGAGAAGCGGATTGGCTCCCCGGTGACTGTCAACATTCTAAACAGTCCGGAGCGGCCACCATCTTGTGTCTCGGTAGGATCGAGACACAAGAGGTGGAAAAAAAAAAGTGGGAAATGAGCATAAGGGGGCAGAGTACATCCTCCCTGACCCCCTAGGTTTGATGAGGGGGCTTTAAAAGGGCCCGCGGGTCAAACAAAAAAAGTTATTATCTTTTTTTGCGGGGGGAGCGCTCGGTACGCGCACCGGGAAGCGGTCCGGGAAACGTAATATTGGGAAAATGGGATGAGAGAATGTTCAAATATTGTATGTTTATTGATTGTTTTTTTTTTTTTTTTTCTTTTTATTTAAGTACCAAGATGTAGGTACCAATGCAGAGTCTAAAAATAAAAATATAAACGTTTTCTTTGTAAATATCTTGCATGTTGTTTCATAAGTTATTGTGGTATATGGAATTCATAGCGTAGTCTGTCAGGAAAGCAGAAACACCATGGAGGCAGGAGATGATAAAGAGATGTTAAATACACTTTGGAGATAATATAGTGGAAGAAAGGAAGTAAATATGAGCAAACTTACTATGTAACACAAAAAAGTTGCACAGTATATATAAAGTCTGATTTTACATTATAATCAATTTGCTACTAGTTTACAAAATACATATAAAAATGAATAATGTCTCAAACAATTTTTGAATTAATAAATAAAAATTTATTTTTCTGATTCGTTTTCAAAATTAAAAAGAACTTCTAATAATTCATTGTCAGATTTTTTTTCATTTTCAATTAGGAAATCTACTGATTCCACACATTGCAGAAGTTCAAAGTCCCGTGATTCATCATAGAAATCAGAGTCAATTTCTGTATCTGTGTTGCTTCTTGCAACAATTTTCAAGTTAGTTTTGTTCTCTCCTTCCATTTTTGTGCTGTAAAACGAATTTTTTAAAAATATATCAGTACAGATAGGGCACTGTTGGGTTTAAGTACAGACAGGTAGTTTGTTTTTTTAAACAGTGATTTCATCTTTGGGCAGTGTATGGTATCAGACTCGAAGTAGAAGTTAATTCTTAATTATACAAGACAAGCCTAACTCCATCCATAACTAAAACAGAGAAGTCTATCTTATTCTATAACTATTACAGAGGGATAGTATATAACTATCAGAAAATGTTTTCCTAATTAACTTAAAGTGCAGAACATACTTCAGTTTTTAAAATATCATCTTACCAATCAAAAAGAAGTTTAAGTTCTCAGTTGAAATGCACTTGATATCTACTTCAGGAAGAAGTAGTCAAAATGGCTGTGTTTATCTCTCTTTCTTTATATTCAATTCAATTCAAAAATCTTTATTTCAGTAAAATTTTTACCATAAAAGACGTTTAGAACATTCATTTAAAAACTTTGTTTTTTTTAAAATAGGAATTTATACAGTATAGAGTCAAACATTGTTGTTTAAAAACAGAGTTCCTTATTACACTATCAAGTCCTTGGTGCATTAGGGTCAGTTGCCAGCCCTAATGCATTTCCTTCTCAGACACCAGATAGCACCCAGATATTTGGCCACTGCAAACACAATATGATCAGACAGATTGGATTTCAGTACTCCAACCAAACACTCCACAAATCCAAGATTTCTGCATAGGGGAACTATCCATTTCTTGCGAACCTCTCGGTAAACCGGACAGAAAAAGAGTATGTGAAGTTCAGATTCATAAGACATTCTACATGCTGGGCAGATACTGGTTGATTGTTCACTCCATTTGCTTGTGAATGTTCGAATGGGGAGAGACCCATGTCTCCACTGCAAATATAGTTTCCTGAGCGAAGGAGGGTGCAATTTATCTAGAGTTGGTTCGAAGTTGTAAGTGTCCTTAAAGCATATGAACGAATTAGTCAATGAACCAGCTTTTTGGTGGTTAAAAAGTTCCATTAATTTACTGTCGTGATATGCCTTAGCTAGTTCCTTTTTGGGGATAAGTGGACAAGTAGCCAGAGGATCGGACCACATCTTCGAAAGTCCCAGACTCTCCAGTTCGGATATGACAAATTTAATCCACTTAATTTTCCCCGCATTGGGCATGGCAAGCACCTCCTGTAATCCCTGTCTGTAGGTGGCCAATTCTGGGGTTGCCCACAGCCTGCACCAATAAGCCAGAGGGCGAAAAGCCAGTTCTTCATCTAGCGATCGTAACCCCAGATCCAGCCTGAGAGGGACAAGGGGCTTACTAGAGGGGGGGTCCTACAACCCTTCGAATAAATTTGTTCTCCTCTTTCTGCAGATCTAGTGTACCTACATGGCCCCAAAGTTCACACCCATACATTGCAGCCCCCCTTGCCTGTGTCTTGTAGATCTGTATCGGAGGACCTATGGGCCTGATCGATGATTTGTTATTCGCCAGAAGATTCATGATGCCCCCCGAGTATTGGATCAATTTAAGGAGAGCTTTCTCCTGATGCGTGTTCCAGGACAGTCTGTCATTTAGCATGACGCCAAGGTACTCAAAAGTTTTCACCCTCTCAAGCCTACTTTGTCCAATTTTGGGGCTGAAGTGGAATTTCGGTGGGGGGTTGAAGACCATGAATTTGGTCTTTAAGGTGTTAATTTCTAGACCATGGTCCTCACAAAAGTCTGCAAAACCATCAAGGACACGCTGGATGCCCGTTGCAGACTTTGAAAGCAGCAGGGTGTCATCGGCGAACATGACAGCCGGCACCCTTACGCCAGCTAATTTAGGAGCGTCAGAGTTAGCAACCCCGTTTAGGTGAGAGATAACCCCGTTGACATAGAGGCAGAACAGGGTCGGTGCAAGCACACAACCCTGTCTTACCCCCCTGCCAACGGGGAACCTATTAGACAGTGCCCCCATCTTGCCACACCTCACCTGTGCAAAGTTAGCACTGTGAAGACGAACAATCATCTTCAGCAGACCCTCAGGGACGCCCAATTTGGCCAGCACCTCCCAAAGCTTTTTCCGGGGTACCAGGTCAAAGGCCGCCCTCAGGTCCACGAATACAGTGTAGAGGCTGCCACCCTCCAGCTGCACCGTTTTCCAGACAATGAGGACAAGCCGGAAGACCTGGTCTGTGGTTGAGACCTTCTCCCTAAAGCCAGCTTGGAAAGGGCTCAGGATATTACATTCCCTCGTCCAGTCCAGCAGGCGGTTCAGCAACAGCCTGGCAAACAGATTTTGTGACACATCTATCAGGCTTATTGGCATGTAGTTGACTGGGAGCAGAGGTGATCCCTTCTTATAGATTGGAACTATCTCTGCCCCAGCCAAGTTGGGGGGATTGGCATGCCATTCAAGATTGAGTTAAACAGCACCCTGAGGTACGGTGCCCAGATTTTAGGTTCTTGTTTGTATAGCTCCCCAGGCAGCCTATCAAGACCTCGCGCCTTTCCAGCAGCCAGGGACGTGATTGCCATAGTGACTTCCACCACGGTGAATCCATCCATGGGAGCTACGCTTTCGGTGGGTTGGTGCATTATGTCTTCTGATGGGGCCACCAGTTGGTCACTGTTATATGCTTTATATAGATTTTTAAAGTGTTCCTCCCAAACAAAGGGTGCTATGTTAGCCTCTACTTTCTTTATATATATTCAGGTACATAACCAATCAAATGTCATAAAATAATAGAAGATATTGAAAGTAGCATTTTGATTGGTTGTTAATTCTAACACTTCATAAGTGTTTTTGTTAGGTAATTTACCTCAGGATATTTAGTCAGGCTTACAGCATAATTTTCTCAATGGAATTCCATCAAATTTGGGTAAATGGTAGGGACTGCTATGTAGTAGGCCCTATTCTATATCTGATGAAAGTGTCTGTAGTAGTTTTTTTGTAAATTACTTTCCCACCTTTTTTTATTGAGCGCTTACCGGTGCGCTCCCCGGTACGCGAACCGGCAGCGTTACGGGAGTCCTACATTTTGTGTATTGGTAGAATTGAGACATAAGATGGAGGACAAACAATGTATGGAATGGGTAGAAGGGGGCACGGTAGACACTTTGTGACCCTCTAGGTTTTCTGAGGGGGGCTTAGGACGTGATATATGCAAAAATAAGAATATAAAAATTTTGAAAATTTCACAGGGGGAGCACCCGGTACGCGCACCGGTAAGCTAACCGGGGAGCGTACTTTGGTGAAGAAGAAAAAATTTAAAAAAGATAAACGTTTTGAATGATCAGAGGTAGGGTAGCTCTAAAAAGAGCTATTGTGTTCTGCGGCTAATTTGGGTACCTACAAGTAGGTTCCAATGCACACTTTTAAATAAAGGACGAATATTCTATTCCCTTCATCGGAGAAGTGTACACCATCTCTTCTGTAGATGTGTTGAATGTTGGAACGCACGTTATTGTTGTATATTAAACCCATTCCATAGTCTCTCATGTAAGCAGAAACAGATTTATTCACATGTTTCTGTGCTTTCTCAAATTGTGGAAAAAATTGATTTGACCACTTACATTTTTGTCTTTGACATATATTGGAATATACCAAGGCAGTTTGGGGAAAAAGTGTCATTTAAAAGAAGAATACATTTTACAGCTTTTGATATTTGCTATTAAAAAACCATTGAAATTCACTGAAAAAACCATAGGTTATAGACCATATATAGTTAGGAATTAGCATTTACAAAACCTTGAAAATTCACTGAAAAAACCATAGGTTATAGAACATATATAGTTAGGGATTAGCATTTACAAAACCTTATTTTACTCGCACAAAACCATTGAAATTCGCATATATAGTTAGTTGCACTAACTATATATCGCGCATCCGCAATCCACTGCTGATGATGTCACATATTACATCATTCATGACATGGTCAGTGACATCACTGATGACATCACTGATGACATCTCAAATGACATCACTGATGATATCACTGATGACATCTCAAATGACATCACTGATGACATCTCATTTGACATTACTGATCATATCACTGATGATATCATTCATGTGATAATACGTTGAACCTCTTCAGACTCTAACCTCTTAGCAGCTATGGAACGTACAGCTCCAGTGCTGAACGTTCCATTGTGCAGGTAAGGTTCGAACGTCCAACGGCCAACGGCAGCACTCCTGAGGTAGTGGTGCCGTCGGCCGTTGGAATAGGCGCAGCACCTAAGAGGTTGATATAACCTTACATACACTCAGTGTAAACAGACACTCACAGACTGCCACTCATCCATGGAGTTACTCACACAGCTAGTCAGTCATGCAAAGAATCAATCACACCTTCATTTCCTCAACTATACAGTTATACACACCTTACTTATTCAAACATATACTAACACATATTTACTCTCTTATACAATCCCTGATACACGTTCACAATGATCCATACAGCCACTCACACATTCACTGGCTCTTATGCACAGTTATTTATATATGTCAACTCTCGTATATACTGTGTTTTACATATGTACTTACTTTGACATGTAGCACTGAGAAACCAATCACTCACCAATACACTCATGCACACAGTCAACTACCCATAGAGCTGTTTCCACATGCAGTTTTGAACCCATACATCTAGTGAATCAACTGTTCACACATCTATGCACAGAGTCACACACCTCCCAGCCACCCACACACACACTCAGTTTCCCATACAAATACTTGGGCAACCAATCAATAACCCATATATTTACTCATATAGCTACTGATCAACACATGCAGCAGTTTACAGAACAACAGACATAATGATGCACAAATTAAGACAGTTTAGTCACTAACCCATGCACTCAGTGAGACACATTTAATCACTCACTCATACAGTCAGTCATGCACCTACTAAAATCCTTCATCCAGACACTTATACATCCACTCATTCTTCAATATGTAAGACATATTTTAACTTTACAGAAACATACAGTCACTGGATGTTGTCATCAGTGATGTCATCAGTGATGTCATTTGAGATGTCATCAGTGATGTCATCAGTGATGTCACTGACCATGTCATGAATGATGTAATATGTGACATCATCAGCAGTGGATTGCGGATGCGCGATATATAGTTAGTGCAACTAAGTATATATGCGAATTTCAATGGTTTTGTGCGAGTAAAATAAGGTTTTGTAAATGCTAATCCCTAACTATATATGGTCTATAACCTATGGTTTTTTCAGTGAATATATATATATATATATATATATATATATATATATATATATATATATATATATATATATATATTCAATGAAAAAACCATTGGTTTTAGGCCATATATAGTTAGGGATTTGCATTTAGAAAACCTTATTTTACTCGCATAAAACCATTGAAATTCCATATATAGTTATAAGCGCTAACTATATATCGCGCACCCGCAATCCACTGCTGATGATGTCACATATTACATCATTCATGACATGGTTAGTGACATCACTGATGACATCACTGATGACATCTCAAATGACATCACTGATGACATCACTGATTACAACATCCAGTGACTGTATGTTTCTGTAAAGTTAAAATATGTTTTACATATTGAAGAATGAGTGGATATATAAGTGTCTGGATGAAGGATTTACTAGGTGCATGACTGACTGATTGAGTGAGTGATTAAATGTGTCTCACTGAGTGCATGGGTTAGTGACTAAACTGTTTTAATTTGTGCATCATTATATCTGTTGTTCTACAAACTGCTGCATATGTTGATCAGTAGCTATATGAGTAACTGTATGGGTTATTGATTGGTTGTCCAAGTATTTGTATGGGAAACTGAGTGTGTGTGTATGGGTGGCTGGGAGGTGTGTGACTCTGTACATAGATGTGTGAGTAGTTGATTCACTATATGTATAGATTCAAAAGTGCATGTGGAAACAGCTGTATGGGCGGTTGACTGTGCATGAGTGTATTAGTGAGTGAATGGATATCTCAGTGCTACATGTCAAATTAAGTACATATGTAAAACACACTACATGTGAGAGTTGACATCTATAAATAACTGTGCATAAGAGCCAGTGAATGTGTGAGTGGCTGTATGGATCATTGTGAACATGTATCAGAGATTGTATAAGAGAGTAAAGTAAATATGTGTTAGTATATGTTTGAATAAGTAAGGTGTGTATAACTGTATAGTCGAGAAAACTGGAGGTGTGATTGATTTTTGGCATAACTGACTAGGTGTGTGAGTAACTCCATGGATGAGTGACTGTCTGTTTACACTGATTGTATCTAAGGTTATATTAGAGTCTGAAGAGGTTCATGGTATTATCACATGAATGATATCATCAGTGATGTGATCAGTCATGTCAAATGAGATGTTATCAGTGATGTCATCAGTGATGTCATTTGAGATGTCATCAGTGATGTCATCAGTGATGTCACTAACCATGTCATGAATGATGTAATATGTGACATCATCAGCAGTGGATTGCGGGTGCGCGATATATAGTTAGCGCTTATAACTATATATGGAATTTCAATGGTTTTATGCGAGTAAAATAAGGTTTTCTAAATGCAAATCCCTAACTATATATGGCCTAAAACCAATGGTTTTTTCATTGAATTTTCAAGGTTTTGTAAATGCAAATTCCTAACTATATATGGACTATAACCTATGGTTTTTTCTGTGAATTTCAATGTTTTTTTAATAGCAAATATCAAAAGCTGTCAAATGTCAAGTACGTGATAGGTAAAAACGTTTTCGTGTTTATGCACGCTGATGTGCTTTGAACGCTGCCCCCTCCCCACTCCCCTCTTTTCTCACTTAACACTAATGACTAAACAAAGATATCGTCTGTTTATGAAGCAGTTATCATCTTGACAGAATTGACAAAGAAGTGTACAGACACCAATGCTATTAAGAAACACAAGGAAATCCTAACGCATCAGCATTCTCGGAAGAGGTTGACACAGATAACATCTTAAGGAACAAAGAAAGACCTGTTCACTCTTGACACCCCAGGTGCTGTGTATGTTGCACTATAGTGCTGCATCGAGAAAACAGGCAACCCTATTGATGTGGATTTTTCATTATTGATTATTGTAAAGAAATGGCGACTCCCCCCTTTAGCAGATTAGCTAAATGTTTGCGTAATTTAGGCATAAAAGTTATATTATTGTTGTTGTTGTTGTTATCGTTATAGTTCTGGTTAATTTCAAAAAATGGTTAAATATATTTACAGTTTTTGTTGCGTTCGTTATATTTAAATGTTAATAAAGTTTTAAAATCTAACTTTGTTGGAGTGCTATATATGTTTAAAAAATCGGGTGAATGGGGCCTTGAATCGGGTTATTGTCATGTGTGGGCTTTGCAAGTGTACTGCTACAAGATCGGACATTTCAAACTCAAATGCACGTTCTTTTTCTTACCTTTCCGAAGCATGGAGCGCAATAGCAGGCAGAGAAAGGGTGATGCACGTGTTGAACACTGCCTGGCCTGCAAATTGCTGGCAGTGCCCCCCCGCCCGCTCCTGAAAGAGGGCACACACACACCGCCGCCCCGAGTACTTCACAAATCTTTAAAAGACCATGCGCTTGTTCAATGGGAAGTGGATAACATGGCTAAGAGCATTTGCTGGATAATGCATGAATATCGCTGACTTTTCAACGATATTCATGCATTGCGGCCGTTTTTTATCGCATTTGCGATAAACCTTGCTAATAGCAAGGTTTATGTGCGATAAAATTCGCCGAAGTGCGGCGATAATTTTTGTCTCTAAACAAGTTAGAGACAAAAATTACCGCTAGTTGTTGGTAATATGCCCCCGGGTTTTTCCTTGCAGGAATCGGGAAGCGAAAGACTAGCAGTGAAATCAGTAGTCTCACGCCTGAATCGGGAGGGTTGGCATGTCTGGATACTCTACAGCTGGGGCCATAAACTACATCCACAGGGCTAGGTGATAGCCTAGGTCCGGCCTGGACAATCGGACACAGAGGAAGAGGAGTGTCAGATGGTGCGGTAGTGAATAGGGTGAAAGGGAGGTGTCGGGCGGGCACAGGGTGTGATTCTCAGAGAAGAGCAGCGCAGATGGGGGGAAGTATATGTCCCATGCATGAGAGAGAGAGCGGGGGTGACCAGTGCGTGGGGGAGATGCTTGCGAGGGTGGGGAGCCATGCTGAGGATCGGCGACGTGCAGAGAGTGGCCCTGGTCAAGGCATCTAAAATGGCTGCCGTGCACGACAAAATTGTGGCATTGGACAAAAACGCAAGATGGCGCAGACAATGTTTATCAATAAGGATTCATTTATAACAAAATATTTACTCGCAGTGACAAAATGGTGGTCAACACTTCCTGATTTCCATCGAATCGAACGTTAACAAACGTCACGCAGCAAAAAAAAAAAAAAAAAGCTCACGCACAGAGCAGTTTTTAGCCATGTTATCCAATGGAAGGTGGATAACATGGCTAAGAGCATTTGCTGGATAATGCATGAATATCGCTGACTTTTCAGCGATATTCATGCATTGTGGCCGATGTGCGGCGATAATTTTTGTCTCTAAACAATTAAAACGAAGCACAAAATGGCGAATTCCCGTTTCGCTACCAGTTTGCGGCCCAGTTCGCGGCCCGTGAAGCGCTTCTACCGTGAAAAATCTTTTTTTTTTTTTATTTTCCCCACGGGACCCTTTAATAACCCCAACAACATTCCTAGGGGGTCAAGAGGGGTATACCTTGCCCCCTTTCAATAAATTCCCCCTTCGTTTTTCACCTCTTCTTCTCTCTCGATCCTACCGAGAGATAAGATGGCGGCCGCTCCGGACTGTTTAGAATGTTGACAGACACCGGAGAGCCAATCAGCTTTCTGCGCGCAAAGTTCCGTTTCGCGAAAAGTAAGCGGACCGGAGGGCAGCCCGGAGCGCTGTTACAGATATATATCTTGTTTTGAACGTTAATTTCTCAAAAACTACTGGAGCACATATATTGAGACCTAGCAAAGGCACATCGGGCTAACAGTCCCTACAATTTTGCCAAGTTTCGTGCAAATCCATTCAGCCGTTCGAGCTAAAAGTGAGTCCAACCGCCCTATGGAAAACTCAATGTTAAAAACGCGTTTTGGGACCCCCCTTTTTTCTCAGCCCCCCCTTGACGAAACCCCCCCAAATTTTCAGGGGCTGCTCAGAAACAAAATGTGCCATTTTCCTGAAAATTTCAGCCGATTCCGTCCACAAACGTCAAAGTTATTAGACATAGAATTTTCAAAAATCCCATAGGGAATTAATCCTAACTATATATACCTACTGGCGATAGCCAGTAGGTAATATATATATATATATATATATATATATATATATATATATATATATATATATATATATATATATATATATATATATATATATATATATATATATATATATACATATATATATATATATATATATATATATATATGTATATATATATTATCTTCTGGCGGTCGCCAGTAGGTATATATAGTTAGGATTTTTTCTCTATGGAACTTTTGAAAATTCTATGCCTAATAACTTTGGCGTTTGTGGACGGAATCGGCTGAAATTGTCAGGAAAATGGCACATTTTGTTTCTGAGCAGCCCCTTAAAATTTGGGGGGGTTCCGTCAAGGAGGAACCGAGAAAAAGGGGGGTCCTAAAACGCGTTTTTCCCATTCATTTTTCCATAGGGCGTTTGGCCTCACTTTTAGCTCGAACGGCTGAATGGATTTGCACGAAACTTGGCAAAATTGTAGGGACTGTTAGCCTGATGTGCCTTTGCTGGGTCTCAATATATGTGCTCCAGTGGATTTTGAGAAATTAACGTTTAAAAAAACAGATATATCTGTGACAGCGTCCCGGATAGCGCTCCAGTTCGCGTACTTTTCGCGTAACGGAGCTTTGCGAAGCGCAGCTGATTGGCTCTCCGGTGTCTGTCAACATTCTAAACAGTCCGTAGCAGCCGCCATCTTGTCTCTCGGTAGGATCGAGAGACTAGAGGAGGCCAAAACGAAGGGGGAAATGAAGGAAAGGGGGCAAGGAAGACCCCTTCTGACCCCCTAGGATTGATGAGGGGGATATTAAAGTGCCCCGCGGGGCCAAAAAAAAAAAAAAAAAAAATTGTGTTTCGTTTTAATTAAATTACAAGATGGAGGAAAAACAATGTGGGAAATGGGTATAAGGGGGTACGGGAGACGTATCCTGACCCCCTTATTTTCTGAGGGTGGCTGAGGATGCTCATATATGTTGATACTTGTCTTCCAGCGGCTGCGCGTGAGCATTTTTTTTTTTGCTGCGTGACGTCTGTTAACGTTCGATTCGAAGGAAATCAGGAAGTGTTGACAGCCATTTTGACACTGCGAGTAAATATATTGTTAAAAATAATTGTTATAAATTAATTCCTATTGTGAAACATTGTCTGCGTCATCTTGCTTTTTTTCCAATCCCACACTTTTGTCATGCACAGCAGCCATTTTAGATGCCTTGACCAGACCCACTCTCTGTACGCCGCCGATCCTCAGCATGGCTCCCCACCCTCGCAAGCATCTCCCCCACGCACTGGTCACCCCCGCTCTTTGTCTTATGCATGGGCCATAAACCTCCCCCCATCTGCGCTGCTCTTCCCTGAGAATCACACCCTGTGCCCGCCCGACACCACCCTTTCACCCTATTCACTACCGCACCCTCTGACACTCCTCTTCCTTTGTGTCCGATTGTCCAGGCCTGTCCCAGGCTATCACCTAGCCCTGCGGATGTAGTTTATGGCCCCAACTGTAAAGAATCACCCCTCTTCAAAGGAGTTACAGTAGATCAAGGCCCCCACCCGATGAGATCCGTCACACCACACGCATTCCTACTATCTGATAACCATCCTGTATTGTGATTGGGGAGGGGATTCTCACTGTGAGGGTGTGTGGGACTGAGCCTGAAGCGGAAGATTCCAGGGATGCCTTTTTGTACATCAAAGTCTTCACAATTATGTGTCACATTAAAAATATATAGCACTCCAACAAAGTAGTAGGTTTATAACACTTTAACAACTTATAAATATATACATCGCAACAAAAACAGTAAACACCTTAAAATGTTTTTATTAAAACAGAAGCAACAATGGTCAGTAGCGGTCTGTTGTGCGAATAGTTCCAAGGCAGCACAACATGCTGAGTTGTGGACGGCACCCAGGTGAAGAACCATCCCTTCTTTAAACGCCATGGTGACCAACTATAGTTTATTCTCTATTTCGTTCCCTTGCCATAACAAAATAAAAGTCTTGAGTTATTTATGGAAGGGAAGACTTTTTGTTTCTTCCAATTTTTTTTAAAAACAAAGGTTTAAGGAAAGGCAACCCTTAATGTGCATGTTTTCCACAGAAATTTGCCTTTGAAAACTAGAGGCAATAAATAAGGCCGAAATCTGTATTTTGTTTTTGGATACACATGTTATTTGTGTCTGTGTATTCATTTTTATGCATGACTTTATATGGAATGGTTAAAATAACTTATGATGCAACTTAACAGGAAAGATCACAAACATTTCAATGAGTGCTATGTCCCAGGTTTACATAAAGTAGTGTTTACCTAGAGTGGTGCTGTGTAGGACACTCTGAATGGAAATTAACCAGAACTATAACCATAACAACAACAACAACAACAACAACAATAATATAACTTTTATGCCCAAATTACGCAAAGATTTAGCTAATCTGCTAAAGGGGGGAGTCGCCATTTCTTTTGATAATTTATTCACCCATCCGTAGCCTCTCTAATCTCCATTACAATGTGTTTGTTGCTGTCGCTAGCTGATGAAAAAACTAAAGTGATAACTTCCTCATCCTTAATTTGTCTTTCTTTGTTCCTTAAGATGTCATCTGTGTCAACCTCTTCCGAGAATGCTGATGCGTTAGGGATTTCCTTGTGTTTCTTAATAGCATTGGTGTCTGCCCACTTCTTTGTCAATTCTGTGAACATGACAGCTGCTTCATTGACAGACAATATCTTTGTTAAGTCATTAGTGTTAAGTGTGTCTGAAACTACAGTGCCCTTCTGTTTTACTTTCCTCAGACACTACAGAGTTTTGTGTGTTGTTCTTCTGAGCGACAATTATTCCAGAGGTTTCAGGTTCACTTGTTTTGTCCTGCAGTGAGTTAACAGCTTCAGAGACTTCATATTTATTTGCTATGTCCTGCTGTGCGTCAACTGCTTCAGAGACGTCAGCCTCATTTGTTATGTTTGACTATATCCTGGACCTGCCCGGCCGCGCCCAAAATGGCGCCGGTATAAATGGGACTCGTAACTCCTTGTTGTGTACTGGTTGCCCAACCTTGATATCACGAGATACGTATGCAGTTTTGAAGCACATGGCGAGCAGGGACGAGAATTGATTGAACATTTTGACATCCCTATTGATATTAAGTTCTGATGTGTTATTGATTACTGTACTATTGAAAGATCGAATTAACGTCACTCATGGTACTTGCCCGCTTTAGCTGCACTGTGCGTCGTCAGTAGCGGTCTGTTATGCGAATAGTCCCAAGGCAGCAGAACGCACTGTGATCTGGACGGCACCCAGGTGATGTCCAGTAAGTTGCCGCACTGGTTTTGGTATCCTACAATGCTGCTCTGAAAAACGGCGTGGGGCGCCCCGGGGGGGGGGGGGGGGGGGGAGGCGGCGTGAACGGGCCTCCCCAGGTGGAGGCTCGTCTGCTGTAGTGGGGCGCCCCTTTACCGTTTCAGTTGCCATTCCGCCCGCTTTTGCTACACTGTGCCTTTTCCGCCATTCAGCTGTTTACCGCCCGCTCTTGCGGCTACAGCGTCTCGCTCACCATGTAGTTGAGTTGCTCCCACTCTTGCAGTGCAGCGATAGGCGGCTGCCACAGGACTCTTAAAATGGCGGCCAGCTCTTCGGATTTGGGCCAGGTCCACTAAATGGCCCTGGGACACCTTGGAACTCGGACGCTTGTCTGCTAGGGCTTGGGCTCCATTCTCAAAAGCGTCCCCTCAGCCTTGAAGGTTCTACAAAAGTCTTGGGGGCCCCCGACTCCCGCAGGCTTGCGGTGGGGAGCGGCTGCCATGATTGCTTGCGGAATGGCCACGACGGAGCTACGAGATGGTGGTGCTCTCATGCTGACGCCAGCTTTAGTCTGAAACTTCCAGAAACACTGTAGACTATCAATTCGATGAGTTCCGGTGGAGCCCCAACGTGACCCGGTAGGGAAGAACTTGCCCTCCCCTTTTTTGAGTGATGGTTCTTGTTGCCTGTCCCCTCTGTTGTCATCTAACGGAACCTTTTTTGATTGCAGAGTGAGAAAAAAAAAGGTGGGTCTTTCATCGTTTGGGGAAAAAAAAATGTTTTAATCCAATGAAAAGTGTTATTTTTAGGTCATATGATCAAGCCTTCCATCATTAGGAAACCAAAAGTAAAATGAACCAATGAAAAGTTTTATCAACAAGTCACATGACCTGTTATGCTTACGTTACGCGCTGCGCGCCCCGCTCTGGATCGTTTCCGGGAAGCTGCGCCTTGCGCACCGGAGCACTTCCGGGTGCGCTAACGCGGCGCGTCATATGACGCATTACGCGACAACGCAGGTCCAGAATATAGTCAAAATGTCTCCAAATGTCAAAATGTCTCCACCAACCAGCGGTCGGAATACAACCCCTTTCAGCAGTTCAAAAAGTTCTGTTAAATGAAAACAGAAGGGACAGGCAACAAGAACAATCAGTCAAAGAGGGGAGGGCAAGTTCTTCTCTACCGGGTCACGTTGGGGCTCCACCGGAAATGATTGAATTGGTAGTCTACAGTGTTTCTGGATGTTTCAGATTGAAGCTGGCGTCAGCATGAGAGCACCCAATTCTAAAACAGTAAATGCTTGGATAACAATCAATCAAATGTAGAGGGAAGAAGGCACGACGGGTTACAATGGGGGCAAAGGCTTACGTTCCCTACCCTTCACTATCTGCAAAGAGAGAATACTCCTAAAAGAAAAGAGGAGGGGGGGGCAGCGTTCAAAGCACATCAGCGTGCATAAATACGAAAATGTTTTTACCTACCACGTACTTGACATTTTACAGCTTTTGATATTTGCTATTAAAAAACCATTGAAATTCACTGAAAAAACCATAGGTTATAGACCATATATAGTTAGGAATTAGCATTTACAAAACCTTAATTTACTCGCACAAAACCATAGAAATTCGCATATATAGTTAGTTGCAATAACTATATATCGCGCACCCGCAATCCACTGCTGATGATGTCACATATTACATCATTCATGACATAGTCAGTGATATTACCTACTGGCAGTCGTCAGTAGGTAGTTATAGTTAGGACCTAGTTTCCATAGGAAATACGCAACATTCTATTAGGAATAACTTTAGCTCCGGTTGACGAATCTTCGCTAAATTCTCCAAGTAGATGGGGCGCTCCGCTCCTATCCTGAAAGTTTCGGGGTGAATTATCAAGCGGGGGCCAAGAAAAAAGAGGGGTCCCAAAACATATTTTCCCCATGCAATTTTCCATAGGGACATTTAGCCGCAGCTACAGCCCGAACTGCTGAACGGAATTACACCAAATTTGGCAAAAAGGTAGAGTTTGGTTCACAGTTCACGCTTTTTGTTAAATAGTGTAAATCCGTTCAGTATTTCCTGAGAAAATCAAATGTAAAATCATAGATATATCTATGGACGAAGTAGGGTACGTGTATCTATCATATAGCATTATGCTAATTGTCTGTCAACACTCCAAACCAGGAAGTGTTGGCAGCCATCTTGTGCCTCGGTAGAACCGTGGCACAAGAAAACAAAAAAAGAAATGCGGAAAACAAAAAGGGGGCAGGGGAGAAGCACCCTGTCCACTAGGACTGCTCAGGGGGTCCCACAAGGACAAATCGCATGATACGCGTAGGATATGCGTATCCTGCGAAAAAAACAAACCCTAAGCCTGATAAATTTGTAATTAGCCCCCGGGGGGGGCAAATCCCGGGGGCAATGTAGATCATTAAAATGGGGGGGCAGAGGGGCCCCCCAGCCCGAAGGAACAGCCACCCCCCAGGGCTTTAATGTTATGAATGCGGAGGGGCTCACGGCCTACCCGCAGCCCCGGGGACCGCCATCCCCTGGGGCTTCTTTTTTATTATAATAATGGGGGCCCAGAGGGGTCCCCCAGCCCTGGGGACCACCACCCCTGGGGCTTTAACATTATGTATGAGGGGGGCTCACAGCCCCCCTGCAGCCCCGGTGACCGCCACCCCCCAGGCTTCTTTTTTTAAAAATAAAAAATATCTGTGTGGGGGCCCAAGCCCACCCACATGCCCCAGGGACCGCCACCTCCCCAAGGCCCCCCTTTTTAAAAGTAAATTTTAAAAAACAGGATCGGGGAGGAGGCTACGTCTCCTCATTGCACCTCTCTGCAAACACGTCCCCCTTTGCGTGTTTGCAGAGGGGGAACTAATTCCCCTTGAATACTGGGGGTCCCTTGGGGCCAACTAGCCCACCAGGATCCTCCAGTATTCACCAGGGGGCTGCGTTGCAGAAAGGTGTAATGAGGCCACGCCCCTTTTTACACCTCTCTGCAACGCAGCCCCCTGATGCATACTGGAGGACCCTGGTGGGCTAGTTGGACCCCAGGGACCCCCAGTATTCAAGGGGAATTAATTACCCCTCTGGAAACGTGCCAGGGGACTGCGTTGCAAAGAGGTGTAATGAAGCCACACCACTTTTTACACCTCTCTGCAACGCAGCCCCCTGGTGCATACTGGAGGTTCCTGGTGGGCTAGTTGGCCCCCAGTGACCCCCAGTATGCAAGGGGACTTAATATCCCAACTTAGAACCCACTACGGGGCATGTTTGCACAATGGTGAAGGTAGGGGGCAGGGCTTGAGGTGATATGTGTGCAAACATGCCCTATGGCGTGTTTTAAGTTGGGGAATTAATTCCTCTTCAATCCAGAAGGTCCCCTAGGGGCCAACTAGTCAACCAGGTACCTCCAGTAAGCGCCACGGAGACCTCAGTGCTGCATCTTTGAGCCCAGTACGGACCTTGAAAAGTAAATCTAAGCGTACTCACCAGTAACTTGTATTTCCTTCCATAGGAATCTATTATGTGGTTTTCACCAGGAAAGTTCTAAGTGTCTATTTTTGAAGCGTACAAATATTCCTCTAAAATCAGTCGAACTTCGAATTCTGATTTACTCACCTGTTATCAGGAGAGACCTCAGTGCCGCATCTTTCAGCCCAATACTAATACAGAAAAGTAATTCTAACCGTACTTACAGTAACTTGAATTTCCTTCCATAAGCTAACATTGACTGGTTTTACTTGGAAATTCTTCTAAGTGTGGAGTTTTGGAACGTTAAAAAAATCCTCTAAAATCAGATGAACTACGAATTCCGATTTACTCATCTGTTATCAGGGGAGACCTCAGTGCTGCATCTTTCAGCCCACTACTGATCCTGAAAAGTAATTCTAACCGTACTTACAGTAACTTGAATTTCCTTCCATAGGATATCATTGCCTGCTTTATAATATATATATACATTTAAAAAAATATAAAATAAAATAAACAAATATTACTATTTCAATATTTTTTAAAACATTTTGTTTTTAATTTATATAAAAATATGTAATGTGATTTAAAAATAAAATATCTAAAAGTAAATAGTTAAAAACAATGTAGTAAATCAGTATAAAAAACAATATAACAATTAATACATTTAAAAATGTCATCAAAAGACCGGAGGCGACATTATGCATACAACTTTAATGCAGATCCCAGCAGCCGCATCACAATAGAAAGTTCCAAATAGAACAAAGGCAACAGCTAAAAGCCATGAGCCAACAACACACAGCCTCTTTTAAATGAGGACAAGAAGATAAAGTTCAAAGTTCAAATGTTGAAGTAGAGAAGAATCAAACTTCGGAACAAGGAGATCGCATAACTTGAAACTTGACTGGAGAAGGCCCAAAAGAAGAAGTCAGACAGGACGTAGACTTGAAAAGAAAAGGCGCAGTCCAGATCAGGCGTTATCTGAAAAGATAAAACAATTAGGCTAAAGGATCTCAAGAGACATGAGAAAGAACAAATTCAAGGGTCATAAATCAAAGTAACATTACATTACAATAGAATATACAAAATAACATTAGATTATAGCAATAATAATTTGAATGCCTCAATTGAATGCCTCCTGAGGAGGGAGGGAGGGATAATGTCAGCCTCCGAGTCTTTAATGAAATCCAGATTCTCTAGTCATGTAAATATGAGAATCGCAATTTCATCACAAGACCGGAGGCTACATTATGCATGTTGGAAGCTTCCTAAAACAGCATCAGACATGTGTTGGATGGGTTTACAGTAATGACGAGCAAAGGTACCTGCATTGGACCAATCAGCAGCTTTCAAAATATCATCCAGATTCTCTAGTCATGTAAATATGAGAATCGCAATTATCATTTACAAAACCTTTGAAATTCACTGAAAAAACCCATAGGTTTCAGCAACGTTATAGTTAGGAATTTGCATTTAAAAAACCTTAGAAATTCACGGGAAAACCATAGGTTTCACACATGTTATAGTTAGCTGGACATTTCACTCATACAAAATCATTGAAATTCCCCCGTTATAGTTAGTTCATCTAACTATAACTCGCGCGCCCTGAATGCACTGCTGATGACATCACATATTACATCACTCACGACATGGTCAGTGACATCACTCATGACATCACTGATGACATCTCAAATGAATTCACTGATGACATCATCCAGTGAATGTGTGTCTTTCTGAAAAATAAATATTTTCTATATTTGTATATCTAAAGGTCGATGGAAGGATAATTGTTTTTTCAGTGAATTTCTAAGGTTTTTTAAATGCTAATTCCTAACTATAACTTGGCTGGAACCTAAGTTTTTTTCAGTGAATATATATATAAATTTTGTGTAAATTACATTGGGATATAAGAAGTAATAATGGATTGAGTACCCACTAAAGTGCATTTAAGTGGTTATTCTCTTTTTAATATATCCAAATATGTATTTTACTGTGATATATGATTTGTCACCTAAGAAACATTCAGACTATGAAATGTAGTATTTTTATTAAATCCATGCCTTGTTGTTTCTTGCATTTTAAATAGCGAGGGAAAATGTGTGAGGGTGTCATGTGATCAAGGGCGGGAGTGCCCGAAACGAGTAATGGCAGAGGTGACTGAAATAAAGTAATCTATTGCGCAAATACACTGGGTCCACGCTCGTCTTTTCTAAGAGAAATATGAACTGCAAGCTCGAGCAAGAAGCTATGTTACCAGATTGACTTCCTCCGGATATGTGGACCCCCTCCCTGCAAGAAGGTTCCACAGTGGCAAGTCATGCTCTGGGCAGCTGCCGGCGAATAACACGGGCTCGGGGTGATAGCTGGCGGGGACCCCGGGGGCATTATTCAAAACTTCTGGGAACGGAGTAGGCGGAGCCCCCTGTGCACCAGGAGAATACGCGGAATAACAACCGCTTGCACCGAAGTTCTGCCGCGAAGGGAAGGAGGAGGCTCGACGAAGCAACCACCAATGCGGAAGGGCAGACGCGGTGAGTGTAGCAGTTGAGAAGCTCTGAAAATACTAACTGGTAGCGATCAGGTCGGGAGGTGCGCAACGCGGAAGCTGTTCTCAAGGGCATTTGTCAGTTGGGACGAGCATACCGTCATATTATTAAAGCAGCCAACATGTCCGCTGACACCTTAAAAAATTGCAAGTTAGCGGCCGAGAGCATGTTCTCGGATGTTCCAGATGAAAAACAAGGGGCGAGCATGATTGACAATGAAGAACACAGCAATAAAACCAAGGACTGAAAGAAAATTTTCGTTTATTAGAAAAGCTCAAAAAACAAGAACAGTCAAAATGATGGGAGGCTACATCGTTAAGGAGGTACCTGAAGGTGGGAAGCATTCCCAGGGGCCTACGTATAATGATCGCCCCCAGTTACGAAACGCCGAACCCTCGGATAATGGCAGAATGGGGGGAGTGTAATCTGGAGTCGTCCGGCGGCTTGTAGAAATGCTGGTCAAATATGCTGAAATTGACAGAGAAATTAGAGATCAAAATTGAGCTTTTGGGGAAAGAAATAGAAAATATGGGAGAACCCTAGACCAGACAGAAATATCATGATGAAATGAACAATCGTTTACAGAAAGAGGAAGAGAAGATTAAAGCATGTAAAACTTACAGATTTAAACGTGATTGCGACGACTATGCAAACGGGCACATTTTCACCTTTGCCAGACATTATGATTCAATGCGGAGCGCCACTGCTAAACAAAGAACTGCAGAAACAGAGGGAATAAGGAAGGGACAAAAAACCAACTGAGTCGCCATCTGCATCCGAATTAAACTCTGCGGTCGAGAGTGGGTCGGAGTCAGATAATTTGTCTGCAAGATCGGACGTGAGAAATGTAAAGCTGACTCTGGGGGAAGAATTAGAAATTTTAAAACGAAGCCGAAAAGAGAAATTTAGGCCTCGCAACAAAGCACCGGTACCGGCCCAAGTAAGAAAACCTACAGTAGGAGAGAGCGCAGGAAAGCAAGGAGAAGAAACTGCGAAGTGCAGAAAAGGAATGTGGAGACGCAGATAACTTCTGTTGAAAGCTGCATGAATAACACAAATTACCCCAAAGAAAATAACACTATTATCAATCTGACAGATATTGTGCCAACACCCTCGCCCCTCTCAAGACCTCCACAACCAACCACACAAACAAGAAAGCCGCCTGGTTCACAGAAGACCTCCAGATTTTCAAGTGCACCTGTCGGAAGCTGGAGAAGAAATGGCTCCACGACCAAACACCAGACAGCCACACAGCCCACAAAAGCACCACCCGCAGACACCACCAACTCATCAGGATCGCCAAGAGGACCGCCAAGAGGACTGCTTAGACAACAACGCCCACAACACCAAAGAGCTCTTCAGCATCGTGAAAGAACTCTCCAACCCCAGCTCCAACACCAACGACATCCCACTATCACAAGACCTGTGTGACTCCCTGGCCACCATCTTTCACCGCATGATCGCCGACATCCACAACAGCTTCAACTCCGACACCCCCGCACCACCACTGAGCCCACCACCCCTGCGATCACCACCCGCACCAGCCGCCTGACCGCCTGGTCCCACGTCAGCGACGAAGACACCATCAAAACCATGAACTCCATCCACTCCGGGATCTAGTTCTGACCGCTGCCCTCACCACGTCTTCAACAAAGCCAGCACAACCATCGCACCCCACTTCTAGAAAACAATCAACAGCTCCTTCGAGACAGCAACCTTCCCGGAAAGCTGGAAGCACGCCAAGATCAACACCCTTCTGAAAAAGCCCAAGGCAGACCCCAAAGACCTCAAGAACTTCCGGCCCATCTCCCTGCTCCCGTTCCCTGCAAAAGTGACAGAGAAGATTGTCAACTACCTTGAAGACAACAACATCCTGGACCCTTTCCAACCACAGCACCGAGACATCCCTCATTGCCGCCACTGATGACATCAGGATCCTGATGGACAAAGGAGAAACAGCCGCCCTCATCCTCCTAGACCTATCAGCAGCCTTTGACACAGTCTACCACCTAACCCTATCAGCATGTCTCCATGACGCCGGAATTCATGAGAAGGAACTGGCCTGGACCACATCCTACCTCTCCGGCAAAACCCAGAGCGTCCGCCTCCCACCCTTCTGCTCAAAAACCACCGAGATCATCTGCGGCGTCCCACAGGGATCCTCCCTCAGCCTGATGCTGTTCAATATCTACATGGCACCGCTCGCCCACGTCGCACGACAACATAACCTCAACATCATCTCCTACGCCGACGACACCCAGCTGATCATATCGCTCACTGAAGACCCCCACACTGCCAAAGCCAACCTCCACAGAGGAATGAAGACTGTAGCCGACTGGATGAAGGACAGCAGACTGAAGCTGAACTCAGACAAGACGGAGGTTCTCATTCTCTGATCCACCCCATCAGCCTGGGACAACTCTTGGTTGCCCACATCGCTAGGCACAGCCCCTTGAATCCACAGACCACGCACGCAACCTGGGGATCATCCTCGAATCCACCCTCTCCATGACCAGGCAAGTCAACGCCGTCTCCGCGTCCTGCTTCAACACCCTCCGAATACTCCACAGGATCTTCAAATGGATCCCCCCCGACACGAGAAAAACCGTCACCCACGCCCTCATCACCAGCAGACTCAACTACGGGATCGCCTTCTACTCAGGAACAACAACCAAGCTCCTGAGACGACTACAACGAATCCAGAACGCCTCGGCACGACTGATCCTCGATGTTCCCCGATACAGCCACATCACACCCCACCTGAGAGGCCTGCACTGGCTCCCTGTCAATAAGAGGATCACCTTCAAACTCCTCATCCACGCACACAAAGCACTACACAACACCGGACCCACATACCTCAACAACCAACACAGCTTCCACACCCCCACCCGAAGCCTTAGCTCAGCCAACCTCGCCACAGTTCCACGTATCCGGAAAGCCACCGTCGGTGGCAGATCCTTCTCCTACCTTGCCGCCAAGACCTGGAACACTCTCCCTGCCAGCCTACGACAGACTCAGGACCTGCTGGCCTTCAGAAGACTTCTCAAGACCTGGCTCTTCGATCAGTAGCAGCCCCCCCAGCGCCTTGAGATCCTCACTGGTATGTAGCGCGCTTTAGAAATGCAGTGATTGATTGATTGATTGATTGATTGATTGATTGATTGATAATGATCTTACGGCTGCAGAGAAACAATTATTGTCACTGGGACTTTCGTTCTGTCCAGAATCAAATTTTAGCTACACAAGGACTCGAGCTGACATTTACCGGTTCATAAGAAAACTTAAGCTCTAACAATTTCACACCAAGAGAGGGGTATGGTAGGGCTGAAAAATTCTGACTATGAATTATTAAGGGTTAAGGGACATGCTGAGCCTTGCGCAGGAGGAGGAGTCCGGGACAGGAGTGGGAAACCCCAGCGGAATAGCCAATATAGAGCAGCAAATAGAAGGCACCAACGCGAAACCAGTTACACCCTTCAAGCCAAAATCAAAATTTGTCCCTATTATGGCATGGGACTCTATTGATGCTTTTATTGAACAGGTGGTGGCACAAATAAAGAAATTAAATATATCAATAAACAGCTCCAAGAAAAAATATACGAATCCGGACAGAAAATGCCGTCAATTTATTGACAAACTTAAGGATAACCATCAAATTATAATCCGAAATTCGGATAAGGGCGGAATCATTGTGTTATGGCCACTTAAAGATTACTTGGAAGAAGCATATAATCAACTTAATCAGGAAGAATGTTATCGTCGGATCACCCCTTACAAATTTAAAGAGACTCAGGAACAGCTATTTTCACTATTACTTGCATGGAGACGTCAGGGTCTTCTAAGCTTGGAGGAGTTCAAATATTTGAAGAAAGATCATCCAACTACTCCAGTGATATATTTCCATCAAGATCCATAAAGATCCTAGAAGACCGCCAGGAAGGCCCATAATAGCTGAATGCGACGACCTTCTTGAAAATTTGTCTAAATATGTAGACTTCTTTCTGCAGGAACATGTAAGGGGGCTGGGATCCTATGTGCAGGACACTAAGATTTCTTAAGGAAAATCAAAGATATTGAATGGAAAGAATCATATTTGTTAATTACACTTGACGTTTCATCCTTATACACATGTATCAGAAACCGAGATGGTATGAGGGCGATTGAATGTTTTCTGATGAGAAGACCTTTGATAAATGCACAACACACCAACATGCTGCAAAACATGTTACTGTTCTGCTTAGAGAATATTCTGTGGCATATGAAAAGAATATCATTACATGGTTGCGTTTCATTGACAATTTATTTATTGTCTGGGATGGAGAATAGGAAGGTGCTAATGAGTTCATTAATGCATTGAATATAAATTCAATCAATTTACAGTTCACCAGTCAAATCAGTAAGGATGAGGTCCCATTTCTAGACGTCAGACTTAATGTGGTAGGCAACAAATTGACAACGACCCTGTTTAGGAAACGACTGTGGGGAATACCCTCCTCCACGCAACAAGTGCACACCCCCAGCATTTGATTAACCCCTTCCATGCTCATGACGAGCTCAGCTCGTCATGCAGTAGACGGCTCGTGTGCTCATGACGAGCTGAGCTCGTCATGAACAATGGGAAAAAGGGCCATGCAGCACCTTGGGAAAATACCTTTAGCATTGTAGGTGTTAAAAGTATTCCATACGGGGAGATGTTGCCCATCAGGCACATATGCAGTGAGGAGGACTGCAAGCAGAAACAGGAAGAGAGCCGAAAGAGATTCCTTAGCAGAGGGTGCAAGAGTCAGGATGTTGAGGCAGCAGTTGCCAAATCAAGGAATATGGCCAGAATGGACCTCATGCAGCACAGGGATAATGAAGACCAGCAAGCCAGGTATGGAGGAACTGACAAGGTTAATTTTGTCCTACTCCCGACAGGAAAAACAGATTTGATCTGTTATAAAAAGAAATTGGCCAATCGCGAGGGAGTACCCTGTTATTGGTAGGCTTCTGCCCAGCTATCCGTCTGTTACATTTAGAAAAGCCAATAGTATGGGCAGTATGCTCACCAGCAGCAACCTCGATACCAGGGCTAAATATACATGGCTAACGGCAAGAAAAAGATTCTTTAAATGCGCAACTTGTAAAGCTTGCCAATATGGCATAAATACAACCAGCTAGACAACAGCATTTAACAACAAGCCTCGCAGCATAGACCAACATCTTACCTGTAAAACAGAGTATGCTGTGTATATTCTAATATGTAGCTGCAAGTTACAATACATTGGTAGCACAAAGCTACAGGCGCACAAGAGAGTCCTACAACACATGCAAGCCATTACAAATAATGATGAAATTTACCCTGTAGCAAGACATTTTAAACGGGTCCATAATGATGATTTGAAACATTTTAAATATTTTGTCATAGATGCAGTGTGTCTCCAGAAGAGAGGAGGGGATAGGGAGCTGAAACTTAGAAGAATGGAGACATCATATACATTAGAATTAGACTCCAAGCACCCCAGGGGGCTCAACAACAGTGAAAATTTATATACGTATCTGTGACAGAAGAAATTTGACAGAAACTGATAATCTGTAACTTTGAATGAATTTTTGTAAATATGTCGCGTTTGTCTACTGTTTTTCTCTACCGTCTTTTTGTATACATATAGATTTTTTTAGGGAAGATATTTAAATATTTATATTTTTATATATATATATACATGGTTTTTTTATGTGGAGGCAAATTTTAGGACTATTTATATTTATATATGATATTTATAATTGGATTTTAGACAAGAATTCTGGAAAGTACATACATTTTATGTGTATATTTATTTATGGTCTGAGGTCCCAACATATTGTATTGATCAAATGTGCCAATTATTTATTGTATTTGTTTTATTAATGGTCCTTTGCTAATTTGCACTATATGAGAGCATGGTATCTCCCAGTAATTGATTCTGGTCTATAAGAGTAAGAGAAAAAAACACATGGTTTTTGTTTGCAGATATATTTGATTAAGAAAATGCTCAAATGAGGTACTTGAAAGTATAATATGCCTGCAAAATAGGAAACATTAATGTGATGTATTTATTTTTATTGTGGTATCTTAGGGTTCAGGGTTTAAGTTCAGCACATTATTTTCATTTTTATTATTAGTTTTATATTTTGTTTATTATAAATAATTTTGGCATGCACAAATGTATTACGGGTTAGTACAATTATTATTGACAAAGCATTTGGACAAAGATTGAGAATTAGATTAGGTGATTATCACACAATTAGGCATTTAAGCCGAAATGTTGTGTAAATTACATTGAGATATAAGAAGTAATAATGGATTGAGTACTCATTAAAGTGCATTTAAGCGGTTATTCTCCTTTTAATATATCCAAATATGTATTTTACTGTGATATATGATTTGTCACCTAAGAAACATTTAGACTATGAAATGTAGTATTTTTATTATGCAAAACAACAGTTGATGGACAGAATGCAGAACAATGTCATACATTCACCCCAGTACAGAGATCTGGGCCTAAATCCATCGTTTTTTTGCACTCCACACCACCCCAGTTCAGACATGGCAATATGCAAATCAGCCTTGACCCTGTGCCTCAAGGGAACAGTCCAGCCCGAACTGCCAAGCCATGTCTTTCCTGGACCGGAATCAAGCATCCTAGGACCGGTTTCCGGCTATCAGCCGTCTTCAGCCAGGATAGCTTGACTCCAGTGGTGTGGAGAGCATGGGACTCACGTCTGACCAAATCCATACCACTCAGGATGACAAATGCAAAACAACAGTTGATGGACAGAATGCAGAACAATGTCATACATTCACCCCAGTACAGAGATCTGGGCCTAAATCAATCGTTTTTTTTGCACTCCACATCACCCCTGTTCAGACATGGCCATATGCAAATCAGCCTTGACCCTGTGCCTCATGGGAACAGTTCAGCCCGAACTGCCAAGCCATGTCTTTCCTGGACCGGAATCCAGCATCCTAGGACCGGTTTCTGGCTATCAGCCGTCTTCAGCCAGGATAGTTTGACTCCAGTGGTGGGGAGAGCATGGGACTCATGTCTGAGCATACCCATACCACTCAGGGTGACAAATGCAAAACAACAGTTGATGGACAGAATGCAGAACAATGGCATACATTCACCCCAGTACAGAGATCTAGGCCTAAATCCATCGTTTTTTGCACTCCACACCTCCCCAGTTCAGACATGGCCATATGCAAATCAGCCTTTTTTTATGTCCATGCCTTGTTATTTCAATGCACGTGCACTTTAAATAGCGAGGGAAAATGCGTGAGGGTGTCATGCGATCAAGGGCGGGAGCGCCCAAAACGCGTAATGGCAGAAGTGGCTGAAATGAAGTAATCTATTGTGCAAATACACTAGGTCCACGCTCGTCTTTTCTAAGAGAAATAGGAACTGCAAGCTCGAGCAACAAGCTATATATACATATATATATATTTCAAAACAAAGAGCACCAACACCTTGTGTATTGATTTATTTCTGCAAGGAAGCTCTGCACAGGTCCAGCAAACACACAGAATTCATCAGCCAATGTAGTCCTTACGCGTTTCGAGCGTCACGGGCTCTTGTTCACAGGTGTTTGGCCAAATGCGGAAGGCAGCATACCGCAACTCCTAAATACCAGTTAATACATTCCGCCCACCTGGGCGTGTCTGCCAAGTGCATCCTGATATCTGGAGTTTCTTGCACAGGTTAGTCTTTCATCACTATGGCTGCCAATGCCGCATTGTAAATTTCAAAAGTACCTCAGTACCCGAAATTTTGTGTAAATTACATTGGGATATAAGACGTAATATTGGATTGAGTACTCACTAAAGTGCATTTAAGCGGTTATTCTCCTTTTAATATATCCAAATATGTATTTTACTGTGATATATGATTTGTCACCTAAGAAACATTTAGACTATGAAATGTAGTATTTTTATTATGTCCATGCCTTGTTATTTCAATGCACGTGCACTTTAAATAGCGAGGGAAAATGCGTGAGGGTGTCATGCGATCAAGGGCGGGAGCGCCCGAAACGCGTAATGGCAGAAGTGGCTGAAATAAAGTAATCTATTGCGCATATACACTAGGTCCACACTTGTCTTTTCTAAGAGAAATAGGAACTGCAAGCTCGAGCAAGAAGCTATATATATATATATATATATATATATATATATATATATATATATATATATATATATCAACAACTTCCCAATCACCAACGGACAAGGTAAGGGGGCCACTCAGGGGAGTCTCACGGCCTTCTTCGGATGCCGCCGTATGCAGAGTGTAACTCCACCCCCACCTATGTCCAGTGTCTCCCTTATTGGTGGAACTCCACTGACCACCGGTCACATGACTCCAACTCCAAATCCAACTCCAACTCAGCTGCAGTCCTGCCACGACTACAGCACCCAGAATGCAATATATCTGGGTGAATGTTGTTTCAGGGAAAACAAATTCCTGGAAGGTGCAGGGTGTTTGAAAATTACGAGTTTCTGCAGGAAACAAAGATCTTCCTTCAGTCCCCTTTGACGCTCCAGCCTCTCAGCGCGTATACCACCAAGCTCGGGCGACAGGATGGGTTATCTCTGCCTCCTCGTCGACTGACGATCTGCATAATGCAGCGATTCCTGGATTGGGATGCACTAAGGGGCGTGCCGGAGAATATCAATACCTTGATTCAACCAACGCTCCGGCCTCTTGATGGAGCGGGACCCTTGACGCGCCTCTGGCTGGCGCGTACACTCCCACAACTTCCCAATCACCAACGGACAAGGTAAGGGCCACTCAGGGGAGTCTTCGGGAAGTTCTTTATTAAAACAGCATGGCATGATGCATTTCGGCCTCACGGCCTTCTTCGGATGCCGCCGTATGCAGAGTGTAACTCCACCCCCACCTATATATGTCCAGTGTCTCCCTTATATACACACCGCTTAAATTGATTCCAATTAATCCTTTCGATCCCATTTTCTTAAATTGTAGATATGTGAATCGGAGTGACAGCAGCTACACTTGCAAGACCCTTTCCAGGTCATCCTTGTGATGAACACTACTGTGAAGTGTGGGGTCTACCAAACGGGATCCATACCTCTCACACCAAGAGAGTGAGAAATCTAGTTGAAGAAGTGGTGACAACAACCACTGATTTCCAGAGTCAAGCATAAGCACAGAACAAACTTTCAGAGGGTGAAGAAGATTGCACATAAATCTCAAAGTCAAGTTAAGGTAGGTGCTCCGATTGTGGAGAATGAGCCAAGAGTACCCACAGTGAACTAATCAGTTTAATCTGAAAGTTGGCCCCCCGAGCTGGAAAAAGATGCTTGCACTACAGCCATAGAAGAACATAGGAGAGAGAGATGACTGAAAATTGGTGAGAGACAGTGCTGTTGTGTCAGAGGAATGCATCCCAGAAATGATCAGAGTAGCAGAGCTGATCAAACAAAGTGACAGTGAGCTTCCAGACGTCAGAAGATCAAAGCAACAAAGGGTGCCTAGTTTAAAGTATTTGGTTCCTGAGTGGACCTACTTTGTTGTGAGTGAGCCTGATTTGAGAGCACAGGAGACAGAGAATATTAAAAGCATTTTGAAACCTCCCCATGATTAGTACTACAACAATAAAGATAATTTTTTTTTGATTGACTTAAATTCACGTGACATGTCCAGACATCAGAGGTTCCTGCATGTATCCTGAGCATTCACTGAAGAGATTAGGTCTACATGTTCCATTAGAAGGGTTGGATTTTTGTTGTTGTCCCTTTAGAGTTCAGGCTTTAGCCTGTAGGTTTTAATACTGAAGTCAAATGACCTAAAAGATTTACATTGAAATGAACTGAAAGTTTTGCTGAATTGTATAGTAGAGACAAAGAGTAGACTTTTGATTTTTCTTATCTTTCCAATTGGATTTGAGAGAAACTATGGTGTCAAGTTCACCCAAAAATTTCAGAGTGCTAATAAAAGTAGTGGTATTTGCTATAGTCGTACAAATGATTGGCTCATTGGTGAGTCTAAACTCATCTTTCAAGCATGCTTCCACCAAAACAAAATCCGATTTAGCCTATTTCGAGGTACGAAGTAGGCGTAACATGAAGATGTTACACAAAGATGGTTAAAGGGAAATTACTCAGAGAATGTGTTTTTTAGTCTGCAACATAAGTATTCCAAATTTTTGGAGCTAAAAATTGCTACTTTTGCACATATTTTTCCAATTCTACTGCAGCTGATGTGACGTACCACCAATTGCTGTTAAACTATGCATTGTCTTGTAATTTTTTTTTTTTACTATCTTTAAGATCATCTCTAGTATCATTTTTCAAACTATGTTTTATCTATACAAAATGTATATCTATGACTAAGTTTTTAAATCTGCAAGCACTGGCAAAGTCTGTTGATCGAATGCTTCATTTTCACACAAACTACATTTTTCAACTCTATTAACTTTAAGTCTTCATGTAAATTAAGCAGAGATGAGAAAGGTTTTATAGAAGAAAAACAGGAGATTGAAGTTTGGGAAGGAAGTAAGGAAGGAGCCCGGAGTGGTTGGGAGATAGAAGTGGAGGCAGTAAAGGACATAGGAGTGCATACAATACTTTGGGCATGATTTAGAGTTTGATGGACTGGTTATTCAGACACAAATGTGAAGGTTATTCTATCCATTGTATTACAAGTATATCATATCCTATGACACGTGTAATATGGCAGACAGGATATCCGTTATGTTGTAATGGAGTAAACAGTCTGACGAACTATAAATCAGGCCCCCAATTTTGGCTTAGAAAAGGAAAGGGGATTTTTGTACTGTGAGGGAGAAAAAACAGGTTTGAAATCCCAAGTTGGAAGGGTGGAGTGACTGTGAAAAGTCATACAAGCCTGTGGTTGATGTGTATTTTTGACAGGAAAGCCACCCATTATTAGGGGTGTCTAGTATGTGTGTGAGAAAAATGCTTAATTGCAACTTCCAGAGAACTGGATTAACAACTTTTGTTTAGTTTTAGTGTTTCCTAAAGTGTCCCAATCAGATCACCTAAGTTATATGGGGATAGTGACGCATAAAAGAGCTAACGTGGCGATTCAAAAGTAGTAGGTGATCAAGTTGGTGCTATGATCTTTTTAAGATACAGTTTTAAATGTTTTGAGTATCAGAAAGCTGGTAGATTGAATTGCTAATAATATTCCTGGACCTTTAACTGCTATTAATGCTGAGCTTATAGTGACAAGGCCAATGGTTTTTCAGGATGGCTGGATTTGAATTTGTTATTTGTGAAAGAGAGTGGAGTCCAGGAGCACTGAGCTTAAATTCAAAAAAACAGTAACAAAATTAACATGTTTGTAACTAACATGACAGATATTTCTCATGAGGTAAGAGATTTGGAGAAGATAGGTGCATGGTAAGCAATAGGACAAGGCGTTTCCAAGATTGATGAGTGGTTATGTTGCAGATAACTGTAAGTTTGAAAGACATTTAGAGAAGCTTCATTATGAATGATCCAGTGAAAACTCTGAGCTTAGATTATCTCTGTGTGCCTAAACTTTATTTGGAGCGTATTATGGGAACAATGTGTAGGTGTAGGAAATATTAAAATTGTGTGATTTAAGATAGTGCAGAGTAGAATGTAGTTAAGACATACTGCCTGCATGCTGTTGTCTACTTTGAGACAGCTTAGAGCAGAGTAGGGGGCTCTCTTTATTGGTCAACAGATTTAGCCTTTTCCTTTAGAAACAACTTTATACTGAACTAGCAGCTCGTCCCGACGTTGTCCGGGTATGAATTGCTGCCGGCCAGTAGTATATTGTTTTGTAGGATTTCGTTTTGATAGCATTTCTTATCTGTGACAGGCCTGTGAAACGCTCTGATTCACAGTGCACTGCTGATGCAATTAAGAGTGCGTGCTCAGTAGTGTGTGAACTCGAGTTTCCCTACTTTATTTTTCCTTGCAATATTATATAGAGCAAACTCGACAACATGGCATGAGCACAATTTACATTACAGAAGAACACATTCATTTGTGGTAGGCACGGGGAGACAAATCAATTTGCCTGAATCACAGGATGTTGAGCTGATGCCGAGATTCAAACGTAGCTCCCCAGCTCTAAGTTCGCAATTCTAGAACTTGTGGCGGGAGGTGTGTCTAAAAGTGTATGTCGGTGCTGGCCATCAATGAGAGAGGCCTGTGCATTTTTCAAATGGGTGGTGAAAAAATATGAGTATGTTGCTGGAGATGTGGGCCGCCGTGCCACCAATGTACTTACCGGGGGAGGGTAAACACCTATTATTCTGCATCTTTCTTTCCGCATACCATCACTCCGCATACTTTCATTACCAAAGTACCATGACTCCAGCATGCCATTATAACGCATGGCATTACATTTTATATGCTTTTATCATGCATACATTTACAACGAAATTCGTTGTAAATGCATGAATGGTAAAAGCATGTTTTTTTAATGTTTGGATAAGGTAAGTATGGGTATAGGGGTATATGTTTTGGGGTACTGAGGTATATATTTTGGGATGGTTGGGTATTTTAAGGGTTCAGATAAAGTTTTGGGTTATGGGTACAGGGGTAGTTTTAGAGTTTGGGGATAGGTATGGGTTTTGGGGTATAGGGGTATTTTTAGGGTTCAGGGCTAGGTTTGGGTTTTGGGGTATAGGGGTATTTTTTGGGTTCAGGGGTAGGTTTGGGTTTTGGGGTACAGGGGTATTTTAAGGGTTCAGGGCTAGGTTTGGGTTTTGGGGTACAGGGGTATTTTTAGGGTTCAGGGCTAGGTTTGGGTTTTGGGGTACAGGGGTATTTTAGGGTTCAGGGGTAGGTTTGGGTTTTGAGGTACAGGGTTATTTTTAGGGTTCAGGGCTAGGTTTGGGTTTTGGGGTACTGGGATATTTTTAGGGTTCAGGGGTAGGTTTGGGTTTTGGGGTACTGTGGTATTTTAAGGGTTCAGGGCTAGGTTTGGGTTTTGGGGTACAGGGGTATTTTAGGATTCAGGGGTAGGTTTGGGTTTTGGGTACAGGGGTATTTTTAGGGTTCAGGGGTAGATTTGGGGTTTGAGGTACAGGGGTATTTATAGGGTTCAGGGCTAGGTTTAGGTTTTGGGGTACAGGGGTATTTTTAGGGTTTAGGGATAGGTTTGGGTTTTGGGGTACAGGGTATATTTATAGGCTTTAGATGGGTTAGTGTTTAAGGGTGTTGGGGTATTTTAAGGAGTAAGGGTGGGTTATGATTATGGGGTGCATGGGTATTTAAAGGTAGCAGGGTGGGATTAGCACATGATATGAGACATGGCATGAACGGCGGAACGTACCACATGCCCCGAGCGTTTGTCATGCCCCCAGCACACGCCCACAGCACAATGCAGACACGCCCACAAGGGACTTCTTTGCTGGCACGGTTCTTTTACCTTTTAAATGTATATGGTGGGCGTCTGCATAGCCTATGTCCTTCTGCTACAACTGCCCTTTCCAACGCTGTATTGGGTGTTGTGATTGGTGCTGTGGTTCCTGAGATTACCCGCCTCAAAGGTTTGGGCGTTCTCTTTATTATATTAGTATAGATTGTCATCTCATTTATATGACTTCGATTGATCTGAACTTCCTAATTATTAAAGGCATACATTTTTGGATTTCTCTTTGATACTAAAATTGATGATTTGGGATTTGTAAAACATGTTAAACTTTAATAAATCAATTTAGTTTGAAACTTAACCTCTCTCTGCCTTCCTTGTGGAACCTAATGTGCTCCACAGTATTCAAATTTATTGATTTGATGACTAGCCTTGGATGTCGATTTTGATTAATCAGATTGCACTTTATGGGCCCTGAATTTTCAGAAAGAAAAGCACTACAACACTGGTGTCATTGAATTGAGGTATTTTCAGAAACCACTGCTAAACTCGTGCAGATGATGATGGGTTACACTATCTCAATAGGATGCAAAAATATAGGGGCATATTATCAAGAAAGGGTGTTACATTATCGCCGCTTTTATCGGCAGGAACTGCAGATAAAGTGGCGATAAGGGGCTTGATAATATGCTCTATTGAATTCCAATCGAAGCCCATGTTAAATGTCTTGACATCTAACATGGGCTTCGATTGGAATTCAAAGAGCATATTATCAAGCCCATTATCGCCGCTTTATCAGCAGTTTCCTGCCGATAAAAGCTGCGATAATGTAATGCCCTTTGTTGATAATATGCCCCATAGTCTTACAAATTAGAGAATCCAAATGCAGTTCCTGAGAATTATACTATTCTGAAATATTGAAACATTAATAAATATCTCTGCAAAAAATGTGATAGGCGTCTGTTTAAAGCACTTGTCCCCATATATACTAGGACTGGGCTTTGCTAAATAAATTAACCTAGTCAAACAATGGGAGGAGAGTACATTTGGCTGCTTTTAAACATTTAGACCAAGCTGAGCTGGTGGAATGGAAATATGCCACCAGTTCAGCTGGTGACGTGTAGAAGGGTGTGTTTTCTCCACAATCTAAAAGTTTGCAAGCAGTAATTTGCATTAAAGACATATTATGGCATATCGCCTTCCTGCCATAGAGCAAGTAACAGCAGACGTCTGCAAAACATATCCATAATATGATACATACATATCGCTTTCAGCTAATTTTTTCCTAACTGTGAATATTGCTACTAAATATAATTTTTATTTTTTCATAAGCATCCATCGTTTTAAACTTTGAATTATAACCCGATTTTGTTATTGTCAAGCTAGAGTTACTTAACTTAAAAATATTTTAATGTTTTTATTTATTGCAATGACTGTTGGTTAATATTATAATCCATGGCTGACGGGATTAGATTAAACAGTGTATCTAAAGGAATAATTTAGTCTCTGGTTATTTATGCTGGCGCTATGTAATGTGAACTCATTGAACCAGGCCCGGACTGGCCGTTGAGGGCACCGGGCAATTCCCCGGTGGGCCGCATGGTTGGGGGCCGGTTTTGGGCCCCTGGGGCCGTTTTTGTTACAGGGCCGTTATGCTGCAAAAACGGCCCTGTAACAAAAACGGCCGAAAACCGTCCCTGTCACAGAGCGCGGTCGCACCTCTCCCCCCTCCCCTCTCCTCCCGGAGGGGGGGAGGGGGGCCGGCCAAGCACTTTGCCAGGGCCGGTTCTGGTTTCCAGTCCGGCCCTGCATTGAACTCATTGAATAATTAATTTCATCGTGCAGTCGTGAAACTAAAATAGTAGGGCTTCTACCCGTATCTGACTTTGATTGTTTATTCCTTGTTGTTTTACAATGTTGACCTCAACTGTTCCGAGTTCACGCTTGCTTCTGCCTCTGTGTAGAGCTCTCTTATGCTCTCGCTTTATAAAACTTTTCAAATAAAGAAATAAAAATAAATGTCATGTTATGAACGCAGTGTAATCTGGATGGCTGTTTATAATTAAATTGGTTTAATGTTATTTTGTGCCAGTGTGATGCGGAGGCTTGAATTCACTCATCGTCCCATTTCCTGGTGACAAACAAGAAAAAACACAGTTATTTTCGTGAAAAAAGTAATAATTTACCATTTTAAGTTAACAGCACAGTGCCTTCGTAAACAAGTGCCAGGCAGCACAAAAACCTCCTTTCAGAGTAATCCAGAAGGCTGCCTCGTGCTCGCTGAGGTCACTAGCTTCAGGCTCGTGACCTGCGTCACTAGGGACAGTCTTGGCCATGCTTCAGAGGTCACATCGAATGAAGGCAATAGTAATAAGCTGGCAACAGCAAAACTGTTTGTGAAATATCATATGAGCCGGACGCGCAATTATTTTTAAAAATAGGCACGCATTCAGCATACTCTTTGTTCAGCAGTCTTACTGTTGAGAAGTGGCATCAGTGTTGTCGCGTGAAATGTCTTAACTGTTTATCTGCTCAATAATAAATGTAGTCTACATTAAAATGCGTGTCTTACCAGTACATCATTTGACGTTCCCACCATATGGTTGTAACTCCAACTTTGATAATACAGCTGGAGGCTCCTAAATGCTTTGCGTGCCAGTCATTTGCGAAACTCAACCTCAATCTCATGGAATAGCATTTCTCTAAAAGCACTTATGTTCTTGTATTTTATAATTACCATAAAAGAGATATCAAACAACGTTATGGGCCTGTGTGTCTTGTAATTGACAAAGAGATTTCTATAAACACGAGGCAAGTTGGACGAAGCCTTCACCCATGCAAATTTCAAAGGTTCACTGTGTCCTCAGTGACTTTTAGGTCCTTTTTTTCTTTGTTTATATTTGCTCATATTCTTTGCTTTGGTGGGGGTGTTCACCCATTGCATCCCATTTAATGAAAGAACCTATATGAAACTTATGGAAATTATCTGACTCTAATTAAATCATTAACAAGACTTCATTAGTGACTGTCAATTATAGGTTTACACAGGTCACAAATGTGACCCTTTGATCTATATGGGGCCTTATTATGTATAGGGAGCAACTTTCCCTGTTTGCTCCTGGCGCACCTTTGTGCCCTATAACGTAGAACACGCTGCTCCAGGGCAGCTGCGAGCTTGCGCTGCCCCCAGGGCAGTGCATTAGGTGAAAAACAATGGGGCATATTACCAACAACTAGCGATAATTTTTGTCTCTAACTTGTTTAGAGACAAAAATTATCGCCGCACATCGGCGATTTTTATCGCAGATAAACCTTGCTATTAGCAAGGTTTATCGCAAATGCGATAAAAAACGGCCGCAATGCATGAATATCGCTGAAAAGTCAGCAATATTCATGCATTATCGAGCAAATGCTCTTAGCCATGTTATCCACCTCCCATTGGATAACATGGCTAAGAACTGCTCAGGGCAGGTGTTAGCTTTTGGAGATATTCGCGCTTAGCGCGAATATCTCCAAAAGTTGGTAATAGGAGATAGCGATGTTAGGGACTGTTTCCAGTCGCTAACATCTTGGCACGCCCACTTTGCATGTCATTAGTGATAAATATCACTGACATGCAAAGCAGGGCCCAAGATGGTCGCTATCTCCTATTAGCTGGTGTTAGCGACAGCTTGGTAATAGGGAGATAATATTATCTCCGCTTTCTTGGCTTTTAAAGCCAAAAAAGCGGAGATAAACCCCCTTGATAATATGCCCCAATGAGTCTTTGAAGCAGCCGCTCCGTGTTTTTCACTGTGCAGGCGTGCCACTTTTGAAGGGGATTAGAGATCCCCTATTAGGTGGCACATTGTCAGTGCCCCACCTGACAGCTTCTTTGCCTCTGCGCCCCGTCTATGATACGGGGCGGGCGAAGAGACAAAGGGATTCCCTCATTTGCATAGGACCAATGCAATGGTGTCGTATGTACACAAGCACTTTCAGTATTTTAGAAGGGCCATACAAGAGTCTGCAGCCCCTTCTGTAATACCAAAGTGCCTCTGGGGTGCTCAAAGTGGGTGCAAAAGCCCATTGTGCCCTCAGGGCACTTTGTTTAATATGGCCCCTGGTGGCACCTCCACGCCTCATGACATTTCCAACATGCATATGATCCCTCTCTGGAGTCTCTACTCCTTCCATGGACAAAGTTATAAATAAGGTCTGATTCGCAAATATTTTGCTATGACTTCCTCTTGTACTCATTTACTCCGGAATTCCTCTTGTAGTTTATTTCTGAGTTCTTTGAGAATGAGGCCACCATGTGCAAAGCAATTGTTGTCAAAGGCATCATTAAGGGGTGGCTGGTGCCAAAACAGCAACGTCTATGATCCTCTTGCAACTAGCAGGTATATTTAATACCAGGGTGCTTTGGACGCTAGCGTCGGACCCTACCTTGGAAGTGCCTTGTGCTCATTTGGTGGGGCATTGAACAATGCAATTATTTTATACAACAATTAGCCACTGATATCTAAAAAATTATTTTCAGATCTTTGTTAATTTGATATGATGAGTTATGCACAAGAATACGCTATAGTATACAATACTTGACCTTTGAGCACACTGCTGAAAGTGTGCCACCTGAATATCGAAACCATGGTATTATGGGAACACAATATCGAGGATAAAATGTCAAAAATAAAATATCGACAGTTAAGTAAGTGTAGATTTTTGATAGCTAATGCGGCATACATGAATCGATGCAGTACATGTAAATTCAAGTTACATAAACATGGAGCTTGGAATAGTAAATCTATTCTTCCCTATATTCACTTCCCTTTCAATAATTTGTCCCTCAATAGTCTTCCACCCCTATATTGTTGGTGTCGATATTCAATAGTACAACCTATTGAAATATTCAATGCTATGGCATTAAAGGCAAATCTTGTATTACTTACATTTGAAACATTTCTAGTTAATATTTGCCCAATACAGTGGCGTAACCAAAGATCTGTCAGCCCCTGCAGTGCGGGGGTCCCCGAGCCTGAGAAGGCCGGCCAAAGCGTCATGCGCACTTTAGGTGCTGCCGCCGCTCCTCCTCCTGTGACGCGTGGAACCCAGCACCACCCACCAGGCTTCAACTGCAAGCTGAATATAAAAAAATGAAAACTTTATTATCATTTTTTAACATTTTTTATTCAGCTTGCAGCTGAAGCAGCGGGCAACGCTCCTCCGCCTTAGCAGTGAAGCCCACACTGTCAGCATTCGCAGTTAACCTATTTGACTATTACATTTTAGTTTTGACTCATAGTTCTTACATCAGCAATTGAAACTTTATGTGCACACCTTGACATTCCCCCTAATTCTTGATGTTGCTTACAGGTTAAAAGTAAAGAGAAGCACATTCAAGACAGAAACATATTTAAAACAAGCAGACTTTATATGTACGACAAAAGCAGCAACAAAAATGTATAATTCCTACCCCAGTTGTATCCTAGTAGCAGTGCAAGCTTTTCTTACTGTGAAAAAGAAGACTAACAGCATGGGCAGCATCAGACACACTTTCTTCTGGCACACTGTAGAGCTACATCATGGCAGGTTTCCATTAACAGGACAATTACAGCCTAAGCAGCTGTAGTGCATGAAGTGAACAGATTCAGCAGATGCAGCAGCCATGCAAGCATCACTTGAGCGATGAACAACAACTGAGTGGTTAACAGCACTGAAAGTTTACGCCTATAGATAGGATCGGACTGGCCTATAGGGCAATCAAGGCAGTGCCCGAAGAGCTGGTCTGACAGGTCAGAATATGGACCGTCATTTGGCTGGTTGTGGGTCTGTTTTATGGTCTGCTCGACTGTTTTTTACTGTTGATTTCTCTAATATTAACACAGAAAGTTCAAATCTATACCTTGTAAAACACTTATACAGCAGGATTTAATAAGTTAAAAATGTCCCCAGTTTGTAATCATGAGTCACTTTTATCTATTTAGTTCACTAGTGAGGGACACTTTGTTTTGTGACTAGGGCTATTTTCTATCCCAGTCCAACTCTGTCAGTAAAACAGGTAGAAATTACAATTTGTTTGGCGCCATGGTAAGATTCAATCTCAAAACGAACTTGTGCAACGCGACAGCAGCAATGCAAGTAGTTTTCTAATGTAGGCCTTGAACTACGCAGCAGCAGTAGAGGCACTTTCACACAAGACCCGGTAATTGTAAAGTGTTGGGGCCCTAGGCCCCCATACACTAATAATCATCACACAGGCACAGTGACTAGGTATCTAGAACCGGCCCAGAGCACATGCGCCCGGCCCCTTTTATTAGCAGGGTCACATGTCCTGTGATGCCGGTGATGGATAGGTGTGGGGTGGTAGTGTAAGCCAGCCCTCAGGGAGTGGCTGGTACAATCATACAACTTGGAACACTAGAACAGTGACCAGCCGGTCACTACATCAATGCATGGGCAACACCAATACAACCTTTCCTCACAGACAAACATGCCAGAAACAATAAGCGGTGATGCACAAGGTTCATTAAACACAGAAAAAAGTTACAGCAAAGCAGTGCAAACTTCACCACCAATCAGAAGAACAGCGTGGGAACAGTAGTGCAAGAGTGCAAGGCCCCGATAGTACAACATTTACTAATCAATTTGTCTATATGATCTTAAGGATACCTGAATGTGACTTAGAAGGAGGTAAGGAGGGTTAAGGAAAGTGTATGCTCAGATCCTTGCAACTTCTTTCTTATTTATTTATCTATTTATTTATTTATTTCGGTTGCATTCTCATGGAGTACACAACAGAGTCTCAGCGCACTGTATAATTATGCAACAGGAATGTGGAGCATCCATTAAGGCACAAAGAAAAAATATACTTGTCAACTGCCATCTAAAGTTAAGCTAACACAGTACAGAAGTACATTCTCAATTTAGGTTCAATTTTGCCATTTCCAGAGAAATGGTAGGAAAGAAAACGGGAAAGGTATGTATAGATTGGAAGGAAGCAGGACACAGAATAGAGCAGAGCAAAGATGTGATGAAGAAAATGAATCAAAGCTTCAAGAGAGACAGCAATAGGGAGGGTGGCACACAGAAGTACATAAGATATTGCAAAGGTTGAGAAGAAAGGTGTTGCGAGCGCAGCAGACACATGAGTGATGTTGGCAGAGAATACAGCGTTCTAGATGTTCCGCCTGTGCTGGGTCCAGGGCCGGAAGGTCCACTGACTCCAAGTAGTCCACAGTATCCTGCGGCAAAGGGGGTTCCCCCGTGTAAAGCTCTTCACAGCCGTGTCGTCAGAGACTGCCACCCTATCAGAACCGAGCAGTTCCTTTACTACGTTACGCTGATGCGCTATACGGAGTCTATTCGCCAAGAGTTTGCCACACCTATCCCCACCTGTGTAAAACGCGTGTTTTAGACGCAGCGCCGCGTATTCCGCCCTATCCATGTCTAACGCCGACAAGAGCTTCCTGGCGGCCTTTAGTTGTTTCCACACCCTAGGAGCTCCGGTACAGCGATGGACCTGCTCCAATTCTCGGACCTTGGAAGTCAGCTCCTCCCTCTTACGTTGTCTCTCCCTATTCTCTGCCGAGGAGATGGAAATGAACTCCCCCCTCAGAACCGCCTTCAACGCCGCCCACTGCGTCGCTAGTGAGGTGTCTGAATTATCGTTGTGTGCCTGATACTCCCGGATCGCCTCCTCAATGTGTTTAACAACAGTTTTTTTATGTAAGAGGGTGTCTCTAAGTCGCCATACCCCACGAGAGGGGGGGCCGGCGGAAGCGCAAATGTGCCTACGACCGGTGCATGATCAGACAACGACAGGACCCCAATGTCCGCCGCCGTAGCGGAGGCACACATCGGTCCACTGACCAATAAGAGGTCCAACCGTGCATAAGTCCGGTGTGCATGTGAATAGTAAGAATAGTCCCTACTCGTGGGGTGAAGGGTGCGCCAAAGATCATGTAGGTCCATGTCAGCGATTCAAGCCTTCCCTGCCTGTGAGAGTTCCCCAGTTTGCGGGTATCGCTGCGCAGACCTATCGAGTGTGGAGTCAAAAACTATATTCAAATCAACCCTAGAATGATATGTCTGTCTGGGGAGGCAGTCACGTCCACCAGCGCTGAGTCAAGAAAGCGCTCCTGGCGGTCGTTCGGGCTATATAAAGAGCCGATAGTGAACGCCGCGTCCCCCAGCTTGAGGCGATACGCTAACAGCCTCCCCTTTTGTTCTGCGAATTTGTACAGCACCTCCCCCCTGAAGGAACTTGCTATCAAAATGGCCACCCCAGCGGTCTTAGATGCAGCAGAGGAGAAGAACTGTGTGGGAAACTTGTTAGAGCGCATCCTGTGACAATCCTGTGGTAGTAAATGGGTCTCCTGCAGGAGACATATGTCTGCTTGTGTCCCCTCCAGCAAAGACAAGATTGCTCTCCGCTTTACCGGATTGTTCAGCCCCTTAACATTAAGGGTCACTACCTTCAGTGTCGACATATCCCCAAAGGACCATGCGCGCTAGGCCGTGGGTGCCCAATCAGCGGGGGAGGGGCACGGGACAGCAGCGCAGGAGAAGCAAAATAAGACAAAGCAATAACATGTAAGACACTGGACGGTGCCCCCTCTACCCCTAAAGAACCCCCAACTTCCCTCAAATCAAACCCGTAGCAACTGGCCAACTCCCTACCCAAACCCGAACAACCCATTGTCCCAGTCATGTCCCAAAACGGACAAGTCCGTGGAAAGTACAAAAAGTGGACGTCCGGCCACTCGTTCTTCCCGCCTCTCCCCGACCCTCCCTCCATCCCCCAAACCTGTCGTTGCAGAAGCTATGTCCATCTCCCACCGTTCGTGGCAGCCGAGTCCCTGGCCGCTTCTCTCAGAGCATTGGCCATTTCTGCTCTGATGGTGGGTGAGTCCGGCCTCCCAGCTCTAGCCGTCGACCTCCGCCTCGCCGATCGCCGTCGTCCTCCTCGATCGGGGCGCCTCCGGCCCGGCGTCGCTTCACTCTCCTCCGTGGCCGTGAGGCCCAGGACTCCACAAACATCCTGCAAGGAGCGCAGTTGGTGCAGTACGCAATTCCAGTGGAAAATAAGGCGAAAGGGGTGTCCCCAAGAGTACAGTGTTTCCTTCTCTCTTAGGAAGTCCGTCGCGATTTTGAAGGCCCTGCGCTTCTGCAGCGTGATGGCAGCCAGGTCCTGAAATAACGCTACAGGCCGTTCACGGAAGGTCAGCGGCTGTTTCTTGCGGGCCTCCGCCATTATGCGTTCCTTCACTGGGAAGTCCGAGAGGTAGGCCAGAATGTCCGGAGGAGGCGCCGCCGACTGCTGCTGTCGGCCGACTCTATGGGCCCTATCAATCCAGATCGGGAAGTCCGCGGGCTCACCCAGGATCTCCCTGAACATGTCCTTCAGGTAGCCAGCCAAATCAGTTCCCTCTTCTGCGGACGGAACACCCCGGACTCGAATGTTATTTCGTCTCGACCTGTTCTCCAGGTCCTCATTGTGTGCCTGGGGGTCGACATGTTGTTCCCTAAGGCGTAGGACGTCTTGCTGTAGATGGACAATCTCCTCGTCCCTCCGCTGAGCCGCTGCCTCCACCGTTTCCATCCGTTCACCAAGGCCCTCCACCTCTCTGCGGACCTCTCGCAACTCACTGGCTACCTCCTGTTTTAGCATTTGGAAGTCAGCCTTGAGTGAACTGAACAGGTCCTCCATGAAGGATCTTGTGACTGGGGGCTCACCCCCTGCCGGTTCACCTGTGGTTCTGGAAGGGCTCAGGGATGGTTGCGCCCTGTCGCGTTGCTGCTGGGCCCTGCTGAGCATGTCCGGGAGGGTGCGGTCACCCCTCTTCGCGTCCTGGTTCCCCGACATTCGTGCACTATGGACCACAGCACTCCACTCAACCAAAGAGGCGATCCCGAGCCACTGGTAGTAGGTCTCGGCGTCGGTGAGTCCCCACCGACGGCACCACCGAGGGTAGAGTCCGATGCAGCAGGGCCGCTAGGCGTTCCGTGCTTCCGAGAACAAAATGGCGGCCAGGCTCCGCCCCGGAGGCCGACCCACACTTCCAATGAAAGTTCAAGCCACTGACCAATATAAGGACCTCCCGGTCCGTGGAATCTCCTAGGACGGGAGTTCTGCTCAAGGCCGGGGGCGCAGGAGTTGTTCCAGGACGGCACTGTAGGAGATCTGCGTCACCGCCGTATTGGAGATAAGATGGCGGCCTGGCGTTGCCGGGCCGACCCTCAGAGTCCGATGGTCACTGCCGGAGCCGTGCAGAGTCAGGGTCCCAGAAATGAGTCTCCTCTGGGCCCGTCGAGTCATAGTAGGGCCGAATGACGTGACTCTCTTTCCGGAGCTCCGTCCCAAACTGGCTACAGGGCCGAGGCACACGCCGTGTACCAGGCTACTGCCGCAGACTCAAGCGCCTCCATGCTCAGACAACAGGCGTCTCTCCTCTCGGCGCCCCGCGGTGGGAAGTCATCCGGCGCCTCAGCTCCCGAGGCACAAGCCGATGCGAGTAGGCAAGCAAACTCCGCAACAAGCAGCCAGGTACTGGTGCCGGGGCCCGCCCAGGCCTCCCGGCCGGCGACCCGCTCCGCTTCGTGTCAATGGCGCTCCGCAGCCAGCTTGTCGGCCCACGAGTGTGCTCCTGCCGAAGCGCTCAGGGCCAAAGATTAAGACCGGTGTACGCACCAAGGTCTCCGCTACCCGTCCCGCGGCCGCTGAACTCCAGCGGGGGGAGGAAAGCTGTCTAGAAAGGGCTCGGGCCTAGTCGGGCCGGAGGAGCTGCGGGAAGAAGCGTCCTCTCACCCCGCCATCTTGGCCACGCCTGGTACGTTTCATAAAAATTATATTGTATCCCCCCTGCAATGCCGCCCACGCAACCCCACTCGCCCCACCACCCTTTGTTTATGTAGGTTAAAATGAATGATACTGGGGCGTGGCTAGCAGCCGATCATGGCGGCAGCCTAATAGCGAGGGTCCAGGAGCGAGGCGGCATCCCCCGGCAATCCGGCATTTAAATCCGCTAAAATTAATTACTCCGGAAGGGCGAACCGGGTCGAGGACTGAGTGGTGCCCAGCAGGAAAAGTCTATATGCCGTGGGACACCTATAAACGCTGTGGTGAGACCCTGCACGGCGAGGCCTGAAAGCGACGACAAGCAGCGGACTGTCCTACGAGTGCTGGCCGGGCGGAAGTGGAGGTGCAACGGGACCCCGGCGCCGGAAACCAGCGCAAGAAGCAAGAACCCGAGTAAGACGGGAATCAGAGGGGCACAGGTATCATCTGCTGTCGACTGGAGGATTGGCGGAGGAGGCTGGCAGCAACGGAAGCTCGCAAGCAAACAAAGAAACAGAGACACGGAGCGGGGCTCCGGGAGCAGAGTGAAGGGCAGCGGGTCCAGCGCCAGCTTCCAGACTAAATCCAGCGGGAGGTCAGTGAACCGCAATAAGGAACCGATGGAGCTGACTATACACCCCCCGTGCGGCAATCCGAAATAGACAGCGAGGAGAGGGTGCACGGAGGGACCAGTGGCGCCCCAAACAGTGAATGAAGGCGGGGGCCCGCCACGGAGTACATAGGCCAGCGGACTTGGAGCGGGCCGATTGACTGCCGGTTGGCGAATGTGGGGGGCGGTCTCCTATCTGCTCCCGGGGTGAAACAGCATCGGGCAAGAACATGCAGCAGGCGGAGCGGCGGAAATAATTGGCCACACATAGATACCAACCCATGGGGTGGTGGGAAAACAGCGAGGGCCTGCAGAGTAGAGAAAGGGGGCCTGAACTTCCTGGTCGCATGATCCGTCAGAAGGGCAGAGAAGAGCCGACTGGAACAGGGACGCATTGAGGTGGGGTCTGGAGAGGAGGCACGGCTGGAGGCTGCCATTGGGGACGGCGATCCGGTCAGCCGAAAGAAACGCAACGCGAGGGTGTCACTAGTGGCCCTACATCAGCAGATCAAAAGCAACATTGAGATATTCACCCCCCCTTGGCCCCCCCCCACCGCACTAGACCAGAGGGTAAGACATTGGTGAAGGCGACACCGCCGCTTCAACGCAACAAGCGTGGAAAGGCACACCCTGCAAATATTGCAAATGTCCCATAGGTTCTGCTCGCCCCACAACTAACCCTGGCAAACAAGGGACCCCGAACGACCCAGAGGTTGCGGTCAGCTAGGAGGGTCGGAGGACCACAGGAAGATCCGCAGAGCAAGGCGAATGCACAGCAAGGGGGCGAGGAAGGCCCAGAACCAAACATGATGGGCAGGGGCTCTAAACACACCTTGACGCAGTCCAAACTTGATAAGTTCGCCTATGAGAGAAACAACCCTCCCCAGGCGGAACCCCGCAACTCCACGGGGAAGACACCAGAAGGAGACAGGGCGAAAAAAGCAACGCTGGAGGATGTGATGCGTGCCCTGGCACAGGTACAAGCAACAGTGGGGACCACGGCCACAGAAGTCACCCTGATCAGAGCGGACTTTCAAAAAATGAATGAGAGAGTGAAACAAGTGGAGGTGGTGACGAAATCCTTAGTGGAGGACGTATTGGAACTGCAAGTGGCAATGGAGAAGGTGATGGCTGAAAATAAATCGCTCAGGGACAAGATGGATGACCAGGAGGGACGCTCGAGAAGGAACAACGTCCGAATACTGGGGGTTCCGGAATCGGAAGATAAAGGTGCACTGGACCTCTAAGTGGAGGACTTGATAAAGATGCAATTAAACCCCAAGGGCCTCTCACACTTTTTCTCGGTGGAGAGGGCCCACAAAGTACCTGGTGGCAAACCAAAAAGAGGGGCCCCCCGAGACCGATCCTGCAAGACTCTTTAATTTTCGCGATCGTGACGCGATTCTACAGGCAGAGAGAGTGTCTCCAGCTATCCAGATCCAAAATTCCAAAGTGGCCTTCTTCCCGGACCACACTGCTGAGGTGGCGCACCGCAGAATAACTTTCTTGGATGTCAAGAGGGCGTTGCGGGCCAAAGAACTGTCGTACTCAATGCTGTTCCCTGCGCGGCTCAGGGTGGTGGCGGAGGATAAAGTTTGGTTCTTTGAAACACCGGAGGTGGCACAGGACTGGCTTGAAGGCTGGGAGACTGCAGGACACACCCACCGCTCACAAAGGAATGACCGTAATCACAGACAGAACAGCCAGGTGGGATCGCAAAGGTCAGGCAGAGGGGGAGTAACCGGATCACCGACGCATGGATCCTTAGAAGCGGAAGGGTGTGTAGAATCCTGAACCCCCGGTGTTTGATGCAGTGCTGTCCGTTAAAGAACTTTGCCGAATGGGCGCACTTGGACACTGGCCTGGGGAGCTCGGAGGAGGGCAGGGATGCCGCCTGTTCAGGAGGACACTCAGCCCCAGCACGTAAGTAAACTGTTAACGGGGTGGGCTAGGCACTCTGCTAGGTTGGGGAGGCGGGTGGTTGTAAGCCCGTTCAGCAGGGAGGCAGGGGTCGGTTAGTTTAGAAGTTGTTGAAATTCCACAAGTAAGGTCAAATGTCACAAATACAAGCGTGTGCTGTACGAGACATGCAGCAGGCGGGTACACCCTCGAAGTTGGACCCGGTTTCCACTGCTTTAGGTATAGAGCCATCTATGCACGATTCCCAAATGAGTACAGCTGAAGAGGAGGTGCTGAGATCGCGGGTAGAGCCACTTCGACTTATGACTTGGAATGTAAGAGGGTTGGGTGATAAGATAAAAAGGTAGCTGGTGATAAACGCGATAAGGAGGCAGGGACCGGCTCTGGTACTTGTCCAGGAAACACACCTCACAGGGGGGGCAACCAAGGCTCTCGGCAGAAAGGGATATAGAATGGCGGTACACTCAGAGTTTACCACGGGGTCAAGAGGCACAGGAATCTTACTTAAGAAATCGGCACAGTTCATCACATTAAGCACTAAGGTAGACATGCAGGGATGCTTTGCTGCGCTCCAAGGGCAGTGGGAAGGGAGTCTCCTGAATGTGGTGTCGGTATATATCCCCCCAGCACTACACTCGGTCATGTTACCAGCACTGGGTGATTTCTTACTAGACCTACCTCATGGGGACATACTAATTGGAGGGGACTTTAATGCAACGGTGGATACACTGGTGGATAGATTTCCGGAGGCACCTCAGTCTAGTGGTCCTTCCAGATTTCAGAGATTCTTGACAGCAATGGGATTAGTTGACACGTGGCGCCACACCCACCCCTCAGCAAAACAGTACACATACCACTCCACAGTCCATAACAGTTTGTCGCGAATCAACTATTTCTTGGCGCTGGGCGGGGGACTGCAGCACGTAGATAGTGTAGACATACACCCTAGGGAGATATCAGATCATTTCCCAGTAACATTCACAATGTCCCTGCAGGAGAAATCACGTAGGAGAATTTACCCAATACACGCCTCATATCTGAAGGTCCCCAAGGTGCGGAAGGCACTCAAAATGGCGGCATCACACTATTTTGCTTAGAATACTGAGTCAGTACAGTCTTCAGCTGTCCTGTGGGAGGCGTATAAGGCAGTGCTAAGGGGACATGCTATAACATCCATAACGGGCCATAAACGAGAACGACAACGTGAATTGTCCGAGATGGAACTGGCCCTACACGACGCAACCGTGACACATGAGGAGAATCCTACGCCTGCCACGTCCCACGACTTGCTCCTAAAGCAACAGCAATACAGGGAGCATTTGAAGCAGCAGTCAGTGACTCAAATAGTAGAGACGACCCATAGGATCTACGACATAGGGGATAAGGCAGGGAAAATGTTGGCCTGGCTAGACAAGAAAGGAGATAGCACCAGGGGTATACAGCGGATTTATGACAGGCAGGTGTCAGTGCACACATGCCCCGAAGAGATACTAGAGATCCTTGCAGATTATTTTGAGAGAGTGTACACTCCTGCCAAGGAGGTGTCGGCAGAGGCGGCCCGTGCAGCGATAGGCCATATCCCCACTCCGACACTGACACCGGAAGCAGTCGCAGAACTAGAGACAGACAAAACGGAGGAGGAAATACAAAGGGCTATCCACGCGGTAAAGTCGGCTAAGGCTTCGGGACCGAATGGTATCCCGATAGAGTGGTATCAGACGGCATCGGAGGGACTCAGTGGACCCATGATGGCAATGTTCACAGACAGTCTGGAGAAGGCTGAGCTTCCGTCAGATCAACGGACGGCGACCATCGTTGCTATTCATAAGCCCGGAAAACCACCAGAAGAGTGCACATTGTATCGCCCCATCTCACTCCTTAACGCCGAGGTTAAAATCCTGGCGAAGCTCCTTGCCACCCGGCTGATAGCGCACCTCCCACAACTTATACACTCTGACCAGTCAGGCTTTATGCCACACAGGAACACCACCCTCAACCTGCGCAGGGTGCACGGCATGTTGGCCAGACTCCTTAACAGAACAGGCGGTCATACTGGCGCTTGACGCAAAGATGGCATTCGACATGGTGGAGTGGCAATATCTTTTCGAAGTCCTGGCACACATGGGATTTGGCCCTAAATTCACTGCCTGGATCCAGCTACTATACAGTGAACCGGTAGCACAGGTGGTGGCGAACTGCCATATTTCTCGGGCATTCCTGTTAGAGCGAGGGACCCGTCAAGGATGTCCCTTGTCGCTGCTGCTCTTTGCGATCGCACTGGAACCGTTGGCGGTGCTGATACGTTTTACCCCACTTCTGAAGGGGATCACCTGGGCAGAGGGATGGGAAGACCGCATATCCCTATATGCGGATGATATGCTGGTATACCTCACGAAGCCAGAGAGTAGTATACCGGTGCTGCTAGCGCTGTGCGACGAGCAGGGATGAGTATTGGATATACTCTGAACTGGACTAAGTCAGAGATATATGTCTTACAGGGCTCACCACCCGCACTAAGCGAGGATTGTCCACTGAAAATGGCAGGGTCCTCCTTTCGTTATCTGGGTGTACATGTCACTAGGGACCCAATTGAGTTCTTTCAGAAGAACCTAACACCGCGGTTGGAACGATTGAAACAAGGCGTAAAATTCTGGGCAGCGCTGCTGCTGACATTGTTAGGTAGAGCGGCGCTATACAAGATGATGTCACTGCCCCGGTTTTTGTACATCCTTGAAAATACGCCATATCCGGTGGCTCCGGGGTACTTTAGGCGGGTGTCTGCAATGGTGGCAGGTCTCATGTGGAACAATCAGCCAGCGCGCATAGCTCAGGCAAAACTACACAAGGGGTGGTATGACGGGGGGATTGCGTTGCCAAACCTGCAACTGTACTACTGGGCTGCCCAACTGAAGCCCATTAACCAGTGGCTGCATGCACCTCAGGAGGACCCGGCATACAGGGTCGACAGGGTAAATTAGGTACCAACAGCATACTGGTGCCTCTTTGTGACCGGCGACATGTGAGCAGGCTCACAGGACCCACAAAGCTTACTGCATCACTGTGGCACATGGCACAGTCAAAACTGGGGTTGAAGGGGGAAAATCACACGACTCACCCCACTATGGGATACTCGAGCCCTGGGTAATCTGAGACACAGCAAGGGATTCGCACATTGGGATAACATAGGTCTGTCCACAGTGGGAGATTTATGGGACAAAGGCACAGTGATCCCCTTTGACCGGCTGCGACAACAATATGAGCTGCGGCCCACGGAACTGTACTGCTACACACAGATACAACATGCTCTGCTAGCAGCGGTCCCACGAGACACAGAAGTCCCAGAGGCATCTCCCCTTGAGGATCGTCTTCTCACGGATTACATGCAGGAGCGGGCAACATCACTCACCTACCGTAAATTGGTTAATAACTTAGAGGACCCGACGGTAAAACTAAGAGCCAAGTGGGTGGAAGACATAGGGCAAATGGACAATTGCGAATGGAACGAAGCGCTGGCGTCGCCTAGGGAGGTGGGCATATCGGCAAAATTTAGGCTTGTGCAGCTTAAAATTTTACATAGGGTGTATTACACAAGGAAAATGCTACACACAATACATAGGGCACAACACCCATATTGTCTTCGCGGCTGTGGAGAGGAGGAAACACTGTTACACACTATCTGGGAATGTCCTCGCATTCAGGAGTTCTGGAGACAAACGATCCGCACTATATCACAAACATTGGGGGTATCCCTGGTCCCTATGGTAACCTAACGACCTTTCCAGACACGGACTGCAGTGGTCCATGATTGGCGTGAATATAGCTAAACGCGACATAGCACAGAAATGGGGTGCGGTTGACACCCCCACATTGACACAGTGGTGCACAAATATGCACAGGGTCATGATAATAGAGAGGACAGTATACACTAATAGGGCTTGTCTACGTGAATGGAATAAGATATGGACACCGTGGAACGCTTTCGGGGGGACATATGTGAACCTCTGGAGGAAGATGACGCATTGACGTCAGAAGAGGAAGGGGATGACGACTAGGAGGAGTGTAAGCGGGGGAAGGGTGAGGACCCAGGAATAGACCCAGAAGCACGAGTAGGAGGGGGTGGAGTGGACGGACGGACGAGGAGTATACATTTGACCACCGCGCAGACTCACCCAACTGAGAGGGAATGTGGTAGTGGCAGGCTAAGTGGTCTCACACATAACAGACGCTCGGCAACTGCAAGTTAGAAAAAGGGAATTGTACTTGCTACCTGTAAGACTCATGACCGAATGTGGAAACGTCTTGTTAATATTGTTTATTGTTAAAAAAATTTTTTAAGAACAGACCTATACTAATCTGAAATCCAAACGAGATCCATACACGCAAATAACGCTGCCGAACCCTCCGGTTGTCGGCATAGGGGCTGTGTAATTCAGATGCTATGGTTTACAGGTGAAAACGATACGGCCGGCCCCAGAGGTTGTAGGCCAAGAACAGTGTATGTTGATCGGTAAAATAAAGGTCTTTAAAAAAAAAAAAAAAATAATGCCATATTTCAGTCTACCTGCATTATGAAGAGTGGCTTTCATTAGAGTTAATGGGGAAATTGAACTACCCAAGCAAATGATTCTCCCATAGTCAACTCTGGTGAAATTACTGGACTGAACAATGTGGAGAAAGTAACCTGGATTGAAAAAAGGTTTAAATCTCTCGATGTTCTATTTATTATTTATTTATTTTCACATTTTTAAAGCGCACTGTTACCCGAAGGTGTCCTGGCGCTGAGTGATCACTAGTATGTATGAGCTGAGGAGTTAGTGTGTAAGAGCCACGTTTTTAGAGCTCTCCTGAATGAGAGCAGGTCTGATATCTGTTGGAGGCACAACGGCAGTGCGTTCCATTCCTTCGCAGCTCCCAGGGAGAAACTCCTGCCCCCCCCAGCGAGCTTTCCTGACTTTTGGGACTACAACCAGCCCCTGCTCAGCTGACCTTAAAGAACTTACAGGTTTGAACCACTGGAAGAGCGGAGTCATACATTTGGGGCCTAGGCCATGCAGTGCCTTGAAGATCACGCAGAGCGTTTTAAAGACTATTCTTTTACGTACTGGTAGCCAGTGTAGCTTCACCAGATCCTGTGCTACCTAGGCAAATTTGGGTGTATCCGTAATCAGGCGGGCTGCTGCATTCTGCAGGATTTGGAGTTTGTTTAGCAGCCCCTGTTGCAGCAAGCTGTTGCAGTAGTCCAATCGGGACATAACCAATACTGTTACCACTGTCTTCCTGTGCTCATCCACAAGAAACGGCAGGGCTTTTCGAATAGGTTTTAGCACATAGTGGGTTGCTGACGACAGCGCGTTGATTTGTGGCCTGAAGGACAGAGAATCGTCCATCATTACACCCAGGTTTTTGACCTTCGCAACCGGTGGGGGGGGGGGGGGGGCATTTCCTCTGGCCACCAACGTGGGGACCAGAAGTTATCTCTGGACCCAAACAACAACACTTCCGTCTTTGCTGAACTGAGCTTAAGGCAGTTTTCTGCCATCCAGTTGCTGACCTCCCGCATGCAACCTCTGAACCTATCTCCCGTGCTTTCAAATTCACCCGGAAGCAGCAACACCACAATCTGCGTGTCGTCTGCGTAAGATGTAAGGTTAAAGCAAAGGATCTAATAACTGGCGCCAGGGTAGAAAGGTATACGTTAAAAAGAGTCGGACTCAGGGAAGACCCCTGGGGAACTCCGCAGGGGAGCACAAATGGGTCCGATTCAAAGTCCCCCAGGGCCACCGTCTGGGTCCTGCTGGATAGGAAGGCCTGCAAGATCTTAAGTGCCTTTCCTTGAATCCCACAGGCCCCCAACCGGTCCACCAATAACTTGTGGTGGACCGTATTGAAGGCCGCAGACAGGTCCAGCAGGATCAGGGTGGCTCTACCACCTGCATCCATCGCGATTCTTATGTCTTCAGCTGACTTGGTCAGTGCCGATTCTGTGCTGTGCCCCGCCCGGAATCCATGCTGAGGTGGATCTAGACGATCTCCTGTCTCCAGGAAGGTACTCAGCTGCGTGTTTAGTATTCTCTCCATGATTTTGGCTGGGAGGGGTAACCTGGCGATGGGCCGATAGTTGTTCAAATCGGTCACGTTTGAGTTGGATTTTTTTAGAAGGGGTAGAATGGATGCTTGTTTCCACCGTAAGGGAAATTCCCTGCTATCCAGCATGACATTGAGCAGTGGGGTGAGTCCTGAGACAATGGTAGAGGGAGCTAATTTTTCAATGGTGGCTGGGCAGGGGTCACGGGGGGAGCCTGATTTTATCCTCTGTAACCGGTTCACTACCTCCTCCTCACTAATTACTAGAGTGAAGCTCTGGTTTTGCTCGCTGTTTTTTTGTCTTTGAGCACATATGGACAAATGAGAGTCAAACCACAGCTCCTCAGACTTTACTTTCTTGGACAAAGAGGGAGAGAAGCCAATGTTAATCAACTCTGCAAGACAGTCTGTGTGGAATTATATGGGATGAGAATGGCTATTAGGTTGAACTGCAGCTTTTTCAGGCTTCAGCCTAAGTAGGTTGATGTCATATCATTTCTTAGATTCAAGATGGAAAATTTCAGGGTGAGAATATTCTGGATAGACCAAATCTTCATAAATATCACTATGCTTTTTGCTTATTGGTGAATAGCCAATCTTTCCACCTACATAAAAGCTATATGTGGCTTTTGTACAGACTAATGATGTTCTGAGATGACTCCACTGGCTTCCTCTCCGAGTCAGGTCTCTGTTCGAATTAGCTTTCATGATGACCAAATCAATTTGCCAACACAAATGTTTTGGGGACAGAAGCAAACTGTGCTTGTTTCCTCTACTTCCCACAAAGCAGAATATTTATGATTCTTAATACTATGAAATTGTATATGTTCCAATAGGCCTCTGAAATGTCCTCATAGTAGATTGTCTATTGAAGACTCAATTTTTCTGCTCAGAAGAGGCTACTTGAAGTGTGAGCAGTTTCTGAGTTGATTCTTGTCCTTGCTGAGAAATCATAAGCAGTTGGTCAGGCTACATAGTTTTACCACAGACCCTCCCACTGTTCCTGTGGTGCTCTTCAGGGCTTGGTACTTGTCACAACGAGCAAGAGTGATGCAGGGGCGTGACTGTGCACTCTTCATAGTTTGACCATCATCTTGGCAGTTAGTGCTACATAGATTTCAGTGGAGGAGTACATCTTGAAGATGACCACTGCTTCTACAAGGGTGATCCATGTAGGAAGGGGTAACAGAGGCAATATTTCACAGACGACACATATCAAATAATCTAGACCCATTCCAACAGACCAAAGACACAAAAATCCAGACACACATTCAGCCACTTTGATTCCTGCAGCCTGTATATTGCTTAGCACATCCATTGCTTTGTGAAATGTCACATCCACCAATTTGATGCGATAGAAGCCAAACTGCACTGAAGGGAATATTGGAAAGGCTACCCAGAGCGTGTTTACATGTTGTTTGAGAGACTGGAAATAAATGATTGAAAGACTCATGTGATTCTGAAGAGGTAGCAAAGACATGCACCATTTTGAAGGTTACCGAGTATAAATAGTGCAAGGACCAGCAAACTATCTAGCTTGTTTTTTAAAGTTTTGCACTTGACCCTTTAAAATGTGCAGGACAAGACATATGCAACATTGGTCACGTTGTAGTTATAGCCAGGTTGCTTTTTGATTTGCTAATAGATTTGGGGTCGTTAGATGATTCTTTAAGAAACTTTTCAAAAAACGTTCATCCACCTAGGCTCATTTATGAAAAGTTTTGTGCCAATCTGTCAAACCGGAGCCAAGATACTGAGGAGGTTCCCCAAAACATTGATTTGCCAATGCATGAAAATCGGTACAAAAGGGGTGGTGATGGACGGAGCATCTGAATCAATGAAACACTCACACCCAGTCAAAAGATCTGTGTTTAATCCATCACCGTTCTTTAGTCCACTCTGCCACCCCAGTTCAGACATGGCCACATTCAAATCAGTCTGACCCTGTGCCTCATGGGAACAGTCCAGCCCGAACTGCCAAGCCATGTCCTTCTTGGACCGGAAACAAGCCTCCGAGGACCGGTTTCTGGCATTCCAGCCGTCCCCAGCCCGGCTTGCCTGAATCCAGTGGCAAAGTGAGCAAGGGACTCAAGTCTGAGCATACCCTGCCACACTTACGGTGGCCAAAAGCGGTACAAAAGGGGGTGGTGATGGACGGAGCATCTGAATCAATCAAACACTCACACCCAGTCAAAAGATCTGTGTTTAATCCATCACCGTTCTTTAGCCCACTCTGCCACCCCAGTTCAGACATGGCCACATGCAAATCAGTCTGACCCTGTGCCTCAAATAACAGGTTTGCCCGAACTGCCAAGCCATGTCCTCCCTGGACCGGAAACAAGCCTCTGAGGACCGGTTTCTGGCATTCCAGCAGTCCCCAGCCCGGCTTACCTGAATCCAGTGGCAAAGTGAGCAAGGGACTCACGTCTGAGCATACCCTGCCACACTTACGGGGGCCAAAAGCGGTACAAATGGGGGTGGTGATGGACGGAGCATCTGAATCAATCAAACACTCACACCCAGTCAAAAGATCTGTGTTTAATCCATCACCGTTCTTTAGCCCACTCTGCCACCCCAGTTCAGACATGGCCACATGCAAATCAGTCTGACCCTGTGCCTCATGGGAACAGTCCAGCCCGAACTGCCAAGCCATGTCCTCCCTGGACCGGAATCAAGCTTCCGAGGACTGGTTTCTGGCATTCCAGCCGTCCCCAGCCCGGCTTGCCTGAATCCAGTGGCAAAGTGAGCAAGGGACTCACATCTGAGCATACCCTGTCACACTTACGATGGCCAAAAGCGGTACAAAAGGGGGTGGTGATGGACAGAGCATCTGAATCAATCAAACACTCGCACCCAGTCAAAAGATCTGTGTTTAATCCATCACCGTTCTTTAGCCCACTCTGCCACCCCAGTTCAGACATGGCCACATGCAAATCAGTCTGACCCTGTGCCTCATGGGAACAGTCCAGCCCGAACTGCCAAGCCATGTCCTCCCTGGACCGGAAACAAGCCTCTGAGGACCGGTTTCTGGCATGCCAGCCGTCCCCAGCCCGGCTTGCCTGAATCCAGTGGCAAAGTGAGCAAGGGACTCACGTCTGAGCATACCCTGCCACACTTACGGTGGCCAAAAGCTGTACAAAAGGGGGTGGTGATGGACGGAGCATCTGAATCAATCAAACACTCACACCCAGTAAAAAGATCTGTGTTTAATCCCTCACCGTTCTTTAGCCCACTCTGCCACCCCAGTTCAGACATGGCCACATGCAAATCAGTCTGACCCTGTGCCTCCGGATTCTTTGCCACCGGATTCACGCAAGCCGGGCTGAAGACGGCTGGAATGCCAGAAACCGGTCCTCGGAAGCCTGTTTCCGGTCCAGGGAAGACATGGCTTGGCAGTTCGGGCTGGACTGTACCCATGAGGCACAGTGTTAGCAGTGTTAGCTGAATATGATAAAATAGCAGAAATTCACTGAAAAAAAACAAAGGTTGTTTTTTGTGTTTTTCCTGCAACCGCACTCCCTACAATGATGCTTTGCAGCCCTGCAACTGGGGTTGGGTGACATTCCCAAGCCTGACCAGGGAAAGAGGAGGGGCCACCAGTTGCTGACAGGCTGAAAATAGCCAGAGCCACCATGCAGCATGAGTTTATCAGTAGTTTCCCTGAATCTGGGTGCCCTGCATCTGGGGTGGGACTATGCCCCCAGCTAGTCCATAGAAAGAGGCGGTGCTACCAGTTCTTGACGGGCTCATTAGAGCTGGAGCCATTCCGTGGTGTGGGTTGTTTTTAGGCGTTTTCACTGTGCCCGCACTCTCTACTGAGACACTTTGCTGCCCTGCAGTTGGGGTGTTACTAAATCCCCCAGCATGCCCAGGGAAGTAGGAGGGGCCACTCATTCCTGACAGGCTCAAAAGAGCAGGAGCCACTTGCAGCGCAAGTTATATTTCAGCAGCTTCCCTGTGCTCGCACTCCATACAGAGATGTCTTGCTGTCCTGCAGCTGTGGAGAGACTACGTCCCCCCATGCCCAGGGGAAGAGGAGGGTCTACCAATTATTGATGGACACAAAAGAGCCGGAACCGTGCCATAGCTGGGGATGTGGGCAGGGCACTTCTGGGCAAATATTGGGCCAAGACAGGCCCGTCTGAGACAGGATGAGACAGAGCAAGGCAATATTATTAACATCTACCACCTTTGCCCCTGTGCAGTCCTCAAGGTTGACCACCTCATCCTCCTGGTACTTGAGTCCTGGAAACTTCAGGGTGAGGCATCTCTTTCATTCTTATGGGTAAAAGGGAAGCAAAAGGGAGCCCCCATGGAACCACAAAGGTGGCAAAGCAATCAGCACCTAGTGCAGCAAAGAACTGTGTACCTAATGACATTGAAAACCTAATTCAAAGGGATAGAAAATCTACTTAATAGGAGGAACTCCTCTAAACCGAGTGCCTTAGATCAGAAAGTTCCAGACATCTGTAAAAAGAAAAAGTCCTCTGACCAATTTGCACTTGGGAAAGTCCCTCCTACCCTTGTAGTCAATGTGGATGGCAAAGACGCGGGTCAGGCAGTTATTGAAGTGATAATTTTGGGATTTGTAATCCTGCTACAGCGCCATTGCGCGATATGCCTACCGGTGAGATGGGGGGACGATCTCAAGCCTAGTAGTGGCACCAGAAATAGCATGTTCAAATTACTTCTATCCCTGGCTCACTCAGATATTGACAATGAGAATGTTGACTCATGTAGTTCTGCTACAGCGTGAGTGGGAGATAAGAGGGCGGTTGGGGACAGCAATGTATGTATCAGTTTCAGTTGTCAGAGTGAAATAAGGTAGCTCCAAGAAACCATAAAAAAACTAGTCAAAATAGATTCCCAGCTATGAGCGAACCTAGGGACACTCACTGTCAAAATTGATATGTTAAATCCATGTGGAATAAGTGAAGAGGTATCTAGGTCTCAGGACAATAGAAGGACTCAGCCTGTTACATTTGCAGGAAATATTGGGCTACCTACCTCACACCAGCCTGACTTAGTGGCAGGCTTTAACAAGTGCCTTGATCACATACCGCATCCTATACCTAGTGGTCATATGTTGTTTAGTTCTAGGGGTGGTTCCAGCGTTGACTTCTAGGGGTAGAGCCCAGCATTAGGGTCCCATGCAAAAACCCTGGTTTAGGGCATTTGCATGAGAGCGATAGGACGCCATCATATTCCTCTCACTTAAAAGGGGTACCGGGTAAGAGAGCGGGGATGAACCACCAGGAGGAAAGGCATTCCTTGAGGTACTATACTAAGCAGATGCAAGGGAACACGCATACCGGTTCTGGAAGTTATCTAGAAGGGAATAGAAGTAAAATGTATGTGATTTAGTTACATACAATTTCATCCTCATCAAAAGAAAATGGTGAGATCTTAACAAATAAGATTATTCATTGGCTCAGACAGGTTAGGCAATGCCTTTCTACTGTAAGATCAGACATAGTGGCCGCAAGTTGTTGCAGTTTTAAGGATGTATTTGATTACATCACCCTTGAGCTAGCCAATGTAAAATTTGGAGATGAACTAGTAAACTTGGACCAATACATCCCAGTCCCCCAATGGTTCCAAGATCCAGTTTAAATATACTTTACCAAGATGTTTGTCCTTGTGTTATTGTAGCAACTGATTCACACATTAACCCCAACGAGGCTTGCGATGCAGGAAGGTAGTCCCTAGGACACACACTCTCCATCCCCTTGGGATACTGGGAAATAAAGATTCTGTCATAAAGCTGGCATTAATTCCAAACTCAATTGTGAGTAATGGGGGAGTTACATTGATAGTTGTGACATATGTCTCCCTTAAAACTCAGAACTAATCTGAGACTAAATCCTAAACGTACTACTTTTGGTATTTACAGAAGCTTTAATGTTGACGTGTGACGTGAAAGCGTATTCGTAGCGTATGCTGAGAATGATTAGCAGTACAAACTATGGTGCTATCACTTCTCACTGTCAAATCAGAGCACAGGGCGTGCTATGATAATGGTTACAAGTGGTCACTAATTGGAGATCCGATTCAGCTCTGTGGCTTATCCACGGTATCATAATGTTACTTTTTAGCCTTTTTAAGTTTGATGTTTGCATGAAATACTATGCTATAGGCAGATATGGATCTTTAGGCAGCGCTTATCTGCATGAAGCTTGGTTATTATCATTTATATATAGGTGCCTGAGGGAGGGAAAAGAAGGCTATGTGAATGGCGAGGATTGCACAATAGCACCAGATCACTCTTTAATTTGTAGACACATACAATTGCATGGCTCTTGTAATCAAGATGCACCTTATTTGGCCTGAGATTTGAAAGGCACTGCGACACCTGCTATCATACCAACGTTCAGTTTACTGGAAACGTGAGTTATTCAATTTGAAATAATGCAGATTGTTGTGCAATGTTTTCAGGCATCGGTTACATGATTACTGTAACTGAGCTTGTGGTTTGCTATAAAAAAATTGTGTTTACTCCTCTGCATGGGAAGCTGGATGTTTCCATCTGGCCGTCCATTTCGACCTTGAAAGAAGAGTCAACCAAATGAGCCGTGTAAAAGCGCTATTGTCTCAAAAAGAGGTTGCTCTTACATCTGCTAGAGAAACATTTGACCTTCACGTAGCAAACACCCGCACAGTAATGTATAATTTATTAAATACAGACGTGCCTCTGTATTTTGGGGAGTTAATTCAGAGTATCTTTAATGCATCCATGACTACGGGGTTACCTTACTTTTTTAAAGTTAGAAGTAGTGGTCTTGTGATTTCTTTTCAAAGTATATTTTGTGTCTTCTCTGCATTTTTTCATTCGCTGTTTTCCAGCATCTTTGGTGAATTCCGTTTAATACTCGCATTAGTTGCCGTTGTGCTTTTATTAATTTGCTTACTTCAATATGGATGCACATCCTGCAGCACACAACAATATGTCCTGGCTGTTGCTGCTCCACAACCGAATGCTTAGTTATTACGGAGCGCTGCCTCTGGCTACATTGAGTGCAGCTTATGGATTATTGTTTTGATTTTCCTTTTTCACATGCGTTCAACCTGTCTTCCATTGCCTGAGCTGCAATTTTGAATGGGCCCTGGATTTGTGTCTCTGCAGTACGGTGTCTCCCAACGCGGATTATGACCAGCTGATGAGCCCCTTAGTGGTTCATGACTTGCTGTGTTGTGGCGGTGGGATTATGGATTTAGCAGCGATGCATGGAATAATGGGACCTTGGAATGTTTTTGCAGCGGCGCATGAATTCTTGGCATGCAGTTACATTGAAGATGTCCTGAGTTTTCCTCCGATGGTGATAGAGGCTCCGGTCGTTGAGGAACATGTATGTTCATTCTCACTATTGAATTGGATGGCTGAAACGTTTTCAGATGAGAACAATGACTTCCTCTTGGAGGCTGTTTCTACATACTGTGCTTATACACTGTTGGATTAAGACTCTGATTTTTCTACCTATTCTTTATTATTTAGTTACTGTTTTCTATCAAACAGAGAATATTTTTTTTTGCAAATTTGAATTTGACTCTGCTTTTCAGGCCTGGACTCTGCGTTCCTAGTTCACCCATATTTATACCATGTTGTTCTATCGAGGGAGGGTGTCGTGGGCGGAACCTTGCACTCACACTGTGTTCAGTTAGCATGGGTTCATTAGAAGGTTAAACACCATTTTTGCTTTCCTGCTCTGCTTTGCACACGACACACACTTGTGATATTGTTTAGAGAAGGCTGAGTATTTTGTTTCACATAAGAATAATTTGTTATGCTACATTTCTAGACTACCTTGCTAGTTTAGTGTGTATAGTGAGAACATGGAACATCAAGGTTACCTTGGATACTGTGTCAGTTATTCGGAATGATCCTCGCACATTCTACCTATAACACATATGCAGCTGTGGCCAAGTCTGATACTGGTGCGTTTAATAATGTATTGTGGAGGCATAATTAGACACAGTTGGTATCCTGACAGTTTGTGCAGAACGCAATGTGATCCACTACTGCTGAGTACAGAGGTATGAGGCCATCCATGTAATCCTATGAGACCTTCTGTAGTTATAAACTAACCTGGTAGATAGGGAATGTGAAATGTAGGTTTATTTTAAACCTGTTTCCCGTTAGCAATATAAGATGTTTTCTCACCTTTGTGTTTTTATGGAATAGTAACAATGCTGACAACCTTGTTTCTGATAATATGTTTAGTTGTATTATCTAAGGTACTGTGCATGAGATTATGACGTTAGAAATAAACATTTCAAATTTGCACGTGTCTTTATTTACTCCTTGTTTTAGACTGCTGTAAGACTATAATGAAAGAGTGCTCTTTTTATCCACCTTACTTGAGGTAATGTAAGTCGTATGTTCTGGGTTGACTAGTCATTGGTGTTTTTGCTATAGGACGAAGAACCAATGAGTCACTGATTGCTAGTCTGGTAAGGGGGTTTGGGTACTAAGGTGGGTTTTGGTACATTGTAATTCATTGAGGTCCTAAGTCTTTATGCACTGTTCTGTGTAGGAGCAGAATTCCTACAACAGTAGTTACAACAAAAAGGCTCGATAATGGGCCTTGAGTTTGAATCAGAATATGAAATTGAAGAATAATTGATAACCCCAGCCAAGAAAGAGAGCAAGTGTGCAAATTTACCGTGCCTTCGGCTCGGTAAGGTTTGCACTTTGAATAGGAATATGAAATAGAAGAATAGTTGATAATCACAGCTACGGTATGCAGCAAGTAGTTGTGTGTATGTGTGGATGATGTGTTGATTGAGTGGAAGATGAAAAAGGTGAAAAATAAGAAAGGCTGGAGACACGCAAACTACCCACTGCCTTGTCAGTGAAGAGAATCTTTGGATTTCCAGCTCATTACACAGATAGGGTGTTGGATTCCGCAGTGGGAGCAAGAGAAACGAGTACCACATCTAAGGAAGTAAGCTAGTGCATAGTGTGTGGTAGTAAGAATGCAAGAAAGGACGAAGTGTGCAAAGTACCGATTGCTATTGATGGGTAGTAGTTACGAAGAAGGCTGAATAAAGAGCCTGCAGTTTTAATTTGAAATAAAGAAGAATAATTGATAAGCCCAGCCAAGAAAGGCAGTAAGTAGGTGTGTGTATTTGTGGATGATGTGTTGATTGAGCAGAAGATGAATAAGGTGAAAAATAAGAGAGGCTGCAGAGATGCAAACTTTCCATTTCTTTGTAAGGGAAGTGGGTGTTTAGTTTTCCGGTGCATGTATATATATATATATATATATATATATATATATATATATATATATATATATATATATATATATATATATGTATATATATATATATATATATATATATATATATATATATATGTATGTATATATATATATATATATATATATATATATATATATATATATATATATATATATTCACTGAAAAAACCATAGGTTATTCAAATTCCCCCGTTATAGTTAGTTCAGCTAACTATAACTCGTGCGCCCGCATTGCACTGCTGATGACGTCACATATTTCATCACTCATGACATGGTCAGTGACATCACCCGTGACATCTCAGATGACATCACTGATGACATCATCCTTGTGAAAGAGTTGCAGACCTCCGTTGACTCTAATATAACCTTTGATAAACAGATTAAAAAAATTGAAACTAAAATTTTCAAAACAATGGAGATACCTTTATCAGTTAGAAGAATCTATTCAGTAATTCCAAAATCTACATGCATATACACTCATTCACCAACAGTTCTATATAGTCACTCATACATGTAGTCACTCATCATATGTACTCATACACCTATACATATTGTTACACACTAATAGTCAACCATAGGGTTGCTCACACACATACTCACACATGCAAAAAAACTCAAAGATCAATTTACTTCCATATACAGCTATACATTCACCACTACACTTACTTCTACATAAACCTACACAAACTTACTCTCTTAAACAATCACTTATAGAAATGCATACTTATTTATATAGCAACTCTTCCAATTTTTTAATCTATGACGCATTATGTCGCAAGAACTTACAGATACGTCATTTTTTCTGATGTATCTGTAAGCGCAAAAGTGATGCATTGCTGGAGTGTGTCAAAAAAGTGACACAACTTCAGCAATGCATCCTTTCACATGGGGCCAGGCCCATGTTAAAGGACCTGCGTCAGTGTTACGCCTGCTGTGAGGCAGGTGCAAAAATGAGGTCTTCAGTCTTCTACTCTTATTTTTTCTTTCACTTTCTCTGTTTCTTCACTCACACTTACTTGTCTTTACCCTGTCTGTATCTCCACTCTTTCCAAAATATCACTGCTCTTTTCTTACCCTTCCACACCCCCGTTCCTTCACTACATTTTTTTCACATATCCACATTCCCCATGTTCACTCTCCTTCTCCTCACTCTTCTTCCCCACACGCACCTTCTTTCAGTCCCCCTACTGAGGAAATATAAATTTTTGGTCAAGTTATGTTCCCTATCGTGTACCCCACCGTCTCCATGTACGAGTTAAAGTGCATGTAACTTCCCTCCTGTGCCAGCTATGAAGACGCAAATACATTTGCGTCCAACGTTAACATGTCCTCTTTCAGACCCACCCTGAATGGGTTGGATAGTCCGTTCCTAAGTATGCTATGCCAACGTCTTTTTGTAGTGTACTCTACATGTTTTTCAGCTCTGGCAAAGTAGGCCCAGAATTTCTGCCATCGAGCCTTTTTCTTCCTTCTGACTCTGAAAGCCTCAGCCCAGGCTGCACCCGTACCTGTGAACTCTGCCTTACTTTCAGCGCGGCCCACCACGCTCAGCTCAGCCTGCTTCCTGCCAAGACTGACTACAACCTTCGAGTTATCTGTTCCGCTCCTCGAAGATACATTCCTGCCTACTAGTTTCAGTAAACATTCCCCAGCTGCAGAGCCAAAGGGCCGGCCTGTCTCCGTGCAAGTAATTCATAGCCTCTGTTACCATGCTCCCATGGAAGGCCCATGCCCCACGCTTCTCATACAGACACTCAGGCGCTTATACACGCACTCACAGTCAGTATAGAATAGCTTTTGCCCCAGAGACCTTTCCGCCCAGATAGCTCAGTTCCTAAACATCAGATATCAGATATGATAGAAGCACAAGTCGATCTGACATGCCAGACTTCTGTCTCTTTCTGTCATTGCAAATGTCAAGCCCCCTGCACCCTCCAGTTTCACGCCAAATCACACGTCATGCAGCTGCGCGCGCATCCAAGCTTCCGATTTCTGCTGACATTGCAACATTTCTGTTTTAGTGCCACCCACATGTGACACCTACCTATGACGTTTCTAGAACACACCTCCAGTTACGCCTAGTCCACGCCTTCTGATTACGTACTAGTAACACGTGGATGCTGTTATCTTGTCTACTCTCAGTTGTTACGCCTACTATATTGCTTCCTATGATGTAAATTAAGTATATAAGCTATGTATTGTTAATAAAACATTGCTCTATCCCTTCCTGAACCCCGTGTGGTTGCAGGAACATGATATCCTATTCCGGAATAATTCCTTTTTAAGGAATAAAACCCCTAAGAACTCTAACACCACGGACTCTGTTTTCTTTCTTTCCGATTGAGTTATTATTGATTAAGTACTTACCTGCATAGAAATTAAGATAGTAAATTAAATATTTACGACATTTTGGCGCCCGAATAGGGACCCCTCCCCCACCTCACGCGCCGGTTGGTGCGTTGTAAGCTCTGTCCCCTGCCATCAGTTAGAAGGAAACTACGCGTACCGGCAGGATTTCCTGTATCTCCCTCTGGCCCACGGAGGTGACGAAGATTATGATCAGTACCCAGACGAGGCGGTGAGGAGTGCAGAGGATCCCGACCCGAGCCTAGCCGAAAGAAGCAAGGTCCGAGGTGTCAAGAGGCCCACCAGTTTTCCGAAGTGTCCACGTGTCGAGTCGAGTCCGGTCCAGTCCAGTCCAGTCGAGTTTTCCGAGGCCTTCTGTTTTCCGTGCTTCCCGGTGAGTACCATTGCTGGGACGTATCTAGACGGGTTTGGGTACACAAGTCCGGTCTGCACTGTTTTAGGCAGTGTATCTTTACTGTTTAGCAGTACATCCGATGATTCAAGTTCTTGCACTGTTTTCAGCAGTGTATCTGTGCTGTTTAGCAGTACATCTGATATAGGGGGGTAGTCGTATATGTCGCAAATGTCTTTTTTTTGATTAATGTCGTGGTATGAGTGTGACTGTTTTTATGTGCATTATTGTGTTCTTGTATAACTAGCTGTATCTAGTATTAAGTAGCAAGGATTGAGCGTTCAGTACCGAGTAAACAAGATGCCGTTTTTCAACAAGTTAAAGCAGATAGGAACTAGGAAGGGGATACTAGAGGAAGAAATTCCTATCCCCCCTAAGGATACTCCTGGAAACTTTATGTACCACAAGCATGGCATAGATGCCATAGTGTATCTAGATTTATGGGCCGACTATACTAAACATCTAGACGAGAGACACAGATGGCCAGTTACTGGAACATGGGATGCCGAGTGCATCATGAAGGTAGAGGAAGCATTATGGAAAAAGAAAGCCAGACAATCTCAGAAAGACGCCATAGAGTTTTGGCGTAAGGAATCACGTAAGCGTGCTGAAAAAGAACTACGTAGAGAGGACAGACTTAAAGAATCAGAGAAAGCCCAAGAAAACGAATTAATTACTGAGGGGATCCGAGTAAAGTCAGAACAGATAGACCGTGCACGAAATAACCTCGTAAACGGTATGTATCTTGCGGCCGAGGGTTCGCCTGAGGCCATTTCAGAAATACCGAAAAATCTACCGTCACCATTGGTTCCAACTAAAGTAACTCACAAGACTACTAAAGACATATTCCTGAATTCCTATCTAGAGGATGTAGCACCCGCTTACACCAATCTGCCTGTCCGCGCCCTGCCTAACGACAGGGATGGGGGTGGTAACCCGCCCCAAGATCATATTCCGCCTGTTCCACCCCCTCCACCGCCTCCCATACCTAAAGTTAATCTACCGAAGCCACGTTTACCTGACCCCACTAAAGGACAAATTCAAGTACAGATACAGACTCCACAGAGAGATAATGTCCAAGCTTCCGCCTCAGGGGGTGCGATGGGGGGTCACCAGACCCCGCCATTAACACGCAGGTTACAGCTCGGGGACTTGCAGAGTCCCTACACGTACAAATCACCCCGTCTCGATATATTCAAAGGACAACTTACAGTTTGCAGATATGATCCAGTATCCGGCAAAGACGATAAAATGATAATGGCATCACTACGATTACGATCTGCTACTGATTTCCTGCTGATGTTTCCAGGAATGAACGAGCACCTAGATAGAATATATCAGTTTATTCAGACTGGGAAAGACCCCGACAGTATTAAGGATGCCATGGAGCATCAAAAAGTTGACGTTCAAGGACAGATACTACGCTTTTTCATAAATTGCCTAATAAGAGAACGAGACAGGCCTGAGACAGATCAGGGTGAATTAGATGCACTCAACAGGTGGGGTCAAAATATATCTGAAGGAAAACACGACAAGGGGACTTGCATAGCCAGTATGTACAAGAAAATAAGAAAAGCAGTGATAGACATACACAAAGAAGAGAAAGAAAAGGCTTCCTCCGAGGGGAAAGAAGAACCTGAAGAACCAGAAAAGACTACAGACACTATAGCGTATGTAGGTAAGGGAACTTACCTTAGGAAAGGCATCCGTCCAGAAAGCAAGAGAGTTCTTTTCTCTGCCTTGACAAACCCGAATTCTGCTGAACATCAGTTCCAGGAGACTGATAAAAGGCTTCTAGATCGAGTAGGGTACCATGTACTCAATTCTATGGATGAACAAGAACTAGCCCGGTCAGCCATATTATGGACTGAAAATCCGGATATATACAATGATGACACCGTAGCACAGACATTCCTGAACCTTTCCCCAGACGACCAGAAATTAGCAGGTGTATACATGATTCAGCACCTTCTCACGAAATACAGAAATAAACATTCTGATCCAGGTCCCTTACACGAAACATTAGAAGAACTACTCATGGACAGATGGAGAGGTTTAAGTACCAAATTAATTCAAATAATTCTAGAACAACGCCATAGATATGACACTTTCATAAGCTCCGAATATGTCCCCGCCCCGCCCCCAGAAAGGAAAATGTATCATATGGAACGTCGGCATGGCATTGAAAGTCAGAACCCCTTACGAGAAGTGCACCCAGTTATGGGTGACGATCATAACTTGAAACGAGTGTATGTACACACGCCTCTGACTAAGTTAGAACTGTTAGAAATGAAGAAACTAGTCCCGTGCCATGATAAAGACCCTGCAGGTTTTCATAGAGAGCTTAAAGACATGTTACTGATGGGGGATTATACGTACGAAGATATCACGAAAATGTTAAAGGTACTGTTGCCCACGGGCATCTACGAGAAACTAAAAGAAAAAGAATGGGAGGTGGGAGAGAAAAAGATTGTATGGACAGAAATAGAAGACGAAGAGAACAAACGGGTCCCAGGAGTAGGCCTTGGGGAGAAAACTAAAGCACTACCAGGTCTGATAGTACAGGTTCTGCCAAGATTATTGACAACTAGAAAGGAAGACTGGGATGCAATATCAGCCTGTAAACAGAAACCCGACGAAGATACTAGTGACTTCTATTCAAGATTCGAGAAATGTTTCATTATTAATAGTGGTCTAAAACCAAGTAGCGAGTCGTACCCGCATCTTTTTGTATCAAAGTTAGTCGAAAATTCCCTGTTAGCAGTTAAAAACCGTGTATACAAGGTCGAGAGTACATGGCAAGCCAATACGCCATCCCAGATGTTACAAATGTTACAATATCATCAGAACAGAATTAGAGAAGAGCAGGATCAGGATCAGGAACAAAAACGTATGAAAGACACGAAAATGAAAATGCTAGTAGCACAATCGGTCCCAACCGATGGCCACAGAAAGGGTACGACCCAGATAGGTCACACGGCAGCTCCCGTTAAAGGGACATGCAACTATTGCAAGCAGCCAGGTCACTACGTACATGAATGCCCAGTTCTGAAACATAACATAGCGACAGGTAAAACTAAAGAAAGACCGCATCCGCCTAGACAAGACCATAACCAGCATCAGTCTTCACAGAATATGCAGCCCATGCAGAATACACAGCCTACGCATGCTTCATCACCTACAGCACAGACAGTAGCGGTATCACAGCCACAGCCCATTGCCGCGTCGCAGCAAGTTTCACAACAGATGTACCAGTATGCCCAGTCCGCTTACCCCGATTATCCACGATATACATGAAACAGCCTAGAGAGGGAGGGTGGCTTGCCTCTTATTGAGATTCCTGTAGATCAAGAGGGTCCTTATGTACACAGTCAAGTATTGGGAAAAGACAGAAAGTTTTTAATTGATACAGGGGCAAGTCGCACCACAATCAGTCATGAGGAAGTTCCAGGGGCACCCCTCTCAGGCTCACAGAATGTTTCCCATGGTTTTTCAGGAAATGCCCACTGTAAATGAGGTATCAGAACCAGTTCCCCTGGCCGTGGGTCCATTATCACGTGTTACAGACTTGTTACTTACGAAATCATGTCCAGAAAATCTGTTAGGAATTAAAACATTGAAGGCTCTAGGAGCCGTGATCTGCTGTTCCCCGGAGGGAGTCAGACTCTTTTTGCGGGATTTCAAGGGTCATTATATGTTGCGTGAGTTTGATGTCAGATTGAAAAATGTACCAGACCACCTGTGGGCAAAAGGCCCAACTGATGTAGGTTGTATGCACATTAACCCCATACCGTGTTACACTCAAACAAGGTGTAGTTTTACCCAGAATCAGACAATACAAGTTACCGCCCGATGCTGTAGTGGCTTTACTGGAAATCATTGAAGAGCTCATTACCCAGGGAGTGGTCGTAGAGACCGACTCCAATATCTGTAATTCACCCATCATTCCGATTCTTAAACGTACTGATCCCAATGCACCGCCAGTATATCGGCTGGTGATTGATCTAAGAGAACTGAACAAATGCATTATTCCACAGTACCCTGTGGTTCCCGACATCTCATCCTTATTGACTGCTATTGATTCAGAAGCGACGTTCTTTACTGTAATTGACCTCAAGAACGCCTTCTTCAGCGTACCTATTGATCCAGAGAGCCAATATCTCTTCGGATTCAGTTTAAATGGACGCAGTTTCAAATTTTCACGCGCACCTCAAGGATTCACAGAAAGCCCCAGCATCTATAGCCAAGCACTGAAAAGACAACTTGATTGTATCACAATGCCAGTTAACACCGCTTTACTGCAATACGTCGATGATCTGCTGATCACCGCACGAAGTGAGCCCGAATGTGAACAAGCATCACTGACAGTTTTACATTTTCTGGCCGACAAGGGACACAAGGTGTCCCCTTCGAAGCTACAATTCTGTGTTCAGCAAGTTGTGTACTTGGGTCACTTGCTGTCCAAAGTGGGGAGACAGCTCACTCCCGATCGCATTCAGTTAATTGCAAATATGCCACAACCCCAGACACAAAAGGAAGTGCGGGCCTTCATAGGCCTCACCTCGTACTGTAGACAATGGATTCCTCAATATGCATTTCTAGCCAAACCACTCATTCAGTTAACAACGCAGGAGGCAGCGACTTCGACTGTCCTTCCCTGGACTCAGGAACATACACAAGCCTTTGAGGAATTAAAGAAAGCATTATGCCAAGCACCAGTTCTAGCGACACCATGTTACAGCAAACCTTTTACACTTTTTGTTACAGAGCGTGAAGGTACAGCACTGTCTGTCCTCACTCAAGACCAAGCAGGTTCATATAAGCCTTGCGCTTATTTTTCAAGTACATTGGATTCAGTAGCCCAGGCACTCCCTGCGTGCTTAAAGTCAGTAGCAGCAACAGCAGTAGCAATCAGACAGAGTGATTCAATTGTTTTAGGACATCCATTAACAGTTCAAGTTCCACATTCTGTAGAGGTTCTTTTAAACAGAACCCAGACTCAACACTTGACCATAGCACGATTGACAGGTTATGAATTGACACTATTCCAGCCACACATAGAAATCAGACGCTGTAGCATCTTGAACCCCGCAACATTGTTACCTGCACTTATGACTGATCCAACACCGCATGATTGCATAGAGATCATTAATACAGTAACAAAACCTCGACGAGATCTAACAGACGTTCCATTGACAAATCCAGACCTGACACTTTATGTGGACGGTTCATGCATGAGAACAAGTACAGGAGAATTAGTGGCCGCATATGCAGTGACCACTGAAACTGAAGTTAAAGAAACACACCGTATTGACACATTGTCTGCTCAAGCAACGGAGCTCATCGCTCTGACCCGAGCTTGTATTCTAGCAAAGAACAGAAATGTTAACATATACACTGATTCCCGCTATGCGTTCGGAGTCGTACACGACTTCGGCATGTTATGGCATGAAAGAGGTTTTTTGACCTCTCATGGTGCCAAGATCCAACACGGTCCCCTCATTCAAGCATTATTAGAGGCAATACATTTGCCCTCAGGCATATCAGTCATGAAGTGTAAAGCACATACTAAGGTTACAGATTCTGTTTCCCAGGGTAACGACCTGGCAGACCAGACAGCGAAACATACAGCATTGACTCACATCCAGACTACTGATGTGACAAAGACAATAGTACCAACTCAGTGTATGTCAGTCAGGGATCCCACCCTAGACGTAATCGATATCCAGACACATGCCACTTCAGATGAAATAAAGAAATGGACCGAACTAGGAGGGATCCAGACAGATCAAGGATGGGTCACAAAGGGAAAACCTACATGGTTCCTCCCCGACTCCATGGTTCAAATCATGATAAATACAGCACATAGTCCTGCACATCTAGGAGAAAAAGCTATGTTAGACAGTTTACAGAATCTCTGGTACAACAAACACTTACGAGCAGCAGCAAAACAGAAAGTGCATACTTGCATGATCTGTTGTCAGTTCAATCCAGGTAAAAGCGTCCCTGTAGAGCAAGGTGGATTTCATCCTCCCGATCACCCTTTTGAAGTCCTCCAGATGGATTATATCCAGATGGACCGTTGTCGAGGATTCAAATATGTCCTCGTAGTTGTTTGTGCACTGTCTCGTTGGACCGAAGCATACCCAGTCTCAGATTACACCGCTCCGACCACTGCCAAGCAGCTGGTTCGAGAATTCTTCCCACGATACGGCCTGCCTCGTGTCGTGTACTCAGATAACGGACAGTCGTTCTCATCCGAACTTATGAAGCATGTTTCCCTTTTGCTAGGATATCAGTGGAAATTCCACTGTGTCCGACATCCGGAAGCCGCAGGCCTTGTAGAGAGGCATAACCAGACACTCAAGATACGCCTTGCCAAAATATGCCAGGAGAAAGGGGTCGACTGGATAGTCGCCCTGCCAGTTGCGCTGTTCTATATGAGAATGGTTGCACATTCGAGATCAGGACTATCCCCGTACGAAGTGGTCTTTGGCAGACCACCGAATATGTGGGGGACGCCCATTCCTAAGAAAATTACCGATGTTGATTGTAACATGTTGACAGATTACCTTGCCTCCTTGATGTCTGCACTCCAATCATGTCGTTCACAGGTTGCCGCAGCCTTTCCTGATAACACTGATGTAAAGCCACATGATGTCCGTCCTGGCGACATAGTCCTCGTGAGGAACTTTGACAGGAAAAGCCCGCTGGAGCCCCGCTGGAAAGCACCGAAGACCGTCCTTCTTACTACGAGGACCGCAGTGAAGTTGGAGGGCAGAAAGGGGTGGGTCCACACGAGTCATATTAAATTATGTAATGAACTGAAACCAGACCTTGACTCGCCCACCCCCACCAAAGACTGTGTTAAACCTAGTGACTTTAAATTACCTGAACGAGAGAAAACTCCCCAAGAGGAGTACCGACTCAAGCTCCGATCTAGCAAGTCAGACAGTTTAATTGTTTAAGTCCTCCCCTAGGTGAATCGGTTAAATAGTTTCTGACATGTATCCCCTAGATCGAGATAGAGAGAGAGAGAGACAATTCAAGAAACGTACATACTGCAAATCACTGCGTAGTCACTGTATAGTGACATTATTAATCATGTTTTTTCTAAGTATTCTGATAATTGTTGCAAGTGTACTTCTTCCAATCTATTGCCCTATTTTCAAGCGTGAACAATCTGCTTACAATGTTTCTGCTGAACATTCTTTTAGCGAGTTACCTCCACATGAACTTTCTTACAGACTTGCGCTGCGCAACAACACATTCATTAGTATGTTACATCACTCCCATCAGACTAATAACGCTACAAATTGCTGGATATGTAGCCGACTCCCTCCCTACCAGAATTACAAGGGAGCTCTGCCCCTCTTTCCGTACCGGTTTACTCATAACGGCTCCTGTGGTGCATGGTTCAAAATAATTAATTCCTTAGATCCTGATATTGCTGTTCTCGACGGGAACTGGGTTTGGGGAAACCTGAACTTAGTCCTGCTCAACGTCTGTTACCCTGATAAGGAGGGACTCCCCATTAGAATAGGAACTGATCTAGAAAATGAAGTATATGGATTAAGTAATTACACAATTAACCTTATGATTCTTACTGTTGAATCCGAAGCTGCACCAGCTCTGCCCGCTATGTCAGTATTACCAGTCACTGGTGAATTATGTGTCAGAAAGAAAGGTTCAGTACACTTAGGTCATAGTAAATGTACTACTGTGGTCGAATTCAGTGATCATGGTAAATCATCCTTTAAAGCTACCCGTCATTCTTATTTTGTTTGTGGTCAAGAAAATTACTGATAGAGCGCGCAGTTCACCCGGGTCACCAATTTCTTACACGCACTGGGCCCCGGCGTGCATTTAGTTTCAATCAGTGATTCTCGTGAACCGGGTGAGATCCTGGCACGCTCCTATGAGTAATCAATGGTTCAGAATTACCTCTGCTTACCATGCACCTGACTTACCACCGGCACAAACTTTCGATGGACCTAGAGCTAAAAGGGAAAATAGTAGACAGGACCTTAAAACATTTCTTTACGTCCATATATTTTATCCACTTTCTGTAAAATGACCACAGACACCTGATGAAGTTTTGACACTTTATATGAAATTCAAAAGGAAGATGCCAAGACAATAAGTGATATGCAGAACACTATGTCAAACATTAATATCAACATCAAAAGGTAACTTTGCACAAAGAAAATCACGACCATTAAGATATATGGGAAAACTAGAGGTAGGGTTTGAAACAGAACTAATCACGGCAACGTTATACTAGGACACGAGGTATAAGGTTGGAACCTAAACATGTACTTAATCCTTAAACTATTCTTTCTAAGTTCACTGCAATCAACTAAAGGAAAGGGAAAAACAGGAACATACTATTATTTATGATAAACACAATGAGCTCCTAAAGGGAGGGGGAGAGAGAAGGAACCAAACTAAATCAGCAACGGCAATAGAGCAATATCACAGGTAATAATGCTTTAATAGATCATACGAAAGAGAGAAAGGAGAGAGAGAAAACAGGCTACAGAAAATACGCAAACCCACAAGCAATATTTACCTAATTCAGATTTGAAGTCTAACCCTGGCCACGGGTCAGATGGGAAGACGGGGACAAGGACCCTCGAAAAAGGAACACCAGAATGCGAACAGGTACAACCCACGGACAGATCAGGACAGGATACCCCTCAGGTTCGGGTCAAAGGACTGGGCCTCCCAGGGAACGACCAACACCCACAGCTTCGGACAGCAACGCCTGCGTTACCCCTTTCTGCAAGTAATCCGCCAGAAACCCCGATTGGATTTTCGAATCTCCCAGCAAAGTGCTTCGCCAGCACTTAGGAATTTCCACCCCTTAGGAGCTTGTGGAAAATATGGACAAAGTGCTCCGCAGCACTTTCAGATTGGACACCTATTGAGATCGTAGGGTCAGTGACAGGTCTGCTACTCGGACAAGTCGGACAATTTCCATAAGCTAAACTAGGGCAATTATACAATTCTGGGGTCCCTCAGACCACCCACTAATGTTGCAAGTGACAGTTTCCCATATTTTGATTGGTCAGGAGAGGTGGTGCGATCATTACCACCTCCTAAAATTCAGCTTTCCCAGATTCAATATTCAGGTTTTCATACCCGCCCCCCGGGTTCACGTTCCCATCCATAGAGTACAACAGAAAGTATGAGCGCATAAGACAGTTGCAACAAATTTGTTAAATTCAAGGTGATTGTCCACACTGGGTGCTGGATTCCCAGGCGCATTTTGCTTCAGGAGCCAGCTGGCTTGGTTTAGCTTCTGCGCAGTCGGGTTTCTCCCAGGTCACATGGAAAACCCCAGAAGAGAGTCAAAGATGGCGTAGCTTAAGAGCTCCCAGCCCCAAAAGACGCGGTACATGAAAAATAAGCGAAAACAAATTAATATCACATCCAGAATGATCACACTGTATACCATGAAAAATCTTATCCCACCCTTACTTTATAATGACTATAGCATTAAGGTTTTAGTGCGAAAAGATAGATAGGCTGAAGCAGCAGCAATAGCAGAGAGCGTGGTGAGAGTCAAGCGGCCATATTAGCAACAATGCGCATGTGCACAGAACTCCCTCCAGAATGCGAGTGCGTCACATCACATGGGTATGACCGACGCATGCGCAGACTGAATTTTAGCGAAGCAGCCATTTTCCTTAGCGCAAGCTTCGTTAATATGGAAAAAGACATACAGGCAAGCATCCGGGGACACCCGTGTGTTTGGAAAAACGTGTAATAAACGACAATAATGATTTTTAGTAATGTTATACATTTGGCGAGGTTCTTGCACGGGGCAAGGCGCTTCACGTGCAAATCCTTGCTCCATCAATCCCCTCTTTGATGATATTTACTATCATCACTACATAATGGAAACAGATGCCAACTTTTTCTCATTCATCCACATCACTCATGTCAATTTCAATAAATTTATTGTTCAGTTTTCTTTCAGCTTCTCTATGAGAGTGGTGATTTTTCGCCTTTTTATAGATGGAATTCTTCACCTCTTCTAATTCCAGTTCATCAATATTTCTTTTCACCCCTCTCTGATTTACTGTGTATTTCCTTTTGCACTTCTGACATTTGCAGCAGATAAAAATAATCAATATAATTACACCTATCACAATTATTGGCATCACTATTTTCCACAACAGGTTTCTACCTAGGTTAGCAAACCAACTACCTATAGAGGAGAGACCTCCAGTCAGTCTCGTCCAGGCACTGTCAACCTCCAATGGTTTGAGTTCCTTTTCCAAATTAGTTATGTTCTTCACATATTGCTTTAATTCGATACTTTTGTCAGGAATGTAAGTGCAACAATGTTGCGCTTTCAGCATTCTACAGACTCCGCCCTCTTTTGCTAATAGGGTGTCAAGGGCAAGACGGTTTTGTAAAACCATTGATCTGATCGCAACCATTTCAGTATTGACCAGCAGGAATCCAGCAGCAGTGTCCGTTGATAACCGGTCCACTACTGTAGACAATTTGCAGATTCTATGGGTGTTCAGAACTACCCCCATTCCAGGTATCAGTGCACTGAAAATATCACCTATAACTTCACCTACACTTTCGCGCTTACTACGCACTAAGCCATTAGTTTCTTCATCGCTTCCAGCTGCATTATTCACATGGTATATTTTCGGGAAAACAATGCCAAAGTAGCAGCTTCCATACCAGTGATCCGGCAAATTGAAATACGCCTTGTTCCCACATATATAATATATTCCGGGAAACACAGGTTCTGACCCATTTTTGAAACCCCAACCTCCAATTACCTTGTAATTATGTTCACACTCGCTGGAACCGATGAATTCATTGTTATAGTACTCTGTCTTTTCCCTATGGATACAAAGTTTCCCTTTTCGTTCAAAATCCAGCAACAAGGCAGGATTAGCTTCGCCTTGCGAGGTGTTATCCATGTGTTCAGCCCACCTAGGGACTCTATCTTTCTCGTCATTTGCTTTCTTTTGAAACTTTTCTCTCCTTCTGTCTGCCATCTTTATGAACATCTTTTCCTGCTCTTGCAGAGAACAGGTCAGATTAGATTCTCTTGCTTCATTTAAATCTATATTACCTATAGTCAGAAAATATTCTCCCATATAACGGGTCACGTCACTTGTAGTATGTACACGGTTCAAGTGTTTTCTAACAGGAAGTTCAGAAAAAACTACGTCATCATTTGAATAATAATATTGCAAGGTGCTTCTATAGAACAAGCTAGCTAAAATACTACAGGAAATTCCATAGGTTAACGGTAGGTGATGATATGTCACACCTTCAGCTACTGAGATAGGTAGCTTCATGCAGACATAGCAGTCTTCTATTTCCATAGCTTCTACGTAATGCACTAACAAGTTAGCAAAGACATTTAGATGTGTCCTGTTTTTCATTTTGTGAAAATGTAGTCCATCCTCATCTGATGCTTCTAATTTAGGTCGTGTGTGTGTCAAGCCTACTAGCTTGTCGCGTCTTTCTAAGCTTCGTGGTGTTTCTGCAGTCGGGTCAGCCCCTACATCTACTGCCTCAGGTTCAGTAGGGGAAAGGTTAGGATTCTTACTTATCATAAATGGTAAGAAGATTGTTAGTCCTATCCATATTACTATTAGCACAGCTACGCTACATAAGCATACTTTACAGCAAGTTTTTAGACACCCACATCTGGATCTCCCAGAGACACTCGGATCAGACATTTTAGCTTACAGGTGGCTTTCGCTACCCCTCTTTGTTTCCTTGTACCAGAGGTTCACTTCTGGGCTCTCTCAAGGAGGGTCTTCGTCAGAGCTCTGATCAGCAATGGACTCGTCTTCACTGTTGCCACTGTGGTGTGGTTCGTCTATTTCTTCCAACACATAGTAAGTCCACTCAGGGCTTCGATACTGTTTGCTCTGTTTCTTTATTCTGTCGCTCTTTCTCAGCGATTTTCCTTGGGCTGTCCTTCTTTCACTTTGAGCCCTTTTTCGGTCTTTGTCGTTGTCTGCGGCTGTCTTTAGTCTGAGCCTCAGTCTTTTTACGTATCGAGGTGCACTTCTGCCTCCTTTCCTTCCAGTAGTTGAGGAAACTTGCCCTTCTTCGTGCACTCTTTTTACTTTTTGTTGTGGCACTTCTGTTTCCCTACCTGACTGGCTAGTTCCAGGTCTTTCATCTATCTCTTCTGCCTGGTCCCTAGTCTGACCCTGCTCAGATTCAAACCGCACTTTCTTTTTCTGTTTAGTTGATTTTATTTCAGATGTCTGAGCACATTGATCTATTTCTATCTGTTCCTGTTCATGCGCTTCGATCTCTTCGTTTTCTTCTGCATGAACGTCAGCTCTAATTACTATTTGTCCCTTTCCAGACTCCGGAGTTCCAGGAGGAGTCTCGATGCCTTGATCTGACCCTACTTGGCCTACTTCCTGATCAGGTGTGATGTGATTCTCGCGGACCTGATCTGCTTCGTCTATTTCTAGCTCACCTGGACTATCCCACTCACTGTCTAAATAGGAATACTTCCTGGTTCGTATTGGATCATGAACCGGGTCGTCGGCGGGATACCATTCAACGTCTCGACTGGTGCTCGGCAGTTCGATGTCAGCTAGTTCTGGACTCTCCTCTTCGGAAGCCTCCTCAGCTGAGCTGCCTTCAGCTACAGTCGCGTCTTCTCCAGCTACCCGCTTCGTGTGGCTGGCGTGGATCCACTTCGGTACACCAGCACACTTTACAGCAGTGGTAGTGACGAGGATCACTTGTCGTGGCTTTCCCCACCTGGGTTTCAGGCAACTGCTCCGGGTGTGTTTCTTTAACGCCACCCAATCTCCTGGTCGCAAGTTGTGTGCTGGAGTCTTTGGCCACTCGTCTTCTGTCTCTCCAATCTGCTGAGAGAGAGAACGCACTTGGTCACCCAGCTGCTTGCAGTATTCTAGCACCATATCATCAGAAATGCTTAGCAGTTTGTGTCCGGGTACCCATGCCTGCCGCATCACTCTTCCCATCAACACTTCATGGGGACTCAGGCCAGTCTTTCGGTTCGGGATACTTCTCAAACTCATCAGCACAAGGGGTAAAGCCTCTATCCAGTTCATTTTTGTGGAATCACACATTTTTCCCAACCTGGACTTCAGGGTGCCGTTTATTTGTTCCACTACTCCAGAAGCCTCTGGATGGTAGGCACAATGTATTCTTTTCTTCATTTTGAATGCTTTACAGAGTTCTTCTAGCACATCGTTGGCAAAATGCCCACCTTGGTCCGTTTCGATAGTCTCTGGGATTCCATACCTAGGTATCAATTCCCTAAGCAATAGCTTAGCTGTAGTTAAGGCATCAATTTTCTTTGCTGGGTAAGCCTCCACCCACCTGGAGAACAGACAAACTATGACTAGGATATATCTATATCCCTTGCAATTTGGCATTGTTACAAAGTCTGCCTGCATTCTTACAAAGGGACCTACTGCCTTCCCAATGGTACTCTGTTTTACTACAGTCTTCTTTCCTGCATTAAATTGCTGACACACTAGGCACCTCTGGCAAAACCTTTCCGCCTGGTTCCTGAACCTTGAGTTACAGAACACCTGTTCAAACACCCGACACATAGCGTCTCTTCCCATATGTGTTGGTTCATGTATCATTCTGACCATGGGGTCCACCAAGCTATCAGGCAGTACAGGCACCCCAGCCGAATTTACCACCACACCATCCTCTCTCAACTCGCATTCATTTGCTGCCCACCTGCCTTTTTCTTGCCTGTCTGTAGCCTGTTGCAACTCCTTTAGTTCCTCCCACGTAGACACATTCTCAAACAACATAAGTTGGCAGCTGTTTCCACTCCACAATGCAATTTGGAGAGACATGTGATGTCGGGCACAAAACTGTGCCATTTGGTCAGCGTATCTATTACCGGCGGTCACATCATCATTTCCTGATCTGTGAGCCGCACACTTGACCACAGCCAATTCTTTGGGCAATTGGATAGCTTCTAGTAAGTTATGCACCACTTTTCCATTTCTGATAGGGGTGCCGGAGGAAGTCATGAATTCTCTTTGCAACCACAACTGGCCGAAGTCATGAACAACCCCGTAACAATACTGGCTGTCGGTGTATACAGTTATTCTTTTGTTCTTCCCCCTCTTACAGGCTCTAGTTAACGCGATGAGCTCTGCCACTTGTGCAGATTTCACCGCGCTTAGGTATGATGCCTCTATGGTCTTTGTCAATGTAACCACAGCATAGGCAGCACTCAGGCCCCCATTCTCATGTCTTAAACATGAGCCATCCACGAACATTGTCACATCCCCATCAAGCAATGCTATTTCACGAATGTCTGGACGGGGCTTTGTACTGAACTCAGTCAGATCAACGCAATTATGGTCCCCTTCTTCTTCTGATTCTACATCCAGGGGGACAGGTAACAGTGTCGCTGGGTTTAGGACATTGCACCGGGAGATGGTGACGTTTTCAGCACCAATCAGGATTCTTTCATACTTAGTCAGCCGACTAGGTGTGAGGTACTGGGTCTTGGTTCTAGTTAGCAGGATTACAACAGAATGAGGAACATATACAGTGACGTGATGTCCCATGACAATGTTCTCACTCTGTTCCAGGCTGACACAAGTAGCAGCAACTGCCTTCAGACACCCCGGTAGTCCAGCAGCCACTGGATCTAGGGTGGCCGAAAAGTAGGCCACTGGGCGTCTAACTAAACCGTGCTCCTGAGTCAGAACTGAAAGAGCACAATTTTCTCTGGTGTCACAGAACAGTTCAAAAGATTTAGAGTAGTCCGGCATACCTAATGCAGGAGCGGTACATAGGCAATTTCTCAATGTTACCCACGCATTCATGCTTTCACTGTCCCAGCTGACGGGGTCTTCTACTCCTTTCTTGGTCATGTTTATCAGGGGCCTGGCCAGTGCAGCAAATCCTACAATCCATTGTCTACAGTAACCCACAACTCCTAGAAACATTCTCACTTCTTTCTGAGTTTTGGGCAGTTCCATTGCTCTAATTATTTTGATTCTTTCAGTAGTTACTTTCCTGATTCCTTTTTCTATCTGGTGCCCCAGATACTTCACTGAGTTTTTACAAAACTGCAATTTGTCAGGCGACACTTTATGTCCTCCCTTTCCTAGGTGATTCAGCAAGGCAATGGTGTCAGTGACACAGTCAGTTTGGGTTTTAGATGCCACTAACAGGTCATCTATGTACTGCACCAGAACAGACTCTCTTGGTAGCACTAGGGATTCAAGGCACTTTTTCAGTATCTGGTTGAAAATCGAGGGACTTTCGGTGTACCCCTGAGGGACACGATTCCAGACATAGATATGGCTGTCGAATTCAAAACTGAAAAGGAATTTGCTTTCTGGATGCAATGGGATAGAAAAGAATGCGTGGCACAGATCAATGACAGTGAACCATTCTGCATTCCAGGGAATCTGGTAGAGAATGACTGCAGGGTTGGGTACAATAGGACAGCAAGGTACGACAATTTGGTTTACCTTGCGCAGATCTTGCACTACCCTGTACTTCCCACTAGGCTTTTTGATCCCAATGATAGGCGAGTTACAGGGGCTGCTCATCACTTCTTCTATGATTTCGGCTTCGAGCAGCCGGGTAATTTCAGTCGCCACTCCTGCTTTCACTTCTGCACTCATCTTATACTGTCTGGTTTTGGGGTATATAGCATTCGTTTTTATTGCTACTTTAACTGGGTCCACATTTGCCATCAGGCCTACATCTTTTCCTGTGAAATCCCACACTTCTGGTACTACTCTTAATTGGAGCTCTTCAGGTAAATCTTCAATTGTCAAAGTCTTTATATCAGCATCTTGTCTAACTAACATCAGTTTGTATAGGCCATCTTCATCGGGGGTCTGAATTTCGACACCATTTGGTGTGCAATAGATGGTACAACGCATCTTGCACAACAAATCACGTCCTAGCAGGTTTACAGGACTGGAATCACAGACCACAAATCTGTGCATTTCCTTGAAATTCCCTATAGAAATTTCCATGGGTTCAGTTACTGGAGTACTTATTATTTGATTTGAGACTCCCACTACTTGGATTGCTTCTCCCGAGAGGGGTAGGTTAGGAACATCCACTGTTCTCACAGTAGATCTGGTAGCACCAGTGTCCAACAGAAAGGTGACATCTTTTCCTTCAACCTTTCCTTCAATGTATGGTCCAGTCTGGTCTACCGGTAAGGAGGCGCCAAGCACACACTCCTCATCCTCCCCTCTCAGGCCCCGTCAATCTTGATCTTCACAAAGGAATGTATCATTTAGCAAATACTGTGGAATGACTGCGTTTCTTTCACTCTCGACTTCCCATACTTCCGCCCTTTCATTCTGCTGACCCTGATTCTTAAAATTCTGTCTAGGAGCGCGAGGCACTGGGGGTAGCTTTACCTGTTGCTGGTTCTTTCTCGTCCCCTCTTTCGGCACCTGTGGATTTAAACCATTTACAGGGGCATTACCGGCCTGCAGGTGTGGACACTCGTCTCTCCAATGCCCTATCTGGCCGCACCCATGGCACGGGAATTTCTTCATGGCTTCTTCTCTACTCATCTTAGTGCGGGGCTTCCCTCCTCCCCCAGCAGTGGCATTCTGAGCATTATTATCAGAAGTTAATCTACTTAACTGCTTTTCTTGCTGTTCGGCTAATTTCACCTGTGCCCACATAACTTTCTCTTTGAGGGCCTTCCTTTTGTTTTCGATTTCATCTTCACAATATTTTGCATATTTCAGGACAGCATCTATTGGTTCTCCCTGCCAACTGATTTTATTGTCCCTAATCCATTGGGAAATTTCAGGCCTTAATCCTAGCACAAACCTGTAACTGAAATGTGTCATGTCTTTTAGGTCCACATTGTCGATACCGCTGTATGTTTTAAACACTTGCAGTAACCTTTCATAGTAGGAGTGAACAGTTTCATCACGTTCTTGGGTGGTTCTATCTATTCGGGTCCAGTCTGTTTCCTTTGCGGGAACCTTTTTCTTGAGATATTGTATGACTTGATCATACTTCCTCATTACTTCAGGTGCAGGCGCACCTGTTTTCTCATCTCTGGGAAATTCCTCACTGGGCCAATCAATTTCAATTTTACAGTCGGTCCACAGATCTACAGGGACCACAATGTCGAAAAACCCATCCAAGTCTTTCAGCAGACATTTCTGAACTTTTATGAAGCGCTCTACCTGCCTGTACCAATCAACAGGCTTCTCCCGTAATTTCGGGAAGTCATTTGTAAATGACACAATATCCTGTCGGGACCAAGGGACATGGACATATTTTCCTCCCGGGACCTCCCTCATGGGGCACAATTTTTCGGCTGGTGTTACTTCCTTTAATAAGAGTTCCGAAGTCACTGACCCAGCCCTGCTGCTTTCCTTTTTCTTTGCCCACCGGGTTCTCCACTTCCCCACTTCGCCCCATTTCTGCAGGAGTTTCAACAATTCTTTTACTTGGATCTGTTTTCCCATTACATTCAGGCTTTCTAAATCTTTGCCTGAAAAATCCACTCTGTAAGGTTTCTGAAGGATTTTGGAGCGACTAACATCTATTCCCATTTCTTCCGCTGTATCCATTATCCTTTCATGGAGCGACCTAGCGTTCCGGGTCAGATATTTACTGATAAACAGCAACTCTTCTTCGTTATACGAGCTTAGGCGCTCAACCCCTACGTTCCCAGCCATCATTTCTTCTATTTCTATTCTCAATTTATATATTTCCAATGCTTTAGGTTGGGGAGTGGCCTCCTTCTCTAGCTCCTTTGTCCATCTATCTAGTTCTTCAGGGGAAACTAAAGTAGCACTCCTAATTCCCGTTGCACTTTCAATTCCCACCTCCTTTGGTCTGGGTTGACTTCTAGTCCCTATTATGCTGGCCCTTGATTCCCTTATGGGCAGATCCATCAAACTCCCCGATTCACACTCACTCTCTTGATCTTCATCTATGAATATCTCCTTTTTCGAAGTCAAAATGCTAGAAGTAGGCAGCATCGAGGGGAAAACAGGAGGCTGGGGACCGGTCATGTCATTTTTATACAGAGGAATAGCTGGACCAATGGTTACTGGAATAGTCAAGGAATCAGGATGGGGCTGCATTTGGGTAATGGTTCGAATTAATTCATCTCGCTGTTTAGTCAGGACCTCTCTCTCTTTTTCTCCCAATACCTTTCCAGTAGATTTGTCATGCAATACCTGGGGTACTAGGGACGGATAAATATTCGGAGCGGTCGGAGTGACCAGCCGCGGAGGATCTTCTCCGAATGGCTGATAATTCGGAACTGTAGGTTTGGGTCTGCAAAACCCGTCCTTTTCACTGGTTTTACTGTCTGTCCCGGTTCCATCTGTATCACTATCCCTCCTACATCTGGGATACTTTGCAAAGGGATTTCGAGAGGGCACAGGTTTTGAGTCTGCATCATAGGGAGGTGGATTTTTCATTAGTAAATCTTCCAAGTGGTCATCATCCAAGTCCCCCATAGGAGCTAGGTGATGGGTCTTTTCTTTGCATTTTCCTTTCCTTTCCTCAACCACCCCCATCATCGGGAACAGCCCTTCAGTTATCATAGACTGCCTCCACTGTTTCATTTTCTGCTCTTTAGTTGGCGTTGGAAGCTTAGGATACCATTTACTCACTCCCTTATCCATCCTGGGTTTATCTCGCTCTGCAGCCTCAATCTCCCATTCCTCCAGAGCTTCGTACTGGGTCAACCTAGGTCTAGGGTGCAATTCATTCATGCGGGTCCTTAGGTTAAACAGGATCCGACCATTAAAAGTACCTTCAACAGGGAATGCTAGAACTCCGTCATCTACTGTATATTTTGCCCAATTTTCTAACCAAACACAAGTATGATACCCTTTATCAAACATCATGAAAGAAGCAGGGGTATTTGGTGGGGGAATGAGCACACCCTCCCTCGTTCTAATGGGCTTGTCGGTTTTGAAAAAATTCTTTATTTTGTCAGAAAAAGACAATTTCCTCTTTATTCCGTACATCATGTGTGGTCTACCTCGCATAAGCTGATCCTTATAAAATCCTAGGTACTTTGGATTCGGTATAAAATCTGGATACCACATATAATCTTCGGGACTCTCTTCGAACTCGGCTTGATTAATTTTGTTTACCTTTGTGCTTCCAATGCTAGCGCGACTTCTATTTCTCACTACCCAATCAGGTCAGAGAATACAAAACTCTTAGCCAATGGGTGCGCGGCCTTTTCGCGAGACAGAGTCTCACTCTGCGGCACTTACCCCTCCTTCACAAATTCAGCTTCACTACACGCCCGCTGTCTTGACCAATACCAGCGCGGCACGGAGTGACGTCAGAGCAGCTCTCCGACTGACTCCCTCCTTTACAAGGTAACGGAAACTTTTAACTTTTCCTAAAGTGCGATTGTAAAACTTAGTTACCAACACACAACGTCTGCCACTATGTCTGAGTGTTCTAAAAAGATAGAAAGACTTCCTCTCACTGCAAGTAAACCACTTCTGTCTACTTCTCATTCACTCCGGGTAGACTTCTTTGCCTATCCTCACACTCGAGTAATATAGAACCCGTTATTCTTCCGACTCATCCACTGTCGTCAGGGATATGTACTGAGCCGGGATTTCACCAGTGAACTATTTTACTTACCAGACAAGCCTCGGAGACCATACTACTCCTTCCGTATGCGACCCTTACTAGGTGATATCGCAATGAAAGTTTTATACCGGACTCGTAGCTATCAATTATTCAGATATAACAAAGATCCTAATTAGTGCTTCCAGTTATTCATTTAACCCTGCACTAATGTTTCAGACCCTAGTGACTTCAACAGCTAACCGGATTCTGCTCACCGTTAGCTAAAATACTTCCCCGGGGATTCGGACTACACTGAACATTCACAAACAATTCTGGGTTAATTCAACATTTATAGCAGCAATGTAAAATCATATACATTTACATATAAAAATTTAAAACATTTCAAAAATTTCAAACAATATAGTAAAAGTCAGCAGCGCATTAATTTTCACGGTTTGTTCCCTGTCTACCTAATCTAACTAGTCCAAACCATCCTCTGGCTGCCAGAAAATTACTGATAGAGCGCGCAGTTCACCCGGGTCACCAATTTCTTACACGCACTGGGCCCCGGCGTGCATTTAGTTTCAATCAGTGATTCTCGTGAACCGGGTGAGATCCTGGCACGCTCCTATGAGTAATCAATGGTTCAGAATTACCTCTGCTTACCATGCACCTGACTTACCACCGGCACAAACTTTCGATGGACCTAGAGCTAAAAGGGAAAATAGTAGACAGGACCTTAAAACATTTCTTTACGTCCATATATTTTATCCACTTTCTGTAAAATGACCACAGACACCTGATGAAGTTTTGACACTTTATATGAAATTCAAAAGGAAGATGCCAAGACAATAAGTGATATGCAGAACACTATGTCAAACATTAATATCAACATCAAAAGGTAACTTTGCACAAAGAAAATCACGACCATTAAGATATATGGGAAAACTAGAGGTAGGGTTTGAAACAGAACTAATCACGGCAACGTTATACTAGGACACGAGGTATAAGGTTGGAACCTAAACATGTACTTAATCCTTAAACTATTCTTTCTAAGTTCACTGCAATCAACTAAAGGAAAGGGAAAAACAGGAACATACTATTATTTATGATAAACACAATGAGCTCCTAAAGGGAGGGGGAGAGAGAAGGAACCAAACTAAATCAGCAACGGCAATAGAGCAATATCACAGGTAATAATGCTTTAATAGATCATACGAAAGAGAGAAAGGAGAGAGAGAAAACAGGCTACAGAAAATACGCAAACCCACGAGCAATATTTACCTAATTCAGATTTGAAGTCTAACCCTGGCCACGGGTCAGATGGGAAGACGGGGACAAGGACCCTCGAAAAAGGAACACCAGAATGCGAACAGGTACAACCCATGGACAGATCAGGACAGGATACCCCTCAGGTTCGGGTCAAAGGACTGGGCCTCCCAGGGAACGACCAACACCCACAGCTTCGGACAGCAACGCCTGCGTTACCCCTTTCTGCAAGTAATCCGCCAGAAACCCCGATTGGATTTTCGAATCTCCCAGCAAAGTGCTTCGCCAGCACTTAGGAATTTCCACCCCTTAGGAGCTTGTGGAAAATATGGACAAAGTGCTCCGCAGCACTTTCAGATTGGACACCTATTGAGATCGTAGGGTCAGTGACAGGTCTGCTACTCGGACAAGTCGGACAATTTCCATGAGCTAAACTAGGGCAATTATACAATTCTGGGGTCCCTCAGACCACCCACTAATGTTGCAAGTGACAGTTTCCCATATTTTGATTGGTCAGGAGAGGTGGTGCGATCATTACCACCTCCTAAAATTCAGCTTTCCCAGATTCAATATTCAGGTTTTCATACCCGCCCCCCGGGTTCACGTTCCCATCCATAGAGTACAACAGAAAGTATGAGCGCATAAGACAGTTGCAACAAGTTTGTTAAATTCAAGGTGATTGTCCACACTGGGTGCTGGATTCCCAGGCGCATTTTGCTTCAGGAGCCAGCTGGCTTGGTTTAGCTTCTGCGCAGTCGGGTTTCTCCCAGGTCACATGGAAAACCCCAGAAGAGAGTCAAAGATGGCGTAGCTTAAGAGCTCCCAGCCCCAAAAGACGCGGTACATGAAAAATAAGCGAAAACAAATTAATATCACATCCAGAATGATCACACTGTATACCATGAAAAATCTTATCCCACCCTTACTTTATAATGACTATAGCATTAAGGTTTTAGTGCGAAAAGATAGATAGGCTGAAGCAGCAGCAATAGCAGAGAGCGTGGTGAGAGTCAAGCGGCCATATTAGCAACAATGCGCATGTGCACAGAACTCCCTCCAGAATGCGAGTGCGTCACATCACATGGGTATGACCGACGCATGCGCAGACTGAATTTTAGCGAAGCAGCCATTTTCCTTAGCGCAAGCTTCGTTAATATGGAAAAAGACATACAGGCAAGCATCCGGGGACACCCGTGTGTTTGGAAAAACGTGTAATAAACGACAATAATGATTTTTAGTAATGTTATACATTTGGCGAGGTTCTTGCACGGGGCAAGGCGCTTCACGTGCAAATCCTTGCTCCATCAATACCGCATACATACGTCTGCCTCTAGATTGGGATGGTACCTGTTATATTGCATTCCTTCTGCCACCTGTTTTTTTAGCTCCTCCTGATTATCACAGAAACACAAATCTAGTAAAGAATAGACTCCGAAGAGATCTCCCGCTTGTCGACTATACAGAAACGGCATGGGAACAATACACCGATTTTAATAAGGGATTCTTTTTCTTTTTAGGCCCCGTCCAAAACAGTAAATTAATACGTAGATTAACTAGAACCCTTGAAGCTGTAGTACATGAAACTGCCTCCGCCTTAGGTAACCTAACAGAGGAACAGTCCGCCATGCGGGTTGTTGTCCTTCAGAATCGTCTTGTTATTGACGTCATCTTGGAAGATAGAGGTGGAGCCTGTAAGGTCATCGGGTCAAGTTGCTGTGTTTTCATTCCAGAAAACGCGCCATCTGTATACAAAGCTATTACACGTCTTCACAAAATTGCAAGTTTAATACATCAGACTCCAGGCACCTGGACGTGGTCCGGTTGGTTCTGGACAACGTTGTCCGCTTGGGGATGGAAGATCCTATCCTTCCTAGGCTTTGGCCTTGTCATAGTATTCAGTTGCTGCCTGTGCCTACAGTGTGGGCCGGCGATATGTGGACTGTGTGCCACATCGTGCATTGAACATTCCAGTTTTCTCTCAAACAGACAACGGAAGAGAGACGAACAAATTATGTTACAAGAACAAACTGATCAATTTATGATGATCGATATATCATGAAGGGTCCGTAGGGAACAAGGAGGGAATGAGGAAATATAAATTTTTGGTCAAGTTATGTTCCCTATCGTGTACCCCACCGTCTCCATGTACGAGTTAAAGTGCATGTAACTTCCCTCCTGTGCCAGCTATGAAGACGCAAATACATTTGCGTCCAACGTTAACATGTCCTCTTTCAGACCCACCCTCAATGGGTTGGATAGTCCGTTCCTAAGTATGCTATGCCAACGTCTTTTTGTAGTGTACTCTACATGTTTTTCAGCTCTGGCAAAGTAGGCCCAGAATTTCTGCCATCGAGCCTTTTTCTTCCTTCTGACTCTAAAAGCCTCAGCCCAGGCTGCCCCCGTACCTGTGAACTCTGCCTTACTTTCAGCGCGGCCCACCACGCTCAGCTCAGCCTGCTGCCTGCCAAGATTGACTACAACCTTCGAGTTATCTGTTCCGCTCCTCGAAGATACATTCCTGCCTACTAGTTTCAGTAAACATTCCCCAGCTGCAGAGCCAAAGGGCCGGCCTGTCTCCGTGCAAGTAATTCATAGCCTCTGTTACCATGCTCCCATGGAAGGCCCATGCCCCACGCTTCTCATACAGACACTCAGGCGCTTATACACGCACTCACAGTCAGTATAGAATAGCTTCTGCCCCAGAGACCTTTCCGCCCAGATAGCTCAGTTCCTAAACATCAGATATCAGATATGATAGAAGCACAAGTCGATCTGACATGCCAGACTTCTGTCTCTTTCTGTCATTGCAAATGTCAAGCCCCCTGCACCCTCCAGTTTCACGCCAAATCACACGTCATGCAGCTGCGCGCGCATCCAAGCTTCCGATTTCTGCTGACATTGCAACATTTCTGTTTTAGTGCCACCCACATGTGACACCTACCTATGACGTTTATAGAACACACCTCCAGTTACGCCTAGTCCACGCCTTCTGATTACGTACTAGTAACACGTGGATGCTGTTATCTTGTCTACTCTCAGTTGTTACGCCTACTATATTGCTTCCTATGATGTAAATTAAGTATATAAGCTATGTATTGTTAATAAAACATTGCTCTATCCCTTCCTGAACCCCGTGTGGTTGCAGGAACATGATATCCTATTCCGGAATAATTCCTTTTTAAGGAATAAAACCCCTAAGAACTCTAACACCACGGACTCTGTTTTCTTTCTTTCCGATTGAGTTATTATTGATTAAGTACTTACCTGCATAGAAATTAAGATAGTAAATTAAATATTTACGACACTACTTCACTTCCCTTCTCCTCTCGTCCCTTTCTGTGCTTTCATACTCATTTTCCTGTCCTTTATCAATGCACTCCACTTCACTTACTCCTTTTAATTTTTTTAAGAACACAGCTCTTTGATGAGAAATGGAGGTAGTTCTGAAAAGAACTTTTTTTCTCTTCTTTTTTCCTTTTTTAGAACAAAAACAAAAACAGGGAATGGGAAACTGCTCAACAGGAGCAAAAAAAACAAATTTAGGGCTGGGAACGGCAGCAATGGTTCTCCAATGCTCAAACCATGAGCAGAACACTTTGTTCCCCATAGCAAAGTAGCTGATCACAGTCTCTGCATTTAAGAACGCCTTATTTAAAAACAGACTTTTGGAGCATTTACTTTTTTCTGGTAATTTGGAATGGAAAAATGTTTTCATATGAAGTGTTCTTTTATTTTCGGCTGAGGAACCTCTTCATCAAGAAATTCTTTTGAGTCATCTTCACTGCTGGATGGTCTGGCAGCCATGGTAATCCAAGATATTAATCCCACAAAGATCCTACAGCAAAAAGAAAGGTCTTGCAGTCACAAAAGTGAAAGAAGAAGTGAAGGAAATGGGTGGGGATTTCATTCTTTGCAAAAAAAACTGTTAGCAACCAATGAAATGAGTTATTTTAAGGTCACATGACTTGACGCGCTTACGCTGCGCGCACCGAAGTACTTCCGGGGTCGCTTACGCGGCGCGAACGTAGGCGCCTCCGGGGGTGATTATGCGGCGAGAACGTCGGCGCTTCCGGGGGCGCTTACACGGCGCGCCTAAGTGACGTTTCGATAGCTTTCTGGAAATGCAAAATCATTTTCATTTCGTAAATCAAGAATACTGCTTTTATAAGTATGGTACTAAATGTCTTCCATTATTATTTACTTTTCATACATTTTTTTCTACGAATGCAGAAATAGCGCTGTCGGTGCGCTCTCGGGAGAGCTTACCAGTGCGCGCACCCTGAGCGCACTGGGAAAAAATGTTAAAAAAAATATATACATTTAACAAATGTTTTTAAAAATATATATATTTAATTAATTGTTGTAAAAAACAGCTAACAAAAAAAAACTAATCATAGGTTACAAAGTCGATACAAATGAATTAGCTTTTAAAAAAACTATGAAATTTACTGAAAAAACCATAGCTTTCACAAACTTTATTGTTAGGAATTATCTTTTAAAAAACCTTTGAAATTCACTAAAAAAACCATAGGTTTCACAATCGTTATAGTTAGGAAATAGGTTTTCAAAAACCTTTGAAATTCACTGAAAAAACCATAGGTTTCACAGCAGTTATAGTTAGCTGAACAGTTTACTCATACAAAACCATTGAAATTCCACGTTATAGTTAGTTGGACTCACTATAACTTGCGCGTGCAATGCACTGCTGATGACGTCACATATTACATCACTCATGACATGGTCAGTGACATCACTCATGACATCACTGATGACACCATCCTTGTGACATAGTGACAGACCTCCTTTCACTGTAATGTAACCCTTGAAACACATATTCAAAAATAGAAACTGAAATTAAAAAAAAAATGGAGATACCTATATCAGTTACAACAAGCAATTCAGTAATGCCACTATCTATATACACATCCACTCATTCACCAACAGTTCTATATAGTCACTCATGCATATACTCACTCATCATATGAAGTGATACACCTATACATCCTGTTACACACCGACAGTCATCCAAAAGTTACTCACACACATATTCACACGTGCAAATAAACTATTGAACATCCATTTATTTGAATATAGAGTTATACACACACTTCCACCTTACTTCTATTGAAAATTACACATATTTATTCTCTTAAACAATCACTTATAGAAACACATACTTATTTAAACAGGAACTCTTACAATCTCTTACTCTCACATATACTCACTTATATACATCAATATTCATATATACTAGATTAAAACATATGTAGTTACTGATAAAGACACTAGTGAGACAGTCATTCACTCACTAACAAACACATATAGACACTCATCCACCCATACAGTCCTGTACATATGCTGTCTTCAAAACACATACAAACAGAGAGTCAGTCACTCATGCATCTATGTGCTAAGTAATACCCCCACCAAACCATATAGACACTCATACTGATACTAAGAAAAATATCTAATAACCCATATACATACGCATGTAGCTACTTACCAACACATGTAGCCACTTATACACAAAGTGAAACACTAATATATATATTTAAATATTTAAACATAACTCACTAATATTTATTTTTAAGAAAGACACATATTCACTGGATGGTGTCATCAGTGATGTCATGAGTGATGTCACTGACCATGTCATGAGTGATGTAATATGTGACGTCATCAGCAGTGCATTGCACGCGCAAGTTATAGTGAGTCCAACTAACTATAACGTGGAATTTCATTGGTTTTATATCAGTAAAATTTCCAGCTAACTATAACATGTGTCAAACCTATGGTTTTTTCAGTGAATTTCATAGGTTTTTTAAATGCTACTTCCTAACTATAACGTGTGTAAAACCTATGGTTTTTTCTGTGAATTTCATTGGTTTTTAAAATGCTAATTCAGAAATATGTCGTGTATGCAACCTATACTTTTGTCAATAAAGTTCTGGCAATATTTTTTTCAAAAACAAGCCGTTTTCTTCACTGTTCAAGTTGCATAGAGACTCCTTGTAAAGCGATACAGAATTCGAAAGTCTGTACCTTGCCTTTTTTTAAACACATTAAAATTTGTCTGTAAATAAAAATAGCATTACTAAACTTTCGTGCGCGACCCGGTGTGCGCACTCTCGGCAACAGTTGTCAATAAAATGGATATTGCATTTCCAGGCTTTCGTGCGCGACCGAGTGCGCGCACCTGCCTATATATTTCGTGAAAACTTTGCAATTTGAACTTTCCAAAAACAGCTCCAGGAGCATATTATAAAGGGCGTTTATCGGCTTTCGATCGTGCGCGACCGTGTGCGCGCACCCGCCTATATATATTTCGGGAAAACTTCGCGATTGCAACTTATTAAATTTCTTCATACACCCACCATAGAACTTATACTACTCAGAAGATATATTAAATCCGGATATGTTTCGATTTACTCCTTTTCTCGTTTTGAAATTGGACCGCTACTTCCAACCAGATACTATCACCGCGTACACGTCCTGAGACGCGCATGTGAAGTCATGTGACTTGAAAACAACACTTCCAATTGGTTCCTAGTAGTTTCTATGCTGCGTCAATACCTACGCCTGCTTCAAACACATGCACAGTTTTGAAACAGCATGGGCCTGAAAGTCACTGAGTGAAATATCATACATTACAGTCAGCCACTTTCAAGACGCATTCCTTCAGAGGAACACTTACCGTTTATTAGAGGTAGATCGTCCGACTCCACTGGAAAACACCCCTAATAAAAAAGACATATATATAAAATGCGGACTAGCCGCTGTATCGTACTAGCAAACTTTAACTTAAAAATCGTTAGAGAAAACAAAAGGAATCGAACAAAATCAATAGGCCACTGATAGGATCTCTTTTTGACCTTGCTAAAATAGAAACATTAGGAACAACCCCTCATGAGAAATATGAAACTAGTGAAACTAGTGAGAGAAACCGAGCTCGACGCCATCTTGCCCCCTTTTAGGCCCCATCACGAACATAGATAGCCCTACATAGCAAAACATGATCTTATCGCCTGCCCAACTTCAGATCTGACCCCCCCCCCCCTTTTGCTCTCATGTCCTGTCGGAATGTCCGGCTGTAGATTACAATCACATGTTCCATTTGGGAGGGGAAACGACATCAGAGCGACAAATATTAGAAATATACCACACGACAGCAAAATAACAGATTAAAACGTTTTTATTCTTGAACAAAAATATATTAAAACAACTATGGAGAACCATTACGCGAATAGTCCGGAGGCGACACCATGCGCCAAGGCCTGTCCCCAGGATGAACCAAGGAATCCGTTCCTGGGACCGTGGCAAAGAGCAGCCGGTCGCCATCGGCCAGAGAAGGCATGGGCCCGACCCGAGATGTAGTTGTCTTCCCATTCTCTTCCTCTTTCGGCGCCTTGCAGGCCACGAGGGGGGGATGTCTTGCATATGCCTCCGACCCCACCCCCTCTCTTCATCGCCTGGTCCGGCCATAACAAATGTCAGCAAAACGCCGTGGGGTACACTGGGAGGGAGAGACGGCGCGGACGATAATCTTTCGGCGCCTTGCAGGCCACGAGGGGGGATGTCTTGCATATGCCTCCGACCCCCCCCTCTCTTCATCACCTGGTCCGGCCATAACAAATGTCAGCAAGACGCCGTGGGGTGCACTGGGAGGGACAGGCGGCGCGGACGAGCCTCTCCAGCCTCCCCACGTGCAGGCCCCTCAGCTGCACCCCCAACGCTCCACGCACCCGTCAAAGGACTCGTCCACTCTTGCGGTGCAGCGACGCTCCATGCACCTGGCAAAGGACTCGTCCACTGTGGCGGTGCAACGATGCTTCGCCCGACAGGCTTGAGTCCATCAGCTCCTGCAACCCAGTGACTGCCGGTGGTTGCAGATCTTTCCTTTCAAAATGCTGCCAACAATATTTTCTGAATGGCGTAGCCACGAGACGTTGGCGCTCTCATGCTGACGCCAGCCTCAGTTTGAATGACCAGCAATCCGGGGCGCGACGCGGAGCGCGTAACGTAAGCATAACAGGTCATGTGACTTGTTAAGGCTTTTCATTGGTTTAGAAATATTTTTATGAGCATATTTGACTATTTTATTAAAGACACTACACATAACCTGTTTTTCAAGTTATGTTTAATTTTAAATGAAACGGTTTACATTTTCACTTTTTATTTCCAGTAAATTTGAAAAATAAATGTTTATAGTTCCATATGCTGAAGCACGTCAGCTTCCCACCCTATGTCATACAATTCTGACAAATCGGCATCCTCATCATGTTCTTCATCATCCTCAGGATTTAAATCATCTAAGGGTTCCACTTCCACTGACGTTTCAATGACATGTTCAACAATAAGATCGAGACCAACGGATTGCTCATTATCACTCATGGTTAATGTCCTTATCTTTAAAGAAAGAGAACAACAATGAGATGTTGCAGAGTAAGAGACAAATCTCAGACACTATAATAGTAAAATTGTTTAACAACAGTAACATTTTGCAGCTAATATTTAGCCATGTCCAGCGATGCTGAGGAGGTGAGTCCTATGTCCAAGTTTTCAGTGAACAGGACTCATCTCTTTTTAACCTTGGATAAGCTTCACCAACTCTGTGTCCCCTGCTCATACTTAAATGTAAAGGAGCAGATTTATGTTAACTGGCGCATCCCCAGAGATGCACCAGTTAATGTGCACCGCTGCTCTGCCACCCATGGTGTGCTGCATTTACAATGTGGAGCACCATTTACTCGCAGTGACAAAATGGCGGTCAACACTTCCTGATTTCCTTCGAATCGAACGTTAACAGACGTCACGCAGCAAAAAAAAATTCCGCTCGTGCGCAGCCCCTCCTTCCCCAAAGTAGCAATGTTGGGCTACTTTTGGGCTGCTTTCTAGTAGGGTTTTTGAGCGTCAGAAAGTCTACAAAAGCCGTCGGCAACGGCCTGGGGTGGAGAACCATTACGCGAATAGTCCGGAGGAGACACCACACGCCAAGGCCTGTCCCCAGGATGAACCAAGGGATCCGTTCCTGGGGCCGTGGCAAAGAGCGGCCGGCCGCCATCGGCCAGAGAAGGCATGGGCCCGACCCGAGATGTAGTTGTCTTCCCATTCTCTTCTTTTTTCGGTGCCTTGCAGGCCACAAGGGGGATGTGACATACCTAATAGTATAACTCATATATATCCGACCTCCCCCTCTCTTCATCGCCTGGTCCGGCCGTAACAAATGTCAGCAAGACGCCGTGGGGTCCACTGGGAGGGAGAGGCGGCGCGGACGAGCCTCCCCAGATGGAGGCCCCTCAGCTGCACCCCCAACGATCCATGCACCCGGCAAAGGGTTCGTACTCTGTGGCGATATAGGGACACTCCACGAGCCCAGCAAAGCGTTCGCATACTGTGGCGGTATAGGGACGCTCCACGAGCCCATCAAAGGACTCGCCCACTGTTGCGGAACAGCGACGCTCCACTCACCCAGCAGGGTCTCGTCCACTGTGGCGGTGCAACGATGCTTCGCCCGACAGGCTTGAGTCCATCTGCTCCTGCAACCCAGTGACTGCCGGTGGTTGCAGATCTCCTAAAAATGGCGGTCGACTTTGCAGGAATGGGCCTGGCGTGAAAAGTTGGCCTGGTCACCTGTTAACCAGAAAATGGGCCCCTGTCTTTCCTTTCAAAATGCTGCCAACAATATTATATCAAACTCTGCATCGGTACTTACTTATAAATGCAGAAACAACTCAATTAACACAAGGGCTCTTTTCAGAGCCACCTTATATCAAAGCACTCAAACTTCTGATTTATCTCCATTTTCACACTTTTGTAAATAGGTGTGCGCGCCCGAGTGCGCGCACCCCGCAACTTTTTCGAGAAAAAAATATATATATTTTCGCTTTTAAGGACCTTACTGCACACCCTGAGAAAACCTACGCAGCAAAACAATCTCTACCTTCTCCCCTTTCCATGTTCCAACGCTTTGAAATGACAATATATTTACTCGCAGTGACAAAATGGCGGTCAACACTTCCTGATTTCCTTCGAATCGAACGTTAACAGACGTCACGCAGCAAAAAAAAATTCCGCTCGCGCGCAGCCCCTCCTTCCCCAAAGTAGCAATGTTGGGCTACTTTTGGGCTGCTTTCTAGTAGGGTTTTTGAGCGTCAGAAAGTCTACAAAAGCCGTCGGCAACGGCCTGGGGTGGAGAACCATTACGCGAATAGTCCGGAGGAGACACCACACGCCAAGGCCTGTCCCCAGGATGAACCAAGGGATCCGCTCCTGGGGCCGTGGCAAAGAGCGGCCGGCCGCCATCGGCCAGAGAAGGCATGGGCCCGACCCGAGATGTAGTTGTCTTCCCATTCTCTTCTTTTTTCGGTGCCTTGCAGGCCACAAGGGGGATGTGACATACCTAATAGTATAACTCATATATATCCGACCTACCCCTCTCTTCATCGCCTGGTCCGGCCATAACAAATGTCAGCAAGACGCCGTGGGGTCCACTGGGAGGGAGAGGCGGCGCGGACGAGCCTCCCCAGATGGAGGCCCCTCAGCTGCACCCCCAACGATCCATGCACCCGGCAAAGGGTTCGTACTCTGTGGCGATATAGGGACACTCCACGAGCCCAGCAAAGCGTTCGCATACTGTGGCGGCATAGGGACGCTCCACGAGCCCAGCAAAGGACTCGCCCACTGTTGCGGTACAGCGACGCTCCACTCACCCAGTAGGGTCTCGTCCACTGTGGCGGTGCAACGATGCTTCGCCCGACAGGCTTGAGTCCATCTGCTCCTGCAACCCAGTGACTGCCGGTGGTTGCAGATCTCCTAAAAATGGCGGTCGACTTTGCAGGAATGGGCCTGGCGTGAAAAGTTGGCCTGGTCACCTGTTAACCAGAAAATGGGCCCCTGTCTTTCCTTTCAAAATGCTGCCAACAATATTATATCAAACTCTGCATTGGTACTTACTTATAAATGCAGAAACAACTCAATTAACACAAGGGCTCTTTTCAGAGCCACCTTATATCAAAGCACTCAAACTTCTGATTTATCTCCATTTTCACTCTTTAGTAAATAGGTGTGCGCGCCCGAGTGCGCACACCCCGCAACTTTTTCGAGAAACAAATATATATATTTTCGCTTTTAAGGACCTTACTGCACACCCTGAGAAAACCTACGCAGCAAAACAATCTCTACCTTCTCCCCTTTCCATGTTCCAACGCTTTGAAATGACAATATATTTACTCGCAGTGACAAAATGGCGGTCAACACTTCCTGATTTCCTTCGAATCGAACGTTAACAGACGTCACGCAGCAAAAAAAAATTCCGCTCGCGCGCAGCCGCTCGGGTTCGCGCACCCGTCCGCGCTTATAGATATATAATTGACTTTGACTTTAATTTTCTCAACAACTACTGAACGGATTTACACCATTCCACAATAAGCGTAATCTGCGAGCCGGACTCTACAGTTTTGCCAAATTTCTTATAAATCCATTCAGCCGTTCGACCTGTAGCCGTGTCTAAACGTCCTATGGAAAATAACATGGAGAAAACACGTTTTGGGACCCCCCTTATATCTCAGCCCCCACTTGAACAATCCCCCCCAAACTTTCAGGAAATGAGCGCAGCGCACCGAGCCATCTTCTTTGAGAAATTCACAAAGATTCATCCACCAGGGCCAAAGTTATTCCAAATAGAATGTTCAGAATTTCCTATGGAAAACAATCCTAACTATAACTACCTACTGGCGACTGCCAGTAGGTAATATATATATATATATATATATATATATATATATATATATATATATATATATATATATATATATATATATATATATATATATATATATATATATACATATATATAGATATATATAGATAATGATTCACTGAAAAAACCATAGGTTTCAGCCCCGTTATAGTTAGGAATTAGCATTTAAAAAATCCTTAGAAATTCACTGAAAAAAACATAGGTTTCACCCATGTTATAGTTAGCTGGACATTTCTCGCATACAAATCCATTGAAATTCCTGGTCAGTGACATCACTCATCACATCACTGATGACATCTCAAATGACATCACTGATGACCTCAGTGAATTACGGTGTGAATTACGGTGTACCAACACCCACCTTACTACACAAACCCCCTACCAAACTAGCAATCAGTGACTCATTGGTTCTTCGCCCTAGAGCAAAAACACCAATGACTAGTCAACCAAGAACATGCGACATGAAGTAAAGTAGATAACAAAAACACTCTTTCAGTATACTCTTACACCAGTGAAAAACAAGATGTAAATAAAGACACGTGCAACTTTGAAATGTTTATTTCTAACGCCATAATCTCATGCACAGTACCTTAGAAAATACAACCAAACATATTATCAGAAACATGGTTGTCAGCATTGTTACTATTCTATGAAATACGAATGGAAAAGCATCCTATAATGCTAAAGGTAAACACATTTAAAATATACCTACATTTCAGCCTCCCTACCAAGCAGATTAGTTTATAACAGAAAGTCTCATAGGATTACATGGGCAGACCCATACCTCTGGTACTCAGCAGTAGTGGATCACATTCAATGCTCCACAAACTGTCAAGATACGAATGTTCTCCAACTGTGTGTAACTTTGCCTCCACAATGGATTATGAAACGTGCAAGTATCAGAGGTTGCCACAGCTCCACATGCATTCTGGCTCGAACGTGCGAGGATTATTCTGAATAGACACAGTATTCAAGATAACCTTGATGTTCCATGCTCTCACTATACACACAAAACTAGCGAGGCAGTTTACAAATCTAGCATACCAAATTATTCTTATATAAAGCAAAATACTCAGCCTTCTCTAAACAATATCACAAGTACGTGCCGTGTGCAAAGCAGAGCAGGAAAGCAAAAATAGCGTGTAAGCTTCTAATAAACCCATGCTAACTTAAAAGGGTGTGAGTGCAACGTTCAGCCCCACGGCACCCTTTCTTGATCAAAGCACGTGATATAAACATGGGTGAATTAGGAATGCAGAGTCCAAGCCTAAAAAGGAGAGTCAAGTTCACATTTCCCAAAAAAAGTTATTCGCTCTTTCATAGAAAACAGTAACTAAATAATAAAGAATACGTAGAAAAATCAAAGAGTCTTAATCCAACAGCGTGTAAGCACAGTATGTAGCAACAGCCTCCAAGAGGAAGTCATTGTTCTCATCTGAAAACATTTCAGCCATCCAATTCAATAGTGGGAATGAACATACATGTTCCTCAACAACCGGAGCCTCTATCACCATCGGAGGAAAACTTGGGTCATCTTCAATGTAACTGCGTGCAAAGAACTCAAGCGCCGCTGCAAAAACATTCCAAGGTCCCATTATTCCATGTATCGCTGCTAAGTCCATAATCCCACCGCCAGAACAGAGCAAGTCATGAACCACTGAGGGGCTCATCAGCTGGTCATATTCCGCGTTGGGAGACACCGTACTACAGAGACACAATTCCAGGGCCCAGTCGAAATCGCAGCTCAGGCAATGGAAGACAGGTTGAACGCATGTGAAAAAGGAAATTTGAAACGATAATCCATAAGCTGCACTCAATGTAGCCAAAGGCAGAGCTCCATAGTAACTAAGTATTTGGTTGCGGAGAAGCAACAGCCAAGACATATTATCGTCTGCTGCAGAATGTGCATCCATATTTATGTAAACAGATTAATAAAAGCACACATACAACTAATGCGAGTATTGAGCGCAATCAACCAAAGAGGCTGAAAAAAATTGAATGAAAAAATCCCAAAATGACACCAAATATACTTTCTACAGAAGTCACAAGGCCACTGCTTCTAACTTTAAAAAAGTAAAGTAACCCCGTAGTCAAGGACACATTAAAGATACTCTAAATTAACTCCCCAAAATTCAAGAGCACGTCTGTATTTAATAAATCATGCACTTCTGTGCGGGTGTTTGCTACTTAAAGGACAAATGTTTCTGTATCAGATATAAGAGCGACCTCTTTTTGAGACAATAGCGCTCTTATACGAATCATTTGGTTGACTCTGTTTTCAAGGTCGAAATCGATAGCCAGATGGAAACATCCAGCTTCCCATGCAGATGAATTAACACAACTTTTTTTTAATCAAACCACACGCTCAGTTACCGCAATCATGTAAGGGATGCCTGCTAACATTGCACAACAATCTCCATTATTTCAAAGTAAATAACTCCTGTTTCCAGTAAACTGAACGTTGTTATGCTAGCAGGTATCGGACTACCTTTCAAAACTCAGTCCAAATTAGGCGCATCTTGTATACAAGAGCCATACAATTGTATGTGTCTACAAATTAAGGAGTGATCTGGTACTATTGTGCAATCCTCGCCATTCCCATAGACTTCTTTTCCCTCCCTCAGACACCTATATGTAAATGATAATAACCAAGCTTAATGGAAAGGGAAGACCACTCGGTCCACCCGAACGTATGGATGGGTGCCCCGCTCTCCCCCAGGAAACCATTTTGGGCGGGGGGCGTGGTTCGGCTGGTATGCCCAAAGCGGCGTAGCCGGAGCACGCCCTTCCCGCCCAGAAGGGGTTGTCCTAGACACCCGCCCAGAAGACCGCGCCCAGATGGGCATACCCGAGGAGGGCCCCGCCCCCCCCGCAGACGGATAAATAGAGCGGGAATCCAAGGAAGCGGCCTCTTGTTCCAGTGCTCTGAAGGCTGCACCACTCGTTGCTCGTGAGCCCTCAACGGAACAAGCAGCAATTTTGACCCACCCACCATCCCCTTCTTGCAATGTTTGTTTGAATAAAGTAATTGTTGGTGATATTCAAATGTATTAAAGAGATGCAGTCACATTTTACAGCATTGATGTATGCCTTGGATTGTATTGATGTGTATAGGCCTTTTTTTCCTTTGTAGAAAAAGTGAAGGAGTGTATCACATGATAAAAATTGTCTTGTGCTTTAGGCCTTTTTTCCTTTGTAGAAATGAAAAGTTGATGAATCGTCAAGCTGTTGCAGATTAGGTGTATTTTCTTTCCTTAGTAGGTAAAACACCTGTTGTATTTATTTTGGTCGGGCGGTAAGGTCATGATCGGTGAGCAGTAATTTCAAGGTCCCTAGGGGGGGCGCCACCCACTATGGATGGGGTCACCCGGGGGGAGGCGGCCATTGGCCCCTCCCACGGGGAGGCGGTACCCACGACGGATGGGTCGCCTAGGGGGAGACGGCCATAGGCCCCTCCCAGGGGGGAGACGGCTATATGCCCCTCCTATGAATTTCCCGGGGGCCGGATATCCGCTCCGGTGGAAGAGAGTGTGGGGAAGGGGGGGGAATCCACGCTGTCCTTCTTACAGATACCTCACACGGGAACTCGGAAGACCTTTAAAATGGCGTAGAGTGAAAGGGGGCCCCCACGACAAGGGAAGTTACAGTTGGCAACGAGGGTAAAGTCCTCTGCGCATGCGCCACTCAAACCGTGATGGCGGGAGTTTGGTAGTAGGGATCTGACACCGGTTAAGACCTTGCCGTTGGCCCTTAATGCTAGGATGTACAATTTTATTTTAGAATGTATGCATTTTCAGGATGCTAGACTTGGCTAGGAAACCTTTGTATTAGAGATCTGTTAAGGTTAGCCAAAGAACATGTCTTCATCAAAATGTAATGAAAGTAAAATTGTACATAATGTATGAAACGTTTTTATTTAAAGTTTTAAATTTTGTTTCATATTTTAATAAATACGGCCGGGGGGGTAACTCCCCCCCGCCTTCCAAAAGCTCAAACTTGTGTCTGTCTCCTCCCCTGGGGAATTGGTGTTGGGAGGGGGTGGCGGGCATCCCGGCCATATGGAGATAACCGCTCCCTAAACATCCGTATCTGCCTATAGCACAGTATTTCATGCAAACCTCAAACTTAACTAGGTTAAAAAATAACGTTATGATACTGTGGATAAGCCACACACCTGAATTGGATCTTAAATGAGTGACCACTTCTAACCATTCTCATAGCGGGCCCTGTGCTCTGATTTGACAGTGAGAGAGTGATTGCACCATGGTTTGTACTGCTCATCATTCTCAGCATACACTACGAATACGCTTCGAGGTTACGCGTCACATCAAAGCTTCTGTGTGACTTTTTTGTACGGCACCCCGTACAAAAAGACGCAAATGTTTTTAATTGTTTAAAAACATATATTCATATATTTAATGAACATACTAACAGAGGACTTAATCTAGGATAATTATGGAATACATTTTTTTAAGTTTTAAAAATCCTATATTACTTATATATTGTATGAGTGCAGCTGCGTGCCCCTCCGCCTGGTACCCTAGACTCAACCACGCCCAGACGCGGTACGTAAGCACGTGTGATCGTCACCACAAAACCATTAGCAAGCATATTGCTTTTCCACACATGCTTTTACAACATGTATGCATTTACCACACATGATAAATGCATAATCTTAATAATGTTTTTTTGTTGACCAACACGTGTTGTAATGCCTCTGCCTTACGTCCTTCAAATTAGTTTCTAGATATACATGTGACCAAGTCTGATAAGATCGGAGGCCAAGGACAAACACCATGGTATCTGTGGCATGAAATCTCATCCATCACAGAGAAAATATGCGCAGGGTAAAATGAAAGTAACAGGTATAATAAAAATAACCGAGGAAAACTACAAAAATGGCGGTTGGATGGAGTATATAATCAACGTTTGGCGCCTCAACACTCCATTTCAAATAAATATACATACAATATGCTTATTAATATATTACAAAAGCATAGCACCGGATAACACACATGACCTGGAAAAAGAAAGCGGCAAATTTAATACCTAAAATCAGGAAAGGTTTGCTTGGTGAACTTGAGGAAAAAGAAAAAACAGTGCACTTGCAAACAAGGCTGCGCATGCGTAGAGAGTACAACTGATGCAGCAAAAAAATAACGGAAAAATTGACATACTGTCATAGAAATATAGCTCTAAAAATTGCCCCTGTAATTTGCCCCCCCAGAGACCTAATAAACAAAACAGATTTCTAGTTTTTTTTCACCTTTTCCAACATGTACAAGTACTGCACGAGTACCCCGCCATTTTTTATTTTTTTTTAATTAAAAATTAAGCCTATAGATCCATGTACCACCCCCTGGCATGACTACAACAAGATGGCTGCCAACATTTCCTGTTTTGGAGTATTGACAACCAATCAGCATACAGCTCTTGCTCGTAATTGTACGTAATTGTACGTATTTCCATACGCGTACGCATTGATTTTCCTTTCAAAAAATAAAAATAAAAAATGAAAAATAGAGCCTAAACATCCATGTACGACCCCCTGAGCAAGCCTAGAGGGTCAGAATGCTTCTATCCTACCCCCTTCCCTTATTTCTCAATTTTGCTTTACTGTTTTCTTGTGACTCGGTTCTAGCGAGGCACAAGATGGCCACTAACACTTCCTGGTTTCGAGTGTTGATAGACAGTTCACAGCCAACCAGCATGCAGCTCGCGCTCGTAATTGAACAGATTTCCGTACGCGTGCTTAACTCCGTCTCTAGATATCACTATGATTTTACTTGCGATTTTCTCAGAAACTACACCATTTAACAAAAAGCACAATCTGCGAACAGAACTCTACCTCTCTGACAAATTTCGTGTAATTCTGTTCAGCCGTTCGGGCTGTAGCCCTTGCTAAATGTCCCTATGGAAAATTGCATGGGGAAAACATGTTTTGGGACCCCCTTTTTTCTTAGCCCCCACTTGACAAATCACCCAAAAACTTTCAGGGAAGGAGCGGAACCAAGCAGGCCATTTTCTTGGAGAAATTCACGAAGATTCGTCCACTGGCGCCAAAGTTATTCCAGATAGAATGTTGTGGATTTCCTATGGAAAGTAGGTCCTAACTATAACTACCTACTGGCGACCGCCAGTAGGTAATATATACATATATATAAACCGGAAGCAGTTTCCAGAACGTTGTCCTGGATGTGGTTATCCCAGAAGGAGTAGGGCGCCTGACCCCCACCGACCGAATGAGCTACAGGCTGACGCTGCTGTGGTGAAATCTTGATCGAGGTAGTCCGCGACCTCGCGGCATGGAAGATTGAAGTTCCGAAAAACAACTACCTTAATACAAGTAAGCACGCTGGCCGGTTTGGTGGGAAAGAAGTTATAGTGCACGGCTGAGTACGCTGGTGGATATTTATCTGTACAAGTGAAAACGCAGTACGTATTCATCTTCTGAGGGCATTGCAGAGATGTCTAATGACAATGTTCGGGACCGGGAAACATTGGCAGCCACAATGTTTTCTGACAGCACCCCTCTTCCTATTGACATCAGAGGAAGAACTAATGATGACGCTAGTGGCAGTATTAACAGCGCGATGAAAGATTTAATAAAGACTCTTGAAAAGAAATCCTGCCTAGAACAGTCCAAATGGTGGGAATCAAAATCATTACAAAGCTACATTGAGGTAAAACGAATACCACGGGGTCTCCGTATATATTAACTGCCCCAACATATGAGGACCCCAACCCTGAGCTCATGAGGGAGTGGGCTGACGTCAGGTCCAGATTTTAATAAAATATGCCGATATTGACAGAGCTAAGCTGTTGAGTGAAATAGCTAGTATTCAGGAAGAGTTGGAGGCCAGGGGGGATGAGGAGGAGCGGACACGTCTGCTAAAAGCTATGAATGAGCGTCTTAGGAAGGAGGAAGCTAAAATCACTGAAAGAAAAGCTTACAAATTTGTGAGAGATTGTAATGATTACGAGTTGGGTCAGATTTTTACGTTTTCTCGTAAATATGATTCACTCCGTAAGGGAGCAGCTAAGCCACCACTACCTAAATCTAAGACCGTTCATCAAAAACAGATGGCATCAGACTCCACAGCCTCATCCAACTCCACCTTTAGCTCTGACATTGAAACAGGATCGGAAACAGACCGCCGCAAACAAATACAGGCGGACATTGGACCCAAACCTTCACCTGGCCAGGAAATTGCTTTTTTATGTCAGGAGAGACTGAAATCACTAAGGCCGCGAAATCAGAGAGGTCAAGCAGCAAATGTGCAAATTATCGAAGGCGCCAAAGAAACAGGGCGGCAAAAAGAAGGTTTCCAAAAGAAAAAACGAGGACGGGGACGAGGTCGGGGGCAGGGAGCTGCTTCCCCACAGGATTGGCGGGGGACAAGAACCGCACTATCATCAACCTAACATCATTAAAATTAACAGCAAATGAGGAGGAAATTCTCAAATTGAGCTTGACCTATGCCTCTCCTTGCAATTTCAATTATGCGGCCACTCGTTGTGATGTGTATAAAGCAGTGCGCAAACTAAAACTACGAAAATTCTACACTTTGAAGGAAAGGAATAAAAACAACACAGCCCAAACTATGAACTTGAATAGCGATACTATGATTGCCACACAAGGTACAAAAATCATTACGGAACTTTGGGAAACAGAGGGAGCTGGCTATGAGGATATTCATGCGAATGAAGATAAAACATTTGAAGTATAGGGCAACAGAATTTCGACAAAAACCCATTTCAGGCCACCTTCCGTTTTCGTACCAGTTTTGCCCAGAGACAATATAGATGTCTTCCATGAGAATGTGGTGGGGGACTTAAAACAACTACATGGTGAGACAATAACTAGAAAGAAAATGAAATGGCAACATAATGATCGCACACAACGATATGAGGCGTTAACTAAAAGGCTTTCACAAGATAAAGACATCATTGTGAGGGGAAGTGATAAAGGGGGCAATGTAGTCCTCATGTTTAAAACCTACTACCACCAAGAAGCTTATGCTCAACTCAACGATCGTACATGTTATGAACGAGTTCAGATGCAAATATTAACAACGGTTAAAATGAACTACCATCACAAACTGACTAAGTGGAAGACTTCTAAACTCATCAGCGAAGCTGAGTACAAATATTTAAAAGTTGACCATCCTATCACACCCATATTGTACTTTTTACCTAAATTACATAAAGACCCCCAACATCCACCGGGCAGACCTATAATTTCTGCTACAGGCAGTCTTCTGGAGCACAGCTCTGTTTACATTGATTATTTTTTACAGGGTTATGTGCGGAATTTAGACTCATACATTAAGGATACTGGGGACTTATTAACTAAAATCATGGACATTGAATGGGTAGTGGGGGATTGGCTAATCTCGCTGGATGTAACATCGCTGTGAATTTGAAGATCATAACAAAATGTTATTGAGCATGCTTCGTTTGTATCTGACAAATAATTTGGTTTTGTTTAATCATCAGCTATAGCGCCAACTTCAGGGTGCAGCAATGGGGGCCAGCTTCTCCCCGAGCTTTGCATGCTTGCACATGGGAGCTTGGGAGGAGTTGGTCCTCAGGCCTAACTACCACAACATTGTTAACAATAACCTGATCAGATGGTATCGTTTCATACACGATTTGATGATTATATGGAGAGGTAGTAAGGAGGAAGCTCTGAATTTCATTGAGAGTTTAAACAACAATAACCTCAACCTCAAGTTCACTGCCACCCTTAGCCAAGAGTCTATCACTTTTTTGGACACTGAACTATATATTCATGATGGACATCTTGAGAGTAGAGTTTTCCGAAAAATAACTGCTGGAAATACTATACTTCATGCAGCTAGTGCTCACCCGGAGCATTTAATCTTGAGCATCCCCTATGGGGAAATGCTTTGTTTACGCCGAGTATGTAGCAACCCCACAGACCTGAAGGTAGCTCAGGAAGACAGTAAAAAACGGTTTTTGGAACGTGGATATTCTAAACATGTAATTCACAAAGCTATAGAAAAATCCATGTTGTCAACTAGGGAGGAACTCCTGACTTAGACTATGAGGCAATCACTACTTGAGACTGGGGAATCTGACAACAGAGTGTGTTCAGAGGACAAGAAGTTCCGCATGATAACAGGATACAGCAGGCAACATAAAGAATTATATAAAATCATAAACAAACATTGGCCTCTTGTTACCCGAGATTCCATCATTGGAGCCACTCTTCCCAACAAGATCTCACTTACTTTCAGTAAAGCACCTTCCCTTAAAGATAAAATTGTTGACACTAGTCCAGAGCCATTCAATAAAACATATTGGAGGCAACAGAACAAAGGATTCTATCGCTGTAAAACCTGCAAGGCGTGTGTCCATGGAGAAAACACTAGAACATACATGGACGGTTTCACTAACCATCCTCACCCTATAACACAGGTTTTAACCTGTAAAACCGAATTTGCGGTTTATGTTCTCCAATGCCCTTGCCCACTAAGATATGTGGGTAGCACGAAGCATGCTGTACATAAGCGCATTTTGGAACATCTACGTGCTATTGCCAATGGTGACAATACTTACCCAGTGGCCCGATATTTCAGGGATATCCACCAGAGTAATAACAGCTTGCTCAAATACTGGGTAATTGATTCCATACTAGCCAGTAGAAGGGGTGGAGACAGAGAGAATAAACTGAGGAGGCTAGAGACTAAATATATCCTGCTACATAACACCAAGAGCCCGGGGGGGGGGCTTAATGTAACAGAAGATCTGTATACATGTTTACCGTAGCCAATTCTGTACTAACACAGTATTGACTGTCATCCAAAATACTGATGTAATTTTAGCCCGGCTGGGAATTATGCAGTGTAGCATAAAATATTCTAAATATTCAAAATATTCAAGCTCTTGATTTTGAAGCTGATATCAACCTGTATTGACTGCCAATTGATTAAAAGTCTGACTTCATTCATGATGGGTATGGCTGAATATGGCAGACTAGTTGGGTCTTTGGTTCCTGATAGCCATTCATACTCAGCCACTTTATGCACTTTATTCACGGTGATTATTATTATTTCTTAACATAGTGACATAGATCAGAGATAGTGCAGAAGCGGAGGTCCCCTAAGAACACATAGTATGTTATTTTGAATTTTTCATCAATAGCATCTACATAGGACTGTTGATTTTAGTATCTTTGTAAATATTTTAACCATATGTGTGGTTATTGATATGTATAAATTTAAATTTGATATACAAAATACAGTATTTTAATGATAGGACCGTAGATTTGGGTAGGTGACCTATCATGTGACAACGGATAATATTTGCACTATTATGCAATATATTGCACATTACAAGTCTTTGCACCATTGCTAGTTTTTGCACATTGGAAATTGCACTATTGCGAATTTTGCACATATAAAAACAATATGCATTTGCACTTTATTATATTATAGAGTGTAGTCAATACTGTATTAAGTATTTGGGTATTTCACCAATAATTGATATTCTCAGTCCCATTAAGCTAGTAAAAGAAATGATGAAAGAAATGTATGTATTTTGCTTATGTAACCTCTGTTTAAATTTAAAGTGATTTAAATAGTTTTTGTGTACAATTCTCGTATTTTACCGTAATCCTTTATTTCAAAACTTTGGTTTATATCTGTTTTCCAAAATTTATACTTTGGAGACCTGCCAGTATTTCTTCTATGTTCACTTTGACACAACACTACCCTCCCATGTGACGAACTTTACCCAATCACTGGCATTATAAAATGGTGTTTTCTCTAAATGAACATTGTCATGTGAACAAGGCTCTTGCGAGCCAAAACGTCATGAGGCTTCTACTGCACCTTAATAAAAAATTTGGAGCACTTTAACTGGTCCGTGTCCGTTGGCTTTTTTCCTGGCTGGAGGTGGTCCAGAGCGCGAGGAAGGTGACGGTGTGTTGGATATATATATATATATATATATATATATATATATATATATATATATATATATATATATATATATATATATATATATATTACCTACTGGCGGTCGCCAGTAGGTAGTTATAGTTAGGATTTTTTTCAATGTTAATTCTCAAAATTCTATTTGGAACAACTTTGGCTTTGGTTGACGAATCTGCCTCAAAATTTCCTCAAAATGGCCTCGCGGCGCCCCGGTCCTTCCCTGAAAGTTTGGGGGGGATTTGTCAAGCGGGGGCCGAGATAAAAGGGGGTCCCAAAATGCGTTTTCCCCATGTTAATTTCCATAGGGCGGTCGATTTCACTTTTAGCTCGAACGGCTGGATGGATTTACACCAAACTTGGCAAAATTGTACGGACTGGTAGCCCGATGTGCCTTTGCTATGTCTCAAGATATGTGCTCCAGTGGATTTTGAGTAATTTAAATTAAAAAAAATATATATATCTATAGGCGCTCCCCGGTGCGCGCACCGGAGAGCGCTCCAGGCGCGACACGCAACTTGCGCGCAGATAGCTGATTGGCTCTTGGGTGTCTGTAAACATTCTAAACAGTCTGGAGCGGCCGCCATCTTGTGTCTCGGTAAAATCGAGACACAAGGGGTTTGAAAAAAAAAGGGGCAAATGACCATAAGGGGGCAGAGTAGACCCCCTCTGACCCCCTAGGTTTGATGTGGGGGCTAAAATAGGGTCCTGTGGGGCATTAAATATTTTTTTTTCGATTTGCGCGGGGGAAGCGCCCGGTACGCGCTCCGGAAAGCGCACCGGGGAACGAAGCACGGGGAAAATCCAGGACCATATTTATGAAGGCCTTGCGCTGCCAGTTTTGCTCTGCCTGTGCGTCACTTTTTGTGACGCACCAGCGGTGTAAAAAAATGCGCCTTGTTACGCTATATTTAAAAAGTGATGCATCTATCTAGATGCGTCACTTTTTAAATATAGCGCAACAAGGCGCATTTTTTTACACTGCTGGTGCGATGCGTCACTTTTCTGTGCGCACTCCTTATGACATTCCAGATGTGTCATATTTAATGTATGACAAATCATGTTGCAAGGAGTTACAGTATTTCTGACATATCTGTAAACATAAAAGTGACGCGAGGCAGGCGCAAGATTTTGACGCAACAGCATCCTAAAAGTGACGCAGTGAAATCTCATAGATTTCAGTACGTCGTTATTACCAAGCTTTTTGCGGGGGAATGCCCCCTCTGCATACATTATACCTGACGCAGATATAATGTGGCGCAGAGTTTTAAAAAGTGACCCATGTACCTAGATGCGTCACTTTTTAAAAATAGCGCAACGAGGTGCATTTTTTTACACCGCTGGTGCAATGCGTCACTTTTCTGTGCGCACTCCTTACGACATTCGAGATGTGACATATTTAATGTATGACGAATCATGTCGCAAGGAGTTACAGATACGTCAGTATTTCTGACATAAAAGTAAACATAAAAGTGACGCATTGCTGGAGTGCGTCACAAAAGTGACGCAACTCCAGTAATGCGTCCTTTCACAAGGGGAAAGCACCATCGCACCAGTGGTGTAAAAAAATGCGCCTCGTTGCGCTATATTTAAAAAGTGACATATCTAGGTAGATAGGTCACTTTTTAAAACCCTGCGCCACATTATATCTGCGTCAGGTATAATGTATGCAGAGGGGGCGTTCCTCCGCAAAAAGCTTCGTAATAGCGACACAGTGAAATCTATGAGATTTCACTGCGTCACTTTTAGGATGCTGTTGCGTCAAAATTTTGCGCTTGCCTCACAGCAGGTGTAAGACTGACGCAAGACCTTTCACATGGTGCTTTTTCCATGTGAAAGGACACATTACTGGAGTTGCGTCACTTTTGTGACGCACTCCAGCAATGCGTTACTTTTGTGTTTACAGATATGTCAGAAATACTGACATATCTGTAACTCGTTGCGACATGATTAGTCATAAATTAAATATGACATATCTGGAATGTCATAAGGAGTGCGCCCAGAAAAGTGACGCATCGCTGTTTTCACGTAGCGATGCGACACTTTTCAGAAATGAGGCCTCCAGTTAATTCACTGTGTCACCTCTACGACCCTTTCTTGCGTCAATACGTCCCTTTTGCATACATTACACCTGACGTAGGAATAATGTGGCACAGGGGTTTACAAAGTGATGAATTTACCAAGAAACGCCACTTTGTAAATATGAATAAATAAGGTGCATTTTTTATTGGACTGTTGTGTCACAAAAAGTGATGCTTTGGTGGTGTTAAAGTGATGCATGGCTTCATAAATGAGGCCTTCTACCTTCAACTCCAGCAATGCATCTTTTCTTATCCTTCAACACTCCTGTTCTTTTCAACATTTTCATTGAATATCAACATTCCCAATATTCACTCTTCTTCTCATAACTTTCTTTTCTAACACTCACCTTCTTTCAGTCCTCCTACTTCACTTCTTTTTTCCTCTCATACCTTTCTGTTCTTTCTTACTCATTCTCCTTTCAATTATCAATCCACTATATTTCACTTACTCTTCATTTTTTTAAGAATATAGCTCTTTGATGAGAATTGGAGGTAGTTCTGAAAAGAACTTTTGGTTTTCTTCTTTTTACAAAACAGGAACAAAAACAGGGAATGGAAACTGCTCAACAGGAGCAAAAAGAACAAAAAAAATTAGGGGTGGAAAGGGCAGCGATGGTTTTCTAATGCTCGAACCATGAGCTGGACACTTTGTTCTCCAAAGGTAAGCAGTTGATTGCAGTATCTGCATCTGAGGACACCATGATTAAATGCAGGTTGAATGTTTGGCACCTGCTCCTGTGATTGCCCCCTCCCAGAAGAAGTTGCTCCTCCGGTTGATGTAGAGGCCCCATCACTGGGAACCTCTTGTGCCAGAGCCCTGACACTTTCCCGGGCATAATTCTGGGGGTGCCTCCTCTCCACATGCCGGATCATCGTGAAGTTCCCAAATGAGTATTTTTTTTTGGGGTCACCCCGTGACAGGACCTGTTTGCAGATCCTGCACTCCACTTTTGGAGCATTCACCTTCTTCTGGTCAGCTGGAATCTTAAAAAATTTCCAAATAAAATGTTCCTTCACCTTTGGGGTAGGAGGCTCTTCATTGATGAAATCAGGTTCATCCTCACTGCTGGATTCTCTGGCAGTCATGGTAAATCAAGAAAGATCCAGGAGCAAAAAACAGGTCTTTCAGTCACAAAAGTGAAAGAAGAAGTGAAGGAAATGGGTGGGGATTTCATTCTTTGTAAAAAAAACTGTTAGCAACCAATGAAAAGTGTTATTTTAGGGTCACATGACCTGACGCGTTTATGCTGCGCGCTCCGGAGCGCTTCCGGGTGTGTTTACGCAGCGCGATCGTAGGCGCTTCCGGGGCGCAAACGTGGCGCGAGCATAGGCGCTTCTGGGTGCGTTTACGCAGCGCGATCGTAGGCGGTTCCGGGGCGCAAACGTGGCACGAACGTAGGCGCTTCTGGGTGCGTTTACGCGGCGCGAACGTAGGCGCTTCCGAGGGCACTTACGTTGCGCGCCGAAGTGACGTCATCAAACCTTTACAGAAATGCATAATCATTTTCCTTATAAAAAAACTGATTTTATTTATATGGTACGAAATGTTTTGCATTATTATTAACTTTTCATTCATATTTTTTTTCACGAACGACAGTAGCGCTCTGGGTGCGCTTTCAGGTGAGCTCACCGGTTAGCTTACCGGAAAGCTTACTGGAGAGCTTAGCTGAAAGCTTCCCGGAGCGCGCACCCAGAGCGCAAAAGAAAAAAATTATATAAAAAAAAAAAAATGAATACTTACAAAAAAACAGCAAATTGTAAAAAAAAAAAAGGTTAGAAACTCGATATAGAAAGGAATTAGCATTTAAAAAACCTATGAAATTCACTGAAAAAACCATAGGCTTCACACCAGTTATAGTTAGCTGGAAATTTTACTGACATAAAACCATTGAAATTTCCACGTTATAGTTAGTTGGACTCACTATAACTTGCGCGTGTAATGCACTGCTGATGACATCACATATTACATCACTCATGACATGGTCAGTGACATCACTCATGACATCACTGATGACACCATCCTTGTGACAGAGAGACTGACCTACTTTCACTGTAAAGTAACTCTTAAAACACATTTTGAAAAATAAAAAATAACATTTATAAAAAAGTGGACATACCTATACCAGATACAACAACCAATTCAGTAATTCCAACATTTATATACACATCCACTTGCTCACCAACACTTCTATATAGTCACTCATACATATACTCACTCATCATATGTAGTGAGACACCTATACATCCGTTAACACACTGACAGTCTTCAAAAAGTTGCTCACACACATACTCACACATGCAAATAAACTATTGAACATCCATTTATTTGCATATACAGCTATATATACACTACCACCTTACTTCTAAGGAAACTTACACATACTTACTATCTTAAACAATCACTTATAGAAACACATACTTATTAAAACAAGAACTCTTTAAAACTTTCACTCTCACATATACTCAATTATATACACCAATACTCACATATACTACATTAAAACATATGTAGTTACTGATAAAGACACTAGTGAGACAGTCATTCACTTACTAACACATACATATACACACTCATTCACCCTTACAATCCTACACATATGCTGTCTTCAAAACACATACAAACAGTGAGTCAGTCATTAATGCATCTTTGTGCTAAGTAACACCCCCACCAAATCAAACAGACAATTATAAAGATTCTAAAAAAAACATAATTTGTTTAAATTTTTGTCTTAATGGATGTTTTTTTAAAAATAAATGATTGGATAACTGCCTTATTAAGTGTATCTTAGTGAATACATATATTAGCGAGTAATGTTAAAATATTTAAATATATGTATCAGTGTTTCACTTTGTGTATAAGTGGCTGCATGGGTTGGTGAGTAGCTACATGTGTGTGTGTATGGGTTATTAGATTTTTTTTGTATCAGTATGAGTGTCTGTATGGTTTGGTGGGGGTATTACTTAGCACATAGATGCATTAATGACTGACTCACTGTTTGCATGTGTTTTGAAGACAGCATATGTGTTGGATTTTAAGGGTGGATGACTGTGTATATGTGTGTGTTAGTGAGTGAATGACTGTCTCACTAGTGTCTTTATCAGTATCTAAATATGTTTTTTTCTAGTATATTTGAGTATTGATGTTTATAAGTGAGTATATGTGAGAGTGAGAGATTGTAAGAGTTCCTATTTAAATAAGTATGTGTTTCTATAAGTGATTGTTTAAGAGAGTAAGTATGTGTAAGTTTCCTTAGAAGTAAGGTGGTAGTGTGTGTATAGCTGTATATGCAAATAAATGGATGTTCAATAGTTTATTTGCATGTGTGAGTATGTGTGTGAGTAACTTTTGGATGACTTTCGGTGTGTAACAGGATGTATAGGTGTATCACTACATATGATGAGTGAGTATATGTATCAGTGACTATATAGAACTGTTGGGGAATGAGTGGATGTGTATATTCAGGTATGGGTATCTTCATTTTTTTGAAAATGTTAGTTTCTATTTTTGAATATGTGTTTCAAGGGTTACATTACACTGAAAGTAGGTCAGTCTCTCTGTCAGAAGGATGGTGTCATCAGTGATGTCATGAGTGATGTCACTGACCATGTCATGAGTCATGTAATTTGTGACGTCATCAGCAGTGCATTGCAGGCGCACAAGTTATAGTGAGTCCAACTGACTATAACGTGGAATTTCAATGGTTTTATGTCAGTAAAATTTCCATCTAACTATAACTTGTGTGAAACTTATGTTTTTTTCAGTGAATTTAATAGGTTTTTTTAAATGCTAATTCCTAACTATAACTGGTGTGAAACGTATGGTTTTTTCAGTGAATTTCTTAGGTTTTTTAAATGCTAATTCCTAACTATAACTGGTGTGAAACCTATGGTTTTTTCAGTGAATTTCAAAGGTTTTTTATATGCTAATCCCTAACTATACCGTGTGTGAAACCTATGGTTTTTTTCAGTGAATTTCATAGGTTTTTGAAATGCTAATTCCTAACTTTATATAGGGCCTCATACCTATGTGTTTTTAGTGAATTTTTAAGGTTATTTATTAACAAATGTCTATAGCTAAGAAAGGTATTTTTTTCTAAAAATGATTCCTATATTGTATATTAATGTAATACTTTTTTTAAAAGTATATGTATATTTTTCTTATGTTTCACCCTGGTGCGCTCCCGGTGCGCGTACCGGTGAGCGCCCCGGTGCGCATACCGGGGCGCGTCCCGTCAGCGCACCCCAAAAAAAACAAGGAAAACAAAAATAATGAAGGAGTGAGCATGAGGAATGGGGACAGAGAGAGTGGTGTAAAGAGAAAGAGAGCTAGAGGGAGAAACATAGAGGGACTGTGTAATAGATAGTAAAACAGAGAAAGAATAGCCTCCTCCCTGTTAATCCCCACAGAAGGTCTCTCAACTACAGAACTCATCTCACACTACAACACCACCACATCCGCCATACTAGACCAACTGGCTCCCCTAAAACGAAAAAAACCCAGGAACATCCCATCGAGAACCTGGTTCAACAAGGACATCAACGAGGAAAGGAGACTCCTCAGAGCCACAGAACGACATTGGAGAAAGAACCCCTCCTCTAACAACCGGGAGGAACTCAGAGCAATGAGAAAAAGGTACAAGAACCACATCAACAATGAAAAAACTAACTTCTTCTGCAATGCGCTAGAAAAGGCAAAGAACAGGCCAAGAGAACTCTTTGATATCATCAAAAAACAAACCTCCAAGACATCCACGGTCCTTGCGCAACCCTCCAAAACCCTATGTGACAACTTCGTCTCCTTCTTCAACGAAAAAATAACCAAGATCGAACTATCCCTAGACATCAACCCGACTCCGATCATCAACATCAACCTAACCACAACACTCACCACCTTTGAAGCTTCAACCTCCATCACCTGGCCCGCTTTCGACCACGTCCACGAAGCCGAGATCCTCAATCTAATAGCATCCTCCAAACCCTCCTCCCACAACCTTGATCCCATCCCCGCCCAAATGGTCAAAGACCTCAAATTCACCCTTGCTCCAATCTGGTGCAAAATCATCAACAGCTCCCTAAAAACAGGCACCATCCCGGACTGCCTCAAAGTGGGCCAGGTCACCCCCCCTCCTGAAGAAACCAGGTCTCGACTCCAACGACCCAAACAACTTCAGACCAGTCTCAAGTCTACCCTTCCTAGCCAAAATCCTAGAAAAATGCGTGCTTCGTCAACTCAACAACCAGCTCGACAATATCAACCTTCTTGACCAAAACCAATCAGGCTTCAGAAAAGGCTACAGCACCGAAACCGCAATCCTGAACATAGTTGACGACATACGCAACTCCCTTGACGCGGATCAGTGCTGCCTACTCATCCTCCTAGACCTGTCAGCGGCATTCGACACGGTTGACCACAAGCTCCTCATCAAGGCCCTCAAAGAACGAGTAGGGGCGGGTGACATGGTCCTGAAATGGTTTGACTCCTTCTTCCAGAACCGCTCCCAAAGAGTAAAAATAAAATCGTTCTCATCTGATCCTCTCCCTGTGTCCAGAGGGGTCCCACAAGGATCCGTTCTCTCCCCTCAACTTTTCAACATATACATGGTCCCCCTCACCACCATACTGAAAAAAGCCAACATCCCTTTCCACCTCTACGCAGACGACACACAGATCTACATAGAAATAACGTCCCAAAATGACATCCGAAGACTCAATAACACTCTAAAAGAAATCCAAGACTGGCTAGGGATGAATCACCTCAAACTCAATCAAGGAAAAACAGAGATCCTCCTCATCTCTAACAAAGACAACAACCCACAAGTAATGGAATGGCTGAACGACATTGACGCCCTCAGTGGAAATCTCACCTTGACCAGCTCAGTAAAATCCCTGGGAATCACCCTGGATCACAAACTAACGATGTCAAATCACATCAAGAACTCCGCGAAAAGTGCCTTCCTCAACCTGAAGCTCCTCAATAAAATCAAACCTCACATCCCACAAAAAGACCTCCTACAAGCCACCCAAGCTTTGGTCCTGTCTAGACTGGACTATGGAATCGCAACCCTAACCGGCACAGCCATATCCCACCTAGCGCCACTAAAAACATCCCTCAATGCAGCAGCCAGAATGGTCTCAGGTGTAAGGAAATTCGACCACATATCCCCCGCACTCAACGACCTGAAATGGCTCCCAGTGGAAATGCGCGCAAACTTCAGAACAGCCTGTCTCACACACAAAGCCCTACACACAGGGAAACCGGAATATCTAGCCTCCAAACTCAAGAAAGCTGGTCAATCCAGAAATCTCAGAAGTTCAAACTCCCTACTACTCATCCCCTTGAAAACCCGGAAACAAAGAACCGCCAACCGCTCTTTTGCTTGCAACGCCCCGAAAATTTGGAACTGCATCCCAGTGGACATCAGAACTACCCCGTCCTTTACGGAATTCAAGAACCGCCTAAAAATCCTCTACCTCAACCGTGCTTTCCCGAACTCTACCTCAATAGCGCAATCGAGAACCTTAACTACCTCATAAATACTACCTCAACAACGCGACAGGAACCTTGAATACCTCAAAAACACTCCCTCAATCCCGCCCCTCAGGCGGCTGTTAATTTGCTGAACTTGTATGATGTCTGTCTATTTTTCACTGTACTATTTCGCTCTCTTTCCTCCCAATCAAATTGTGAAGCGCTCCGATACCCCTGGGTCTGGCCAGCGCTATAGAAAACTCCAAAAATAAAAAAATAAAAAAATAAAAGGTATAAGAGGAAGTAACTGAGAAAAGGAAAATCAATAAGGGAGCAAACAAAGACAAGAAAGAAGAAGAAGACTAAAGCAGAGGTTCTGGGAGAATGTGAATGGGTGATGTAAGTAAAAGGAAGGAGAGTAAAGGATGGGGAATGACGGGTAGTGACGGAACCAGAGAAAAGGAACAGCGGGGACGGAGGGAAAGAAAAGAGCAGTGAGTGTAAGTAAAGAGGGGTGAAAGAGGGTGGATAAAAGTGAATAAGGGTAAGACATGGGGAGTGACAGAGAGAAAGAACAGAGAGACTAAAGGAAGGAGTGACAGAAAGGGACTAAGTGAACCAGAAAAAAAAGGTAAGTGAGGGAGTGTGGGTGAGCAGGGGCACTGAAAGAAGTTGAATGAGGTAGAAATGTAAGGAAAAGAGAAGTAAACATGGAGGATAAGAATAAGTGAGGGAAGCAGAGTAAGGAAACAGGGGTGAGGTAGGGTGAGAGAAAAGTAGTGAGGTTAAAGCAAAGGAGGATGACAGACTACATTTTTTAGTCACATTTACCATATAGAAATAATGAAAACTTAATTGCATGTTTAAACTACACTTTGTATCTGTGAAAGACAAAAGAAAAAAAAGTTATAATCAGCAAAATATATATTTTAAAAAGGAAGAAACAGGTCAAGAGGTAAACAATCAAAATAAATGTAGTAAGAAATAAAACAAGAGTGAATGATACAGAAACGGGAATAAAGTAATGTAGAAGGACAAAAAAGAGTGAAAAAGAAATAGGAGAGCAAATTACTGAAGGTTAGTAAGATACTAAAAGAAAGTGAGATACCAAAACGAAATCAGGAAAGAGAAGTAAGTAAAAGGAGAATGAGTGAAAGGGAAAGGAGTCTAAATGAGGATCCATTTACAAGAAAGAAGAATGGAAGATAACTGAGAGTGAGTGAAGGGGAGTTACAGAGTGAAGGGATGAAAGGAATGAGGTTAATATAGAACAATAGAGGAAAAAGGAGCGAGGAAGTAAGTACACAGAAAGACTAAGGGAAGAACTGAGTGAAGTGCAGTACAATGAGCGAAGAAAGGAAAAAGAGTAAAGGAGCAAAAGAAGGAAAGAGAGGGGAAGAGAACTAAAGCAGTGGTACTGAGAGAATGTGAGAAAGCTGAAAAGTGGTGCAAGGGAGAGAGGAAATGCAGACAATTGAAATTGGATTGAGGGGTTGTGAAAGAAGTGGAGTAAAGGAACAGCGATGAAACAAAGTGAAAGAAAGGCAGTGTAAGTGAGTAAAGAGAGGTGAAAAAGGGTGGAAAAAGGAAAATGAGTGTGAGACAATGGGAATACAATATAAATTACACAAAATAAACTATAGAATAACTTCTACAACAAGTTACATAGTTTATTTTTGCTGTTCTCAGACTGTATTGAATTTCACTAAAAACATGGGGCCCGATTCACAGAATGAATTTAAGACTCAATCCTAAACTTACTACTGTTTTGGTATTCACAGATTGCACTTACTACTTTTGGTATTCACAGAATGACCTTACTACTTTTGGCATTCACAGAATACACTTACTACTTTTGGTATTCACAGAATGAACTTACTCATTTCGGTATTCACAGAAGTTAGGACTCCTAACTTTAGGACTCCTAAATGCCATCTGTGAATACCAAAAGTCTTAATATTAGGATTTTCTCAATTTAGTAGTAGTAAAGTTAGGACTACTAACTTTAGGACTCCTAAATGCCTTCTGTGAATACCGAAAGTCTTAAAATTAGGATTTTTCTCAATTTAGTAGTAGTAAAGTTAGGACTCCTAACTTTACTACTACTAAATTGAGAAAAATCCTAATTTTAAGACTTTTGGTATTCACAGAAGGCATTTAGGCATCCTAAAATTAGGAGTCCTAACTTTACTACTACTAAATTGAGAAAATCGTAATTTTAGGACTTTCGGTATTCACAGTAGGCATTTAGGAGTCCTAAAGTTAGTAGTCCTAACTTCTGTGAATACCGAAATGAGTAAGTGCATTCTGTGAATGCCAAAAGTAGTAAGTTCACTCTGTGAATACCAAAAGTAGTAAGTTCAATCTGTGAATACCAAAACAGTAGTAAGTTTAGGATTGAGTCTTAAGTTCATTCTGTGAATCGGGCCCAGTGAGTTCAAACTCTTCATCATATAACAGCGGGAAAAAAAACACAATCTAAAAGATTGTGTTTTAAAAAACCCATATAAACTTACAAATCATATATGTAAACTAATCTTTGATTCACTTACTTTTCCTTGAGGCCAAATAGTAGATAGAGAAAGTCTTTTTCGTAGGGAAATACTCTGCTGTTCTCTAAAACTTCCATTTCACCGACTTTCTATAAAAAAAGCTGTAAGAACATCTGAAATAATTGTCAACGTTTTCATTTTCCTCCTTGTATTAAGTTATGATTTATTGCTCATACCTTCAACTTTTCTTACGGCCAAATAGTGTCAGATATATGAGTATATTTTGAAATTTCTCTAAATAAACTCTGAAATTACCGTTTACCTGAAGTTTTCAAAGAAAAGCTCATATGACATTTTCACAATGTTTAAAAATTCATATTCCCTTTTTTGATCACTCATGTTCAACATTTCCTATAATACTGATATCACTTACTATGAGATCCACTTACAGTACCTATATGAGATAAATAATTTTAAACATTAGACTAACTAACTAACTAAGTTTTATTTACTGCTCCCGTCTTCATAGGCCAATTACCTTTAATAAAACTTTGGTTCTAAAAACACTAAGTAACAATTTTTTAAGTCAAAAGGCAAACATTGTTTATAAGTCAAATGAGAATCATTGCAGTAACGCCAACCTTTTTGACATTTTAAGTAGCATGTATAATGTACTGATGTTGTCGAAGCACCGTCATGATAAATATTAGCTACAGTTGTAAAGGTTCTTCCGGAAATTGATAACTGAGAAGCCACAACATTTTTGATACAAGTTGTCAATTTAGTTCCATCAGGTCTACATTGTTGGAAAACTAAAATGACATACTGACCATAAGTTTGTATAAATAATGTGGACAGCATTGGACACTTACAGTGGGTACACACCATATTATGATCAGCTGCTTTAACTAGATTTTTAAATGACACTGATTTGCAGTCTGGTAAAGTCAAATATATAAATCTTTCAGTGTCTATTCTAGTAGTACTTGATAAACTACAATTGTCGCAGTCATGCTGCCATTGATAAAAAAGGCTAAAAAGAGTTTCTACATCTACACCTTCATCTTCCAAAACACCAAACATATACATTAAAATTTCCTGACAATCCTGCTGAAGGTTCTGTGAAAATTTATCTTGACCAGAACACATATCTAAAATATTTCGAATTTCTGTTACACTTTCTATTTTTGCTCTATCACTGCTACATTTCTCAAACACAGAATTCAATAAACCACACAATCTTTGATCCCGATTTTCAACAATCTGTTCTTGTAAAGTTTGAAGAAAAAAAACAACATTAACCACTACATTAGCATAGCAGTTGACACCAGAACTGTTTTCAAACTGAAATCCAACAACATTTTCATCAAAATCCTTTTTCTTTCTGTTTTCAATTACATTTTCATATACTTTTTGTCTTTTTTCTACTACCTCACTACAATTACTCTCATTTCTTCTTTTTCGGCCTACCACACGTTTTTCAAACAGAGGATATTGTGGCAAATGTGGAGCATACTCTCTTCTTAATCTATTGTATTCTTTAACACAATCCAGATCTGCACAAATCTTTGTCTCATCACACTTAATCAAGTACAATCCTGATAAAGTTCTGACTCGTGATAATGCCACATATGCCATACCCTCTTTAAACACAGAACTTCCAATTTTCACCAAAGCACAATCTACACTTAAACCTTGAGATTTATGAATTGTCACGGCATATGACAAACAAACAGGAAACTGTTTTCGGCGAACATATAAGTCTTTTACAAGCAAAAATCTAGCAGAACCAACGACTGATTTGTTGTACTTGCTCAATGCCATCAAATTTAATTTTTAAAAATTCAATTCCATCTCTATTTCTGTAATTCACAAAATCAACAACATGACCCATGGCTCCATTTACCAGACCTCTTTCAACATTTAAATTTCTTCTCAAAATGATACGACAATTTAAACACACATTTAGAGTCTTTTCAAAACCAGCTGTTTTAGATATGCCCTTCTCTAATGAATCCAATTTTGATTTCAAATTTTCTGACAAAATAATTGTTGCTCCCATATGCTCTATTTTATCTATTGCTCCCAGTTTCACAATCTCTTCATTTTCTAACTTTAATATTTTGTTGTTGAAGATGGAACATTCTTGCAGAGTTGGCATTAAACATATCCCAGATTTGTTCTCAGTAATTTTCTTGAAAATATTCTCTGGAAGAATGTTTTCATTTGGATACAAATTTGAAATTAATCGTGCATGTAAAGCTTCTTTCCCATGCTCACTTACTTTTCCGATTCTTACATCTTGTAGAATATTTTTATAATCTTCACCCTTTGCCTGTCGCATATTCTGAAGCAGTTCTACATATTTGAAATGTAACCATATATTAACGTTTCCAATGCTTCCAAGGGATTTCCTGGTATCTTCATGCGGGAGCATTTTAAACACTGGTTGTCCTTTTACTGGAGTCAACTGCAGTAGATCTCCAAAAACAATAATGTGTTTTCCTCCAAATAACACATCATACTCTGTTCTAAGAATTTCTTGCATTCTCAAATGCACAAAAGCAAGAATTAGATTTGAGACCATGCTTACTTCATCAATGATAAGAAGTTTCATTTTCTTCAGGACTCTGGAAACTTCAGAACACGCATCTCCAGATAGCCTGTTGTAATGCAATTTATTATCATGCTCAACTGGCAGCATCAGTAAACGATGGAGAGTAATCCCTTTAATGTTATGTGCTGCCAGTCCAGTTGGAGCGGTTACAACACAAGTCAGCGGTGATTCAGTCCTTTTCTGCAGATAAGTTGCTATTGCTTTAATCAGAAAACTTTTTCCTGTTCCCGCTTCTCCACTTACGTATAGTCGGACAGGCTTAAATAATGTACATGAGCACACTTTTTTCTCATGTCTAAATCCATGTTCAATCTGTTCTGTGACTTCGTCATATATCTTTTTCTGCTCAACGTTTAGTTGCTCCACCAAATCTTCTAAGTTAATTACATCCTCTTGTGCTTGTTCCATAGCTCTTTCCACCTCATCCATGGCAGTGGCAGGTTCATTTTGGATAATTTGTCCTCCTAGTGGATCCTGACTCAATGAAGTAGAACTCTGACTGTCTTGAGAACTGTCTCTAGCAATCTCTTCAGCAACTGTGGCTTCTTGCTCTATTTCTTCATTCAACATTTGCAGAAAATTTTGAAAAACAGGACTTTCTATGGTATCCTTGATTGCATTAAAAGAATCTTCGTAACAGAGAAAATCTCCAAGTAGTTCCTCTTCTTTACGCCATGGTTTAAAGAGTTGCAAAAGAGCTAAATAGTAAAATACTCTTTTTTCTGGAGATTCACAACTCAATTTTCGATGATTAATCAAATGACGTTTTCTCTGCTTCACTAGACATCTTTCATTTCCAATGACAGCATATTTTCCATTATTGATATCTTCTGTGATGTTCCTCTTATAACTATAATTTTGCAGAATTTCATACAAACTCGGTTTCGTGTTGCAGGAAGACCTAGACTCACCCAAATTATTGTTCTAGATTTGGCATAGAGACTTGCTGATGATAACCGATCCGAACATTCATATGCTCCAATTTCTCGATGCGACAACATCTTCAGACTGTAACTGTATAATTTCTTGCTTAGACTCTTTTCATGTGAAATGTCCTCCCACATTTCCTTTAGTTCTGTCTTTTCTTTTTTTTTGTGATGTAAGATGTCACATATCGAGCCACAGCAATAGAGTTGTCAGCAACGAACTGAATATCCATGTTAGCATTCCACATGGACAAAATCACTGGGTTGTAGTCGTTGATGTACTTGGACTCTTCATTTCTTTTTAAATTGTATGTATTTTTTGGTGATTTCCTCGTCACAGTATGTCGTAGAGATGACATCAAATTATTTACTCTTCCCTTAGAAATCACTGGTCGTGGAAACGCAAAACGATATTTTGTGTAGAACTTTTCCTTGTTTTTGAATTTTCGACGACAGTACTTCCTACAACGATGGGATTGATACCGTAAAACTTGTTGCCTTAAATTGTTTTCTTCAGTAGTTTTCGAACAGCACATGTTGAATACTCTTCAATGAAAGCCATCACTGTTTCATCTGAATCTTATCCAACTTGGGTGCATCTTTAATCCACAACAACATGTGTATATGTGGAGCACCTCTCGCTTGATACTTCTTTCTCCAAAAGAAATCCAAACCCTCTCCAAGAGGAGGATTTTTTTTATTGGTAATAACAGACATCATAGCTTCAAATCTATGATTGAAATATCTGCATACATTCACTGGATCCAAAGAACACAGTTCTCCTGGTGTTTTTAATTCTATATTTTGTATATTTGCATTTGCCTCGTGTAGAAATTCAAGGAAGTCGTCCCATGCATACTCGGCACAGCTAAGAGTGAGGAACAATGTAGTTTCTTAGCATACATTTCAATTCCCCATGACGACGGTACCAATACTCGTTTGTACCACGCTGACATGCCATGAGATTGATTAGATGAGATTCCAAAATATTATCTTGCAGATTGACTTTCTCCATAAAGTCCCTTGCCGAAACATTTTGCAGATGTGCTCCACTTTTCAGTATATGGTTTATTGCATATGAAAGTCGAGGCAAGTCACTTTCATACAGTAGATGAAACAAATATGGAATGCATTGACAAAACCTTGGATCTTCAGCATATAATCTTAAAGTTCGGTATTCAGAAACAGGAATTTGAACTGGTCGATCGTCATATCGTCCACCTCGACCTGTTGGAAATAGTTGTGGAAAACAACGAGCTTCCAAACTTTCTTCCCATATACTAATGGGACTTCCTTTTGCTGCTTTCATTTGAAACAAGTCAATTGCCTTCCCCATTACTTCTTTGGAATGCAAAGGATGAACAGTATAATGTTCATATATTTCTTCACCTCTAGACACATCAACTTTTTCAAGTTGGCCGACTGAACAATTACTGTCTTCTTCTGCAGCTATTTCCTCTGCTCCAACACATACATGTTTGTAGTACTCATTGTTTTTTACCAAATACAACTTTGCCTTTTTGACTTTCCTAACATCCACTAAATCTTGCCAGATTTTCTTACTCTTTGTCGGAACCCCATTAACTAGAATAACTAAAGGTTCCTCTTCAACTTTTCTACACCAATTATATCAATATTTTTCTTGAAATCTAGAGGTAAATAAACAACTCTTCCCTTTAATCCTCTCTGTAAATCTGAAGGAGGCAATTTCCCTGTCTTAGGCTCCATGCGAACAATTGCCTGAAAAGTATGGACACATTGAATCAAAATAGATTCATATGTATTTAAATCCATCAATTCAGCAGGAATGTCTACCAACTCAAGATTATTATAAACAGCTCTAGCAGGCATTCTGTTTTCATTTAATTTATTATTACAATATTTACAAATACGCTGATCAAAACTCAAATCAAAAGAATTCTCCACCAACAAATAGGTTGAAAAATTCCTCCATTCACTATTATTTTCCATTACACTTTTTGCATATAAATCAACTAACCTAGTCTGAATCTTATAATGAGTCCGTCGACAACACACACAAGTAAAATTAGGCCTTTCACTTGATTTCAACTGAAACTTGCTAATTTCCTGGTCAAACTTTTCTGTACTTGAAATCTGTACATTGTCTTCCACATTACCTTCTATTACTGTGTCAATTTCTACACTGTCCTCTTTTTCACAAAAATCACAAATCTCAATTTCTTCACAAATCTTCTTCACATCTAATTCAGTTCCATGCAAAAGAGCACTGTTTAACTGTTTAAGATTAAGTGCTGGACTTTTTGCATAATACAACCATCTCACTAATTTCCTCATTTTGTTATGATGTACTGCTAACATCCTAAAATGATGAAAAACACTCATACTTTTCTAGAAAGACAAGCCAATGAATGTCCATGCAAACCTGTGTTTTCTCTAACTCTGCAAGGATCTAAGTCTTGCAACATCTTAATTTTTTGTTTTAGACTTTTCTTACTATATGTACGTAAGAAATTACGAAGCACATCGATGGAATCCTGTCGCACACTACAAATACTACTACACTTCCAATTGTGCACTGGACCCTTAGTACGTCTTCCTAAAACTTCATCACTTAATACCTCTTCTACATCTCTAGACACAAGTTTCTCTTTTCAATCGGACAACCGTCTTTCACCTCATATGCTCGACCACTGGTGTCAACTCCATGCACCAAATCATTCTCCTGAAAGTGACTCTCCTCATTAAAAAATGGCTCACAACTTGAACTATGCATCCATTCTCCAGAAAAAACTTTACAAAAATTAGTTCGATTAATTACTCTTTTGTATCTACTGTTTGATTTGAAAACATCAATTGTCTTGTTAAGTGTCCTAATTCTATTGATTACTAAAATAAATAATTTGTTCTTAACTTCAAAAGCTTGATCAACAACCTTCTCTAAATTTTTCTTTTTCTTATAAAAAGCAGCTCTCTGTGTACCTTTCTTAATGTTTTTTAATAAATTAAATTTAAAACTACCCTATTACGAAACATTCGTTTACGAATGTCCCTAAATACATTTTGCCTTCTATTACTATACATATTATTGTCTCCTGCTGCAGTAGTAAGATTTTGGGGGGCCCTCTCCTTTCTCTTCAAATTTGCTCTCTCCTTCTGTAAATTCACATGTATATTATCATTTTTTTTATCTACATATGTTCCGAAGAAAAGACTTTGTTGTCTTAACAGGAGCTTTTTTGGCGTTTTTTGTAGTACTTGTTGTAGGACACTGCTTTAATTCCGTTGCTGTTTTTTTTTTCGCATAGCATCTTTCCTTCTCTCTGCCTTGAGGGCATATTTCCTTACTATTGAAATGTTGATTTAAATCTGTGGTAAACAAAAAAAAAACACATTATAGACCACTTTTACCAAATAACAAAGCAATGACAATAAGTAAACAATATGAACACTATAATGCTTATACATATGACCTTATCTCTGTTTTTTAAATGTTATTCTAAAAATAATATTTTGAGCACATGAATTGGTTTTACATTATTGACAAGGATTAGATAGTACCATTGATTTACCCCCAAAATCTATTTTTAAATAACATTTTAGAACACAGCGCAGGTCCTATGTACCAAGCATTCAATTTCACTACTGAAACCTCACTATTTCACAAAATACAAATCCTCTATCTTGCAAATGTTGATAGCAAGCATTATCAAAAAGCAGGACACAAACCAGCAGCAAAGAAACTCAAGGCCTTATTTATGAAGGCCTTGCGCCACCGGTGCGTCACTTTTTTTCCCATGTTAAAAGTGACGCACCGGCGGCACATGGCAATCATAAATAAGGCCCAAATGAAAATACCATTGATTTGCCTCCAAAATCGTTTTTTGAATAACATTTTAGAAACACAGCGCAGGTCCTATGTACAAGCATTCAATTTCACTACTGAAACCTCACTGTTCCACAAAATACAAATCCTCTATCTTGCAAATCTTGATAGCAAGCATTATCAAAAAGCAAGACAGAAACCAACAACAAAGAAACTCAGGGCCTTATTTATGAAGGCCTTGCGCCACTGGTGCATCACTTTTTTCCCATGTTAAAAGTGACGCACCGGCGGAACAAGGCAATCATAAATAAGGCCCAAATGTAAATAACATTGATTGGCCCCTAAAATCGTTTTTTGAATAACATTTTAGAAACACAGCGCGGGTCCTATGTACAAGCATTCAATTTCACTACTGAAATTTCACTATTTCACAAAAAAATTCCTCTATCTTGCATATGTTAATATCAAGCATTTCCAAAAAACATGCCACAAACCAACAAGAAAGAATCTCAATCTTCTTCCAAATCTGAGGTAATGCAAATGACATCATTGTAAAAGGTTCAAATATATTTATTTAATGAGGCAAACACTATTAATTTCTTCTCAAAATATAAAAACCATTCATTTACCCCAAAATCGTTTTTAAATAACATTTTAAAAACACAGCACAGGTCCTATGTACAAGCATTCAATTTCACTACTGAAACTTCACTATTTCACAAAAGACAATTCCTCTATCTTGCATATTTTAATATCAAGCATTTCCAAAAACATGCCACAAACCAACAAGAAAGAATCTCAATCTGCTTCCTAATTTGAGGTAACGCAGGTGACATAATTCTAAAAGGTTCAAATATATTTCTTTACAGAGGCAGACACTATTAATTGCTTCTCAAAAATATAAAAGCCATTCTTTTACCCCAAAATCGTTTTTAAATAACTTTTTACAAACACAGCACAAGTCCTATGTACAAGCATTCAATTTCACTACTGAAACTTCACTATCTGCTTCCAAATCTTCTCCATAGAACAAACAAGTCTCTATCTAAATTAAATGAATCATTACTTACCTTTACAAATGCTTTGGGAGATTGAGAACAGTGTCAGACACACACACCAATTTGTCTTTAGCAGAGCAAAAGGTGTGCACTCAAGACACTGAAACCAAGACTGGCACAGAAAACCTCTAATTCTACACACATATGCCTCAATTCAACCAATCAAAACTCTTCCCTCACTATTTTCAAACCAACACCCTTCCCCCTCTCAGGCCTTTCTATCTGGTACCATAGCAACTCCCTCCTAACTGAACTCTCAGGTTCAAAAGTTTATTCTACAATGTTGCAAATTAAGTCAGCAAGGATGTTTGACCTCTCAATACACCCGCTTATCCAGGGCATTATTGCTTTAGTTGACTTTTTCTTAACCATTCAAATTGCTTCTTTCACACAACACAACCATGCACTCTAACTTTCAGTTTTTAACTATCTGAATCCACCAATCATTGCTTGTGATTCAAGAGCAGGGAAACCCCACAATTATTTTTTTATAAACTCCTACTGTTCCAACTGCCATTTCATTCCCACACTTCATCTGACTGCACCAGAACCTTCTCTCATCATGTATTCTGTGTGGATTATTGGACATAGCTACATCCACTGGGCTCAAAGGTATGCAGCTAGCAGAAATTTTCACAACCTTGATTTATCAAATGTGGAAATCAAGTGGATTGGCCAGGGGGATTGAGATGTCACCAACTGATACCATTGGTGAAAACCTTTTTGCATCTGCCAAACCCTGACCTCTTAATAGTGCACTGTGGTGAAAATGACTTGGGCACTTTGACTGGGGTTGGTCTGGAAATGCTTTTAAAGGACACCTTTGATCAATTGATGACACTTTTTCCACAAACCGCCTTGGTATATTCCAATATATGCCAAAGACAGAAATGGAACTGGTCCAACCAATTTTGTCCACAATTTGAGAAAGCACGGAAACATGTGAATAAATCTGTTTCTGCTTACATGAGAGACTATGGTATGGGTTCAATATACAACAATAACTTGCGTTACAACATGCAAGACATCTACAGAGGAGATGGTGTGCACTTCTCAGATGAGGGGAATAGAATATTCCTCCTGAATTTAAGACTGTGCATTGGAACCTACTTGTAGGTACTTAAATCAGCCACAGAACCCAAAAGCTCTTTTCAGGGCTACCCTACCTCTGATCACTCATAATGATTTTCTTTTTCTAACTTTTTTCACAATTTTTCACCAAAGTACGCTCCCCGGTACGCTTCCCGGTGCGCGTACCGGGCACTCCCCCCGCGAAAAATGTAAAAATGTTTTTTTGGGAGGAGGGCATAAATAGCCCTCCTAAACCCCCCTCAGAAAACCTAGAGTGTCAGGAAGTGTCTACCGTGCTCCCTTCTACCCACATTCCCAACGTTGTTTGTCCTCCATCTTGTGTCTCAATTCGACCGAAACACAAAATGGCGAACTCCCGTAGCGCTCCCGGTACGCGTACCGGGACGCGCACCGGTAAGCGCTCCCTAAAAAAATGTGAGAAAGTAATTTACAAAAAAACACCTGGAGACACTTACACCAAATATCAAATAGGCCCTACTACATAGAAGTCCCTACCATTTACCTAAATTTGGTGGAATTCCATTGAGCCATTTGGGCTGTAGCCCAGTCTAAATATCCTGAGGTAAATTACATGACAAAAACACATATGGAACTGTTTGAAATTTCAACCAATTAAAATGTTACTTACATTTTGTACTTTTTTTTGCTGACATTTGATTGGTTAAGTACATGAATATATATGGAAAATGAGAGGGAAACACAGCCATTTTGACTAGTACTACCTGAGGTACATTTGAAAAGGATTTTCACTGAAAACTTCAACTACTTTCACAAAGGTAAGTTGTTAATTTGGAAGGGGAACCATGTTGTGCACTTTAAGTTAATTTGGGAAAACGTTTTCTGATAGTTATACACTATCCCTTTGTAATAGTTATAGATTGAGATAGGCTTCTCTGTTATAGTTATGGATTGAGTTAGGCTTCTCTGGTATAATTATGAATTTACTTAGGCTTCATCACATGCACTTTTTAATAATTCTACTTCCTGCCTGAAACCATACACTGCCCAAAAATTACTTCACTGTTAAAAACTCAAAAGTACCTGTCTGAACTTAAACCCAACAGTGCCCTAACTCTACTGATATATTTATTTTTTATGCAATTTACAGCAAAAAAATGGAGGGAGAAAAACAATCAACTGTTATTTCTTTTGAAGTAAAGGTGGAAAATCCTGAAGAACAAAAAGATGAATTTAATTTAATGGATGACTCTTTCGACCAACAGTTACTAGAATCTTTGGAACAAATAGAATCATGTACTAATGATTATGAGGAAATTCCGGACGATATTATGTTAGAAGTTTTATTACATTTTGAAAAAGAATCAGAAGAATAAATTTATATTTAATAATTAAAAATTGTTTGAGACATTATTCATTTTAATATGTATTTCATGAAGTAGTACCAAAATGTTTATATTATAAAGTGAGACTTATAGTATACTATGCAACTTTTTTGTGTTACATAGTAAGTTTACTCATAGTTACTACCTTTCTCCCACTATATTATCTCCAATGTGTGTTTTACATCTCTTTTTCATCATGAGGGAACAGGATAGATTACCCATGAGCCCCTAGGACTTCTCAAGGATTGCTTAAAATATCTGTTTCTGCTTTCCTGACACACTATGGCATGATTTCCATGTACCACAATAACTTCTATAACAACATGCAACATCTACAGAGGAGAAGGTGTACATTAAATTTAAGACTCTGCATTGGTACCTACATGTAGGTACTTGAATAAAATTTTTAAAAAACAACAAAAAGAACATTTTATTTTTTAAACTGCTACTTTTTTTAAAAACTGTCATTCTTTTTCCCCATGGTACGCTCCCCGGTGCGCTCACCGGTGCGCGTACCGGGCGCTCCCCCCGCGAAAATCGAAAACATTTTTTTTTATCCCCGCGGGGCCCTTTAATGGGCCCCACTTCAAACCTAGGGGGTCAGGGGAGGTCTACCCTGCCCCCTTATGGTCATTTCCCCCTTTGTTTTTGCCACCTCTTGTGTCTCGATCCTACCGAGACACAAGATGGCGGCCGCTCCGGACTGTTTTGAATGTTTACAGACACCCGTGAGCCAATCAGCTTTCCGTGCGCAAGTCGCGTAGCGCGCCCGGTGCGCATACCGGGGTGCATACCATGCACGCCTATAGATATATATATATTTTTTAACTAAATTACTCAAAATCCACTGGAGCACATATCTTGAGACATAGCAAAGGCACATCGGGCTACCAGTCCCTACAATTTTGCAAGGTTTAGTGGAAATCCATTCAGCCGTTCGGGCTAAAAGTGAGTTAGACGGCCCTATGGAAATTAACATGGGGAAAACACGTTTTGGGACCCCCCTTTTATCTCGGCCCCCGCTTGACGAATCCCACCCACATTTTCAGGGAAGGAGCGGAGCGGAGTGGGCCACGAACTTTGAGAAATTCGCAAAAATTTGTCTACCGGCGCCAAAGTTATTCCCAATAGAATGTTGCAGATTTCCTATGGAAAGTAGATCCTAACTATAACTACCTACTGGCGATATATATATATATATATATATATTGAAGCTCCAAAGTGTACCGGCAATCCCAGGGCACTCAACAGCGGGTGCAAGCTCCGCGCTGATACTCGCGGTAAACATTAAGGCTCAGAAACCATTTCCTTCAAGAATAGTATACTATTCCCAGCCGTGGGTTTCCTATATAGGGCTATCTCTAACTTGTCCCTGTGTACAAAAACTCTCAGGTCCAAATAGTGTACCTCTGATGTGCTAATGTCAGCTGTGAATCTCAAATTAAGATTATTTTTATTCGGGTCCTCAATGAATGTTTCCGCTTGTGTGGTGGAGCCCCGCCACACAAGAAAGAGATCGTCGATGTATCGACGCCATACCACTATATGTTCTGCGCACTTGTTGTTCGTTCCTGCTAGGGGGGGGCAGCCCTATATAGGAAACCCACGGCTGGGAATAGTATACTACATGCCTCAAGTAGCCATCCTCCCAGTCTCATTCGAAGTATCCCCTATGGGGAGTTACTAAGGTTGAGGCGCAATTGTTCGCAGGACACAGACTTTATAAAAGCAGCAGAGGAATGTGTTGCGAGGTTTCTTATAAGGGGTTATGATCAGGCAGAATTGGATAAGATCTACAAAAAGGTAGTCAGGATCCCTAGGAAACATCTATTTGAGAATAAGGAGAAGAAAGATTTATCCACTGACATGAAAAATACATTTCGCCTGATCACTACTTTCTCTGACCAGGCCAATATCTTGAGAGGGATAATTACGAAGAACCGGCACATCCTTCACACAGATCCTGTAATAGGGAAGGATGTCCCCACAAAACCCCTCATAACTTTCAGGAAATTGAGATCCATTAAAGATAAAATTGTCAACAGTCACCTGAAACCAGAGAAACCCAAAGTGAGTGCAACCCTTAAAGACATGAAAGGATTCTTCCCATTTGGGAAATGCCGAGCATGCAAAAAGAGTAAACGAGTCTTATCATATAAGATTCCAGGGATGTCCCAATTGAAATCTATCAAACAGTTTATCACATGCACGACTCCCTATGTTGTTTACTGTCTTACTTGCCCCTGTGGACTCCAGTATATTGGAAGTACGATTAAAAATGTGGAAATGCGAATTTTAGAGCACCAAAGAGCTATAATGAACAAAGATATGATATATCCTGTAGCTCGGCATTTCGCAGAGGTACACCAAAGTAACAGGGAGCTGTTACAGTACTTCGGCCTGAACCACATACCCTTAAACCCTAGAGGGGGGACCGACTACTTAGTCTTCGTAGACTCGAGTCACGTTACATCATTGACATGCAAACAAAACACCCACAGGGTCTTAATAGTGGGGAAGAATTAACGGTGCATTTGGGAAGATGATGGATGTAGTTGAAATATATTCAAATGTGTAATTTCATACGTATGAGACGGCTGATGTATTATAAACTGATTCATGTGGGTGACTTGTATAGGACCCTGATGGTGAGATAATGGGTCATCTCCTCAACAAACAGTTGTGTTGTTTTGATAATTTGGAATGTGATTATGAAATTCAGATATTTTAAGAAATCTTATTAATTCACCTCTAGGATGGCAAGGTGTGGTGATAAGCCGATACAAGGCTCTATTTCTAAATTTCTATTAATTTTAGCCTTGATTTAAGGTAATTATTTTAATATACATGCACATTTGATTTAATAACTATCAGAATCACGGATGTGATTGATGCGTGCATACCCACATATACATATGTATAAATGTTTGCCCTCTTATACTGCTGAAACGGACAGTCCGTTAGCGCTTAGCGATGCAGTGATTTGCCGATACACGGCACTATAAACACGACCCGAAGGCCATTGTGGCCTTTTTGACATATAATTGGAGTTTTTCCTAATGTCGATTGTAGTATTTAACCCACTTTGAAATGGCCGCTGCATTTGCATACGCTACAAATTGTTGTCCGTTTTTCAGTTTGTTGGGAAACTTTATATGTTGCTGCTAGACGGTTGAAGGTGTAAACACTGACGAAGGGCTTGGCGTCCGAAACGCGTCTGTTGCACGAATTGTTTGTGGGCTGAAAATAAAACCTTGCCGCCTTACCTCTGGAGTGCCCTTCACATTTCTTGAAGGAAATGGTTTCTGAGCCTATATATATATATATATATATATATATATATATATATATATATATATATATATATATATATATATATATATATATATATATATATATATATATATATATATATATATATATATATATATATATATATATATTCACTGAAAAAACCATAGGTTTCACACCAGTTATAGTTAGGAATTAGCATTTAAAAAACCTTTGAAATTCACTGAAAAAACCATAGGTTTCACACCAGTTATAGTTAGGAATTAGCATTTAAAAAACCTATTAAATTCACTGACAAAACCATAGATTTCACACCATTTATAGTTAGCTGGAAATTTTACTGACATAAAACCATTGAAATTCCCACGTTATAGTTAGTTGGACTCACTATAACTTGCGCGCCTGTAATGCACTGCTGATGACGTCACATATTACATCACTCATGACAAACGCAGCCCACTGCCGCGTTTGCAGAGGGGGAACTAATTCCCCTTGCATACTGGGGGTCCCTGGGGTCAACTGGTCCACCAGGAGCCTCCAGTATGCGCGAGGGAGCTGCATTGCAGAGAAGTGTAATGAGGCCACACCCTTGTTACACCTCTCTGCAATGCACGCCACTGGCGCGTTTGTAGAGGGGGGACTAATTCCCCTTGCATACTGGGGGTCCCTGGATCATATCTGCCCAAACACCGATATTCCGAACGATTGTAAATTACTTTTCTTGAGAAACATTTGGATTTGGATTATCATGTCCTATACTTTGGAATTTTTGAAAGACTGACTTTGAGGATGCTATAAATTACTCAAGTCTGCCCGAATTGTGTGGGTAAAATTGATACCTAGTCACTTTGAATAAGAATATACTTATGTCTCGTCTAACATTTGGAAGAAATATCTAGTTATATGACAACTGGATACCGACATAACTTGAAGGAAATAAGAACGCCCTGAAGAAGTTCTGTTGTACAGAACGAAACCTTTCGGCTGGCTGTGGTACATAAACTTAAGGAAAATAAAAGCATTTGAATATACACCAAGATTCAGCGCTTCAATAAGGACTCTAAGTGATATGATTTGATTGGACTCATTGTGAAAGTGGTGCTGTGCCAAACTTTGGAATATTCTCCACTACTCTCTACTACTTACTCTCTCCTACTCCACTACTCTCAAATACTCACTGTCTACTACTCATTCTCTACTACTCTACTACTCTCTACTACTCTCTCTCTACTACTCACTCCCTACTATTAGCTACTCACTACTCCCTACTACTCACTATCTACTACTCTCTACTACTCACTCTCTACTACTCTCTCTCTACTACTCACTCTTTACTACTCACTACTACTCTCTACTACTCACTCTCTACTTCTCACTCTCTACTACTGTCTACTACTCACTCTCTACTACTCTCTCTCTACTAGTCTCTACTACTCACTCTACTACTCACTCTCTACTACTCACTACTATTCTCTCTGCTACTCATTCTCTACTACTCTCTACTACTCACTCTCTACTACTCACTCTCTACTACTTACTCTTTACTACTCTCTACTACTCACTTTCTACTGCTCTCTACTACTCACTCTACTACTTACTCTCTACTACTGTCTACTACTCACTCTCTACTACTCACTCTCTACTACTCTCTACTACTCACTCTACTATTCACTCTACTACTCTCTACTACTCACTCTCTGCTACTCTCTCTACTGCTCTCTACTACTCTCTACTACTCACTCTCTACTCTCTATTACTCACTCTCTACTCTCTACCTCTCTACCTCTCTCTTCTTCTCTCTCTACTAATCTCTACCTCTCTACCGCTACCTCTCTACCTCTACACCTCTACACCTCTACCTCTCTACCTCTCTCTACACGCACACATATACACATATATGCATATATATATATGCATATGCATTTATATATATATGTATGTGTATGTATAAAAAAAACAACAAAACATTTTTTTTTAAACAGCTACTTTTAAAACTGTCATTCTTTTTCCCCATGGTACACTCCCCGGTACGCTTACCGGTGCGCGTACCGGGCGCTCACCCCGCGAAAATCAAAAAAATTTTCATTTTTTTTTTGCTCCGCGGGGCCCTTTTATGGCCTCCACATCAAACCTAGGGGGTCAAGGGGGGTCTACTCTGCCCCCTTATGGTCATTTCCCTCTTTGTTTTGGCCACCTCTCGTGTCTCGATCCTACCGAGACACAAGATGGCGGCCGCTCCGGACTGTTTAGAATGTTTACAGACACCCCAGAGCCAATCAGCTTTCTGCGCGCAAGTCGCGGTAAGCGCCCGGTGCGCGTACCGGTGCGCGTACCGGAGCGCGGCTATAGATATATATATTTTTTTGAACCTTAATTACTCAAAATCCACTGGAGCACATATCTTGAGACATAGCAAAGGCACATCGGGCTACCAGTCCCTACAATTTTGCCAAGTTTGGTGGAAATCCATTCAGCCGTTCGGGCTAAAAGTGAAATCGACCGCCCTATGGAAATTAACATGGGGAAAACGCGTTTTGGGACCCCCCTTTTATCTCGGCCCCCGCTTGACGAATCCCCCCCAAACTTTCAGGGAAGGACCGGAACGCCGCGAGGCCATTTTGAGGAAATTTTCAGGCAGATTCGTCAACCGGCGCCAAAGTTATTCCAAATAGAATTTTCAGATTTAACATTGAAAAAAATCCTAACTATAACTACCTACTGGCGACCGCCAGTAGGTAATATATATATATATATATATATAAATATATATATATATGTGTGTGTGTGTGTGTGTGTGTGTGTATATATATATATGTATATATATATATATGTATATATATATATATATGTATGTATCTATATATCTATATATATATATATATATATATATATATATATATATATATATATATATTAAAATCCAAAGGTTACAGGGACATTATAGTGAGGCTCACATTTCACTTATACAAAACCAGTGAAATTCCGCAGAAATAGTTAGCTGAGCTAACTATAACTTACGCTCCTGAGATGCACTGCTCATGACCTCACATATTACTTTACTGATGACATAGTCAGTGACATGACTGATGACATCTCAAATGACATCACTAATGACCTCATCCAATGAGTGTGAGTGTTTTCTAAAAGATTATGATTACGAGTGTTAAGCATAATTACCAAGGTACTACAAAAGTTAAAATAGTATACTTTCTGTACTAGTGATGAGTGATACTATTTTTAACATATATGATGTGAGTAGCTGTGTGACTTTGTATATCTGTGTGTGAGTGGGTGTCTGAGTGCCTGTAAGGGTGTGTGAATGGTATGTGAGTGGCTATATGGGTGTATACGTGGGTATGTGAGTAGCTGTGTGGGTGGCTGTGTGAGTGACTGTATTGGTAAGTGAGTGGGTGTGTCAGTGGCTTTATGGATGAGTGAGTCAGTATCTAAATGACTGTATCAGTGAGTGACTGGCTATGTAAGTGGCTATATTGGTGAGTGAGTGACTGTTTGGTTAAGTGAGTTGCTTTGTAACTGCCTGTATTGTAGTATAAGTGTCTGTGTGAACAGATGTATGGGTGAGCAGATGTGTGAGTGCTTTTATGGATGTGTGAATGGGTATGTATGTGGTTGTGAGGGTGTGTGAGTGAGTGTGTGAGTGTGTGAGTGCTTGTATTGGCGAGTGAGTGACTGTGTTAAGAGGCTGAATTGGTGAATGTGTGGGTGTATGAGTGCTGTATAGCTGAATATGTTGCTGTGTGAGTAGCTGAATCGGTGGGCGTATGCCTGTGTGAGTGGCTGTATGGGTAAGTGACTGGTTGTATGAGTAGCTCTGTTGATGAGTTAGTAGTTGTCTTAGTACTTGTATGGGTTTGTGAATGGGTATGTGAGTGGTTGTATAGGTGTGTGAGTGAGTGTATGAGAGGTTGTTTAGTGGTGAGTTGGTATGTGAGTTCTTCTGTGGATGATGTCATCACTGATGTTATTTGAGATGTCATCAGTAATGTAATCAATGATATCATGACCATAATATGTGAGGTCATAAGCAGTACATTGCAGGGGTGTAAGTTATAGTTAGCTCAGCAAACTATAACTGCTGAATTTCACTGGTTTTGCATGATTGAAATCTAAGCCTAACTATAATATCCTTCTAACCTTTGTTTTGTCTGTGGATCTCTAAGTTTTGTAAAATTCTATTTCCTAATTATAACGTCCCTGTAACCTTTGGTTTCTTCAGTGAATTTCTACGTTTTTTTAAATGATGTTTCCTAACTATAATGTCCCGGTAGCCTTTATCTTTTTAAGTGAATTTCTAAGTATTTTTTAATATATTTTCCTAAATGTAACCACTAACCATTGACACCGAGTGTGCGAGTGAGTGCATGAGTGTCTCAGTAAGTCTGTAAGTCGGTGTGCAAGTCTCTGAGTGAGTCGGTTCGAGAGGCCTAAGTGGGTCTCTGAGTGTGTAAGTAATTGTCTGAGTGCTCTCTTTTGACCATCTTTTGCTCTGTTTTGCATTTTCTGCTAGTTTTGGTGACCTCTGTATTGCCTTTCTTGCTCCTTTTTTTGCACTGGGTTGCCTTTCCTGCTTGTTTTTCTGCCCTCTTTCTGCTTCTTTTTGTCCATTGCTGACCTTTATTTTGCCTCTTTCTGCTTGTTTCTGACCTTTATTCTTCCTCTTTCTGCCCCCTTCTGACCTCTATTCTGCCTCTTTCTGATTGTTGCTGTCTTTTATTTTACCTCTTTCGGCTCGCTTCTGACCTTTATTTTGCCTCTTTCTGCTCATTTCTCACCTTTATTGTGCCTCTTTCGGTTTGTTTCTCACCATAATTTTGCCTCTTGCTGCTCGTCTCTGACCTTTCTTTAGCCTTTCTGCTCTTTTGTCACCTTTATTTTGCCCCTTCCTATTCTTTTCTGACCTTTATTCTGCCTTCTTCTGCTCTTTTCTAATCTTTATTCTGCCTATTTCTTCTCCCCTCTGACCTTAGTTCTGAATCTTTATGTTCAATTCTCATCTTTATTTTGATTCTGCTCAGTGATGACCTTTAGTTTGCCTCTATCTGCTCATTTCTCACCATTATTTTGCCTCCTGCTGCTTGTTTCTGACTTTTTTCTGCCTCTTTCTGCTTGTTTCTCACCTTTATTCTGCCTCTTTCTGACTTATATTTTGCCCCTTTCTTCTTCTTGCTAATCTTTATTTTGCCTCTTCGTGCTCAATTCTGACTTTTATTCTGCCTTTCAGCTCATTTCTCACCTTTATTTCACCTCTTGCCGCTTGTTTCTGACCTTTATTTTGCCTCTTTCTGCTCATTTCTCACCTTTATTATGCCTCTTTCTGCTCATTTCTCACATTTATTAGGCCTCTTTGTGCTTGTTTCTCACCTTTATTCTGCCTCGTTCAAATCCCTTCAAACCTTAATTCTGTTTCTTACTTCTTGTTTCTCAGCTTTATTTTGCCTCTTTCTGCTTCCTTCTGACCTTTATTCTGCCTTTTTCTGCTGGTTTTCACCTTTACTTTGCCTCTTTCTGCTTGTTGCTGACTTTTTTGTTTGCCTCTCTCTGCACGTTTCTCACATTTATTTTGCTTCTTCGTGCTCCTTTCTGCCCTTTATTCTGCCTATTTCTGCTCATTGCTAACCCTTATTTTGCCTCTTTCTGCTCATTTCTCACCTTGATTTTGACTCGTGCTGGGGGTTTCTGACCTCAATTGTGCCTCTTTCTGCTTGTTTCTCACTTTTATTTTGCCTCTTTCTGCTCGTTGCTGACCTTTAGTCTGCCTTTCTGCTATTTTTTCACCTTTATTTTGCCTCTTGCTGCTCATTTCTGACCCACATTCTGCTTTTTTATGCACATTTCTCACCTTTATTTTGCCTCTTTCTGCTCATTTTTCACATTTATTCTGCCTCTTTCTGCTCATTTCTCACCTTCAGTCTCCCTCTTTCTACTTCCTTCTGACCTTATTCTAACTGTTTCTTGTGCAGAGAAAGAGATGAAACCTCCGCTTCGAGAGGGCAGGAACACTCACAGCTCCCTCCTCCTGTTACCGGAGTGCTTGCTTCAGCTTGGCGGGAGCTGTCACAGCCACTCACACACTGATACAGACAGTCATCCACCCACTCAGTTCACACATGTTAGAGATAGTCTCCCTCATGCATCAAGGCAAATTCCTTAATTGCGATTGTTAAGGAATTGCAATTATGGAATCGCAAAATCCTATGCATGTAGGAATCGCAAAAAAATAGCAATTCCTACACATTCCTTAATTGCGACTCGCAAATTGCACGTTGCAATTAAGGAATGGCTTCACATTAATTCCTATGGGCCTACAGTCCCATAGGAATGAATAGGAATTGCTTGCGCATTTTGCGAATACCCATTAGGTGCTCGCAAATTACGCATGCAATTTCAAGGGTGACACAAGGTCACCCTGTTGCACCCCTGAAATTGTAATGTGCACCAATGTTGTGCACACATGTGCACACATGTGCCCCAAGGGCATGTGTAAGTGTAACATGTAACTTTAAAAAATGCACTTTAGTGCATTTTTCAAAGTTTTCTCAAATTACCATCCTGTTTCATTTGACGGTTATTTGCGACCCTAAATAGCGAAATCGCTACTTTAAATTGCATCATGCATTTCATTTAAGGAATCGCAATTTGTGATTCCTTAACCTCATTGCTGCTGATGCCATTTCCCTGCTGTGCTGAGAAATCGTAAATCCCATTGTTCATGACGAGCTGGGCTCGTCATTAGCCTGGGAGGAGGCTACTTCATGACGAGCCCAGCTCGTCATGAGCCTGGAAGGGGTTAAATGCAATCAAAATTCTGCGATTCCTTAATTGCGATTTTTGCATTTGAGATAATGCATCCCAAATGCAAAAATAGCGGTCGCAAAGGGGCAGATTCTGAGAATCTGCCAGTTTGCAACTGGTTTTTTTAGTTTGATGCATGGGGCCCAGTCTCACTTGATGATGTCATCAGTGATGCCATTTGAGATGTCATGAGTGATTTCATCAATGATATCGCTGACCATGTCATAAGTGATGTAATCTTGGAGGCCATAATCAATGCATAGCAGGGGCGTACGTTATAGTTAGCTCAGCTAACTATAACTGCAGAATTTCACTGGTTTTACACAAGTGAATTCTGAGCCTAACTATAATGACCTTGTAACCTTTGGTTTTTTCATTGAATTTCTACGTGTTTTAAGATTCTATTTCCCAATTGTAACGTCCCTGTAACCTTTGTTTTTTTTCAGTGAAATTCTACGTTTTTTTTAATGTTGTTTCCTAACTATAATGTCCTAGTAAACTTTGTTTTTTTTGTGGAATTTCTAAGTTTTTTAGAATATTATATCCTAAATGTAACCACTAACCTTTGACACTGAGTGTGTGATTGAGTGCATGAATGTCTGAGTAAATCTGTGAGTGGGTGTGTGAGTCTCTGAGTGGGTCTGTGAGTTGGTTTGAGAGGGTCTAAGTGGGTCTTTGAGTGTGTGAGTGAGTGGCTGAGTGCTCTCTGTTTTCCATCTTCTGCTCTGTTTGCCTTTTCCCTTTTCTGCTAGGTTTTTGTGACCTCTGTATTGCCTTCCTTGCTTATATTTCTGCATGTTGTATTCCTTTCCTTTAAAATTTTCTGCCCTTTTTTGCCTCTTTTTCCTCATTGCTAACCTTCTTTTGCCTCTTGCTGCTGGTTGCTGACCTCTATTTGTATCTTTCTGCTTCTTTCTGGCCTTTTTTGTGCCTCTTTCTGCTTCTCACCTCTATTCTGCCTCTTTCTGTTCGTTGCTGACCTTTATTTTGCATCTTTCTGCAAATAAATTTGTCACCTTTTGCTGCTAATTTCTGACCTTGATTCTACCTTTTTATGCACATTTCTCACCTTTGTTTTGCCTCTTCTGCTAATTGCTGACCTTTAGTATGCCTGTTTCTGATCTTTTCTCACTGTTATTTTGCTTCCTGCTGCCCGTTTCTGACCTTATTTCTGCTGATTTCTCACCTTTATTCTGCTTCTTTCTGCTCCCTTCTGACTTTGATTTTGCCTCTTTCAGTTCGTTGGTAATCTTTATTTTGCCTCCAACTGTTTGTTTCTCAACTTTATTTTGACTCTTGCTGCTGGTTTTAAGACGTTATTTTGCCTCTTTTTATTTGCTTGTCACCTTTATTTTGCCTCTTTTTGCCAGATTCTGACGTTTATTCTGCCTTTTTGCTCATTTCTCACCTTTATTGTGCCTCATTCTGCTAATTTTTAAACCTCTATTGTGCCTCACTGCTCATTTCTCACATTCATTCTGCCTCTTTCTGCTTGTTTCTCACCTTTATTCTGTTCCTTCCTGCTCTCTTCTGACCTATATTCTGCCTCTTTCTGCTTGTTTTTCACCTTTATTTTGCCTCTCTTTTAATTGCTGATCATTATTTTGCCTCTTACTGCTCATTTCTCACCTTTGTCTCTATCTGCTCCCTTCTGACTTTAATTTTGCCTATTTCTGCTTGTTATTATCCTTTATTTTGCCTCTTTCTGCTCCTGTCTCACCTTGATTTTGAGTCTTGCTCCTGATTTCTGATCTCTATTGTGTCTCTTTCTGCTCATTTCTCACCTTTATGTTGCCTCTTTCTGCTCGTTGATGTGGCAGAGAAAGAGATGAAACCTCCACTTGCTGAGGGCAGGAACACTGACAGCTCCTGCCCACTGGAACCACAGTGTTTCCTTTAGCTTGGTGGGAGCAGCCACAGCCACTCACACACCCACTCACACACTGATACAGACAGTCATCCACCCACTCAGCTCACACATGTTAGAGATAGTATCACTCATTAGTAGTAAAACTTACACTCACTTGCTGATGTCATCCGTAATGTCATCTGTGATGTCATTTTAAATGTCATCAGTGATGTCATTTGAGATGTCATCAGTGATGTCACTGCCATGTCATGAGTTATGTAATATGTGAGGTCATAACAAGTGTATTGCGGGGGCGTGAGTTATAGTTAGCTCAGGTAACTGTAAGTGCTGAATTTAACTGGTTTTGTACTAGTGAAATCTGAGCCTAAATTTAACGTCCCTGAAACCTTTGAGTTTTTTCAGTGAATTTCTATGTTTTTTATATTCTATCTTCTACCTATAATGTCCCTGTAACCTTTGGATTGTTAAGTGATTTTCTATGGTTTTTTAACTAGTAGTACTATTTGCAGAGTGATGGAGAAAGGGGGCAGTGCATTCGACCAGCTACAGCAATCCTGCTGTGTAGGACTTTCTGGAGGTAACAGGAGGCGTTCTTGGCCCCTAAGGACCCTTTGAATCCAGGGGGGCTTAATCTCCCAATCAGTGCACCATGAGGTACGTTTGCAGAGTGGTGGAGAAAGGGGGCATGGCCTCCGAAGACCTCTCAGCAGTCCCGCTGTGTGGGACTTACTGAAAGTAACAGTAGGGGTTGTTGGCCCCCAAGGACCCTCAGGATCCAAGGGGATTTCATCCTTCTTCTAGTAATGCACCAGGAGGCACATTTGTAGACAGGTTAAGAAAGGAGGTGGATTCTACAACAACTTTCCCAGGCCAGCCTTTAAAAACAAAATAAATCTTTCATTAGGGGAGGGGGAGCTTCTTTCCCTGGCCAATTTTATCTCAGTGGACCCATCCCCCAGGGTCTGGCTATACAAAATGGGATGGGGCTGCATGACCACCCTCCATGGCCTGGCCATCTATCTGTGGGTGCCGACAGGGCACTCACTCTCCACTGTGACTGCCTGAAGGCCCCTGAGGTCCCCGCCTGCTCCCTGCCTCCTACGGGAGCCAGCATTGCTTTCAGACACAAGGAGATGATGGACAGAGCACTGAAACATTTCAGACAGACACCCCTGTCTCTATTAAATCTCGGTTGAATCCATCATTGCTCTTTAGCTCACTTCACCACCCCAGTTCAGACCCAGCCATATGCAAATCAGTCTTGAACCTGTTCCTCATGGGAACAGTCCAACCCGAACTGCCAAGCCAGGTCAACCCTGGACCGCAAATAGGCATCCTGGGACTTAAACATGCATTTCCATGTGCCTGAAAGCAATTCTGCTCCGCTTTCAGCAAGCGAGAGCATTTCTGAGCTCTCGCTTGTTGGAAGCAGAGCTTTTGCTGTAGCTTGATGGGAGTGGTAATGCTGATGAATATATTTTCTTCTGCATGTGTTACAATTCTTATGTTTTCTCTAAAATAGCTTTTCATATTTTATATGTCTGCCTATTTTCTGTTTTACAGTTCCTCAAACCACCTGAATAGATTTATCAGAAAAAACTTTTCTTCTTATGATTTGTTTCTTTTTCGTCGTAGGCCATAAATTAGTTTCAAAAAACGAAGGACAGATTACTTCATAAAGGAGATAATACACCTCACTGTGTAGTAACTGTTAGCTGTGTCGCTATCATGGGTTTTGTAGTTTTTTCTTTTTATATTGATTCCTGTGATGTGTATCATGTTTTGGCTGCTCTTGTGGAAATGGCAAAAAAGACAACATTATACACACATTAGAACTATCCCTCATTTAAATAACATGGACCATGCACATTTTAGACTACCATTTACAAATAAAACTAAAAGCAGTGTTACCACTGCAATTTTCCACCTATATATACACCTCGGTACATGGGTACAAATGATTTTTGCACTGACTCACTAGAGATAACATTCCATTTTGAAAAACTGTTTTCAAATATTGATTTACAATTGATCTTACACAATGGAAGTCTGTGGAATCTGGAAATGGTGGTGCAAAAAGTCATTGTCACTAATATGCTAGTGTTGAAGAATAAGGTTTAAAATATGACAGGTCAATTGTTCGTGCCTTGGTGGGGATTTCTTTATCATTTCTTTGCTTCTTTTACTTTCTACTGTCTCTATGATCTCTTGTTTCTGCCTGTATTTCAGAGAAAGTGCCAAAATGTGAATTTAAGAAAGAATTAGATAACGGGCTAGACAGGATCCAACGCCTGGTGTTGAATAGGATTGAAGGATCAAAGCAATATCCTGTTTTGAGCAGAACTGTTTGAAGTCTTTGAAAAACACTAAGAAGTAAAATTACTGGAAAAAATCTGCAACATTGTGGGCTGCTTTTAAAAGCACATCAAGGAAGACCAAGCCACGGCAGATTGCAGTTACGTCTTCACGAACTGGTAAGCTACCATAAAATCCCAAATAAACAGCACTGTATTCACCGAATGAACACAATTTAAATCAAGTTAGAGTGTGTCCTATAAGTATGTTTTAATGACCAGCAATATGCTTTACAAGGTATAGACTTTTCTTGCTTGCTCATAAGCTGGCTGCACAAAGGAATTTTATTTCCAAGGGCGTGCATGAGTTAGCACTGCGGGTCAGAGGCAATAAAGCGTGTTAGTTCTAAAGACAAGCTATACGGACAAAAGCAGGGACACTTCTACAAGTAGCACAGGGTTATGCTTGTCTTACATTTAATGCTTCAGTCTTACATTTAAAGAACAAATGCGTTCGCAAACGCCGAAATTCGCAGAATTTCGGCATTTGCGAACGCATTTTTGCCAAATGGTATGTATCAAGCAAATCTGCGTTCAAAATAAGGAATCGCAAAATTTGTGATTCCTTATTTTGCGATAGCATTTAAGGAATCGCAAAATGTGCGATTCCTTAAATGTTATCGCAAAAAAAGCAATGTAAGAAGCACAAATAAAGTGCAATTTTGCCTGAAGGAATCGCAAACTTCTAGTTGGTGGTAATTTGCGATTTCTTTCAAAAATGCCTTTTTTTGCATTTTTCAAAGTGCCATGTGACGCACATACAAGCCCTTAGGGCATGTATGTGTGCCACATGTGCACCCATGTGCCACATGTGCACCCATGCTTATTTCAGGGGTGCAACAGGGTGTCCTTTTGACACTCCTGCACCCTTGAATTTGTATTCTCAATTTGCGAATCGCTAATTGCTAATCGCAAATTGAGAATGTCTTCCCATTCATTCCTATGGGCATCTAGGCCAAGAGGATTGAATGGTGAGGTATTCCTTAATTGCGAATCACAATTTGAGATTCACAATTAAGGAATATGTAGGATTCGCAAAATGTAATGCAAATCCTACATACATAGCATTTTGTGATTCCCAAATAGTGATTCGCAAAAAAAATCGCTATTTGAGAATCGCAAAATAATTTCTTGATACATATGGCTCTAAGACAAAAGAAGAACATGCATTTGCAGTGCAATAGGTCTAGCATTAATAATTTTTGAGCTATTAGCAATGCAATAGCTTGAACCTTCACAGATGCGAGTTCTACTGCATTGCAAATATTTTTTTTTTTCCAGCGCCCATGCAGCGCTTTCACATTTATAAAGGCTGCGCCCCTTTCTTTAAACAAGACATGTTTAAAAAAAGGGGTGTGTCTGACATTAAAGTGAAACAGCAGCATAGGGGCTTTGACGAAAAAAAACATCTGTTTGGCAAGTTGACAAACAGATGGGTTTTTTGGTGGTAAAAGCGACCATGCAGCGCTTTCTCTTGTCACTTCAGTAATGTCAGCCGTGTATCTTTCTTTAGACGCAGTTTGTGTAAACGAAGAGGCACAACCTGTATGAATGTGAACGAGTTGCATGGGCGCTAGTAAACTAAATCAATAAATAAGTAAGCAAGGCGCTAAATGAGGATTGCGCTGCTAACAAAAATAAATAAATAATAAATCGCAGCCGCTATAGTTAAACATGACCACCATTAGTAGAAATTAAAATAAAAGTGGGCAGCGTGCTGCGAGATGGCGGGTGGAATTGGGGAAGCGCATTAAATAAAATAGTGCTCACTGATAAAGCAGACCATGAAACAACACCAGTAAAAGTTCCAGTCGTTATGGGAGGTAACCAATGCAGATAAGGCAGTATCAAGGAGGGACTAACAAGCCTAATAATGACTTGGAAGTCAGAGTTAATGAAGGACAACAACACAAGCCAGTTAAAAATGTGGGCGGACAGTGGGCGGGGCTTCAAAGCCATACTCCACTCCTGCATGCGTAGCTGCAACGCATGAGCTGCCCAAGTTCGACCTAAAAAAACAGGGCCCAATTGAGTAGATTCTAGGGCAAAGGTGAAACATATGTTGAGGGCATAGCAGATACTACAGAAAATATATGCTCACAACATTTTCCCTTGCTTATGAATCATTGTTCTACCAATTACTCTGGCAATGGTACTCTAGTACACTGTTTTGATTAAGATTCAAATGTATGTCATTTTTCTAAACCACCAACATATTAGGAGACAGTAGCTTAGGTTCAGTTAGTGCAGCAAGTGCAGTGGACCAGGAATAAGAGATGCGAAAGGCCTACTGGAACCTGAGTATGTTTAGTGCACCAAAATATAATTTTTCTAAATATTGTTTACAGAAATATCGCCAATTCTCACTAATACAATCTACACCCAACACATTTGTAAACGATATTTAGGGCACAATAGTTTAGACCAGACACTATTTCTGTAGATGATATTCTAACACACAACCCAACTATGATTGCTTGTTACTACTCAACCTGAGGCTGGGGTGGCTATTTTACTTGCTTGCATTATGGCCCCTCCCACCGTTCAGCACCTCTGGTGACTCAGAGCACTTTATAGAAAGCGTGTGTCTATTGCAACAACATCTCAAATATGAAGTCTTATACATGGAACAGTACTGTTTATATGTGAACAAGATGTGATTTGGTTATAGTAACTATGTTGTGACTTGAAGTGGGGATGTGAATACATAATTGATAAAGTAAATTGTACATTTTTAATAAAAGCATATTGTTGACGTTACACAATTACATTATTTTGTACGTATTGAAAATACGAGGCATGAGGAGATACAGCAATTTATATGAAAGATTTTCTTCCAAATGTCATAGCCGTTGCTGATAACCCAGGAAAACAACCTCCAACCCAATAAATGAGAAATCTGAACTCAGGCTAGATTATGAGTTGTGTGTAAACTTTTGCACTCAGTTGTAATTGGTGCATGGAGGACTTTTCACCATTGTCTACAAAATCTGACTGTACTAAGAAGCGTATGTGCTTTTTAGTGTCCCAAAATACATATTGACTGTTCTGCAGGATTTTCCTTTGCTTGCCAGTGAGGCTAAGATGCTCGCAGTGAGAGTCTTGTATACCAACAGTTCTTACAAACATGAAGCTCAGTACGAGCCAAGGGTTGGACTGTTCGGGCCTCTTTGCATCATGTGTGGTAGTTGGAATGTATGAGTCCTTCAGCACGTCACTGTCAGCGACTGAGCTCAATAAATTCTGTTCTACATGCTGTATTTGTTGTGATGTACCTTACTGGCGACCAGTAGCGGCTTGTGGAGGGAGTGCCGCAGGGCGGTGTGGCGGGGGAGGGGCAGGGTGGAGGGTAGTAAACTCCGGCTTACGGCAGACCGGAATAATGTAAATAAATAAATAAATAACACTAATTGCATTGCGCGTGCTAAAAACGCATTTGGCATTTCAGCAACCACAATGAAATTAGTTTTATTTATTTATTTATTTACATTACTCCGGTTGGCCGCGAGCCGGAGTTTACTACCCCCGCTTGCCCCTTCCCTGCCCCACCGCCCCTCGGCACTCCCTCCACGAGCTGGTACATGAATGCCTTAGTGTCTGACTGGATCAGCGCATCAGTACAGAATAGAGCATTGCTGTCACTGTCACCAATCTCTGGAGCCACATCTGGTGTGGGCGAGGCAGAGGTGGACCCTATGGCTAGTGTGCAACATGCTTGCTTTTATCCCCTTCACCTACTTTCTTTACTCTCCTGTGTAATTTGGATCCACAGTACACCTTTGTGCAAGCCTTCTTCAGATTCCCTTGGCTCAGTTTGACTTGCATCACCCTATCAATCTTGATGAACACTTGTGAGGCCAGTATTTTAATTTTATATCTATCATTTTATTTAAGAGGAACTCACAGAAGTTTATTGTTTACTACTTCATCCAATAATATTAGAAAAATAAAAGATGATCTTCTTTTACACTATTGAAACTGATTTTGTCTTCATTTTGTGAATACAGCAGTCTTCCACATGTTTCTATACTAATTTTGTCTTGCAACTGTGTTAATCTGATCTGAAAATTTGTACAAAAGTCAAGAAAATGTTAACTGCCCCCTACCGGCTGACAAGGAGAACCGTCAATAAAATGGAAGGTATTGTTACAGGCATTTATTAATTATTTTAGAGATATGCAGGACTAAGATTTAGAACAGAAAGAAAAACATTTGCCCTTGTGCACCATTTAAGTTTGGAAGGGCAGGTCAGTTTCAAACATAGCACTCCAGGAGACAGAGGTTGTGGCAGTGATTATTTTCAAAGCTATCAAATGCCTAGTGACTGAACATTGTAGTACCCAATATACATTACTTTCAAGAGCACAATAATCAAATGAAAGTATTGACCTTAATATTCCTGGAATACATACCCTTGCATCACCATGTAAAATTTGAAAACCTCTGAGACCAGTTCATTGGAGATCATCTCACTACAAGATGTCAGGAGAATCCATCTCTCCTCAAAGCCATTGAGATGTCCAAAATGTGGAACACACTAATTGAGACCTCCAGCAGAATCAACAACATCATACACAAGAAATATCGATTTCGTAAAGCCTCACAGTCCAAGCCTATTCTCATAACGACGTCCACAAAGAACAAAGAGTCATTCTGCGGTTGCAGGAGTATTTTCCGCCTAGCAAATGAAGAAGAAGTGTTCACCCTTAAAGTGAAAGTGCAAAATATATAGGCAGAAGGGCCACTTTACCCATGTGTGCTAAAGTATGGAAAAGAGTGCGTTAAATGTTATCCAAAATGAGGAACAGGACTTGTCACCTGAACTACATTGGAGCTGTCCATTAGAGATTCACACATTGCTAAAATTAATGATCCATTTCACAAAGATGATGGCATTAACAATACAGATTTGAACGATGATGGCATTCTCTAAAATGATCTTTATATAAATGTCACTGCGAATTTGAATTTGTTACTAGAGTCTGGTTCAAATGTAACTATATTGACACTACTTTTTATCTTGGATGTGCTATGGGAATTAAGTTATTTTCAAGTGATGTACATCCTACTAAATATGGGGACAATCATTAAATGTGCTAGGTTAATTTAATAAGGAAATTAATTTCCACAATAGAAAAATTGAGCGAAAGGTGTATATTTCTTAAAATGGAATTGCGTTGGCCTTGATGAGCATTCGTCAGCAATGAGCTGTATCTTTTTTCCTTTTTCTGCCATTGCATATATAATTCGCATTCCAGCAGTGAAATAAGTAGTGTAATTTTCTATCTATCAATCTATTTAAGTGGAAATCGCTGAAGCTTATTGTGTATTACTTCATCCCATAATAATATAATAAGGAAAGATTAATACGCTCCCATTGCCATGCATAGAAGATTTTCTCAGCAAGATATTGAATGCAAAGTTTTTTCTAAACCTGATATGCATTTCACATACTACCAGACTGGATTTGCTCAGTTGTACCTGCATGTTAAAAAATATAATATGCCTGATAGATTAAATCAGTATTGCAGAAAGCCATATAGAGTCACATTGGCAGCTTCGGTTTTTCAAAGGCTGATGTTCAATTTATTAAAAAATCTGGAGGGTGTGGTTATATTTAAATATGACCTGTTGATATTTGGAAATGATAGAGCTTCACAGTATGCATTGTTGGTAAAATTCCTTGCACATTTTAAACAATACAAGAGCTACTCCCATGATAGAGAAGTGTTACTTTTAGAAAGAAGAAAACGAATGTCTTGGCCATCTTATTTCCTAAGCAGTGTTCTTTACTTTACCCAAACTGTGCTTTGCTATGATACAGGCTAGCTAATCTGGGAATAAGGAGGACTTGAAATCCTTTTTATGTGAGTCTGCATTAATTTATGCGGGGTTTGGTAGTAATACTGTATCTCTAATGGAGGTTTTAAAGAAGAATACGTTCTTATGATATCCAGTACAAATTTTGGTCACAAAATGCTTTTAGGCATGCACCTACTTTAGAAACTTTTAATGAGAATTTCAAAGCATGCATCACTGTGGATGCCAGTAACAATTGTTTACTGACAGTGCTAAAGAAAATGAAGGTGGAAAAAATAATTTCCATTAAGATTTGCATTTCAACTTTTAGGGGAATCAGAGACATCAGAGAGAGTTATTTTCGTGCCTATGGGCAGTCAATACATTTCAAGCATTTGTGTGGGGCAGAGAATGGAAAGGGGCGACCACTCGGTCCCCCCGAACGTATGGCGGAGTGCCTCGATCCCCCCGGGAAGCCATTTTTGGGCGGGAGGCGCGTCTCGGCTGGTATGCCCGAAGCGGCGTAGCCGGGGCGCGCCTTTTCCCGCCCTAGAGTGGGCTGGCCTAGACACTGACGCAGCCAGCCACGCCCTCGGGGCAGGCAGGGGCGGGTTTACGCCCGCCCTGAAGACGGATAAAAGGGACGCAAGACCAGAAGACGTCCTCTTGTTCTTGTGCTCTGAAGCTGCACCTCCTCGCTGCACGTGAGCTCGAGACGGAACGAAGAGCCAATTTTGAGCGTTTTGATCTTTCTTTTTGTCTTCCAGATACTTTGTCGGAGAGATGCCCAAGAAAGGCGCGAAGAGAATGACGACTGACCAGATGGTTCGGGTCCTCGTGAAGGAGATGTCCGAAATAAAGAAGCGGATGGCTGAGCGAGACGGGGAGGGGGGATCGGGGCGTCCATCGGCTGGAGCAGTTCCTGGAGGGAAGCCCAAGAGGCCAAGAAGGGGACCAGCCGGGGGAGACGTCCCGGTTCCCAGTGCCCCGCTCGAGGCGCCAGCCCCGGTACCGGGGGAGGGGAATCCGATTCCCGTTGTGGTCACCCCGACATACACTGAGGATATGCCTCCCGAGTTTGCGGCACAGCTAGCAGCGTGGTTGGGCGACAGTAGCGAGGGCGCCACGGCTGCCGAGGCACAAGCGCTGATGAAACAGTTACGTGAGAAACGAGATGCAGCCAAGGTGCCCGCGCCGGCTGCAGTGATAGACAAGCCACGAGTGGCGGAAGCAGCGTCCGGTGCAGGTAAGCGGCCATTGCCGATCGCGAGGGATGAGTCAGCACCCTCCCGTAGAGAAAAATTGGGGCAACATGTTCCTTTGGCAATAAAGGAAAAGATTTGGGCGGGGGAATACGTGAATATTTTCTCCCTGCTTGTCGATCATTATGAGGTGGAAACTGTTAAGGGTCAAAAGGATCTAATGCATCCGAGTGTTTGGCGTGCAAAAATGGCCGCCTTTAAAGTGAATGAGAATATTGGCAACTGGGGCAATGCATGGGGAATTTTTACGTCGATTTTGGGGGAACGTAGGCCTGAATTGCTTCCTGAGTTTCCAGTTTATCAGTCACGAATTATGGGGTACTCGACATCGCACCAAGGTAACCATTGGTTCTGTTATGATAACCTTTTCAGGCCGGCGATGGAGCATAACAAAAGTTTAACCTGGGACTGTTATGATTCTTTAACATGGGATAAGATGAAAGAATCAGGAATGTTGAAAATGCCGTTGGTGGGGGGCAATGTTGGCGAGTCCTCCCGCCAATATGCAGGGACGCCCTTTCGGTCAGGTGCGGGTACCGACGATTACTCGAGACCTGCCGGCAATACAGGGAAAAGGGGTTTCTGTTTCAATTTTAACAAAGGTAAATGTACTAGGCCCCAGGGATCGTGCAAGTTCAAGCACGAATGTAGTGGTTGCGGGTCGCCCCATCCTGAGTCCTCGTGCAGAGACAGAACGGGTGAGAATGGGGGTAGAGGAGGCGCCAAACAGGTCTAATGTAGTCCGAGGGGCGCCTTTACCAACCCCGATTGATACCTTGGCGATGATTCCCTGGCTCAGTGAATACCCGGATCGTACTTCTGCTGGGGTGCTGCGGAACGGTTTTTCATATGGTTTCCGCATCCCGGTAGGGGACTTTCAGGGTGTCGGGACGTGCAAAAATCAACTTTCCGTCTTGCAGCATACGACCGTAGTGCAGGATAAGATCCGGAAAGAGGTTGCCCGAGGTCGGGTCGCCGGCCCGTTTAGTGTACCCCCGGTACAGAATTTTGTCTGTTCTCCTTTAGGGGTGGTCCCCAAGAAGGACCCAGGTGAGTTTCGATTGATTCATAATTTATCAGCTCCTCATGGTCTTTCTGTAAACGATGCAATTGATCCAGAGGTATGTTCGGTGCGGTACGCATCATTCGATGAAGCCGTAGCCATTTTGAATCGCCTGGGGCCCGGGACGCTGATGGCGAAATCAGATATCGAGTCAGCGTTCCGATTGCTCCCGGTACACCCAGACAACCAGCGTCTTCTGGGATTCATGTTTCAAGGTTCGTATTACATGGATAGGTGTATGCCGATGGGGTGCTCTATATCTTGTGCATATTTCGAGAATTTCAGTAGTTTTTTGCAATGGGTCTTCACGAAGAAAACGGGTTTCCGAAATGTAATGCATTACCTTGATGACTTTCTGTTCCTTGGGGCCGCCGGGGATGACGAATGCGGCCGGGCCTTGGCTGACTTTTGTGTGTTAATGGGTCAATTTGGCGTGCCATTGGCACCAGGTAAAACTGTGGGTCCCACGACTTGCCTCGAGTTTCTGGGGATTGAGTTGGACTCTAGTGAGGGTTGTTTTCGTTTACCAGCTGCCAAAGTGTCGAAATTCAGGGCAGCCCTGCAAGTATGTATAAATGCATCTAAAGTTACGCTGCATCAATTGCAGCAACTGGTGGGGAAGTTGAATTTTGCCCTGAGGGTGATCCCAATGGCCCGCCCCTTTTCCCGTTCAATTGCCCAAGCGATGGTTGGCCTAAAGGAGGGTCATCATCGCACGAGACTATCGGCTGAGGTCCGCCAGGACATGCGTATTTGGTTAGCATTTTTGGCGGACTTCAATGGTCGAGTCGTCTGGAACAAACCAGCCGTGTCCTCTGATGAGCTTGGTCTATGGACAGATTCAGCGGGAAGCATGGGCTTTGGCGCCATCTTCGGCACAAAATGGTCGGCACAAAAATGGCCGACATGGTGGCATGAAGAGGGGCTGACAAGTAATATTGCTTTCCTTGAACTGTTTCCCATTTTGGTGGCCCTCAGAACCTGGCCCGAAGGGTTCAAAGATCATTCTGTCATATTTTGGTCTGACAATATGACCGTTGTAGAATGCATCAATAGTCAGGCAGCACGTTGTAAAATGCTTTTAAGGCTGCTCAAAGAAATTGTCTTACTGTGTATGCAACTGAACGTGATATTCAGAGCAAAACATGTCCCAGGGGTGTTGAATCAGGCGGCTGATGCACTGTCTCGTTTTCAAATGCAGGCTTTCTCGGGTTTTCTTCCCTCAGCGGACCCAGAGCCGGCACCCTTTCCCGAAGCTCTCTGGTCTCTCGGTGCCCCGAACTCCGTCACCTCGTGGGAGAGAGTCTAGCACCAAGGACGAGGAAGGCATATGAAGGGGCGTTTAGGGCCTATTTAGCCTTTTTGGGGACTGAGAGAGAGGGGCTTTGGGGCTATGAGGAATGGGTAGTACATTTTCTGATGTTCTTGCGTAGGGCTGGGAAGTCAGTGGCTACGGCCCAGAGGCATCGTGCTGCCATTTCCTTTGTTGCCAGGGCTCACAATATCCAGGACCCGACAGCGTCTTTCGTGGTACAAAAAGCGCTGCGTGGGTGGCAACGCCTTGAGGGTCGCAGAGTAGATGAGAGGCGCCCGATAGGTCTGGATAGGTTGTCCCAGTTGCTGGCCGCACTCCCTGCCACATGCTCGTCTCAGTTTGAGACGTTTTTGTTCCGAGCTGCTTTTACGCTTGCATTTCACGGGGCGATGAGGATAAGTGAATTAGTGGCGAGGAACAAACAGGATGTGGTGGGGGGTTTGTGCCAGGAACACGTTCAGATCAGGGGCGAGACGATGACTGTCTCCTTTGTCAGGTCCAAGACCGATCAAGATGGGATGGGTGACTGCATAATCATTCGCAGGATTCCTGGGTCCTCCATGTGTCCGGTAAAGTGTTTAGAAGATTACCTAGCACGAAGGGTGGCATCATGGGGGGGGACATTGTTGAGACACGCGGACGCCACCCCACTGACGAAATTTCAGTTTCAGCGGGTGCTTGCGATGTCAATTACCGCAGCGGGCTTGGACCCGGGCGAGTTCGGGACCCATTCCTTTCGGATAGGGGCTGCCACTGAAGCTACAGCCAGGGGTCTTAATGTTGAACAAATAAAACGAGTGGGGCGTTGGTCCTCCAATTGTTATAAGAGGTATGTGCGGTTGCACATGTTGTAAAGCTGTAATGATGTACTCACGCCTCTTGTTTTTGTTTGGTTTTCAGTTGCGCAAGCCTACGAGGCAGGGCGGACTATGCAGTCGACCCAACACCGGGCCAGCGGTCAGACATCACCGGCTGTGAAAAAGGAGGTGTGGGTCGTGGGCCACTCATACGTGAGGCGTGCCGCAGACGTATTCGAAGCAGGTGACATGATTCACGTAGCCTGGGAATACGGGTACAGGGTGTCCTTCTACGGAAGGGGCGGTCTCTGTATTGACCAGTTTCAAGCATTCTTTGAGGGTTTGTTAGGGCGGACGAGGTCACCGCCGTCTATAGTCATAGTACATTTGGGGGGCAATGATTTGGTCACCACCGGTAGACGACTTCTCCTAGAGGCAATGCTTTCCACTGTAAGTTGGTTGGCGAGGAAAGTTCCGGGGTGCATAATTGCGTGGTCTCATATGATCCCACGAAAAGTGTGGCGGGGGCTATCTCGATTCCTGCTTTGAAACATTCTGTTAGAAAACTTAATAACAAAGTGAGTAGGTTGTTCCGTTCCAGGACATTGCATTCTATCTCGCATGGTTGTATCAACGATGACAGTATGTATTTGGGGGATGGTGTGCATTTGTCTCGGGTGGGAAATGAGTTACTCATAGGAGACTTCTTAGCATGGTTAAAAACGTTGAAGCATGACCTTTAGGTAGGAGTTTTGTGGGGGGTCCGGATAGCCGGTCAACTATCCGGGCCTGTGGCGGTAAGGTCATGATCGGTGAGCACTAATTAGAAGATCCCTATGAGTGGGCGTCACCCAACACGGATGGGAGCGCTCGGGAGAGGTGGCCATTGGCCCCTCAATGGGGAGGCGGTCCCGTCTAAGGATGGGTCGCCGGAAGTAAAGGAAAGGCGGTCAAGGCCCCTTCCTTTGTAGGAGGGGTTACAGCCCCCTCCTGGGGAATTTCCCGGGGCCAGTGACATCTGCGACGGCAGATGCGGTAAGTTGTGTGGGGTTGGGGGGAGGTCTACGATACCTTCTAGATACCTCACACGAGTCTTCGAACGACCTTTAACTGGCGTCGAGTTTTTAGGTGCCCCCGTCAAGTCAAGGGAAATTGGTAGTAGTTGCACTTGAGGTACGCCTCTGTGCTGTCGCCCCTCCCAAGTGGGAGGGGTAAGTCTGGTTAGGGATCTTGACACCGGTTATGATCTTGCCGTTGGCCCTTAAACGTTAGGATGTACAATTTCAAGATTTCAAGAGAATGTTTTGTAGGATGCTAGTTCGGCTAGGAGAACCTCTGTATTAGAGAATCTGTTAAGGTTAGCCAAACATCGCAATGTGGTAATGAAATTGTACATAACATGAAACGTTTAATGTTTTTAATTTTGTTTTAATAAATACGACCGGGAGGGTCACTCCCTCCCACTTCCAAAAACTTCAAGAACTGTTTCCGGTTTCCCTCCTTTTGGGATTGTGTTGAGAGGGGGTGGCGGGTATCTCAGCCATATGGAAAGGGGCGACCACTCGGTCCCCCCGAACGTATGGCGGAGTGCCTCGATCCCCCCGGGAAGCCATTTTTGGGCGGGAGGCGCGTCTCGGCTGGTATGCCCGAAGCGGCGTAGCCGGGGCGCGCCTTTTCCCGCCCTAGAGTGGGCTGGCCTAGACACTGACGCAGCCAGCCACGCCCTCGGGGCAGGCAGGGGCGGGTTTACGCCCGCCCTGAAGACGGATAAAAGGGACGCAAGACCAGAAGACGTCCTCTTGTTCTTGTGCTCTGAAGCTGCACCTCCTCGCTGCACGTGAGCTCGAGACGGAACGAAGAGCCAATTTTGACCCACCCACCAGCCCCTGAGGACAGCCAGTTGTTTGTAATAAAGTTGATTAATAATTCTGTTTTGTTTCGTTTACAGGTTGTGATAGTATCATGTTGATGTTGAATATAATAAAGATTGGTCTATTTTGTGTACGTTTTTCGATTAAAGAGATTCGGATATAGTGTTAGTTTTAAGCATGCACTTTTCGGTCATAGTGGCCAATGTATTCGTATGTGTTGTTAGCATTGTCGTATTTATTTTGGTAGGCGGTAAGGTCATGATCGGTGAGCACTAATTAGAAGATCCCTATGAGTGGGCGTCACCCAACACGGATGGGAGCGCTCGGGAGAGGTGGCCATTGGCCCCTCAATGGGGAGGCGGTCCCGTCTAAGGATGGGTCGCCGGAAGTAAAGGAAAGGCGGTCAAGGCCCCTTCCTTTGTAGGAGGGGTTACAGCCCCCTCCTGGGGAATTTCCCGGGGCCAGTGACATCTGCGACGGCAGATGCGGTAAGTTGTGTGGGGTTGGGGGGAGGTCTACGATACCTTCTAGATACCTCACACGAGTCTTCGAACGACCTTTAACTGGCGTCGAGTTTTTAGGTGCCCCCGTCAAGTCAAGGGAAATTGGTAGTAGTTGCACTTGAGGTACGCCTCTGTGCTGTCGCCCCTCCCAAGTGGGAGGGGTAAGTCTGGTTAGGGATCTTGACACCGGTTATGATCTTGCCGTTGGCCCTTAAACGTTAGGATGTACAATTTCAAGATTTCAAGAGAATGTTTTGTAGGATGCTAGTTCGGCTAGGAGAACCTCTGTATTAGAGAATCTGTTAAGGTTAGCCAAACATCGCAATGTGGTAATGAAATTGTACATAACATGAAACGTTTAATGTTTTTAATTTTGTTTTAATAAATACGGCCGGGAGGGTCACTCCCTCCCACTTCCAAAAACTTCAAGAACTGTTTCCGGTTTCCCTCCTTTTGGGATTGTGTTGAGAGGGGGTGGCGGGTATCTCAGCCATATGTGTGCTGTGCAGAGTTAACTGTCCATTAATCAATGTTTGAATGGGCGAGTATGGAAATAATGTAATGCAAAGATTTTAAGGTATCTCTTCGATGCAGAGTACATATCAGGTTTATTATCTAGTACTTCTTTAGCTTGTATGACTGATAAAAAGGAAGTAAACAGAGAAGACACATGTGTTGTACCTGTCATAGATTTGAATGATTCTTTCAGTGATAAGGCGTTGGATGTTTTGTCTTCAGATTTGATGGACTTCTAAGCTATGACACATCATCAAAAAGAGTGGTGAAGGACTGTGTGGAAGTTTGGCTCAAAGAGAAGAGTCTTTCTTCTGATTTTAGATCATATTGGAACTTTTACGAAACAGATGTCTATGAGTGATGGGTTTCATTTAAAAAGAGCCAATCCTGTGCCTAACATTTGTTTCAGAAATAATGTCTGTCTGGTATTTGGGACCACCTTAACGAAACACATATTGAGGGATTTGTATTGCTGGTACAGCATGGATAGTATTTACATTAAGATAGGCCTGGGTGAAATTTTAATGACGCTAGTGTAATTTTTGTAATTATTTTAATTTTGTGTACCAAAATGTATTTGAAATTACAGAGATTATGGCATTGCAATACAATGCACAAATTCGGGGAGAATTTTATAGCGAGATGTACTGTATTAGTAATTTTCGAATGCGAGTAGCCTTTCAGGTAGAAATATTACTCAAACAAACCATTCAGGTAATTTGTAATTGCGAGACAACAAATATGAATGGTTTGAAGGAGAGCATCAGTTCCTTTAACGCGGGCAGCCGAGAAACATTTCAGGTAGATTGTTTACCTGAGTGGACAGTTCGTAAATTCACAAATCTGAGCATGAGAGGCAGAGTCATAAACGAAAAATTGAACTTGAAACTACATTTTCCAGTGAAATATTTCCCTGAATTGACAGTTTGGCCCATTTTTTGGGTGCACAATGCCTTTTGCTTAATTGCATGTAATTTGCATAGACAGTAGGGAAAACGTTGGATAGCATAGGGGTAAAAATTACTATTCCAACTCCAGAGAGTGTAACAATAGAGAAAGCGTTGGATAGCGTATGGGTACAAAGTACTATTTCAACTCCAGAGGGTGTAACAGTAGGGAAAGCATTGGATAGCGTCAGGATAAAAATTACTACTCCAACTCCAGAGGGTGTAACAGTAGGGAAAGCGTTGGATAGCGTAGGGGTAAAAATTACTATTCCAACTCCAGAGGGTGTAACAGTAGGGAAAACATTGGATAGCATAGGGATAAAAATTACTATTCCAACTCCAGAGGGTGTAACAGTAAGGAAAGCGTTGGATAGCGTAGGGGTACAAAATACTATTCCAACTCCAGAGGGTGCAACAGTAGGGAAAGCGTTGGATAGCGTAGGGGGAAAAATTACTATTCCAACTCCAGAGGGTGCAACAGTAGGGAAAGCATAGGATAGCGTAGAATTTGAATATACCATACTTATAAATAATTTTTATATTTAAAATAATGTGTAATTACATTTTTAAATAAATCTACATCATTTACAAACAATTAATAATTATTAAAAGCAATTACATTTGAAAAATTAATGAACAATAAATTAACAACCAATACCATTAAATATGAATTAATAAATATTACTCACCAAATAATAAATATTAAACAATAACATATTTTTCATTACCAAAAATATTATTTAAAATTCATTCACAATTAAAAATTATTAAACTATAAAGTAATTTTTTATACCAAATAATACTTTTTATAAAACATTGATTACCATTTAATTACAAATATTTTCCAAATAATAAGAAATAATTACCAGTTAAAAATATTAATTGCCAATTAACAAAATGATTTACCAATTAAAAAATTAACTACCAATAAACAAATTAATTCCCAATTACAAACATGAATTACCAATAAAAAAATGTGTTAACAATTCAAAACATTAATTACCAATTAAAAAAATAAATTATCAATTAAAATAATTAATTGCCAAATAATAATTAATTATAAATAAACCAATTATCAATAACAAAAAAAGTAATCATTAATTAGTTACAATTAAATTACTTCCCACCCAATTCTCCTATTAAACCACAACCCGCTACAGAAATGAACAGAAAAATAATAAAAATTAATTTATAATTCCTAAAAATTAATAATTAATTTAGTATATTTAAATTACTTCCCACCCTATTCCCGTGTAAACCCACAACCTGCTCCGGTACTAAAACATAAAATTTACTTACAAATAACATTATTAATATATAAAAATACTACACATATAATTTAAAAAAAATTAAAATATTACACATACATAATAAAATACATTAAAATAATACAAATATCGATATTAGTAATATCGAAATGAGTTACATCGATATATATGCTATCGATATTACTAACTTCGATATTAATTACATCGATATAAATAAATTCGATATTACTTACCTTAGGGTCGATATTCTGTCCAACGATATTCTTGACATTGAAATTCTGTACCTTCGATATTTCCAACTCGATATTTGTGTAGGTCGACATAAGGAATCGATATTTAGACTGTGCACCAGATTGATCATTGTACTCAGTGTTAGGCCAGAGGCAAACATTGCTGGCTGAGTACCCATCTATAGTTGCCCATGGAAGTTCTGGATAAACTACGTTGTAAGGCAGTATAAACTTCTTAAAACCTTTTCGTACATTACCTAAAGATTACATCAATCTATTGGTTTTAGTGATTATCATTTAAATTGAGGGAAGTTAGGTTTCTTTCTAAACTAATACTAGTGGATTATTAAATGAAGATTAAGGAGAAAAATCTAAGAAAAGTGCAATGCGATTCTCGTTGCCCCAAGTTTGGTGAGTATGTGCAAATAAAATACACAAAACGTCATGAAAAAGATTTCTAAGTTTGGTTTGAAGGGTATGAAGGAGGAAGTGAGGGATAGAGTTGTAAATGTGGGACGAAGGTTGTAGTATACTAGCAGCAAAGTTGAGTCAGGTCCCAACATAAGTGAATCCAGTCTGTGGGTAATGTTTTCTAGTTAACATTCCACTTAATAAACGGAAGGCTCCCTCAGAAAAAACGAATTTTTTAGTACTTGGGTTAACTGCATAGACAGGAATGCCAGAGTGCATAAGGTCAGATGAGTATTTCTTGCAGGTCAATAGATATCTGCCTTTGTGCTTCTCATTTTCCTTACACCATACATTCCGTACATTCAATGTTAGATATCTATGATTTATGATCAGTTCTTCTAATATTGTGATAACTGTGATTTAACAGCATCTTTGTTTTAATTTTTAGTATTTTGTTTACTGTATGAAGAAGGCGATATTTAGTATGTTATCAGTTGTTGTAAGTGTGAGGCGCAGCACAAATCAAGGTTAGAATGTTTTGGCTTCTGCGCGAGCCCAATATCAGATTGTATGGCTTGAGCTGCACATAGTAGTGGCATGCATGAAGGTTGCTCGGGATTAAACACAATAAAGTCAGTTCTACATGCTGTAGTTGTGATGTGACTCTGACATATATTCATATCTACTGAAAAGCATGCAGATTGGTAACCCTTTAAAGTACCTGGGGTCAGGGTTTTGTGTGTACTTTGCACCTCTAACAAAATGACAAGGGTGTTCCAGGACATCCCGAAATGTTCTAAGCTGTTAGAGTCAGTGAATGATTAAGAACAGAGTAATGAAATAGGCATTGTAATAGGTTGTCTTATGTAGTGCTGGAGCTAGAATTCTTGATAACATTAGGAAAAGGGAAAATGTGTAATTTATGTTTAGTGACCTATCTGGTAGAAATTCATTGTCAGCAGCACATAATGGATCCAGTCTCCGAATGTAAAAAGGTGTAAGTTGAGTATTCAAGTGAGAAGTGAAAAGACCCACAGAGATGAGACTTTACTTCAAATAAAGTCTTCTAGATATAGAACGATAAAGATGTCAGTTCCTGACATCTCCACGATGTCTAGAAAGTCAGTCTGTCACTGAATTGATCCCACAATGCAGATACTCCTGAACTGAAATGCTTGATTGGAGGCAGGGCATCCAAAACCCTTTTGCCATTTCTGCTAATGGCCTGGGCTTCTGAAGTGACAGATATATCTGACAACTGTCATGTTGCTAACTGAAGAAAAATAGAGCAATAAACTCTGGGACATCTTTATCAGAGGGTTGCATCACGTTTGCACCACACAATGTGGTACATGCACAACACAAGCCTCTACGTCAGATTTTTTATGCCAGCAAAAGCCACTTTGGAGTAACAAAATGCAGTGCAAAAGGCCACATTGCATTACTGTGCCCTGGAAAGGCATTCCATGAGCGTTTCGAGGGAAGACTTGCAGCGCGCCCAGTGATTTGCAGGCGGAAAGGGAGGATGGCCCGGCCCGCGGCGCTTTGAAGTAGGTGGGGAGCTCCTGAGGAGAAGTGGACAGAGAGAAGCAACAGAAGAATTAGACTTGTGATGTCGGTCTTCATACAGGAGGAGTGGGCTGGCTACCAGGGCTAACTGGACTGTTTGCGGGCCCTTGCCTGACCCTAATATGGCAACCGACATTAGCAGAATATGCCTTATGAAGACAGCATGCTGCAGCAGAGAGTGAGCCCCACCAACTGAACTAAGCGCCCTGGAACTGAATTGGGGGCACCTGGAGGAGCCATTACCTGGACCCGCATTTGGGATCACAAAGAACTTTTCTGCACTACATAACTGAATTGGCGGTGAGTGACCTCCTAGCGTCGCAATTTCCACACCCGACCCATAGCACATACGATGGGTGACGCAGCGGGATACTTGCCTCTATGCCACCGAAAAAATATCAACCCAACAAGGTCTCCAGCTACTTTGGCTCATCCAGGCCTGGTGTGGGTGAAGAGGAGGGAAACTCAGTGACCGAGGGGATGGCGATCACCCGTGATGACCTACTGGCAACCCTGAAGGAGTTCAAAAGGAAGCTTAGAGAAGATATTAAAATGGACAAAGGCACCTCATTTGACTCCTTCAAAGCAGAGATGGGAACAAAAATGGTCACGCTACAGGTGGATGTGAACTCAATTGGCATCCGCACTCTGGATGTGGAAATGAAATGCCAGAAGCTTGAAGGCTGACTCTAACAATTGGAGGAGGGCGCGGAATCCATCATCCCTCAACAGAACTCTACCCTGCTAAAGTGTGAGTACTTAGAAAATCACTCCCGAAGAGACAATATTAGAGTGAGGGGCCTTGCAGAAGGAAGGGAAGGATCAGATCTGAACTCTTCCATAGAGTACAGGGTGAAGACGCTGCAGACGTACGATTGGAGCACGTTTACAGGGTGGGCCTGGTGCAGCAAGGCAAGAACAGACGCCCGAGGGATATCCTAGCTATATTTAGCTCCTTTAGAGTCAAGGAACTGGTCCTTAGAAAAGCTAGAAGCAGCAACTCAGTAGAATTCCAGGGCACAACGTGCTCATTCTTCCAAGACGTGGCCCACACCATGCTCACTCTTCGTCAACAATTCCAACCTTCTACAGCGGCCCTACAAGAGCGCCAGATAAAATATTGCTGGGCTTACCCCTTTGGGATAGACTTCTGCCTCAGTAATAAGCAATGTCAGGTCACGGAAGTGGAGGGGGTAGCAGTCCTCATCGGCCTCGGGAAACTGCTTCCACGGCAAGAAGCCGCGGCAGGGAATACAAGTGCGGAGCGGCCAATAGAGCAACATGCACCTGGACCTTGACAGACATCCAAGACGGGGGCAGGTCAGTGCAACGTTAATAATGGGACCTCATCCCTGTCCTGACATCGGGCAAAGTGAACACACACCATCTGTTGCCCAGGTGGAGGGTCTGTTATAGTGAAGAGGGGCCACTCCGACAGGGGAACTAGCTTCTAAGCAATCCCAGACCCTGGGAACTGTAGGTGGGGACAGCCCCTAGTCTTCTCTCTACATGAGGGACCGTTTTTCTCTCAGGCACTCTCTCTTTGACTCACCATGGATCCTGAGTATTGGCTCTCCAGGACAAGTGTCCAAATTGAACACTTGCGGGGCTCTGGGAGCGGGAATGGTCTTGCTCCAGAAGCCGCCAGAAAACAAAGCCCCTTGGTGGCTTTGCGGACTTCCAAAACAACAGTTTTTTGGTTTCATTTTTGGTTAATGTTTTCTCCAAGGTGTCTAACATGGTTCTTTTGAGTTGATCGATTGTGTGGGGGGCGGGAGTCTGGATGGTGGGTGGGAAATGGTAAGCATAGGTCCTCGCAGGGACAATACACCACTGCACCTTAATGGTAGTTAACTTTATGTCTTGGAACATTAAGGGCCTCAACTCCCTTAACAAAAGGCAGCATATGTGGAAATTCCTTGGAGACCAGCAGGTACAGTTGGTAGTCTTATCTTACACCTATCTTAGGAAGGGGGAAGACCACTGGCTTAATCATAAAAACTACCCCCTGATTTTTCACTCCTCCAGCGTGACAAAGCAGAATGGGGTGGCCTTGATGTTTCACTCTTTTATTTATTTTCAACTGCACTACACCAAAACAGACAAGGAAGGGAGGTTACTGATGGTCAGTGTGTAGTTGATGGGATGGCCCAAACTATTGCCACTGTTTATTCTCTCAACACTGGACAGTCAGAGTTTCTTCTCACATTTCTCTCTACCCTGGAGGGTTTTACTTCAGTGGACATCGTATTATTGGGAGACTTTATTCTTATCTGGGATCCCAAAGCAGACACTATGCATCCACAGAGGGCCACGGGGGGTCATTAGCAAGGCACTAAAATTATCCCTGCAACAAATGGGGCTGCTGGATGTCTGGAGGACCCTTAATCCCTCAACACATGATTACTCTTTCTTTTCCCACTCCCACAGATCATACTCCAGTGTTGATCATATTTTCGCAAGCCAATCACTCCAACAGGAGCTCACGACTGCCCATTTTCACCCCATAAGCCTTTCGGACCATGCCCTGTTAACGTGTCTACTAAACTGGCCTGCGCCATGCTCCAAACTGGCTTGATGGTACTATCCCAATATTCTATGCTGAGATAGGCTTCACCTAGATGATCTGCGACAGTCGATCAAGGACTTCTTCAGTACTAATGTCCCTGCTGATACATCCCATGTAACTAATAGGGACACCTTCAAGCCAGTTATATGGGGCCACTGCATTGCCCTCACTACCTCCCTGAAAAAACTCAATTTGAAGGAAAGATTGACACTAGAGAAGGACTTACTCGAGGCAGAGAGGGTCCACAAAGACTCCCCGTCCATTCTCTCCTTGCGGAAAGTTACCGCTATAAAATGGATGCTCCAAGCCATTTATACCAACAGGGCAGAGAAAACTATCTTATGGCTCCAGGCCAGAGGATTTGAGGGTAAGGACATAATTGGCTCACTGCTCGCACGACAGCTTAGGGAAAAAAAGGAAAAGGAATATATCAAACAGTTTCTTGATGGTGAGGGAGCCCTACATCTAAGTGAGGCAGGAAAGACAGAGGCCTTCTGAGACTTCTAACAGGCCCTCTATACGGCTGATCCCCATTTGAACAAGACCAGACCCAATACCTGGACTCGGTGGTGGTCCTGCAGGTCACTTCCAATGACGAGCTTGGCCGCCCCATAACGCAGGAGTAGGTACAAAGTGCAATAGATAGGCTTAAGCTGAGTAAAGCCCCGGACCCCGATTGGCTAACTACTCAGTTCTATCAAGCGTTTGCCACCAAGCTAAATCCTCACCTCATTGACCTTTTTAACGACATAGCAGCAAACCAGACTGTATCTTCCTAAGGGCAGGGAAGGACTCCCAAGCATGCCCCTTGTCCCCAATGCTTTTTGCCTGTAGTATTGAACCTTTTGCGCCAAGTGTAAGATATAATCCGGGGATTAGTGGCATCGTTACTGGCTTGGACGAGCATATAATTTCGCTCTTCGTTCAGGGTGTCTTACTAACTATCACTAACCGCGCTGAATCTCTTCTGGCGATACAGCTCGACCTTGCACACTTGGAAAGAGTGTTGGGTTTCAAGGTTAACCTCTCTAAATCCTTATTACCAAATTTGACAATGCCTCCAGACATGCAGAGGTACTTTGATGTGTGCACAAAAGTAGATTACATACCTGGGCATCAACATCACCCCCAAATTGACAGACCTTTACAAGGCTAGCCCCCCCCCCCTGTTGTGACAACTCAAAGCCTACCTTAAAAGATGGAGCTCAACATACTTAACGTGGATAAGACGAATTAACGCTATTAAAATGAATGTCCTCCCCCGCCTTCTTTATCTTTTCCAGGGCCTCCCTATCACATTAGATATGGACTTATTCAAGGAGCTACATAAATTCATTTGGCAAGGCCAGAAGGCGCATCTGACCCAGCGTCCTTTGATGAGACCACGCATAAAGGGGGGTCTTGCTCTCCCAGATTTCCTCTCGTGCTGTAGAGCCGTGCAAATCAGGGTCATGGGAGAATGGTCCCTTCAGGCCTCAGATACACTGGCTACATATGGATAGACAGATTGCGGTAAGAACTATCTGGGATCTGCCCTGGAAATTGAAGGTAGAAAGACCACCCAATGCCTATCTGTGTATTCCCACAATTACCACACTCAAAATATGGGACAGTGTAACTAAAGCATTGCGGTTGACTACTTTCCCATCCCCTTATACCCCTATTCACTTCAACCCTGCTTTTCCCCAAGCGCACAATAAAGGGCCTTTCGACAAATGGAGGGAGCGGGATGCCTCATGATGTGGGACCATTTCCGTGTGGGAGAGGTGCGGTCATTCGCAGACTGTGCAACCCATTGCAAGCTCCTGTCTACGGAGGGATACCATTATGTCTAACTGAAACCCCATATACAACAGTCAACAACCAGGGAATTGCTCCCTATGGAAAGATTTGTTCAAATTGGTACCACAGCTATGGGCTGCGTCTCCTTTCTATAAGCCCCCTTGCTCTCCCTTGGCCCACACCAGGCTTCACAACATAGAAGATTGTGGTATTACATATTACAGGCTTCAACTACGGAGAAGCAATGGGGGTCCCTCTATAAAGATATCACAATATAACCACTCTATGTTCTTGAGAGAAGCCCACTACGAAATTATGTATAAATGGTATCTCCACCCCCAGAAATTACACTCTATTTTCCCAAACATGTCTGATGGATGCTGGCGTTGCTGCGGGTTCTTGGGAGACTTCCATCACATTTGGTGGACTGCCCCACTATTCAACCCTTCTGGAAGGAGATCCTTTCTCAAATTACACAAATCCTGGGCTACCCGATCTCTGATTCTCTAGAACATGTACTCTTGGGATTCCATGACCCCTGTCTTAAACACCAAACCCATTAAGATCGCTCATTTATGTGGCTATGCCTAGGGGCAGCAAAGATGACCATAGCAGTTGCCTGAAAAAACTGAAGCCCCCTCTTTTACTCAATGGCACGCCCGACTATGGTGAGCCTTAACCCTTGAATGGATGACAGATGTCATTGAAGATTCTAGAAAAAGTTTTGACTATATATGGAGTCCCTCTGTGGGTTATTTGTCTGAGGGGCTACCATTGCTTGCCTGTGGACCTAGGTTGTGAGCCCTCCACCTCTTCCTGACATAATGGAAAGGGCCCCCTCGGGGGTCCATGGATCATAGTCTCCCTTAGGCCTATTCACGCTGGATGTGGGGGGCGAGCTGCGAGCATCCCATACCCCCCTCTTCCACACTGTGACTGTGCATTCACGAGACCTTGGAAATGTTCAGGTCTTTTTTCCTTTCCTTTAATATGTTTGTGTTTTATGTTAGGCCTAATGTGTTAGCTCCCAAAATAGGATGCAGAAGCAACATGCGACATGTAATGTCTTATAATGGGACTTTGCATTGTTGAGGCTTTCTGCTCTTGATTAAGTTCTTGAGGCATACGGGGAACTTGTGAGCACGCTGTACACTAGTACACTATCTTTAGCTATATAATGGTCTTGGCATGTACCTGTTTGATTATATGAGCTTGGCTGAGCTACAAAGTTTGTATCTTTGTGTAAACTCAAAAAAAAAGATTTTGACTAAAAAATGATTCGGAACTCAAAATTCTATTATGTTCCAGCTGGTAAAGAAGAAGGTTGAAAAATGCATTAAATCTACAGATTTTTGCGTAAGCTGAAGATCTTAAGTTCATGCAGTATTTTATTCTATTAGGGTAAATAAAAGATAAAACATTGAGTTCCTGACAACTTCAAGTGGAATTCTGCCACCTTCATTTCTGAATTTCTGGCTCAAAATTATCAGGTCCTTTAACTCGAGTCCCAATCGATCTAGGCCCACAAACACTAGACCCAGTAAGAAGATGCAGGGGGCTGGGCTGCGGGCAAGGTCACAACCCAGTCCCTGACTGACTGCTGCAGACATCCAATCAAGTGTTTATATAGCTTGGCAACTCACCTGTGAATGTCTCAAGGCACGGAGGGGAGGAGGGGTGCCTGCTGACCCATATGGGTGCAGCGGTTCAGTCGAAGAGCAAGATCTTGATATCCTTCCTGAACTGAGTTAGCAACAGGGGTTGCCAGAGGTCTTGGCGGCGAGGTAGGAGAAGGATATTCCTCTGGCTCTGGTCTTGTGGATCCGTGGAACAGTGGCCAGGGCGAGTTGAGCAGAGCAAAGGTGTCTGGTGGGTATGTGGAAAGAGAGACAGTTGTTCAGAAAGGCTGGTCCTGCATTGTGGAGGGCTTTGTATGCATGAGTGAGGAGCTTGAAGGTGATTCTTTTGTTGACTGGGAGCCAGTGTAGTTCCCAAAGGTGTTCGGGGATGTGGCTGCAGCGGGGAATGTTGAGGACCGGTTTAGTTGCCGCATTTTGAAAGTTCTGTAGTTTCATGAGGTGTTTCTGGGTGGTGCCGGCATAAAGTGCATTGCCGTAGTCGAGTCTGCTGGTGATGAGTGCGTGGGTCTGTCGGTCGTTGGATGGCTCCTCCAGCAGGGTGTTGATCTTGGCATGTTTCCAGTCATCTGTAAGGTGGCATTCTTCAAGGAGCTCCATGGTCCGAGGGGGCTCTGGAGTGGATGTTCTTCATGGTCTTGAGTGCGTCATCTGTGGTGCATCATCTGTGGTGAGTGGAGTCTACTTGAGCAGAATCTGTTGGGGTGTGGCGTGGTCGGGTGCAGTGGTTTCAGGCATGGTGGGAGGGTCTTGGGTGTTGAGACTCCCTGATCTTGTGGAAGAAGAAGGTGCTGAGTTTGTTGCAGAAGTATTGGGAATGGGTGGGATGTCTGTGGTCTCACTGTTGGGCCTGGCAAACTCCTTGACAATGGTGAAGACTTTCTTTGCTGTTGTGTGCGTTGGTGCTGATTCTGTCTTGGAGGGCTATTTTCTTTGTGATTTTGAGGAGGAGGTGGTGTGCGGTGACGGGGGTTTTGAAGGTTGCTTGGGTCCTGGGGTTTTGTTGTTCCTCCATCTCTTCTTGAGTCATCTACAGGTGTATGTGGACTCATGGAGGGCGGGAGTGAATCAGCTGACTTTCTTGGAGTGCTGCTTGCTGCCTTCTTAAGGGGTGCTAGAGTGTTGGCGCAGTTGGCGATCAATCAGTGGAGTTTGCGTGCTGAGGTATTGGAGTCTGCTGATGTCGGCAGTGTGATAGTGCTGAGAAAGGAGGTGAGATGTTCTTTGGTGGGCTTGTTTCAGCTACGACGGGGGCGGTAAGGGCATTGGTGTACGGTGGGTGTGCTGAACGTGAAGTGCACACAGTGATGATCATTCCCTAGGAGTTTGGTGGTGTGGTTGCAGGTGATGTTTTTGCTAGTGAAGAAGATGGGGTCGAGCGTGTGTCCCGCTGTGAGGGTCAGGGCAGTAACTTGCTGCTTGAGTCCGATGTTGCCAAGGTTCTCCAAAGAGGATGCAGTGTTCTGGTCACTGGGGTTGTCTAGGTGAAAGTTGAGGTCGCCGAGCAGGATGTAATCGGTAAATGCGAGAACCTGGGGTGTGATTAAGTCAATGATGGCATCAGTGAAGGGCGGGGCCAGGAGGCCTGTAGACAAGGGTGCCGCAGAGGGTGGTGTTGGGTTTGGTCTGAAAGTTGGGTTGTTCTATGGTTGTCATTGGGTGTTCTTCTGGATGATGGTGATTCCTCCTCCTGGCCGGTCAGCGCGGTCCTTGTGGGTGATATTGTAGCGGTCGGGGATGGCGGTCGCGATATCCAGGCCAGAGCTGGGGTTAGTCCTGGTTTCACTGAACAGGCACAAGCCTGTCCTGGGCCCACGCCTTTCTAGCCCACCTCCCAGCCTTCACTGGTCCAGCCGCTTAGACCTTGCATATAGTCTGAGCAGGCAGAAAATGTCAGCAGTTTTCCATTAGAAATCGGGAATAATCAGATGGAAAAAGACTTTGTAGTTCCAGGGCCATGTGGTTATTCCATATTGTGAGTAGGAAACTCAAAATCACCATATTTTCACAAGGAGATACAGGCTGAAATAGGGGATTCTGGTCTTACGCAAAATCCCTGTAGCAAACACCAACATTAATGTAAACTGGAACTGAGTTGGGTCATTAGAACGCCTATAAGTACTTGTATTCATCTGCCTTACCAAGAATGGCTTAAATGTTTTTTTCTAGAGAGCAATAACAACAAGAAAAACAGTAAATTGTTCAAGGTGAAAGGTGAAAACTTGTATTAATGGTAAAGAGTGTAGGAGAAGCATTCACCAAGGATGTTATGCATGAAGTTTTATGTGGGCAGCTACTCACACATGACCCTCTCCAGCAATGAAACCTGAACAGCAAGCACAGACACATGAGACAGACCATAGCAGATGTAGCACTCATCATCATAAAGAACCTAGCAACAAGACCCCCCCTAGCCTTTAGTGCCCTTCCACTAGCAAGTAGGTTTGTGGGTATGAACTTCTTATAAGTTGTTTACAATCCTGGAAATAAATACAATACAACGCCCTTATATTAAACAAGAGTGTCGAGGAGGTAACTCCCCGCAAAGAACACTATATACCATTTAGTTAAAAAAAGGGACATTTGCACTACATCAAATTTACTGATACTGAATTTTCCATCTAGTGTAAACTTTCTGTGCGTAAATTCCATGCTTGTCAATACCGATAAAGAATTAAGGGCCCGATGTAGGTAGGGCTTTACCGATCGGTATCGGCCGAAAATACCGATTTTTGGCCCTTACCGATCGGTAAACAGCCATCGAGATGTAGGGAACCAAAAACAGAACGAATCGGATAGAAAACCGATTCGGAATGTGTACCGAACGTGAAAGAATCCGATACGTACATACCGAAAATCGGATATGTAACGAATCGGAAAAACACCGATTCGGTTACAAAGACCGAATCGGTCCATGTACCGATTCGTTAGTGACACCGATTCGGAAAATCACCGATTCGGTCCCACTACCGATTCGTTAGTGACACCGAATCGGAAAATCACTGATTCGGTCCCACTACCGATTCGTTAGTGACACCGATTCGGGAAATCACCGATTCGGTCCATGTACCGAATCGGAAAAAATACCGATTCGGACATGATCCGAATCGGAAAACATGCCGATTCGTATGAATCTCCGATCGGGAAATACCCCGATTCCGACAGTTGGGGAGATGTAGGGAGGCACAGAAACACCGAAATCGGCTCAAAATCGGTAGAATTCACTCGGTATTTACCATGGATTGCAATCAGGTGGTAACCAACTCCAACCCATATAAACAGTCCCAAAATGCATTGCAACTTGCAGGATGGCAGCTTTCTATGTCATTGCGAGGCGGCTACGGCTACAGCAGGAAGGACAGAGGGAATGGCTAAGAAATGAACAGGTCTACAGACAGAGGATAACCCTGTTCATGCTCACTGAGGCTGAGATCCTACAGAGATACAGGCTGGACTCTGACACCATACTTGAGCTCATCAGGGACCTTAAGCCATACTTGGACCACCACACCCCAAGGGCACACGCCATCCCTGCGCACGTCCAGGTGCTATGCAGCCTACACCTGGTAGCGTCTGGCAGCTATCAAAGTGGAGTAGCAGCAGCAGGAGGGGTGAGCCAGAGCAGCCTGTCAAGGTTCTTCCACATATTCCTTGACGCCATGATAGACAGGATGGACCAATACATCTCATTCCCTGCAACCCACGCAGAACTGCTACAAACCAAAGCGGACTTCTACCAGATGGCACACTTTCCCCAAGTCATCGGTTGCATAGATGGCACGCATATTCCGATTTGCCCACCAGCGGACACCGAATACATATACCGCAATCGGAAATCGACACACACCATCAACGTGCAGGTGATCTGCAATGCCAAGTGCACCATCACAGACCTGGTAGCAAAATTTCCAGGGAGTACCCATGACTCCTATATATTCCAACAGAGCGGCATATATGCACGGCTGATGGCTGGCGATTTTGGAGAAGGATACCTCCTAGGTGAGCCACATCATCAGACCCCCATAACACATAGTAGGTAGGTGTAATACATGTATGCATGTGTCTAATGTGACCCCTTTCTCTTCCAGGCGACAGTGCATATGCCCTCCGCTCATTCATACTCACCCCCTACCTCAACCCCTCCACACCCAGCCAAAGGAGGTATAACCGGGCCCACATACGCACCAGGAATGTTGTTGAACGGACCTTTGGCATCTGGAAAAGTAGATTCAGATGCCTGCACAAGAGTGGAGGTGCAAGGCAGTATACCCCCATCACCTGCTGCAAGATCATAGCTGTATGTGCAATGTTACACAACCTTGCGGTCAAGAAGGGCACTGAGGTGGAGTTGTCTGACTACGAGGACTATGACGACGACGAAGCTGTGCCACTGACACAGCCAGCTGGGGTGTGTACGCCATGTGATGGCAGATACAGACGTGAGGAGATCACTGAGAACTATTTCTGACTGAGTACAGATGCAAAGACAGCTAAATGTTGCTTGGAAAATAAAATTTTTAATAGTGATGCACCACAGTTACATCACTGAAGTGCATCAAAAAATGGAGTCTGTCAAAACAAATAAAGTCCAGGGTCCTGGTATGATCATCCCCCCTTGCCAGCCTATTTTTTGGCCCGCTTTCCAGACCCACTGGGGTGTCCCCCGGCCCCCTCCGAATGGCCTGCAGCATCAGCGGATCGCCTGGTGCTCCTCCTTGGCTCTGATGCAGCGCTGGCCGGGCTGCTGCGGCTGCTGCTGTCTCCAGCATCACCCAGGTCCAGGGCAGGATTGGAGGCGGCGTTTGAAATTAACATGGCCTCCATGGCCGTGGTGATCCTGGCCATCCCCCTGGTCAGCTCAGCCGTTTGCTGACTCTGCACCGACTCCTGATTTGCGCTTCGAATGCACAGCTGGGCGGTCGCCGCTGCAAGGCGGGCCATGGCCCGGTTGAGCACCCGGGCATCCCTCCTGCGCGCAACCTCATGCTCCTCCTGCCTGGCAGAGGAGTGGGTGATGGCAGTGGTCAGCCTGCCCAACCCTGCTGCCACCTCCTTGTTGCTGTCCACAACAGCCTGGAACCCCTTCACCAACTCCCCCATCTGCAGGTTGTGCTGCAGGAGCTGGCGTTGGCAGGCCATGGTGGATCTGGCCTGTTGGCGCTGGATTTTGACCATCTGGCCCTCCAGGCCCAGGAACACACTGCCCTCCCGTGCTGGTGCAGCAGTGGTGGTGGTGGTGGTGGTGGTGGTGGCACGGCGTCTGGCACTGCTGCCTCCGGCCTGCTGAGTGGGCTGGGGTGCCACTGGTGGTGGTGTGGTGCTGGCCGGTCCTGGAGCCCCTGCTCCCAGGACAGGTAGGACGGGTGGCAAGGCCACGGTTGTGGCAGGAGCTGTTGTCGGCGGAATGGTCTGCCTTGTTGGGGAGTTGTATGGTGAAAATTGCAAGGGGGGTGAGCTGGGCAGTACTGGGGAGTGCACTGCCTGGAAATCAATCACCAGGACTCCCTCCATTCCAAGCCCTGGGGTGTCTCCTTCCTCATCCTCTTCCTCCTCCTCCTGGCCAGGCTGGCTGGTGCTCGGCCCTGCCACTGCAGTATGTGATGTCGAAGCTCCCTCTGCTGCCACAGTGGTGCCGCCTGATGGTGCCCCTAGGTACAAAGAAGCATTTGTAAACTGAGTGCCGATGTATTACAGTCAGTACAATTATGGCATTCCACATGTCCTTGCATCTCCTTACACCGTGTCACACTGTTTCCTGTCTTGTGATTCTGCACTGACATATTTGGCTAACTTCTGCTGACTACATGTACCATGATGCTTGTCTCTTGTATGTTGGTGACAGTACAGTGCTGGTGTTTGCCTATGCATTGTGTCTAATGGGGAGGTGTCTGGTAGGGTGTGTCATGATGCGCATGCTTCTTACCTGTAGCTGTGGCCATCGCAGTGCTGTCCAGGGTCCCGATCCCTACAATGCTCTCCCTCTCGATGGTGCTGGAGACAATTTCCTCCAGCTCGGTGAGGGGTGGCGCCGGGTTCTTGCCTCCTCCGGTGAGTCCAGCCTGCCTTTGGAGGTCGGCCAGCTTCCTCTTGGTGAGGCTGCGGAGGTCATAGAACCTTTTCTTAAGTTCCTCAATGGACCTGGGGGTGACTCCAGCAGCATTGACCTTCTGGGCGATGTCTGCCCACAATCGCCTCTTGGTGCTGTCTGGCACGTTGAGGGACAGCTTGCCAAAGAGCTGCCGGTGCACCCTCACCACCTCCTCAACCAGCACCTGTAGTTCTGTGGTGGTGAATTTGGGCTTCCTCTTTTGGGAGGACTTCTGGCTTCCTGCCTGATCTGCCATATTCTCTTGCTCCTGCTCAGTCTGCAACCTCCTTCTCCCACTGCTGCTAACTGTGTGTTGGGCTCAGGCAGGCTTTCCAGAAACTTCTAGAAACTTCTTAATTGGCTGCACCTGCCAGGGTTGCCACTCCCTGTTTGGGTGGGGGAGGGGGAGCCACCTCATTGGCTGAATCGCCTATTGCCGAGTCTGCTTTTACCGATTCGGTAAAATCCGAATCGGTAAAATCCGATTCGGTATTATCCGATTCGGTAAAAGCCGAATCGGGTCATGCAATGCATTCCTATGGGCTTTTTCGCCATGGGTCTATGATTGCCGATTCGGTTTTTACCGAATCGGCTTTTACCGATTCGGTATTCGCCGAATCGGAAATATCCGATTCGGTGGTAGCCGATTCGGTATTTTCCGAATCGTTGTTGGCCGATTCGGTAATTTCCGATTCGGACCGAGCTGAATCGGAACGTACCGAATCTCATTACCGATGCCGACCGAATCGGTTTTCCGTCGGTATTTTTTTCCTACATCTCGTTTTCCGATTTCAGAATACCGATTCGGCCCGCCTCGGTATTTTGAAATCGGAAAATCCCGTTTACCTACATCGGGCCCTTGGACTCGTAGAATGTGTTACAGACATAGCAATCATTGATACAGTAGGATATTTTTTAATGTTCACTGACACTCTTTGAGACTGATGTACTAAGCTACAGCTCTGTGAGGCACAGTCAATATCAGTATGCTCTTTACGAAAAATTCATTCGTTTACCGCTAACCATACCGTTCTATCTTTGGTATAACTGTGCAGTCCATAATATAAATGCTGTTACTTTCGTAAATTGGAATTTATATTTTATTCTCTCTAAATTGATGCATTATTTGTAATCCTGACTAATGTGATCGAATATCAGTCAATGCATAAATGTCTTTAATATTTTTCTCAATTCAGCCAGAAAATGAAAGACTGAGCAACCATGTGTGTTTTTTAACGGTATGAAATGTGTAGGGATATTTCCTGGAATAAAGATACAAACAATTTAATTATTAACAGATGCAACACATTTCAAAATCATCTATTGAATAATGCCAGTCATGTAGCTAACATGGTAGAACATGTCAGAGAAAATGATATGCATGGCTGTTATTGGACCCATTAGCTCCAAAAATAAAATATTCATACTCTCAGTCGATAACATATCCATCTGCGAATAAGGCCAAGGGCAGAGGTGCTATACTCGAAACCGCCCTTGTTTCTAACGTTCTCAGTGTGAAAAGTGGTGTTGACCAGGAAAATAAATATGGATTCCTACCTACATCCCTCCATCTGTTGCAAACCAGTATTAATAACCAGTATTAATGTATCTATGAATGGTCTGAGTACTCCGGAGATTTCGATATGTACCAAAGGGACACCTTTACTAATTATGGTGTACGAATAAAATAACAGAAGAAATATACACTTTTACCACTTACGACATTATATTGGTGGCCAACATGAACAAAGTTGTCCTGACATTAAGCAAATGAATGTATATATTTATGTTTTCATTCTGGAGTTGCTCAACGTGCCACTATACTGTGTTATGGCTTTAACACAGCAACGAAGCACACATTGAAATATTGTGCACATAAATAGCTGATCGTAGCGTGGGGTTAAAGGTGTCCCAGAGAATGGGACCCTGGGCATTCACCGATTTGTCCCCATGTTCTAGCAGTGTCATCTTACTAATGGAACCAACAATTTAAACAATGTGGCATATTTATTAGAGCTTTGCGTCATGCCTTTAGAGGGATCTTGCCTATACTAAGTATTGGGCTAAAATAAGCGACAAAACTGGATTATGTACACTTTTTAGTGGAATAGAACAAGATTCAGCCCACATGCTATATAGTTGTTCAAATAAAGTTTTAGTAGAAGCTCGGCTTCGTTTTTTAAACCCTATGTGCTTTAGATATAAAGTATTAACTGTTAAGGACTTGATTGCTGTAAACAATTTACACCTAAACTAATTTGTTTGTCACAGGCTGTATACATTTTATTTAATCCTTTTTGTAGATAGAAAGTGTACTTATTGTTATTAAGTTTTACAACAATGTATTTTTTGTATTTATTCGCATTTATTCTAATTGTTGACCTAAGTAGAGGTCTAAATCAATCAATAAATATTTGACTTGAAAACTTGAACGTGGTACATGCATGACGCAAACCTCTAGTCAGATTTATGATGCCACGCAAAGCCACTCTGCGTAGCTTTGAATGGCTTCAAAAATCTGGAGAAAGGCAACACAGCACAAATTGCTAGACTGTCTTACTCTGGGCAAGGTAGTTGTTCCGTGGGCATTGCGTTAGGTGTTACCATACAACTCTCATTATTTTTGACTCATTCTTAGATTTCTCAGATTTAAAAGGACTTGTAAACCTGAGAATATGCCAGAAAGATATGTCTCCCCAGGAGAGGTGTAACGAGGAGAAATAGCTTAGTTTCACCTCATTGTTTCACCTTTCTATGTGTGCTGCAAAGCCTCTCAGGATTGATTTTGGGCAGGAAGGTGTCTCTTCCTGCACAAAAACAATCCTGCTTACAACACGGGCATACTTGCACTATATAGTATAGTGCAAGGGTGTCTGCATTTGCACTAGGCTGCCAAAATGGTGTTGGTGCCAGGCGAGAGGACCGGAATGTTCTGAATTAGATAAATACAGCGTATTCCAGCCCTTTCCCTGTGACCCAGGGCAGCGCAGCAAGGTGACTCATAAACATGCCCCTTTGATTCTGTTTATAATGTTTCTAAATCAAAATGAGAAGAATGTTTGCCACCAGTGCTTGTGCAGCCATTGCTTGTATTTCTTTGCACATATGCTTAGGTTTTCACCCATCATCAGCTGCTAGTTGCCACTCCAAAGCATGTAGGTGCATCCTTCGGATCAGCTCTGTCATTCCCTGGCACAAGTGACATTCTGTGACCTGTGGATCCCTCTCCCACGTTTTGCTTACCTACTCAAAGTTAGCCTCCCATCTGGCGTTGTGGCGACCACTGTCTCCACATTACATGTCTGTATGCTCTCATTGATGTTGTTTCTTTACTTAATTGCTATACTTTCTCCCATATCCCTCTCTAGGCACTCTTGCCTCCCCACTCACCTTCCTCTCACCTACCTCGCCACTTGCTTCCCCAGTTCCTGCCCCAGGGAATATCCCAGGCCGACAAGACCTGACACTGTGATCCACATGTCAAATACTTCAAACTGCACCTCTACACTGCCCCTCTGTCCATCAAGTGACTCAAACCTAGACCACAGTCCTCACAATAAATACCTTGGCTAGCCTCTCTCTCAAGATAGTATCACTTAATATCAAAGGCCTTAATCATGCAGTAAAAAAAAAGGAAAATAGTAGAACACTACCAAAAACTAAGAAGAGACATCCTCCTTCTTCAAGAGACCAGAATAGATAGGGTCATTGCCCGAAATCTCCTTAACAACTAGTATTCATAAATGGCCTTCTCCAATGAATCAGACAAAAAGAATGGCACAACTACCGTCTTTGCCAGATCTGCAGGCATTAAAGAAATAAATAATACAAATGACACAGAAGGTCGATGGTTCAGCTCACTAATCATGAAAGACAACCAGGAATTTTACAACATTAGCTTGCATTCTGGGTCGATCTGAATAAAAGGTTAAAATATATCCCAAATGGTACTAGTATCCTAGTTGGAGGAGAATTTAACTTTACCTTGAACTTGATACTAGGCAGGTAGGCACCCTGTAAACTTAGACCGGGTAATTCCCATTGACAAATGAAAAATCTAACCACCTCACATAACCTCAAGGACAGCTGAAGGCTTTTCAACCCAACAGGCAGTGAATTCACTTTCTACTCAAACCCCTTAACTCTCACTCGAGAATAGACTATCTTCTCACCAATCAAAACCTAACTACCTCGTGCTTGAACCAGAAGATTGAGCTTAATATCTCCGACCATGCCTGAATTTCAGTCTATATCATGATTACTAACACCAAAAAACTGGACAGAATCTGGTGCCTCAATGGCACACTTAGAAACGATTCCTCACGCTGGGAAGAAATATAATCCACAATCATAAACTACTTCAAAGACAATGCAACTCCAGATGTATCCCAAGAAACCTTCTGGGAGGCGATGAAGGCCACACTCAGGGGCAAAACTAAAATTTAACTTCCAATAAAAGTCTGGAAGAACTTGAACTCTGGTTTAAACAGCTCAAGCACCTTCTTATTAGAAAACACTCCACAGAAACTATAAATAAACTCAAAAACCTAAAGCACCAGTACAGTAAGTTAATACGCAAGAGAGCGCACACCTGGGAGACCTCCTACAAAGCGAAAAAGCTGTAATAAGGGTGGTTTCACAAAATCTGGAATACCAGAATGAAAACCTAACCGTGGGAAACAACAGGGTTTTCACTGAACATGTATGAAAATCCTCTTTCCAGAAAGAAAAATTATTTTCTAGAGTCCCCTCACCCACCAGGGTTTCCCCTAGGTGGCATGCTTTATCATTGGGGTCCTCTTACTCCGCTGCAGATTAAGGCGTGCGGCGACTTGAAGTACTACGTAGGAGCACTAAGTTGTTGAAAATGCATAGTGCAGTGAAAGTGGGGTGGAAAAACAAAAAGTTAAAAATACCTAATTAGTGGGCTAATATTTTATTCCTGCCCCTAGTTGGTCATGGGGACCGCCACCCCCCAGAGCTAACTTCAGCAATGTCCCGAGGTGTCCACTCCCGGGACATTGCGGTTTCCAATGACAGGGCAGGAGCACAGCTCATTGCAGTAAACCTGCTCTAGCTTCCATGTAGCAAAGCAGAATTGCTTTTGGACAAGGGGAGCTGCATGTTAGCAGCTAAACTTGTCCAAAAACAATGCCGGCTCCTGCAGAAGGCAGGGAGCTGACTGGGACCGCAGGGGCATTGGGGCTCCCCCGCAGTCCCCAACGTAAGGCCAGGCACCGGGGATGGGGTCCCCAGGGCCAATAGTGGCCCAGGGAAGGGGGGTCACGCAGCCCCCCTCAAGTACTATTAATTTAAAAAAGAGGCAATGCCCTGGGGGATGGGGTGCCTGGGCCGTAATTGGCCTCTGGAGGGGAGGCACATGGCCTCTCTTCAAAATAAAAAATTAAAATAAAGGCTGGCCAGGCCCCAGGGGATGTGGTCCCAAGGGCAAATAGTGGCCCAGAGAAGTGGGGCCACGCGGCCCCCTCCCATATACATATTTAAAAAAAAGAAAAACTGGCTAGGCCCAAGGGGTTGGGTTTCCTTGGGCCAAAACTGGCCCAGGGAAGGGGGGCTATGCAGCCCCCTCCCGTATAAATTAGAAAATAAAATACACAAAGTCATGCCCTGGGACATGGAGCCCCCTTCCCGTTTTTTTTTTTAACAAAATGGGTCAGGCCCTTTGTGATGGGGTACCCAAGGCCCAAAAATAGTAAGAGAAGGGTGGTCACACAGCCCCCTTCTAAAAATATCAAAACAAATTAAAAGACGGCATCTCGCAGGAGGCCCTGCCCCCTCCCTGCACCACTCTGCAAATGCGCCTTCTGGAGTGTTCTGGGTTGGGGGATTAAGTCCCCTTGAATCCTGAGGGTCCTTGGGGGCCAACTCGCCCAACAGATATCTCCATTAGGCCCCACACAGTGGGATTGCTGAGAGGAGGTCAGAGGTCATGCCCCTTTTAACACCACTCTGTAAACGCGCCTCTTGGTGCATTGCTGGTTGGGTGAAGAGGTCCTCTTGTGTCCCGAGGACCTCAGGAGTAAAGTGGACTTCATCCCCCAGAGCAGAAGTGCAGCAGGAGGCACGTTTGCAGAGTGGTGTAAAAAGGGGTCGTGGCCTCGGACCACTCTCAGCAATCCAGCTGTGTGGGGCGCACTGGAGGTACCTGGTGGGCTAGTTGGCCCCCAGGGACCCTCAGAAGGCAAAGGGACTTAATTCCACCTACTCAGAGCGCACTAGGAGGTGCGCTTGCAGAGTGGTGGACAATAGGGGCATGGCATGTGTCCACCTGTCAGCAATCCCACTATCTGGGGCATTCTGGAGGTATCAGGTAAGCTAGTTGGCCTCTAAGGACCCCAAGCATCAAAGGGGTCTTTAATACCCATCCAAGAGCGTGCTGGGGAAAGCGTTTGCAGACTGATGGGCAAAGGGGGTGTGGCTTTCTTTGAGAACTTACCAATGCTGCTGTTTGGTACTTGGTAATAAGATGGGGAGTTGGACCCAAGGACGTTTTGGGGGCCAACTACCCCTTCTGTTATGTCCAGTAAGTCCCACACAGTGGTATTGATAAGAGGTCATTGGAGGCCATGCCCCCTTTCTCCACCACTCTGCAAATGCACCTCCAGGCACACTATGAGTTGGGCTATATAGTCCACTTTACTCTTGAGGGACTTTGGGGGCCAAGAAGCCCTCCTGGTACCTCCTGGAAGTCCTACTCAGTGGAATTCCTGAATACATGTTGGAGGCACAGCCCCCTTTCTACACCACTCTGCAAGCGTGACTGACTACCAGTTAAAGAAGCATTTGTAATGTAATAGATCTTGCATTTGCAAGAGTTGGAGCTATTGGCGTTGTAAATGTAAACGTTTTTTACTAATATTTTTTGGAGAGGAGTGGATGTACGTTGTGTGTAGTGGAATTATGTGGTATGTTGTGCAGTGAAATTTTGTGGATAAAAAGTATGTGGTATTTAGTATATAGGAATTATGTAGAGTGGGATTATGTGTTATGGGGAGTAATTATGTGGTATGGTAGTCTGTGCTGTGGAGTGGTAACCTCAGGTTTAGTCTTCCTCATTTCAAAAGAAGCTCAACTATGAACTCAGAGAGACAAAAAAAGAAGGAATCACTGAGGAGCACTTGTAGACCTAGTCAGAGGTATGAGCAGGGCCGCTGGAATTATGCGACTCTTTGGCTGCACCAACTTTCGCACAATTATACATTTTCCGCATTAGCCACATAATCCATCATCTGCTCCCTAATCTGCAGATTTAAACAAAAAAAGCCTTGTTTCTAGCTGAAACGGCTCAAGCGTTACCAGAAATGCAGCGAAAAGTGTTATAGCATGGTGGAAGGTCCTTTGCAAACCTAGATTGGTCACCTGTTACTTATTGCTAAACACAGGTGTTAAATTGGTACTAATGGTGTGCAAGCCACTCTTGCTTCTTTCTGCACCTCTCTTGCCTCTTTCTGCACCTTTCTTTCTTTTTCTGCACTTCTCTTGCCACTTTCTGCAAATCTCTTCTACTTTCTGCACCTCTTTTGCCTCTTCCTGCACTTCACTTGCTTCTTTATGTACCCCTCTTGCCTCTTTCTGCACCTCTCTTGCCTCTTTCTGCACCCCTGTTTCTTCTTTCTTCACTTCTTTTTTTTCTTTCTGTGCCTCTCTCTTCTTTCTGCACCCCTCTTGCCTATTTCTCCACCCCTCATCTCCTTTTCTGCATCTCTGTTGCTTCTTTCTCCACTCCTCTTGTCTCTTTCTCCATCCCTCTTTCTGCACCTCTGTTGCTTCTTTCTGTACCTCTTTTGCTTCTTTCTGCACCACTCATGCATGCCTCTTTCACACCCCTCTTCCTGCACCCCTTTTGCCTCTTTCTCCACCTCTTTTCCTTCTTTCTGCACTACTTTTGTTTCTTTCTGCACCTCTGTTCCTTCTTTCTGCATCTCGTTTGCCTCTTTGTTCACCAATCAGCCCTCCTTCTGCACCCCTGTTGCCTCTTTCTGCACCTCTGTTCTTTCTTTCTGCATTTATTTTGTTTCTTTCTGCCCATCTCTTGCTTCTTTCTTTACCCCACATGCCACTTTCTGCACCCTTCTTCCCTCTTTCGGCACCCCTCTTGCTTCTTTATGCACCTCTGTTTCTTCTTTCTGCACTCCTCTTGCTTCTTTCTTCACCTCTGTCCCTTCTTTCTGCACTTCTTTTCATTCTTTCTGCACCTCTTGCTTCTTTCTTCACCCCTTTTGCCTCTTTCTGCAACCCTCTTGCACCTATGTTCCTTCTTCCTGAACTTCTTTTGTTTCTTTCTGCAGCTCTCATACTTTTGTATGCACCCCCTTGCCTCTTTCTCCACCTCTCCTCTCTCTTTCTGTACCCCAGTTACTTCTTTCTGCATCTCTGTTCCTTGTTTCTGCTCTTCTTTTGTTTCTTTCTGCACGTCTCCTGCTTCTTTCTGCACCCCTCATGCCTCTTTCTGTACCCCTCTTATCTATTTTTGCATCCCTCTCGCTTCTTTCTGCACCTCTTTTGCTTCTTTCTGTACCCTCTTGCTTCTTTCTACACCACTCGTGCTTCTGTCTGCACCACTTGTGCTTTTTTTGTACCCCTCCTCTCTTTCTGCACCCTTATTGCCTCTTTCTGCACCTCTGTTACTTCTTTCTGCACTTCTTTTGTTGTCTTCTGCACCTCTGTTGCATCTTTCTGCAGCCCTCTTGCCACTTTCTCCACCCCTGGTCCTCCTTTTTGCATCTCTGTTGCTTCTTTCTGCACTCTCTCGCCTCTTTCTCCACCCCTGATCCATCTTTCTGCACCTCTGTTGCTTCTTTCTGCACTTCCTTTGCTTCTTTCCACATCTCTGTCCCTTCTTTCTGTATCCCTCTTCCTTTTTTGTATCCCTCTTTCCTCTTTCTGCACTTCTATTGCTTCTTTCTGCATTTCATTTCTTTCTGTCTGTACTCTTCTTGCCTCGTTCTGCACCTCTGTTCCTTTCGGTACTTCTTTTGTTTATTTCTGCACCTCTCACTTCTTTCTGCACCCCTTTTGCCTCTTTCTGCACCCCTTGCCTCTTTTTCCACCGCTGTTCCTTCTTTCTGCATTTATTTTGTTTCTTTCTGCAGCTCTATTGCTTCTTTCTGCACCCCCTTGCCTCTTTCTCGATCCCTCTCCCCTCTTTCTTCACCCCTGCTGCCTCTTTCTGTACCTATGTTCCTTCTTTGTGTACTAATCTTGATCCTTCCCGTATCTTTTTGCTTCTTTCTGCACCCCTCTTCCCTCTTTCTGCACCCCTCTTGCCTCTTTCTGAACCTCTGTTCCTTCTTTCTGCTTCTCTGCTTTAGTTTCTTTCTGCACTTCTCTTGCTTCTTTCTGCACCCACCTTGCCACTTTCTCTACCCATCCCTCTTTTTGCACACCTCTTCCTGCATCTCTCTTGCTTCTTTCTATACCTCTGTTCCTTCTTTCTACACTTCTTTTGTTTCTTTCTGCACCTCTCTTGCTTCTTTCTGTACCTCTTTTACCTCTTTGTGTACCACTCTACCCTCTTTTTGTACCCCTTGTGCCTCTTTCACATCCCTCTTCCATCTTTCTGAACCCCTCTTGCCTCTTTCTGCATCTCTGTTCATTCTTTCTGTACTTCTTTTGTTTCTTTCTGCAGCTCTCTTGCTTCATTCTGTTCTCCATGTACTTCTTTCTGCACCCCCTTCCCTCTTCCTGCACCCTTTTGCCTCTTACTGTACCTTTGTTCCTTCTTTCTGTACTTCTTGTGTTTCTTTCTGCACATCTCTTGCTTCTTTCTGTACTTCTCTCACCTCTTTCTGTACTCAAGTGCAATCTGTCAAGTTTAAAGGTCTGCGTCCTCTTAGGACTGAGGTATATGTCTACTTATATATGTATTCTCACATGTGTTATGCATCTGAAGAAGTTAGCTTAAAAAGTGGGTAGCTTCTTCTTTAGGTGGTTAAATATTCTCAGTTGTGCTCTGTCATTGAGTTGCACAGGCAGACTAGTCTTATGCATATAGGTGTTTTAGAGCCCCTCAAATATACTATTGAATACCCATGTGCCCTGTATTATGAGCAGAAAGAAATACACATATTTACAGAGTATGCTGTTTGAAAGACAGGTATTTAAGTATTTCTGTGTTTATTTTTATGTAACATGTCACTCGGTAAATGTAAAGACACATATGCATACCTTCACAAACTTGGTCAGACTTACAACATTGATATGCTTAGGATTGCTGTTTTATATTTGGTAGGTAGGCCTAACATTCTGAGCAGTTGATTAATAGTGAACCTTCAAGAGAAAAGTGAGGATTAAGACATCTTGGGAGATGGATTAGTGATTAGGCTACGATGTATGAGTCTGTTGTAAGGTACAGTCAAAGTAGGCCTCTTGATGCACCTCGGTTGGTTCTTTCTACACTTCTCTTGTTTCTTCTTGCACTTTTATTCCTTTCTGGACTTCTGTTGGTTGCCTCTTTCTGCACTTCTCTTGCTTCTTTCTGGACTTTTCTTCATCTTTCTGCACATGTCCTACCTATGTAGGCATATTAAGAACTTAGCATTTAAAAAACCTTTGAAATTCACAGAAAAAAACATAGGTTTCAGGGACGTTATAGTTAGAAATTAGCATTTGAAGAAACCTTAGAAATTCACTGAAAAATCACAGGTTTCACGGACTTTATAGTTAGTTGAACATTTCATTCATACAAAACCAGAGAAATTTGGCTGTTATAGTTAGTTGAGATAACTATAACTTGCGCCCCCGCAATGCACTGCTGTTGACATCACAAATGACATCACTCATGACAAGGTCAGTGACATCAAAGATGACATCACTTATGACATCTCAAATTACATCAATGATGACATCATCCACTTAATATCCGATGCACCTCCTCACACCCCGATATACCCTTTGATACACCCAGTCTAAAATACAGACTACCATTTTACAAACCATAGACACGCCAAAACCAGCTATTACATACCCACTTACTGATTCCTAGGTCTACACACATGTCCACTCATTCAACCATACAGTCACTCATACATGCAGTCACTCATCAATACAGTACTATCATATGCACTCATACACCTATACAGACACTCACACACCACCACTCACCCATAGATTTACTCACACACATAGTCAGTCATGCAAAGAATCAATCACACTCTCATTTGCTTACCTACACAGTTATACACACACCAACTCACTTATTCATACAGGTACTAACACATACTTACTCTCTTCTGCAATCACTAACACAAGCAAACACTCGTCCATACAGCCACTCTCACAATCACTCACTCACTCACATATATTTATTTAGTCCAACATTCACATATACTGTTATTTACCTGTAGTTACTCACACTTGTACCACTGAGACATCCATTCACTCGCCGAAACACCCAAACATACACTCACCCACCCATACAGCCCTTCACAGATGCACTCTTGAACCCATGCACCCAGTGACTTACCCACTCACACATCTATGCACAGGGTCACATACCCCCACCCACCCGCACAGACATTCAGGCACCCATACAGAAACTCAGACAACAAATCAACAACCATATAGACACTCATCTAGCTACTCACCAACCCATGCAGCCAGTTACACATCAGCTGACAGACTGATACAGACATTTACAGTTCACACAGTTTAATCACTAGCCCATGCATTCAGTAAGTCAGTAAGACATGTTTAATCACTCACACATCAATTCAGACACTCATACACACACTCGTTCCTCAATACACCTTGGTATATATATATATATATATATATATATATATATATATATATATATATATTACCTACTGGCGGTCGCCAGTAGGTAGTTATAGTTAGGATTTTTTTCAATGTTAAATCTCAAAATTCTATTTGGAATAACTTTGGCACCGGTTGACGAATCTGCCTGAAAATTTCCTGAAAATGGCCTCGTCGAGCTCCGGTCCTTCCTTGAAAGTTTGGGGGGGATTCGTCAAGCGGGGGCCAAGATAAAAGGGGGGTCCCAAAACGCGTTTTCCCCATGTTAATTTCCATAGGGCGGTCGATTTCACTTTTAGCCCGAACGGCTGAATGGATTTACACCAAACTTGGCAAAATTGTAGGGACTGGTAGCCCGATGTGCCTTTGCTATGTCTCAAGATATGTGCTCCAGTGGATTTTGAGTAATTTAGGTTCAAAAAAATATATATATCTATAGCAGCGCACCGGTGCGCGCACCAGGGAGCGCTCCGGGCGCGTGACGCGAGGTGCGCATGGAAAGCTGATTGGCTCTCGGGTGTCTGTAAACATTCGAAACAGTCCAGAGCGGTCGCCATCTTGTGTCTCGGTAAAATTGAGACATAAGAGGTGGCTAAAACAAAGTGGGAACTGACCATAAGGCGTCAGGGATAGACCCCTTTGACCCCCTAGGTTTGATGTGGGGGCTATAAAAGGGCCCCGCGGGGCATTTAAATTATTTTTTTTTTTTTCGTTTTGCGCGGGGGAAGCGCACGGTGCGCGCACCGGGGAGCGGCCCTGGGAGCGCACTATGATGAAAAAAGGTGGCAGAGTGTTTAAAAAATGAAGTTTTGATTTAGAAATTGGAGGTAGTTCTAAAAAGAACTTTTTTTTTTCTTCTTTTTGTTGTTTTATATTTTTTTTGTGTTTTTTGAACTTTTTGTACTTTTTTTGGCTTTTCAAAACAGTTTTATATATTTTTTTGTATTTTTTTGGGGGAGAAACAAAAAAAGGGAATTGAAACTGGCTCAACTGGAGCAAAAAAACAAAAAACCCAAAAAATTACTTCTTTTTGGGGCACTTGTGATTATCACCTGCAAGGACGATGAGTTTCACACTTTTTTCCCCATAGGAGATAAGTTTGCCACAAGCAGTGCAAGTAATTTTAAAATCAGCAAATCTCGGCTGAATGCAAGGCATCACCTCAGATGTTTCTGGTTGCGAGGAAGTGGGTTGGTTTCTTTGGGAGGGGGTCCTTGATGACTGGGGGAGGTTACTGGCCATTTCCCGGAACTCTGCACGAGAGTAGTTGTTTGGATGCTTTCTTGTCATGTGCCGAATCATGGTATAGTTACCAAAAGAATATTTCTTATTTGGGTTGCCCCGTGAAAGTTCATCATTGCAGATGAGGCAAGTGACTTTGGGCGCATTCACCTTTTTTTCCCCTCTGGAATTGAAAAAAACTGCCAAATGAAGTGTGGTTTGGGTTTATAAGGTGTGTTTTCTTCAGGCAGCCATCTTCTTCTCCCCTCCTCCTCTTCCTCTTCCTCTTCCTCCTCCTGTTCTTGACCACCAATATAATTTGGAGCTGGTCCTCTTGGTGGTTGTGGTGGTGGTGGTGGGGCAGATGCACCAGCTGATGCTACTAATGAAGCCATTTTATAGTACAAAATAATACTCAAAGAGCAAAAAAGTAGACAGAGCAACAAACAGGTCTTCCTCAGTCAAAGGACAAAGTCAGAGTAAGGAAAAAAGGTGGGGTCTTTCATCATTTAGAAAAAAAAACTGTCCTGAACCAATGAGAAGTGTTATTTTCAGGTCACAAGACCAGGGGCTTCATCATTATGAAACCAAAACTGTTATGAACCAATGAAAAGTGTTATTTTCTGCTCACATGACCCGACGCGCTTACGCTACGCGCCCGGGGCGCGCCCGGGGGCGCGCCCCGGGTCGCGCAGCGTAAGCGCGTCGGAAGTTTACGTTGTGCGATCGTATTCGCTCGAGTACTTCCGGGTGCGCTTACGCCGTGCGTATCACGCGGTCGCGGCTACGCGATACGTCACGATTATGTTTTCGTTTGCGATATTGGCGCTTACGGGACGCTCCCCGGAGCGCGCCCCGGGGCGCTTTGTAAAAATACGCTTTTCGGGGCGCTCCCCGGGGCGCGCTCCGGGAGCGCTCCCCAAAATAATTTTTTAAAAAAAAATTGGGAAAATTGTAGGGACAGGTAGCTCTATTCTGAAGTGGTTTGTAAAAAACATTAACTTTAGAAAAATATGTATTGTGCTACATTGGGCTTAATATATGTTAGAGCCAAAATGTAGCCCAAATGTAGCCCAAAGTAGCCCAATGTAGCCCAAAGATGGCCACCAGAGATCAAAAATTGAAAATGTAGCCCAAAATTCAACTAGATGTAGCCCAACTGTAGCCCAATGAGAAAATGTACCAGAGTGTTAAAAAGAACAACTAGAGTGCTAACAGTCTTATTTATAAAGTGAAACTTATAGTTAGGAATTAGCATTAAAAAAACCTTTGAAATTCACTGAAAAAACCATAGGTTTCACACCAGTTATAGTTAGGAATTAGCATTTAAAAAACCTATTAAATTCACTGAAAAAACCATAGGTTTCACACCAGTTATAGTTAGCTGGAAATTTTACTGATATAAAACCATTGAAATTCCCACGTTATAGTTAGTCGGACTCACTATAACTTGCGCGTGCAATGCACTGCTGATGACATCACATATTACATCACTCATGACATGGTCAGTGACATCACTCATGACACCATCCTTGTGACATAGTGACAGACCTCCTTTCACTATATTGTAACCCTTGAGACACATATTCAAAAATAGAAACTGAAATTTTTAAAAAAATGGAGATACCTATATCAGTTAGAACAAGCAATTCAGTAATTCCACTATCTATATACACATCCACTCTTTCACCAACAGTTCTATATAGTCACTCATACATATACTCACTCATCATATGAAGTGATACACCTATACATCCTGTTACACACCGACATTCATCCAAAAGTTACTCACACACATATTCACACGTGCAAATAAACTATTGAACATCCATTTATTTGAATATAGAGTTATACACACACTTCCACCTTACTTCTATTTAAAATTACACATATTTATTCTCTTAAACAATCACTTATAGAAACACATACTTATTTAAACAGGAACTCTTACAATCTCTTACTCTCACATATACTCACTTATATACATCAATATTCATATATACTAGATTAAAACATATGTAGGTACTGATAAAGACACTAGTGAGACAGTCATTCACTCACTAACAAACACATATAGACACTCATCCACCCATACAGTCCTGTACATATGCTGTCTTCAAAACACATACAAACAAAGAGTCAGTCACTCATGCATCTATGTGCTAAGTAATACCCCCACTAAACCATATAGACAGTCATACTGATACTAATAAAAATATCTAATAACCCATATACATACGCATGTAGCTACTTACCAACACATGTAGCCACTTATACACAAAGTGAAACACTAATATATATATTTAAATATTTAAACATAACTCACTAATATTTATTTTTCAGAAAGACACATATTCACTGGATGGTGTCATCAGTGATGTCATGAGTGATGTCACTGACCATGTCATGAGTGATGTAATATGTGATGTCATCAGCAGTGCATTGCACGCGCAAGTTATAGTGAGTCCGACTAACTATAACGTGGGAATTTCAATGGTTTTATATCAGTAAAATTTCCAGCTAACTATAACTGGTGTGAAACCTATGGTTTTTTCAGTGAATATATATATATATATATATATATATATATATATATATATATATATATATATATATATATATATATATATATATATATATATATATATATATATATATATAGTAGAGCAAATTGCGCAAGCGCTTCAGGAGGGCTCACCGCTTCATCCGACCCTCCGGTCTGTGTTTGGCTCCTCAGCAATGTTCACAGGTTCCCTTGAGTTAAAAATTGAGTCCGACGCGTTTCGGGGCCAACAAACGCCCCATCCTCATGGACTGTGCGCAGTTCATCACCATGTTCTCTTCACGCTAGTCAAACGCGTTTTTGTTTGAACAGCTGGCGTCATCCTCCCTAAGTGGGTGGAGTTTGGCAACACCGGGACTCATGGTTGATTTAGTCCTGTGAAGAGAAAGAAAATAATGACCTTAAGTAGGTTGGCGTGTCTGCACTTTCATTTCTTGTCATTAAAATCCTTAAGTAGGATGGGAGGGAAGCTGCGGGCATCACGTTATATTCAAATGGATGTTGCGCTGACAGGCAAGTGTGTTTGATCTTGCCTCAGTCTCTTAGGACAGGATACATGTTCCGCCATCAGAGTGGAGCTCCTTCCGCGACCGAGGCTGGCCGCCTGAATATAGTAGAGCAAATTGTGCAAGCGCTTCGGGAGGGCTCACCGCTTCATCCGACCCTCCGGTCTGTGTTTGGCTCCTCAGCAATGTTCACAGGTTCCCTTGAGTTAAAAATTGAGTCTGACGCGTTTCGGGGCCAACAAACGCCCCTTCCTCATGGACTGTGCGCAGTTCATCACCATGTTCTCTTCACGCTAGTCAAACGCGTTTTTGTTTGAACAGCTGGCGTCGTCCTCCCTAAGTGGGTGGAGTTTGGCAACACCGGGACTCATGGTTGATGTAGTCCTGTGAAGAGAAAGAAAATAATGACCTTAAGTAGGTTGGCGTGTCTGCACTTTCATTTCTTGTCATTAAAATCCTTAAGTAGGATGGGAGGGAGGCTGCGGGCATCACGTTATATTCAAATGGATGTTGCGCTGACAGGCAAGTGTGTTTGATCCTGCCTCAGTCTCTTAGGACAGGATACATGTTCCGCCATCAGAGTGGAGCTCCTTCCGAGACCGAGGCTGGCCGCCTGAATATAGTAGAGCAAATTGCGCAAGCGCTTCGGGAGGGCTCACCGCTTCATCCGACCCTCCGGTCTGTGTTTGGCTCCTCAGCAATGGTCACAGGTTCCCTTGAGTTAAAAATTGAGTCCGACGTGTTTCGGGCCCACAAATGCCCCTTCCTCATGGACTGTGCACAGTTCATCACCATGTTCTCTTCACGCTAGTCAAACGCGTTTTTGTTTGAACAGCTGGCGTCGTCCTCCCTAAGTGGGTGGAGTTTGGCAACACCGGGACTCATGGTTGATGTAGTCCTGTGAAGAGAAAGAAAATAATGACCTTAAGTAGGTTGGCGTGTCTGCACTTTCATTTCTTGTCATTAAAATCCTTAAGTAGGATGGGAGGGAAGCTGCGGGCATCACGTTATATTCAAATGGATGTCGAGCTGACAGGCAAGTGTGTTTGATCTTGCCTCAGTCTCTTAGGACAGGATACATGTTCCATCATCAGAGTGGAGCTCCTTCCGCGACCGAGGCTGGCCGCCTGAATATAGTTGAGCAAATTGCGCAAGCGCTTCGGGAGGGCTCACCGCTTCATCCGACCCTCCGGTCTGTGTTTGGCTCCTCAGCAATGTTCACAGGTTCCCTTGAGTTAAAAATTGAGTCTGACGCGTTTCGGGGCCAACAAACGCCCCTTCCTCATGGACTGTGCGCAGTTCATCACCATGTTCTCTTCACGCTAGTCAAACACGTTTTTGTTTGAACAGCTGGCGTCGTCCTCCCTAAGTGGGTGGAGTTTGGCAACACTGGGACTCATGGTTGATGTAGTCCTGTGAAGAGAAAGAAAATAATGACCTTAAGTAGGTTGGCGTGTCTGCACTTTCATTTCTTGTCATTAAAATCCTTAAGTAGGATGGGAGGGGAGCTGCGGGCATCACGTTATATTCAAATGGATGTCGAGCTGACAGGCAAGTGTGTTTGATCTTGCCTTAGTCTCTTAGGACAGGATACATGTTCCATCATCAGAGTGGAGCTCCTTCCGCGACCGAGGCTGGCCGCCTGAATATAGTAGAGCAAATTGCGCAAGCGCTTCGGGAGGGCTCACCGCTTCATCCGACCCTCCGGTCTGTGTTTGGCTCCTCAGCAATGTTCACAGGTTCCCTTGTGTTAAAAATGAGTCCGACGCGTTTCGGGGCCAACAAACGCCCCTTCCTCATGGACTGTGCACAGTTCATCACCATGTTCTCTTCACGCTAGTCAAACGCGTTTTTGTTTGAACAGCTGGCGTCGTCCTCCCTAAGTGGGTGGAGTTTGGCAACACCGGGACTCATGGTTGATGTAGTCCTGTGAAGAGAAAGAAAATAATGACCTTAAGTAGGTTGAGTGTTAGTGAGTAAACGACTGTCTCACTATTGTCTTTATCAGTAACGACATATGTTTTAATCTAGTATATGCGAGTATTGATATATATAAGTGAGTATATGTGAGAGTGAGAGATTGTAAGAGCTCCTGTTTAAATAAGTATGTGTTTCTATAAGTGATTGTTGAAGACAGTAAGTATGTGTAAGTTTCCTTAGAAGTAACGTGGTAGTGTGAGTATAGCTGTATATGCAAATAAATGGATGTTCAATAGTTTATTTGCATGTGTGAATATGTGTGTGAGTAACTTTTGGATTACTGTTGGTGTGTAACAGGATGTATAGGTCTATCACTACATATGATGAGTGAATATATGTATAAGTGACTATATTGAACTGTTGGTGAATGAGTGGAAGTGTATTAGATGGTGGTATTACTGAATTGGTTGTTGTAACTGGTATGGGTATCTCCCCTTTTTTGAAAATGTTAGTTACTATTTTTGAATATGTGTTTCAAGGGTTACTTTACAGTGAAAGGAGGTCTGTCACTCTGTCACAAGGATGGTGTCATCAGTGATGTCATGAGTGATGTCACTGACCATGTCATGAGTGATGTAATATGTGACGTCATCAGCAGTGCATTGCAGGCGCGCAAGTTATAGTGAGTCCAACTAACTATAACGTGGAATTTCAATGGTTTTATGTCAGTAAAATTTCCAGCTAACTAAAACTGGTGTGAAACCTATGTTTTTTTCAGTGAATTTAATAGGTTTTTAAAATGCTAATCCTTAACTATAACGGGTGTGAAACCTATGGTTTTTTCAGTGAATTTAATAGGTTTTTTAAATGCTAATTCCTAACTATAACTGGTGTGAAACCTATGGTTTTTTCAGTGACTTTCATAGGTTTTTTTAAATGCTAACGCCTAACTATAACTGGTGTGAAACCTATGGTTTTTTCAGATATATATATATAATCAATTTTTATCAATTTGTTAGTACTCTTCGCACAATGAATTGAAGTAGTATATGTATAATTTTACATCTTTTGATACATTATGCAAATTGTGACTTATTTATGTATTCATACAGTTATTTTCACTTTTGTATTGGTACCAGGAGAAAGTATAGGCAAAATGTATTTAAACATATAGTATTTTTTCTATGTCCATCATTTTTTGACATGTGACTGCACGTTAGCATTTTAAATGGGCAAAAAGCAATCTGTATCGCCATGTGACCAAGGCCGCTGGGACGGCCGAAAAGCGTCATGACACACCACCTAATGGCTGAATAAAGAATGCTGAAGAAAAGTTGGTCCTTGCCTCGAGTCTCTTTGTAAGGAGCGCTGCTGCGAGGTATTTGCAGATGTTTATCGGCATAGGATTGCTGCCGATTTGGGACCCCCTCCGCGAAAAGCCGGCTTCACTGTGAGCAGTCCACCGTCGCCTGGCAACCCTCTGAGCTCCTTCCTCGTGGAGGAGAGTTGGTGGGGACCCCGGGGGCACTTCGAATATCCCATTCAAGGGAAGGGAGTGGAGCCATCCGACCTTGCACCGTGCGTGAAAGAGACGCTGGAAAAAAGAGAAACACCAAGAGATCCCACGCCGTGAGGCTGTATCAGAGCGGGCGCAGCTGAGGGATCATCGTGCTTTGTGGTGCCGGGCGGCGCCGATCGACAAAACAGGCAGCTTGTCCCGACCTGCGTCCTTTGATCCCGGAAGGAACAGCCGGAGGCACGTAGAGGATAGAAGCACATACGGTGACACTCGGAGTGTGGAGGTACGTGTATAACCGCTAGAGTCAGCTGTTGCTGACATTGACTATTCAAGCATAAATAACAGCGGTTTGACTTACACGTTATTCAGCACTTACTAATAATTGCCATTAGGTAGAAGATGTCAGGCGATGTACGGAGGGCCCGTGAGCTCGCTGCACAAGCAATGTTTTCTGACGATATAGAGCAGGAGGAAACTGTTGAGAAGGAAGTCGGGGCAGGGGGGCCTAAGGGAGCAACAACGAGTACCGCCAGAGACTTGTTCAAGGAATTAGAAAAGCTTAAAAGAAACGAACAGTCCAAATGGTGGGAAGCACACTCCCTCAAGAGATATTTGGATGCTGGGAGAGTCCCCAGAGGACTGCGCATCATGCTGGCCCCCAGCTATGAAAACCCAAACCCCTTAATGATGGAAGAATGGGGTCAGTGCAATCTTGAGTCCTCGCGCAAACTAATGCAGATCTTAGTGAAGTTTGCTGAGATTGAAGGTGAGGAACTTCAGACCAAGATAGATATTCTTGAAGAAAAAATAAAAGCACTGCAAGGTGACAAGGAAAACCCGCAGACTACCAAAATGAGGAGTGAAATGTTAACTAGACTTTCAAAGGAGGAAGAAAAAATCAAAACAAGAAAAATTTATAAATTCAAAAGAGATCGGGACGACTACGCGAATGGCCAAATATTCACATTTGCACGTCGATACGACAACCTAAGAAGAGCCACAGTGAATAAGAGAGGAGCAGCCAGTGCAGGGGCAGTGCTGGCGGAATCTGAGGAAATATCTACATACAGCCCGGCTGCAGGAAGCGGCTCAGACAATGAAGGGGCAAGAGGCAACGTTGTTCTGACGATGGGGGAAGAGTTGGCTGTCTTGAAAGATGGCAGAAAGGCAACCCTAAGATCGCACTTCCAGGGAAAATTGTCCCAACCAAGTCCCAACGCAGGAGGGGCAGAAGAAAAGCAGCCAAACAAAGGCGAGCCAACCAAGCGGGGACGAGGTCGGGGACGGGGAAGGAGCAAGAAACCCCAGGCCTAATCAAAGACAACACTATGGTTTCTTCAACAACTGTGAGCTGTGATGGAGACCAATCCAGCAAAAAGAAACAAACAAAATCTATAATTAACCTCAGCCCAACAGAACTATCAGCTGCAGAAGAGCAACTACTAAGCTTAGGCCTAAGCTTTTGTCCTGAGTCCAACTTCTCGTATACTACCACGAGGGCAGATATATACAGATTCATAAGGAAATTAAAATTGAAAAAACAATTCCTTAATAAGACAACCAGCACAGAAAATGCCCCAACCAGATCCACAACTAGCACCTCTGAATTGGCAGTCAGTGACCTAAACTTGTATCGTGACATCTGCCAGCTGGGGATTGATGAGGCTTTGGGGACACAGGAGATAGTGGCGTCCAGTGGTCAAAGGAAACCAATTACCCCATTCAAGCCCAAGTCCAAATACATTCCCCTGGCGGCACGGGATGGTCTTGACTCATTTAGTGATGTTGTGGTGCAACAAGTGAAAAAGATGGCCTTAAAGACTGACAAGAATAAGCGTCAATTTACGAACCAGGAGAGAAAAATAAATCAATTGTCCATCAAATTGAAAAATGCTGAAGTTATTGTTCGAAATTCAGACAAAGGTGGGAACATCGTTTTATGGCCAGCTCCGGAGTACCTGGAGGAGGCTCATAGGCAATTAGATGACCCACAATGTTATTCCAAGAGCACCCCCCAGAAATACAGGGTGATGTTGGAGGCCTTATCAAAGAACCTGGTGGCATGGAAGGGCCTTGGTATGCTAAGTGGAGATGAGTTTAAGTTCATCAAAAAAGATCATCCACTCACTCCATATATTTATTTCATACCAAAAGTCCATAAGAATATCTCCAAACCTCCAGGAAGACCAATAATCGCAGCATGTGGTGGCCCCTTGGAAAATCTTTCAAGGTACATTGACTACTTTTTGCAGCCACACATGAAGTCTTTAAAGTCATATGTACAAGATTCAAGTGACTTTTTGCGAAAGTTGGAGGATGTGACATGGAGCCCCGACTTGTTGTTGGTAACGTTGGACGTCAGTTCATTATACACATGTATAAATCACAAGGATGGCCTGCGGGCATGTGAGTATTATCTTAGCCGCAGGCCCATTGAACTGGCCCAACACACCAAAATGATCTTGGATATGTTAAAATTCTGCCTCAACAATAACTTTTTCATTTTTAACGGTCAAATGTACCAACAAGTCCAAGGTGTAGCAATGGGGGCCAGTTTCTCCCCCAGTTATGCGTGCCTCTTTATGGGGTGGTGGGAGGAACAGGTCCTCCTGCGCAAATTTGAAGAATATTGGACTACTAATGTTACTTGTTGGTTCAGATTTATTGATGACTTATTTATTGTATGGCGTGGTTCCGAGGAAAGTGTTTTAAATTTTATACATGACATCAATGACAATGATCTTAATCTGCATTTTACCTCTGATGTAAGCAGGGAATCGGTGACATTTTTAGATGTACAGGTTTTTATATGTAATAATGTGATTTCCAGTACTCTTTTTAGAAAACCGACGGCAGGTAACACTCTTTTACATGCTACGAGTGCTCATCCCCAACATCTAATCAAATCAATACCCTATGGCGAGATGCTACGCATCCGCCGTATTTGTAGCAATCAGGAAGATATGATTGTTAAACAACAGGAAAGTCTTCAAAGATTTGTAGATAGGGGTTATACTGCCAACCTAGTGAACACTGCTATAAAGAAATCTAGGGTCAAAGACAGAGGTGATTTGCTGACTAGGAGAGTGAAACAAAGTGACAACACCAATGAAGTTAGACTCATTCTGACCTACTCCAAACAGGAGAAAGAACTTAGGAGTATCGTCAGGAGAAACTGGCACTTTGTAAAAGATGATCCCACGATTGGTGATGTGATGCCCCCCAATCCATCTATTACTTTTCGGAAAAGTCTGAGTATGGGCTCCATCCTCTCCAAAAATAGTCAAGACTACATAGGCAAGGAGCCTTGGAGACCGATCAGCAGGGGCTTCTACAAATGCCTGGCATGTAAAGCCTGCCAACATGGTGTCAACACCAAAAAATATACAACAGTAATCCCCAGAACTACTAGGGAAATAAAACAACACCTAACCTGTAGAACGGAATACTGTGTGTACATTTTAGAGTGCGACTGCAAACTCAAATATATTGGTAGCAGCAAGCTGCAAATACATAAGCGTATTTTACAACATCTGCGCGCCATTGTAAATAAGGACCAAAGCTATCCAGTGGCCAGACACTTTGAGGCGTGTCACAACAGTAAGCCTCAGTGTCTCAAATATTTTGCCATTGAGTCTGTAGCACTTACAAGAAGAGGAGGCGACAGGGAGGCATGTATGCGCAGGCTCGAAACCAAATATATTTTGGAGTTTAACTCAAAGTGGCCGGGAGGTCTTAACACCACGGAGGACCTCCACACATACATATGACCACTTCAGGATAATGTCACCTGTAGCCATATAGTTAACACCATGACACAACCATAGTCTAAACTACAAGAGGAGTTGGTCCGCACCGTGCACTTTTTTTACATATTCATGTTTATATTGCAATATACTATGTATAATTTATATATTGAGTGTACATAATTTTGGTGTGTGTAAATATATGAATTGATTGATTTTAGCCGTTGTTTTAAATATTAGGGTAATATGTTTTTTTATCCTGATTTTTGATATGACAGCTGATTTTAGTCATGTTACCGATTCCCTCTTTTTTAGACTGTTTTTATGGTGTGATGATTTTTTCTATATGTGCAATATTGATGATGTATGTAAGTATCTTGTCTTGATAATGGAAGCAAAGCTCTGTTTTGATAGGGTTTAGACTTCCCTTCCCCTTTACCTCAGTACTGTATAACCTCCAGCACCAGCCACTTTAACTGTATTTGCACTTTTGACTGCACGATGTCACTTTAGAGGAAGAAATTATATTTATTTTTTCCAATTGACACGAGGTCACTTTAAATATAAGTGCAATAACATAGCTAAGGATAAGAATGATATAATGGAACCGGGAGTAAGTTAAGGCTCCATATTCTCTCCTCTTGAGCCTTATCTGGCTGGCACAATTTACGTCATGAATTCATTTCTTCCTGTTTCTTTTTTTAAAAAAAAGATCCACATAGATAAAATTAATTTTCCTTTTTTTGGATCTTTTTCTTTCACTACTATTATTAAATAGCAGTGACCAATAGTATAAATTTGTATTATACTTTAATACACAAGGGTGAGCACTATTTTTCGCACAATAATTTCTAATAGATTTGATGGACTATATGGTATACTTCTTTCTCAGTACCATCTAGAAGAGTTATAGGCATTTATGCAGTTATAATCCATTTTTATCAAATTGTTAGTACTCTTCGCACAATGAATTGAAGTAGTATATGTATAATTTTATATCTTTTGATACATTATGCAAATTGTGACTTATTTATGTATTCATACAGTTATTTTCACTTTTGTATTGGTACCAGGAGAAAGTATAGGCAAAATGTATTTAAACATATAGTATTTTTTCTATGTCCATCATTTTTTGACATGTGACTGCACGTTAGCACTTTAAATGGGCAAAAAGCAATCTGTATCGCCATGTGACCAAGGCCGCTGGGACGGCCGAAACGCGTCATGACACACTACCTAATGGCTGAATAAAGAATGCTGAAGAAAAGTTGGTCCTTGCCTCGAGTCTCTTTGTAAGGAGCGCTGCTGCGAGGTATTTGCAGATATATATATATATATATATATATATATATATATATATATATATATATATATATATATATATATATATATATATATATATATATATTCACTGAAAAAACCATAGGTTTTAGGCCATATATAGTTAGAGATTAGCATTTACAAAACCTTAATTTACTCGCACAAAACCATAGAAATTCGCATTTATAGTTAGATGCAATAACTATATATCGCGCACCCGCAATCCACTGCTGATGATGTCACATATTACATCATTCATGACATGGTCAGTGACATCACTGATGACATCTCAAATGACATCACTGATGACATCACTGCTGACATCTTAAATGATATCACTGATGACATCACTGATGACATCTCATTTGACATTACTGATCACATCACTGATGATATCATTTATGTGGTAATACAATGAACATCTTCAGACTCTAATATAACCTTAGATACAATCAGTGTAAACAGACACTCACAGACTGTCACTTATCCATGGAGTTACTCACACACCTAGTCAGTCATGCAAAGAATCAATCACACCTCCATTTTCTCAACTATACAGTTATACACACCTTACTTATTCAAACATATACTAACACATATTTGCTCTCTTATACAATCCCTGATACATGTTCACAATGATCCATACAGCCACTCACACATTCACTGGCTCTTATGCACAGTTATTTATACATGTCAACTCTCACATGTACTGTGTTTTACATATGTACTTACTTTGACATGTAGCACTGAGAAATCCATTCAATCACCAATACACTTATGCAGACAGTCAACCGCCCATACAGCTGTTTCCACATGCACTTGTGAACCCATACATCTAGTGAATCAACTACTCACACATCTATGCACAGAGTCATACACCTCCCAGACACCCACACACACACACTCACTCTCCCATACAAATACTTGGGCAACCAATCAATAACCCATATAGTTACTCATATAGCTACTGATCAACACATGCAGCAGTTTACAGAACAACAGATATAATGATGCACAAATGAAGACAGTTTAGTCACTAACCCATGCACTCAGTGAGACACATTTAATCACTCACTCATACAGTCAGTCATGCACCTACTAAATCCTTCATCCAGACACTTATACGTCCACTCATTCTTCAATATGTAAGACATATTTTAACTTTACAGAAACATACAGTCACTGGGTGTTGTCATAAGTGATGTCATCAGTGATGTCATTTGAGATGTCATCAGTGATGTCATCAGTGATGTCACTGACCATGTCATGAATGATGTAATATGTGACATCATCAGCAGTGGATTGCGGGTGCGCGATATATAGTTATAGCATCTAACTATATATGCGAATTTCTATGGTTTTGTGCGAGTAAATTAAGGTTTTGTAAATGCTAATCTCTAACTATATATGGCCTAAAACCTATGGTTTTTTCAGTGAATTTCAATGGTTTTTTAATAGCAAATATCAAAAGCTATCAAATGTGAAGTACATGATAAGTAAAAACATTTTCGTATTTATGCACGCTGATGTACTTTGAACGCTGCCCCCCCACCTCTCCCCCTCGCTTTTCTCTTAGCAGTACTCTCTCTTTGCAGATAGTGAAGGGTAGTTAACACAGGCCTTTGCTCCGTTCTAATCCGTCGTGTCTGCTTCTCTCTCCATTTGATTGATTGTTATCCAAGCATTTACTGTTTTAGAATTGGTTCTCTTTGGTTCATTCTCTATTTACAAAATCCTTTACTAAATCCTTCATCCAGACACTTATACATCCACTCATTCTTCAATATGTAAGACATATTTTAACTTTACAGAAACATACAGTCACTGGGTGTTGTCATCAGTGATGTCATCAGTGATGTCATTTGAGATGTCATCAGTGATGTCATCAGTGATGTCACTGACCATGTCATGAATGATGTAATATGTGACATCATCAGCAGTGGATTGCGGGTGCGCGATATATAGTTATAGCATCTAACTATATATGCGAATTTCTATGGTTTTGTGCGAGTAAATTAAGGTTTTGTAAATGCTAATCTCTAACTATATATGGCCTAAAACCTATGGTTTTTTCAGTGAATTTCAATGGTTTTTTAATAGCAAATATCAAAAGCTATCAAATGTGAAGTACATGATAAGTAAAAACATTTTCGTATTTATGCACGCTGATGTACTTTGAACGCTGCCCCCCCACCTCTCCCCCTCGCTTTTCTCTTAGCAGTACTCTCTCTTTGCAGATAGTGAAGGGTAGTTAACACAGGCCTTTGCTCCGTTCTAATCCGTCGTGTCTGCTTCTCTCTCCATTTGATTGATTGTTATCCAAGCATTTACTGTTTTAGAATTGGTTCTCTTTGGTTCATTCTCTATTTACAAAATCCTTTACTAAATCCTTCATCCAGACACTTATACATCCACTCATTCTTCAATATGTAAGACATATTTTAACTTTACAGAAACATACAGTCACTGGGTGTTGTCATCAGTGATGTCATCAGTGATGTCATTTGAGATGTCATCAGTGATGTCATCAGTGATGTCACTGACCATGTCATGAATGATGTATTATGTGACATCATCAGCAGTGGATTGCGGGTGCGCGATATATAGTTATTGCATCTAACTATATATGCGAATTTCTATGGTTTTGTGCGAGTAAATTAAGGTTTTGTAAATGCTAATCTCTAAGTATATATGGCCTAAAACCTATGGTTTTTTCAGTGAATTTCAATGGTTGTTTAATAGCAAATATCAAAAGCTATCAAATGTGAAGTACATGATAAGTAAAAACATTTTCGTATTTATGCACGCTGATGTACTTTGAACGCTGCCCCCCCACCTCCCCCCCTCGCTTTTCTCTTAGCAGTACTCTCTCTTTGCAGATAGTGAAGGGTAGTTAACGCAGGCCTTTGCTCCGTTCTAATCCGTCGTGTCTGCTTCTCTCTCCATTTGATTGATTGTTATCCAAGCATTTACTGTTTTAGAATTGGTTCTCTTTGGTTCATTCTCTATTTACAAAATCCTTTACTAAATCCTTCATCCAGACACTTATACATCCACTCATTCTTCAATATGTAAGACATATTTTAACTTTACAGAAACATACAGTCACTGGGTGTTGTCATCAGTGATGTCATCAGTGATGTCATTTGAGATGTCATCAGTGATGTCATCAGTGATGTCACTGACCATGTCATGAATGATGTATTATGTGACATCATCAGCAGTGGATTGCGGGTGCGCGATATATAGTTATTGCATCTAACTATATATGCGAATTTCTATGGTTTTGTGCGAGTAAATTAAGGTTTTGTAAATGCTAATCTCTAACTATATATGGCCTAAAACCTATGGTTTTTTCAGTGAATTTCAATGGTTTTTTAATAGCAAATATCAAAAGCTCTTTGGTTCATTCTCTATTTACAAACAAGCACAGAGTCGCAATACTCTGTTTAGTCTTTGCAGATAGTGAAAAATCGATTTAAAAAAAACAAGGAATCAAGCAAAATCAGTAGGCCACTAATGGGATCTCTTTTTGACCTAGCTAAAATAGAAACATTAAGAACAACCCCTCATGAGAAATACGAAACTAGTGAGATGAACTGAGCTTCACACGATGATGGCTGCAAGACAGCTCGGCTCCGCCACCCACCCCACCCAAAACAACAACAAACCCTATGCAAATATTATAAATATATACAACACACCAGCAAAGTAACAGGGTAAAACATTTTATTAAATAACTATTTACATAACTATTTTATACTTTTAGTTGCCCGATCCGGCTAGCTCAATCGATCGAGCATGAGACTCATGCACTCTGATCTCCTTGGCCTCAGTCAAGCATCAATACTAAAATTTTAATACATAAGTGTTCGTTCATGGTTTTGGTCGCTGAGTTGCTTCGATGTCACTGCCTTGCACAAATGGCGTAAGTCCTGGATGTTGGGTGCCATACTTCAGAGTTCTGAGCAGCGCTTGTAACACTGTCTAAACCTTATTTGCACCTGCTGCAGCTTCACTACTCTCAAAGTAAGTGGGGGCCGTTTGTGGACCTGACTGCATTTGAAAACAATATGATACGGTACCTCCCTAAACCGCTTGACGGAGGCCCCCGAGGGGCGGTGTGATGGCACGGACTCGGAGAAGACGCTTGGCTCCGACCCCCTCCCCAAGTCTTATAGCCCTGGTGTAGCCTGAGATCGCACCCGACATAGGCGGACGGCTCCCGGGGTCAAGCTGTCTTTGACGTTTTGTAGCCTTTCGAATTCTATCCTTAAACGGCATTGTCTAATTCCCAAATAATCTGCAGTTGAATCTGTGGTGAAATATAATAAAAAATGTTATTAACCACTATTACCAAACAGTAAATCAATAACAGTAAGAACTAGATTCGACAATGCTATAAAAAAAAAAAAAGTATGCACAAGGGTGCAGGGGGTATCACTTTGACACCCTCTGACACCCTCAAAACAGGCACAGGTGCCATGTGGCAAGCAAACCAGCCCTAAGGGCAGGTCTGCCTTTCACATGACATAGTTGTGCGAACACACATGTGCATGCACACCGGAATCGGTATTTTACCATGAAGTTTGTTTTCATGCTAAAATACCGATTCGTTAAGGCCTTTGGGACTCAGAAGACTCCCCCCTACATTATAAATTAACAGAATCGGTAAAATTACCGATTCGGTATTTTACCGAACAAATAATTTTTCCGATTCTGTAAATGTAGATGTACCTACACGTGGCCTTGGATTTAAGCCCCTACATACCGATTTGCCATTTAACGATCGGAAACGGTCGAAAACGGCCGTAACCGGTCGGTAAATGGCCTGAAACGACCACCTACATCTGGCCCTAAGTGTGCATGCATTTGATTTCAAACAAAGTTTTAAAACATTTTATGTAAAACAATAATACATCTAGGGCCAGATGTAGGTAAATCACATTTACCGATTTTGAAATACCGAATAATACAGAATTTTCCCGATTCGGTATTTCAAAATCGGTAAATGGGATTTAAGTACCAACATCTGATTTATTACAGATTCCTTAAAAATTCGGTATTTACCGATTCGGTAAATACCGAATCGGTATTTGCTATTGAATCCTATGGGCCTTGAAGCCCATAGGATTCAATTCAAATACCGATTCAGTATTTACCGAATCGGTAAATACCGAATTTGTCAAGGGTGCAGGGGGTATCACTTTGACACCATCTAGCACCCCCAAAACGGGCATGTGTGCAATGTGGCACACAGACATGCCCTAAGGACACGTCTGTCTGTCACATGGCATATGTGTACATGCACAGATGTGCATGTACACAGGAATCGATATTTTACCATGGATTTGTATTCCATGGTAAAATACCGATTCTGTAAGCCATGTGCCAATGGAAAATTGGCTACCCACATTTCAATCTTGCATTTTCGGTAAAATTACCGAATCGGTAAAATTTCCGATTCGGTAAAATTTCCGATTCGGTAAAATTACCGAAAACGCAACATTTAAGGGCAAATTAATTAATTTTACACATGGGGGCGTATTTACAAGAGCCTTACACTACAAGGAAAATGACTTCAAATGACCAGACACACATGGGGACGTATTTACAAGGCACATGAACCCGGAGGTAGTGACTTGAAATTGCTAAGCACACATAGGAGAGTATCTACAATGCCCGTGCAACACTTATGCATCATTTTTTACATGTACACCGTAACATGAACAACACAATTACATCATATATCTGTTCCGCAAAAGCGACACATAGCAGGAGTCACATCATTTTACCATCAAAAACAATTTCACCAATAACTTAAGAAACATGGAAGTGGTGAAAAAAGCCAAGCTTGATGTTACGGCAGCCACGAGGTAGCTAGGCTCCGCCACCCCCCCACTGCTCCAAGCATGTCTGTCCCACCGCCCGCCACGCCCATTAACGGTAACATGAAATAGATACAAATCAGCAGATACCTACCCCCATTCCGGAAACTCCCGAAGTGCAACAGGGCCACGATTACGCCCATCCGGAAGATGAGGCCTCGACACGTGCAGGGCGGGGCCCGGCTAACCGCCATCAGCCGTGGGGTGGATGGCCCGAAATGTACTGGTCTCCCGATTCCCTTCTTCTGCCGCCTTGCAGGCCACGGGGGGGATGTCTTGCCTCTGCCTATGACCCCCCCCTCTTTTCGCCTGGTCTGGACATCACGGATATCAACGCCAGGTGTCGGCGTGGGGTGCGCTGAGAGGGAGAGGCGGCGCGCCCCCAACGCTCCACTCACCCAACAAAAGGGTCGTCGCGTAAGGTGCACCAGGAGAGGAGCCGAGGCCGACGGGATCTTCTTCTTTCTTCAATAATGGCTGCGACAACACTGGGGGGGATGTCTTGCACATGCCACCGACCCCCCCCTCCCCTCGTATCTCCTGGTCTGGCCCCGGCTTGGTATGAGCTCCCCGTTCGGTCCTGAAGCGGCGCCCTGCAGGCCACGGGGGGGATGTCTTGCCTCTGCCTCCGACCCCCCCCTCTTATCGCCTGGTCCGGACATCACGGATATCAACGCCAGGTGTCGGCGTGGGGTGCACTGGGAGGGAGAGGCGGCGCAAACGAGCCTCTCCCACCCCCACAGGTGGGGGCCCCTCAGCTGCACCCCCAACGCTCCACTCACCCAACAAAAGGGTTCCTCCACTCTTGCGATGCAGCGGCGCTGCACTCACCCGACAAAAGGTCTCGTCCACTATTGCGAGGCAATGATGCTCCGCTCACCCAGCGAGGATCTCGTCCACTGTTGCGGTGCAACGACGCTTCTAGTTTCCTGCGTCCAGAAACCTTCTCCTCAACTTTGAAGATTCTATAAGAGCCACAGGGGCCCCGACCCCCGATGGGGAATGACTGCCATGATCACCCACGGAACGACCACGACGTAGCCGCGGGACGTCGGCGCGCTCATGCCGGCGCCGGCCTCAGTCTTGAAATGATCAAAATCCTGCAAGACTACCAACTTGATCAGTTCCGGTGGGACACCAGTATGACCCGGTAGGAGAAATTGTTTCCTCCCACCCCACATTCACTGATGGTTCATGTCACCAGTCCCCTCTGCTACCCTTCAACAAAAAACTTTTGGACTACCGAAAGAGGTCCCGGTCCAACCACGACTTGGTGGAGACATTTTGACTATACTTGGACCTTCCTGACCTCACCCAAAATGGCGCCGGTACAAATTAAACTCTCAACTCCTTGTTGTGCCCCGATTGCTCAGCCTTGATATCATGAGATATGTATGCAGTTTTTAGCACATGAATTGATATGGGATAAGACTGATTACACGTTCGAACAATGAATTGATATTAAGTTCTAATGCATCATTGATTACTGTATTTATTATTGAAGGTTCGAATTGTCGACACTTTTGGTACTTGCTCTCAATGAATTATCGATATGATTTTGTTGCACTTGTCGCACTTTTTACTATGAAATCAACGACCACTGACTCTCTGTTATGTTTTCCACAAATAAATACCCCCCCCCCCCCATTTACAGTTCCAGCCTGCTCCGTGGCCGGCCCACGGGGTTGTAAGCCCCTATTTGGGCACCAACATTGTTATTAAAGGTTTTTAAAAAAGCAAACGTAGTTGTAACGCGTAGATTGGTAAGTTTCGAAGAAATGGCCACTGTTTCCGATTTTTTTTTTTTTTTTAAAAAGCAGGTGAAATGAAGCAGCTCAATTAGTTAAGGGTTAAAAAGTATAGTACGCAGAAACATTGAAAATATGAATGGTCTAGGTTTGTTGTGTGTTTTTCATTTTTCTACAGCATAAAGCAATTGATAAAGATCCTGGTATTTAGCCTCTACTTTATATGCTACCTGTATCAGGGAAGTTGTTTTAAATGCCCCTAAGCCACCCCGAAGGAATGTCACCTGGCCCCCCTAGTACGAACGAAAATGACCCTGTACCACTGTAGGTTATCTCTCTTCCTCAAAAATGACAAAAATTACTTTCTAGGACGTTTTGGACATTGATGATTTTCATATGATCTATTTATTAAAGTAATACTCATCTCTCCGCATAAAATTAATTTTCCACATGCTACACAAGTCAATCTCATCTGCCTAAAGTTCTTTTACAGATTTGGGACCGTTTCCCTTGCCTCTGACTCACTTATTGCTAAGTCATTGGTGGATGTTTTTGCCGGTCGGGGATTATCCACCAAATCTCGAAGTTGTGCTTTAGAATAATTAAGAGAGTGCCACCTCTCCATGTGCCGATGCATGGTATGATTACCATAGCTATATTTTTTTCGGTCCCTCTCGAGAGTTTTTTTTTGGCAGATGAGGCAGGTAACGAACCTGGCATCAACTTTCTTTTCATGAGAAGGAAAAGAAAAAAATTGCCAGATAAAATTCACTTTCACATGGGACGTTCTTGGCATTTCTTTCAGAAACTTTTACATCACTGTGTCATTTCTTTGTCTATCCTGGTTAACGCCATGTCATGTAAATAGTTGTTTAAAAAGTTTTTTTAACATGTTTACTTTGTTGGAGCGTTGTATATATTTATAAGTTATTAAAGTGTTATAATCCTACAACTTTGTTGGAGTGCTATATATTTTTAATGTGACACATAATTGTGAAGACTTTGATGTACAAAAACGCATCCCTGGATTCTTCCGCTTCAGGCTCGGACCCACACACCCTCACAGTGACAATCCCCTCCCCAAGCACAATACAGGATGGTTATCAGATATTAGGAACGCGTGTGGTGTGACGGATCTCATCGGGTGGGGGCCTTGATCTACTGTAACTCCTTTGAAGAGGGGTGATTCTCTACAGCTGGAGCCATAAACTACATCTGCAGGGCTAAGTGATAGCCTGGGACCGGCCTGGACAATCCGACACAGAGGAAGAGAAGTGTCCGAGGGTGCGGTAGTGAATAGGATGAAAGGGAGGTGTCGGGCGGGCACAGAGTGTGATTCTCAGGGAAGAGCAGCGCAAATGGGGCCAGGTTTATGGCCCATGCATAAGAGAGAGAGCGGGGGTGACCAGTGCGTGGGGGAGATGCTTGCGAGGGTGGGGAGCCATGCTGAGGATCGGCGGCGTGCAGAGAGTGGGTCTGGTCAAGGCATCTAAAATGGCTGCCGTGCTCAACAAAAGTGTGGCATTGGAAAAAAGGCAAGAAGGCGCAGACAATGTTGATCAATACGGATTAATTTTTTTCAATTATTTTTAACAAAATATTTACTCGCAGTGACAAAATGGCGGTCAACAGTTCCTGATTTCCATCGAATCGAACGTTAACAGACGTCACGCAGCAAAAAAAAAAAACACTCACGCACAGCCGCTGGAAGACATGTATCAACATATATGAGCATCCTCAGCCACCCTCAGAAAACATTAGGGGTCAGGATACGTCTCCCGTACCCCCTTTTACCCTGTAATTTAATTAAACCGAAACACAAAATGGCGAATTCCCGTTTCGCTACCAGTTTGCGTCCCGGTTCGCGAACCGGGAAGCGCTTCTACCGTGAAAAATCAAATTTTTTTTATTTTCCCCACGGGACCCTTTAATAACCCCAACATCATTCCTAGGGGGTCAAGAAGGATCTACTTGCCCCCTTTCATTAAATTCCCCCTTCGTTTTTCTCCTCCTCTTGTCTCTCGATCCTACCGAGAGACAAGATGGCGGCCGCACCGGACTGTTTAGAATGTTGACAGACACCGGAGACCCAATCAGCTTCGCTACGCAAAGCTCCGTTACGCGAAAAGTACGCGATCTGGTGCGCTATCTGGGACGCTGTCACAGATATATCTGTTTTTTTAAACGTTAATTTCTCAAAATCCACTGGAGCACATATATTGAGACCCAGCAAAGGCACATCGGGCTAACAGTCCCTATAATTTTGCCAAGTTTCGTGTAAATCCATTTAGCCGTTCGAGCTAAAAGTGAGGCCAAAGGCCCTATGGAAATTAACATGGGAAAAACGCGTTTTGGGATCCCCCTTTTTTCTCGAACCCCCCCAAATTATCAGGGGCTGCTCAGAAACAAAATGTGCCATTTTCCTGAAAATTTCAGCCGATTCCATCCACAAACGCCAAAGTTATTAGACATAGAACTTTCAAAAGTTCCATAGAGAAAAAATCCTAACTATATATACCTACTGGCTATCGCCAGTAGGTTATATATATATATATATATATATATATATATATATATATATATATATATATATATATATATATATATAAAATTTCTATGGCAAAATGAAACCCCTCATTTTGTTCCTTTTCAAATTAAATGCATTAAGTGTTACCACTTTATTCCAATCAAGATGACTTCAGGTGTGCCATACTTTTGTCATAAGTAAGACTGTTAGCATTCTAGTTGTTCTTTAGAACACTCTGGGACATTCTGTCATTGGGCTATAGTTGGGCTACATCTGGCTGATATTTGGGCTACATTTGGGCTCTTTTGTCTCTGGTGGCCATATTGGGAGACTGCATATCAGAATTTTTTTAATGAAATATAAGAGGATTTGAGAAGTCACTCAAAATGTGCCCTCATTTTTCTTTCTTCAGCACTAATCATAATTTCTATGGCAAAATGAACCCCCTCATTTTGTTCCTTTGCAAATTAAATGTTTTAAGTGTTAACACTTTATTCCAATCAAGATGACTTCAGGTGTGCCATACTTTTGTCATAAGTAAGACTGTTAGTGCTCTAGTTGTTCTTTAGAACACTCTGGGACATTCTGTCATTGGGCTATAGTTGGGCTACATCTGGCTGATATTTGGGCTACATTTGGTTTTTATTTTCTCTGGTGGCCATCTTTGGGCTACATTGGGCTACATTTGGGCTCTAACATATATATAGCCCAATGTAGCCCAATATATATTTTTTCAAAATTATTTTTCGTAAAAACCACTGGAGCACATATCTTGAGACATAGCAAAGGCACATCGGGCTACCAGTCCCTACAATTTTGCCAAGTTTGGTGCAAATCCATTCAGCCGTTCGGGCTAAAAGTGAGTTTGACCGCCCTATGGAAATTAACATGGGGAAAACACGTTTTGGGACCCCCCCTTTTATCTCGGCCCCCGCTTGACGAATCCCCCCCCAAACTTTCAGGGAAGGACCGGAGCGGAGCGGGCCACCTACTTTGAGAAATTCGCGAAGATTCGTCCACCGGCGCCAAAGTTATTCCCAATAGAATGTTGCGGATTTCCTATGGAAAGTAGATCCTAACTATAACTACCTACTGGCCACCGCCAGTAGGTAATATATATATATATATATTACCTACTGGCGGTCGCCAGTAGGTATATATAGTTAGGACCTAGTTACCATAGGAAATCCCCAACATTCTATTGAAAATAACTTTGGCGCCGATTGAGGAGTCTGCATGTAATTTTACTTAAAATTGCTTCGCTCCGCTCCGCTCCTTTCCTGAAAGTTTTGGGGGGATTCGTCAAGCGGGGGCCGAGAAAAAAGGGGGGGTCCCAAGACGTGTTTTCCCCATGTTAATTTCCATAGGGACCTTTAGACACGGCTACAGCCCGAACGGCTGAATGGAATTACACCAAACTTGGCAAAATGGTAGGGTCTGGTATGCAGATGTGCCTTTGCTATGTTTGGTGAAAATCCCTCCAGTAGTTCTTGAGAAAATTATATTTGAAATTTTTCAAATGGCATTTTACATGGGACCTTTAGACACGGCTACAGCCCGAACGGCTGAACGAAATTACACCAAACTTGGCAAAATGGTAGGGAAAGGTATGTAGTAGTGCCTTTTCTATATTTGGTGAAAATCCCTCCAGTAGATGTTGAGAAAATTGAATTTGAGCAAATTATATATCTATATGCGCTGAACATTCTATTGGGAATAACTTTGGCGCCGATTGAGGAATCTGTGTGTAATTTTCCAGAATTTTGGCCAGCTCCGCTCCGCTCCTTCCCGGAAAGTTTCGGGGGGATTCATCAAGCAGGGGCCGAAAGGGGGGTCCCAAAACATGTTTTCCCATGTTAATTTCCATAGGGACCTCTAGACACGGCTACAGCCCGAACGGCTGAATGGAATTACACCAAACTTGGCAAAATGGTAGGGCCTGGTATGCAGATGTGCCTTTGCTATGTTTGGTGAAAATCCCTCCAAGAGTTCTTGAGAAAAATGAATTTGAAATTTTTCGAATGGCATTTTCTATGGGACCTTTAGACACGGCTACAGCCCAAACGGCTGAACGGAATTACAGCAAAATGGTAGGGACAGGTATGCAGTAGTGCCTTTTCTATATTTGGGGAAAATCCCTCCAGTATTGAATTTGAGCAAATTATATATCTATATGTGCTCACGATACGCGCACCGTACGCGTAACGTACGCGTCCCGTACGCGTACGTGCGCGTACCCTTACATGTGCGAGCGAGTTTCTGATTGGCTGGCAGTCGACTGTCAACATTCCAAACTGTCCAAACCAGGAAGTGTTGGCCACCATCTTGTTTTTCAGGAGAACTGAGGCACAAGAGAGCCCAAAACAAGAGTGGAAAACACGAAAAGGGGGCAGGGTAGAGACCCCCCAACCCTCTAGCCCTTCTCAGGGGGTCCCGAAAGGACCCCCAAGGGCAAAAAAAAAAATTTCAAAAAAATCGCGGGGTACGTGCACCGTACGCGCACCGTACGCGTACCGTGCTCGTACCCCGCGATTTAAAAAAATATATATTTTTTTTGCACTTGGTGGTCCTTCTGGGACCCCCTGAGAAGGGCTAGGGGGTTAGGGGGTCTCAACCCTGCCCCCTTTTCGCGTTTTCCACTCTTGTTTTGTGCTCTCTTGTGCCTCACTTCTCCTGAGAAACAAGATGGCTGCTCAGAGGGTCCCAGAAGGATAATTCAAAGGATAAACCTTTGAAATGTATTGAAAAAAATATCGCTTTCACGCCTGATATAGTTAGGAATTAGCATTTAAAAAACCTTGCAAATTCACTGAAAAAAAGCATACGTTTCAAGCCTTATATAGTTAGGAATTAGCATTTAAAAAACCTTGCAAATTCACTTAAAAAACCATAGGTTTCAGGCCTTATATAGTTAGGAATTAGCATTTAAAAAACCTTGCAAATTCACTTAAAAAACCATAGGTTTCAAGCCTTATATAGTTAGGAATTAGCATTTTAAAAACATTGCAAATTCACTTAAAAAACCATAGGTTTCAGGCCTTATATAGTTAGGAATTAGCATTTAAAAAACCATTGAAATTGCTCCTATATAGTTAGTTGTACTAACTATATTTTGCGCACCCGCAATCCACTGCTGATAATGTCACATATTACATCATTCATGACATGGTCAGTGACATCACTGACACTGATGACATCTCAAATGACATCACTGATGACATCACTGATGACATCTCATTTTACATCACTGATCACATCACTGATGATATCATTCATGTGATAATACGATGCACCTCCTCACACTCTAATATAACCTTTGATACACCCAGTGTTAAATACAGACTACCATTCTTGAAACTATTGACACACCAATACCAGTTACTACATACGCACTCAATGATTCCTAGGTCTACACACACATTCACTCATTCACCCATAGAATCACTCATACATACAGTCACTCATCAATACAACACTATCATATGCACTCATACACCTATACAGACACTCACACCCTGCCGCTCATCCATGGAGTTACTCACACACCTAGTCAGTCGTGCAAAGAATCAATCACACTTCCTTTTCCTCAACTATACAGTTATACACAGAACACCTTACTTATTCAAACATATACTAACACAAACTTACTCTCTTATACAATCACTGATACAAGTATACAATGATCCATACAGCGACTCACACATTCACTGGCTCTCATGTATAGTCATTTATATATGCCAACTCTCACATGCACTGTGTTTTACATATGTACTTACTTGGACATGTAGCACTGAGATATCCATTCACACACCAACACACCCATGCACACAGTCAACCGCCCATATAGCTGTTTCCACATGCACTCTTGAACTCATACACCTAGTGAATGAACGGCTCACACATCTATGCACAGAGTCACACACCTCCCAGCCACCCACACACACACTCAGTCTCCCATTCAAATACTTGGGGCAACCAATCAATAACCCATATAGCCACTCATATAGCTACTGATCAACACATGCAGCAGCTTACACAACAACCGACATACCGATGCACACAGTCAGACAGTTTAGTCACTAACCCATGCATTTAGTAAGACATATTTAATCACTCACTCATACAGTCAGTCACGCACCTACTAAATCCTTCATCCAGACACTTATACATCCACTCATTCTTCAATATGTAAAACATATTTAAACTTTACAGAAACACACAGTCACTGGATGATGTCATCAGTGATGTCATTTGAGATATCATCAGTGATGTCAGTGACCATGTCATGAGTGATGTAATATGTGACGTCATCAGTAGTGCATTGCGGGGGGCGAGTTCTAGTTATCTCAACTAACATAACGGCCGAATTTCTCTGGTTTTGTCTGAGTGAAATGAACAGCTATAACGTCATTGAAACCTCTGTTTTTTGTGTGAAAAAAAATGATTTTTATATATATATATATATATATATATATATATATATATATATATATATATATATATATATATATGTTAAACAATGAAGAAGAATTATGGGTACAAGTAGGCTGAAATGGCTTAGGGATATTCTATAACAGAGACTATAGACTCCTTTCTGCAGTATTAATTAAAAAAAAATGTGGTGAATTGGTTTTGGATTCCACAAAAAATTATCCTTTTTCTGAGGATGAATTTTCTTCTTAGGTACTTTATGTGGCACAATTAATAGAGGGCAATGATGTAAAACTCCCTTAAAGTACAGGAAATGAAATGTGTGATAAATAGCCAATTTAAGGCACTATTGCATAATGGAAACAAGGGAGGATGTAAAATAATGGAAGATAAACATGGGGTGAGAGGGCAATGTGTTTGAGAGATAAGCTCACTGGAATAGGTTAAATCGTACAAAAGGATTTTTATCTTATGGAGGGGAGAAAGAAATATAAAAATATATACATATTTCTGAGTTGCAAAGTATATGCAATAACTGTTTTTTGGTGAATTTTAAAAACATGTAACTTCTGCCCCTTTTTTCTTCTCCCCTGTCCCCCGATCATGTACTGTCCTTTAATGAAATTTGTGACATTAAGTGAGATCTCAGGAGAGAGGTCAAGGTTTTAAAACATTGCTTCAAGATGGCCACCAAATTTCCATTGTACGTGTAAGGTCTGAAGTTTACATGAGTCTATTCTCATGTAAACTCCTGTGAGTCAGATGCACTCCTCTATGAATTAAATGGAAGATGGTGTCTGAACGCACAGATATTTAAAAAGGTGTTGTGCTATGATGTGGCTTGTTAATAAATATTGAAAGTGAATTCTGACTGTGGTTGCAACTGTGTGGGACTAGCTGGAGGGAACAGGAGGGGTTCATGGCCCCCAAGGACACTCAGCATAGATGGAGAAATCATTACCGAACAAGTCGTGTGCCAGGAGGTTCATTTGTAGAGTGGTGGAAAAAGGGGGCAGGGTCTCTGATGATTTATCAGCAATCACATTGTTTGGGATTTACTGGAAGTAACAGGAAGGGATGCTCACCCCCAAGGTACCTCACCAGCCAAGGGGACTTCATCCCCCAACCTTTGTGCACGAGAGACCCCTTTGCAGAGTGGCTGAGAAAGGGGGCAGAGCCTCCAGCAACTTTCCCTGGGGCCAGCGTTTTCATATTAAATATTTTTTTTATTAAGGGAGGCGAGCCACAAGGACCCTCTTCTCAGCCTGATTCTGTCCCAAGGGACCCCATCTACCGGGGCCTGCCCTTTAAAAAAAAATATGTAATATATATATATATATAATGGGAGAGGGCACATGGCCTCATCAGGCCAATTTCAACCCAGGGACCCCATCCCCTGAGGCCCAGCCTTTAAAACAAATAATAATAGGGGATGGGGACCACATGGTCTCCTCTCCCCATGCTGATTTTGGCCCTGGGGACCCCATCCCCTGGGGCCCGGCTTTTTTGTAAAATATCTTTCTAATAGGGGAGGGGGTCACGCAGCCCCCCTCCCGGGCCAATTTCAGTCCCAAGACCCCATCCTGTGGGACCTGGCCATTTAGAAATGGGAGGGGGCTGTGTGGCCCCCTCTCTAACCGGAATTTTCCCAGGGGACCCCATCCCCAGTGGCCTGGCCATGTTTCTCTGGGTGCCCCCAGGGCAGCCAGTCTGTATTGGGACCGTAGGGGGCCAAAAAGCCCCTGCAGTCCCCCCAGCACCCTGCTACCTGCGGAAGGAGGCACTGCTTTTAGATAAAGAGACCTGCTAAGCATGCAGCTCCCTGTATCTGAAAGCAATTCATCTGTTTCCCTGCTTGCTTGATAGTGGGCAGGGAAAGATATGAATGTTCCGCTTCTAGCAAATGAGAGCATCTCTACGCTCTTGCATGCTGGAAGCAGAGTGTTTGCTGTGGCTTGGTAGGAATGGTTAAAGCTCCAGCCAAGCTAAAGCAAACAGCCATGTCCCCGGGGGGGCCCCTTGGACATAGCAGGAGGCGGCCCTGGTGTGTGGCGATCCCTACAAGGCCACAAGGGCAACAGGACCAGGATACCTAAGATCTAGAATTAGACCATATACCACCCAACGCATCATGCGGTCATCTTCGGAGAACTTTTTAGCAGCCCCCTCTTTCATTTGAAATCTAGAGGGGGTAAGGCAATGGCTGTACTGGGGACCAAAGCCTGGAATTCCCTGCCCACCCAGCTGAGACATACACAAACGGAACTCATGTTAAAAAAACCTCTAAAAACATGGATTTTCGCCACCCCAGATCACACTGTGTTATCTCTCATCTAATACTTACTTCTGTTGTCTTACCTAAGCTCTCAGATTATTAGATTTTTTTTTTGCCATTAGCTCCAAGATGCTCCTTGGAGTGAGCGCTGTGCTTTAGAAAAACTCTCATTCATTCATTCTAGGGCCATCTATGGCTCTAGGAGGGGGACTGTGTTGCCCTGGGGAGGTGGTGGTCCTCAGGGCCAAGGGGAGGTCCCAGAGGTCCCCATTGAAAATTAAATAGCCTTAAGAGGTGGTGACCCCCTGGGCATGGGGGTTATGTGAGGCCCCCAATTTATTTTTTCAATGTGGCCCAAGAGGTGGTGGTCCCTGGGGCCTGGGGGGGATCTGATAGGCCCCACTTTGAAAACTCATAAGCCAGAAGGAGGTGGTGGTCCCCCAGGCATTTATAAGCCCCAAGAGGTAGGTTCGCCACATGCCCCCACAACCTGGCCCACCCAGGGGCATATTAGTAAAGAAGCGCAGCTCCAGGGCTACTCTCAGCAAATTAACTTTTTTTAAATGTTATTTTGCCCTGGCTGGGTATCGCTAGGACCCCTCAAGAGGCCTAGGGGTCAGAGTATTCCTACCGTGCCCCCTTCTAATTTTTTTAAATTTTTTGTTGGGAGTCAGCTGAAACCAAGTCTCAAGATGGCTCCTGACACTTCCTGGTTTGAAGTGTTGGCAGCCAATCAGATTTGAGCTTGGCGACTGTCAAATCCTCGGAGGGTCCCCATCCCTATATCTCCAAGTTGGTATGTACCTTAATATTTCCAAACCTACCTGACAAATGTATGCCAATGTGCAAAAAGGGCACTTTCAAAACTACATTTGTTTTACATATACGTCACCCCTATGGTCTGCCCTAGATGCCCCCAGGGTAGTGTGCCTTGTTATAAAAAAGCAGGGACATTCCAAAATATACTTTATATGCCTTGGTGTGGGAAAAATAGCCATGGTCGTTTCCCCCCATTGTAGTGCTGCTAGCTAGATAGGCTAACATGGGAAAGGTGTATTAAAATGTAATAAAGTCTAACTTTTGATTGGAGTTAGCTAGCAATATGATTCAAAGTATCAAAGTAATAGGTACAATAAACTGAGCAACATGCCAAGGTCAGATGTTTATAAATATTGCAGTGAAGTAGTGGTAGAACTTATTATCTTAAAGTTACCTCAAACAGCCCTGTAGCATCCTCTTCTGATTGGCCAGCCCCTGAGAGCCTGAGCCAAGCTGCTCCCTGAGTAAGTTTGATGAGGCCTTGGGCTGAAACAATACATCCATTTGGTGGCAGGAGGTTTGCTTCTTGGAGAAGTCAGGGACAAGTAAGGGTTCTGGGGAGATGAACTGGACTTCAAAGGCAGAGTAACAGATGTCACAGGACCCAGGCCAGCCCTCATTTTCTAGATCCCCAGCCACATGGGAGCCCCCCTAATTAGATTAGGAGAGGGGCTGGAAGGGGAGTATAGGGAAATGTTAGCCACAGCTTTGGGTTGGGTCAGCCAGTCCTGCACTCCAAGGAGAGAATTTCTCCATTTTGATTTTTGGTGAACTGCGCATTCTAGGTCGAAAATATGCCACACTTTCCAGGAAGTGGTCATAGCACAGGGTGGCCTACCCAGGGTTGGGTTGGATTATCCAGACCTGCCCTCCAAGGAGATAATTCCTCTATTTTGATTTTTGGAAAATTGTGCATTATTGGTCAAAAAAATGCCACACTTTCCAGAAAGTGGTTATAGCAGAGGGTGTCAACTTGAACTCCGTTGGTTGGTTTCCCCACCTTTGCCAGCCCAGAATGGGGAATAAACATGGAAGATCTGCAGGAGCCCCACAGATCTCTGGCTGAAACATCTGGAGAGGAAGGACTGCCCTTCTGTACCCTTGGACTGCACCACAGAAGGTTTGCACTCAGAAGGACTGCACCTGCTGCACTCTCAAGGTTCCACACCAGAAAGGATTGTTCCTATCTTAAAGGATAAAGAGTGGACTTTCTGAGCAGCAACAGTATGAAAAGTGCTGGAAGAGGCTACCTGCAACAGCCGAAAGAGAGGACTACTTCAGCTGACAAACTACACCTGGAATGCACAGGTCCATTGTGGGACATTGAGTCCTGGCTCCCAAGTGGCAATCTAGAGCTTCTGCACCATTGGTCAGTGCTAGAGGGCACTGATCTTCCCAAATGAACCAAGACCCACCAGAACTATAGCTCCTGGACCCATCTGCAAGGAGTTCCTGACCTCCAAGAGGCGCCTCTCAGGTTGTGGGCCCTTTGAGCACTTTCTGACTCCTTAAATTCAAGCTTTTGGGCTCTTCACAAACGTGAATAGGCCCGTTTGCTCCGAAACCATGCCACTGCCACATAGCATCAGCGCAAGTGGGCACAAGTTGTCTACTCACACAGTAAATATCACTGCCTGTGACTGCTGCAGCCCATCCATACACAGCGCCCGGTGGCTCTTCGCATCCCACAGACCATTGCCAGCGATTCTCTACTTTTTCCCGCCGACCGCCTTCCCCACAAACAGGACTCCTGGCACAATTTTTGAGTAGGTAAAGCTTTCGCTGGACTTACCTGGGATTGTGTCTAACTAGCACTCCATCACAGTCGGCTTGAATTTTTAGATTTGACCCTTTCCAGCATGACCAAATAGCGGCTGATGGTGCTTTATGGTTTTAGGAGCTATACTGCCACAGTGGGCCAAAAAATTATGGATTGGAATGCTACCCAGTGCTGTTGCTAGTGATTTTGCCAGTGGTTTACATTATTGTGCAAGCAGTCTTCACATCACCTTTTGTGTGTTTAATTCACTGTACTAGCCTTCATCTGCGTTATTTGCTTTTTTCCTTTCATCAACAGTTTGTTTTTACAAGGACTTTGATTCTGTCAATGTGGCAATGACTCAATTTCTGAGTCACCAAGTGGCACCCTTCCATTTTAAATTACCCATTACACTTGTACAGGCCCATGCACCTACAGCTTCAGGCCCTAACTCAACACCATGTGCTATCCTCAGATCAGTGTGGTGCGAGGGGGCAGCCTCCTCAATCTTCTTTCGTCGTTCAGGCAGGATGCATCAGCGTGTGTGATTGTAGGTGGGCTACCTCCTAGGCGATGTGTGGCCACTATGAGATTTGTAGGCAAAATGGTTTGATTCCGTTTCACAGGCTAATGACGAACAGCCTGTCAGTCTGCCTGAGTCTCCCACGAGAGATGTGACTTGTGGTATAGGATCTCTTTTTAGGTCTTGCTAGAGTCAGCACATGCGCTACTCTTGTGCAAAATTTTGTAGGTGGTTTAAAAGTGCTACCCAGGCCGGCCACCAGCTTGCTATTATGCGCACACGCGTGCGCGATGTGCACAGCACTTTTTCCCATCGAGCGCGTGCACATAATAGCAAGCTGGTGGCTGGCAAGGTAGCACTTGCGGTGACGCGCGTGCGCACCACTCGCGTCTTCACTCGCATTTTTTAATTTCATTTTTGCAATTGCGATGATTTTCGCTGCCACGCGGCCAATGATTGCTTTTTTTAGAGAACGGAATGTGGGGTGGGGCTCCAAGGGCAGTTGGAGTCTCATATGGGCTTAATATCCTGTTGCAGCTGTTTTAGCAACTTTTTGTCATTTTATTTGATTCCAATGATGTGAGTCTTTTCTCATCTTCAATGATGTCATCAGGGATAGAGATCTTCTAACTTCACTTCCTTTGATGTTACTTGGTACTCTAGCTTTGTGAAGAAATGACATCCATGAGCATTACATAATGTCGGTGAATTAGGGGTCCAGGAGACCTGAAGCCTTAATTCCTCGTCTAATTCCGTGCTCGCTGACTAGTTCTTTTTCCCACGGTATGAGAATGTCTTGGAATAATCGAAGCAAACTGTCATTTGTTTACTTAGCATTCGACTCTTGGAAAGTAAACATAAGAAAAACCTCCACTGTAATAGTTTTACATCTATCATTACAGTTGCCATGATGGGCAACGATGCCATAAGATCTGAGCCAGCAAAAAAATTGTGCAATATTTTAAACCACTGATATTTCCTCATAGTGCATTCCATTTCACCGTTTTGTAGCTCATCTATGCCATAACGGGCATGAACTAATTCTAATTCAATCTTCAATCTCCACACCCTAAAAGCAGCAGTGAGCTTTAACTGCTAGTTTTGGTCACATTTGCAAACCTTGTGGGTTGTGATGTCACCGGAACCCCTCCACGGCATTACAAGACAAACAATCCACTATGTACCCGTTACCAGATATTCGTACAGTAGGCACGGAACTGCCATTAGCCAATGAATACCATGTGTGTTATGATCTCCTACCTCACCAGCACATGTTTTTTCACCAAGGATGTGGTCTGTGTCCGTCCTGCCAATGTTCAAACATGGTAGTGGCAACTGCCCCCATGCAACACATTGTCTGGTTTAGACGTCGAACCTCCCAGACTATCTCACAAGCAGACACTGGGCGTTGTCCCCTGGGTGTCTAATGCCCTACCCCAAGAGAGTTCCACTTGACTGCACGGATCGCGTCATAGTGTTGGAGTTTACTTTGGGAAAGCGAGAATGCACATTTTTGGATGTGTATACAACTTATTTCTAGGAGAGCCAGTGGTGGGTGTGTGGCCTGGTTTAAGTGACATGAAAAATATTCACAGCCTATCCGCGTAGTTTCCAAAGGGGTTTGACGTCATTGTTAGTTACAATAATAACTGAGGTACTAAGAAAGTTTGGTAGCACGGGAAATACAGACTTTCATCCTTACACGTATGGCAAGGGACTGCCGGAGGACCCCCACCCTTCCGTTAACCAACATTATTAACCAGGACATGAGAGGGATTTCTTTGGAGGCGGGGGGGTCGTACAACCCCCCGGCCGTATTTATTAAAACATACAAATGAATCAAAAATTTAAATAAACAATATTTACGCAATTACGCAGAAAACGTTCCATGACATTCCATTACAATTGTTATATACAGATATCAGATGGCTAACCTTAACATACTTCTAGTACAAGATATTTCCTATCTGAATCTAATGTAACAGTCACATTATACAATATTTGTTTTCTGCGTATCCTATTTGGGCCTACGGCAAGGTCACTAACTGGTGTCAGATCCTTATCACTTAAACCACGCCCTCCTGTCGGTGTGCGCATGCTGGAAGGGAAGGCTGTGGCGCGCAGGAGTCAAAGAGGCAGACTCGCCTTTTAACCCCTCGTTTTCCAGGCAGCATCTAACCGGCCTGCCCTTTGTTCCCTAGTGACTCGGAAGTGACTCAACTACTTCCGGGTCATGAGGGGACCCGGGGTCCAATACTGTTTGAGGCGTGCCCGCCGCATCATGGTGACGCAATGGGGGTGCGCCCCAATAGCTAGTGCGGGTAGCCATACCATAATTGCGGCGGGCCGATGTCGGTCCCGCCTTTCCCTTAGGTAAAGTAAGGACATTCGTTTGGATACATTTGCCCCCGTTATGGAGCGAAGTAGCAGGAGGCACTTGAAAAAAGCAAGTATTATTCAACGAGAAGATTCTCGACAGCCAGAGCCTCTCCAAAGCTGACCAGGCTGAGGAGGGGTCAGTGGCATGTCAAGCAGCCCCTGACATTCGTCAGACCGCTCCAGCACTCCCTCCTTCTCAGCTACATCCTTGATGTATAACTGACCATGTCCCAACCCTCCTGACCGTTTATAGTCCCATTGAGCCCAGTCCAGCCCCACAACTACTGACTTTTCAGAAAATCCTTTGGTCACGGCCGCTAGAACTATGCGAAAGGGGAAGACCAATTTATATGGCTAAATTATGTGGCAACAAAAGGCTCATTTTGCGGCGCAATGCGGCACATTTTGTAACAGTATAACTGCATTATTTTGTACTTTATACACGTTAAAACTCTAAGCAAAGGCTCCACCTCAGTAGCAACAGCGTGATACTCACATATAGGACTTAGCAATTGAAATGCGGCCAGTCCACTTTTGTGAAGGGCCATCCCCTGCACAGCAAAAGATATATTTTTTTAATTACTTTTGATCCTTTTAAGCTAGGCACATTTTTGGGGGGGTAAAAGCTTCTATTTATGCAGGAGATAATACAATATGTGGCAAATTCTGCAAACCCATAACTATGCAGGAAACAGCGCGGTCGCAGAATCGCATAATTCTGTTGGCCCGACCCATATAACCCTTACACTGACAGGCCACAGACTGCTAGGAAACGTCCCATATTTACCCCGCCTCCACCAAGCACCTGTTCAGCTACTCACGACCTGTGTCATCTTGGCGATGCATGTCAGACATCAGCTCTGCTGAGATGAGTCCACATGGAGGGTGCATCTAAAAACTGTACATTGAGAGCGGCATCAAGGGTGGCAGACATTGCCTACTGGAAAGGAGCGACCACTCGGTCCCCCCGAACTTATGGCAGAGTACCTCGATCCCCCCGGGAAGCCATTTTGGGTGGGAGGCGCGTCTCGGCTGGTATGCCCGAAGCGGCGTAGCCGGGGCGCGCTCGTTCCCGCCCTGGAGTGGGCTGGCCTAGACACTGACGCAGCTGGCCACGCCCTCGGGGCAGGCAGGGGCGGGTTTACGCCCGCCCTGAAGACGGATAAAAAGGGACGCAAGACCGGAAGACATCCTCTTGTTCCTGTGCTCTGAAGCTGCACCTCCTCGTTGCACGTGAGCTCGAGACGGAACGAAGAGCCAATTTTGAGCGTTTTAATCTTTCTTTTTGTTTTCTAGATACTTGGTCGGAAACATGCCCAAAAAAGGCGCGAAGGGAATGACGACGGATCAGATGGTTCGGGTCCTCATGAAGGAGATGTCCGAACTGAGAAAGCAGGTGGCGAAGCGAGATGGGGAGGAGGGATCGGGGCGTCCATCGGCTGGAGCAACCACTGGAGGGAGAGCCAAGAGGCCTAGAAGGGGACCAGCCGGGGGAGACGTCCCTGTTCCCTGTACCCCGCTTGAGGCGCCGACCCCGGTACCGGTGGAGGGGAATCCGATTCCCGTCGTGGTCACCCCGACATCCACTGAGGATATGCCTCCCGAGCTGGCGGCACAGCTAGCAGCGTGGTTGGGCGACAGTAGCGAGGGCGCCACGGCTGCCGAGGCACAAGCGCTGATGAGACAGTTGCGCGAGAAGCGAGATGCAGCCAAGGTGCCCGCGCCGGCGGCAGTGATAGACAAGCCGCAGGCCCCGGTTGCGACCACAGAAGCAACGTTCGGTGCAGGTAAGCGGCCATTGCCGATCGCGAGGGACGAGTCAGCACCCTCTCGTAGAGAAAAGTTGGGGCAACATGTTCCTTTGGCAATAAAGGAAAAGATTTGGGCAGGGGAATATGTGAATATTTTCTCTTTGCTTGTCGACCATTATGAGGTGGAGCATGTTAAAGGTCAGAAGGATCTGATGCATCCGAGTGTTTGGCGCGCAAAAATGGCCGCCTTTAAAGTAAATGAGAATATTGGCAATTGGGGCAATGCTTGGGGGATTTTTACGTCGATCTTAGGGGAACGTAGGCCTGAATTGCTTTCTGAGTTACCAATCTATCAGTCACGAATTATGGGGTACTCGACGTCTCACCAGGGTAACCATTGGTTCTGTTATGATAATCTCTTTAGGAAGGCGAAGGAGCATAACAAAAGTTTAACCTGGGACTGTTATGATTCTTTGACATGGGATAAAATGAAAGAGTCAGGGATGTTGAAAATGCCGTTGGTGGGGAGCAATGTGGGCGAGTCCTCCCGCCAGTATGCGGGGACGCCCTTTCGGTCGGGTACGAGTACCGACGATTACTCGAGATCTGCCAGTAATGCAGGGAAAAAGGGTTTCTGCTTCAATTTCAACAAAGGTAAATGTACTAGGCCACAGGGATCGTGTAAATTCAAGCACGAATGTAGTGGTTGCGGTTCGTCCCATCCTGAGTCCTCGTGCAGAGCCAGAACGGGTGAGAATGGGGGTAGGGGAGGCGCCAAACAGGTCTAACATAGTCCGAGGGGCGCCTTTACCAACCCCGATTGATACCTTGGCAATGATTCCCTGGCTCAGTGAATACCCAGATCGTACTTCTGCTGGATTGCTGCGAAACGGTTTTTCATATGGTTTCCGCATTCCAGTGGGGGACTTTCAGGGTGTCGGGATATGCAAAAATCAACTTTCCGTCCTGCAGCATACGACTGTAGTACAGGAGAAGATCCGGAAAGAGGTTATCCGAGGTCGTGTCGCCGGCCCGTTTACTGCACCCCCGGTACAGTGTTTTGTTTGTTCTCCTTTAGGGGTGGTCCCCAAGAAGGACCCGGGTGAGTTTCGATTGATTCATAATTTGTCAGCTCCACGTGGTCTTTCTGTAAACGATGCAATAGACCCAGAAGTGTGTTCGGTGCGGTACGCATCCTTCGATGAGGCCGTAGCCATTTTGAATCGCCTGGGGCCCGGGGCGCTGATGGCGAAGTCAGATATCGAGTCAGCGTTCCGGTTGCTCCCGGTACACCCGGACGATCAGCGTCTCCTAGGATTTAATTTTCAGGGTTATTTTTACATGGATAAGTGTATGCCGATGGGGTGCTCTATATCTTGTGCCTATTTCGAGAAATTCAGTAGTTTTCTGCAATGGGTCTTCACAAAGAAGACGGGTTTCCAACATGTAATGCATTACCTGGATGATTTTCTGTTCCTTGGGGCAGCCGGGATCTTGAATGTGGCCGGGCCTTGGCCGAATTTTGTTTATTAATGAAACAGTTTGGTGTGCCATTGGCACCAGGTAAGACGGTGGGTCCTGCGACTCGCCTCGAGTTTCTGGGGATCGAGTTAGACTCCAGAGAAGGTTGTTTCCGTTTGCCAGCTGACAAAGTGTTAAAGTTCAGGGCAACCCTGCAGGAGTGTCTAAATGGGTCAAAAATTACGCTGCATCAGTTACAGCAGTTGGTGGGACAGTTGAATTTTGCCCTGAAAATTATACCAATGGCCCGCCCCTTTTCTCGTTCAATTGCACAAGCTATGGTCGGCCTGAAGGAGGGCCACCACCGCACGAGACTATCGGCTGAGGTCCGCCAGGACGTGCGTATTTGGTTAGCATTTCTGGCGGACTTTAATGGTCGAGTCATATGGAACAAACCAGCCGTATCCTCTGAAGAGCTGGGGCTATGGACAGATTCTGCAGGAAGCATAGGTTTTGGTGCCATTTTCGGCACAAAATGGTCAGCACAAAGGTGGCCGACGTGGTGGCACGACAATGGTCTGACAAGTAATATTGCTTTCTTGGAACTTTTTCCCATTTTGGTGGCCTTGAGAACCTGGCCAGAAGGGTTCAAGGATCACTCTGTGATATTTTGGTCCGACAATATGACTGTGGTTGAGTGCATCAATAGTCAGGCAGCACGATGTAAGCTGATTTTAAGATTGCTCAAAGAGATTGTTTTGTTGTGCATGCAACTGAATGTGCTGTTCAGAGCAAAACATGTCCCAGGGGTACAGAATCAGGCGGCTGATGCACTGTCTCGTTTTCATATGCAGGCTTTCTCGGGCTTCCTTCCCTCAGCGGACCCAGAGCCGGCACCCTTCCCCGAAGCTCTCTGGTCTCTCGGTGCCCCGAACTTCGTCACCTCGTGGGAGAGAGTCTAGCACCACGGACGAGGAAGGCATATGAAGGGGCGTTTAGGTCCTATTTAGCCTTCTTGGGGACTGATAGAGAGGAGCTTTGGGGCCATGAGGAATGGGTGGTGAATTTCCTGATGTCCTTACGTAGGGCTGGGAAATCTGTGGCTACGGCTCAGAGGCATCGTGCTGCTATTTCCTTTGTTGCCAGGGCTCATAGTATCCAGGACCCGACAGCGTCTTTCGTTGTACAGAAAGCGCTGCGTGGGTGGCAACGCCTTGAGGGTCGCAGAGTAGATGAGAGGCGCCCGATAGGTTTGGATAGGTTGGCCCAGTTGTTGGCTACACTCCCTGCCACATGTTCATCTCCGTTTGAGGCGGTGTTGTTCCGAGCCGCTTTTACGCTAGCATTTCACGGGGCGATGCGAGTAAGCGAACTGGTGGCAAGGAACAAACAGGATGTGGCGGGGGGTTTGTGCCAAGAACACGTTCAGATCAGAGGAGAGGCAATGACGGTCTCCTTTGTCAAGTCCAAGACCGATCAAGATGGGATGGGTGACTGCATAATCATACGCAGGATTCCCGGGTCCTCCATATGCCCGGTAAAGTGTTTAGAAGATTACCTAGCACGAAGGGTGGCAGTATGGGGGGGGACTTTGTTGAGACACGCGGACGCCACCCCACTGACGAGGTTTCAGTTTCAGCGGGTGCTTGCGATGTCAATTGCCGCTGCGGGCTTGAACCCGGGCGAGTTTGGGACCCATTCCTTTCGGATAGGGGCTGCTACAGAAGCTACAGCCAGGGGTCTTAATGTTGAACAAGTGAAACGAGTGGGGCGTTGGTCCTCCAATTGTTATAAGAGGTATGTGCGGTTACACATGTTGTAAAGCTGTAATGATGTACTCACGCCTCTTGTTTTTGTTTGGTTTTCAGTTGCGCAAGCCTACGAGGCGGGGCGGACTTTGCAGTCGACCCAACACCGGGCCAGCGGTCAGACATCACCGGCTGTGAAAAAGGAGGTGTGGGTCGTGGGCCACTCATACGTGAGGCGTGCCGCGGACGTATTCAAAGCAGGTGACATGATTCACGTAGCTGGGGAATACGGGTACAGGGTGTCCTTCTACGGAAGAGGCGGTCTCTGTATTGACCAGTTTCAAGCATATTTTGAAGATTTGTTAGGGCGGACGAGGTCACCGCCGTCTATAGTCATAGTGCATCTAGGGGGCAATGATTTGGTCAACACCGGTAGACGACTTCTCCTGGAGGCAATGCTTTCCACTGTAAGTTGGTTGGCGAGGAGAGTTCCGGGGTGCACAATAGCGTGGTCCCATATGATCCCACGAAAGGTGTGGCGGGGGGCTAATTCTATCCCTGCTTTGAATCACTCTGTTAGGAAGCTTAATAACAAAGTGGGTAGGTTGTTCCGTTCCGGGACATTGCATTCTATTTCGCATGGATGTATTAATGATGACAGTGTGTATTCGGGGGATGGTGTGCATTTGTCTCGGGTGGGGAATGAGTTATTCATAGGAGACTTCTTAGCGTGGTTAAAAACGTTGAAGCATGACCTTTAGGTAGGAGCTTTGTGGGGGGTCCGGATAGCCGGTCAACTATCCGGACCTGTGGCGGTAAGGTCATGATCGGTGAGCAGTAATTGGAAGATCCCTATGAGTGGGCGTCACCCAACACGGATGGGAGCGCTCGGGAGAGGTGGCCATTGGCCCCTCAACGGGGAGGCGGTCCTGTCTAAGGAGAGGCCGCCGGAAGGAAAGGAAAGGCGGTCAAGGCCCCTTCCTGTGTAGGAGGGGTTACAGCCCCCTCTTGGGGAATTTCCCGGGGCCAGTGACGTCTGCGACGGCAGATGTGGTAAGTTGTGTGGGGTTTGGGGGGAGGTCTACGCTACCTTCTAGATACTCACACGAGTCCTCGAACGACCTTTAAGTGGCGTCGAGTTTATTGGGGCCCCCGACAAGTCAAAGGGAAATTGGTAGTTGCACGTGGGGTACGCCTCAGTGCTGTCGCCCCTCCCAAGTGGGGGGGGTATTTCTGGTTAGGGATCTTGACACCGGTTACGACCTTGCCGTTGGCCCTTAAACGTTAGGATGTACAATTTCATTATTTCAAGAAAATGTTTTGCAGGTTGGTAGTTCGGCTAGGAGAACCTCTGTATTAGAGAATCTGTTAAGGTTAGCCAAACATCGCAATGTGGTTATGAAATTGTACATTAATATGAACTGTTTAACGTTTAATTTTTGTTTTAATAAATACGGCCGGGGAGGGTCACTCCCTCCCTCTTCCAAAAACTTCAAGAACTGTTTCCGGTTTCCCTCCTTTTGGGGATTGTGTTGAGAGGGGGTGGCGGGTATCTCAGCCATATGGAAAGGGGCGACCACTCGGTCCCCCCGAACTTATGGCAGAGTACCTCGATCCCCCCGGGAAGCCATTTTGGGCGGGAGGCGCGTCTCGGCTGGTATGCCCGAAGCGGCGTAGCCGGGGCGCGCTCGTTCCCGCCCTGGAGTGGGCTGGCCTAGACACTGACGCAGCTGGCCACGCCCTCGGGGCAGGCAGGGGCGGGTTTACGCCCGCCCTGAAGACGGATAAAAAGGGACGCAAGACCGGAAGACATCCTCTTGTTCCTGTGCTCTGAAGCTGCACCTCCTCGTTGCACGTGAGCTCGAGACGGAACGAAGAGCCAATTTTGACCCACCCACCAGCCCCTGAGGACAGCTAGTTGTTTTAAGATGATTCGATAATTCTAATTTTTTCGTTTACAGGTTGTGGTATTATCATGTTGATATTGAGGTGTAATAAAGTTGGCCGTTTCTATGTATGTTCTGTGATTAAAGATATTCAGTTTTTTGTCCGTTGGTATTATCATATTGATATTGAGTGTGTAATAAAGTTGGACGAATTTTGTATGTTCTGTGATTAAAGATATTCTGTTTTTATGTCCGTTATAAGCATGCTTATTCGGGTCATAGTGGCCAATGTATTGTTGGTTTAGGTAGCATTGTCGTATTTATTTGGTAGGCGGTAAGGTCATGATCGGTGAGCAGTAATTGGAAGATCCCTATGAGTGGGCGTCACCCAACACGGATGGGAGCGCTCGGGAGAGGTGGCCATTGGCCCCTCAACGGGGAGGCGGTCCTGTCTAAGGAGAGGCCGCCGGAAGGAAAGGAAAGGCGGTCAAGGCCCCTTCCTGTGTAGGAGGGGTTACAGCCCCCTCTTGGGGAATTTCCCGGGGCCAGTGACGTCTGCGACGGCAGATGTGGTAAGTTGTGTGGGGTTTGGGGGGAGGTCTACGCTACCTTCTAGATACTCACACGAGTCCTCGAACGACCTTTAAGTGGCGTCGAGTTTATTGGGGCCCCCGACAAGTCAAAGGGAAATTGGTAGTTGCACGTGGGGTACGCCTCAGTGCTGTCGCCCCTCCCAAGTGGGGGGGGTATTTCTGGTTAGGGATCTTGACACCGGTTACGACCTTGCCGTTGGCCCTTAAACGTTAGGATGTACAATTTCATTATTTCAAGAAAATGTTTTGCAGGTTGGTAGTTCGGCTAGGAGAACCTCTGTATTAGAGAATCTGTTAAGGTTAGCCAAACATCGCAATGTGGTTATGAAATTGTACATTAATATGAACTGTTTAACGTTTAATTTTTGTTTTAATAAATACGGCCGGGGAGGGTCACTCCCTCCCTCTTCCAAAAACTTCAAGAACTGTTTCCGGTTTCCCTCCTTTTGGGGATTGTGTTGAGAGGGGGTGGCGGGTATCTCAGCCATATGCTTGTAATCGAGCGAGTGGCATCTCAATATCTCGTCAGTCAGCGAAGTTGTCTCCACATGCTAAAGCGCGCGCTGCAGAGATCTGTGAGCATCAAGTGTCAGATTTAAATCCCAGCAGTTGAGAATCAGCCTCCTGATGCAGATAAAAGGAGTACCGCTGAGTTTTGTAATGCATCGATTATTGCAAGGATATAAGTGACAAAAGGCTACCTCACGTGTGCAATACAGAAGTGTTCAATAACATTGGTATACATTTTTCGACCAGGCACTAGCGTGCAACTCAAAGGGAGAGACCTAGCTGGATAAATATCTAGAATTACCTACCAGATTCTTCACTGCCACCATGTCTTCCAGCTTTTTGGCGATCTTCATCAGTTCGTCTTCTCGCCCCATGGTCAGACTATTTATTGGCTGCAATTGACCAAAATACAAGGGATGGGTCACCGGAGCAGCACGAGACAGCTGGGAAAGCTTCTACATGTGAATTTCAAGACACACTCGGGACTTCATGGGACAGGCACTAGACTCTGCGTGTCACGAAGCTAAGATGTGTCCCTTGAGCCCGTAGCCGCAGGCGACAGGGTTATTAGTGAAGGTGGGCGAGCCAACAAATTATTATTTACTGCCTCTACCTCATGCTATTCACATACTTACATACAATGCATCCAAACTACAAGCCTTTTTTTTGGTAAAAATATCTCCTCCTTTAATGAAAAAAATATTTTGTATACAGCCTTAAAAATGTTTTTTTTTTAAAACAAAATAATTCGTAAAATCTTCTTAGAGAAGAGATGCACCTTCTGATTTAGTGCTCTCTTGTAAGTGAGCTCCAAAGCTGGTCTTTTAATATCATGATCTTAGAGGCTCCATATTGTTTCGGTGTATCCTATGTTACTTCATTATTTTGGTATCTGTTATTGTGCAGGCTGTGTAACATGTGCATTAGCCTACTGAACTGCTGAACAATTTATTATTTTTTAGCTCAGCTTCTGTGTCTGCTTCTTGTCCTCCATTCCCATTAGTAGAAGGCCTTGGTTATGAAATAAAAGAAGGATGTCAGAAGTATAGTGTTCACCAATCTCTACACTTAGTAATTACGAAAACAAGCATTAGCATAGCCCATAGATCTCGCCTTTGGGACCTTATAAGTGTTTAGCCATGCAACATTCGATGTTGATGCACCAAGGATATTGTGCTTCATCACTAAATACTTCTAAGGTCCCAAAAGCCAGACCTATTGACCATGCCAATGTTTGTTGCCAATGTAGCGGGACACATGGAGTTGAGTGGGTGTATGGGGTGGCAGAAACACCGGATGCAATATGGTGCTTCTGCCTCCTTTTATTGACTCCTTCGCATTGCCTGGCATGAAACTTCATGTTGACATATGTCCCCTGATGCAAGTGAATCGCTCCTGTATACAAGACAAGACTTAGTTGAGAATATTGGCATCACGTTTGCTGATGATTTTGTGGTAAAGAACAAGCTGAAGATAAACACAGACCACAGTTCCAAATGTATCAACTACACTGATGAAATTGTAACATAATTTTGGGTTCCCCAAAGTTCTGGATTGAGAGAGTGACATTACACTTCCAGTTTACAACTTAAAATAATCAGGTACCATTAAAAACCAATACAAACAATGAATATTATTAGAGACCAGTTATAAGTTGGAAATTAAGTCATGTTACATTTTCTCTGGGGATAGAAGTTCATATTCCTATTATAAATCTCATCGATCTACGTAAATAATCCATATTCTTCAAACTGCTTTTGAAAATCCGCACATTTTTAATGTAATAATTATAGAGAAACACTATTTTCAAAACAGGTGCACATTTTTTCAACATTTCAACTTTGTTTGCAGGTTGAATAAGCATTTAATTAGCCATCCTTGGATTTGCTTAATGACTGGAGGGGAAATCCGCCATGTCTTCACTTCTCCCTCGTCATTCCTGCCGCTGGTCTTGTTGCTGTCAGTTTATGGAGAAATCGGAGTCAACATGTTAAAGAAATATTAGAAGGCAGAGTTTTTTATGATAAATTGCTTTTTAATTCACCTAAACCCACAACTTTACTAGACAGATGCCTCTTTCTAGAGAACTCTGCAGTATAGTGAAACCCATGCTCATGACAACATGGTTCATTGAAGAGGCACTACTGACCACTGTTTTCCTCTGGTGCGCGTTCTGTCAGTGGGAATGTGGCTATGTGAAAAAGTGAAGAAGTGTGCAGGGGACAAAGGCAAGAAGCTAGAAGACAAAAGACTGTCAAACAGAGAAATGTCAAGAGGCTTTATGTGGGTATTTGTGAATTTGTTTAGAAAGTAACCTCCGAGTGATACACTGCTAAACCAAATGTCTTTCTCGAAAATCTTAGAAATTGCTCTATTCATAGAGTTCGTCAATGATAGCTCGCAGTCAACATTATAACAACTGCTTTAGTGAGCCTGGGCCATGTTATTCTAAGTAGTGAGGAGCTTCTTTATGAGAGGCTTGCGCTGTCTGAGCGTTACTTTTTTTGATGCTCTCAATCATATCTATGAGGTGGCGCAAAGCCACCCTGCTTGGCTTTGCATGGCCTCATAGATATGGAGTAAGACAAAGCAAACCAAGTTGCTGCCTTACTTTACTCTGCCACAAAGAGGCATTCCATGAGCGTTGATGTGGGTTTTCCCATTCAGCACTCAGGATTTTTACGCTGCCCCAGATTTACTTGATCACATAAGCCTTGGGCAGCACCAAAACCTTATGCTTTCTCAGCGGAGTAACAAGAAGAAATATTTTCTATTTCTCCTTAGTTTTTAGGTCTCGTAGAGGCGTGGGCTTGAGCAGTGAAGCTGCTAGCCACGTCCTACGAGAGATTTTGTTCTAAAAAGGGTCCTGTAAGCCCCGCCCCTCCTTTTCATTGGGTAGCGTCAGTGTTTAGGGTAAACGCTGGCTTCCCATTGAAAAAGAGGGTTTTCAGTTGCCGCCCTGTCCGCTTTTTAGACAGCCCCTACGGACACTGTGGCCTGTTTTATGACTGTGGTAAAGAACTTATCTGCTTGTTTATTTGAATAAGCAGATAAGAACATTCTTTACCACAGCTGTGAAACAGGCACGGAGAGCGTAGGCGCAGGGGGCATGGGAACTGCAGCTCTCCCCCACCCACCCACTCTGGCCGGCCTCTCCCTCCCAGCGTCTGCCAGCAGACACCGTAGCAGGGGAGAGTATCTCCCCCGCCCTCCCACCTTCAGCCTCTTCAGTTGGTAACGCTTATTATGTAAAGTCACATTTAAGTAAGATGTCTGTATCTTTATAATCATAAAACGTGATAAAATGGGCTACTGGGATAGATGGCAATCCTACTTCATACCATTATTTGATCCTCTGCAAATAACTATTATCTCCCTGAGACACTGTTCCAAAACTTAAAGAAATGGGAAGTACTCGCGGTGCGCGAATCATAAATTGTGCGATGTTTAACTTTATGTAATTTTTTACGCTATTAACTGCTTAATTGGCCCAGTGGAAATCGATGGGGAAGTTTGCGGGTTAAAACTCTTTAAATTGCAGACAGTGTTACCGTGCGCAAAAAGAAGGTCGGTGGAGTCGCAGGAGCTGTCGTTATTTTCTGATACGTTATATAAATGCTCATTACTGTAAAGTAGCAGTGCTGAGGGAGAAATTGTGCGCCAAGCTTGGCGTCTGGGCAGCCGCTCTGTATCAGATGTTCCCGGGGGGACAGCCCCCGGGCGCCGAACAGGCCCGTGGGATGGGTGGTGCCAGTTTTGGGGCGGAAGGTCAAGCTATCAACTGGGGTACGTACCAGGCAGGGAGGCGAGCCGGGGTACTCACGAGGGCCCGTGCCAGGCTGGGACTAGTATGTTCACAAAGAATAAGAGTTTGTGCCAAGTCTGTGTTTCTGCCCAGTGCCGAGCATAGAGTGGGCAAGAGCGGCCGCGGTTACAACTGTCACGCAGGGAAAGTGAGGCATGAATGCCTGGCAAAAGTATCTGCCAGGCTTGCAGGGGTACTGATATTTCCTCAGGAGTGTGTGCGCCATGTAGAGTGAGAGGGGTGGATACCCACAAGGGTCTGTGGCAATCTGGGAGGAAAGCTGAATGCCCACAAGGGGGTGTGCCTGGCAGGGACTACCGTACCCACAGGTTTTAAAGGTGCGTGCCAGGTCTGTGCCCTGTAGCAAACGGTTGGGATACTGGGGAAATATGGGTGAGCTGTTCCTGTGGCACGCAGGTGGGGGAGGTGGCTCAGGGTGCCTAAAGAGTATCCTTAGGAGCGTGTGCCAGGAAGAGATGACAAGCCGAGACAGGAGATGCATAAGAGCCTGTAGTAGACCGGAGGGGATGCCCACGAGGATAGAAACAGACCCACAAAGTTATGCTCCAGACTGAGTGTGTGGTTGTGTGCGGTAGGGAGACGGTGGCAGTGTCTCCCGGACCCGCTGCTGCTTTGTGAGTATCACTAACATCAGAGTGTCTTCAGCGATAATATTTGGGCTGCGAGAAGCATTTTACCAGAACGGAAAGATTTTAATTTGCTCGCTTTTAAATTTACCTGACAGATTAAACGGGTCATTTAAACCCAGCATTCTCTCCCACTCTTATCGCTCCCCTGGGCTCGATATTACAGTCTGCCCGCCCTGGTCTGACTCGGCAAGCAGTGCCGTTGTGCGGAGGGGGGACAGGCAAGAGCCAGGCTGCACTTCCGGTTAGCCGGAGCTGAGGTTAGCGCTCTAGTGGCTACCTCACTCCGGGCTATTTAGGCCGCCCTGACTCTCGGGCACGCGCGGTAGTGAGACGGTGGCAGTGTCTCCCGGACCCGCTGCTGCTTTGTGAGTATCACTAACATCAGAGTGTCTTCAGCGATAATATTTGGGCTGCGAGAAGCATTTTACCAGAACAGAAAGATTTTAATTTGCTCGCTTTTAAATTTACCTGACAGATTAAACGGGTCATTTAAACCCAGCATTCTCTCCCACTCTTATCGCTCCCCTGGGCTCGATATTACAGTCTGCCCGCCCTGGTCCGACTCGGCAAGCAGTGCCGTTGTGCGGAGGGCGGACAGGCAAGAGCCAGGCTGCACTTCCGGTTAGCCGGAGCTGAGGTTAGCGCTCTAGTGGCTACCTCACTCCGGGCTATTTAGCCACGCCCTTCCCATAAGCGCGCAGTGGTTGCGCGCAGGGGGCGCCTAAGAAGCGCCGAAGAAAAGTCCGTCTGCGCCCGTCCGCGACAGGACGGGGCGAGGGGCGATGGATCCTGGTCTCTTCCCCCAAACAGTCACTGGTAAGGGTACCCAATCCCTCTTATACTCAGCCCACACTTTACGCAGCCTTAGACCACCTACATGCTGTAGTACAGTCATACCCTGGCATCGCATTGAGGATGCCTACTCTTGTCCTCTGTGTCGACGCCTACTCAACAACAACTCGCCCCTCCCAGATTCCAACGCTTCTGTTAAGGGATTGAAAAGTTTTCTCCTAAATGTACGTTCCTTACCTAAACACCAACATCAGGTTTGGGACCTAATACATTCCATCCAACCAGATATATGTTTCCTTGTGGAAACCTGGCTGAAACCCCATACAGTTACAGCTATTGCAATGGGGATTCCATCTGGGTACAAAATCAAACATCTAGACAGAGATATCAAAACCGGAGGTGGTGTGGCAATTATATATAAGGATAATATACAATGTACTATCATTGAACAACACTCTAACTCACAACTAGAAATTCTGCTTTTTAAAATTCACTTAACTAATCACTTCACCTGGAAGGGTGCTTTGGTTTATCGTCCCCCTGGAGTAGATCCTAATTTTGCACTCACCCTCCAGGAAATTTTAGTCCCCACATATAAAATCCCAAGAAGATTTTTTACTTCTAGGTGATTTTAATATACACGTTGATCAGTCAATGTTAACCGATTCCACGGCTCTAATCACAGATCTATCGAATCTGGGCTTGGAATAAAAAAATCAAGGACCTACTCACATAGGAGGACACATGCTTGATCTCATTTTCTCCAATTCCACCAAAATAAACTGTTCCCTGGCCACAAGTATATCGTGGACCGATCACTCTTTGTTGGAATTCACGCTACTAACCCCTGCGAGACCCACTAAGAACTCTCCTTCCCCCCCTCATGGAAACGTCAATGGCATAAAGTCAATGCTAACACAGCTCAAGAAGCATGGACAGATCCCAACTTTTTAGAATCTGACACAGCGGATCTAGCCCTAGCTAAGCTGAATGAATCTATTAAAAAAGCCATTGATACTATTGCTCCCCTAAAAAAACACAAACAACATCCAGTATCAAAACAAGAAAAATGGTATACAAAGGAATTGAGAGCAGAGAAACAAAAATGCAGACGTATGGAGAAAGCCTGGAGAAAAACCAAAAATGAAGACAGCCGATTGATCTTTTTAAAAGCTCAATCAGAATACTATAAAAATATAAAGTTGGCAAGAAAACAACAATTAACACAGCAAATAGCAGAAGCAGGCAACAGCTCTAAGGAGCTTTTTAACATTCTCCAAAACTTTATAAAGCCTACGGCCTGTGAAAGCTCAGACGACTTCTCGCAGGATTTGTGCGACAAAGTCTCGTTGTTTTTTTAGGATAAAATTAACATCATATATGAAAAAATAGTAGCTGCCAACAATATCAGCAAAAATAAAACTAAACTCTGTTCCACCACGATTACTACTACAGACAATAAACTTTCTTTGACGTCTTTCCCTCCCGTTACGCATACAGAGCTTCTTACTCTCTGTAACCATATCAAAACAGGATCCCCCAATGACCTTGTTCCAGCCAAAATGGTAGGCCCTTTGATTCCTCTATTAGGTCCCCATATACTTCAAATGGTCAACATCTCCCTTAGGACAGGCCAGGTCCCGGCAGATTGGAAAAAGGCAGTGGTGAACCTGATAAGAAAAAAGGCATCATCTCCCTGGACAGACCTATCCAACCTACGTCCCATCTCTCTCCTACCCTACCTGGGCAAGATCACGGAGAAGCACGTGAACACCTATCTTTCCCAACATCTGGAAGCGACGGAAGGCCTGGACCATTCTCAATTCGGGTTCAGGCCGAACCACAGCACAGAATCAGCACTTCAAACAGTGACCCATAACATCAAAATGGCACTGGATGATGGTTGCTCTATGATTCTGGTGCTGTTGGACCTTTCCGCCGCTTTTGATACGGTGTCTCACAAGGTGCTTCTCCATCGCCTAAAGGAGGTGGGAATAGGGGGAGAGGCTTTGACATGGTTGGAGAGCTTCCTGTCCGGGCGTTCTCAAGAGGTTAGGCTGGGCGCCCATACATCCATCCATAGGGAGCTCAATAAGGGGGTGCCACAGGGCTCCTGTCTGAGCCCCACACTTTTCAACATATATGTGGCCCCCCTTGCCAACCTAGCGAGATCTTTCGGGTTCACCCCCGTGTCGTACGCTGACGACACCCAACTCCTTTTTCCCTTTAAAAATCTTACGCCTGCAGTAAAAAGATCATTTGCAGATGGCATGAGAGCCATTGCAGACTGGATGTCATCAAACTGTCTGCAGTGTAATGTCGGGAAAACCGAAGTTATGTTGTTCGGTCAAGCGATGACACACTGGTTATCAGATTGGTGGCCTCAAGAACTGGGCCCTGTCCCCACCCCCAAGAGTAAGGTCAGAAACTTGGGAGTATTATTTGACCAACAACTTACTTTCAAGGACCACGTTAATCAAGTTGCCGGCACCTGTTTCCGGGCTATAGGGATGCTAAGACGTGTCTTCCCCTATCTTCCGGATCACCACAGAAAAACTCTGGTGCAGGCACTTGTTATCAGTAGGGTTGACTACTGCAATGGATTGCTCCAAGGAGCCAACGAGGAGCAACTCAAGAAATTGCAGGTTATTCAAAACACTGCCGCAAGGATTGTCATGAATGCTCCTCCCAGGACACCATCCTGTCCCCTACTGTCTCAGCTTCACTGGCTTCCAGTGAAGAAGCGAGTTCAGTTCAAGACTCTTTGTACTATACACAAGAGCCTAACGGGGATGGGCCCTAAGTATTTCATTGACATCTTTCAGCCTTACATTCCAGGACGCTCTTTGCGTTCCAGTAACCAGCACCTTCTTAAAACACCCAGAATCAAAAAAACCAGACAAGGTGGCCGTGCACTGGCCCACACTGGACCCACACTATGGAACTCACTACCGCTTGAACTAAGGTCAATCACCAACCATATGATGTTCAGAAAAAATCTAAAAACCTACCTGTTTCCTAGCTATGTCACTTTATCCCTGAATACATTTTTACTCCTACCTCCATCTGCAGTTATAGCGCGGAGATACCCCTTCGGGGGTCTAGTCTGGCGCTCTATAAGCAAATAAAATAAAATTAAAATAAAAACAGTGGGGCAGGAAAGGGGGGGCTAGTTATCCCATAGGCCTGTGCCATGTTCCAGTGCCAGGTGCAGGACCGGCAGATGCCCTCCCAGCTCTGTACTACATAAACTGGAAGTGAACACAGAGTGTGTTCTAAGCTGGGCTGGTGCTGACTGCCAAAGAGGGGCAGGGTACTAAGATACCCTCTTAAGTTTCTTCCAGGTGATGAGTAACAAATCCATGGACGTTTGTGCTTGGCCAGGATAGTGTGTGCATATTACCCCTAAGAGTTTTCGCCACACTGATGGGGCGATGGAGACGAGATGCCCACAGGAAGATTATTTGAATACCCTTAAAAGTGGTACCAGGCTGGGGATAAGAGAGGCAGGAATGTAGTAGGAAATTTTTAACATACAGTGGTTTGTGCCCGGCTGAGAGTTGTTTGTGGGGGTCGGTGAGGGGGGGGTTCAGTTTGGATTGGGGATTAACATACCCTTGGACGTGGCGGTCTAAAATGTTGCTCATGAGTAACTGTATCGCTTGGGCTAAGTCTAGGATACCCAGGCGGGTTTCTGCCACTCTGGGGAAGACATGGTGCCCGCAGATGTCTCTGTGCCAAGGGGTGTGCGAGGGGTTGGTTCGGCAAAGCCTGCAATCGCTGAATGGCGGAATTCCGAATAAAACCGATGGACCGTGCCAGGTGAGAGGTCGAATGAGAAGCCTCCGGGAAAGAGTGCCAGGCTTGTTGGTGTTAAGATAGCATGGTGGTTCTATGCCCCATTCTGAGATGAGACCGGGCCTGTGGGTGATGCGGGTCCGCGGTGTGCAGGATTTAGTGCCAGGCCTGTACCCACACACCCTCAGGGGCCTCGGGCAGAGGGACTTTACATTCCCGAACACCCCTGTCTGTGACACCCCTGCGATTTCCCAACCCCCGTCTGTGTCTGCCCCCGTCTGCCCTCCCAGCTGAGAATGAGAGACTAGTGCTCGGGCCACCATGCCCAAGCTGGACGAGCCTTTCCCTCCCGCCTGTGTGCCAGGATGAGTGCAGACATTCTGCCTTGTCCTGCCCGGGGACGGGGAACTCCTGTGCCCCTTGGCATGCGAGGACTGCAGACCCACGCATTGCTCCTGTCTCACTCAGACTGAGAAGGGGAGACCCAGACAGACCCGTCCGCGCCTCTGCCTGTCCGTGTTTGGCTGCTACATTGGCACCAGACATGTATGCTGCTGGGGCCCAGTTCAGCTCCCCCTCTGTCACTGCATCTGGCAGTCTCCAGGAGCCCCCAGCCTGTCAATATCCACGCGTGTGTGGATGTTGCAGTCTTGGGGGAGGGCTTCTTTGTACCTGACACGGCTCAGAGGGAGAACAGGGGTGTGGGTGGCCCACGATGCTCTGTTGCCCATGTGCTGGGCATCACTTGTGGGCACTGGCTTTCCGTGCCAAGCAGGCTGCCGTGAAGCATAGGGTTTGGAAGGGGAGCAGGGGGGATGCATAGCATGCCGCCTTTTTACAACTCCGGGGCGGGGGTACGACGACTCCCCTCATAGAAGCTCTCGGTTAGCTGAGGGAAGAGCCCTCGCCCGTCTTTCACCTTCGCTCTGCATCGCTACTGTCTGATTGTAGAATTGCTGAGGTGCAGTATGGTGATATATAACCCGTGTGAAAAAGAAATAGAGATACTCACGAGGGGACCCAGCCTAGTTAGGGTGAAGATATTAGCAATCCTAATTTATATTAATCATTCAGTAGCTCAGTGATGTGTTGCAATGGTCGATTTCAGCTGTTGCTGATATTGGTCCAGTAAGCGTGAGCTTTTTGGCAATGCTTAATTGCAATCAGTTCACTTCTTTAAAAACTCGGAGCAAGGGCATCCGACCGCTTCCGCCGGTCTGTCCTGGTACAATGTCATTGTACCAGGACAGACCGACAGAAGCGGTCGGATCCCCTTGCTCCGAGTTTTTAAAGATATGAACTGATTGCAATTACGCATTGCACCAGGACAGACCAACGGAAGCGGTCGGATCCTCTTGCTCCGAGTTTTTAAAGAAATTAACTGATTGCAATTACACATTGCCAAAAAGCGCACGCTTACTGGACCATTATCAGAAACTGCTGAAATCGACCATTGCTACACATCACTGAGCTACTGAATGAATAATATAAATTTGGATTGCTAATATCTTCACCCTTACTAGGGAACCCGGCTGGGTCCCCTAGTGAGTATCTCTATTTCTTTTTCACATGGGTTATATATCACCATACTGCACCTCAGCAATTCTACAATCAGATATCCCCAACATTGTAGGTCCGGAAGAGACCCTACACCCAGAATAGGGTTGAAACGCCATCGGCAGAATAAGGAAAAGCAAACCATTTAAACTGTATTCTATTATTATATAGATACTATGTAATTGAAAAACATGAAACATTGGTCGCTTTAAAAAAAAAAACACCTTGAAACCTTGTAAATATTGTCACAAAAACGTCACTCTTGTTATTTAGGTTCATGTTTCACTTGGGACACTATACACACCTGTATATATTTTTCTTATATGCTTTGTAAATATTGGCAATTGATTTTTGGAATACAACTTTAGTTTAAAACTGAGTCAGTGTATGCGTATTCCTTTCTCTTTGACATCTACAAAAATAACCATGGCCAAATGCGATTTTCCCCTTGTCTGCCTTAATTAAATATTAAGAATATTTTCCGCAGGAACCACTGTTTCTTAGAACACTTAATCACCCTGGTTCCTTAGTGAGTAGGGTCCCCTTGTTTTCCTTTTCGCCTTTCTTCACTAGAGTCTCTGCTTCTTACCGGTCTCCTCCATTCACTTCACCCCTTCAGTCTCTCCTAATTGCCCTCCCATGGGCTGTCTCTCCCTCTCCTAGTCACTCCGTTCCTCCTTTCAGCAGAAGCTCTCGACTTCTTAGTGGACTCCTCCTGCCACTGTCTTCTAGTGGTACTGCCATCCTGTACTACACGGGCTATCTCTCCCCTCGTCCTGTCCCTTGTTTCAGCAGAGGCTGTCCTTTTCTCAACCAGTCACTCATTTAATCTCAGTCTTTCAGTCTATCATGGTGAGGATGGGGATGGAAGAAAAACTTGAGGGGACACAAGGGAGGTATAAGGTGATAACATTTGTGAACCTGCATCATTCCAGTGCAGAGAAGCAAGGTGACTGTCCGCCTTCACCAGCTGGCATCTTATCGTGCCAGTGCAACGAGGCAGGGTGACTGGCTGCCTTCAGCAAATGGCATCTCATTGTGCGAGTGCAGTGAAGCAGAGTGACTAGCGGCCTTCAGCAGCTGGTGCAGGGTGGCTGGCTGCCTCACACACAACCACACACACACACACACGCAACCACAACCACACACAACCACACACACACACACACAACCACAAGCACACACACAACCACACACACAAAACCACACAACCACACACACAACCACAGGCACACAACCACACACAACCACACACACACACAACCACACACACACACCCACACAACCACACACACAAACCACACACAATCACAACCACACACACACAACCACACAACACCACACACAACCACAACCACACACACACAATCACACACAGCCACACACACACACAACCACAACCACACAACCACAACCACAACCACACACACACAACCACACACACACAACCTCACAACCACACAACCACACACACACAACCACACAACCACACACACACACACAACCACACACACACAACCACAACCACACACACATAACCACACAACCACAACCTCACACACACAACCACACACACACAACCACACACACACACACAACCACACACACACACACAACCACACACACACAACCACACCCACAACCACACACACAACCACACAACCAAACACACAACCACACACACACAACCACACATAACCACAAACAAACCATCAGTGCACACTTTCACCAGGCAGAGACACCATCAGTCATCAGTGCGCGCTTTCAACGGGTACAAACACCACCAGCCATCAGTGCACGCTTTAGCCGGGCACACACCACCAGATGTCAGTGCACGCTTTCACCAGGCACACACACAACACCAGCCGTCAGTGCATGCTTTCACCAGGCACACACCACCAGCCGCTAGTGCACGCTTTCACCAGGCACACACACAACCAGCCGTCAGTGCATGCTTCCACCAGGCACACACACCACCAGCCATCAGTGCACAATTTCTACAGGCACACACACCACCCGCGATCAGTGCACACATCAATTGTTAACGCATCCACAATTAACTATTGTAGCAATCGCAGTATGGCACACTTTACTTTTAAACATATTCATCTAAAGAGCAGCATGCCACCATTGCAAAAAAAATAAAAACACAATTTTTTGGCCTACAATTTATAGACTTTTGTTGCAATTGGTGTTGCAATATTTAGCAATGCCAATAGCTCAAATGTAATTAATGCGAGACCTATTGCATTGCAAATGCTTGTTCCTCCTTCCATGTGTACTGCATTCTTTAGCACACAAAGAAAGAGGAAAATGCCTCTCTGGATTGTTTTTGTGCAGGAAGGTGCCTGTTCCTGCACAAAAACAATCCTGCTAACAAAGCAGACACCCTTTCTCCATGGTTCAAGGGGGTCTACATTGGTGCTAGGCAGAAAATTATGCACCAGCGCAGAGGGAAAGGACAGGAATGCCCTGCATTTCATAAATATGGTGCATTCCTGCCCTTTCACAGTGGCTTAGGGCAGCGCAGCTGCACTGCTCTATGCCCTCAGTATCTGGCAATCAGCATCTTCAAAGAGATCTTCTCATTCACTATTTCAAGTCAAAATGTAGATTGTGAACCGCTATGAGTTGGACAGGTTGCCTTCAGATTGATTATAGGTCAGAGAATGAGATGTGATATTTGTTATCTCCGCGCTGTTGAAGTGGAGACAAAGTGATATGCAGAAACACCACAAACAGTCTAAATGAATGCAGAAAATAGTAAAACACAAGCCTAAGCACTAGGGCCTGATGTTTTAATGTGGGGTCGCAAACCAGTCAGTATTTTGGAGTACCAACTCCTTTGTGACCCCACCTTCATTTTGTGCTGCACATTCACAGAGATTAGGACCTCGTTAATAATTCCTTTTTTGGGACTTAGAAATAGATCAATGGTGTGAAACTACATTTGTGGTTGCAAAGCTTTGAAAATGTGCACCCAAATAGCAAATGAGAGGTGTGCCCATTAAAGCAAACTTTCCTTTGTGCTTTGTTATGGGTTGCAAAGTGCACTTTCAAATAGGAAAGAGATTTCCTTTTGCACACGTTAACCTGCATTTTTGCAGTTGCAAAATCTGTGATTTTGTAAATCACAGGCTGTAAGACCTCAAAATGCTTTGTACATTGGGCCCCATGTTTGGCATTTGCGCCACTCTCAGTTCCATGGAATCCTGCTTCTGCATCACACTGTGGGCTTGATTATAAGTCCACAGACTGCCAGACTCTCTGAGGTGTGGCAGTGGCGGTTTCCCGACTGCTCTATTACAATTTGGGTGGTCGGACTACCATTGCCCTGCCACAGCCGCCAGGGAACCGCCGTTCCTTGGTGGTGGTGTGGCAGTAATGTGATTGGCTGGACCACCGCAGTCCCACGAAGCATATTACAAGTTTTCTCTCTGCCACGGTTTTCATGGTGGTTCCTAACACCATTAAAAACATGTTGAAAACGAAACCAAGGGGGCCCTACAGGGCCCCCTGGTGCCTCATGCCATGTGGATCCGCACAGGGGAGAACACCATGTGCACACCAGTTCCTGCATGGCTGTTCAGGAACTATTTTGGCTTTACCATTGTGGTGCCCATTTTATAAGGCACCACTATAGGAATATAAAAAAATCCTACCAAACACAAGAAAAACACATAAACTGGCGGGTGGCCTGACCACGGATTTGGTACTGCGGTGGTGGGGAAGACCCGGCGCTGCACCTCCTAACTCATAAGCAGGCCCTTTGTGTGTGTCTTGCTAAGCTGTTTATTTTTGTTTTGCAAGACAATGAGAATAAAAACATCAATTGTTATTATTAGATTGTTTTTTTTTCTTTTTTATGTAGTGCAAAAGCAACTCAATGACTGCCAGCTAATTTGTGTGAGTGACAGACATTAGATAGTAGATAATGTGTTTAGATTTCTGACTATCTGACCAATCTGAGGGTGAAATTCTCTTCCCATAGTCCTAGTAAGCCCCTTAGGTGTATGACAGCACCTCAAATGTATGTGAAGAAGGCTTCTGATATGTCCCAAAACCACTTTACTCTGGACCAGTGGTGCATCATCTGACATGAATTGCAAGGCAACAGCATGCATTTGAGGCAGACAACAGGTCCTAGACTTGATAAGACATCGATCAAAAGTGGGGCATAGATTGTGGCTGCTTAAGAATTAAACTACTGCTCCTGCGCAAAGCATCAAATCACATATTTAGAGAACATGGATGGCCTGTGCTGAAAGTGTAGGTAGTGTAAGCTAGTAGGGACAAATGGAAGGCAGGGAAGACTGTCATCAAACAGTAGAATATTTTAGGTTTTTGTTTATCCCCAAGGTATTTTATTTACATCCTCTAAAGAAAGATATTGGCCGCTGCATTATAGGGGAGAGTAATAATGTAGAGCCAGAGAGAAGAGTGAGAATTATTGTAGAACATATAGTACACATAATTTGCAAAAACTCTTTAATCCAGTACTTGGGGACCCATTTGCCGACTTGGTTTCAACGTGAGAATAGAAAACTCAAGGTGGAATGTAGCCTGAGTCAAGATACAAGTCACCCATAATTTGTCGTGTTCTTCAGAAAAATAATGAGCAAGAACAAGCAATAAACAGCGTGTGCACACATTTATTTTACATTTTCCTGCACACTTTTGCTTTATCCACCTTCTACAACTAACTGAAAGTATGACTTTTAACAATTAGCTTTATGTCCTTGGCCTCAACAAGTAGGATCTTCGATGGACATGAATACCTTCACGCTTTTGAACGACCTGCTTGACTACTTCTAAAAGTGTACGCGCGATCCTACTCCCATCCAAGCTCGCAGAAAACTGGGGGTCTCAAAAGTGAAAGTATGATGATTAGTGTAATTTTCACCGCAATGGCCCACACCACAGGAAGGAAATTACATGAGATGGTGTGAGTTGCTCCCCAAGGAAAACATGTTATAATTATGATAATATACTGCTTTCCTCACAACTCTGTGGAGTAGAAAATGCTGCAACTTACCTATCTTTAATTAGCTGTATTTAGCAGTTTTTATGGACACTGAGCAGGGTGTCTTAATTTGCATGCATTAGCATATCATTTCAATGCCATCCTCAAGGTACTCATTTTAATTGCTATTACCTTTCCCTGGCCCTGTTTCTGTAACAGCCGCAGCAGAATACAAAATAGATTCTTCCTTGATCCCGCTTTATCCGTCTTTTAAGAATTTTAAGACAAACAAAGCTTGCCAAGATTCAGCAATCTTCAGGAAACAGATTTTGTTTTCATTTTTTGGTGCATCTGAAGGTATTTTGCCTGTTTTATTTATGCCGTGTCTTTGATGTAGCTGCACAACAGTTTTTGAGGTGACCTGCAGTTGGGCACCGCTTGCAGTCAGGTTCCTGGGATAAATTGCCTCAATGCCTCCCTTAAAAGACATTGAGCACCGGCATTAATGAATCTCTCACAGTCTATCAGCACCTAAAGGCATACAGGAAAGAAAAATAACAGCTGCTGCTGGAGAAAGCTGAGACAGGTCAGAGGTCAGTGCCTACATCTGCATTCACGGGCAGACAGAGAGGGAAAACAAAGGGCCTGTCATTGCTGCAACTCAGCACTATTTCAGAAAGCCCAGATTCTAACTTAATTACCACAGTTCCCTTTTTTGCACTGGAGCACTGCAGCAAGCAATAAATCAATACTTAAGGTCACATTGCTAAAAGCACTAAAAACAGTCTTTTTTTTCCTGCCTGGGCACATGACTTGCCACTTCTGGTTCGGTGTCACCGGAATTCACCCTCAGCTGAGAAACAGAGCTGCTGGCCCAGTGATTCCAAAGGACTCCAGACACATAAACAATGAATGACTTGTCTTGCAAAAAACAGAACAGTACATCCCTTCTGTCTTTAATATTTAAACACTGGCAAAATGTCTATAGGTAGATGGAGTACATTAGACCAGATCACATAAGGTTAGTTCTAGTTCTGGGTAATTTTTTCAGCAGCTGTGGGAATTTTGCTGTGAATTGTGTACCGACGTCCAATTCATACATATTTCCAAATGTAATGTAAATTGCCTTGCCCTCCCCAAAGAGGTATCTTTCCTGTTTTTTTTCGAGAAAGAGAATTGACAAAGCAATTGCACTACTGCAGATGTATGGGATGTGTGCTTGCTCTGATTCCCATTTTCTCTGAGCCAGATTGCACTTTAATATATTCAAAATATTTACATATTTAAATTCATTCTTTCTCCCCATCATGCCTTGACTGCCCACAGTATGCCAGGAATTACCATCACTAAGCCAGGACCACAATTATACCAGTGTGGGCATCATGCATGCCCAAAGTATGTCATCAATAACCATCAAAATGCAGAGGCCAACATAATAGCATGTGTGGGCGACCCTGATGACAATATGTCAATAAATAGCACCATGATGGGCAGTGGGCACAACATTCATACATACACTGACAGACGTACACACAGACACACACAGGTTAACAGACATTCACACACACATACATATGTTGATAGAGCACATTGAATCTGCTTAGGTGGCAATGTGAGGGCACTATTGGCTGGTCAGTTTGCTAAGGGAGTGGGCCTGTACCTACTGTTGGAAGCTTCTTCTCCAGCAGAGAGATTCATTTTTTAAACGTCTTTTTCTTTACTTCTCTTGCTAGAAAAGTTACCAAAAGGTATTTTTTTAATTTAGTAAATTTCGATTGGTAGTTTCCTGAAAACACAATATAACGCTTTGCATCAAGGCACTTTTGTTTATGGCCCTTGCGGCAAAATCTAAAATCGTAACTTGCACTGAAAGTCTTATGTGAAAACAGCAGGGCCGTACTAGCTACTGTGCCTTATGGAATGCTACGGAGCTGGGGGCTGATTTCATTGATGGGGACCTGCGTGTACTGAACGAAATTCGTTTTGCTTTAATTATTTCAAAGTACAAGCAGGTCTCCATGAACTAAATCAGCCCCCAATGAGGTCAAATCAGCCACCAACTCGGCAGAATTCCAAAACGCCCGGTAGTCAATTCAGCCCTGGAAAACGGTATTTAGATAGAATATTGGAAAGAAAAATATCGTGGACCAAAATATTGTGTCAAGAATATCGATTGTGTGAGTGTCTGTTTATGTCTGTGTGTTTGGTTTGCCTGATTGTATATGTGTGCATATCTTTGTGGAAGCGATAAGTGAGAGAAAGAGGAATCGAGACAATTTCAGGAGACATTTTAAAGAAAATGTATAGTCTTGTCCCAAACGACAGCAATTAACAGTATAGCATTAAGAAACTGCAAATATTAAAAAACAAGAAAATGTTAACATATTATTGCATTTGGATTTCATTTTGAGTAACAAGTTAACCTGCTTTGCTGATATAAATATTAATTTCTCATGCGCTGAAACTGGTATACAAAACAAAAGACACACAGATGATGGATTGGAATGCAGAGCAAATCAAACATTCTTTTGCTCACCATGCCACCCCAGTTTAGACCCAGCCATATGCAAATCAGTCTTGACCCTGTGCCTCATGGGAACAGTCCAGGCCGAACTCTCAATACAGGTCCTACCTGGACCAGAAACAAGCATCCTGGAACCAGTTTCGGAGCACCACCTCTCATCAGTCAGGCTAGCTTCAATTCAGTGGCACAGTGGGTCCGGGGCCCACATCTGGGCATACCCGGCACACTTAGGGCGAGAAAGCAAAGATACACAGATGATGAATGGAATGTAGAGCAAATCAAACATTCACCCCAGTCAGAGATCTGGGTTAAATCCATTGTTCTTTTGCTCACAATGCCACCCCGATTTAGACCCAGGCCGGATGCTTGTTTCTGGTCCAGGAAAGACCTGGCTTGGTAGTTCGGGCTAGACTGTTCCCATAAGGAACAGGGTCAAGACTAATTTGCATGTGGCTGGGTCTGAACTGGGGTGGTGAAGTGACCTAAAGAACGATGATGGATTCAACCCAGATCTGTGACTGGGGGTGAGTGTCTGAAAAGTGTTGCACTCCTTCCTTCATCACCTTGTGTTTGAAACTGGTATAAAAGCTATTAAGTATAATCATGTCTTACCCTTATGCCTGCCCTTAGCCCCCCCTTGCCACACATCTAGCTAATCTTAATGAGTGCCTGTGCTTATTTTTTCCAATTTAAAGCACCGCCAAACCAAAGTTGAAGTAAGTTACATATCACATAAAAGCCACACATTAAACCACAATGGAGTTACACCAAACAGATGGAGGCTTTAAATAACACTACCAGGGCACAGGAAAAATATCAAAAATAGTAATTGATTAACAGTTCACAAACCCACAGTTGCAGATCATTGCCACTGAAAAATGGTCACATGTGTCATCATTCACAGATAAACACATTTTCTGGCAACTTGTACACACAAACAACAAATCACACCAGCACAAACCTGAATACTACTAAATATATAGACTGTAAGCAAATCCATCTAAAGAGTCTTTGCAATATATACATACATGTGAACAAATGCAAAGGAGGCTTTGTAGCCAACATCTTCATCATAGATCTCACAAGGTATGCCTCATTAATACCCAACTAATCACATACAAGAGGCAATCATTTTTGCATTCTGTTGTACTGCTTGTTGGACCTGGCCCTTTTTGCAGGTGTATCCTCAAATGTTTTGCCTTTTGCCTCCTATCTGTCTGACCCACTTGTGCTGGCTTTAGGCCATTGCAGTGTCTGTGAGGGTAGTTTAAACAGCCATGTCGACTTGGCAAGTACACTCACTTTCCCTGCCCTGATTACATTTCAAAGAGCCCTGCCTAGAACACTCTCAAAGGAACTTGACACCATACCTGCCTCGCCTTTGTCCCCCTGAACAGTTTGGAGCTAGGACCAGTGGAAGGAGAGGAACTGATTAGAACCAGGTATGGGGGTACATCAGGGATTCCCCCAAGCAAAGGCTAGCATCAGATATAAAATTGGGACTTTCAGCACCTACCACCAAAACACTTCTGGACCTGTGAAAGATTCAAAACAAGGACTGCCCTGCTGCCAGAATGTTTGCCCGGATGTCCAAAGATCATCAGTTGCCAGACCGCCTGTGTGAGCCACAGTGACACAACAATATTCCCGAGGCCTCCTGCAACTGCCCAGCTAACAAGCACCAACTGGACCTGCCTGAACAGGATCAAAGTGGTCCCTGTATCTTACCTGCACTTCATCTTAGATGGAGAGAAAAGAGGAAGAGCTGGGGACATGGGAAATCCATCTCAGGGGTTTCCATGGTCCATGAGGAAGCTGTACCTAAGGGGGAGGCCCCAGAACCAACAGGGGAAGACATTGTTGCCCTGGGGGACCTACCCAAGTTAGGTAGAGTGCAGACTGAAAGGGGGGTGTAGCAGGAAGAATTCTGCAATGCACAGATAGAGTGCCCTACTCATGAAGGCCTACAACAGCAGGCCGAGACCCAAGGAGCTGTTGACACCTCTGGTGACCAGACCAGTTTTAGAGTTAGGTCAGGGAATTCCCCGACACAAAGGCTGGTATCAGCCATACAAATAAGACCTTCAGAACCTACCAGAACACTCTGTAACCTTCTGCCAGAAGGACTGCCCTGCTGCTTGAAGGACTGCCTATCTGTCTGAAGAAGAAAGACTGGTCCTGCTTGCCTTTATCCCATGCTACCCAGAGTGACTGCAAGATTGAGTTGGCTGACCTCCTGTGTGAGCTACAGGGACACAAATAGCTTCCAGGGGCCTACCCACAACTGCCCAATTGACCAGCATCACCTGGGCGTGCCTGGACATGTCTGAGCCCTGCTGCTGGCCTCCGCTTGAGTGCATCCTGATCCCCAAAAGGTGCGTCCAGGCCTTGGAACATTGGCTTGCATCATTGAAAGTTCCTCCTGAAGAAAAAGGTGAACATTCTGCAGTATGGGCTCTTTGTAACTATGAGCGGGCATATTCATGCCAAAACTCTTCCACCTGTGACGACCACTAACACGAAGTTGAAGTGGGATCTGCTCTTCAGTGCTCAACCAACACAAAGCTCTAAAACAACTGGTTATTTACACTAAAGCAAAGTCTGTCTGCAATGTTCGACTTACTTTTCGTGCGGAAGCCTCCAATGAAAAAACACTGGACTTGAGAAGGTAACTCCTCAGTGGAAGTAACCTGGCCCCTGTATCTGAACTGCACTTCATCTTGGTTGGCCTAAATTTTCCCCCATTTTGGCACGACCAGCTAATTGCAAATTGGTGCTTACCGGTGCTATTTTGGTGCTATTTTCACTAAAAGCCTTACAATGTAATATTTCCGGTTGTACTGTTTGGATTTTTGTAGTTCTGGTTTTATTTTATTTAATAACATGTACTCTATGTTTCTAAAAGGGTTTAGAATTTTTCTCGTGTTATATTTTTACTTTATTACTGTTTGTGTGCTGCATAATATTTTACACCAAGCCTCAAAGTTAGGCCTGGCTTCTTTTGTGCCAAGCTACCAGAGGTTAAAGCACAGGCCAATAAAGGGATGTGTGTGGTTCACCCTGATAAGTATTGTGGTTGTTCCTTGAGTGGGACTTCCACAACTCTCAACCAATAACCCAGTTTTTTACACACACACACACACGCATGCACGCACACACACACACACACACACACACATATAGTTAAACATAATATTATATTTTGTGGGTTTAATTGAGTGTTTTAAATGCATCTTTTATCAATTTAAATTATTATAATTTTTTTTTGATTTTACAGTTTATTGTTCAGCGATGCCTAATACCAATTGTAGTGAACCAAAGCTACAGCCCAAGAATGTAGGGACTTATGAAATCCAAGCTCACTAGCCCAGGACACGAGGTACAGTGTTATTTTTTTAAATTATTTTTTATTTCTTCATTTATTATTGTACAAGAAAACATTCGCAACAGCTGTTACAGGGTTAGCATAGGTTGAATCAATTGTCGTTTATACATCGGTGTTTGTATAGCTAAGCCCACATGGCATTATTTATTGAAGAGAGAAAGGAAGACAGAAAAAGGCTGGAAAGCAAGGGGTGAAAGAAGAGGTAGGGGGCAGGCAATGAGAGAGATATATTCCTTATTAATTACATCTGACATTCTGTGAAGGTGTCTGAGCACGCATGCAGGCCCGATAGGGCTATATTTGGCTGAGACCAGTTTGGGCCAGTTCTATATAGTTGTCTTGGTGGTACGATCATAGGGGTATCAAAGTATGATTCGTCAGCCTAGCATTTTCATGGAGGTTCATAAGAGTGTAGGTAAGAGTTAAGAGATCTCCACATCCCTCTGGAGGCTGGTTTCCAGGGTGAGTTTGGTAGTGCAATATTGTCTGCTCCTCTAAGATCCGTGATCCAGTTGATCCAGCCTTTGTAAGTTGTCTTACCTGTGTCCTTCCAGTTGGCTAGGACCATTTTCACTGTAGCTGTCAGTAATAGGTCTAGTAGGTCTTTATTGTGTTCTGTTCTCAATTCCGTGCTCATAAATGCGGTGGTGAGGGTTTATCATTTATGAAACCAAAGATTTCCCCCCAAAATACTTTGAGTGTTGAGCATTGGAAGATAAGATGTGCTAGGTCCCCCTTCCCCTTGTTACAGTTCCAGCATACTGCGTCCTCCCTGAGGCCTAATGAGAATAAGCATGCAGGGGTCCAAAAAGCCTTGTGAAGCAGTATTATTGTGTGAGGCCGAGGCCCATAGTGTGGCCTAGTCTTGTTCGATAAGTGAGGGTTTAGTTTGTTTATCCCAGTAGGCGACTAACTTATCATTGAGTTTAGAGGTTTTTGGGCGAAGGAGTTTGTAGATCTGCGAGACTTCGTGCCCTAATTTATTAATGTTTGACACATACCGGAAGGTTGAGGGTTGTGGGATAGATAGCTTAGTTTTTGATAGGGCCGTTCTGATTTTTAGAATGTTATAGAATCAATGTCAGTTAGGTGATGTCTTGATGTCTGTGAATGTAATGCGGTATGTTTTGTTCTCTAGTTGGTAAGGGTAATAAATACCTTTCTCAATCTATGAATCGAAGGTTAGGCTTTTCCCTTTATACAGAACCTTGCTGTTCGCCCAAAGTGATTCCATTTTAGACCCTTAATGCTAATCTCCAGTTCTTATATACCTTTAGTAGCATGATTTTTGTGTTTTTAAAGAAAGGCTTGGAGGTGTGGGGGTATCTATTTGCTGTTAGTAGGGCCAGTGGACTCAGATTGTTCAGGATGGCCCTCTCTACCTGATGCCATACCGGTATGTAATCGGATGGCTGTGATATCCAGTATCAGCCTTGTTTTGCTAGAAAAGCTCACTGGAATAATCTGAAGTCTGCTAGGTTTACCCTTCCTTGGGATTTATCCAATCTTAGTTTATTAATGCTTATCCGTGCTGTCTTTCCGCGCCAGAGGAATTTAGAGATCAGGATATTGACTTTCCGATGGAAATCATCTGTGAGGGGGAGCGGGAGCATACTGATCAAATAGTTAACCATTGGGGTGATCATCATTTTAATAGTTTTGAATCTACCCCACCACGTTATAAATTTTGGAGACCAAGAGTCCAAAAGTTTATTAATCTTTTCTAGTAGTAGCTTCTTGTTGTGGTGTAGCGTATCCATTAGGTTGCTACCAAAGTTTATACATAGGCGTTTGATATGTCCTGTCTGCCAGGCCAAGTCCGACCCCCCTAGGATGTCTTTCGTGCAGTGGATGTTTAGTGGTTTGCACTCAGATTTGTCTTTGGTTAGATTGTACCCTGAGAACCTGGAATACTCTGCTATCGTAGTCATCAGGGCCCCAATTGAGGACTTTGGTTGTTCTGTTACTATTAGTATATAATTTGCGTAGGCAGCTTATATTATTTTAACGCCATTGATATCGACCCCTTTTATGTTAGTGTTTAACTTTATATCCATGATGAGAGGTTCCAGGGCCAGTAAGAATAACACAAGGGACAGTGGGCATCCCTGTCTAGTACCTGTTGCAATGTAAAGGGGTCAGAGAGTGATCAATTGACTACGATACGGGCTGAAGGTTCTCGATACAGGGCCATAACCATCTGTTATAAATCTCTCCCCCAAGTTGAAGGATTGCATGCAGCATTCCAGGAAGGTCCAGGAGACTTTATGAAAGGCCTTCTCAGCATCTAATGTGATAGCTACTGCTGGTTCTGATTTCGTGGTCACATAATCCAATATATGGCAGTGGAGTTGGGTGTTGTCGTTAGACATACGATTGCGTAGGAAACCAACCTGGGAGTTGCTTATTAGTTTAGGGAGAACCGCGTTGAGTCTAACTGCCAATATTTTAGCATACATTTTACAGTCTATATTAATGAGGGATATGGGTCTGTAGTTTTTGGGTGATAGGTAATCTTTACCCTCTTTTGGGATGACTACTATGTTAGCTTCTGACATGGATTGTGGTACTGCCCCGTAGATGCAGAGTGGTTAAAAACCTTTTTCATGGTTGGTTTGAGCTAGTTTAAGAAGGTTCGGTAAAAAGCTGCTGTATACCTGTCCGGCCCAGGGGCTTAATTTTCTTTCAGTGATTTGACCGCTATTTCAATTTTGGTGTAGTTAATTTCTTGACCTACCCTAATTGTATCCTCGGTGCTTAACTTCGGAAGCCCAATTCTGTTGAGGTATTTTGGCTCTGATCGTTTTTGTAAAGTACTTGGTAGAACTCTTAGAATGTCTTAAGATGTCTTTGTGCCTTGTGTGGGTTTTGTTGTTTGAATCTGTGATAGATGAGACAGCAAACTGGTTGCGTTTGTGTTTTAGGTAGGAAGCAAGAAGTTTCCCTGTGCATTATTATTGTGTAATAAATATTTAAAGGATAAATATTGTTTTGTAAATATTTATTGTATGATAAGGTGAACAAAAATGTGTCTTTGCATATCTATGGATGAGGTAGAAGTGTACTATTATTTCAGCATAATTTTAAATGATTTTCCTTTCTTTTGTATTAATTTAAATACTTTTTTTGGAGCAAAAAATTACATTTTATTTATTTTTATATTATTTTAAAGGCAAATTATATTTAGGTGTGGTAAATGTAACACCACATTCATGCTATTTCTTCAATTAAAGTTAAAATGGAGTTAGAAATTTAAATCTGTCCTAATCCATGTATGCTCAATGTGTGTGAGACTGGAGTTAAAATAGAAAATCTGCCCAGCAATGTATGCACTTACCCTAATGTTTGATAGGTTGCAGTTAGATAGTATATTGTCCCCCTTAGGTTTGCATTTTTCCCAGAGTTTGGTAGACTGGAGTTAGAATTATGAATCTGACCCACTCCCAATGGTAGCACTTTCTCCAATATTTCTTAGTTTAGAGTTAATCTGCCCACCAATGTATGCACTTTCCCCAATGTTTCCTAGAGAAAGTTAAAATAGTATATCTAACACTTATAAATGCACCGTTTATTAATTTTGTCTAGGTTTGGATGTGTGAAGGCCTGAGTTGAAATGAATATCCACGTTCTGTCATGAAAGGCCCGCTCGTGATTCCTTATGTTAGCTGAATAGAGTAGGCCTGAAATGTATTTTCCTTGGGAAGGCTCCCAGTTGAAGGCAGTTATCAGATTTCTACGTGCAAGGTTAATTCGTTCACATGCTTTGCATTGCAGGTGCAAGGTCATGCCCCATTGAAAATATTTAGGGAATAATTTTATGTCTCACTGTGCATAGCCCTTTTCCACAGCAAATAAAAAGTGAATCATTTGTTGCAAGCATACTCCTTGAGAACTGAGCTCCGTGTGACTAAAACCTCACACATAAATGTTGAAGATACAAGTTGCCGAAAACTACAGCTTAGCCTACAAATGACTCGTTGTATTCAGTCTGGCTTATGTCCCCTACAAAATACGTATTTCAAATCCTCTCTTCCTTTCTGATGCTTCCCATTCACAAATCTTTGATTGCTCTGGTTACAGGAACCCAGGCAGAAGTCACTTCACAAGCAATAGTCCTAGAAACAATAATCGCTGTACTTATCTTAACCTCACACTTCTAATATGTTTATTTTGCATTTGGGTTTCAGCCCTACTGGCGGCAAGTGGTTTCATCTAGATTTAGCCTCCATCCATTCCTCTCTCTGATTTAAAGTAGAAATCTTTTCAAATCCTGGTTACAGAATGTAGGTTCTTGATCATGAACTCTGTGAATAACATGCATCATAATTTGTCAATCAATTGAACAGAGGACTTCATGTGACTAAATAATTCAGCCATTTCTATGGGTCAATGATCGACAACTGGCAAAAACATAATGCTAGTCTGAGTTATAGCTCCAGAGAACAATCTCACCATTACAAATCAGCTGTTCACCATTTGCTACCTAACATATGTATGCTGCTTTCCAGACAATCATCTTGATGTCACCCCCGAACTCAAACTTTGTTTCACAGTCCACATGTAAACTTGCATCTGCCCCACAAATGTATCCAACAAGCTCAATCCTTTTTTGATGTCCACCTCAAAACAACAGCCATGCCCATAGTCTCTCTTAGAACTGCTACTGCAGATTACCTAACCATCACTAAAATGTTCATAGACTATGAGCATCACAAATTGCAGAGGCAAGATTTGAAGTTAAATATTAACAGCAAATCCATGCTTTATCAGTTCTATTGGTCGATATCAAGTATGGGACAACATTCAAATACTTCTACATCACAACAAACGTTTTCAACAAGAATAAACCATTTATTTGTACAATAAACTATTAATATTAATTGGCAAAAATGTACAGGACAGCACTGCAGGGAGATATATTCACTTACATACAGCCAATCCCCTTACAGGAAAACAGCCAGCTGATAGAATGTGGGAAGGACATACACATGAAATTGATTGCAAATTATATCATTAAGTGGGTTATTAGGATTGCGGTGAATCCGCATCCTCCGGGCCGGCGGAAGCCACCGCCGGCCCGAAGGATGCGGATTCACCGCTGTGGTAATTCAAAAGACCCCCGCCAGATTAGGATGGCTGGGGGGTCATCGGCAGACGGGACGACCGTCCGCTGCTTTTCCGCTGCAGTCGCCTTCCGACCGCGGCGGAAAAGATCTAATATGGTGGCGGTGTCTATCAGACACCGCCAGCCATATTAGGATTGGCATTGGGTCATGCCTTTCCGCGGCGGCAATGCCGCCACGAAAAGGCATACGGTCTTCACTTTCGGGGCTTGTTGCGAGCCCCCAGGGTGAAGGGGGGGTGTGGGGTGCACATGGGGGGGACCTATGACTATGACAGTCCCAGGGACCACCATAGTCGTAATAAGGCCCTTTGTTATTCCCATAATTGGTGTCTCGTTCAGAAAATAACTTAAACCACAAAACTCCAATACCTAAAAAATTAAATCCTATATTGATGATCCGCCTCCTGATAGGACCATTGAACAAAAAAATACCTAAATGCTTTCAACTGTATCTAGTTCTGCTTGACGATTTCCAACATCATTTTTTAAACGGTAATAGATTACGACCCACATGGAAGCAGTCAAAAATATTTTTCACAGCATCAGTGCAAATAACTTAGGGCCTCATTAGGATGGCAGACGGACCTGCGTCCTTCCGCCACCCCCAAAGTGGAGGGATCGTCCGCAGGGGCAGCGGCGGTCCCTCCGGTGCAATTAGGATGTGACCGCCACCCTGGCGGTCACATCCTAGATCTTTAACCTTGCGGCGGGTGTTGCTTGAAGCAGCACCTGCCGCAAGGTTAATAAAGCATGTTTTACATTTACATGCACAAAGCAGCAGGCACCTTGCGTTGGATGCTGCTTCAAGCAGCACCCGCTGCAAGGTTAAAGATCTAGGATGTGACCGCCAGGGTGGCGGTCACATCCTGTGCCACCTGCAGTTTTGCATCCCCAGTTCCTGCATGAGAAGGAATGCCTTCCCGTGTAGAAACATGCACTGGCAGTCCCGCAGTGGTGCTGTTTAAGGCTCACAATAAGCCTTTAAACAGCACTGCTGCAGGACTGCCATGCCGTCCAGCCTCGAGACCACAAAATAACTTGTAATCTGGCAGGCGGGCGGTGGTGAATTTCTGTGGTCCTGGAGCAGAGGGGTGGCATTCCGCCTGCTCCAGGAGCTCTGAAAATAGTAATCAGGCCCTACACCTCCTGAATAAGAACTTATTAGCATACAGTAATAGCCCTGTTATATTAAATGTAAATATCAGAGTTCATACACTGGTGGGATGAAGATAGAGGTGAAAATAACCTGCCTGAGCTATAACAATAGGAATGTGCTTTTGGTTTAGGTAGTTTTCAGAAGGGCAGCACTTATAGCCACTTTTTGAAAATTCCCTCAGGCTTTAACATTTCTCTTGCAGGGGGCTTTGGAACATTTTAACAGCACCAGACACGCTCACCTGGAAATGAAGGCATCATATTCTATGACATGATGGGGTGTGGTTTGCAGACCCTGGTATAGAAGGGTCAGACTGTCTCTCCAATGGTATGACAGGAAATTGCTGTAAGTGCTGCTGGACAGGAACTTTTCCTTAGATCAAGATTTAGAATTGGACAAGCAAGCAAAACATCCTTATTTGTGAAGAATCCCCATTTACTAACAGAGGATTATTAAAAGAGCTGTTCCTATCTCTAGAATTTGTGCTAAAAGAACTTAGTTGAGACTTTAAAGAGCCAGCTTTCAGATCTCGTCCCTGGCAATGGCGAATGAGGGTATAAAAGGCTTCATAGTTTGTCATTTAATTTAGAAGAAAAGCTATTAACTGTGCCAAGTTTGCAAAGTTTTTAGTGTTTTCCAACTTCATGCAATTGTGCTTCCAATTGAAACATTCTGGGAAAAAAACATTTTTCAAGGAGATTCACCCAGCATGGCCAAAAGTGGGATGTGGTGTTCACTGGGATTCAATTCTAGCATCAACATTATTCAATCTTAAGATTGTGCCATTAGGCTTGATTCCAAGTAATTCAGGCATAGCCTCGCACAAATATGCTCACAACACCCAGTTGTACCTAAAACATTCAACAATCAAGGTAAATTCAGTCATAAATGAACGCTTAATACCACATTACCGTATATATTCCTTTCAGGAATTTATAAAAGAATTCCTGGCAGGCTTTTCCCAGGTGTTTATGTGGCGAACTACACTATGAGTACAGAGTTCTCCACATCCATATACCCCTCTCAAGTGAAAGTGTCCATTCAAAGGCATGGTTAGCCTTGAAATGTTGTGATCACCTACACATACGGCTATTCTTTGCCGTTCACAAATTCCTTTATTTCCCCTTTCCACCATAGTAAGTGTCATGTTATTTTTTACTAGAGCCAAAGTCTGGTGAAAATCCCTTTCCGAGTTGGGAAGGGGAATGGATCACCCCTAGATCTGGTGGAACTGTAGAAAAAAGGGCTTTGTCCGTGAGAAATAAAATGTTTCCTGCTTGTTCTTTGCACAGAGTGGTGGGAGTGAGGTGCTGCTGACCTGCATTGGATCTCTTTGCCTTTCCGCCTCTCGCTACCTCCTGTCACTGGTCGCGGGACCCGCTCCGCGGGTCCCGCTTCACGAGGAAAGCGAGCGTGGGCTGTGGTGGCTCAACGGGGCTGCGAGCGTGAAGGGCAGGGACTCCATTGACCAGGAGTCCCTGCGAGGCCAATTGGAGACACCTGGCCCGCTCTCCCCGGTAGCCACGCCCCCAGCGAGCCGGACCTGTGATTACCAGCCCTCCCTTGCTCAACTGATGGGACCTGCTTGTTCTTTGCACAGAGTGGTGGGAGTGAGGTGCTGCTGACCTGCATTGACTCTCTTTGCCTTTCCGCCTCTCGCTACCTCCTGTCACTGTTCGCCGGACCCGCTCCGCGGGTCCCGCTTCATGAGTAAAGCGAGCGTGGGCTGTGGTGGCTCAACGGGGCTGCGAGCGTGAAGGGCAGGGACTCCATTGACCAGGAGTCCCTGCGAGGCCAATTGGAGACACCTGGCCCGCTCTCCCCGGTAGCCACGCCCCCAGCGTACACGTTCATAAACTGACTCAGACCCGCGCACGCGGGACGCGCACGGTATGAAGCGCGGAGCGAAGCCCGGGCAAAGGGCGGGCCGTTTGAGGCAGTTTGAGGACCGGAGAGACCGGGATCAGGCCACTCCTCCTGGTCGGCTAATCTACATAAGGAACGGATTATCCAGGTATTGAAATGTGCACTAGAGAAACTAGGAGTAAATCTTCCATGGCTGCGGCAGGAGCCGTTAAAGGTACCATTGACAATTATTTTGTTATAGCAGGATCACTTCTGATAGAGGACATTGGAGTACTCGAGAGATGAATTTCGCAGGAAATAGACTGGGTAAGGAGATCATCGATGGGCCCAATGGCCAAAGCAAAGACTCCCGATGGAAGGTTAGAAGCCACCAACCTTGAACAGGGGGTTTTGAGGGCTAACCAATCACCTAACCAATTACCCACTAACCCAAACTTTACAATGGAGGCCTCAAGTGATCTTGAGGACATGAGCCTAATGACTCTACCTACAGGCCAAATACCCCAAACACCACTTGAAACCCCGCTTCCAATTCCAGAACTCAACACAGTTGTAGTTACTGCTAGTGAGAATGCTTCTGACCTAACAAGGGGTGCTAGGGAAGGAGCTATTCAAAAAAGGAAGAAAGGGGGTCATAACAAGGGAGGGAGAAAGCCCAAAACCCCTAAACCCAATCCTGCTAGGGATGATGTCAGTGTTGGCAATACCAACTATGCCAACCCGGACAAGGATAGTGTAATGGTTTCACCATCAGTCACTATTCCTACGGTCATACCATCTCGTTCTAATAATATTTCCACTGAATATTCTAGTGACGATATCACACTGGCAGATATAGGCACACTCTTTAGGTCTCTTTTAAGTCCTCTTGAGGCCCGTCTGATAAAGATCGATGCTAGGCTGGTTAACATTGAAAAATCTACAGTCCAGCTAGCAGACTCCCTGAAACTAGAAATTAAAGGAGCTAAAGGGGACACGGACGCAAAGTCTAAAAGGGGAACTGAGTCTACAATAATAATGAAGAAAAAGGGCCCAGCCACTACCCAAGAAACACAACCTAAATCAAATCAACATAAGACCCTTCAACCCCCAGCTAATTCTAACACAAACATCCCTCCCACAAAAACTCAGGACGTATTGATTCCACCCCCAAACACAACTACACTTCCTAAAGATATTGCTATTCTCCCGAACAAACCACAGAGTGAACTAAAACCTCCAGATTTTATACAAAATACTGCCCGGAAAACTAAACCTGTGAATCTACCACCAGAGGCGTCCCCCTACACGGTCATCTTAGCAGGGGTGCCCGAGCTAAAACCCATGGCCATAGAATCGACCACTTCTCTTAAAAATAAAGTCATCAGCTGGCTGTCCATACACAGACCTCTCCCACAAGGTATAACTAGTGATGTTCTCATGGTCAGACGGGTTACCTGGGTGGGATACATGAGAAAAACAATCAGAGGAGACTGTGTTCTGGTTACTTTTAGAGAACCGAGTACAGCCTCCTACATCTGCACTTGGGCCCCCGACGATCAAGGAAGTAACATCCAATCCCTCCCTCTCTCATTCTTTTACCCCTCGAATGTATACACATCAGAAGACCAGAGATGGGGGTACTACCAGGAAACGCTGGGAGAATGGGAGAGCAACCGTAGGGAGAGGAGGGAACCACATTATTACAGGAGCAGAGTCCCTGAATATTTTCCATCATATGGTGATGAGGAAGGATGGCAGACTAGCACCAGGAGGAGGGGCGGAGGGGGGGTGGCATGAGAGGAGTCCCTGGGCCCCACAGAATTCATTACCCAGCCTATCTCCCTATCCATAATAGATATAGCAGCCTCGAAATGGTTGACTGACAGTTTGAGTTTCAAGGGAGGGACCACCCCCAATCTCATTGGATAGATAATAGCGATGAAAGATCCACCCCCCTTGAACAAGTCCCGGTATCATGGGAACAGACAGAATCTGTACACCGCCAAGATCCCGGGTATTCCACAGTGGATATGTCCGATATTGATAGTAACATACGGTCGGGTCAAGGGGAATTGTCACCTTATCCCATGGTCAACTGTGGTACAAACGAGAACAACCATTTCGATATAGGGTCACCTCCTACCAGACCCCAATCTCTGATTCTGACCTCATGGAACGTGGCTTAGTTGGGCAACAAACTAGACTGTCAGGAATGGGTTTCCTTTATTAACTCAAAAAGCATCTGCCTCTTCCAAGAGACCTGGGCGTGAGAGGAGCTCACATTCCAGGGGTTCGCAGTATTCTCTAAACCAGTCAAATGGGGGGGGGCCGGGGAAGACCATCTAGCGGACTGGCAATTTGGGTAGCATCCCATCTGGGCTGCCAGGCCAGCTGTCTAACTATAGACTCAGACGATATACTAGCTGTTCTCCTGGAATGGCTAAACTCCTCCAAATTGGTGGTAATAAATGTGTATTCAAGACCCGTAGCCATGTCACGTGAATCAAATACCATCGAGGAACTCTCCACTTTCTTAAGTGACATTCCAGGGGAACTCCACTATGTGGTTGGAGGGGACCTAAACTCGCACTATGAGCCACTATCAGGCCTTCGTGATGGACCCTCCCTTGAGGAGGATTCACGGTGGTTGATACCTGCCACGGTGGCACCTCCACCAAGAGCTTGGACTCCCTAGCTCTCCAAATAACCGCCCTAACCCTAAATCAAGGCCTAAGGGCCTGCAATGGGCGCATTAAATCAGATATGCCAAGCAAATGCACTTTTAACAAAGCTAGAAGCGAATCAAGATTAGACTATATCCTCGTCCAATTGTCATCGTGGTCACAAATCATCGACTTCAAGGTTATTGATAGACGGGATAGTGACCACAATGCCCTGGAGCTCGAATATACCCTACCAGGCATCGAGGATACGGGTCGGGGCAAACAAAGTTCAAAGCCAGGCCTACTCCTGGAAAACAATCGAAGGAGAGTAAGGTGGGCGAAACTGGCCACTAGTGGCGACAAGTTAGCTAAACTTTACCCCAGAATTACCCCGCTGCTGGAGAGGGCTTTTGTTATTGGTGAGGAACTGGGTGATGGGAAAAATAGAGACCTGTTAGGGCAGACCCATGTAGATTTAATAAACACCATGGAGTTAGATCTCTTCGTAAAGGGGGGGGGTAAAACTAGCGGATCTACCAAGAGGACCTGGTATAATGCCACATGCAGGGACTCCAAACGCAAACTGCTATTTGCAATAAAGGCGTGCAGAAGCAGGGAAGAGATCCAATCTAGGAGAAGGGCACACAAGAAACTGTTGGCAAATGCCAAGGCTGAATGGGACCAACAATACTGGGAGGACCTTTCCAGTGCACTTGTTACCAGAGATTCCAGTAAATTCTGGTGGATAACCTAACGGAACGGAGGATCTCTCCTCGGCAATTGAGCCCAACATTGCCCCAAGTACATGGCAAAATCGCTTCCAGTCATTGTACGCAACAGAGGACGAGGTTCCGAGCGCATCCAAAAACACGATAGTGATTGACCCTGAAGGTGAACTCTTTACGGAAAAATAAGTTCGGGCTTCTATAGCGGGGTTGTCAACAGGGAAAGCTCCGGGGCTCGATGGGGTACCCGGTGACCTATTCAAGCAGGAACCAGGGGTATGGGCCCCCTATCTCCTGCTGATATTCAACGCGGTCCTCAAGGGGATGGAGGTCCCGGATACTTGGCTGGGCGCAGAGGGGGTTCCTATATTTAAAAAGGGATCCCCTCTGCTCCCAGCCAACTATCGTCCAATTAGCCTTATCAACGTATACCAGAAGCTCTTCGGTAGGCTGATACTGGACCGGTTGCAGAACTGGCTGGAGGAGACAGATACCCTGACCCCTTACCAGGCAGGATTCAGAAGGGGGGTGTCCACAATTGACCACATTTTTAGGATGAACATCATATATTGGAGGACAGCATTAATCGAGGGCGGCACTCTGTACACGGTTTTCGTGGACTTAAGTGCCGCCTTCGATTTGGTGCCAAGAGCAAAATTGTGGAAGGTCATGGAGGAGATGAGCGTCCCGAAAGACACGTGTCAGGTGCGGGAGGAGTGGCAACCTAACCGAAAGGTTCCCCGTTCGCAGAGGGGTGAGACAGGGTTGTGTGCTTGCACCGACCCTGTTCTGCCTCTTTGTGAATTGGGTCATTGCGCACCTGACTAGGATTGCCAACACTGATGCCCCAAAACTGACTGGCGTTGGATCTAGCCCTGATCTCTTGACTGGGTGAGAGCTTTCTGCTTAATTCAGAGACTCTGTCCCTCACCACCCCTTTTTGTAAATATTTTTGTCCACCCTAAGCGTGGAACGGTATTCTCAGATGTGAGACCCTTGCTCATTGCACCATCAGGATTCAAGCAAACCGGGCCGAAGACGGCTGTAATGCCAGAAACCGGTCCCCGGGAGCTTGTTTCCTTCCCAGTGTAAGAATTGGCTTTTGTAGTTTGGTTTGCCCTGTTCCCATCATGCACTGGGACAGGAACAGACTAATTTGCATACAGCCAGGTTCTGAAACTGGGATGGTGCAGTGAGCTAAAAAACGGTGTTGGATCTAGCCCTGATCTCTTGACTGGGTGAGAGCTTTCTGCTTAATTCAGAGACTCTGTCCCTCACCACCCCTTTTTGTAAATATTTTTGTCCACCCTAAGCGTGGAAGGGTATTCTCAGATGTGAGACCCTTGCTCATTGCACCATCAGGATTCAAGCAAACCGGGCCAAAGACGGCTGTAATGCCAGAAACCGGTCCCCGGGAGCTTGTTTCCTTCCCAGTGTAAGAATTGGCTTTTGTAGTTTGGTTTGCCCTGTTCCCATCATGCACTGGGACAGGAACAGACTAATTTGCATACAGCCAGGTTCTGAAACTGGGATGGTGCAGTGAGCTAAAAAACGGTGTTGGATCTAGCCCTGATCTCTTGACTGGGTGAGAGCTTTCTGCTTAATTCAGAGACTCTGTCCCTCACCACCCCTTTTTGTAAATATTTTTGTCCACCCTAAGCGTGGAAGGGTATTCTCAGATGTGAGACCCTTGCTCATTGCACCATCAGGATTCAAGCAAACCGGGCCAAAGACGGCTGTAATGCCAGAAACCGGTCCCCGGGAGCTTGTTTCCTTCCCAGTGTAAGAATTGGCTTTTGTAGTTTGGTTTGCCCTGTTCCCATCATGCACTGGGACAGGAACAGACTAATTTGCATACAGCCAGGTTCTGAAACTGGGATGGTGCAGTGAGCTAAAAAACGGTGTTGGATCTAGCCCTGATCTCTTGACTGGGTGAGAGCTTTCTGCTTAATTCAGAGACTCTGTCCCTCACCACCCCCTTTTTGTAAATATGTTTTCCAAAACTGACTGGCAGCAGGGTGCCCGCAATCATGTTTGCTGACGACACCCTGCTGCTGTCCAAATCCCCGATGGGCATACAGCGGGTGTTGGACGGTTTTCTGGAGTTCTGTACAGAAAGGGGACTTGAAATCAATCCCCAGAAAACCAAATTTATGATTCTTAACCCCATGCCCCTAAACCGCCCAAACCCCCTGCTGGGTACAGTACGCTTGGAAAGGGTCCACACAATTGAGTATCTGGGGATAACCCTAAATGATAATTTAATGTGGTCGGCACATCAGTCAAAAGTATACATCAAATTGGCACAAATGGCGGGTGGTATCATGAGAATAGCTAGCAAGTCATCATATCGCCCACTCACCCCTGTAATCCAAATTTATAAGGCCCAGGCGCGGGGGGAGCCACATACGGGGGAGAGCTGTGGGGCCATATTCCATCGCCAAAATTGCTGACCACGGAGAATAAATTCCTTAGGCAGCTCACAGCTCTTCCGTTGAGTACCCCACTCCTGCCTCTAAGGCTGGATATGGGCCTTAGGCCCATAACGGAAGAACTAGGGCTCAAACCTCTAACCTTCTGGCGCCGCCTCTGGAGCAGTCCGGACCTCTCAACTTACAGAGCTGAGTTGCAGGAATTCTTATCGTTGCCCAACGCCACTAAGACACCTTGGTTAAATTATATTAAGAGAACCTCCGAGTTAATTGGTCTACCAGATTTATGGTCAGATCCGATAAATACAAGTAACAGGACGCCGAGAAAGGCGTTATCCAGAGCGTACTATGATAAAACGCTCCTCCGAGCTCTGGACAGCACTCGTTAAGGATCCTTGACTCATCAATTCATAAAAACCAAAGACTCATACAATCTTGAAAGTGTCCTAGATGACATGACTCCGGTGCTAACTAGGAAATTATTCCTGCAATGGAGGTATGGGACTCTTCCCTTGGCATCTTTTACCGCAGCATGGTCTTGTCGGCCTTCTACAGAGATCTGCCCTGCATGTGCCTATACAAAGGAGAATGATGTACATGTGTTTTTTTTCTGCCAAGCCTATCAGAAAAGCAGGAAATACTGGCTGGTCCCTCTGCTTAAAAATATGGGATTTAGAACATTTTTACCGACATACAGAGTTTTAAAGACTAATCTATCCCCACCCATTGTATTTGCCCTATCAACATTTTTAAATGCAATGTGGTATGCCCGAACCCGTTTGATTAAGAGAGCTGGGGACTCTTGACAGACCTGAATCCCTGATATGCTGGTACCCATTCTGATCATCATATGTTTTAACTTTTAAATGCATTTTATACTAATGATATAATGACATCTTCTGCATTTTTTAATCAATGTGACAATTTTGTACATCTTTTATGGTCATGTGATCGAAATAAAGATTTTGAAGAAGAAAATGTTTCCTAGAGGAGATAAACTGTCTGCATTTGCAAAGGGTAGCCTATTCCCCCTGTGTGGTGTTCTTTGCTAAAGAGAATTCTGCACTGTGATAATAGATTCCCTCATGATATGTCACTCGAACTTCCCAGAAGTACATCTTAATTTGTTTGTGAATCAGACCTCATTTATTCTGTCACCTTCAACCCGCACCGATCTAAAGAAGACCTGAACCAGCAACCACAGGACAAAAACAAAGTCAACAGTATTATACATATTTTCTAAGTTTTATTTACCTCCTTAATGACTTAGTAAGACTAAATAACTTTACAAACGATGCCACTAGATGTCACAGTGTTCAATATAAGCATCTGCGTTTCTTGTTAGTAGCTCCAGCTACCACATTGTTCCAGCTACCACATTGTTTGCACGTTTTTATATCCACATAGGTAGGACTGTACCAGTTAAACCTTACTTTTTATTTATTTTCCAAACTAAGTGGTTAATTGCGTTTGCATTTTATTTGATTGCTTTTTATTTGTGCTCCAAACATTGAGAGAGTTGGGCGTGGCTTATCAGGTTTGCCCCTACTTATCTAGTAGAGGAATGGTCTAAGCCACTCCAAAACTATTGCTGAAATCAGTTTCTTCTTTCAGTTTATCTGAATACATGTCAAATTTCTCCCATCAATAAGGATGCAGTTTCTTTTTTCCATTTAATGCATAACAGTTTGCCAACTCTTAAAATCAGTACAAACGCAAGTTAAAAATCAGCTTTTAAATGCGTTTCCACCATTAAATGTGTCTGGATTCATCTTTTATGCACCTTAAGCCGTGTCACCCCAGAAGGCATTTTCAATCCACACAGGTTACATCTGGAAAAATGCGGCTTGGTTTCTCTCCTCCCACTGGGCTCCAGAGTGTGCCTCTATTGGATACTAAATTATGCCGTGTAGAAGCATCTTAAGAACTTCCTCTGAGAGCGCATGTGTAATTTGGGATTTTTGCCAACACCTGCCTTTCATCTAAATCATGGCAATCATCTCCTGTGTGTATTATGCAGAAGCATTTTGGAGCACTGTTTCTTCCCCATTAACATTTCCCCTCCAGTCAATCAAAGGCACAGCAGATTTGTGTTATCTCTGAGCCAAAACCAGCAGCATTGCTCTGTTGTAAACATATTGGCTTAAAACATAGATGAAGGTATGGCTGAGCAAGCCACAATTAGCATAGAAATTAACAATCGAAAATACATGTTATCACTCCACTGTGCCTTTAAGTTTGCATCTTATGATATGAGAATTTTTTTTCTAAAATACACTGTCTCGTCTGACAATGTCAGCAAGTCTTGTCTTTGCACCTCTTCAGAGCGTGCAAGCTTCACTGGAGAGTAGCTATGTGAACATTAGGTGTGGATTAATTCCCGCTACTGCAATCAGTAGGTGTGATTTCTGATTCATGTGTTGTTTTGGCTCCTAATGTGTCATAAATAATTTAGCATCATGTGAATAGGTTTAAATTAGTTTGTAAATCTTTGCATCATAATCAAATATGCGTGGGCATATTTATACTGAAAAATCCTTGCAAGCAAACATAAAAGGACCACGAACAGGATCACAGCTCTCAGTTTGTATTTCAAATTCGTTATTGTTTGTAATTAATGTGTGGTGGGAACGGTTCACAAAATATTTCCCTCGCAAAAGTGTGACTTATTCATCGAAATGGTGGCACCTCACCTGTGTAATCAGAGTCCTGATTCACAAAGTCGACGTCTGTGGATTGTTTACAGTGGTAGAAGACATAGGTGTAATGTCTGCATGTCTACTGTATCAGCATAGCACTAGGATCATGGAGGTTGGGGCAAGGTTAAGAGCAGGAAGGGGATAGACAAGAATGGGAAAGGTAGGAGTCAGTAAGGGACTGGCAAAAGAAGAGGGGCGAGTGTTGCAGGAAGCTCTGGCACCAGAAAATAAGAGAAAAAGAATAAAAGGAGGTTATTGCATCCACAACCAGTGTCACTATTATTTACAGGACCTGACAACTATCGACCAGGGTGGTTGACATTCATGACCTTGAGGTGCAGCAGTCTGCAGTAAGTGCCTGCTTGTGCAACTGCAGTGCCAACATTGTTCCATATTACTGGTGCCACCTTGCCTCATCACTGTCAGAGGAGCCCACCCTGCTCTTCGCTTGATGGAAGCCCCTCCGCACTTCAACTGCTCCCTCACACCCCTTCATTATAGCAGGAGCTCACCCTCCTCATCACATGGCTAATGTTTTCCACTAAAGCGGGGAAGGCCCCTCTTCCTGTACTGAAAGATAAGACTGTGCACTCCATCGAGAACTCGCCCTACCTGAGAGCTGTACTGCTGGCCTGTCTGTCCACCCGCTGCATTGGGGTGAGCTGGTCTCTCTTGTCTCTCTTCCCGATGCCTTCTGGCCACCTCCCTGAACTCTTGAAGCCTCGTAGAACTGTGTCCCTCCCGAGCACCCATTTTTAAGACAGGCAGTTCATCCAGGAGCTTCCTTTCTACCCCGGTGGTCATCGTAGAGTCAGGTTTCCATGTTTCCGACAGCCTGTATCTATCTGTATCTAACGACAGTTTACATGCACAGAAAAGTGCATTTACCTCACAACCCAAGCAGTTCAGCACCTGGCAGAACCCTGACCTCACACATCCCTGAAAACCTGAATGATTCTCATCGCTGAGTGATTTTCTTCCTCCTCTTGCTGCACACCCTGGCTGTCCCTGAAAAATGGAAACAACTCATTGGAAAACACCCTGCTACACATCTTTGGGCATGCACAGCATCATATGTCGTCCTCTCTGGATACATCACGAAACACGCAACCCAGAACAATGATGCTTGGTGTCTACTTCCTACGCCCTTCGGAGCCTTTGACTCTCATGTCTGGCAGTGGCATGGGTCGCCTGTGGCACAGGAAGGGCTGGATGATTTTGAAGACTTTATGAAGGTGTCACAAGTCCCTAACCCACATCAGAACGTCCTTGTCCCTGTAAGTTGATAGGTAAAGACGTTGGTCAAATCTTCAAAGAACTGACTGTGGCTGTTTCTACATCCTATCAGGACGTGAGAGATGCACTAAACAGGAAGTTTTCTACACTAACGCAATTTGAATTATGAATGCTACACTTTCAATCTAGCCATAGTGGAAAGGATGAATCCATGGGAGACTTCATTACGCGTCTCAAACGCCTTGCCCAAAACTGTGTATTCAATATCTTCACTACTGAGGATACCTTCTGCCTACGAATCAGAGAGCGATGCTAATCAGAATCGCTATTACATCATCTACTGGATGCCATTGTAGAACTGACGAGAGTCAATGAACAGGCAGAAGAACATGCTTAGAAAATGAAAGCAGAAAAAATAGAAAAACGCAAACAAGTTTTCCTGACTCCAGTCTCAACTGAAAGTACAATGCCAGTTGGAACAAGGACAAACTCCCAAATCCACAGACCACACTCGCAGTACAAAACAGAGTAGAAGCAGTCCAGAATAACAGCTATATTGTTATTCCTGCAGCAAAGAATATCCTCATGTAGGATCTTGCACCGCCATGGGTTATCAATATCAACGTTGTGGAAAGGATAATCATTTCAAAAAAGTGTGCCGAGCCTCTCGAAAGGACTTGTTGCAACCCTAAAAAGAATCTAGGTCTTGTCACCATGCAAAGGCAGTACGTGACAGGTAAGAAAGCACCACCAGCTCATCATGATCTAGCTTACAATCATGTCATGTAAATATCTCACCACTCATCGTCTCAGGAGTCATCATCACTCAACCCGATTTCCCAAGCCAGTGACGAAGATGTGTGCATGGTGGCTGATCCCGAAGGACTAAAGAAGTACCTGAAACTGCATATTCAAATGGGAAATCATCCCGTTTGTACTAGAAAGCGGGATCAACTCTCAACTATATATACGTCACTGAATACAATAAAATAAACCTAAAATCCAAGCAGCTGAAGGCTGCTGTGTGTATGTACACCTGGATGTCCAAAGAACCAGTACCATGCCTAGGACAATTTCACGCATCCCTGACATATAAGGACAGAACAGTGCACAACAAAATTCATGTCATTGATGAGCCTGAAACCTGTGACTGCTTGCTCAGTCTGCCCAATGCAGAATGCCTGAAACTTGTAGAGATACTGTATAGAATGGATGGCGAACCAGACATCGTAAGCAAATTTCCCAAGTTGTTCACCAGGCTTGGAAACTGGCTCACTTTCAATTCTGGCTACATATCAATGAACAGGTCGCACCTGTGGCTCAACATCACTGGAAAGTGGCATCCCACCTCCAAAAAACTGTGGATGATGAGTTACAGGACTTACTGAGAGTTGACATCATTGAGAGATCGACCAGCCCAAACCCCTGGGTGTCCCCAATGGTGGTCGTACCTCAACAGGGATCGGACATCAAACTGTGCCTCTGTGTTGACATGAGGCCACCAAACATGGTTATCGAACGAAAGAGGCACCCGGGGCCTCACATCAGTGATATTATTACTTGGCTGAATAGGGCAAGATTTTTTTCCAAATTGGACCTAAACAAAGGTTATCGTCGGCTCAAGGCTTTCTTTTCAGCTCGTCAAGGTCTCTTTCAATACAAACGCCTCAGTTTTGGCATTTCATCAGCTGCAGAAATAGTTCAAGAAGCAGTAAGGTGAGTCATTTATCACATGCATAACTCCTTCAACTACAGCAATGACATCCTAGGGTTCAGTGACACCATCAAGGAACACGACAAAGCTCTTTATTGGGTGTGTCATGTCCTTTTGGCAGCTAACCTGAATCTCAATCAGAATAAATGGGAGTTTCTCAAATCCAAGTTGAAATTCTATGGTCACATTTTCTCTAGCGAAGGTATGAGGCCTGACCCTGAAAAGGTCACAGCATTAATTGATACTCCCTGTCCACCAGGTGCCAGTGACATAAGGTCCCTACTGGGAATGGCCACCTATTGTGCCCGATATATAAAGGAATACAATATATTAAGGACTACACCACCATCAGCTACCCTTTACGAGAACTCACAAAGCAAAGTCAACCCTTTCGATGATCTGCAAGCTATCAGCAAGCATTCAACAAAATCAGAACACCTAAGGATCCAACATCAACCTGGAATACTTCAATCCTTTCAAGAAGAACAAAATCACTGTGTATGCTACTCCAGTGAGACGCTGAACTATTCTAGCCCAATATGAAAATGAAGGTGACCAAAGACGCTTCGTAGCGTATGCCAGCCGCAGCCTGACAGACGCCCAGAGAGCTTAATCACATCCCATTATGGATCACCAGGCCCTCACAACCATATCTGGCAACCGTCAAGCAAAAAAACCGCCTAAGAGCGAGCACTGGGGTATTCACCTTCAAAAATACACGTATACCATGGTCCATAAACACGGAAAGGCAGAAAACCCAGCAGACTACATGTCCAGACATCCTAGGACATCATCAAAGACTAGATAGTCAGTGGCTGATGAATATATTCATTTTGTCATTTTAGCTTTCTATGTATGGAATGTCTTTAAATGTATTTTTATGAGCTTCTTTTTAGGTTGAGGCTACCGTCGCACTGCGAAGCAGTGGGCGGAGCCGAAATCTTATGAGTTCAACAGTGGTGCTTTAACACGCCTCTCTCTTCCATTGGCTAGCTTCGTAAATGGAGGCTAGCCATTGGAAGAGATGTGTGTCAATTACTCTTTTCCTCGCCTTGATGCGATCCGTGGGCGTTTCTGTCTCTTTTTTTAAGTCCCGCCCCCCACACCCTCCCTCTCGCCGAGGTCCCAGTCTATTCCTCCTGTAATGTACCCTTTACTACCTCTTGTATTTTGTTTGCTCTCAATTGTCACTTTTGCCTCATGGAACTTAACGTCTGCTTTTGTAATTTGTTCACTCGTAATCTTCTCATGTATCATTACTGTTAAGCACTCTGACGCACCGCCTGTAGTGACCTGAAGGGGCCGCCGCTCTGCCGGCGGGAACCCAGTAGTGCTTCCCCCCAGGACCCGGAAGTATAGGCAGCCAAGCAGGAAGCAGCGGGAGCCTACCCCGAGCTCCTGCGCCCAGGTAGAAAGTCGCCGGTGAGCTGACAGGGATGTTCTTCACTTTTACCGTGCCACCAGATCCACTCTAGCCAGCCTTTAAATCGTTGAGTAGTTCTACTGTTTAAGGTTAACGTGACGCGGCTAGCTGGCAGACAATCCGCTCTTGCCACACTCTGGGTCCGGGTGTGAGTGTTGATACCGGTGATCTCGGGCCGCTGCTTTCCCTCTTCTGCAGAGTCCAGAGCTAAGGAAGCGGCGGAGCTGCAGTGGCAGGACGCTCCCCTAGCCTGCTGAGTCGGTTCACCATGGCCCGCTTCGCCCTTCTACTCCCATCTGCCTTCGCCCTGTTGTTTTTCGGCGTCGCCTCAGCTTCTGACGTGCTCGAGTGAGAGCGGGGTGAAGCTATGCGGGCGGGAGTTCATCCGCACCGTGGTCATGTCCTGAGGGGGGTCCCGGTGGAAACACTACTCTCCGGAGCTGGGCCAAGGCAGCACCAACCCCTACAGTGAGTACTCATGGTGGGGCGGGGGTCTCCCCAGCTACTCTGTCTGCCCCTTCCCGACCCTCACTAACTCTCTGTTTCTGCTTTTGTTTGCTCTGGGTGAAAGTCCTGTGAGGAAAAATAAATGCTGCAACCAACGGCGCATATTCAGCAGCGATTATAAGTTCCTTGACTAGATGGTACTGTCCTGTCCAACTGTCCAGGGCAGAACTGCTGGTCTGATGCTTCTGAAATAGACTGCAGGCATTAGAAGTTTCTCTCAGAATTCTGAAGCTGCCTGAGAGGGCAGTGAAGAATGGTTCTTTCTTTCTCTTCCACTCGTGTCTTTTCTCGGCTCTCACACAGACATCTGATTATCTAGTAGCAAACTATATGTAACGGAAACTGCAATCACCGAGCTGTTTACAGATAATTATGTATAAGCGATGTGGTTCTGGCATCTGATTGTCAATGCTATTTATAAACAAAAAACATTATTTGTTTCAAACTGACTAGAACAGCTGGCGTTTAATCTTGCACCCTTGAATTTAACTAACCACTGCACCCTCTGCTCACGTCTGATCTTACAGCGCCCAAACTTTTCAAAGTGCCTAGAAAAGACATTCACTGCACCCTCTGCTGATGCTAACGTCCGGCCTTACAACGCCAGAACGTTTCATAGTGCCTAGAAAAGCTAGCGTTCACCAACTTGCAGCCTAGATCGCAACAACTAACCATTCACTCACTGCACCCTCTGCTCATGCGAACGTCCAGCTTTATAGCGCCCAAACTTTTCAAAGTGCCTAGAAAAGCCATTCACTGCACCCTCTGCTCACGTCTGAAGCCGACCAGCCGTGTGTGAGAACACACCCCAGGAGCGGCCATGCCGAGTCGTGGAAAGTTGATTGCTGTGTTCGGGGACGAGGACACACCTGCACCGGCTTTCTACTGGGGGGGCATCGGGGAGCTGAACAAAATCCGCAAGCCCAACAATTTGGCCGTGGAGAAGGACACAAGCGTGACTGAGATAGAGGAGACCTTCCGGTGAGAAGGGGGGGGGTGTTGGGGGGGGGGGTGGGGTGAGGAAGTTACCGGGGAGGTTGGTGTGGCGAGATAGGGGTTTCGAGAGTGTGGTGTAGTGGTTCGCGAGGCACAATTATTTACCCCAGCCCTTTAAAAGAGGGCTCTTTGGTACCGTTCCCGTTTCAGACATGTGATCGTATTTATGAACCGCGTGAAGGTATTTAAGTGGGGGGCATCATAGGGACGTGGCTTAAACACGTACTCTAAATGTCTGTGATTCCCAGCCGACGAGTATGTTGTTGTGTCTCTGAGCCTTCTGTTAAAACCTCTCTTAAGATGTGTAACATAGCTGCCATACATCCAGAACCAGCCAGGACTGGGCGCTATTTTAAGAGAGAAGCCCAGAAGTGGATGGCAATGTTTTCTGAACATATTTTTGACACTTTAGTGGACAGGACTCTAACTCTGATAATTTCAGTCGTATTGGGTACCCTTCCCATCTCGTGCTCATCTGTGCATAATGGTAGAACCTGATATTACGGGAGGAGACCTTCAAATCATGGGGTCCAGGATCCCTTTGGCTCACCTGTCTGTGAGTTTATGCACAACGCAAGCACTTATCTCCTCACGAGTAGAGATATCTGACTTTCTACTCAGATGTACATGATCCTGGGTTCTTTGGTACCAAAGGAGGTGACTAACTTAGAACCTGATGGAACACTCTCTGCTTGGAGGGCTTATAAGTGTTATTGATACTGCCTGAATCTGATTATTTTACCATAATTGCCTGTACTGCTAAAAACCAACAGATTTGTGACACGTGGGCACATTCCCCTCTTGCTGTCAGCATCCGTTGCGGTAGAAGTCGGCGAGCCACTGAAACCTCGAACTAGAAGCCATGCTGTGGCACAGCTCGTGGTTCTCTTGCCTAAAAAAGCCTCCATTCACATGAGTTAATGTGGTGACAGCTGCCCACTTGATTACCTGGGGAACCAAGAAAGTACAGCCTCGACAGGCAGGAATGTTTCTCAGTGCATGTTCGAATACTCACTTTAAAAAAAAATACACTATTTTAGAATTTTGAAGACCCTTATCGTATTTTTACATGAAAAATCATTTAGAGGCTTGGCTTGTGCACAGGCTCTTGGAGCCTGAGCCGACTCTTAGCTCGGCTCTCCCAGTTAATTTGTTGGCTTACCTTCCTCTGCATAGCAGTTTTGTGACCAAATTGCAAATTGAGAACCTCCCCTCCAGTGCTGCAGCCATACATGGAAGCGCAGCCTGTGTGATGTGGAAACCTAAATACATCTATTTTACAAATCCGTGACCTCCTTTGTGTCACTGTCTTTTCGGAAGTGTCCTGCGTGGATGTGGCAGTATGTGCATTGCTTCCCCATCCCCCACACATTTTGACGTAATGCACTTGTTCTGCTTTTCAGAAAAGCAGGAATGACTAACTCTTGACTTCCCCTTTCTTCAGGACGTCAACGACCTACCTAAATTTAAGGTTCAGTTTCAGGGTCTTGCAGCTTTTTCTTTCCAAATGGGACTTTTAATAAACTGTGTACAGGCTTATTTTTCTGAAACTTGTTTAAATGGAAATTATTCTGTGTTTGATTTTGATTTACATAAGCGCTCCCCTGCCTGTTCTTTGCAGTGTGTTGTTTAGGGGGGAGGGAGGGGGGGCGAGCAATAACCTACAGTTACCTCTTAAAAAATGTAGGTCATGACTACTCTCAACTACTGTGTGTGTGGCTCTGTCTGTGTGTGGCTCTGTCTGTGTGAGGGTGGCTCTGTGTGTGTGTGTGTAGGTGGCTCTGTGTTGGTGGCTCTGTGTATGTGTGTGGCTCTGTGTGTGGGTGCAAATGCAATAGGTCTTGTATTTGCGAGAGATTAAGCTATTGGCATTGTAAATGACAATGAGATTTATTTATATGTTTTACAAACAAAAACGTAAATAAAAATAATGTCATGAGCAATGCCAATAGCTCTAACTTTAGCAATGCCGAGACCATTGCATTGTAAATGCTTGTTTCAAATTGTTGCTTTAATGCTTTTAATAATCTGCTAAAATCGAATAAAGCATTTTCTGCTTCATTGATCAAGCAAGACCACCTTCTGTTCTGCTGGAAGCAATCACAGATGCCATGGCAAAGGATGTTACACTCTACGACATAATGTGTCTCCTTCGAACAAACTCATGGAGACACCTCAATGATTTGCTTGATGACAAAGGTATAGACTCACATAATCTGGCTTCTTTCTGACATGTCAAAGAAGAACTTACTACAACTGACAATGGATTATTACTACAAGATACATGGATTGTCATACCACAACTATTACGGCAGGGCATCATTAATCTGGTGCATGAAGGACACAGGGGCATAGTGGCCACCGAAAGGGCACCACAGGAACGAGTCTGGTTTCCCTCTCTCAATCAGATGGTTGAAGCCATTTTTCAGGACTGCCCTCAGTGCCAACTAGTAGGGCGAGAAGAACCATGCCTACCATTGCAGATGTCTAACTTGCCAGACAGCGTGTGGCAACATGTAGCTATTGATTTCTTTGGCCCTCTAAAATTTGGTTAATACATAATTGTCATATTTGACAAGTACTCAAATTTCCCAATCATACAACAAGCATCGTCAACAAGAGCAAATCATCATACCAGTCCTGGATGAGGCCTTTAAAGCATTAGGCATCCCCAAAGTAGTTAAAACTGACAACGGGCCTCCATTTAAGGGAGATAACTATTCAGAATTCGCCAATCACCTCAACTTCAAACACTAGAAAATCACTCCAATGTAGCCTCAAGCCAATGGTATGATAGAGAGTTTTATGGCCACACTGAAGAAAACCATATAACAGGCAGAACAAGCCAGGTGAGATGTTTAACTCACTCTGAATAAAATACTACGAGCATATCGAACCATGCCTATTAGCACCGCTGATAAATGTGTAGCCACTCTGATGTTGGGTAGAACACTGCATACGAGAAACCCCAGAATAGGCACTGCAATACACACAGGTCCTCAGCAACATGACCAAGCCGGATTGGCTGGAGTAGACAGGACCAAGCAAGCCAAAATGAAAAAATACACGGATGCTCAATGGAAAACAAGGCCATCTAACATTCAGAAAGGAGATTGGGCGCTAGTCCGACAAGAAGAAAAGACAAAGATGGATAGCGGTATTATGGCCACCCCCTGCGAGTAATCAACCATGGAGGGACCATGGTCTCTGCTGCTTCTGAAGACAAGAGCATCACAAAAGAGTGTCTCATTTCAAGAAGTGTGACCCAGCAACCAATGCCCTAGTGGAAGCGTCAGACATGACGCTGATGAATCAAGTCAAGAATTACGTAGCAGTGAAAGAGTTGATGTGCCTTCAGACCTGAGGAAGTCGCCGGTCATCGCGAACCACTCAGTAACAAACTCGGCTCATTGAAGAACTGTTAGAGTGATTGTTCACTGAACATTTTGACAGGAGGGAGGAGATATAATGTCTATTTGTGTACTCTATCAGCATAGCGTTATGGCCATGCATGCTGGGGCAAGGTTAGGAGCATGAATGGGAAAGGGTGGAGTCAGTAAGGGGCTGAGAAAATAAGAGAAAAACGAATTCTCTGACCTTCGAATGAATCAATCAAAGTGTATTTCAATATGTTCATGTATATTATGTCGAGTCAATGAGCAACATTGTGCTTATTGATAATGCTACCATGCACCATACCATGAGAGAATACATGAAAAACTTTTAAAACTAAATAGACGCCTCTATTCACACTTGTATTTATTTATCTTCTAGGACAGCACAGGGAAATTGGAGTAGATGAAAGAACAGGGGGATTCATACAAGATTAATCTTTGCATGGAGAAGTATCATGCAGGCCTAGGCGAAATGTCACTTCCGGTAGCATAATCTCTTATAATTTCTGGCATTTAAAGTTACACTTGTTATGTGAAATAACCAAGATTACGCCATTACACTACCTCACATAATTGAGATGTGGTTTTAGTAAACATCCTATTGTAATTTAATGAGAACAACACAAACGACCCAAAACCTGAGCAACTGTTCTCATCACGTGGGAGTGTGTGCTTTTTTTTACTGCCAAATGTGTTATCATGCCAAAAATGGATACGAAGAGGCATTTCGAACTAAAAATAGTGCCTAATGTTGGATGGACATTTTGCATTACTTTGCATAATATTTTGGGAATTTTACATAGTTTCCTCAAAAGAAAATGCAAAAAGCTCTCACATACCTAGTGCAGACGAGGGGGTGTTTTCCACGTCAGGGTAAAATTCACATTGGAAAGACAGCTCAAACTTTTCTGTCATTATCTTTTTAACTCTCAGCCGCTCAGTGTAGAAACATCCTGTTGCTGAACATCCATGACCACTTGCAGTCTTTAGTGTGCATCATCGTCCACTCCTTAGACATCTGTTGTGGAATCTCCACATATCAGGTAGTGCTTAGACTACCTCCCAATGTTGCCTCCATCATCATGAAAGCTTTAGATCTGACTTAATGCTGCTCACATGGCTAATGATGAACCTATTGGAAGTTTGTCGTGTTCAGCATTTATTAACGTCACTTTTCCTACCGTTTAAATCTGGCGTTCTCTGGGGGCTCTGCGCTCTAGCCACCTTTGCCACACAAGCGTTCACATTCTACACAGAAATTAACATAGAGTAACATAGAGTATCAATGTTTATTTCAGTTGTTTGCAGTGCTCCAGCCTCCTCTCCCTGATGGCCTACTAAACACTCACAAGGAATTACATAGGCATATGCTTTCGGCGCACACCACTCATTACAGGACAGGTGGAATGGATGGAGTTCCCCTGTGCCTTAGTCCCTGAGGGGCAGTTTTTCACATCTGTATTTTCCAGGTGAGGAAGAACCAGACCTGATTTAACGTTGCCCTTATTCTGCATAGGAAAATTGCATGATACTTTGACTGTAGTAGCAGCCAAGCCTGAATCCTCTTTTTTGCTGTTGTTTTTTGAGGGTGTGAGTGTACAATCTTAACTCCTGATTACGGGTTTTGCGATGTGGCAGAAGGGCGTCATGCGGGGTCATGTCAGCACCCCACAGCCACACTGCTAAACTTGTCAACACAAGTTCATTCGTGATCTGGCAGGCAGTGCTTTGGCAGTTCCACAGCGGTACCTTTAAAAGGCTCATATCTAAGCTTTAGAAAAGTACTGCAACTGGAGCATACAAGCACGTAACTACACGTGTGGACGGTGCAGGTCCATGCCATGGAGAAACAGGGGGTGCATACTGACAGGGGGGGCACACCATGTGCCCCCCTGCATCCACCCCAGACCCTGAGGCAACAGGGGACCTATAGTGCTCCCTTAGTTTCCTCATGCCACACTTTTCATGGCGGACTCAGCGCCATGAAAACTGTGGCGGTGAGGAAACTCGTAATATGCTTGGCGTTACAGCTACAGCACCACCAGTATATTGGGGCTGGAAATTGCTGCAAGACCGACGAGGGATAACGGATCCTTGGCTGTAGCAGCGGACCTATAGCGGTCTGACCGCCAAACTCGTAATACAGCAGTCGGAGAACCGGTGCAGCAGTAGCCAGGCCGCCACCGCAGGTGTTGGTAGTGTCTTTTTAGGAATTATGGTGGATATGGGTTTTGTGGTGGTAAGGCGTTTATTTAGGGTTGAGGGTGGATATGGGTTTTTGGGTGATTTTTTAGGTTTTAGGGTGGGTATGGGTTTTTGTGTGGTAAGGCGATTTAGGGTGTAGGGTCAGTAAACGCTTTTGGATGGTAAAGGGATATTAGGATTTAGGGTAGGGATGGATTTTTGGGTGTAAGGTGTACTTTTAGGGTTTATGGTGGGTATGGGATTTTTGGGTGGTAAGGTGTGTTTTTAGAGTTTAGGGTGGGTATGGGGTTTTGAGTAGTAAGGTTTTTTTTTAGGGTTTAGGGTGGGTATGGGTTTGTGGGTGGTAAGTGCTTTTTTAAGGGTGTGTAGTGGGTATGGGTTTTTGGGGGGTAAATGGTTTTTAGGGTTTAGGATGTAAATGTATTTTTGGGTGCTACTTTTTTAGGGGGTTTAGGGTGGGTATGGGTCTTTGGGATGTGTTTCCTTTAGGTTTAGGGTGATTTATATATATATTCCGGTTTTTAGAATTGTTGATCATTTTAAAAACAATTCAGATGTCATGTATTAATATATGCAATTTTTCATTTGAGTTTGTTACTATTTAGTACTGTATTATTAAAGACAGCCAAACCATATAAGTAACCTTTCGATGTTTATCGTACTATTGACCACGTGATATTTGATTCAGTTACATGGTCACTTTAAAAGCACTCAGAAAATGCATTTAAATGTCAAGTGAACAAGGCTCGCGAGAGCCAAAACGCGTTTTGACGACTATAGAAGAATAAAATATTCTCAGCACTAACTTTGGGTCCGTTTCCGTCTCTGGTATCTCGTATCTTTGGAATACCGCCGTAATAAAGTCATATATATACCTTATAGCACATAAACCTGACATTACATACAGGAGAGCATTCTCCATGACAGATGCCTTTGTGAGGAACAGGCCAGAAGTCTCTAACAAGTCCAACTGGTTATCTGAGGTGAATGGGTTTGTAAAATGTCAGAGCTGCAGAGCTTGTAAATTCAGCAAGAACATAACCAAGGTTGAGTCAACATTTAGACATACTGCTCTCAAAATCAAACACAAACTCACTTGCAGGACGTAATTCGCAGTTTATATGCTCAAATGTAAATGTGGGCTTCGTTACATAGGAAGCACTAAGCTCCAAGTCAACCTCCGCATACTAAAACACCTCAGAGCCATAGTCAACAATGACCCAGCTTACCCCGTGGCGAGGCATTTCAAAGAGGTACACAACAACAATCTTGAGCACTTACAGTACTCTGTAATCGACTGCGTGCGGCCACTCAAACGGAGAGGGAACAGGGACAAACTCCTCAGGCAGTTGGAAAGTAGATATATATTGCAATTCAACTCGAAGGCTCCGGCTGGCCGTAACACCACGGAGGACTCACATCATTTTTTATAAATGACTTATTCCACCATGCTAGCACTCTTTGACTGTTTGGTTATGTTGATGTTTTTTACCAATGCCTACATAACTTTTTATCTCGCGCTGTCCTCCACTGTATATAACATTCACACATGTCCACATATGCTGTAATGTTTGTATATTTCAGTTCTCAATCGTTGGAATAGAATTCTAGAAAGCTTTGGAATAGAATTCAGTTACACCTCATAATCAAAGGAAAAAGTGCAAAATAGTATGTGCAAACTGGGCTTGTGCAAACTGGGCCTGTAGACATACGTTGGATAAAATAATTGATGTCAATGATATTACTATAGATAACTGCATGTACATCAGTTCAGTTCAGTTCTCAATCTATGATTGTGTGGCTCAGGGGTTAGAGGCGGCAGACCTGGAAGCTGAGATCGGCCCTGGACCAGGGTTCAATTCCCCGACTCGGTGGGTCTTGGGCTCAAAAATTCCACGGACTCGATAATTCTCGCTCCGTTACCTTCTCGACTCACGGGTTCACACTCTGCGACTCTGGGCAATAGCTTGCTTAATCTCCACAACGGCCCCTCGCGGCGGGATGCCTGGCTTTCACCTTGTGGATACCCTGCCGGGGTTATCTCACAGGGGAATACCAGGACGGGTTCCCTAAGCAAGCGCCGGGAAACCCTTTGTGGGTAGCTGTGCGCTATATAAGCTCAAATACATTTACATTTACATGATACAGGTATCCAATGAGCGTATGATGCATTATCCTGTCACTATACTTAGTTTGTCTACGACCCTATTACTTAGTTAGTTTCCTTTTCATTTGTGGCTTCCACACACTGTTGTATATATACACCTTTAGTTATCTACACTTTTCCAGCGCCCCGCGAACACTTAGCCACAGCGCCTAAGTTAGAGTTCGGTATTTATACCGTGATTTGCGCTTTTTGGTTGAGTGTAATACCTGATAGGTTGGCCCTTTTCTAGCTAGCTTTTATTCATGCTAGTCCCAGGGAATTACAATCAATATTTCCCCGTTTTTCAGATACGCCACCTCAGGCATGACAGCTGCTATGAATTGAATAGTGGATTGCTTTTCTTTTTGCTGGATTTGTGATATTTATGATTTATGGATGCCGTACACCATTTGGTAATTGTCCGAACCCACTGTTGCTTCTTGCAGCATTTGTATTTTTTAACTCACACTCCTACGTAGGCTGGACCCACTACACTACCTGCGAGACAGGCTTCACTTATACACCAATTAATGTGTACATTATCGCATTAAGCACACACACGCCAGTCTCACTTTGTATATACACTCGCACTGCACCAATCTTCATCTTCCCCCTGAAATCTTCACTTCACTAATTTCTTTGAAGGTTGGCAGGCTACCTACTTGCTATTTACATACGCTAGTATAGTTGACAAACACGATTTAAAGGCCTACACAGGTGTACATATATTTTTGCATGATACATAAACCGCTGCGGGAGGTTCTGCATAAATGCCATATCAATAATTGCAGTTAGACGGGAGATATTAGCTACTGACGCACATGGGATTGCAAATAGTACGCTCAAAGGGCATCCACAGTTTCTGCCATGCGTGCTCATAGGCGCTGACGGCTTACACTGATTGACCCGTATTCAAGCACTATGCTGATAGTTTGGTCAATATTCGCGTAATACACACATGCCACTGCGCTTTCTGACCCCAATATTACACCATTAAATCCGTGTCCTCACCCCGTAATTGGGAATTCAGATACATTCGTTCACATGAACTCCATACCACTCACCTGTCCATCTTTCCTGGCTTGTGCATGGCAATCACTGGTCTAAAGCATCATGCTCAAATTTTATAGGCCTTTCTCTATGTCTATACTGCCTTACAACATTTTGATGTAGTAAAATTATGATGTCACAGATGTTGCCTTCCAGCGCGTTGTAAAACTGCATGATCACTGTGATGAACATAGTAAAAATACTGCTTCTCCTTCACAATGTACATAAATTCACCTTCTCACCATTTCAAGCGCTATGTGATCAAGGCCGCATGTCTGGCGGCCGAAACGCATCATTTGGACATCTGATGCTGTGATTAAAACATCCTTAAGCACTAAGTCCTGCCTGTGGAGTCTGTTTCCTGGTTCAGCGCCGCTGTAAAAGTTGGTCGCCTTGCTGGGATTTTCGTGTGTTATATATATATATATATTTTCAACACACTCTACTCCAATCTGGATAGAAAGATGACCAGCACGCAGATATTCAGTGATGATTTTCTTTAATTAAAGCCCCTACCCCCACAACAGACGCGTTTCGCCAGAAGGCTTCGTCAGTGTCAACCTGTGCAGTGTTACACGACGCCATTTAAAGCCACTTTTTTTCTTTTTGCGTCAACAACATAAATGACGGTATATCTATAAAATAGAAAAGCTGATACAGCGGCCATCTTTTAACGTGCAAATGGGCAAACCAATTCATTAGTTTACAATGGCGTTATGTACAATAAAGTGCTCTAGTGCATGTTAAAAACAATTTTAGCAACAAGTTGCAGTTTCATTATAAAGTGCATGCATACTGAGACAGTTTAATCCAACATTTTGAGCAGTTCTCACTAAAGGCTAGGTTATTTGTAGTTATATTTAAACATATATGTATTTCTTCCTCATACTCCCGCCTCTCGCACAAATATACTGCCCTGAATGGGCAAGTCTAAGTTCTCAATTCGACCAGCTTAATTGAGCCCTGGATGGGCAATGATCTTCTTAAACACAGTTGAAAGGCTTTGTATCAATGTTTCTCTAACATATCTTTACATGATTGTATTATTGCGTTAATGATGTTATCACATAGATGGTTGCTGGAATTAATATTTTCATGTCTAAAGATGTACCCACATCTCCTCATTATTGTTTAAACCCCAGGGGGCCATTGTTTTTAACCCGATGATATATTTAGATTCTAGAGTACGAAGTAATTTCTCTTTATCACCTCCTCTTTCCGTACGTTCCACCTGGTCTATACAGTAAAAGCTGAACAGGTCCCTGTCGCTTTTGTGGAATTCTGCGAAATGTCGTGCCACAGGGTACGACTTATCTTTATTCGCAATTGCCCGCATATGTTCAAGGATTCGCATCTTTGTAGGCTTGATAGTACTGCCTATATAGCGTTTCCCACACGGGCATAGGAGGCAATAGATTGTATACTCGGAGTTACAATTAAGTAGCTTTTTGATGGTTTTCTCTGGCTCATTTTCCTCGGTTCTACCTGGGTAAGTCTTTGTTGTTTTACTATTTTTACAGGCCTTACAGCCTCGACATGGGAAAAATCCTTTTGATTTTGAGAGTTGTACAGACTTATTTTTCTTGGGTATAAAGTGACTATGGACAAGATGGTCCACCAGAGATTGGCTGCGCCTATATGTGATTACAGGTCGATCTGGTAAGACTTTTTTCATAATGTGATCAGTGCCAAGGATATGCCAATTTTTCTGGAATATGTGCATAATCCTTCCTGATTTCACATTAAAAGTTGTGATCATTCTGGGAATCTCATTTTGTTCTTGTACTGGTTTCACTACCAAAAGTTCCTCTCTTCGGATTTTTTTTGATTTCTCCTCCGCAACGTTTAGTACATTGTGGGAGTATCCTCTTTTCAGGAATCTTGTTTTGGCTTCCTTCTTTGCCTGAGAGTACTCCTCCTCATCCGAACAGTTTCTTTTCAGGCGTAGGAATTCGCCATAGTGGACATTACCAATCAGGCATTTCGGATGCTGGCTAGCTGCATGTAACACAGCATTTCCTGCCGTTGGTTTCCTGTATAATCAAGTTTGTATCTTCCCCTTGCTGATATAGACTTCCAGGTCTAGGTAGTAAACACTGGTGTCACTGATTGTACTTGTGAATTTGAGATTCCACCTGTTGTCGTTTAGTGCGGCAATATATTCCTCAGCCGAGGTTCTACTACCGCGCCAAACTACAAACAGATCATCTATATATCTTGTCCATAGTAAGATGTTATCTGTCCACTGATCATTTGCCTCCCCCCAGGCCTCGTGCTTCTCCCACCAGCCTACGAACAAGTTCGCGTAGCTGGGAGAGAAGCACGAGCCCATAGATGTACCTCTTACTTGCCTATACAGCTGTCCTGCAAACAAAAATATGTTGTTATACAAACAGAATCTCATCATTTGTATTAACATTTCATTGTGATCCCGGAATTGATCGTGTTTTTTATCCAGGAACCACTTTGCGGCAGCAAGACCGTTATCATGGGCAATGCAAGTGTAGAGGTTGACAACGTCAAGAGTTATTAATAGGAAACTAGGTTCCCAGGCAATATTGTCAATCAGTCTTAAAAAGTCTTGCGTATCCCTTATATACGAGGGAAGTTCCTTTACAATTGGTGCAATATACCTATCAATAAATCTGGATGCATTCTCCAACAAACTGCCAATCGAGGAGACGATTGGTCGTCCTGGGGGTCTCTTTGGATTTTTATGGACCTTGGGCAGGTGATAAAATGTAGGTAGAATGGGTGTTTCACAGTTTAAATAAAGGAATTCGTCCGTATTGAGCATTCCTTGTTGTTTCCAACCTTCTAATAGTTTTTGAAAGTCCATTATGCTCTTAGTGTATTCTGCCCTGTTTATTATCATATAACAATCCGTATCTCTCAGTTGTCTCAGGGCCTCCTCTTGGTATTGTTCTTTGGTGAAGATCACGATGTTTCCACCCTTATCAGAGGGTTTGATCTCAATGGACTCGTCATTGTGCAAAGATTTGATTGCTTCCCATTCTTTGCGTGTTATGTTAGAATTTCCGACGTTCATTTTTTCTTTTGCCAATTTTTCAAGGTCCATGAGAATTGCATCATTAACCCCTTCGAGGCTATTGACGAGCTGGGCTCGTCATCGCGCTTACCTGTCGTGCGCGGATGACAAGGCCAGCTCGTCACGTAACGCGGTAATTTCAAATCTGCCGCGCACAGCGGGAAAAGCCGCCGCAGCGATGCGGTTAAAGACATCAATTGCAAAAAAAAAATACAAAAAAAATAAAAAAATAAAAATTAATGACACTTCTCACTTATTACTTATTCTTTTCACACATTGGTGTTTATATGTTCGGATCAGCAGTGATCTAATTTGGGTTCACCTTTTCACTTTTTAATTCATATATCACGTTAGTTTTTGCCTTTTACATTCAGGCAGTTGATATAATCGATCAGAAAGCTTTGGATTTGGTTGCCCACTTGGGCTTTATCATCTTAGCAGCAAATGACAGACTGTACTCAGGTACTTAAATTGTGTGGCTACTGGAGACTTTTCAATATATTTATGGTTAAAACTTCTTGGATCAAATTAAGGAGTTTTTTTATAACTTTATTTATAATACATATTTATAATATTTATTTTATTGTGTATTTAGGTCTGTACATTAATGAAATTTGTATATGGGGATTTTAACTGTGTACATTCCATTGTAACCACCTTACAACTATATGCAGTCTGTTTTACCTACAGTGCAATACATAGTCTGTCTTCCAGTTTTATACATGTGATGACACAGCTGCTTGCTATTTTGTGAACTTTGCACTTTAAATTTGGCGCCTGTCCATGAGTAACGCGTCATGTGATCAAGGTCCAGGTCGGACTGAAACACGTCATGGCGGCATGGGATGCAGGGCAGAAAATGTAATAAATGAAAAACGCACTAAGAAATTGGGTCCGCGTTGTCTATCTGAGTCCGTGTTGTTCCATTGGATTCCTGGTGGATAGAGTACTGCAATATATATATATATATATATATATATATATATATATATATATATATATATATTCACTGAAAAAACCATAGGTTTCACACCAGTTATAGTTAGCATGAGTGCTGTCACTGGCCATGTCATGAGTGATGTAATATGTGACGTCATCAGCAGTTCATTGCAGGCGCGCAAGTTATAGTGAGTCCAACTAACTATAACGTGGAAATTTCAATGGTTTTATGTCAGTAAAATTTCCAGCTAACAATAACTGGTGTCAAACCTATGTTTTTTTTCAGTGAATTTAATAGGTTTTTAAAATTCTAATTCCTAACTATAACTGGTGTGAAACCTATGGTTTTTTCAGTGAATTTCATAGGTTTTTTAATAGAAAATTTCTATAGCTATGAAATGTAATATTTTTTATAATGAATCCTATATTGTTTATTTATGTAATACTATTTTTTTTATGTATATTGTTCATGGGTTTATTTATTTATTTATTTATTTGCCCTGGAGCGCTCCCAGTGCGGGTCCTGGTGAGTGCACCGGTAAGCGCAGTCTTACGGCGCGCCCCAGGGCGCGTACCGGTGAGCGTCCCGTTAGCGCTATTGCCGTGAACGAAAACATCATTGTGACGTATCGCGTAGCCGCGTCCGTGTGATACGCACGGCGTAAACGCACCCGGAAGCACTCGAGCGCATACGATCACGCAACGTAAGCATCTGACGCGCTTACGCAACGCGCCCCTGGGCACGCCCCGGGGCGCGTAGCGTAAGCGCGTCGGGTCATGTGACCTAAAAATAACACTTTTTATTGGTTCAGGACAGTTTTGGTTTCCAAATGATGAAAGCCCTGGTCATGGGACCTGAAAATAACACTTTTCATTGGTTCAGGACAGTTTTTTTTCCTAATGATGAAAGCCCCCACCTTTTTTCCTCATTCTCACTTTGTACTTTGAGTGAAGAAGACCTGTTGAAAGACCTCTCTGTACCTTTTTGGACTGAAAAATGGCTTCAGTAGTAGCAGCAGCAGGAGCATCTCAGCCACCACCACCATCACCACCACCACCAAGAGGATCACCACAACACCACAGTGGTGGAGATGAATAAGAGTAGGAGCAGGAAGAGGAGGAGGAGGGGACGAGGACATTCCTGCCAGAAGATAATACCCCATATAGGCCAAAGCAGCACGTTATATGGGAGTTTTTTTCCATCCCAAAGGACCGGAAGAAAGTGAATGCGCCAAGGGTTACTTGCCTAATCTGTGGCACTGAACTTTCAAGGGGGAACCCTAACAAGAAATACTCATTTGGCAATAACACAATGATTCGCCACATGCAGCGCCGGCATCCTAACAACTATGCTGCGGCAGAGGTCCGAGAATTGGCCAAAAACCCTCCCCAATCTTCACCCAGCACCTCCAAAAGAAAGCAACCCACTCCATCGGGACCAGAGGCAAGGGAGATGGTCCCAAACATACAACCCCAGTTTGGGGAATACAAAATCAGTTGTATTTTTTGTGGTAAAACCATCACCTATGGTGAGCAAAGCATAAAGCTCATCAACCGTGCTGGTGACAACCACAATTGTGCCAAAAAACCTTAATTTTTTCCTATTTTTTTTTTTGCTCCAGTTGAGGCTTTTACAATTCATTGTTTTTTGTTTGTCCCCATAAAAATAACAAAAAAAATATAAAATTGTTCATAAAAGCCAAAAAAAGTACAAAATGTTCCAAAAACAATAAAAAAATATAAAACAACAAAAAGAAGAAAAAAAACTGTTCTTTTTAGAACTACCTCCAATTTATAAAAAAAGCTACTTTTTTTTAAAACTCTGTCTTTCTTTTTTCCCCATGGTACGCTCCCCGGTACGCTCCCCGGTGCGCGTACAGGGTGCTCCCCCCGCTCCTAGGGGGTCAGGGGGGTCTACTCTGCCCCCTTTTGGTCATTTCCCCCTTTGTTTTTGCCACCTCTTGTGTCTCGATCCTACCGAGACACAAGATGGCGGCCACTCCGGACTGTTTGGAATGTTGACAGACACCCGAGAGCCAATCAGCTTTCTGCGCGCGAACTCGCGTAGCGTGCTGGTTCGCGCCCCGGTGCGCGTACCGGGGCGTGCTTATAGATATATATATTTTTTTTAACCTAGGTTTAATGCGGGGGGAGCACCCGGTACGCACACCGGGGAGCGCACCGGGGAGCGTACCAGGGAGCATACCATGGGGAAAAAAGAATGACAGTTTCAAAAAAAATTAGCTGTTTTTAAAAAAAAATCTTTTTGTTGTGTTTTTTTTGATCAAGTACCTACATGTAGAGATTCAGGGGCAGATTAACAAGCCACTTGCGCCACTTTTTCATCACTTTTTTCATGTTAAACGTGACGCAAAGGTGGCGCAAGGGGCTTGTAAATCTGCCCCTTAAATTGTTGTTTTCCTCTCATTCCACTCCCACACTCACCTTCTTTCAGTCCCCCTGCTTTACTTCCCTTCCCCTCTCTTCCCTTCATTCGCTCCCTCAGTAATTCCTCTTCTCTCACTCACCTTACTCCACTTCACTCACTCCTTCTCTCATTCCCTCTGTCCTCTCACTTTCTCACTCCTCTTCCCTCATTCCTTCTGTCTCACCCTCACTCCCTCTATCCTCTCACTCTGTCACTCCCCCTTCACTCACCCTCACTCACCTGGCATTCCTCACTGTAATCAACTCACCTTTACTCACTCCCCTTCTGTCATTTGTTCCGTCAGTCTCTTTCTCCCTTTCATTCAGTCATTTCATCCAAACAGTTATGCAGTACACATCCATTGAAAAAAAGAACATCACAATATGTAAGGAATATAGCTCTTTTTGGAGAATTGGAGGTACTTCTAAAAAGAACTGTTTTTTTTCTTCTTTTTTAGTTTAAAATTTTTTTTTACTTTTTCCGAACGTTTATACATTTTTGGGGTATTTTTTCTGAACAAAAACAAAACTAGGGAATGCAAAACTGCTCAACAGGAGCAAAAAAAGGGGAAAAATTAGGGCTGAGGGGCGCAGCGGTGTTCCTCCCTCTTTCTAACAATCAGCTCAATGCTCTGCTCCCCATAACAGAGCAGTTGGTCACACTGCTTACAACGAATTGTAATATCTGCAAAAACAGGCTGAATATTTGGGATCATCACTGCTGGTCTTCCTCTCACCGATGATGTTGAAGCTCCGGTGGAAGTGGAGGGGCCATCGAGTGGTGGATTGCGAGCCAGGGCCCTGGTGCTCTCCCGTGCATAATTAATCGGGTGCCTCCTCTCAACATGCCTGATTAAAGTAGCATTCCCGAAACTATACTTCCGGTGGGATCCCCACGTGATAGGACAGTGTCACAAATTTTACAGGTGACTTTGGCTGCATTGCATTTTTTCTCCCCCTCTGGAAAAGAGAAAAACTTCCAAATGAAGTGGTCCTTCACTTTTCTCTGTGGGGGGGCCTCAGGCAGGAATCCATCCGAAGAGTCTGAGGACTGGTCCTGGGAAGGGTTCTGGGAACCAGACATGGTTAAATTAGATTTTTTTGCAGGAACAGACAAGAGGTGTTGTCTCAGCAAAAGCAAACAGTTTGTGAGGGAAATGGGAGGGGTGTTTCCCTACTTGTGAAAAAAAACTGTTATTAACCAATGAAAAGTGTTATTTTCAGGTCATATGACCCGACGCGCTTACGCTACTCTCCCCGGGGCGCGCCCCGGGGCGCGTCGCGTAAGCACGTCTGACGCCTACGTTGCGCAATCGTATTAGCTCGAGTGCTTCCGGGTGCGCTTACGCCGTGCGTATCACGCGGACGCGGCTACGCGATACGTCACGGTTATGTTTTCGTTTGCGATATTGGCGCTTAAGGGACGCTTCCCGGTGCGCGCCCTGGGGCGCTTGATAAAACTACGCTTTCCGGGGCGCTCACCGGGGCACGCACCGGGAGCGCTCCAAGGCAAAAAAAATATATATATATAAAAAAAAAATTGGCAAAATTGTAGGGACTGGTAGCTTGATGTGCCTTTGCTATGTCTCAAGATATATGCTCAAGTGGTTTTTATGAAAATTAACTTTGAAAAAAATATGTATTGGCCTACATTGGGCTATATATATGTTAGAGCCCAAATGTAGCCCAATGTAGCCCAAAGATGGCCACCAGAGACAAAAAAAAACAAATGTAGCCCAAATATCAGCCAGATGTAGCCCAAATATAGCCCAATGACAGAATATCCCAGAGTGTTCTAAAGAACAACTAGAGCGCTAGCAGTCTTACATATAAACTGAGACTTATAGTTAGGAATTAGCATTTAAAAAACCTTTGAAATTCACTGAAAAAAAACATAGGTTTCACACCAGTTATAGTTAGCTGGAAATTTTACTGACATAAAACCATTGAAATTCCCACGTTATAGTTAGTTGGACTCACTATAACTTGCGCGTGCAATGCACTGCTGATGACGTCACATATTACATCACTCATGCCATGGTCAGTGACATCACTCATGACATCACTGATGACACCATCCTTGTGACAGAGTGACAGACCTCCTTTCACTGTAATGTAACCCTTGAAACACATATTCAAAAATAGAAACTATTTTTTTTGTAAATGGAGATAACCATATCAGTTACAACAACCAAGTCAGTAATTCCACCATCTATATACACATCTACTCATTCACAAACAGTTCAATATACTCACTCATACATATACTCACTCATCATATGTAGTGATACACCTTTACATCCTGTTACACACTGACAGTCATCCAAAAGTTACTCACACACATACTCACACATGCAAATAAACAACTGAACATCCATTTATTTGCATATAGAGCTATACACACACTACCACCTTACTTCTATTGAAATTAAAACATATTTATTCTCTTAAACAATCCCTTATAGAAACACATACTTATTTAAACAGGAACTCTTACAATCTCTTACTCTCACATATACTCACTTATATACATCAATATTCACATATACTAGATTAAAACATATTTAGTTACTGATAAAGACAATACTGAGACAGTCATTCACTCACTAGCATACACATATACACACTCATTCACCCATACAGTCCTGCACATATGCTGTCTTCAAAACTTATACTAACAGAGAGTCAGTCAATCATGCATCTATGTGCTAAGTAATACCCCCACCAAACCATATAGACACTCATACTGATACCAAAAAAACATATAATAACCCATGTACATACACATGTAGCTACTCACCAACCCATGCAGCTACTTTACACAAAGTGAAACACTAATACATATATTTAAAAATTGAAACATTACTCGCTAATATTTATTTTTCAGAAAGACACACATTCACTGGATGTCACTGACCATGTCATGAGTGATGTAATATGTGACCTCATCAGCAGTGCATTGCACGCGCAAGTTATAGTGAGTCCAACTAACTATAACGTGGGAATTTCAATGGTTTTATGTCAGTAAAATTTCCAGCTAACTATAACTGGTGTGAAACCTGTGGTTTTTTCAGTGAATTCAATAGGTTTTTTAAATGCTAATTCCTAACTATAACTGGTGTGAAACCTATGGTTTTTTCAGTGAATATATATATATAGTCAGTAGTTATAGTTAGGACCTTGTTTCTATTCAAAAAACGATTTTTCTTTTGCCAATATCTTTGGTGCCGTTTGACGAATCTTTGTGAAATTTTCTAAACTAATGACCAGCTCAGGTCCACTCCTGTCTTGAAAGTTTGAGGGTAGTTCGTCAAGCAGGTCCGTCATATGGATTCTAAGAGACAACAAGACACTTCTAGATTTGAGCAAGAGTGATAGTAAATTCCCACATTCAATCTTTTTTAACGTTAAATTTGCAGAATAACAGACATGGAAACGTTGGGGAAGAACGAAACAACATGATGAGTAAGAGGTGCTGAGATTTGAGAGCTTAGGATTATGAGGTATTGTATTCTAGAAGACATATATAATATTGTAGTGCTATGGTCCTCTTAGCCACACATCTTTGGCATTCTCACTTCTGTGGTGCAGTCTTGTTGGATGAATAATTTCCAACGCATATCCAACCTTGGGGCATGGTAGGCATGTTGATCTTCCGTCGGCGCATGATAAATCACGGACAGAGAAAAGTTCTTATGCATGAATCCGTTTCTCAGCAGTAAAGCCAAAGGGCACATGAAACAGTCGTAAAGAGAAATAAGCCACTAAAAGGGGTGAGTTGATTTTGTGGTGTAGGAGACAATTTACCATTACAAAATATACCATTGAAGTGCTGCAGTATTTCTTAGCCTTCAGTTGTATTATAAGAGTCACAAAAGACACAGTTGATGGACAGAATGTAGAACAATGTCATACATTCACCCCAGTACAAGGATCTGGGCCTAAATCCATCGTTTTTTGCACTCCACACCACCCTGGGTTAGACACTGGCTATATGCAAATCAGCTCTGACCCTGTGCCCCATGGGAACAGTCCAGTCCGAACTACCAAGCCATGTCTTTCCCAGACCGGAATCAAGCATCCAAGGACCGGTTTCTGGCTATCAGCCTTCATTCAGCCTGGATAGCTTGACTCCAGTGGTGTGGAGAGCCTGGGACTCACGTCTGAGTATACCCAGCACACTCGGGGTGAAAATTGCAAAAGACACAGTTGATGGACAGAATGTAGAACAATGTCATACATTCACCCCAGTACAAGGATCTGGGCCTAAATCCATCGTTTTTTTTGCACTCCACACCACCCTGGGTTAGACACTGGCTATATGCAAATCAGCTCTGACCCTGTGCCCCATGGGAACAGTCCAGTCCGAACTACCAAGCCATGTCTTTCCCAGACCGGAATCAAGCATCCAAGGACGGTTTCTGGCTATCAGCCTTCATTTAGCCTGGATAGCTTGACTCCAGTGGTGTGGAGAGCCTGGGACTCACGTCTGAGTATACCCAGCACACTCGGGGTGAAAATTGTAAAAGACACAGTTGATGGACAGAATGTAGAACAATGTCACACATTCACCCCAGTACAAGGATCTGGGCCTAAATCCATAGTTTTTTTGCACTCCACACCACCCTGGGTTAGACACTGGCTATATGCAAATCAGCTCTGACCCTGTGCCCCATGGGAACAGTCCAGTCCGAACTACCAAGCCAAGTCTTTCCCAGACCGGAATCAAGCATCCAAGGACCGGTTTCTGGCTATCAGCCTTCATTCAGCCTGGATAGCTTGACTCCAGTGGTGTGGAGAGCCTGGGACTCACGTCTGAGTATACATGGCTTGGTAGTTCGGACTGGACTGTTCCCATGGGGCACAGGGTCAGAGCTGATTTGCATATAGCCAGTGTCTAACCCAGGGTGGTGTGGAGTGCAAAAAAACGATGGATTTAGGCCCAGATCCTTGTACTGGGGTGAATGTATGACATTGTTCTACATTCTGTCCATCAACTGTGTTTTTTGCAAAGTATTATAAGAGTCAAACAGATTTGAAAAAGTTCCACAAGACAAAGGCTTAGGTATGCATGCAATAATATACCTTTGCTGGATGACTGTCAGAAAAAACTGCCTGTCAGCTAGAAAAAAAAACTAGAAGCCTCCATGCAGACAGGGTGCATGAAGAATCCAACTAGCAAAATGAAATACAGAGGCATATTTACAAATATTCCCTCAAAGTAAGGCAGCAAGTAAAGTTGCTGCGCTGCATTGTGTGAGTGGGAGAGAACCGCATCATATCTGCTTAGAACTGCTGCAGTTCTGCTCTCTCCTTACGCTGACATGCTTATGGCTGCCATGTGCCAATGCAGGCATCCTTGCACCATAGTGGAAGGATGTTGGTGTTGTACTCAGCATAGTTTTTTGCAGGGGTCTCTTCCTGCACTAAATCTATGCTTTAAGGCATTTTCCTTTGTATGTGTGCTGAAGAATTCAGCACATTTGCAAAGAGGAAAAATTAGGAGAAATGTTTTTTTTTTCCTCATTACGCCTACCTCAGAGAGCTCCAGGATTTTGGCGCACACCTGTCTGTAATTCTTCTTCGTAGATAGGAATTTGTGTAAAAACGTATAGTTGGTTGCATGGCAAGGTAGCTCAAGGTTGCACATTGAACTGCCTGGTGTTACTTTGGGTCACAAACCAATGCAAATTATGATTTCCATTCGTTCATGAATCCCAACGGAAGGCTTTGCTTCAGGTTGCGTTAAAGAAGTACTGCACATCAGACACAAACTCTGTGTAAATCTGGGGCACAGCCAGTAATAAGATCCTAACAGACGCTTTCAGTTGATGATTCAAGGTCAAATTAGCAATTAAAATGATCATTGAGCGGATGCTATCGGGTAAGAAGAATTTTTGATTTGTATTAATTTTAATGACAATTTGCGTTGATGAATTTACAAACTGAAGTACTTATGATGTGAGCTTATTAATCTGTAGAAGTTGTGGTGTGGCACAGAGTGCATTAGTCAACAGAATATGCAATTGCGAAAAGTGAATCTATGAGAATTGGAAAAAATCCAAATGGGATGTCAGGAAACGCCTGTGCGTATGGCAACAGGAATCCATTTTAGGAGTGCATGATTACATATTTAGACTGGATTGCTTCATAAAGATGGATTGTCAGGCTGATTTCTTATTTAGTGATAGATGACTGTTGATAGATATTGTTTTTAATGAAAGTAAGTACTGTGTATTGGTTTAAAGATTACGATCTAAATAAACTTACCCTTTGACCTTGATCTTGATATATGAAATACACATCCACGCCATGCTACTATCAAGCATCAAATACTGAACTGCAGTTTTTCTTTATTTCAAACCAACTAGTGAGATGTCCATCTGTTGATTGGAATTTGTCGTTTATTCCTAAATCCGAAATAAGAAGTAGGAGGTGCAAGGCATTGCTCATCAACAAAACATGCACATAGCTTTAAGAGACTAGAAACCGATGGAAAGTGTTAAGGTGTTGATGTGGTCTCTAACATCCAACGCAAATCTGGATTTGTGTTTGATAGTATTCCAAGTGACACAAAATTGACCAATGCACGCCATTCCTTTGCATCAAGGGGTGTTCCTTGGGTGGTGCGTGGGCATTCCTATGCAATCACCTAGGGGGTTTGGACACAAATCTCTATCTATAAAGAATTGTAGACAGGGATTTTCACCAAAAATCCTACGTCTCTTCAAGTTAGGTGCAAAGAGGAGAAATGGTTTATGGAAGGGGCCCCTTTCAGTACAAAAGCTATGCGTAAGAGAACATAGATACCCTTGCACTATGGCACAGGGGTATCTGCATTGGCACAAGGCTGACAAAATTGGGCCGGCGAAGGGACAGAGGAGAACAGTGTAACATCTTAGAAGACGAAGACATGGTGCTGCTCTGCTCCCTTTCACGCAACACAGCACAGCAACTTTAGATTCTGTGCTGCGGTGCATGTCTTCTTAGTAAATGCGGCCCTGGATTGGTATCCTTATTAACAGACTATGCTGGAAAAGGCACATATCTGCATGACCAGAGACATGAGCTATGTAATTGTTAGGATTTAAGTCTTGTCCAAAAATGTTAAACTGGTAAAAGGAATCACAAACCCAAAGAGCTGAGCCTAAATGGAATTTCAAAAAATACTTCTATACAGTAGCATTTTCTTCAGGCCGTTACAATATGTTTGGTGCTGAGGGTTGATGTTTATTCAAATTTTGCTTGTTCAAATCAAGTCCGGATTGCCTATGTCCCTCAAGTAAGACTTCCAACACCACCTCTTATTGCTTCTGTATCACCCAATTGCTTTTAAGTAGTTACATCTGATGGTCATAATTCTTATCGAAAACAATGCACAAAGTTTTTGCAGTGACTCGGTGTGACCTTCTCTTGTACTTGTTCTGGCTTTCTACTAAATTTCAGGTGTAAACTAGGAGTAGTTCCGACTTACTCCTCACTAGTGTGGTAGCCCTCTAGTTGTTCTGTAGCCGGAACAGGAAGGGGAGCAGGAGGAAGCGGAAGGCGGCCATCTTGGTTAGAGGCGCCGACCGCTAGGAGAGAGGTCACAATTCCCGGCGCTCTGGCAATAAAGAAGTTTCATGAACATAATACAAAGTCTTGGTGTATAAATTAAACCTCCACAATGGCGACGAGGTGTAGTTAACGAACCCCACGTTTCACCTGCTTCCTAGTGCAGCGCCACCACCAGGGGACATCGCCGGAGCGTGGCAGAGGTCCCGACCTGACCCAGCAAAAGGGCGCGAATCGGCGCCAGCCCTCCAGAAGGCGCCACGAGGCCAACAAGTAAGCGGAACTGGGTTCTGCATACGAAAGAAAAGTCTAGGGGGAGAAATTATCTGTTTTGGTGCACAAAAAAAGAACACTGGACACAATACTGAGCCCTGAGTATTGGTGCTCCCCACCCTGGCATATTGCCAAAGCAGTGAGGCTACAAGCTCAGACGGGGGCAACATAGAGGAGCATAGAGGGGACGTCTGGCCCTATCCTCAGGAGAGTCCCAGCCCAGGCCACGCAGAGTTTCACCAGGCAAGCTGGCGGAGCAGCAATCAGGCACGGAAGCACCTGGCTTTTCGGACCCAGACAGGAGGGGTAGTGTGCAGGCTCCACCTAGCCCCACTGAAAGGGAGAGTGGGGAAGATAGCGACGGCGATCGCAGCGAGAGGGACGCAGCTGAGCAAACTACGCTGGGAGTCCACCCGGTCGGGCGATCCCTGTTACCGCAGTCCAGAGAGGTGTTCCCAAAATGGCGGTCCAGTCCTCCTCCCTCACCCAACTGGTGCCTTTCCTAACGAACAGCGGGGAGCCAGAAAGGCAATGGGAAGACTGGAAGAGGTATTTTTTGAACTACCTAGACGCCCTCGAGGAAGAAGGTTGTGCCCAGTTTTCTAGCAAGAGAAGGAAGAAAATTCTGCTACACAATTTGGGCTCGGAAGGAATTAGAGTATACGACACCATAGTAAAAGAAGTGAGGGACGCCAATGACACAGACGTATACAGCCACGCCATTGCTGACCTCGACGCACATTACCGGCCGGTTGTGTGTGTCGCCATTGACAGACACAACTTCTTTCAAAGGAAGCAAAAGAGCGGTGAGTCAGTGGACGAGTATGTGGTGACCCTCCAGAAGTTGGCCCTATCGTGTAAATTTGGTACCTTACATGACGAACTAATCAGAGACCAGATCATCATGCACACATCAAGCACTCACGTTCAAGAGAAACTGTGGGTAAATGGGGATGCACCCCTCAAAGAAATCTGGGCGATGGTGAAGAAGGCTGAATTATCCAAACGATGTGCACAAGCAGCCAAGAAAGAAACTGGAGGATCGCCAACCGTGTGCAAGATAATGACACCGGGGAAGAGCGAGGGGCCAAAGCCAAGAGACCAACAGAAGAATCAAGAGGGATGACGCCCGGCCCCAACCACTCAAGCAGACCAGAGAACGAATAAAGGAGGGAGACTAAGCTGCTACAGGTGCGGGAGCACAGCACATTTAGGGAACGACAAAGCGTGTCCGGCATTCAGAGCAAGATGCTCCTTCTGCAACGTGTTCGGACACTACGAGAAAGTGTGCCGCCGGAAGCCAAAGGGAGCGATGGTCAGGTACGTCGACAAAGAGCAACAAGAGAATGTGGACAACCAAGACGAAGAGGATGACCTAGAAGAGGTTCTCTACATTGACGTGCAAGTGTTGGAGATGGATGGCTCAGAGTCGGACAAACCCCGGCTGGACATGCACATTGGAGGCATTCCCATAGAAATGATTGCAGACAGCGGTGCCCCCATCTCCATCATACAGAGGCGAGTGTGGGAGGAAAAATTTGTCTCCAACATTGAGGAGGATCTGCGCCCGATGGACCTGAGGCCGGTCACATAAACGGGACAGAAGATCCCCATGTTGGGGTACTGCCCCCTCCTGTTCGAATTCAGGGGTCGTCATGCACAGTGCAAGCTATACATTGCAGAGAAGGGACCCTCAGTATTGAGCTGGAAGGACCAGGGAGCGTTGGGGATACAGCTCAACCCAGGTGGCATCGAGAAAATCCTGCTAATGGATTGGGAAGAGAAAGATGATGCGGAATCATGGCACAGAGCATACCCCAAAGTCTTCAATGGACAAATCGGAGAACTATCGAAGTACAAACACTTAATAAAACTCAAGGAAGGGGCCAAACCCGTAGTTCACAAGGTGAGAAACATCCCGTTCCATTGTAGGGAAGCAGTACAGTTGGAACTGGACAGGCTAGAAAAAGAAGGGGTGATCAGAGCCATAGAGAGCGCGGAATGGCTTTCACCACTGGTGGTAGCACAGAAACCCAACGGTAAAGTGCGGCTATGTGTCGACCTCAGGGAGTTGAACAAGAACATTGTAATCGACAAATTCCCTCTGCCCCGCATGAATGAAATGCTGGCGAAGACAAAGAACATCAAGTGGTTTTCCACAGTAGATTTATCGTCTGCCTACCACCAAGTGAAACTGCACCCATCATGTTGTCATCTCACGTCCTTCATCACGCCCTTCGGCTGCTACGAGTTTGTGAGAATGCCCTTTGGCCTGGCCTCAGCAGCGGCTGTATTTCAGAAGATGATGCACAGAATCCTGAGAAACGTTGAAGATGTACAGTTTTTTCAAGATGACATCTTAGTCATGGGGAGAACTAAACAGGACCACAATGAGAAGCTTCACAAAGTGCTGCGCACATTACAAGACAATGGACTGACAGCGGAATGGACCAAATGCAAGTTTGGAGTGAAATCTGTCACCTATCTGGGTCATGAGGTGAGCGAAAGGGGGATTGAACCAAAGAAAGCCAACATGGACGCCATCCTACACGCCCCCACCCCGAGCAAGAAAGAGGACGTTCGGTCATTCCTGGGAATGGCCGAATACTACAGCAAGTTCATTCCCCACTTTGCAACAAAAACTCATCTCCTGCGCCAACTACTGAAGGAAAAGAACAGGTTTGTATGGAGTCAGGAGGAACAGACAGAATTTGACACCCTCAAAAGAGAAATGGGAGCTGCCATTCCACTTAAAGGTTTTGACCCAACTGCAGCGTCTACGACAGACGCCAGTGACCGAGGTTTGGGAGCGGTGCTGATGCAGAAAGCCGTTAACGGAGACATGTCCACAGTCAGCTTTGCCTCAAGATCGCTTTCGCCCAATGAAGAAAAGTTTAGCGTGGTGGAAAAAGAAATGCTGGCCGTTGTTTGGGCCATGGAAAGATTCAGGCAGTACTTGTGGGCCGCAAAATTTCTGGTGAAGACGGATCACAAACCCTTGGTCAAGGTGCTGACCTCCAGTGGCCATGCCCATGCGACACCTAGAATCGCGAAAATGACACTCAGACTTTTGGACTATGTATATGATGTAGAGCACATCCCAGGACCACAAAACAAAGTGGCGGATTTCCTTAGTAGAGCAGCAGCCATGGAAGAGGCGAATAACCCGGAGCAACATAAGTGGGAAGGATTTGTGGTGGCCACCATACAGGAGACAGAGAACGTAATCAGTGCTCAGGAATGGGAAGAAGCCTACAAAGAGGACGACGACTTGGAAGACATCAAGGGATATGTAATCCATGGGTGGCCAGAAAAGAGGCACCTCAGGGAGGATCTCAGGAGATTCTGGGAAGTAAGGGAAGAACTGTCGTTGTCAGAGAACCCGATATTCCTATTGCGAGGCAACAAAGTGGTCCCACCCAGAGGCATTCTTAATCACCTGATGGCCTTAATGCATGAAGGACACCAGGGCATCACAAAGACTAAGGCCCTTGCTAGACAAGCGTACTGGTGGCCGGCCATCGATGCTCAATTGGAACGATATGTGCGACAGTGCGAATCTTGTGCCAAGGCAGACAAATCACAGAGCATGCTGCGGCCACCCTTGGGAAGGTTCCCAGTCCCGGATGGTCCTTGGGAAATGTTGTCGGTGGACATTATGGGCCCCATCCTCAATAGTGCAGGTACACAGAAGTACGTCATTGTTCTCATTGATAGATTTTCCAAGTGGCCAGAGGTGGAGGTGACGGAGAACGTTGACACGGAAGCAGTAGTGAATTTCTTGCGCTCCACGTTTGTCAGGGAAGGAATTCCGAAGGTGATCACGAGCGACAATGGACCGCAATTCACCTCAGCCAAATGGGAGGCCTTCACAGCCAGGAATGGGATAGAAGTCAAACACACACCCATCTACCTCCCGGCCGGTAACGGCCAGGTAGAGCGTTTCAACCGATTGATCATGGGAACCATTCAAGCGGCGATCAATGATGGGTTGGACTGGGAGAAAGAACTGGAGAAAATGATCTGGGCCTATCGAATCACCCCAGGGAGCACAGGCTACAGCCCGTTTAAAGTTCTAAGAGGAAGAGAAGCATTCACTAGAGACAACGTAGCTTGGAGAAAACTAGTGGTGCAGAGCAAATGGTCACCGGCAGTGGTCAGAAGAAATCTGGAAAAGGCTCAAGAAACGTACACTACACACTTCAACAAGAGACGCAACGTACAGAGTGCAGTGCTGGAAAAGGGCGATTGGGTAAGGGTAAAACTGGCCGTTCTCAAGAAGAAGGGAGAGAGCAAATTCTCACCGCCCTTGCAGGTACTGGAACCCTACGCACGTTCGGCCTTGCTCAGTGATGGGAAAGTGTGGTCACAGGACAGAATGGCAAGGTGTAGCAAGATCATCAAATGGAGTAACGAAGGAGAGGAAGGCGCAGAGTATGTAGGAGAAGAGGACGAAGAAGGATGTGACAGAAGGCGAAATGAGGAGGTCGAAGAAGGAATGCAGCAAGTGGAAAATAGCGAAGGTGAAGGAGGAAAGAACGAGGGAAAGAGGAGCTGGTGCAAAGTAGAAAGCAGTGAGGAAGTGATTGGAAGAGAGGGAGAAAGTGATGAAGGAAGTCTGAACAGGAAGGAACCGGGAGAAGGTGGTATTGAAGGGGTGAGAACCAGAGCGGGAAGGACTGTAAAGGTACCGGAGAAGTTCAAGGACTTTGAAATTAACTGGAAGTAAGAACTTTATGTTACATTTGTTTGTAGTGGTTAAAAGGGGGGAGATATGTGGTAGCGCACTAGTTGTTCCGTAGCCGGAACAGGAAGGGGAGCGGGAGGAAGCGGAAGGCGGCCATCTTGGTTAGAGGCGCCGACCGCTAGGAGAGAGGTCGCAATTCTCGGCGCTCCGGCAATAAAGAAGTTTCATGAACATAATACAAAGTCTTGGTGTATAAATTAAAACTCCACAACTAGGTCCTAGATTTCAAGATCACCCAGGCATACTGCAAGAGAAAGACGTGCCAAAATGATTACTGCAAGAGAAAGACGTGCCAAAATGTTTGGAAATAAGGTTTATAGTTTCTATATAAACAATGTTTATGTCATTACAAATATTTTTCCTAAATCTCCAAGATGTATGCTTGGAGGTCTACCATCATTTTCTGAAGTGTCAAAAAAGCCAGTTAGTTGAAAGCTCACAACGTATCTGCGAGTCACACATCTGAATCCCTGCAAGACAGAATCGACTTTCCATCCTTTCAAGCTCTGTAAATGGAGAACTGAAATCGGGTAACTGTGAACGGTTATGTACAGTGCTTAGAGCCAGCAGTGCAGTATAAAGCACTGTATGAAAAACAAGTAATACGCAAGTAATAATAATTTAGCCTCTTATTCAGTTGATTTAAAGTTTTTTTTTTTTTACGAAATTCACTGAATATTGAGATTTTTCAGAATGTCTAGAGCTTGGAATGCCTCTAGATTGCAAAATACTTTAGAAATCAATGCTTTTAGTGCAGCACCAATGCTATTTTTTGATTTACCTAACTGGATTAAAGGAAGACTCTTTAGTCTTTACATTCGAAAATCAACATCCCTTTCATTGGGATGTTGAGCAGAATGTTATGGAATCCTTTAGGAAAGTGTATGACTACATTATGCATTCTAACATAATCGTGTTCAATGACAATTAAAGAGGTACTTCGAAGCACTGGATGAAACATATGTTAAGCAATCGATAATCTCAACTAAAAAAGAAAGGGTGCATGGAAGCAGTGATTACAAATGCTCTTGACGTTCTAATTCTTGCAGGAAAAATATGTCAGTTATTTGTTTATGTCTAGCAAGCAGTGCTTAATTTGTGTCGGTATTTGCTGGTGCTTAGCACCAATACTTAATTCATAACAACAGCACATGTTAATAGCAGTGCACCACACGGTGACTCTGTCAACCTATTTTTAATAGAGCACAAGACAAGAGTATTTAACAGACCAATATACATTAAATGATAAAAAATTATATTGGCCTGTACAGGCCATTCTTGTAAAATTAAGTCACCCAGTGTAGTCCAAATTGTCCCATTGGTATGAGTGTAACGGTTAGTACATGGCTATGATATTGGCCTTTACCAGCTTTGCCAAGGCTGTAGGTGGTGCAAGCTGCAGTGGCCTCCTAAAGAATATCTTGGGACCTAGTACATATATGTATATTTTTTTACAAACTAAGCACCGCTAGCAAGGTACAACATATAGAATTGTAGAACGGTATCGGTGAATTACAGGGATGTTTTTCACAGAGGGTTTCTGAGTGACATCAAATAGACAATGAGAGTGAAGCTCGAGTTGTCTGTAATGTCACTCAGAACCCCGAGTTAAAAAACACCCCCATAATTCACTGCTACACATCTAAACTTTTTTGCTATTACTGACCCCAAAACTGATCTGTCCATTCTTCCAACTGATACGCAGTAGCAGAGGAGTAATGGGGGAGTCATACAAAACTGGCATGTATCCCTGTCCCAAAGGTTAAAATAAATACCTTACCTTCCATTCTTGACCAACCACCATCACTTCCCTGCCTCCCCCCCCCCCTCCTACAGCTTTGCTTTCTGCTTTTAGTCAAAGCAAACCAGCATAGCTGCACTCATAGGCTATCAGACAGCTTGTCAGCCTGGCCTGGAATGCCTTTACGACGTACCAACAGTGGGTAATGGGTTTTGTTATCAACTGTCGCTATGCCATAGCAGTGAGTTATGACATTTAGAAACTGAAATCACTGATAGAGCCTCTCTATGATCCATTAATAACAACCCATTAATAAAATGACCAGAAACCAGGGTCTTCTCACATTGGACTACTGTCAGACAAACTGAAACTTGATCAACTGTGAAATTATAAATGTGCACCTTAAAATTGGATGTGCCAATGGTAGGTGAGTGGGTGGATGTTGAAGTAATGCACGAATCAAAGATGCCGAAAGCTCATTGTTACCTTCTTCATCAATGTTGCAGTGATCGTCATGGCTCTGACAATGTGTCCAAAACCCATCACACTGGGGGTCCTTTTCCTCAATGGTGATATGGTTTTCTGGAGTAATTTAGAAGAATATTATATGTGGTTGTCTTCTTTGCTGAAAATAACCTCCCCCCCACACACACATGACTTGAAATCCTGATTGACAATTGTAAACAAAGGTAACATGTTTCCGCAGGACAAATGATAGAGCCTACAGTCCACTGCAGAATAACATTGTGAGAGACTGGTTCACCCAGATGTAGAATTATCGCTATCTTGAAAGTTCAAAATGAACTTTCAATGTAAAAAAATAATCAATAATCAGTCTTGTTAAGTCATAACATGCATTGCCTGTAAACGACAATGGGAACATAAATATTTTGTTAACCTGCAAAATACATAAGAAGTCCAGTTAAGTCACCTGTTTTAACCTATATTGCATAACAGTGGCAAGGTTCAAACGAACAAGAATAGGTGGCAGATCCTTTGCCTATCTAGGACCCTCCCTTTGGAACACGCTCCCCCCCTGCATCAGAAAGGAAGAAAATTACTTCAGGTTCAGAAAGCTTGTTAAGACCTGGCTGTTTGAACAATAAACACTCAACAGCCATCTCCCTCGCTACCTGTCCTCAAACTAGCTGTGTCTAGGCGCCGGGAAACCCTTTTTGGGTAGCTGTTGCGCCCTATAAATTGATAAAATAAAATATATATAAACTCCTTCATTGAGGGATTTGTTGTGGAGTCCCAATAAGGAGATGGGCAAAGGAAGGCACAACCTTCAGAAGAGGTGGTTAGGCGAGGGCAACTTCTCCCAGGCCCTGCTCTGTGAAAAGACCCCCATGGCACTATATGGGTGAGGCTGACGGCACTTGTTGCATGTTTCACAGCATGGTCACTGTAATCATAGCCTGCAGTATAAAATAGCTCCTACCCACATTAACAAGCTGGACTTACAGCTGAATTGCTTTGGGTGACAAACTCTCATTGGCCATGAGACCTCATTCTACATGGCCAACAGCCAAGAATCTCCTGGCTTGATACCACTTCAAATAGGGCAGTAGTAGCCAGGCGGTGACGGCTCAGCCCAATAACTCCCTTTGGCTCTGCCTGTGCTGTACTCTGTCTAGAAGAGCAGTGCTTGCAAAGGTGCAGAAGACTAGTTCTATGATCAGTTTAAACAGATTAGAATCCACTCAGAACGTGATTGTGATCCCTAAAGTGATGGGGAGCACACAGTCTTGTTTAAATGCCCCTCACACACCAACAGGCCCCTTGGTGTCATGCTTCATCATCGGGGCCTTCGCACCCCTCTACGGGATGCGGCGTGCTACGACTCACAAATACGCAGGAGCACTTGATAGTGAACTATGTGTAGGTGTGTGATTAGGGAAGATGTGTGAGTGGTGAGGTGAGGTGAAAAAGGTGAAGTTTTAATTAAAAAATACCTGGCTCATAGGAAAACATTTTTTATTGTGTCCTTGGCAGGTATTATTAAAAAGTGCAAAGTGAGGTTGACAATATACGTATTAGGGTATATAAACCTTTGAAAGCGTCGACATGTTTTGGAGTACAGAGACTCCTCCAGGACGAGGATATGCACGTTATCCTCACCTTACTCACATGGAATGTAGAATGTCAAAGTGTATTCTACCAAAAACAAAAACTAGGTGAGATGTACCTATCAATGTTAATAATGGGTAAGCTCCGTTGCCCCCAATTGGCGTTAGAGAAACCTGTGAAGAAAAGACATAGTAAACATCACAGTCGGACGTCCAGGGACAGGGAAAAACAATGTTTTCTAGTCATCAGAGGGTAAAAAGAACCCGGGATGAGGTTCAGGGACCCTGTGAAATAAAACATTAAAAAAGACACACAGTGGACACAAGACATACATCTACAGTATAGAACACGACAGGATATTTCTCCTAAAAAAAGGCTTTGGAGGAGAGGAGTTTTTAAATGGAGGCTTACTTATAGTTCAAGGTTTGATGACCTCATGAGCCTAAGCGTGGTATTGGGGGGTTCCTTCCTCACTGCTCAGTAAAGCAACCTATAGGATATTAAAGGTGGGTTTTAGGTTGTCATTGTAAATTAGATAGATAAATTGCTAATCCTGAACCTTGCGACCCAACTCACGGTTACTGCATGGTCTAATAGCCTGCCTTCCCCTCAACGCTGCTCCGACGAAGTGTGGGGTAAGGTTGGTGTACTACCTCTTATATACTGCCAGTGCTTCCAATTAGGGAGTAAATTGGTTAATTAGACACGGAAACATGCCCAAATTCGGGTGCTTGCTGCAGACAAAGTCCGGTACTGCGCGCTCGGCAAGGGCGTGGTATGGAGTTGCAATGCGCATGCGTTAGAAGCTAGCGCTGTAGCATTCGCGCACGCGTCGCGCCCGGGATGGGTTTCCGGATGAATGCGGTCAGCGCGCATGCGTAGCTGCAAGACGCCAGCGCATGTTGGCATTCAGTTTCATTAAATTCTAAGGGGAGCAAAGGCTATTTGCCTGTATATTACGGTGCATAAATATTTAAAAAGGACCTGTCACCCTGCGTATTAAGTCCATATCAATGGAGGCAAATACAGTAATAGCCATGAAAATAGGATTAGGTTATGATTAGGGTAACGCCTGTGTTAGACAGTGCGCACATGTTCCAAAATGACGTGTGCACCCTGCGCGTTATTGTTTGGTTTCTTATTGCAGAAGGAGTGCATTAGCAGCATTTTCAGGTTAGCCTAGTTCTAATCTTGCCCTGTATACAGGCAATATAATTACATATTGAGGTGAGGGCTATCCCAGTATTCATACATCACGTATAGTCAATAGGAAACAACTGCATAGAGGTTACAATGATGGAGTTCTGGACTTTTTGGTTCCGTCCAGAGGTGTCAGGGAACAACACCCGAAGACCCCGGAGTTCCACCTGTCTTGGTGCACAAATAAACAGAAACACGGGCTTCTCGATGGTGGCGTCAAAGACCAAGGTTTATTACTGCAGGGACACAGAAGTCACAGAAACTACGCATGGGCAGTGTCTAGGAGCCTGTTCGATTTGTACAAAGAGGGTTGCTCCTTATATACTAAAAATTGGGCTTCAGGCAAATTCTTCACATGTTAGTACATTCCCAAACCTTTGTGTCCTAAACAATAAATATTTGGCGTTGCACAGGAATCGTCGACAATATCTGATGTCAAAACATTACGAACGAGGGGTTCCCACTTTTCCATCATAATCTCATGTCAACTTTCTATTCAAGACCCGGACCGCCTCATCGTAAATTTCGTTACCTCCCCCTAATAAAGGCCCAGAAGGAAAGGAGCAGAGCCAGGTGCAGAAGATAGAAAAGCAGGATAAGGGATGTTTGTGGGTTGTAAATGGGCAAGGCTACCAGCTTCGGCCGCCTAATCATGATCAGGCCAACGACCACAAGAACCAGTATAGCAGGACTAGCCTCGGGCAGAGGAGGCAGCCTTTGTCGAGTCATGCAGCTACAGCGTGTTCTGTTCTAAGGTGCACGTGTCACTAAAGAGGTGAATCGTCGGCTAAGGCTACGTGTCCTTAATTGAAATGAAGTGATCAGAGGTTATTGCGTATGTGAGGGCAAGAAACACAAAATGGCTGCCATGATCTAAGATGGATGCCATGGGTAGATCGGAAATATGTTTGTAACAGGAGTACTCTTGCTCGTAGCATAGCGAAAACACCAGGATATGCTAAATGGATCATTTGCGGTTCGCTGATACTAATATTATGTATTTCCGACAATATTGAAAACACGGGTTCAAATCGTCACGGAACCTCAGACCCTCCTTTTGCCCTTACATAGGCAATTACTCAGTCTATGTCAGAATCTAGTTCTATGCTCATCAGGTCAGTGACATGTTGTTGTATCATCATCCTTTCTCGTGCCTTTTCTCCAAACGCAGGTGGTTTTCTAAAACAGGTTGCAGCACAAAGACTACACAAAGCTGGACCACACTGGATAATCAGGCAACATGAGAATAGGAATACTAAGATGACACCAACGACCATCAGAACCTTCCATCCCCACGCTGATATCAGAGTCCAAAACCACTCCATGAAGGACCAGTTTCCCTTGTCTACATGAATAGAGTCGGAAATCTTGTGGAGCTTAGAGATCGCCTCATAAACTGTTGGAGCATTATTGGGAATAAAGACACAGCAGCTCGATTGGATCATCCTGCATACCCCACCTCGATCTGCAAGCATTACGTCTAGAACCATACGGTTCTGCAACGTCATGAGTCTATCCGCCTGAAGCTCAGCTGTCAAGTTGCTAAGGGCACCAGCAGTTTCGGTAATAGTAGATTCAACTACCCGTGTTAGCTGACGTATGTTTCTACTATTGGCCATAGGCACCCAGAACGGAAGGAAACCTTTGAAGAAGTCTCCAGCTTCCTGACCAGTAGTATCTTCCTTGCTGAAGACACCTCTTGCTACTCTGGTTTTGTGATAATCAGATGAAGCAGTGTATGTTGGAGGCAACAACCGAGCAATATAACATGACCCTGAAAAGTCAGTAGGCAACCACGTATACGCTCTGTCTTGACAGATGAAGTAGGTACCCCTAGCAGTGAGAAAAGCAGGGGAGGAGTTAGACGGAAACACGTAAGTTTCGATGCACTCACTCCTCGCTAGCTGAGCTCTTGGATTTCTCCCATTACCTTGCAAACAGACCTGACCTCGGTGAGGTACAACCCAGATTGGAGTTGAGCTTTTACGCTTGCTTTCTCCCAAACTAAGGCGATACTCTGAAGAATTCCAACTCAAATATACTTGTAATTCGTCTCTAGGGTAAGATGGAGTGTTATTGACATCCTTGATCATATCAATAATACCCTGGACTAAAGCTTTGTTGACAGAGTTATAATTTAGTGGAACGTGGTGGACGCGGAGGATAGGTTTCAAGGGCATAAGCAAAGATGGTTTGAAAGGCCTGAAATGATCCATTATAGCTGAAAGGCAAAACCAGATAGGGAATACCTTTATCCATAGTGTGGGGTATCAAGCCACACACCCAGCAGTCTGTAGTGTTAACTACCAGTTGGTGTTGGTGCAAGAGCTGTACAAAAGTGTTATTGATAAATTCTGAGCGTCGAGCTTGCTCATGTTCAGGAAACAAGTGAAAAGAGTGCATAGAAGAAACAGTAGAAGTAGCAGGATCAAGGGGAGGTACTGTAGTTACTGGCACAAAGATCAAATTTATACCAAAGACGATTCCACCCACCAACGTTATTAATACAATCAAAAATGTAATGGCACATTGCATCAAAAAGCATTTGCTATGAAGAATTCTGTAAAGTCTGTTTCTGCGAACATAAATCACATTTTCTCGTTGCAGCACAGGAAGCTCTATCTTCTACAATCCGCTCGCGACCACTGATGATGTGTACGTAGATGAAAATGCCTCTATCAGCCCTGGGAGTTCCCAGAACTAACAGAAAGATCGACCTTGTGTCTGATCCCTGCAGATTCAACTAGGCACACAGCCACGACCCTACGGCTACCCAGACGGCAAGGCAATTAAAAAAACAATAGAACAATAGCAAACTTCCTGGCTGAAGGCAAAGTGTTAAAATTTCAAATGTGTAGAAAATTGGCAGTTTCCTGCTTTATTTGTCCATATTACGAGGTCGTAAATTGTATCTTAGTTTTGCAGGAATCGTTTGATCAGGAAACAGTGTAGTGTCGGTAAAGTTCGCAATGTCAGATGGCAGACTTTCTTCTGATGCAGAGGGCAAGTGTTCAGGAGTCAAAGAAGTATTTTCAGGAGGAGAGTCAGAGTTCGTAGTGTCAGTTATCACTTCGGCATCGCTAAAAGGGACAAATTTTGGTATTTGCTCGCATTCAGAGGCACCAATTCCCTTCTTAACCCAGTCGTCGTAAGGAAGTGGCAAAGGCACACGTTTGACATGTGTTGCATGAATCCAGTGCTTGCGACCAGCTACACGAACAGCAGTTCTTGTTGCAAGCAGCACCTGGAAGGGGCCGACAAACTTGGGTTGAAGGTTCTTCGTCCTCGCGAAATTTCGTACCACAACGTGGTCACCGGGTTTCAGCTGATGACCTGGACTCTCCGGAGGCTTTGGCAATGCATCGAAAACCTGTTGGTGAATAAGGCTCAATTTAGCAGTCAAGTCGTAAAGGTAATCGATCAACATCGGATATTCCGAAGAACAAAACTCTTTTGGCCTAGGCACTCCCCAAACATTCGCAGGACGGCCAAAAACAATTTCGTATGGACTAAGCCCTACTCTAGAATGCACAGTCGCTCTTGTGGATAACAAAGCCAGGGGTAGTGCGTCTGGCCAGGATAAACCCGTGGATGCCTGTATTTTAGCTAGTTTTAGTTTGAGGGTGCCATTGTAGCCCTCGACTAAACCAGCAGACTGGGGATGGTTTGCACTGTGGAACTTTTGTTTAATGTTCAAACCGGCACACACACTCTGCATAACTTTCCCTATAAACTCACTTCCGTTATCTGACCATACAATCCGTGGCATTCCATACCTAGGGAAATATTCTTTGAGAAGAATTTTGGCAGTTGATAGGGCAGTATTGTCCTTCAGTGGATATGCTTCGATCCATCTGGAGAATGCACAGACTACCACCAGGACGTATTTTAAATTGTTACAACGATCCATGTGTATGAAATCTAACTGAATTACTTCAAAGGGGCAGGAAGGAGGAGCGAAGTGACCAGCAGGAGTTGGGGTTCCCTTGCCAGGATTATGCATCAGGCATACCATACAATTTTTCACCACTCTTTCTGCACATTTACTGATCCCATCATTCTTCCAAACTGGAGCCAACATCTTACAGATTCCTTTAGAGCTTATATGCGCTACTCCATGCGCCATTGTCACCACTGCAAGCACATACGCATCAGGCAACATCCAACGCTGTTGTTCCGACAAATCAATCCAACACCCACTTGAATCCAACTTGCCCGTACTTTCTTTCCATGCACGTTTTTCCTCCTCAGTTGCCTCTTTCTGAATCTCTTTTACACTTTCCACTGTGTCCTCACACATTCCAGACTCGGAAATCCATCTTGCAGACGTAGCAACATACATTCTACTCATCATATCTCTAGCTGTCTGTTTAGCAGTTTCATCAGCAAAAGCATTCCCCCGACCAACATCATCCGTGATTGCTTTATGAGCACTGCATTTCACAATTGCAACTTCAATCGGCAAGGTTAGAGATTCCAACAAGTCGTTAACTAGTTGACCATGTTGAATCTTAGTCCCATGGGACGTAATGAAACCTCTTTCTTTCCACAAACGGCCAAAACTATGGGCCACGCCAAACGCGTGCTGACTATCTGTGAACACATTCACTCTCTTTCCCTTAGCTAAAACACACGCTCTTGTTAGAGCTATTAATTCTGCAGCTTGGGCAGAATTCTGACTCACTCTTGCGGTCTCCACAATCGTTCTCAAAGTCGTTACCGCAAAAGCAGCAGTCACATCACCATTCTCCAATTTAAAACATGACCCATCCACATACAACGTGCCATCTGGATCTGACAACGGAGTGTCTTTTAAATCAATTTGTCCTTTTGTCTCTTCCTCAGTTCTAAAACAGCAATCATGGGGCTCGGAATCACTCGACTCTTGATTAGCCGGCAACAATGTTGCTGGATTCAATACATTGCATCTTTTGATTTGAATATGACTTGCTAGCAGTGTCAACTCGTAGCCGGATAATCTCGCACTGGTAAGATGTTGTGTCTTGGTTCGGTTCATGAGTGTATCCACAGCATGAGGAACCATAACCACTAGCATGTTATTCATCACCAAACCAGCAGATTGTCGAATGGAAGCCGCAGCTGCCGCTGTAGCTCTCAAACAACTAGGTAACGCTCTAGCTACCGGATCTAATGTTGATGAAAAATACGCACAGGGGCGTTGTTTATCACCAAATTTCTGTGTCAGAACACTCAACGCGCAACCTTCTCTCTCATGAACATAGAGCGTAAATGGTTTACTGTAATCAGGTGTACCCAATACAGAAGCTGAACACAATGCTTTCCGTAACTCAGAAAAACTCTCCTGACATTCATCAGACCATGGCACCGGACTCGGAACACTTTTCCCAGTCAAAGCTACCAATGGTTTCGCTAAAAGAGAAAAATTTGGGATCCACTGCCTACAGTAAGAGGTAATACCTAGAAAGGCACGTACTTCTCTCTGAGTGCGGGGAACACTCATCTGAGTAATTGCTTTTATTCTCTCTGGGGTCAACTTCCTTCCCTCCTTTGACAAGAGATGACCTAGGTAGGTCACTTCTTGGCAGCAGTATTGCATTTTCGAAGGTGATACCTTGTGATTCAAATTGGACAAATGATGCAATAACGAAATCGTAGCTGCTTTGCAAGTTTCCTTGACATCGGCAGCCACTAGAAGATCGTCTACATACTGTACTAGGGCAGAACCTTGAGGAAGTACAAAAGAATCTAACTGACTTTTTAATGCCTGACTGTAAATGGACAGGCTCTCACAATAGCCTTGTGGAGCGCGTTTGAACCTGAAGCTTCGACCTCCTAGACAGAAGCCGAAAATATCCCTGCTTTTTTCGGCTATCGGAATGCTGAAAAAGGCATTCTTCAAGTCGATGACTGAAAACCATGTGGCTGTTGCAGGAATCAATGTTAACAGGGCAGTAATGTCTGGAACCACAGGGAACTGTGGAACCACAATCTTATTAACCTCTCTAAGATCAATGACAAACCTATATACTGGAGGCTTTGTCGGGTCAGTACGTTTCAAAATTGGTAATACAGGACTGTTACAGACATTTCCTCTAGTTTTTTCAACCACACCTTTCTTAATCAAATCTTGTACGATCAATAAAAGTGCACGTTCACCTTCACTAGAAATTTTGTATTGGGGAATTCGTGGGAATTTTACATTTGCTTTTAAAGTGACTACATATGGTGGTATTTCCAAAAGGCCTACATCATTAGGACCAGTCGCCCAAAGAGTATCAGGGAGTAAACGCAGCTCTGGCGGGAGTGCATCCATTGACAAGTACATCGGAGAGGTGATTCTTTTACCCAACGTAAGCTGTACTCCTTCTGGAGAACAGTACAATGTCGCATATAGGCGTTTTAACAAGTCTAAACCAAGCAGATTTTCATTGCAACCTGTCGTCAAAATCAAGGGTGCTTTCAATTGACACGGTCCAACAGAAATAGACAAAGGACCAGATATGGGGTTGTAAACAGGGGCGCCTGAAAAACCTACAGATACATTTGTTAAGCCGGACAAAGGTGCACCAGGGAGTTTCGCATGAATGATAGAACTTTTTGCGGCACCAGTATCCAACAGAAACGGTTCGACTACACCTGATGTTGCTACTGCGACATAAGGCCCACTCTGATCCACTGGAACTGATACTACTCCCTCTCTCTGTCCATGGCTGTCCTAGTACCCACTTTGCTGAAATCCCTCATCCACTTCACAATAGTCTTCAACATGATACTGCGGAGATCTATTTTGCTGGGCAGACTGTCCATTTCGTTGATCAAAGTGATTGGAAGGGCGATCATTCGTTTGTGGAGGCATAGCACCTCGTCCTCGACCTCTAGAATTCTGTACAAAACCACCACGACCTCTCTGGGCTGCTGCCGCGTTATTTTGCGCTAAGACTGGACACTCATTCTTATAATGACCCTCTTTCTTACAGTACGCACACTGATTCCACTGATATTGTGGCCTCGGTGAACTATAATCTGTCCTTTGATACGATCCTTGCTGTGTATCATTTTGATTCATGCGAGGCGGATACGCCTGTTGCAAAAGAACCTTAGTTTTTAAATCTTTCGTTTTCTTATCTGATTTCTCTTTCTCCTCTTTATCCCTATTTTCATAATACTGTGCAGTTGCAAGTATTTGCGCAGTTGTAGAGACAGCCCACGCACTCTCGGAATCTTTCAATTTGTTGCAGAGCTCTGGTAGCAAGTTGTGTACAAATTTATCGACAAATAATCTCTGTCCTCCTTCTGTGCTCATATCCTGACCACTATGATCTACAAAAGTCTCTTCGAACCTCGTGAAGAAGTCGGAGACACTTTCGTCTTTCTTCTGCCTGCAAGCGGACAATTTGTCCCAGTTAACGCGCAATGCGGGCATCAGAGTCTTCATTAAGTCGATTATCCTACCTGGAAGATTAGCAATTAGAGGTTCGGGTTTGGAACCACCTATTTGCTGACCATCTGCTGCAATGATAGCTGCCCAATCACCACCTAGGGCAACTGGATGATTCTCCCTACGAATTTTAGCCCAAATTGGTTGCGGAACTACATTCCCAAATAACATGTCGATGTCCGCTAGATTCATAACACAAGCCTCAACTGTTTGTGCTAACTCCTTATAATATCCAGCAGGATTCTTACGCGGATCTGGCAAGGCCTGTTTTACTGCCAATACTTCGGCTCGCTTCCAAGGAATGTGTATCCACACTCTCTGGAATTGTGCCGGAGCGGCTGCGATACCATTAATAGCATCAGCTTGCACAGCTTCGCGCCAAATTGGAGGAACCTCCCTCATTGGATATTGGCCAGTCCGCTTCGTACTACTTTTCTCTAAGTCTCTCGGTGAACGAAGAGATGGATCATTTCTAAAACTTAAAATCAGTTCCATCGCTTCTTTTATATCTTGACCCACTATCATACCTGCAGCAAACTCTTTTTGAACATTAATTAATTCTTCTAGGTTCGATTCAGAATCATCTTCTTCTAATTCATCACGCAACAGAGAGCACATCTCGTCAAAAACATATCGTTGCGTTGGTTCCTTCCACTGCATAAAAGTATCTAGTACATCTCTCGTACTATATCTCCTACTCTTCGAAATCCATCTAAGAGCCGTGGAATCCAAGATTCCCCGTTCCTCAGTACTTGGAAGCTGACTGCGTCTCTGTACAGAGTCAGAGGCAGGAGTCTTAATTAAGGTTTTATAGAAAGGAGACAGAATATTAGAGACGGAATCAGTGATTCTTCGACGAACAGTAAGCGGAGACATAATACTAGCAGATGTAGAGAACACAGAAGCAGTAGGAATAGATAGCGGGACAGTAGGAGTATCAGGTAAGACAGCTTGTGAAACAGGAGGTGTAAGCGATACAGGTATAGGTAAAGAAGCCGGCAACCCAGGGAGTGGAGGTGCCGAAGGAATATTCACATTAATTATAGGAGGTACAGGAGCTTGATTCTGAGGGGCAGGAGCAGGAATACCAGGTTGTCCAGCAACCGGCAATTGAACATTCGGTACAGGCGGAGCCGTAGCACCTTGTGCATACGGTGGAGGTGACTGTAACAGATAAGACAACAGAGGATCGTTTTCGGGGTCCTCTATGATCTTAGTTGTTTTCGATGGCAAGGCAGGATAGCACTTGTCGATCACTAAATTATGTTCTCTAATGGCCACCTCTACGGCCTTCTCAGACTCGTTGACTTGCAGCTGCTTAACAGCCTATTCTAGAGTCAACTCTTGCTCTTTTTGTTCTTTCTTCAACCTTTTAATTTCTCTCTGTTTGGATTCTTTTCGCCAATAACGGAAAGAATCAAACATTGCCGGCCGGGCTTTCTTCCTAAACAATTTTGCTTCCAAATTATCAAGGATTTCGGGTTCAAAACTACCATGCAATGGCCAACTAAGGACACCATCCTTTTTCGTATAGCGGACCCACACCTCATTATAAGATATAGGACCCACACCAAACTTACAATACAAGTCATATAGAGGAGTCCAAATCGGAGGAACCAGACATGAGTCCTCCAATCGTGAATCACTGTTGCAACCAAAACAAGACAACATACAATTTTTCCGACTTACCATTTTGTAATCCAGAACACAGAACAAACAAAACAAGAAACAGATATGTGCACTTGAACCAAGAACTTAGGCCTACCGAAGCGAACTGATGTATCGATACCCAAACTAAACCAATAGATTATCGTAACCAGGACAACCAGTGATAATCTTACGAAACCAAACCAAACCAAGAACCAAAAAGGATTTTAACAACCCTCACGAAGTAACCAACGAGCAACCACTAAATACTTAACTGAGGTACTGAAGACGTCACCAAGGAGAAACCCGTCACGTTTCGCCGTACTAAGGACTGCTCCTCGGGTCCAAGACAGGGCGACGGTCAAGGCAACGGCCCACTGCAGCCGTCCGAACGGGAACCCTCGTGGAAGAGAACTTCGGGCCACTTTTGCGATATGCCGGGATCGATGAAGTGGGGCGCCTCCCTCAGGAATCTTCACACGAAGCTTCTCCAACTCTTCAGGCTTTTGGACCGGTACCGAATGACGTGGCCCCACGTTGGGCGCCAATTGGAGTTCTGGACTTTTTGGTTCCGTCCAGAGGTGTCAGGGAACAACACCCGAAGACCCCGGAGTTCCACCTGTCTTGGTGCACAAATAAACAGAAACACGGCTTCTCGATGGTGGCGTCAAAGACCAAGGTTTATTACTGCAGGGACACAGAAGTCACAGAAACTACGCATGGGCAGTGTCTAGGAGCCTGTTCGATTTGTACAAAGAGGGTTGCTCCTTATATACTAAAAATTGGGCTTCAGGCAAATTCTTCACATGTTAGTACATTCCCAAACCTTTGTGTCCTAAACAATAAATATTTGGCGTTGCACAGGAATCGTCGACAATATCTGATGTCAAAACATTACGAACGAGGGGTTCCCACTTTTCCATCATAATCTCATGTCAACTTTCTATTCAAGACCCGGACCGCCTCATCGTAAATTTCGTTACCTCCCCCTAATAAAGGCCCAGAAGGAAAGGAGCAGAGCCAGGTGCAGAAGATAGAAAAGCAGGATAAGGGATGTTTGTGGGTTGTAAATGGGCAAGGCTACCAGCTTCGGCCGCCTAATCATGATCAGGCCAACGACCACAAGAACCAGTATAGCAGGACTAGCCTCGGGCAGAGGAGGCAGCCTTTGTCGAGTCATGCAGCTACAGCGTGTTCTGTTCTAAGGTGCAAGTGTCACTAAAGAGGTGAATCGTCGGCTAAGGCTACGTGTCCTTAATTGAAATGAAGTGATCAGAGGTTATTGTGTATGTGAGGGCAAGAAACACAAAATGGCTGCCATGATCTAAGATGGATGCCATGGGTAGATCGGAAATATGTTTGTAACAGGAGTACTCTTGCTCGTAGCATAGCGAAAACACCAGGATATGCTAAATGGATCATTTGCGGTTCGCTGATACTAATATTATGTATTTCCGACAATATTGAAAACACGGGTTCAAATCGTCACGGAACCTCAGACCCTCCTTTTGCCCTTACATAGGCAATTACTCAGTCTATGTCAGAATCTAGTTCTATGCTCATCAAGTCAGTGACATGTTGTTGTATCATCATCCTTTCTCGCGCCTTTTCTCCAAACGCTGGTAGTTTTCTAAAACAGGTTGCAGCACAAAGACTACACAAAGCTGGACCACACTGGATAATCAGGCAACATGAGAATAGGAATACTAAGATGACACCAACGACCATCAGAACCTTCCATCCCCACGCTGATATCAGAGTCCAAAACCACTCCATGAAGGACCAGTTTCCCTTTTCTACATGAATAGAGTCGGAAATCTTGTGGAGCTTAGAGATCGCCTCATAAACTGTTGGAGCATTATTGGGAATAAAGACACAGCAGCTCGATTGGATCATCCTGCATACCCCACCTCGATCTGCAAGTATTACGTCTAGAACCATACGGTTCTGCAACGTCCTGAGTCTATCCGCCTGAAGCTCAGCTGTCAAGTTGCTAAGGGCACCAGCAGTTTCGGTAATAGTAGATTCAACTACCCGTGTTAGCTGACGTATGTTTCTACTATTGGCCATAGGCCCCCAGAACGGAAGGAAACCTTTGAAGAAGTCTCCTGCTTCCTGACCAGTAGTATCTTCCTTGCTGAAGACACCTCTGCTAAATGGATCATTTGCGGTTCGCTGATACTAATATTATGTATTTCCGACAATATTGAAAACACGGGTTCAAATCGTCACGGAACCTCAATGAGTCTGTACTATCAACCTTATGGGCAAAATGAGGGCTGACACTGTCACCATAAACATTCAGCGTAACTGACTCCAGGGAATAGAGTCATTGAGCCCAGAGGTGTCAGTCCCAAGGCGGAACATCCACCGCTGATCTTTCTCAAACAACCCTGACTCTGTAGGCAGCTGCTCAATCACTGTCCAGTTTAACTCATTCACACAGTGTTGGTATTCAAGGAAATGGGCTGCCATTTTCGTAGTTGATTTTTTGCAACTAATGTTGCTTTTATGCTCATTGATCCTTACTTTGACTTGTCTTGTTATCATTCCCACGTATTCCTTCTTACAGTGGCATGTGATTAGGTACACAACGTTTTTACTGTTACAGTTGGTAAACGTACGTTGTTCCCAACTGGTACCATTCGTGAAGATGAGTGTCTGGCTTTTCTTGGTAAGATGACAGCTGTTGCAGTTGCCACAAGGGTGATGGCCCCGTATTCCTTGTAACCTTGTTTGTTCCACTTCGTGTGTGGGAGGTCTTGTGTGGACAAGCATGTCCTTTAAATTCCTGCCACGTCTGTGAGCAGACAGCAGTTTTTCCAGATTCAGTGAGCCGCTTGTCAGTGTACGCCAATGCTTGTTGACCAGTTTGGATACTTGGTTTGCAACTGGACTGTAAGTCGTGATACAGACTGTTCTGCTCGGTTGGTCGTCTTTCTAGGGCTTATCCTCCAAAAGAGCTTCACGGTTGTTATTGCTGGCTCTTTTCATTGCCTTCTGGATGATTTGATTCGGATATTTTCTTTGTCTCAATTTCCTGCTCAAGTCCTTCGCCTGAGTTTTGTACTTGGCTAAGTCGCTACAATTGCGACGTAGGCGTAGGAACTGCCCGTATGGTAAATTCTCCCTCAGGTAACGAGAATGGAAACTGTCAAACCTGAGGAGGCAGTTCCTCGCCGTAGGTTTAAAATGGGTCTCAGTTTTTAACAGACCAGCCTCATGATAGATATTCAGATCCAGAAAGACCATTGAGCTATTGGACATTTGGTGGGTAAATTTTAAGAAAGCGTTCTGGTCATTGAGCCATTGCATGAACTCGGTGATTGAATTGCCATCCCCCTCCCAAATGACCAAAATGTCATCAATATAGCGTCGCCATGTGTGGATTCTCCCTCTGAAAGGGTTGTTGGGGTGGAGAATCTTGGAGGACTCTAGATGGTGAACGTACAATCCTGCCAGGCTCGGAGCAAATGTGCCTCCCATGCTGGTTCCATGGCTTTGCCAAAACAGGGTGCCCTCATATTCAAAAAAGTTTTTGGTGACGGCTAGCAAGATACATTCCATGACCACTCCCCGGGGAGTTTGGTACTTCCACTGGTCAGAATGAAGTACCTCCTCGATGATCAGAAGTGTCTCATTGCGTGGGAGGCTCGTTTAGAGACTCTCCACATCAAGGCTCAGAAGCATTTGTGAATCAGGATCGAAGGGGTGGTTCTGTAGTAGTTGCAGAACCGCTTTAGTATCCCTTAGGTACGTGTCGGTAGCTTGCACCAAGGGTCTCAAAAAGGCATCGGCAAACTTTGACAGAGGTTCAAGAATGGATGAGATGCAGGACACAATAGGGCGCCCAGGTGGGTTCTCGAGGTTCTTGTGGACCTTGGGTATGGTATAGAAAGAGGAAGTGCGAGGATTCTTCTGAACCAAAAATTCTGATTCTTTCTTGGTAAGCCAATCATGTGCCAGGGCTTCCTCAATCATCGCTTCTATTTGTACTCGTAGAGACTCAGTGGGATCTTCTGCCAGAACCTGATAATTCCTTCTATCAGAGAGGAGTCTTCTGCATTCCTTGTCGTATGCAGAAGTGGTTTGAATGACCACTTCCCCACCTTTGTCTGCAGGTTTTATGGTCAGGTTTTTGTTGAGTCTTAGTTCTCTGATCGCCTCATTTTCTAGTTTGCTCATGTTCTGGAACAACTTAGGATTAGTGTCCAATTTCCTAAGTTCATGCATGATTGCTTTCTCGAATGTCAGAACCTCTACAGGGAGTTGGTTGTCTAAGGGTGTAAAGTTAGACTTAGGTCTTAAACCTTATCTGAGGTATCTTGAGAAGGTTCCTTGTCATTAAAAAAGGCTCTCAGTTTGATAGTTCTTATGAAATCTTGGATTTCCTTGTGTAACAAAAAAGGTGTCAGGTTTATTAGTAGGGACGTATCCTAAGCCTTTGTTCAGTACCTCGTGTTGTAAATCAGTGAGGGGCCACGGGGTTATATTAATAACTAGGTCCCCCTCTTGCTCGTTGATGCTTGGTTCGCAGTCATACTCCTAGTGAGGACTCTGGGGTCTGTTTCGTCTGCGGGTTGCCAGTTGACATTGTTGCCCTTCTTGTTCCTCCCTCTGCGGGTTCCCTGGCTCCATGATAAAAAAGGCTGAGCATTATGGGGTACATTGGTTTGGTCTGGAACCCATTGATGTACATTTGTCCCATTTGTGGCGGGCCAAATTGATATTGTGGGAACTGAAAATGGTTCTGGTAAGGGTTATATTGAGGACCCTGGAAACCTCGCCAGCCTCTCTGGCGGGGGAATTGAGATCTCTGTTGTCGGAAACCACCCCTTTGTTGTTTCTTTTGTTGGAAGCCACCTGCTCTGTTTCAGGGGAGTGGTCATGGAATGTATCTTGCTAGCCCTCACCAAAAACTTTTTTGAATATGAGGGCACCCTGTTTTGGCAAAGCCATGGAACCAGCATGGGGAGCACATTTGCTCCGAGCCTGGCGGGATTGTTCGTTCACCATCTAGAGTCCTCCAAGATTCTCCACCCCAACAACCCTTTCAGAGGGAGAATCCACACATGGCGATGCTATATTGATGACATTTTGGTCATTTGGGAGGGGGATGGCAATTCAATCACCGAGTTCATGCAATGGCTCAATGACCAGAACTCTCTCTTAAAATTTACCCACCAAATGTCCAATAGCTCAATGGTCTTTCTGGATCTGAATATCTATCATGAGGCTAGTCTGCTAAAAACTGAGACCCATTTTAAACCTACGGGGAGGAACTGCCTCCTCAGGTTTGACAGTTTCCATCCTCGTCACCTGAGGGAGAATTTACCATACGGGCAGTTCCTACGCCTACGTCGCAATTGTAGCGACTTAGCCAAGTACAAAACTCAGGCGAAGGACTTGAGCAGGAAATTGAGACAAAGAAAATATCCAAATCAAATCATCCAGAAGGCAATGAAAAGAGCCAGGAATAACAACTGTGAAGCTTTTTTGAAGATAAGCCCCAGAAAGACGACCAACCGAGCAGAACAGTCTGTATCACGACTTACAGTCCAGTTGCAAACCAAGTATCCAAACTTACAGTCCAGTTGCAAACCAAGTATCCAAACTGGTCAACAAGCATTGGCGTACACTGACAAGCGGCTCACTGAATCTGGAAAAACAGCTGTTTGCTCCCAGACGTGGCAGGAATTTAAAGGACATGCTTGTCCACACAAGACCTCCCACACACGAAGTGGAACAAACAAGGTTACAAGGAATACGGGGCCATCACCCTTGTGGCAACTGCAACAGCTGTCATCTTACCAAGAAAAGCCAGACACTCATCTTCACGAATAGTACCAGTTGGGAACAACGTACGTTTACCAACTGTAACAGTAAAAACGTTGTGTACCTAATCACATGCCCCTGTAAGAAGGAATACGTGGGAATGACAACAAGGAAAGTCAAAATAAGGATCAATGAGCATAAAAGCAACATTAGATGCAAAAAATCAACTACGAATATGGCAGCCCATTTCCTTGAATACCAACACTGTGTGAATGAGTTAAACTGGACAGTGATTGAGCAGCTGCCTACAGAGTCAGGGTTGTTTGAGAAAGAACAGCGGTGGGTGTTCCGCCTTGGGACTGACACCTCTGGGCTCAATGACTCTATTCCCTGGAGTCAGTTACGCTGAATGTTTATGGTGCCAGTGTCAGCCCTCATTTTGCCCATAAGGTTGATAGTACAGACTCATTGTAACCTCTATGCAGTTGTTTCCTATTGACTATACGTGATGTATGAATACTGGGATAGCCCTCACCTCAATATGTAATTATATTGCCTGTACACAGGGCAAGATTAGAACTAGGCTACCCTGAAAATGCTGCTAATGCACTCCTTCTGCAATAAGAAACCAAACAATAACGCGCAGGGTGCACACGTCATTTTGGAACATGTGCGCACTGTCTAACACAGGCATTACCCTAATCTTAACCTAATCCTATTTTCATGGCTATTACTGTATTTGCCTCCATTGATATGGGCTTAATACGTAGGGTGACAGGTCCTTTTTAAATATTTATGCACCGTAATATACAGGCAAATAGCCTTTGCTCCCCTTAGAATTTAATGAAACTGAATGCCAACATGCGCTGGCTTCTTGCAGCTACGCATGCGCGCTGACCGCATTCATCCGGAAACCCATCCCGGGCTCGACGCATGCGCGAATGCTACAGCGCTAGCTTCTAATGCATGCGCATTGCAACTCCATACCGGGCCCTTGCCGAGCGGGCAGTACTGGACTTTGTCTGTAGCAAGCACCCGAATTTGGGCATGTTTCCGTGTCTAATTAACCAATTTACTCCCGAATTGGAAGCACTAGCAGTATATAAGAGGTAGTACACCAACCTTACCCCACACTTCGTCGTAGCAGCGTTGAGGGGAAGGCAGGCTATTAGACCATGCAGTAACCGTTAGAAAAGCCTTTTATGAGTTGAAAAAGTGTTTCCAATGAAATTCATAAAAGATGCTTTGCAACTGGGCCTGAATTGGAAATAGAAGGGGGCATGAAAGGGGCCTCCCTCTTTTACCTGGGAATTGGAGAGGAATATTTCAATGGTTTGGGACTGCAATTAAGGCTGTAAACTATTGCTGGGATACCAACACGTCAAAAGGGGTGGTATCTGATTGACAAAGGTGAAGCTGTCTCATTGGAACACTGTGTTAGTGGCCTCAGGGGGAACAGGTAGTGAACCAAAGGATGATTAGTCTCAAGTCTTCTTCTGGGTGCATTGTCGTTCCAACATTGGTATTGTGCTTCAGGATTTTGGGCTGGTGTCACGATGCAGGGTCTTATCCCATAGCCACAATCCCCTAAAAGCAGTAGGCATTTATGAGTGTCCATGAGCAAGACCAAGTATGTTCTTACTTCATCAATTTTACTTATAAACAGGCTGCCTAACTCCATTCATGCCGTTGCTTCACAAATGTGTTGGCCATGATTTGGTTGATGTGTCAGGCTACTATAATTCTTAGTAAATATTCTTATTCCATTTTATTACAGAGCTCGTTTTTATTCTATTTTTACCCCAGCTATAATAGGCGTGTGTAAGAAAATGGTGTTAACTTATCCAATGACTGTTTCACCATCAGCACATTCTTTAGGATGTCAGGGAGTATGTTGATGTATACATTCATTTTGTCTAGAAATCAGGTAAACAATCTGTATACCATACAAGTGCTATTTCACACACATGTAAGAAACTTGGTACCATTATGTTCAGGGCCGGCTCTAGGGTGGTACGACTGGTCTACCGCACCAGGCACTGATATTTTTGCAGATATATTATGGTTTTTAAAGCCCCTGCTGCCATGTTGCTTGCTTCCAGCAATTTTCGGGCAACGTTAAAAATGTCACAACATCTCCGCTGATTAATGTTCTTCGTTTAGAGAGATTGGAGGTTTGACTAGTAAAAGTTTTGACTCGTTGTAAGGTGGCACAGCGGGTTAATATCCCTATTGCAAATAACTTGTATCATGCAGATCACAAAATGCATATAATGTAAATAGGACAATGGGTTCCTGTTTGTGTCTGAGAGATCCTTCTGTTACTTGTAGTTTATAAGTTTAAATCCTGATATTGAACAGTGAGCTATTAACCATCATCAAACAGCTGCATGCAAACTACAAGGTAAAGATTAGAGCAATATGATTTTTCCCCAGTCTTTCATTATCATAATGTTGGGGCAAGGGTTCATTTGGATAGAAATCAATTCCGCTTATTAAAGAGAACCCCTAACCATGGAGTTACGTTTTAAATTCTGAGTTTGTTCTTCTCTAGACCAAGCACTATTAAACTATACTGTCTACCAGTATGGATGACATGTGACTCCTACACCTTGTAGTCCTCTGTCTTACATAACATTTCCAAAACACTGAGTTACACACCTATGATTGATTGTCTCTGTGCCGTGCGTGTCATGTAAAGTGCTCTGACACCCTACAACTTCGAAACCGCAACGCCAGACTGTAAATACTGCACCTCCCTTCTTGTTTCTTTTTAATTAAAACTGTCTGTGCACAGCAATTCCTGTACTTTCCGTTGTTTTGAACAGCTGCTCAGCAGAGTAGAGAATTGTACTTGAAATGGAATGGTGCACCGGAGATCCATATCCAAATAAGTAAGCAAGGCAATTTATGATGACTATTCCTCTTTATTTTGGTTTTTTTGCTCTTTTTTCATGTTCAGCCAAACACATGAGACATCGAGCCAACGCGTTTCATTCCAAGTGTCTCACTTGAACTTCATTCAGGGCTTCTATGTATTAAATATTTGCTGTGCGGACCGCGTTGTTATTTGTCAGGTGTTACTGACGGGTACATTCAACCCGTTGCCATACATATGGTTTGAGTATATTTTATGGACATATTAGCATTATATATTCAAATACGAGGAGGAGGAATCTTGTCTCAATAGCCAATTCACGCATGATCAAGTGGGAATATTCCATTATTTGATACATAGCAGCCCTTTCGAAGTTCAAGTGAGACACCTTAAATGAAACGCGTTGGCTGGATGTCTCATGTGTTTGGTTGAACATGAAAAAAACAGCAAAAAAGAGAATAAAGAGCAATATTCATCATAAATTGCCTTGCTTACTTATTTGGATAAGGATCTCTCCGGTGCTCTGACACCCTATAATGGTATGAGTGGCGCTATAAAACGAATTAAATGCATCTCAGAGAGAGTGCTTATGGAGACTTGAGAGGCACAGTTAAAGATTGGCAGTGAGGGACTTTGTGGTGGAGATGTTCATTGGGGGTGCCAACAAAACTTTGTCGCACTGGGCACCACCAGTGCTAAAGCCGGCCCGATTATGTTTGTAGATACATCAACTCTTCTCTATGTGTTTTCAACCACGTGATACTGCAAATATAAATCAAGGTCAAATATGAGTAAGTGCTCAGTCTGGTTCTTAAATATGTTTAAACAGGGTGAAACACCACAAGAAAATTGTATTTCATATCGTCCTGTTGGTTGCCTGCTCATCTTATGAGTCCATTGGTGCTACTGCTGAAGGCTGTCTGCAGGGCTGCTTTTAAAAAGTTATTCCCCAACTCATGACCTCCAGTAGCAGGTTACAATATCGATGCTATTTTGGTTGTCACTAACCACAATTATTCTCACATGAACGTCCTGTTGTATTATTGAACTGGTGGCAAACAGGGTACAAACTGTGCACCTTGAGACCTGCTCAGCATTTTGCAATGCGACTGATCTACTATCTCAATATTAAGTGAAGCGGTAATCCACTTATTTTATAAAGATTATTTTACAGCAGAATCAAGGCAAAAAAAGAAATAATGTACCTTTGAAGAATTTCAAAGATTCTATCATAACTTGTAATTGTCTTCCTGCACAAAAACAACCCTGAGAGGCATTTTTCTCTTTCAAAGTGTGCTACAGAATAAAACACAGATGGAAAGGGGAAAGGAGTAGAAAGAAAGATATTTCTCCTTGTTGCGCCTCCCCTGCAAAGGTGTAGTATTCCCAGGTTTACCATTGTTAGTACATCTGGGAAAAGCACCAAACTTCATGGATGGATGCGTGGGAACACTACTGATCCACTCATGGAATGCCTCCTTGAGGCAGAGTAATGCACCGCAGCGATTTGCACTGCTTTGCGTTACTCTAGATTTATCTAGGCATGCAGGGCCACGCAAGGTGGCCTTGAGCGACTTGATAAATCTGACTTGAAATTTAGATTTGTAGAAATTCAATTTAGATTTGTAGAGCGCTCTACTAGCCAAAGGTGTCTAGGCATTGGTGTTTGGGAAGAGGAGCAAAGAAAATAGTTGTTGTGTCACCTTTGCACCCCTTTGCGCGGCGCAAGGGTGATGCAACTCAACCATAAATATGCCCCTACAGATTTGTATAGCACTCTAATGCAAATTTAGCACAAACCTCCCACCTGGCACGATTTTCAAAACTTTAAATGAAGCTGTTAGTCCATGTGTTAGTGTGCGTCATAGTATTTAGGATGTTTTGTCCATTAGAGGTATTTTAGTTAGTGGTTATTTCTCGCTCCTTCACAATCCTTTTTGGGTGAATTTTAGCTTAGAAGTAGTGAAAATCTGTTCCTCATCACATATACAGGGTAAGAGGATTTTAGCAGGGGTATATTTACAAGCCCTTACCGCCACTGGAGCGTCACTTTTTTTGATGCTCTGGTGCCACAGTGCCATTTTCCATATTTACAAGTGGCGTTAAGCCACTTTGTGTGGCTTAATGCCAAATTGTGAATATGCTTTTTTCCGCCACAGTCCTCTGCAGCAAAGTGGCAGGCAACACCCATTGCCTTTGGCGCTACCCCAGATTTACAAGGCTGAGGCAGTGCCAAAAACGAATGCCATGGAATATCAGGCTTTAGAATGTCGATAGGAGGAGAAATTATTAATTTCTTCTTGTTTCCATGTGTGCTGCATTCTGCAGCACACATGGAAGGTGCAAATCATCATTATTGATTGTTTATCTGCAGGAAGGTCTCCATTCCTATACATAAACAATCGTCCCTGCAGCGCAGGCACCCTTGCAAAATGGTGGCAGGGTACCTGCCCCATCGCTAAGGCAGCTTTTTTTGCTCTAACCGAACCACAGGGGTGTGCTATATTCCTGTAAATATGGCACGCGCATCCCTGCATTTTCAAAATGTCAGAGTGCTGTGCTGCGCTGCCACATTTTGCATAGTTCTGCACTCCGACATTTTATTGTAGATATGCCCCATAGTGTAAAGGCCTGGAAATGCCCAGAGTAGCTTTTTTGATTCTGCCAGAGGGTGTATTACTCCGTCAATGCCTGCAGCAAAGTGTTCATGGCAGAGAAATGACCTCAACTACTTACAAGTAATAGTGCCGAGCATCACTCGGGAGGGAGAGACGCATTACTGCCTTTATAGTTGTTAGGTGGAGAAGCGGGAAGACCAATGATGAAAAGTAGCATCGCGAGTGCGGAGAACATGGAAGTTGCAGGTAGAAGCAGCAGGTTAGATGCTATTCTGCAGCCAGAAATAGAATACTATTTTTAAATAGGGCCTTCTCCTTTACACGCTCAAGATCTTCCTGGGTGGCTTTTGTTTAAATAGCGCTACACAAAAGAAGACTCTCATTTTACAAAGACGTTCTTGTGTACAGTGCTTTTCATTGTTCACAATTTATAAAGGACAAGAGGTTTTTATCTGGGTGACCTGTCAGTTCAGTTTTGTGCAGTAGCTAATTATAGCTATATGTGGTGCCACCTTTTTTAACCCCTTCCACGCTGATGACGAGCTGGGCTCGTCATGGCCTAGCCTCCTCGCACGCTGATGACGAGCCCAGCTCGTCACGTAACATTAAAAACAATAAGGTTTATGCAATCAATAAACACGCTGTAATAGATTAAATAAGGCGAGTTCTGGTTTTCTGTCTCTGTCAAAACGTCAAGGGAAGAGTGCCCCACAATTATCCTACTTGCAATGTATGCACAAGCGACACCTGTAATGTATGACGCTGAGGCGTTGCTTCACGGCTGCACTTCCTTTCAAACTGGACGAACTCCTTAGCGCGTATCCGTGGGGCAGACAGGGAGCAGCGTAATCTCAGCCAGGGGATGGCTGGGTAAGGGGTGACGTGCCAGGCTGATAGCACCTGCATACTTTTTATTTATTTTTTATTTTATTTTATTTATTGCAAGCTGGTCAGGTTACAAGCATGTTTCATTAAATTCGCAAATAATATACAACTGGTTGAAACAGGCATTATATACAAGAGCAACAAACAAAATTGCAAAAATGAGAAAATATAACAAACAAATAAAGAAGAGACTTTTAAGAAGTAGTTCCAAATAAAGCAGAACATTTTTACATTGAGATGCGATTTGTATCACTTTAGCAGACTAAAGTATAAAAATGCCAGGAATACCCCTATCCCAGTTCTCCCAATATCCACCGCTGGAGCGGCGCCCAGGTTTTCACTCCTAAGGCTCTTTTTTTCGCCCCTTTGTTCTATAAATGGCATGTTCTAGGTTGTGCACTGCTAAAAGGCGGGTCCTCCATATGAAAAAGGATGGAGGTTCTGGGCTAATCCATTCCTGAGTGATACAGCCCCGATAAACCGCCATTGATATATATAGCAAATGTCTTTTCTCTTCTGCCACTGTATCTGCAGTTACCCCTATCAATACTAGCTCAGCCATTAATTCTACTGGAGTTCCGAGCAGTAGAACTAAAAAGGTTTGAATTGCCAGCAGAACGGGGGTTAATTTAGGGCAGGAGTGAAACATGTGGACTGTATCAGCAGCTGGCGTTCCACATCTGTGTACCAACTAAATTACCCCACTTAGAGATTTTTGCTGGCGTGTAGTAGAGGTCACAAAGAACCACGTAATGTTGTGTACGAGTTCTGCCTGACAGCAAGATAGAATTAGCCAAAAGAATAGAGCCCTCTACCATAACATTATCAGTGTCTAACTACTGAGCCCATCTCTCTTGGATATTCGGTAGATCATCTGGATACAAAGAAATTCATAAATTGTAAAAGAAACCTATCCTTTTTTTATAATAGAAACTATCAATCAAGGAAATCTTATAAAGTCCTGAACGTTCCAAAGGAGTTAGGGTATTCAAAAATCTATTCACCTGAAGATATTTAAAATAATCCATATTTGTAAGACTAAACTTAAGACAAAGGTCTGTAAAGGATATCATACCATTGTCCTGCCATAAATCACCAAGGGAACTAATACCGATAGTACGCCATCTCACCATTTTGTGATCTCTGAAAACAGAAGGAAAGATATATTGAGAGGCCAAAGGAGTGTATCTCAAGATTCGTGGTATCCCTACATGACGTCGGATTAAAATCCAGGCCCGGTATGCTGCATGTAGAATCTTGAGTTTTGTTTTTTTGTAATAACTGGGTTCCACATTTTTCAGCAGGCAGCCACGGGCCTCTACCCCTAGAGCAAACTCATATATAAATGGAGAGTGCGATACTAGTATTGGAGCTTTAGCACCTATTATTAAAGTTGTAATGAACTGTAATACCGACGCCAAATAATAGAAAATAAAGTGTGGTACACCCCACCCCCCTTTTGCCTTCGGAAGAATCAGTTTTTTTTAAGCTCTCCGATGGCGTTTATGGCTCCATAAAAATCTCCCAGCCATCCTCTCTAGTTGTTTAAAAAAGCTAAGAGGAAATTCAAGGGGCACTGATCTAAATAAATATAACAATTGCGGGAGTATTAGCATCTTTAAAACGTTGTTCCTCCCGTGTAGTGACAAATGTAGATGATCAATACGTTCCAATGTGGAATTAGCCTGCATACCTGTAGTTAAACATTGCCTAAGTAATTGATGGGCGAGCAAATGTAAATGCTGTGATGTTTTCTTCAAGCGCCATTTTGAGAAAAATATTTTGACACAGTGCTCGCCAGAAGGATTGGTCCCAGCTGTTGGGAACGCTGGTCAGTGCATGCTTTATAACATAAATGAACGCTTTATTTTTCCTGGACATGTAAATCCTACTGTATAACGATACCGTACCCTCCCAGGCAGCCCACCTGATTGCTCGAACTGATAGATTACAGACGAAGCCTGCAGGGAAAAGAACAGACAGACCGGACATTACTTAAGCCGGTGCTCTGTCCTGTATCAGAAGCGTGCCACTGCCAGACAGGAATTGTAAGTAGGAAACCGGACCCGCGTTTCTCTATTTCCTTATCCCCTTTCTTCCCGGAGTATTAGAGAAACGCAATTCAAGAAACAAAACAGTTGTTTTAAAGACATGCAATTTCCTTAAACCAATATTCATGGAAGAGTGGCGAATGTTATAAATTTGAAAAATCCCACACGACAAAATGTAATTAAAGCGTGAACTGTTGAACAAATAAACCTGTTAAATACATATTATTACCCGGCAAAATAGCTATACGTTTATCACTTTGCCAGTGTAATTACGTTGAATATGGCTCTTCATGCATACATTAATATCGTGCTAACATTACAGAAAATAAATAATTTCGCGCAGACTTTAAAGAGAGCTGAAGCCAACCAGAGCATGATAGTAAACTCATTACCCAATCCTTTGTTGCTGTTGCCTGTCTGGAAATTTATGGTGTTTTGATATTTTGGACTTTTCAATATCTTACGAAGATAGTAACGGAGTGTCTTCCCGTAAGGCCTGGGATCGTCGAATTACTGAACAGTAGAAATCTAGAGGCCTTTTCAGAGTGCTCGGCAAGCATGGAAATCAATTCAACCGAAATGTATTAGATGTAAACTGGACTCATACATATTCATTATGAATATTATAAACACCAGATTGGATTTTATTATTCTGTAGCTCTAAGAGCTGAGCAGCTGACAGTGATGCAGTGGTCTGTATTTACAGCGCGGCCATGGTCTGCTCACTCCTCACAGACGGAATCCTGAAAGCGATGGTCTGTGCCCAGTGGGTACTGAGGACAGGTGTGGCATCGCAGATAGGCACAGCTGTGCTGGGTAAGGCCACGCTCCATGTCATTTCAATGGTGGGCACGGCCTTAAGCTGTGCTGAGAGAGCACCGGGCTCAGGCGTAGTGTGGTCATGGTATGGCCATTGTACGTGCCGTCTGGGGCTGTTACATAAGTTGCCCCGGGGCCGCAACGGGAGTTTGCGCCTGCTTTGCGTGCCTCAGAGGCACTTAGGTATTATAGAAGGGGATGTAGACGCTAGTGCATCCCCTTCTATAATACCGATAGCGCTGGTGCACTTATAGGGCCAGTGATATCAACAGAAGGTGTTCCCTCATTTTCATAGGGGCGTGCTCTAAGCAAATTAGGGAATTCCTTTGCCATATTAGAGACGCGGGCGCAGAGTCGAAGACCTTAGGAGGCACACTGACAGTAAGCCATTTAAAAGGTGGCGCACTGTCAGTGACCCTCCTGACAGCAGCCCTCTGCAGGGGGTTAAGGGGGTCCCATGAACCCCCCAGACATCCCCATGCAGACAGGTGCAGTCACTAACAGCACCTGCCTGCAAGGGGATCTCTAATCCCCTATGAAAGTGCAGGCGGGTGCCGCCTGCATTGTGAAAACACGGAGCGGCTGCTCCGTGTTTTCACATGAATGCGCTGCCCCCAGGGCAGTGCGAGTTCACTGTTTCCCCCAGGGCAGCGCATTAACCATAATGGGGCGCAACAATACCAATATGTTATATGGCCCCTGGTGCCCATTACGGATGGTAGAGTCTAGCATGATCTGGGGTAAAGTGCAGCAGGCTCAAGGCATGACAGTAACCCATGCCCTGTGCCTTGTGCACTTGGCTCTAGGCTGTGCCCAGTGAGCACAAGTTATGGTGACGTGAGCTAAAGGTGTGGTCAAAGTATTCATCTTGTGCCCAGTCCTGTAGTCGGTGTCCAGCAGCCAAATCCCTTACCGTGTTCTGAATGTCTGCCAAGTACCGGCAAGGGTTTTAGATTCAGACTCTGGTTTTTGAACTCCTATATTCCGTCCCCGCATAACCTTTTGGGTGCCATTCCATGCCCAGTAAACCCTGATGCAGGTCATGGCCTTTGGCCATATCCAGTGCTTGAAATGGAAAAATAAAAGCGCAGGCACTCTGTGCCAGAGTATTTGCTTGTTTCTGAGAAGTGCTGGTACTCTCCAATTAAAAGCATTACATTTTTCTTGAGAAGTGCAGGTACTCTCCCTCTCTAAAGAAAGGGGCCAGTACTCAGTACTGGACAGTACAGGCACATTTAAATCACTGGCCATATCCTGCGTTCAGTTCCACTGTCACCAGACTTCATAGGGCATGGCCTTATTGCGTTCCTACCAGACTCTAGTTGCGGGCATTTAATTTCACTATGGTCAGTACCTCTGTGTATAAAGTATCTGAACATAGAAGGTTAGCAATCTACTACCAGGTGCAGAGAACCCAGTGGCCTATACAGTAGGGCAGTTGGTTGGAGGGAATGGTCATAGGGCACACATGAGCCCATTGATTGTTAAGCAGGACCAAAGGAAATGAGTATTGATAAAGGGTGTTCCCAGTGAGCTTTAGTGGAAAGGGAAATAGCCACAGGATTAGGTAGAAGGCACAGTGAGCGCCTAAAACATAAGGCTGGTGGTTTGGGAGCATCATCTCATGGAGCGCAGGTCATAGTTGCAGGGCATCCCCAAAGTCACAATCTGTAATCATAGTGCATGGACACAGTTGCCGGCTTTGTCCACTTTCCTCTGAAGGTATGTATGTACATGATATCCAGGTTTATGCTAGCCAAAAGGCAACAGCTGTCTGTACATGGTATAATGCAATGCCATGTCACAAGATATTAGAGTTGTTGGGTTCTGGTAGCAGAAGTGTACTGCCACTGTTTGTGATGTGTTCTTTAAAGAGGCATATGAGGAGACTGGTTAGCGTAAGGAAGGCAGGGGCTAGGATTGTTAGAGGCACTTGTTTGTTTGTTCTTAGTAAACAAAGGAGAGGATATGTTGCTTAGGCACTAGAGCTGCATACTTTTCAACTGATTCAGCTCAACATTTTGTGATTTTGATCAAATCACTTAATCTCCCATCTCCCTTTGTCTTAAAAATATGTGTACCGTAATCTGGTGTTCTTGTAAAGGTTTCTAATGCCCTAAACCAAACGTTGTGCTATCCACACTAATATAATAAAGAGAGTGCCCAAACCTTTGAGGTGGGTAATCTCAGGAACAACAGCATCAATCAAAACACCCAATACAGCGTTGGAAAGGGCAGTTGCAGCAGAAGGACATAGGCTATGCAGACGCCCACCATATACATTTAAAAGGTAAAAGAACCGTGCCAACAATGTAGTCCCTTGTGGGCATGTCTGCGTTGTGCTGTGGGTGTGTGCTGGGGGCGTGACAAACGCTGGGGGCGTGTGGTACGTTCCGCCCTTCATGCCATGTCTCATATCGTGTGCTAATCCCACCCTGCTCCCTTTAAATACCCCTGCACCCCATAATCATAACCCACCCATACTCCTTAAAATACCCCAACACCCTTAAACACTAACCCATCTTAACCCTATAAATATACCCTGTACCCCAAAACCCAAACCTATCCCTAAACCCAAAAAATACCCCTGTACCCCAAAACCCAAACCTAGCCATGAACCCTATAAATACCCCTGTACCTCAAAACCAAACCTACCCCTGAACACTAAAAATACCCCTGTACCCCAAAACCCAACCCTAGCCCTGAACCCTAAAAATACCACTGTACCCCAAAACTCAAACCCTCCCCCATAACCCTAAAATACCCCTGTACCCCAAAACCCAAACCTATCCCTGAACCCTTAAAATACCCCTGTACCCCAAAACCCAACCCTAGCCCTGAACCCTAAAAATACCACTGTATCCCAAAATTCAAACCCTCCCCCATAACCCTAAAATACCCCTGTACCCCACAACCCAAACCTAGCCCTGAACCCTTAAAATACTCCTGTACCCCAAAACCCAAACCTACCACTGAACCCTAAAAATACCACCGTACCCCAAAACCCAAACCTTGCCCTGAACCCTAAAAATAATCCTGTACCCCAAAACCCAAACCTACCCCTGAACCCTAAAATACCCCTGTACCCCCAAACCTAGCCTGAACCCTTAAAATACCCCTGTACCCCAAAACCCAAACCTAGCCCTGAACCCTTAAAATACCCCTGTACCCCAAAACCCAAACCTACCCCTGAACCCTAAAAATACCCCTATACCCCAAAACCCAAACCTATCCCTAAACCCTAAAACTACCCCTGTACCCCATAACCCAAAACTATATCTGAACCCTTGAAATACCCAAACACCCCAAAACATATACCTCAGTACCCCAAAACATATACCCTACTTACCTTATCCAAACATTAAAAAAACATGCTTTTACCATTCATGCATTTACAATGAATTTCGTTGTAAATGTATGCGTGGTAAAAGCATATAAAATGTAATGCCATGCGTTATAATGGCATTGCGGAGTCATGGTACTTTCGTAAAGAAAGTATGCGGAGTGATGGTATGCGGAAAGAAAGTTGCGGAATAATGGGTGTTTACCCTCCCCCGGTAAGTACATTGGTGGCATGGCGGCCCACATCTCCAGCAACATACTCATATTTTTTCACCACCCGTTTGAAAAATGCACAGGTCTCTCTCATTGATGGCCTGCACCGACATACACTTTTAGACACACCTCCCGCCACAAGTTCTAGAATTGCGAACTTTAGAGCTGGAGAGCTACGTTCGAATCTCGGCATCAGCTCAACATCCTGTGATTCCAGGCAAATCGCTTTGCCTCCCCGTGCCTACCACAAATGAATGTGTTCTTCTGTAATGTAAATTGTGCAAATGCAATGTTGTCGAGTTTCGCTATATAATATTGCAAGGAAAAATAAAGTAGGGAAACTCGAGTTCACACACTACTGAACGCGCACTCTTAAGTGCATCAGCAGTGCACTGTGAATTGGAGCGTTTCACAGGCCTGTCACAGATAAGAAATGCAATCAAAACGAAATCCTACAAAACAATATACTACTGGCCGGTAGCAATTCATACCCGGACAACGTCGGGACGGGCTGCTAGTATTTATATAAAGGGACAAAGGCCTTCACCCACCAAGTTGGAATGCTTCATCATTGGTCCTCTCCTCATTGCAAAAACATGCTGACAGTCAAATAGTTTTCAAGGGTCGTTATAGAACACAGACTTTGTATATGCAGATTATTATTGATGTGATTGGGACACAACAATAAAATGTATAATTCTCTCTGTATGCATTCTTAACTCTCTTGGGTCCCATCTCACCTGACTATATATAAAAACAACCTTGAAGAGCTCTGGATGGAGCCCATTATGGACAACAGAATTTAGATATATGAGGAGGAGCAGCCCGATGATAAAACACTCACTAAACCAAAAAACCATAAACCATTCATTAAAATGATGTAATGTCAGCAAAATAAATGTGTAAAAAATCAACCGCTGGCTGTAGTCTAACAAAACGATGACTTTTCGCCTCATCACGAAAGCCTAAAGTGAACACATATGGGACTATACAACCATTCATAAAAAGACCTAAACTTGATTGACAACTCATCTAATCAATGATAAACCATGAAAGCAAATACAAGCAAAACGCTGATCCAAAGTAGGATTTCTCGCTATATAGCTTTATTGCATGTCTATGAAGAACTGATGACATGTGGTCTTCCAGACAAGTACAACTCCCGCAACACGAACTTAAATTACAAAAGATTTACCATTTGAAATTCAGTGGGTAGTCTTTTGATACAATTATCTCTAACCTACTGATCAGTTTTATATCAACCTACAAAAAAAGGATTACTCTGTGTGAAGTTCTCTTTTGCTTGTAAATTTGTTGTAATTCTGTTCAGCAATTATTGCTATAACCACCATTTCAAAAGTATATGTCAAAATCATTTGGGGGTCCCAGGGCATGCACGCTTTATCCTGGGCCACCAGTGAGGTGAGTGAGGACGTTTCCCTCTGATGTCCTAGGGCCTGATCTATTGTGGCTACTGAAAACCGAACACCAAGTACACCTTTCAGCACTTGACTCTGAGGGTAATGAGGCAAAAATTCCAAGGCTTCTGAAAGAGGAAGTTTAGGCATGGAAACAATAAAAACCATTAATCACACAATAGAACTCAATAATGATTGTCCAGCCAAGTGCTGAGGCTTTTTGAAAAAGGAACAGTACTTTATAACACTAAGGATCTAATACAACAAACACAGTTTATACAAGGGAATGCATGGCTCCAATGATGTGCTACAGGAAATGCAAAGTGATCTAACAAAGTAAATGATCGGTACAGGGTCAACGTCGGAAGAGAGAGCAGATTAATGTGCCTATGATCCACAGGTTAGTCACTTAATGGTATCCGGTTTCTTAGCAAATAGAAATTAGGCCCACAGTCTTAGTTCTAAGTCCCATGTATCTGTGAGGCAGATTTTGCTAGCGGGTACCTTTTCCAATACAGTGGGACCCTGTTGAAGGTCCTCTCTTCATGTTTTAAGTGTGTGTGATCCCAACTTCTCTCTCAGTGCTGGCAATGAAGCTGTAGCTGACAGTGACGTATAGTGGGGGCAGCTGCTATTCACTCAACCAGTGGTGCTTGCCCTACTCCCTGGACATTATTGACTTTCCCTTCCTCCTCTTGTTTAGGGTGTAGTCACTCAGTATGACATTCCACTGACCTGACAGGAGTAATACCATATAGGATTGCGGCTGCTACATGTGTGCTCCCAGCTTTGAACTTCTCTTCACCTGCACAGCCAATCCTGTCCCCATGCAGACATCACAAAAGCTGTGACAGTATGTCCCATGTAAGGGTACAGTGGGATTTGAGGATCTACTGGCGGATTCAAGGATCCTTGGATTTGTTGATCTACTGCAGAATTAAAGGGTTCTAGGATCTGAAGTAATATTCAGGATTCGATGAACCAACAGTCTATAAAGGCCACACACTGGGCGTGGCCAGGTACTTGGCTTTCCTTCCTGTTGAAGAGAGGAAGCTTTCGCTTGGGCTCTGCTGCTTACCTGTAGTCCTCTAATTGGGCACTTTGCTCTTCAACTATGTGTCTGGCTTTTAAGCTGAGACAATCTTATAGTCGGAACACAAGGTCATCTACTCAGAGGTTTTCTGCCTGTGGCATATCTCAGAACATCTTTTGCAGCGGCACTTCAAAGAATTTCCTTGCATCCTTGAAACTCTTTAACCTCTTCCAGCACTATTTTCCTGGGCCTCTGGTTGGTGATCAGCTAGAGAGAGGTAGATTTATTTTTTTGAACTGTGAAACTACTGTTTAATTCTTGAACTTCCCATTGAGCCTTCTTACAGGAACCCAACCTTACCTTCTAAGTTACAAAAGTCCTTCAGGCCCTCACAGAGTTATATGAAAATTCTGAATGAACATTTGTTTCTGTTTGGTGATTCAAGATGAAGAGCTTTAACAACTGTGTGTAGGACATTTGAACAGGGTCAGTCTCATGACAATTCAGTTGGCTCTTGTAAGATAAATATACTGTGTAAATGTTTCATTGGGTGATTACTTAATGCACATGTTGCTAGTGTGATTAGTGGGTTATTTTTCAGTTTCTATAGAAAGTTACTATTCATGTGAAATCTGTATAAAAGAAAAAACTGCATCTAATTGAAATTGATGTAAGACCAGAGAGTAACAGTATTCTTGTATTCTTTTTTGTGTAAAGGATCGTCACTCATGGAAGACTGCAAAACACATGAACGATCCTCAATTTCATGAGATGAGCTGTGTTACTACAACTTGATGACATTTCCTGTTTGCCTTCTTTCATATAACTATTCCCCTTTACCCCTCTTCATCGTCAGTATCAAGAGCAAACTTCTGTGTGTTCAGCACTGTCGATGGTGAAGGCGACTGGTGGGTCCTACGTCCTTCCTGAAGAAACATTCAGATCTAGTGGTAACTTGAGCCTGATAATGTTAGCCCACACAATGGTCATTGGTAAGTGTGTTGGGGCCCAGGCAGCTCAAATGTCACAAGTATGACCAGAATGCATCACATTTCTTGGGGAGCATAGCATGAGGATGATTGCGGGGGTCCATAGGAAAAGCAGGAAAAGGCAGGAAGGCCCACTCCAGCACTCAGTTAGGCTCTTGTGACATTACTCCTGGTCACACTTGGGATCATCGGCACAGAACATAAGGCTCAAATAGGGAAATGCATGGAGATGGACTCTAGGATTTGGGTCACCTTCTGTGACAATGCTTTGCTCGGATGTGACCATGGACAGTAGCCACATATATTATCTTTGACACAGTGTGACAGGCTCTAATGGGCGATGCAGGGAGACCATTGCAGGAGCTGGCTCCTGCAATGTATCTCATGGTAACCTGCTCTTCTGAACAGTTCACACAGCTAGGGTTCTCCTAGGGGGAGGCGTCCTCCCGAAGGGCTAACCTTCCCTCTCCATTCTCAGCAGGCCAGGTAGGAGTCCTTCCCAAAGCAGACCTACAGCTCCACTACAGGAAATAGTTACAGACTATCATCCCCTCTCTCCTGGGTGACTGGCTGTGACACTGGTGCTGGATCTCAAGAGACACTTTTTGGAGTGTCACCTCTTTGGACATTGAGTGATACTTGAAATAGTTGATGAGGTGTCAAGCTTTTTCATATAGACCTTCTCCAAATAAGAAATGCTGATTCCAATGTCAGTCTTCCGGAACCAATTTGTGTATCCATTCTCTCTATAGTAGACACAGTCATTTTTCAGGCAATGGCTTCACACCAATGAGTAATGATGTTTGCCCCCATTAAGAGCACAGTGAAGAGTGAAGTCCTCACAACTGACACCCATTAACCTTTTAGAGTAACACCTCTAGGAGAAAAGAATGGGGAGTATTCAGGTAGAAACAATTAGTCAGGCCACTGCTGAAAGGTCACAGATATATTTCTATAGGGAGCTCAGTCTCTATCCACCCTCAGCTAAATACTTGATGCTTCACAAAAGCTTCAGGAAAGTCAACCTTCATCTTATGCCATGATTTACCAGAGGAAATCCAAAATGGTTAACACTGGTCTCATTAATCGCACACTTGCATGTCAAACAAAGTCATAATACTAACCAGCAGAAACACATATCTTACACTCTGGATGTCTGCAAATGACCCGGTCAGTGAACTTTAGAAGAACTATGGAAAGAGAGAGCAGTATGCTTCTCATATGCTATCAGGGATAGGAAAAAGGTCTGTCTGGTACTAGAGATCCATAAATAGTGTGCTGCCATCAGTGCAACTTTTAGCAACACAAAAAGACGATAGCTGGAATGCTGAATATTGTCAAGCATTCACCCAGGTCACAGATCTGGGTTAAAACCATTGTTCCTTTGGTCACCAGGGCACCCCAGTTTGGATACAGCCATATGCAAATCAGCCTTGACCCTGGTCCCCATGAGAACAGTCCAGCCGGAACTGCCAGACCAAGTCCTCCTTGGACTGGAAAACAAGCATCCTGGAACTGGTTTTGGGGTATCACCCCTCATCAGCGAGGCTAACTTGAATCCAGTGGTATATCAAGCATGGTACTAACATCTAGGAGCACCCTTCCCACAAAATTGACTTTTAACAACACAAAAAGATTACAGACTGAATGCTGAACATTGTCAAGCATTCACTACCAGTCACAGCTCTGGGCTAAACCATTGTTCTTTTGCTCGCCACACCACTCCGGTGGAATGGCATGGTGAGCAAAAAAACTATGGATTTTAGGCCCACATCTCTGTATTGGCGGTGAATGTTTGACATTTTTCAGTATTCCATCCATCGATTGCTCTTGCTGCATTTGTCACTGTAAGTGGAAAGCATATGCCCAGACGTGGGTCCCGTGCTCGCCATGCCACTGGACTCAAGCTAGCCTGGCTGATGAGGGGTGATACCCCGAAGCTGGTCCCAGGATGATTGTTTCCAGTCCCGGGAGGACCTGGCCTGGCAGTACAGGATGTACTGTACCCAAGGGGAGCAGGACCAAGACTGATTTACACATGGCTGGGTCCAAACTATGGCGGCATGGTGAGGAAAAAACATGGATTTAAGGCCCAGATTTCTGTACCGGCAGTAAATGTTTGACATTGTTCAGTATTCTGTCCAAAAATTGTTCTTTGTGCATTTGTCACCAGTGCAAAGCACCAATAAACCAGTACATGGAGAGTAATCCCATGTTAAAATAAAGACATGCTTAACGCATCCCTCCATCATAAAGAGGCCTCCTCTGGGTCTTTGGTACCATTACAAATGCAAGGCCTCAATATGCATGCATGATTGCTGCTTTTTCTCGGCATTACAACTTCAAACAATGCAGTACTTAATTGTGCACCACACATTGCCATTGCCAGCACTGCCAATGATAGTACTTACACAACTACTTGTCACCCTGAATTGTCACACTGCTACAAGTGAGACAATTCAGACTTTTCGAGGCCCCCAAAGATTTAAGAATGGCTTGGCTGGCAGGTGTTAGTTGTTTTAAATATGTAGTGAATAATAAACAACTGTTTTTCTGCTCATCTTTTTAAATTACACAAATAGGTCACCATGTGACAGCTGTCATAAGTGCCGGGACCGGCAATTAAGAGCCGGTGTCGAGCATCGGACACCACTAGCTTAAATTAAGCACTGCAAAACTACCAACATTACTTGCCGCTGTGTAACTCAGGGTAGGGGTTCGTGCTCGCAAAACCATGCAGGGGAACTTTCTTGAGTCAAAAACAATAATTATGCAAAGTAAAATATATACAAAATATTTGAAAAGGGTACAATTTGACAAGCTTATAACAGGCAAGCCACCAGAACATGTAATGTAATCACATATATCACAACCAGGGAGGCAACAAATACCATTGTAAAAGCAATCTTAGCTAGATAAGAGACCCACCAGTAGTTTTCCTAAATAGTATGAAAAACTCATTAACATCACAGCAGTCTATCCAATTTCATGAGAAATTCTAGTTTTACCATTCTCCAATCACACCTACTTTCTCAGAGATGCATCAGATAGGCTAATGGAAACAACAACGTTAAATGTACATCGATTTACACCAAGCCTTTGCAGAGTGTCAGTAAAGCATTTACATTTTTCGAATACTGACCCACGCTATTTCCACATCCAACACTGGCAGCATTCCCACTTTAATTTACAAAGCTTTGTCTGCTCTCTATCCTAATATGAATATCAAAATGTGGCTCAGTATCCTCAACTGATGACGTTCATGGCATCATTTGCTACCGCACCTGCTAGGTAAAATGTGTAAATGTGGAGAGCAAGCACATTCTCAAATACTACAAGAAGTAAAAATTTTGCATAAGGGAACCATCCGTATAGTGAGTATGTGCAGGCATGTATGTGCCCAGATGTATGCTATGATCTGCTCCAGATCTGCTCTCCGAGGAGGCAGCAGTAGGCACTAAATACTAGGGGCCTCATTTACAACAAAGTGATGCAGTGCGGTGCCTAAGCCATTTTGCTGCGCTGAGCTGCGTCATTTTAAAAGCATAGGGATTTGTCATATTTACAACAATATACCTCATCCCTGTGCTTTCCCATGTGCCAACGCAGGCACCCTTGTGTCATGTTGCAAGGGTGCCTGCGTTGCAGGGAAGATTGTTTTTGTGCAAGAAGGATGATGTTTTCCTCTTTCTAGAGTGCTGCAGACTACAGCGCCCCTAGAAAGTGGAAAAAATGAGGCAAAATAAAAGTATTTTTATTTCTCCTATATGCCCCTCCTTATGCCTTCCCTGGGGAGGCGTAAGATTCTGATGCATTGCCAGGTTTACGAAAAGTTGTAAATCTGGGAATGCGGCAAAATCCATGGGTGTTGCGTGGGAACACCCACAGCAACACCCATTGCACTCCCCTTTCACGCAAAGTGATGCATGAAAAGAGATCGTATTTACAAGGCCACGAAAAGTCATGCAGGGTGACTTTGTGTGGCCTTGTAAATATGGGCCAGCAAACAGCGCCGGTGGTGCATCAAAAAAAGTGATGTGCCGGTGGAGCAATGGCCTTGTGAATAAGCTCCAAAGTCCTTTGTGGTGACAAAGCCTTTTGGGGCTTATATTTTGCCAATTGTGGCATGAGTGGCAGAGGACTTTCATAATCCCACGTGGTGAAGAATGTAACAGGATAAGGACATCTAAATGCAGAAAAGAACAGACCTAAAAGGTCGGAAGGGCTGGACATCCAAACACAAGATCTTATTGAGCCATTCGTGATCCAAGTCCTTGGCACCCTCTACATCAACGTCATATCTTTATAAGTCATGCAGAAACAGAAGATGGAGAGGAGTTGTTACAGATAAAGCCATAGGTGTGAATAGGGAATACGTGGGTGATGTACGGTGAGTCATTACTAAGGGCTATTGAGTCTATGGGTGTTAATTAGTGTGTTGTAAAGAGGTGAGGGGAGCTGGAAATGCTATTAGACTCTTGTGGGAGAACTGGAAGTGGTATTAGATGCTTGCACACAATCATTGCTACAAGCTTTGCACTTCCCAGTAAGGTGATTCAGGCCTAGTCTTTTAGCTACGTCAACCCAAGAGAAACTTAGAGGGTACAGAACTCAATCATTCTCATCTGACAATTTGTGGACTTTCCATTCAAAGGGGCAGATTTAAAACCCCTTTGCGTCGCCGGGGCATCATGTTACATGTCGCACTGGTGGAGCAACCTGCTAAGTGATATTTACAAGAACAGGTAAAGTCACCCTGCGTGACTTAACCTGTGCTTGTAAATATCGCCCTGGTTCACGCAACACTCTGTGTGTTAGGGGCGTGACACAGGTGTTGCTGTGGGTGCTCCCTCGCAAAACCCATGTCCACTGATGCATTTCCAGATTTACGAGAAATTGTAAATTTGAAAATGCGTCAGAATGCTATGCTACCCTAGGGGGTGGCGTAGCGAGGTCCAACAAGGAGAAATGTTTTCATTTCTCCTAATTTATTTCCTCTTTCAATGCGTGCTGCATTCTACAGCATGCATTGGTAAAGAAAATCACCGCAATTGATTGATTTTGTGCAGGAAAGTGCCCCTTCCTGAACAAAAACAATCTCCCCATGACGCAGGGATTCCTTGCACCATGACGCATGGAAGCAGTTTGTGCGACATCACAGGGGGAAGCACTGAGATGCAACATATTGTTGTAAATTTGTTGCATCCCTGTGCTTCGAAACTAACGCAGCGCAGCACAGAACAGCAAAATGACTTGCGGCACTGCGCTGGGTTAGTTTCTAGTAGATCTGCCTCAAAGTGTTTCCAACCACAGTTGGTCTTGGTCACTTCTATGGAGAAAAAATGAGTTAGTGATGAAGAAAAGAAGAAATGTTAATCAAGTGTGAGCGGTATGACATAAATGTTTGTGGGTTGCCTAAATGCGGATTTATCCATCTTCCCTGAAGGCCATTGCTATGAATTGTTATATTATACCCTGATATGACTGAAGCTTTTAAATAAACCTTGGGCTTATGGTCTCAACCAGTTCTGAATGTGTCATTTCTTTTTCAATGTGATACTGACATGGAGGATTTCATCTGATGGCTGACCATGATGAAGGCACTTTGGTATTACTGTATAATTACGCTTTAGGTCCCTTACTATACATGCACAGACCCGGATGTGAGCCTGCTTCTCTGCACTTAAGTAGCCAACCCACTCACAGATAATGGCACTCTGCTTTTGGGTAGCTTGTTGAGGACCCCAAGGATGCACTGCATTTTAAACACTGCATGATCAAAAAAAGTGGCAAAGTGTCCCAATTGCCTAAGTCAACTCTGCACCCATTTCAACAAACCCACAGCTGTAGTTCGGTCGGGAATCTTTGTTCATACTCTAGATGAGCAAGCCAGAATCTTGAATACACATGAACTGGATCAAAATTCCATAGAATATAAGAGGTGAAAGCCAGCTTCTAACTAGAGATCAAGTCATATTTCAATCTGATAGCTTCCACTAAGTCTAAGTGTCCCAGTCCCAAAAAGACATGGGCCATAAGGGACCTTCAGTCTTGAAACAGTTAACATTCCCAATGAAAGCCAGGAAGAAGAGTTTTCAACTAAATGTAGGAGCCATTCTAAGACTCTATTATTGCTATTTTTAAAAGGTCTCATATATTCTAAAGAAGTCACAGATGGTTGTGACTCAAAAACTCCATGATGACTTATCATTGACTTAGACACTTAATTCATTTTATTAAACACAATCTTGTATTTGTTTGACCCAAAGTGTCAGACCCCATACAGAAAATATTGTCAAATTAATATAATCTCATTCTTGAGGGTTACCGACAGATGATGGTGGCCTGTGCGGAGTTCACAGAGTTTCACTACGCGAAGTGCAAAAAAAACTCAGCTGTGCTACCCGGAGCTCCGCAAGCAGCGGAGTGCTTGAAATAAATGGCGTTAACGGTTATTTTCAGTGCCAGGTGGTTGTCTGCACTCTGCAATAAGCAAGCCGGCGCTGCTTCATTTCTGCCGCTTGAATAGATTTTACTTTAGCGGCAGATTTCTCAATGCGAACTGATGGTTTCTCAATGCGAGCAGTCGCGAGCATATGCGACCACTCAAAATTAGAAATCTGACTGTCCTCGTTGAGAAATATCTCACCGGGAGGTTGATTTTCCATGCTCTTGATCGCCAACTTGATGTTACCAATCGTAAACGAGGAAAAATCTCACCGGGAGGTGTTTTTTTCTCCCTCGCGCTCACCAACTTGACGTTGATGAAAGCGAGTGAGGAAAAATCTCTGCTCTGAGTTCTTCAGAACTCCCCGAGCTCCGCGTAATGCTGAATGCAGAAAACTCTGCAAACTCCCGGAGCGCAGCGGAGTTCACAGCCCAGACTTAATTACAACAGCAGTTCTGTATGGCCACTAACCCTGGCTGCAACCAGACATGGGTATAATGGGAAACTGTTATGAAAAGCGTAAAAAAAGCATGTGTATGATCAGGCAATTTTCTTCAATGAAATATACTTCTCGTCTGTTATGCCTCCAAAGAGTCACTGAGGTAATCATTAAAGTAGGGCCACTGCTGGAAGTAAACCCATAATCAAGAAAAGATTGCTTCCTCATCTTTATAGCTTGTTTTGCCTATGGGCCACATATCATCCCATTTAACCAGGACCAAAGTATTACCTTGGTCTGGATAAAATCTTTCTTTTACTATACCAAGCCACATGCATTAATTTGGACATATGGAGGAACTCGGCCTGGTCAGCTTGTCTGTGCCCCTTCCACTCCACTCGTACATGGCATCTGGTTCTATGATGTGCAGGCTCATTTTGGTTCTTCTAATTCATGATTCTGTTATAGAAAACATATTCAGTCTTGGGATATTTTTCACAAGAAGTCTGGTTTTCCCTTGTTGGCCTTTGTTCTAGACCTAACAATTTGTTTAAACAATCTGTGCTCACAGTCTGTGATAACTCCAAAGAAGCATTGGCAATGCCAACAGGTATGGCTTATGAATGAAAGTACCTTTTGCGTCATTAATTGGTTGAGGAACTCAATAAATCATTGTACAGGCACTCTCTCATCTTTACACTCATGCATCCATTCATCCATCCACTGACTCATTTATGAATTAATCCTCTGCACAATTGCAATAAAACACATGCAAACTCAAAAACATCTGCAAGGTAAATTAAAAGAATGTAAATAGAAAAATAACATGCTGCCATCAAAACATGGCGGGCACATGCTTGCAACATTTAAACTAAACATAGCAGGGTGTGACCACCTTGCAAAGGCATAGTAAAGATGTTTTTTTTCAGTTTTAAAGTTCCAGCATCAACAGCACATTTACAATTACCATGTTGGTGATCTTGGAATGGTAAAACAACGATACCTTGTGGACAACAGGATTCCATAATGATCTCCTGATTTACAAAAAGTGGCCATGTGGGATGTGACACACTGCAGATGAAATGAGCAGCAAGGAATCAAACTGTAAGCACTGTCTGGAGAGCTGTAGTATCATCTTAAGAAACATTAAAATAAAAAGTGAAAAGGAAAAGAAATGAAAGGGGAAATATAAAAGGAGAAAATTGAAAATTAAAGGACTGACTGTGAACCAGCCCTGAAACTGAGACGCAGTTGTTTTCAGGTGGATGTACACATGTGATCAGAAAATGCAGGTATTCACAGGGCAAGGGAGCCAATGACTGATGAGGACTGAACCTTTACCTCATGCAGTACGCTGTCATGGATGGAAGCAGTGTAATTGACACTCATATAACCATTGGCAGAACAGAGGTGCCCCAAAGGTCCTCTACACATTTATATATACCTCTTTACACACAAACACACACAAACGCACACATGTGTGTGTGCGTGTATATATATATATATATATTTATGCGTATTTATGTGTACATCTATATATATATATAAGTACACCTACATTTACATTTACATTTACATCAAAACAACATTTTTATTCAACATTCATATATATATATAATTTTGTTTATTATTATTATTCATTTTAATGATGTTTACCAGACAAGATCCTGGCAATCAGCAAAGAAAAGATTTTGGCAAGAATTAACACAGTGCAAATCTTTTCCCCTTTGGGTTTGTCAGCGGTGGGTACCAGCACTGCAATACCTTTATACAAAGGTAATCTGTGATCTATCTGGATGCTTTAAAAAAGACTAATAACAATGCACACTTAAATGCCTATTAACTTTAGGAAATGCTTTATCGCAATCAATATGTCAGGCCTATGCCTTTATTATAGCATTCAATAATAAACAGATGCGGCCTATGTCCATGCTCTTTGGCCCCATAAACAATTCAGTCCTGCTGTATTGAACATACGTTTTGCAATAAGCCAAAAAAGTGCAACACAAGCAGTCGTTTTAGCACAAACACAAATATCAGGCCCAATCAAATCCTGTACCCAGGTGAAACAACACATAGGTGAAGACTAAACCCCTCTCCCAGAACTATTCTAAAACCTCTTACCTGTTGATCAAATAAAGTCACGGACATGTTCTCCGTCAAGCCAAACCTAAACATCCATGTAGATTAGTGTAGCTCTGGGTAGCCATACTGCTCTCAAGCACAAAACTTTGCTCTGAAGTGTAATGATAATGATGGAAGGGGAAGGACTTGGGACTGCAATACATTCCACATGTTGCCTTCTTCTCATCTGTGCTACTTCCAGAGAAAAGCAAAAGTACCAACAAGGGATATTGTTATGAAATACTATTTAGGATTTTCTGCCATTCAGTGATGCATGTTACTTGCATTTGAATCTAATTCAATATCAATGCAAGGAACATAACATATTCATAATCAGAAACATTCATTATTGGCACAGGTGTATCCATTAAAAAAATTGTATTGAACATAGAACATCAACGGCCCCTCGCCGCGGGATGCCTGGCTTTCACCTTGTGGATACCCTGCCGGGGCCTCTCACAGGGGAATACCAGGACGGGTTCCCTAAGCAAGCGCCAGGATGCCCTTTGGGTGACAGGTTGAGCTATATAAGTACACCTACATTTACATTTACATTTACATCAAAACAACATTTTTATTCAACATTCATAAAGATATTGTCCAGGGGCTCTCTCTAGCAAAATTTCAAATACATCAATACTGTATAGTCCATTACACCAGTTGGGTCGATGTTCTTCAACAGACGTCGATGTACTAGATGCCCACTTTTTATGTATATCTTGAGGATGTATAGAGCCTAACATGAAAGGAGTCTCTTAGGTATCCTATGTGGCAGGGCAGTGTGAATATAAGGTAGGAGGGAGTGTATATATTTAGTGAGTGAGCTGATGGATGACTGGGGCCATGAGAGGTTGTTGGCACATCTCTCATAGTCTGGTGATTGAACTAAGGTAAATTACTCAAGTATTAATGATCAAAGTGAATGGTGGTGGATACAAATGTAGACATGAGATGGCACAATTTAAGAAATGTGATACGGAACAGGATCATGAATGTATATAAAGTGATGTAATGTTTTAATGGAGTGAGTTCTGGTCCTGTGTGGTTAGTGGGCTTAATGTGCAAAGTAGAAACTAACAAGTACCTTATGCTATGGCAAGAGTGAGAAACCCTGCTGAAAAAGTGGAAGGATGCCAGTGATTAACTCATTTGTTTTGAGGGTTGTGAATGCTCAATGCAATTGGGAGGCAATAACCCTGATAGGATTGTGAAAAGACTGAGCTAATGGTCCCAGTGTTTGTTGATCTAGATCAGAATTGCATACAGATGATTTCGCTCAAGTGGCACCATTGATTCATTCCTGAGCCTACAAAGCGAGCTAAATTGATATGCGGTCACATCTAGGAGATGGCCTATAAGTTAAGACATGAGCAGGGAGTAGCGTCTTTTTAGAGTTCGCTGGAAAAGTGCAGGATAGATAAATATACTTTAGCCCAGGTTAAGAGGTGGAGAATGGGACTTGGACCCTGCTGTGTGCCCAAGACAGAAGAGGAGACATATAAGGAGGGGGAGGTTTAAATTATAGGGAGTGTTGTGTGAGGGGCAGTAAGGTGATACTGGCAAGTGAAAGGAGTAGACAGAGAGGTATCATATCAGTTGGCTTAAGGAAGGAACAGCAGGAATAGGGCATGGTCTGACAAGACCATGATGACAGGGATGAGGAGGAGAGCTCTGTGCTGGGAAATGAGTATGGAGATGATCAAACTTTCAGTTGGGATCAACATATTAGGATGTAATGTGCAGGCAGGCTTTCTTGGGTATGTCACATATAAGGCTTGAAATCTGGGAATGACAGGCTGGCATTTCAAAATATATGAGTAACGAGCTGCGATTGGTGGGTGCTATGGCCATTTGCATGAAGGGGACAGTCATCAAGGGCAATTAGGAGGATGATGTACCCAGAGTTGTGTGTGCCTGTGTTTTCAATTCTGTTATGGAGTATCATTGTCAAGGGACATAGCATATGCCCTAACACCAATGAAGGTAGGCAGGAGTGCATATGGTACAGTCCTCATGCAGTGCATGGGCACACCTTTGACTTTTAGAAAGAGCAACATGGTGCTACCAAAGGAGTGTGTGCTGGTTTATAGATTATGCTCAGGACGCAGCCTTTTCCAACTGATAGAAGGATGTTTGCATAGAGGAACAGGCAGTTGGGGTCAAGGGATTTGCTGTTTCCATGACGTGGATAGTTGCATAGAATTATAAATGTGTGCACTATTTTCACAGCGTATCAAATGTAATGGCAATTTCTATTATTTATATGATTTTATATTTGTAATCTCACTTTTCCATAGTGGTAATTTCAAGGAATATTATAAACATTGCAAGGAAGACTTCTGCTAATAATAATAATAATAATAATAATAATAATCATACTCATCACCTTCATAATAACCATGGTGATAATAATAATATGAATGATAATAATAATAATAATAATAATAATAATAATAATAATAATAATAATAATAATAATAATAATAATAATAATAACAACAACAGTGATTATTATTATATTCTCTTCATAGATTGAAAGAACATAAAAGTGGATGCAGTTTATCACAAAAAAACTTTCCTGAAATGGCTGAAGGACATCAAAACCTTTTTCAAAAAGGGGCGCATTAATCACTCGGAGGCAGGAGACCACAAGGGAAGAGTTGGCTGTTTCCAGAGCTGAGAAAGCTCAAACTATAAGTGCTGCTGAGATTGGATTGTAATCATCGGGCTTTATAAGGAATAACAGTAAGTTCAGTGCTTAATTTGAGCAGGTGCTTTCAAGTGCTCAGCACCTGCACTTCTTTCACAGGGCCGGGGCTACAATTTCTGAACCTGCAGGTGGTGGTCTCAATATTAATTGTTCAATACAAAATAAAAAGAATAACATACATTGAAAGGATCACTGGCTGGTAAATGTTCATAAGCAGGCCGGCATACGCCTGTCCAGGCAGGCATGATTGTGTATCACCACGTTAGTGATGATGTCATCACACTGATCACAAATCCAAGAAGTCATCGACAAACAATAGCTTGCATTCTATTCACCTAGTCTGCTGCACCCAACCACTGCCTGAGCCTATACCTCCCATTGAATAATTGTAGCTGGGGGCTAGCTCATGACAGAGTTGAGGCAAGGAAGCTGCACGAGTGCATTTGGAACTTGGGAGTGAGGGCTCTTGAGGAAGAATAAATGATAGTAAGTGTGGACTTTCCACTTGTTGCGTAGCCAGAGTTGCATATCTGGCAGCCCTGCATTGCTGCTATCCTCAATATGCTCGATGAGGCTATGGCCCAACACAACTTTTTTGCGCCATGGCAACACCAGTAGAATCTGTGCGCTGCACCCCAGCATGGTAATTGCTGAGTGTGAGTGAGTCCAGTAGGCACCACAGCCATACTTACTGGCATTGGTAGCATTATTGCTGGGGAAAATGCCTGTGCTGTAGCAGGCAGGATCACATCAAGCTGAACAGTGGATGCCGATGCCGTTGCCATCCCTGGACCTACTAATTGCAGGCAGCACTAGCAGTGACATGACCTGCTGTGCTCAAGCAGCCACCTGTTCCGCAATAACCCAAGCCATACCACACTGTATAAAAAAATGCAAAAAAGCATTTTCATTTTGTATACATTTTGTTTTTGCACTCAGTGTAGGTAAGAAAGTAAAACATCTTCCGCTTCTTTAGGAATGAAAACAGGAAAACGCAGAGTTCAAAATAGCAGGGACGTGTACAGGCTGACGACAGGGGTCAAAGGCAGCATCAGTGTTAAAGATCAGAGACAGCAAGAGTAACGAGGAGAAGAAACAACAAGAGAGGAGAGAGATAAAAAGGAGCAAAGTAGACGAAAAGGAGGAAAGCAAATCAGATACAAAGAGAAAGCAGCCATGATGTGAAGAAGAGAGAAGATAGAATGAAAGGATCTGGAAGACGGGACAGAGAAAGAAAAGCAGACAAATGATAAAATGGAGACACAGCTAGAGAGTGATAGTAAAGCGCCAAGATCGAGGGGAGAGAGAGCAGAGCATGGATAAAAGTGAAGAGAAAAAAGGGCTGGGCTAAAATGAATAAAGGGCAAATCAGAAATACAGGGTGTGACAAAGGTGATAGAAACAATTAGAGAGGTGAGAGGATAGACTCTTAGAGGAAAGACTTAGGGGACAGACAACAGATAGAGGTTAGAAGATAGAGACTGAGGCAGTGAGAGTGTTGAAAGTGGGGCTCACCGGAGGAACACGTGTGCGGTGGCCTCCTTGGCAAACTTTTCAGCACCTGCACTTCTTTTTTTTTTACAAATTAAGCACTGGGTAAGTTGAGTATATCTGCACCATATTCTGATTATCTAGCGTAATTGTACAGCACACGAAATGGCATTTCTCACAATTAAAGAATAAGTGCTAGATTTCCTTTAGTTGTTATCTGCATAGAGTGGTATAGTTGTGGCAGTGAAAACAAAGCCCTTGTTTGATGTCACACATTTTTGTTGTTGTTGTTATCGTCCCTTGTTATGATTTTTTTACATGACTTACAGACAGCATGAACACATTGGCTGTACAACAATGCCAGACTGTATTTCAATTTATATTTGATCATATATTTAACAGTAGGATTTCTCTTTAGACCGGTGCACGTCATTTGATTGTTCATAGATTTATATATGCTATTTGCCAATGTTTATATGCTCATGATATGTAGCGACGTGCAATTGCACATGGACTGTCCCCCAAAGCCGCCTTGGTGCTGTAAAAATTGTCCTTGTTGCCAGCATCTTTGGTTCCACACTGGACTCACAGTTAACAAACCAACCCCAAATTGCAAAAATATCAAATCTTGTCCATTAACACCTTAACTTTCAATGCAAGATAAAACCATTAATTCTGTTTTAATACTTTAGAACAGTGATGCTGAGGCGACACCTTAATAAGTCATTGTTGGATTCTTTTTAGCTTCTATTACGTCTATTCTCCTAGAAGTAGCTCAGTTGGTGGTTATAGGAAACAATTATGACCACATTACTTTAATCTTTACAAACCATAACTAGCTTACCCTGCACTGTTTTCAAGATTAGATGCATTTCATGTGGATGATATTTCTCTAAGCGACCATTACCCACTGTGTGTCTCACTTTTAAAACCATCTAACAAGCTACACAGGCAAGATGTAACAGACCAGATGTTATCAGACATCACTATTAGTAAGATAAATGGCTATAACATGCGATTGTCGAAAGTGGACCCTGTCGCTATTACCAGAAAAGTGATATGCAAGTGTAACTCAGCCATCGATTTGTGTTTGGATGAGGCAGTAACTCCAGCTGGCATTCTTTCATCTTTTGAGTTAATATCTGAGGCAGTAAGAAATTCACTATTTGTTACAATGAAAAACAAATAAAAACCTAGTGGTTGGTTTGATTCAAAGTGTTCTCTGGATTACTCTAATTTGAAAAGGGAACAACAAAAGATTCCCAAACATGTCGAAAATATAAGAAGGGTAAGAGGGGAATATAGAGTGGCCCACAGGGAACGAAAAAACACAGTGAGAAATGAGGCTTGGGAATCCCTCCATGAAGCATCCTTAAGGGGTGATAGTTCAGCTTTTTGGATGGTGATAAAAACACCCTTTCTGAATTCTAAGGAGGGGCCATCAGTAGAGGTCGCTATTTCTGAGAACCAGTAGATTGACTACTTCTTGAGGGTGTACAATACTGATGGAAATATTGTTACCACCTTCGCGAGTACACCTAGGGAAATTGTTATTAATTCTGAGCCTCTGCATTCTGATCTTAGGTTTACACTGGAGGAGGTAACCCATGCTCTTGCTGCAAGCTCAGGGGGGAAGGCCCCGGGCCTGGATGGGGTCTCCATAGATCTCTTTAAAACCAACATTGAACAATGGGGACCAATTTTCACCCAGGTTTTAAATGCTAGCTGCCTTGCCCCCTTCCAAACTACGTGGGTGGAATCTAGCATCGTAACAATTTTTAAAAAGGGGGATCGTCAGTACCCGAAGTGTTACAGACCTATTTCCTTATTAGATGCTCTGACTAAAGTGTCCGGACACATAATACTGGAACATCTTAGTAAATGGGCAGAGGAAAACAACATTCTGGTCGATATACAATATGGCTTTCAGGCTGGACTGGGGTCAGTGGAGCTGAGTCTAAATGTATCTATTTTATTGGGAAAGAACACACGAGTGAAAAAAGGTAGATTGTTCTTAGCCTTTGTCGATCTTACCGCCGCCTTCGGCGGGCTATCCTAGATCAGCTAGGGGTAGATACACAAATTATCCATTTCCTCAGACGCCTATTTTGTGATGCTAAGGCTTGTGTACGCTTTGGCACAGGTTGAGAACGCATGGCCCCATCACCCATTAGGAAAGGGGTCAGGCAAGGTTGTGTCCTGACCCCCTTGCTTTTTAATATTTAAATTAATGGTTTATGTGAGGCATTAATTAAGGACAATCATGACTGTCCACAAATAGCTGCACGCCCCATTCCCGCACTTCTTTAAGCAGATGATGCAGTTTTAATGTCCCACATGCAAGTAGGTCTACTACGGGTTTTAAATAGTTTTACTAAGTTTATGGGTCAACTGGATCTTAAGGTGAATATCTCTAAGACTTACATTATGAGATGTGGGCCAGGGAGTCACAGATGTAGGGACATACTCCTGGAGAACTAGAAAATAGAGCATACTAGAAGCTTTGTATACCTAGGAATACTGTTCAATCAAGATGATTCCTGGACACGAGCCATTCCAACAAAAAAAGTATAATGGCTAGATCAACGATGGCCCTCGCAAACTTTGCAAGGAAACTAGGGAGAAGACCACTGCTGGAACTCATACAGATTTACAAAGCGAAATGCATCTCTGCAGCTATGTATGGAGCGGCAGTTTGGGGTTTTGCGGAGACTCAGTCACTCCAAACGGTGGAGAACATCTTTTTGAGATACATTCTAGTTGTCCCCAGTAGCATGTCTCCATATGTCTGTCATTCAGAGCTAGGTTTGCCATGTATCTCAGACCTGATAAAAATGGAGCCAATTCTTCTACGGCACAGAATATTGTCTAAACCTGAGACCAAGCAAAGTCAGGATGTTTTAGCAGAAAGTTTAAAACTTGAAAGAGCGTTACTTTCCTGTGGCTGAGGGTTATTAGAAATGTTATGCTTGATCTCAGCTACTTGAAATATTACATTAACCCAATCTCTATGCAATCGATCGGTAGAAAGGATTGAAAAAAACAGGGACTACTTCATCTGGACTCTATTAGAGTAGCAACCGAGAGTTTAAAGCCTACTGTCCAGTATAGTATCCAGTCTTATCTACTGTTTGTCCCTGGTGGCTATGACCGGTTCTTATCAACCCGTTTTAGATATAATATTTTCCACAGGCTAGTGAGCTTTCCAGGTATGAATAAGTGGTCGAGAACATTAAGTCTGTGTCCGTGTGACAACTGTTCGGATCACTCGACCATACATGTCTTTTTATTCTGCAGGTTTTACAGAACCTGAGGAATGGTCAGGGAGGGTTCCCAAGGGTGGGTGGGAGGGTGGAGGGGTGTTTCACGTGTGCGGGTGGGGAGCATTGGAAAAGAAATCCTAAACATGACCTCATATGACTTAATTTTTATCTGTAGATATAGTTTGGGGAAGAATAAGGAATATGAAAGGGGGTAGACCTGGGTTAGGGAGAGATGAGTTTCTTGAGATTCTATGTTCGAGCGTGAACGGTTTGAGAGTCAGGAGAAGGCAGGGTTTGGTTTTTCAACACCTTAAGGCTAATGCGGCTAAGATTCTTATGCTTCAAGAGACACATTTGCTGCAGTCGGAGTGAAAGGCTTTGTTTGGAAAACTAAGATAGGTGGGGAAGGTTATAAGGAGTGGTTATAATTATTAAATCAAACGCAGGAGTGGAGCTTATCAAGTCACAGACAGACAATAGAGGAAGGTGGGTAAGCTGCGGTGAGGTGCCATGGTATTAACTATACTTTAACCAATTATTATGCCCCTAACGAGGATGATATCGATCCTTTAAACAATTTATGTTTAGCCTTGGTTGATTTTGAAGCCCCCTTGATTCTAAGTGACTATTTTAATGTTTTGCTTAATAATAATTTAGACAAATCCTCCCCCAGAACACAGATTGTGGTACCCCGTGTCAAAGCTTACTTTGTTACAATGCTAAAAAATTTTAATCTCTGTGATGTTTGACGGAAAAAAATGGGTGAGGTGAGGGAATATTATTTCTATTGTAAAAAGAACCACCATTATTCCAGAATTGATTATATATTCATTTATCTCTCTGAGTTAGAATCAGTAAGGTTACTTGGATATCAGCCGATCCACATTTTGGATCATGGTGCTATTGTTTTAAAATTAGAACTCCCCTCTGAGCCAATCTTGAGGAGGTGGACCTTGAATAAGAGATTCTGTTTGCAACCTTCGAACCCTGAGCTACTAAACAGAGAAACAGCTACCTTTTTTCAATATAGCTTAGATTCGGACCCTTTGCATATAGTGTGGAATGCCTTTAAGGGCTGGCTTAGGGGTACCTTAAAGGGGGCTGTTGTTGGTTGGGCCAGATTAGAAAAAAACGAGATTGTAAATTTAGTAAAGCAACTAGCACTCGCAGAGGCAGCCTTAAAAAGGGGGCAGATGGCTGATGCAGAGAAAGAAACTCTCCTAGCTAGGGTTGAGGATTTACAGATGAAGTTTAGGCTTAAAACTGAAGCAATTATGCTCCAAAAGTGGGAGGCAAGTAAGATGAGTGATTTTGACCAGGGTGAGAATTGTGGTAAATTACTCGCCATGAAAAGCAGATCTGATAGGTCCCATAATTTCATCAATAAGATTATGGCAGGTGCCAAAATGGTGAAGGAAAAAAGAAATATTGAGAAAGCATTTGTGGAGTTTTTTCAAGGTTTGTATAGTGAAGAGTTAATGGTCGAGGATGAGGTTATAGATCAGTGGCTGTCTAAAAAACAACTACCAAAACTGGGTTCGGCTAGTCAAACAATTTTCACCCAAGCTGTAGAGGAGAGTGTAATACGTGCAATTTTAAATAAAGCTAAGAAAGGGAAAGCAGCGGGACCCAATGCAATTCCAATAGAGGTTTATACATTAATATCTGATTAAATCATCCCGACCTGGCTGTGATTGTTTAACAAGATCCTTAGAGGGAGTTCAACCCTGCTGGCTTCATGGAGTGAGGCTGTTATTTCCCTTATTTTGAAGCCTGGGAAGGACCCAACTCAGTGTCAATCCTATCGCCCCATATCACTACTTAATTGTGATTATAAGATCTTTGGATGTATATTAAATGCTCGACTTAGCAAGATAGTGGGGTCAATGATCTATCAAGATCAAAAGGGGTTCCTACCGGGCAGACAAAGGCTGGACTTGGTTTATTCCTTAATACGTTTGGTCGATCTGGCAACAAAGCAAGGGGTCCCCCTCTCCATCATTATGGTTGATGCTGCAAAAGCCTTTGACCAAGTTAATTGGCACTACCTAAATAATACCCTAAAGGCTTTTGGTTTTGGAGTTAATTTTAGGGAAGCGCTTAAAGAAATATACAATTCCCCCTTGCCCAGACCTTGGTCAATAGTAATCTCACTGCGGCGGTAACAATTCAGCGTGGCACAAGGCATGGTGTCTATTATCCCCCATCCTTTTCAATCTGTACATCGAGCCCTTGGCCCAAAGTTTAGGGCAGAATGACAACATTTTCCCTTTTAAAGTTAATGGGTTTACTAGGAAGGTAGCATTATATGGGGACAACCTAAATCTATTGTCCTCTAATGTTAACTCCAAGCTATCTGAGCTACTGGCTGAAGTACAGTTTTTTGGTAAAGTTGCGGGGTATCAAGTCAATAGTGATAAGACCGAGATTATGGCTTGGAATACCCCAGCACAGGTGGTAAGGCTCGCTAAAGAGCTAAGGTATTTGGGAGTAATAATAAACCAGGATATAGGAAAGATCCCCAAAACAAACCTAGCGAAAGTTTTGAGGGAGGTGGAGATTTAATTGAAGAGATGGCAGACTTTACCAGTATCCCATTACGGGAGAGTCAATCTGTTTAAAATGTGTGTTCTACCTAAATACGTCTACCTTTTTACTAATATTCCCATGGAATTTGATAAAACTGCTGATCTCTTCATTTACCTGGGCAGCCAAAGGGATTAGGCTGTCCTGGACGAAACTAAGGCGAAACTGGCTAAGGGAGGTTTGGGTTTGCCTGACCATCAGTTGTACTGTTGGGCATATCAAATAAAAAACTGAAGGATGTTACTTTTGAAACCAGATAGCTCCCTGATTGGTAGTATGTTTAAAGCTATGCTTTTAGATCTAGATGAGGTAGGTTTTATGAATAAATTTGGAGCCCCTAATTACTTTAAAAAGATTAGGCTGAAGACTCTATCTATGGCAGCTAAGCTATGGACGGAGTGTCGGGCAAGTTTGGGACTGTAGTATTATAGTGATTGGGCTCCAGTGTGGGATTCCCCAGGAACACTGTAATGCCTCTCAGACGCTCTATCTCAGCCATCAAAGGAGGCTTGAGTTACACAATGGAAGGATATAATGGATGGTATTACCTGCTACCCCTGGGAAGTTTGGTGGAACCTTACTAGTGGATCTCTCTCCAGATTTAAATTCTATCAAATCTTTTCATGGTGTATGAACCAACGTTGGTTAATCCCAGAGGATATCTCCATGGAAGATGAGTTGCAAGACCCAACTGTTAAGAAAAAGGAAGTAGGTTGGTGGTACCAGCATCTTCTTGCGGTAGCGGATAGAAAAATGGAGCATCCATACCTGATCTGGGAGAGGGGTTTGCCGAGTGAAGATCTGGAAAACTTATGGTACTTATCCTTAGAAATTTTATATCCATTGATTAAATCTACTGCACTCAGGAAGAATCAATTTTCCACACTTCACAGGATATACTGGTCGCCCGTGAAGCTTACCAAAATAAGGGGTAGTGGAGAGGCTAAGTGCACGAGATGCAGAGTCCCGAAAGCGTATTGTTTTTGAATTTGTTAGATTGCACTGTTGCTGTTTAAATTACTTTGTACAATCCAATGATTATACCTCTTGGTCAGCTCACGATGTGTGGTGCGACTGGACTTTGCATAAATACCATCAGCTAAGTCTATACCCCTTAGATAAAAGCAACAAGGGTTGTACAGATTGAGAGGTTGTTTCATCTACGGAGGTCATATGAGGCATTTAAAAAAAAAAGAAACCTGAGGAAAGTTTGGATTGTCCCGATTTTAAAGAGCTGGGCCTGAGACAATAGCGTCCTGCATTGCTTGCGCTGCAGCTCCTGGATGATGTACAAAGAGCCTGGAAGATAGGCGTGTCTTAAAAAAAATTATTTAGCCACAGGAAAACTATTACTTTGTGGCATTTGCTTAGGACCTAAAAATCCTACTGGCTACTCATAGAGGGGCAGTTCGTATCTGTGTGTATAAATTGATAACCATACCCTCACCAAATACATCAACTGCATCGAGGTTCCTCTGAGTAGGAACCAGGAGTGTGGAGGGGAATAAACCAAATTCTCCGGACTTCACGGAACACTCAATGGCATTGCGTCCAACTCATCTGTCGGGTACGCAATTAGTGACTGATCTACCCTCCGTGAAGTCTAGAGCATTTGGCTTATTCCTCTCTACACTCCTGGTCCCTACTCAGAGGAACCTTGTTGCAGTTGGTTATTTGGTGAGGGTATGGTCATCTATGTTTTACACACAAATATGAACCGTCCCTATACGAGTAGCCAGTAGGGTTTTTAGGTCCTGAAGAAATGCCACGATCTCTAACACACAAAATGGAATGTGACATGTTGACCGATATCCTTACTTAAATGCTTGATAAGACTACTAGACTCTCTTTGTGCAAGTACTGTAGGTTTTTAATCATGACATGGAACCCGCTAATCAAAGTTTGTTCAGCTGGTTCCCATAGTTATTTTAAAATGTACATATTCCCACACTCTACTCACCTCACATTTCACAAACACACCTGTTTCATCATTGGCCAAGATCCCAGGCAAAAGATCTCCATCAAATAGCCCACCTTTGGGGCCCGTTGGGCATTGCAGCGCTGGCCCAACGAGAAGCTGCCCTATGATGAAGCATGACATCCCCCAGGGTGTGTGAGGGCCCTTGCTCCTTATAAGTGCTATACCTCCTGTTTAGGATTCGACCTCCACCTCTCTTCTGTTAGAAACAGCACACCTCATGGTTTTACAGTTCATTTATTGGGGCTCGTGTGCTGGACCATTTTTGCCCCTGGTCCCGACTTGTTGATTGATTACAAAAGATACCCATTCAGTATTTGGAAGGGGCATGCTGTAGGCATTCCTTCCACATACTGCATCAGTGCGCTATGTATTAATATCACATTTCTGTCACAAAACATTCAAAAGTTAACTGCACTTCAAAGGAGGTGGGAACCTATTCACAAAGGGGAAGTCCTTCCACTTTCTCAATGTTGATAAAAATGTTCGCCAGGAAGTATCCAGTACGCCAGGGGACCACTGCCAGCTCTCACACAAACTTTTCATAAATAGAAAAATGTTCCTTTTTAAATACAGGACCTGCTTCCTTTAAAGAAACCAGGCTGCATCAAATAAAAAGTTTTGGTCATTAAAAAGTGATCACAGATATGGTGTTCTACTGACCCCAGCAGGCCAACATCCCTGCGATGGCCTCTAATTAGAGTGAGTTGCAATTTGCGACCTACACATTCATGAGGTAGGTCGAATTGGGACCCATTAGGACTGCCTATTTTGTGAACCAACCTATTTATACATAGGTCTGTTCACAAAAGAATTTATCACAACAATCAGTGCGCATACTGCGACCACATTAATTGTACATGAGGACCCTTATTGAGTGAGGAATTGGAAATGTGATATGCTATCAAGTTGCTGCGGCAACTTTCCATAGCAGAGTTGCACTTGTGCTAATCAAAGTTACACTTGAGAAAAGCCAGCATCGTAATTACAAAATTCTAATTAAGTAAGGCTTGCGTAGATTTTAGGCCATATTAGCTTTCTGTTAGTTATCACTGTAAACATAGCAGATTTTGGGCCAGATGAAGGCTCTTTATTGTGGCCGCAAACGGGAGATCCTGCCGTTTACGGACGCAAAAAAGGGTAATAGCATGTACAAATGCTATTTTGCGAGTCACTGACTATTAGGAAGCGGCGTCCCTTCCTAATAGCGAGTCAACATGCGATGTACTAATGTTTTGGTGCGGACTAAAGAACCGAGTTTTAGAACCCAGCGGCGCCAGGGGCACGCCCAATGTCTTCGGGTTCACCTGTCCTAGAATACAGAGACACGGGATACTTCTCGGTGATACCAACAAAAAGTGTACAGAGTTCCCCGCAGTGGATGGACTAAAGTTAAGAAAACCTCTCTTTCTAGAAGTGTCTGGAATAGGGATTAGAATAATCCCTTACCGGAATTAAGGATGCCTCACACAAGTCAAAGGTTGGACGGCTATTGCCATCCCACCCGATGATCGTACAGTGTCATCATTGGCTTCCTGCTCCTGCGGCAGGCTGGCGATGCAATGCCCGTCGGGTAGCACTCAGTGCTACGCTTTAGCGGAGTTCTTTTATTCCTTAGCCAATGGATGCATGTGTTAGAGGGGCCTAAGAAAAGGTGCAAAAGTGAGCGTGAGTGTGGTTTAAAAAAGGTCAGTAGAGTCCATTTAAGAAGACTTTAATAACATGGCTCACTGCCTTATTAAAAATTGGTGAAAGTGAGGGGTATTGAGGCGTGACAGTTAGGGTGATCAAGCCTCATTCAACCCTCAAGCAAAAGACGTGGTCGACATGTTTCATGCCTCTAAGGCAATTCATCAGGACCAAAGTGCTCATCAACTTGCTGTAGATTCCCCAGTGATTGAAGGAATCAAGTATACGACCTGGATTGTGTCGCAGGATTGACCCTTGATATAGGACCTCCCCAATACCGTAGTTCCTTATAGGTGGGTCCCACAGACTGTCCTAGTGGGGCCAGAGCTGTGTGGAGGACACCTGGCTAGCTCCTGGCTAGCTTCTGGCACAGGGCGCTTCATCACCTACCCAGCCCACAACGGAGAACTCGTAGGACAGCCGGTCAAGCTAAGGAACTACGGTATTGGGGAGGTCCTATATCAAGGGTCAATCCTGCGACACAATCCAGGTCGTATACTTGATTCCTTCAATCACTGGGGAATCTACAGCAAGTTGATGAGCACTTTGGTCCTGATTAATTGCCTTAGAGGCATGAAACATGTCGACCACGTCTTTTGCTTGAGGGTTGAATGAGGCTTGATCACCCTAACTGTCACGCCTCAATACCCCTCACTTTCACCAATTTTTAATAAGGCAGTGAGCCATGTTATTAAAGTCTTCTTAAATGGACTCTACTGACCTTTTTTAAACCACACTCACGCTCACTTTTGCACCTTTTCTTAGGCCCCTCACACACCTGCATCCATTGGCTAAGGAATAAAAGAACTCCGCTAAAGCGTAGCACTGAGTGCTACCCGACGGGCATTGCATCGCCAGCCTGCCGCAGGAGCAGGAAGCCAATGATGACACTGTACGATCATCGGGTGGGATGGCAATAGCCGTCCAACCTTTGACTTGTGTGAGGCATCCTTAATTCCGGTAAGGGATTATTCTAATCCCTATTCCAGACACTTCTAGAAAGAGAGGTTTTCTTAACTTTAGTCCATCCACTGCGGGGAACTCTGTACACTTTTTGTTGGTTTCTATGTTACAGGACATGTACATTGGACCCCGTTAAATATTGTCCGCTTCACGTTCCCCCTTCTTGTTACAATACTTCTCGGTGATGTCAAAGATCAAATTTATTGGCTGCAACCTGGAAAAGAAGTCTACGAAGCACAACACGTGTGGTTTTCGCTAGAGACTGCACAATTTTCGTATTGCGAGACATTGTCTTTTATGCCGAAAATCACATTCCTGACAAACAACAATTATTTACAAACTATTCAATCACAAGTGACATTGCAAAAGGTATCACATAACGACAAGCCCACTTTTCAGTTGTCCAGCCCACCATTAATTACAAGGGAAAACCCAACATTCTTGCTCGGACATGCTGAACGAACCCATAATAAAAAGACCACAACCCAAACCATAAATAGGCCATAAAAGAAGGAACAGAAACAGATGAGAAGCAAGATAGAAGGGTGTGTGTGTGTACCATAAACTCAGCAATGTCGTGCTCTTTGATCTCTATCTTGACCAGCTGCCGAACAAGGAATTGGCTCAACAAGGTTAGCTTCGGGCAATGGAGTCAGTTCGCTCAGGTCATCTAAAAGTCAACTAAAGGTGTACGTGTCCCAAAGACTCGCTCGGCCGTAGTCATCAGTCTATGTGAGGGCAACCACAAAATGGCTGCCGTACACAAAATGGAACCCGAAGGTTCGAAACAAAATCCCTGAATACACAGTGAATCCATCAATCGAACATGACGAAAACACTCGTATACACCGCACTAATCATTTGCGCTTCACCGTTACCAAAATCGTCATGATGGGACGACCTTTATGAAACGGGTTCAGAATCACGGAACCACAGACCCTCCTTTTGCCCTTACATAGGCAATAACCTAAACTCACGTCAGTCTGAATCCAGGTCTATATTCATCAGATCATCAAGATGCTGCTGTAGCATCATCCTAGTACTTAGTAGCTCTCTCTGGCAGGTCTCCTTGCACACGAAGTAGCACAATGGCCACATATAGCAGGAGCACACTGTACGCAAAGACAGACCAGGAAAAGGATACCTAAAACCATCCCAATGAACATCAGAATCTTCCATCCCCAGGTGGATAACAATCCCTAAAACCACCCCATTAACGACCAATCTCCTAATGGACTCATGTTCAGGCAGAGGGTGAAAAGAATGCGAAGAAACAGTAGGAGAAGGCATAGGTTGTGTAGTGGGTGCAAACGTCACTTGAAAAGAGAATATAATATATCCCATCAAAAAACATCATCAGGCTAAGTAGCATAAAAAGACATAATATCAAGAAACACTTTCTACTCATAATTTTGCACATTTTGCTCTCAAAGTTCATTGAATCAACAGGTCTCTCCATCTCGAAAAACTCCATCCTCTAACCGTGCTGTTCGCGGCAGTTGGTTCGAATCGCTCAGTGTACCTCAGAATATCCTAGGGAATGCCCTAGAACAAACCAGAACCGTCAACGTTGTATCTACACGGCAGTACGCTCTGAGTCTTTATACCGCGACCCTACAGCTGAACCCGGATGGCGGTTCGAAAAACAAAAATCGGTCAAAACAGTTTCTCAGATGGGAGAGCTTAACCTCAAAAATAGTAAAGAAAAGAATTTCACTTTATTAGTCCAACGACTCTTGGTCTCAAATTATAACAGCCTTTACCAGGCAATGTCTGATCATGAAACAAAAGTTCAGGTTCAGTGGTGTCCAATCGAACTGACGGTGGCACAGCTTCTTGCAGAAGATCGTCTCTTTCACGCTCAGAATTTGTCCTAATTAAACGTGCATCGCTAAAAAGCAGAAAACGAGGCACAGTGTCAGTTTCTGAATCAGGAATACCCTCTTGGACCCACCGGTTGTACGGCAGAGGCAAAGGAGCTCTCTTACAATGTACGTTGTGGATCCAGTTCTTTTTCCCGTGCACTCGTACTGCAGATCGCGTAGATAATAGCACCAAGTAGGGTCCGGTCCATCGGGGCTGATCGTTCATTGTCCGCTGAAAATTCTTGACCAGGACCCAGGAACCAGGATCGATGGCGTGCCCTGAATCTTCAGAAGCCTGAGGCAATGTATCAAGAACCTGTTGGTGTAAGACACGCAATTTAGCTGTCAAATCATACAGATAGTCAAGCAATACAGGGTGTTCAATCTCACTGAATTTGGTCGGCCTCGGCACTCCCCATATGTTTGCCGGGCGACCAAACACGATTTCGTAGGGACTAAGTCCCACTCGAGAATGTACAGTCATCCTAGTAGACAAAAGTGCTAATGGCAAAGCATCGGGCCATTGTAGACCAGAGCTCGCCTGTATCTTGGCCACCTTCAATTTAAGTGTGCCATTATAGCATTCTACCAGACCTGCAGATTGGGGGTGATTTGCAGCATGGAACTTTTGCTGTATACCTAAGCCATCACACACTCTCTTCATCACTTGACCCACAAATTTACTCCCAATGTCACTCCAGACCATTCTCGGCAAACCATACCTAGGGAAAAATTCCTTAACAAGGGCTTTAGCTGTGGACAAAGAAGTATTATCTTTCAGGGGATATGATTCTATCCATCTCGAAAAGGCACAAACAACCAGGAGTACGTATTTCAGGTTGTTGCATCTCTCCATGTGGATGAAATCTAATTGCAAAACCTCAAACGGATACGTCAGAGGCGCAAAATGACCAGATGGAGTTGGAGTTCCCTTACCAGGATCGTACATCAGACAAACCATACAATTCTTAACCAAATTCTCTGCACACTTAGGAATTCCAGCATTTTGCAATACTGGAGCCAACAACTTACAAATCCCTTTCGCACTGATATGAGCCATTCCATGCGCCATCGTAACCACTGCAAGCACGTACGCATCGGGTAACAACCATCGCTGATGCCCTGACAACTCAACCCAACAACCATTCAAATCCAATTTATCCATACTCTCTCCATACGCTCAACTCTTTCTCTGTAGCTTCAGCCTGAATTGACTTCACACTCTCTATCGTATCTTCACACATACTTCTATCCGGAACCCATCTCGCCGGACCCGCAACATACATGCGACTCATCACATCTCTCGCCGTTTCTTTCGCAACTTCATCCGCAAACGCATTACCACGACCAACGTCATCGGTAGCCTTCTTTTGTGCACTGCATTTCACAATCGCAACTTGCAACGGCAAAGTAAGTGACTCAAGAAGTTCATTCACCAACTGACCATGCTGAATCTTCGTTCCATGAGATGTGAGGAACCCACGTTCCTTCCACAAACGACCAAAACTATGAGCCACACCAAACGCATACTGGCTGTCAGTATATACAGTCACTCGTTTCCCTTTCGACAACACAAACGCTCTTGTCAATGCAATCAACTCTGCTGCTTGAGCTGAATTATGTGGGATACGTGCAGCTTCAACAATCGTATGCAAAGTCGTAAAAGCATATGCCGCAGTCGTATCACCATTCGGAAGCTTGAAGCACGAACCATCTACCCATAAGGTACCATCACTCTTTGCAAGAGGAGTGTTCCTAAGGTCTATTCTCCCTTTCGTTTCCTCCTGTGTCCTAAGAAAGCAATCATGCTGTTCAGAAACATCTGTCTCTACTGAAATCGGCAACAACGTAGCTGGATTCAACGTATTGCATCTCTTTATGTGCACATGACTCACTAAAAGTGTCAACTCGTAACCTGACAATCGAGCACTAGTTAAGTGCTGTGTCTTGGTCCTGTTCAACAAGGTATCCACTGCATGTGAAACCATGACAATCAAAGTATTATCCATCACCAAACCTGCAGACTGTCGAATAGAGACAGCTGCTGCTGCTGTAGCTCTCAGACAACTCGGCAACGCTCTAGCTACCGGATCCAAAGTAGACGAGCAATACGCACATGGACGTTGCTTATCGCCGAACTGCTAGGTCAAGACTGACAATGCACATCCCTCTCTTTCGTGGACATAGAGTGTAAAAGGCTCACTGTAGTCAGGAGTACCCAACATAGGAGCCGAACACAACGCATCACGCAATTCTGAAAAACTCTTCTGGCATTCGTCAGTCCAAGGAATAGGATTCGGAGTATCCTTAACAGTAAGAGCTAATAAAGGTTTCGCAAGAATCGAAAAATTTGGAATCCACTGTCTACAATATGACGTAATACCCAGGAAAGCACGCACTTCTCTCTGTGTGGTTGGGACACTCATTTTTGCAATCGCTTGAATTCGTTCTGGGGTCAATCTTCTTCCCTCCTTCGATAAGAGATGACCTAAGTAGGTCACTTCTTGTCGACAATACTGCAACTTCGAAAGAGACACCTTATGATGGAAGTCAGACAAATGACGCAACAACAACAACGTAGCCTCTTTACAAATCTCCTCATTATCAGCAGCAACTAACAAATCGTCGACATACTGAATAAGAGCAGCACCATCAGGCAAGACAATCAAATCAAGCTGTGTTTTCAAAGCCTGACTATAGATGGATGGACTCTCACAGTAGCCTTGAGGAGCGCGTTTGAACCGGAAACTTCGGCCTCCTAAAGAGAAGCCAAAAATATCTCTACTCTCCTCGGCAATCGGGATGCTGAAGAAAGCATTCTTCAGATCAATCACTGAAAACCAAGTAGCAGAAGCAGGAATCATAGTCAGTAAAGCAGTGATATCCGGAACAACAGGAAATTGCGGAACTACAATCTTATTCACCTTGTGAAGATCGATCACAAACCTATACACAGGCGGTTGTGAAGAATCAGTACGTTTCAGAACAGGCAAAACCGGACTATTGCACACATTACCTCTCGTTTCTTCAATCACACCTATCTCAATCAGATCATAAATGATCGCTAAAAGCACTCTCTCACCATCACTGGAAATCCGATATTGGGGAACACATGGCAATCTAGCATTCGCTTTCAGCGTCACAACATATGGCGGGATCTCCAAAAGACCCACATCATTAGGACCAGTAGCCCAAAGAAAATCAGGAAGAGAAGACAATTCTGCTGGAAGTCGATCCTTAGATAAATACATCGGAGAAATCACTCTCTTACCCAACGTAAGCTGTACTCCTGAAGGAGAACAATGTAGCGTCGCATACAATCTTTTCAACTAATCCAATCCCAACAAATTCTCACCACAACCTGTCGTCAAAATAAGGGGTGCTTCAAATTCACGAGGTCCAACAGAAAGAGACAAAGGACTAGAAATCGGATTACTAACTGGGGCGCCAGAAAAACCTACTGAAACATTCGTCAAGCCAGACAAATGTGCGCCAGGGAGTTTAGAGTGCATAATAGAACTCTTCGCAGCACCAGTATCCAACAGAAAAGGCTCTGACACACCTGATGTAATCACTTCAACATAAGGTCCACTCTGATCTACTGGAACTGAAACAACTCCCTCTCTTTGTCTATGGCTGTCCTAGCAATCATTACCGTCCATATTTTCACCTTCAACATAGTAGTCGTCAGCATAGTACTGAGTCGTCCTACTAGCCGCACCATTCTGCTTATCAAAACAATTCATTGAATTCTGTGGAGGAAAGGAACACGCGTTCTGGGGGAACACACCACGTCCCCTACCTCTAGGAACTTGTTGAACACCTCGACCTCTAACACCAGAAGTACCATTCGCGCGCTGTAACAGAACCGGACAACTATTCTTGAAATGACACTCTTCTTTACAATACGCACACTGATTAGGGCCTACAGGAAAACGCGGTTGAGAAGACTCGAACCTTTGCGAGTTTCTCTGACACTGCTGAGGTTGCTGATAATCGCGCTGATTATTATGAGGCGGATAAGCTTGCTGCAAAAGAACCTTCGTCTTCAACTCTTTAGTCTTCTTGACTGCTCTTTCTTTCTCATCCTTATCCCTATTCTCATAGTACTGTTCAGTAGCCAATATCTGCGCTGACAAAGAAACAGCCCAAGAACTCTCTGAATCCTTCAATTTAGTACACAACTCGGGAAGCAAGTTATGCACAAACTTATCGACAAACAACCGTTGACCACCTCCGTACTCATGTCCTGACCACTATGGTTGATAAACGTCTCTTCAAACCTAGTGAAGAAATCAGACACACTTTCGTCTTTCTTCTGCTTACATGCAGACAATTTGTCCCAGTTTACTCGCATAGCAGGCATCAAAGTCTTCATGTAGGTAAGGATCCTACCAGGAAGTTCTGCAACTAAGGGCTCAGGTTTAGCACCACCATCTTGTCGACCATCTGCTGCACTGATATTATTCCATGTATCACTCAACTCTTGCACATGATCCGTATGACGAATCAATCCCCATAAAGGCTGTGGAACCACATTTCCAAACAACATGTCTATATCAGCTAGATTCATAACACATGAGTCTGCAGTCTGTGATAATTCCTTATAGTACCCTGTAGGAGTTTTACGAGGATCAGGCAAAGTCTGCTTAAGGGCCAAAACTTCAGCTCGCTTCCACGGAACATGTACCCAAACACGCTGAAAATGAGCCGGCGCAGCTTGAATACCAGCCTGAGCATTGGCCTGAACTGCATCTTTCCACACCGGAGGAACCTCTCTCATTGGATATTGTCGCACTTTTCTCCTAACAGAAGGATCAGGCTCAAACAACGGCTGAGAAGGAGAATCGCTCCTAAACTACAACAATGTCGCGACTGCTCTTTCAACGTCGAGACCCACTATAGTTCCCTTCGCAGACTCAGACTGTACACGGAACAACTCAGACGGAGTCTGTCCCAAATCACCATCTTCCCATTCTTCATGAAGGAAAGTACACATCTTGTCAAAAACATACCTCTGCTTCGGTGCTTCCAATTGATGGAAGACATCCATAACAGACTCTAAAGTATATCTTAAAGGATTAGTAACCCATTTACGCGCTAAATGATCCAATACTTCCCGCTTTTCGGGACAAGGCATTTTGCTACGCAACTGTTTACGCGCTGAAACAGGGGTCATACTCAATGACCCAAAGAAAGGAGATAAAAGACCAGTAACAGTATCAGTCATTCGTTGTCGAACAGAAAGAGAAGTTTACAAAAGAACAGTAGACAAAGCAGACTAAGAAGAAACAATTGTAGGAACAGTAGCAGAAGAAGTAACAAGTACAGGAGAAAAAGTTGTAGAAATTGGAGGCGAAGCAGGTAGCAAAGTCGGCGGCCCTTGAGAAGGCTGCGCCAAAGAAATAGGAGCCAACTGAAGAGGAGCTGGCGGCTGTACAATAGCAGGAGGCAAAGCAACCGGAGGCTGCGGAGGTGCTGTAGCACTCTGCATATAAGGGGGTGGCAAACTCAACAAATGTGACATCAAAGGATCTTTCTCAAGGTCCTTCGTAGCACCTTGCTGAAGAGGTGGCAAAGCTGGATAACATTTATCAATCACCATTTTACGTTGCATGTGCAACTGCTCACTCGCTTGTTCTTCTTCGTTATCTTTAAACTGTATAGCAGCCTGCATTATCGAGATACCCTTCTCTCTTTTATTTCTCTTAGCTAATTTAATTTCTTTCTGTTTGGCTTCCTTTCGCCAAAGGCGGAAAGAGTCAAACATCACCGGCCGGGCTTTCTTCTTAAAGAGTTTAACTTCCAGATTATCTAAAATCTCCGTGTCATAACTACCATATTGGGGCCACTTTAGGACACCATCCTTCCTAGTGTAGCGAATCCACACTTCATTATACGTGATGGGGCCCACGCCATGTTTCAAATAAAGCTCATAAGTCTGAGTTCCAATCGGAGGTACCGGACACGAATCCTCCAATCGGGAATCCCTATTACAACCACAACAAAATATCTTTCCAAGTCTGCTAAGACCAGGCATCTTCGCTCACTAGTCTAGCTTCAAACTTCAAGGGAATATAAAATACGATAGTCTCGCGAATACACGAGTCCCTCGGCTTTGGAGCTTGCTAGTTCCAAATCAAAGATCCCAAGGGATACCCAAAAACTAAGGACTAGGAGACGCTCCACTCATACTTAACTGAGGTATCGATCACGTCACCAGAAGACCTGTCTATTGTCTCGCTCTACAAATCGTCAAAGGGTCCAAGACAGGGCAACAGTCAGGGCAGCAGTCCTTCGTAGCCGTCGGAAAGTGGAGAACCTCACAGCAAAGACTTTCGGACCACGACAACATACAGGGGTCGATGAAGTGGTAGGCCTTCCTCCAGAATTTTCACACAAACCTCCTCACGATCTTCAGGCTTGGACCAATACCGCTGAAGTCGCCCCACGTTGTGCGCCAACTGAAGAACCGGGTTTTAGAACCCAGCGGCGCCAGGGGCACGCCCATTGTCTTTGGGTTCACCTGTCTTAGATTACAGAGACACAGGACACTTCTCGGTGACGTCAAAGATCAAATTTATTGGCTGCAACCAGGAACAGAAGTCTACGAAGCACGACACGGGTGGTTCGCTAGAGACTGCACAATTTTCGTATTGCGAGACATCGTCTTTTATGCCAAAAATCACATTCCTGACAAACAACAATTATTTACAAACTATCCAATCACAAGTGACATTGCAAAAGGTATCACATAACAACAAGCCCACTTTTCAGTTGTCTAGCCCACCATCACTTACAAGGGAAAACCCAACATTCTTGCTCGGACAGGCCGGACGGACCCATAATAAAAAGACCACAACCCAAACCATAAATAGGCCATAAAAGAAGGAACAGAAACAGATGAGAAGCAAGATAGAAGGGTGTGTGCGTGTACCATAAACTCAGCAATGTCCTGCTCTTTGATCTCTATCTTGACCAGCTGCCGAACAAGGAATTGGCTAAACAAGGTTAGCTTCGGGCAATGGAGTCAGTTCGCTCAGGTCATCTAAAAGTCAACTAAAGGTGTACGTGTCCCAAAGACTCGCTCGGCCATAGTCATCGGCCTATGTGAGGGCAACCACAAAATGGCTGCCGTACACAAAATGGAAAACGAAGGTTCGAAACGAAATCCCTGAATACACAGTGAATCCATCAATCGAACATGACGAAAACACTCGTACATAACGCACTCATCATTTGCGGTTCACTGTTACCAAAATCGTCACGATACGACGACCTTTATGAAACGGGTTCAGAATCACGGAACCTCAGGTCCAGGCTCGAGCGTGTGAGGTCGATATCCAGTGTGACAAGCCACGGCTCTCCAGGGCCTTCCATTTGTCCGATGCGCGGCAGGCGTAGGTGGAAGTCCTGCTAATCCAAACTGCGATTCCCTCTTGCTTCTGGCAGGACCAGGCTCTCTTGGCGGACATGTCTATCCAGTACTAATGTTTTGCAACTGCATTTACGGCCGCAAAACACTCTCAGTTTACCAACTACTTGAAATAAGTGGTAAACCACTCGCAAAAGGGAAGGGGTCCCCAAAGTATATCCCAAGGACCTCTGCCTGCCCTTAAAAAATGAAACGAAAATGTTTCATTCTTTTTTTTTTTAAATGCATCCCGTTTTCCTTTAAGGAAAACAGGCTGCATTTTTAGAAAAAAGCTGCTTTCTTTAAAAGCAGTCCCAGACATGGTGGTCTGCTGACCCCAGCAGGCCACCATCCCTGGGAGTGCCTGTCATTCGCAATGAACTTGCAAATTGCAAGAGGCTCATTAATATTCATGAGCCTCTCAATTTTCTACCCCATTGGGAATCGCAAAAGACTCGCAAATTGTCATGTGCTATTTTGCGTGTCTTACATCTGGCCCTTTATTTATAACATTGTCTTGCCCTAGGGATTATGTCAAATAAAATGTAGTACCTGTTCCTTTAGTACACATATAGGTGCCACTAAAACTGTTATGTCGCAACGAGCATTTAGCTATATTTGTGCAAAATTCCTTGAAGCAAGAAGATGCCAATAATCAGCATAGCATGTATAACTGTTTACACAGTGTGAGTGCTTGTAGGATTACTTCAATACAATCTAAGGATTGTGCTTTAAATGAGGATGACATCTCGATTGTCATATCAAGTACTGGGTTGTGGCAGAGGGTTACTGCTAAGAGCATGACATTTCAAATGAAAGATGTTTTTGTGTAACAAACAATACTGCCCAAGTCTTAGTCACCAATATTCCAAGTCTGACACCTGTACATGATAAAATGGACGGTTGCCATAGAGATGATCCTCTTGTAGGATTTGCAAAGTTGTGCAATGTATTGTTCACTGTAACAGTTTCTTTACTAAGCGGTAGACAGGGAGAACCCCATAAGAAAGGTGGTCAATTATTTAATAAAATAAAATTCTCTTGCCAACCCAATGACTGAGCTACATATATCATTAAAAAGGGCGATTCAATAACTTAAAGAGAACCAAGTATGTACAAAATAAAAGAATGAGTGTTCTATACCGGAAGGTCTGTCTAACTTATATATCTCTGAGATCTCTTTGTACATCATCCAGTTAATGATGAAAAGGCCGATAAATTCGTTTTAGCACAACTTAATCAATACCTATTCTGAAACCAATAGATCTGAGTAGAGATGTTCACAGGAAACACCCATAAGGGAATAGTATATAATAGGGGAGAGCAGTGTGTGGTGGTACAGGTGGCACAGTGGAGTGACTCAGTGCAGATCAGTGAATAAACAAAAACGGCACTATAAATCTAAACAAGAGACTAACTGTCCTATGGGTAAACAGTTTAGAAAGGATTTTGCGTGTCAAACAGGAGAATCTGATCATTTTTTTATGCAAGTCAGCATTTTAACCTTAAAGTCTCACATTGTAGGAGGTCATCGTCCAGATAATTGGTATGGTAGGTCTTTATAATTTTAACGCCATTCAAATGACATGTAGAAAATAGCATATAAGGCAGAGAATAAAATAGCTAACTTACTTAAATGTTATCATATCATACTTATAGGGAGATTAATAAGACCAATATGTGATATGTGGATATATTAAAAATAACTTAAAATGCAAGAATAATGTATGAGCCATTTTTAAGGGTAAACACAAGTGGTTAGGGGAGGCAAAAGTGGAAACCAGCTACATGTATACTGTAAATTATTGAAGAATGTGAAAAATATCTACAAACACTATTTTTATGTCGTCAACAGGAGTAAACACAAAGGCCCCCATTAGGATGGCGGGCGGACTTTGCCTGCCCGCCATCCTCGCGGCACTAGGGTCCGCCCGCCATAAGGGCGGGGGTCCCATTGGCAGCAATAGGATGCGCCCGCCACAGTGGCGGGCGCATCCTGCATTCCTACCATTGTGGTGGGCGGTGCACTCAGCACCGCCCGCCACAATTGCAGGAAAGCATGCTGTGCACTTTCATGCACAGCATGGCAGGCACCGCGTGGTGCAGTTAATGCAAATTTGTATGTCTTACATAGCAAATGACGCTGTGAGGTAGGCGCATATCAAGTTTTCCAGTGAAAAAAGATAACATAAGTACAGTTTATGTGCATATAGGTGCACCATCACATGTGGTCATTACATTCATACTGTACAGAGGTGACTTTGACAGCTATAATGTATAAAATATTTCCCACGTGGAACTCTGCTTCATTTGTTATGTCACTGGTAAGGCCAACTGTCAGGTCTCTAGGAAAAACGCCCCACAAGAGAGTTAAGACATATAATTTGTGGAGGAAGTGAAGGACGGGTGTTAAAATTGGAATCTCTAGTTGGCAGTGGTTTGCAACCTATCCAAGTAGGGAACCTCACTCTAGTCAGGGTAAGGGAGTCACAAAGCTAAGATAACCCCTGATCACCCCCTTGATACATTGCTATGAATAGTCAAGCTTATCTCAGAGGCAATGTGTCAAGCATTTGTACACACACACACACGTTAATACTTTAAAAGCACTACAAAAAGAGTCCACACCAGTTTAGAAAAATAGCTCATATTTATCTGAATAAAAAAAGACCAAAACAACAAAAATCCAACATACACAAGTCAAAATATAACTTTTAAAAGATTAAGCAAGTTTAGTCCATAGAAATCAATGGATACATTCATTTTAGTACGAAGTACCTAAGATGCATAAAAAATCAAAGATGTTGCCAGGCGCAGGGCTAGTGAGGTGTCAGAAAAGTAAAGTGACGCATTCTTTCCTTGCTACACAGGGGAGGTAATATGTTGGTTCCTTAGTGGCAGAGGAGGTGATGCGTCAGTTCCTTACTCCTAGGCAGGGGAGATGATGTGTCAGTTCTTTACTGATAGGTGGAGGTGATGCATTGTTTCCTGACACGGGGTCTCGGTTCCATACTGAAGTGCGATGTCGATGAAGAATCAGTGTCCAGGGACGATGTGTCAAAAATCCAGATGCGCTGCAATATTGTATTGTGACACAGTGCTCAAAATTAATGGTGCTGAGATTATCCTGACATCCTGCGATGCCAAGCTGGGGCCTGTGGTGAAAGCTGTGGTCAATGCGCCATAAGGAACCATGCTTGGGGCAGGCAGTGGCGATGCTTCGATCTTCTGCAGTAATTCATAGAGAAAACCAGCTCCTGGAGTCAAACTGTGAATTGTCTCCTTTAGATCACCATATTCTACTTCCAATGGCCCAAGAGCTCGATTTGGCACCAGAAAAGCCCTATCACTGGTAGGTGAAATCTTTCATGACCCTGAGACTTCTTAACAGGAGGCAAGCAAGCACAAACCCTTGGAGAACCTTGGAAGCAGGATATAGAAAGCAAAGTCCAGCCCTTTCACTTCCAGAATAGAAGCAGCAAGCACAGCAAGGCAACAGGCAGACTGCAGTCCCTGCTACAGCATCTAACTCTTTTTCCTGGCTGAAAGTCTTTAGTCCAGATGTGTTCTGAATTTGGGGTGTCAGAGGCCCAATACCTATACACCTTTCTGCCTTTGAAGTAGACAAACTTCAATGGAACTTGTTTGTAGCGCAGAAGACCCTAACTTTCCCTGACCTGGCTCCAAACACACTACGGGGGGGGTAGAGAAAGCTTTGTGTGGTGACAGGGGCAGCCCTATCCAAGTGTCATTGACAACTCCTCCCACCACTCTAGCTCAGGAAGGAGCACCAGCCTGATGATGGGCAAACAGGATATGCAAGGCACACCTAAGCTCCCTTTGTGTGACTGTCTGGAGTGAAGGCACAAAGCCCAACTGTCAACCAACCCAGATGAGTATTCTACAGACAGGTAGAGGCACAGAATGGTTAGGCAAGAAAATGGCCAGTTTCTAAAGGTTGCTGAGTCAATTAGAATACCAAAACAACTTCCAGAGGAACAAACCAAATTAATCAACCAGCTGCTCACGGCTCAGAGCACGCGGATCAAAAACCACAGTCATTCTCAATTGGGACCGATCATATTGAGGCATTGGATTAGCCTTCAGCTAGCCAGATACTAGGTGCTCACACACCTGTTTTGATCTCAAGTGAATGAGATTGAAACGCCTTTGACGTTATTACTACTTAACCCCTTGTTTTATTATATAAAATTATCAACAGGAGTTCAAGGTCTTGTTGTTTAAAAGAGTTTCATGTTTTACCTTTTTTTCACTCACTAAAGCACCTATTCTTTACCTTTCTGTGAGCACTGGATCATGATAATTCTAGTACAAAAAGAGATAGAATATAGTTGGCATTCTGCAATGAATAAATGAATCACATTAAACATTTTGGAGGATGTCCTGCTTTATGCTTGTTTTACTTGATTGAGTGTGTATTTTTGATTTTCAAATGAACTTAGTGTAAACAATCTTCCTTTTTCTCCATAAATGAACATCTAAGGGATCAATTGGCCCCAATGAACCACTGTTTGCTCAATATTACACTTTATAAAAGTGTCATTTTCAAACACGCAATTTAAAAAACAACTTCATCAAAAGATATATTTTTAAAGTGTGAGTTCAGAGACTGCAAATTTATATCGGCTCTTAACGGGTAATTACACTTGAAAGATTTTTCAAGGCAAACCCCATGTTACCGCATGGGAGAGATAGTCCTTGCAACAGCAAACCTTTGGGTGCCTTACATGTATTAAAAGGGAAGGCAAGTGTGTGCAATTACCAGGTTGACATGGCAGTTTAAAAGTGCACTCATAGACACTGGGGTGACAAGTCTGAGACATGGTTGCAGTGCTCCTCGTGCGGTTGGCACAATCAGTGCTACTGGTCCACTAGTAGAATTTGATTTACATGCCCTGGGCACACCTGGTGCACTTACTAGTGACTTACTAGTACATCACATATGCCAATCATGGATAACCCTATCACTAATACAATTTAGACAGAGAGCATATACACTTTAGCACTGCTTAGCAGTGATAAAGTCCTAAATATAACTAATACAGGTCGATTTGGGGATAACCCTGCAAAAAAGGTAAAGATCCAACAATGCATCAATTGAAAGTACAATCATGGAAAACCGAAACTTCCTGGGTTGAGTCAAAGACGCGCTTCCCTGGCCACTACAGAGTTAGCTGATATTTGACTTCCAGATCAGAGAAGGCATAGTCCTATAAAGCTTCAGCTGAATAATAGAGTATATAGGTGGGTAGTCCACCTGTAGAATAACCCAGACAAGCTAGAACACCATGGGGTGTAATGTGTTCAATGTAATAACCTGTGAATAAGATTAATTCAAGCATTTCCATTCCCAGGTGCAATACCCTTATTTCAAGAACACTAACATGCAAATCCAGCTTGCTACAGGAAATATGTTGCTCCTCCTCTTCTTTGCTTCATCATCCTTGCTATATTCTTCAGTTCCATGCACATCAAACTTAGAAACACAAGGAAAAGTAGAACCACATTGAGCTAGAATTTGGAGCTTCTTCCTCATATGATAAAGTCTCCTGTTCTCCTGCTTTCTCATTTCTTAGGAATAGGGTCTTGTCTTTCTACTGACTGGTAACTTCCTATACACCCTTTGGGTTAGACAACCGGACATTAGAACATTCCCAATCATTACATGAAGAATACGTTATTAAGGCTCTCAGTACTGACAGATTATATTTCACAAATCAACACAATTCTTTTGTAACACAGCTTGTATAGCTGAAGATTAGTGCTTTGTAGGACCACAGGAAACAGACTTCCCAGTTAGTTTCCAGCAAAAGCGTCTTTTTAGTGTATGTTAGTAAATAGCCCAAAAAGTTAATGAATTGATGCCTTCATATGGGTTCAGGTTTATCCAGACATTTTGGAATTGCGTAGTGTCTTTTTTATACAGGATTTAGTACACAGCACTCTCTTTTTGTTATTCCTTCAGTGTCAATATGCTGCTCAAGTACCCGGCATGATTAGATTGTATTGAATTAACTTGCTAACATCTATATGTACATCTGCTTTTCTACACCAGGACATTACTGAAATTTGATATTGGCTGAGTAGCTGAAGCAGAAGTTGGAAACTGAAAACAAGAGCCAAAAATGACTGCCGTTTGGATTTTGGGACTAAGCGGTACAGGTAAGAAACTGGATTATGGAGGCTAATAAATCAAGAGTGGCATTGGGTCGAGTTTATTTATAACTACATGGCACATATTCTGCAAGATCAACCAGATCTCATAGGATTTTGGAGCGGGCTCCTGCTAGGGGCAAATTTGAGGAAGGGTAGACTAGGTGTGACTGTTCTTACTTCCAAGTGCATTGAGGCATGTGGAATCTGCATGAGGGGGCGTATAATGTTGGGGACTTTGGTGGCATACATGTTGGTGCACTATCAACAGCAGTATTACTATGGGTTAAGGACACCATCTAAGGGCGGATTGTTGTATATGCCAGGGCAGAACAATGAATTTAGACACTTGTCAGGGGTGAGCGAAACTTCCAAAGAACATATGTTGGTGATCTTTGGCATGGCTGACAGATCATGTCACCTTACTTGCCATGACATAATGACTCAATCAATATACACTCTCTGAAGATGCCCATTCAGGCTAAAACTGGCTCAGATGGATTGTGTTTCCATCCAGAGTGGCATGGTTTTGATATACTGGCTAGAATTTTCAAATTGGAGCAAGGCCAATAATGATTTGCATGTGGTCTCGTTAGGAATGGCACCAATTAGCTAACAAACAATGTTATTGAATGCACCTAGATTAGGCATGTGCAGGTTCTGTGTGAAAATACAATGTGGCACAAAGGCAAGTGTGATATCTTGTAACATGTGCAAAATAAAAGTGGCATACAATTTGCACAATTAAACGAACATAGGTAAAATTATAATGAGCCATGCAACAAAATAGCACAATAGCAATAAAAAGTACTAAAGCATATAAAGGTAATCGAAAGATAAACAAACTTAAAGCACAATCAGTAAAGTTACATTTGGAAAACTAAAAAATGAATGGTCAATTTAGTCAAATCATGCTGCTTCTCTCAATAACAAAAAATCAAAAAAAAAATTTGGTGCTTCAGAGGAATCCATTGTGTCACTCTCCAAGTCAAAGGCTAGGGACTCCATAAAGGAGTCAGGAAACATCCTTTACAATGAGGTTTTTACCACGTTGTGCCTGTACCACACAGTTTTTACCATGCATGTTTTTTACCACATGTATGTTTTTACAACGCATGCCAATACCACACATTTAAGGTAAGTTGGGGAATGGGGGTATCCAGCCAAACATACATTGTTTATATACATATATAAACCATGTGTAGTAATGGCATACATTGTAAAAGCATATGCATTTAAAAAGAAATGTGGGGTAAAAATGTGTGGTTAAGGCATGCAATGTATTTCCTTGCATTGTTACATTGTACAACCAAAGGAGTCTGAGTCTGCAAAAGATGATTGATTAGCAACCCAAGAGGCAAGTTCCAAAGAACAGACATGATCCTCGGTCTCAGCCGATTCTGAGATAATTACTGGATAAGCTGCATCCGTGTTAGTAGAGCCTGTATTCTGTGATCCATGTGACGATACATATATATCCTCAAAGGTGAGTAGCTAAAACCTCTCATTGTGAAGAAGCCACAAATCCAAGTGACCGTCCTGAAAATGGGTCGCTAAAGGATTCATTAGCTGTTCAATGTACACAGCAGTTGGTGTGTGCATAGCCAGGCAAATATCCAATGCCCATTCGAAGGGGCAACAGAGGCAGTGGAACACGAGTTGCACGCAGGTGAACAAGGCAGGTCAAAATGTTAAGGACCAATCAAGATCTAGCTCTTAGAGTAGAAATATTCAAAAAATCTGAAGCATATGCTCACAATAGTGTTCAAGCAGCTGTAGTTCCAGGGGGCTTTCAAAATGAACATCCATTGTGGAGAAGTTGAAATAAGATGAGAATGCCACAAATAAGGAATAACAGCAGGGTAAGCCCTCTGAATACACTGGAAAACTCTGAATGAATGAAAGCCAGTATTATTACAAACGCAGTTTGGAACGAACCGACAAAACCATAGCTGACAACTGTAAAAAGTATGCGAGACCGGCCATGTTAGAGGCATAAATAATTCAATGCACTACATCAAAGAAATGCAGGGGAAGGTTTGCATTTAACAATGACTGTATTTTACTAGAAGTTCCCCCACCTTCATTTAAAGGTTTCACCAGCAGATGTGAAAACGACCTCCTTTTGAAACAATAATTCTGTGAGTCTGCTTAGCTTTTTGAAGTCTGCCTTCACAGTTCGAATGGAAGGCCACAACAAGCTATCTACAATCCCATGTGGAGGGGGGAACAAGACGTTGTTGCCGAGCTGGGAAATTGACAAAATATAATGGACTCCAGCACGCATTCTGCAACAATCTTGATTGCTAAGCATTAAGTAACTCCCATTTGAAAGGACCGTAATAAGTGGAAGAATTGCAGGAATTGGTATTCCTTTTAAATAACAGACCAAATTTGGGGCTGAATTCTTACATGCGCTGTGAATTTCAACAAGTTTGCAAAGGAGTGAATGTCCAAGAGAAGAGTCACATTCTTCTCCAGCAAGGAAAACTTCCTATTGTCCTATTGTCACATTCACATCAATGTGAGAAGGGAAGTGATCATAACTCATGAATGAAGATGCCTCCAAGGGGTTCATATCTACCAACAGGAAAATGTTGCATGCAAGCTATGACCTGAAATATCGATGAAAGTAAAGAAATAACATTGTGTATGAACCACATAGTCGAAGGTGTTTCAGTCATAGTGAATAACAGTTGTTCTAACTTCTCTAAATGCAGCATAGTGTACGTTGCATCTTTTATTGCCATCAGTTTTGCTTGTGTGTTAAATTAAAGGACAGGAATAAATTATTGCAATTTAAATAGCACCATGGTACACATCCATTTTAAGGGTTTGAAGCGTGCAGCTAATCTGCATAATAGATCTAAGTTGAGTTTGCCCATGATACAAAGTTGACATGTCACTTTGTATAATATCAGTAACAGATAACACTATCAAGGGGGTTTATCTCCGCTTTTTTGGCTTTGAAAGCCAAGAAAGCGGAGATAAAATGATCTCCCTATTACCTAGCTGTCGCTAACACCAGTTAGCGACAGCTAGTAGGAGATATCGACCATCTTGGGCCCCGCTTTGCATGTCAGTGATATTTATCACTAATGACATGCAAAGTGGGCGTGCCAAGATGTTAGCGACTGAAAACAGTCGCTAACATCGCTATCTCCTATTACCAACTTTTGGAGATATTCGGCTAAGCGCGATTATCTCCAAAAGCTAACACCTGCCCTGAGAAGTTCTTAGCCATGTTATCCAATGGGAGGTGGATGAAATGGTTAAGAGCATTAGCTCGGTAATGCATGAATATCGCTGACTTTTCAGCGATATTTATGCCTTGCGGCGATTTTTATCGCATTTGCGTTAAACCTTGGTAATACCAAGGTTTATTTGCGGTAAAAATCGCCGCAGCTCAGCGGTAAATTTTTGTCTCTAACCAAGCAATAGTGATAATTATCGCTATTGCTTGGTAATATGCCCCAATGTTATTTAAATTGTGAATACGAGAAGACAGCGTATTGATACTATCATCAACAACAGCAAGCATTTCCTCTAAATTTTCTTGTTCAATTTGTCTTAAATGTGCAGTAGCTTCAGTTTTGCACAATTTCCAAATTTCATTATAAGTAGGATAAACAAAACTTTTAGAACATGGTGATTTGGGACCCAAAAGAAAATCTGACAAATCCATGTCTTCGGACAGGAGGGAAGATGTTGTTACACTGCAGGCAATGTGGAATGTTCCACCTATTGTTGACACAATTTCATCACCGAATAGGAAGTAATATACTCGAATGTTGTGATTGAGAGTATCAGGGATCGGGTCTGCTTAATTTTAACCCTGATGTGGAATTGAGAAAATGAGCATGACAATTATTAGTGTCTACTGGCCACAATAACCACCCATTTTAGACCTGAAAGTGTAGAATTAAATGTACCATTCTACAACAAAGTATTGATTTGTTCTTCGGTATAATTTGTTAAACTTTGCCAATTATCAAAGTGGGCAATTGAGGGAAATATTGGAGCCTTCATTTATTTATTATTTTCCAATCCCAGACATGTAGTCTGCGGGACGGTGTCATTCAAAAAGATCATTTGTGTGGGAATTAAGCCGGCTCGAAATAATGTTTTCCGTGCCCTGAACCTGCCAAGATTTCATTCCCCAAATTGATTATAAATCAATGATGCTTTTCCAGTAATCATATCCTTTAAAGGCTAACTGGTTGACAAGCAAGGCTGTATATCTGAGCTTGGTCTGTGTAAGCATATATTTTTTTGCCAGGGTGGGTACTAAATAGAAATAATATGACGTGCGGTTCAAAGTGTCATATCCTCTGAAAGAAGTGAATTTGTCTTTATGCGTTTTGAACTGACTTGTGGGGGAGTCAGACAATCTCCCATTGTGTATAGGTAAACAAGTTGAGTACTGGCCTTGTGTAGAAAATAATGTCCATATGGGTGATAACAAAACATATCAGTATACTTAGCAGAATTAAGGTATAGATCTTCAGATTCAAAAACAGTATAATATTCCAGCTCTGAAAGCCTATAATTTACAGTTTCAACATCCCAATCATCTAAAAGTAACCCAGGTACTATTACATCACCCATGGAAAATTTGAACACGTATGGTATCTGCAGGAACTTCGAAGGGCAGAATGTATCAAAAGGAACTTTACCCAAACAATTCCATCAGTCACTGGAACAGCTGAAATGTTAACAAGGGACAAGTCTCTTTTCAGTTTATGCAAAGAAAATGGGGGGCCAACACCCCATCAACCATTTCCACAGCAGAAACTTTTGGGAGATATTGGCCATTGATCAACAGTAAAAACATTGTCATAAATCCAAACCACATGAACAAGAAAACCAAGGAGACTATGATCCAGACATATATCAAAGGTGGGACTAGATAAGATCAGTGTCGGAGATCAGAGGGGAATGCAGAACAGAAGAACTGTCTGAAGAAAAATCATCTTGATCCATGTAGTACCCAGAGGTACTTAGTTGAAAACTGGAGGCTCAGGCTCAATAGTAGGACTCGAAAAACCCAACAAAGGTGGATCCACCAATGGTTGATCAGTATAAATGACTTCAGCTATAGAAAGGAGATGGGCTGTGGACTTCCCCCTCGGCTGTCACCTACCCAGCCAGACCTTGACTGACTTTCCTCCGTCTCTCTGTCGCATTCTACCTCCTACCCCTTTACCCTACCCCCTTGCCCCCCTATGCTCCATTTATCTTGTCTACTATGCTCTCTAAATGTCTTCCCGTTAAGACCTAGCTATTTGACTGATGACCGGTGGAGCTACCTGATAGCTATAGAGGAAATGGGCTGTGGACTTCTCTCTCGGCAGTCACCTACCCAGCCGGACCGGGACAGAGTCTCCTTCCTCTCTACTACCTATTTCCCTGCTACCCCTATACCCTACACCCTTTCCCTTCTAAGCTCCACTTATCTCATTTTCCATGTTCGTGAAATATTTTTCTAGTAACTGATGTAATTTGTAACTTTTGTAATTTTGTAACTTTGTGGAACCTTATGTAAAGCGCTGATACCTCCGGGTATTTCCAGCACTATTTAAAACTCAAATAAACAATAAACCATAAACAATAAGCCGTAGTTGCAGAAACTTCCATCATTTTGGTCGTATCGCCTTTGAGATTCAGTCTCCCCCCAGCCCGGGAGTGTAGGATGATGGATATATGACTATATGGTTACCCCAACTTTTTACCTAGTGTTTAGCTGGTTTTCGACTTAGTTGGCCTGGGATCCTGCTAATCAGGGCCCCAGGCTATCTGCTATCACTGTAAAATGGGCTCCATGTACTTTAGGAATATCTCCAATTGGATATTGGGTCACCTTATGAGCCCCTGTATAGTTTACCATAGGTACCCAGGGCATAGGTCCATCCAAGGCCTACCAGGGGCTGCAGCATGTATTATGCCACCCCTGGCTGGCCATCCAAACTGACACAACTGGCTGAACACTCAGCTGCTCTCTGAAGTATTAGCCTAAGACTGCTTTGTCCATGCTACCACTAGGATAGCTGGTCTATAAGGTTGACTTTACAACCATCACCATAAGGGTTGTTTGGACTGATACAGGGTGCCCACTAGAATAGTGGACATCACATATCAGGCCAACTTCTCACATTGGTGGCAGCGGTGGGATAAGAGCTTGCTGGTTGTTTTACCATAATATCTTGATATATAATTTGAAAGATCACATTAAGGTACCTAGAGGTACATATAATTCAAGTCTTAAATACTTAAGTTCTACTTAACTTAGTTGTAGTAGAGCAAAGGGCCTAGCACACCCTGACTACAACTCCTAGAGAGGTTTAGTAGATAACACTTAGTGTAGGTTGGTGAACACACCACACCTCAGTAGATCATGTCTCTGAGAGCAGAACCAAGTGGATCTCTCCCAGTGGAGGCAGATCCTTTAAGGATACCTTCCAGATATGATAACCTTACCTTGCATGATTTGAGGCACTTGTGCACATCTAGGAGGTTAAACCAGCGTTCAAACCCTACCCTCAAGCACCTGATAGAGCTTATGGAAGAATATGATGCTAAGAAAGCATCTAACACAGGTCCTACAGACAATGCAGAAGAGGGTCAACCCTAAGCAGAAGATTCCCCTGGTCACAATCTAATTGAGGATAGTGAAGTGGAGGAAGCGGATGAGGATGATGATGGCCAGGTCCAAGTGGGAGTACTTAGTCAGGCCAACCTAAACCTAAATGGGGCTGGAGGGGGCATAGCCCCATACAGACCCCCAAGCAGGCTTAACTCTGAGCACAGGAGGAGGAGATCCCTATACAAGGAATCTCAGCACTCTGGTGTCTCACTAGGGTCAGATGTTGTTAGGAGAATGCCTTCCCCTGAGACAAGAGAACATCAAGCCAAGATGAGAGAAGTCAATCTGAGGATTGAGAGGCATGAACTGACCCTATCCAAAGAGAGACTTGCTTTTGCAAGAGAGCAAAGGTTAAGTCGGTTAGAACTCACTGGTGGCAGCAATATCCCCAAGGATAACGATAGGTCCTATGATACTAACCTAAGTAAGATTGTCCCTCCCTACAACGTTGGGGATGTCATCCACAAGTGGATAACTGCTTTGGAGAGGGCTTGAAACGTACAGCAGGTACCCCAAAGTCAGTGGGCAGCAATCTTATGGCTCTCCTCTTCAGAAATAGGTAGAGACAAACTCCTCACAGTTAGTGAAGAGGATGCTAATAACTACAAAGTCCTGAAGAGTGCCCTGATTGATGGGTTTGGCTTAACCACTGAGCAATATAGGTTGTTGTTCAGGGATACCCAGAAGACACAGACTCAGGACTGGCCTGATGTTGTAGATTGTGCTACTAAGGCTCTGGAGGGCTGGTTATTGGGCAGCAAAGTACATGACTATACAGGATTGTATAATTTGATTATGAGGGAGCAGATCCTTTGTAATTGTCAAAACCAGCTTCTACACCAGCACCTGGTGGTCTCTGATCTGACCTCTCCACAAGAATTGGGTAAGATGGCAGACAAATGGGTCAGAACCAGGATTAGGCCTAAAATCAGAGTGGTGACCAGAAGAAAGATTCTACCAAGCCACAAGAGAAATGTGGGGATAAATAAAAGGACAAGTCCCATACAGGGCCCCACAACTCCACTGGGGGGGTCCCAAAACACTCCCTCTAACCCCAAGAAACCTCATTACCATGTCTGTAAACAGCCTGGCCACTGGAAGACTGACAGTAGTTGCCCAAAGGCTAACATTAAGGAGAATATTCCTCCAAGTAACAATCCAAGACCTCCTGTTATTATTAGTAGTAATCCCCCAGGTGGTGGGAGTACCCCCAAAACTGTGGCTGGGTATACTTGGGGAACTCAGGTGGACTCTGGCCTAACCAGGTCCCCTAAAACAGAAACTCTAGTCTGTGAGTATGGCATGGGGTTTGCCAACTTTACTGCTTGTCCCAACACTTTGGTCAAGTTCAGACAGGAGCCTCTCATCAATGGCCAGAAAGTTTAAGCCTATTGAGATACAGGGGCTAGCATCATTATGGTGACTGAGAGTCTAGTCCCCTCAGGACAACTTTTACCTGGGTTCACCTACCAGGTGATCAACATTGATGGAGTGAAGAAAGATCATCCCATGGCAGTAGTAAATCTCAGCTGGGGAGGTGTCACTGGCCCCAAGCGGCAGTGTCTACAAACTTGCCTGTAGATTGTCTACTGGGAAATGATCTAGAGATCCCAGCCTGGGCTGGGGTACAACAAGAACCCCATTCCAAAATGATAGGCCTTCCAGAAAAGGTTGAAAGGGCTGTGATGGTCACAGCCCAAGCTCAAGCAAACTTCCCTGAAAAGGTTGGCAGGGCTGTGATGGTCACAGCCCACACACAAACAGAGTTCTTTCCTGAAAAGGTTGATAGGGCTGTGATGGCCACAGCCCAAACTCAACAGATTTTAGTGTTGTGAAGACTGAAACTATGGATCACTCCACTCAGAGAGAGAGTATTGGGGAGGAAGAAAAGTCTTCCTCCCACCAGACATTAGGTGAGAGTCAGCCTCCTCAGGGAGCTGACCCTACCCCTTGTGAAGGAACTGCCCCAGAGGTAGTCAGGCCTAGCCTGGCAGAGCCCCTGATGTCAGTGGACCCTTCCAAGGTGGGACCCAGTCTGGAGCAGGTAACCTGCCCCTGTCTACCCTGCCTCAGTCAGTCCGGGCTGTAGAGGTCAGGGAGACCAGTGGACCCCAAAGGGCACCCTGTCCCCAGGAACCCCCCCATCAGCAGATTAGGGGCACCAAAGCAGCCCTAGTAAGGTAAACGTTCCAAAAACTCAAGAGGGATCTCCCTTACACCTAGTTAGGAACCTCCCTCATATGGACTCTGTTGGGCACAGCCAAACCTGGGACCTAAGGGCCCCAAACCTGACCTGTCCCTCCAGTGAGCCAACAAAAGGGACCCAGCCACCAGCTGTAAGTAGCCAGCAGTTGGCCCTGAGAGCACAGTGCAACTCAGTCATGGAAAGAAAGGCATACATGGTGGAACGTGATTGGAGGAAGCTGAGCCCTACATTAGAGGAGCCTCACTTCAGTATTCCAGCTCAACACCATCCTTTTACTTTGCCAAAACACACCACAGGTAGAGATTCCCTATGGTGGAGGCCCTATGATACCCTTAGGGTAAGGGATAGCTTAGTGGACCATGAGACAGGGGGTAACCATGCTAGTGCAAGTACTTCCTTATATGGCCACTTAGGCAATATAGGCTTACCTGGTCAAGGACAGCCTTATCTCCTTTCGTTTGGGGGGGGGGTTGTGTAGGAAGGTGGATATCTGACTATATGGTTACCCCAACTTTTTGCCTAGTGTTTAGCTGGTTTTCAACTTAGTTGGCCTGGGATCCTGCTAATCAGGGCCCCAGGCTATCTGCTCTCACTGTAAAATGGACTCCATGTACTTTAGGTACATCTACTATTGGAATTTGGGTCACCTCATGAGCCCCTGTATAGTGTACTAAAGGTACCCAGGGCATAGGTGCATCCAAGGCCTACCAGGGGCTGCAGCATGTATTATGACACCCCTGGCTGGCCATCCAAACTGACACAACTGGCTGATCACTCACTGGGGCAAGGTTGTGTAATCACCCCTTGCTTAGGTATAGTATTCCTATACCTACCATTATATATAGACACATATATACCTATATGTCACTCCTATGGCAGGCCTTGACAATCCTGAAGGCATAGTGCTTGGTTTTATGTGAGAAGGTGCTCTAGCATGAGCTGAGCCTGTCTGCAGCTTTCCGAACCATGTCCGTATAGCTTTTCTATGATATCGCCATACCGAATACTCTTAAGTGCATTATAATCCTCGTGGTTAGTGCTAACTTTGGTTTGCCTTTATCAAAACATGTCGTGTAAGGTGTCATACGCTTTGGAATACTACCCCCCACCAGTCCTGGTGGCGGATTGCATTCCACCCTTCTAGAGAGAGAAGACATGTAGTTGTAGTTCTACCCGGTTAAAGTTAAACAGAGCCTCAGCATCACAAAATGGATGCTGCTGCCACAGACACGAGTCTGACCTCTTGCTGCTGGACAAAGCTCCTGCAGGGGAGGCCTGGACAATAGGTTTCCTGCCTTGGGAGGTGCTAGCACCTCCCCAGACAGGCTATAGTGTATTGGGGCATGGTGGGTTGAATGAAATGAGACACTGCCTGGGGCACACAAGGTGCTCCATGCATAGCCCGGTTCAAGCCAGTTGCTGGGGCACTCCAGCCCCAGCTCTGGCGCAAAACTGGACAAAGGGAAAGGGGTGTAACCACCCCCTTCCCAGGTTCCACCCATAGGAGGGACCTAGCAGGTAATCCAGCCCCTTAGATTAGTATAAAGCTAGGAGCTGTGTCTAGAGACATTAGATTATCCTGAACTGAAACTCTGAAATGAAACTCTGGACCTTCGACATTCTACTGCAACTAGAAGACTGAAGAATCTCCCTTGTGGTCAAGGAGTGACCACCCTGTGCAAACAGGCACCATCAGCGACTTGCCAGTTTGCTTTGTCGATGCTCTCGCTGGAGCCCGAAGACTTAGTGATGCAGCCTTTGGACTTCCAGACTTCTCTGACCCTGTCCCACATCCACAGCACACCTGAGACCCGTGGCGGACATGAGAGATGTGGGACTGGACTACCTGCAGTACCTGCTTTTTGCTAACTGTGCAGCTTCTGAGGCATCCTCGAAGTTGTGCATTGGCACATGTGAAGCCCCAACCCTGAGCTAAAAGTGCACCAAAGCTCAGCCCTCCACACTCCACGAGTGCCGCGTGGGGCCTGCGCTTGCATTTCTCCTTGATGCGTCTTTGCAGTTGCTAGCCTGCTGGCTAGTGGCCCTCCTGAAGACATTCTTGTAAATCAATACCACTTGCCTGGTTGTTCCGGGCTTGCTCCTGCTTTCCTGTAAAGGGGAAGCTCCCCAAACCTTGCTGGTCTGAACAGAAACCGATCTTCCCTTCCTGCATGGGTTGCCTTTGCCAAGGCTTGTTGACTCCAATCCAAAAGCCGACACCGCCAACAGCGAGATCCTTTGTGGAACAGTCGGTATCCAGCTCCTGGTTGTCATCGACGCCTCCTGGTCCACGTGGCTGCAGAGACAAACTTCACTTCTTCACCTGCTAGCCGCTCGACATCGCCAGGTTCCTTCCTGGTCACTGGCTAGTGACCCAGACTCTGTCCCCTCTGCTTTCAGGTTCTTCACTGCTCCGATCCACCCTTGGATCCAACCCGACATCTTCCTTCTGGTCGCCTGCAGCATCTTTGTGCAGCTCTCATAGGATTCGATGACTAAACCCGACACGAAAGAACACCTATGCACCCGGCTTCCCTGGCTGAGGTAACTCGAGTACTCTGGTGCTCCCGTGGGTAATAACTATCCAAGTGTTCTAGTCTAACTGGGTTTTCCCGTAGTCCATCCAGAAGTGCCCGAAATCAACTACTTTGTTAACTTTACGTTCCCAATGAAAGTCTATGAGAACCCGCGTGTGTGTTTAGACACTGCACACGCATCCTGTGGGGCTCCTGCTTCCTAACCTTTGGTTACTCAGTGTAGCCCCAGCGATTCACTAGGCCCTAGGCCTATTCACCTCTCCTGAAGTGGTTCTTATACCACTTACTTAGAATATGGTTCGTGAGGCCCCTAGGGCAGAATTGTATTTGTGCAACTTATAGCATTCTTATTGAGTCACTTGTGCTGCATCTCGAACTCTGACCTCATAAAGAGTGCAGAGGGGTTGTGTTAGTAATAAATACATATATATTTGATATATACCTTGTGTGCTGTCCTTTCATTTGATATTCAAGGGGTTACTATTGGTAAGACAATTGGTTTCACATGCTCTCTGAAGTATTAGCCTAAGACTGCTTTGTCCATGCTACCACTAGGATAGCTGGTCTATAAGGTTGACTTTATAACCATCACCATAAGAGTTGGTTGGACTGGTACAGGGTGCCCACTAGAATAGTGGACACCACATATCAGGCCAACTTCTCCCAGGGGGAATAAGAGTCAGTGGTGCTCGAGGGCTGCAAAGAGATTTCTCATGGAGGAGAACAAGCACCTTGTGGCTTACTATTGAGAACTGGCCACATGGTGCAGTCTGATATGTTCGATGGAGACAAAGCATTTGTCTTTAGAGCCAGGAAAAGGCGGCAAGACTACAGTTCTTGTACCTTGGACTCCAAGGACCAGTAAGGGAGCTTGGTAGGATGGTCTGAAATCCTTTTTAATCACCACCTTCTTTCAAACAAGATCCCCAATTTTAGGATTCCAGACAGAAACTTCAGTCTTTCCATCTGTACTGGGAAATAGAGAGACATGGGCAAGTGTGTGCTAGATTTAGGGTCACAAAACATTTGTAGGGCCTCTAAGAGAGGAAAATGTCCATCTATGTCAAAGGTTGCAGCAGCTGCCACAATGTCTGGACCAACATGGTCTGGAACATACATCTTCATGCCGAAAAGTACTTTGTATGAGGTCCGCCCAGAGATCTTTTAAGGAGGTTATTAAGAGCTCATTGAACCCCGTATAGGTGGTTGACCAAACTACACCTGGTATCTAATACTATAGCTGTTCAGGGCTGTATTAGGTCTCAGTTCATCCTTTCCACAACAGAGTTGCCTTCAGGCATATATGTAGAAGAATAATGCACCTGTACTCCCAGGGACGTCATTGAATCTCAGAACGCTTTGGACATAAAAGCTGGACCCGTGTCTGTGTGGAATGCACAGCATGCATAAGTCCCAATAAAGACTTGCAAGTCTTTATTAACAGTTTGTGCGTCAGCCGAGCACTGTGACCAAACTCAGAGGACACTAGAGCAAGAATCAACTGCAACCAAAATAAATATCAATACAGTATAAGAAATCAGTGGGCCACAATGATCGAAGTAGATACAGCCAAAAGGCTTGCTGGAAATTAGGAGGTGTGTCTGCAGTGGCCAAGTCATGGTGGGGCTTTTAATTTGTTGACAAATGTCACAACTCAAGACCTATTTTTTAGCCTGCCGGTATAAGCCTTGCCACCAATAATGTTGCTGTAGCACCGAAATTGTTGCTGCCACTTCAGCCTGAGCTGAAGCAACACCTTCATGAGCTGTGATAACCAAAGCGCGTTGGCACTCTTAGTTGGGAATCAAACAATTGCCAACCCCAATTATTGTTACAAAAGGAATATTTTGGTCACTTAAATGATATGAATATTAAGAAGGAAAGCCATTCGGTAAACGGGTGGCATTTTTTATTGCATTCACGGCAGCCAAGAAAATATTATCTCTACGTGTTTTAGAGTCTGTAACTAATGCAACTGTAGCTGTGGCGGCTGCAGATTTGGATACTTCATCCACCAGATAATTCCCTACAGCATATGTTCCCATATGCTGATGACTCAGTTATATACTACAAGGATTTGTGGCAACTTCTCTTTGAGATCTGCCACTTTAACCCAAAGCAGTTTATGCTTGATTGTACTACCCTTTGTATCTCTGAAAGCATTTTGTTGCCAATAATGTTGATTATCATTAAAGGACTATACAGTAATACAAATCACACACAATAAGAGTGGGGAATTCAGGATCCGTTTTCTCAGATGAAAGAAGAAAAGCCTTCAGTTCAGCCAACTGCACAGTGCAGTCTTGTACAGACTGTATGCAAGTTATTTGAGGTTGGAGTGCGCCATCCAACATAACACCAATAACAATGGTGCATACCACAGAGTATTGCTGCCTAGAACCTGTAGCAGGTTGAGCTAAACCATCAGTATAAAAAATATATTTATACTGATTAAGGGGCAAAACAGTAGAGGGCAAAGTGTAAACATGCTTATATTGTAGAAATTATTGTGTGTGCAAAGAAGGATCAAATACAAAGTCCACATAAACAGCTGTTAAGGATGAAGCCTAATGTATCCATCTAGGATGGAGGGCTTTAGCGTTTGGAAACTAGCTTTAGTGACAGCCACTAAGGCTATCACCAATAATGACAATAATGAGTTTTCTTTAAAGATAGCCATCTGCACTGTAGTCACTATTTTTTAAGTGGAAGAAAAATGCATTTCCACTCAGGAATATAAATGCAATGTATATGCTATAGGCACTGTTTCACCTTTGTCAAAGGGGATGTATGTAAATCCAATTGCACTTGGTAAAATACAGATGACCAGGTTCACAGTATTGACACATGTATGTGGCAAATTTCAAGTAAGTCAGATTGTAAAGATCTGAGTGTATCTGTGTGTTCTGATGTCCAGCATGCAGTGGAAAAATCAGTGCATATTAATGCATAAAGGGAATGTAATGTGTTGTGCATATTCAGGTATGTATGCTCTGCCAATACTCAGAAATCCGAGCAGGGATTGTAATTTTGTTCGTGTGTTTGGAGGTTGCAATTATGCATAATTAGGCTAACAAATGGAAAATGATAATGGGTCATGCAAGAAACACATGACAGAACAAGGCAAAAACTTGTCTAGGGTTGCTTGAGTTCCCATTCAGATGGTACGTTACGTAGACATTTAGGTACAACAGTTCTCACTGGAGCTGGGCCAAGGTTGAATTGCAACTGGTTAGCTCCCTTCTGAAAAAAAGCACAAAGTATGAAAATGGCAGTTTGGAATGTGTCCAGTATAAGCATAAGTGTTTCAGATTAATTCAAACATTTCCATTCTCACTTTTTTTTTGCTGTCTGATTGAGGGATCCTAGGTTGTAGATGCATTCAATGATGTAGTACCCTTCTTCTCTGTTCCATAGTGCTATGAGTTTTTTTTTAAGAGTTTCAAGAGTTTTATATAGCGGAAACTTGACCCGAAGCTATCAGGTATCAGAGCACTTTATATGAGTACCAGTTGTTTTACATGAGGACAAACATTCATTTTTGCTAGGCACAGGGAGATTAAGTGATTTGCCCAGAATCACAAGACGTTGCACGTTAGGCCGAGACTCAAACCTGGTTCACCAGATTTGAGGTTGACCGCACTAGCCGTTAGGCCAACATGCTGCTGATATCCATCAAGACCAAAACTTGTCTGGGTAGTTTATGTTCCGTTTATGACGGGTTGTGGCCTACAGTTTTCCCTCAACTGTTCTTTTTGGAACAGGATCAATGCTAAATTTGATGTGGTTTAATTCCTTTGTGAAATGACTCAGACAACCTGCACAATTGTGGCATGGAATACATCCAGAGTAATGTCTAGTTGTTCAAACCAATGTAAGAATTCCTCTCCATCAATTGTTCATGTAAAAATAAGTTACCCTATGTGATATGCCTATCCCTGGACATGGATCAATTGTCAAGGTCTAAAGCAGCACCTTTGTAATTGGGTTCAACGTGGACTATCCGGGACTTGCTTGTGTTCCCATTGGTGCGTTGTTTGTGTACCCATTTAAATGAGACCTGGTCTACCAGTAGTGTCTGGACTGTTTCAATTAGAATAGGGCCCAGGCTGATATTCATGTACTTGTTCTCATTCTGTCATTGCTCTGATAAGCTAAATAATGATTGTCTGGAATCTGCCCAGAGTATTTACCAATGGCTTAGATTCATTCAAGGATTTCTATCCATCCCATTTTCAGTATATGAGTCACCATACATGGTGTGGAGATACCCAAATAGAAGTCCTTTTCCTCTTATCCAATAAAGACTCAAAATGAATCTCTCAGATGAGGCCAACCAATGTCTGGGGTTGCTATTGTCCCTCTTCAAATGGAACATGGACTACCAGTTCTGAGTGGGCCAATCCTATTTGAGCAGCATCAAGCCTGATTTCGCTGTCGTTTTGGAATGGCAAAACTACCTACAAATACAAGCATTAGATATCCCCAGAATAACTTCTTGTGGTTCAGATTAATTCAAGCATTTCACTCCATAGTCTTATTTATATCTAACTGTCACACTTCAAGTCACCAAAATCAAGGTCTGGATCGGGAAAAGCCTTGCATCTTGCCAGTGATGGCTTAAACATTGTTAGCATGATAAAAGCAAAGCAGGCATCACATTGACTGAAGAAGGAGACAATTTTACACCAACAAAGTGTGGATGAGCAGATGTCAGTTCGGCAGTGGAGACAGAAGGTTCCACTGTGATTATGTACTTATCATCGCCTTCTAACACATATTGGTGTAGAACTATCCTTTTAACCACTTTTCAGCTTTGAATCCATCCATTGGTTGCATCTGAAAGAAAATGTGGTAATAACCTCAACAATCCATCCCTGCATCCAAAATGCTGACTTCAAGAATGGCAGTATTTATAGTGTGATATGTGATTGACTTTTCCCATTTGCAGCATGACTTGTCAGACTATGTCCATCATTCATCTTCCTACAGCGCACTCTATCCCATGTTTCCAAGCAATACTTGTCTCTTAACTACATTTAGTGCACTGCTTTCTGTATTTGTCTTATTAATACTCTAGTTTCAACTGGACTTTCAATTTCCAATAGTGCTTCTTCCACATCATATCTCAAGGCCTTCATTTGAGCTAAGCTTAAGCAATAGGACAGGTGGAGAGACCTACCTCAAATTAGGAGGAACTCTTGTCCTCTGGCTTGGCCATGCTCTACCTAGTAAACTAGAGACTGCTACCACTCTTGAGATTGCCTAGATTGCCCTCATATAAATCATGGCTCACTTTTAGGCCAAGTGCAAAACCTGATTTTATATGGTATAAAAAAAGAAATATTCTACATAACACTCGTTTCATTAGATCCCTAACACAATTGTATTTGTACATGACTTGAACACTCTTTCTTATATGTATATCATATGTTATTAAACTTCGTATGAGGAGAACGCAAGAAACTTTATTCTAGTTTACGCCAAGCTCGTCTTGATCATTGTGCTTACACTTACGGACCAAGATCAAACTATGCATAACTACAGAAATCAAATAAAATAAATACCTGAATAATACTAATATAAACAATAAATGAAATATTATTGGTTGGCACAAAGTCTTGCAATTGAAGTAAATAAATAAGTGTTGTTTATGCCCAATAAACAAATATAGCTTATGCACTCAATACAGGCCAATGGATAATAATACTTTGGCTAATTTCATTAGTAAGAACTAAATCAGTGGGTGCATTCAGCACACTCTTGAAGCCATAAAAGAGGGCTCTCGTATAAGTAGTGAGACTGGAGATATTGACCATGCACCAGTGTTTGGGTTGAAGGACTGGGTTATTTAAGACCCAGCGGTGCCAGGGGACAACACCTGAAACCTTCGTGGGTAACCTGTTCCGGCGTACAAATGACAGAGACACGGGACACTTCCTTCGGCGTCAAAGATTCGAGGTTTATTTACTGCAGGGAACACAGAAGTCACGTGAAGTACACAGCATGTAAGTTCGCGGGATCTGATTCAATTTGCTACTGTGGATCGCTCCTTTTTATACAGTTTTCTCTCATAGATTAACACAGTACACAAAGGTTTACAACTTGGTTCCCATCGTTATCCCCAAGAGGGGTCGCTTTGATGTATTCAAGGTCCGGAACATAAGTACAGAAACATTCAGCGGTTCCCAACTGTAAAAACCCATCTTCCCACCGTTAGTACATTCCAATCGGCAGTAAACAGATCGAAGGAGGAACAAGGACAGGTGCAGAGGAAGGCAGAAACAGTGGGGAGATCGGAAAGGGTGTAAAAGGGGTGGTATCGGGAAACACGAGCTGCAGGCATCAAAGGGACGTGCCTAATGAGATGCACGGCTAAGACAATAGACCGGCACTGCAAGATGAGCCTCGAGCGGGGCCATCTGCCTTACAGTATCATCCCCCTCATCATAAAGACACTTTCAAAGGAAACGTGTCTTCCGCAAGAGTCTTGGGAATCCCAGGGTCGCGAAGCGGACAGCGTCCGTTCGCTGGCTACTTGAGGGCAAGAGACAAAATGGATGCCGCATCTAAGATGTAACCCGTGGGTACAGATGGATAAACCCACGAAACAAACGAACGGTTTAGGCTAGCACAGCGAAACTGCGTACACCCACTAAACTCGCCATTTGCCGTTCATAGATACCAGACTCGACCATATTCGTGCGAGTCGAAAACATCACTTACGATCGTCACGGAACCTCAGACGCTCCTTTTGCCCTCATGTAGGCAAGCACTATTCAGAATCATACTCGATATTCATCAGACCATCTAGATGTTGCTGCAACATAACTCTGTCCAACCGAGCTCCTTTGGTAACAGGCGGCTGTCTTATACACGTCGTAGCACAGAGGCCACATAAGGCAGGACCACACTGCACACAAAGGCAACACGTGAACAGAAACGCCACAACAACTCCGATGATCATCAGAATCTTCCAACCCCAAGTCGACATCAGGCCCCAAAACCACCCAAGTAGCGTCCAATCCCCTACGTCCACGTGTATGGACTCAGAGATCTTATGCAACTTTGAGATGGCTTGATAGACAGTCGGAGCGTTATCTGGAATGAAAATACAGCAGCTCGAATGGATCACCTTACATACCCCACCTCGATCTGCTAAAACAACGTCTAAAACCATACGGTTTTGTAACGTCATAAGCCCATCAGCCTGAAGTTCTGTGGTGATATTACCAAGGGCACTGGCAGTGATATTAGCTGTCGATTCCACCACTCGAGTCAATTGTCTCAGGTTCCTACTATTAACCATAGGTCCCCAAAACGGAAGGAAACCTTTGAAGAAGTCTCCTGCCTCTTGACCGGCAGTGTCCTCTTCGCTAATCACGCCTCTCACAACTCTGGTCTTGTGATAGTCTGCATCTACAGTGAACGTCGGAGGCAACAAATTTGCGATATAACATGAGCCCACAAAGTCAGAGGGCAACCATGTATACGCACGATCATGGCAGACAAAGTATGTACCCTTGGCAGCCAGAAACACAGGGGAAGAGAGCATCGGCAAGATATAAGTCTCGGAGCAAGCACTCTCTCCAAGACGAGCTCTCGATCTTCGGCCACGACCTAGTAGACAGAAATTACCAAGGTGGGGTACGACCCATATCGGGGGCGAGCTTCTAAGCTGTTTTTCACCCGTGAGCGCACTATACTCAACCTTACTCAGGACCCTATAGGCTTGTACCTCTTCCTCTGGGATGAGTGACGGCTCATAGATATCCCTATCTAAATCAGCAATCGCTATGGCCAAAGGCTTGTGGTACGAACCAGGACCAAAGTGGGAAGGATGTGGCTCTCGATTGGGGTAGGAATCTAGTGCGCTTCGAAACATTGTTTGAAATGCTCGAGCTGAACCCTGGGAACTATAAGGAAGGACCAGATATGGAATTCCCTTATCCGTGGTATGTGGCATTAACCCACACACCCAACAATTAGTAGTGTTAACCACTAACTGGTGCTGATGAAGGAGCTGAATAAAGGAATTATTTCTGAATTCCGCACGTCTAGCCTGTTCGTGTTCGGGTAAGATATGGAAAGAATGAGGGGATGCAGTGGAGGTAGGTTTAGGTTCAGAAGTAGGAGTAGGTATGGCAGAAGGTAGGAAGTACGGTATCATGTAATACACCCCACCCGCTAATAGCGAAGAAACAACCAGGAACAGAAGGAACACTTGAAACATAAAACATTTGGTACGAATGATCTGTTGCAGTTTAAATCTTTGCGCCTGAGCTTCTTCCAAATCCATCAGCTTTGAAAACGCCATCCCCTAAGAACGTCCGCAACGTTTCTTGACGCACTTCGTTCTGTGTAGCAATAGTCAATCCCTAGGAGTTCCCAGGAAACCGACGGTCTTTGACCTAGTGCCAAGACCTACTAACCAGAAGGAAGTACACGCGCGGCCCTACGGTACACCTGGATGCAAGGTATCTTATTCACAAATATATACAAAGTCTCTCAGCTGTGGAAGCAAAAACACATACGTGGAAAGAAACTCAATATTTACAAAAATAATCACAATTATACGAGTGTTTAGACTGATCGTGGCAAATGGGATAATGCAGATGTCAAGGGGCAGAAACGAAAATTTTATTAGTCTTTGGTGCTGGATCGCAAAAAGTATCGAGTTTTCCCAGGACGTGTCTGTTCGTCAAACAATGGATCCGATGAGGGAACAGAGTTCTGTCGATCAGTCGATTGTTCAGATCTTGAGTCTTGTGGTGACAAATGTTCAACAATGTCTTTCTGCCGCACTGAGGATTCTCCGACAGGCTGTGCGTCGCTAAAGGGTACAAAGGTCTGCAATCCTTCGGTTTCAGATGAAGCAATGCCCTTCCTCACCCACGAGTCCGCCGGTAAAGGTATAGGTACCTTTTTGGTGTGGGTGGCGTGCACCCAGTTCTTGCGACCTTCCAAACGGACAGCAGTTCTCGTGGCAAGGAGGACCTGGAAAGGTCCGGTGAAACGAGGCTCAAGATTTCTTTTGCGAGCGAAGTTTCGCGTAACCACCCAGTCTCCCGGTTGGAGCTGGTGGCCTGGCCCTCCGTCTGCGTCGGCAGTGCTTCGTAAACCTGTTGGTGAATTAACCTCAGTTTAGCAGTCAGATCATGAAGATAATCAATCAACATTGGATACTCAAGATCAGAAAACACACCCGGTCTAGGGACCCCCCCAAATATTCGCAGGACGGCCGAACACTATTTCATAGGGACTGAGCCTTACTCGGGAGTGTACGGTCGCCCTTGTTGACAACAAAGCTAAGGGTAAGGCGTCAGGCCACGAAAGACCAGTCGTAGCCTGAATCTTCGCTAGCTTGAGTTTAAGGGTGCCATTATACCCTTCAACCAAACCTGCTGACTGGGGATGATTGGCGCTATGGAATTTCTGATTAATTCCAAGGCCCTTACACACACTCTTCATCACACTCCCCACAAACTCACTTCCGTTATCCGACCACACGATCCGTGGCATTCCATACCGAGGAAAGTATTCCTTCAGTAGGATTTTTGCAGTAGACAGGGCAGTGTTGTCTTTGAGAGGGTAAGCTTCAATCCATCGGGAGAATGCGCAAACCACGACTAAAACATATTTCAGGTTATTGCATCTCTCCATATGGATGAAGTCTAGTTGAATCACCTCAAAGGGACATGAAGGGGGAGCAAAATGGCCAGGAGGTGTAGGGGTTCCCTTACCAGGATTGTACAACATACATACCATGCAATTCTTGACCAATCTCTCAGCACATTTCGTGATACCATCATTCTTCCACACAAGGGACAACAACTTACAGATACCTTTCGCACTAATATGTGCTAACCCGTGTGCCATAGTCACAACAGCTAGCACATACGCATCTGGCAACATCCATCTCTTATGCTCCGACAAATCAACCCAACAACCATTCGCATCCAACTTTCCCGTACTCTCTTTCCACTTCGTCTTTTCAGTCTCAGTGGCCTCACTCTGAATCGCTTTCACACTCTGGATAGTATCCTCACACATACCAGTCTCTGTAGGCCACCTAACCGAACTCGTCACATACATTCTAGTGCTAAGGTTCCGGGCAGTCTCCTTAGCAGTCTCATCCGCAAACGCATTGCCACGACCAACATCATCCATCACCTTACGATGCGCACTACATTTAACAATCGCTACCTGCTTAGGCAACGTAAGTGCATCCAAAAGATCATTCACAAGCTGTCCATGCTGAATCTTCGTGCCATGTGACGTCATAAAACCTCTCTCTCTCCACAACCGTCCAAAGCTATGGGCGACGCCAAAAGCGTATTGGCTGTCGGTAAACACATTCACACGTTTCCCTTTTGCCAACACACACGCTCTAGTTAAAGCAATCAGTTCTGCAGCTTGGGCAGAGTTCTGATTCAATCTCGCAGCTTCCACAACAGTATTCAAAGTTACCACAGCATACGCAGTAGTCACATCACCATTTGGCAATTTAAAACATGAACCATCCACATACAAAGTTCCATCGGGATCTTCCAAAGGAGTGTTTTTAAGGTCCACTCGACCTTTTGTTTCCTCCTCAGTCCTTAAGTAACAGTCATGAGCTGCTACTTCATTTGACTCCGTACTGATTGGCAATAAAGTCGCCGGGTTCAGGACATTGCAACGTTTTATCTGAATATGACTTGCCAAAAGCGTCAACTCGTACCCAGACAACCTCGCACTCGTCAAGTGCTGGGTTTTCGTACGATTCAAAAGAGTGTCAACTGCATGCGGAACCATCACCGTAAGCATATTATCCATGGCCAATCCTGCTGATTGTCGGATGGACACCGCAGCTGCCGCTGTTGCTCTCAAACAACTCGGCAATGCTCTAGCTACCGGGTCCAAGGTCGAGGAAAAATATGCACATGGACGTTGCTTACCACCAAAAGGTTGCGATAAAACACTCAACGCACAACCTTCCCTCTCGTGAACGTATAATGTAAACGGCTTACTGTAGTCAGGGGTACCTAACACAGGAGCCGAACACAATGCGTCACGCAGTTCAGAAAAACTTTTCTGACATTCTTCCGTCCATGGTAAAGGAGTTGGAACATCCTTGCACGTAAGAGCCACCAATGGTTTCGCTAATAATGAAAAATTTGGAATCCACTGTCTGCAGTATGACGTGATACCTAGAAAGGCACGCACATCTCTTTGGGTTGTTGGCACAGTCATTCGCGCAATCGCTGCAATTCTCTCTGGGGTCAACCGTCTTCCCTCCTTTGACAATAAGTGACCTAGATAGGTTACTTCTTGACAACAATATTGAAGTTTAGAAGGTGACACCTTGTGATGTAAGTCACAGAGATGTTGCAACAATGACACCGTAGCAATTTTGCAGATGTCCTGAGTATCTGCGGCCACCAATAAGTCGTCGACGTATTGGATTAAGGCTGCGCCAGCCGACAACGCAAATGCATCTAGTTGGCCCTTCAAGGCTTGACTGTAAATTGATGGACTCTCACAGTAGCCCTGAGGAGCACGTTTAAACCGGAAGCTACGGCCACCAAGAGAGAAACCGAAAAGGTCTCTGCTTTCTTCGGCAATCGGAATGCTAAAGAAAGCATTCTTCAGATCGATCACCGAAAACCAAGATGCAGAAGCAGGAATCAGAGTCAGTAGCGCCGTGATGTCAGGCACAACAGGGAACTGAGGAATCACAATTTTATTTACCTCCAGTAAATCGATAACAAAACGATAAACAGGCGGTTTCGAAGGATCAGTACGTTTCAAAATAGGCAGTACAGGGCTGTTGCACACGTTTCCCCGAGTCTCCTCAATAACATCTTTCTCAATCAGATCATAGATGATCGCCAACAGTGCTCGTTCGCCGTCAAGAGAGATTCGATACTGGGCAATACGTGGCAGGCGCACATTAGATTTCAAGTGAACAACATAAGGGGAGATGTCAAGCAGGCCCACGTCATTGGGACCTGTTGCCCACAAAGATGCAGGAAGAGAACTCAATTCCGGTGGAAGCTTATCGAGAGACAAGTACATTGGAGAGACAACCCTCTCACCCAAAGTAAGCTTGACTCCCGCAGGAGAACAGTACAAAGTCGCATACAAACGTTTTAGCAAATCCAGACCCAAAAGATTTTCACCACAACCAGTGGTCAAAATCAACGGAGCTGTGAGCTCACGAGGCCCAATTGTAAGTGGCAAAGGGCACGAAACCGGATTGCTAACAGGGGCGCCAGAGAATCCAACGGAAACATTTGTTAAGCCAGACAAAGGTGCGCCAGGGAGTTTCGAATGCATTATGGAACTTTTCGCTGCACCAGTGTCCAACAGAAAAGGCTCAACGACGCCCGATGTGGCAACTGTGACGTAAGGCCCTCTCTGATCAACCGGCACTGATACTACTCCCTCTCCTTGTCTATGGCTGTCCTAGTAATTACTGTCGTCAGTTCCCTGATCGACGTAATAATCATCTACGTTGTACTGCGCAGATCGTCCTTGCGATGATCCACGTTGATCAAAACAATTATTGGAATTTGATGAAATATCTGAACGATCATTTTGAGCACCACAACCCCTACCACGTGATGTCTGCTGAGAACCACCACGACCTCCTCTAGGTGCATTACCACTATTACGCTCATTTAAACTGGACAGTTGAATTTTAAGGTAACTGGACATAATATCGACTACATAATATCGAATGGACAAAATATCGACGGAAAAATATCGACATTAACTAAATATCGACTATAGGAATATCGTTGGACAAAATATCGACTGTAAAAATGACCCAAAAATATCGAATACAAAGATATCGACTCAAAAATATCGACCAGACAAAATATCGAAATATAGTGAAAGTAAAAAATATCGAGAAAATGTTAGAAAATATTGATTTTATAAAATAATATATATATAATATATAAATAAATAGTACTTAATGTTTAGGAGCGGGTTGTGGGTTTATAGGGGAATAGGGTGGGAAGTAATTTAATAATAATTAATTATTTAATATATGTTTGGTAATTGTTTTAATTGGTAATTAATTAATAATAATTAGTTAATTGTTTAATTGATTATTTAGCATATCATTTAATTGATTAATTGATTAATTAATTATTAATAATTAATATTTTTATAAATTGATTTGTATACGATTTTAATTGATACATTGGTTATTAATTATTAATAATTAGTGATTTATTTTATTAAGAATTAGCATATTATTTACATTTATAAATTGCTAACACATTAATTATAATTAGTTAATGATGTAATTAATATATTGCATATCATTTAAAAAACTTAATTGGTAATTAATTTATAATAATGACTTAATTACATTAATTGGATACATTTAAATGTAATGTGTTAATTTATGTTGATGTTAATTAATTAATTGGAATTAAACAATATTAATTAATCAAAATTATTATTATAGCTAATGTGATAATATATTTTATTATTGTTTTTGTAAAATATTTTTTTTTTATTATATATTCATATTTAATGTTGTGTTCATTATTATTTATAGTGTTCTGGCTCAGTTTCATAGTTTTTGTTATAGGTTAATTTTTTAGGGTTCAGGGTCATTTTTCTGTTCGTGAGTAAAGGTGTATTTAGTGGGATTTGGGAAATTTTTACGTTTGTGGGTAAATGTGTTTTTTTGAGGTTCAGGGTCAGTTTTCAGTTCTTGTGTAAAGGTCTATTTGTAGGGTTCAGGGTCAGTTTTCAGTTTGTGGGTAAAGGGGTATTTGTAGGGTTCAGGGTCAGTTTTCAGTTTGTGGGGAAAGGAGTATTTGTAGGGTTCAGGGTCAGTTTTCAGTTTGTGGGTGAAGGGGTATTTGTAGGGTTCAGGGTCAGTTTTCAGTTTGTGGGTAAAGGGGTATTTGTAGGGTTCAGGGTCAGTTTTCAGTTTGTGGGTAAAGGGGTATTTGTAGGGTTCTGGGTCAGTTTTCAGTTTGTGGGTAAAGGGGTATTTGTAGGGTTCAGGGTCAGTTTTCAGTTTGTGGGGAAAGGAGTATTTGTAGGGTTCAGGGTCAGTTTTCAGTTTGTGGGTGAAGGGGTATTTGTAGGGTTCAGGGTCAGTTTTCAGTTTGTGGGTAAAGGGGTATTTGTAGGGTTCTGGGTCAGTTTTCAGTTTGTGGGGAAAGGAGTATTTGTAGGGTTCAGGGTCAGTTTTCAGTTTGTGGGTAAAGGGGTATTTGTAGGGTTCAGGGTCAGTTTTCAGTTTGTGGGTAAAGGAGTATTTGTAGGGTTCAGGGTCAGTTTTTAGTTTGTGGGTAAAGGGGTATTTGTAGGGTTCAGGGTCAGTTTTTAGTTTGTGGGTAAAGGGGTATTTGTAGGGTTCAGGGTCAGTTTTCAGTTTGTGGGTAAGGGGTATTTGTAGGGTTCAGGGTCAGTTTTCAGTTTGTTGATGAAGGGGTATTTGTAGGGTTCTGGGTCAGTTTTGGCCTTTAGGGTGAAGGGGTGTTTTTAGTGTTTTGGGACAGTTTTGGGTATTTTAGAGTGCTGATGTATAGTGTAACTTAACACTGATATATTAAATCTATTACACGAAAATAGCTATTATTATAACTTTACATTAGTACGCTTTATTTTGATCAAAAAAATATAGGTAGTAGCATGTTTCCAGACAGTAGCTAGAGTGGAGTTGGAATTCTAATTATTAATTGGTTGGTGTCCAGCACCATCAGTAATATTACCTACACTGGAGTTGGATTAATAAAAAACATTGGTCAGTCTCCACCACATTTTATGGTATTACCTTGAGTGTAGTAGGAATAGTAAATAATTTTTTGCTAGTGTCCTGCAGCTTCTATGATATTAGATTGACTGGAGTAGTAATAATACATATAAAATTGGTCAGTGTGCAGCACATTTATATACATTTGTTCATTACTGTATTTTAATATTAAAAATTAATGCAACATAGATGTTTTCAAATAACTTTATTAAACAATTTTTAAATTTTTTATTGTGTACTACAATACAATCACAAACAAATATAACATCACTTTGTTTGACTTTTATCATTCACAGAATAACATCTTTACATTTATATACATGTTGTCAATGTAAAAAACAATTTTGATTACTAGATTCTTTCAGTAAATTTTACATATTCCCATCAGTCACTTACAATTTAAAGTATTTATATAGAAATACATAAAACAATGATTTGTTATACATTTCTTACATTAATATTTAATAATTTTAATATTAAATATTAATATAATAAAATATATATAATACATTTTTCTTTTTAACAAGTAACATGACTATTATTACATTTGTTAGGATAAATTGAAATACAAAAAAAAATTTTCTTGGTGTATATTTCACAAAATGTTGTTTTTACATAAAACATATAAATCGATTTGGTTGTAAAGTTTATAATTGTATAGGGAAACAATATGTTTAATTATAATATCTGGTATTGACCAAATATTAGCAAAGCAATTATATACTTTTGTTATAGTTAGAAATAATTATAAAACTTTTTGTAATAATTAATAAAAATAATAATTATTATTATTATTAATTAATAAACATAAACATTCTTTTATTATTAACAAAAATATATACATTCACAGATAAAATAGATACTTTTTTTCAGGCCATTCTTTATATATAAAATGGTTCTAATTGTTATATTAATAACAATAAATAAGTTATATTATTTATCATTATTAATTATTAGCATAAACATTTATAATGTTTTATTAAAATTATACACAAAATTATTCATATAAATATACACAATAACAAAATATTTACATCTTTTATTCGAAGTCTTACATAATTATTTAATATTATTAATATATAATAAATATTATATATTAATTTATATTAAATATATTTATTTTTGTTAATAAAGGAAAATTGTCATGAGTATAGTGTATTAATTTGTTACATTATACATGTGTATGTATTATATATTTTCCATATGACATTGTTTATTCTATTATCCTTTTACACAAATGGGTTAAGGGGACTACTTTTTTACCGCGTAAGGTTATTGCGCTCCATTCAGGACTGGAGAAGCTCGCGGTTGGGAGTTGCTTCGCGTGGAGAGAGGTAAGGTTATTTTTATCTACAAATTATAAGTAAGTGGTCATGTTTGAGGGTATAATCGAACTCTGTAGTGTTTTTTGGTGTATGTATTAATAGTTTAAGTAGCGTTTTAGTGAAAAGTCTCCGTTATGGATGTGTCGTGCTTTTTTTCCTTCAAGTCTAATTTTAAGTGTTCGGAAATGTCTTCTTACATGGTTAATGTTAATGGTTAGTATATTTACAAATGTGAAGGGGGTATTTGTGGGTGGCTTTCGTTATGTATGTTATTTTACAGGTTTCGGTTCCTTGCATGAAAACTACATGGAAGGAAGCGTGTTTTTTAACGGAGAAACAAATGTTTAAGTTATTATGCTTATATTTTGACATTTATCTCCTATTTTTCGTGTTTGCCAGGAGCGGTTTTTACACTTTTTAAACCTTTTTCGGGTTTTTTTGAGGGTTTCGATTCGGATTGATACATTGATATGCGTGACCGTTTTTTTAAAATAGTGTGTATATAACTTTAAATCCTAAAGTGTCCACACTACTGTTTTTGGGATTTCCTGGAGCGTTTTTTTACGTTTTACTTTTTATTTTCGGGTTTTTGAGGGTTTCCCATATTGGAATAGTAAGATATTGGATTGGATTGTATGGATTGATTTTTCCTTGATTGCGTCTCTCAAGTCCAAAAATTGTAAGTATTTATTTTACAATTTTGATTGGGTGGGAAATGTCGATTTTTAATGTTATGTGTATGTTATAAAAAATTATAAACATTGCATATTTGTTACGAATTTTTTAAAATTAATTTAAAAAGTTTGTCAAACAAATATGTTTTATTTATAATTCATTATATATGTTTATGACATGTAATTTTTATTATTATTGTAAGAAGACATTCGTATATTTACTTTACATTTTTATAGTAGACTTTTTGCTATTATTGCCAGGTATTCTAATCCTCTAGTTGTAGGGTATAATGTGACTTGACTTTGAAGTAGTCGGAACATTTGTTGGGTTTGTTTAGTGAGTTTTGGACCTATTTGTGACACTGATTGTTCCATTCTTAGTTCCTGATAGCTTTGTTCTTTTTTCAAAGCTTCTAGAAGGTTATGGAATGTGGGTTTGCCTCGGTTTGTAGTTGCTTGGAAAGCATTATGCCACCCTTCAACACTGTTGTTGGTTTTAGCCTCTTGGTTTAAAGTACTGAGATAGACATTCCACCAAGGGATTTGGAATTTGGGCTGGCGTCGATGTCCTGATCTGTGCAACCTTCCCACCCAAGTGTCTTCAAAATAGTCTAGCAATGGTGTTAGTTTGTCCTCATTCCTCTTATAGTATGCACTGTCAATTAATAAATTGTAATGTTCAGCAACATCTGTAACAGGGACGTAGGCCAGGGCTATTAACTTTTTAACTTGATAGGCAAAGGTGCTATCTGTAGAGTATAGTATACTTAAAGTAGATTTTTGGAGATGCCTCCATATACTCTGATTAAAATGATAATAGCAACCCTGGATTGCTGTGTGGGGAAATGTTCTCAAAATGCTATTAATCATAGCTAATTCGAAATCAATAATTATTTTCTCGGGAAAATAATTATTGATTTCCGTTTTGAGAACATTTAAAATTTCGGTGTAAGTTGTTTGCTGTTTGTTGGGTAGCAAACAGTAAATGAAAGGTATGTTAGAATGATGGTATAAACCGTGGATGGAATACAGTTGGTAAAAAGGTTTTGGGCAGGGTTTAAATGTTCCATCCATCATCCATTGGGGACACTGTTGGATTTTTCGTAAATTACTTGCAGTTGCAAACATAATTATTCTGTTTGTACTGCTTTCATTATCAAAAAGAATAAATTTATCTTTATTGTGTGTGATGGCCATTTCGGGAGAAATAATAATTTCCTCAAAACAAGTTGGGTTGGGTTGGGTTGTGCTAGTGAGTCGTTTAGTGCGTGCAATTGTGCGTTTCAGGGAGTCAATAGAGGGCAGTTGACCTGAAGCATGGGCAGGGATTTTTACCAGTTCTTCTTTAAGGATTTGTGTGGTGGGTTTGTCACTTTGTGTGCTAGCACTTTTAATACTTTCTAAAGCATCTCTAATTTCAATTTCTGTGACATTTGGGGGATGATTATGTTCTCTAGTAAATAGCACATTAGTTTCCTCAGTAGTGGCCCTCCCATAACATTTGTTGGAGTAATATTTTGTACACTTCCAAAAAACCTTTCTACCACTTTGTCTCTCCTGATTGTACACATAACCCATGTAGCATAATAGTAATTTATTTTTCTGAGACATGACAAATTCTGCACCTTCAGTCATTTTGATTTACTTGTTCTAGGAAAGAGTAGAAAGAAACAAAATCAGAACACATTTTTTTACTTTTGTGGTGCTAACATCATTATTGATGCATTTATACTTACAGTTAATCAAAGTAGTAGTCACAGAAGCAGAAATGTCTTTTCAATGATGTTCTTGTATGTATGTCTTTATTTGCTGTTGGTATGAAAATATAGAAAAGCAACGTTAATGTTTACATATAACAAACGTATTTCCTACTCAAAAGCAGTTGTCATTTTTGCCTACTAGTGCATTTGATGTAAACATTACATATACTTACTTGTTTAAATAGTAGAATAGTAGTAATGGCTGGAGTACATCAATTTAGTACAGGTATGATCTGTAGAGTAGATAGAAGAAATAAAAGCAAAATATTATAATTTTAATACTGAACCGTTTGGAAATGTAACAGATTTAAACGTATACTAACTTCTAAATATGTCGTTTTCTTTGTTGTAGGTAGAATAGCTGTATGATGTATTCAGAATATCTGTAGAGGAAATATAAAATAGATAACATGTTGTTAAGGACATAGTCTGTGTTATTTTCGGCAGTTTTAGAGAAATGACAAGTATACTTACATTTTTTACAAGGCTATTCTTGTATATTGGTATATTTTGTGTAGGATGTTTTCATATGATATGTAGAATAGATGTATGATGTTTTCTGAATATCTGTAGAGGCAATTCAAAATATATAACATGGTGTTAAGAATATAGTTAGCGTTTTTTGTGCCCACTTTTTAGCAAATTACAATTATACTTACATTTTTCAGAAGGGTATTCTTGTGTTTTGGTATAGTTGATGTTGGATCTTTCAAATGATCTATAGGGAAGATGTAAAAACCAAGATATGTTGTTTAAAAATGTGCATTAATGACATTGGCAGTTTTATAACAAACACATCTATACTTACATGTGTAATTAGTGTAGTTTTATCGTTTTTGCTGTAGAAATAGCACAATTTCAGGATATCTGTAAATATAATGTTTTTAAAAAATAAATACTCTTGTAAATTAGTGTTTAAAAACAGCAGTTGTTGTGTAACAGAGAATTATTATATACTTACTATCTGATTTTGCACGTGAAGAAATATGACCATCTAATAGGAATTGTGTTGGAGTAGTTTCTATCAGAAAAGTAGGAAGACATGAAAATAAAATAAGTGTAAGACTTAGGAGATGTAAGGAAAATAGTGCACTTCTAATTTAGTTTTCTACAAAAATGCTGTGTTACTTACTTGATTAATTAGCTAGTGAGCTGGATCTTTAAAGATGTTTATTCTGCAACAAAATCTTCAAAGTGTTGGCATCTACTTTCCAGAGAGGTAGCAGCAACAAATGGTAGAATGCATGTATCCCTTTTATAGTATATGTGTTATGTGTGCTTTGATTTGATTGGTTGTAGGATGTAAGGAAGCATAGTATAGGCTAGTTTGAATTTTTTTAAGTTAATTGGAGTGTTTGTTGATGTGAGAATGGTGGTATGTGGTCATTCCCGCATTAAAGCAGGTTCGTGTTTAAATGAAATATATTTATATGTGAAAATAAGTAATGAAAATGTTAGTTAAATGCAAAGAATAGTAGAAAATGATAAAATGCATGTAATAGAATGTATAGCAAATGTGGATTAATAGTAATTTTATGTAAGTAACAGGTATTATATGTGAAATGTATTTTTTAGTGAGAAATGACTTTTATTGATGATAAAGATGGTATTTTAGAAAGAAAAGTGTACAAACATGAACTCGATATTTTTTTTTTAACGATATTGTGGTGGTCTATATTTTTGTAGTCGATATTTTTGTAGTGTTAGGGCTAATTTCATGTCCAACGATATATTTGTAGTCGATATTTACTTAAGCGATATTTATGTATTCGATATAGTTAGTACTCGATATTTTTTACTCGATATTTTTGTAGTTTGTGTAATAAGTATAGTAAGTCGATATTTTTGTCATCGATAATTTGTCAACGATATTTTGGTAAGTCGATAATGTGCCCGTCGATAATATTTCAGTGATCCGAATTTTAAATGACCCTCCTGTCTACAATAGGCACACTGATTGTACCCTAACGAAGACCTCTGCGAGGAGGAGTCATTTCGCGATTGCGACCTATTAGATTGCGACTGCGATCGGTTACGTTGTTGCGAATCATTCTGGTTCGAACGCGGAGGATACGCCTGCTGCAACAACACTTTAGTTTTGAGTTCTTTCGTCTTTTTATCGGCGCGGTCATTCTCTTCTTTCTCCCTATTCTCATAATACTGTGCCGTAGCCAATATTTGAGCAGAAGTAGAGACAGCCCACGCACTCTCAGAATTTTTCAATTTGTTGCTCAAGTCAGGCAATAAGTTAGAGACAAATTTATCCACGAACAACCGCTGACCACCCTCAGTACCCATATCCTGACCACTATGGTCGATGAATGCCTCCTCAAATCTCGTAAAGAAATCAGAGACACTCTCGTCCTTCTTCTGTCTGCAAGCTGACAATTTGTCCCAGTTCGCCCTCATAGCTGGCATGAGCGTTTTCATTAGGGTAATGATTCTCTGAGGAAGAGCAGTAATAAGCTGTTTAGGCTCAGCCCCACCAATTTGTCGTGTATCTGCCGCAGTAAGAGCAGCCCAATCACCACCTAATTCGTTTGCATGATCTTCCTGACGAATCTTGGCCCATACCGGTTGCGGTACGACATTGCCAAACAGCATATCGATATCGGCAAGATTCATTATCGTAGCATCTACGAGCTGCGACAATTCCTTATAATACCCTGCAGGATTTTTGCGAGGGTCAGGCAAAGATTGCTTCACCTGTAAAACCTCTGATCGTTTCCATGGGAGATGTATCCATACTCTCTGGAAATGTGGCAGGATCGGCGGATTTTGAGCAGCATCACCTGCCATCCACACTGGTGGAACTTCACGCATGGGATACTGACCAGGCGCATCTGATGGTCTCTCAATGTCCGCATCGAACAATGCTTGAGGCATCATAGAGGGGCGAAGAGCTAATAATTGCTCAACAGCACGTCGAACATTAGTACCCACTATCATTCCGCTCAAAAACTGGAGCTGTAGGTTGGTCAAAGCAGTTAATACATCGTCCGATGCATCTGCCGATATTTGGTCACGTAAGGTCTTGCACATCTCCTCAAAAACATATCTTTGTGTCGGTATATTGAATTGACCAAACGTATTCACTACCGAACGTGGAGGATTCCTAAAAGGGTGCAGCATCCATGACATCGCCATATTATACAGCGCAGCACGTTCCCTATTACCGGGAAGCTGACTACGTCTTTGCGGACCGTCCGAACCAGCGGACTCAGAAATAGGTCCAAGAGAATTAACAAAATTAGCAGCAACTAAAGGGGTACAACGTCGAGTAGAAGGAGAAGTATACGATAGAGTATTAACAAGAGAAGAATCGGGAACAGAAGAAGCAACAGGAGTAAGTAGAACAGGAGCAGCAGCGGGAGCAGGAGTATGAGGAAGTACAAGCGGAGGAGCAGTAGGAACAGAAGTAGGCAAAAGAGCAGGAACAGTCGGAGGAACAGGTTGAGGAGCAGGTACAGGAGCAGGTACAGGAGGAACCACAGGAGCTGCGGTACCCTGTACGTACGGAGGTGGTGACTTCATAAGATAGGACATTAAAGGATCCTCAACTAATTCCTCCTTCTTATCCGACTCCGTTGGCAAAGCGGGATAACATTTATCTATAGACATACGCTGAAGCCTATCAAAAACTTCCTTTTTCTTTTCCTCCTTATCACGCTGGAACTGCTCTGCTTTCTTTACAATGGTAGCAACACCATCTCTCTGATTACGTTTTGTCTGTCTGATCTCTTTCTGTCTGGCTTCTTTGCGCCATAACCGAAAGGCATCAAACATGGCCGGCCTTGACTTTTTCTTAAACAATTTAGCCTCCAGATTATCTAAAATCGGGGTCTCGAAACTACCATGAGGTGGCCAACTAAGGACACCATCCTTTTTGATGTAGCGAATCCAATATTCATTAAAAGTAATCGGGCCTAACCCGTGTTTGCTGTAGAGCTCATAAGTGGGAGTTCCAACTGGAGGTATCGGACAAGAGTACTCCAGTCAGGAATCCGTACCACAACGTCTGAAACAACTAAACAAAAGTACTGCGACCAGGCATCTTGCACACTAGCCGAGTTTCACAAACTTCAAGGGTTACGGGATTTACCAAGTCCCTGCAAAGAGCAAAAACCCTCGGTTTTTGGCGGCTGCAGTCGTCAAATATTACAACAAAGAACCAAGTACCAAGAACCACAAATGCAATGGAACCATGCAACAACTAAGCGACCACAACCAAGGACTCTGGGAGCGACCCACAAATACTTAACTCAAAGATCGATGGCGTCGCCAGGAAGGCCCGTCAATCGTCTCGCTGTACCAAGGTCTACGCCGAGCGCCAAAACAGGTCTACAGTCAGGGCAGCAGTCCGTCGCAGCCGCCAGGAGGCGGGAATCTTTGCGGGAAAAGTCGTCGGGCCACTTATTTCGACAACAGGATCAATGAAGCGGGGTGCACCTTCCCTCGGAGATTTCACACGAAGTTCCTCACGATCATCGGGCTTGGACCGGTACCACTGATGCAGCGCCAACTGAAGGACTGGGTTATTTAAGACCCAGCGGTGCCAGGGGACAACACCTGAAACCTTCGTGGGTAACCTGTTCCGGCGTACAAATGACAGAGACACGGGACACTTCCTTCGGCGTCAAAGATTCGAGGTTTATTTACTGCAGGGAACACAGAAGTCACGTGAAGTACACAGCATGTAAGTTCGCGGGATCTGATTCAATTTGCTACTGTGGATCGCTCATTTTTATACAGTTTTCTCTCATAGATTAACACAGTACACAAAGGTTTACAACTTGGTTCCCATCGTTATCCCCAAGAGGGGTCGCTTTGATGTATTCAAGGTCCGGAACATAAGTACAGAAACATTCAGCGGTTCCCAACTGTAAAAACCCATCTTCCCACCGTTAGTACATTCCAATCGGCAGTAAACAGATCGAAGGAGGAACAAGGACAGGTGCAGAGGAAGGCAGAAACAGTGGGGAGATCGGAAAGGGTGTAAAAGGGGTGGTATCGGGAAACACGAGCTGCAGGCATCAAAGGGACGTGCCTAATGAGATGCACGGCTAAGACAATAGACCGGCACGGCAAGATGAGCCTCGAGCGGGGCCATCTGCCTTACAGTATCATCCCCCTCATCATAAAGACACTTTCAAAGGAAACGTGTCTTCCGCAAGAGTCTTGGGAATCCCAGGGTCGCGAAGCGGACAGCGTCCGTTCGCTGGCTACTTGAGGGCAAGAGACAAAATGGATGCCGCATCTAAGATGGAACCCGTGGGTACAGATGGATAAACCCACGAAACAAACGAACGGTTTAGGCTAGCACAGCGAAACTGCGTACACCCACTAAACTCGCCATTTGCGGTTCATAGATACCAGACTCGACCATATTCGTGCGAGTCGAAAACATCACTTACGATCGTCACGGAACCTCAGGGTGCAACCAGAGACATCACCTAACATAGAGAGATCGGAATGAACAGATTGCTTATGGTAGTTCATTAATCTTATTTTGATAGTTAATATGAGGACCAGACAGGTGAATGTACTGTAAGCCCGCAGACAGAAACAGGCCCCTTTCTGACATGGCGATGACCAAATACTATATCTCCAACCAGCCTTTTCAATTGAAAAGGCTACCCTAATGGGAAAAATGTAGAACTAAGAGATAGATAATACCCGGTCTGCTAGTAAATTGCACAATAAAGATATCATAATAATAATAATAATAATTCTTTATTCGGTTAATCACAAAGAGAAACCATAAAAGAAGCAAGTAACATAAGGAATTCATACATACATAGATTAAAAAGAAGACCATTTCATAAAAAACATTTGTGCCGTTAAGAAAAAGGAAAAAAGGTAATTTTGTTTCAGAGAGTCTTCGATCATTAAATCGTTTTCTTTTACTTTTTCCTTAGTGCAGTTTGCTAAAGGTTTTTTCTGTGGTTCAAAATGCATTTTAAAAAGTTTAAAACCAGGTAACAGACTTCTTCCGACTCTAAGGTTTGCAGTCTTAGAAAGGCTGGTCGACATTGTCTGAGGCCCCATCGCCTGCACAGCGGAAGAATCCAATATTTTCTGTGGGGATGATAAAATTTACAGAATAAAATGACGTGGATATTGGATTGGGTTGATTTCGCGTCGCAAGGGCATGGAGGCAGGTTTGGGTCCCAGGCTTTGTTTAACGGGAAGGCGACCAGTCTGTGAAAGAGGTTCAGTCTGAGCCTGGTAAGTAACATCCTCTCGTATGTTTTAGTGTCGAGAGTAAGATACGGTTGAATGCCAAACGTTTGCTGGACTGTGTTTGCGTGAACCACTGAAGGTTTTGCTGACTCGGATAACAGTCTTAGTGTTTCCAAGTGCCGTAGTGCAAGTTCCTTGAGTTCCTTTTTTGGGAGAGCTACCAGTGATTCTGGATGGAGGTAGTGTTTTTCAAGGCCAAGGTCGGTGAAAAAGTTTCTGACGTAGCTAAGCCACTTAATTCTGTAGGCGTAGTCGAGTGACATTGTGTCGGCCACTATCGACTGTGATAGTGTGTTAGCTTCCGACGTCCAAATACGCCTCCACAAGAGTAGTGGCTGAATTTTAAGGAGATCCTGCAAGTAAGGAATTCCCAATTCCATGTGGGAGGCGTAATTTGATGAGCCTTTTGGGGTGGCAAGAAGAAATCTTATAAATCGATTTTCGATTATTTGGAGGGCTCCAACGTCTGTGTGACCCCAGATCCCTGCTCCATAAAGAGCTATCGCCTGGCACTTGGCATTGTAGATTCTTAGGAGTTCTACTGGGCGCCTCCTTCCCAGTTTCCGAGAAAAGGTCTGCAGGGCTGCTATTGCGCGCTTAAAATTGTGACATCTCGCCTCAACTGCTGGTTTCCATGTTAGGTTATCGTCAATCGCAATCCCAAGGTATGGATATTGTGTGGCGATCTCCAAAGGTTGACTATCGAGGAAGATGTTTTTTTTTCCTTTCTTCCCCCTCCCCGTGGTCATGACAAAAGTTTTTTTTACGTTAACCTTTAGGTCCAGGGAGTTCATAAAGGTGGTGTATCTATTTAGAGAGTACTGAAGTTCACGTGGGGTTCGGGCCAGAATGACGGCGTCATCCGCGTAAATTGCACAATAAAGATATCAGGTCACTCGATAGATTAACCTAGGGCACCCGACAGAATTAGCAACAAACAAAATCAGCAGAAATAACTATTTAATTGGTTGAAAAAAGCACTTATTAGGGGGCATGGTCTTGCCACGAGCGAAGATGGCTGATTGCTTTTTGAGCTCTGCTAAGAGCTGGGCCCTGGACGGAGGCAGCGGCTTCCCTGGTGTGGCAGAGGACGTGCACCCCTTCTTCTCTTCCTTATGCCCAACTTCTAATGCTTGGCTAATGAGCTACGGCATCTGCTGTAGCCGTCACACCACTCCAAAACTTCTACGGCCAGGTCAGCTGTGGGGCCTCGAGGCATGTGCAATGCCTCGTCTCTTGTGTAGTGGCCCCACCCCAAGCTCCGGCCCCCTTCCAGCAGCTTCCCTTCACTGCAACCAACAATGCAGGCATGGCACCATAATCTACAATGGTGGAGCACCAGCGGAGCACCAGCCGCAGCTATGACATCAGCTAGACCCACCCCACGGCTGGTGGTGAGGCTTCGTGGACAGCACGCAGACCTGCATCTTGGTCACAGCACAGGCAGGTGCAGATGGGGGAGAGCCCCACACTCCCTGTGTCTCATAACTGCACAGCTGATAGGAGGGAGCCTGTTGAAAGTCCACGCTTAAAGGGCAGAACATAGGCCCAAAACTAAGCCGGCCACAGCGCTGTGGCACTCCCCACCCTTGATTCACCTGAACAGGCGAAGGAGCACTCACATTAAGGTGAGGGACCACCGAGTGCCCGCCCACACCTCTCCTCTCGCTGTCCCCTTTGAAGAGCTAGCCCACAGGCGACCTTGTCTTGGGAGACAACGGAAGGCCCAGCGTTGACTAGCGCCCACCAGTTCTGGCCCCCATGAACAGCGTGGACGAGATCCATGCACACCTGCCATTGGGGAGCAGAGTGCCCTACCATATTTTAGCAGGTCTATCTCATGGCCCTCCTATTCTCCTGCCCACTATGAGAGTACCCCACCCCCCACCTTCCAGGACATCCAAATCTTTAAGACCCTCCAACCTAAGGCCTGTCAGAAAGGAGGGCAGCACAGCTGTCCTGGGAACACGTGGGGTGACCAAGAACTCTGCTTACCTCCCCTAGCCTCCCTGACACTTGTCTTCCAGTAACCACAAGTACAGCAGGCAACAGATGCTTGGGCCCATCACAGCTATACTGGGGAGGGACATGACAGGAACAGAGGCCTCCTCAGCATGAACCATCAGAGTCCTGACATAGACTTTGCTCCTACTAACCTGGGGGTCGGGCCCACGCAACTATCCTGGCCCCCTGATGGCCTACTCCTGCAGAACGCTGGGAGGCACCCTCTTCTTCTTCCACACGCCCTATAGCTACAAAGAGTATCCCAGCGCTGCTGACTTCCACACTAGGCTTGAAAGGACCTGGTTACCTACTGCCATGGTGGATACCCCTCTCTTGTGGGGACAGGACTGACATCGCAGCAGAGCGAGACGCTCCTCAACCTCCCAGGGTGAATGCCAGCTGACAAGCCTGCAGGCAAACCTGCACAGCACCTCCTCTTCATGGAAGCTCTAAAACAGCAGCACACCATGGCTACAAATGGGACTGCCGCCGCTATAATACTTCCACCCAGCCTTCCTCACCTTCTGACCCAGCCTGCGCCAAAGGATCATTAAGTATGGCTTCTTTGAGCCTGCATGATTCCGGATCACCAAAGATGGCATCTTTAAGGACTTCTACAACCGGGAGGACCTGCGCCTCTTCTTAGCTCTGAGCCTCTACTCCCCCCACTTTCACTCCCACACCTCCTCTCTGAGGCACCACCACCTGTATCCCCACCAGGCTAGGCCCAGAGTCTGTACATACGGTACCCATAGGCCAATCTCTCACCTACCGCACCCTTTACTCTGCTCGCTCCTCCCCCAACCATTTCTCTTCGTCTATTTTGTATTTCCCAGCCCCCATATCTCCCCCTCTCTCTCCTCTGGTGGTTGCCTGGACCCCTTTTCCTTTGCTCATTAGTTAGGCAGCTCGCACTAGCAGAGTGTTGGGTACACACCCACCCGTCCTATTGCAATGACAGGAACACGCTCAACCATTCCCCAGCAAAAACGGGCAGGACTTATTGGATCTGCGCCTCTCCACCTATGGACACCATACAGTTCTTAGGAACCCCCTGTCCACCCTGCCCACCCTTAGCCAGCTTATACTCTTATCTCTATCAGTACCCTGCTGACCTGAGGGGGCCTACTTGATGTGCGGCCTCCACAAACTTAGACCTGTGGCGGAAAAATCTGAATTCCAGGTGCTGCACTATTAGTTGCAGCTACTCCTGGTCAATTCTCTTGTATTCCCTCCCTACTTCCCCTCCATACCTCTACTCTAACTCATATACATTCTCACTCGCCTCCTGGAACCGGCTTTCTGGCTCCTAGTACCTGCTCCCCCTGATATCTGTTACTATCCCTGCACGCCCCTATTCAGCACGCCCGGGGTCATGTGCATCCCCACCTTCTTCAACCACCCCCAACCAACTTTGCAAAGAAACTGGAACAAAATCAACATCGACCAGATCTCCTCATCGCTTCTTCTAAACCCCCCAACCCACTCCTCAAACCCCGACCAAGCCGCCACCAACCTCACCCTATGGTTATCCAACAGCGCCGACATCCTAGCACCATTGAAAAAACGACAAATCAAACTTGGCAGCAAGAAAGCCTCCTGGTTCAACGATGATCTTAAGAAATCCAAGAAACTCTGCCACTCCCTGGAAAAGGCCTGGAAAAAAGACCCAACCACCAGCACCAAGGAAGCCTACAAAAACGCCACTCGCACACACCACCAACTGATCCGAAAAGCCAAGAAAACCGCCTTCAAGGACCGACTAGATAGCAACGCCCACAACAGCAAGGAACTTTTCAACATCGTCAAGGAATTCACCAACCCCTCGGCCAACTCCAACGACATCACCCCCTCTCAAGCCCTCTGCAACTCCCTAGCCTCATTCTTCCACAACAAAATCGCAGACATCCACAACAGCTTCGACAACCAACCCGGAGACCAACCCACCCAACCATCTGCTGGACCTTCACCTCCCTCGAACATCCTTAGTGACTGGAACCCAATCTCCACTGAGGACACTATCCGCCTGATGAACTCCATCCACTCAGGATCCCCAACTGACCCATGCCCTCACCACATCTTCAACAAAGCAGACTCCATCATAGCACCGCACCTCAGAGACATCATCAACTGCTCCCTCAACTCCGCCACCTTCCCGGAAAGCTGGAAACACGCAGAACTCAGCGCACTTCTGAAAAAACCCACAGCAGACCCGACCGAACTCAAAAACTACCGTCCCATTTCGCTCCTTCCATTCCCGGCCAAAGTCATTGAGAAAGCTGTCAACAACCAGCTCGCCGCCTTCCTCGAAGCCAACAACTCTCTCGACTCCTCACAGTCCGGCTTCCGAGCCAAACACAGCACTGAAACCGCCCTCATCGCAGCAACAGACGACATTCGAACCCTACTGGACAATGGAGACACAGTCGCCCTCATCCTCCTCGAACTCTCCGCAGCCTTCGACACAGTCTGCCATAACACCCTTCTTCAGCGCCTCAGAAACATTGGAATCCAAGGAAAAGCACTGGAATGGATCACCTCGTTCCTCACCGGAAGAACCCAGAGAGTCCGCCTTCCACCATTCAAGTCAGAGGCCACTGAAGTCATCTGCGGCGTTCCACAAGGATCTTCACTCAGCCCCACCCTTTTCAACGTATACATGAGCCCCCTCGCGACCATCGCACGCCAACACAACCTCAACATCATCTCCTACGCGGACGACACTCAACTGATCCTATCACTCACCAATGACCCTCGCACCGCCAAAACTAATCTACACGAAGGAATGAAAGAAGTTGCCGAATGGATGAAACATAGCCGTCTGAAACTGAACTCTGATAAAACAGAAGTCCTTATCTTAGGTACCTCCCCCTCCGCATGGGACGATTCTTGGTGGCCAGAAGCCCTTGGAAAAGCACCCATCCCGACAGACCATGCACGGAACCTGGGCGTCATCCTGGATTCCTCACTTTCAATGTACAAACAAGTCAACGCCGTCTCTTCATCCTGCTTCAACATTCTTCGCATGCTCAAAAAAACATTTCGTTGGATCCCCACCGAAACTAGGAAAACGGTCACCCACGCCCTGGTCACGAGCCGACTGGACTACGGAAACACCCTCTACGCCGGTACTACCGCTAAACTCCAGAAAAAACTCCAACAAATTCAAAACGCCTCAGCCAGGCTCATATTAGACATCCCTCGTAAAGAACATATCTCTGGTCACCTGAAAAACCCCCACTGGCTTCCCGTCAATAAGAGGATCACCTTCCGGCTACTTACCCACGCACACAAAGCACTCTACGAAATCGGACCAGAATGTCTCAACACACGACTGTCCTTCTACTCCCCCTCCCGCCAGCTACGATCATCCAACCAAGCCCTTGCCACTGTACCTCGCATCAACAAAACCACCATGGGAGGCAGATCCTTCTCCTACCTGGCAGCTAAAACCTGGAACTCCCTCCCCACTCACCTTCGCCTTACCCAGAATCACCTAGCATTCAGAAAGCAACTTAAAACGTGGATATTTGACAAGTAATTCCTCTCCCCTCCTCAAGCGCCTTGAGACCCTCTGGGTATGTAGAGCGCTATATAAATTCTTTGACTTGACTTGACTTGACTTCCCTTCCCCACCCTTTTCCTTTCTCTCCCTACCAGTCTATCCCACAGCCACCCTCCTCTGTATCTTCCTTCTTCCCCCAACTCCCAGTGTTTGCACTTTCCTCCACCTGCCTGCCTCCTCAACAGCACCTCCCCTTATTATTATTATCATAATACAACTGTCTGCACCCACCGACGCCACTCCCCCACCCATCGTACCACACCATAGTATAGTTTCTTGAACCATCCCTTATTATACCTGCTCACCTTAAAACTGCCCCTGGTAGAACTGCACAGGAGTTGAGACTCAGCTAAATGTACCTGTCTCTACTATGTGCACTCCTCACACGCTACACCTCCTCGCATGGAATGTTATTTGCCTCACAAATTACATCAAAAGAAAAAATATTACTCTCTTATATCCAGTCCAAAAGAGCTGACGTGGTGTTGTTACAGGAAACTCACCTAGATGCCCTGGAGTCTGACAAACTATGATGGGATTGGGTAAGGAAAGTGATCCACAGCAGTGCAAGCACGGACACAGGGGAGGTCCTTTCCGCAAATGCAGAGTTGCGATCCATCTTTGTAAATATTTGCCTGCCACTGTAATGAAGACATGGTCTGACCCTGATGGCAGATGTGCATTCACCAAACTATACCTGGGGGATAACTCCTTATGCGTGGAGGCTGTTTATGCCCCAACTGGTGCAAAATGGTCCTTTTTCCTTCACCTAAATCACTTACTAGTGGAGATAGGTGCCTCACAGTACATTATTGGTGGGGACTAGAACCTCGCATGAGACCCAGTCCTGGACTGAACGGGACCTTTGGACAGGGGCAACGCTGCAGACGGGGCCATGTTGGATGATGTGATATTGGATAACGGACTGGTAGACCACTCGCGCCTCAGCCATCCGACAGACATAGAATACACTTTCACCTCACTGGTCCATGGCATGCTCTCCAGGCTGGATTACTTCCTCATATCTCTGACAGATGTCCCACTCGTCCGGGAATCTCAAATTTATGAGGCAGCTCTCTCCGACCATTCTCCAACTACGCTGTCCCTAGAAGTGGGACTGGCCTCCCTAGGACTCAAACCATGGTGAATGACTGTACAGCGACACCGCACTCCACAGGGTAAATCCCAATTAAAAGCTCACCTCTCCACATACCTTTCAGATAACAATAACTCAGTGACTTCCCGTAGAGTACTCTGGGTTGCAGCGAAGGCCACTATCAGAGGGCAACTCATGAGAGACGCCACAGTGGCCAACAGACAGGTGGCCACCCGAAAGAAGGAACTAGAGAAGGACATCCCATCTTACACTGCCTCTGCTCCGCTCACCCCACTTTACTACACCAGATGTCCCTAGAACGGGCCCAGATGGCTCTCAATAGCCTCTTTACCTCCAAAGCCGAATACTCTCTACAACGAATGAAGGGGTGACACTATGAACAAGTGGAAAAGGCCGGCCGGCTGCTCGCAGCCCAGCTCCGCCAGTAGGAGGCTACAATGGCAATCCCCGCTATAACAACAGTGGGAGGTAAGATCCTCACCCGCTCCTAGGAAATCATGAACATGTTTGCCTCATTTTTTAAGAGCCTTTACCCAACGGGGGCACCGGCAGACAAAGATCGTGTGACCGCCTTCCTGAAAGGAGTGCACCTCCTCCGTCTTACAGACAAAGGTAGAGAGCTCTTAGACAGGGAGATCAGCAAAGAAGAGATAGCATTCACCATATCTAAGCTACCCTATCAAAAAGTCCCAGGGAAGATGATTCCTTGCAGAATTTTATAGGTGGTCTGGTGAGGGGATGGTTGATACCTTACATGCTACCTTCCAGGAGGCGGTACAGACATCCTCCCTAGGACTCCTGTCTAATAAGTTGGTGAATGCTGTACTGTCCAAACCCGGGAGAGACCCTCCGCTATGTGGCAGCTACAGGCCCATCTCCCTACTAAATTGCAATATTAAGATCCTGGCCAGTGTTTTAGCAACTCATCTGAGTAAGGTTCTCATCTCTCTCATACACCATACGCAGGTTGGATTCATACCAGGTCAATCCTCTAGAAAGCCAATGCCTTGTGGACTGCCAAAGACTTACAGACGGACGCACTAACACTCTCCCACAATGCAGAAAAAGCATTTGACCACATCAAATGGTATTACCTCTTCTCTGCAATGGGGCTCTTCGGCCTGGGGACCAATTCATAGCTAAGGTACGGCTGCTATATGCCTGCCCCATGGCCAGGTTAACTGCTGGGGCTTTCTGTTTGACCCGTTTCTGACCTGAAGGGGTTCGCAGCAGGGATGCCCCCTATCACCACTTCTTTACCTCCTGGCCATGGAACCTCTAGTCTCTGCTATCTGTAACTCTGCCAGCATAGTAGGCATTCCACTCCCAATAGGTCATTCCAAGATATATCTATATGCAGATGATGTCCTACTTACCTTGACTGATCTACAAAGATCCCTCCTGGCAATGCTAGACATCATTGATTACTTCTTGACACTCTCTGGCTATAAATCAAACTGGGACAAGAGTGAAGTCCTTCCAATCTCGGCCAGCACCACCAAAGGGGCTCTATATGGCTACCCTTTCAGCTGGCGGACTTCCCACCTTAAGTACTTGGGGATCCTGGTGAACAGGGGCATGGAGGGTATGCTCCCAGACAACATGAAACCACTACTCACCCAGATGAAACGTGACTTCGAAAAGTGGTCCACTCTGTGGCTCTTCATGTGCGGCAGTGTGCAGGATGTCCGGATGGTAACACTACCATGCTTCATGTACATCCTCAGGAGGCTCCCCGTTCAAGTACCTTGGTCTACTCTGCGTCTCATTGACTCACAAATCTGGTCCTTTGTGTGGGGATCTTCAAAACCCAGACTAGCCACGGCCACGCTAATGGCAAGCCGCTCCTGCGGAGGGCTGGCCTCCCATCGGTGGAACACTACGCCCTTGCTCCTCAGCTCTACCAACTAGCAGACATGTTATCTAGCATTCCAGACCCACCGCAACTTTTCACCTTGAGCAGGCCATACAAGCCACCGACACAGGCCTTTCAATCCTCTATGGGGCCAGCACCTGCAGCTATGATCCTACCCATCCAGTACTGCACGCCATGCATAAGGACTGGCAACGTGTAATTAACCTCTCAGGACAGATCCAGGATTGCACGAAATAGCCCCCTTGTGAAGCAATGCCAGTATACACATTGACGGACAGACCCTGCATGAATCCATACCCTAGACCAACTACTAAATGGAGACCTCAAATCATTTGCCCAACTGAGAGAGGAATTTGGCCTTCATACAAAACAAATGTTGCGCTATTTACAACTACAACATTGCCTAAGGAGCTCCCTGGGGCATCGTCCATGGTCCCTACAGTGCTCACATGTAGTATCTTATCTGAACACATGGGGGTGGCATAAAGGGGTGATGTCAGGAATGTATGGCATACTTTCATCCCACCTTTTCTCACAGCCCCTATTGCGAACTCTGCATTCCAAATGACACACCTGTTTATTCATTGAAATGTGTTGTGCACACCTGGTATTGGATCAATTATTATGTGAATAAACAATGGCTTGTTTGTCCAATTATTGCTGCATTTACATTTGCTTAGCATGCTGGTCAGGAATGAGGCTGCCTCCCTCATAACTAAATAGTTTCTATGGCAAGTGTACACTGTCACTTGAAACCTGACCTCACAGGTGAAAAATTAATTCAACTTCCTTGAACAAATTATAGACACTGGCCCACATGCATCAAGCATTTTTGGACTCGCAAACGGTGCGATTCCTTAAAATCGGCCGTTTGCGATTCCAAAAATGCCTTTTGAGATGCATCATTTGTTTCTGTTGAAAATCGCTAATTTTGCGATTTTCTAAAATGCGATTGCATTTAAGGAATCGCAATTTTGCGATTCCTTAAATGCAATGCATCATTCTTAAAAAAATTGCGATTTTAAAAATTGCAAGTGCAAATTACCACGAGGTTGAACCTCGTGGTAATTTGCGAAACTGTTTAAAAATTCACAAAAATGCATTTTTTAAACTGTTAAGTTACAGACACACATGTCCTTAGGACATGTGTGTATGTAACTTATAGGTAAAAGTGCATTTCATGGGTGCAGGGGGGGGTCATTTGGACCCCCCTCTCCACCCTTGAAATGCTTTGTTGAATAGCGATTTCAAATTGCGAATTCGCAATTCCCATTCATTCCTATGGGCATTTCAGCCCATAGGAATGAATGGGAATTGCGAATTCGCAATTTGAAAATCGAATTTTTTATGCGATTCGGTAAAAATAGCGATTTTTACCGAATTGCATAAAAAATGCAATAATATTCATGCATAGGCTTTTGCGATTTCTAATTTGCGAATCGCTATTTTTCGCAAATTAGAAATCGCAAAAGCCCATATTGATGCATGTGGGCCACTGATACGTGTGCAATCAAAATCTGTAAAGATCCTTTACACTTGGTGTTTATTATAATGGGTAATTTTCCACACTTTCAAGATACTCTTTCATGAAAACAGGAATTGAAAAAAGTTCATATATTGATGTTCATGGCAACATGATAAACATTTAAATATGACATTATAAATTTTCTTCATATTTGACATAGAAATCAATGCTTCTCTCGAGAAGTTCTTATGCGTGCCCAATGCATTTCGGGATGAAGATCCGTTCTTCAGGGCATTTGCATAAGCATTCCCTTTCTGTATATCGGAGGACATTTAAGAAAGAATATTTGCTGATTATCCTTTACAGTGGCCCCTGAAGAAGGGATCTTCATCCGGAAATGCATTGTGCACGCATAAGAACTTCTCGAGAGAAGCTATGATTTCTATGTCAAATATGAAGAAAATTTGTAATGTCATATTTTAAATGTTTATCATGTTCCCATGAACGTTAATATATGAACTTTTCTCAGTTCTTGTTTTCATGAAAAGTATCTTGAAAGTGTGGGAAATTACCCATTATAATAAACAACAAGTATAAAGGATGTTTACACATTTTGATTGCACACATATTGATGTCTATAATTTGTTCAAGGAAGTTGAATTGATTTTTCAGCTGTGATACCCGATTATTATGCACATATGACGTCGATAAGTGTGCGGACACTCTAGAGGCTCTGGACAAGGGTACAAGGGATGCCCTTCTGAAGTTTTGTCTTTTTAAAATCTACATGACTGGCATTGGACACCAATGAAACTAAATAGAGCCGGCCTCCTCCTGCACGCTCACTGCTGGGGAGGCGTGAACATCCACTGCGGTAGGATGCATGTTGTCTGCAAATACCCCTCAATTCAACCCTTTTGGTCGTACATTGGATCAGTCCTGAGCGCCTCTATGCCTCTACAACTACCACTCACTTCCTCCACCATCTCCTGCACTATACACAGAACTCACCAGAGCTATCTCATCAGCAGCGCCATCTCTTTCATACAGCACTGGCCACGGCCAAGATGTGTATCTCCCGCTAATGGAGATCGCCAGCGCCCCCATCACTGGAGGCATGGCTTGTTGCCATATTCCAAACTGCTTCATACGAAAGAGTCATTTACAACCTACAGGACCAGACCACACTGTTCCTTCAGGCATGGGCACCCTTCCTACAGAACGGAAATGTTGGCGGGCACTCTGCCCCACAGGCCCCAGACTTCCTACACAAATGATCTACACAGGGCCCCACTGAACCGCACTCCTGGCTGTCACTATCACAACACAGAATATTTACTTAGCTTATCACACTCCATTTCCCCTACCTCCCCTATCCTTACTGTCACTAGCATAACATCATAACATAGATCCCTGTCCCTTCCTCCTCATCCCACCCCACCACCACACCCTGTCTCGCCATGCCCTGCCCCTCCCTGCCCCCTCCCCTCAACCCCTCCCTCTCTCTCCTCCCCTCCCTTCTCCCACTGGCCCCGATCCTCCCTCCTCCAAACCACTCTTGGACCCCTCATTTCAGCTCCCTCCCCATACCTTCATTCCACCTTTGCAACCCTGTCCCTTTTCTCCTCCTGCCCTCTTGCCTCTCTCCTCCACCAAACCTCCCTCTCTACAACCCCTCTCCCCATCTCCCCCAGACGGGCAGTTCTAGTAGTGGACGAGGCCCACCCCTGCCATTGGAACTAGCAGATGAGGATACCAACCCCATCAAACCGTTGCCCATCTGTTTCCTCTTCTTCTTTATCTCTTTCATTGCATCCCCATTCACCCACCCAGCACTTTATGGATAAGCCACTGCCAACAGGCCAGGAAGGCAGCCCTTTCCCCCTCCCTGCTCTGTGTAGGGTGACCAGGCATCCCTGTTTTGCCAGGACGGTCCCTGTTTTTAACCAGCTGTCCCAGGAAATTTCAAGAAATTTAGCTCATGTCCCCGTTTTTAGAGAGGGTCGACTGAAAACGGTCGGAGGTGTTTTTTATGTTTTACAAAGCAGGGATAGTTAGCAGTTGTTTCAAGAAAGCAATTTAATTAACAGGCAAGGGCTACTGGGCTTAAAAATTGCATTTTATGTATGTTCGTACTGCCTGTTCTGTAATTCTATGCTGAGGAGCGCCCTCATCACTTTAAGTAAAATTGTAGTCCTTCTTCTATTTTTGACAGATGTCCCGGTTTTTGGCTTTAAAATTCTGGTCACCCTATCTAAGCTCTGTGTCACACTTCTGACACCTGCCACACAGGCTGCCTGCATCACCTGGTCTAGTGCGCCCTACCTAATTACGGGTCTCCCCTTCTCCCCCACCCAAGACCCTCTTCTCCCCGAGATCCAAAATGAAAACCCGGGTCGCCGTCATCCCCAATGGATGCGTCTCCTGAACACCATTCCAATGTCGGCGACACAGGCCGTCTGGGTTCTCCCCCCTTCATGGACTATTATCCTTCAACCCCAATTCCCAGCACCACATAGGAGTATTGTGCACGCCTCCCCTGCCGCCTTGAGGCCCTGTCCCTTACCTCACTCTGTATGGATCCCTCCCCACCGCCTCCCCCCTGCTGTTAAGTACCAACTCATCCTGTTTTTTCCTATTATACAAAGATAAAACATCTGAGTGCTGAATGATGATCATCCATGTTGTACATTCTTATTTCTTGTTTAATAAACAATTGCAACACAGAAATAAGTACCCTATTGGTACCAAAAACACTTTAAATGATGCAACTAATAGTTGATAGGTTTTTCATTCCTCTTCTATTATGGCACGTTTATATGTAGGCGCACTGCTGTGATGATAATTTTTGCACTTGTTAATGAATGTTCTATTGTTTACTCCAAAGAATCCAAAATACTCCATAGTTTAGGATGATGTTAATTCCTTTATTTTCCAATGAGCTGTCCACACATGATTAGCCAATGTTTTTCCATGATACTTTTCCTGCCACGGATATGCCACAACCGGCCTTTTTCCGGGCACGTATATAAAACATTAAACATCCTTAATATTCAATGATGATGTAACCCAATGCATTTCAAACTTTTTTTAAGTTCTTCCTCAGGGGTCCACTGAAAAATTAAATAAATTGTATTTAACTGTAGCTATTTAAGCAATATGTTTACAGCAACGTTTTTATTTAATTTTTCAGTGGACCCCTGAGGAAGAACTTAAAAAAAGTTTGAAATGCATTGGGTTACATCATCATTGAATATTAAGGATGTTTAATGTTTTATATACGTGCCCGGAAAAAGGCCGGTTGTGGCATATCCGTGGCAGGAAAAGTATTATGGAAAAACATTGGCTAATCATGTGTGGACAGCTCATTGGAAAATAAAGGAATTAACATCATCCTAAACTATGGAGTATTTTGGATTCTTTGGAGAAAACAATAGAACATTCATTAACAAGTGCAAAAATTATCATCACAGCAGTGCGTCTGGATATGGGGTGCAGAGGCGCCCCATTCATCTTTGTTATCGTTAACTTCCACGTGGTAATGGGTGGACCACGTCATCCAGGGAGCACGCAAAAACGTTTCAAAAGGAAGAAGATTTAGTACAATGGTTTAAAAAGTGAAATGAGGAGTGCACGGCAATTTCCACAATAAGTATTACAATATTTACTGCCCGACCCGCGCGTAGCACCCACAAAAGAAATGAAAAAGCGAAATGAACTGATCAACTATCTTCTGATGGACTGAAAACTCATATGAAAAGCACATCTCTTGAAAAAGTTAATGGAACCTGCTTGGGCGTATTTTGCTTATTGAGCAAGGACATGAGCATCACGATCTATCATTTATGACATGGTTTTACTGTTTTTTACATTGTATGATAAGTGAAATGTGAATTGAACGCATTCATATAACGTGGTTAGAGAGATCGTTTTTTTGCGCAGTTAATTTGATCAACAGGGTGGGCGGGGTATAGCAAGAAATTAGCTGGTGAATCACGCTGGTGCGTGGAGACTAAGCCCATTAACTCGGTTGTCCACGGAGATGCATCATGGGAGAGGTAGTATTTAAAAGAGTGGAAGGCTCAGTTTGGCTGGGATTGGCGAGATAAAAAGGCGGGATTTCATCTTAGTAGCTTAATTCACGGGAGAAGATGGCGTGCAGTCTGACACCGCCACTGTGCGTGCAACTAGAACTTAATACTACAGGTATGGAACTGTGAGGCAAGATGTAGTCGGGTTGAGATTAGAAGGACAACAACGGGGGTGGTATACTGGGTTTCGAGCTTCAGATTTAGGAGGGTTTAACATCGTGATTAGTAAGTCAATGTGGTGATTCACTTTAATTTAATTACGGTAGCGTTTCATCTCCGGTTTTCGAGGGTAGCGCATAAAATATATATTACCATGGGGTGATCGAAACTAACAATACAGCCATGTGACTTTGGTGCAAATTGTATTTAACTGTAGCTATTTAAGCAATATGTTTACAGCAACGTTTTTATTTAATTTTTCAGTGGACCCCTGAGGAAGAACTTAAAGAAAGTTTGAAATGCATTGGGTTACATCATCATTGAATATTAAGGATGTTTAATGTTTTATATACGTGCCCGGAAAAAGGCCGGTTGTGGCATATCCGTGGCAGGAAAAGTATTATGGAAAAACATTGGCTAATCATGTGTGGACAGCTCATTGGAAAATAAAGGAATTAACATCATCCTAAACTATGGAGTATTTTGGATTCTTTGGAGTAAACAATAGAACATTCATTAACAAGTGCAAAAATTATCATCACAGCAGTGCGTCTGGATATGGGGTGCAGAGGCGCCCCATTCATCTTTGTTATCGTTAACTTCCACGTGGTAATGGGTGGACCACGTCATCCAGGGAGCACGCAAAAACGTTTCAAAAGGAAGAAGATTTAGTACAATGGTTTAAAAAGTGAAATGAGGAGTGCACGGCAATTTCCACAATAAGTATTACGTTTATATGTAGCACATGTGGCGGAACGTAGTGATATCATATGCTGATGCCAGGAGAGACTTTATTTTATGGATGCTGGCAAAAGATGTGTGGCATGGACACAGTTTCCAACATGTTCTTACTTACTAAAGCAAAAGCAATTGGAAATACTGATTCAGCAATGGGGCCCACTCAGAGAGCATTTATTGACGATCTGCATTTTCTTAACTGACATTGACAGAATTCACAACAGGTGGTAGGCTAATTTTGAGGGTGGTGAGTAGGGCATGTAAAGCGGGGCTTGCACTTACCATGAGTAATTAATGACATACAGATATTATTGATAATCAAAATAAATGTATCACCACACTGGAGCATTTCTTATTAAGCTATCTGACCCTGGAATTATTTCTGATTTATTTGATATTTTCCCCAAGTCAAATGGGCCATTGCTGGGATATATTACCATGCTAAGTGTATTCCTATAAACTGACTGACAGAGTGATAGGGTGTCTCAGCTAAGAGACTGCCTTCTTCTTCCTGTCAAAAACCCAGGACACGAGTTACAACTCAAAGGGCAGAAACATGTTGACAATATAGTCTAGAAGTCTGCATTGCCCAATCTTCTAGTCATAGTGTTTGATCATGTGATAGGGAATAAATACAATTTTAAAAACTGACTTACCTATCTCCTTTCCCATGCACATTTTTAAACTGATCCTCATTTCCATACATAATGTGTAAAAAAAAAGTATTCCTGCCTAAAAGAGCGCAAAGGTGAGCTCACCGTGCATAACCGTGATGTCACCTCAGTGAGGAGGGGGCCAAACTCACTCACCTTCGATAGTGAGGGCCAAAGCCCTTTTTTTAGGGAAACCCCTTAAATTAGGATCACCATCGTCCGATGTCAGTTTCCTGAATCTAATAAGGAGTCCCACTGGATCACAATTTCTGTACCAGAGATCGTGGTGAAAAACTATGGGAGGATAGAGTCTGACATAACATTAAAAAACTCTCTCTCAGCCATTGTACAACACTTCTTGGCACAGCCAACCTCTACCTGCCTTTTCAATATCTCAGCCATGGCTTTTCCATCATGTTTATTTGTTTGGAAGCAGACGAATTTGGTAAGGTAGAAACAGACCTGAGAGAGTCTTTGCTGCTTCCTGTGGCAGCCCCTAGTGTATTGCATCCCTGAGACTCTGCCTCCTCAGTTAGAAGAGGAAACATATGTCTATTAGCACAGCTTGTATGTTTCATGCTGTTACTTTATAAATTGAAGGAATACCCAGTTAAAGAGTTAAGCATGAAGTAACCATGTATCCCGTAAATGTTTTGCCTTGCATAAGGAATAAACCATATAACCTGCCACTGGACATGGTCTGCCAAGGAGGCAGTTCTCTTTGCCAAGTAGCCGACTTATCAACAAATATGAGTAAGATCTGTTGAATGGGCTTTGTGGCCAGAAGCTATGTTTCCACTTTGTGCAGTTGGCATTCAAGAAGGCCCTTGACACACAAAAGGCAGTTGATAGCATACTGAAGTAAGTGCAAACCTCACGGCAACCACCAGGCCCCACTCCTGCAATAAACCACCCAACTCCATGACCTGGTTGTAACGTGGTGTAGATCATATTAATCCCCGTGAACAAAGCTCAGGAAGGTCAGAGGAAGGTGTGCAGTGATAATGTGGGGATGTGCTAATTAACATGTAGGCGGAACAGAAGTCTCTACAGCGCAACATTCTATTTCTTTAGTAATCACCCTGGGCATCAGGATATGGGGAGTGTCTATCAGCAGGTGGACCAAGCAGCAGGAGTTAATGGACAGGGATGACTTTATAAGTCCTCCGAATCAAAGAAGAAATTGAAATAATAAACAACTAAAGGATGGCAAATGGTGTGCATGAATATAGAGATAGATTCACCTCAGAATTGTAAGAACAGGATTAAATGAAGTAAATACAAATTATGTAAAGTGCATAGGGAAGCAAGTATGAATAACAATCACAGTGATTCCTGCTGGAAAAGCTACTGGATCAGGGGAGTAGCTTCAAGAGGGGTGGTGTGTTTGGGGTGTTACAGCCCCTAATAAATGTATGTTGTGATAATTTGTTTGGTATAGGTGATTTCAGTCGGGTTTGGTAAAGTGTTTGTCGGGTTTCACCCGGAATGTTTACACACAGAAAAAATTGCTTGGAAACACTTAAAAAATGTTGGTTATTTCACAAAATAATGTACTTTCTCTCCCTTCATACCCCTACCAATCCGCAGTCCTCCTTCATTCCGCTGCCCGTTAAGCCCCTCTCCTGCGCCCTGATCGTCATATATTTTAACATGATGCGCCAGCATGGTTGTTGGGAAATCTGAAGCTCACACCCCCAATCTTACTGACCAAGCTACGCCTCTGTAGTGACTGACAAACAAGGAGAAAGCAGCAAGGTGAAGTTCAGCTCAGGCTATGCCCCACACACTGAACTACTGAATAAAGGGCCTGAGTTTGACAGAAGTGTTTGTTACTTGTCAAAAATGTAAGGGATATTGCATCCCCTTATTTACAAATGCGTATTATCCTTTGGCACTTATTTTAAGGCAGATGAAATATCGAAGGCGCACTTTACTGCACAAAAACAATCACTACAGGCATTTCCCTCTTTCAATGCATGCTGTAGAATGCAGCATGCTTTGAAAGAGGAAAAAATGAGGAGAAATTAAAACATTTCCCCTCGTTGCGCCTCGCTACAACACCTCTAGAGTGGCATAGCATTCAGACACATCTCCAGATTTACGAGAAATCACAAATCTGGAGATGTGTCTTGTTCCATGGGTGTTGCGTGGGAACACCCGCAGCAACCCTCATGGAAAGCCTCTTCAAAGCAAAGTGCTGCGTGTGAGGGGGCCTTATTTACAAGGAGAGGTAAAGTCACGCAGGGTGGCTTTTCCTCTCCTTGTAAATATGGAGGAGCCCACTGCGCCAAAAGTACATCACGAAAAGTGACGTACTGGTGACGCGGGGGCTTGTAAATCTGCCCCTACATCAGGTCCAGACCCCTAATCCTTGTTTTACGAAAGTGTGGGTTAAATATATTTCAGTTCAATCCAGACATAGAGCCTTGGAAGGAACATATAAAGAGGACCATGATACATAACTTTTAACAACATTCTCACCAATCTTCAAAATGTGTTGCGCAGTCCTTCTTTAGTGGCTGCTGCAATACAAATTTGAAGGCAGGTGAATTTTGATGTCGAAAATCCTGATCTGACCAAATTTAATTTATTTGTGAGAACATTATTTGCTGTTTGTAACAACATTGTCTGCCCGTCTTTAGCTCGTAGAGACCTGAAAGCTGAGCATTTCACGCACGTGCCTTGCAGGAGATTAGATAACGTATCTGTTTATTTGAGGCTTAAAATGCCACTCACCGACACCAACTTTTCGAAGAATGAAGCAATCCTTGGCACAGTTATAAAATAATTTGATTTCCGCTGTGAGGCATCATCTGTCTTTGAATTTCTTGCAGCTGAATCAATATGAAAGCAAGCGACTTTGCATTCATAAACTGTTCGAAATCCACTATGGGATATTAAAAAAAAAGCACACCAGACGGCTGGTACAAATTAACATCTTCAAGAGAGATCTCTCTGTTATGGATCATAAACTCCCTTGCTCCCTCAGTTATAAACAACATTGGCGCATTACTTTGCAGGTTGTAGTTTTATTCACTGCTCGAACAGAGTTCAAATTCAGTATCCCAGTCTTTTTTAATGAATTCTTTAAACTTTGGTTGACAAGGCCAGGCAGAATGTTCCTTTGGAGCGCTAAATCACTCATATCTCCTTTGGGTGCGTAACGTACAGCACATCCAGAAGGCCAACACTCCAAAGAATGACCTCATAGACGTGATCTATGCGGCACATCCATTTAGTATCGGCCATTTTAGAAAACCGACAACATATTGCTTTCAAGTCAAAAGCAGTTCAGCGGTCTAGAGTTCAATGAGTTACAGGAGGTGTTTATCACAGGGACTTCAAGGTCACCTGCAAAAGGGAGGAAAATGAAGCTAAAACCTCAGTGCCTAATAAATATCACAGTCCATATGAAACGAAGCGAGACAGAAAAACTCGGCCCTTGTGTATCAATGTATTTCCCCATAGGCAGAGAATGGATGAAACCGTTTCATACATAAAGCCCTCATGATTATTTATGTGTCGCTCTTTGTGGAGTTGTAGGGATGCCTAGCTTATTTTTCTGCAGATACGCTATTAGCAGTCTGTATCTATTTGTAAGTGAGCTGAAGTCAGTTCACGCCACATTTTCACACCACAAAAATGCTTTTGGATAATATTATCTTTTAGGGCCTTAATTACAGTTTCGAATGAGTACTCTGTTACAAACCGAGGGATATCCGGTCTGCCTTCACAAGTGTATTACATAGAGTCCGCCATATTACATTTTATCCTTATGCACTTATAATAATTAGGGCGGGATACCCGTCAGCTTCAGTACAGATCCGCCGAACATATACATTTAGAGAAATTCTAAATGTCACTCAAGATTTTCACGTTTTGTAAGGCAAGTACGTTCATGCATTGTCGATTTTGGGAGATTGAAGAGGATGAAAAAATTGCTTTTCATTAAATATAAAATGACATTTTTGAATACAACTTAAATGATGATTTTAGGGTCTCCTTTCATAAAGTCACTGGTTTTTGTTTTCTAGGTTCGGATTTCTCCCAAAGGGAACACTTCAAAATATTGCCCCTCACCTGTATTTCCATCACACTGTAAAGTCACCTCTGTGTTTTTAAACAGGTTCCTTCAGAATTCTGCTTTTGTTCAAGAATCAAATACATTTTAATTATTTACAAACAACTCGAGGCGTTGGGTAGGACCACTGAATCTAGGGATCTCTGTACAAAAGGAGCTGTCCATTCCGTACACTTTCTTTATTCCTACATTTATTCCATTGTCGGATTGGTTCCTGCTTCAAAAAAAAAAAAGATAAAACAAGTGAATAAGAACAGTTTTGTATGTCCTTTGTTGTGCTCGTTATTTCCACCAGGAGATGGCAGTGGGGCACCAGCCATTACCTACTCTCCATAGTGACAAATCTCAATTTTTTTCCCATCACCTTCATAATGTTTTCAGCACCACCCGCAAAGTCCCAACTGTTCATGTTCATCCTAGTGCCAGCAGACTACTGAGGTGAGGGTGGGTCTGGGAGGAAATAATCCATGTACATAAAGATCTTGCTAATTTTGAGCACCAAACACTTTTTATGTTTAAGTGTGATAAACATGTCCAATTGTTTGTTGCTATTAAGGCTCTCTCCTACAAGACTATGATTAGCAGACAATAGAGAATGTCCTTATGTTCACAGGGCATACTGATGTCCATATTGTTTCTTCATCTGGCAGTAGAAAAGGGGATAATCAGGTAATTTATCACATATTTAGCCTTTTGGTTAACTTCAACTTGCCTGAAAGTTTAGGACCAATCTGCTCCTTTTGAGTTCTGTTTACGTACATAGCCCTTTTGCTTCAAGAAGTGAGGGTCACGTGGGACCTGCTGAATCACATTCACCAATATCAGCTGAGAAGTTTGAGAAAGAGATTGCGTGAAAGGGGAAAGGTGGAGAACGGTTTGTTCAACCGAATATCAAGCCCCCAGGGCTCTAAATGGTGATAGAAAAAGCTGAGATGGGCAAATGTCAATGCGAAATATTGGGGAGGGGAACAGTAAGTGAAACAAAGAAAGTTGTTGTGTGATCAAAGTTAGTGCACTCCAGTCATAAGTGAACAAGATACTATTGGAAACATTTATTTGGGAGGTTTTATGAGAGGAATTAAATCAAGCTCAAAACAAGATAAATGCTGTACTGAAGTACTGTCGTATGTTAGTAGCAATACTGTATTTTTCTGTGATGCTACTAAATGTGCTTCAAAATGGGATACGTCAATAAGCCCCATGTAAGTTTACCTTTGTAAATAAGTCCCAATAGCTTCTTGTAAACAGCTTCAGAGACTTTTTATGATTTAAGATATTTTCTTAAAACGGAGTTTACTCCACCAAGATATTTTACCCTATAATTTCTTTAGTGATTTTCTGATATGTAACTAATGACTTTGTAGAAATATACATGACGTATGAAAATATTGCTAACAAAAATGTAACTTCCAGATGTAATAGGGCATTCAGATGTCTATAGTGTGCTGAGCGATTACAATGAGCACAATGCTTTACAGGTGAACAGTTTGACGTAACACACATTGATAAATCTATCCTGACGTTTTCAACTTACATTATAAAATCCTCAGATCAGTGTTGACAGAGTAAGCAGAATAGGTGAAATAACGCATTATGGTGCAATTATAATGTCACTCCTGGTGGCGGTTATTAAACATGTTACAGGTGGCCACATGCCAAATTATTTTTGCAATATATAATCTCTATTTTTACTTGAATTTATTCTATTCTAGGCAGTTACAACAACGAATCAAGTATTCATCTTACCCAAGGTTAATTACTCATAGATATTTTTAAAATAAGAAACGTTATGGTGGAAAAAATGCTATAGAAATTTAAAAATAGAGCCTGTATGTATTGCTGTTTGCTCGTAATGAAACGTACAGAAACTGTCAGCATTATGATGGCAATTGTTTCCCTAGGTTAGGGGTTTATAGTAGGTTTTGCGTAGGGTGCTTTCATGGTTCAAAGCAAGACGAAGCATTGCATTGATTTACTTATCAGTATAGATTTGCTATCTATTTGCATTGCAGCGAGGTGGGTACTTCAATCTGTCATTCCTCCTCCTCACTTGAGAATGAAATTTACACATGGACCCCGCTCAATATCACTTGTATAAGCCTGCGTGCGTTTGGGGAATTGTATTGTATTGTAAGATTTTATATAGCGCTTATTGCCTGGATGAGTATGCTATGCTTTGCAGGATCTGTGGCTGAAAGTACGTTGTTCCTGTTACGATCCTATGTGGTCACCAAAGTGGGGTTATCCTGTTAAGGGATTCATTGCTAAGCAATGTGATCAATGAATAGGTATGAGAGATAATCAGTTCTGACTTAGTGGTATTCTGACATCCTTAATTGGCTCTGCAGGTACTTCTATGGCATGTTTGTATATTACAGCCCCCTTTGCAGGTTACTGCATAGAGCCATCTATTCTATTGTCTTTTGGAAAGGAGCTGGCATGGGTGAGTGAATAGAGAGTCAGAGACTGGCTCGAATAGACTGCCTTAAGATCACCCTTTCTGTGAATGAAATGAGATAATTGTAAAAATTGTAACATTGTGTGTTATTTTTAGAGAGAGCTGCTGCTGGTCATCACCACTGTGCACTTGCAGTTCCTCTACTTTCTTTCCTTGGGACCCGATCACGGCTTTTGGTGGTGCAGGGGTAGACAGCCCGCCAGTGCAACACCCCGCACGTCCAAGAGTCGCTGCCGGCACCCACCAGATTACAACTAATTTTGTGGTCTCGCTGACAGGTGGGCATCGTGGTGGTTCCCTTAGCAGTGCCTCTTTCAAAGGCGGCAGTGCCTTCCGCAAAGGAAATGCTACACAGGTTCCTGCACAGCATGAACTGTAAAGTCCATCTGTGCACGAACTGGGGCGCATGTACACAGGGCACCACATGTTGTGCTCCCCTACATGCATTCCCAGGCAGAGGGGACGTGGGGGCCCTGCAGGACTCCCTAAGTTTTAGCACCACCAGCCTTTTCATGGAGGAAAGTCCTCCATGAAAATGCAGGTGGCCCCACCTGCATCTTACAATGACCTTGACCGCCGCACCACTGCCAGAGCCAGCGGTCAAATTACTGTCCGACCACCCAACTTGTAATAGTACGGTCGGTCTGACCTGCATCTTGTCTTGTGGGAATAGGCTGTGAGACCCTGGAGTTGGTAGACATCATGTTTATTACCTTGAAGGTTGTTTTCTTGGTGGCCATCACTTCGGCCAGGCGCCTGGGTGCGTTGGGGGATTTGATGGCTTAGGAACCCTTCCTGTCTTTTTCTGAGGATGGGGTCTTGAATGTATTACTCTTTTTTGCCCAAGGTGGCTTCTCAGTTCCATTGTTCTCAGGAAGTGGTTTTGCCGGCTTTACGAGTGGAGCAGGAGTCTGGGGATGATCTTCCTTGGTCATTGCCTGATGTCAGGAGGGCTTTGCATATCTACCTGGATTGTACCGGTCCTTTTTTTATGAAATTGCTTTTTTTTCTTTGGGGTCTCCTCCCATGGTGGGTAGGCTTCTTCTTTGTTGATTGGTCGTTGACTGAAGCAGGTCATTGATTTAGCTTTCTCTCTTTTGCGGTTGCCACCTCCTGCAGGTGTGCAGAGGTGCTCTACTCCAGGGATAGCGGAATCCTGGGATCAATTATGGGGGTTTCCCTGTGTGAGATTTGCAGAGACACTGCTTGGGCCTCCTTGAATACTTCTGTATGGTGTTATGGGCTTCAGAATTAGCTGGTTGAAAATACACATTTTGGATTGAGGGTGCTGCAGGCTGTGATGCTTCAAATTCTGACCTTTGCTGTTCCAATAAATCACTTGGTTGCTGCTGTTGTTGTTGTGTCATTGTGCTTCTGTTGATATGAATGCTGGGTTCCTGGCTTGGGTAATCTCACTTTGTAATAAATGGGACAAAAATAGCAGGGTCCTGGTGTTAATGCCCTATTACTTACCAGTGATCCTTATTACTTCTGGTCCTGTTATCTTCACCCCATTAATTACTCCCCTCCCTCCTGGACAGACAGCCTTCATATTGGTGCTTGGTAGTTCAGAAGGAATACTGGGTAAGTACAACTTAGTACTCATTGTGGGAGGGGATGGTGTAGGGATCCAGCATTCCGTTCGTTCTTTTTTCTGTCTGTGAGATAGACATATCTCACTTTGTCATGAATGGGACCAGGACAATGGGACCAGGAGTAATGAAGATTACCGGTAAGTAATAGGGCATTCCCCTCTCTCACATCTGATTACCTCTCACACTCACTATGACAGGACTCTGGGCCTGATGTTTATGTTGGTGGTATGTATATTCTGTTGTGACTAAGTGTACACACTACCAAAATATTTGTCTGCCTACCTGATTAATTGTGGGCGGACCTTAGGTTTGACTCCGGCTGTCACTATGCCGTCATTGCCATAGCCAAACCTCTCTGATGGTCCAATGGAGTAGGACCTGTTGGAGAAATGGCTACATGTCCACCCACACAATCAGTATGGATGGACATGATGCCATTTGTTTACTGTCCATCACTGCCAGGCAAACCCTGGTTTGGAGGGACAGTAACATGCAAATAATGTCCCCATAACCATGTGACATGACTCCCATAGCAATGGGATTATTATTTGTTATATTTTAAAAAAGAAAATCCAGTTTGGGGATTTTCTTTTTGAAAAGAAAAAAAGAAAACAGGTTGGTGTGGAGTTGTGCAGCCCTGCACCACACAGGGATATTCATTGACAAGACCGTCATGAAGGCAGTTCCAATGTATTTTAATTGACTGCCTGTTTGCCCGTCATTTATACATTTAAAGGGCTGTCCCTCTGCCATGGGGATGGAGTAATCCCCATCTGTCAAAAACTAAACCATGCCGTTTTTCTGGACTATAAGATTATTAATTGATCAAAAAGTAAGAGTGCTATACTCACATGTTTTAAAATGCAGTTCCCTGGGCATTGATGAGGACATTCGCCTACTCCTTACTGTATATTTGGACATTGTATGGGTGTTGCTCAACCCTTCGAACAGCATAGCTTTGTCAAGGTTTCATGAACATCGTTTTCCTTCCCATTAACTTCTTTATGCTCATTGCAACCCAGCATAAATTAACTGCCTTTCTTTCTCCAACGTTCTCTCCCTTCTCCCCCTACATTCTAAATGATATCACACTTACATAGCAAAGATTCCACTCTTCACAACTCTACATCGTCTTCCCCTTATAATGAATAATTAAAATAAAAAGAGAATATTAATCCTTACATTCTGAATTCAAATATAAAAGCTGAAAGAGATTAGCAACACTGAAATACAATTTGAGCTAGAGATTGAACATGCAAATATTCCCAATAATGATTGAAGTATTCAATGCATTCCTTTTATTAGTTGAACTACTTGAATACATTCATACACATTGGCTCCTCTTTCACTACTTCCACTGAGGTTTATTGATTTTTCACACATTCCCAAAATTCCATGTGGTTCCATCTCTCAAAACAACAGCATTACGCTTCACTTCTCTAACTTTATCAGACAGAATATTTACTCTCACCCTTCTGAACAATTCCTCCCTTTCTTACAACCACCCAATCATCTCTGCTTATCCAAAGTTTCTTCACATTCTGTTTTTTGTTATAGTACTCCTTCACCTTATTCTGTACACCGCTGACTCTTTCTTTGATTTCACCATGGTCAGCCCAAACATTCTTTGTTCCACTCAACCATACTGGGCACTCTTTCATACCTGGCTCTCTCCCTTTCAGAGATACAAAAGGTGACACACCTGTTACCAAATGGGGAGGCATTCTACTTGACCACAACAGTTTCCTTAACTCCTTCTTCCATGGAAGACGATTAGCTAATGAAAGCTTTATGCTTTCCATTACCAAACAATACACCCATCCATTATCTTGCAGTCTAAACATAGCCACCTGCTTATAAACGCTTCCTATTGCGGAAAAATAATCCGCCATCTCTTTGGAAATTAACTGGACCCCATTTTTAACGACTATAGTCCTAGGAACTTCTTCCTCCATGAAAGCTTTTTTCCAAAACTTCAATAACATTGGCATTATTCACATGCTCCAAGGTTTTGACAACAAACCGCTTTCCGTGATAATCCCTATTATCAAAAAATACTTACTTCTAAATTTGAGACTGTTAAGTGTCCCTATAAAATTATTAGCTAACTTTTCCTACTGTCTCAAGGGAAAGTCCATGTTTTTTAGAGGTTGTTTTACAGTTTTGGTCTTGTCGCTATTTGCACATGCATAACACTGTTTCACCACCTCTCGATATTTCCATCCATACCAAGCCACCAGAATTGCTGTTGTACCCTTCTCTTGGTCATATTATGTCCTGGATGCCCTTCATCTGGAATGGCAAGTATTTGATTCCGAATGCCAGTAAGAGGAACAATCTAATTTCTTCTCATTAATCATCCGTCAGTCAAAGTCAACTCGACTCTTACCTTGTAAAATTCTTTTAACTCTCAACATATCCTCCTCGCACCAGCCTAGTACAACTTTACTCACCATCTCACTCATCACAGAATCCTTCTCCCTGGCCTTGTCTCATTCAACACTATCTAATGCCATTTCTCCTTCTCTATTGCCACCAACCTTCTCACACTTCTCCTCTAACTCTTCACTCACAGGCAACCTGGACAAGCAGTCAGCTATAACATTTCTATAACTCTTAAATATTCAACTTCAAAATTGTAATCTAGCACAGATAACATCTATTTAGAAATATGTCGTACAACATTACCTTTAAATCCTCTCCCTCCTTTGAACAAATAAGTTTGTGGTTTAAGATTCGTCTTGACTTTGAAAGGTATGCCGCACACATAAAATCGGAAATGTTTGATTCCCCAGCAGCATGCAAGGGCCTGTCTCTCAATTACAGAATACAAATATTCTACCCTCTCAAGCTTCTAGATGCAAAACCAAACGCCCCCTCTTCACAATTCACGACCTGTGTCAATACTGCTTCCACGCCCACACCACTAGCATCAGTAGTGATGTATGTTTTCCGAACACATCAAAATGCCCCAACATTGGCATTTGTGCAATGCTTTTTTCCTCATAAAAGGCCTTCCAGCACTCATCATTCCTCACAACATTTCTTTTCATGATCAATCTTAAGGTTTGCACTATCTGTGCAAAGTTTTTGACATATTTAGAGAAATATTCTGGAAGTCCAGGAGATTTCTTTAGTTTGTCTTTATTAGATGCCTCAGGTATTTTTTTAATTGCCTTCACTATGCTTTCTTTCGGTTTAATTCCTTTAGAACTTATCTCATCTGCCAAGTACGTCACCTGTTTCCTCTTGAACTGATGTATTTCTTTCTTTATTGTTAAGCCATCACCACTCTGAAAATGCTGTCATGCTCTTTCTCAATCTTCCTTATTATAAGTACATCACCTTGAAGCACAAGACCTATTCATAGGACACCCCGCACCGCACGGCCACCAGCTGTCGCGTGTGCCCCCGCCTGCCACTGCCGCTGCTCTCAGCCTCGCTGAGCCGGCCCGCCCTCGGGCCACGCCCCCCGCTCGTTGTTCCCGCATACCTCCCTTGCGCTGCTCCGTTTGTAAATTGTACAGTATTTCTGCTGCTGCTTCGTTTTTTTACAGTATTTCTATTTCTTTGTCTCCCTGTACTTGCTTTGCTCTCCCCCCTGTGCTACGGTCCCCTGCACCCCCGCTCCCCACCTCCCGCTTCCCGCTGCCGGGAGTGTGGACACGCCCCCTTCCTCCCCGCTCCCGCCTCCCAGCTGCTCCGCTCTCCCTGCACTTCGCCATAAATGGCGACCGTGCGCATGCGCAGCGTTGACGCGCAGCGGGAGCGCCCATTGTGCGCCGAAGGCGCGCCAAAGGTAAGCCTGTCTGCGCCCGTCTGCGCCTGGACCGCGCCCAGTGCCAGGACCCCTGACCTCCGCAGACACCAGCCCACCCGCCGGACCTACAGCGCCACCGAACTCAACACACTCAACGCCGGCCGATTCCCGGGTTGCTACCGAGCCACCCCGAGACGCACCCACGGACCCTTCTGCTGCAATCCCTGCAAGTTTACCTGCATCCGGACCTGCACCACTCCAACAGTGCCCAAGACCTCGACGAGCAACAGCAGCAGCCACCTGAAGTGCATCCTGCTCAACACCCGCTCCGTCCACAGACACGCCGTCGGGCTCTGGGACCTGCTCGACAACACAGCCACAGACGTCGCCTTCCTCACGGAAACCTGGATCAACGCCTCCTCAGCGCCCGACATCGCCATCGCCATCCCGGACGGCTACAAGATCATCCGGAGGGACCGCGTCAACCAGACAGGAGAAGGCATCGCCATCATCCACAGGAACTCCATCCGCATCACGACCAACACCGACGACACTCTCGCACCCGCCAAGCACCTGCACTTCCAGATCCACATCAACCCCAAGACCACCCTCAGAGGCACCCTCATCTACAGACCCCCGGGACCACGCACACAATTCAGCGAGGAAATCGCGGACTTCATCAGCCCGCATGCCCTACCCTCCGCTGACTACATCCTCCTCGGGGACCTCAACTTCCACCTGGAGAACAACAACGACCGCAACACCACCACCCTGCTGGACATCCTCGCTAACCTCGGACTCAAGCAACTGGTGACCACCCCCACCCACTAAGCCAGCCACATGCTTGACCCCGTCTTCTCCTCCAGCAAGGATATCGCCTTCAGCCACACCACCGGACTCCACTGGACGGACCAATGCTGCGTCCACTTCAGCTTCAAAAGAACCACGATCCTCCGCCAACAGCAACAGGTTGCACGCAGAAGCTGGAACAAGATCACAGCTGACCAGCTCGCGACCGCCCTGAGCAAGAACCCACCCACCAGCGCAACGAACCCCAGCCAAGCGGCCACCAACCTCACAAAGTGGATCAGCGACTGCGCAGATGACCTCGCCCCTCTGAGGACCCCGCCTAGCAGACCCGGCAGCAAGAAAGCCCCATGGTTCACCGACGAACTCAAGAGCTCCAAGAAGGACTGCAGAGCCCTGGAGAAAGCCTGGCGCAGAGACCCAAAACCGGACAACATGACTTCCCTCAAGATCGCCACCCGAAAACACCACCAACTGATCCACACCACCAAGAAAATTGCATTCAAGGAACGACTAGACAACAATGCACACAACAGCAAGGAACTCTTCAACATCGTTAAAGAGCTCTCCAACCCCAACGCCGGAAACAACGACATCACCCCTTCGCAAGACCTCTGCAACTCCCTCGCCTCCTACTTCCACACCAAGATCGCGGACATACACAACAGCTTCAGCACTCAACCAACGCACGCCACGAGCGAACCACCGCCCCCCACCACCACCCTCCGCGCCTGGACCCCGATCAGCACCGAAGACACCATGCACTCCATCCACTCTGGATCTCCGACCGACCCTTGCCCCCACCACGTCTTCAACAAGGCCAAAGCTGTCATCGCACCCCACCTGCGGGACATCATCAACACCTCCTTGAACACCGCTACCTTCCCGGAAAGCTGGAAGCACGCCGAACTCAGCGCCCTACTAAAGAAGGCATCAGCCTACCCCACCGACCTCAAGAACTACCGACCCATCTCACTGCTCCCGTTTCCCGCAAAAGTCATCGAGAAGACCGTCAACAAGCAGCTGGCCGCCTTCCTCGAGACAAACGGATCCCTCGACCTCTCGCAGTCTGGCTTCCGGGCCAACCACAGCACCGAGACCGCCCTGATCGCAGCAACGGATGACATCCGAGCCCTGCTCGACAACGGAGAAACTGCGGCCCTCATCCTCCTAGACCTCTCCGCGGCCTTCGACACTGTCTGCCACCGTACCCTATTACAGCGCCTCAGCAACGTCGGAATCCAGGAGAAGGCCCTGGAGTGGATCACCTCCTTCCTCGCCGGAAGGACACAGAGAGTCCGCCTTCCCCCGTTCAGATCAGAAGCCACCAAAGTCATCTGCGGGGTTCCTCAAGGCTCCTCGCTCAGCCCAACCCTCATCAACGTCTACATGAGTCCCCTCACAGCCATCGCACGCCAGCACAACCTTAACATCATCTCCTACGCCGACGACACCCAGCTGATCCTCTCCCTCACCAACGACCCCGCCACCGCCAGAGCCAACCTACACGAAGGGATGAAAGAGGTAGCCAAATGGATGAAGAACAGCCGCCTGAAACTGAACTCAGACAAGACGGAAGTCCTCATCCTGGGATCCTCACCCGACGATTCCTGGTGGCCCCCCGCCCTAGGCAGGGCACCCAAACCAACAGACCATGCACGCAACTTGGGCTTCATCCTGGACTCCTCCCTCTCCATGACCAGACAAGTCAATGCCGTCTCCTCGTCATGCTTCAAATTCCTACGCATGCTATGCAAGATCTTCCGGTGGATCCCCACCGAGACCAGGAAGACGGTCACCCAGGCCCTCGTCACCAGCCGACTGGACTACGGCAACTCCCTCTACGCCGGAACCACCGCCAAACTCCAGAAGAGACTCCAGCGGATCCAGAACGCCTCAGCACGACTCATCCTGGACATCCCCAATTGCAACCACATCTCCGGACACCTGAGAGACCTGCACTGGCTCCCGGTCAACAAGAGAATCACCTTCCGTCTCCTCACCCACGCACACAAAGCCCTGCACAACCAAGGCCCAGGATATCTCAACAGCCGCCTCAACTTCTACGCTCCCAAACGCCAGCTTCGATCGACCGGCCACGCCCTCGCCGCCGTCCACCGCATCCGAAGAGCCACCACAGGGGGAAGGTCCTTCTCCTACCTCGCCGCCAAGACTTGGAACTCCCTACCGACCCACCTCCGCCTGACCCAGGACCACCTTGCCTTCAGGAAGCAGCTCAAGACCTGGCTGTTCGAGCAGTAGCGGACCCCCCCTCCCCTAGCACCTTGAGACCATCCGGGTGAGTAGTGCGCTATACAAATGCTTTGATTGATTGATTGATTGATTGATTGATGTCACCAAAAATATTCTTCATGACCCTTCGGATGACAGCGGAGGCTGAAACCAGTTCAAATGGGATTCTCCTATACCAAAATGCTCCCATGGCCTCAAAAAATATGTCAAATCCCTAGACATTTATTGTAGGTTCACTTGTTGGTATGCGGCAGACACATATGGTACACTAAACATGGATCCATCATTCATACCTTCAATTATTTCTGAAATATTGGGAAGCGGTTGCCTGTCTACCCATACATTTTTGTTTAAGTCTCATAAATCAATCCAATGCCACCACCACAGGCGCTAGCCATTCAGATACTTCTATTGGGTCAATTACTACTTTCTTTAACAATTTATCCTACTCTTTACATGATGGCTTTCTCATCATATTTGTGACATTCTGCATTTCATGTAAAATTGGACTGGCACCTTGCTTCAGTATTATTTTGTGGGGAAATCCCTTTAGTAACCTTAATTCATCAGTGAACACTCTGGGATACTTTAACATTATGTCATTCTCACGGCTATTTATTGCTGCTACCAGTGTCTTAATTATCATTACTGTCCCTTTAGCATCAGGATTTATGATGATGGCCGTTGTCTCAATTATCATTACTGTCTCTTTAGCATTAGGATTTATGATGATGTCCAGGACACCATCCCAATAAGTGTGACCCATAATTGGTTACATAAACTCACCCATGAACACCATCTCCCTTGAATTTGATTGTTATCCATTTCATTCTCAGTATTTCAATTCATTTGCCCGCATATCCATCTGACTTGATATTAGACTTCTCCAACAATGCATTACCATCCAACCAAATTAAAGACTTCCTGAGTCTCCAAGAACTTTTAATAGTTTACTATTGATAGTGACCTCAGAATTTAGTTTCTCTGATCTGTCTGTGCTTTCCATTTTTACCATCCGCACCTCTGACACTGATATCCCCCCTTCATTTATGTTATCTGTCACTTTATCACATTCCTCTTCTATAGTTAAAACTATCTCTTGAACATTTTCTCATATATCATTGACACCCCGTCTAATTTCTCGTACTTTGCTATCTCACATGTTGGTCCTACACACCTTTGCAAGGCGTCCTCTCCTTCCACAGTTCCTGCATAAGATATTTCTTGCAGCGCACCTTGTACTGGAAGCTATATTTCCTGGTGCCCCAGAGTGGAAACAATTAATTTCTCTGGAAGTGTTATTGTATTGTTTCGTACTTTCATTAAAAGTGTAATTTTTCCTTTTTGTGTCTCTGCCTTTCTTATCTTTCACCTGTTCAGGTATTCTCATCTTCAGTTTACTATCCTTTGCTACTTTGCTACCCACATTCTTTTAGCTGTGATCACCATCCTCCATTTCTTTTATCCACAACATAGTGGGTTCAATACTCTCTGTACAGCCTCCTCTAAAGTATTGTCTTTCATCAAGAGCTTCTCCTTCACACTTTTATTGTTAGTGCATCTCACAATTTGGTCTGTGATCAGTGAGTCTGATAACTGTTCAAAATGACAAGATGTGGCTTACCCGCTCAAAGCGGCCCCATATGATACAACATCTTCATCCACTCTCTGAGTTCAAGGAAAACATTGGACTTTGGAGTGAACTGCAAGTCCAACATCTGCAATTACATTTCATATACATGACATGGCTGCCTATCACCCATTTTCACTGATATTTCCAGTAAATCTTTATATAACCTCCTTCCTTCAACACCCAATTGATGTCATAAAATTGCCTGTCTCCTTACTGGTTCATATTTATCCCCACCACTAGCTAAAATATAAGTTAAAAATTATTTTTTTACATTGCTTCCAGGGTACTGGAGGTTGACCAGTATTCAGCAAGAATGGTGGAGGTGATGCCATGCATGTACAAAAATCTACATTAGCAGAGGGAACTTGCCTATATATAAAAATCACGAATGGCCTGAAGAACCGGAGCCTTAAGGGCCCGGCAGAGCAGGGTACGCCTAAATCTTCGAGATCTCCTGCCTGGTCGAACAGAGACACCGGACACTCCGTTGGCGTCGAAGATCGTATTTTATTAGCTGCTGCCAACACAGTTGTCCATGAAGTACAGAAAGTATGTTCAAAGGAGACTGTTCTCGAACTCCGTGGCACACAGGTTTATATACATTTGAGATACACAATGAACAATCCCAAGACATACAAATCAGACAAATGCGAGGGGCTCGGAAAGCAAAGTAATTACGTTACTTCAAACAAGCTTGGTTTGTCGGCTGTGATTGTTACCCAACCCCTTAAGCTATTTGCAAATGAACTCACACAATCCAACTTGCAGGTGAAGAAACACATTTGTATGTTTAAGAAGGACAGTTGTGGAATCAGAGAGTTCATGGAGGGAATGGCGGACAGCAGATAAGATAGCCTCAGGAAAGAATGGTGCGAACCTACAGATAGTCTGGACGGGGATTAGTTAATGAGACATGGATTGTTGTACTCGGGCAGACCCTGACACTAGACCAGTAAATAGAGGCGAAAAGGTTACTTAGTATGTGAATGCAGGAAAACAACAAAAAGAATACCTGGCTGGCCGTGCTGCCTGAGTGAGGGCAACACAAAATGGAGGCAAGTCACAAAATGGCAGCCGAACAAGAACAAAGTCACGAAATACAGAACCTCAGACCCTCCTTTTGCCATTACTCAGGGAAAAGCACCAACTCATGTTAGTCTGAATCAGAGTCGACCTCAATGGCCATAAGGTCATAAAACTGTTGCTGTACCATCATCCTAGTATTCTCCGTCTTCTTGGACACAAGTGTTGGGACACACATAGTGGCAAGTAGACCACAAATGGCGGGACCACACTGTATACACAGGCAACAAGAAAATATGATGGCTAATATCGCTCCAAGGAAAATTAGTATCTTCCATCCCCAAACAGACAATAATCCCCAGAACAATCCTACTAAAGACCAGTCTCCTTCGTCCTGATGAATCAACTCGGAGATGGTATGCAATTTGGAGATGGCCTGGTATATTGTTGGGATGTCATCAGGAACGTAAATGCAGCAGCTAGATCCAATCAATCTACAGACCTGTTGTAAATATTTAATTTACCATCTGAATTTCTATGCAGGTAAGTACTTAATCAATAATAACTCAATCGGAAAGAAAGAAACAGAGTCCGTGGTGTTAGAGTTCTTAGGGGTTTTATTCCTTAAAGGAATCGTTCCGGAACAGGATATCAGGTTCCTGAAACCACACGGGGTTCAGGAAGGGATAGAGCGCACTTTTATTGACAATACATAGCTTATATACTTAATTTACATCATAGGAAACAGTATAGTAGGCGGAACAGCTGAGAGAAGACAAGATAACAGCATCCACGTGTTACTAGTACGTAATCAGAAGGCGTGAACTAGGCGTAAACTGGAGGTGTGCTCTAGAAACGTCACAAGTAGGTGTCACATGTGGGTGGCACTAAACAGAAATGTTGCAATGTCAGCAGAAATCAGAAGCTTGGATGCGCGCGCAGCTGCATGACGTGTTATTGGCGTGAAACTGGAGGGTGCATGGGGACTTGACATTTACACTGACGGAAAGAGACAGAAGTCTGGCATGTCAGATCAACTTGTGTTTCTATCATATCTGATATCTGATGTTTAGGAACTGAGCTATCTGGGCGGAAAGGTCTCTGGGGCAGAAGCTATTCTATACTGACTGTGAGTGCGTGTATAAGCGCCTGAGTGTCTGCATGAGAAGCGTGGGGGCATGGGCCTTCCATGGGAGCATGGTAACAGAGGCAATGAATTACTTGCACGGAGACAGGCCGACCCTTTGGCTCTGCAGCTGGGAGGATGTTTACTGAAACTAGTAGGCAGGAATGTATTTTCGAGGAGCGGAACAGATAACCCGAAGGTTGTAGTCAGTCTTGGCAGGCAGCAGGCTGAGCTGAGCGCGAGGGGCCGCGCTGGAAGTAAGGCAGAGTTCATAGGTACGGGGGCAGCCTGGGCAGCCTGGCTTTCAGAGTCAGAAAGAAGAAAAAAGGCTCGATGGCAGAAATTCAGGGCCTACTTTGCCAGAGCTGGAAAAACGTGAAGCATACTACAAAAAGACGTTGGCATAGCATACTTAGGAACGGCCTATTCAACCCATTCAGGGTGGGTCTGAAAGAGGACATGTTAACGTTGGACGCAAATGTATTTGCGTCTTCATAACTGGCACAGGAGGGAAGTTACATGCACTTTAACTCGTACATGGAGACGGTGGGGTCCACGATAGGGAACATAACTTGACCAAAAATGTATATTTCCTCATTCCCTCCTTGTTCCCTACGGACCCTTCATGATATATCGATCCTCATGAATCGATCAGTCTGTTCTTGCAACATCATTTGCTCGTCTCTCTTCTGTTGTCTGTTTGAGAGAAAACTGGAATGTTCAATGCACGATGTGGCACACAGTCCACATATTGCCGGCCCACACTGTAGGCACAGGCAGCAACTGAATACTATGACAAGGCCAATGCCTAGGAAGGATAGGATCTTCCATCCCCAAGCGGACAACGTTGTCCAGAACCAACCGGACCAAGTCCAGGTGCCTGGATTCTGATGTATTAAACTTTCAATTTTGTGGAGACGTGTAATAGCTTTGTATACAGATGGTGCGTTTTCTGGAATGAAAACACAGCAACTTGACCCGATGACCTTACAGGCTCCACCTCTATCTGCCAAGATGACGTCAATAACAAGACGGTTCTGAAGGACAACAACCCTCATAGCGGACTGTTCTTCGGTTAAGTTACCTAAAGCGGAGGCAGTTTCATGTACTACGGCTTCGAGTGTTCTGGTTAATCTTCGTATTAGTTTACTGTTTTGGACGGGGCCTATAAAGAAAAAGAATCCCCTATTGAAATCTGTGTATTGCTCCCCTGCCGTTTCAGTAAAGTCGACAATCGGGAGATCTCTTCTGGGTCTACTCTTTACTAGATTCGTGTTTCTATGATAATCAGGAGGAGCTAGAAAAACGGGTGGTAGAAGGAAGGCAATATAACAGGTACCATCCCAATCTGGAGGTAAGCGTATGTATGCGGTATGACCACAAACAAAATAAGAATGACTGGTAGCTTTAAAGGACGATTTACCATGATCACTGAATTCGACCACAGTAGTACATTTACTATGACCTAAGTGTACTGAACCTTTCTTCCTGACACATAATTCACCAGTGACTGGTAATACTGACATAGCGGGCAGAACTGGTGCAGCTTCGGATTCAACTGTAAGAATCATAAGGTTAATTGTGTAATTACTTAATCCATATACTTCATTTTCTAGATCAGTTCCTATTCTAATGGGGAGTCCCTCCTTATCAGGGTGACAGACGTCGAGCAGGACTAAATTCAGGTCTCCCCAAACCCAGCTCCCGTCGAAAACAGCAATATCAGGATCTAAGGAGTTAATTATTTTGAACCATGCACCACAGGAGCCGTTGTGAGTGAACGGGTACGGAAAGAGGGGCAGAGCTCCCTTGTAATTCTGGTAGGGAGGGAGTCGGCCACATATCCAGCAATTTGTAGCGTTATTAGTCTGATGGGAGTGATGTAGCATACTAATGAATGTGTTGTTGCGCAGCACAAGTCTGTAAGAAAGTTCATGTGGAGGTAACTCACTAAAGGAATGTTCAGCAGAAACATTGTAAGCAGATTGTTCACGCTTGAAAATAGGACAATAGATAGGAAGAAGTATACTGGCAACAATAATCAGAATACTTAGAAAAAACATTATTAACAATGTCACTATACAGTGACTACGCAGTGATTTGCAGTATGTACGTTTCTTGAATTGTCTCTCTCTCTCTCTATCTCGATCTAGGGGATACATGTCAGAAACTATTTAACCGATTCACCTAGGGGAGGACTTAAACAATTAAACTGTCTGACTTGCTAGATCGGAGCTTCAAACGGTACTCCTCTTGGGGAGTTCTCTCTCGTTCGGGTACTTGAAAGTCACTAGTTTTAATACAGTCTTTGGTGGGGGTGGACGAGTCAGAGTCTTGTTTTAGTTCATTGCATAGCTTAATATGACTCGTGTGGACCCACCCCTTTCTGCCCTCCAACTTTACTGCGGTCCTCGTGGTAAGGAGGACGGTCTTCGGTGCTTTCCAGCGGGGCTCCAGCGGACTTTTCCTGTCGAAATTCCTCACTAGCACCAGGTCCCCAGGACGGACATCGTGTGGCTTTACATCAGTGTTGTCGGGGAAAGCTGCGGCAACCTGTGAACGACATGATTGGAGTGCAGACATCAAGGAAGCAAGGTAATCTGTCAACATGTTACAATCAACATCGGTAATTTTCTTATGAATGGGCGTCCCCCACATATTCGGTGGTCTGCCAAAGACCACCTCGTACGGGGATAGTCCTGATCTCGAATGGGCAACCATTCTCATATAGAACAGTGCAACTGGCAGGGCGACTATCCAGTCGACCCCTTTCTCCTGGCATATTTTGGCAAGGCGGGTCTTAAGTGTCTGGTTATGCCTTTCTACAAGGCCTGCGGCTTCGGGGTGTCGGACACAATGGAATTTCCACTGATATCCTAGCAAAAGGGAGACATGCTTCATGAGTTCGGATGAGAACGGCTGTCCGTTATCTGAGTACACGACACGAGGCAAGCCGTATCGTGGGAAGAATTCTCGAACCAGCTGCTTAGCAGTGGTCGGGGCAGTGTAATCTGAGACTGGGTAGGCTTCGGTCCAACGAGAAAGTGCACAAACAACTACGAGGACATATTTGAATCCTCGACAACGGTCCATCTGGATATAATCCATCTGGAGGACTTCAAAAGGGTGATCGGGAGGATGAAATCCACCTTGCTCTACAGGAACGCTTTTACCTGGATTGAACTGACAACAGATCATGCAAGTACGCACTTTCTGTTTTGCTGCTGCTCGTGTTTGTTGTGCCAGAGATTCTGTAAACTGTCTAACATAGCTTTTTCTCCTAGGTGTGCAGGACTATGTGCTGTATTTATCATGATTTGAACCATTGAGTCGGGGAGGAACCATGTAGATTTTCCTTTTGTGACCCATCCTTGATCTGTCTGGATCCCTCCTAGTTCAATCCATTTCTTTATTTCATCTGGAGTGGCATGTGTCTGAATATCGATTACGTCTAGGGTGGGATCCCTGACTGACATACACTGTGTTGGTACTATTGTCTTTGTCATATCAGTAGTCTGGGTGTGAGTCAATGCTGTATGTTTTGCTGTCTGGTCTGCCAGGTCGTTACCCTGGGAAACAGAATCCGTAACCTTAGTATGTGCTTTACACTTCATGACTGATATGCCCGAGGGCAAATGAATTGCTTCTAACAGTGCTTGAATGAGAGGACCGTGTTGAATCTTGGCACCATGAGAGGTCAAGAAACCTCTTTCTTGCCATAACATGCCGAAGTCGTGTACGACTCCGAACGCATAACGGGAATCAGTGTATATGTTAACATTCCTGTCCTTGGCTAGTATACAGGCTCGGGTCAGAGCGATGAGCTCCGCCGCTTGAGCAGACAGTGTGTCAATACGGTGTGTTTCTTTAACTTTAGTTTCAGTGGTCACTGCATATGCGGCCACTAATTCTCCTGTACTTGTTCTCATGCATGAACCGTCCACATAAAGTGTCAGGTCTGGATTTGTCAGTGGAACATCTGTTAAGTCTCGTCGAGGTTTTGTTACCGCATTAATGATCTCTATACAATCATGCGGGGCTGGATCTGTCATAACTGTGGGTAACAATGTTGCGGGGTTCAGAATGCTACAGCGTCTGATTTCTATGTGTGGCTGGAATAGTGTCAATTCATAACCTGTCAGTCGTGCTATAGTCAAGTGTTGAGTCTGGGTTCTGTTTAAAAGAACCTCTACAGAATGTGGAACTTGAACTGTTAGTGGATGTCCTAAAACAATTGAATCGCTCTGCCTGATTGCTAGTGCTGTTGCTGCTACTGACTTCAAGCACGCAGGGAGTGCCTGAGCTACTGAATCCAATGTACTTGAAAAATAAGCGCAAGGCTTATGTGAACCTGCTTGGTCTTGAGTGAGGACAGACAATGCTGTACCCTCACGTTCTGTAACAAAAAGTGTAAAAGGTTTGCTGTAACATGGTGTCGCTAAAACTGGTGCTTGACATAAAACTTTCTTTAATTCCTCAAAGGCCTGTGTATGTTCCTGAGTCCAAGGAAGGACAGTCGAAGTCGCTGCCTCCTGCGTTGTTAACTGAATGAGTGGTTTAGCTAGAAATGCATATTGAGGAATCCATTGTCTGCAGTACGAGGTGAGGCCTATGAAGGCTCGCACTTCCTTTTGTGTCTGGGGTTGTGGCATATTTACAATTAACTGAATGCGATCGGGAGTGAGCTGTCTCCCCACTTTGGACAGCAAGTGACCCAAGTACACAACTTGCTGAACACAGAATTGTAGCTTTGAAGGAGACACCTTGTGTCCCTTGTTGGCCAGAAAATGTAAAACTGTCAGTGATGCTTGTTCACATTCGGGCTCACTTCGTGCGGTGATCAGCAGATCATCGACGTATTGCAGTAAAGCGGTGTTAACTGGCATTGTGATACAATCAAGTTGTCTTTTCAGTGCTTGGCTATAGATGCTGGGGCTTTCTGTGAATCCTTGAGGTGCGCGTGAAAATTTGAAACTTCGTCCATTTAAACTGAATCCGAAGAGATATTGGCTCTCTGGATCAATAGGTACACTGAAGAAGGCGTTCTTGAGGTCAATTACAGTAAAGAACGTTGCTTCTGAATCAATAGCAGTCAATAAGGCTGAGATGTCGGGAACCACAGGGTACTGTGGAATAATACATTTATTCAGTTCTCTTAAATCAATCACCAGCCGATATACTGGCGGTGCCTTGGGATCAGTACGTTTAAGAATTGGAATGATGGGTGAGTTACAGATGTTGGAGTCGGTCTCTACGACCACTCCTTGGGCAATGAGCTCTTCAATGATTTCCAGTAAAGCCACTACAGCATCGGGAGGTAACTTGTATTGTCTGATTCTGGGTAGAACTACACCTGGTTTGAGCGTAACACGGTATGGTGTAATGTGCATACAACCTACATCAGTTGGGCCTTTCGCCCACAAGTGATCTGGTACATTTTTCAATCTGACATCAAACTCACGTAACATATAATGACCCTTGAAATCCCGCAGAAAGAGTCTGACTCCCTCCGGGGAACAGCATATTATAGCTCCTAGAGCTTTTAATGTCTTTATTCCTAACAGATTTTCTGGACATGATTTCGTGAGTAACAAGTCTGTAACACGTGATAGTGGACCCACAGCCAGGGGAACTGGTTCGGATACCTCATTTACAATGGGCTGTCCTGAAAAACCAAGGGAAACATTCTGTGAGCCTGAGAGGGGTGCCCCTGGGACTTCATCATGACTGATCGTGGTGCGACTTGCCCCTGTGTCAATTAAAAACTTTCTGTCTTTTCCCAATACTTGACTGTGTACATAAGGACCCTCTTGATCTACAGGAATCTCAATAAGAGGCAAGCCACCCTCCCTCTCTAGGCTGTTTCATGTATATCGTGGATAATCGGGGTAAGCGGACTGGGCATACTGGTACATTTGCTGTGAAACTTGCTGGGTTGCGGCAATGGGCTGCGGCTGTGATACCGCTACTGTCTGTGCTGTGGGTGATGAAGCATGCGTAGACTGTGTATTCTGCGTGGGCTGTATATTCTGGGAAGACTGATGCTGGTTATGGTCTTGTCTAGGTGGATGCGGTCTTTCTTTAGTTTTACCTGTTGCTATGTTATGTTTCAGAACTGGGCATTCGTGTACGTAGTGACCTGGCTGCTTGCAATAATTGCATGTCCCTTTAACGGGGGCTGCGGCGTGACCTGTCTGGGTCGTACCCTTTCTGTGGCCGTCGGTTGGTACCGACTGGGCTACTAGCATTTTCATTTTCGTGTCTTTCATACGTTTCTGTTCCTGATCCTGCTCTTCTCTAATTCTGTTCTGATGGTATTGTAACATTTGTAACATCTGTGATGGCGTATTTGCTTGCCATGTACTCTCGACCTTGTATACACGGTTTTTAACTGCTAACAGGGAATTCTCGACTAACTTTGATACAAAAAGGTGCGGGTACGACTCGCTACTTGGTTTAAGACCACTATTAATAATGAAACATTTCTCGAATCTTGAATAGAAGTCACTAGTATCTTCGTCGGGTTTCTGTTTACATGCTGAGATTGCATCCCAGTCTTCTTTTCTAGTTGTCAATAATCTTGGCAGAACCTGTACTATCAAGCCTGGTAATGCTTTAGTTTTATCCCCAAGGCCTACCCCTGGGACACGTTTGTTCTCTTCGTCTTCTATCTCTGCCCATACAATCTTTTTATCTCCCACCTCCCATTCCTTTTCCTTTAGTTTCTCGTAGATGCCCGTGGGCAGCAGTACCTTTAACATTTTCGTGATATCTTCGTACGTATAATCTCCCATTAGTAACATGTCTTTAAGCTCTCTGTGAAAACCTGCAGGGTCTTTATCATGGCACGGGACTAGTTTCTTCATTTCTAACAGCTCTAACTTAGTCAGAGGCGTGTGTACGTATACCCGTTTCAAGTGGTTATCCTCACCCATAACTGGATGTACTTCCCGTAAGGGGTTCTGACTTTCAATGCCATGCTGACGTTCTATATGATACATTTTTCTTTCAGGGGGCGGGGCGGGAACATACTCGGAGCTTATGAAAGTGTCATATCTGTGGCGTTGTTCTAAAATTATTTGAATTAATTTGGTGCTTAAACCTCTCCATCTATCCGTGAGTAGTTTTTCTAATATATCGGGTAAGGGACCTGGATCAGAATGTTTATTTCTGTATTTCGTGAGGAGGTGCTGAATCATGTATACACCTGCTAATTTCTGCTCGTCTGGGGAAAGGTTCAAGAATGTCTGTGCTACAGTGTCATCATTGTATATATCTGGGTTTTCAGTCCATAATATGGCGGACCGGGCTAGTTCTTGTTCATCCATAGAATTGAGTACATGGTACCCTATTCGGTCTCGCAGCCTTTTATCAGTCTCCTGGAACTGATGTTCAGAAGAATTCGGGTTTGTTAAAGCAGAGAGAAAAACTCTCTTGCTTTCTGGACGAATGCCTTTCCTAAGGTAAGTTCCCTTACCTACATATGCTATAATGTCTGTAGTCTTTTCTGATTCTTCCTGTTCTTCTTCCCCCTCGGAGGAAGCCTTTTATGGCTCTTCTTTGTGCATTGCTATCACTGTTTTTCTTATTTTCCTGTACATACTGGCTACGCAAGTCCCCTTGTCGTGTTTTCCTTCAGATATATTTTGACCCCACTTGTTGAGTGCATCTAATTCACCCTGATCTGTCTCAGGCCTGTCTCGTTCTCTTATTAGGCAATTTATGAAGAAACGTAATATCTGCCCTTGAACGTCAACTTTCTGATGCTCCATGGCATCCTTAATACTGTCGGGGTCTTTCCCAGTCTGAACAAACCGATATATTCTATCTAGGTGCTCTTTCATTCCTGAAAACATTAACAGAAAATCAGTAGCAGATCGTAACCGTAGAGATGCCATCATCATTCTATCATCTTTTCCGGGTACTGGATCATATCTGCAAACTGTAAGTTGTCCTTTGAGTATGTCAAGACGTGGTGATTTGAACGTGATGGGACTCTGCAAGTCCCCTAGCTGTAACCTGTGCGTTAATGGCGGGGTCCGGAGACCCCCTATAGCACCTCCTGAGGCAGAAGTTTGAGCATTATCTCTCTGTGGCGTCTGTATCTGTACTTGAATTTGTCTTTTAGTTGGGTCAGGTAGACGTGGCTTTGGTAGATTAACCTTAGGTGCGGGAAGGGGTGGAGGTTGTGGAACAGGAGAAATCTGTGGTGGTACTGGCGGAATATGATCTTGGGGCGCGTTACCACCCCCGTCCCTGTCGTCAGGCAGGGCGCGGACAGGCAGATTGGTGTAAGCGGGTACTACATCCTCTAGATAGGAAATCAAGAATATGTCTTTAGTGGTCCTGTGAGTTACTTTAGTTGGAACCAATGGTGACGGCAGATTTTTCGGTATTTCTGAAATGGCCTCAGGCGAACCCTCGGCCGCGAGATACATACCGTTTACGAGGTTATTTCGTGCACGGTCTACTTGCTCTGTTTTTACTCGGATCCCTTCAGTAATTAATTCGTTTTCTTGAGCTTTATCTGACTCTTTAAGTCTGTCCTCTCTACGTAGTTCTTTTTCAGTACGCTTATGTGATTCCTTACGCCAAAACTCTATGGCGTCTTTCTGAGATTGCCTGGCTTTCTTTTTCCATAATGCTTCTTCTACCTTCATGATGCACTCGGCATCCCATGTTCCAGTAACTGGCCATCGGTGTCTCTCATCTAGATGTTTCGTATAATCGGCCCATAATTCTAGATACAATATGGCATCTATGCCATGTTTATGATACATGAAGTTTCCAGGAGTGTCCCTAGGGGGGATAGGAATTTCTTCCTCTAGTATCCCTTTCCTAGTTCCTATCTGCTTTAATTTGTTGAAAAACGGCATCTTGTTTACTTAGTACTGAACGCTCAATCCTTGCTACTTAATACTGGATAAGACTATTTATACAAGAACACAATAATGCACATTAAAAACAGTCACACTCATACCACGACATTAATCACATAAAAAGACATTTGCTACATATATAACTACCCCCTATATCGGATGTACTGCTAAACAGCACAGATACACTGTCAGAGACAATGCAAAAACTTGGAAAACTGATGTACCGCTAAACAGTACAGATACACTGTCTAAAACAGTGCAGACCGGACTTGTGTACCCAAACCCGTCTAGATACGTCCCAGCAATGGTACTCACCGGGAAGCACGGAAAACAGAAGGCCTCGGAAAACTCGACTGGACTGGACCGGACTCGACTCGACACGTGGATACTTCGGAAAACTGGTGGGCCTCTTGACACCTCGGACTTTGCTTCCTTCGGCTAGGCTCTGGTCGGGATCCTCCGCACTCCTCACCGCCTCGTCTGGGTACTGATCGCAATCTTCGTCACCTCCGTGGGCCAGAGGGAGATACAGGAAATCCTGCCGGTACGCGTAGTTTCCTTCTAACTGATGGCAGGGGACATAGCTTGCAACGCACCAACCGGCGCGTGGGGTGGGGGAGGGGTCCCTATTCGGGCGCCAGAATGTTGTAAATATTTAATTTACCATCTGAATTTCTATGCAGGTAAGTACTTAATCAATAATAACTCAATCGGAAAGAAAGAAACAGAGTCCGTGGTGTTAGAGTTCTTAGGGGTTTTATTCCTTAAAGGAATCGTTCCGGAACAGGATATCAGGTTCCTGAAACCACACGGGGTTCAGGAAGGGATAGAGCGCACTTTTATTGACAATACATAGCTTATATACTTAATTTACATCATAGGAAACAGTATAGTAGGCGGAACAGCTGAGAGAAGACAAGATAACAGCATCCACGTGTTACTAGTACGTAATCAGAAGGCGTGAACTAGGCGTAAACTGGAGGTGTGCTCTAGAAACGTCACAAGTAGGTGTCACATGTGGGTGGCACTAAACAGAAATGTTGCAATGTCAGCAGAAATCAGAAGCTTGGATGCGCGCGCAGCTGCATGACGTGTTATTGGCGTGAAACTGGAGGGTGCATGGGGACTTGACATTTACACTGACGGAAAGAGACAGAAGTCTGGCATGTCAGATCAACTTGTGTTTCTATCATATCTGATATCTGATGTTTAGGAACTGAGCTATCTGGGCGGAAAGGTCTCTGGGGCAGAAGCTATTCTATACTGACTGTGAGTGCGTGTATAAGCGCCTGAGTGTCTGCATGAGAAGCGTGGGGGCATGGGCCTTCCATGGGAGCATGGTAACAGAGGCAATGAATTACTTGCACGGAGACAGGCCGGCCCTTTGGCTCTGCAGCTGGGAGGATGTTTACTGAAACTAGTAGGCAGGAATGTATTTTCGAGGAGCGGAACAGATAACCCGAAGGTTGTAGTCAGTCTTGGCAGGCAGCAGGCTGAGCTGAGCGCGAGGGGCCGCGCTGGAAGTAAGGCAGAGTTCATAGGTACGGGGGCAGCCTGGGCAGCCTGGCTTTCAGAGTCAGAAAGAAGAAAAAAGGCTCGATGGCAGAAATTCAGGGCCTACTTTGCCAGAGCTGGAAAAACGTGAAGCATACTACAAAAAGACGTTGGCATAGCATACTTAGGAACGGCCTATTCAACCCATTCAGGGTGGGTCTGAAAGAGGACATGTTAACGTTGGACGCAAATGTATTTGCGTCTTCATAACTGGCACAGGAGGGAAGTTACATGCACTTTAACTCATACATGGAGACGGTGGGGTCCACGATAGGGAACATAACTTGACCAAAAATTTATATTTCCTCAGACCCCTCCTCGGTCTGCTAGGATAACATCTAATGCAATCCTGTTCTGCAATGTCATGAGATCAGCCTGAAGTTCTGCTGTTATGTTACTTAAGGCACCTATAGTAACATCAATGGTGGTCTCGACCACGCGAGTCAGCTGCCTGATATGCCTACTGTTGACCATTGGACCCCAGAAAGGGAGAAATCCTTTAAAAAATCACCTCCTTCTTCTTCCGCTGTATCTTTGGCGTCAATTATCCCTCTACCATATCTACTTCTGTGATGACCTGAAGGGGCAGTGTAAGTAGGGGGAAACAAAAAGGCTATATGACATGTTCCTGAGAAGTCAGACGGGAGCCATGTGTTGGCTCTGTCCTCACAGACAAAGTATTTACCCTGAGATGGAACCAATGGAGGGGAATTCTGGGATGTGAAAACATACGTATGGGAACAATTCTGTTGTATATCAGCCTTCTTGCTGTTAATCTGAAGGCAAAAATTACCTTGATGGGGTACTGTCCATACTGGGGAAGATTTTCCCTGCTTTGTTTTATCACTAAGGCTAGTGATATAGTGAGTCACATTCCAACCTTCAAATGCTCGTTTCTCATCAATGGGTATCTTATTCTTATCTACAATCTTAGCCATTGATACTATTCCCTTTATCAAGCTACTATGGCTAAAATCCATTCCGCTCCTGAACGAGCCAATGGGGTATCTTAGTCGATTATGGTATGCGGCCGAGAACATAGCCAAGTATGCCCAGGCCGATCCTTCATAGGAGAAGGGAAGGAGTAGGTAGGACATTCCTTTATGCGTGCTATGAGGCATGAGTCCACATACCCAACAATCAGTGATGTTGACAGCTAATTGGTGTTTGTTAGAACTGGCTATTTCTGGTTGGCTAAGGCTGACGCCAAAGCTAGGCAGAAACCACCATTCTAGTCAGGGCAAGGGAGTCACACGCCAAGATAACCCCTGCTCACCCCCTTGGTAGCTTGGCACGAGCAGACAGGCTTATCCCGGAGGCAATGTGTAAAGCATTTGCGCACGCACACAACAGCAACAACATCCTAGGCACACCACAAAAGGAACTCCACACAAGGTTATATAAAAATAACTTCTATATTGTGAAAACACATCAGATAGTAATCACACAATATACATTGTGCCAATTGGCATGGGCAATATTCACAAGGGATTGTTTACACCAGGACAGGGCCACGTGGGCCACTGTCAGAATCAGCACTTAGTAGAAATAGCACTTCTAGAACATAGAATATAGGATATAAAATCACTGTAGTACAAATGAGCAAATATAGCACACAACCAGTAACCACTGGTAACAGGTAAGTACCACCTACGCAACCCTAACCACCTTAGGAGAATGTCACGCAGGGAACCAGGACCTCACTAGGACCACCTGTACTAGAAAGAACAACCACCTAAGTATCACAATACAATTAGGGGTATACGCAAGAACACATTACACATGATGCATCACAACATTCAGAGGTGTAGGGAAGAAAAACACATGATGCATAAAAACATTCAGAGGTGTAGGTAAGACACATAATGCATAAAACACATTCAGAGGTGTCACAGGCATAATGGCATAGCACATTACGCATAACTCACATTTGGGCCTAACCAGTAAAAACTACAGTAGGCAATCTCTCACTAGTCTAAACACATTAGACTCTCCCCCTAAGCATAACTCACATTTAGGGGCGTAACTCACATAGTGGAATAAACTCTCACTAGCATAAACCTACATAGGTAAAATAACTTCATAATCACATTGCGCAAACATCACCTTAGGCAATTACTATAAAAAACATAGTAAAACCATATTGCGCAGAAATCACATACCAGCCCCCTGGCCAACGGGCCATCCACGAAGGGGCTCAAATGCCTTGTGTCCAGAATGTCAGGATGCGCTACCAATGCAGCGCCAGTCACCGGCGCAAACCTAAATGTTGCAGCTGCCCACTACTTGCTGGGCAGCTGAGAACAGTCACAAGGCCTAAATGTTGCAGCTGGCACTAAGTGCTGCGCAGCTGTAGAAGGCCTGGTACCACTGTGCCATCTCTGTCCCACACAGGGACTCACTCACATTGCACCTAAACTGTGCAGCTGCCCACTAATTGCTGGGCAGCTGGAGACAAAACTGCGACAGGGTCCTCACTGACCCTAGAACAGATTTTTGCCAAAATGTAGGAGCCAGACAGGCTCTGGAAAATAATGGGGGCGAGGGAGCCACCTAGGCTCTTACTATACTCTGCCCCCCCAGATCTGGGAACAACTTGGGGCTGTGGAGCCATCAAGCTCCTTAATGCTAACATGCCCGTGAGCCTCTCAGGCTCTTTAAAACAAATATGGCCCCCTTAGAGCTTTGTGGGCTCTAACAACACAAATATGTCGCCTTGTTGGAGTCCCTCACGGGGTACTCAAACTTGAAATCGCCCCCACAAGCCTCTCTGGGCTCCAAGTAAAGAAATGCGCCCACGAGCCTCGGGGTTCAAACCACGGAAATGCCCCGGGGGTTGCTGGAGCCTCGACAAGCAGGGCATAAGCCAAAAATGCCCCGATGTGCCCCCTTCGTTGGAGTCCTTCTTGGACTCAAGAGACAAAGCCCTCTCCCGGAGCCCGCAAGGCTCTACAGACAACTGTGCATCCTCCCGGCACTCTGAACCTGCCCGCAGCTCCTCTCCCAGCCCTTCCTCATCACCGGGCTTCTCGGGTCGGCGGTGCGGGACTTCAGGACACGGGAGCCCCGTTACACCTCTGCTCGTCTCTGTTGGCGGCCCCGGGGCTCTCACCACTTCACAGGAGCCCCGGGCCACAGGAGGACACCACTTCTTCTCGAGGCCCCGGAGCGCGGCCTCGGTTTCCGGCTGCTTCCGGCTTGTCTCGCGGCCCGCCCACGTCTTGACCGAGTGTGCCTAGCTTCCTGTGGCTGAGGGCCGCCAATGGCAGCGCGGCCCTGGGCAGGGAGGCGGGCACAGCGCCCCCTGACACGATCTCTGGGCCGGCGGCGGTGATTCCACTCGAGGGCACAAAATGAGGGGTGGGCACCCTCGATAATACATACAAGCGCCCCCAGCTGCTAGAGCGATATAAAGCGCTCCTAGGAGCTTAGGATGAAAGAGAGGCGCTCCCAGCGCTAAAGGCAAATACAGCGCTCCCCAAGCGCTAAAAGCAAGATAAAGCGCTTTTAAGCACTAGAAGCAAAATAAAGCGCTCCCAGGTGCTAGAGGCAAGGAAAAGCGCTCCCAAGCGCTAGGGGCAAGAATAAAGCTCCAGCAAAGTTCTTCAGGAGTCCAGGACCTCAATAGTCCAGGACATAAGGTGGAGCACAGCAGCTCCCAGAAAAGGAAAGTCCATCAGGTATCCAGGGGCTGGGCAGGGCCCAGGGAGGCAAGCCTTCCCCTGGGCCCAAGCAGTAGCACGCCCCTGGCAGGATTCAAGTCAGAAACAAGAACATTTTGTAAGGGGACACAGCCCCTTTCTATACCATAAAATCCTTTGTTTAGCAGGGTGCAGGCAATGTGAGAACCAGCTACAACTGGTTATAGGGAACTCCTTTCACTGGCCAGGCTAGGGACATCAGACGCACAACAGGGTGTGGAGCCAGCATTGTGAAGGGAAAACCCAGCCCTATTCAGGCCCAGGTGCACCCCTCCCCTCACATCAGCATGCTAATCACTCCATTCACCACAGGGGCAGACCAACCCAGACTCTTGGAGCCAGGCTCACCAGCCAGCTTCAGCCAATCACACGCCAGACACAAATTACACAAATATGCCAACTTTTAGAAGTCCATCACCACCCCCTTTTCTGAATCGTTTTGTCCACCATAAGAGGGGACGGGTATGCTCAGACATGAGTCCCTTGCTCATTGCACCATCAGGATTCAAGCAAGCTGGGCCGAAGACGGCTGTAATGCCAGAAACCGGTCCCCGGAAGCTTGTTTCCTTCCCAGTAAAAGAATTGGCTTGGTAGTTTGGTCTGCCCTGTTCCCATGATGCACTGGGCCAGGTACAGACTAATTTGCATGTAGCCAGGTTCTGAGCTGGGATGGTGCAGTGAGCTAAAAAGTGGTGATGGATCAAGCCCTGATCTGTTGACTGGGTACGAGTATTCTGTTTAATTCAGATACTCAATCCATCACCACCCCCTTTTCTGAATCGTTTTGTCCACCATAAGCGTGGAAGGGTATGCTCAGACATGAGTCCCTTGCTCATTGCACCATCAGGATTCAAGCAAGCCGGGCCGAAGACGGCTGTAATGCCAGAAACCGGTCCCCGGAAGCTTGTTTCCTTCCCAGTAAAAGAATTGGCTTGGTAGTTTGGTCTGCCCAGTTCCCATGATGCACTGGGCCAGGTACAGACTAATTTGCATGTAGCCAGGTTCTGAGCTGGGATGGTGCAGTGAGCTAAAAAGTGGTGATGGATCAAGCCCTGATCTGTTGACTGGGTACGAGTATTCTGTTTAATTCAGATACTCAATCCATCACCACCCCCTTTTCTGAATCGTTTTGTCCACCATAAGCGTGGAAGGGTATGCTCAGACATGAGTCCCTTGCTCATTGCACCATCAGGATTCAAGCAAGCCGGGCCGAAGACGGCTGTAATGCCAGAAACCGGTCCCCGGAAGCTTGTTTCCTTCCCAGTAAAAGAATTGGCTTGGTAGTTTGGTCTGCCCAGTTCCCATGATGCACTGGGCCAGGTACAGACTAATTTGCATGTAGCCAGGTTCCGAACTGGGATGGTGCAGTGAGCTAAAAAACGGTGATGGATCAAGCCCAGATCTGTTGACTGGGTACGAGTATTCTGTTTAATTCAGATACTCTGTCCATCACCACCCCCTTTTCTGAATCGAAAACTTTTAGAAGTGGCACTTCAACACTAGACACAATCATGCCGCATATATCATTGCGCAGCATTCAATCTCACGAGTTCGCACATACCAAACTCGACCCTGCACTCCCCACACATCAGGAACTACCATGGGCATACATATTCCCCATTCATTCAAATGGGAGGGCAGGTCACTCTCACCACACACACAGAGCTCACGCACTTTACACTGTACCACAGTGAAAAAGTGCGCAGAGGCCTAAAATCACCAACACCAGGTCACAGAAACAGGCTAGGAAAAATCAAAAAGTTTCGGGGTGACCTGCCAAAAAGGGCCAGGTCCAACAGTGTTGGTGTAAGAGTTTAATGAACGAGTTATTCAGGTATTCAATACTTCTTATCTGCTCATGCGGAGGAAGGGCATGTGTCTGATGTTGAGAAAAAAAGAGGCGAGAAGGCAAAGAAGTAGAATCAGAAAGGGGTTTTGGCTGTAGAAGATGGATACTCCAACCCGCAGATGCTAATAAAATGCATAAAAACATCGAAATACACAAAGTAACGCCAAATCGACTACGCAATAATTTACAGTATTTCTGCTTCATCTCTGTCTTCTTATTTTCCCTACTTGATGTATCATCCATCCTTTCTAAAAAATGTTGTTGCTCACGGCAATCTTCCTCAATCACTTAGCTGTAGTTATTTTCTTTTATGACACTGCAAATCCTGGGGGTCCTAGCCACCAAAACAGTGTACAGTCCAAGACTCCTACCGTGACCCTGCAACGGGGACAGATGGCACATCAATAATCTCATAAAAATTGCAACAAAATGGAATAAAAAAAGTTCAAATGTCATTGATAGTCCTAGGCCTGAGGTTGTAGCGTCTCTTATTCGATATAGTCTGATCTTGAAACAATGTTTCTGAATTCGTGGTGTGTATTCGAAGATGTGGTGGTTAGCTTCTTGAAGAATATCATCATCTTCTTTCTCGGACTGAGTTCCAGCAACCGGGCGTTACTAAAAGGTACGAAACGGGGAATCTTCTCTCTTTCAGACTCACCTATGCCCCTGCGGACCCACTGGTCGAAGGGCAAGGGCAAAGGTACCTTTTTGCAGTGCACGCCGTGAAACCAGTTTTTCTTCCCCTGGACTTTCACTGCCGTATGCGTGACGAGGAGTACTAGACGAGGGGCTGTCCAACGGGGCTCCAGGTTTTTGGTTCTCTGAAAGTTCCTCGCACACACCCAATCCCCAGGTTTGATCGAGTGACCTGGGTCTTTGGAGGCTTCTGGCAAAGCACTTTGAACTGAAACCAGGCATCGTTATTTCACTGGTCCCTTCTCAATCATCAAGGGGTTAAATGCCAATAACACTGCACAAATGTACTTAACCCTTGGCTTCGGCCACTGCAGAGGCCGAATAGAAACCCAAAACAGAAACAAAACAAATTTGTGGGAGCGACCCACCAAATACTTAACTAAGTGTCTTCTTACACCACTGGAGGTCCGTCTACCGTCTCGCAATAGCAATCATCACCGAAAGGACCAAGGCAGGGCGGCAGTCAGGGCAGCAGTCGTCAGCAGCCATCAGCAAAAAAGGGGGAAGCCGCGCTGTAAAGACCTTCAGTCCACTTATGACATGCAGGGGCCAATCGTGTTGTGCGCATCCTCCGGAATTTCTTGCGGGGCTCCTCACAATCCTCAGGCTGAACTGCTCTCACTGAAGCCGCCCCACGCTGGGCGTCAATTGAAGAACCGGAGCCTTAAGGGCCCGGCGGCGCAGGGTACGCCTAAATCTTCGAGTTCTCCTGCCTGGTCAAACAGAGACACCGGACACTCCGTTGGCGTAGAAGATCGTATTTTATTCGCTGCAGCCAGCACAGTTGTCAATGAAGTACAGAAAGTATGTTCAAAGGAGACTGCTCTCGAACTCCGTGGCACACGGGTTTATATACATTTGAGATACACAATGAACAATCCCAAGACATACAAATCAGACAAATGCGAGGGGCTCGGAAAGCAAAATATTACGTAACTTCAAACAAGCTTGGTTGTCGGCTGTGTTTGTTACCCAACCCTTTAAGCTATTTGCAAATAAACCCACACAATCCAACTTGCAGGTGAAGAAACACATTTGTATGTTTAAGAAGGACAGTTGTGGAATCAGAGAGTTCATGGAGGGAATGGCGAAGGACAGCAGATAAGATAGCCTCAGGAAAGAATGGTGCGAACCTACAGATAGTCTGGACGGGGATTAGTTAATGAGACATGGATTGTTGTACTCGGGCAGACCCTGACACTAGACCAGTAAATATAGGCGAAAAGGTTACTTAGTATGTGAATGCAGGAAAACGACAAAAAGAATACCTGGCTGGCCGTGCTGCCTGAGTGTGGGCGACACAAAATGGAGGCAAGTCACAAAAATGGCAGCGGAACATGAACAAAGTCACGAAAGCGAATCGGAGGGAACAGGATATTGGTTGCCTAACAGTTTTATGGCTAATGTGAAAAATAGCCTGAAGCAATGTCAATGTCTGATGTAAATAAAACTGAGCTGACAGAAATATTTGTCATTTAATCAGGAGTGACAGAATGTATTTTCTCTAAGTAACCACCGTAGTGCTATGAGATAAGAATTGCGAGATAATAATAGGAGCTAATCGATAGATGGTTGGCAGCAAGATGCTTCTTAATAAGTAAGAGGGAACACCCATTGACTTAAGAGAATTAGAAACAGATATGATGCACGGAATCTGATCATATACATCTCTTCCAATATACCTACAGATATGGTGCAACCATCCGTTCCTTGAAACCCCAGAATAAGAAGTCCTGAGGAAGGTGCCACAGAATCTATTGTACAGCACCGAAACGCGTCGACGCACTGTTTTTGGTTCAAAAGAATCCAATCAGGGCCGGGTAAACTTTAGATGGGCACTATATCTTTACCACTAAAGCTTTAGAGTGACAAAATTGTTGACAGGCCTTTTGGATCTAGTTAAAAGCAGTGGCGAAGGTATCTTGTGAGCCACATTGATACTAGGGGTTTTTGTGATTATTTGTTGTTAGTTGTTAATTCACTGTCAACATGTTTAAGTGATGTCTCCAATGAGTACGTATTGTAATATTGTGTTTGTTGAATAACACTGTGTATGTGTAATATCGTGTAGTACTTAATTTTTATCCCTCCAAGGTGTCTTTCACTTGGATTTTAAACTGCATTTTGAAAATTGTATGAATTTACTTTGCTTTTTATTGCCAGCTTGATTGTATTTTTAATAAACATAGATTGTTAACGATTTTATTTCTTTGTGGAAACCCATTTTTTATTCTTTCAATACTTTGTGACCCTTTTTCTTCCCCAAGAAGAAAGGTTAGTTGACATTGGTTGACCAGTTGACCCCAGGGATTCCCCCCTTTGACTATCTGTCTTCCTACCCTGTTCCCTGGTGAAAGTGGGGTACCCTCTCCTTTTTGAAACCAGTATAGTATAGCCTCGTGCTGGAGAGTTGAGGTTTTTTGAGTTGACTATTACGGTTTTTCCTATCCCAATAAAACCAAATAGTCCCCCTCCAATCATCCAATGGATACACTAAAGACATTTGGCTTTAGTGAAGAACAACTAAATAAAATATTGAGTTCCAATAGAGGGAGTAACAACATTACAGTAATCCCGAATGGGGGAGAGAAATGGAACCAACTCATTAATCTAAAAAAGAAGATTATCAGAACAGAACTGCATGCCGATTTCATGACACAGTATGTGAGGGCAGGGAAAATACCAATAGGTCTCCAAATCCGCAACGAACCAGGGCTGTTCGTTGATAATCCCAAGTTCCTGGAAACATGGACTTTTATCTGTAACAGATGTAGTAGAGACCTGATACTGCTCATTATTGAAACCGCACAGACTACTGTTCTGATAGAAATAAAAGAGATGGAGGAACTGGAGAAGGTCCTACTAGACAGCAATGTTGTAGAGGATGCCAAAAAGAGATTAGAAGAGATAAATCAAGACATGAAGGGATACTGTGAATATTTGACCAATAGGAAAACCCAAAAACTCAGAAAGGACATAAACAAATTTAGCCAGGAGGTTGTATACCCATTTTTGAGAAAAGATTACTATACAGATAAAACTGAGTTCAACAGGAATGAAGGCCCCAAACCTAGATTTCAAACAAGGTTCCAGCCTAGGAAACCGAGACATGTACACTTCTCGGGCACATCGGAGAGCAGTATAGAGGAGGAGGACCTGTGTAGAGAAGAGGGAGAATATGGTGGACAGAACAGGGAATATGAAACTCCTTTTTTAGATCAGCGCCCACAGAAAAGCAGAGGGAATTTCCGGGGCAGAAGGAGAGGCCAATACCCGAGGAGACCAGCCCCCAGAGAGCAGGACCAGGAGTACCAACAAACCCCGGCCCCTCAAGAATACAAAAGAACCCGGAACAAAGTTTACTGGCACTAGATAGGACACCTATCATAAATCTCTCCAACAGAACACTCACACATCAGGAGAAACAAGTGTTAGGGATGGGCTTCAATTTTGTCCCCACGACAGGCATCAACAAATTCCAACTGGAGAAGGACCTTCGGGCCTTTTTCCGTAAAATCCGTCTACGTCGGTTCTTTGAGGACAGACCTAGGAGGGAGCAACCATTAGATTCTGGCCTGAGAACTAAGTCAACTTTCACCCCCAGCTTAGGTATGGTTGATAAGAATTTAGAGATCTTTGAATCCATTGTAAAATTAGAAATAGGTCTTCTACTAGAGAAAAAACACTTTCAACAGCACAACATTAGTAAAGATCAGAGAGAGGCCATCAAATCCCTATCCGATGACAGCAGTATAACGATAAAACCCGCTGACAAGGGGGGAGGAGTAGTAGTGTTTAATACATCTGACTATGAACAAAGAGCACTTGCCCTCCTGAATAATGAATTGCACTACTCGAGAGTCCCACAATCGAGATTAAACAAACTGAAAAAGGATGTGGAAACTCTACTCCACAAAGCTCTGGAGGAGAATAAAATCACCGAAGAGGAGTGGAAATTCCTTAACAACACTAATCCAAAAACTCCTGCATTTTATGGACTACCCAAGGTCCACAAGAACCTTAATGACCCCCCCCTCAGGCCAATAGTGGCGTCCATTGACTCGTTGCTGGAACCTTTGAGCCAGTACGCGGACAGATTCCTTAAGCCATTAGTAGCTGAGCAAAAATCATATATCCGAGACACTGCGGATATGATAGCCAAAGTGGAAGGGATCCCCTTCAACGAAGAAAATGAATTGATGGTGACTCTCGACGTAGAGTCACTCTACACAAATATACCACAAAAAGACACCATTGTGGCAGTCAGGAACCTCCTAGAAGAGACAGACATAAGAGGAGGAAACAAGGAATTCATCGTCCAATGTGTATCGATGGTCCTACTCAACAACATCTTTCTCTTTAAAAAAGATCTTTATATACAGAAGAAGGGGACCAGCATGGGCGCGACATGTGCGCCCAGCCTGGCCTGTATATATGTGAGCCTATTTGAGAACAAGCACATCTATAATGAAGTGAGTCCATTTTTTGAAAATATCCGAAATTGGGCTCGCTTCATTGATGATATATTTTTTATATGGCTAGGAACTGAAGAACTTCTGGAAGAATTCCTCATCTGGCTAAATTTAGGGGACCCAAACCTAAGATTCACAGCGGTACACAGTAGATCTAAAGTCAATTTCCTGGACATCTGCATCAAGAGCCAAGACCAACAATTGAAAGTAGAATTGTACAAGAAGGAGTCTGATCGGAATACAATCTTACATTACTCCAGCTACCACCCTAAGAGCCAGAAGGACTCGATACCATTCGGTGAGTTTCTTCGGCTCAGAAGAAATTGTACGGATTTAGCAGACTTTCACAAACATGCTCAAGATATGAAAAAGAAGTTCAGGGACCGAGGCTATCCCAAAAAACTGATCAGCCACTCGCTCAAAAGAGCGCAATGTTACAATAGGGACTGTCTTATCAAAAAAGCTGAAAATAAGAAGACACAGGATAAAATAGTAATGGTAAGCCAACATTCAGCCATAGCTAACCAAGTCAAAAATATCATTAATCACAATTGGAAAATCTTAAACAACGGACCTGATGTCACTCCTCTGGAGCGCCCCCTGTATGCATACAGGAAAAATAAGAACTTGAGATCCAACCTTGTGCACACGTATAGGGAGGACAGAGTAGAGACCCAAACTACCATGAGCGGACAGAAAGCAACGGGCAACAACAAGTGTGGATCCTGCTGCATCTGCGAGCTTTGTATGGTAACCAAGACAGTGGTACATAATGGAACCACACATACAATCACCACCTTAAATAACTGCAGAACGAAGAATGTGATATATATGATCCTGTGTCCTTGTAACCAGGCATATATAGGTGAAACTGGCAGAGAAGTAAGGCTAAGGATAGGGGAACACAAATCAGCGATAAAAAACAACAAAGAAAATGCTCCCCTTGTGTCTCATTGGAAGGAAAATGGACACACAATAAAGGACCTGAGATGGGTCATCCTAGAAAGAGTTAGGGAACTCACAAGATCAGGAGACAGCACTAGGAGACGCAAACAACAGGAACAATGGTACATGGTCAAATTCAATACTATCAGAAAAGGATTAAATTCCAGGGAAGAGTGGGAGGCCCTCATCTAGGAAGAATATCTTTCTACAAGATATCCCTCCCATCTTCCAAATTAGACTGTAGGTGGTGGACAGCCTCAATCCTACCAGTACCAACTGCGTACAGCTACAGCCTTTTCTAACTAAGCTGTCAACATCTATATCACCACAAGGTGACCTGAGCAAATAGATGCCATCCAATGATAGAGTACAGTCCACAAGCACTAAGAAGTAAACTTATAGCAACCCAAAAGGACATTTGAACCACCAGCACAATATGTCACCCACAGTGAGTGTAGATATCATGGCGGCCAATTGGGCTAAATAAAATATGCACTCTTGTTCCCTGTCCCTAAAAATCGGGCTGAATGCTTTATTCGGAATTCTATGCAAATCATGGGCATCAAGAAACACTCATGGAGTGATTCTTGTAATGCCTAATTTACTAACACACCAGGACGTCTACAATCAGCTCTGGTACGTCTCTGCAAAATAAACAATAAAAACAAAGGCTCCATAGATAGTCAGAGATATCCATCTACGTCTATAAGTACGTAAGCTCATGCCCTGTGCGCTATGTAAAGATACCCAAGTAATACGCGGCTAGTCATGACACTCACATCCGCGGTATAGAACACCGTTTAAAGATGCCGCCCACGATATTACGGTGTCTTACAACTAAGGGACATAACACCGCTCCAAGATGGCGCCAATAATGATATTACGATCCATAACTAATGCTGGCCCGTCTCTGCCTAAAATATAAAATATATGCTTTTTAACACAACTGAGTACATAAGTAAGACGCGCAAGTGTATTCCGTGTACGCTGTATATATATACATAAACAACACGTGGCGAGTCGTGCCAGCATGTAACGTGGTGCAGAACACCGTTTAAAGATGGCGCCCACGTCAGTATCATCTTTAGAAGCGCCGTCTCCGCCTAAAATATAAAATATATGCTTTTAACACAACTGAGTACATAAGTAAGACGCGCAAGTGTATTCTGTGTACGCTGTATATATATACATAAACAACACGTGGCGAGTCGTGCTAGCATGTAACGCGGTGCAGAACACCGTTTAAAGATGGCGCCCACGTTAGTATCATCTTTAGAAGCGCCGATCCGGCGCGAATACACACAGGTGTGAGCATTTAAACAATTAGGTTGGGATATAAATATAGGCTCCAAACACCACACACTAGAACGAGTGGAAGAACGAGGCAGAAGCACAACTACAGCTCAATCCCGGTAAGTGCATCTCCAGCCCATAGGTCCATAAGCAGGGGCTCTACCCGAGGGGGAGCTACTTAATTTGTAACTAAAACAGCAGGAGCATAAGGCTTCAATGGGAATTTAAGCTAGTGGCCACTGTAATACCCCTACATTGCCTAATACCAAAAGGGAGGGACACCCATTTCTGCCCTAGTGTGGGTCTCTGTTTCCAAGTTTCAAATTGCCTTTAAGCTATGTAATCAGCTCCAGCACAACAAACAGTGCTGGAACAGCCAGGCAATACGGGTTCCTTCTAAATATTGAAGTAATGTCCAATAGGCGAAGGATTAACCATAGTAGCCCACCAAGTGCTAAAGAAGAATAAGGGTGAATAACAGCAGCCAACATAGAAGAGCATAAAAAGAGAGGGGAATGGGTAACAATGACTAAGCTAGTAGCAGGAAATTACTCAGTACTAAAAACACTAATAATAACAATTGCGCTATATCTATCTCTGTCCAACAGAACATATCCAGTTCTGGAATAGACCAGTGACACTGTATGCCCGTCCAAAGAACGTTTTAAACTATATAAGGTAAGACACCCTCATCATGTAGTCTTTGATGAAATAAAGACATAGATTTAAGGCACGATAAATATACTAGGTGTATTATCATTATAGATACACGGAAAATCGGTAACATCCTAGAGAACTTTTAAAGAAGAAACCCCAAGACAAGGAGCTCCTAGTTCAGGAGAGAGGTAATTATGCCAACATACAGATTTATTTAGCGGAGAGGTAACAATAGACACCGTCTCTAACCCAAGGATATTATTATTTGACAGAAAGTTTTAATGGAAGAAACCCCAAGATAAGGAGCTCCCAATTTAGGAGAGAGGTAATTATGCCAATATACAAATCTATTCTAGCGGGGAGGTAACAGTAGACCCCACCTTTAACACAAGGATATTATTATTTGACAGAAAGCTTCGAGAATAAGCCTTGCTGAAGTAAAGTGCGATAGCAAGCAGACCCCACCTTGGTACATCTATCACATGACTTAGAGGGTGAGATTATATCTTTTTTTTTTTTTTTTACCGCCCTTGGGTCCCTGGTTTTGGAAGTTATTATTATTATTATTATTATTATTTAATTTTATAGAGCGCGTAGTCACCCGTAAGTATCCCAGCGCTAAAATCAGTACAACTAGGAGTCAGCAAGGGAAGGGGAGAGACAGTTTAAGGGAAGAGGTGGGTTTTCAATTGCTTCCTGAACCGTAGGTAGTTGGATTCGGTTCTCAGGTAGTGCGGGAAGGCATTCCAGAGACGTGCGGTGTGAACCGAGAAACGTCTTCCTCCTGTTCGGGCCTTCTTAATTCTGGGGGTGACAATGAGGTGTTCCTGGTCGGAGCGGAGGGATCTAGGGGCTTTGTATGGTTTGATAAATTTTTTTAGGCTTGGGGGACCATTGTTTTGGAGCAATCTGTGTGCTAGGCAGAGGGCCTTGAACATCACACGTTCTCTAACCGGAAGCCAATGGAGACACTTCAGCGCTGGTTTGGCTGAGGCTCTGGCCGGGGTGTTAGTAAGGATCCGGGCAGCTGCATTTTGGACCCTTTGTAGTTTATTCAGGGTTGCCTCTGGGGCCCCTAAGTAGATGGAATTACTAAAGTCGAGCCTAGAAAGAATCAGTCCTTGGATCAGCAGTTTTTGAGAGTTGTGGGGGAGTAGGGGCAGGATCTTTCGAATTGACCTGAGCAGTCCAAAACACATACCGGCTACCTTTTTTGCCTGTGTTGCAAAAGATAATTCCTTATCGAGCCAGACACCCAGGCTTTTTACCTCTGGCTTCGGATCTGGGATCGGGCCTAAACAGGGTGGCCAGATGTTATGAAGTGAAGTGGGTCCCTTCTGGCCAAGGAGGAGAATGTCAGTCTTTGAGCCGTTGAGTTTCAGAGACGATCTATTCATCCATCCTTGTATCTGCGTCAGACAGTTGTAAAGGTCCGCAGGTTGTTGTTTCGGATGAGAAAGGGACACCACTAACTGAGTGTCGTCGGCATAGCTGACGATGCTCACTCCGAACGGGATAACAACCTCCTCCAATGGGGACATGTAGATGTTAAATAATGTGGGGCTCAGGGAGGAGCCCTGAGGCACGCCACATTGGAGGGGAGTGTCGGAGGAGCAGTTGTTGTTCTCCCAGATTTGAAAGGAGCGTTGACTCAAAAAGGACGATATCCAGGACAGAGCAGTTCCTTCCACACCGACGCTCATGAGTCGTTGGATGAGGAGCTGATGGTTGACGGTGTCGAAGGCCGCACTGAGGTCGAGGAGGATCACTGCCACTGATCCTCCTTCGTCTAAGAGTGCTCTGGCCTCCTCCACCGCCATGAGAAGGGCAATGTCGGTGCCCTGCCCGGGGCGGAAACCCGTCTGTGAGTTTTTTAGACGGTTGTTGTTCTCCAAAAATTGTGACAGCTTTCTGTTCACCATTTTTTCCGCGATCTTGCTGGTTCCCGGGAGGAGGGAGATTGGTCTATAGTTTGCCAGGTCGACAGGGTCAAGGGAGGGTTTTTTTAGAAGTGCCTTGACGACTGCCGCCTTCCAGCTAGGGGGGACGACTCCTTGTTGAAGGGAGGCGTTGATGAGGTGAGTGAGAGAAGGGGCGATCGAGGGTGCTACCTTTTTGAGAATACGTAAAGGGGCAGGGTCCCTGGGAGATCCGCTTTTAATAACTTGCAGCGTATCTTCGACTTCTTCTACTGTCACTTGTCCCCAGGAAGTGATGCATGGGTGGGTAGGAGAGTTGCTGGCTTCTCTCTCCTCGCTCGAACAAGTAGGTGGAATAGAGTCGAGGATTTTTTGGATTTTCTCCTTGAAGAAATTAGCCAGCTTGTGGCACTTTTCCTCATCAGCTTTGGGGTCTGGTGGGTCTCTCGGTCCCGAGTCAGGGACTTTGAGGAGTTCTTTTAAAATGGTAAAAGATTCTTTACTGGAGCTAGCGGAGTGTTCTATTCTCTCTTGGAAGAATAGACTTTTGGTTTTGCGGAGGGCGGTTTTGTAAATTTGTGAGGCGGTGTGATAGGCTTCCTTATTTTTGTTAGATTTGTCCTTCCTCCAAAAGCGTTCTGCTCTCTTGCATTCCTGTCTCAGAGATTTGAGCGCCGGAGTATACCAGGGAGCGGGAGCCACTCTTTTTATGTGTTTAAGAGTGGTGGTTTTCGGGAGGAGTTGGTCTAGTGAAGATGTGAGCCAGGAATTGAATTGTTCGTCGGCCGTGACCGGATCCATGGAGAGGGCAGGTGTCGAATCTGAGAGTAAGCTGGCCCACTCTGCCAGTTCAAGCTTGTGCCAACGTCGGTCCGTCACTCGGATTTTGGGGGGTTGGGGGAGTGCTGTGGCAAGGTCCCAGGAGAAGGGAACAAGAAAGTGGTCTGACCACGGAAGGGGGATGGGGGGATCTGAGGTGATATCCCCAATATTGGTCAGGACGGGGTCCAGAAGGTGTCCTTTGTCGTGGGTGGGTTCGTTGTTGACAAGTCGGATGTTAAATGACCTAAGGTCCTGCAGGAGATCGAAAGCTAAGGGATCGGTGGGGTCGTTAAGGTGAAGGTTGAGATCGCCCACGAGGAGGAAGTTCGAGGCAGAGGAGGCTGATTGTGATACCATGTCAATGAGGGCGTTGAGGAAATTCCCTGTTGTCCCCGGAGGGCGATAAATCAACAGTCCTGAGATGGAGTGTGTCTGGGAGATTTGAAGGGCGAAATGGCAGCTTTCGCAGTCTGCAATGTTGGCGTTGCTAGTCCTACAGGCGAGATGTTCTCTGTGGATAATTGCCAGCCCCCCTCCTCTCCCTTTAGGTCTATGTAAAGTTTGAATGAGGTAGCCTGGGGGAAGGGCAATGACAATATCCGAGTCCGTGCTAGCAGAGAGCCAAGTTTCTGTGAGAAACAGCGCGTCCAGGCCATGATCCTGTATCAACAAGTTGATTTCGTGCGCATGCTTAGGGAGGGAGCGGCAGTTAAGGAGGCCAATCTGTAGCCCCGGCTTTCCCAAGCCTTGTTCGGCTGGGTTACATCGTACACAGTTGGCGAAGGGTTTACCTTCAGTGTGGACGTAGTGACAGTCCTGCTTTTTTTCCTTGCGAAGGGCTCGAAGCATGTCACTTGTATACACCACACGTTTCTGCAGCGAATCCGGCAGAGTTCCTGGGCCTGGGGCCGGCTGGGCCCGGACGGGCCCAGACGGGCTTGCCTTTGGCGCGCCTTCGGCGCGCTGACGGCGCGCCCGCTGCGCCCGTCCGCTGCGCGTCCGGGTGTTACACATAGTTTTATCCAGAGAAAAGGACGTAGGGAGGTGTGGCCTGGAGAAGTGGGCGTGGCCTGTGAGCAGGCTCGCTCGCTGATGGCGGTGCTTGCAATTTCCTACCCCGTGGCAGCGTTCAGATCGGCTGCACGGGTAATTAGTAACAGGATGAGTGCCCCAACCAGCCTGGCAGGTGAGGGAAAGAAGCGTAAATTATTAAAATCAATTCACACACAATATTTTTAAAAAATGACACAATTTCAAACAGAGCTCCCGGCTGTGCCTCAGGAGTACAGATTCTGGGAAGGGCTGGGCGTCGGCGCTTTATATAATCAAAGGGGCCGTGGCCTGGAGAAGTGGGCGTGGCCTGTGGGCAGGCTCGCTTTATATAATCAAAGGGGGCGTGGCCTGGAGAAGTGGGCGTGGCCTGTGGACAGGCTCGCTTTATATAATCAAAGGGGGCGTGGCCTGTGAGCAGGCTCGCTCGCTGATGGCGGTGCTTGCAATTTCCTACCCCGTGGCAGCGTTCAGATCGGCTGCACGGGTAATTAGTAATTAGAAGTCCCCCCGTAAGTAAAAGGTTTTCCACACTGAAAGCGAATCGGAGGGAACAGGATATTGGTTGCCTAACAGTTTTATGGCTAATGTGAAAAATAGCCTGAAGCAATGTCAATGTCTGATGTAAATAAAACTGAGCTGACAGAAATATTTGTCATTTAATCAGGAGTGACAGAATGTATTTTCTCTAAGTAACCACCGTAGTGCTATGAGATAAGAATTGCGAGATAATAATAGGAGCTAATCGATAGATGGTTGGCAGCAAGATGCTTCTTAATAAGTAAGAGGGAACACCCATTGACTTAAGAGAATTAGAAACAGATATGATGCACGGAATCTGATCATATACATCTCTTCCAATATACCTACAGATATGGTGCAACCATCCGTTCCTTGAAACCCCAGAATAAGAAGTCCTGAGGAAGGTGCCACAGAATCTATTGTACAGCACCGAAACGCGTCGACGCACTGTTTTTGGTTCAAAAGAATCCAATCAGGGCCGGGTAAACTTTAGATGGGCACTATATCTTTACCACTAAAGCTTTAGAGTGACAAAATTGTTGACAGGCCTTTTGGATCTAGTTAAAAGCAGTGGCGAAGGTATCTTGTGAGCCACATTGATACTAGGGGTTTTTGTGATTATTTGTTGTTAGTTGTTAATTCACTGTCAACATGTTTAAGTGATGTCTCCAATGAGTACGTATTGTAATATTGTGTTTGTTGAATAACACTGTGTATGTGTAATATCGTGTAGTACTTAATTTTTATCCCTCCAAGGTGTCTTTCACTTGGATTTTAAACTGCATTTTGAAAATTGTATGAATTTACTTTGCTTTTTATTGCCAGCTTGATTGTATTTTTAATAAACATAGATTGTTAACGATTTTATTTCTTTGTGGAAACCCATTTTTTATTCTTTCAATACTTTGTGACCCTTTTTCTTCCCCAAGAAGAAAGGTTAGTTGACATTGGTTGACCAGTTGACCCCAGGGATTCCCCCCTTTGACTAACGAAATAAAGAACCTCAGGCCCCAAGGGAAGGGGTCCCAATATTATCTACCAACATCCAAGGCTGACAGATGCATATGTTGAAGGAATTCAACAATAGAGTTAATTTAACCAAAATATTTTTCTTTTATTATATCAAACATAGTTGTCAAACTTTTGAATGCATAAATAAATACATAGAATGTCATCAATAAATGTATACGGAATCCCACACATAATGATTCATAACCATCAGTCATACTAACAATTAACCCATAGGGCCGGATTCACAGAACTAACTTAAGACAAAATCCTAAATTACTACCATTTTCGTATTCACAGAAGGCACTTACTCATTTTGGTATTCACAGAAGACACTTACTCATTTCGGTATTCACAGAAGTTAGGAGTCCTAACTTTAGGACTCCTAAATGCCTTCTGTGAATACCGAAAGTCTTAAAGTTAGGATTTTTCTCAGTTTAGTAGTAGTAAAGTTGGGACTCCTAACTTTAGGACTCCTAAATGCCTTCTGTGAATACGGAAAGTCTTAAAATTAGGATTTTTCACAGTTTTGTAGTAGTAAAGTTAGGACTCCTAACTTTGGGGTTCATCCTCGACTCCACCCTTGCATGACAAAGAAGGTCAACGCCGTCTCATCCTCCTGCTTCAACATCCTCTGCATGCTCCACAAGATCTACAGATGGATCCCCACCGAAACAAGAAGAACCATCACCCAGGCCCTCATCAGTAGCAGGCTGAACTATGGAAATGCCCTATATGCAGGAGCTTCGGCCAAACTCCTGAGACGACTACAACGATACAGAACGCCTCTGCTCACCTGATCCTCGACATCCCCGCCGCAGCCACATCACGTCCCACCTGAGAGACCTGCACTAGCTCCCCTTCAACAAGAGGATCACCTTCAAGCTCCTCATCCATGCACACAAGGCACTCCACAACATCAGACCAGCATACCTCAACACACGACTCACCTTCTACACCCCCAACCGCCAACTTCACTCTGCCGAGCTCGCACTCGCCATCGTCCCCCACACCACGTAGAAGGTGACAACAGAGTCACAAAGGTCTTGTGGGGGTGGGATGTCGTTGGTGTTGGAGCTGGGGTTGGAGAGTTCCTCCACAATGTTGAAAAGCTCTTTGCTATAGTGTGCGTTGTCATCTAGGCGGTCTTTGAAGGAGGCTCTTTAGGCAGATCTGATGAGGTGATGGTGACTGCAGATGGCGTTCTTGTGGGCTGTGTGGTTGTCCAGTGTCGGTTCCCAGTGCCAAATTTTCTCTAGTTTTCTGCAGGTTTGCTTGGAGGCCTTGAGGTCCTCGTTGAACCAGCTGGCTTTCTGGCTGGAGTATCCGTTGGAGGGTTTCTTGACCGGGGTGAGGGTGTTGGCGCAGTCATCGATCCAGTGTCTGAGGTTGCTGGCGGTGGTGTCGGGGTCAGTGGGGTTGGTGGGTGGGCTATGGGCTGGGGTGGTTGCTAGCGGTCTTTGGTGACTTGGCTCCAGCAGCGGCGGGGTATCTGTTGGGTGCGGTGGTGGGTTTCCGGAAGGTGAAGTGGATGCAGCGATGGTCAGTCCAATGGAGTTCGGTGGTGTGGCTGAAGGAGATGTGGGAGCTTGTGGAGAAGATGGGGTCAAACATGTGGCCGGCAGAGTGGGTGAGAGTTGTGATGAGCTGTCTGAGTCCAAGACTGGTGAGGTTGGCGATCAGGGTGGTGGAGTTGGAGTCATTGTTGCTACATAGGTGGAAGTTCAGGTCCCAGAGGAGAATGTAGTCTGTGGAGGCAAGGGGGTGTGTGCTGACGAGGTCGGCAATGGATTCGCTGAACTGTAGTCGGAGTCCGGGGGGTCTGTAGACAAGGGTTCCTCTGAGGATAGTGTTAGGGTTGGTGTGGATCTGGAAGTGCAGGTGTTCGGCAGTGCTGAGGGTGTCCTCGGTGTTGGTTGAGACTCAGAGTGTTCCTGTGGACGATCGTGATTCCTCCTCCTGTTCCATTGGTGCGGTCCCTGCGGGGATCTTGTAGCCGTCCGGGATGGCTATAGCGATGTCAGGTGCAGAGGAGGGTTCTTCCAGGTCTCCGTCAGTTAGGCGACGTCTGGAGAGGTTGAGTCGAGTAGGTCCCAGAGTTCAATGGCATGTTTGCGGGCAGAGCAGGTGTTGAGAAGAATGATTCTGAGGTGCATCTGAGTTGTTGCGTTCTCTCACGGTGGGTGGTGTGGCAGGCCGGATGCTGGTGAAGCTGCAGCTCCGGCAGGAGAAGGGTCCATGGGTGCGCTTTGGGGCAGCCAGGAAGCAGGTGTTCGGGCATCCGGTGTTGAGTGCCTGGAGGGTGTTGGCATTGTAGTGGAGTTGGCCGTTGTGGTGTTCGTGGGAGCCTGGGGTTCTGGCACTGGGCATGTTCCAGGCGCGGATGGGCGCAGATGGGCTTGCCTTTGGCACGCCTTCTACGGGCCCACTGCCCTGCCGCGCAGTGGCCGCCATATAAGGGGAGGTAAGAGGGAGGAGCAGCTGGGAGGTGGGAGCGGCGAATGGGCGAGTGGGGGGGGTGGGGCTACAGGGGAGCTGCGGCGGGAACGGGGTACAGAAGGCAAAAGGGAAACGAGGAGAAAGGCAAAAATAACAGAAATGGAGAAAAAGGCAAGAAAAAAATACAGTTAAGAGAACCAGAAAAATACAGTTAACTGAGGCAACAAATAACAGGCGCAGGCCAAAAGCAGCAGGGTGAGGAGGCGCGGTAAACTTACAGAGCAGCAGCAGCGGGCAACAGATGCATGGACCCACAGGTGGTGCTGTGCAGCGTGGGGAGTGGCCTAACCTGCAAGCAGGGTCAAGGGTCGCTGTTAATAGTCACAGATTCCCTACAGTGTATAATCTAATTTGATCAGACTTAAACCATGCTTCTAAACCTGCACCTTTTATCCAAGCACACAAGACTGGAGGAAACAAAAAAGAGCAGTAACACTATTTAACTGAAACCAATAATAATAATAATAATAATATTAAAGTAGCCTGGTTACGCCATCCCGGCGTGTCCCCGCGCTGTGGAGACACCGCAGGCAGCATTAACACCTCCCCCACCCACCTTAGCTTTATAAGTTGTACAGGTGAGTTTTGAGAAGACTTCTGAACTTGGCCTCCGATCTTTCTAGTCTGAGGCACATCGGGAGTCTGTTCCAGCTTAGAGCCGCTACGACTCCAAAAGATCGACCTCCCATTTTAGCTCTTTTTACATGGGGAATCATCAGCTGGCCCGTCCCTTCTGAGCGCAAAGCTCTACTCGGCTCATACCTATGTATCAGGTCTTGGAGATAGGAAGGAGCTTTTTGCCATAATATCCGATGGCATATTAGGAGAGATTTATACATGACCCTCTTCATGACTGGTAACCAGTGTAGAGCAGCAAGAGCAAGCATAGAGGTTGCTCTTTTTGGGAGTCTCAGGACTAGTCGAGCGGCCGCATTTTGAAGAACTTGCAGATGTCCCAGACGTTTTTTGTAGCACCTAAAAACAGGACATTCCCGTAATCCATACGGGACGTCACAAGTGCCTGGGTCATGGTGCGTCTAGCTTCAAGAGGAAGTAGATCTAAGGTGTGATTAAGTGTTTTTAGCACCCCAAAACACTTTCTCACTAGGCGACGAATGTGGGCCTCATAGGATAGTGTGCGATCAACCCATATACCTAGATTCTTTGCCTCCTTACAGGGAGTGGGAGTGGGACCCAAACATGGTGGCCACCAATCCGCTGTCCAGCTGAGGTTAACCCCACCAACCACCAGCACCTCGGTCTTGGCGCCATTTAACTTCAAACAGTGCAAGTTCATCCATGAGGCCAAGGCCTGCATGCAGGCCTTAAAGTTGGATGCCGCAGTTGGAGGTGCTTGAGACCGGGAGATCAGCAGTTGGGTGTCATTGGCGTAGGATACTAACTCCACTTCATACGCTTGCACCACTTCGGCCAGGGGGGCCATGTATAAATTAAATAGAGTTGGATTCAGGGCAGAGCCCTGAGGCACCCCCTGTTCCAACGCCACCTCTCTGGATCAAAAAGAGTCCAGTTGAACCTGAAAGCTTCGGCCTGTAAGGAAGGATTTCAGCCACCCCAGTGCGGAACCTGTGACACCACCTCTGTTTAGACACTGCAGCAAGATGGAATGAGCTACTGTGTCAAATGCCGCACTGAGGTCTAACATCACCAGTGCCATGGTTTGTCTGGCATCCGCCCCTCGTCTTAGGGTCTCAGTAGCTCTCAGAAGGGCCGTCTCAGTCGAGAATCCTGACCGGAAACCCGATTGGGAGGAGTGCAGGATGTTAGCCTTCTCTAAGTGTGCCATCAGTTGAGAGTTTGCCACTTTCTCAGCCACCTTGGCTAAGTATGGTAGTAGAGAGATTGGCCTAAGGTTCTCAAGTACTTCATGGCTCACATTGGGTTTCTTCTTTATAGGAAGAACTACTGCTTTCTTCCAGTCTCCCGGAAGCGTTTGGGAGACAAACGAAGTCTGAAGTACATGCCTGATGTAAGGTTCCAGGACCAGCAGGCTCTCTCCCAACGCCCTAGGGGGTGCCGGGTCCCGAAGGGAACCAGACTTAACACCTAGACAGATACTACGTAGCTCCTCCGGGGCGGGACCATAAAGTACTCCAGGCAGCTTTCCGTATTGCTTACCCCGGCACTTCCTCAAAACATAACCCACTTTCAGTTTTTTTTAAAAAAGGAAGCGTAAAAATCCCTGACCTTCCCTGCAAAGTATTCTGCTACTCTGTTGCACTCCGCCACCGAGTCATTATCTGGGCATTAGAGCTTGCCACCAAAGAGATCTCTTTAAAAATCTTAAAGAGTTCTTTCAAGGAGTTCTCTGCCTCCCCAATATGATTTGTATAATGGGTGGCTTTAGCTCCTCGCACCATAGCTTGGTACTTCCTCTGTGCCTCCCTATAGTTTCTCTTCATTTGTGGGCAGAAGTCCACTCGCCATCTACGCTCAATTCTCTTGCAGTCAGATTTTGCAGTCTGCAGATCGGGCGTAAACCAAGGAGCTGACATATTGCCTCTGCTACCGGCCTTAGATAAACACATCGGGGCCACTGCGTTGAGGGCACTAAGAATGCGTTCCTCTAGCTTTTTATTCGCACATTCACTGTCAGCGCCCCCCGGGGGCCCTCTTCCGGCGGCAGTTTGCTAAAGGTGACTTGTGAAAAGTGCTTCCATTTGCGACGGGGGTAGCTCTTATTCTCCCCTCTTAGTGTGTCTACCGCTAAGATGTTTATATTAAAGGGAACGAAATAGTGATCCGACCAGCGCACAGGAAGGGGAGTATCCGCCACCACTCCGTCTCAACTTGCGAACACCGGATCCAGTAGATGGCCATGCTTATGGGTAGGAGTAGTATTTTTCAATTCCAATTGTAATGCCTGCAGCTCTTGCTTTAAATCTATGGCCTCCTTGAGCCGTTCATCCTCAAGACGTATGTTAAGGTCTCCTAACACCAGAAGCCTGCTCCCCCTGATAGCTAAATGAGCGATACCCTCCATCAGACTTGTTCTAAAATCTCTAAGCCCTCCTGGGGGTCTATATACAAGGATCCCAGAAACAGAATACTGAGGGCCTAATTTCAGTTTAAAATGTCCTGCCTCGCAGCTATCTATTTTTAGGGGCTCTAGAGTACATTCAAGCGGAGCCTTGATAACTATGGCAATCCCTCCACCCCTCCTACCGCGCCTATCTATTCTGGCTATGGTGTAGCTTGGCGAGATAGCTTCTATAATGTCCGAGTCAGAGTTATCCCCCAACCAAGTCTCCGTCAGGAAGAGAACATCCAGTTTGTCTTCCAGAAGGAGATCCCAAATCTGATTACTGTGCTTGCTGAGCGATCTACAATTCAGCAAGCCTCCCTGGAATCTCTTAGTGCCTATCCCCCTAGCCGGCTCCCTCCTGCCCTCAAAGGAGCAATGTAAGCAGTCTCAGAGTGTTAATGCCTCCATGGAGTGCCAACGTGGCTCCACCATGGGTGGACGTAGACGTAGCAGTTCCTGTCTACCATAGTAAATGGGAATCCGCCTAACATGGACAGGGGTCGTTGCCCCAGGCCCCGTCCGGCCGCGGATGGGCGCAGACGGGCTTAACTTTGGCGCAACTTTGATGCGCCTCCGGCGTGCCCGCTGCACGCGGACGCTGTCCCACACACATAAATAGGAAGTAGGGCAGGGAGAGGGGCAACTAGAGCGCTGACCTGACTGCAATGTGCCCGGAAGTGCTGGCCTCCTCCTCACCCTCCGCATCAAACGCCCACAATGGACGCGGCGGACCGAGGCGGGAGTGCAGTAGGTGAGTGACCCCCCGAACTCCTAATCAGCCCAAAAGTAGAGTGCACGTTATTTTTAAAACCAATGTCAGCTCAAATGCAGTGCAAATCGTAGGAACCTGCTAGCAGTACTCGCTCACACTATGTATTTAAAAACAGCATTACAATCGCTATTAAATTAAAAAACGCTCTAGATCAGCGCCCACAGTGCAATGCTTGAAGCACACAAGCGGATAGAGTCTGCCTCTGCCACCGCCTTGCTCGTCTCCACAGCGTGTCCGCGTTCCTCCCCACTCTTTATTGAGGTTGTGTACAGCGCAACTAGAGCGCTGACCTGACTGCAATGTGCCCGGAAGTGCTGGGCTTCTCCTCACCCTTCGCATCAAACGCCCACAATGGACGCGGCGGACCGGGGCGGGAGTGCAGTAGGTGAGTGACCCCCCCTGAACTCTTAATCAGCCCAAAAGTAGAGTGCACATTATTTTTAAAACAAATGTCAGCTCAAATGCAGTGCAAATCGTAGGAACCTGCTAGCAGTACTCGCTCACACTATGTATTTAAAAACAGCATTACAATTGCTATTAAATTAAAAAACGCTCTAAATCAGCGCCCACAGTGCAATGCTTGCAGCACACAAGCGGATAGAGTCTGCCTCTGCCACCGGCTTGCTCGTCTCCACTAATTAACAAAACTCAAATAGAATAATCTTAGACCAGTATTTTTTCTTGCTATCTTACTTAGCAGTCTTACATTGTGTTCGTCCCTTCAGAAAAGAAATACAATTATTCTGTGTCACTTTCCTCTCTTTGAATGGCATTTTAGTTTGTGATTGTGCAGGTGCTTATCAGTGTTTATATGTGCACACTGGCGAGGGGGGGTTTCCCTTCCAGTGGGGTTTTAGCAATTATTATAGTTATAATCCTAAAACAGGATAGCCTATAGATAAGCTGCATGATATCCCAGAAACCTGTCGAAGTAACTTTCAGCTGCATCTCATAAATATCCCCTAGTGCCTCGCAAGATTAATGCCCCACTGTTCATCATTCATGACACCACATTTGGCTAGACCTATTCTGGGTCTTACTTTTGTAAGTCAAAGTTGGTTGCCAATATGAGTACATGGTCACAAAAGTGCACATGCTATTAGCAACAAACCTGATGTCCCTCTCAGTTTCCAGTTCCTCATCAACATTTTATTTTTTGTACTATCAGGTATGACCTCAACTCGTCCTACTCTTGAGCCCAGATTAAATAACATTCACCAAGCGCATTGTGTGAAACCAGAAGCAGTGCATTGTGGGAATAGAAAAAGCAGTGCATGATGTAGCAAGAGTAACGCACAATGATGATGTCATAAAATGCACTCATGCTAAAAAAGCTATATTAGCATGATGTGAAACAATGTTTTCTCGTACAATGGCAAGTCAGCACTGGACTGTTTAATTTCCTACCAATTACACACCTTATGCATAGGAATATCACACGACATTCCACTTGCCTAATGTTTGTGGTTGATTTCCTTTGGTGCTACGATCTCACAGAAAGAAAAGTCATGCTTCTTTAGTAGATCTGCCTTTTTGTGAAGACCTATGAGCATTCTAGTGGTTTCTGTTCATTATATCCCGTTTTCATACATTGCAGGGGGGCTAGTGCTCTGTAGCACAAAGAGATTTTGGCACAAGTTAACTTTTAATACAAAATGTTTTGTGTTCAAAAGGTGTATCAGTGAATCTGTCTGCACTACTTTGTGTGTCTTTGGCGTTGCACAGTAAAGCACTGCCATGCACTACACTAGCATCCAGGAAAACATATAGTAAATCATGACGTAAGGGTGCAGGAAATTAATATCAGCCCTACATGACCCCATCTGAACTCTGCTGTTCTCACTGGGCCCTACTGTGGTCCTGCATGACCTGATTTTAACACCACTCAGTCAGAAAAATCCTCCTTGTGGTAATTCACTAATTCATTTAATACATCCCTCAATCTTGATAGACCTCATTGTGGTCCTTCAACAGTACATTTTCTACTACTGTTGTCTTCACTGATTATTTTTGGCCCTAAATTACCTCATTTATTTTTCAAAAGCCTGATTAGACCTTATTGTGGTCCTTCATGACTTATTTTATACTCACCTCAATCTGCATTAACCTCCTCCCGCTTCCACTCTTCCTTCCCTCCTTAAAGCATTGATTACCATTTACAAGGTATTTACAACTTCAGAACTCCTTAATATCAAATGTGGCTAGGCCACCGAGGACTCTCTATTCACGATGTTTGAACTTCCCCTCTTTTTTAATACTTCAGTGCTCATAAATATGTGCAGTTCCTCTGTCCCTGAAGGATTAATCCTCTCTTATGAAATAAGCCATTTTCTTCCCTTTCCCACTAAGGGGCCGATTACGATCTGAGTCGGAAGGGCACTGAACGCAATCCGGCTGGAAAAAGTTTGAGCAGTATGCGTTTTTACCACCTGACTTGTACACCTGTACGCGGAAGCAAGTACGATGCAAGCAATGCGAAATTCACCACCCGAGTCGTTTCCGGGTCCGGACCGCTCCGTACGACTCGTCCATAAGCTGACCATGCCATGTAATGGATGCAAATTACGACTGAGCCAATACAATGGACGCATCGGACAGTCGATACGAGTTGAAGTGTCTGACTCACAAAACGTCCTGGATGTTGCCTTTGAGGGTCCGCGTCGGACCCCCTGTCACCCGCCGCTTTATGACTCGGACACAGGAGGAGACCCAAGGGTCTCCCCAACACAGGCAGGTATGGTGCGGATGGCACCGACGCGTACCCACTTAAGGGGGCGCCCTTGTGCAAGGCGTACAAAATCAGTCAATGGGAGCCCATGTACGCGTCATACGACCGACTCCCATTTTCTTCAATGGGAGTCCGACTGAACCGAGTCCGGCAGCATACAGCCACATCGTACTTGCTCGGTCAGACTGCAGGACTCTGGCTCAGTCAGAAAACACTCCAGATCCGGCTTGGTCAGAGAGTTTTACGACCCAGATCGGAATCGGCCCCATGGTCTACTACTGAACCCTCTATTATCTTTCATTTTACTTTTACCTCAGTCCATACTCTCCTGTTCAATATTTTTGAAAGTACTGGTGATTGTGAGGTTTCAATGCATCTCAATTCAAATTCTTGATTCCTCCAAGACCAGATTCCATCTTTGTCACTGCGAGAAACACACCTCAACAGCTCTGTGTGAGTATCTTTGGTTGATCCTCAACATGGGTGGATGTGTGGACCTCCTCTTGTTTGACCAATAAATTGCTTTTGATCTAACCATCCTACACTGTCAGATTGAGGTGTGGGTAATCGTTACTACCATGACTATCAGACCTCAATCCACTGTGTCCGGGAAAGGAAGTTTTCAATGTCCCGTTGCAATCTGTGTTATGGGCAGTTCTGTGTAGCATTCTCCACAGCTCTTTATTAGCCCTACGGTCTACTCCGGCTTTTCCTAAGCACTCTTTTAGGTTTATCTTTATTATTCAATGGATAACACAAAGCTTTTGGTCAGACTTGACACATATTTTCATCATCTCACTGACCACTTTTAAATCATCCAAAAGTCGCCTGCCAGACTAACAGCGGGAACCCATCTCCCCACCAATATTTCTGAGTTCTGTACCTCCGTATTTTTTATTGGTTCCCAAGGGACAAGAGAATTGCATTCACTTTCCTCTGAATTTGTCACAAACCTGGACATGTTGATGCTTCCTTTAATCCTGCTTCTTTAAACAAAGGTCTAATGCCTTTTCATATCTGCTTCACTCATTATGCTCACCACCCACCTATGAACTTATGAACTGTGTTTAGGAAGGTGAGTCTTTCTTCTCCGAACCACAGCTAAGATCTCAAGATTATAACCTTCCAAATCCACATTTGATCTTGCCTCTCTGTGTTCCAGAACAAAAGCTTAAAGCCTTGCTGTTTTCTATTATTTCCCACTTCTGACTCGTTTTGCCCTTCCTGTTGCTAACTTTTCAGCAATGCCTTAGGGTCCGGAATACATTTAAAGTAGGTGCTACACTTTACCAATCATCTATTAATTCATTGCTCACTAAAGACCTGAAGAACCATCTCTTGCCTTCCTATTTATCCACACACTTCAGTTTGCATTACACCACCACTTCCCAGGCCTTATTATGGTTTTCCAAAACTTTTGTTTTCCTCTATATTGTTTTAAAAGCACCACAATGCAATTGTTTCAATATGGACTACTTCATACTTTGAGGACTTCATTGGTGTCCTGCATGACTTCATTTTGCACTCCATGAGGTCTGCATTTCAGCATGTTCAATCCTTAATGGCAGCCATTCAGTCAGATTAGTCATCGTTGGTGGTCCTAATTGCCTTATTTTCCACTCCCCTTACTCTTACTGTGTCAGTAGTTCATATCACAACAATGAAGCAAGCAACATATTATTCACATTAAGGTGAAATTGTGAACACATAGGGCCCTATTTACGAAAAAAAGAATGTAAAAGAACGAGGGTCAGGCGAGATTTACACCTTCACCAGAATGTACTCCTATGTTTTGTGTTTTTTTTAATTCGCTAACATTCTTAGTTGCATGCAAACTGCGCCACGCACAGGTTTTCAGGCATACTACTGGGAATGTCATGGGGCAATTCTGGTCACTTCTAAGTACTGCGTTGTGGTTTTCTACATGAGACAGAGGTCCACACACGTGGAATGGAGCCCACTGAGCAAAGGCACAATTTCCTCAGCTACAACAACATTATTGCAGGAGGAGCATTCTCTTCTCTTACACCCGCTGCAACTCTGGGGTGATCCGCACCACTTACCATTCTGAACTGGGAGTTACTCCAGTTCCTAGCTGGAGAAAATGTTGGGCCGTTTCCAGAGTGGAAAGGTGTATCTTTATAGCTTTGGGAATTTTCTAAGAAGTACATGTTTGTGAGAGTTCCCAATCTTCCAAGAAAAATTACACCTTAGAACACCCACTCCCATTCATTGATTGGGATTTATTAATGTGGATTTCTCTGAACATGTCATAGTAAATACATTAATGCCAACCAAGCATAGCTTTATGAATTCTTGGCAGGTGTAAATGAGGTATTTTAAGCAACAAAATCTACATGTACAGCTAAAAAAATCTTTGCGAATAGGACCCACTGTTTATTCTGAGGTAAAAACAGAACATACCATACACATTGTTGATTCCTTGTTTATGGTTCCTCCATTAAATTCAACCACCCAAGGAAGCCCTTTTCGATGGTCTATAAAATGGGCTCAATGAGGTAGGACTCCTACAGCAAAATATCACTTATGGGACATGCACAAGTGTCTACCGATATTTTGTAGGGAATTCCTGCAATTTGAAGCATGTACTATCATTCTCGGAAAGAATCCATTACTTAGTGCAGGAAATACTGTAGGCAGAAACACCAACAATAACAAGTCTTTTCACTGATATATTTACATAACACACATTTTATAATAGGGACCTTGAAGGACCGGGTTTTAGAACCCAGCGGCGTCAGGGAGAACGCCCGATGCCTTCGAGTTCCCCTGTCTTGGCAAACAGAGACACGGGATACTTCTTGATGACGTCAAAGACCAAAGTTTATTGGCTGCAACCAGGAACAGAGATCTACGAAGCACACACGGGTGGTTCGCTAGAGACTGCACAAATTCAATGAGGGGAGCATGGTCTTTTATGCCAAAAATCAAGCCTCAGGCAACATTTCAAATTAGCATTAGGTTCATACAAATTGACCAATGACAGCGTGACAATTTCAAAAGTAGCGTATGACGATAATCCATTTTCCGTTGTCCAGCCCACCAGAAATGACCAAGCACATTCCAGATTTCTTGTTGGATCAGGCCGGACAAACCCATCATAAAACCCTCAACCCAAATCAGTGATTATGTCGTAAAGGAAAGGCAGAAACAGATTGGAAGTGAGATAGAAAGGTGGGAGCAGTGTACCATAAACTCGGGCACGTCCTACTCTTTTATCTTTATCTGACCAGCAGCTTAACAAGGAACTGGCTCAGCGAGGTCAGCCTCTGGCAAGGAGTCAGTTCGGCCAGGTCACTCAGAAGTCAGCTAAGGCATACGTGTCTCAAGGACTCGTTCGGCCGCAGTCAGGGCGTATGTGAGGGCAACCATACAAAATGGCTGCCGTACACAAAATGGAACCCAAAGGTTCGAACAAAATCCTCGAATACGGAGTGTTTCTCATTGATCGATTCATGCGAAAACACTCAGACACACTACACTCGTCATTTGCGGTCCGTTGACACCAGAATCGTCTATTTTCGACGACCTTTATTGAATGGGTTCGGAACCACCGAACCAGACCCAAAAACTCACGGAACTACAGCCCCTCCTTTTGCCCTTACATAGGCAACAGACCCAAACCCATGTCAATCTGAATCCGGATCTATATTCATCAGATCATCGATATGTTGCTGTAGCATCATCCTATTACTTAGTACCTCTCTCTGGACAGGTCTCTTTGCACACGCAGTAGCACAGAAGCCACAAATAGCAGGAGCGGACTGTACACAGAGACAGAACATGAAAAGGATAGCTAAGACCATCCCAATGACCATCAAAATCTTCCAACCCCAGGTGGATATCAATCCCCATAGCCATTCCATCAACGACCAATCTCCTTTGTCCAAATGAACAGAATCGGAGATCTTATGTAGCTTGGAAATGGCCTGGAAAACTGACGGAACGTTGTCTGGAATGAAAACGCAGCAGCTCGATTGAATCAGTTTACAAACTCCACCTCGATCTGCTAGTATGACATCAAGGGCAACTCTATTTTGGAGTGTCATAAGTCTATCCGACTGGAGCTCAGCAGTCAAGTTACTTCGGGCACCAGCAGTTTCGACTATGGTGGACTCAACCACTCTCGTCAACTGGCGAATATTCCTGCTGTTAGCCATCGGTCCCCAGAACGGCAGAAAACCCTTAAAGAAATCTCCCAACTCTTGCCCTGCAGTGTCTTCTTGGATAAAGACACCTCTAGCAACTCTCATCTTATGGTAATCTGCTGCAGCTGTAAAAGTGGGAGGCAACAGGAAAGAAACAAAACATGGGCCCGAAAAATCAGGGGGCAACCATGTATACGCTTTGTCGTAGGAAACAAAGTATGTACCCTTAGCAGCTAAAAATGCTGGGGAAGACTGAAACGTAAATACATAGGTATCAGTACAAACGCTCTTCCCTAACTGAGCTCTTGTTTTCTTGCCATTATCCTGCAGACAATAGCAACCCTGATGGGGCACTATCCAAATCGGTGGAGAACTTTTCGCTCGCTGGTTAACACTCAGACTAACTCCATATCCAGTAATGTTCCAACCAATGTAGGCTTGTGTCTCATCTCTCGAAATAGTCTCATACGAACTAATCCCTCTAATCATGTCAACTATACCCTTGACCAGAGCACTATTCTTTGGGTTGTCTTTCGGTGAACGTAGGGGATAGACACTATGGGCCCAAATCGAACCATTTAAACTAAAAGGCAAGACTAAGTACAGAATACCTTTATTAGTCGTATGGGGCATTAGACCACAAATCCAACAGTTTGTCGTGTTCATCACTAACTGGTGTTGGTGCAAAAGTTGAATAAAGGAATTATTGGCAAATTCCAATCGTCTAACCACCTCGTGTTCAGGCAACGGATGAAAAGAATGAGAAGAAATAGTAGGTGGAGGTGTAGGTTGCACAATGGGATTAAACGTAAATGTAAATGTAAATGTATGTAAATGTATAGGCATTTATATAGCGCACTACTTACCCGGAGGGTCCCAAGGCGCTTCGACCGCTGCGAAACCCTTCCTGGCTTCCCTGAGAGATGGTCCCTTGATGGGTATCTCCAGGGTGAGACCAGGCATCCCCGGCGGTCTGGTGGGGCCGTTAGTGAAGATGAGGCAAGCTAGTGCCCAGAGTTGCCGAGTGTGATCGGTGATCAGAGTGGGCACCGAGGCGAGAGAATTATCGAGTCCGCTGACCCTGGTCCAGAAACCTGCCGCGCCGGGAATCGAACCCTGGTCCCGGGCCGTCCTCTGCTCTCGGGTCTGCCGCCTCTAACCAGTGAGCCACACTACTTCACTTTAAAAGAGAATGTCACATAACCAATTATGAAGATCATCAAACTCAATAGCAAAAATAAACACGGTATTAGAAAACGTTTCTTTGAGATTAATTTACATATCTTCTTTCTAAAAATCATTGTCCGTGCAGGTCTCTCCAACTTGAAGAAATCCATCCTAAACTAAATATGCTGCTCACGATGGTAGGGTGTTGTATGCTAAGGAATGCCTCTGTCAACCCAGGGCAACTCCCTTAGGCCAACCAGAACCCTCGACCTAGTGTCTCAGGCTTGCACTCCAAAGACTTTCGGCAACCGCGACCCTACAGCTGAACTCGGATGGCGGTTCGAAAAACAAAAATGAGTAGATCCTCGGTGGAGAGTTAACCTGCAAACAGAAAAATCATAAAAAACTTTATTTGTCTTTATTTATTTGTCCATGACTCTCGGTCGCAAATTATAGCGGCTTCTTCCAGGCAATTCTTGATCTTTAAACAAGAGTTCAGGCTCAGTGTTGTTCAATCGATTCAAAGGAGGCACTGCTTCTTGCAAAATGTCATCACTTTCTCTTTCAGAGTTCGTACCAATCAGACGAGCATCGCTGAAAGGCAAAAATCGTGGAACAGTGTCTGTTTCAGAGTCTGGAAGTCCCTCCTGGACCCACTTATCGTACGGTAAGGGCAAAGGTGCGCGCTTACAGTGTACGCCGTGGATCCAGTTTCGCTTGCCTTACACTCAGACCACAGAACGTGTCGACAGGAGTACTTGGAAGTTTCCCGTCCAGCGGGGCTGATCGTTCTTGCTCCGCTGAAAATTTCTCACGAAAACCCATAAACCAGGTTTGATAGCGTGGCCTGGATCCTCAGTAGCTTGTGGAAGGCTATTGTGAACCTGTTGGTGTAAAACACGCAATTTAGTCGTCAGTTTGCGCAAGTAGTCAAGCAACACTGGGTACTCAATCTCACTAAATCTAGTTGGCCTTGGCACACCCCAAATATTAGCTGGGCGACCAAAGACAACTTCATAAGGGCTCAGACCCATTCCTGAATGCACAGTCATTCTTGTGGACAGGAGCGCTAAAGGCAAAGCATCTGGCCATTGCAAACCAGTGCTCGCTTGGATTTTGGCCAATTTCAATTTAAGAGTGCCGTTATAGCACTCGACTAAACCAGCTGATTGGGGTGATTTGCAGCATGGAACTTCTGCCGAATACCTAGTCCCTCACACACTCTCTTCATGATTTGACCCACAAATTCACTCCCATTGTCATTCCAGATAATTCTCGGCATTCCAAATATAGGGAAAAACTCTTTGATAAGGGCTTTCGCTGTGGACAAGGCAGTATTGTCCTTAAAGGGGATAAGCTTCAACCCATCTAGAAAAGGAGCAAACAACCACTAAAACATATTTCAGGTTGTTGCATCTCTCCATGTGGATAAAATCTAGCTGCAAAGCCTCGAACGGATACGTAGGAGGAGCAAAATGACCAGCTGCTGTTGGAGTTCCCCTACCAGGATTGTACATCAAGCACACCATACAGTTCTTAACCAAGTTCTCTGCACATTTTGGAATTCCCGCATTCTGCCAAACCGGAGCCAACAACTTACAAATCCCTTTCACGCTGATATGTGCCATTCCATGAGCCATTGTAACAACCGGAAGCACATGCGCGTTAGGCAACAACCATCTCTGATGCTCAGACAAATCAGTCCAACAACCATTCGAATCCAATCTACCCTTGCTTTCTCTCCATTCAATCAACTCTTTCTCTGTAGATTCAGCTTGAATGGATTTCACACTCTCAATCGTATCTTCACACATACTCTTCTCTGGAACCCATCTCGCAGGACCCGCAACATACATTCGGCTCATCACATTTCTCGCAGTTTCTTTCGCAACTTCATCTGCAAATGCATTTCCCCGACCAACATCATCCGTAACTTTCTTATGGGCACTGCATTTCACGATCACTACTTGTAATGGCAAAGTAAGTGATTCAAGGAGTTCATTCACCAACTGTCCATGCTGGATCTTCGTCCCATGCGAAGTTAAAAATCAACGTTCACGCCACAAACGTCCAAAGCTATGAGCCACGCCAAAGGCATATTGGCTATCAGTATACACATTCACTCGTTTTCCTTTCGCCAACACACATGCTCTCCTTAATGCAACCAACTCCGCTGCTGTGTTGAATTATGTGGAATACGTGCAGCTTCAACAATCGTATGCAAAGTCGTAACAGCATATGCCGCAGTCGTATCACCATTCGGCAACTTAAAACACGAACCATCAACCCACAAGGTACCATCACACTCAGGAAGTGGAGTGTCTCTAAGGTCTACTCTCCCTTTCGTTTCTTCTTCAGTTCTCAGAAAACAGTCATGCTGTTCTTCACTATCATCTGTCTCAACTGAAATTGGCAACAATGTGGCTGGATTCAACATGTTGCATCGTTTAATGTGCACATGACTCGCTAACAATGTCAACTCGTAACCCGACAACCGAGCACTAGTTAAATGTTGTGTCTTCGTACGGTTCAATAAGGTATCCACTGCATGTGGAGCCATAACCACTAACGTGTTGTCCATAACTAAACCAGCAGATTGTCGAATCGAAACAGCCGCTGCCGCTGTGGCTCTCGAGCAACTCGGCAACGCTCTAGCTACCGGATCTAAAGTCGACGAAAAGTATGCACATGGGCGTTGCTTATCGCCAAACTGCTGAGTCAAGACTGACAATGCACATCCCTCTCTCTCGTGGACATACAATGTGAAAGGCTTACTGTAGTCAGGAGTACCCAACACAGGAGCGGAACACAACGCATTGCGTAATTCAGAAAAGCTCTTTTGACATTTGTCAGCCAAGGAATAGGATTTGGAGTATCCTTAACTGTAAGAGCTATCAAAGGTTTCGCTAACAAAGAAAAATTAGGAATCCACTGTCTACAGTACGACGTAATACCCAAAAATGCACGTACTTCTCTGTGTGTCATAGGCACACTCATTTTTGCAATAGCTTGAATTCTTTCTGGGGTCAGTTTCCTTCCCTCCTTCGATAAGAGGTGACCTAAGTAGGTTACTTCTTGTCGACAATATTGCAAATTTGAGAGAGAAACTTTGTGATGACAATCAGACAAATGGCGTAGTAACGACAAAGTGGCTTCCCTACAAATATCTTCTGTATCAGCGGCCACTAGCAAATCATCAACGTATTGAATAAGAGCTGCACCATCTGGTAAAACCAACAAATCAAATTGTGTCTTCAAAGCTTGACTATAAATCCATGGACTCTCGCAATAGCCTTGAGGAACGCGCTTAAAGCGGAAACTGCGTCCTCCTAAAGAGAATCCAAAGATATCCCTACTCTGCATGGCAATCGGGATGCTGAAGAAAGCATTCTTCAAGTCAATCACCGAAAACCAGGTGGCCGTAGCCGGAATCAGAGTCAACAAAGCTGTAATATCAGGCACAACAGGAAATTGTGGAACAACAATCTTGTTCACTTCGCGAAGATCGATGACAAACCTATATACAGGAGGCTGTGAAGAATCAGTTCTCTTCAGAACAGGCAAAACAGGACTATTGTACACATTACCTCTCGTTTCCTCAATGACACCCTTGTCGATCAGATCATAAATAATCGCTAAAATTGCACGCTCACCATCACTCGAGATTCGATACTGTGGAATGCGCGGTAACTTAGCATTCGCCTTCAGTGTCACAACATATGGGGGAATGTCCAGTAGGCCTACATCATTCGGACCAGTAGCCCACAATGAATCTGGTAAAGAAGACAATTCAGATGGAAGACTATCCTTCGACAGGTACATCGGAGAGATCACTCTCTCACCCAAAGTAAGATGAACTCCTGACGGAGAACAATACAGTGTCGCATACAACCTCTTCAGTAAATCCAAACCCAACAAATTCTCATTACAACCTGTAGTCAAAAGAAGGGGTGCTTCGATTTTACACGGTGCAACAGAAAGAGACAATGGAGCAGAAATCGGATTCGTAACGGGGGCACCAGAAAAACCTACAGACACATTATCAAAGCCTAGACAAAGGTGCGCCAGGGAGTTTAGAGTGCATAATAGAACTCTTTGTAGCACCAGTATCTAGCAGAAAAGGCTCTGACACACCTGATGCAATCACTTCAACATAGGGTCCACTCTGATCTACTGGTACTGAAACAACTCCCTCTCTTTGTCCATGGCTGTCCTAACAATCATTACCATTTACTTCGTCACCTTCAACATAGTAATCATCCATATAGTACTGTGCTGTCCTACCAGACGAACATTGCTGTTGATCAAAACTATTCATCGAGTTCTGTGGAGGCAAAGGACGTACGTTCTGTCCGCGACCTCTACCTCTAGGCACTTGTTGAGCACCTCTACCTCGTACACCAGAAGCACCATTTGTGCACTGTAACAAAACCGGACAACTATTCTTGAAATGACCCTCTTCTTTGCAATATGCACACTGATTAGGCCCATACGGAAAATGCTGTTGAGAAGACTCGTTCCTTTGCGAGTTTCTCGAATATTGCTGATTCTGCTGATAATCGCGCTGACTATTAGTACGGGGTGGATAAGTTTGTTGTAGAAGAACTTTAGTCTTCAATTCCTTAGTCTTCTTATCCACTTTCTGTAACTCATCTTTGCGCCTATTTTTGTAGTACTGAGCCGTAGCTAAAATCTGTGCTGACGTGGAAACGGGCCAAGCATTCTCGGAATCCTTCAACTTAGTGCACAACTCGGGAAGCAAATTATGCACAAATTTGTCAACAAGCAATCTCTGACCACCCTCGGTAGCCATATCCTGACCACTATGATCTACAAAAGTCTCTTCAAACCGCGTGAAGAAATCAGACACAGTCTCGTCTTTCTTCTGCCTACATGCAGACAACTTGTCCCAATTAACACGCACTTCGGGCATCAAAGTCTTCATATAGTTAATTATCCTACCAGGAAGTTCAGTAATAAGATCTTCTGGCTTAGCACCTCCAACTTGTCTATCATTTGCAGCAACAATATTAACCCATGTATCACCCAATTCATTATCATGATCCGTATGTCGAATCACATTCCAGACAGGCTGTGGAACAACATTACCAAACAACATGTCTATGTCCGCTAAATTCATGACGCACAAACCCACAGTTTGAGTGAGCTCTTTATAATATCCCGCCGGATTTTTGCGCGGATCAGGTAAAGTCTGCTTAAGTGCTAAAACTTCAGCACGCTTCCAAGGAACATGTACCCATACTCGCTGAAAATGCGCAGCAACATTTCCATCTTGAGGTCTCCAAACTGGAGGAACTTCACGCATCGGATATTGACGCGCTTTTCTCCTAACTGGCGAATCAGGCTCAAACAATCGCTCGGAAGGAGCATTATTACGAAACGACAACAACGTCGACACCGCTCTCTCAATGTCGAGAAGACTCACAATTGTCCCTTTCGCAAACTCGGAACGCACTCGATACAATTCTTCAGGCACTTTACCCACTTCGTCCATCCATTGTTCATGGAGGTACACACACATCATTTCAAAAACGTACCGTTGCTTTGGTGCTTTCCATTGCCGGGAAACATCCATAATACCCTCAAGATCATACTGGGAAGTGTACGTAACCCATCTACGTGCCATGTGATCCAAAACTACACGCTCATCTGTGTCAGGCAATTGACTACGTGATTGTCTATCCTCATGCACTGGAGACATACCCAATTGTTCCAACAAAGGAGTCAGAAAAACAGAAAAAGCAGCAGTGTTTTGCTGTCTAGTAGAAGGAGAAGATGGAAGAATAAGGGAAGATGGAACAACAGTAGAAGAATCCAGAGTCGGAGCAGAAGGAGTATTAGAAACAGGCGTAGGAGTAGCAGACAAAGGGGGAGGCAAAGTTGGCGGCCCCTGAGGAGGCTGCGCCAAAGGAACAGTAGCCAACGGAAGAGGAGCTGGCTGTGGAGGAATTACAGGTGGCACAACAATTGGATGTTGTACAGCCACAATTGGTGGCGGTGGTGCCGTAGCACTCTGTGCATAAGGTGGTGGCGAACTCAATAGATGCGACATTAAAGGATCTTTCGCAAAATATTTATTTTCTTCCTGCTCTTTAGGCGGCAAAACTGGGTAGCATCTGTCTACCGCTAACTTCTTTGCTCTAAGCATCTGTTCGCTTTCTTGCTCTTCCTCATTATCCCTAAATGCAACAGCAGCTTGTACCATTGACATACCTCGTTCCCGTTTATTCTTCTTCGCTAATTTAATTTCTTTCTGTTTGGCTTCTTTGCGCCATATGCGGAAAGAGTCAAACATTGCCTGCCGGGCTTTCTTCTTCAACAACTTCGCTTCTAGATTATCTAAAATCTCAGTTTCAAAACTATCGTAACGGGGCCACTGTAGTACACCGTCTTTCCTCGTATACTTTACCCAGATCTCATTATAACTAATAGGACCTACACCATGCTTCACGTATAATTCGTATGTAGGAGTTCCAATTGGAGGAACCGGACACGAATCCTCTAACCGGGAATCCTTAGAACAACCACAACCAAATATCTTTCCAAGTCTGCTAAGACCAGGCATCTTGCTCACTAGTCTAGCTTCAAACAACAAGGGAAATCTCAAAACGATAGTCTCGCGAATACACGAGTCCCTTGGCTTTGGGGCCTGCAGGTACCAAATCAAAGTGATCCACTAAAGGGATACCAAAAACAAACTAAGGACTAGGAGACGCTCCACTCATATTTAACTGAAATGTCGATGGCGTCACCAGAAGACCCGTCAATCGTCTTGCTCTACAAACGTCTAATGCTAGAAAACAGAGCGACAGTCAGGGCAGCAGTCCTTCGTAGCCGTCGGAAAGCGGGAAACCTCGCAGCGAAGACTTTCGGACCACGCCGACATACAGGGGTCGATGAAGTGGTAGGCCTTCCTCCAGAATTTTCACACGAAGCTCCTCACGATCTTCGGGCTTGGACCGGTACCGCTGAAGTCGCCCCACGTGGGGCGCCAACTGAAGGACCGGGTTTTAGAACCCAGCTGCGGCAGGGAGAACGCCCGATGCCTTCGAGTTCCCCTGTCTTGGCAAACAGAGACACAGGATACTTCTTGATAACGTCAAAGACCAAAGTTTATTGGCGGCAACCAGGAACAGAGATCTACGAAGCACACACGGGTGGTTCGCTAGAGACTGCACAAATTCAATGAGCGGAGCATGGTCTTTTATGCCAAAAATCAAGCCTCAGGCAACATTTCAAATTAGCATTAGGTTCATACAAATTGACCAATGACAGCGTGACAATTTCAAAAGTAGCGTATGACGACAATCCATTTTCCGTTGTCCAGCCCACCAGAAATGACCAAGCACATTCCAGATTTCTTGTCGGATCAGGCCGGACAAACCCATCATAAAACCCTCAACCCAAATCAGTGATTATGTCGTAAAGGAAAGGCAGAAACAGATTGGAAGTGAGATAGAAAGGTGGGAGCAGTGTACCATAAACTCGGGCACGTCCTACTCTTTGATCTTTATCTGACCAGCAGCTTAACAAGGAACTGGCTCAGCGAGGTCAGCCTCGGGCAAGGAGTCAGTTCGGCCAGATCACTCAGAAGTCAGCTAAGGCATACGTGTCTCAAGGACTCGTTCGGCCGCAGTCAGGGCCTATGTGAGGGCAACCATAGAAAATGGCTGCCGTACACAAAATGGAACCCGAAGGTTTGAACGAAATCCTCGAATACGGAGGGTTTCTCATTGATCGATTCATGCGAAAACACTCAGACACACTACACTCGTCATTTGCGGTCCGCTGACACCAGAATCGTCTATTTCCGACGACCTTTATTGAACGGGTTCGGAACCACCGAACGAGACCCAAAAACTCACGGAACTACAACCTTAGTTTTGGGATATGGCCAATTTGCTTAGAAATTATTGTTCTTGTATAATCCACACTAGTATTACATTATCAGTTAAATCAGTCTTACACATCCATCAAACTGAATTATGTTGAAATAAATTTAAAGAAGACCACTTTGATTTTACTTGGGAGGAAGGATTGTAAACACGACTGGAAAATAAATGACAGAAGAACGTAAGTTATTTGTTTTGTATTAGGATGCCCATTCCATTATATCCGAGTGTCATGGAAGGAAAATAAAAACAGTTTTTGAGTGGAGACATTTCAAAATAAAGACAGAAATTAGAAAATACAACATTGAACATTAACATGCATATGGTGCTGGTATTATGCGACAATCAAAGAGAATGAGTTTTGTATTAACTGCAAGATAAATCCTGGAGAATGTTTTGGTGTCTGATGGTTAAAACGCCACACTACATACAGACATGAACTAATCAGAACATCACTTCTGAAGAAAATACTAATTGAGGTTAGCCAGAATTTCAGTAATCAACTAAGCAATAACTATGGAAACACATGAGTCATGGCAGTCTGGCTCATATAAAGTGAACATAGAATATAGTAAAATTGATCTCTGACACACTTTTTGGATGGCGCTTGTCTTAAATGGTTGAATTGCTGGAGAATGGTCCCTTAGATAGTGGTAAACTTTTGTTTGCACTGGACCTTTGATGGAATGTGCTGTCTTAAACTGGAAAGGTAGGAATATTTGTAGGAAAATGTACACATAACAAATACAAAAGCAAAGCGACAACAAAATAAAATAACAGGGCAAAGCAAAACAACATAGTCTCAACAAAATGCACACAACACCAACAGTACAACACACCAACACAATGCAATAATGGAGCATAAAAATACAACATCACACATAAATAACACAACACATTCCACCTCAACAAATGCAACATAATAAATATGCACAAATGTTTTGGTCACAGTTTACCCCATTCAGAAATTCACTTTCATAATACGGTGGTCAAAGTCGTTAGTACTAATCACTGGCCAGTGAATATTGCCCACAGTTTAAATAGGAGTCAATATTCCCAGATGTTAGTTTTGGAAACTTCAAGGCGGGCTTCCTGGATCACAAATTATCTCACTATAACAAAGAAATACATTTAAGATATCACAATTTCACAGTCTAGAATGAGACAGATTTGTCTGGGTTGCGATATGCTTCTTTGAAGAATATGCATATTTAACAATTAATTAGATAATTAGATAATTTTATTAGTTTCACAATTTGAAGACGAATGGAATCTAGTTAAAAGGAAGACTAGAGAAACACCCTTCTAATAATAAATCAGAAAAAAAGAAAGTTGAGATGAGAAAATGAAGATTAGAGCACGCGCATGCATATGAGAGGGTCATACATTTTCTGCAATTTAGTACTTTCTTTACACTCACTGGAAGGAAGTTATTCATTTAACTGTTTAACCCAGACCACCAGACACAACGCATTCCATGTAGATGCCCTCTAACACATCAAGGGCACAATCAATCTCCAGAGAGCACATAAAATGCTGTCCCGAGTAATAAACCCATGTCGTGCTCTTCCTCGAACCATTAGCAGGAAAGATAAATCGAGTCTATTTCTCAGAATACTGAGCACGTATACCCTGTGCCTGACCCAGACCCAAACACCACCATGTTTTCGGAATGTATGTTAGTATCGCATGTTATGCCTTTCATGATAATGTATAAGCCACAACATTCAGAAAATATAAGCAAGATTCGATAAGCATGTCCTCTTTGAAAAACACATTTTGGCCAAGTCGGCCTGATCTTAGAAAAGGTGAGATTCTTCCCACCCCCACACCTACTACTTGGAACAAATATACTGACGAATGCAGAAAACACATGGACCTAGAACAGCTCCAAAAACAACTCCAGATTCATTTATAATCCCATCATCGCAGCATCTAAACAGAATAGGCACTGGTCTGGTCAAAATATATTTAGCATGGGCAAATCTTACAGTTTTCATTCAGATTTTTTTTCTATCATTTGTTCAAATCAGTGGAACCAGTCTTGGACAGACTCAAGAGCAGTTCTAGATTGCGTTCCAGACCATTACTGTTTTGAATCAGCACAAGCCATCTTGAGTCATAAACAAGGATTGGTTCTATTTGGTTAAATGCAGTTTGAATCATTGTAATAAATCGGAGTATTAGTTGAAGGGGGTGAGAACCCACTTCAAATACTAATTACATTCCTTGTTGTGGTGAAACATAAAGTCACCAAATAATCTTGGGCCAGATGTACCATGCTTTTTTTAGGTCGCCAATGGCCCATTTGCAGAATCCATCTGTTTGCGACGTGGAAAAAGCATTTTCCTATGTAACAATTTTTGCTATTTGCTAACATATTATGGAATCGCAAAATGGGTTAGCGATTCAGTCTTAGGAAGGGGCATGTTGAGGGCATCCCTTCCTGATTGAGACTCGAAGAGTTATGTGTGAATGTTTTGCGACTGAAATGCGGTCGCGAAACATTCACACTTTACTGCCTACTTCAAGTAGGTGGTAACTCATTTGCAAACAGGAAGGAGTGCCAAAGGTACCCCTTTTCCTTTGTGAAAGAGTGGGAAAACTGTATTTAAGAACAGGTAGTGGTCCCATGGACCACTGCTTACTTTTCAAAAATGAAAAGAAAGCTTTTCATTTTTGTTTTTGAAACACACCAGTTTTCCTTTAGGAAAATAGTTTGCATTTAAAAAAAAGTTTGCTTTATTTAAAAGAAAAAAGCAATCACAGGACATGGTGATCTGCTTACTCCATCAGGCCATCATCTGAGTGATTATAGCGATTCCCAATGGTTTACAAATTGCGACCTACCTCAGAATATTAATGAGTTAGGTCTATTTTTGATCCACTGGGAATTGCAAACCATGTAAAACATTCTGAAGTATATAGCTTTTTTCAATTACCTAATAGCAAATCACCATAATTCAATATTAGGTCATCGCAAACAAAAACCTATGTACATCTGGCCCTGTGTGCTTAACCCTCTGCTAGCTGGGCACAAAGCAGTCAGGTTTACCTTATAGGAAATGTACAAAGTATTTATGAAGTACTAAAGCAGTAATAAAAAATCAGCACAAGAGAAATCCCAAAAAAGTGTAAAAAGACGGAGTAAGTTCCAATAAATTAAATTACACCAAAACAACAAACATACAATAAGTAGAACCAGCAATATGAATTTTTAAATTTTGAATAAAAAATTGCACCAAAAAGGAAAGGCACATACACCGAGGGCAAACTGCAAACTAGATCCAAAGCTGAGGTGGACGATGGTGGGTTGTTGGAAAGTGGGTTACCAATATCGTCATCTTTGAAGGCAGGAAGACTCTGAGAGGACGAAGTTTGAAGTCTGTGCCCAAGAAAGCTTCAAATTCAACTGCATGCTACTCAGTCCAATGGATTCCTCTACGTTCGAATGAAGACACTTTTCTGGAAGTCAGATCTCTTTCAGAAAGGCAGCCAGAAAGCTGGGGCCAATTAACTATTCGCTGTTGATTTCTGCGGCTATGACAGCGATCCCACTCTCAGTCAGTTCTCTAGGAATAAGGTTGGTAAAAAGTTTTTATGTCACAGTGGCATCTTTTGGTGTGGTTTCCCCTGTCTTTTTGCTTCTGAACTCCTGTTTATAACTGTGGGCTGAACATCGTTGTTGCTGGTTTTAGGACTCTGGGCACTTTACCACTGTTGACCAGTGCTAAAGTACATGTGCCCTAGGTCAAAAATGTAATGGCATTTAGTTTCTCCATGATTGATATATTTGAGTTAATAGTACAGTGCACTACATGTGCTCAGGGGCTGTAAATCAAATGCCAGTGTGTGTAAATCAAAAGACATTGTCGGGCTTCTGGATCCCAAGACAGCCATGGGCAACATGTTCGTCCTGGTGGACCATACCACCCGATACCCAGAAGCTATCCCTCTGAAGACTTAAACTGCCCCCGTCGCAGCCAGGGCACTGATGAGGATCTTTACCCGCATGGGTTTCCCCAAGGAGGTGGTATCTAACCGTGGTGCCAACTTCATGTCCTTGTACATGAAGGCCATGTGGAAGGCGTATGTGGAGTAGCCTGCAAGTTCCACACTCCGTACCACTCCCAAACAAATGGGTTGTTTGAAAGGCTCAGTTGTACCCTCAAAGGCATGGTTATGGGTCTCTCTGGACCCATGAGGTATAAATGGGATGTCCTCTTCCCTTTTATTTGCCAACAAGGAGGTACCACAGAAGGGGGTTTGCTTCAGTCCTTTTGAACTTCTGTATAGGCACCCTGTGAGAGGACCTCTCAGTTTGGTGACGGAGAGCTGGAAGCAAGCTCCCAGGAAGCCACCCAAGGACATATTCAATTACATGATGGCATTCTGTAACCAGACAGCCCACTTACGGAAACTCACCCAGGAGAATGTGGAAGCTATACAGAAGGACATGAAAAGTTGGTATTACCAGAATACCACTCTGGTTGAGTTTCAGCCTGGTAAAAATGTATGGGTGATGGTGCCAGTAATGTCCCGTGCTCTGCAAGACTGCTGGTCTGGCCCATTTGAGGTTAAGTATCATAAGAGTGACGTCACCTATCTGGTGGAGTTCCAAACTCCTAGGAATCCTTTGAAGGTACTGCACATGAACTGCCTCAAGCCACACTTCGAATGGTCTGAGTTGACCATGGTCTAGGTCACTGATGATCGATTGGAAGAGAAGAATGAACATTTCCTCAACTTCCTGTCTTTCAAAGAGCACTCCGGAATCTGGGGAGCACGGTTCGATCCCCAGGGCCGGCGGCAGATTAGCCCAGCACCATGTGACTCTGGGCAATAGCTTGCTTAATCTTCCCGACGGCCCCCAGCGCCTAGAGACCCGAACGGGTGATTGTGCGCTTTACAAATGTGGATTATTATTATTATTATTATGGGTATGATCCTCTTCGCTACTCTCACCCTAGAGCACCAGAGAGACTTTTGCCAGTTGCTAGTACAGTTTGAGTCTGTCTTCTCACTCACCCCAGGAGTCACCCTTTGGTGCACTCATGACATCGACACTGGGGATAGACTTTCTGTTAAGCATAACACTTACAGATTATCTGACAGAGTGGGGGGAGGCATCACAGAGCAAGTCTCTAAGATGCTGGAGATAGGGATTATTGAGCCCTCCTATTGTCCTTAGTCTAGTCCAGTGATTCTGGTCCCCAAGGCTGCTCCACCCGGTGTCACCCCTGAACTCCAATTCTGTGTAGAGCACTGCTAGCTCAATGCGGTCACTAAGGCTGACACACACCCCATCCCCAGAGCTGATGAGCTCATTGATCAGCTTGGAGCAGCAAAGTTCCTCAGCATGTTTGAAATACCATCTGGGTACTGGCAGATTTGCCTTGATCTTAGGGAGCACAAGAAGTCAGCGTTCTCAACACCAGAATGTCACTTCCAGATCTGTGTCATGCCTTTTGGGTTGAAGAACACCACTGCCAGCTTCCAGAGGTTGGTCAACCAGATCCTGGATGGGTTGGAGAACTACAGTGCCGCCTGTCTAGAGGACATTATCGTCTTCAGCTCGAGTTGTCAGGACCATTTCCACCATATCGGGGATGTGTTGAGGGCCCTGCGGAGGTCAGACCATACTAACAAGGCCAGTAAGTGCCAGATAGGGCAGGGTTCTGTGGTCTACTGGAACACCAAGTAGGGGGCAGCAAGGTGCAGCCCCTGCAACCAAAGATTGATGCAATTCTGTCTTGTGTACTCCTAAAGACCCAAAGAGAGGTGAGAGCTTTTTCAGGTCTCATAGCTTACTACAGGAAATTCAACCTGCAGCTTTCATCAGTAGAAGGTTACTTCTCAGGGAACAGAGGTGGAGCGCAATAGAAAGGGAAGCTTTTTTTGTGGTCTGGGCACTCAAGAAACCAGTGCCCTACTCGTTTGGGACTCACTTCTGGGGTCAGACAGACCACAGGCCCCTCAGAAGGTTAATAAAGATGAGGGGTGAGAATCCTGAAGTGATGAGATGGTCCATACCCATATAGGAAATGGACTTCACAGTGGAGCACCACCTTGGAACAGAACATGCCAAAGCTGATGGTCTTTCCAGGTTCTTCCAGGAGAACTCCCAGGATGTTGGGTAGTTCTCCCCACATTTTACTGGGGGGACACATGTTAGACCTGACATATTTTGACTTGGTTTCCCCAGTCTTTTTTTTTATTGTATGCTGAACTTCATTTTTGCTGGTTTTAGGACTCTGGGCACTATACCAGTGCTAAAATGCATATGCTCTGTGTCTAAAACATAAAGGCATTTTGTTTCTCCATGACTGGTATATCTGATTTATTAGTAAGTTAGTACAGTGCACTACTAGTGGGCCTGCAAAAGGAACAATTGATGGAAATAATGCAGTTCAATACCATACATTCACCCCAGTACAGAGATCTGGGACTAAATCCATTGATTTGTACTCCCCATGCCATTCCAGTTTGACCTCAGCCATATGCAAATCAGTCTTGACTCTGCTTACTATGGGAACAGTACAGCCCAAACTGCCAGGCCAGGTCCTCCCTGGACTGGAAACAAGCATCCTAGGATTGGTTTCGAGGTTTCATCCCTCATCAGCCAGGCTAGCTTGACTCCAGTGGTATGGAGAGCACGGGACCCACATCTGGACATACCCGTCCCACTCGGGGTGACAAAGGCAAAAGGCAAATTGATTGACAGAATGCAGAATAATGTCATATATTCATCCCAATACGGAGATCTGGGCCTAAATCCATTGTTTTTTGCTCCCCATGCCATTCCAGTTTGAACCCAGCCATATGCCAATCAGTGTTGAAACTGCTCCCTATGGGAACAGTCCAGCCCGAACTGCCAGGTCTGGTCCTACCTGGACTGGAAACAAGCATCCTAGGACCGGTTTTAAAACCTAGTGGGCTTGCAGCATGGATTGTGCCACCTACATGGGTAGCTTTCAAACATGTCTCATGGCTACCACCGCAGAGCCTTTGTGGACAGTTTAAATTTCCACGTCGACCTGTCAAGTTTACCTACTTGCCAGGCCCAAACCTTAACTTTCATTACATGTAATGCACCCCTAATGTAGGCCCAAGGTAACCTCATGGGCAGGGTGTTATATATTTAAAAGATAAAAGATAGGACATGTGCTTATAAGTTTTACATGTCCTGGTAGTCAAAAATGACTAATTTGGTTTTTCACTACAGCAAGGCATACTCCTACCATAGTTTTGCATTGGGGCAGCCTTGTAACACTTTACAAGTGTAACTTCCCATTGGGAGCAGAAAGATCATTGGAGTTTTGTTTCTCTGGACTCACCGTTCGAAAACATATCTTTTAGTGAAGTTGGCTTTAAAATTACAGGTCTCAAAAGCCCACTTTTAAAAAGTTGTCATTTTCTAACTTTAACCATTCTGTGCCTCTGCCTGTCCCTAGAATACACATCTGGGTTGGATGACAGCTGGGCTTTGTAAATTCACTCTACACAGTCACACACAAAGGGAGCGGACGTGTGCTCTGTATATCCTGATGGCCCAACACCAGGCTGACGGGGCTTCCTGAGCTAAAGTTCTGGGTGGAGTTGAAACTTGCACCTGAATAGTGCTGTGCCTGTCCCTTCACAAAGAGCTACATACTCCTTGTAGTGTGTATGGCGCCAGGGCCAGGGCTGTGCACTACAAAGACCTTTCTTTGAAGTCTCCCTACCTCAAAGGTAAAATGGATATAAGTACTGGACCTTTGACACCACATACTCAGAACACTTCTGGACTAAGGACATTCTGGCAGAAATGAGAGATGTTGTGCTGCCAGAGGGGACTGCCACTTTGCTGATTCTTTGCTGTGTTGGCCTGCTACCTTTTGCTTCTAGCCTGGGAGTGAGAGGAATGGACTTTCTTCTCTGCTTCCAGCTTTCTAAGGTTCTCCAATGGCTTTCCTGAGCTTACCTCCAGTTTCTGAATTCCCAGGGACATCAAAGACTTCACCTGCATCTTACAACAGGCACTTGGGCTTCTCTTCTGTGAGCCCTGTCCTGCTAAGTAATGCCAAAGCTAGTCCTGGGTCTTTGGATGTTAGTTTGGTGCTGCAAGCAAGAAATTGACTCCAAGTGTGAGTTCGGAACTGGCACATCCCTGTGAAACTGATGCATTGCAGCTGCCTGCACCAAAACCGTGGACACTGCTTGCCAAGTACGTGACACAACGACTTTAAAGCTTTACTTGCCACTGCTCCTCCAAAGAACCGCCTCTCGAGCACCACCTCACCGAAGTCTGTGACACACCGCTCCAATTCCGACACAGCCCTGGCCCTGCATGGCTTTCAACCGATGCATTGCCTCCACCCAGTGGTTCAACTTCGATGCCATAGAATCAACACAACACGATGTTGACATCAATGCATCATAGACGCTGCATAACCTTCAGCAACCGAGGCCTTGCACTGGCAACTGATGCATCAACTGCACTGCACAACGCATCTTACCCGAGTGGCAAATCTTCAACAACCTTGCACCGCCTTCAGGAGAAAATGCATCACCTGCATCTGCGACGCCTCACCTCCTCACCACCTCTTGTGCGCCTTGCATCGTATTTGATTTCTGATGCATTAAAGGTACTTTCAGGGGGTCTGTGGGCATCTATAACTGGCCTGCACTCTTTCATGGTCAGATTGAACTTTTGGATTTATCCCTGTCAAGTGCGACCAGATAGACCTAGTTGGAGCTTTTGACTTCTAAGCACTGCTTTTATGATTTAGGGGGTTATCATGAGTATGGTGGTCCTGGGACCCCTGCACTCACAGTGGTCCTCCGAACTCTGCCACCCCTGTGGGTCCATCTGCCGTATTCCGAGTGTGGAGGTCTGACCAACACCAGACCGCTGCCCTCGCCGGGATCTAGGATCCCATGTCGGTTGCGGTGTGGAAAGGGGCAGGAGTATGCTGTTGGTGTTGATTCTGGCACCACAGAGCATATTCTGAGTTGCATTTCTACGCATCAACAGAAGCAAAGAAATCTTTCTATCACCATTGTGATAGAATGCACCTCATCATTGTCCGCCTGTCTCAATCATGTACTCACAGGACCTCTGCAACAAGCTCTCTCTATTCTTCTGCAACAAAATCACTGCCATTTACAACACCTTCAGCCCACAACCAGACCCAACAGACATTGGTAAACACTTCCCGATCTTATCCAATGAACCAATGCTAACCTTGTGCCCTGTCATCATCTCACATCCCTCCAGAGGCCCCATAGGACCCCCAACTATACCATGCCTACCCCTTCAAAGCAATGCTAACACTTCTTCTGAAAACCACCACCCTTCTGCAACCTTCCAAGATGTTTGAAAATATGAAACTGTCCTCCTATTGCTGAAGGAATCCTCTGTGGACTCTTCAAGGCTTACCAAATGCAGACTAATCTCCCTGCTACCTTTTTCGGCTAAGGTCTTAGAGACAGTCATGAACAGACACCTCCCCGAATACCTCAACAACCATCAATTCCTCAACATCCTTCAGTCTGGTTTCAGACCCAGCCACAGCATAGAAACTTCCTTTATTACTGACACGGATGACATCTACATGACTCTAGACAGAAGAGACACACAAGCCCTCATCCTCCTTCACCTCTCCATACCATTCGGCACAGTCTCCCATCCCCTCCTCATCTAACATCTACTCAACATCAGAGTCCAAGGACATGCACTCCCATGGATCTGCTCCTTCATGACTGGAAGAGACCAGTCAGTCAGGCTAGTACTATACACTTCAGATGCCTGCAACCTCAACCTCCATAGTTCCACAAGCATCCTCCCTGAGCCTGACTCTCTTCAACTAATACCTGATCCCTCTAGCAGCAGCATCCTCTCTCACAATATCAGCTTCTTCTTGTATGTCGATGACACATAACTCATGCACTCCCTCACAGACAAAATGCCAGTGCCTGGATCAAGTTCAATGCCTGCATGAGTGAAATAGCCTACTGGATGAAGTTCAACTGTTTAAAACTGAACACCGACAAGATCGAAGTCATGATCTTCAGCTAGAGCACATCAGCGTGAGACCCCACCCGGTGGCTAACAAAGATAGGACCGTTATCCACGTCCACCACCCATGCCAAGAACCTCAGGATCATCTTTGACAGAAACCTTGACATGACAACCCAAGTCAATGCCGTCACTGCCACATGCTTCCATTCCCTGAAGATGCTGAGGAATATTTTCAAATGGCTCCCAATCGGCACCCAGAAAAAATCACAATCGTCCTGATCACAAGGAAGCTGGATAATGTGAACATGCTCCTCAAAAGGATCATCAAAAACTCATTGGAAGGCTGCAGACCATTCACAACCCGGCGGCGAGAATCACTCTCAGCCTCCTATGCTGCATTCACTTCACACCACACCTGAAGTAGCTCCACTGGCCAGTATGCCATGACAATATTATCTGCCTTCACAAACTTTCAGATACTTTTTCTTGTCCAGTATCCTACTTGTATAAATCCAATGCATATCAAAAACAGATCCAATGGTTGAACCATCTCCTACATCATTTCTAAAGCATAGAACGACCTGCTGCTGCACATGAGAGCCTATTCCATGCTTCTTAAATTCCACAAGAAGCTGGGGCTTTTTGTGCAGTCCCTCGGGGGTCTAGATGTGCTGAGACTCACACCTTCTCAATGCCAGGATACCTTCCTGAGTAACAGTGTGCTCTACAAATCTGCATAATATAACAGAACACTGTAACTGCAATAAGCGTGGGCGGAAAATCCGTTCCGCTCGCGGATTTTGCGGATTTTCGGGAAATCCGCAATCCGCGAGATTTGCGGATTTCCCGCAAAATCCGCAAATTCGCACAGAGCGGATTTTTTTGGCGGCGCGCGGCGTTGGTGATACAATTTTTGCGGCGCGCGGCGTTTATCATCGTTTGCCGAGTTGTTTTTTTCGATAGTTTGCGAGTGCTGCGCCATTTTGGATCTTGCTGTGTGATCCCGCGGGAATTGGCGAGCGCGATTACGTCATCGCGGCTTGCCAGCGATAGTTTGTCAACGCGAGTACGGCGAGATCACGTCTCGCGGTACTTCGCAATTGCGAGATTTGAGATGCGGCGAGCGAAAATATAAATTTGCAATTCTGCACAAGAAATCCACCAGCAAGCAGCATAAACCTTCTAGAAATGATGATTTTTATGTGAATAACTCCTTAGTTTGACATTTGCCTGCACTTTTTTAGCGAGGAGTCCATTTTGGGGAGGGGGCAGGGGGGTGGGAGGAAGGAAGTGCCCCATAGTCTTCAACTTCCTGTTCCTGTTCAGCAGGCTCCTCCCAGTGCTTTGTCCATCTCCTGGTCACTTTTCATTTGGATGTGGACCTGGAAGGATTACTTTTTGTGGATGCTGCTGGATCTTTGGATTTGAGGCCTTTTTGACTTTGTTTGGATCACTGTTGGATTAGAAATTTTACAAGTAAGTTTGTTTGGGGCATTACAGTTGCTGCAACTAAAATTTTGGGATTTTCGATTTTTGGGCTGTTTTGGGGCCTTTTGCCCAGGGGTACTCAGTGGTGGGTGGACTGATTCTTTCTGTGGGTTGTCTTGAACTTAAACATCATGGAGGCCATAGATGAATTGGGATTGTGCTGATTTTTCTGTGTTTTTCGATTTTTTTTTTTTGTAAAATTTTGTGTTTTTCGATTTTTGACCTGTTGTTGGGGCCTTGACCAGGGGTAGTGAGTGGTGCATGGGCCTAGTCTTTCTGTGGGCTGTCTTGAATTTAAACATCATGGAGGCCATGGATGGAATGGGATTGTGCTGATTTTGCAGTGTTTTTCGATTTTTGGGCCTGTACTTGTGGCCTTTTCACCAGGGGTATTTGAGTCTAGCATGGGCCTAGTCTTTCTGTGGGCTGTCTTGAATTTAAACATCATGGAGGCCATGGATGGAATGGGATTGTGCTGATTTTGCAGTGTTTTTCGATTTTTGGGGGTGTTCATGGGGAGGGACATGCCATGTGGCTGGTGGCCATTTTGAGTGCAGCTACAGGCACTGGCCATGTGCTGGCAGGCAAGTGGCCATTTTGAATGCAGGCTTTGTTGTTAGGCCTCCAACCATTTTGCCTACTTTTCAACCTTTATTTATGCCCAGGGGTAGTGAGTCTTGCATGGGCCTAGTATTTCTGTGGGTTGTCTTGAATTTAAACATCATGGAGGCCATGGATTGAATGGGATTGTGCTGATTTTGCAGTGTTTTTCGATTTTTGGGGGTGTTCATGGGGAGGGACATGCCATGTGGCTGGTGGCCATTTTGAGTGCAGCTACAGGCACTGGCCATGTGCTGGCAGGCAAGTGGCCATTTTGAATGCAGGCTTTGTTGTTAGGCCTCCAACCATTTTGCCTACTTTTCAACCTTTATTTATGCCCAGGGGTAGTGAGTCTTGCATGGGCCTAGTATTTCTGTGGGTTGTCTTGAATTTAAACATCATGGAGGCCATGGATTGAATGGGATTGTGCTGATTTTGCAGTGTTTTTCGATTTTTGGGCCTGTACTTGTGGCCTTTTCACCAGGGGTATTTGAGTCTAGCATGGGCCTAGTCTTTCTGTGGGCTGTCTTGAATTTAAACAACATGGAGGCCATGGATGGAATAGGATTGTGCTGATTTTGCAGTGTTTTTCGATTTTTGGGCCTGTACTTGTGGCCTTTTCACCAGGGGTATTTGAGTCTAGCATGGGCCTAGTCTTTCTGTGGGTTGTCTTGAATTTAAACATCATGGAGGCCATGGATTGAATGGGATTGTGCTGATTTTGCAGTGTTTTTCGATTTTTGGGGGTGTTCATGGGGAGGGACATGCCATGTGGCTGGTGGCCATTTTGAGTGCAGCTACAGGCACTGGCCATGTGCTGGCAGGCAAGTGGCCATTTTGAATGCAGGCTTTGTTGTTAGGCCTCCAACCATTTTGCCTACTTTTCAACCTTTATTTATGCCCAGGGGTAGTGAGTCTTGCATGGGCCTAGTATTTCTGTGGGTTGTCTTGAATTTAAACATCATGGAGGCCATGGATTGAATGGGATTGTGCTGATTTTGCAGTGTTTTTCGATTTTTGGGCCTGTACTTGTGGCCTTTTCACCAGGGGTATTTGAGTCTAGCATGGGCCTAGTCTTTCTGTGGGCTGTCTTGAATTTAAACATCATGGAGGCCATGGATGGAATAGGATTGTGCTGATTTTGCAGTGTTTTTCGATTTTTGGGCCTGTACTTGTGGCCTTTTCACCAGGGGTATTTGAGTCTAGCATGGGCCTAGTCTTTCTGTGGGCTGTCTTGAATTTAAACATCATGGAGGCCATGGATGGAATAGGATTGTGCTGATTTTGCAGTGTTTTTCGATTTTTGGGCCTGTACTTGTGGCCTTTTCACCAGGGGTATTTGAGTCTAGCATGGGCCTAGTCTTTCTGTGGGCTGTCTTGAATTTAAACATCATGGAGGCCATGGATGGAATAGGATTGTGCTGATTTTGCAGTGTTTTTCGATTTTTGGGCCTGTACTTGTGGCCTTTTCACCAGGGGTATTTGAGTCTAGCATGGGCCTAGTCTTTCTGTGGGTTGTCTTGAATTTAAACATCATGGAGGCCATGGATTGAATGGGATTGTGCTGATTTTGCAGTGTTTTTCGATTTTTGGGGGTGTTCATGGGGAGGGACATGCCATGTGGCTGGTGGCCATTTTGAGTGCAGCTACAGGCACTGGCCATGTGCTGGCAGGCAAGTGGCCATTTTGAATGCAGGCTTTGTTGTTAGGCCTCCAACCATTTTGCCTACTTTTCAACCTTTATTTATGCCCAGGGGTAGTGAGTCTTGCATGGGCCTAGTATTTCTGTGGGTTGTCTTGAATTTAAACATCATGGAGGCCATGGATTGAATGGGATTGTGCTGATTTTGCAGTGTTTTTTGATTTTTGGGCCTGTACTTGTGGCCTTTTCACCAGGGGTATTTGAGTCTAGCATGGGCCTAGTCTTTCTGTGGGCTGTCTTGAATTTAAACATCATGGAGGCCATGGATGGAATAGGATTGTGCTGATTTTGCAGTGTTTTTCGATTTTTGGGCCTGTACTTGTGGCCTTTTCACCAGGGGTATTTGAGTCTAGCATGGGCCTAGTCTTTCTGTGGGCTGTCTTGAATTTAAACATCATGGAGGCCATGGATGGAATGGTATTGTGCTGATTTTGCAGTGTTTTTCGATTTTTGGGGGTGTTCATGGGGAGGGACATGCCATGTGGCTGGTGGCCATTTTGAGTGCAGCTACAGGCACTGGCCATGTGCTGGCAGGCAAGTGGCCATTTTGAATGCAGGCTTTGTTGTTAGGCCTCCAACCATTTTGCCTACTTTTCAACCTTTATTTATGCCCAGGGGTAGTGAGTCTTGCATGGGCCTAGTATTTCTGTGGGTTGTCTTGAATTTAAACATCATGGAGGCCATGGATTGAATGGGATTGTGCTGATTTTGCAGTGTTTTTCGATTTTTGGGTGTGTTCATGGGGAGGGACATGCCATGTGGCTGGTGGCCATTTTGAGTGCAGCTACAGGCACTGGCCATGTGCTGGCAGGCAGGTGGCCATTTTGAATGCAGGCTTTGTTGTTAGGCCTCCAACCATTTTGCCTACTTTTCAACCTTTATTTATGCCCAGGGGTAGTGAGTCTTGCATGGGCCTAGTCTTTCTGTGGGTTGTCTTGAATTTAAACATTATGGAGGGCATGGATGGATTGGGATTGTGCTGATTTTGCAGTGTTTTTCGATTTTTTTGTGCTCTATAACTGAACTGATGTTCCTCTGTCTTCCATTTTTTTTAGGTGCACAAGACTCAAGAGAACCACCAGTGCCAGGAAGAAGTCCTGCAGCGGTGTGTGTGTGCAGCATAACGTCACGCGACGTCACGTCTGGCCTCAGACAACTCTACAATTCGTGCAACTGCGGCCTGCTGTCTGACCTGCTCTGAAGAAGATGGCCCCGCCCCCAAAGAAAGTTCTCCGTAGCTCCTCTAGCAAGAAAGTTGCTAGTAAGGAGCAGAAGAAGCAAGTTACCAAGGAGGCTGGTGTGCCACCCGCCACTTTTTTTGGGAGCAAAAAAAAAAGTACGCCTGCAGCAGCAGGATCTGCTGGGGACCAACCTGAGAGCAGCACCCCTGCTCCATTGGGTTCAGTGCCTCCACCACCACGCCAACTTAAGTCAAAGCCCTTGAGTGCTTCAGAGGCAGTCAGTGTACTTCTCCAATCACCATCGACCAGTGATGTTGGCTCATCGCAAGAAAGTAGCAGCAATGTCCCTGAATCAACACAGGTTGTTGTAACTCATCTGACAAGTGTTGAACAACCACAGCCGCAACAACAACACCATGTGCAAGTACACGCCCAAGTACATCTGGAAGGAGAGGCAGCAAAAGGAGATGCGCAAGCAAAGGTGCATGGAGGTTCACAAGTGCCCACAATAGTTGTTCCTCCCGAAGTAGGGGCACATTTGGAAATCGACATTGAAGCTGAGGTATCATTGGAAGCCACTCCTCCTGATGATCATTCATTGTCTTCCACATCCCTAGCAAGGAAAAGATCAAGGGGGGTGTCTACATCTTCTTCAAGCCCACCTCGTTCTGGTGCAAGTGATCTGTCTTGGGAACCACAACTGCGGTCTGACAGTGAGGCAGAGGCACACCATGATCTGATACCGGTACCTAAGCGTAAAAGGAAGGTCGTCCAAAAACTCAAACCTATGGAGTGTGATGAGGCTCAACAAGAAGTGACAGATACTGCTGGTGATGAAGCCTCTCACGATGACGACGAGCCAGTCATCACAAAGGTCACTGCAGCCCCACCGGGCATGCAGCAAAGAGACATTTTGACCCTATCCCGAGAAGCTGCTGAGCGTGATGATGATGTCGGCGAGGAGGCAATGGAAATGGAATCATTAGATTTGGAGTTAAGTAGTACACCAAAACCTACCGCTTCCATATTTCTTCGCAAGAAGGTACCCACCTCGTCCTCGACCTCAATTCGTGGTGGTGAAAGTGCAAAACGTACTGAAGTTCGGCAATCCACATCCTCCACTTCATCTGTCATTAGCAGCAGGACCACCACCACCAGTATCGCCGCCTCCTCCGGCCCCCGAAGACATTTCAAGTCTCCAGTTTGGGACTTCTTTAGTGTTTGCCCAAAAAAGGAAAACGTAGTAATTTGTAGCCTTTGTAAGCTTCGATTTAGTCGTGGTAAGCTTGGTTCTAACTATGGTACCGGAGGCCAGAGAGGTCATCTTGAGAGAAGGCACGCTGTCGAATGGTTTCCGCACCTAGAGGCGGTCAAGAAAGCCGGAATTGCACGTAATGAAAACGTTGATTTGTCATCTGCTGATGACGAGGAGGTAGAAGAAGACGATTCAAACACTTCACTTACACCCAGTTCCCATGTCAGCAGCACACCCCATGGGAGCCACACTAAGAGTGTGGGAGAGAGTGAGACATCAATGCGGAAAAGTTCATCAGCGAGCGTAACTGGGTCGAAGAGATCATCATCATCCCGTAAATCATTGGTCCAGGGCAACATTAAAAAGATGTTGTTTACAGAAGCGCAATATGAACGCAACCACCCAATGACCCGTCTGTATAACACTAAGCTGGCTAAAATGCTAGCTCTGGACCTTCTCCCTTTTTCTTTTGTAGAAGGGGTTGGTTTTCTAGAATTAGTGACAGCGCTCTGCCCTAAATGGAAGGTTCCTAGCCGGTTCTATTTTGCCCGAGTTGCGGTTCCAGCACTACATGAAGATGTTCTGAAGGTGATTGGGGCAGCTTTGCAGAAGAGTGCTGTTCACACTATACATCTGACAACAGACATGTGGACCAGTGGCGCAGGCGCTGATTACATGTGCATCACTGCACACTGGGTCTCTTTTTCAGGGGCTAAAGCAAAGCTAAACTCAGGTGTTGACACTAACATTGTTTTTAAAGGTGCTCGGAAACATGCAACACTAGCCATGTTTGGTTTGGAGAAACGTCACACAGCAGAAAACATTTTGGATGTCTTTAACACAAAGGTCCTTAACTGTCTGTCCCCACTAAAACGCAAGGTTGGTTATGTTTCCACGGACAATGGCTCCAATATAGTTAAGGCCATGAGGGACGGTTACTATTTCAGAGTGCCGTGTTTGGCGCACTGTATAAACCTGGTTGTCCAAAAATTCTTGGGTAATAAACGCAGTGCAGCGTACAGTGTATTGGAGAACTGCCGAAAAATTTGCAAGCATTTCAGGCATTCTTTTAAGGCCCGGAAGCAGCTGAGGAGCATGCTATATCAATGTCAAATGCCAGTGAAAGCACTCATCCAGGAGGTGGTAACACGTTGGAACTCAACCTTCTACATGCTTGAGCGTCTGTATGAGCAGTATACGCAACTCGATCAATATTTCTTGAAAGAGGGTATAGAGGAGCTGAGGATGGGTGGGCCGCAATGGAACATAGTTGAAAGCCTAACACGCATGCTTCGTCCTTTTGAGGTCTTCACGCGTGCAGTCAGCAAGGAGGACTCTAATTTGGGAAAATCTATCCCATTGTTGTACATGCTGGAGGACCAACTGAAGGAGGTGTGTTCTGTGTTTCGAAAAGATGACAAAAAGAAAGACTCTTTGCTTCTGGCTGAGCAATTATTAGAGCTCCTACAAGGTGATGAACGTCTTAAAAAGATCCACTCAGAACAGCATTACATTTGTGCTACTATTCTGGATCCACGCTACAAAAAGGCGCTGGCAGGCAGAGCATTCTTTCCTTTTGGTGATGAAGATGTTACAAAGTACAAACGTTGGCTAGCCTTGTCAGCCAAGAAGTTTGAAACAGAATGGCTGGAAATTGAAGGAAATGGCAGTACATCAGCAGGCCATCCCCAGTCAAAACAATCCACTTCTGCACCTGTGGCTGTGGCACAAGTGACCTCTCAGCCGTTAAAGACACCGGCAACCGGATCATCTGCACAAAAGACAACAGAAACATTGGAGGCTGAAGAGGATTGGCTAGCTCTGCGTGGGTTTGGTTCTCAAAAGGTCAGAGGCACAGCAAGAGCTACGCAAAGTGGAGGAACCTTGGAGGAGGACCTTGAGTCGATGGTGAAGGACTATCTGAATGACTCCACAGAGGTCTATGTTAATTCTGACCCATTGGCGTATTTGCATGGGAAAAAAGAATTGTGGCCACAGCTCACCAACCTGGCTATAAACTACTTGTCTTGCCCACTCGCAAGTGTGTCTTCTGAACGGGTTTTCAGTGCGGCTGGTGGGATTGTAACTCCCAAACGGAGCCGCCTCTCGCCCAAAAATGTGGAGAGGTTAACAATGATCAAGATGAATCAGCACCTCATACCACCAGATATAAGAGTACGAGAGAGCGTGCCGGATGAAGAGGAGGTGGCCAGCAACATAGATGAGGGAATTTCTACTCTGTCAGGTGGCACTGACCTCACCCTGGCTGAATTCGCAGAGTATGATGACGAAGCCTTATTCTTATTCCTGGACCGTGATACCGACTTCGAGCCCTGAAAATGAGACAACGAATCAATAACTTTCTTTTTCATCCTTATTCACTTTTATTCCTGTGTGTCTGTCTTTCTTTGTTGTGCACAGTTAATATAATTCAAACTTTAATCAGATAATCACAAAAACAAGCCCATCAGCAGAACTGTCTTCACTTGTTTGCTAATTTATTTGAAGGTGCCGCAGTCTGCATTCCTCAGGTTCACAAGTTCAGAAGAACATGCTCCTCTATCCTCCTCCTCCAGACTCCTATTTCCATCAAAGCAGAGGGCTGGTTTACGCCCAATGAAGAAAGACTCAGCACTTGTGGGGGTGTTGTTCTACCTCTTTGCAGGTGAGTTGACGGGTCTGGGGCCATTGCTGGGAAGCACTAAAAGTGGTTTGGACCGAATCCGAGGCGGAAAATTTTTTGTGTTTTTGATGACTTGCTTGCCTTTGAGGTGCTCTTAGGGGGGGTTCCGTCTGTTTGTGGGTGAGTTTCGTGGTCTGAGAGCATTGCTGGGACACTCTAATCTTGATTGCATTTGCTTTTCAGGAAATCCATCGTGCCAACCCCGACTTATGGCCTAGCTACGCAGCGCGTTTGGACCGAAGGCCCAGAAATATTGCAAGTATGAGATTTTGCTTTTGGCCTGTTTGGGGGTGTTATGCTTCTTGGCGGGTGGGTTGCCGGGTCTTGGGGCATTCCTGGGAAGGTCTAATACCGGGTAGAAGTGGTTGGGACAAAATCCAGGCCGATTTTTTTTTTTGGGCTATTTCTGACATTTTGCTCTATGTAGCGTTTTCGGGGGCCTGTTTGGGGGGCTTCCTGGTGTTTGTGGGTGAGTTTCGTGGTCTGGGAGCACTGCTGGCTATATATACTTTACTTTGCAAGAGGTTTGAAGCAAATCCATGGTGGCAGAGGGGACTTAGGGCCTAGCTGCAGAGCGCGCGCGGAGTGATTTGGGAAATTTGTGAAAAAGTGACTAAGTCCCCATTTTTGTACTTTTGCTCTTTGGCTGTTTGGGGGTCTTCTACTCGTTTTCTCCTGGGTTGACGGCTCTGGGGCCATTGCTGGGAAGCTCTAATACCGGATAAAAGTGTTTTGGACCAAATCCCAGGCGGAATTTTTTTTGTGTTTTTGATGACTTGCTTGCCTTTGAGGTGCTCTTAGGGGGGGTTCCGTCTGTTTGCGGGTGAGTTTCGTGGTCTGGGAGCACTGCTGGGACACTCTAATCTTGATTGCATTTGCTTTTCAGGAAATCCGTTGTGCCAACCCCGACTTATGGCCTAGCTACGCAGCGCGTTTGGACCGAAGGCCCAGAAATATTGCAAGTATGAGATTTTGCTTTTGGCCTGTTTGGGGGTGTTATGCTTCTTGGCGGGTGGGTTGCCGGGTCTTGGGGCATTCCTGGGAAGGTCTAATACCGGGTAGAAGTGGTTGGGACAAAATCCAGGCCGATTTTTTTTTTGGCTATTTCTGACATTTTGCTCTATGTAGCGTTTTCGGGGGCCTGTTTGGGGGGCTTCCTGGTGTTTGCGGGTGAGTTTCGTGGTCTGGGAGCACTGCTGGGACACTCTAATCTTGATTGCATTTGCTTTTCAGGAAATCCGTCGTGCCAACCCCGACTTATGGCCTAGCTACGCAGCGCGTTTGGACCGAAGGCCCAGAAATATTGCAAGTATGAGATTTTGCTTTTGGCCTGTTTGGGGGTGTTATGCTTCTTGGCGGGTGGGTTGCCGGGTCTTGGGGCATTCCTGGGAAGGTCTAATACCGGGTAGAAGTGGTTGGGACAAAATCCAGGCTGATTTTTTTTTTTGGGCTTTTCTGACATTTTGCTCTATGTAGCGTTTTCGGGGGCCTGTTTGGGGGCTTCCTGGTGTTTGTGGGTGAGTTTCGTGGTCTGGGAGCACTGCTGGGACACTCTAATCTTGATTGCATTTGCTTTTCAGGAAATCCGTCGTGCCAACCCCGACTTATGGCCTAGCTACGCAGCGCGTTTGGACCGAAGGCCCAGAAATATTGCAAGTATGAGATTTTGCTTTTGGCCTGTTTGGGGGTGTTACGCTTCTTGGCGGGTGGGTTGCCGGGTCTTGGGGCATTCCTGGGAAGGTCTAATACCGGGTAGAAGTGGTTGGGACAAAATCCAGGCCGATTTTTTTTTTGGCTATTTCTGACATTTTGCTCTATGTAGCGTTTTCGGGGGCCTGTTTGGGGGGCTTCCTGGTGTTTGTGGGTGAGTTTCGTGGTCTGGGAGCACTGCTGGCTATATATACTTTACTTTGCAAGAGGTTTGAAGCAAATCCATGGTGGCAGAGGGGACTTAGGGCCTAGCTGCAGAGCGCGCGCAGAGTGATTTGGGAAATTTGTGAAAAAGTGACTAAGTCCCCATTTTTGTACTTTTGCTCTTTGGCTGTTTGGGGGTCTTCTACTCGTTTTCTCCTGGGTTGACGGCTCTGGGGCCATTGCTGGGAAGCTCTAATACCGGATAAAAGTGTTTTGGACCAAATCCCAGGCGGAATTTTTTTTGTGTTTTTGATGACTTGCTTGCCTTTGAGGTGCTCTTAGGGGGGGTTCCGTCTGTTTGCGGGTGAGTTTCGTGGTCTGGGAGCACTGCTGGGACACTCTAATCTTGATTGCATTTGCTTTTCAGGAAATCCGTCGTGCCAACCCCGACTTATGGCCTAGCTACGCAGCGCGTTTGGACCGAAGGCCCAGAAATATTGCAAGTATGAGATTTTGCTTTTGGCCTGTTTGGGGGTGTTATGCTTCTTGGCGGGTGGGTTGCCGGGTCTTGGGGCATTCCTGGGAAGGTCTAATACCGGGTAGAAGTGGTTGGGACAAAATCCAGGCCGATTTTTTTTTTGGCTATTTCTGACATTTTGCTCTATGTAGCGTTTTCGGGGGCCTGTTTGGGGGGCTTCCTGGTGTTTGCGGGTGAGTTTCGCGGTCTGGGAGCACTGCTGGGACACTCTAATCTTGATTGCATTTGCTTTTCAGGAAATCCGTCGTGCCAACCCCGACTTATGGCCTAGCTACGCAGCGCGTTTGGACCGAAGGCCCAGAAATATTGCAAGTATGAGATTTTGCTTTTGGCCTGTTTGGGGGTGTTATGCTTCTTGGCGGGTGGGTTGCCGGGTCTTGGGGCATTCCTGGGAAGGTCTAATACTGGGTAGAAGTGGTTGGGACAAAATCCAGGCCGATTTTTTTTTTGGGGCTATTTCTGACATTTTGCTCTATGTAGCGTTTTCGGGGGCCTGTTTGGGGGGCTTCCTGGTGTTTGTGGGTGAGTTTCGTGGTCTGGGAGCACTGCTGGGACACTCTAATCTTGATTGCATTTGCTTTTCAGGAAATCCGTCGTGCCAACCCCGACTTATGGCCTAGCTACGCAGCGCGTTTGGACCGAAGGCCCAGAAATATTGCAAGTATGAGATTTTGCTTTTGGCCTGTTTGGGGGTGTTATGCTTCTTGGCGGGTGGGTTGCCGGGTCTTGGGGCATTCCTGGGAAGGTCTAATACCGGGTAGAAGTGGTTGGGACAAAATCCAGGCCGATTTTTTTTTTGGCTATTTCTGACATTTTGCTCTATGTAGCGTTTTCGGGGGCCTGTTTGGGGGGCTTCCTGGTGTTTGTGGGTGAGTTTCGTGGTCTGGGAGCACTGCTGGCTATATATACTTTACTTTGCAAGAGGTTTGAAGCAAATCCATGGTGGCAGAGGGGACTTAGGGCCTAGCTGCAGAGCGCGCGCAGAGTGATTTGGGAAATTTGTGAAAAAGTGACTAAGTCCCCATTTTTGTACTTTTGCTCTTTGGCTGTTTGGGGGTCTTCTACTCGTTTTCTCCTGGGTTGACGGCTCTGGGGCCATTGCTGGGAAGCTCTAATACCGGATAAAAGTGTTTTGGACCAAATCCCAGGCGGAATTTTTTTTGTGTTTTTGATGACTTGCTTGCCTTTGAGGTGCTCTTAGGGGGGGTTCCGTCTGTTTGCGGGTGAGTTTCGTGGTCTGGAGGCACTGCTGGGACACTCTAATCTTGATTGCATTTGCTTTTCAGGAAATCCGTCGTGCCAACCCCGACTTATGGCCTAGCTACGCAGCGCGTTTGGACCGAAGGCCCAGAAATATTGCAAGTATGAGATTTTGCTTTTGGCCTGTTTGGGGGTGTTACGCTTCTTGGCGGGTGGGTTGCCGGGTCTTGGGGCATTCCTGGGAAGGTCTAATACCGGGTAGAAGTGGTTGGGACAAAATCCGCGCGGAAAAGCCTTTAGTTTTGGCACTTTTTGTAACTTAGGGTTCGTTAGGGTTAGCCCTAGCAGCAGGATTGCATGTGTTTCGGGGTGTTCTAGATTTTTCAAACTGAGTTCTGGGGTCTTAGAGCACTCGTGAGAATGTGTAATTTTGGTTGCAAATCATTTAAAGAAAATCCATGGTGGGAAAGGGGGGATTTGGCATAGTTAAAGAAAGCCTTTGCCACTATTCTTAACTTAGGGTTCGTTTGGGTTAGCAGTATTTCTATTGCATGTGTTTGAGTGGGGGGGATTTCGAGTCTTGGAGCGATGCTGGCTATGGCTACTTTTGCTTGGTTGCTTGCAAGTGGTTTGAATGCAATCCACGGTGGGTAATGGGTAATTAGGGTACTTCGGCCTACTTTTACTTTCAAAGTAAGTTTTGTCACCAGTTTTCTGCTAGGCCTCGTTTTTTGAGATTTGATTGGGGGTCTTCTACATTTTTGCGACTGGCTTTAGTAAGGGTCTGGGTGGGAGCACTGCTAGGAAGATCTAATTTTGTTCTAAAACACAGTTTCAAGTACACCTAGCTTGAGGGGCAAGATCCGATACATTAATTTGCCCATACTTATTTATCCTTCAAAAGGTGACTCAGAGTACGCACTTTCGAAAACATTGTACTGTCTACTAGGAAAAACAAATTGTGACTTTTTGCACTCCACAGCCTACATACCTTATATTTATTTATCAGTGGTGTTGTAATATTATATCACTTCCTGTTTTTCGTTGAATAATTACAGGCCGGGTTTCAGTCTCTGCAATGGGGAAAAAAGGATGGAGTCAGGCTTCACAGTAGCGAGCCACAATTCAGCATCAGGCAGGCAGTGGACAGGGTGTCTTCTGGTGACCAACATCGATGGACGAAGCGTCGGCTGCAATGGAGGAGTGCCGCTAATAGGAGGATTTTTTTTCTGCGGGCAACTTACTTACCACTTCCAACAGGACCACTACAACCACATAGATACAGTATCCCTTGCCTTTTTCTCTGACTGTGACTGCATTTCTTGGCTCTCTCTCTGCTTCTACATTGATCCCTTAACACATCACTTAGTCCACTCCACTATCACATCTGCACCACACATAGTCATTTGTAAGTGCTCCTACGTAGTTCGCAAGTCGCAGCACGCCCCAGGCCGTAGAGGACTGGGATGGCCCCAATGATGAAGCATGTCACCAAGGGGCAACCCTGGTGAGTGAGGGGACACCTAGAAAAAAAGCAATTTCTCCTTTTCTATCTACTATACCTTCTGTCAGGTTACGCAGCCCCTAAGCGCCTACCGTACTATGAAACTACATTTCCCATGAGTAGGCGGGAGACTTGCAGACTATTTAGTGAGACTATATGAGAGTACCCTTGTATGTTAGGACAGCACTTCACTGATGCCTGTCTTGTCTTCTGTTACAGGTATCCTTTCCCTGCTGACCCTACCTTTACCCATCCCACATTTTTTATTTTAGTTTGTTATTTTTCTCCCCCGCCTAATGCCTCGAACACCCTGTGTTTACACTTCTGGGTGTTGGTGACATTTGGAGGTGGAACCATATTTGCATCGACTGGATCACGGGGAGTAAACCTGACACCTTCCAGACCAACCCCATTGAGTGTTGTTGTGAATGGATTTATAGTGACCAGCAAGGCTCTCAGGTATCTGGCTACAGAGACCTTATGTTGAATATAGTTATCAATATTTCCACCCACGCCCTGTACTGTCGCATTCTTTCTTCCACAGTTGTCGAAAGTACTACTTACTTTTAACTGACATGCATGCAGTTACAGTAGTGTATGCACTTTCAAAGATTGATGGATAGGTTTGTACCCAAAGATTTGTTTATGTTCACAATTGTTCGTCCATGCTGTGCTACTTTTTCTTGTCTCCCAAAACCTTTCCCAAAAACCCCCGTACCCATCCATTTTTCAAACCCTAACCCTCTTCCCCCGGGCTGTGTGGTTTTGATTGATGTGTGACTAAATTACAGCAATAAATCCACACACTTGCTGGGGAGGATAAGGTGATAGCAACAGGCTGGTGAAGAAATCCGAGGATATATTCTTACTCTGCTTGACAAAGACCCATGGCTAATGTCAAAGAACTTCAACCGAATTAGTTATACTTTAACATTTGTTAGGCTACAACGTGGCACTGTTCTAGTGTACTTCTGTCACCTGCTATATTCTGTATTGTACCTTTGTATTGCTCAGGAGGACAAACCAGATTTCATTTTCTTTTTTTCATAGGCAAGCAACTGCCACTGTGTCACACCACTAGTACCACCGCTATGAGGAAATTTTATCCGCCCAGGATTGCCAACCTTATTTGCTGTTTCCCGTGGAGCCAGCCCTGGGCCTAGCCCTACTTGCAAACAGAAATTACAGGTAAGATAGGCGTTTGGTTGGAGGTAGTATAATGGAGTATTAGGAGAGACGAGAGATTTGATTGACGGTAGTACTACTAAAGTCCTAGGACTATTCAGGAAAACAAACTTACTGTTATGTTAAACCCCCACCCACCAGACTCAAAAGCAGTAAAAAACAGGTATGGTCAGATAAAGTTTCAAAAAGTATATTTTTATAGCCCTAACAAAAGAATCTCCCGCAAGACCCTCCCTAACCCCAACGATTGTCCTTCAAAAGTCCCCAAAAATCACAACTCCCAATTCCCACCCCCCAAAAGTCTCTAAAAAAGGGGCAAGGGACACTATGGCAGGGTGCTGTTGGAATTAGCAGCCAGGGCATCATGCTCCTTGCGGAGGGTGGCAAGTTCGAAGCGGAGGCCCTCCACCACGTTCTTATAATTATGGACCTCCTGCTCCAGGTAGGACAGTCTGAGGGATAAGCGGCGCCGGTGTGCCTTGCAAATCCTGTGAGGGGCAGCTGCTTTCTTTGCTGCTGGGCGGTGGCGTTTGGCTTTGGTAGCCCGGCTCCGTACCGCTGGAGCACTGCGCTGGCTGGCAGCCCGCACGGAGGAGGAGGCAGCTGTCCCAGTGGACGTTGTTGTTGTTCCAGACTGCGTCTCCTCCTCCTCCAGGGCCACCAGCCGCCGATATTCAGCAACAGTGGCATCCAGCCTCCGTTGCCGGGCCATTCGAGCCAGCTCCTTCCTCCTTGATGGTGTCTTGGATTTGGAAGGAGCAACTACATGAAAAAAGAAAGACATAGGGGCATATTACCAACAACTAGCGATAATTTTTGTCTCTAACTTGTTTAGAGACAAAAATTATCGCCGCACATCGGCGATTTTTATCGCAGATAAACCTTGCTATTAACAAGGTTTATCGCAAATGCGATAAAAAACGGCCGAAATGCATGAATATCGCTGAAAAGTCAGCGATATTCATGCATTATCGAGCAAATGCTCTTAGCCATGTTATCCACCTCCCATTGGATAACATGGCTAAGAACTGCTCAGGGCAGGTGTTAGCTTTTGGAGATATTCCCGCTTAGCGCGAATATCTCCAAAAGTTGGTAATAGGAGATAGCGATGTTAGCGACTGTTTTCAGTCTCTAACATCTTGGCACGCCCACTTTGCATCTCATTAGTGATAAATATCACTGACATGCAAAGTGGGGCCCAAGATGGTCGCTATCTCCTACTAGCTGTCGCTAACTGGTGTTAGCGACAGCTTGGTAATAGGGAGATAATTTTATCTCCGCTTTCTTGGCTTTTAAAGCCAAAAAAGCGGAGATAAACCCCCTTGATAATATGCCCCATAGTCTGTAACCAATGCTCCTTAAGATTAACACAAAATGATTGAGCAGAAAGTTGTCACAGTACAAGTAGCAAATTGAAAGCACAGTGCATAACTATTGAGGACAGTATCTATGTAACCTCCGACTTCTTCATCCTTGCTCTAACATTAGTGGGAGTTTAAGGAACAAATTCTACGAGCACTATGGACTTCTATTACAGTCGACTATGACAGTACACCACTCTTATTCTTCTTCTTCTCTCTTGTTTAGGAAAATTGGTACGTTATCTTATGCAAGCCGGCATAATGCCAGCGCAGTGAACTTGCACCCGAGAAAAACAGACGCACACCATGGTGAGTGAGACAGACTTGCGTTACTGTACCGGTCCAGTACATGCAGGTGGTGAAGCTCTTACTTTTCTATTACGGGTGGCACTGAGAATACTCTGTTAAAAGGGCTACTGCTTAATTAATTTAGCTTTCACCCTACAGTGCAAATGAGTATTAGAAAAGGAAAATGAAGAAGCTAAATTATCTGATTATCTATCACTTCACATGGGATGTATTTGATGACATATGGGATGACTTTAGGTGCTTTGCTTATTATTGAGTGAACAGTGATACCCCCACACATGAATGACGTACTACTACTAAACTAAAGTTATTAAGGGAGGTAGGGAGTGCCCACCGTAATAACTGGATATATGCTGTGCTTGCAGTTGCAATACAAACTACTGCTACTATTCATGGTAGTCTTTGGACAACGTTACAACTTCTTTTCCTTGCCTTTCCTACACTGGAACGGACGTGCGGGTGCGGTGTTACATGCTCTTCAAAGTAACACTTAGTTCATCCAGTGACCGTCTACTCTCTCTAGATTCACATATGCTATCTAAGAGTCAGATAGTACCATGAATGATCCAGGCATCCATCCATTCAAAGTATATTGCACACATACAGTTTCTGTCTCACCCACCCAGGCTGTTCTCCTTCCACCCATCCTTGCTTCATCATTCACCCAGCCATGCACCATACCATTTTCTTACCTTCCCAGCCACCTCGGGGACCAAGCAAACACATATCATTCTTCTTTGCCAGTCATCATTACATTTCTCGTGCTTCCACACTTACTTACACCCTTCTTTCGCTTTTCGTTCATCCCATCCATCAAGTTCACCTCAGATCTGATTGGGATTCTTCTCGCCAAAAACTTCACAGCTAAGTCGAAGTACATTTAGAGGAGGCTACTACCTGCTTTTTTTATAATACACCCGTGCAGAAAGCACACTCTGCAGTCTTCAATCTCAATGACTAAGGAATGTATAGCTTACCTCTGCCCGCCACCACCGTGTGAACCCTCACAGGCATGTCCTTTTCCGGCACTTGCACCGCCTCCTCCCCAGAGTTGTCCTCCTCGTCCAATGCCACCACCTCCGCGCTGGCCCCGTCTCCAGATGTTCCACCTACAAAGTACATTTAATAATGTTAGAATACACCACTCACTACTATATAATATTTGGTCTAGGAGGAAGAAAGAAATGTGAAAAAAAAGTGCACAATTTAATAATTTTGGACTGTGTACTCTAGAGTAAAAATGTCCCTTTTTCCAGGGAAGGCTGTTGTCTTGCTGCACTTTTTGGCACAACTGATGAATGTTTGCTTTTTACTTTTTAACACGCACCACTTTTTCTCCTAACAGACAGAACCTTGACTTCTAAGAACACGAGCAGGATCAAGTTCAAACCAGGTGAGAGCTCGGCTCGACCACAAGAAATGTGTCCAATTAATCGTCAGCACTAAGCACTTTTCCATTTTCAGTTACACGTTCACTTTTATGACAAACTTGAATTTAATAAATGTGTTTACTTTTAATAAAGCTTTTAAACTTAAATAGACTCTGTGGTTTTTGGTCCTCCAGACTAGAGTGGATGAGCTAAAGGTTTTCAAATTTTTGCAAGCATGAGTCCGTGCCTCTGCCATCGGTGACTTTGGGAGCTAAATGACTCTGCCACACTATCTAGTCAGTAAGGAGATTGGGGGTTCAACTACAAAGTCTGTTATCACTGAGGTATGTGGAAAGTCTAACAGTTACAGCACCTATTATAATTGATAAGCTAAGCGATGCATTATTTAGTGTCCATAGTTCTGTTTGTGCAGATTTGTCCCTGCAACAGTAGTAGAATGGATTGTCCTATCCAAACCAAAAGTAAAGTAGTATCTTATTATTTCTTGGTGGTGGTCATTCACCTTTTTATTGTTGGCAATGGTCAAAGCATAAACATTTAGAATACTTGAAAAGACATTATGGACAATCCCAGAGGACTACACTCAGTGCATAGAGCTATTGCTGACTAGAATGGGAGTCCAATGGAAATGCCAAATGTGCAATCTTAGTTAGCTACACAGACAGACTAATAAGAATAATCTAGTAATACCACACGGAGTCATAGGGATAAGAATTTAGATCCTGTCTACAAGAAGATCAAAGACGATTTAGAAAAAATCGAATGAGGAACGCTAGGAAAAAATAAGTACTCTATATTAAAATTAAAACTTACTGGGGCCAGCAAAGGAGCCCTCGACTGCCCGGTCCTGGCCTGCATCGACAACAGCACCCTCCTCCTCCTCCTCCTGTGTCCTCCTCTTGCCCCTGGGGGAAGCTGATGTACAACATGAAAGAAAGAAAAACAGAAAACATGGATGATATTTATTTCTCAACCAAATCAAACATTTAAAAAAGAACTAACAAAGTAACAAAATATTTTTGCGAAATAGCAAATAGGGAACGACTCCACGGGATATATTATTGACCAATCTCATGTGGTCGACTACGTCATTACTTTAGTATTGCTTGATTTGCGGACCGTCGAATTGGAAACTACCCTATGTAACTCACTAAACAAAGTACTAAAAAGGTTTGCCTAGGATTGGCAGGCAGCAGTCCGCAGCACGCAAAGTGACAGCCAAAGTCCATCGTGATTGAAGATCAGCGACAACACTAAAGTTTCCTACTACATTCACCAGTCATTAAAATACTCAAACTATTAATCCACCACCACTATTTCTTCTTATCGCCATGTGTACAAAGGAAGGACTGGACTTGAGTCTGTAGGGGCTGATTTATAAGGCCCTTGCGGCTCTTTTGCTCCATTGTTGCGTGACTTTTGTGACGCAGCGACAGCACAAAAGAGGCGCAATGGTGCGGCGTATATTAACAACGTGACGCATCTGGGAGATGCATCACGTTGTAAAGCCCTGCGCCAATAGGGGTGTTCCGGCGCAAGGGAGGGCGTTCCTGCGCAGGAACGCATCCTAAAAGTGGCTGAGGGAAATCTACAAGATTTCAATCAGTCACTTTGAGGACAATGATGCGTGACTCAAACCCTGCGCCTGCTTGAAGCAGACGTACGGCTTGACGCAGCATTGGGGAGATAGGGCACCCCAGAGAATTGATGGAGCTGCACCATCGTTGCGACGCAACTCCAGCAATGCGCCACCTTTACGGCACAGATGCGTAACGCTTTGGTGACGTTTTGGGCCCATGGCGCGCCGCATTGTAATACGGCGCACCATGGGTGATGGTGGCGTGACGCACAATTACTGGCGCATCCCTGCAACTTTGCAGGGATGCGCCGGTAATTAAAAATCTGAACCTTAGTGTGTAGCATTGCGCAGTTCTTTCAACTACACTCATACATAATTTCACAGGCCAATGAAATGAACACAAAATCTAAAACAAATAAGCATAGTAGCAACACTACTGAGAAGGAGAGCAGTGTACCTGAAATGCACAGAAGATTTTGAAATAAAATGTACCTACAATGTAATGAGCAGCATTATTGCTCTTGGTAAAAAACAAAAATTTGCAATATAATAACACAGCAGGAGAAAACATAGTAGTAAAGACATAGCTACTACTACTCACCAAGCCCGGGGATCTCAAGGCCAAGGAGGTCGAGCAGATCTCGCTCACGGGTCAGGACATCCGTCCAGCGGTGGGTGGCCTGGTTGTAGGTGCGCCAGACCCGAGAGTGGTGGTAAATGGCCTGGCACACCTTCTCCCACCGCTTCCGGCGCTCCCGGGCCCCGTACCCGGCACTGATCTTGCCGCCTCCCATGATGGTCCTGGGGAGGCGGCGCTGAACATAAAAAATGAGTTGGGCCACCTCCTCCGGGGTAAAGATCTCCCGTGGCATCACTAGCTCCCCCCTCAAACGCCCGCACGGGAGCCGGACACGGGGTGCGGGACCCTTCCCCTTCTCGGGATGCTTCCCGGCTCCCTTCACCATGGTCTGGGCGGAAAGGAATAAAGAAAATAGAATAGGGAAGAGAAGAAAAGAAAAGAGTTTACAAAAGTAGTTTAAAATTAACCAAAAGTAGCAGTAAACACAAAAATATAGGGCTAGAAAAATAGAGGGATAGATAATAAGTAAAATAGATAAAAAAAAACTTCAAACAAGCAAAGGATGGCAGAGATTGACAGAGGATACAAAGACCATGCCCAGAACCATAGCAATGAATGAGAAACAAGATGGCCGCGCCCGTTCACGACCGCGCGGGTAAGTTCGCGCGAGATTTTCCTTGCGAACACGCGCGAGACTGTACTGGCAAGCCGCGGACTTTGCGAGATTACACTTCGCGCCCGGAAACGGAAATACGTCAGGCAAACAAGATGGCTGCGCCCTTGAACGACCGCGAGGGTAACTTCGCGTCTTGCGCTACGAGCGGCTCGCAAAAACGCACAAAACCTTGCCAACTAACACGCCGCAAAAAAAACAAATTGCATATTCGCACTAATTTGCGGCTTCCGAATCCGATCTTGCGCGTGTTCGCACCCCGCGAACCCCGCGAAATTGCAGAAAAACGAGTTTTTCAAAAGTGAAAGCACTCGGCAGGGGCAAGAGTTCAAACTCATCATTAGTAACAATTCCCGGTAGTGCTTCCTGACTGGGGCCCCTCCAGAATTCAGTTGCTAGTTGCAACAATTGTATGACCCTGCTCTGACCCTCACAGCAGGCTCATACAATAGCTACAAGTAGGCCACAAAGAAGGTCCTGGGGAAAAAAAATGCACTGCAACAGAAAGCAAAATTACAGATAAGGAAGCAGGTGCCAGACTGGAATTTTAAAACAGTGACACATTAATAAACTAACCCCAAATTAATTCATCTGAGTTGAAGCAGGGATGGTGTGCTTGCTTTTCCCCCCCATAATCTACAGTAATGATGAACCAGAGGGTGGCATTGATGTAACAGAGGGTTGCAGTGGTGAAACAGAGGGTGCTGGGAACCTGTGATGATGAACCAGACGTAGAAACAACATAATTCGCGACCGTTGCGCGACGAAATGTAAGTTCGCAATTGCGAACTGGTACGAAACCCTCGCGAACTGGCAGAAATCCTTGCGAACACAAAAAAAAAAAAAATCCGCAAATTCGCAAGAATTCGCGGATTTTGCGGATTGCGAGTTCGCAAATCCGCAAAATTCGCGAACGCGAGATCCGCAAAATTCGCCCATGCTTAAACTGCAATCCGACAAATATATATTTTTATTGAGATCCAAGCTAGCAATAAAAACACAAATCATAATGTTCATCCATCAATACTATAACTACAAATCACATTTCACACAGCATAAATCCATAAAAAAGACACAACAATTTTAAGACTTCAAATTCCATTAATCCCTAAAATATATTTAATCAGAACACATTCCTAAGAAAGGGGCAAAAGCCCTCTTCATACTACCCTGAGATAAAGTGCCCCCACATTTTATTAAACTTTCGAATCCCTCCCGATTGCAGTGCATTTAACATTTCCTTCATTTTTACATTATTCATTCTTACCAACCATTCACCTACTCTGGGGATCATCTGTGTTCACCACCTTTGTAGGAATAAAGATCTGGCCACATTCATTGCCACATTGTGGGGTGGAGGGATCTTTCTGCATGTGTACCCAACTTTTTGCCTGGTGCTAAGCTGGTTTTTGACTAGTCTGACTGGGATCCTACTAATCAGGACCCCAGTCTATCTGCTTTCGCCCTAAACTGCTATGCCATGTACTTAGGTACAGTCCAGATTGGACACTGGGGTACCCTTGTAAGTCCCTAGTATAAGGTACTCATGTACCCAGGGCATAGGTACCCCTGAGGCCTCCCATGGGCTGAAGCATGTATTATGCCACACTTGAGAGGTCATGCAAAATGGACCTACAGGTAAGGGTGGGCGTAAAATCCGTTTTGAGGGCGAATTTGCGGATTTTCCGCAATTTCGCGATCCGCGAATCTCGTGAAATCGGGGTAAAATCCGCGAATCAGCGGGGACGAATTTTCTGCCAAGCAAGGGTTACAGCAGCAGGTGCAAAAGTTGAACCTAATTTCTTTGTAACCTTTTACAAAAGGGTTACAAACAAATTAACTTCAACTTGGACACCTGCTGCTAATTGCTTCCTGGCGCCTCATTGCCTACTTGCAACTATTCTCTGACCCTGCTCTGACCCTTGAAGCAGGGTCAGAGAATAGTTACAAGTAGCCAACGAGGCACCTGTCCAGGAAGCACTTACAGATATAAAAAACAGGAAGAAGGGAGAGGATGGCAAATACACCCATTTGGAGTTGTCAGGAGGGGTTAAACTAAAAGAGACCTTTACAGCACAATTTTCATATGCATTTTGCTCAAAATAAAAAGCTGTATTTTCTGTAGGGGCAACTCAGGGATCTGGCCCTTCAGAGATACGGCCTCTCTTTCTTTCTCTCGTTCTCTCTCTCCCTCTCTCTTTCCCTCTCTTTCTCTCTATCTATCTATCTATCTATCTATCTATCTATCTATCTATCTATCTATCTCTCTCTCTCTCCCTCTCCCATGAATGACTGCATGGGTAACTTCGCTATGCAAGCAGCTCGCGAAGACGCAAAAAGCCTCGCGAACACGCAAAAAACCCTGCGAACACGCAAAAAACCCAACGAACACGCAAAAAAACAAAAATCCGCAAATTCGCACAAATTCGTGAATTTTGCGGATCGCGAATTCGCAAATCCGCAAATTCGCGGATCACGAATTCGCAAAATTCGCCCATGCTCACCTACAGGCCTCCCATTGCAGCTTCTGTAAGATGGGGTATACACCTCTTACTTTAGATATAGGTTTCCTATATCTAAGGGTCACTGCACTTAAAACCTATAAGTCACCCCTATAGCAGGCCTTAACAATCCTGAAGGCAGGGTGATTGGTTCTAAGTAAGAGACGCCCCTGCAGCCTACGGAGTCCATGCTCCCTGGTTGTCAGTGTTTCAGCCATTTCCGACATATAGTGTGCCATTATCAGTCTGTCAAAAGCTTTTATTTCGGTTAAAAACCATAAAGAGGTATATTAACATACAACAATGCAGTTTTAGTAGGGTTATACATGATAAAAATATTAAAAACCTCAAGGGATCGAATTTCATAAATAAAGATTAAAATGTTATAATTACATGGATGAGTATCTCACTAACGCTTCAAGGATTCCCACCAGGCGGCCCACTTTACTTTTATAAAGGAAACCCTCCCCACTTTTTCACAGCAGGTTACCCTGAGGGGAATAATTGGTGCGAATACCTTTTTTTTAATGTTGCACACCTTGTAAACCACATGGACAGAAGGAATTTAGATGTTACATACACTTTCAAAAAGGCAGTATCCGTTTTAAGGATTCTATAGGTCTCCCTATAGTCCTTATTACTCCTGGACTTACAGAATTGAATTATCCATTTCGCTCTAGCCCGAGAGTACGAGGGGCAGAAGAGAAGAGCGTGCAGTTCTGTCTCTCTGCTTCCCTGTCACCCTGGGCAAGTGCTCACTGGAGGTGTGACTTTTAACCACTTAGCTGTTGCGTCCCTGAGAGGGAGAGATCCATGCCTAAACTGGGTATAAAGTTTCCTGGTCAGGGGGGTCTGAATATCATCCAGAAATCTTTCAAAGTTAGGGCGGGCCTTGGTCTCTAGGAAGGTGTCAGTCAGCCTACCCAGAGAAGAACTTGAAGGTATGAGAGCCAAACCATACTCTCTCAGTGCCACACTCAGAGTTTTCTTAGGGAGCACGGGGCAGGTCTCCTCGGGGGAAGACCACAGATCCCCCCTGCCAATGGCCCTGGAGAGGTGCTGGATGTGCTTTAGCCATGGAATATTCCCCGCACCCGTGGTTACTAACAGGTCCCGTAGATCCTCCCTGTAACTCTCAAGTTCCGGGGTGGCCCATAGTCGTCACCAATATAACAGCGGACGATTCGAAATGACATCTTGGATAGGGTCCAAACCCAAATCTAGCCTTAGTGGGGTAAGAGGTGTGCTCTGTGATAGCCTCAAAAGGCGCCTCATAAAGCTCTTCTCGGTAAGGGAGAGAGGGGCCAAACTCGCATGTCCCCAAAGGTCCACACCATATAGTGCGCCACCTCTCGCCTGGGCTTTATATATTTCGACAGGCGGTCCCACCAATTTGAGGGAGGATTCATTAAAAACGTTTAAAATACCGCCCGAAGATTGGGCAAGCTTCAGATTAGCTTTGGTAATGTGTGACCCCCAATCCATTCTGTCATTTAAGGTGACCCCCAGGTACTCAAAAGTGGACACCCGGTCCAGGGCCACTCCATCCAGGTGTGGGGTGGGACAATTGGAGAGTTTCAAGTTGAACACCATGTACTTGGTTTTAGTAAAGTTAATTTCTAAGGGCCCGATTTACAGAATGAATTTAAGACTAAATCCTAAACTTACTACTATTTGGTATTCACAGAATGCACTTACTACTTTCGGGATTCACAAAGTGAACTTACTACTTTCGGGATTCACAGAATGAAATTACTACTTTCGGTATTCACAGAATAGATTTAAGACTACTAACTTTACGTCCGCACTCGGGCCGGAAATTCCAGCCCGGAGGCGGAGTTTCCGGCGTGGGGGTGGAGTTTACAGCCCAGAGGCGGAGCTTCTGGGCCGGAGGCGGAGCTTGCAGCTTGGAGGCGGAGCTTCCGGCTCAGAGGTGGGTATTTTGCCATGGCTGAAATCTCCACCTCTGGCCCGGAAGCTCTGCCTCCAAGCCGCAAGCTCCACCTCCGGCCCAGAAGCTCCGCCTCCGGGCCATAAACTCCGCCCCCAAACTGGAATCTCCGCCTCCGGGACGGAACTTCCAGCCCGAGTGCGGACGTAAAGTTAGTAGTCTTAAATCTATTCTGTGAATACCGAAAGTAGTAAGTTCATTCTGTGAATCCCGAAAGTAGTAAGTTCACTCTGTGAATCCCAAAAGTAGTAAGTGCATTCTGTGAATACCAAACAGTAGTAAGTTTAGGATTTTATTATTAAGTTCATTCTGTGAATAGGGCCCTCAGTTCCTCACTTTACAAAACCTAGATAAGGCCTACAATGTATGCTGGATACCCCCGATGATTTAGACAATAGGAGGGTATCATCAGCGAACATTAGTGCCGGTACCTTCCGTCCCGCTAGACTGGGGGAATCCAGATCTTTTGCTCCCAGTAGGAAGGCAATCAGGCCATTAAGAAATATAGAAAATAGCATGGGGCAAGGACACACCTCTGCCTCACGCCCCTTTCCACTGGAAACAGGGTTGACAGCTCACCGCCCCTCCCGTGCCTCACCCTGGCATACGTGCCCTGGTGCAAACATTTAAAAAGATCACACAGGTAGGCCGGGGCTCCCATCTCCTTTAGAATAGCCCAAAGCTTGTCTCTCTGGACCAGGTCAAAAGCGTACCTGAAGCCTGAACAGCTGATCGATCGTAGAAACCCCCACCCGGAAACCTGCCTGCAGGGAGGTTAGGATGTGGTGGTCGTCCATCCAACACTGCAACCTGGTTAGGAGGACTCGGGCAAAGAGTTTCTGGAGGACATCGATCAAATTCATGTGGCGATAATTGGCCGGGTCCAAGGGAGAAGCCTTCTTGTGGATAGGTATTATTTCTGCCCCCAGCCAGGTCGGGGGAATGTCCATGCCCTGCATGATTGCGTTAAAAAAGGTACAAATATATGGTGCCCAAACACCTTGCTTGGTCCGGTTTAGATCCCCAGGAATCCTATCAAGGCCTGAGGCCTTCCCCGGTATCAGACTCCTGATTGCTGCCTTGACTTCCAGGATCGTGCATGGATAACTATCATGGGCATTACCCAACGCAACGGCTAGATCAGGGGAGTTTGAAGATTCAGCTGCCACTACTGGGGGGGCCTCGCAATCTAGTGAGTAGAGGGGCTTATAATGAGCAAGCCACACCTCTTCACAGAGGTTGGGGACAACCGCGGACAGCCCTGTGTCTGGGCCTCCTCGCACCAAGTTCCAGAAAGTCCTTAACTCCCGGGCATCGAGTGCTGCTCTGAATTTCTCCCATCTGTCGGCTTCCCACTCTGCCTTAGCCGCTTGGGTTAGACTTTTATATATTTGCCGCGCATTCCTAATAGAAATCTGGGTGCCCGTTTTCACCTCATTTAGGAGGGATGATTTTGCCTCCCTACAACTTTTATTGATCTCTCTTAGAGGTTTTCCCCCTACCAATTTCGTGAGCTGTGAACAGACCAGCCAGTGTCGTAAATAGCGTATTGTGAGTGGTCTGGAGGGCCAAGAGATACGAGGACTCAGAGTTACTACTCCTCAACTCGCTAACCTCAGGCAGGGCCCCTGCAACCCGATTATATATCTCTGCCAATTTATCAGGTGCCTGGGTGACCCTCTCCCACCTGACTTGCCTGCCACCCGCTGGTAGGTGTAGATTCTGGTTAATAAGGGGCCCTACTCCGGCCTGTATAGTTTGGTTCCCCAGGAAATGGGCTAATTCAAGTGACAGCAGATTATGGTCTCTGCCGACTCTTGGGATTACACTGAACGTTTTTAAGTGAGCCCAGAATTCCACATTAGTCAGAATATAGTCAATTGTCGTGTTTTTCCCTGGTCTATTATAGGTGCGAGCGCCCGGTATATCAGATGGGAGCCTGCCATTGCAGGCCCTTAGGGAAAATGCTACGACCAACGCATTAATCGCGAGAGCCAACGCCGTCAGGCGGTTTTCTGGGTACATGGAACATTCCGGGATTAGCCATGACTCATCATCCTCGGTAGTGACAGATGGAATCCCTGCGAGCGGCTCAAAATGGCAATTGAGATCAGCCCCAATAATTATGTGAGGCAGGGGGGGAAAAGAGGATAAGAGTACCTCCAGGGCTTCCAAGGTGGATAGACCTTTTTGACGGGGGAAGGGGCGTAGATAGATATTAATTACTGCCAATACCATACCCCCTTTGAATGACAATGTGATGCACAAGATGTGCAGGCAGTTAGTGTCAATTACCTTTACTGTGCACGCCAGATGGACTGCCACCCAAATACACAACCCTCCAGAGGGCCTTCCCCTTGGTCCCTGGACTGCCGCTCTATGGTATGATGCAAAACCTACCCTCACAGGGGCAGGCAGGAACAAGGTCTCTTGGAATAAACAGAGATCATACCCATCCACCATCTTCCCCCACTCAGGGTTTAGTAGCTTTGTCCCCAACCCAGCTACGTTTCAGGAGGCAATCAGAGTGGTACGTTGGGCCGTTGGGCCAGAAGTTGCTCCAATGGGATGCGCTAGGCCGGGGGCGGTAGATGTTGCCTGTAGGTGGGGGTCTAACTCTTTTCTGTCGACTGGGGGTGCACAATTTTCAGATGAGGGGGGTGAGGCATGCATCTCTGAGTTGGTGGTCTGGACTAAAGGCCCTGTTACTATGCATGGACCTCCCACCTCCAAAGGTACCCATGGAGGTGAAGCCATGGTAGGGGCACCCAGCGGTATTCAATCCACACTACTTAAAGCCCTAAATCTGTTGGCCACTGGGATGTTATACTCGGGGACTGTGTTGCCAAATAAGGGAAGAGGTTGTTCCAGCGTGGCCTGAGACTGATTCTGGCGGTAAAAATACCCCAGGTGGCTAATGTTAATGGAGCCTGAAGAGTCTGGGCCACTGCTCCCTAGCAAGTGCTTAACAATTACAGGGTCCCTAAAATTAACAATGATGCAATCACCCTCAATGTCTTTATGTCTTATCCCCAGCCAATTAACCCTACGTACAAACATGATCTCCCCCTGTCCTTGTCCCTTAAGGGGTCGATGCCTATTTAACCAGTGAACAACCTTATTCTTTAATTCAGTAAATGTTTCATCACGGGCGATAGACAATGGTGGAACGCCTGTGAGCACCGCCACACACGGTGCTGCCTCAGGAGGTAACTGGGGGCAAGGTGGAGACTTCTTGTGACTAGTTTCTTGTGGTTTGGGGAGGAGGGGGAGGTTCGATTTACTCCCAGTTGCGATGGAGCTCGTTCTGGTACACCTTGGGGGGCCCATAGCGGCTACTAATGTGGGAGATTTCCTCACAGCTGCAGGTACCGGGGATTGTAGGGGGTGTGCAGGAAAGGGGCTAACTTCCCGCCTGATATCTAGGGGGTGGGCAAGAAAGGACCAGGGCCCACTCTTGGGGCGGGTTCCCCGGTACACTGATTACCTGATCTCTACCCAAACTTTTGTTGTTAATAAGAGATGCTAGTCGGTCAATCCTAGAGGACAGGGTTTTAAAGTGAGAGGTTATGAGCTGGTCTATGTGGGCCTGTAGATAGATTATTAAGTGTGTAGCCCACAGTGGGGGTCCAGTGTTAGGTAAGTGGGAGCAAGGCTCCAAATGCGATGTAGGGAGTTTGGAAGGTATTTTATTCACTTGTTTTCGTGCAAATTTCGTCTTCCTTCGTTTAGAGCAAGGATTGGGAGCCTTTTTCCCTGCGGGTAAAGAACGTAACAAGGCTTCTACTACAGGGGTAAAAGCTTCTGGACCCTGTTGAGCACAGGGTAACTCTGAGAAGGATGTGAAGAATGAGGTGTATTAAGAGGGGTTAACAGTGGTTTCTGGAGAAACCCCTACAGGCTAAGATGGAACGATCACTGGAGTGAGAGAGAGTTGCCTCTCAGTGTTTTCAATAGCAGTTGAGACGACTCCAATCGTTTTTTGAAGCATTTTGTCTATTGCTGTGAGGGTTGGTAGGGATTGAGTCGTAGCTGCCAACTGTCTAGTCATGGGACGTGAGGTAGGAACCTTCTTGCTTTTACCCATGTTACTCATAGTTCGATAGTAAAAGGAGGGGAAGAATCCCAACTAAACACAGTTTATGATAAAAAGAGATTAAACTAAGGTGTAGTTTACAAAGTCCCACTAAGTGATACCACGATTAAAAGTCCCTACTAGTTATACCTAAACTTTTAGGGACGAGCTTTGACTACTGGATAATAATAAAATTAAGTGAAAAACAAATGAGGAATTGGTGCCCACAAGTGCAGTGCGATTCAATGTAAATACCAGTCAATGTCAGTGGTTGCTGGGATGTGTTAAAGGGGTAGCCCAGCCCAGCCTCGTTCGGCCCCGGATGGCCACAGACGGTCCCGCCCTTGTCCCGGGCTTCTCCCGGGACGCTCCCACACGCTCCCGCTCGGCGGGGAAGATGCAGTAATTATATATCGTCGGTGAGGGCTGGTGCTCCGAGCCCCGCTGGGCGGTGTGGAGGATCCTGGGAGGAGTAGTCCTGATGGGTCAGTAGTCCACGTCCCCCTGACCTCGTTGGAATCGCGGCGCTCGAACCCAGTGCAGCAGCTCCAATCTACACAACAGCCCCATGGAGGCAGAGAGTCCAGGTGAGCAGTCCCTCAACACCTCTAGCGCTGCGGCACCCCATAGTGTGCCATTATGTGACCGCTTAATGACCAGATCAAAAACTGCTATCAGGATTGATATCAAACATTGTGGAATCAGGGGGGCGAGATCTGGACGCTGATGGAGTAGGCGCAGAGCCTGTGAGCTCCCTCCCGCCAGCCGCTGTTCGGACCCATCCTGATGACTCACGAGATGCAAAAACAACACTATTGATAGCTCTACACCCCAGGATAAGGCAGGGGACTTCTCGAAACCCTGAGTGGCTGGGCTGCATGATGAGCGAAGCAGATGAAATGCTCCCGTGGAGACAAGTAGCACATAAAATGGCAGGACCCATCAGAGCTGACACTGAGATGGGTGTCTAAGCAGAAAACCGTAGACAAGCGGACATCACGCACAGCGGCTTAGCGGCAGGGGGGTTGTAGAGGTGTTGGACCACCTGCTGGGGAATGGCGGCCCACTGCAGAGTGGCAGAGCGCCAATTCCTGGCAAGAGGGCAGAGGGGCCCCTGTCCCGAATATAAAATGGCAGCACCCGCTGGTGCTGTCAGGCCAAGACCCGAGGCGACCAGAGCATAGGTAGGCGGGCTAAGTAGGCTGAGGACGGTCCTCCCCTGAATGGTGGATGAGCAGTGGAGGGGCTAACAAACTAGCAGTCTGCCAGCTTGGAGGCAGCAGCATGCTGTTGCGGTGCAGATAAGGGCTGAGGGGGCTCCATTTAAAAAAAATAGACAGCATGCCCTAACACGCACAGAACTACTAGCTGTGCTGAGTTTGGTGGGTAGCCCACAGTGCAGCAAGAGTGTGTGAGAGCAAGATGGCGTCTTTGGCTGGTGGTAGAGGCCCCTTCTAACTGGGGGCTTGGCTCCCGCTACAGACAGCCACAGCAAAGGCAGGACAAGAAGAAAGGGGAGTGTGCAACAGCCCTAGATCTGAAGGGCAGGGCTGAGGAGACCACCACTACATAGAGCTGACCACTGTGAGAGAGACCCCTCCTGTCCTATAGCCAAACCACAAGAAGAGAACAGAGAGATGCAACTAGTGGGAGGCAGCCGCCTAGCCTGCTGATGGCGTGGTAGTAGGGACACTGCAGCCTGACTGCCCCGCACCAGCGCCAATTAACTTGCCTCTGGGACTGCAACTGACATGGAAGTGGTGGGCATGATCAGGGTGTGGAACCTCTCCACGCCCACTGCAGATGGGAGATAAGCCATAACATACCGGAACAGGCAATCTGTCGGACGGAGCGAGGCACCCGAGCCCACGCTGCATTGACGGCATGCGCCAGAGACCCGGTACAGACAACGGAGGAGACCGGAGCGGCCCTGTGATCCTCTGTGGGAGCCATATTTGCCCACATCAGAGGTGCAGGGGGTTCACAGACCTTCCAGGTAGAGAATGGGGTAGCCAACTAAGAAGAAGGAGGATGTTTAAACGGACATACCCTTGGAAGACGGAGAGACGCAATCCATAGCGCTGCACGCCCCTGAGAGTCTGACACTACAGGATATCCTGCAGGCCATCAATGCCTCAACCGAGAGGCTTGAGACCAAAATTGACTTGATAGGGGCAGACCTGGGATTACTGCGGGACAATCACCGCCGCCCCACGAAAAGAGTTACAGCCAATGAGCGTCAACTCACTACCATGGACCCTGTGATCTCTGAACTGAAGAAAAGACTCACAGGGCTGGAATCGAAGGTGAATCTACTTAAGATCCATGTGGAAGATGCAGAAAATCACTCCAGAAGAAACAACGTGAGAATAACGGGACTCCCTGAGAACATAGAAGTAATGGACATGATGGTGTACCTTGAGGAGTGGCTTCGCACAGCAGTGGCCCTGGAGGGCCTCTCGCCATGTTATGCTTTAGAAAGAGCACACCAAGTACCGGCATGGCAGCCTGCGCCGGGGGCGCCACCACGACCGGTGATAGCACGACTGCTGCATTATTGTGACAGATACTGGCGCAAGCCCAGAGGAAAGGCAAAATAAGAGTCAACAATGTAGTGATGGGCCTCTTTCCGGACTGCTCGAGGGATGTCCAACAAAAATGGAGCTCCTTCATGACTGTCAACTCCAAACTGCGCCAACTCGAATACAAATATGCCATACAGTACCCTGCAAAACTACGAGTGTCCACCCCAGACAGAACAACATTCTTCACCTCCCCAAAGGAGGCATGGACATGGTTGGAGCAGTACCGGGTAATATTGCCACCAAAAGACCCAAGACGTCAAGGGAACCAACACATGAGGTCTCGCAGAAAGGGTGCTAGGCGGGGCTCATTGGCACCGATGCAGGTGGAGACGCAGCAGGAGCGATGGAATGCTATGCATATGGTGGCTCTGATCAGTGGGAAGGGGCTCCCACAAGGCAATTCAGAACTGGGCGGCTCAGGGACGGACTCTGAGCGGGGTTCCACCATCTCGGAGGCCCCGAGTGTGGATCTCCCCATCATGACACCTGGCATGGCAGACGAGATCATCTGACAGCGCAGGTAGGAGTGCTTCAATGAGGGGGAAGGCGAGTGAGACTCTAGGGCACGCAGATGAACTAATGCAATACGTGTGCTGAGTGGCGGGCTGGCCGGTGGACGCATCGGATGCGTCCATAGACTCACCCCCTAACTTTGTGGATGACAGTCCACGACTCTGACTTTGTGGTTTGGGTGGAAGGGTTTTGCCTACTTGTCCCGGGGATGGGGCATTGGGGATTTCATTATAATGTTACTGAATTGTTGAAAAGTGAAACACGAGTTGTACCATACACTCATTTTAGTAGTTGTAAAAGGACAGAGAGGCATGGTAGAGTTGGGTGGAAGGACTGGGAGATGGCAGTTGGCACAAAGTACAAAAGTCTAACCTAGAACATACGGGGCATGCAAACAATGACTACACAGTATAAAGTCTTTCCTTACCTCAACAGACTGGGATACATATGGCGCTCCTCGAGGAGACACACCTAACGGCAAAAGAGGGCCAAGCTCTGCAGAAGAGATGGTGGAGATAAGCATTCTACACTACATACTCTGCCTTTGCCTGGGGCGCCATGATCTGGGTGAGGGGGGCGTTCCATTTCAGGTTACCAGTAAATTAATAGACCCCAAGGGCATATATGTAGTGCTGAGAGGGAGGCTAGAGGGCAGAGAAATAATCATTGTCAATTTGTATGCCCTGAACATGGACCACCACTATTTCTGGCACGACTATCCCAACAGCTGGCCCCATATCTGGTGACCACAGTGCTCATGGGCGGGTACTTTAACGCCATTGCTAATGTAGACTTGGACAGGTCACACCCGCCTCTACCAGACTCCCCGACGGTCCGACATGCAATGGCGTTTCGAGACTGGCAGGGACATTGGGGACCGGTGAACTCATGGAAAACCCTACACCCCCAGGACAGAGAATACTCATTCTTTTCATCGACACATGAGGTACACACACAGTTGGACACGTTCCTATGCACACCACACTTTCCAGGTGACAAGTACTGAGTACCTGATGAGGATGATATCTGATCATAACCCCTTACTACTTGGCCTCAGCTCGACGAGCCGAGCTCCGTCCATCCCTACCTGGCGACTGCGCCCGAGACGTTGGAAGACCAGGTCTTTAGGGAAGGTACCAGAGAAAAGATCACACAATATTTAAATGACAATGGAGGAACAGCGTCCTCCCCACTCCAGAATGGGATGCCTTCAAGGTGACCATTAGAGGCCTTTGCATAGCAGAAATAACAGGCATCAGGCATACACTAACAGCGGGCGTCATAACTGTTAAAAGGAAATACGACGGATGGAGAGGAAAAGACCGGAGCGCCCCGATATCCAAGAGGCATTCCTAGAAGAGCGCAAGACAGTAGCACCACAGACAAAGAGACTGCGAGCCTTTGATTATTTGCAATACATAGGCCACATGCATGCAGATTATGTTAAAACAGGCTTGATGCTGGCGTGGATCGCCAACCCACACAACAGGGGTCATTGATGATGGAACTGGAGGACCACAATGGGTGCAGGCGGTATACACACGACAAGATCAACGACATCTTTGCCAAATACTATACCAAACTATACAGCAGTATCGTGGGGAGTGGGGGAGAGGCATAAGGAGATTATCTTGCTGAGCTGGAACTCCCTCAGCTAGAGCCTGAGGAAGCAGAGGAACTGGCGGCGGACATTTCACTGTGGGAAGTGAAGATAGCCATCAAGCATATGACGTGGAAGAAACCGCCGGGCACGGAAGGACTCCCGGCAGAGTTCTACATGACATATGCTGAATAGCTGGCCCCTAAGCTGGTTGTACTATATCGGTCAGTGAGATAACAGCACGATTTGCCCGACACTACAAGGGAGGCCGTCATAGTCCCTGTACTGAAGCCCAGAAAACCGCCTCATGATAAAAACCCTGTATAGGCCACTGTCCATGCTGAACATGGACTATAAAATACTAAGCAAAATCTTGGCAAATAGATTGCTCCCCCACTTGCCCTAGTTAGTGCACGCAGGCCAAACAGGATTTATACCACAACGGAATATGGCCATCAACATCAGGCACCTCATGGCCATACTGAGGGCAGAGAACTATGCCAAAGAAGAAACTGCAATATTTGAAGTAGATATCTAAAAAGCCTTTGAAAGTCTAGAATGGCAATACCTCTATACAGTTCTGGAAGCGATGGGTCTAGGGGCGGGATTCATAGGCTGGGTAAATTGGAAATGTTTGTAGCACTATCAGGATTATGAGTAAACTGGCAGAAATCTGAGGTATTTCACGCCTACGGAACACCCTCCAGAAGATCTAGGGACCTTAAGATAATAACCTGCATGCCTAGAATATCTGGGAGTGAGGGTATATCATGAAACAGCAGACCTAATAGAGGTCATTGTGGGAAAGAGGTTTTGTGCTCTTCGTGCCTACATGGACTTTTGGGGGTCCCTTCCACTGCCAGTGGCAGGCAGGTTGTCCCTCCTGAAGATGGTGGCATTGCCCCATCTGCTTTACATATTTGGGACGCTCACAATTTGGATCCCATGTGCGACGTTCTGTGAACTGAACTCACAGATTATACATTTTCTGTGGGATTTGGGACACTGAAGAATGGGTCTGCACAGGATGCAGCGCTCCGCAGCCACAGGTGGACTAGGGGTCCCTGACCTCTAGGCTTCCTACCTGGCAGCACAGCTGCAATGTTTCATTAAATGGCTGGCGGGCAGTATAGACCCAGAAAGGATGCACTCACAGTGCGCACCAGAACCTCAAGTCCTAACGAAAATGCTGTTAAGGCTGAGGCAGAACAGCACCCCTCCAGCACTCAACATCCTTCATGGGACAGCTCATATCCCTCTCCTGGTTGTCCTGAACATCTCCTGGTCCCGATGGCTGCAGAGTTAAGAAACCCCTCAATGCACCTGAAGTACCCAACGTCGATGGACATTCGTCTACCGAGCCCCTGGTCACTTTTGAGTGACTCAGACTCTGTTCCCTCTGCTTTCAGGTACTCTTCATCAAGAATACACCTTTGGATTCCAACAGACACTTTTCTTCTTTCCAGCAGTGACTCTTCTTTGAAGTACTCCATAGAGATTGACGGCGGTTTCCGATGCCATTTCAGGCCTATGCACCCGGCTTCCCTGGTATAGGTAACTCTGGTACCATGGCATCCACTAGCGTGGTGGCTCTCCAATCTCCTAACTTCCACTTGGTGTTTCGAAGTCCACGCCGAAGGGTCCTTAAACTTTGAAACTGCAACCGCGAATCTCCCAAAGAATTGTACGGCGCATGTGGTAATGTTCCCACACTGCACCCATTCTCCGTGGGGTTCCTACTTACTCACCTTGGGTGGTTCCTTGGGATCCCAGCTATTCTACAACCTCTAGACACTATCTTGACTCGAGTCCTGGTTCTTAAACCACTATTTTAGTATATGGTTTGGTCTCCCCCTGGAGCCACTGTGTATTAGTGTTACGATTGTTTCTGTGCTACAGTATTGTGCGATTTGTGTTTATCTGCATAAAGCAGATACTGGGAAGTATTAAGAGTGTGTTATAGTAATAAATGCATATTTTGATAACTACTGTGTGGTTCTCCTTTTATTTAACCAATACAATATGATTACATTCTGGTAATACAAGCTGCTTAACATTCCTTCAAGACTAAGCCTAAAGACTGCTCTCCATAGCTACCACTTGGATACCTTTCTAAGGTCATCTTTGACCTCTTAAATCACCATAAGTGTTGGGTGGACGGGTACAAGGTGCCCACTTTAAATAGTGGACAGCATATACCAGGCTAACCTCTCACACACATATAATAATTTTATAAATTTGGGAGCTAATCAAATAGCAGGATCATATCCTAGAACTACCAACCGTACACTAGGAGCTAAACGTATCTGCCAAGTCCTCTCAAGATACTTAAGTATACATTTCCAGAATTCTTGATTAGGGATGCATGAGCCGATTATGTGACCAATTTGCGACAGCCCCCTGAATGACATCAAAAAGAGTGGCCAGACCAGCCAGGATTCAAACTGTGCTAAAATTGTGGGGTTCGATATAGAAGCCACTTATTGTGGAATAACATTCTATGTCCATTGGCACCTCTCAAAACCTTAAAATTCAATATTTTAATTTCATCCCACATCTTCTTTGTTACTTCTAGCCCTTCGTACTTTACCCACTTTTCCAGCTTTTTGGTAGAGATCAGGACTCTTCGTGGAGGCAAGAATTATTTTCCATTCTCATGGCCTCTTACAGTCAGGAGCTTCCAATAAAGTCGTTACAAGTTTTTGAAGGCCTCAAATCTACCCACACTCCAGATTATTAAATATGCTAGCCAAAATTTTAAAAGTCACCTTGAGCTAATTCACTGACTTGGATCAAATCTCATGTGGTGGGATGGGTGATTGGGGTGGGAGGTTGGTTGCAGGCTAGGGGGTGGTGGTGGTGTGGGTGGTGGAGGGGGGTGTAAGTCAGCGGTAGTTATTTCTGAATGTACAGCAGAGCCGACAAATGTATTATGTTCATCATGTTTGTGAGGTATAAGTCAAAATAGAGAAGCTTTAATCTTGTCATTATTGAAGTTTTACAATGGATAAGAAAGTAAAGCTGTGTACGTTGAATATTAATGACCGTAATGATCTCAAGAAGAAAGGGATCTTACGTAAAATAATTAAACTATTACAAATCGATATCTTGTGACTACAAGAGACACATATTTCTTGGGACAAGCGGAATCTGCTGAAATATTTAGGTCTTGAACTTTCAGTATATTCAAAGCAGACTGGGATAAAAAGAGGAGTTGCTATCCTTATGAAACAGGGGTTAGGGAAATGTGTTAGAACCTTAGCAGATAAATGGGGGAGATGGGGATTGGCAGAAATTAATTTTGATGGTAATAGGTTTACTGTTTGCTCTTTATACGGGCCGAATTTAGATGATAGTGAGGTAATGAATTCGGTCAACCTAGAGCTTGCTGCCTGGTGTCGTCCTATAATTTTGTGTGGGAATTTGAATGTGCATATCGAAGCTGATCTCAATATTAGGACAACTTGGAATTATAAAGGTCGTAAGACCAGGACCTATAGAGCCCTCAGGGAACTAGTATTAGGGAACGGGCTGATCGATGTGTGGAATAGATTGCTACCTTCCGAGCCTGGTTTCACTTTTTTTTTCAGTCCCACATCAAAAGTTTGTTCGTTTAGATATTTTTTTACTTCTCCAGATATCATGGAGAAAGCAAATATTGATATAATGCCACAACTTGTGTCAGACTATAACCCTGTTGTATTAGAAATACAATTACTCTCCCAAAATAAAGGTCCTAACAGACAGTGGTCGTCCCAAATGAATTTGCTGATGGATGAGGATTATCTTCTGCATATGGCCAAAATTATCAATGAGTTTTTTTCATGCAATAACGAGACAGCTTCGGTCCAAATAGTCTGGGACACTTTTAAATCAATAATAAGGGGAGAAACTATTAGTTACTCCAATTTTCAGCAGAAAAATAAACAAAATAAATTTAAGAAAGAATTAGATAAAGTGATGAAGGCATAGTTAAAACTTGCTACTAGCATTAAAACGGGTCAGGGTATTGAGGACGCCCAACGCACTTTAACCTTCGAACGTGCTGTAGCGTATTCTTATCTAGCTGACCAGGTAGCACTTAAATATTAACAATATAAGACTGAATGCTACAAACTAAACGAACAAACGGGTAGAATACTAGCACAAAGACTTAGACAGAAGGCTGCTTTTAACGACATCATAAAAGTCACTGATCAAGAAGGAGTAAACCAGGAATCCAAAGCTGGGATATTAAAGGCGTTCCGTGATTTTTATCAGTCGTTATATAATAAGTCAAACGATGGTACTAGTGTAGTAAGTAATACGTCAGATTATTTGAGAAATCTCGATAATTCTGTACTCTAGGAAATAGATAAGGTTGCATTAGCTGCTCCCATCGCGTGGGAAGAGATTGAATTAGCTATTCTAGGTCTTGCTCCTGGAAAAGCGATGGGACCAGATAATATCCCATTGGAATTTTATCGCACTTTTCGTAACATGCTTAAATCAGAAATACTTAACATGTACCAGCAGGCTTTTCAGGGTCATCCACCTGATTATTGGTCCTTGGCTACTATAGTAGTGTTTAAGAAAAAAGGAAAGGAGGGCACCGAGTTAGGGTCATATAGGCCAATCTCTCTCATAACCTTGGATAGTAAGATCTTTTCTAAGATTCTTGCCAATAGACTGGACGATCTTATGCCTAGCCTGGTTTCTAAGATTCAACATGGCTTTATCAAAAAAAGGGATCCAACTGACCATGTTAGACGAATTATCGCTTTGCTAGACTGGGCGCAGGCCACGGGATCCCCAGTCGGGGTTCCCCTGTTGGATGCAGAAAAAGCATTCGACAGGGTTGACATGGGGTTCCTGTGGTCTGTGTTGGCATGGAAGGGGTTTCCTATAGACTATATAAATGCTGTACGGGCGCTATATATTAACCCCAAAGCTGTTATCCGGGTTGCTTCCGAGACCTCTGATCCTTTATCGATAACAAGGGGGACGAGGCAAGGGTGCCCTTGCTCCCCCCTGTTGTTTGCGTTGTACATCGAGCCCTGTTTGAATAGATTAATAAAAGAAGTCGGTATCCCTCCCGTTAAAATCCATCAAGTAGAACATAAAGTTTTTGCATATGCTGACGATGTCGCTATCGTCACCGCTGATATCAAATCTGCGTTACCTAAAATTATAGAATTAGCCTAGGAGTTTGGTGAGTCGTCGGGATATAAACTGAATATCTCGAAAACTCAGGTGATCCACTCTACTGAAGCCAGACCGGATGGCGTGGCGTTCTCGGCTGAAGCCTCGTATCTTAGTGTAACAATATCTGCCAAAGTAGAGGACATTGTACGGCTCAATACAGACCCTATACTAGAGTCCGCTAATAGGACTCTTGAGAAACTGAATAACTTACATCTATCCCTGTATGGTCGCACTAATGTATTGAAAATTATAATATTCCCTAATTTTTTTTATTTGTTTCGCACTATACCTTTATTATTCCCTTCTGCTTTTTTTAGTAAACTAGACAGAATTGCTTCTAGGTTTCTCTGGAGTTACCGGAGACCCAGAAGATCTTTTAAATTGTGTACTCTACCTAGGATCAGGGGAGGCTGGGGGGTGCCGAACGTTCGGTTATACTAATGGGCAGTTTCATTAGGATCTATGGGAATTTTAATCTTTCAAGACTTTGTTATGGATGAATCAGTTAGGCCATCTATTTATGAAACGGTTCTGGGGGCTGAAGCACGACAATGCTTGATGAGATTAATAGAACCTAGCTATTAATAAAAAACAAAATTTAAAATTATGATATCGGCGTTTCAAATCTGGAAACATTTCAAAAAGAGATTCAATTGTTGCATAGACCTGAATTACTATACACCACTCTTGAACAACCCGGTTCTGCCTGATATTTTCAGAGGCCTTATCATGCAGAGATGGCATTGTCGCGAGGTGCGTTTATTAGGAGACCTATATCAGAATGGGCAATATGCTTCATATTCTTATCTCCAGTAAAAATATAATCTTACGAGAAGTGATTTTTTTAAGCATCTTCAAATTCAGAGTTTTTTGGAGGCGAAAAACGTATTAAACACTAATACGATGGGAAAAATTGATGTGTTAGAAAGCTGCAGGAAAATAAGTAGAATTGATGTAATATACCAGATGATGCTAAATAGAATGCAGGATAATTTAACTGTATATACAGATAAATGGCAAGAAACCTCGGAATTAGGACTGTTGATTTATCTAGATCAATAGCGCTGGCTAGTAGGGTTTTATTTAACGGACCATTTAAAAGCCAATATTTTATGTCCATTTTTGATTTATATTATACCCCTGCTAAGCTGGCGAAATGGAAAGCCAAAAGTGGAGAAAAGTGTAGCCGGTGTAGCTATTTTGCTGCAGACTCTAACCACATGGTCTTCTGTTGTCACAAACTAGTCCAATTTATTATGGAAGTACAATGGGGCATATTATCAAGGGGGTTTATCTCCGCTCTTTTGGCTTTAAAAGCCAAGAAAGCGGAGATAAAATTATCTCCCTATTACCTAGCTATTACCTAGCTGTCGCTAACACCAGTTAGCGACAGCTAGTAGGAGATAGCGACCATCTTGGGCCCCACTTTGCATGTCAGTGATATTTATCACTAATGACATGCAAAGTGGGCGTGCCAAGATGTTAGCGACTGAAAACAGTCGCTAACATCGCTATCTCCCATTACCAACTTTTGGAGATATTCGCGCTAAGCGCGAATATCTCCAAAATCTACCACCTGCCCCGAGCAGTTCTTAGCCATGTTATTCAATGGGAGGTGGATAACATGGCTAAGAGCATTAGCTCGCTAATGCATGAATATCGCAGACTTTTCAGAGATATTCATGCATTGCGGCCGATTTCTATCGCATTTGCGATAAACCTTGGTAATACCAAGGTTTATCTGCGATAAAAATCACCGCAGCTCAGAGATAATTTTTTCACGCTAACCAAGCAATAGCGATAATTATCGCTATTGCTTGGTAATATGCCCCAATGTTTTTTAAATAGTATTTTAGGGACACCAATTGAATTATCCGCAGAATTAGTAATACTTGGAATCCAGTCAGACCAAATCGGCAGAAAAGCAACTGAAGAAGAAGGCTTTCTGTTTATTTGTATGTCTGTATACCGATATTGTATAACTTCTCGCTGGCTAGATGTTGACCCCCCAGTTTTTCATTATTGGCAGTCCAAATTATTAAGTATTTATCAACTTGAAAATGTGGTGTATAAACTAAAGGGGCTGAAAAGAAAGGTATTTGTCCAAAAACTCTAGGCTCCTATTTGTAATTGGATTTAATTATTTTTGTTCCAATTTTTATCACAACCTCTCTGTTCTCTGAATTTACCGTATTTTTTTTATTTCTCTCTTTTTTTCTCTTTTTTCTCTATCTAGGAAATTATGCTTTGCTGGAGCTGTTCGGTTTTTTTCTACTCATGTTGAATTGTACCATGTACAACTATCCGCTGTCACAAAATCAATAAAAAAATTTTTTTTTAAATTGATCAAATCTTTCCACTTTTTTCCAGTCCAGAAGTCCACTACCTTCTTAAACCAAGCTCGCTCCAATTTTCTAACTATATTAGGTCCAACCTAATGCCAAAGACCCCAACTAATTCTGACTAGGGTATATCAGCATTAATATAAGGAATAGCCCATAGAGATCCATATGTTTCCAAACAATAGACCACAAACTTTTGCAGCAAACTTTTTAGGTGACTATGCTAATCCTAACATCATGTATATCATGCTCTGTGAAAATCAGCAATAACAGGTTGTTCTTAAAACAATCACTGAATCTGAGTCCTACATTAAATCTGGACAAATACTGTGCAAAATAAGCAAAATAATATTCGTTCTAATTGGGAAGTGGCAGACCACCCTTCTCCGATTCCTCATATAAAGTGCTTAGTGCTAATCAATCAACTTTATTTTGCCAAATAAATTATGTAAATATAGACTACACTTTTTGAAAAAAGATGTAGTTAAAACACAGTGGGGCATATTATCAAGGGATTTATCTCCGCTTTTTTGGCTTTAAAAGCCAAGAAAGCGGAGATAAAATTATCTCCCTATTACCAACAGGGTGCTAACACGCAAATTCGCATGTTAGCACCCTTTTTCTCTAAGCTTCCCCTTGCATCTCTAATGAGATGCAAAGGTGGCGTTCCAGAGAAAAATAATAGGAGAAATGTTGTTAAGCGACATTTCTCCTATTATCAAGGATTTCGCTAACCCTGTTAGTGATAAAAAAAGCAGCGCTAACCGCGGTTAGCACTGCTTTTTTTACACCTGGTATTTTCCTGACTTAGCCATGATATCCTATGGAAGGTGGATAACATGGCTAAGTTTGTGAGCCCCTATTATCAAGCTAACGCCAAACTTCGAGAGATTATCGTTGGTTTTCCAGAGATAATCTCTCAATTGGCAGTTAGCGCGAGAATTTTTATCACTACTGAGATAAACCTTGCTAATAGCAAGTTATCTCTGCGATAATTTCCGGCGATGCTTAGCGTTAAAAAATTCGTTGCTAAGCATCGTTAGCGGTAAATATCGCTAAACGTTGGTAATATGCCCCAGTGAGTGGTTGAAAAAAGAAAACAGTGGAAGAATTGACATTTTAATCAAGGAGTTCAGCCCTAAGATAGTTAGGGTGACCGAGTTCCACCGTGCAAACATAGTTAAACATCATTTAAATACTCAATCTTTGAGGACTATCTAACACCCAAATACCTCTTCGGCCCGTCATTTAATAAGGAAACTATATCTGGGAATAATCCATCCGAGTTACAGCTACATAAAATAATTTCAGTATTCTTTCAATTAATATTATATCCACCCTAACTTCTTGTATTAAGAAAAAATCTCAAGCTCTTTCTCCTGCGCGCATTCATTGGAGTTGAGAATTGACATAATATTATCTGCATATAATGTTATCTTTCCCATCTGCTCAATGGGGGAGACAAATATCACAGTTCACCATGATCACAATTGCCAATGGCGCTATAAAGAAAGCAAACAAAATTGGCGATAAATGGTACCCTTCCCAGGTGCCATGACTAACTTGTAATCTACCCGCCACTATCATTAACTATAATGCTAGCTTCTGCATTCAGGTACGTCTTTAATATCAACCCTGTAGTCTGGGAAGGGAGCACAAATTTGGCAAAAATACTAAAAAGCATTTCCCTGACCAAAGGTCAAATATTTTCTCTGCATCTAAAAGAACTATAGCTTCCGCATTATTCACTGAAAAATAGTCCAATCCCTCAGCTAAATAGTGAGTATTTGTGCCAAGCAGTCATCCAGGAATAAAACCATTCTGATCTAGGTGGATCAATTTTGCCTCTCTCTAATAATATCTATTAGCTAATAATTTCATAATTATTTTATAATCTGAATCCAGCAGAGTAATTGGGTGATACAAGTTTGGATGTTTGCTGTCTTTTCCTTTTTTGAAAAACTAACTACATTCCCCATACTGAATGATGCCAGTATTAGGACACCCTGCAACATTGCACTGGCAAACAAAGATATTCAGCCACCACATCTGGATAGAGTTAGGAATATTTATAGACCCACTAAAAATTATCCAAACCATCCTAATTAACCAAATGATTCTGACTAGAAATCAATCTATAATGCTCGAGCATGTTATCACCCAGCTTCACCTGCTCCTTACACTTAACCCCAGATCAGGGCATTTCAAGGCATGTATCTTATATTTTGCAGCTTGTTATTGTGCCTGCCAGGCTAAAAATCTCACTGTAAAATTACTCTCCTAATAGACCTTCTGCATACATGCAAAACTCAGTGCTCCACTTTTATCATAGTACAAATCACTAAGGGTCTGATTACGAGTTTGGCGATGCAGGGTCAGGTCCGCCCTGCCATTGCAATGCTTAGCCCATGCTCGGGCTCCAAGCCAGAGTACAAGTGTTTCTCGTGTCTGGTGGGCTTTTTATTGATGCTCCCATGTCAGTGCCTCAGAAAATGGGGCCCACAATGAGAATGCCAAAAACAGCTCCTGCTTGTCTTGAGCAACTCAGTAGATATCCCAATCCTTGTCAGGGTGGAGCCACAAGCAAACCTCAAATTAGCTTGTGTTCAAGTCTCTGGTAACTTGGAATGGAGCATTCAGGCTTAATTTAAAAATAATATGTAAGGAATTCACTTAGCACTTCAAACAGTAATAAAGTGGAACACAAAACAATCCCACATCAATTAAGAGTAATAGAAGGAAAGTTAATAAATAATTTAAGACCAAAATGACAAAAATCCAATCCGCGGAATAAAAGTACCTTAAATCCTGGTTGCGAAGAATTGTGGAGCCCTGCATTGAGGATGTGCAACGCAATCTTGGTGGTGCGAGGTCTCTAAGCATGGGCGGAAAATCCGTTCCGCTCGCGAATTTTGCAGATTTTCGGTAAATTCGCAATCCGCGAACGCTCGCGAATTTACCGAAAGTCCGCAAATTCGCACGCAGCGGATTTTTTTTTCTTGGTGATACAATTTTGCGGCGTGCGGTGTAAGTTCGCAATTGCGAACATGTAGGCAGGAATAATCTCGCACTCGCGAAATTACAAAAATTGCAATTCTGCACAAGAAATCCACTAGCAAGCAGCATAGACCTTCTGAAAATGATGATTTTTATCAGAATAACTCCTCAGGTTGACATTTGCCTGCACTTTTTTGGATTTGAGGCCTTTTGACTTTCTTTGGATAACTTTTGGATTAGAAATCAACTTTCACAAGTAAGCTTGTTTGGGGCATTACAGTTGCTGTAATGCTGTTCTGCAGAAAAACGAGTTTTGCAAAAATGAAAGCATTCAGCAGGTTCAAAAGTTCAAATTCATCATTAGTAACCATTCCCTGTTGTGCTTCCTGACTGGGGCCCCTCCAGAGTTCAGTTGCTAGTTGCAACAATTGTATGACCCTGCTCTGACCCTCACAGCAGGCTCATAGAATAGCTGCAAGTAGGCCATAAAAGGTCCTGGAAAAAAAATTGCACTGCAACAGAAAGCAAATTACAGATAAGGAAGCAGGTGCCAGACTGGAATTTTAAAACAGTGACACATTAATAAATCAACCCCAAATTAATTCATGTCAGTTGAAGCAGGGCTGGTGTGCTTGCTTTTTCCCCCCATAATCTACAGTGATGATGAACCAGAGGGTGGCATTGATGTACCAGAGGGTGGCATGGTGAAACAGAGGGTGGCAGGGGTGAAACAGAGGGTGCTGGGAACCTGTGATGATGAACCAGACGTAGAAACAACATAATCGCGACCGTTGCGAGCCGACATGTAAGTTTGCAATTGCGAACTGGTACAAAACCCTCGCGAACTGGCAGAAATCCTTGCGAACAGAAAAAAAAATCTGCAAATTCGCGAGAATTCGCGGATTTTGCGAATTGCGAGTTTGCAAATTCGCAAAATTCACGAATGCCAGATTCGCAAAATTCGCTCATGCTTAGAGGTCTGGGATGGAGACGTGTCAAGCAGTGTCAGTTCCGAGGACCTGTAGAGATGCGATGCGAGGTCCTGTGTCATCAAGGTGGAAGTAAACAAGGGGACTTGCATGAAGAAGTCCTAGGTCGAGGAAGCGTCACTCACCTACTGGTTGTTAAGAAGGTGTGGTGCATGCAATATGGAGTCCTGCGTCAATGTCAAGGATGCTATCAACAAGATGCTTGTGCTGTGAAAACCTGCACCAACCCGAAAATGCAGTTCCAATGTGGCTGCAGGCTGAGAAGGTGATGCAAATTTCTTGCATCAAGAAAGTCCACGCAGCAGAGGTGATGCATCAGTTCTGCTAAGTCCACAGAGTACCTTCTAGCCCACTTCCAATGGGTGTCATACGCCAAACCAGAACCACAGGAGTCGATGATGGTCCCAACACCCCGCCACCAGTGCACCGCCCGAGGACTAAACTTCAGGGCAGTACACTAATAGCAGGGAAAGGGGAAGTGGAAAAGAGAGAGAGACCGACTGGTTCCTGATGTCTATGCAGTTGGGTCAGCCAAGTTGGTACACTTCTAGCTCTGTGCCTGCAGTGAAGTAAGATATAATAAACAACAACCCTTAAAACACTATGCTAGATTACTTAAATATAGATATCTATTAATAAGCTGTAAATTACCCAATTGGCTAAAGGCTATTGCTTCTCTCTGTAATGTTGTAGTCACAATAATATTGATGCACCTGGAATTAAAACACTGAATTATTAACACTGTCTTTCATTCAAGCCTTTCGTAAATTTTGCTATTTAACTTGCTAATTACCCCTTAAAACAACAGGTGAATTTTTTAACCTAAAATCTTTGCTTGTCTAATCTTCTCTTATAGTATAATGCCAACAACTGAGAACGATACAACACAGACTTGTCTTTCTTCAGATAATGTCCAATCAAATAACTGGATATCAAAAATGACGACTGGAGACAGTGTCTACGGACGCCTCTTACCACCGCCACCTCTGGAACTACTATAGGAATGCGCTAGGATCTTGACACGGCGTCTTTGTTGAAGAAGTTTCCTTGCCGAGTAATTTCCTTGTTGTCCCACGTTGCGCATGCGTTGTTGGCTTCCAAGCTCTAACTACTAGAACAAAGTTCGCTATTGCGACTCTAGAAAACAGGAATAATACTCCAAAACTAAGATCACGATAACTACTAACAGAGTTTTTAACGAACGCAACTTGCTTCGTTAAATCAACGGTTGAAGTGTGCAGTTCTATAGTTCGCGCTTTTGGCACCTGGCTTGCCGCGAACCACTTTAACGCTAGAACGCTGACTTCCCACTCTGATGGTGTGGGCGTCAGCCATGTTAGACTGTTGCAAAATCAACAAACATTGCTCCAGAAAGAGTTTTGCACTATTATTTTGAATCGCTTGCAATAACGTTTCCGACTGATTTGTTTTTTATTGTTCATTGGACTATGTTGAATCTGGCCAATCGTGACAGTACCTCCCTCCAAAGGGGGTGCTTCCTCTTTGGGCTTTGCTGGATAACATCTGTGAAAGTTCTTTAGGAGTCTGGGGGCATGAACATTTAAGGATGGCTCCCAAGACTGTTCTTCAGGACCATAATGTTACAATCTTATGTGGTATACTTCTGCACATCTATTATAGGTGTACACTTTGGTATATTCCGTACACCCCCATGTTCTTAGTGTACTTGGTAGCTTCCTTGTGGAGCTCACCTTAGAATGTTCATGTGAAGTGTTGGTTTTCCTGGGTAGCGGAGCAGAGAAGAATAAAGACTTTTCTTTATCAGATGACTCAGCATTCATCTTTTAACAGTGGCAACGAGGGTGGGATACAAACCCACGCGTGCAAAGCACAATGGACAGTGCAAGGAGCAATTAAAATTGCAAAGTCAATTGAACATACCGACGTGTGTATTAAATAAATGAACCACACAGAGAACAAAGTGATATGATATGATATGATATGGGTGTCTTATCAAAAATGACGACTGGAGACAGTGTCTACGGACGCCTCTTACCACCGCCACCTCTGGAACTACTATAGGAATGCGCTAGGATCTTGACACGGCGTCTTTGTTGAAGAAGTTTCCTTGCCGAGTAATTTCCTTGTTGTCCCACGTTGCGCATGCGTTGTTGGCTTCCAAACTCTAACTACTAGAACAAAGTTCGCTATTGCGACTCTAGAAAACAGGAATAATACTCCAAAACTAAGATCACGATAACTACTAACAGAGTTTTTAACGAACGCAACTTGCTTCGTTAAATCAACGGTTGAAGTGCGCAGTTCTATAGTTCGCGCTTTTGGCACCTGGCTTGCCGCGAACCACTTTAACGCTAGAACGCTGACTTCCCACTCTGATGGTGTGGGCGTCAGCCATGTTAGACTGTTGCAAAATCAACAAACATTGCTCCAGAAAGAGTTTTGCACTATTATTTTGAATCGCTTGCAATAACGTTTCCGACTGATTTGTTTTTTATTGTTCATTGGACTATGTTGAATCTGGCCAATCGTGACAGTACCTCCCTCTAAAGGGGGTGCTTCCTCTTTGGGCTTTGCTGGATAACATCTGTGAAAGTTCTTTAGGAGTCTGGGGGCATGAACATTTAAGGATGGCTCCCGAGACTGTTCTTCAGGACCATAAGGTTACAATCTTATGTGGTATACTTCTGCACATCTATTATAGGTGTACACTTTGGTATATTCCGTACACCCCCATGTTCTTAGTGTACTTGGTAGCTTCCTTGTGGAGCTCACCTTAGAATGTTCATGTGAAGTGTTGGTTTTCCTGGGTAGCGGAGCAGAGAAGAATAAAGACTTTTCTTTATCAGATGACTCAGCATTCATCTTTTAACAGTGGCAACGAGGGTGGGATACAAACCCACGCGTGCAAAGCACAATGGACAGTGCAAGGAGCAATTAAAGTTGCAAAGTCAATTGAACATACCGACGTGTGTATTAAATAAATGAACCACACAGAGAACAAAGTGATATGATATGATATGATATGATATGGGTGTCTTATATAGCGCTCGGCTACTCCGAGGAGTGTCCCGGCGCTTTCTGACCCACAGCTATAACGGAAAAGAAAAGATACAGAAGGGAAAACAGACTAATCACTGACCATAGAGCCATGTTTTCAAACCTTTTCTAAAGGACAGAAGGTTCGAGGTACAGCGGAGCGACAGGGGGATAGTGTTCCATAGCTTGGGAGCCAGATGTCTGAAAGAGCGTCCCCCTACCCTAGCTTTCCTAATAGCAGGGACAACTGCCAAACCAAGAGATTCCGATCTAAGGGATCTTGTAGGTTTGTAGAAGGTAAGGCGTTTCTGGATGTACTCGGCTCCTACTGCATGGAGTGCCTTGTGCGCCAGCGTGAGTGCCTTAAAGATGATCCGCTTCCTAACAGGGAGCCAATGAAGGGAGAGTAACTGATCCGAGGCTCTAGCTTGGCGGGGCAGGCCGAAAATTGCCCTGGCCGCCGAATTTTGGACCACCTGAAGTTGTTGTAATAGGTAGTCCGGAAGACCCAAATATAATACATTTGAGTAATCCATCCTGGAACAGATTAAGGCCTGGACCGTCGGGAACATATTCACAGGCCACCAATCCTGCCACAACGGGTCAGCCTGACACCCGAAGAAAATCAACTCAGATTTGTCAGGGTTGCACTTGAGGCTGTTTCGCTGAAACCAGTTAAAAACAGCCCCAAGGCACCCGCGGATGCTTTCTCCATTGAACTCAGCGCCCCTACTACAGGTGAAAAGGAGCTGGGTGTCATCGGCGTATGATATGATCTGAGCCCCAAAATACTCCGCCAGCACTGCCAAAGGGGTCATGAAGATGTTAAAAAGGGTCGGGCTAAGTACCGACCCCTGTGGGACTCCGACCTCCAAAGGCGGCACTTCGGCAGAGTAGTGGGGGCCCAGACCACCTGTCGGTGACCAGCCAGGTAAGATGTCAACCAGCTCAACGCCGTCCCTCTCAGACCGATCTCATATAGTCTGCTGAGGAGACCCTCATGAGGGACGGTGTCGAAAGCCGCCAACAGATCCAACAATACCAGCATAGCTCTACCACCTGAGTCCAATACCTCCTTGATAGCTTCATTAACCTCCAGGAGAGCTGTCTCAGTGCTTAGATTGGAGCGAAAGCCAGACTGGGTGGAGTGAAGCAAGCCGTGAGTTTCAAGAAAAGTGGAGAGCACAGAATGAACATGCTTTTCCACTATCTTTGCAAGACCCGGCAAAAGAGAAATTGGCCTATAGTTTGCATGATTCTCAGGATCCAGGTCCGGCTTTTTAAGGAGTGGAACAACCATAGCCTGCTTCCACACCAAAGGAACAGCACTCTTGGTCAGCGACAAATTAAGAACTGGATTAATCAAAGGGTTCAAAATCTTCGCGGCTCTAGCCATAAAGGTAGCAGGGCAAGGGTCCAAAGGGGAACCTGACTTAAGTTTCAAGAGGCGGTCCAAGGAGGTTGAATCAGAAATAGCTGGAAACTCAGAGAGAACAGGACTGGACCCAACTGACAAGATCAGTGAAATGCTCGGGTTGGTAACAGCACTGGGACCCGAGGAAAGAAAAGAGTCTTGAATCAGCGTAATTTTTCTTGTAAAAAAGTTTGCCAGCGATATAATCCATGACTCAGAAAACTCATGGAGCACTCCGCTGGCCTTGGGGGTGACAAACTCCTTAACAATAGTAAAGATTTCCCTGCACGAGTTAGACGCCGCCTCAACTCTTGCGGCAAAATAGTATTTTTTTTCAGCCAGAATGTCTGCGTGATAGATCCTAATAGAAGCCCTATAGCTGGCCTTGGCTTCCGGATCATACTGCTTGCGCCAGAGCCTCTCAGCTGCCTTACAATTACGCCGGGATAGTGAGAGAGATTCAGTGAACCAAGGCGCTGATGTTCGCTTGGTGGATGAGCGGGATGCAGAAGGTGGTGCAAGCTCATTTAACCGCTCGACCAGCCACTTCTGAAGCGTGTCAAGATCACTGTCTAAGTCACCCGATAGATAACAAGGATGCTCCAAACAGGCCTGAGCCAAACTTTCAGTAGTGACCCGGTGGTATGCCCGACTGGGGTGCCTGAAATGGTTGGAATTTGCACAAGGTGGTTTGCTAGTTCCCTGAATTTGAAAGCAGATCAGAAAATGGTCAGACCAAAGGACAGGGACGGAACAGGCCATAACAAGTGGAATGGTGGAAAACACTTGATCGAGAGTATAGCCCTTATCATGAGTTGGAGCAGACAGATAGGGAATAAGACCCAGAGGGGCGGTGATGTCATTGATTTTAATTGCATCACCGTCCGTTTCAACATCCATGTGTATGTTAAAATCTCCTAGCACTATGCAATGTTCTGTCTTCAGGCAAAGTGCTGTAATAACTGTATGTAACTCCTCAAAGAAGGACCCTCGCAGACCAGGTGGTCTGTAGACCAGGAGCCCCGAGAAGGATTGATGGGGAGATAGAGCAATGGAAAAGACAAGGGACTCACATCCAGAAATGGGCGCCATAGGCGCAACCACACATGTGGCAGATCTTTGGACCACAAATGCGACCCCTCCACCCCTCCCGATAGATCTATCATGTCTATGAATAACATAATCGGGGGGATAGCGGTAGCAATATCCGGGCTTGAGGACTCCCCTAGCCAGGTTTCAGTAAGCATTAGGCATAATGGTTTTTCCTCCATTAACAGCTCATAGATGTCCAGAGCATGTCTGCTCAGGGAGCGAGTATTAAGTAACAAGCATTTATAGTTGACAGTGGGATTAGGGATGGAGGCCGCGAGCCCCGCGGAAAAGCCAGGGTGCCACCCACAGCTAGGACAACGATGTCTACCTCTATAACGCCCAGGAAAGACTGGCTGACACATGGCCGAACCCTTTCTAAGTGTCAACAGTTCAGCTGTGGTATACGTGAGCCTAGAGCCAGTACCAGAAATAAACAACACAGAGGAAGAAAATGAAGTATGCAACATCAAGGGGGATACTCACAAAGCACAGAACAAAAAGGACATTTGAAAAAGCCATGCAGGTGATCTAGAAGGTCCTAAATTAAAGTGTTGCCGCTGTGGAAGCAACAACCACCTAGCAAATGACCCCAATTGTCAAGCAATATCGGCTTGGTGCAGGAAGTGTAACAAGAAAGGGCACCTGGCAAGATTGTGTGGATGCTTCCCAAAGAAAACGTGGAACAATAAAGGAGAAGATAGGACCCAAGTGAAGAAAATAATTTAACAAGTCAATGAAGTGGGGGAGAAGAGACAGGAATATCCGGAATGGGAAGTTAACATTGATGGGAAGAAGGTTAACATGTTTGCAGACTCTTGCTCCCCATTCACCCTGGTGAATTACTCTGATTTCATAGCAATAATGGGCCAAGAACAAAAGAAACTAGCAAAGGCAGATATAAATCCTAGTGGATATAATAAAGACCCTATTCCAATGAAGGGAATGCTCAAATCCATAATTGCATTTAAGGACCGCACCACGGTAGGCAAAGTTTACATTGTAGAAAAGGGATCTAACTTATTAGGGTGGCAACACCAGAAAGAATTGGGAATTAAATTGGACCCCAATCATCCTGAACAAGTACTGTGCACCAACCCTGGAAATGACTATGAGCATATCATTAAAGAATTCAAAGAAGTTTTCTCAGAAAAGTTAGGGTTACTTAAAGACTATTAACATAAAATCAAGTTGAAACATAATGCTAAACCGGTAGTGCACAAAACTAGACCCATTCCCCACTTGATGTGGGAACCACTGAGGAAAGAACTAAGCAGACTAGAAGAATTGAAGATCATTGAACCAGTGGATTGCACGGAATGGGTGGCCCCCATTGTAATCACCAGGAAGAATAATAGTCAGGAAATTAGGATGTGCATCGACCTGCGCGATCTGAATAACAGCATCCTAGTTGAAAGACATCCCTTGCTGTGCATCCACGAGATGTTAAGCACCATGGGGAAGGCCACTCATTTCAGCGTGCTGGACCTATCCATGGCGTATCATCAGGTGGAGCTACATCAAGAATCCAGGAGACTAACGGCGTTCACCACTCCCTTGGGGACCTTCATGTTTTCCCGGATGCCTTTTGGGCTAGCATCGGCGGTCGCCGTATTTCAAAAAATTATGCAGGGCATTCTGGATGGGATACCTAAGACACTTTGCTTTCAAGACGATGGCCTAATTTATGGTGCCAATGAAGAGGAACATGACCATAACTTAAAACAAGTCCTTTCCAAATTCAAGGATGCGGGACTCACCCTTAAACAAGAAAAGTGCATACTGGGTGTGGAGTCTGTAGAGACATTGTATCTCGAGAGATGGGTTCAAACCAAAGTTCTGCCTAGTCGAGGCCGTAAAGGATGTCCCTGCACCAACCAATAAAGAAGAACTAAAATCTTTTTTAGGCCTAGCAGAATATATGGCTAAATATGTTAATCATTTTGCAGAAATTACTGCTAACCTAAGGGAACTAACTAAAAGAAATGTTCCATTTCGATGGTTGGAGGAACACCAACGCACATTTACAGAGGTAAAAGAGAACATTGTTTCCGCTCCATACCTGTGCAATTTTGAACACAACAGAAAAACCATCCTCACCACAGACGCAAGCGGAAAAGGGTTGGGAGCAACTCTGTCACAAGTGATTGAGGGCAAAAAGAGGATTGTGGCGTTTGCCTCACGTACCTTAACCCCTTAAGTGCTGCGCACGTTCACCGGCCGACGCCACCGCTACCTCCGTAGTGCTGCCGTCGGCCGTTGAACTTCAAACTGCACCTGCACAATGGAACGTCCAGCACTGGAGCTGGATGTTCCATAGCAGTTATGAGGTTAAGCAAAGCGGAAATGAACTACTTAGTGGTGGAAAGAGAAGCGTTGGCTTGCTTTTGTGGGGTAAAGCATTTTAAATTCTTCTTGTGGGGCATACAGTTTTGTATTTGCACCGATCATAAGGCCTTGGTCTTCATGTTCAATCCCAAGAACAACTCTTGTAACACCCCACGTATTGCTAAGTGGATTTTGGGAATGGAAGGATTTGCTTTAAAATTGAATATGTGCCAGGTACACAAAACTCTGCAGCAGATTTCCTTTCTAGGAGCCCACTCATTAGAGAGGAGCAATTTGATGTAGGCGAATACCCTATCCTCCAAGTTGAGCTATCAACCATTTCTTCAAAAGAATGGTTGGACCATATAAGCACAGATAGCACAATGACACTACTCAAAACATACACGTTACAGGGATGGCCCGAGTCTCAAGAACAATTGGATGCGGACACAAAGTAATTTTGGGAAGTGCGTAATGAGCTTTGCATAGAAAAATAACTATTATTTAGAAAGAACAAATTAATTCCACCAACAGCATTGAGAAACAAGATTATTGACCTTGTACACGAAGGTCATTTAGGCAGAAGCTTAACTAAGGCAAGGTTACGTGAGAGGTACTGGTTCCCCAACATGGACACTCTAGTAGAAGAGAAAGTAAAACTTTGCCAAGCATGCAGTAGTAGCGACAAATCAAGAATACCTAGGAAGGTCTCTATTCACCCGCTTCCCATTCCTAGTAAACCATGGGAAAAGATCGCTCTCGACATAATAGGTCCACTTAATTTACCGAGAGTGGTTAAGAAATTTGCCATAGTCCTGACTGATCATCACTCGCACTGGACGGTGGTAAAAATGGTAAACCAAATAACCACCGCTACAGTAATTCAGTTTTTGAGGGACACCTTTGCTACAGAAGGCATACCTGCATCCATAGTGACTGACAATGGGGTTCAGTTTGTTTCACATATTATGACAGAGTTCCTCGAAAATCTAAACATAACACACTTCACTTCACCTCTGTACTGTCCCAGGGTTAATGGGTTGGTTGAAAGGATGAAGCGCATGGTTAAAGGTGGTATTCAACTAGCCAGTAGTAACAACATTCCAATTGAGCAAGGACTTCAGGAAATGTTATGGGCCTACCACAACACGCCCACCCAAATTACAGGAGTCTCTCCTTTCCCAGCATTAAGAGGGAGAAAACCCTGTACCAAGTTCTTCCCTAATTGGTTAGGGGAGGATCTCTCATCACCAGGGACATGAGTATTTTCCCTGACAGAGTGCGAAACCATCAAAACAAATACAAAGAGCGCTATGACTCTAAGCATGGTACTAAGAGCCCTGAATGGAAGGTGGGTGAGTGGGTTTGCATAAAGAATCCTAGGTGTAGCAATCCTGAAAGTAAGTTTTCAAAACCCAAGTGCATAACAGCAGTCAAAAAAAACACGGTCATTTTAGATGATGACCAAATGTGGAGCATGGACAGACTAGTCAAGGCTCAACAGGAACAAAATAGTCAGACCCAAAACCATCCCAGTTCTGAGCAACTTCCTGATCTTACCACTATCCAAAGAACACGCAAGACACCTGGTTGGCATAAAGACTTTAATGTGTACAAACGAACCTCCTCAGGGAGATATGTTATGTTAGACTGTATCGATAGAATTTATTGATTGCAATGGTTACTAGGGGGGAAGATGTGTTACAATCTTATGTGGTATACTTCTGCACATCTATTATAGGTGTACACTTTGGTATATTCTGTACACCCCCATGTTCTTAGTGTACTTGATAGCTTCCTTGTGGAGCTCACCTTAGAATGTTCATGTGAAGTGTTGGGCATTGCTGGAGAGCGGAGCAGAGAAGAATAAAGACTTTTCTTTATCAGATGACTCAGCATTCATCTTTTAACACATAACCCTTCCACTCTACAAGATAATACAGTTTTCCTCTAGACCATTTTGAATCCAATATCTTGCTAATTTCATATTCCTCATTTGACTCTACAATTACAGGCATTGGAATATTCTTAAGTCTCACATTTGGTGGGTTCTTTTTAAGGAGTGAGACATGAAAAGCCGGATGAATTTGTAACTGTTTTGGAAGTTGTAATTTGACCACTACAGGATTAATTTTTTTAATAACTCTGAATGGACCAATAAACCTGGGTTGAAACTTCCTATTTCCTTTCAATTTTAAATGCTTAGTTGACAACCAAACCTGATCTCCCAAGTTAACGCCTGTACCTGCTCTTCTTTTTTTGTCTGCTTGTTTCTTATAGGATATTTTAGCTTTTTGCAAATTCTCCTGAGCTAGTTTGTGAGAGTGTTCTAACTGCAATAAATAGCTTTTTATTGAAGGTACTGATTCATCTTTTCTTCCAGTCATTAAATGAGGATGCCTTCCTGAATTTAAATAGAATGGTGTAAACCCAGTGGAGTCCTGTATTGCATTGTTGTACGCAAACTCAGCCATCAATAATAAATCGGACCAGTTTCCCTCCTGTTCCAGCAGATAGAGTCTCAAATATTGCTCAAGTTCCTGATTGACTCTCTCTGTTTGTCCGTCAGTCTCAGGGTTGAAACTGGTGGAAAATCGCAGGTCTACTCCTAGACTCTGCATATATTTCTTCCAGGATTTAGACACAAATTGAGTTCCTCTATCAGAAATGAGATTTTGTGGAACCCCATGAGCCCGAATGACATGTTGATTGAACAGTGGGATTAACTGCATTGCCGTTGGGAGAGACTTGAGTGGCACAAAATGACTCATTTTGGAAAATGTGTCTACCAAGACTAAAATAGTAGTGTAACCCTGACTAGAAGGAAGATCTACAATCAAGTCTAAGGTCACCGTGTGCCAAGGTGGTGGTGCGCTGGGAAGAGGCTGTAACAACCCTTGCGGAGCTTGTTGTTTGGTTTCCCTTTAATGCATAGTTCACAAGTCGATACATACTGTGCCATATAAGCCACCATGTCTGGCCACCAAAAATGTCTTTTAATCAGATGTAAGGTCTTTTTAATGCCCTTGTGACCTGCCATTGGTTCATCGTGACAGTGATGTAGAGCCTTTTCTTGCATATTCTTGGATGGCAGAAATAAAGCTTCCTCATAATATGGAAGACCTTCTTTGACAGTTTTCTTTTCATACTTTCTGGCCCAATCCTGTAATTTTTGAGGCGAGTAATGATTATGGATTTCCTGAGCAAATTCCTTTAAATGGATAACACCTATGATGTTTTCCTTGGGAATGATTGGTTCATTGGAGGGAACTTTTAACTCATCTGGTACATTCAATCTTGATAACGCATCGGCCTTCCCGTTTTTTGCTCCTGGTTTGTATGTGATTACAAAGTCAAATTCGGAGAAATACAATGACCACCGCAACTGATGGGGAGTTAATGTTTTGGCTGATTTTAGAAATGGCAAATTACAATGATCAGTAAATACTATAATGCAGTGTTTAGCTCCCAACAGATAATGACGCCAATCTTTAAATGCCTCTTTTACTGCTAACAATTCTTTATCCGCGATAGAATAATTGAGTTCTGGTTCTGTTAGCTTCCTGGACCGATAGACGACTGGATGAAGTTGTCCTGTTCTTTTGTCTCTTTGAGACAAAATTCCTCCGGTGGCAAAGTCCGAAGCATCAGTTTCCACAAAAACGGGTTGTTCCGGGTCTGGATGTGATAAAATCGGAGCTGTGATGAAAGCCTCTTTTAAAAAACAAAAAGCCTTCTCAGCATTTTCTAACCAGACAAATTTGACTCCTTTCTTCAAAAGCTGAGTGATTGGAGTGACCTTAGTGGAAAAATTAGGGATGAACCTCCGATAAAAATTAGCAAAGCCTAGGAAACTTTGGACTTCTTTAACATTTTTTGGAGATAACCAATCCTGTATGATTTGAACCTTGGCAGGATCCATGGCCACTCCATTTGCAGACAGCACAAATCCAAGAAATTCTACTTGTTTTGCATGGAATGAGCACTTTTCCAATTTCACATAGAGTTGGTTTTCTAATAATTTCTGCAAAATGGCTCACACATGTTTCACATCATCTTCCATGCAATCAGAGATGATTAAAATGTCATCAATGTATACCACAGCCACTCTGTCCAGAAATTCTCGAAGGACGTCATTCACTAGGTGTTGAAAGGCAGCATGAGCGTAGCTCAATCTGTAAGGCATCACCTGGTATTCAAAAAGGTAATATTTTGTGCGAAATGCTGTCTTCCATTCGTCGCCTTCAGCAACTCTTACCAAGTGATAGGCGCCTCTGTGGTCAAGTTTAGCAAAAACTTTGGCTCCTTTGACCTGATCCAATAATTGAGAAATCAAAGGAAGAGGATACCAATGTTTTATGGTTACCAAATTTAAGGCTCTGTAATCAATGCATGGGCGAAGAGTTCCATCCTTCTTAGGTCGAAAGAATAGTGGTGACGAAACTGGAGACTGTGATGGCTTTATAAACCCGATACTCTGATATTCCTCCAAATATTCTTTCAAATATGCATTTTCCGCTTCCGTGAGTGCATATTTACGACTGCACGGTAATCTGGCCCCAGGCTCAAGTTCTATCTTGCAATCATACTCTCTATGTGGTGGTAGACGCTCTGCATTTCTTTTGTCAAAGACACTGGCCAAATCTTGATAATCTATTGGAATTTCCTTGAAATCAACAACGCATAATTGATGGTGAATTTGTGCTAATTCTGTAGCTGGTGACCTTGTAATTTATACATGGTCCTGAGTGAAACAGTTTTCCTTGCTGTATTCGGAAGTCATTTCTATTAATTTCTTTTCCTAATCAATCCTTGGATTGTGTTCTGACAGCCAAGGCAACCCCAAGATTAACTGGAATTGCGGGGTGCCAATCAAATTGAATCTGATAAACTCATAATGACCTTGTAATCCAATTAACTCTAAAGTTTCAGTTTCTTCAGTAATACGACCAGACATAAGTTTCGGACCATCAACAGCCTTCACCATTTCTAAATGTTTCTTCTTGATTGCCTGGAATCCAATCTCCTTTGCGTATTCAAAATCGCAAAAATTGCCAGATGCACCCGAGTCTATCATGACAAACACATCTTTCACCTCCCGGACTCCAAACCTGACAGTACAAGACACAGTCAAATATGGTGCAGCTGCTTGTGAGGTGTTAGCTAATCGTTGCGATTCTTGAGTTGGCTCTTTACTCAATCTCACCAGGGCAACTCCTTCTACTGATGGGATCGTCTTTTAACCCTTGATTACTTTTAGGTTTTTTTATGACATTTTTTTACAAAATGCCCTGATGCTCCACAATACAGGCACAGGTTTTTTGATCGTCTTATCTCTTTTTTGTCCTTGGAAAGTGGACCACGAACCGAGCCAATTTGCATTGGTTCTTCACCTGTGGAAGGATCAGTTTTAATATTCTCCGACTTTACATGATCAAATCGTGGAACATAAGCACGATAATCTTTTTTCCTTTCAGACTTTCTTTCGAATTGTCGATGTTCAAGTTGCAGTACTAGATCAATTAATTCAGAAATTTCTTGTGGTCTGTTGGGTATTTGGGATAAGGCGTCTTTCAATTCGTCCTTCAACCCACAATAGAAAATGGCTGCGCGTTTGCTCTCTGGCCAATTGGTTTCAACAATGAGTTTATTAAACTGAGCAATGTATGCCACCAGGTCACGATTCCCTTGTTTCAAGTCTAACAACTCTTTGTCCGTGGCTTGATTCGCAATTCTTCTGTTGAATATCCTCAAAAATTCCTTTTTAAATTGGTCAAAATCAAATAACGCTTGGTCATTCCGGGAGATCATAGGCATTGACCAAGCGGCTGCATCACCGCTCATGTAGGACAGCATGAATGCGACCTTAGTCTGATCTTCTGTGAACACTGCTGGTCTACATAAAAAATGCAGGGAGCTTTGAGTGAGGAATATTTGGGCCTTAAGTGGATCACCTGCAAATCTTTCCGGGGTAGCTAAGGGAACTATGGGTGCTACTGAATGTATGACTTGTGTTGCCACCTCTGAGGCCGACCTTCTATCGGAACCCAATTTTGGTACGGAAGAAGCTTCTGACAGAAGTTCCAAAATTCTTAATCTAATCTGTTGAGTTTCTTGTTGTGATCTCTTAACTTCCTCTCTTAGACTCCTATTTTCTTCAGCAGTTTGCGTTAACTGAGTTGTAACCCATTGAGTATGCCCACTAAAGTTTGAATATCAAGGCCCTCCGCCATCTCGACTCGGGTAGAATGAGTTGGCACTTCAATCTGTCATACGCCAAACCAGAACCACAGGAGTCGATGATGGTGCCAACACCCCGCCACAAGTGCACCGCCCGAGGACTAAACTTCAGGGCAGTACACTAATAGGGGGGAAAGGGGAAGTGGAAAAGAGAGAGAGACAGCCTGGTTCCTGATGTCGTCTATGCAGTTGATTCAGCCAAGTTGGTACACTTCTAGCTCTGTGCCTGCAGTAAAGTAAGATATAATAAACAACAACCCTCAAAACACTATGCTAGATTACTTAAATATAGATATCTATTAATAAGCTCTAAATTACCCAATTGTCTAAAGGCTATTGCTTCTCTCTGTAATGTTGTAGTTACTTTAATATTGATGCACCTGGAATTGAAACACTGAATTATTAACACTGTCTTTCATTCAAGCCTTTCGTAAATTTAGCTATTTAACTTGCTAATTACCCCTTAAAACAACGGGTGAATTGTTGAACCTAAAATCTTTGCTTGTCTAATATTCTCTTATAGTATTATTACAACAACTGAGAACGATACAACACGGACTTGTCTTTCTTCAGATAATGTCCGATTAAATAACTGGATATCAAAAATGATGACTGGAGACGGTGTCTACGGATGCCTCTTACCACCGCCACCTCTAGAACTACTATAGGAATGCGCTAGAATCTTGACACAACGTCTTTGTTGAAGAATTTTCCTTGCCCAGTAAGTTCCTTGTTTTCCCAAAGTTTGCTATTGCGACTCTAGAAAACAGGAATAATACTCCAAAACTAAGATTAAGATAACTTCTGACGGAGTTTTTAACAAACGCAGCTTGCTTCGTTAAATCAACGGTTGAAGTGCATAGTTCTATAGTTAGCTCGCGCTTTTGGCACCTAGCTTACCGGGAACCACTTAGACACTAGAACGCTGACTTCCCACTCTGATGGTGTAGGCGTCAGCCATGTTAGACTGTTGCAAAATCTGCAAACATTTGCTTGCAATAACGTTTCCGACTGATTTGTTTTTTATTGTTCATTGGACTATGTTGAATCTGGCCAATCATGACAATGGGTCAAAAACTGAGGTGGTACCACTTGGCATGGCAGAACTCACAGAAGGCAGAGTCTAGCTGCTGAGTTCAAGGTTTTGGGAAGCCTGTTATGTCCCTGAGGCTTCTGATCAGGAGGGCAGCCAACTAGCCCTTCGAGTCACTCTGGAGTCCTGGGTTTAGAGATGCTGTACAGTCCTTTTCTCCCAGGCAAAAGGGCAGCAATGCAGCAGGCATTTAGAGACGCAGTTCAGAAGAGTGGTACTCCTTTCAGCAGCACAGTAGTCTTTCTTCCTGGCAGAGTCCACAGGTCCAACTGAAAGTTGGTGTCTGAGGTACAATATTTATACCTGGTGCCCATTTTGAAGTGGGAGAAGCTTCCAGAAGATTCCACTCCCCAGAGGTGCTTGGAATTCCCTGCCTCCCTTCCCTCACCCCAGATTGTCTGGGGTCATAATGGACCAGTGTCACACCCTTAGTGAGAGTAACCATGTAGGGCATTTGTGATCTTCCAGTGTGGTGAATGACAGCTCCTCTCCCTCGTTAACTCAGATGGGCCTAGCCTGCCAACACCTAGCTTCCCTTTGTCTCACTGCCTGGGAGCAAGACACAGAGACCAACAGCTGACTACACTTAGTCATGTGACCCAGCATACAGGCAGCAGACACCAACTGGTCAGGACAAGAACATTCTATCTTTCTAAAGTTTGACCACCATTAAAGAGGGCTTTTAATTACATTTCTTTAGCACCAAACTGTACATGTATGCCTGTTCCCAAATGGACGTTACAGCTTATTGAATGTAATAAGATAACCCCAATGGTACTGTGTGGAAGAGGTAGGCTTTGCAGTAGTGAAAGATGAATTAGAAGTTTGCCACTATCAGCACATGTAAACCTAAAAAGTACGGGGCAGATTTACAATTACTGGCGCATCCCTGCTAACCGCAGCTCCGCTACCCATGATGCGCCGCATTTACAATGCGGCGCACCATGGGGCCAATACAGCACAGATGCATCACACATCTGTGCCGTAAAGGCAGCGCATTGCTGGAGTTGCTTCGCAAGCACGACGCAGCTCCAGCAATGCTCTGTGGGGCCTATTCGTCCAATGCTGCATCAAGCCTAACGCCTGCTTCAAGCCTAATGCCTGCTTCAAGCAGGCGCAGGGTTTTGACGCAGCATTGGCCTAAAAGTGACTGAGTGAAATCTTGTAGATTTCACTCAGCCACTTTTAGGAGGTGTTCCTGCGCCAGAACGCCCCCCCCCCTGCGCCGGACGCCTCCTTATGGAGCAGGGCTAAATACCCCGCACTATGGCGCATCTGTTGCGCCGCTGCTGCATCACAAAATTAATGCAACAGTGGCGTAAAAGAGGCACCAGGGGCTTGTAAATCTGCCCCTACATGTCATACTTTTGAATACACTACACCCTGCCCTCTGGGCTATTCAGGACATACCCTAGGGGTGAGTTATATGAATTAAAAAGGAAGATTCAGTCCTAGCAAAAGGTTACCTTTACCAGGTCAAAATGGCAGTTTAAAAACTGCACATACAGGTTGCAATGGCAGGCCTGGGACATGTTTTAGAAGGGCTGTTTAAGTGGGTGGCACAATCAGTGCTGCAGGCAAACCAGTAGCATTTAAAGTACAGGCCCTGTGTCACTCAACTAGGAAATTGGAAGTACATTAAATATGCCAAATGGTTTTAAGTCAATTCCACCATGTTTTAATGAGAGAGCACAACCACTTTAGCACTGGTTAGCAGTGGTAAAGTGTGCAGAGTCCTAATGTAAGCAAACATGAGATCAGCAAAATAGGAAGGATGAAGGCAAAATGTTTAGGGGAATATCACCTTAAGGTTGACAAGTCTAACACACATCTGCCCTAGCTGAAAGTGGTGAGTGCTTCTCAATCTCCTAGGAGTTCTCCTCACTAAGGCAGAAAAACTTGGAGAGACCATCAGCATTGGCATTCCCTGTTGAGAGATGGACTACCTCAACAATTTGGGATTCTCACCCCTCATCAGCATCAACTAATTGAGGGACCTGTATTATATCTGAACCCAAAAGTGAGACCCAATCAGGTATGGGCTCAGCTTCTTCAGCTAAAGCATCTCTCTCAATATCATTTCACCTCTGTTGCCGGGGAAGTAACCTCCTACTAATGTAGGCTACAGGCTCGTCTAGGCCCTCCTCATTTAACTGTGAGAATTCTGCCCCTATGCCAAATACTGCAGCATCAGTCTATACAATACATTCTGATGAAAAGGTCAGGAAGGAGCCTTGAGTACAGGGGCTGTACACATGGCTTGTTTGAAGGAGTCAAAGGCTTCTTCGAAGTCAGCTTAGTCAAGGGGACAACGGTGCCTTGTTTCATGATAAACCTCCTGTAGTAGCCAGTGTGCCCCAGGAAGACCCTCACTTCTGTCTGCAATTAAGGGGCTTCCAGGCATTGATGTTTTCTATCTTGGCCTGGAGGGGCTGCACCTTGCTCATGCCCATCAGGTGTCCTAAGTATGCCAATGACTCCTGCCCTATCAGGCGCTTACTGGGCTTAATAGTTAGACTTGTCTGGTGCAGAGCCTGAAGCACCTCCAGAAGGTGAAACAGGTGGTCCTTCCAGATGCTCCTAAACACAGCTATGTCATTCAGGTAAGCAGTGCTGATAGCCTCCATTCCAGCTAAAATCAGGGTCACCAGCCTCTGTAAGGTGGCAGGGGTACTTTTCAGCCCAAAGGGGATTACCTTGAATTGAAAGTGGCTCTCTGGCGTGGAAAATGTCACCCTCACTTTAGTCCACTCAGAGTGATCTTCCAGTACCTTGAAGTCAAGTCAAAAGAACTCAGGAACTTGGAAGCTCCCAACCAATCAATAAGCTCATCAGCTCAGGGATAGAATAAGCATCAGTCTTTGCGACTGAGTTGACCCCCGGTAGTTCACACTAAACGGCTTTCTGGTGTGGTGCCCAGTGGGACAGTCTTTGGAACCATCACCACTGCATTGGATCAGGGACTACCAGAGTGCTCAATCACTCCCAACTCCAGCATCTTGGAGACTTCCTACTTGATGCTGGCCATTGACTTATCTGACAAACTATAGATTCTGTTTTTGACGGGGTACTGTCACCAGTGCCAATATCGTGGGAACACAAGTCTGCAAGCCCAGGGGTAAGGAAGAACAGAGAGGCAAACTGTCCATGCTGTGGACAGTCTCACTGCTTCTCTGCGGTCAAAGTAGGGGAGAGGTTGACACCCTCCACTCTCCCATCTTTCTTCATTGGGTGACAGGAGATCAGGGAGAGGTTCCTTCTCCTTCTCTACTCCATCATTGGTCACCAGCATGATGATATCAAACCTCTCATAGTGAGGTTTCAGGTGATTGAGGGGGAGGACCTGTGGGGGGGTTCTGGGAGACTTGGGTATTTGGCTTTCACCTTCCACTCAATCTTCTCCTAAGCCCTGTCCAACAATCTTGGTGGGCCCTGGATTCTAATGGCTACATCTCCCACACCATATGTACAAATATACATGTGTGTTTATCTATATGTTCTCTTTCCACATAAAATATGTGTGTCATCACTTTTAAGAGGAGCAGATATGTAGAACACACAAGAATAGTGCATGTGCATCAAGTCACAATGAATATCCAAGAAATGTGTGTTAAATATGTGTATTTTATCTTGCAGGAACCCAAAAAAGAGGGACTAGATAAAAAAGAGGGAACTACTGTCCTTGATGCATGCCAGATATCTGTTGCATTTTGTGTGTTGTCCAGACTAAATAAATTAGGTGTGACTGAAATGAAAAAGAATACACCCGGGGCATTATCTGTAAGTCCTGATGAAAACCCTGGACCTTTTTTGGCCTCTTTGACTAAGGACTGAAACATGTTGTTGCTTACAGATAGGGTGTAGAACCATTATCTCAATAGACATCACTCCATACATCTTTTAATTATACCAGAAACACTGTGAATAAAAGAGACACCTTTGGTGTTTTGAGGTATTTTAAATTCAAGACCCAGGCAGGAAAAATTATCTAAAGTATTCTTTGGAATATGGTCGTGCACATCCTGATTTTTAATGACCAAGATGAGACCTTTTTTTATATAATTTTTTTATTGAAGTCCAAATTGCAAATACATTAAAACCCATACATCCATAAAAGAATTTTCTTTTAGGTAAAATATTAAAAATACAAGATTGATAAATAGCCCAGAAATACTGAGAGGTCATGAACAATGAAGAAAGACGGACAGAAACAATGGAAGCATTTTTACAACAAGCATAAAACAGTATCCACTCCCAAACCTGCACGTAGCCTTCACATAAAAAAAACCCTAATCGAAGTATGTTATCCACAATTTTTCAAACTTCTTAAGCCCCCCTACTCTTAAAGCGTAAGTACGTTCACTTTTTTTAACCGCTTTTAACTTGTAGGCCCATTCATGGACAGAGGGTATGAGATCAGTACACCATCTTTGCAACAGAAGTGATCTGGCAACTGCCATTGCAATGTACAAAAATTTAACAAGCTTATCAGGCAAAAAAAAATCTGGATCCAAACCTATAATTATTAACATATTATTTACTTCTAATACAATACTGCATTCAGATTCCAAGTGACAAAAAATATCCTCCCAGAACATCTGAATCCTAGGACATTGCAATATAATGTGTGACCAATTAGCTGTAGGATGATTAAAACAGCAAAAGCACTGTGCCGATTGATTGGTATACATTTCAGAGAGGGAAAGGGGGGTTCGGTAAAGTTGCCATTTACTGAAGAACAAAAGATAAACAATTTGTTCTGTTGGGTAATTATTTCTTCAAACAATTGACTTGATCAATGGTATATTCATAAAGGAAAACGATTACTTTTAACAACACAAACAATGACCATCAATGGTATTTATATGAGCTTTTATAAATTGCGTCAGTCATAAATACTCAAAATGACTTTTTCATAAGGCTGTCAAAACAACATATAGTGTGCAACAAGTGCCATTTTGTGCTCAATGATTCAGTGGTGGTGTCAAATATAAACAAAGTGATGGCGGGAAGGGGGAAGAATTATACAGGGGAAACGGCCAGAGATGCAATTTTTTAAAATAGAGCTGCGGACTGAATGAGTCTGTTTTATCGCAGAGTCTTTAAAATGGTCCGTAGGATATTCGTCGACGTTTCAACCCTAGTACTGCACTACTGTACGGTCAATGCGGTCTTCATCAGGACGTGGGGATGCGGAGACAGACTTACCGATGGTAGCCATGAATAGAGAAAGTAACAATACAGAACCCACCATTGTACAATCCCCAGCCCTACTCAAAATCATGGCCCTTGTAACAAGAGCAATTTCAACCTCCCACAGCCAGGATAATAACACATCCACGCAAGAGATGGTGGTAATAAACCAACAGGTAGACACGATAGGCCATATAGACCAGTTAGACACACCAAACACTCACCTACGCTACCTGATGCCATTACAAACTGAGAATAATGATCCTATCACTGGGGAGGAGGTAACACAACAGGGAGCTACACAGGATTTTCCCACTTCTTTGAGTAAGACATCAAATGACATGGTTCCCCTTCCTGAGAATACCACTCACTCAGGCAGGCAAGGGTGGTCCTGTTGAGAGACAGAATATCCCCCACTGACCCGATAATCAATCTCTCAAATCACACTATGTCAAAGGCAGAGAAAGATGTCCTATCAAAGGGTCTCTCGTTCGTACCCACCGTGATACCTGACTCATTCCAAGTCAAACTTGAGCTCCAGCGTTTTTTCCGTAAAATAAGACTGAAATACTACTTCAATAAAAATACATACACCCCGACACCAGCAGCAACAAATTTCAGACCTGTCTCCACCTTCACACCAGCTACATTCCTTATGAGTGATAAGATACTTGCCTTTGAGAAAATTGTCCTTCATGAAACCATGGAACTATTGGATGGAAGAAGATACATACAATACAACATGAGCAAAGAAGAGAAATTAGCACTGCATTCCCTTGGCAAAAACACTTCCATTGTTATCAAGTCAGCAGACAAGGGGGCGCAGTAGTACTGCAAAATACCACTGACTATATAGAAGAAATAGAACTACAACTGGGTGTAGTGGAGAGCTATCAATCGACCCCACGTGACCCCACCCCTGAACTTAAAAAACTGATAGAAGAGATAATGAAAGCCGGACTTACAGATGGTTTCCTGAGTCGCAATGAGTATGACTTCCTTAACAAAAAGGAAACAAGGACTCCGACCTTATATACATTGCCAAAGGTCCACAAACAGTTGATAAAACCACCAGGAAGACCAATTGCCTCGGGTTGCGGGTCCATCTTAGAACCGCTAAATCAATTCATTGACCATTTTCTACAGCCCAGGGTCCCCAGAACAAAATCCTTTGTAAGAGACAGTATGCATATCATACAGCTGCTAGAAGGCCAGACATTTGATGTCATCACACAACTACTAGTAACTCTTGATGTGTCTTCACTTTATACATTGATTCCGCAAGACAAAGCACTGGAGGTCATCAGTATCACTCTAGAATCACGCCCCAGACGAATGTCTGACATAATATCGACAGACAGAATATCGACATGCAAAAATATCGGAGCAAAAATATCGACAGCCAAAATATCGGAATCCTATCTTCATTAAGGTAAGTACAAAAATATCGAAAAAATAATATCGAAGTACAAAAATATCGGAATCAAAAATATCGTTTTTTTAAATGTATTAATAATAATGTAAAAATAATATTTAAATACATATAAGTTTACAAGTATTAAATAAAAATATTAAAACAAAATTAAAACTAATACATATACATTTAAAATAAATAAAACACGTAAAAATTTAAAGTAATTTTTATTTTTTTCATCTAATTTATTTGATGTAATGTAATATTTTTTTGTTTTTACCCTGTACACCTGCACCCCAAAAACCCAAAACGGACCCTGAACCCTAAAAATATCCCTGTACCCCAAAAACCCAAAACTGACCCTAAACCCTAAAAATACCCCTTTACCCAAAAACTGAAAACTGACCCTGAACCCTAAAAATACCCCTCTACCCAAAAACTGAAAACTGACCCTAAACCCTAAAAATACCCCTTTACCCAAAAACTGAAAACTGACCCTGAACCCTAAAAATACCCCTTTACCCAAAAACTGAAAACTGACCCTAAACCCTAAAAATACCCCTTTACCCAAAAACTGAAAACTGACCCTGAACCCTAAAAATACCCCTTTACCCATGAACTGAAAACTGACCCTGAACCCTAAAAATACCCCTTTACCCAAAAACTTAAAACTGACCCTGAACACTAAAAATACCCCTTTACCCATGAACTGAAAACTGACCCTGAACCCTAAAAATACCCCTGTACCCATGAACTGAAAACTGACCCTGAACCCTAAAAATACCCCTGTACCCAAAATTAATTAATATTATTTAATTACCAATTAATTATTAATTAACAATAACAATAAAGTATATATATTAGCACATTTGCTGTAATTAATTTAATTAAATAATATTATTATTTTGCCCAATTAATTAATTAATTATAACAATAAATTATATATAAAAAATTACTATAATTAATGTAATAAAATAATTAATAATAATTAATTACCAACGAATTAATAATTTTAAATATGTAAAAATTATAATAATTAATTAACTAATTAATAGAAATTAATTACCAATGAATTATTAATTAAAATATGTACAAACATATATCAATTAATTAATTACTATTAAATTACTTCGCACTCTATTCCCCTATAAACCCATAACCCGCTACAGAACATATTTATCAATTAATCAATTAATTAAAAATAATTAAAAATTTATTCTCAATTAATTACTAATTCCTACTAATTAATAATTAATTTAACATAATTAAATTACTTCCCACCCTATTCCCCTATAAACTCACAACCCGCTACAGTAGTAAAAGACAATATTTAATTAAATTACATTAAAAATAAATAATAAAACATAATAAATACAATATAATATACACTAAATTTATTTAAAAATTGATATTAGTAACATCAAAGTTATTAATTTCGATATTGTTAACATCGATATTTACAACTTCGATATTACTGATATCATACCAATATCGATATTTAGACTGTCGATATTACTTACCTTCGATATTTTTGTATATCGATATTTAAACTTCGACATTTTGGTATATCGATATTTAAAACTCGATATTTTGTCTGTGTACCGCCCCAGACCACACTGGATCCCAACGGAATTTCTGATCACGCTACTTGAGATTGCCATGAAAAATAGTTATTTTATTTTCAAGAAACAATTCTTTTTTTAATGCAAGGGAGTGGCGATGTGAGCCACTTATGCCCCTAGTATAGCGAATATCTTCATGGACCACTACGAAGAGGAACACTTATACAGCCATTCCAATCCATACCTCAACAAGATTGAGGTCTGGAAAAGATATATTGATGATGTGATAATGGTATGGATTGACAACACAACTGAACTGACCAACTTTCAATAGCAGATCTGGAGACATACAATGTCCCATGGCAAGTAGCAATGACGCAATAGATTTCCTAGACCTCACGTTCTGGGCAGAGGATGGTTTGCTTTACTGTGATCTCTACCGCCAACCAATGGAGAGAAATATTCTCTTAATGTACGGTTCACATTACCCTCGTAACCTGAGGGACAACTTGCCTTATGGGCAATACCTGAGGTTGAAAAGAAACTGTTCCCAAAGACAAGATGTCTCTAAGGAATCAGAAACACTAACTACCCGCCTAAAAGAGAGAGGCCAGGCCCCTCGGGGGGTTGGAGGCTTTGATGGCTTGGGAGCCCTTTCTTTCCTTTTCTGATGATGGCATGGTTCTTCATTTGGATTTGTCCTTTGTTTCCAAAGCTTCGTCCCAATTCCATCGCTCCCAGGAGCTGTACTTGCCTGCTCTGTGCTCGGCTCAGGTGGATGAGGGCGATCTTCCCTGGTCTTAGCTGGATGTTTGCCGTGCGTTGCGGATCTATGTGGACCGTACTCGTTTCTTTCGGTGGTTTGACTCCCTGCTTGTTTCCTTTGGGGTGGCATCCAGGGGTTGCAGGGCTTCCACTTCCTCCATTGTTCGTTGGCTGAAGCAATTCATCATGTTGCCCTATTCCCTTTCGGGCTCCCGTCCTCCGGCTGGGGTTCAGGGGCGTTCTACGCAGGGGTGGCGACTTCTTGGGTGGAGGGTCGCGGTGTGTCTCTTTCTGAGATTTGTAGGGCCGCTACTTGGGCTTCTGCTAATACCTTTGTTAGGCATTACCGGATTCAGAATGTTCTGGGGATGATGCTAACTTTGGTTTGGGGTGCTTCGGACTGTGTGCTCCTGATACCCCTTTTTATTTTTTTGTGCTGTTTTGAATAAATTGCAGGGTTTGCTATTGCTGTGTGTCCTAGTGGCTAATTGTGCGATGATGGCCGGTTGCTGCTTAGGCTTTCTTACTTGTTAAGTATGAAGGTGACGAGCATAGGGGGGACCTGGGGGTAATGTCCTATTACTTACTGGTAATCTTAATCACTCCGGGTCCTGTTGTCCTCGTACCCATCATAGTATCCCTCCCTCCCGGGCTTTCTGGCCCTCATCCTGGGCTTGGTGATTCAGGAGGAATGCTGGGTAGAGTACGGGTATGTACCCCCAGTGGGGGGGAGGGGTGCAGCAGCATTCCTTCTTTTCTTTTTTCTGTTGGTGAGATAGATTATCTCACTTGTTAAGTATGAAGGGGTAAAGGACAACAGGATCCGGAGTAATGAAGATTACCGGTAAGAAATAGGACATTCTCCAAGGAAAAATGAGAACTGATCCCAATCTGCAGACTTATTGTGTCAATCAATGGCCGTGGATCCAGCGTTTTAATGGAAAAGTAGTATACAACAGCAAGCAATCTCTGTGTAATCCTAAAGTTATGCGTTTTTAGGCTACCAGATATAATAAAGGCCGGAATCAAAATGTTTCCTTTTGGCGCTGATCCATGTGCATTTGGGCCCTCTCTATTACATTAACCGCCTGACTCCACTGTTGAGACTGAACCAGTCTTTCCAGTCAGAATCTATGCTGTAAGAGAGCAAAGAGGAGAGGTCAGATGAAACTGAGTTATTGGAATTAAGGTATTGATTATGTTGTGGCGTATCAGATGCTGAGCGAGCACTCCGGTCATATTGCAATTGCTTGATATTTGACATTTGCTCACTGCATCTCTGACTCTGTACATGCTCGGAATATATACAGGGCAGCTCGGGTGATTGAAGTGGAAATTGGGCTTTTATCGTGAGTAGGTTTTACATTGTGAGATATAACACTTGATAGTATTATTCTTTCAGATTAGTGAACAGAAATGTGAAGAGGGAAGGTACTCATGTAGTCAGTCATACCGAAATATGTTTTTTAAATAATCCAGTGAAAAAATAATATACATTTCAGAAAACTATATAACAGGTTCTGCAAAATGAAAATCAACTTCCTTAAAACTCAATTATTCTAAAGTCAACAGATTGTATTAAAGTACAGACCTCACAGCAAGGAACGGTGTCGTTTTTGAGCCTTGGCATAGGCACAAGGACTTGAAGACAGATCCCGCCTGAAATGCCCGATATTTTCAAAGAGTGGACGGATAGAGTAATAGGTAAATATGTCTTTGTGACTTAACTATAGTACATTCTTTATCCCTGAGAGATGAAGAGTCATTTATAATGCACTTGCTGACAGAGATGACTAAAGTGATGATGTCTGGTTGAAAAAATTGAATAAATGTGAACTTAGCGTGCATGAATGCGAATCGATGTTTATTTAGCATTTGTAAGTGTGTTTTATCATATGTGTGGCTGCATTTATTTCTCAAAATGCGAACATATGAAACTTTAGGTTTCAGAGGAAAAGTGCCATGTCCATGGAATATTTTCCATATGTTGCAGACCTGACATACGTCCTCCAATGAGAGGCCTACGCTCAGCCTAATTTCCGTCCCTGCACCTAAATATTCAACAGTCTATTTTGATAATGACATCACAGATGTACCCTGGAGAGGTTTTCTATGGGCCACTGTTTAATCAGCACTCTGAAAGGTACATAAAACATTCTAAATGAAACCAGTTCCCATTATTTGACGATCCTTGCCGAGAAGAACTCCAACAGCCTCTCACTTCCACAGTCAAAATATTTTCTCAACAAAGCAAGCCATGTTATAGATTTTTAACGTCATGGGGCCTTATTCATAAAGGTAAACTTACACTTTTAGGTAACTTGGAACTTTCTGTAGTACCTTTACTACAGTTGTGGGATTCCCAAACTATGAGCATAATTTTACTACTAGTAATTTTATGAGTATAATTATACTACTAGTAATTTTACGAGTGTAATTTTACTACTAGTAAAATTACTAATAGTATGATTACACTCTGAAGGGTATATTCACAAGAAGGTGTGATAACTACTGCAAGAGTAGTCTAATGCAACTTTCAACATCGCAGCCCATTATGGGAAAATAACCCAGTGGCAACATGGAATTCACAACTAGGCGGTAGCATGCGATAGACACCAGACAGCACGGCAAATGGCCGCGTGAAAATCAATGCCACGCTGCAAAAATGCGATATGCGAACTCGAAATAACATTCGATGAGGCCAACCACGGTACAAAAAGTAGCGAAAACCGGCCACAGGCCTGCAATCCGGCAAAAACAACCCAGAGACAAGCCAAAGCACTTAGCAACATGGATGCGCCCTGACCCAGCGCAGAGCCCAACTTGAACCCCACCACCCCACAGACTACCAGCAAGAAACAACGGGGTCAGAGAAGGCCAAGGAGAAGAGGGAGAGGAAGACGGGGTGTAGATGCAGGAAAACAAGACCAGCATCACAGACGTGACAGAACACTACCAGCAACTGACCCACAAGCAGAGGAGTCCAGCACCCCCAGGCACAATGTACACTGCCATACATTCTGCATGCAAACTAGCACAATGCACCAACATATATGCCAACACAAAGGTAACACGCAACTCTGCTACACATCACAGAGGGGCACACAACACCTGCAGCAGAGCACATAATACAACGCATCAGAGATGCCGGAGAGGACCACCAAACAGTGAACACCGATGCCCTACAACAGCTCATAGACATCCCACGCAACCCAGCATCAGGACCCCTGACAGCCAAGAGACCCATAGGAGAACACTGAGCCTGCAACAGACCACACATCTGGAAGCACCTACAGGCACAGCTGGCTCACAACACTTCACCCACCCACACTTGGCACCCCCAATGGCATGTGTCAGCACGCCAAAAGGAGGTGGCCCAACAGGTGTCGGAGGGAACCAAACCCATGGAATGTGAACCAGGACATATACGTAGGGGTTTATCACCCTACAGCACCTACCCACAACCCACCAAGGAGGCCCACGCTGCCATAGAGACACATGCAGATGCACATGCACAGCACAGAACCACGCCCAGGGGAGCCCAGGGGAGCCCTGGGGAGCCCAGGGGAGCCCTGTTGGCTGTGCGTACGATGACCCTGGCCACTCCCCTCACAAATGGAATGGGCGATGACGAATCTAAATGCAAAGGTCCCAAACCGCGGCCTCCGGTGACCTGCCTGCATCCGTGGTACATCGCACAATGTAAAGTCGTAGGGCCCAGGGACCACATGCATAGTACAAGACCACAGGGACACAGGCAGAGATCATGTTGAACTGGCACATGCAATACAGAGTCAACGGATGAGCAACATGGGGTGATCCGGATAACGTCAAGAGGACAGCCAACATGCAAACAGAAGTGCCCATGAGTCACAGGGCACCTGGCTATGGACACTGGAGATGAGCGAGCTCATGTGCAGAAAAAGTCTTGGATTGTGTCCCTATGATATATTCCTGATACAGATGCAGTGGGGTGTGTCAAACATGCATCATCTTCACCATGAACGTCTCAGGGCCCCCACACTGTTTGAGGTGACATACCTGCGTAACCGCTCCACAGCACAAAAAACAATCAGCTACGGACAATGGCCTGTGGTGAACTGAGTCACTGGCACTTGGAGTGCTGAGCAGGGTAACAGGCCGATGATGACAGCCACGACAGGCATGAGCTACCACGAAGTCTGTCAGGACCACCGCTTCAACACTGGCAGATGGTGTTTGGAGGTGGTACTTGCGCTGGTGGCGTGTATCTCCAGCAGTGATGGTTCGTCCGAGCCGGTCTAGACTCGCTTTGGTGTGTGAGCCCTGGCGGGACGCATGTGGGCCCGGAGGCTGCGTACAGTGCAAGACCACCGAGTCAAGGCGCTGATGAGCCCAAGCCCCATGCCTCAGGGCCCAGCCTATGTCTCCAGAGAAGGGGTCCCGGACTTGACCAGCACAGAGTTAGTGGCTCCGGATGCACTGCAGCCGGCACAGGCACCCAGTCTTGGGACGGTGACCTGCAGTGCAGTCAGATGGGCCATGTGACCTGAGCAGGTAACCATCATTTTCCGAGGTGTATGTTTCCGAGTGTTTCGGGGGACAGTGGAAGGTGTCCTCCAGGTCAAGACGCCAAAAGGTTTGATTTTATCCATAAGCAGCAAATGGAGGAGTGGAATGCGACAGCCTGTTGCCCCCAACATTTCTGTATCAGCTACATGGGGGTGAAAACTGCCCCCCATGAATGTCAGAGAACAGACTTACTGGCACAGGGGCTGAGTGAGGATGCAGACTGCGATGATGCCGGTACACTGATATGGACTCCACCATTGCTGAATCATGACTCTGTGACCTACTGGACCACAGTGTAGGTCATAGGTAGCAGCCAGCAGTGGCCCGAATCACTGACAGAATTTCGATTACACAAAAATCGACCTACTATAACATCGAGTCTCAAACATCGATATCACTAATATCGACACCCTATACTTAACATGAAAACGACAAAAATATCGAGCAAACTATATCGATGTACAAAAATATCGTCTACACAAATATCGTTAACAGTATTTTCGACTACCATAATATCGACACTCAATACTACATATAGCACACTACAATAATATCGAATACTAAAAAATCGATAACACTATTTTCGTCTATATAAAAATATCGATTGCTAAATAATACTCAATTTTTAATATATAACACCAATAAATCTATTCTCTTAGTGATACACACATTTTAAAAGACTTCACTATTTTTTTTTCAAATTATTAAGTAAGATAAACTGTAAAAAATTGTGTTTTCGCACACTAACGATATTTGGATATAAAGTCATTGTAAACATACATTTTTTAGACTTAGTACTCATTGTACATATTCTATATTAATTACAAGAGTTTTTTATAACATAAATATATCATTTCAGTTCCTCTAGATAAACAATATAAGAAGATATATCTTAAATGTTTAAGTTAAAAAAATTCAAACTAACCAATAGTAACTCGTCTTTACATATCTGACCAATCAGATAGCAAACTTAATTACACATAGACTATATAAACCAGTCACAAACAGCCATACAACTTGCAGGGAATATTCTTCGTGACCACATACTGCCAATTTTGGGACCACAATCTATATTCTTCTGTGCAAGAAAATTCGTCCTGAAACTACAAGTAAGTAATGATATAGCTCTGTTAATAAATGCTAATCTTTTTTACTATTACTTATAGACCAAGATTTGTAACCTAAATTGTTGTTTCTTTATGTACTTTGCCTTTAAACAGACTCTACAAACAAATAAAGTTATACTTCAACTTCAAGATACTGGACACTTTACATTTAAAAAAGGTATCTACATATTTTTAGTATTTACTTAACGTTATTTGACAATTAGTGTCCTAATTTCTAACTCTCTAATTTGTTTCTTCGGCTGTAACTCTTAATACATATTGTGAAGCCAGAATGTTTTGGGGAAAAAACGTTACAATGCTGTCTAAAAAATTATTTAATCCTGTTCTTAAATATGTTTCTTTTGCTTTAACTCATGATACATGTGTCATCCCAGGTTATTTTCAGCAAATAAGTAACAATGCTTTATAACAAGTGTGTATTGTTTATGGAACATATAAACGCATTGGTAATTTTCATAAACTTTCTCTCTAAACAGACCTCAAAGCTACAGAAAACAGATACTTCACATCAAAGAACAAACATTCTGCTACTACTCTAATTCTCTAGGTAAGTTCATAAATGAAACATAACTAGTCCTTATAAACTCTATAGAATATACTCGAACAAAAAATGACTCTTTGTATGCTTCTGTTAATATTATCTTGGAAATGTTACTTTTAAAATCCAATTAAACTAAAGTATTTTTAGAGACGTTATAAACTACCAAAAATGTAACCAAAAAAAAATTGTAACTTTTCCTATAACAAACGTAATTTTTTTTCAACAGACCGTGGCAATAGAACAACAACATCAGACTCAACAAGCACCTACTTTCGATACATAGAACATTACTGCTGGTAAGTAAATCACTATAAGAGTACTTGCTTTATTTAAAATCTTTTATATATTTCACATTTTATTAATATTTATATATTAACTTTTCTAGATACCAGAACTCAAGAATGACTGATGATGCAAGATTTATTACATCTCAGAAAGGCAAATTTTTGTTATGCTATATGGGCTACATTTATACTCAGGAGAAACAAAAAGACCTAAAAGTAAATTGGAAGTGTACGAAATATTACTCCAATAAATGCTATGGCCATGCTACAAAAAGGGAAACTAGTGTTCTTAATACCACTGAACATAATCACCCACCAAACATCTTGGAAATCGAAGTGAGATCCACTCTCGAGAATATCAAAGAATTAAGTAGCAGATCAGAACTACCTACCAACGTAATTCTGAAAGAATTACTACCTAAAGTTCCCAGAGAAGCAAGAGGTCAGCTACCATCTATTGCTTCCATTAAAAGAACAATAGCAAGGACAAAGAAAGCAAGTAGACCCAATATACCAACTCCTAGAACTCCTAGAACTAGAAAGCAAGTAGACCCAATATACCAACTCCTAGAACTATGACTTGAGGAAGTCATAATTCCGCCTGAGCTTGTAATCACTCATAATGACGAGCCATTTATTTTGTATGATAATCATAGCAAGGACAAAAGAATAATAATGTTTGCAACTAATAACAATATGAAAAAATTAACAGAAAGTGCTACTTGGATGATGGATGGAACTTTTTCTATATGCCCAAAACCTTTCTACCAATTATACACAATTCATGGGCAATATCATAATACCTGTATCGCCTTCATATACTGTTTATTACCGAACAAACAAGCCACAACTTACTCAGAAATTTTGCAAAAAATAAAAGAACAAACTTCTGATTACTTCCCAATGAAAATCATCATAGACTTCGAACAAGCTATGATTAATTCTATTTTGAAAAGTTACCCACACACATCCATTCAAGGATGTTATTTTCATTTCAATCAATGTCTCTGGAGACATTTACAAAAATCTGCCCTTAGTGTTGAGTATGCAACAAATATAACTTTTGCATACCAAATCAAACATCTCATTGCTCTGGCATATGTACCAGTAACTGATGTGGCAGAACATTACAATCTATTAATTGAAAGTCCTTTCTACACCCAAAATGAGCAAAGACTCGCCCCACTTTTAGATTACTTTGAGGACAACTGGATAGGAAGACTACATAGGTCAGGCCACAGACGCCAGCCTAAATTTTTAATTCCCTGGTGGAATGTGTATCTACCAACGCTGAACCAAGAGGCAAAAACGAACAATGCTGTTGAAGGTTGGCACAATGCCTTCCTCTCTTCTACTGGACGTACAACACCCACATTACACAAGCTACTCACAGCTATACAAAAAGAGCAAAGCTTTCAGGAATTACGTATAGAGCAATCTGTCATACAACTAAAACCAAAAATCTCTAGACAAACTGCTCAAATGTATCTATATCTTCAACAGCAAGTCCAACTATATCCTACAACAAGAGGACTGGAATATTTAAAAATGATAGCCAAAACATTAAACTAATTGCAATAAGTAAATCAATGGATAAACATCAAACAATATCCTGAATATGATAACACACATATTCTAATATAATAAATCTATATTTATTTAGTCAAAATTAATGTTTTACACTATTATAAAAAGACTAAATAAATATATCATTATATGAAATTATTTTTTTTAAAATACTGTTTCCATCCAAACAAAATATTAAAAATGAATAACTTACCTTTAAATAGAACATCATAAAGATTAATCCTTTACCGACAATACAATGTGTAAATCTCAAACACTTAATCCAACAAATCATTAAATATTTTTCTATTAACTGTGCTAAAACTATACATCATCCAAATAAAACGACTATTTAAATGCCATTGAAAATGACGACAGTTATCTTAAACTGTGATAAATATTTCAGAGAACTCAAAATATAAAGGAAGAATGTTATACATCTCCGTTCTAACAACTGAAACACACTTCCTTTCCCAAAAAAAAGAGTAATCGGAAACGAAAATAGCTGTTTCAAAATACGAGACAAAAAAATTCAAAACAATCCCACCGACATAACACTAACGAGTATACCATAATATATAAACATAACATTCCGATTTGTTTTAATTTTAATTAAATGATACCACATACTCATTAACTCCAACTATTTCAAATGGCCCAAAAACTCGTTAACGAAAATACGTATTGAGTCCACTCCATTATATCATACTTTATTTACCAACCCCAAAATAACAAAGGAGTACCTTTAATTTTTAGTTACAATACTTTAAAAAGATAAAAGTAGAATCGTACGTACTCAAACGTGAACCTGATTCCAACCGCGACTTTCCCTTTCCCAAAATAACGCAAAAAGACAAAGAGTGGTTACAAAATAAAAGAACCGAATTATATGTAACTGTGAAAAGTACTACTATAAATGTCCATTATTGTTATATATATGGTTCGAAATTATGTGTAATGTACAAAAAATTGCATAGTACATTGTGAAATGTACATATTTTTTGCTGTATATTAATTATATTTTACATACTTTTAATATTTATTACATTAAGTATAAAAATGTAGAAATATTTAATGTAATATTTATTAAAATTATTATATAACTAAATGTGTAATATTGTATTTGTTTTCCTGATTTACTTGTTTACAATATGACGAATATGTGAATATTATTATTATTAAAACGTATTTATTAATAATAATAATTATACATAACAATATTGTATTGTTAAAAAAATCATTGATGATGATGTAAATGTTCTAATAAAGATATGTATATTATATTATACATTTAAAAGTGTTCATATATTAATATCATCATCTGTATATCACTATATTTATAGAAATTTTGTGATTTATGTTTTTCATTACACATGTTTAATGTTTTATTAAGAAATAATATTTATATTATGTATGTATAATATCATACATTGCGTTATGTTAACTAACCACTTTTTCTCTACAAATTAAAAGTACTTTTCAAGAAAACTACTCAAAAATGTGATTATTAAAAGAACATTGTCCTTCTTTGTTTTAATATTTATACCAAACATAGCTTGATAAAATGTATATGTGATCGTATTTTTCAATTGTTCAATAAAAAAAATTATAGTCAACAAAAATTGTGTAATTATTTTCTATTACCTATTACAAAATCATTTTTATATATTTTTGCAAATGTATTATAACTGTAATGTTCTATCTATTTCTATATACCACATGTAATTAGAGTACATACTATACACTGAACCTATAACAGTTATTATTCATACACCCATATACATAAAAAATCAATATTTGAAGGACACAGAATTAATAAATTTAATATTCCGACTCCAATCACCATTTACTTTAGGTAATTGCTTGTCAAAAATCTTTAATAATTTACTATTACAACTGCAATCACCATTTAATTAGGGTAAGTGCAGGACACAGAACCTATTTAATTTACTATTCTAACTCCAATCACCAATTAATTTGAGTAAGTGCAGGACATTAATTCAATGTAAATTACTATCGTAAATTAAATGAAAAAAAAAATAATGTAATATAATTTATTTTAATTTCATTTAAATAATTTAATTTAAATTTAATCTTAATTTATTTTTTCCCTGTACCCCTGTACCCCAAAAACTAAAAACTGACCCAGAACACCATAATACCCCTTTACCCAAAAACTAAAAACTGACCCTGAAACCTGAAAATACCCCTTTACCCACAAACTAAAAACTGACCCTGAACTCTAAAAAAAACCTTTATCCACAAACTAAAAACTGACCCTGAAACCTAAAAATACCCCTTTACCCGCAAACTAAAAACTGACCCAGAAACCTAAAAATACCCCTTTACCCACAAACTAAAAACTGACCCTGAAACATAAAAATACCCCTTTACCGACAAACTAAAAACTGACCCTGGAACCTAAAAAACACCCTTTACCCACAAACTAAAAAGTGACCCTGAAACCTAAAATACCCCTTTACCCACAAACTAAAAACTGACCCTGAACTCTAAAAAAACACCTTTACCCATAAACTAAAAACTGACCCTGAAACCTAAAAATACCCCTTTACCCACAAACTAAAAACTGACCCTGTAACCTAAAAATACCCCTTTACCCACAAACTAAAAACTGACCCTGAAACATAAAAATACCCCTTTACCCACAAACTAAAAACTAACCCTGAAACCTAAAAATACCCCTTTACCCACAAACTAAAAACTGACCCTGAAACCTAAAATACCCCTTTACCCACAAACTAAAAACTGACCCTGAACCCTAAAAATTTCCCTTGAAAAACACTACCCACCCTTATCCACTATAAACTCGACATCCCGCTCCTAAAATTATGATACATTTCTTTATTAAATATCTACGAAAATACATATTTATAATACTTTTTACTACATACACAAAATTACAAAAATAAAAAACATAACATAATTGTGTATGAAATTACGCATTTAACAAATATGTATTTAAAATTTCGAAATGTAGAAATAATTTAATAAAATACGAAATTTATTATTGTATGATTACAGTATACTTTTTTTATACACTACCCACCCTTATCCCCTTGAAAGTCTACATCCCACTCCTAAAATAATTATACAAATATATGTTAAATATATATAAAAAGTTTATATTTACAATTCTTTTTAGTACATACACAAAATCAAACTAAAAAATGTTGTACTATACTCCATAAATTTCGATATAATTTCGACTTGTTCAAATATTTATTTCAAATTTCTAAATTTAGAAATTTTAATTAAAAAGTGAAATTTTAATTTCTATAATTAAACTATATTTTTTAAAACACTACCCACCCTTATCCCCTATAAACTCTACATCCCGCTCCTAAAATTATTTTACAAATATTTATAAAATTAAAAAAAATATTTAATATTTTCTAAACTTTTTAGTACATACACAAAAGAACATTTAAATTTTTATTTATATACTCCCAAAATTTCGATAAAATTTCGAAAAGTTCAAAAATGTATTTCAATAATCGAAATTTAGAAATGTAAATGAAATTTTGAAATTTTAAATTGTATAATTACACTATACTTTTTTAAAACACTACCCACCCTTATCCCCTATAAACTCTACATCCCGCTCCTAAAATTATTATACAATTATTTCGTAAATATTTAAATATCAATATATATTTTCAAAAATGTGTACTACATACACAAAATCAAACTACAATTAATGTAACAATACTCCATAAATTTATATAAAATTTCTCCTTTTACAAAAATTTAAATCAAATTTCGAAAATGTACAATTTTACTTAAAAATCGAAATTTAATATTCCATAATTACACTATACTTTTTTAAAACACTACCCACCCTTATCCCCTATAAACTCTACATCCCGCTCCTACACTTATAACTAAAATTATTGGAATTATATATATAAATTACCTTATATATAGACAACATTTTACTATATCATTACTTAACTTACTTTAAAACATCACTTTTACATATCGATATTTTTGACTATCGATATTTTAAGCTTCGATATTACTGATTTCGAAATTCATGTCTTCGATAATATAGACACACACATAAATCGATATTTTCTACAGCGATATTTTGGTTGTCGATATTTCTTACCATCGACTTTTAGGACTCGATAATATGGTACTTCGACATTAACAACTCGATATTTAGACTGCCTACCCAGTGGCCCACAGCCATGTGTCTTTCCCTCGCGATACGCAGTGCTAGTGACACCAGGGCAGTTGTCAGTAGTGTACGAACACCTCCATAACGATGATCGTTTTCCCTCCGCCAAGATGCAAGGCGACATCCTCTTAGGCCTCCAGTTGCATGCAATGATGTGTAATCAGCCTTAGCACACTCGAAGTTCAGTTCCAAATCTGTGGCCTACTCAAGCCTAGCCTAGGCCAAGAGCAGTGTAGTGCGGAGGCAACGGACAGCACGTGCCATTCACCGAGTGTCGCTGGCATAGGTTGGTGGCCCCAACAGCCTGCTTAGTTCGGTCACCTCCGTGAGTGTGCCCCGCCTTTCGTCCGGTCTGAGCCACATCTTCCTCTTATTCCTCTCTGTGCATCCACTGCTGTGGACTCAGCTAATCATGATTCACGACTAGGTGCTGGATGTGAGACCTACTGGTCCTCAGGGTTGTCCTGGTCCCTCATCCATGGTTCGCTGGATGGCATTGGACAGGGTTTGTGACAGCACGGCTCGCTGGATGGCATTGGACAGGGTTTGTGACAGCACGGCTCGCTGGATGGCATTGGACAGGGTTTGTGGCAGCACGGCTCGCCGGATGACATTGGACAGGGTTTGTGGCAGGTTGTGTTGCAAGAAGTGCTTATGGCACTATGCCTCACTGATGGAAGGGAGTCTCAGGCTTGGAGCTTACACTGGCACGTGGGGGGCCCTCCATGACACACGCCGGTGTCGGATGCTGATCAGTGTGGCCTGGCTGCGTAGGGTTGGGCCTGACAGGTCCTTGGTCCAGCAAGCCAGGGTATGTCAGTGGCACGGGATCTCAGGCATCTCCGCTTACGAGGACGGCGTCAGCTTCGTGGCGGGGTGGGAGGCGCCGCCCTGGCAGAGACGTTGGGCTTTCCGGAAGAGGACAACGCCCAGGGCTATGTGCTTTTTATTCACACCCCTACACTGGCCTGGCATCCGCCGGCCCATCCCACTCTGCTCACGCTTACTGGTGGGGCGTAACAGGCACATTTCTGCAAGGACCCCCACTGGCTGGGGTGACATGGTTGCGTCCACTGTCCACTACACTCAATTTACCAGAGGGGTATGTCGCCGCGGATCTGGGTGTGTTGAGCATACTGCAGTTTGTTCAGTACTTCGCGGCCACTCTTGGCATTGTGTACTCTCACAATCATGTTTCGACTGCATTCTAAACACATGCCTGCTTGACAACTCTCCCCACATTCGGCTATTGTGTGGCTGAGGGATGTATGACGTTAAAACGCATACTTTTACATCGCATACCATTACAACGCGATTTTTACAACGCAGGATCCTTTACACGCATGCCTTTACAACGGATGTCATTACATAGCAGATGCTATTACAATGCATGCCATTACAACATAAGTATAGGTAAGTATATCTTTTTTTTAAAATTGTATTTAATAAATATTTAATTAATTTCATTTAATTAATCTATTTTATTTAAAGTAGTTTTTCTAAAAACTGAACCCTAAAAATACCCCTGTACCCCATAACCCAAACCTAGCCCTGAACCCTAAAAATACCCCTGTACCCCTTAACCCAAACTTAGCCCTGAACCCTAAAAATACCCCTGTACCCCATAACCCAAACCTAGCCCTGAAACCTAAAAATACCCCTGTTCCCCATAACCCAAACCTAGCCCTGAACCCTAAAAATACCCCTGTACCCCTTAACCAAAACCTAGCCCTGAACCCTAAATATACCCCTGTACCCCATAACCCAAACCTAGCGCCCAGAACCCTAAAAATACCCCTGTACCCCATAACCCAAACCTAGCCCTGAACCCTAAAAATACCCCTGTACCCCATAATCCAAACCTAGCCCTGAACCCTAAAAATAACTCTGTACCCCTTAACCCAAACCTAGCCCTGAACCCTAAAAATACTCTTGTACCCCATAACCCAAACCTAGCCCTGAACCCTAAAAATACCCCTGTACCCCATAACCCAAACCTAGCCCTGAACCCTAAAAATACCCCTGTACCCCTTAACCCAAACCTAGCCCTGCACCCTAAAAATACCCCTGTACCCCATAACCCAAAGCTAGCCCTGAACCCTAAAAATACCCCTGTACCCCTTACCCCAAACTTAGCCCTGAACCCTAAAAATACCCCTGTACCCCATAACCCAAACCTAGCCCTGAAACCTAAAAATACCCCTGTTCCCCATAACCCAAACCTAGCCCTGAACCCTAAAAATACCCCTGTACCCCTTAACCAAAACCTAGCCCTGAACCCTAAAAATACCCCTGTACCCCATAACCCAAACCTTGTGCCCTGAACCCTAAAAATACTCCTGTACCCCATAACCCAAACCTAGCCCTGAACCCTAAAAATACCCCTGTACCCCATAATCCAAATCTAGCCCTGAACCCTAAAAATAACTCTGTACCCCTTAACCCAAACCTAGCCCTGAACCCTAAAAATACCCCTGTACCCCATAACCCAAACCTAGCCCTGAACCCTAAAAATACCCCTGTACCCCATAACCCAAACCTAGCCCTGAACCCTAAAAATACCCCTGTACCCCTTAACCCAAACCTAGCCCTGAACCCTAAAAATACCCCTGTACCCCATAACCCAAACCTAGCCCTGAACCCTAAAAATATCCCTGTACCCCATAACCCAAACCTAGCCCTGAACCTTAAAAATACCCCTGTACCCCTTAACCCAAACCTAGCCCTGAACCCTAAAAATACCCCTGTACCCCTTAACCCAAACCTAGCCCTGAACCCTAAAAATACCCCTGTACCCCATAACCCAAACCTAGCCCTGAACCCTAAAAACATCCCTGTACCCCATAACCCAAACCTAGCCCTGAACCTTAAAAATACCCCTGTACCCCTTAACCCAAACCTAGCCCTGAACCCTAAAAATACCCCTGTACCCCAAAACCCAAATTAAAAAAATGTTTTAAAAAATATAAACTTGCCTATACTTTCATTGTAATGGCATGTGTTGTAATAGCATCTGCTATGTAATGTCATGCGTTGTAAAGGCATGCGTTGTAAAGGATCCTGCATTGTAGTAGTTGCGTTTTAACAGTAGTCCATTGTAACAGTTGCGTTGTAACTGTTGTTTCCCGTGGCTGAGGTGCCATGCGATTTATGGCTCATGTTCACGGCTTGCCGAGGGTACCATTATGAGTTGATCTGTCGTGCCTCGTGTGTGGGCATGTTGTTGTGCATGTTGGTTGTGATTTTGTGATGTGTGCATTGCCAGTGTTGAGTATTGCATGGTTGTGGAGTTGAGGTGAGCGGGGTGTAAACTGGGAAGTTGACAAGGGGCTTTGCATTTCCCATAGTGCAATCTTGGAATGGCTGGTTGCTGTTTGACTGTCGGAGGGTGAAGGGATCATCATCACTGGCTGTGTATTTGGACGCAACCTTGGTGAGGGTCCCACAGTGTTCGGATGTTGCCTGCATATTGATATGTGACTTGTGCTTCCTGTTGCGCTGATTGTGTGCTGTGCCACCAGGGGGCACAGGTGGGACATGTTTGCAGTGGATTGCCCCCTACATGTGCATGCATCCGGCTATGGCGTAGGGTCCTTGCTTGGTCACCAGTGGGTCCTGTATATTGTGTTGGCCTTACGGCGATGTTTTTTGCGGCTGCTTTCGTGGGAAAAGTGGTGCTGTGGACTGTTAGCACCTGCTTGTGAATGGTGGGGTAAATTTATCTCGACTTTGGCTGCGATAAAGTGCAGTTAATTCCGCGATAGCTCCTTGTGAAGATGCCCCAAAGTTTTTAAATACCAAAAAGTTGTAAAGTTACTACATCTTTTTATTATGGACAACAAGTAGAGCTCAATGTTTCACTTACTGTTTTCAGTAAATATTAACTTGATTAAAAAATACAGCTTACTGTCCCCCCAAAAAAACATGTAATGCATTGATATGTTGGGGTTGTGGTGATATTTAAAAAACAGTTGGTGTTACAAGAAAATGTTCATGGCCATAGTGGGCCACACTGCAGTCTTACCAATTATGTATTGCTGAATATGCATAACAAATACTCACAAGGTATGCGAATGCTGCACACGGATAAGGTTGAAAATATTTGGTGCACCATAACTCATAGAAGGACCACGAAAGTGGTCAGTAAAATGTACTGACTACAGACACTGTAGTTCATTTTTCAGCATTCACAAACATGTAAGAATGCACTTATCAGATATTGTGAGAAACCGCTTCAACAAAATGGGCATGGGATGAGTAACGCTGAAATTATAGCAAAGTATAGCAATCCAAGGTTTTTAGATTATTTGTAAGAAGGTAAGCAATATTTAAAATTACTTTTGTCATAGAAAAAATGTGCAGTAAAACCCTTCTGAAATCCACTCTGTGCATTAACACTTTCAGAACAGCATAAATTATGCTCAAATAAAGTCAGGAAAATGGCATAACTTTAGATTGTGGACACCAAACATATTTGCTCATAGATTACAACAGGTGTTCATTCTCCCTGAGTTACACAGGAATGCACATGAACAGTAAAAGTTATGAAAAATATTCGTTTACCTAAACATGGGTAATGCGCTGTACACTGTACATTTTACCCATCTGCTCATTGTCATTTTAGAGCATACTTTCGCAGTGATTCTAAAAAGTAGCTCACGAATGAAGTTTACACTAAATCCCAAATGTGTCACTGTGGTTTAGAATCAGCATTTTGTGGTTTGTGGAAGAAAACTCAGCATTTGCTTTCATACCTTAGCAATGAAATGCACCAGGGAAGCGTCAGACGGTTATGCATACGGTGGTACTGTGCCAAATGCATACAGGTCTCCCCAAAATATTTTCCAGAGGCATACAGACAAACCTCACAAAGGAACAGTAGCCTCATTGTCAATGGGTTGGGTGCCATTTGGTTACCTAAATCCGGTCCCAATTTGAAACATCCATCTAATCAACAGGTAAGATATCCACTCAAACTCTGATTCTGATTTCCATCTGCAGCACAATCGCTAAATGTAATAGATGTCATTGATATGTATTGGCATTGAGGCGCATCTACAGTTCACAAATATAGAAGACACACACTTCTCCTTACAAAAGGATGATGCATCTCAACCTCATTTAGCAGAATAGACTTGCAAACGGGAGCACAAAATATTCAAGTACTAGCTATAGGAAAACCCCTTTTTATGAAATTCGTCAGAAAATTAGGTGGATTGTTGAGCTTTCTTGTAGTGTGAAGCTGCAAACTAAATTGGAATGTTTCTTTTTAGGTTCTTGTTAAGATACATAGGGGCATATTTACAAGAACTGACGTACTGGCATCGATGCATCAGATTTCTTGAGGCTGCTGCTAATGCCCTAATGACTCCATGAATGAGCTGTATTTACAATAGAGTGCTCCATGGTGCAAGGATTCACAGATGTGCTAAAAATTTTGATGCATCTTTTGGCGCTAAAGTTCACATTGCTGGAGTTGGTCGTAAGACAGACGCAACATCAGCAAAGCATCGGAAAACAGAGGCGAGTCCCATGTTAAAAGCTCAACATCAATCCTTATGCGTGGTTTGAGAAGGTATAGGGACTGTGGAGCAGTCAAATCGTTGAGTGACGCAGTGAAAAGTTGGACATTTCACTGCGTCAGTTCTAAGTGGCTTTTAACATGGGAACACCTACCTGCATACATTATACCTGGCGCAGGTATAATGTGATGCAGGCCTCTACAAATGAGTGCATTGGGCCCAATGCCTTGGTTTGTAAATATGAAACAGTGTGAAGCACTGGGAATGTGTCAAAATGCTATTCTTCCCCAGAGGAGAAGTAACAAGGAGCAATATCTTTATTTTTCCTTGTTTGTCCCTCTTTCTACTAAAGAGGAAAATTCATCTCAGGATTATTTTTGTGCAGAAAGGTGTGCCTTCCTCCACAAAAACTATCCTGCCTACAATGTAGCCACCCTTGCACCATGATAGAGGGGTGCGTGTTCTGGCGCTAGGCAACCAGAGGTGCAGCAGCGCTAAGAAAGAAAAGAATGTGCCATATAATGTTAAATACGGTGCATTCCTGTCCTTTTCCTTTGAAGCAAGGTGGCTTGCTGCATTCCTCTGTGTGAAAAAATGATAAATAGGGACCTTATTGTTTACAGAAGAGCCAGATGGTTTGGCTTTTCATCATTAAATAAATTCGCCTCCAGTGCATTTATTTTAATTTATACCAAGGATATAGTTGCCAATGTGTGCATTCTACTAAAAATATCACAGTTGTGATATGAAAATTGAACCACAGAACAAAAGCACTGCATGCTTGATCTGACATCATGCTTCAGAGCACCTAGCTGAAATAATGCTGCAGGAAGTCTAATGGAAAAACACTTGAGCCAGGATGGAGTTGCCCCCCTAAATGAGAGGTCATAGCTGCAACCATTTTGTGAAGCTGACTCTGGAGGGAGCGTGGATGAGAAAGTATATGGCTATATGACATTAGATACATGAAACCTGGGAGTGTTATGGCGATGTCCCAACCATCTCTGATCATGTAGCCTTTGGAATTTCAATGGGGAGGTGAAATATCAAAATGGTGAAGCAGAACTGAAATTACAACTGAGATGAAAAAATGCAATGTATGGATCAATCTCTCACAAACGTGGTGCACCATTACAGTCTTATATTTTACTTCATTGTCTTCGGATTGTTACATTTTTGTATCAATGTTCAGCCTGTGGTTTGTAGGAAGATTTTGGTTTTACTTGATTGTATTGGATAGCTCCATTGATTAGTGTGTAGTAAAACAGCCAAAGGATGGTTTAATCCTTTCTAAACTCATCTGCCTGCCTTTCATTGCCCCATCTACCTGCCTTTCATTGCCCTCCTCACGATAGTTAAAACTATTTGCCATTGTTAAAGTACTTTTAAAAATAATTTGCATTACATTTTTGTGAGGAAAATCCATGCAACATGAACAAACATCGAAGCTAGATGTGATCACAGTTGTCCCATGCACAAAAGCAGGATCATTAAATTGTCTTTTGTAAAGAAGAAGAGAAGAAACACAGCCACTGTTTGGACATCCGAGAACATAAGGACAGTATAAAAAGGGGTGAAGGATGAAACAAAAAAAGTAACAAGTCAAGTTTCATTCTTGGAGCATAGTTAATGGCCTCCTATAGTTATTGACCCCACATACCGCAAACAGAAGCTGTTTTGATAGGCAAATAGTTTCATATGTAGCATCACTTAACCCCAAGAAGGGTTCTAACATAGGAATACATTATTCCCAGATCACTATTAAATTAGAATTTATTTTCAGCATGTTGAGTCATTCCAGTGCGCCACAATAATGAAGAAAAAAGGAACACTCTTGCTTCAAGTAGAGCTAGAGGTCCTGGGCTTCCCCACCATCCGGCAGCACATTATATCCTTCATCTGACGAGGCTGATGTTCCATATAATCCTACCTTTAAACTAGATTGGGACATATTTCGATGTTCCCCACCCGGCATTACCTCCAAATTTGGCAGGAATCTAGAACTTGGTCCAGAAAGCGTTCTTTTTGTAATGTGGTATAAATCCGTTCATTAGTTTTCGAGGGATTAAATTAAGGTTCAAAATTATTTGTATATCTGGAGACCGCTGGGTTCGGGGGACAAACTAAATTACCAATTTAATTAAACATAAAAAACTACATAATTAAAAAAAACATTACAAATATTACAAACATTACGAAAAATGTCTATATATAAACACATGATAAAAAATGTCACAAACAAGTAATACTAATATATATTTCAACAATTATAAAAATAAGAATTCAAATAAGAAAATAAAACATACACCATTCCCACTCCAGTCTGTGCAACAGTTGAAAAAGTGTTGGACAGTAGGGAAAGGGTTGGAATTCAAAGGGGTAAAATATACTATTTCACTCCCAATCTGTTCAACAGTAGGAAAAGCCTTGGACTTCGGAGGACTTGCATTTACTATTCCCACTGAAGTCTGTGTAACAGAACTTTTTAGGGGGTACATTTACTATTTCCACTCCAGTCCGTGTAACAGTAGGTAAAGCGCTGGACTTCGGAGAAGTAAAATTTACTTTTCCAACTGCAGTTTGTGCAACAGCGCCGTAAGGACATCAATCATTCCTGCACTCGGGTCAAAACTTCTACAACATACTACACAAAGTCTGGCGACATTGTTTAAAAAAAGAGCTTGTCCATTAGAGCTATGTGTATTCTCAGGAATGCTTGAACTACCACAGACCGGAAACGTTTTAAAAAGCAACTTTGATGTATATGTCACAAATTCCTTTTCCCTGTCCTCCACTCACACATTACCACTTAACACCCATTCCTTCCTACTTCCCCTTCTGAACCAAGAGCACTGTAATATATTGCACTGTAATCATAATGAGCAACGGCATTGCCATTAACTGTGAACACTTGCGTAACAAAACTCGAGGGGGTATCCCTGCAAGGCACGTAAAGGGGCCCCCTCCGAGCTCAATCAGGAGTTCTGCAGCCCAAGTGCTGTGCTGAGGGGGCCCCCTGGAGCTTTGGGCCCCCCGCACCCCGGGGGCTGCAGGGGCCTGTGTTACGCCCCTGACTGTGAAAGCTTTGAATATATTACACTGTAATAACAATAAGCAACGGAGTTGCCATTATCTGCTAATGTTTTGTATACAATTGCATTAGATGACCTGTCTCAAAAAGTGAATAAATTGGATTCATGCCATATTGAACAATTGATATTTGTAGCTACTATATATTGTCACGCATAAAGCCTTTCGCTACCTTGACCACATCCGAGGGATTAACATGGCTAAGATTAATTTAAACATTCCATCCATCACTTTTTGCATACTTTTGAAATACTCCTTGATCATTGTCTGTTTGTTTTCTAAATGATTTGAGGCTTGTCCCACCTGGAAATCAGACAGCTTTGCCATTCCTAACGTTTGTTGAGAGAGTTAATTCCACGTTTTGGCCTACTTAATTCTACTGAGACAGATCATGGCTCACATTTCGAAAATGAAATTTCGCAAATACTTTGTACGGTTTTCCAATTTGATCAGATGTTGTATTGTAGTCATCATCCTCATCTTTCCAGAGTGGGTGTGAGGGTAAATGAAACTCTCAAGAACAGATTGATAAAGGTCTGTGCTTCTACTGGTTGTTTTGATGAGCATCAGATGTACCCCAGAGAAAAAGACTGGTCTGTCACCCAAATGAGGTGGTCATGGGGAGAGTGCTGAGATTGGCATATTCTCCCTCACCTACACTAGTTTAAATAATGGATACGCGGTGGCTGTAGTGTCAAGGTTGGCAGTATGCTTGGCCCATTGGAAAGCCTTACAAGCATACCACCACTGTGACGGTGCCTTCAGGTCATCTGTGCATGGTGTGGCATGCACTATGCCTTGCATGCCACACAGTGCATACACGACCATGCACTTTTGGGGGGGGGCACATCATGTGCCCCCCATACACCCCCATGGGGAGTTTCGTCCAGGGGCCCTGAGGGGGGCCCCTTTACCTACCTTTCTGCCAAACATTTCATGGTGGGGTTACCGCCATGAAATGCTTAGAGGAGAGGCAGGTTGGAATCTGCACAGCGGTTCCAGGATAAACATTGTCATGGCAGACCCCTGCCTTCCCCACCACCGCTCCATTGGTATTCAGGATCCTGGCAGTGGTGGCAGTCTTCTGTCAGGCTGCTGATGATTCCACTACCACCATCGTAATATGGTGGTTGGACCGCCGGTGTGGTGGCAATCAAACCACGAGTACGGCAGTGCCAGGACTGCAGTACTTGTAATATGGCCCTAAGACTCAATAAGAAATGGAGTACAGCATGTGCTGCAAGTTTTTAGTTTAATTGTTTCATTAATAATACTAATCGTGTTAGTTACCCTGTTGTTGTGCTTACTGTCTCTGGTGAGATATGGCTCCACAAGAGTTGAATTAACTGCTGTACATAATCAAGTGAAATGTAAAACACAGATACAAAGGGAAAGTTTAGGTAGTGGACTTCAAGATAACATTTATACTAAAATGATACAAGAATATTCTGATATTATGGAGATTAGAAATTGTTCTAGCTGTACTTTTCTTCCCTCTCTACACGTATGGGTGCTACGTATATGCAGCTTTCCATCTTCCTGTCCCCAGGCTAGGTCGCCCCCACGCTCCTCTGCCGCCAGGATCACTTTTGGAACTTCATTTTTTGCCCTACTCGGACGACCCAGCTACCGCTGAGCCGCCCGCTCCCCCCAGTGTCTTCCCGCCGCTGCCTCCCTGCGGCCCCGCCCCCGCCAGCTTATTCGCCGCCCCGCTCCCGCCACCCAGCTGCTCCTCCCTCCCGGCTCCTTCTTAAGGGAACACGTACCAGACTAGGAAGCGACCGCTGAGCCTGTCCCCAGGCTAGGTCGCCCCCACGCTCCTCTGCCGCCAGGATCACTTTTGGAACTTCGTTTTTTGTCCTGCTCGGACGACCCAGCTACCGCTGAGCCGCCCGCTCCCCCCAGTCTCTTCCCGCCGCTGTCTCCCTGCGGCCCCACCCCCCGCCAGCCCATTCGCCGCCCGCTCCCGCCAACCAGCTGCTCCTCCCTCCCGGCTCCTTCTTAAGGAACCACGTACCAGGACTAGGGAGCGAACGCTGAGCCTGTCCCCAGGCTAGGTCGCCCCACGCTCCTGTGCCGCCAGGATCACTTTTGGAACTTCGTTTTTTGCCCGCTCGGACGACCCAGCTACCGCTGAGCCACCCGCTCCCCCAGTCTCTTCCCGCCGCTGCCTCCCTGCGGCCCGCCCCCCCGCCAGCCCATTCGCCGCCCGCTCCCGCCACCCAGCTGCTCCTCCCTCCCGGCTCCTTCTTAAGGGACCACGTACCAGGACTAGGGAGCGACCGCTGAGCCTGTCCCAGGCTAGGTCGCCCCACGCTCCTGTGCCGCCAGGATCATTTTTGGAACTTCGTTTTTTGCCCGTTCGGACGACCCATCTACCGCTGAGCCACCCGCTCCCCCCAGTCTCTTCCCGCCGCTGCCTCCCTGCGGCCCGCCCCCCGCCAGCCCATTCGCGCCCCGCTTTTGCCACCCAGCTGCTCCTCCCTCCCGGCTCCTTCTTATGATCCCCTTGAAGCGACCGCGCAGCGGACGCGCGCAGTGGGAGCGGCGATTGTGCGCCGAAGGCGTGCCAAAGGCAAGCCCGTCTGCGCCCGTCCACGCCTGGACCGCGCCCAGCGCCAGGACCCCTGGCCCCCGCCGAGGCAAGACCACCCGACGGACCTACGACGCCGCCACCCTCAACGCACTGAATGCCGGCCGGAAGCCCGCCTGCTACCGAGCCACCCCGAAACGCACCCACGGACCCTTCACCTGCAAAGCCTGCCGGTTCACCTGCCTGCGAACCTGCACCACGCCCGCCAAGCCAAGCACCAGCAACAACCACCTCAAGTGCATCCTGCTCAACACCCGCTCCGTCCACAGACACGCCGTGGAACTCTGGAACCTCCTTGACACAACTTCACCAGACTTTGCCTTCCTCACGGAAACCTGGATGAACGCCTCCTCAGCCTTCGACATCGCCATCGCCATCCCGGGCGGGTACAAGATCACCAGGAGGGACCGCGTCAACCAGACCAGAGGAGGCATCGCCATCGTACACAAGAACACCATCCGCATCACGACCAACTCCGACGACACCCTCACCGCCGCCAAACACCTCCACTTCCAGATACACATCGATCCCAAGACCACACTCAAAGGCACCCTCATCTACAGACCCCCGGGACGACGCACACAATTCAGCGAAGACATCGCAGACTTCATCAGCCCGCACACCCTCCTCTCCGCTGACTACATCCTCCTAGGGGACTTCAACTTCCACCTGGAGAACAACAACAACACCAACACCACCACCCTGCTGGACAACATCGCCAACCTCGGACTCAAGCAACTGGTGAACACCCCCACCCACTACGCCGGCCACATGCTTGACCCCGTCTTCTCCTCCAGCAAGCACTTCTCCTTCAGCCACTCCACCGGACTTCATTGGACGGACCACAGCTGCGTCCACTTCAGTTTCAGAAGAACCACGACCCACCACCACCCACAACAGGCCCCTCGCAGGAGCTGGAACAAGATCACCGCTGACCAGCTCACCACCTCCCTCAGCCAGAACCCTCCCGCCAGCACAACGGACCCCAACAAAGCAGCCTGCAACCTCACACAGTGGATCACCAACTGCGCAGACATCCTCGCACCACTGAAGACCCCTCCCAGCAGACCCGGAAGCAAGAAAGCCTCCTGGTTCACCGACAAACTCAAGAACTCCAAGAAGACCTGCCGTATCCTGGAAAAAGCCTGGAGCAACAACCAGACCACAGACAACATGACTGCCCTCAAGCACGCCACCCGCAAACACCACCAGCTGATCCGCACCACCAAGAAGGCAGCATTCAAGGAACGACTGGACAACAACGCCCACAACAGCAAGGAACTCTTCAGCATCGTCAAGGAGTTCTCCAACCCCAGCGCCAAAAACAACAACATCACTCCCTCTCAAGACCGCTGCGACTCACTCGCCTCGTTCTTTCACAGCAAGATCGCTGTCATACACAACAGCTTTGTGCACAGACCACGCACCCAACCACCGAGCCAACGCCCCCCACCACCACCCTCCGCGCTTGGACACCGATCAGCACCGAAGACACCACCAGCGTGATGAGCACCATCCACTCCGGATCACCAACCGACCCCTGCCCCCACCACGTCTTCAACAAAGCCAACTCCATCTTCGCACCCCAACTCCGGGACATCATCAACACCGCCACCTTTCTGGAAAGCTGGAAGCATGCCAAGATCAGCGCCCTCCTGAAGAAACCAACAGCGGACTCCTCCGACCTCAAGAACTTCCGTCCCATCTCGCTTCTCCCTTTTCCTGCCAAGGTCATCAAGAAGACCGTCAACAGACAGCTTGCCGCCTTCCTTGAGACAAACGGATCCCTCGACCACTCGCAGTCCAGCTTCCAAGCCAACCACAGCACCGAGACCGCCCTCATCGCAGCCACAGATGACATCAGATCCCTGCTCGACAATGGGGAAACAGCGGCCCTCATCCTCCTGGACCTCTCTGCAGCGTTCGATACGGTCTGCCACTGCACCCTAGTGCAGCACCTCTACAACATCAGAATCCAAGAGAAGGCACTGGATTGGATCATCTCGTTCCTCACCGGAAGAACCCAGAGGGTCCGCCTCCCCCCGTTCAGATCCGAGGCCACCGAAGTCATCTGCGGCGTACCACAAGGATCATCATTCAGCCCCACCCTCTTCAATGTCTACATGAGCCCCCTCGCAGCCATCGCACGCCAACACAACCTCAACATCATCTCCTACGCCGATGACACCCAGCTGATCCTCTCCCTCACAAACGACCCCGCCACCACCAGAACCAGCCTACACGAAGGGATGAAAGACATCGCCAAATGGATGAAGAACAGCCGCCTGAAACTGAACTCAGACAAGACGGAAGTCCTCATCCTGGGATCATCGCCCTCCTCCTGGGATGACTCCTGTTGGCCCCCTGCCCTGGGCACCGCTCCCAAGCCAACGGACCACGCTCGGAACCTGGGCTTCATCCTGGACTCCACCCTCTCGATGACCAGACAAGTCAACGCCGTCTCGTCGTCGTGCTTCAACACCCTGCATATGCTCCGAAAGATCTTCTGATGGATCCCCACCGAAACCAGGAAGACGGTCACCCAGGCACTTGTCACCAGCCGACTGGACTACGGAAACACCCTCTACGCCGGAACCACAGCCAAACTTCAGAAAAGATTCCAATGCATAAAGAACGCCTCCACAGGACTCAACCTGAACATCCCCCGATGCAGCCACATCTCTGGACACCTGAGAGACCTACACTGGCTCCCCGTTAGCAAGAGGATCACGTTCAGACTCCTCACCCACGCACACAAGGCTCTCCACGACCTGGACCCCAGGTACCTCAACAACCACCTTCTACACTCCCACCCGCCAGCTGCGATCCACCAGCCTCGCTCTCGCCACCGTTCCACGCATCCGCAGAGCCACCACCGGAGGACAATCCTTCTCCTACCTGGCAGCCAAAACATGGAACTCCCTCCCCATCCACCTCCGGCTGACCAAGGACCACCTATCCTTCAGGAAGCAACTCAAGACCTGGCTCTTCGAGCAGTAGCAGACCCCCCCCCCCCCTACAGCCCCTTGAGACTCCTCCGGGTGAGTAGCGCGCTATACAAATGCTGTGATTGATTAATTGATCTTCTATGGCCTATCGTGCACAGCGTTTGTTAACATATTAAATAATAATATATTTTTGCCTCATTGCCTGTATTTGATTTCAACCAGTTACTGGAGGACTTACCTATTTTGGAGAATGAAGAATCTAACAAAGGCATTAAAATGATACATTTCTGAAATGTATTGCACACATAAAGTGTGAAATTAAAACTATTAAATGGGTTAATGTGTGTGGTTTGAGTGAAGATGAACATGCATTTATTAAAGAAAATTGTAAGAGACTGGAAAGATGAAAAGGCAATAAGAGAACAATTTAAAGAAAAAGAAGAATGTCCATTGTCATATCCACAACTTAGATTGAGAATGGAACAAGAGAGAATAGGTGAAATGTATATGGTGCATCATTAACTTTTTAAAGGTGGGCAGGCTGAATATGTTAGAGAGAGTGAGTGTGAAAGAGGTTATGTTGTAAGTGGCATTTATTTTTATTTGGAGCAGAGCTGAGTCTGAGGGGAATTTATTATGTGTGTGGTAAAACTGCTTATTTTTTGCCACATAATGGAGCTTGCTCTTGATATCTTGCTTTAGTATTTTCTAGAGTTTACCATTTGAGTGGAACAGATGATGCAGTTGGTTTGAGGTGAGTGAAATGAGGATTTGAACAGGTAGTTCTAGTCATATTAGGTGTTGTTATTTCTTGTATAGGTGTAGCAATGAATGATGTGAAAATTAGACATTTATCTACATTGGTGGATAGACTTACCTTAAGCATGGCTGGAGCGCTAACAAAAATGTATTCAGAATTAATTTCCATTAGAGCTTTGGTGATGCAGAAACACTTAGCATTAGGAATTCTTGCAAAGGAATTTGGGATTGGAAAAGTCTAAAAGTTAAAAGATGCTGCATTTTACTCCTTAGAAGAGTCCTACTATTAACTTCTAGGTAACAAACATGACTAATATCTCTTGTGAAATTCAATCTTTAGAAAAGCACGGATTATGGGAAGCCATAGTTTCCCGGGTGTGTGAGATGTTTTAGTAAGGTAGGTCAATGAATCAATAACGTGGGACTTGGGACCTTAGGTATTATACTGACCCCTGAAATAACTATGGGCATATTAGCAAGAACCTCGTTTAAATTATCGCCATTTTTAGCAGCAGGAAACTGCAGCTAAAACAGCGATAATGGGCTTGTTAATATGCGTTATAGAATTCCAATAGAAGCCCAGGTTAGATGTGCAGGACATCTAACCTGGGCTTCTATTGGAATTCTATAACGCATATTAGCAAGCCCATTATCTCCGTTTTAGCTGCCGTTTTTTGCCGCTAAAACGGCTATAATTTTAACGAGGTTCTTGCTAATATGTCCCCTATATGTTCAATTATTTGTTTCTTTTCTGGATGTCTGATTAAAAATTTTGGGCATAAAAATGAGAAGAGGCTAATAAAGAGGAATGGTCTGAAGAATATGAGATGGAGAATATCATGATCATGTCTACAACCAGAAGCAGAAAGTAAAGGAGACTGAATTCCGATTAATAAAGTTGTATTCATTGTTTAGTGCTACTAAAATAATCAGAAGGTGAATTTGTGGAAACCTGTTTTGCGTTTATATATGTTGTGCATCAATAATGATGATTAATAGGATGAGTGGGCTGCTATGTCATGGCACTGATAAACAGGTATTTATCCCTGCCAGTTAAGAACATTGTTGTCATTTTCCTGCGTAGGACTGACGTGCCTACAATTGGGGACTCAAGCAGGAGAAATCAGTGTCAGAAGGTGTGAAAAGGTTTTTTGGGTTTATATATTTTGTGTATCAATCGGAATGATGTCTGACATTTGAGGCTGCACATAGGTCAGAGGGATAGACCGATACATTCCGACAGGCTCAAGGAGCCTGCCGGGCCATTGGTCAGATCGTAATCCCTATTATGAAGGTGGTGCCGGCGCACTCACTGTCATAGGAATAATGATGTCCCTTTCTGACTGCCATGGAAAGGCTGTCTGAAAGGGACTTTAGGGTCCCCGAGCACGGCCCCCATATGCCACTGCAATGTAGCCATGGGGGCACCTGTGGTGACCCCACAAACATCCATGGCCCATGTGCCAGGCATCACATGGTGCCTGGCACACGGTGTGTGGCTGTTTGAAAAATGCTCTTTACTATTGTGACTTGCGCAGTGGTCCTTTTCCTGGGCCTCTGTTCAAGCCACAATGGTAAACAGCATTTTACGACTGTCTCCATGGCTGTTGCATTGTAGTTGGGCTGTTGGGACCGCCGACTCCTTGTCAGACGGTCCCATGCCTGAACCAATGGCGGTTGAATGCTCGTCTGACCACCATCTTAATAAGGACCTCAATTATTGATGAACCAATTACTTATTAAGCTGTTTTACTCTGCTAATCTAATGTTTGGGGAGGAGCCTTAACTTGGGGGCACATTGTTTAATGAAACTGAGGTTTAGCACTGTCTCTGATCCAGTAAACTGTGGGATAATCAAATGAGGTAATTTTTGGGGTGTCCACATTTAGGAGTATGGTTCTGCTCCTATAAAGGTCACCCTAAATATGGCAGCCTTCTCTCATAGAGACACTGAAAACACTGTTGTGGGTGAGCCACCAGCTAAAGATTTCTGACAGCAGTCAGCTGAGTCTCCAATATCAGAAATTAGGTAACTCCTCAACTTTCAATGAGTGGGTGACCCGCAGGAATGGTAGATTAGCCATCTACCAGTTTACTGCCGATATTCTGCTTCACCAGACAATAAATAAGCCCTTGATGTCTTGATCTTTAAGCTATTAGAGAAGATTGTTGGAAAATAAGCTTTCGACAATTCTAGAAAATTGTGATGATCCATTGTTCCTGTGGCCTATATGTTCAAGTATGATGAGTGTCAGTGACTGCAGGGCACTGCTCAGTACTCCCATGATTTCTGATCTTAGCTAAAAGTATGTTAGCTGATTCTCCCTCTGGTTTCTGAAAACACTTTTATGCCCTGTAGGCCTTCCATATATTCCCCTTATGTGCCTACATTATCACAGCTCTGTCCTAAACATCCAGACAGCTTTCTAGAAAAAACGTTTGCATTCAGAAATTGGCTGGAATGTTATCCCTATCTCTCCAGGTGGTCTTCTCAAGCACCTAGTATCCCACACCTAAGCACAGCATACCATAGCACTACTTACGCTATTGTCCCTTCAATCTGCTATATCACTTTTTTGGTACATACTGAATTCTCAATGAATGCAAGGAAACCATTGTGTGCATGTCTGTGTGCGTTTGCATGCACACATCCGTGTGCGTCTTATTTTGTGCCACTGTGTGTGCCTGTGTTTGTTTGCAAGCACACATCAGTGCGCATCTGTGAGTGAGGGTGCCTGCCTGTGTTTGTGTGTGTGTGACTGTGCGTGTGTCTGTGGGCGGGGGTTTCTGTACTTGTAGGGCTATCAACTGGCTGAAATGGTTTCAGGGATTTGAAGCATAGTAATTTGAGATCCCTACAGAAGGTTAAGCTCACAAACTACTCCCTCTTTAATGGCCTCGTTTTTAGCAGCGGTTAAACAGCTATCATTTTCAGCATTTACATTCCTCTCCTTCCATCCTAGGGGACAATGGTGTCATAATTACACTGCATTCTTCTAAGGTTCCATAACAAGCAATTATTCTGCTAATGGAATATTCAAGTACCCTGCGGTAATTTATCAAACAGTCCCTGGTCCAATTTTCTCTGTGTGGATCTTTTTGTTCGCAGGTAAAATTGACGTGTAGGGGACTATCAATGCCTTTTTGTAATTCAAATGAAACATTCCACTTCCTCGCCCAAAATCTCCTTTGAAGAGGGAATATTTTCTAAATGCTAAAAATGAAACCACCACAAACTTGGCGTGGGTAGCAATCACAGCGCCTTAACATACTGTCGCATCTTTTTTTAATCTCAACTAAAATTCACAGACATTTAAATAGGATCTTGGTGTAATTATGGATTTAAAAAAAAATAATGCTTCGTTGTTTCATGAACCTGTCAGTTAAAAATCTCTGCTGCACAGATGGGTGGTATTCAGATCCCCAGACTTTTTTTTAAAAATGGTATGAGGAGCTGTCATTTCATATCATGTCACACAATATGCAGTCTAAACACGGTTTTAGTTAATCATATCAATAGGTTGGGATATGGACATTTGCCACTTTCACAATAACTATCTTTCACTTGTCTGGCTACTACAGGAAAGGTCTGCCTGATAGTGGTGCACAGCTCCTTCTTTGGAATTGAAACTAGAGAGATGCCTATTAGTATTTTGCTGTTATCTGGTCTCAGCAGCTCTAAATATTTTTGTCTCTAGGAAGCTACCAAAGACCGTTGGATAATGTCACTAGAACAGATTATTCTGCTCCTGTCTAGATTATGCTGCCCCTGTCTAGCTCCAAGAGTAGGTTATAAATGAGCAAAAGTTCTCTCTACGCATACATATCTATCTACCTATTAACACCTTCAATGCTGCTGACAGAACCGTTCCGTCACGCCCCTCGGGTGGGCTGTGCTGTTCCGTCACGGCCCGGCCGCCGCGCCTGCGCGGCGCTGATTTCGCGCCTGCGCGGCGGGTTTAATTAAGCGGGCGGGGCCGTGACGGAACCGTTCAGTCACAAGCACAGCTCACCCGCGAGCCGTGACGGAACGGTTCTGTCACCAGCGCGGGTGAGCCGCGCGCCCGCCCACGACCGTTAGCGCTGCGGCAAAATAGCCGCCGCAGCGAAGGAGTTAACAAATGATGGATCAGAGTCTTTTTATTCATTTTATTCTATATATTAGTTACTACTGAATTCCAGGATTTCTACCAAGTTACTCCTGGAATTCAGCAATATGCTACAAGTACTTTAAGTATAGGTCACTCCTACTCATGGCAAGATCTTTATGAATCGGACCCAGATATTTTGCTTCTGGGAAGTGTGACTTACTACTTTACTCAGAATTTCAGGAGTAAATGAAGAGTACGCTTGGCTTGATCCTAACTTACTCCTGGATTTCAGGAGTAAGCATGCACACAGCTGTGCAGAATCATGTAAGGAGAGGTTGGAACAGCTTACCAAAATCATGCAGAAAACGTTTGTTGTGTATATTAAACATTACGCACAGTTTATTGATTAAGGTATGTATTTCAGTAGATCACAACATCATTGAGCTATACCTTGGTGTTTGCGGATGAATTGTAATGGGCTTCAAATTGTTCCCTATACCACACAACTATGGCTGGTGAAGTTAGGGCATAATAAATAAGTTGGTAGTACCTAAGTACCCGAACGCTGGGTAAATAGTGCATTTTTTCTGGTATTTACTTGGCCGCTGACTAAATGGTCGAAATTGTGTACTGTATTGTCTTGAAAATAGTGGAGAAACTAGACTACCTACCCGGCTTCTGGCTTAATAGTAGAGGTTCTGTCCTGTTTAGCCAGCTGCTGTACAAATAACAGAAACACTTCATTATGTACCCGGCTGCTGGCTAAATAGTAGAAATTCTGCACTGTTTGGTTGGCTGCCAATACTTTAAATGACAAAGAAACTTCACTATTTACCTGACTGCTGCTTAATTGCAGAGGATATGTACTATCTGGCGGCAACTATGCAAATAGCAAAGGAACTTTTCTATTTATCTGGCCTATGGCTATCGAAAAGATGCATGTATTGCTTGGCCAGTGGTCAAAGCAAACATCAAAGAAATTTCACTCATTACCCTATTGATGGCAAACCAGCAGAAATTAAGTACAATTTGGCCAGCAACCATGCAAATAGCAAATAAACTTCAGATTTTAGGTATTATTTTTCCAGTGGCCTGGCAAATATATAAAAAAAATAGCAAATCACTATTTACTGACTGCTGGCTAAATTGCAGAAATGATGTACTGTTTAGTCACTGGGCTTGCAAAGAGAAAAGAAACCCAATTATTCATCTGGTGGCTGGCTAATAGCAGACTGTGTGCACAAGCTGGCCTCTAGCCATGCAAACTGAGGAGAAACCTCGCAGTTTACTTGGCTGCTGTCTATACAACTTACGTTTTGTGGTATTATGCCTTATGCAGATTTAAACAGGCACTCACTGGGTTCTTCTCGGCGTTGATTCCTACCATTGCTCTTTTGACGAGTCTGTGCCCTGGCGCGGGGACACACTAGTGAGTGTAACCATGCACTTTACAATTGCTTATTATTATTATTAGTATTATTATTATTATTATTATTAATTTCTACCAGGTAGAACTTTAAATAATAAGTGAAGAAAATCAGCAGATCCATCTTCTTATGCTTGTAATGGTCCGGATGTATTCTGATTGCATTTGCAAATATTGGTTGCAAATTGTGTACAACTAGTTTATGAAAGGAATAGTATTTTGCAAACCTGCATAATAATAGGTCAGTTCACAGAATACTGACTTGCAGTGGATTACAGAACAACCTGCTTTATTAGATAATCTTCATTATGCAGGTGGCAATAATCACAGTGGTGGTTTCCTGAAAGGAACAGCATACCACCATCCATATAATTGCATTTCAAAATGGAACACAATTTGTTTTTAAAAAGTCAGTCACCTTAAAGAACCAGTGCTCCTATAAAAGGAAAGTCAATTATTGAAAAATCTCTGGGGGTAGAAATACCAGTGCCCCTTTGCAAATTAGATACCACTCAACTTGGGATGAGTTTAAATGATTTGTGACCACAATTGCAGTTGTAAACTGTCTATATTTTCCTGTGCTTTTTTACATATTGATGAGTCCTTTTGTGGTCACCAATCCTCTGAGTTTGTTACATAAGGTCTTTAATGCTAAAACTGGCTTAGGTGCAATCACTAAATCATAGGTCTAAAAATAAAAAAAAGTTTGAATGTTTCCAAGTTATTTTGACAGATTTGACATATAATGATACTCCATTATACCATCGATCAAGATACAGTGACTTGGGAGGCCCTTTAGGGAGATGTCTCATTCTCCACTAATGCTTCCACTCCTTTATGTTTATTGGCAAAAGTGGCTAATAGTAAAGGTTACTGGGACCTTTGCAAAACTACTCTTCTACAGCTTTGTACTAGCTCTTACTCACACATCCATGTGAATGCACCCAAGCCAAGTGCAGGTTTACTAAAAGACTCCAGGTTACCAGAACGCCCCTTTTCTGCTGCAAATCAGTGCTTTCTGAAATTATTAATTCTGGTTTGGTTCAATTAAATAAATCAGACTAATACACCTGAAATCAATGATTTGAAAAAGCAAGAGTCAGAACTGAAAATGTTGTATCCCAGTGACAGCGTGCCGTCTGATATTTAGGGCGAGCGTATCAAAATTTAAACAATTGCATTAGACTCTTATGAGGTCACCAACTCAGTATAAATTAGAGACCTAATTCCAATTTCATGACAGAAGAAAGAACAACTATGGGCCTGATTTAGAGTTTGCAAAATGAAATCATCTCTGTTGGGATGGCAGAGGGCAATAGCTCTGCTATCATAAGGAATTAGTGCCTGCCAAATTTAGAGTTGTCCACTGGCCCTACCACATTTTCTACTTAGACAGGAACTGCTGTCACGGCGGTTCCTGTTTATGCAGGAAATGTTTGTTGGATAGCACTATCAGACATGACAGCTACCCAAAAAATATTTCAAAGTCTTTTTTTTTTTCTAACTCCCAAAGTGGGTATTTGCTTTTGAAAAAAACATTAAACTAATGGCCCCTACACAAAGAGAGTTAATATACCTTTCTTTGACAGCCCCTACTCTGTCAGGCCAAAGGAGGAAGTATTCTGTTTACAGATCAACCGAGCAAAGTAATCGGACTACAATTAATTGAACTGAATGTCTTTGGAGGATGAATGAATATTCCAAGTAAATCTGAGAAAGACATGTAACCATTAAAAACACAGACCAGAAGAAATCAACAGAGACATTGTATTCATTGGCATTCATCACAACTGTTGTAGGAAATAAAATACTGACAAGACATTTTGCTACCTCAATTCCTGTGACCTGCTGATCAATCATTGCAGAGCTCTACTTTTCTCCTCATTTTCCAACAAGAGAAACCTCTGACATACCCATGACTCCTACCTACTTCCTTATGTCATCACTCAGGAAAAACAAATCAGCAGCCCTTTGCTTACAATGGCCTCACAGAATTTCTGTTGGTAGTCTTTTCTTCATGCTCCCTTAGTTTAGCTCTTGGGCTCCAAACCTGGATGCAGTCAATACACTTCCACTCTCTAGGAAAGCTCCTTCATGTCCAAGCTAAACCAATAGCCATATAAAATGGATCCCACTGGCCCCAGCACTTAGACTTCCACCACAAATGGAGTCTTACTGCTAGGGGCAGGGCGATAAAACTCACGGAGTTTGTGGAGTTTTGCTCAAGGTGAAACTGTGCAAACCACTGCGTGAAAGAGTTTCTATTTGTGTGCAGCTCGCCAACATTAAGTTGGCGAGCTGGAGGAAGAATTGGTGTCCTCTAGAGCAATTTTCTGGCACTAGAAGTACTCCAAGTCTCAACTTGGGCAGTCATGTACGGTCACTACCGTCCGTAGTGAGAAAGCTGCTACTCGAGTAGAAAATCTACGAGTGTGCCAGCAAAGAAGCGGCACCCTCTAGTGCACACCATGGTGTTGTTCGCACTGATTTTGCAGTGTGGAACAAGCTCCCAGTGCTAAACTTCAGGGCGAGTGGTGCAACATACTGATTTCCATCTGCTCGCTGAATTCTATGGAATCTCGTGGAGTTTTTGAGTAACTCTTCGGAATTGCACAGAGTGAAACTTCGTGAGTTCCACCCACTCCTGCTTATTACTGCACACTTGCTATATATCCACCACCTATACACACATATGGAATGTTACCACAAAGGTCAGGTAGTCGCACAGACTGCTATACTGGTCTTGACACTCAGTGACTCTTTGGTAGCCTTCCAAACACATATTTGTCTCCATAATTCTTCATCTACTTCTCATAGTTTCGCAGATCACTGATCTGATGCTGAAGGTATCACTGCTGGCCTTGGTGCCTGGTACTACCACAGTTGGAAAACAGAGCCCATTGTTATTTAAAATCCCTTGGTGGGCCATCTAAGACCTATGTGGAGCTTTACTCACCCCTTCTTCTGCTCATTGGAGCTTTCTTGGGACCCTGGTGTCTCTTTGCTGATTGCCATAGCCCATTGATCCTCTTTTTTGACATTATCCATTTTTGCTGACTTCAGCTATCTGGGTTCCCCTAACCCTTTCTGCTACCCTTCACATACTACACTACTTTTCAACCATGCACCTTTAGGTCGCTAGCGAGTGCACATGAGATTTAGCAGTCACTAGCGGGTCTTCCGGCTATGATGGTACCTTTTTCAGAACGCTGGCGACTGCGAGCATGAGTGACTACTGCTGCACCTCAAGCATATTGTCTTCTCGAAAAGCAGCTAAATCTCCTCGAAATACATTTTTGAGCTGATATTCTACTCCAAAGGAATGTTCAAGTTGTTTTTTTATTGTGAGAAGCCTTATTTTTCAACAGGAAGGAAGTGCCCAAGAGACTCCAACTTCCTGTTCCTGTCCAGCAGGTTCCTCCCAGTGCTTTGTTCATCTTCTGGTCACTTTTCATTTGAATTTGGTGCTGAATTGATCACTCTCTTTGTCTGCTGCATTTTTACTATTCGATTTAAGTACTTTATGTTTGTGATATCTCAGGTAAATTAAAAAAAAATTGTATAAGACTGTTGTTTGTTTGTTAAAGGGCATACACCCCAGGGTGAACGTGCGCTCTACAAATTCATACTAACATAACATAACATAACATACAACAGTATTTATTTGTACTTTGATTTGATTTTTCTAATTTATTGTGGCGGGTGGGCCTTAGTTTCGATAGTGGCCTAGTATTTTTTGCATTTCATTTGTAATCTTTTGTAAAGGAAAAACGCTAAACAGTTCAGTATATTTGCTCCAGGTGTGTTAAAAAATTTGCAATATATTCATTTATTTTACTATGTGGCCCAGTCTACCAACGGGCCATCCTGCCAGTAGACCCAGTACTAATCATGAGTATACGAAACAACTGTTTTTATGGTACGTGTTGTTTTTTGGCAGGCCTCCTACTTGACTGTTGTTGTTTAAGAATAAGACCACTGGCCATTTTGTGTAAATAGCGAGTGTGCTTTGGCCATAGGCCTGCATGTCTTCTTTGTTTTGGGCATACCTCCTTGCAGGTTGTTAATGTTTGACCATGTGGCTGGTGGCCATTTTGTGTAGCCAGCAAGTGTGCTTTGGGAATAGGCCTGTATGTGTTCTTTGTCGTGGGCATGCCTCCTTTCTGATTGTTACTGCTTGACCATGTGGTCATTTTGTGTAGCCAGCTAAAATGATTTCGAAATAGGTCTGCATGTGTTCTTTGTTATGGTTATGCCTCCTTGCTGGTTGATGTTGGTTGACCATGTGGCCAGCAGCCATTTTGTGCAGCCACCCTTAGCTTACTTTTTTCCAATTTTCTTTAAAAGCCATTTTCTACAGAGATTGATTAGAGAGGGCTATGCCTTCTTTGTTTTAGTCCAGTTTTTTTTTTACTTTTCTCTGATATCAGTTAAGTAAAGTTGGATGATAATTTTATTATATGTACATTATGATTATTATGAACAGTGTTTTATATTATATGCATTTTTTTTACTTGCAGCTACTTGCCTCCCAATGGGTTTCTCAAAGTCCCCTAATAAACCAGCAATTAATGTTTTTGGTATTTACTTATTTACTTCAGTTTTTTACATTATTAACATTTTTGCTTTTAAATAAAACATATATTCATATTTTTAATTTATTTTTTCTTTGCATTTTCCCACAATCCATCCAACCATCCTCCCTGTGCCTGCTACAGGCGCACATCATTAAATTTTTAAGTACTTTCCTTTTTCACCTCGAGCCCCTGCCTGCCATAGGCACACACTCAACCCGTATTCATTTTTTAGGATTATTCCATTTCCTTGTGGACCCCCTTGCCTGCAATTGGTGCACAACAGCATTCATTTTTAAGGATTATTCCATGTTCCCTTGCACCTCCCTATCTGCCACAGGGGTCTCCTTGGATTAGATGCACATGAAGCACACTTGTTCATATATGTATGTTGTTTGTGCTGATTGTATTTTTTATTTTGATAAATATAAAGTACAAAAACAAATGCAGAGATAAAGCAATGTTGACACACCCACCCCTCCCTCCAACCCCCAACCCCCACCCCTCCCCCCACCCTCCACCCCTTACACAAAAACAAGAAGGTTAGCTCTAGGTAGAGATAACCTGTTACATCTATTCTCTTGTTGTCTTTCTTAATCTATGAAGTGTATAGAATAAAGCATGATCACAAAAAAGTGGTGGATTTTTTAGAAACATAATGAGCTGTAAGCAATAAGATGTGTAATCACCATAAACATAACAATGTCCCTGCCATAAGCCTTTAAGAGAATCAGTTAGGGCAAACCTTCAAATAATCAAACATTGCATGCAACCAAGACAAACTAAATTGATATAAATAAATAAAATAGAATCCACTGGGGATAGATAGTATGGTCCCTACTATGGTTGGGAGCCCACAGTGTATGTGGGGTAAAAAAAGGGTGAGTGGTGGAGTGGTGAAAGTGGTGTTAAAAAATACCTGGCTGGTGGGGTCAAAAACTGTGACGCACTAAGAGGTAGCTGTACTTAACTATACAGCAACTACCTCGCCAAGCACGTTTTTAATACTACCAGCTGGGGGCTTGATTAAATAAGTTTTTGACCCCACCAGCCAGGTATCTTTTAACACCACTTTCACCACTCCACCACTCACCCTTTTTTTACCCCACATACCACCACACATAGTCTACATAATAAAAGTGCTCCTGCGCAAACGTTTGGTCGCAGCACGCCGCATTCCGTAGAGGAGTGCGAAGACCCCAATGATGGTAGAATGACACCAAGGGTCCTTTTGGTGTGTGAGGGGTATTAAAAATAACACTGTGTGCTCCCAACCATAGTAGGGACCATACTATCTATCCCCAGTGGATTCTATTTTGTTTATTTACATTACCCAGGGAGAATGAATCCACTTTAGTCTCTCTCTCCCCTCTTGTTACAGATATAAACTAAATTGATAGACAGTAGCTAGCTGAAAGAAGAAGGAAGGTAACTCTCCGAATGCCTTTTTTAGCGACGATAGCCTTCTCAAGGTGACATGACGTAATTAGTTGGGCCAACCATTGGGAGAACAATGGAGGATTTGGATCTATCCATGAAGAGGCTATACAGATCCGCAGTATTGTCATGGCTACAAAGATATGCTCTTTCTGTTAACCTTGTCTTGTGTCCCTAACAAAATAGTCTTGGGGGTTAACTGAATATCCTGAGAAAGGACATTCCTTAAGAAATCTTGTATTTTAACAAGGGAATTGTGTGAGTTTCGGACAAGTTGCAAACATGTGTACTGAGTCTGCTCTAAACTCCGAACACCTAGGACAAAACGTCCCTTTGCCTGTTTTCCCATTTAGCAATTCTGCTGGGTGTAATATACAGAAAGAAACGGTCTTAAAAAATTGTGCTTACAGTTTGGCCGAAAGCAGATCATTCTGGGCAGATTGCAAGGCACGATAAAAGTTATTATGAGGGATCTCCAGCTTCAACTGCCATTTTGATTGCTATCTTGGACATGTCATCGGGCATTTCACTATTCAGTGCAGAGTAAATGCATCCAATACAAGGTATTTATTTATTTTTATTTATTTATTTATAGAGTTTTGTATAGCGCAGACAAGACCCGTGGGTATCAGAGCGCGTAACAGGTACAGAATGACATAAAAACATTATCATAGCAGTAAAATCAACAAAATAGATATGAGGTAGAGGCAGTATAGTGTATGGACGTAATTAGATATATAAAATTCCTAATGTCAAACATATAAACTTTATAATAGCATTAATAACAACAAAAATAGATATGAGGTAGAAGGCAATAAAATGTGTGGGCGTGATTAGATATATAAATTCCTAATGTATGTGCAATTAGCCTTAGATGGCTAGTAAGGCTTGGCTAGTGTCATGGTATCAAACCAAGCTCGGTGAGGTAGGGTTACATGTCATTCCAGTGCATATAGAGAATAATAAGGAAGAATACATAGAGTGAGGTAGAGGTTATATAGTTTTGTCTGAGAGATATAGTTATAGGTTTACAGGTATATGAGGTAGCAGTAACGAGTCTAGCCTCTGCTTGAACATGGCAACAGTCAATTGTCAGGTATTGATCTTCCAGTTTTCATAAAGGGGACAATCATCTGTTAGCGTAAGTGGTCATCTCAGTAATCCTTAGGTTTCTCTATGTCGGGTATTTACTCATCAAGTGGTTCTTAAGTTCTTGTTTGAATGTTACTGTATTTTGGATCTTCCTGATGTTTGGGGGGATTGAGTTCCAGACTCTGGGGCAGCTCCAGAGAATGCTCGGTTGTAGGTCTTTTTGTTGTGGAAAAAGGCTGGTCGCAATAGCAACTCTCTTGAGCTTCTAGTTGTTCTGTTACCTCCTGATAGCTTAAGTTTCTTGGCTAGGTATCTAGGGGTGTTGTAGTGAACCGCTTTATGTGTAATACAGGCCATCTTCATTTGAATTCTGGCCTCGTAAGGTAGCCAGTTTAGTGCTTTCAGGTGAGGAGATATATGATCGAATTTCTTCGTTCCCGTAATGAGTCTTGCCGCTGCGTTGAGGCAGGCTTTTAATGGTGCTGTGGATGTTTTCGGTAGGCCAGCCAGTGTGGTGCAGCCGTATTCGATCCTCGAGATAACTAGTGATTGGGTAGCCAGTTTTAGATCCGTCTCTGAGATAAAGGGTTTCAGTTTTCTTAAGTAATTCAACTGGAAGTGGGCGCTCTTGGCCATTGAATTAATATGGACTTTCATGTCAAGGTTTTCATCTAGTGTAATTCCTAGTGATTTGGCTGAGTTAACTAGGGTCGGGGTGCAATTTAGCGCCGTCACCATTTTAGTCCATTCTTTGACTTCGGATTGGCTCCTTGTCGGTGAAATTAGCAGGAATTCTGTTTTCTGGGCGTTTAATTTCAGAGGGTTCAATGTTAACCATCGCAAAGCTTCCTTTAGTGTCTTGTTCATTAGGTCAATGTCCTCAAGGGAGGCGATCTTTATGTATAATTGCGTGTCGTCTGCATACATATGATAGGATATCTGTGATTTTTGAAGAATCTCCGTGAGAGGTTCTACATACAAGTTGAATAGATCTGGGGATAACGTTGAGCCTTGTGGGACCCCGATTGCATTGGGGCTCGGAGAAGAGATTGCTCGATTAACCAGGAATCGCTGAGTCCTATCCTGTAGGAAGGAATTGAACCATTTCAGTACGTTTCCGGACAGACCCATCCTGTCTTGTAGCCTGGTCATTAGTACTTCGTGCTTTACCGTGTCAAATGCTGATGACAGGTCTAGGAGGATCAGTAGGCACGTTTGGTTACGGTCTAGGGCTTGTAAGGCGTCATCGACAATGTGCAGGATCGCAGTTTCAGTACTGTGTCCTGTTCTGAATCCAGATTGGCAATCGTCAAGTAATGAGAATTTCAGTATATGTTGGCTTAGTTGGCCCTGCACGCATTTCTCGATGAGTTTGGCCAGTAGAGGGATGTTGGTCACTGGACGATAGTTGTTCGGGTCTGTTGCATCAGCTGTCGGTTTTTTGATGATGGGCACAACCTGCCCTGTTTTTAGGCAGTCAGGGAGAGTCCCTTGTGCAAGTGAGGCATTTATTATCTCGGTCCAGATTGGAACTAGAGTGTGGCTGATTTCTCTTACACACTTTCCCGGTAGAGGGTCTTGATAGTGGTTGTTCGGTCTGAGTTCCGCCAGCGTTTTGGCGATCTTTCCCTGGTCGTATAATTCAAATGTATCCCATTTTGCCTTGTTTTTTGTTTGGAGACCCTCTGTTGAGACATTGGCCTCCATTTTAGGTGGAGAAAGGGTCATCAGGTTAGCTGCTGCATTTGTGAGTTCAACTTCTAGCAGTTTGGATTTTTCCGTGAAAAATGAGGAGAATTCCTCGCAGCTTATGGGAGTTTTAGTATTCTCTTGAACTTCAGGTAGAGCGAACAGGTAGAGCAAGGGCTTTTAGTTTGTTGATAACGTCAATCTTTGCGAACCCAGCGGACCCACCAGCCTTTCAGGCCAAGAAATCCCATATGGCAATATACTTGAAAACCTCTTGTTCCCTCAGATTATATTGAGTTTTAAGGTCGGTAAATGGCTTAATTCCTTCGATAGTGAATACATCTCCCAATTTTAAGACTCCCTCTTTATACCAATCTTGGAGATAAGATCTCAAGTTGGTATTCATATTGATGGGAGAGTAATAATTCAGTTTGCCCAGCCCATAAATTCTGCGTATGTTGGAAAAAAGTTTATACACGTTCACCAGGGTCTTAAATCTAACCAGTTTGTAATATCCAATAGTCATTTGCTGCCACAGGCATCCCCAAGCCTTCTCCCTAAGTAGAAGTTGGAAGGGAGACGGGAGCCCAGTAATTGGAATATAGGAATGATCGTGCAGCAGTTCTATACTATACTGTAGGACCGAAGCCCAGTAATGCAGTCTTATATTAGGGAGCGCCCATCCACCCCTCTCCCTGGGAAAAAAGAGTAGCTTAATTAACCCCTTCGATGCTCATGACGAGCTCAGCTCGTCATGAGGCACGGTTGAGCTGTGCTCATGACGAGCTGAGCTCGTCATGAACAATGGGAATGAAGGGAATGCAGCACAGGAGAAAAATCTCTCAAGCACCCAAGGTGTTAAAAGCGTGCCTAGGCTGAGAGTATGTCCAGATAAATTGTGAGAAAAGTTGTTCAAATCTCTGCAGCATAGTTTTAATGAAACTAGAGGGATAGCCCTGAAAAAATATAGAAGCTTAGGGAAATAGGTCATCTTGATGACATTACATTGTCCCACTATAGTCAAGTGTAAGTTATTTATCTCTTTTAATATCTGCGGCCAATGGGATTAGAATTTCTGCCACAATCAGATTGGTGTTTGCAGCAGCAGTGACCCCCAGGTATTTAGCTTTCTGCATGACCCGACTATCCACCCAATTGATTTCTTTATTTAAAAGGAACTAGGTTTTATTTTTGTTGATGCATATCCTGAAATTTTCCCAAACTCCTAAGCCTCCTGTTCCAATGCTAAAATAGCCCGGATTGCTTGATTGTTTTCTATTTTTTTAATAAGAGTGTCTACATATAAAGTGAAGAGCAGTGGGGAGCAAGGACTGCCTTGGCAGGTACCCCGTGATATTTCAATCTGCTCCATTAACTTCCCATTGAATGAGATGCTGGCTGTGGGGTTAAGGTAAAGAGCTTGAATAGCTTGAATTGTCTTAGGCCCAAAACACATTCTTCTCATGACGCCCCAGACAAACTGCCAAGAGACCCGGTCAAATGCTTTTTCGGCATCAAGTAAAATTAACGATAACGGGTCTCCTGATATCCGAGCTGCGTTTAATAAAGTGATGGTCCGTCAGATGTGTTCAGTAGTACCTTTCTTGGGGATGAACCTGTGTTGCCATTCCGACTCCAGAGGTTCAATTCTTAAAGATAGTATAGCCGCAAAAACCTTAGAATATATCTTAGAATCGCAATTGATGAGAGTGATCGGCCTGTAAGAGCCCATTTCAAGTGGTGACTTGTCCTTTTTCAGGAAAATTACGATTTTAGCATTGAACCAGGAAGCAGGTGGAGAAGCCCGGTTAAAGATATAGACTACAAGTGAAGTGAAAAGAGCCCTTATTTGGGGAGCAAAGATTTTATAAAACTCAGCTGGGATATAGTCGGCCTCGGCCTCCTTCCCATCTGGCAAACGAGTTAGGGCTTTGGCGATTTCTTTCCAGGTCAGAGGATCCTCTAATTGGTCACGATCTTCTGCACTGAGTTGTGACGGGGTGATTTTATCTAGATAGTTAAGGATCTCATACTCTCTCAAATCTACTTGACTGATGTTCTCCTCAGAGTAGAGATTCTGATAGAACTCTCGGAATGACCTTTAGAGTTTAATCGGATTGTTGGTAATCTCTCCAGTTAAAAGTTGAATTGAGAGTATTTCATTGGCAGGAACCTGCTGTCTTGTTCTGAGAGCCAGTTGATGGCCGATGAGTTTGCTACACTCACAACTTTTCTCACGTGCTGAAGCCCATTTAGCTGCCACCTTCTCTGCAAAAATTGACCCATTTCAGCCTTAATGACTGTCATTTCTAGTTGAGAAGCTTCAATTTCAGCCCCCGTTTGTACTACCTGAGTTAGTTTCTCTTCTGCCTTTTTCAACTAGTCTTGGAGTTCCGAGATCTGCATCTTTTCTTTTTTCTATTTCCTTGTAGAAAATTGTAGGGTTTCCCCCTGGATGCCCGCCTTTAATGCATCCCATACCATCAGAATTGTGGCTGACTTTATATTTAACTCAAGAAACTCTTGGATCCACCCCTGCATATGTGTTCGATAGCCAGCATCCTGAAGTAAAGCTTTTTCAAAACTCCAGTTTGGAATCTCCCTACTGTTTCCCAACTCTCCGATATTTAAGATAAGTGGGTTGTGGTCTGACATAAAATGCAGAACAATGTCTATAGAGCAGTCTCGGAGCAAAGAATATGAAACCAAAAAATAGTCCAACCTTGCTAAGGAGAGGTGCGGGCCTGAAAGGTAGGTGTATTACGGCAGGGCAGATTTCAAACTAGCCCACACGTCGCTAAACCCATGAGTTTGCATTAGATTTAGTACAGCTTGATATACTTGGGGCTTCCTACCTACCTAGGACCATTGATCATTTGCTTTACAGTTGCAGGGTAAATTTATATTAACACCTTGGCTGCTAGGCGTTTCCCCCCCCCTGTGCTGGAAATTGCCATTTTGCTGGTGTCATGACGAGCTCAGCTCGTCATCATCACAGCTCAACTGTGCATCATGACGAGCTGAGCTCGTCATGAGCATCGAAAGGGTTAAGGTCACCACAGATAACGATTGGGGGGGCCAGTGGGTACGTTCTCCTGTAATCCAGTTAAAAACCCCCGGGGTCGTCCGTGTTTTGCTCCCATAGATGGAACATAAAGTAAAAGAAAAATTAGGAGGCAAGCAACATTCCGCTATAACCCATCTTCCAAGAGGGTTGGAGTTCACATGAGTAGATTTTGGTGGGTGTCTGCTTTGTTCTATAACCCCTACACCTCATCTTTTCGCACCTTGTGTAGTACCCCCTATGACTCTCTATCCCAATGCGTTCAGCAGATGTTTCTGCGATCCCCCAATATGCATTTCCTGGAGACTGACGATATCAGCCCCCAGTAAACGCAGACCTTGTGCCACTTTCTGTCTTTTCAGGGCATCATTCAGACCGCAAATGTTAAGTGAAACATTTCTACGGGTGCTTAACTAATTCATTTAAATATTTTTATCAATTGGACATGTTTCGATGATATACAGATTGTGTCCCCCACATAATCAAAAATTCATTCAATGTGTGCAGCAATACCTTCAAACTTCCTTCACTTCCCATGGCACAAGCTTGCTCAATTTGCTAATTTTTTAGCCCATTAGATTGCCTTATCTTCCAGTGTAGTTTAGCATTAGCTAATAGTGCAATAGTGACAAGTGCCGTTAATCCCTCCACCACAATGCAGATATCTTCCCAGCCCTCCCCATCCCACCCCCCATAAATTAGAGCAATCAGGAAGACCCTGAGTGATGGTTATCAGAAATAGGTTCCCGCCGCTATTCCATGCTGTTTAGATCAGCCTAGAGAATTCAACATATGTCAGTACTTTGAAAAAACATAGGAAAAAAGGAGAGAATCAAAAGACAGAAGAAAAAAGTATCAGAAAAAAAGACTACCTCATTCAAGAGCTAATCTGTCTAAGCTCTCAATGGGTATACCTCGTGAGACAAATAGCAGCGGAGGAAACTAGCCAGATCAAAAAAAAGATAATAAAGTGGGAGAATACTTGATTTAGAAGTTTCTTTTAGGCAGGGCAGTTTTGTCTGCCCTTTAACTCAACCCCTTTTTGGCTTTAATTTCCCCCAACAAATTCCCCAGCCTTGATCTCATACAGGAAGATCCAGGAGGCCCCATTTAGGATGACTTTCAATCTGGTTCATTAAAAACACTTGGGCTCCCAGCTGTTGGAAGGGGGCAATTAATTGATGCAAGCACCACCTCCGCTCTACTGTAGAGTGTCAAACGTCAGGTTTCGCAAAGCAAATTATCCAATTAGACCCCTTCTGGGAGTTCGGTCGGGCTTGATCATAGACCAGCTGGCTAAGGAGAAAGTTCCAGAAGAACACCAGGAAAGCCCTGGGTTTTCTTTCGGGAAAGCTACTGCCATCACGTTGTTGCTTTTGGTTAAAAGAGAAGCGAAGTGCCCTCTGAACTTCATTGTTCCAATTCCAGTTCGATTGATCAGGAAAGGCCTCTTGCAGGAGTTTCACAATATAATACCTTGGATCGTCCCCTTCCACTCCTTCCCGATTGTCGGTGCAGAGTGTAAGATTGGCACAGTGGTGGCAAAGGTGTTGGAATTCCCAGATCCCCTATTACTCCGATGTTTCCTTCTGTGGGTCCTGAAGTGAGAGTAAAATTAGTAGACTCTGTCAGTTCTTCTGTGCTGTACCCTTGTCCCCTTGGGGTCGCCTTTTCCATCGGTTGGGCAGAAGCACAGCTTTCCTGTGGGTGGTTATCGATAGCTGAAGGTTCGGATCCACCTGTTTGTCTAATAGTCAGCATTCAGGCTTGCACACAGGGGGAGTGTGGAATCAACAGTGGAGTCTATTTCAGAAGGTGGCGCCTTACCTCCAGAAAAAGGTTTGGCTGCAGAAGGCTGGAGTCCTGTACCTTCCTTTAAGGCTCCTCCCTCCTCTTGAGATTTAGAAGGGACCTGAAGACATGGTTGTTTGAGCAAGCCTATTAATAGTCCTTATGCAACAACACTATGCATGATTAGCGCCATGAAACCTCCTGGTGACCATGCGCTTTATAAGCTTTTGTTAACATAACATAACATAACACCCCGCGTTTGTTTTCAGCGTCCAGATCAGTCCCGGCAATCTGGAAGTAGAGACTGGTCACTTGCGTTCTGTTCCCTTTCTGATTCGGCATCACAGAGCAGTCTGCATAGCTGATAGCCAATATGCACAGCTTGAGCGGCTGAGTGGCATGGACTCACGCTGACTCCATCTTGCTCCCAGCAGCTGTGCTGATTGTAAATTAAATATTAATGTTATGGTGGTGTTGTTTGTCTATGGAATGGATACACTATTGTTGATAACTATTTAAGTTAATAACTTAAGCAACCACACTAAATTATATTGTTTTTGCCTGTAATGATTCATACTGCAATAATGTCATGTTTCATTAAATATTTTTCTTGCTTGTTTGCTTTTAGGTGCACAAGAGACAGCACCTGGAGTACTGCGAGACAGAAGGCATGTGTCGTTTCCACACAGCATTTGATGTGAGTCCTCCAATCTCTTCTGCTTGTGCAGCTAAGTGCCACTGCCAACTGGCACCTTCAAGATGGCCCCAAAGAAGGATGCCTCCAAGAAAGTGGCCAGTGAGAAGTAGCTTTCCACAACGGGCATGCTGGCCAGAACATTTTTTGGAAAACCCGTTCCTGCCGCACAGACGTCTGAGGAGCAAGATGGAAGCAGCACTTCTGTGTCAACAGCACCACCCAAACCAATCCCAAGCCCATGTCCCTCACCTAGATAGCCACTATCATCATGATGACACCAATGATCAATGACATTGAACCGGGCATTGGCAGTGGCACCAGTTTGGAACTTTTTTACAATTAGCAAGCAGGAGGATAACATTGCAATATGCTCAATTTGCTACACACGTTTTTATCGAGGGAAGTCTGGTTCACACTGTTGGACTCTTTTAGACCAGCCTGTTACCCTCCAAAACACAACACTGAAACAGGACCTTTGCTTCTTCCACGCTGTGGGGTGTAACAATGTACCCCCTTAAAATTTGGCTGAAAAATGCCCCATCATCCTACACTTGAAAGAAGGATAGTAATTACACACCGGGCTAAATACATTGCCCCTACATCCTACACCCCTTAGGACGGATGGTCAACATCATACTTCACAACAATTTCTCTCAACACACTCTCCTCCTCCTGCATGGTAAACAGGACATAGAAAATATACGTCCCTACAATGTTGTGCTGAACACATTCAACTACACTCTTAACCTCCTAGAAAGTGTGGTACCTTGGGCTTACACACTGCTCCAACACCCTTAACCCCTTGTGAAGGATGGACAACCTTGGGCTCAACACATTGCCCTTACATCCTAAACCACTTCACAACATGGCCCCCCTACAGGACCAACACGTCACAACAAGGTCACATTCTAGGATCAACTTATCACAGTACTAACACTCCCCCTTCTGTATACCCTACAGGACAGCGAGTCCAATTTAAGATGGACATAATCATTTTCTCCTTTTCCGGTAGGTGACAGCACTCTACTCTCATGAGCGACGTCCAACATTGTTCTGTTGCAAGTGCCCTCAACATAAATCATGTGAGTTAGGGCATAATACTTATGTTTAATATTTGTTGCTTCTCCAAACACTCAGTGCACCTCATTTTGAAACTCATAATTTTTTTTTACCTTGAATGCACTGACCATTCAGTTGTTCCAATATCAAATGCATCCAACTTCCTTTACCTTGTCACTCAAGTATTGGTTGGTATTTATTGTCACAAAATGCACTAAATGTCAGCGACGAGTGCCATCTCACTGAGCGCTACTTAAATGTCCAAGCTTGAATAGTGCAAGTAGTGTCCAAGAAAAAAAAAACAGAAATCCAGAGAGAGTTCAGCTCATCACCATTACAATTTAACACTGCCAGTTCACTGCAGAACAAACGCTATGGGTTTCTTTACCATAAATGCTGCCAGTTCACTATCAGCTCATTTTCATGTAATGTTGCCTGTAAATTAAATTACAGCCCTCTCCTTTGCTGTGCGCTTTTCACTGGCCTGTTGAATTGCCCTGGAGAGAAGGCTGTCTGATAAGCATAAACATTTGGTGGTGCTACCAGGGGCAATACTTCAATGTAGGTTTCAAATTTTTTTTTTGTAATCCTCAAGTTTCTACTGCAGCGCTTCCAGTTTCCTTTTAGTTTCTTTCATTTCTTTTTCCTCATGCATAGTTTCTTTTCAGTTCATCACAAGTGTTGTAATGAATAAAGTATAGTGTGTAGCCGGGGTGGGAGGGGCGCTAGACAGCGCCAGGCAAGATGGTCGGGCTTTAGTGCAGCTCTGCGGACCGGAGTGATTATCTTGTCAATATCCTGGAGTTCCAGCCCGTAAATTACACAACAATAGCAGTCTCATGACTGCGCTATACCTCCGCAGACCTCTCGATGAGCAAAAACCAACATTAGAGGAGACGTGGTGGCTTAATGAGGTGTCTCTCGCTGCTGACCTGTTTTTTCAAAATGGCGGCCTAACTACTGTACTGATACCTGGGCAGAGCCTGCAGGACTGCTGAGGAGCTGAGACTGCTGTGGAGGCTGGGGGCGAGCAACCACTTGGTGGACCTGGGAGACTGTGGGTTGCCTGTGAGTGCGTGCCGCTGAGACAAGCACGGACTACGTTACCAAGCTGCCTGATAGGTGCTTGTGCCCGATTTCACTGACACTGGGCTACCGGAGGCTGCGGGGTGTGTGGCCTTGCCCGGCGTTCTCTCGGCGCTCAGCCCTGCGCGGCCGCAATCGGCATCACTGCTGTACCATTCATGTTGGCACTCGGGGCCCATCCTGAAAGGAGCCACGACTTGAAGTGTGACGCAGGAGCCGGCCCTGAGGCCTACGGCGCCCGGGAAGTCCTGCTCCTGGAGAGAGGGGTGTGGTGCCATACCCCACTGCCTTGCCTGACAGTGCTATGAAGGAGCTTGTACCAACTCTGAGCAACGGGCCACCAATGAGACTAGGACCACCTGAATCCTGTGCTGCCTCACTGCCACAACACTGCGGAACCTAGGGTGGGCATAGGCTAATACTGGCTGGTGTAGCTGAGCCTCTTACACGCCAAATCTTACACAGTACACACAGGAGTAGCCCTAATCGACCTGCTGAACGGTCGCAGTATATAAAGAGCAGTATATAGTGGCTGTGCTGTTGGGGCGGGGGCTATAAACCCAATACAATGAATGCACACTGGTGTGGGGCGTGCCAGCTTCACTTCACACTCGTGGCACTGGGGACCTATAGGGTGTGATCAACTGAGACCACAAGTGACCGGCCATTTGAGGGCCCAGCCTGACTTTTATAGTAGCACTCCCTGCTCCATCTTCCTGGCTGGAAAACACGCTGGGCATTACTAAGATGAGCCGCACTTACTTCACGGCGTTGAAGGGATCCTTGTTGTGCACCCCACCCACGTCTCCGTCTGTGTAGGAGCAAAAATAACACAAGCGCCCAGACTGCAAGCTGGGCAAAATGGACCGAGGGCAGCCCCGGCTCACGTTTGAGCCTAGAAAATCCAGCAAGACACAACACCATGCCACTTCGGACTCTGAACTAGACAGCCCACAGACAGTTTGGCTGCAATTGGAAACACACTTGCTGTGGTTCAAAGCAGCCTCCAGAGTATTGATGGCAAGATAGACAACCTTAATTTGAGAATGGACCATATGTCAATTAAATTAGACAAGCATGCTCCACGACTTGACGAGGCGGAGACGCGTATCTTTGGAAGCTGAGGATGGACTAAATCAGGTGACCACAAAGATGTCGACCATGGAGAGGGTGCTTGAGGTGATACAGGCCAAGGACGAAGACCTCGATGCACACTCGAGACACAACAGCGTGCGTATTATGGGGCTGCCAGACTCTACGAACACGAGCGCCTCAAAACGTTCATAGAGTCCCTGCTGAAGACGGTCTTTGGGGCAGATAATTTGTCAGCTGTGTTGATTGTGGATTAGGCCCATGGCTCCCTGACTGCCAGACCACCAACTGGGTGGCCTCCACTCCCTAAAATCGCACGTCTTCTCAATTATAGAGACCGAGATGCTGTTTTCCGCATGGCCAGAGACAAAGGAATGATTGTCCACAAGGGTAACACATTGGCCTTCTATCCGGATTTAACCACAGCAGTACAAGCAGCGCGAAAAAGAATTTTAACCGGCTAAGAAAATATTGAAGTCCGAAAAAGTTCCTTATGCAATGCTGTATCTTGCCCGGATGCACGTTGAAATGAATGGCAGATCTAGAATTGTCACTACTCCTAAAGATGCAATAGACTATGGAAAATCATTAAAATGCAAGGCCAAGACCTCTCCTATTCCGGAGGACGGCGACAATGATGCAGGCTAGCGGAGTATGGCAGAGTGACATTAATATCTAAAGTAAAGAATAATGACTCTTTCTGCTGAGAGTGGTACCACCCTTGGAGCCTAGGGATGGACATGATTGCTGGTGATCCGTGCAGGATTGAAATAAGTTGGGCGACCCCTACTTGGACCTGGCAGATAAGACCTCACCGTTATCAAAATGGTTTATAGTCGTTCCTTCTGTTCATGTGTTGAATAGGGTGGGAACTAGCAATACTTTACTCCGGTCACCTCCCTTTATATCTGGGAGAGACATAGTGCTTCTGCGCCCATCCCACAGGTTTTTCCCACTGGCGCTATGGGATGTCTCTTTTCTGGGGGATACGGTTTTTGGGGCAGTTTGGGGTGGCTTTGGTAGGCTGGGGTTGCTGAAGTGGGTGGGGGTTTGATCTGGAGGGGGGATAAAGGGAATGGGTTGTTGTGGCTAATATGTACTGGGCCATTTGGTTGCATGACATACAGAGGAGCAGTTTTGTAGTGCCTGTCATATATTACACTCACAGGGGCTAGATGGCTCATGAAAAAACTGTTTGTTTAACGTGGAATGTGTACGGTCTCAATACCCCAAAAAGGATAAGACAGACGCTAGCTTACCTGGATCGTCATAATGTCAATATTGAATTTCTTCAGGAAACGCATCTAACACGCTACACAGTAACACATTTGGGGTCTTGGTGGGTGGGCTACCGGCAGGTCTCTTCATATTCATCATATGCCAGAGGAGTTCTTACCCTCATAAAGAGGAGCCTACCCTACACTATGATCAAAAGTTGCACAGGCGATTCTGGAAGATATGCTATAACACATGGCAAGCTGAGGGGTCCCTCATTACGCTGGTAAATGTGTATGGTCCCAATGTAGATGACCCTGAGTTTTATGAACACATATTCTATATACTGCGGGAATGGCAAGAAGCTACTATACTGTGGGTTCATTTAGGTTGTTGTAGGCAATATAGGCAATGGCAGCATACACTGCCACCCCAATGGTCAATTGATAATATAGATTCAGGAGGTAGCAGGACATGGATAAGACTAACTATCTCTAACTGGTAGGTATACACTTTGATAACCTGATTTAAAATAGGTTGTGCAAAAAGGCAGCAGTGCAAAGTAAAAGTAAAATACTTCAGGCATAAAGTAAAAGAACAATATTTCATGTAAATTTTTGGTATCAATATAACATACAAAAAGAAAAACCCACAACAGGCCAACCACTCTTCCCAAACAAATCACCCTGTCTCCAACCAATGTCCAAAGAAAAGTCCAAACTAGTCCTGTTCCTATCTCAATTTCCACACTCTCCACCCTTCCCCCCCAAAAAAGGGCTAAAAGACGGTGTTCTCCACCCAGGTCCGGAGCTCTTCAAGGTTTCCCTCCATTTGTGCTATCCTGCGGTCCTGCTGCACCAGGTGCTCCAGGACGCAGCACTGGAATAGGTGGTCTGGGTGGGAATTGAGGGTCAGCAGTGGTAGTGATAAGACAAGCAGATGCTAGCTGCTGACGTCACTAGCAATGTTGTTGCCTGGAGGCTGGCTGGAGCTTCAGGCGGGGCAGCTGCCTCATCCTCCTCCTGCAGGGCCGCTGGCTGTTGGAAATTGGCCCTTATTGCCTCCAGCCTCTGCCGCCACCGCCAGGCTGCTATGACCTGCTGTGGAGGTGTTTAACCAGCAGGGTTAGCTATATCAAGAAAGAAAAAAGATACTTTGTAAACAATAATCTTTGCAAAGTTCTTGTTTAAAATTATATAGTGGCACAGTAGCCGTACATTACTTGTCCGATAGGGCCATTGGAATTTGATGTGATTAGTCACACTCACAGGGCCATTTTTTATCCACATATACATAATATAAAAGGCAAAAGCACTGACTTGCAGAAAGGAATTAAAGCAGAATAACAGCACAAATAAAAAATATATATATATCTTTTCTTTTGAAGAATTTCCTAGAAAAAAATAAACAGACACTTTGTGTGGAAACAAATAAATAAATTACCTTTCATTTTTTTTTTTATTGCAGATATGCAGTACATCAGTTGTATCACAGGGTTACACCTCTTAGCTCTCCCCTTCATCCGTTTGCATTAGCATCTGCACACAGCCTTAAGGCCCACAACACGGAGGTCGGGCGGCGGTAAACATAAAAATTCTCGAAGCCTGGCAAGATGTAGCAGGTGTAGTCCTCACTCTTAGATACGTATCTAAGAGTGAGGACTACACCATTCATAATTGTTGGGAGCTTTTCTTCTGTTCCTCTCTATGAAATCTCCCAACAATTATGAATTGTCTCCAACTTCCCCCCCTTCCCAAATGTCCACCACCCACTCAGGAGTATTCGCCACCATCTCTTCTATGGGTGCAATCAGGAGTTAATGTCTAGTGTCTACCTAGATTTGCGATGTGCCCGGTGTGTCGCGGGGGCCATCCTCAGTTTTGCCCAGTTCAGCCTCATCCTCCTGTATTGTGCTATCTCTCAGGGCTTGGACCAATGTCTCCCAAACCGCCACCGTGTCCAGTGCCCTATCATTTGGTTTACGGCGAGCCATCTGGTATCGGTGTGTACTGCCTCAAGCGGCCCATTTCAAGAACTCACTGGTCCATCTCCTGTGTGTGGGACCTACTCTCCCCTTCCAGTGTCGTATGATTTCCCTTTTGGCTATGATCAGGCCCGTGTCTATAAATTTACTTGTGGTTTTGTGGGGGAACCAGTGTAATAAGCAAACTGCTATATCATATTGGAATGTCCTATCCATCACCTCCGTTAAAGTATCACCTATCGCCTGCCAGTATTCCCGGAGGCCAGGGCAGGACCATAACATATGTTCCAGCTCCGCTCCCTCCAAAGCGCATCTCGGGCACGCCACGGTGACTGTTCCGAAATATTTCTTAATTTTTCCCGGGATCAAATAAGCCCTATGCAGCACGTAAAAATGATCTGCTGAAAGCGCGCATTCCTCGTGCTGTTTCTAGCTCGTCTCACTAAACGGGCCCAAGTCCTCTCAGGGATCTCCCTATCAAGGTCTGGTTCCCATTTGGTCTTTAGCACCGACAGCGGTGGTAGATTTTCCCGTAGCATTCTAGAATATAAGTAAGTTACTGCTTTATAGGTTCCGGCTGCCATCATGGTGTACTGGCAGGCCATAGTGTCTTTGGTTCCACAAGACCTTCCTTCCAATGTGTTTGGATGGCCGCAGAGTGCAGTAAGTACCCTCCTGTAGGCAGCTCATATTTCTCTTGCAGCTCCAGAAACGGAACAAGGACCCCGTCTTCGTAGAGGTCGCCTACCACCTGTATACCAGCTTCTTCCCAACTCTGCAACTGCGACCAGTCTCTGCCGTGGGGGGGGGGTGCTGTTAGCATTCCCAAGAGTATCTCCGGGGCATATGGGCGTTACTCTTCCGCCAGAAGCAGAGACCGGTTCCAGCAAAGTCTGAACGTCCGTTCCTTGGGTGTCAGATCCCTAAGAGCAATTCTCTGCTGTAAAGCTATATAGGCCAAGACATGACGCGGGGTGCCCTTATCTCTCTCGTTCTCTGGACCGCGATATACCCTCGCCACCTCCTGCGTAAAGATCTGCAGTTGAGCAGTCAAATAGTAAGGTTCAAAATCGGGGGCTGCCAATCCACCCTCATCCTTCGGGCGGGTGAGTGTCGCCAGTGCAACCCTACACCTGCCCGTCCCCCATATGTTGGAGGTCATCTGAGATTTCAGTTGAGAAAACAGGGATCTAGGCATCCAGACAGGAAGGGTGCGAAAATAATAAAGGAGGCGCGGCAGGGCGATCATTTTCAATAATGAAATGCGCCCAGTGACAGTCAGCGGAAGCGTGGCCCAAAAGGTCATGCCGCCCTTCAGCGCTCATATGCATCTGCCTATATTACCCTCCAGTATGTCCGCCGCCGTGTGGTATATATACACACCTAAATACTTCAAGCAAACGGGCTCCCACCTAAGCTCAGGACGGTGGTCGGGCCGCGCTGTGTCCCGTCTCAGGGGGAACAAGCAGGTTTTAGACCAGTTGACTTTCAGCCCTGACAATTCTCCGAATCGCTCTAGTAGGCGTTCCGCGCCCTTCAGTGCCCTCGTCCCGTTTTCCAGGAATAACAACAGGTCATCCGCATATAAGGAGATGAATTGTTGACCCCCTCTGCTATCTATGCCCAGAAAATGCTTACCCGTGCGGGCCTCAGCCGCGAGGGGTTTGATCGCCAGGGCAAACAGGAGGGGGGACAGGGAGCAGCCCTGCCGGGTACCCCGTTCCACTGGATATTGGTGTGAAACAAGGGGTCCTATCCTCACTCTATCCACCGCCGCCGTATACAGTACTCGCGTCCACTTGATATATCCTTCCCCCAGTCCAAAGTGCTCCATGGCCCTGTGTAAATATTCCCACTCCAGGCTATCAAACGACTTCTCTATATCTATCGATAGAACCAGGGGCGTAGGGGCTTCCATGTGTGGGCTTTCCACCAAGCGTGAAAGTCTCCTTATATTTATCGTCGTGTTTCGAGCAGGAATAAAACCCGACTGGTCCGTGTGGACTACGTCGGGCATGTGCTGGAGGAGCCTCTTTGCTAATATGGCGCTTAATAATTTATAATCCGTGGTCAGCATGGATAACGGCCTGTAGGAGGCCGGGCGTTCGCTCTCCCTCCCTGGTTTTAGTAGTGGGATCACTAAGGCCTCACGCATAGACTGGGGCAGATGGACGGTCTTCCTGGCCTCATTATATATCGTTTGTAGCCTAGGCGCCAATAAGTCTACGTATTTGCTGTAGAATTCAATGGGTAGCCTGTCTAGGCCCGGCGTTTTGTTATGAGCCATCCGTTTAACCGCCCCTCTAATCTCCCCCAGTTCTATGTCCCTTCCTAATTCGTCAGCTTGTTCCTTCTCTAAGTGTGGCAGTTGAAGGTCCGCGAGAAAGGCTTGAATGTCGTTCTCCTGTCCCATCAGCGCACTCCTATATAGGGTCGAGTAGTAGTTCTGAAAACTGGCTAATATCTCCATCTGGGAGTATTGCATTTGTCCCTCTTCTCCCTCGATCGCCAGTATCGGGGAGCTACGCCTAGCAGGATTGGCTAGCCACGCTAGTAATGCTCCAGTTTTTTCCCCCTCAATGTGGGCCCGAAGCATATACACTTTGTGATCGAAGCTGCGGAGGCGTTCTACTTCTACCGCTACTGCCTCCTTAGCTGAGTTGACCTCCTCCTGTAATTCGGGGTGCCCCGGTCTCGCTTTCTCAGCATCCCTCAGCTTATAGTCCGCCTTTCGCAGATCCTCCAACAGTACCCTCCGAATACCCACATGTTTCCCTATGCACTGCCCTCTAACTACCACCTTAAAAGCGTTCCACTCCATCGCTGTGGAAGTCGTGGACCCCTCGTTTTCCGCGAAGTACTGGGATATTCCCTCCTCTAGCGCCGCATGAAAAAGCGGATCTTCCAATGTCTCAGGACGCAACCTCCATGTCGGGACCAGCGATATCTCCGAGACCCAATCCAGGCCAATCAGCAGCGGATTGTGGTCCGAGATTGTCCTGGTCAGGTATTCGGTCCGTGTCACCATCTGCATTACCACCCGAGAGCACAAAATTGTATCAATTCGGACATTGAGGTCGTGGAGGCTCGAAAAAAAGAGTAGTCGCGCTCGGCTGGGTGATACGTGCGCCATGCGTCCGTCAAACCCCATCGCTCCTGCCAATCCAGTCTCCCCTTCGTGAGGCGGTGTACGGGGGAATATCCCAGAGGTGGGTGGGACCTATCCAGTGTCCGCTACTGAATTAAAATCGCCCCCAATTAGGATCAGGCCCGCTAGGAAGTGTGCTAGTGTCCCTGACAGTCCAGTGAAAAAGGTCATCTGGTCAATGTTTGGTGCGTATATGCTACACAGCATTATGTCCCTGACCCACAGCCTGCCCTCCACTGCCACATAGCGTCCTTCAGGGTCTATTATGTGCCTGGTCGCCTGGAATGGGATGCCCGCCCTTATCCATATCAAAGCCCCCCTAGCAAACGCTGAGTAAGTGGTGTTAAATATCTGGCCCCTCCACCTCTTTTGTAGCGCTATCCCCTCCAATTTCGTGAGATGTGTCTCCTGCAGCAGCGCAATATGCACCCCTCTGCGGACCAGATAGGCATGTACTTTGTGTCTTCGTGCCATTCAGTGTAGCCCCCGCACATTCCAGGTTATGTATCGCACTTCATTTGCACTAGTCATTGTCCCATAGTTCATAGTACAGATCCTTTAGCAGTTCTGTGGTGTCATGAGTGGTGGTGTCTCCCCAACTAAACTTCAAATCATCTGGCATTGTAATTCCCACCTGTTTCTGAGTCAACCATTTCCAAAAAGATGGAACAACCCCAACAATACCCTCTGCCACCCGCCCCAGAATAGGCCCCAGTATCAAACTATCAGTACCCATCCAAACTAAGTCAATCTCTTCAACTTCCTGACTAATTCACGGTCATAACCGTGAGCGCCTTGAGGGCAATCGGGTTGTGGCCTAGGCCTGAAGGTAGAGACAACCGCCCTCCCCGCCCCCACTTGTTAGCAGCGGTCCGACATCCCGGTCGATGATCCCACACCGCACTACCTTACAGTTTGTGAATTCTTTCCTCTGCAGGAATGTCCTCTTATCGTTAGCTGCATATCAAATGTTCAGGATCTCCTCTGACGTTTGTGGCGTCACCAGCGGGCCTTTGGTGCTGCATGTCTCTGAGTTCTCCGACTCTGATCCTGTGTCTTTGGTCTCCGAGTTCGAGCCCCGTTGTGATGGGGAGGCGCCCGATCTCGAAAACGATTCTACTGCCTGTAGTGCAGCCTGTCGCTCCGCCTCCGTCTGGGACACCGATGGTTTCTTCGATCCCTGTCATCGCCAGAGCAGCCTCTGTGATTTCCACGTCTGTGTCTTTGCTCGCTCCCTCTCCTCTTGGACTCTGGCACCATCCGTGCCCGCCTTATACGTTTCCCACCAATCCCAGGCATCCGCCGACGTGGGGAAGAAGTGTGTTTTGTCGTCTAGGACAACTCTTAGTTTAGCCGGGAAGAGCAGGGAGTATCCAATGCCCTCATTTCGCAGTTTGCGTTTTATGGATAAAAAGGAGGCTTGCAGCTTCTGGGTCTCAAATGTGTAGTCCGGGAATAGGGTCACTTTACTGTTCGCTACTTGGAACGGCCCGCATCGCGGGCCCTCTGGAGCAGAAGGTCCCTGTCCTTGTAGTGCAGCAGTTTGGCCACGACTGGTCTCGGGGGCAAACCTGGCTTGGGGGGCCTAGCCGGGACACGATGAGCTCATTCCAGGGTAAAGAATGACGACAGGCCTTCCGGCGCTACTGTGGTCTTAAGCCAATTGTCCAGATAACCAATCATATCTTCCTCTTCTATTTTTTCTGGCAGACCCACTATCCGAACATTACTGCGCCGGCTTCTATTTTCAGCATCCTCCGCCCTCCTCTCCAGCGTTTGTATCCTGCCCAGGGCGTCCAAGAGCCTTTCTTCCATATTTTTGTGGGCTGGGGCTAATACATCCAAAGTGTCTTTGGCCTCTTTGACTCTATCCTTGAGTTTGTCGTAGTCAGCCCTCAGGAGTCCCAACCCCGATACCACCTGCGCAATATCGTGTTGCAAAGCATCTCTAGTTGCCGCAATAGCCTCGAGGATGCGGTCTTGAAGCTGCTGCAGGTCCGAGGGTCCCACAGGGCCACCCTCTGATGACTCCGGGGTCGTAGTTCCCTCGGTTTTACCTTTGTTTTTCACCCTGGTGTAAGGTCGGTATTCGCACCAGTGTCCGTAAGCTGTAGTGGTCTCCTTCAGGCCACAATATCGTGTGTCACGTCCACCCCAAATTACCAGCTCCGCAGCCGGCCTGCCACCAGGGGGGTCGAATTCAATTTCGTCCTCAGACGGGGCTCCGCGGGCTCCCTTCCACCCTCAATCCGCTTCTTTGTCGTTCTTGCGGCCGTTTCGGCCGCAGGGCGCCCTCTCCAGCCCCTTCCCTCGCTGTGTAGCCGCTCCGGATTTGAATGTGTCGCTCACGCACATCCACGGCTCTGCGACCTCGTTCGTCAGTTTTAGGGAAATGATCCCAGGGCGTAGGCCTTTCCCTATCTGTGGTGGGAGCTTGTTCCTTGACAGGGTCTTCTTAACAGGGAGGCCTACTTCGCAACCGCAGTCCGCTCCACCCCAGGGCCACCCAGCAGACCAGAGGCTGCGCCGCAGTCGTCCTCAGCCCAGGTTGGTTGCACAGGCTCCTGCCCTCGCCCAGTGTCCACTCTGTGCCCTCGAGAAGACAGATAAGCCCCGGACATGTCCACCTGGGACCGTCAATCTCCCCAATGCCCCAAGTACGGACGAGGGTCTGCCAGCCGCCGCTGGAGGCCAAAGCCGCAAGTCCCTCCTTCTAATTCGCAGCGCAGGGCCCCCTCGAAAGCATCCGTCTTCCGGATCCTACTCTCCGCTCATTTCCGTATGGCCCGGGCGCAAGACCTTCTTCGATCAGCTTCCACAGCTTTCCCGCCTGGTCAGCAGCGGCAGCTATTCCGCCAGACCCACCAATCTCCGTGGGGCAGCCGCGGATCTCCCGATGTCTCCCAGGGCTTCCTGTAGGCCCAAGACAAAGCCACTCCCATGCGTCACGGGGCACCTTCTCCCCCGATGGGGGCGAGCATCTCTCCTTTGGTCCCACTGACTCCTGTAGCACCGGGCAGGCCCCTCGCTCCTACGCTCGCCAGTGAAAGCCGCCGGGCGCTCCCATCGGCTGGGTCCGGCGTGCAGTCTTCTCCCCGGTCACAAAGCAGGCCGGGTGCCCCGCCGCCCTCTGGACGTCTCTCGCTGTGGCCCCCTCCTCTCAGCCGCACGGGGACAGGCGGCGCCCCGGTTGGATCTCAGCTGGCTAGGGATCAGTAAGGGCGGCCGTCGCATCTGCGCCTCAGCCCTCCGCAGTACTCCCTGCCACCATCTCGACACTGGGGTCTCAGCCTGGTCCAAGCCGAAAGTCGGCAAGTCTCTCAGGGGCACGGGACTCACCACAATGTCGCCAAATCACTCGCTCTGCGGATCGGTCGCTTCTCCTCATCCGCTTAGCTTCCAAAGAGGCACCTCCTATTCAGATGCGCTTCTCATTCTCTCCCGGCATCCGAGACATCTGCCATTTTGCGCTCCTCCGTGTTCTGACTTGCGATCGCCTTGTACCCCGCTGGCAGGCTAGCACACCGCTCCGCTGGCTGTATCGAGGGTGCAGTTCAGGTTCACACTGCCTCCGGCGCCGCACCGTTTAGCAGGATAAATGCGGGGATCAGGCGCGGAGCTCCGAGCTCACGCCGCCATTCCCTTCGGCTCCGTAGCCACGCCCCTCCATAAATTACCTTTCATGAATGAGAAATGCATTATGCACTATGGAGTACAAGTATTCTTCGTGTTCGAAGTTAATAGAGGCATGCTAGCTAACACATTTTGTACTTTGATACTCTCTGCAGTATTCAGCTGGGGCAGCTGTAATGGACAATTATCTTGCTCTAATTCCAACAGTCCTGCTCATCTCCAAATGTCTTTAAATTCTACCTTGACTCTTAAAAGGAAGATAAATAATGATAATGACAATATGTCACACACATCATGTGGCATATTTGTCAGAGTATCCTGTCCACAAAACTCGAAATCAGGCACTTCTGGCAATATGTACGAAGCATTTTTCCATCGGCAAATGGGCCTATTGGCAGAATCAACCCCTTTCCAACCAAAAAAAACCTTTTTGGAATGTATAAAGCCCATATTCTGTGAGTTCTGCTATTCGGTATTTGGAAGGGGCATGTTTAGGGCATGTAGGAATGTTTTGTGACCAAAATGTGGTCACAAAATATTGAAACTTTATCACCAAATCAAAGTTGGTGGTAATGTATTCGCAAATTGGAAGGGGTCTCCAGTTGACCCCTTGCCCTTTGCAGATAGCATTGGTAGTTAATTGAATGTTTATCACCAAAGATGGGGATGTATGACATATTCACGCATGTGTTTACAATGCATGCCTTAACAACATGGGCAATACAACGAACATGTCGTTACGCTTTAGGGATATATTTTACTATTTCAACTCCAGTCTGTGCAATCGTAGGGAAGTTGTTGGGTTTAAAATACACAAATGAGTTCCCTAAAGCAAGTCGTTGTAATGACTTGTGTTGTAATGGAACGTGCTGTAATGGAACGCATGGTAACGATGCGTTCATTGTAGTGCCTGTGTTGTAATGTCACTCCATTGTTCTGACAGCATTGTAACTGCTGTTTCCCTTTGTAGTGTTCATTATAAGATTTTAGCTACTCTGTTACAGATAGATGAGACCATTAAGAACTTAACCCCTACTGTAGCCAATAAAGGGACGATTAATGACACCACTGCAGTGAGAATACTAGTAATTGTCAATAAGCAAGCAATGCGATTTTGCAGCTATGCTGCAAAAACGGCCCTGTAACAAAAACGGCCCCCATGGGCCCAAAACTGGCCCCCACCCTTGCGGCGCACTGGGGGATTTCCGGGTGCCCGCAAAGGCCAGTCCGGCCTTCAAGGGACCTGCTGATTAGTGACTGACCAACCAGGTTTGAGACGTTTTTTGAACAGCCCAAAGGAGGGTCGATCAAGAATGTTGTAAGGCACCTTATTCCAGTGGGAGGGCCCAAGGTAAGAAAATGAGCGACCTCCAATTCTGCTTTTGTTGATCCTCATTGGGCACAACAACCGCGGATTGCTCGACCTCAGTTGCCGACATGGAATGTAAGGAATTAGCTTTTTGCTGATGTAGACCAGGCCATGCTCCTGTAGAGTCTTAAATACCAGACACAGAAGCTTGAATAATGCTCGCTTCCTAATTGGCAGCCAGTGAAGTTGGCGCAGGAGAGGTTCCGGAAGCGAACGGGATGGGCGATTAAGGGCAAGACGTGCAGCAGTATTCTGCACGACCTGCAGTCTAGAGCAGAAGATCTTCCCTAATCCCTACCAGTAGGGAATTACCATAATCCAGCCTGCTTACTAGTAATGTCTGAATAAGCAACTTTCTTACAGAGAGGGGAAGCCAAGGTAAGATCTTTCTGAGCATACGCATCAAGCCGAAACAGGTGCCCGAAATGCTTTTCACGTGCTGCTCCATGGAGAGTTTATCATCCACCATGATACCTACGTTTTTCACCCATTTTTGGGGGTCGGAGGGTCACCCAGCACTGGAGGCCACCAATCTGTAGACCAAAGCTCCTCTGCTTTCCTGAACAGCAGAATCTCAGTTTTGGTTGTGTTGAGATGCAAAATGTTTTTTATACAGGACAATGGTCCCTAGACAAGTGGAATTTAAAAAAAAAGATAAATGTAGACTAAATAGGCACTATATTCTTTGTCCAGCCCGACAGTTTTTATTTTAGTAATAAACAATTTCACAAAATTCACTGTAATGACAGCAGGACACCAGCCGATGTCCGACTAACACACTTAGGAAGAGGACAAACAAGGAGTTGGAGGCAATATGAACAGTCTGTGTAGTACAGTTCACAATCAGACAATATTAATTGCACACTATTGCTGGCATCAAATAGCATAGTTCATACACATATAGTGTGACACGGTCGACGACGTTCCGAACCTATGACATATTAAAGGTTCATCTTCAGGACATCAATTATATGCCTTCTCTTTATATTAAAAAAGTCACAATTAACTTTTTGGCCCGTACTATGGGCACTATTGCCACAACACATATTAAATACAGCAAGGAAAAGATTCAAAGGGGGAGAAAAAACAAAACAAAATACACAGATTAGGGCATTTCCTTCAAAAAAACTGTTGTTGATCACACACACAAGTATACACTTAGTTTACTCCACCAAGTATTACACATTGCGGACCGAACAGAAACATTCAATTGTAGAAAATTCATTCATTTAAAGTTTGACCATGTGATAAAAGCAGTTGTGTTAGTTGACCATCAATGCCACAAAAGACATAGTAACGTGAGTTAACACCGTGAATTAGGGTTGTCATAACGCAGTGCACGAACCTGAGGGTGACCGTGACCAACAAGAAAAATTAAAGGGGACCAAACCTGAATTCAACCTTCACCATAGGCGGACACCAAACCTGTGAAAACCAAGGGACGTGGGTGTACCTGAAGGACTGGTATGAGAATCGGTAGCCTGAGTATTAAAAATTGCCTAAACCATAAAGAATAGTAATTAGTACAATAAACATGGTATAAAGCAATGGCCACATAGCTACCAAGATTTTTATAAGCCATTATCAGCTTACCGGATTCACAACAAGAAAAGCCTCCGCTGATAGGAAGAGCGCTGAAAGGAGAGCAATGCCGTGATTAATGTTTCGTTATTATCAGCATCGAGAATTTACACATGGGTAAGTGGAAATGTTAGCAGTCATCCAGGCCGCCGTCATTAACATGCATTTTTTGCATCAATGGTAATGGTCAGTTGAGTATCATCCGCATACGAAACAGTGTCAAACCACAAGAGCTGATAATAGAGGCGAGAGAAGATACATAAATGTTGAATAATGTGGGGCTTAGAATGGAGCCCTGTGGTACCCCTTTTTCCATAGCCTAGGTCTGAGAAGTGAATGACTCAAGTTGGACTTGCTGAGATCTGTCGGCAAGGAAGCTTTCAAAGCATCTAAGTGCCATTCCTCTGACACCAATTTCTCTGAATAAGGAGAGGAATGCTAAAATATAATTTAGATTACAAAAATCAGGCCCAGCACAAGCACAGAACAGGAAAACACGTAAAACTAAATGCCAGTACCCAAGCACATTGCATGGTGTCATTTACGCTGCTTTTGCAGTGCAGAAGCGGGCATCGCTCTTCCTGCATGTAAAAAAACAGTGCAAACGGTTGGTCAAGCACTTCTGCCCACCCGCAGAAATCTGCGGAATCCCTCCTCCAAGCCCCATTCTGCTCCTGCTTATCCTGTTCCTTCTAGTCCGCTAAATCCTACCTATCTCATCCCTGGTCCTACTGGCCCTAGCCCACCTGCTCCTGATATGACTAGTTCTCTTAGTCCTCTCCCATCTTGTCATAACCGAGGTCCTTCCGCTGTTTATCATCCTGGTTCTGCACTAACTTCTCCAAGTAGTCCTAGTTTTCCTTGTTCAGGTCATCCACTGGCTTGGTTATCCTGGCTCCTGTTATACTGGCCCTTCTTGTTCTGGTTTTCCTATTCCACCTCTTCCTGGTTCTCATTGATAGATCCTGATACTTCTGGGCCTCTGTGAGTTGATCATCCCTTTCTCAATGGTAGTGTTCCAACTGTTCTTTTTTTTTGCCCTGGCCCTCTTAGCGTTTGTCCTGTTGACTCCGGTTTCCAAGCCACTTCCTTCTTATTCACAAGATAATGTTCTCCTAATCTTTCTCACTTTCAGTCTGGTTTGCCTAGCACTGGTCTTCCTATTCCTGGTCCTCGCAGTCATTGTTCTCTTTCAGCTTTTGTGCCCACTAGACTTGATCCTCTTGCTTCTTCTCATCCATAATTGGTTCTTTGTATGCCTAGTGTTCTTGGTCCTGGTCCTTCTGGTTATTATATACTTCCAAGTCCCCTTCGCCTTTCTCTTCCTGATGCTACCTGGTCATTTTGAGACTCATCCCCTTGACCTGTTCCTTCCAACATTCATCACTCTGTTCATAGATTCCTTGTACACCAACTCTTTGTTCTAATGATCCTCTCACTCCACCAGGCCTCTTGTGTCCTGGTCCTCTTAGGACTCACCCTCTTGTCCTAGTCCTTATACTCCTAGGTTGGATTTTTCTGACCATGTGCCTTGTCCTCATGTCCTTTTGACCCTGCTCCCACTTTCTGGGCCCTCTTGGTTCTGTTTCTCTCCGTTTGGATTTTTCTGGTCAATTTGTCCCTGGTCCTCATTGTCATCCATGTCTAGTCCCCTAGGTCTTCCTAGAGCTGGCTGTTCCAGTCTTCCTGCTCTTTCTCACTCTGGTCTTGCTACTCCCAGGTCCTGCTCTTTTTTCTCCAATTGGTACTCTGTGTACTAGTCCTAAGGTCCCTGGCACTCCTAGGACTATTTTGGATCATCTTGGTTCTGATCCAACGTTTCCTCCTTGGTCTGGTGCTGGACCTCCTTTCAATAGTCATCCTGGTATCCTTAGTACTGAAAGCCTGGTCTTCCTTGCATGTTCTGGTCCTCTGGACCCACTGGCCATAATCCTCATTCTCCTGATTTTCCTAATGTCCTGGATCTGGTCTTACTCCTGACCCTGCTCATCCCACTTCTTGTCCTCTTGGTTCAACACCAAGTCACCGTGGCCTTCCTTGTTCTGCTCTCCTGGGAGTGCCACCCTGCTTCCCATCTTCCAGACCATCCTGTTTCCAGGTCTGAGGTCTAATCCTGCTGTCTTTGGTCATTGCTGTTCTGATGTCCCTGGTGCTGATCCTCTTTTTCCTCATCACCCTGGTCCTCCTGGTGTTGTTACTCAATGTCATGATCCTCTTTGCCATGATCTTCTTGGCCCCCCTGGTCCTTTGTTAACTGGTCTTCTTAGAGGGCTTTCCTTCTGCTTATGGTTGCCTGTGTCCCTGGACTCACCTCTCTGACCCTCCTGACCATGCTCATTGTATTCTTATCTTTCATTGTCCTTGTTTTCTTCAGATTCTGTCCACATTGGCCCTGATCCTCATGTTGCTTATAGTCTGGGTTCTCCTTTGCCTAGTTCTCCTGTAAATGGTCCACCAGAAATTCAAGTCTTGGTCTCTTTTGTATTGGTCATCCTGGTCATTCATGCACTATGGTGCAAGTTATAACAAACCTTGCCTTTTGGCCATCCAGGCCTTTCTTTTTCAACTATTTTTGGCCCATCTGAACATTTTTCTTTCTTGTCTGATTCTTAATTTTTAGTTCTCACCCTGAATCTCCTATCCCTGGTACCACCGTCCCTGGTCCTGCGTGCCCCCTGCTTGCCCCCTTAGTCAATCTGGCCTTACATATCCTAGTCCTATTAGATGTTTGTCCCCCTGGTTTGAGTTGGCCTGGTCCCCCTTGATCAGTTTTGTATTCCGTTAGTCCTACTGGTACAGCAGCCACTGGTTCTGGCCCTCTTGATGCAGATTCTCATTGTTTGGGTCCTCCTGAATCTGGTCATTTTGGTACTGGTATTCCTGGACACCATTTTTCTTGTATCTGATCCTCCTGATACTGGTCCTGCTATCTGAGATGATTGGTCTGCCCCACTTGGTAATCCAAGCTCTGGTCTCATAGTGTCTGATTAGCTGGGGCCGGACTGGCTACCGGGCATTTTGGCATGCTGCCGAGCTGGGAGGCTGATTTTGTTGATGGGGACCTGTGTCTGCTGAACGAAATTAGTTTTGCTTGGTTTATTTCATGGCACACGCAGGTCTCCATCAACGAAATTAGCTCCCATCACAGTGACATCAGCCCCCAGCTCAGCAGTATGCCAAAACGCCCGGTAGCCAGTACGGTCCTGCTCCTATCCCTGTTTCCAATCCTCTTGGCCATGATGCTTTTAGTTCCTTTGGTCTTTCTAATCCCTGGTGTGCTTATCCTGCCCTTCTGATCCTATTGACCATTGACCTCCTGGTCCTGACCTTCATAGTCCTCTTCAATCTGGTCATGATCCTTCTGACCCTAGTCTTCCTGCTCTTGTCCTGTCCCACCATAGATCATCCTAGCCTTTAATAAGTCCTGATGTTCCTTTAGCTGTGATTCATGCTAGCCTTGCAACTGTCTGCCCATGTACTTCCTTGGTCTGGGCTTTCTGATTGTCATTGCCATGTACGGCTCTCCCTAGTCCTCTAGATCCTGAGTCTGCTGTTTCACAGGCTTCCTGTCCGGGACCGTTTCATCCTTCTCACCCTAATTATTGCCCATCAGCTTTCCTTGTCTTGCGCCCCTGGTTTATCTAGCCCCCTGGTTTGCTGGTTCCTAATCCTTCTGCTCCTGGTACCCCTGGCCCATGTAGTCCTGGTCTTAGTTCTTGTACACCTTTCTCTAATCCTATTGTATTGGGTTTTCGGGTTCTGGGACAACTGACCTTGGTTTGCCTAGCCCTCCTAGTCCCTTAATAGTTGTGCCCCATCCTAGTCCTTGTAATTATCCTAGTCTCCTAGATTGTCTGTTCCTGTGTCTTCTTGGCCTTCTGATCCTGGTCCCCTCTATCATGGACCTCCTAGTTATGGTCCCCTGGGGTCTTGCTTCCTCATTCCTGTGGATCTGTTCCTTCTGGTTCTCATGTTGCAGATCACCCTGGTTAATATGGTCCTCGTCATTCACATTTAGGGTCCCCTAATTTGCACTTCATTGACCTTCTGGCCATGCTCCTCATGGTCCTTTATATTCCACCTGGTTCTGATGATCTAGAGCCGTCTGGTTCTGCTAGTTTAGGTCCCCCTGGATCCTTGGTCCTCCTTGATCTGATCACAGTGATCCTGGGCCTCCTGTCTCTAGTCACTTTTCCACAGGTCACTTGGTATTGGTCCTCTGTGGTCTGTCCACCTGGATCTGCTATCCCTACTCCTAGTCCTCGTCCTCTCTCTCCTCCTGATCTTACACCTTGAAACTCCTAACCCTCCTTCTTTTTATAGTCCAGGACCTCCTGTTCCTTTTACCCAGGTCCTTCTGTTCCTTCAGGACTTTGTCCACTGGGTTCTGATCCCCCTGTTCCCCAAGCACCTAGCCTTCATGATCCTTCTTATCATGGTCTGGGCACCCCTAGTTCTGTTTTTCCTTGTCCTGCGCCTCCTAGTCTAGTTGTTCCTGGTCCCCTCTGGCATTGGTAACCCTGATCCTTGTTTATTATGTCTCCTTGAGACAGTTTTTTCTTGTTCTGGTCTCCTGGAGCTGATTATTCTAGCCCTCCACAAGGTCGATTTCCTGGCCCTACTGGTCATCATCCTCCTCCAACTTGTCCTTCTCCTTCCTTGTCCTTGCCCCTTCAGAAAACCTTAAAACCTTTAGTCAGGTACAGCTTCCAGATGTCTTTTGCTGCACTGTCAAGACCAGATATGAGGGCTCAGTAAAGACAGGACTTTGCTCACTTAAAACACTGCTTAGCATGATAAAAATGGAACTACATTCACAACATACATTGGTTGAGTGTCTAAAATGTCAGTATGGCTGAATGGGTCACTCATGACATGAGACTGATATGCATCTTCATTTAGCACCCAGCTGAGTGACTAAACATTCCTCTCATGAATGTCCCAGATGCATTGCTTGCCAGTCTTGTTCTTTCATGTCCCCATTGCACAGAAGCCCCATTACCGTGTCTCACTGACTTTTCCTCCTGCAAATGTCCCAAAGCTCTGTGCTCCCAAACACCAATTGCTGTTTGTCAGTGTCCATCCCTCTGTGCCCCATATACCCCCTATCTTTCTGAATTCCATGTTTTTACTTGCACTTGTTGACTGCTGCTGTGTTGCTAGCTTTGGAATACTAAGCAAGGACAATCCTTAAATAGATACAACAAACTAGCTCAAGGCTTTCCACAAGAAGTCCAAAATGAGCCCAGCCATCAGAAATCATCAAAAGGAAGATGATACATGTAAAAAAACTGTGGATTCTCATCAATGCGAAACGTTTGCGTATCATCTTTAAAACCATACCCATTATTTTTTGCAGACAGCCACAATCTCCTAGACTGAAACGTAAAATAGGTGTGTGCCATATGCCGAAGCTCCTGAAACAGAAGTTTTGATTCCTACATTTCTTTTGTTAAATATTAAAGGAACATAAATGTTTTCATTCAAAATTGTTTGTACTCTTTCTTCATCTGTAAACAACTTAGCTTATTTCATGATCTTTCCTTTGTACCTACTAATGTACATTTACATATGCACTAGCTTTCAAGTAATTCACACATGGTTCATCCCCATTACCAGATGGCCTCCAAGGTACCATTACCTGCAGCCTTTTTTTCTTAATGTCTGGCAAAATAAAGACCTCCTTCGTACTATTTATCCGTCCGCCTGTCAAATAGTACATTATTTTTTCTATTTAGCATGTGGCTAGATAAACATTGAAGTTTCAGTTATTTAGCTGGCCAGAGATTATTTAGCCCTTGCCTAAATAGGAGAGATTATGGATTAATTGGCAAGAAGCAGGATAGCCACTTCCAAAGAGTTATGTTTTCAAAAGCTGCCCATTTCAGAACAACATTTCAAAATGCCAGTGTACAGACTGAAGAAATACATTCAAACCAAAGACAATCAAAACAGATATTAACATGTTTTATTTGAATGGAGGAAAACAGGGATTTGTTTTCCTCACTTGAGGTTTTTCTAAAGCCTAAATTAAAAGCAACACAGAGGGCAGTGATTGGATTTTTGCTTGGAAACAGGACTTCAGAGCATTTACATGTTATGAACATGTCCTTTGGTGGTTATGAATCTGCAGTCAAGAAACAATTCTGATTACTTGCTGTAAAGGCTGACCTATGAAAACATAGCAAGGCAAAGCACATACTCAAACATGATGCCCTCTGTGTTACTGAAAGCAATTAACTTGCTTTACTGATGGATGTACAAACAAAGGAAGTAGGGCTATGCATGGAGGAGGCATGAGGGAATTAAGGAATGGAAGAATGGATGAGTGGTACATATGACTGTGCCTTTTTCTTTTATTCCATTCACAAACACTTGCCACTTTTCAATGCACAGTCAGTCTTCTACCCTGACAAAGCCTTTGCCAGATGCTTTTTTTTGTCGCCAAGGATCTCATCATATCAGATTTAATGGGTTTTGTTGGTTATAATAATGTAAAAATAGATTATTTCTTTATTATTGGTGTGCAAATCGTTCACAGGGTCATGAGCACAAGGCAGTGTCTATTAGGGATTTGCGAACAGACAGGTGATGAATACCAGAAACACAAAGCGTCACTGACAGTCGGGAAATAGCCCATATATTACAAATATAAATGGAGTCAGAACTAACCTCAGAGACTGTTAAGTTTACAGATTTCAAAGGAGTCACATAACCCAATATTAGAATGCGGACTATGGGCCAGATGTAGGAGCCTTAAGACCGGTCGGAAACGGACGATTTCGGCCGTTTCCGACCGGTATTTGGCTTTTGAGATGTAGGGGGCATTTTATTTACAGAATAGGTATAATTACCGATTCGGTAAATATACAGAATCGGTAAATTACCGAATCGGTAAATTTACAGATTCTGTAAATCAAGATGTAGGTGGCACTGTAATCAGTGCCACAGGCCCTTACCGAATCGTTATTTACCATGGAATACTATTCCATGGTAAATAACGAATTCCAGTGTACATGCACATCTGTGCATGTACACCTGTGCCATGTGGCACACAGACATGCCCTAAGGGCATGTCTGTGTGTCAAATGGCACACAAGCCAGAAACAGGGGTGCAACAGGGTGTTAAAGTGACACCCTGTCACCCTTGCAAAATCGGTAATTTTACCGATTCTGTAATTACAGAATGGGTATTTGCCATTGATTCCTATGGGCTTCAAGGCCCATAGGAATCAATGGCAAATACCGATTCTGTAATTACAGAATCGGTAATTACCGAATCATACAGATTCGGTATTTTTACAGATTATTTTACCTACATAGCAATTACCGAATAGTGAATACCGAATCTGTAAAATTCGGTACTTACCATTCAGTAAATTGCTATTACCTACATCTAGGCCTATAACTTTCCTCTTTGCTGACGTACATTTAAACTAAGCTGCATCTTCACTTGCATTTTGTTCCCAACTATCTGTGATTCACGAAAACAGATCAAGCATGGCTGCTCAAGAAATCATTGGCTGACATTTTTTGATGTTTTTGGATCCAGTTCTTGATTACAAAGATTGCACCAGGATCATTTTTGTTAATTGTGCAACATTTCTTCTGGATTGCATAGATTAAACTAGAGCAGTTTTACAATGACATTTAGACTGACCAACTAGTGCAAAATGCTCTTTCGGTGGTCCTTTTTTTGTACCGGTTAGGTGTTGATGATGTTTATAGAAATCTGAACCCTCTGAAACTCAGTCTATGTTAGTCAGAAATGCTGGTGAAAAATTAATTGAGAACGCGTGGAAAATTTGCAATCTGGAGATTGCTAAAAATTACCTGAATCATATTCTTCCCGAATGCTTATTTAGCTGATTGCTTACTTTTCATTTTCATTCTTTGTGATAGTAAGTAAGTACTTTGTGGTTGTTACTGTTCTTTTTGTAAGATGGGCTAGAAGGGCTCAGGAGAGGACATAAGAATAGTAAAGATGGAGCATTTAAGTTTACAAAATTGTTCAGTGAGCTAAGCACTCAATGATGCAGTCTGTCCTAAATTTAAACCTGGTGTGCCTATTGTGTGAGGTAATACAGAAGGCTTAGGACCCCACCCAGTGGGGCCTGCATATTGCCTGTAATACAACAAAAGACCCAGTCCAAGGGCGTCAAAGCATATCAGTGACTCAAAAAAAGGGGCAGTCAATATATACTGCTACCTATCGCTCTCTTATACAATTTATAAGGAGATACTGCACTGCACTCCGCCCAAGTTAAAAGACAAACCTGTTCTCCCTGACAGTGCCACAGAACAACAAATATTGTGACCTAAATGAGTTGGTCGCAAATGTTCACACAATAGTGTTGGACTAAATTCTCATTAGAAACAATGTGTTAGAAACAAGTGACGCCTCACGGAAACACCACCAACGGGGTAACTGGTATGTAATTTCCAGAAAAGCCCCTGTCTCATCATCGGTAGTCACTTGATTCTCAAAAAAATAAGAAGAAAGGAAAGAAGTGTCCAAAGCAAACAACAAAAATTGTGACAAACAGTGGAAAGCAGAAGTATCTGCTAGTGACAAACACATAACATAAACAAGTGCATAAAACACAGCATAAAGTTCCCTTAACCAACTTTATTTATAGGGAGGTGATTATATGCTGTTTGTGTTAAAAAGGCTGGTAGCTATTCATGCATACCATTACCTAGTGCCAGTGCCGACATGTTTCACTGCTATAACAACTTAAGCAGTTTCATCAGGGCTGCACTCATACGCTGCCACTCCACTTTTGGACATTAGTTCTGTGTGCACTGTCAAAGAAGAACTGGTAAAAGAACGTAATTAAAAGCATGTAAACCCACAGTTAACACTCCGTATGTGAAACAGATGGTATATAAGTAATGTTACCCAGAGTCAGCCAAGTTAGTCATACCAGCCGCTCCGGTGTCGGTAAGGTACGAGGGTACTCCAATAGTGAGCTATCACCTTCACTTAACCTTAAGTTTTCTGTTGAAAAAGAGTTTACACAAATTTGTAAGACAAATCCTAATAAGACCCAAAAGGCCATCTTATCAGTGTGTAAAACATGACTCTTAGTTAATTAGTCACCTTATGTAGTGTTATACATTCTACATCCAACCCCATTCGGCTAATGCTAAACAGTCATCAAATGGGAACTGCACACTAATTGTAAAAGCGCTAGGAAGAAAAAGTCAGCACCCGCTGCCAGGATTGCTTAAAGAAGCCGTATGTAGATACCCGAGCCCGACTGCCTTCTTGAACAGACAGGTACTCGTGTGCTGCCCTGCCCGCCTCATCGGAACAGTCCAATAGCCCAACAATTCGAAAGTTACAAACTGTCGGACCTGCCACAGTCTCGGTGCCTGCCTGGCACCGGACCTCGTTAGCAAACCTCACCGTGATACCGTCAGGTAGACGCTGTTCCTCCACCGTAACTTTGCACCGCACGGACGCACTGAAATAATAGCTTTCAAACGGTCACCGGCCCTGCGATCCTGTCATGTGATTACGGTGCCAGCCACGGCGGCCATATTGGACTAGTCAAATCAAGCGCTGGAGCCTGTAGGCAAACAGATCAAAACACAAAGTTATGTACCTAATGATTATAATACCACTCCATTACCAAACTAATGTATACCAGAACCATTCTGGATGGTGCAAGGCTCTTTAAAGGAAATTCCCATACTGTGTGTGGTAACTCTCTTAACAGGTGTCGAAGGCATGTTTATACTGGATATAGGTTCCTAAATCGTGCTACCCTAGTACTCCAAATGGCGGCCATCTTAAAAAGAAACCTGGTACACAGGGGAGGAACTGATGTTATATATTTTAAGAACAAAACTGTTATTGTATAAATCAATCTTTATGGCTAGGGCATGATTGTGGCTGCAAAGACCAATGCTCATGTATGGACGAATCAGACACCCTTCCTGGCTGCTAGACACTTGATACTACTAATAGACATTAAAGGAACTGTGTGTGCCCCATACCAATACGGACCTCATGCTTGGCGAGACAACAGGTCTCATTTTGCTAGATGCCAAATAAACAAAAGGCAGGAGACAACGGAGAGAATGTGGAAAACATGTGGACAAAATCATATGCCCTGGCCCTCCTACCAAGTATAGGCCTGAATCAACCCTGAGGGCAGCACACGGGTACCTGTCTGTTCAAGAAGGCAGTCGGGCTCGGGTAGCTACATAAGGCTTCTTTAAGCAATCCTGGCAGCGGGTGCTGACTTTTTCTTCCTAGCGCTTTTACAATTAGTGTGCAGTTCCCATTTGATGACTGTTTAGCATTAGCCGAATGGGGTTGGATGTAGAATGTATAACACTACATAAGGTGACTAATTAACTAAGAGTCATGTTTTACACACTGATAAGATGGCCTTTTGGGTCTTATTAGGATTTGTCTTACAAATTCGTGTAAACTCTTTTTCAACAGAAAACTTAAGGTTAAGTGAAGGTGATAGCTCACTATTGGAGTACCCTCGTACCTTACCGACACCGGAGCGGCTGGTATGACTAACTTGGCTGACTCTGGGTAACATTACTTATACACCATCTGTTTCACATACGGAGTGTTAACTGTGGGTTTACATGCTTTTAATTATGTTCTTTTACCTGTTCTTCTTTGACAGTGCACACAGAACTAGTGTCCAAAAGTGGAGTGGCAGCGTATGAGTGCAGCCCTGATGAAACTGCTTAAGTTGTTATAGCAGTGAAACATGTCGGCACTGGCACTAGGTAATGGTATGCATGAATAGCTACCAGCCTTTTTAACACAAACAGCATATAATCACCTCCCTATAAATAAAGTTGGTTAAGGGAACTTTATGCTGTGTTTTATGCACGTGTTTATGTTATGTGTTTGTCACTAGCAAATACTTCTGCTTTCCACTGTTTGTCACAGTTTTTGTTGTTTGTTTTGCACACTTCTTTCCTTTCTTCTTATTTTTTTGAGAATCAAGTGACTACCGATGATGAGACAGGGGCTTTTCTGGAAATTACATACCAGTTACCCCGTTGGTGGTGTTTCCGTGAGGCGTCACTTGTTTCTCACACATTGTTTCTAATGAGAATTTAGTCCAACACTATTGTGTGAACATTTGCGACCAACTCATTTAGGTCACAATATTTGTTGTTCTGTGGCACTGTCAGGGAGAACAGGTTTGTCTTTTAACTTGGGCGGAGTGCAGTGCAGTATCTCCTTATAAATTGTATAAGAGAGCAATAGGTAGCAGTATATATTGACTGCCCCTTTTTTTGAGTCACTGACATGCTTTGACGCCCTTGGACTGGGTCTTTTGTTGTATTATAGGTTCTGAGTGGAGGGCGACCCTTTCCTTTCTCCCTCTGAGCTTCTAATGAGAGTTTGCCTGCATATTGCCGATAAAGGCCTAATTTGCCCCTTTTCAAGTGCATAGTGAGCACTCTAGCAAATGTTTATTTTACCTGGAGTTTTGAAATCCCTCGCACGATTTCAGGTTTTAATTTAGGGATGTAAAGCAAATTCTGCTTTTCATCTATTTGAGTTTCATTGCCTTTAGTACCACTGGGCTGAGTTTTAGTAAAATCATTTAGGCATAATGCTACCAAACACATACATTACTGTGAGCAAGAGCTTTATAAAAATGCAAATGATTAATATTAGACTCAATCAATTAATCATAATTTTATCTGGTTTATATAAAAACATAAAATAGATATTAACATCAAATTAATCAAGACATACAATTTCAATATATAACAAAAAATGGTTAAAAGAAGAACATTTGCAATTAATACAATTAAGATAATGTCTTTTTTAAGGTATGAAAATTTATATTTTATCACTAAACAAACAAATAATGACCTGTTATAGGCATACTGATAAATATGATAAAAACAGTTTCCTAATTTTCCTTGCCTGGTAAATGCAACTGGCTAATGCTATGCATATATCAACAGGGTGTAGCTGCTGTACATAAATCTGTGCCGGTCTACCCTGAGTAAAATTTAACTTTTTAAGCAGCAGTTTTAACTGACAAGCCCTGTAACATTATAATATTTACAAAAGTACATAAACATAAAATGTAAAGTTCACTGAGATGAGTGACAATCAGAGGGACAGTGCAGAAGATCCCTGAACCAATCATTGGTCTGAGGAAATGAGATCATTAAACTCAAATAAATAAAATGTTATATTCAATTTCCCTAACCCGGAACTGACAAGATCTCTGCATACATTTCAATATTCCCTTGGTTTCTTAAATTCTACTCAGAGCTTAAACTGAGATGGTGGTTGAAGGTGAGGCCCACATATACTTGTTTTTGAAGGCTAGTACTTACATTTCCTATTAGTTTTTGACCAAGAGTAAGGGAGAGAAAAACACAGATGGTGGAAACAAGGAAGAAGAGAAAGACATAAAAGCAGTGACAAAGAAAGAAGCAGGGATGCAAAAGAACCTGAAACAGCGAGATAAAGAGGCAGAGAGGGTCTGGTGGTAGACGAAAAAGGCATGAGGTGGAATCAAGACTACACAGGATTGGTATTCATCACCCTGTCATGGGATGGTACCGGCCAGAGGATTCTGAGAAAAACTTAAAGTCCCGACACTTAAGGCCTTGTTTATGGGGTTCTGATGTAGGGCAGCACTGCAAGTCGCCTTGCTGCCTTGCCCTGCCCTACTTCAAAGTGAAGGGGCAGTATTGCACCATATTTATCCAATACGGTGCATTCCTGTCCGTTCCCCCTACTCTGGTGCCATTTTGGATGCCTAGCTCCAAGCAGGAACCCTTGCACCACAGTGTAAGGGTGCCTGTGTTGTCGGCCGATTGTTTTTGTGCAGGAAGGGGCACCTTCCTGCACGAAAACAATCCCAGGAGGTGTTTTCCTCTTTCTACATGTGCTACAGTTTGGAGCACACATGAAAAGAGGAAACAATGTGGGGAAATAAGGTTATTTCTCTTTGCTGTGCCTCCCCTAGGGAGGCGTAACGCTTTGGTGCATCCCCAGATTTATATGGTTTTGTAAATCTGCGAAAGCATCAAAAGCCATGGGTGCTGCATGGGGAGATCCACAGCAACACCCATGGAATGCCTCCCTAGCACAGAGTAAGACAACACAATGATTAGCGCTGCCTTGCCTTACTCAATATCTGTAAGATCATTCAAAGCCTTGCAAAGTAGCTTTGTGTGACCTCATAAAAATATGATTTCGTAGTTTGCACTGCTGGAGCTTCATGAAAAGTGACGCTCCGGCGGTGCACGGGGCTCATAAATATGCCTTGTTTTCTTTTACAAATTAACCACTGGTACTACCTCTGTTTACTGTCCATAGCTTAATTTGTGCCAGTTGTTGAAGATGGCGGCCACCTCAATTCGTTTTTGGGAACAGCAAAGTATTTTTCTTCATCAGACTTTGAGACAGAGCAAAAGGGAGGAAGGCAGAAAACAGGAATGAAGGGGGAAGAACAATTTGGGAAAAATGTAAAAAGGTGAGAAAGCAGGGATGAAAAAGAACTGAGATGTTAGTAAGAGGTATCCCTGACCTGGAACACCTGGGTGCGTTGAACTCCAAAACTGATGCCCAGAGAAATCTGGACTTTTCCAGAATATCCCTTAAGCAGAAGCTAAGTAGATACTGTTTGCCTGTGGTGGTTCCACTCCCAAGGAAAAGTTTACAAGACGGGAGATAATGTAGTATCGGGTTCCCAAGGCCTACATGCTCCAAAGATAACCCACTTACATTGGAAGGACTGTTGGCACGGAAACTGAAAAATTCAAAGAACAAGTTTATTAAGACCCCATGGGGTGGTGGTACATTCCTACAGCACCCTTCGGTAATGCAAGAAGTATCACACCGAACATCGGTGTGACCCCCTCTTTTATACGTTTTACAGGTAATAAAAAGGACAGGCGGCACAAAGTTACAGAACATTATGTACATATATGGTCATGTTTTGGAACACTGCCAGCTCATTGGAGGGTTTCAAACCCACTGGTCAGTTTGCGACACATTCCTGAGGGACGACTGGTCAGAGGGGACTGCGCATGTACAGGCTTGACCGTTACTAAAAATAGCCTGTTGCTGGGCAAACTCAAGTGGTCAGTGGTACGGACAACGGACTAAAGGGTACGCTGGCCACGAGGCCGTTCATGATCTAAGATGGCCGCCGTAACACACAAAATGGCGTTTCCGAGTATGGCCAATTTAAACAGAAAACGTGTAGCTACAGCTAAGCGCTAACTCGGCCATCGTCAAATTACGACAGACGACCCTTTTAGCGTTCAGCTGAAGCTACCTCATAGTGAACATAATCTGGGTGTTCATCTTCGATATCAATCAACATTATTTGAGTTACTTCTTTATGAAGCATCATTTTGTCATGAGCAAGAGTTCGTCTTGATGGTATACAAGCCGATAGGCACATAGAACACAAAGCTGGACCACATTGAATACATAGACATACGCCAAACAGTATCCCCACACTAATACATAGAATCGTTAGTAGTTTCCAACCCCAAGTGGTAAGTATTGACCAGAACCACCCTGAAAGAGTCCAAGTTCCATTATCCGGATGTATTTCCGCAGCTACCTTATGCAGTTTTGAGATTGCATCATAAACGGATGGTGAGTTGTCAGGTACGTAGACACAGCAGCTACTCCCGATAATTCTACATGCCCCCCCACGATCGGCTAGAACTACGTCTAAAACCATTCTGTTCTGCAATGTGACAATTCTAGAAATCTGAAGTTCCTCAGTAATGTTCCCCAGTGCAATAGCAGTGTCGTTCGCTACAGCCTCAACTACACGAGTTAGTCTTCGTATCTTCCGACTATTCAAAGCAGCCCCAACAAAGGAAAACAGTCCAAAATTAAAATCCACATACTGTTGCAAAGCAGTGTCTGTCTGGTCAATATCATCCAACACAACGGCACGTTTAACACGGTTCAGTATAAAATCATGGTACAAAATATAATCATTATGGTACATTGGTGGGGCAATGAATACAGGAGGTAGTACAAAAGATACATAGCAAGTACCTAACCATCCCAAAGGGAGCTGATGATACCCTTTCGTTCCGCAAATAAAATACGTATTTTGTGATGCTACAAACGATATACCATTCGGGCTGTCAAACGTTATTGTGGTATTACATTCGCTTTTCCCAACCGAAATCGTGCCTTTATTACGCATACACAAATCAGCTTTCGTGGCAATGACATTTATAACATGTGAGCTGGAGACATTAATATTACGTTGATTGCTGTAAACACGCGGGGCAGAGATATTGTCGGGCGGTACTCCTCCCATTCAAATCGAGTACCCTCAGCTCGCGGATACCCATCTCGGTCATGGTAACATACTTTATTTAAACGGAAAAGCACCCCCCCTTTTGTTGGCCATCTCAAAGTGAAGAGCAGAGTGTACCAGGCATTGCAGGATCCATTATGTGAGAACGGGAGTGGAATGAGTGGAGTGCCCCCTTTCTTCTGGTGCCCAGGCAGCATCCCACACACCCAACAATTTGAGGTATTTGTCATGTTATGTGTATGATGCAAGATCTGAATGAAGCTATTGTTCAGATAAGTCTGTCGGTGCCGTTCTTCATGGTAAGGCAAGGTGAAGTGAAAATGTTCAGATGGAGCCGGGGTAGTCGGCAGCAAATGTTTACGTGCGGGCACCACAAGTTCAACTACCCAGGCTATTACTGCTATCACCACAATCGTTAGGACAAAAAGGATGGCACCCAGTATTCGTTTATCCCGTGATGCAGACGACGCCATAGTTCAATTATAGTTCAAAGTCTTAAATGTTCAAAAAGTTCAAAAAATTCACAAGTTCTCAAATGTACATATGTGTGTATTATACCTAAAAAAAAAAAATACGGTGCTGAGCTCCGAGGTAGCCGTTGTTTTCTTCTCCGGGCCAAGATGGGTGTCGCTACACTTAGCAGAACTGATCCCCCCCCCTTGGAATTCCCGGTTTCCGTTTCACAAACCTGGAGCGGTAACCAACCAGTTTCAAAAACAACCCAAAAATCTTCTCATCGTGGCCGTAGATTGTAGTGCTCTCGTCCAGAAACAGTGTGGTCCGGGAAGGCTCCCTCAGCTTCGGCCGATGTCACCGCTGGGCTCTTTTCTTTATCCAGAATCTCTTTGTAGTCGGTCAACACAGCAGGATTCACCAGGTCAGGAGAGACACGACGGCAGTGGGATGAGTGTATCCACCGCTTCCTGTTGGTCACTCGTACAGCCGTTCGAGTAGCCAGGAGGACCTGCTCGGGGCCACGCCACCTCGGTTCCAAGCTATTCGTCCTCTCAAACGACCTGATCATTACATGATCACCAGGGCGAAGATCATGGCCCTCTCCAGTAGAGTGGTCAGGGAGCGCTTCTCGAACCTGTTGATGAATAGAAAGCAAATCATTTGTTAATCGTGCCAAATAATCGTTCATCATTATACAAGTCACATCATGTATCAATCGCGGCTTGGGCACCCCCCAGATATTCATAGGCCTTCCAAACACCACTTCATATGGTGTGAGGCCTGTTCGAGAGTGGGGCCCTGATCTAAGAGAGAGTAACGCTAGCGGTAAGGCATCCGGCCATTTCAATGACGTGGACGCCACGATCTTAGCCAATTTTAGTTTCAACGTGGCATTATACCGCTCGACAAGACCTGCCGACTGAGGGTGGAACACAGCATGAAACTTCTGTTGGATCCCTAACCCCTTCAGCACGTATTCCACAATTTTCCCGACAAAATGAGGCCCATTGTCGCTCCACAAAAATTTGCAAATTCCGAATCGAGGGAAATACTCCTTGAGCAACACCTTAGCTGTTGTCAGTGCTGTATTATCTTTCGTGGGGAAGGCCTCAACCCATTTGCTAAAAGCACATACCACCACTAAGACATACTTCAGGTTATTGCAGCGCTCAAGCTGGATATAATCCATTTGGAGTACCTCGAATGGCGCAGAAGGTGGAACGAACCCTCCTTTCGGAGTATGGGTCCCCTTTCCAGGATTGTGCTGCAAACATATCAAACAGGTCTGCACTACTCTCTTAGCAGTATTAGCAATCTCGGGATGCTCCCAAACTCTCGTTAACAATCGAGTAATTGCAAGAGCCCCCACGTGCGCTAACCCATGTGTCATCTGGACCATCGCTTGCAAGTAAGCTGCAGGCAATTTCCATTTCTCCATGTCCTTGCTTCTCCAACACCCTTCATCGTCTAGCACCCCATCAGTTGCCCATGCTGCAAGTTCTGATTCAGTAGCTGATTTCTGAATGTCTAATATTTCCGCTCTAGCATCATTCCATCGCTCTGCTTGGGATTTTGTCACGTACATGGGGGAGTCATCTCGGGACATAGCCGTTTGTCTCGCTATGCTGTCCGCAAAGGCATTTCCCTGACCTATTTCATCAGTGATCTTTTTATGGGCGCTACATTTAATTTTCGCTACTTTCTTTGGACAAAGCAACGCGTTGAGGAGATCACGCACCAACTCTCCGTGCATAATGTGTACTCCATGAGAAGTTAAAAACCCATGCTCTCTCCAGAGTAGACCGAAGTCATGTGCTACCCCGAAGGCGTACCGGCTGTCTGTGTATATGTTCACACATAGGCCAGCACTCAATTCGCAGGCTCTTGTCAGGGCTATCAGCTTCGCTGCTTGAGCCGATTTCTGTGGTATTCTAGCTGTTTCCACCACTGTCTTAAGTGTCGTTATTGCATAGGCTGCGGAAGTTGTGCCATCTGGCAGCCTCAAACATGATCCATCAACCCACAGTTCCCCATCCACATCTGGAAGTGGCATATCCTGTAGGTCAACACGACCCTTTGTCTGTTCCTCGGTCAAGAAAACACAGTCATGATGTTTTTCTTCCTGACCCTCCTCGACCGGATAGGGCAATAAAGTGGCAGGATTCAGAGTAGCACATCTTTTTAGTGTGATATGTGGCGCCAACAGGGTAAGCTCGTATCCTGTTAACCGTGCACTCGTGAGATATTGGGTCTTTGTTTGGTTTAGCAGGGCATCTACTGCATGAGGAACTAACACCAACATTTTGTGCGATAGCACTATTCCCTCACTCTGCCGTATCGCTACTGCTGTTGCTGCGACTGCTCGGAAACACCCAGGTAACCCTCGCGCTACGGGATCAAGAATGGCAGAAAAGTATGCACATGGCCTCTGCTTATCCCCGCGTGTCTGCACTAACACTGATAACGCGCACCCATCTTTCTCATGCACGTACAATGTAAAAATCTTCATATAATCTGGTGTACCTAATACGGGTGCAGAACAAAGGGCTTGTCTCAATTGTTCAAAAGCATTTTGACATTCATCTGTCCATTCAAGGGGCATTGGCGTGGCTTTGGACAGTAATGCTAACAAGGGTTTTATAATGTGCGAAAACCCCATGATCCACTGCCTACAAAAGGACGTTAACCCTATAAAAGCGCGTACATCTCTCTGTGTGTGGGGGACTGGTGTATCTAAAATCGCCTGAATTCGATCTGATGTTAACGCACGCCCCTCCTTAGACAAAAGATGACCGAGGTAGGTCACCTTGGGTCTACAATATTGAAGCTTTTTCTTAGAAACCTTGTGATTATTCTGTGCCAAAAAGGAAAGCAGCGCAATCGTACTCTCCTCACATTGTGTGTAAGAATCTGCAGCAAGCAGAAGGTCGTCCACATATTGGATCAGAACAACCCCCGACTGCAACTCAAAGGAATCAAGCTGTCTTTTCAGAGCCTGGCTGTAGATACTCGGGCTCTCAGTGTAACCTTGAGGAACACGACAAAATCTATACGATTTATTATTTAACGTGAGGCCAAACAAATATCTGCTATCAGGATGGACAGGGATGGAAAAGAACGCATTTTTCAAGTCAATTACACTAAAGGTCGTGGCTGTTGGTGGTACCAGTGTGAGCAAGGTCGTAATATCGGACACCACCGGATATTGGGGAATGACAATTTTGTTGATCTCTCTCAAGTCAATAATAAAGCGATAGACTTTGTCATCAGTATCTCTTTTAAGAATCGGGAGAATAGGGCTGTTACAGACATTATAAGAAACCTCTTCCACCACCCCAGCAGCAATCAAGTCTTGGACAATGTGAGTCAGGGCAATTTCACCTTCCTTCAAAATCTTATACTGTGGCACTCGTGGCAAAGAGGCCCCCTCCTTAACAGTAATATGAATAGGTGGAATACGCATCTCCCCCACATCCGTGTCTGAGGTCGCCCATAACGTGTGCGGGAGAGAGGCCAAAGCGGGAATGTCCGATATGGTATAGAACCTATTCGGATCAGGGTAATTGTCATTCAGGATAACCCGCACTCCTTCAGGAGCGCACCGTATCGTTGCTCGAAAATATTTAAGCAAATCAAGGCCCAAGATATTATCTGGGGTATAGGGAGATAACAAAAATTGGCCGAAACTAAAAAATTTATCAAGACAGAGTGCAAGGGGTTTAGACAAAGGGCTAGGGGAGGGTGTGCCATCGAACCCTACGCATGTTATCATTTCGCCAGACAGGGGAGCCCTCGGAACCAACTTCTTTGACAAGGCGCTACGAGTAGCTCCGGTGTCTACTAGGAATTGATCAGTAGAACCCAAAATGCCCGCTGTTACATATGGACCCTCCTGATCTACCGGCACTTCAATTGGTTCCGCACCCCATCCTACGCAGTCCTACGCATGCACATAATCCTGGTGCTCCACATTCTCACCCTCTGAAATCTGATATTGGTTCCGTCTATCAAAAGTATTTCGTTCATCCTGGCCACGGCCCCCTTGCTCAGCCCTTCCATGATCACCTCCGCCACCTCTCGCCCCCGCATAACCGCCCCGTGACCTACCACCTCCTCGACCACGCTGGCTACGTTGTTCCCGTAGTACCGGACAATCCTCAGCCCAATGCCCAAACTCCTTACAATAAGCACATTGATCCTCCGCAATATCCGTACGACCATACGACGTATTTCCTCCACCTCGTCTACCCCTGTCGTTCCCTCTACCCTGTGTTCCACGAACCTGCGCCAACATCACCTTCGTTTTCAATTCTTTCGCTTTTTTATCAACACTTTCTTTAGCCTCCAACTCGTGCCGCTCATAATACTGAGCCATAGTCAACAAAGACGCAGGGGTCGCCGTGGCCCAGGAACTTTCACTCGACTTCAATCGTTTGGCAATCTCCGGCAGGAGATTAGCCACATACTTATCTACAAACAAATGCCGACCTGTATCGTCTGTTAAAGATTGACCACTGTAATCGTGAAACGCCTCTTCAAAGCGTGTAAAAAAGTCTGAGACCGTTTCATCTGGCTTTTGTTTACACGAAGCTAACATGGTCCAATCTATCTTTTTAGAAGGTACGAGCGTTTTTAATTTAACCAAAATGGCCGTTGGAAGGTCTAAAATCAGCTGGCAAGGCTTGCATGCCGGTTTCCTCTCTAAGTCAGCTTGATTTATCTCCTTCCATGTACCCCCTAGTATTGTCTCATCATTATTTTTACGAGTTTGTCTCCACATGTCAGGCGGAAGTATTAATCCAAAAAACAAATCTACATCAACCAGAGTCATCACACAAGATGAAATAGCCCCTTCCACCCCTTCATAGAATGCTGCCGGATTTTTACGAAGGTCAGGTAGAGAATTTTTCAACGCCATAACATCCGCTCTATTCCAAGGCGTATACACCCAATTATATACAAAATACCCCTTCGCATCCTTTGACCTTCTATCATCATCTGTACCTTCCCCCTTCGGTGGAACATACAAAGGTGCAGCTTCACGCATAGGCATAACATGCATTGCAGAACTCTTATCTGAACCCCGGAGAGAACACTCCTTAGACTGCCCGTCGGATTCCAGCCCGGACTCCTTAATCTTTTTCCGCTCGTCTCGCAATCTGATAGTCTCATCTCGCAGCTTGATCAGTTGTTTGTAAAAGGCATCGACATCTGCAAGAACAAATACACCTGTTTCTAAATTCTCACGATGAACTGACACATCCTTAGGTTCTAGCGTATCTGAAATTTTACGAAATGAGGTAACAACTTCGTCTGCCAAAGTGGACATAAAATACAATAACTCTTGGTCTGTCCAGGTACCCCTTTCAGAAATAATTTCAGACTGAGAAGCAAACTTTGTATTCACTCTACGAGCCCAACTACGTAAATGCGCGGATCTCTCCGCCGAAAACCTGAGACCAGATACCCCCTTCTTTCCCGACTTATCCTGTCCTTCATCATCCGATTCTGCAAGTGGAGCCGTAGGCGAAACGTACGGAGGCGGTGATCGATCTAGTAGAGAAAAATCATCAATTTCATTATTAAGGACAGGATAAAGCGGTCGACGAATAGGGAATTGACCAGTCGTTTGCAATGTACGTTCCCATTCCTCCCTCTCTTTCTTTTCCTGCTCCTCTTTTTCCTCAAGCTGTAAAGCCTTATCCCAAGCAGCCTTGCGCTGCTCTTTATCCGCCAAGGCAACTTCACGCTTCATTCGCTCACGCACCGCTTTCTCCCACATTCGCACACAATCAAACATGTTCTGTCTAGACCTTCGCTGAAACAAACATTGCTCCACAAACTGTACTTTTTGCAAATCGAACGACCCATGTAGAGGCCATTGCAATTCAGGATCAGACTTAGTGTACTTATTCCATAATTTACTGTACATTATAGGTGGAAGGCCATGCTTTATATACATGTCCCTATTTGGTGATCCCTCTGGGGGAGCTGGCTGTGCTTCCGCTAACCTAATTGTGGTACCATTTCCAAGACAGCACATCCCTCGGAGTGTGCTTAAAACAGGCATGTTCAAAATGGTACCACGAAAGCGCGATACCGTAAAAAAAATGGCACTTACAGTACTTCACACAAATGTGCCGCTCAAAGAAAAAAAACAAAATTAGAGAAACATCTCTACATGCCTGCCTATGTGAAGTGCACTACACATATTATATTCAAAGTTCACAAATACACAATTGTTAGCTAACTCAAATCAAAGTCATAGGTCATAGAACTTCGGTAAGCGTCCGAGGACTACCTTACCAATCACAAATCATAGAACCTCAGTAAGCGTCCGCAGACTACCTTACTGATCACAAATCTTACCCGAAGTATCAAGGGTCCAGATTCCAACTGCCAAGGTCCTTTTAATCGAATCAGCCAAACTGCGCTTTATCCAGCAACACAGACGATCGAAAACTCAGTCGGAGACCGGCGCCACTCGGAAGGTCAGATCGGAAGGAAAGGAAGAAACACCGTGGATGCCAAGACTCGGGTCACTCAGTGGCAGCGCGCGTCCATGGCGAGTGTCCAAACCTTCGTCACGACCTCTCCTTCGGGCATCCGAGTCGCCGATGAGTCCCTTCGTGGTCGCCAATTTGTAGTATCGGGTTCCCAAGGCCTACATGCTCCAAAGATAACCCACTTACATTGGAAGGACTGTTGGCACGGAAACTGAAAAATTCAAAGAACAAGTTTATTAAGACCCCATGGGGTGGTGGTACATTCCTACAGCACCCTTCGGTAATGCAAGAAGTATCACACCGAACATCGGTGTGACCCCCTCTTTTATATGTTTTACAGGTAATAAAAAGGACAGGCGGCACAAAGTTACAGAACATTATGTACATATATGGTCATGTTTTGGAACACTGCCAGCTCATTGGAGGGTTTCAAACCCACTGGTCAGTTTGCGACACATTCCTGAGGGACGACTGGTCAGAGGGGACTGCGAATGTACAGGCTTGACCGTTACTAAAAATAGCCTGTTGCTGGGCAAACTCAAGTGGTCAGTGGTACGGACAACGGACTAAAGGGTACGCTGGCCACGAGGCCGTTCATGATCTAAGATGGCCGCCGTAACACACAAAATGGCGTTTCCGAGTATGGCCAATTTAAACAGAAAACGTGTAGCTACAGCTAAGCGCTAACTCGGCCATCGTCAAATTACGACAATAAGACGAGGAAACGATGGTATTTGCAGAGTATCCCTGAAATTCTAACTAAAGATGGGGGAGTGGTCTGGATGACAAAGTAACTTGCAGCTCTGAATTTGTCTTGAACTATAAAGCATTATAAACATACCTGTCCCCGCTATTAGCAGAAATGAGTATTCCATTATACGTGACATTTCCATGTGTATCCTGCCAAGGACGGAAAGAGGAGAATTAGACATCTCGTTCACAGAAGAGGAAATACAGCAAGCCATTACTTCAATGAACTCAGGCAAAGTTCCTGGCCCAGTGGTTTTTCATTGGAATGTTCGAAGAAATACTCCTCCTGTCTTATCCTGCACTTAAAAGCCATGTATAACAATGCCTATGAGCAGTGGTCCCTACCCTGTGACCTAAGAGGGGCTGACATCATGGTCAGTCCTAAATCTAGAAGACCCTTAGATGAATGTGCTTCTTTTTACCACATCTATTTAAAATAATATAGAAGTGAAAATACTTGCTAAAGTACTAGCATCCACCTAGTCAAAATTATGTGTCTCCTTGTGTTCTGCATAAAGACCAGAAGGGCTTTATGGTCAACAGAAGACCTTCATGAAGCACTGGACTGGTTCGCGCAAGAGAACTGCCAGACCATAGTGTCTTCCTCGTGGTGTACATTGAACGTGCTTTTGACACTATGACCTGTCCATTTATGATGTCAGTTTTGTTGAAAATGTAGTTTAAATGTAGTCCTCAAATCTTTAGATTTGTCGAAGTACTATACACTGACCCATGGATGCAGGTTTGAGTCAACAGATTACTGTTGCTTCCTTCTCCATAAAGAGGGGCATGTGACAGGGCTGCCCATTCTCACCCTTACTATTCACATTGGTGATAAAACCCCTTGCAGAACTAATCAGGGCAGATGCCCAAGTGTAGAGATTTAAATTGTGGGGAGGAGTCCTGAAGATAGAATATCCATATACGCCATTACACACTCTTATACTTCCAACAGCCAGATGTGACACTTCTGTGCCATATCGATAGCTTAAAAATTGATGGTGACACTTTAGGACTTACTTTTTATTGGGAGAAATCCACACTGGACCCAATTAAAGGGAATCATTATTTAACCCCTTTGATGCTGATGACGAGCTCAGCTCGTCATCAGCCACGGGGGGCATGTGCGGATGACGAGCTGAGCTCGTCATCTAACGCGACTTTTGAAAAAAAGCCGCGTAGGGGAAAAATCACCGCAGCAGCGATGCGGTTAAGGTTCGTAGGAACGAAATTTGTAGGTGACCCAATACAGCTTCCATTAACTTTTTTTTAACAACAAATTTTATTCAGTTTTCAGCATACCAGATGGGTCTACCCAAACAGGAAGTACAAAGGAATTGCATTGGATATACTACCTAGGTACATTGTAAAAACCCGAAGAATCTGCAGAACAACAGACCAAGGAAACAAGAACTTCCCCCACCCTTCAAGATGCACGAAACATACTTAACATTACAGGTACATGATTTATAAAGTTCCAACCACGTATCATAAACAGGTGAATTGCTCACAACCAATTGTTCAATGGCATCAGGAGTGGTGACCTGCGACAATGGGAACAAATCTATATCCCTGTAAGTGGCCCGCCGAGGCCAGATCTTCTTGTGCTTCTGTGGCCACCCTCTCACCTGGAAAACTGCAATTTCAGCAGACATGCATCTATCTAATACCTTTTTCCAATTAGTGACACTGGTTGGTGATGGGTCCTTCAGTGCTGTGCTATGTCTCATTAAGCTAACCGAAGGCCCAAGAATAAAAGGTGTGTCTTATAACTGTTTCCCCAATATCTTCTGTGCTATGTAGAAGCGCTAATCTGGGGTCTAATGAAATATCACACGCAAGGACGGGGCCCAAAAAAGATGACACACTGGACCAGAACGACTTAATTGTTGCGCAGCTTCACACCATGTGTAAAAATGACCCATCGTCTGCGCGGCAGCGGAGACACATAGGAGACTGGATTCCACCCATTTTCCATAGCCTATGATGAGTGTAATATAACCTGTGGAGGTATTTAAACTGGATAAGGTCGTATCTGGTGGACACAGCTGCAAACCGAGGGCTAGCCAAGGCCTTGGCCCAATCCTCATCTGTGAGGGCCTGCAGGTCCGCAGCCCACGCCTCTCTGGTTTTATGGATAGTGGTCCTGGTGTGTGTATTGAGTGCCTGGTAGATTTGCCTAATTTAGTGACCCCCAATGTCTCCCATCAGCAGACAGCCCTCTAGCGGGTGAAACTCTGGCAGGGACTCCAGCTGTCGAATCTGTGGAGCTAAGGCATGTCGAAGCTGCAAATAGCGATAGAACTGTGATTTGTGTAGGTCATAATTCGATTGCAGCCTTTGAAACGATTTAAGAGTGGTCCTCTGCATAAAATCTCCTAACATGGAAATACCAATGAGTTCCCATTTGCGGAACCCACAAAGCGCCGAAACCGGACGTAAATAGGTACCCTGACAAAAGGGAGTGGAGCCTATCAACCTACCCCACCAACCCATGCACTGAACGACCCGCCTCCATGTCTGTATGACTGTGTGGCATGCCGGAGGAAGCGTGTCCAATGATGCATTGCTGTATAGGAAAGGAAGCTTTCATTAACTTTGCATGATAATCACCCATTCTGAACACAGATACCAGGATTTAAACATATCTTCACCACTTACAAAAGTTAAACAAGATCTCAAAGTTTGGGTCTCCCTACCTTTCACAGTGGTTGTGTTTGGCACACTTTCCAAAATTATTGCCCTCCCCCATTTCCTATGTGTGCCGCAGAATTACCCCTTGGTCGTACCGCTTACCTTTTTCTCAGACCTACAGGCCTCCATTACTACATATGAATAGGCAGTTCAAACTCTGTGCATCTCACATGCAGGGTAAGGTTGGGATCAGCAGACATTCAATTGCATAACTGAGCCTCAAAATTAGAGCCAAAAAATGCCAATAAATGACTGGCTCCACAAAGCTAGAGGAGACCCCATCAATAGACTGGAATTGGACCTAGTTGATGTGCATGGAGTACTGAACTTGCTTTACTGGAGGGTCCCAGATCGTCTCTGCCTCCAGTAACCAAACTTCCTATTCTTTGTTGGCAAACATCGCTTAAACACATAGGGCTTATTTACAAGCCCCTTTTTTTACTGGAGTGTGGACCCATATCTATTTTCAGGGCTTTTCATGGCCTCATGGATATGGTGTAAGGTAACACACAGCAAGTCGCTGCATTGCCTTAAAGTGCATCAGGTAGGAATTCCATCGGTGCTGTAGTGGGTGTTGCCACGCAACAACCATGGGTTTTGACACATTCCCAGATTTACAAGGATCTATAAATCTGGGAATGCATCAAAACTGTACACCTCCCCAGGGCAGGAGTAACGAGGAGAAATATGTTTAATTACGCTTGTTTTTTTCCTCTTTTCCTCTTTCTTTGTGTAATGCATTCTGCAGCACACATAGAAAGAGGAAAACACCTCCATGGATAGTTTTTGTGCAGGAAGGTTCCCCTGCCTGCAGAAAAACAATCCTGCCAGCAACTCAGACACACTTGCACAATGGTGCAAGGGTGCATGCATTTGCACGAGGCACCATATTGTTTGCCAGCACTAGCCAAAAGGGCAGGAATACACCATATCTCATAAATACAGTGCATTTCTGACCTTTCAATTTGGGGTAGAGTAGCACAGCAAAAATACATGTGGAACTGCTGCCCTATGCCAAATCATTGTAAATGAGGCCCAGCAATAAGGCACCTCTGGTCTATCCTGGGTCTATCTGGGGTGCCACATTTCATCTTCAACCCGGTCCCCTACTTCCTGCACAGCCTGCTGGGATATTTCAAAAAGGCATCAACCAGGAGTCACTTGCCACATCTACTCTGGGGACTGAGCTCCACCCCTCACTGGCATCAGTACCTGCACCTTTCCCTGCAAATATTCAAAGGGAGCCCCCCTCCTTTGTTAGCTCCAGAGGTCTGGGCTCCCTCCTTGGTTTAGTGTGCCTAGGCAGGCCCATCTCTGGCACTGTGTGACAGCTGACTGATTCATGTAGAGCATTCTGGTACGCCCCTTTCATCCTGAGGAGCTGAGGGAAGCACTGTTGATTGTTCCCTTTGGGTGTGGAAGCCTTTGTCCTTGCCTCTGGAGTGAAATGTAATTAAGCTAGCAGAGCAGGGTCACAAAAGGGCTGAGATCTGTTCATGAACTGAGCCAGAGAAATGTAACATTCCTGGGGGACCCATAAGATGTACATATATCTCTTTGGAACGTGCATACTTGAATTCCCCATCTAGGTTATGCCCTAGTTTGATATGGCTCTGGTCTCTGCAGGCCAAGGGGAAGGGAAGCTGCAATCTAAAGAAGCCCACCCCATAGATATATAATGGAATGCCACTCCAGACAAGACAGTAAACCACACTGACTTTCCATATGAGTGTACACTAACATTATGAGGCCTACCCAAAGTCAATACCCATTCCTGTAGAGTCCTCTATGCACCAGTCTACCTGTGCGCAGTCACAGAGTCCCCCACATTCAGTCCTTAAGTGTGTGCACACACGTGTACACACGCCTTCATGTGTAATCAGCCATGTGTCCCTTATTGTTACTGTGTTGCAGCCTTATCTTAAAAGGTGGACACTGGCAGTAAACACCTGCAATCACTCTACTATTTACCATGGGTGAGTCACCAGTTGTGAGGCTCACCCACAGTAAAAAGGTCAGAAACTAGGTGGTCAAAAGCAAGATATCCGGGTGGATATGATAGGCAGAACACACTCCCCACTTGGAAATTACACTTACAAAATGTAATAAGGCAACTCCAATGTCACCCTATGGGAGAGATAGGTCTTGCAGTAGTGGAAAACGAATTAAAGAGTTTTTCACTACCAGGACATATAAAACTTAAAAGTATATATCCTAATTTTTAAATACATGGCTGCCTGCCCTCTGTCTACGCAAGAACTTTACAATGGGTGACTTTTATAGATTTATGCACGAAAAGGAAGGTTTGGGCCTGACAAAAGGTGTATTTTGCAAGGTTGAAATGGCAGTTTAAAGCTGCGCACACAACTTACAAGTAAATTACATACACCAATTGGGGATAAGCCAAAATTACTGTGCTTAGCGGACAGAGCACAAACACTTTAGCACTGATTAGTTAGCAGTGGTAAAGTGTGCAGCGTTCTAAAATCAGCAACAACGTAGTCAGAAAAATTGGAGTAGAAAGGCATAAAGTTGGGGGGAAGACCACCCTAGGTTGACAGGTCTAAGGCATAACATGATACTTTCCGTAGCTAATAACCTGTAGCCCAAAGTGCCTTTAAATCTTTTATTGTTTTCTTCTTCACATGAGCACCTAGTAGCAATTAGGTTATTCAATGTGTGCTAAACAAGCATAATTAACTAAGTAGAAATATTGACAGTGTGGCAAAGCTAAACTCTGTGTAAAAAAAGAGCGAAGAATAAGAAAAAGAAGACGAAAATGAAAATGAAAAGGTAATGACAAGAAGAGCAATAAGAAGAAGAAAAGGAGGAGTGAGAAGACGAATATTGATGAAGACTAGAAGATGATGAAGAAATGGACAAAGAAAAAGAAGATGAAGTGAAGAGGAGAAGAAAATGAGCTGGAAGAATAGGAAGAAGATGAGAGGGAGGAAAAGATGATGAGCAGAAGAAGAAGAAAATGAAGGAGAAGAAAAGAAAAGGAAGAAGAAAAACAATTACAGGAAGTGGAGAAGATGATGAAGATGAAGATGAACATGTACACGAAGAGGAGGAAAAGTAGTAAGAGAAGAGGAGGAGAAGAAAATGAATAGGACAAATAAGAAGAAGTGAAATAAGAAGTAAAATCGGACTAAGAATAAGAATGCACAGCGCCTTAAAAAACAATGGGGCATATTACCAAGGGCCTTATCACCGTTTCAGCGGGAATTTTTCCCGCTAAAGCGGCGATAATTTTATCGCCCTATCACCTAGCTGTCGCTAACACCAGTTAGCGCCAGCTAGTAGGAGATATCGATCATCTTGGGGCCCACTTTGCATGTCAGCGATAATTATCGCTAATGACATGCAAAGTGGGAGTGCCAAGATGTTATCGACTGGATACAGTCGCTAACATCGCTATCTCCTATTACCAACTTTTGGAAATATTCGCGCTCAGCGCGAATATCTCCAAAAGCTAACACCTGGCCACAGCAGTTCTTAGCCATGTTATCCAATGGTAGGTGAATAACATGGCTAAGAGCATTAGCTCAGTAATGCATGAATATCGCGGACTTTATAGCGATATTGATGCATTTCGGCCGATTTTTATCGCTTAGGAGATAAACCTTGATAATAGCAAGGTACCTAAGCGATAAAAATAGGCGATGCACGGCGTTAAAATAATTGCCGCTAACCAAGCATAGCGATAATTATCGCTAATGCTTGGTAATATGCCCCCCAGATTACAGAACTGCGGTCAATCGTCCTTATGACTACGGCTTCTGTACAATCACCTAAACAGCGCTTCCAAGTGATGCATTTCAACACAGTCACAATACTGAGAGAATATACGCAGTGCACTCTTCTTGGCTAAACCAACTAGCACCTTGATAAGAGCTGTACTGAAGCTCATACCGCAATATATAGCAAAATCCGCTTTACAAGTTGACTAAACTTAATGAAAATCAAAATTGAAAGTGCGGCCGTTGGAATAAATGCTTCCAGAAAAAATCTTAGCAGCTGTTTTTTTGTTTTTTGTTTTTACAGATATACAGCTTCTAAATCCGGGAGTTGTTCAGTATATTGAGATTTCAATCTGGCGGTGGGAATCAAGGTTTAAATTGACACAGGGATATAGGGTTCAACGTGAGCTCATGACTGAAGTTACTCAGATGCTCATATGACAAAGAAAGGGGCCACTGTGGCTTTTTTCAAATCAGAAACATTCATTTTGCAGCAAATCCTCTCCCGCCTTCAGACCTTCTGCCTCAATATATCACAACGAATTATTTCATTAGGTCTGTCTTGTCCTCCACAGCCTGTTTGTCTTTGAGAGCAAACCTCATATTTCTCTAATACTGCAGTGTTTCCATTCAAAGGACACCTGCTATCTGTTGAAAGAGGCATTCAGCGAGCTTCTTGATTGTTCTCTTCATAAATATATATGAAAATGGCCACCTTTCTTGTGAAGAGGTAAATTATCCTTTAGTCCCCTGATCCATTGTGCTGGAAACATCCCCTGCTTCTTAAGCTGAATTCGCGCAAGCAAGCAGGAAGGGAAGACAACTTTAAGTGACAACGAGACACTTTTCATTTTGTTGCATACTGCCTTTTCAATTATTCCCAGCCTTGCGTGTCTCTTCTCTATCCCGGGCTAAGCTGTTAGTGTGACAGAGGTCTGCGACCTTTGAATTAAAGCATGCAAATTGTTGTCCTGCGTGCACGTGCGCACATGCAGCGCGTGCGTAATTACAAGGGTTTCTGAGGGCCGGACAGATATTTACCCGCGTCAAACCAGAGGCGGGACGCCAGGAGAACTGGCTGACTGGAAGTAATATGAATAGATATGCATGTGCGTGGTGGGGCCTGTTTACCGGTTAATCTATATCCGTTTATAAATTCAATTTCACATGGATTGCAAATGAACTTCAAGGGTTGTAAGATATGTCAATGTCGTGCGTGAACTAAATGGGTATCGAATGCAGCTACATTTAATAGAGTCTAATTTTTATTACCATCCGTGTGCCCAGGGTCGTAGATAGCCACCAATTGTACAGCAGGCGCAGTTGCACCACGATCCAGAGGTGTGAGAGGCCCCTGTACCCCAGTAATGGCTATCCTTCACTACCCAATTAGAGCGTGGGGCCCATTTTACTTTCTTGCATTAGGGCCAAGGGTGCAATTTCTAGCAATAGGACTGGTTCACCTGATCTTTTTTAATATTTTCTGGTGTGCCCTCAGTGAGCAAATAGTTTTTTCAATTATCATGTATTTATTTAGCCATTTATGCCCTTAGTTGTTTGTGCGTCCGTTCAACGTATGTTTTTTTTAATATGTTTTTTTTTTGTGTCTTACTGTTATGTTGACTTTCATTCATCCGGGTGTGTAAGCAAATGATTCTGTGTACGCATTTGCGCATGTGGTGAGGCATTTATTTATTTATTTATTTATTTAGTTATTTATTTATTTATTTATTTTTACAATTTATAGAGCGCGAACAAATGCCCGTAGGCGTCTCGGCATGGTCACCGCACGATTGAGTAGTGTGAGGATGGAATACTGTCTTCTTTAAAAGACAATTGATATTAATCGAGGGATCTAGGGAGTATGCGAAATTCGCATAATTAGTAATTAGTATGTGTAATGCTTTAAACTTGAACTTCTCACACCCCCAGGAGTATAATGTATGTGTGTGTGTGTGTGTGTCATAAAACTGTAGTGTAAGAGAGAGGATGTGGTGCCATGAGAAAGGGGCTTTCAGTGCATGTGTAATCACAAGAAGGTAGCTGGGCATCATATGACTGCATAGTCTAAGACAGCACTCTCTCTTGTTCCACATCCTATACCCTTCACAGATCACTCATCTCTAGCACTGCACATGTCATTATAGTCATGCCATGCTGTGTTGTGTCTGGAGTGATTAATTAAAATCAGTGAAACAGTGAAGGATGCTCCCTGCTCACTGGTTCATACCAGGTTGTGCAGTACGGTCTTTTACCCTCCAAAAATGCATCCCTTGACGAAGAGTACATGCAAGTGGATTGTCACTAATAAAATCAGAACAAAGATGTGATGCAAGACCATTCCCATTCCCTGAGATCAGCTCTGGCACTAAAAGAAGAAAGACTATCAAAAGCACATCATCATTGGTTGAAGCAGTGTCCCAAGAGAATCCACATGCCCAACTAATGTAGCAGGACTCCTGCGACCTCTATGGTACCAACAACACTGAAAACATAATGGTAAGTCTGCAATATTTCTGATTGGATAGTTGGATCTCCCAGCTGCCATTTTATGAGAATATAAGCTGACCCTGTGTTCATCTCTGCCCTTTCAGAAAAAGTGCAAGGATTGCCACAGATATAGGAAGATTGTTCTCACTAAAGTCTGGACAAGTATCATTTGACAGAGGAAAATGTTAGGTTGGCATTGGTCTACAGGAACAGAGGTCTACGATGATTGGTGAGAACCTGCCATATCTGCTCAAGAACCACATTTCAGTTCTGTGAGTACTTCTATGAAATGCATCTCAAAACCTCAGGAGCTTTCATCAACATCTCTTACAAAGATTTAGAAGTTGTTTATTCTGTCAGAAGAGAAAATCTCAAATACGTCTGGACGGAAGTGCACTGCTGTTTGGTTTGCCTGAGATACTGTTGTGCCCCCTGGGCCAGGATGTCCCTCTGGGCTAATCACACAATACGTAGGCTGGTCATGTCTCCTCCGACGGCAAACCTTTTTCATCCCCGAGGATGCCCGCATTCAATTCTCATTATGCTACAAAACTTGCAGCCATGAACCAGTGGTGTCCAAGTAGTAGATATGGAGCTCTTCAGATCTCTCTCGTTCAAGCAACGCAGTGCAGCTACTTTTCCTGCTGCCGTGCGTTGCATGGACCTTTAGTAAATATGCCCAAAAATGTTTAATACTGGCAGCGCAAGGTTCTCATCATATCTCATCCTAGTGCTAGCCAAATGATCAAAAATGATCTCTCTATTCTTGTAGAGGGTGACACAAATCACTAGCGCTGTGCACTGTTACACAGTTTATCACTTCACTATGCAGGATAGAAAAGCTACTGTATCATGCCGAAAGGCTTTTTAGACTACATTATATATTACGCATGGAAAAAATCATGCACACCACATATCGGGGACAATGAAAAGAAATGAGCTGGACTCGGCCCTGTGGCTGGGATATTGCTCTACTGAATTTAAGGAAGCCATATTCCCCCAATACCTCAGTGCGCTAAGAATCACATCCACATTCATAATGGATGGGCACCCTGCTGGGGGAAGATTGCATAATGCTAATATCACAAACACAGGAAGCAATTTACAGTTCATGAATTTGCACTCTCTGTACTCTGGTGTGGGACTTAAGAGGAGGGAGGATGAGTTCTCCTGTTAGTTGAAATGCAGTTTAAGTGTCTTTCTTGTTACTTACCACTTTGCAGTTGTAAACAAGTGTATGTGTAGTCTACTAAAATAAAACAAATGCTGAGCTATAAAATATGATGAATATATGCTCGCTAGTTCATTAATATCTACTAAGATAAGAAGAGAGTGGTCATTCAGAACATTTGAATGGATTTCTCATACTCACTCCCATAACACACCAAACTTTAAGTAGATAAATAAAATTGGTTTTATCCAGGTTGAGAACTATTATTATTAAGCATGTGAATACTGTTAATCAGGAATAGATGCTTAATCCCAAGAAATCATTTGTGAATTGGATACACATTCTATAAAATTCAGATAATTGCTTTAACTGTAGTTGTAAATCTAAGGGACTAAGGGGCTGATTATAAGTTTTTGGATGTGCTTCTCCATCACAAATGGGGCCCATTTCCATGCCACCATTTTACAAGTGCATTATATCCTATGGCACGTATACTAAGACTGGATATCGCTTATGTTTGTGATGGAGTAACCAGTCTTCAAAATGTCATTCAGGCCTTAGTTTCCAAATTTTAAGGACTTCTGTTTATCAGACACATTCTGCTAGATTTACTCCTTTATGAGTCCTAAAACATGAGGCATATGAGCGTTTTAGTCATTATTGAGGAAAGGGTCACAGATGAGTTCACAATTGTAATGATTTTGCTGCTGCTGCCTCAGTGGTATTTCATAAAAAATTGATTTAACCCCTTCACTGCGGCGGCTATTCCGCCGCAGTGCTAAGAGGGCGGGGCGGAAGAGGGGCGGGCGCATGCTGGTGACGAAACCGCTCCGTCACCAGCGTCGGTTGTGCTGTGCTTATGACGGAGCGGTTCCGTCATGGCCCTGCCCGCTCAATAGAACGCCCAGCGCAGGCGCGGAATTCGCGCCGGGTAGGCCGTCGGACGGGCCATGAGGGAACCGCTCCGTCATCAGCACAGCGCCACCGCGGCTGATGACGGAGCGGTTCCGTCATCAGCAGGGGAGGGGTTAATGACCCTGGGAGGCATGCCTCATTAGATATTTTAATCTTGCTAATCAATCTCAATAAGCTCCTTCTTGATATCTTTCCTTGTACGTCTACACACCTCCTGGTGCCAACATTGAGTTTGAAGAAAATTTGCAAGAATGTGTTGTAGAATCTTTTGCTGAGTAAGCAAATTTGCCTCTTTGTAGAGTTCACAATGCTATGGCATAATGCCGGTCTCTCATCTCTACCATACACTCACGTGGAAGGTTTATTTTTGTTTGATTTAGTCCCCAGCCCTAATAATACTTAAACAGAGACCTTCCCTTGAAGAAGCATTTCATCCAAGTATATCCACCATCACATGTGATCTTATTCTTGGCCCAACAAGTAGCTATAACCCGTAGTATGGAGAAATATTCCAAAGGGAAATAGCCCTCCTCTGTCCTTCAGGATTTCTATGTAAATATCACTGCCATGTATCTTTTCAATGACAATCTGCATTTTACGATCTCACCATCAAACAAATGTGTATTCTGAATACAACATTGTCACCATATAATAAAACATCCACCCATCTCCTCTCCATCATGGTTCACCAAAGTTGTAAAATAAATTATATATTTATCTGCAGCATGTGATGCTCTGGGGTGGGGGGTATTGTCGATCACCCCCTCAAGGTATTATGATGCCATTTGTGAAACATTCACTGAAACTTTAAGAGCATCTAAGACACTTTTTCTTAACTGAAATTCAGAACATCTTTCCAGAAACTACGGCCACTATTTGTTCACATCTTATATATCATTACATTATGCAGGCTCAATGTGCAAACTACCAGTTATGCTCTTCATTAGTTGGCATAGCTTAAGCATTTTTATTTGCTAACTACTCAACAGATACAGATCTCTTTCTAGCATTGTAAAAATTCGGACCCAACCAAAATACCCATTACAATTCTCTTTGTATAACCGGGCATAGCTCTGATAACAACTAAGTTTCATTGCTCGTTTAAACAAACAAAAGTTCTACAAGAATTTAATAAGACAGTGCTTGTGCCTTTACAAAGGAACTATCTCTACAGTAAGTGTGTACAGTGTTCTGAAGTCAGACATCTTGCCTCTTCACGATTGGTTTGAAGCATCACCATCTTTACACATTTAGAAACGTGTTATTTTTTTTAGAAAAAGGGGGCACCTTTAGCGACACTCAACAACAGGACAGACACACTCATCCTGTTGGTTCAGGCCTACTCCAACCCCCCATCCTGGAAAAAGCTCTGTGTCCTGCTCTGGCAATGTCTGATGTCCATCCTTTAGAACCTGTCTGCTACACCAAGATCTCACTTGCTCCCGCAGTCCCAACACCGTTTTTAATAGACAGAAAATAATATTCGATTTAAATATGTTTTAGTTAGCATAACCGAACTTCAGTTGACATGACTAGGCCTAAGTTAGCCTGTAACTATATTCATTTTGCAGTGACAGACAGGAGAATGTGCTTGTAAAATGAGTTTCCTACCTGCATGTTTCTCTTCTATGTCTTTTTTCATTTCGGATAATAAGTGAAATAGAATTGATTTCATAGTACTGTTCATTTGTTGAGGTGAAATGTATTCATTTGTACTCTTCAAGAAGAAAGTCATGTGCAGAATTTTTCTGTATTTGCAACAAATTCAAAACTCTTTACCTGAGTCTCCTTTAAACAGTTGTACTCTCTCTTGCAGAACTCTCCAACCTTTTCTGTAGTAAGAGCTACTTATGTTGAAATAAAATCATCCTGAGCCACTGATATCATTAGTGTTGTCATAGTGACCACACCAGACATGAAAGCATTAGTGGTCACGTCATGCAATATTGTCAGCAGTGATCCCCCCAGAGCATCATGTAGGGTTGCCAGCAGTAATTTAATAAAGGCTTTATCGATTGGGAATTCCTCTGCATGGGAAATACATAACATCCATAGCAGCAATGCCCTTGGTACCATTATAATAATATGAGTAAAAGGTCTCCCCAGTACAACGTGATTCACTACTCAAAGATTAGATATACATTTATTTTGGAAATTCAAACATTTCTCTCGAAACGTCAGCTTATAAATTCTACAAATATCCACATTTCAATCTCAAATACAATTGATTAGACCGAACAAAAGTTTCTAATTTAGTAAGCTGGACTGCACACAGCAGAGCTACTTACGGGTAGATGGAGAGTAACCAGTGGCTCATGTTCCAACCTTTGGAGATGCCTGCTCTATTGTTTTTATTTATCAAATGTCATGTTATTTCCTCCATTTCTTATGTATACCTTATACTAATTATGCATGAAAGTAGTCCTTCTCAAATGTTTCTTCTTTGATGTATCATATTTTAGTGAAAAACAATTGACATATGTGTAAATTACTTTACTAGAACAGCTCTAATATGTAAGATCTCAACTAGTTGAGAGTGTAGTTTTCACTATCTGAAGCTTAGAAAATGTACCCTTTTTGGCATGGGCCTTCTTTACTCTGAAATATCCACATTAATCTGTTGGTAGATTTAAACACTGTTTGCTTACATACTAGAGGGCACATACAGCGCTAGTTTGTCTACCGACTTAATATGTAAATTATTTGATCACATTTTATGTTAGTCCTTTTACTTAATTATACTTTGATTCTGGCTGTTTACTTGCTTTGTAGGTGACCTTATGTTGATTCGTCTTTCATTTGCATTATTTGTAGGATTATTTGATGCATTAATGATGCTGATTTGAATGTGAGTAAGGGCCAGATTATGAGTGTGGCTGTCCATGGACCGCCATACTCGTGGTGGTTTGGTGGGTGCGGATCCAGCCACTGTCATTATGACTCGGGCAGTCAGACCCCATTAAGAGCACAGGCTCTGTCAGGTTACCACCATCCCTTGGCTTAGGAGCGGCAGTCAGAAGCTGCAATATGCTTAGTGGGACTGCCATGGTCCTGCCAAGCAAATCACAAGTTTCCTCTCAGCAAAGCTTTTCATGAAGGTTCCACCACCATGCAAAGCCTGGCTCAGAGAAAACAAAGGGGGCCCAACAGGGCCTTCCTGTTCTTCAGACATGTGTCGATGCACATAGGGGGAATAACATGTGCCCCCCGTGTGCATGCACATAGGTTCCGGCACAGCATGGAGCTGCGTGTCCATGCCATGCAGGAACCTTGTGAGGTGTTCCCATTGTGGTGTCTTTTTAAAAGGCAGTGCTGCCTTTTTAAGTGCACCACAGGGGGAACCGCCATGCCGCTCACACGCCAGACCATTAAAACGTAGTGATCTGGCCGGCAGGAGGCGGCGGTGACCTTTGGTGGAGCAGTGGTGCGGTGGTTTGCACTGCTGTGTCACCACTTTGCTGTCAGGCCGTAATTAGGCCCTAAATATTTTTGGCTTCTGTAATGCTTCCTAAATTTGAATAAACCTTTATAGCTTTGACTTTGAATGGTATCCTGTGAAGGTTTTCTTTAATTGCACTGAGTTGCCATCTATTGAGACTCACATGGCCCTGGTCCTACATCTCACCCCTTTTTCAATTTATTAATTTAAAGTGATGACTTTGTTCACTCCACCCTCACCTTCCCACACATCAACCTTGCAGGAAAAGAGCTGGAGGCTAAAACAAAATTTCTGGCAGCTAAACATTTGATATGAATTAGGTGGGACTATTACTTATTTTATTTAATTGGTTACTTATAGAACATAGAAGTGTTGTCACTAAAGCAAAGAATCTTAAGTAACTCATACTGAAAGTGAATTACAAATATTTTGCAATCCCAACATGAAAATAGAAATGTTTTGTTCCTCGTTGCTGGTGTTAAACACTGAAGAAGGACAGAATCAGTATTACCATCTTTCACAGTTTTTCACCTCTTTTGGATAGGGAGTTTGTTGCTAAACAAATCCTTCTTGACATAATTGAAATGTTTTACACTATTAACCATAATTTTCTCCACAGATTGAGTCACCAGTGGCAGCTACCACAAACAAAGGGTGGTGGTGCTTCGGAGGGAACGCTGGAGAGTTCACATTGTTTAGCGGGGGTTAGTAATAAAATATTAAATAAAAAATTGAACTTACCTGAAGCCAATGGCTGCCTACCCTCCCGCTTTACCCTTCCACTTCTCTTCCTGCCAGCCTCTATGACAGACTCCCATCCAATCCCTGCGCTGCTCTCCTGGGAAGGCAGTGCAGAGATTGGCCTGAGCGGGCTGAAAAGATGTTCTGCTTAGGTCAGGGAGCCTGAGATGGCCGCCAAAACACATTTGCAAACATAGCACTCCTCTCCCCCCTCCCATGCCTCGGCCCCACCCCTCCCTACAGCGCTGGCTCACAGCCAGCAAAGAAAAAAAAACAATGCTACAACATCATTTTATTTTTCATGTGTTGGCTCTGAGCCAAGCAGTGGGGTGACACTGTGAGTGACATGTCTCTAGGAGGCCCTGTACTTACGGTGACTGATCCCTTCCATTTAGAGTGCAGTGTCTTTCACTTCTATATTTCTGTCAGAGGGAACTGAAATGCATATTGTGACCCAAAGTAGCTTAGTCTTTTTCGGCATTGTTTTTAACATTTACATGCAACTTCTAGCTGAGCTTTAGGGATTTTATTTATGAACTATACTTATATTGCATACATCTTCTAGGAGTTTAAATAATAATGCATGACTTCATCAGGATCATCCCTAATCATTGCCCTTTGAATGTTGTCACGTGAGTATTTAGAAACGTTTTAAAGGAGAATAAATATAAATTGAAATTTTGATTGTTGATATGCCATTCTATAAGTTCAATTTTTACCACAACATTTATCAAGCCATTCTACTCTATCTAATGACAAGGCAGCAATGGACCCAGCATCTGGCAGAGGAACATCATGGAATATCACAGTTTCCCAATGTTGCTAAAACTGGCCTGATTGCTGGTAGACACTGGGACTAAATTTGAGACGTTGTGCATTACACGCCACCCAATTTTTGTCATTCATTTCTAAGCAGAAAAGTTTCATACCTGTACACGATACCTCTCTACCGTCATTGTTTATATAGTCATGGATTCCATTTACTTTAGAGAAGAATGCTCTTAATGGAACAAGATCAAGACTGATTTGCATAATGTTGATCACGGTCTACATTGGCACAGTGAGTAAAAACCGAGGGGCAGATTTACAAGCCCCTTGCGCCTCATTTACGCCGCTGTTGTGTCACTTTTGTGACACAGTTGGGGTGCAAATCCTGCTCCATGGTATGGGGTTACTTTCAACGTGACGCATCTGGGAGATGCGTCACGTTGTAATGCCCTGCGCCACATGTAGGCTTTCCTGTGCCAGGGGGGGTATAGGGCGTTCCGGCGCAGGAACGACTCCTAAAAGTGGCTGAGTGAAATCTTCAAGATTTCACTCAGTCACTTTTAGCACCATGCTGCGTCAAAACCCTGCGCCTGCCTGAAGCAGGTGTAAGGATAGGCGTAGCATTAACTAGATAGGGCCCCCAGAGGATTGCTGGAGCTGCGTCGCGCTTGCGACGCAACTCCAGCAAATGCATCACTTTTACGGCACAGATGCGTCACGCATCTGTGCCGTTTTTGCCCCATGGTACGCTGCATTGTAAATCTGGCGCATCCATGATGGCGGAACTGTGGCGCACAATAACTGGCGCATCCCTGCTGATTTGTAGGGATGCGCCAGTTATTGTAAATATGCCCCCTACTGTCTGGAATTTGAACTGGAATAATTACAAGTCATTCAGAATAATTCAATCACTTGACCGACCCCTGTAAATCCTTCAAATGTGAATTTGTGTCTAAGTAATAATTTATATTTGTATAGCGCAAACATATCACCCCCCTATTGGGTTTCAAGGCACTGGGGCAGTTGGAGAGAGTAAGTGACCTATTGCCCAGAGTCACATGGTGCTAAACTGAGCTACTGTCTGGGATTGAATCGTGAACCCTGCACTGGAGTCAGCCGCTCTGGGCGCTGCGCCACATCTCTCCAGAATTGCTACTCATCTACACAAGTCTTTAAGTGCAGAATATATGCATTCTTTCCTGCATATGTTCCCTATTTGGATAGTTACTTTTTATATTATCTGTTCTACTTGAGTAACTAAAGTGGCAAATTTGGCTGTGTAAAACTTAAGCAATATTTAAAGACTCGTTATTGTTTTTTGATCTTGTTATCAGTTTACAAATCAAGCTCCACACTCCTGGTGTACTTAATTGCATATGATCTTTACTTATATGCGATTTCTTTGGGTATCTGTATATTATTAAACATTCTATTCTACCTGATCTAATACAATATCAATGATCTTTCATATTAAAGACCTTGTAATACCATTTAGGTTCATAGCACGTTGGTGGATGCCTATTTATACAATGGACGAGGTATATTGCCGCTAGAACGGAGAGTTATATTTAACCCTGGGCGGAGTTGGCGGAGTGGGGCTTCGCGGAGCTACGCGAAGTGGGCGAGAAACTACGCCCACCTCCGCACTCCGCGTAGCCCCACTCCGCAAACACCACCCGGCCGCCAGCCCCGCCACCCGCCTCCCGCCTCCCTCCCGCCCTCCCTAAATACTTTAAATGAAAGGAATAAATTAATTTAAAACGCATTTACCTTGCCGGCCGCTTCCCGCCGCGTCCCCGGGGCTCGCTATCTTCCGTCTTCTTTCGTAATGCGCATGCGCGGGCGGCCGCGCATGCGCATTTCTCACGAGAAAATGCGCATGCGCGGCCGCCCGCGCATGCGCATTACGAAAGAAGACGAAGACGGAAGATAGCGAGCCCCGGGGACGCGGCGGGCAGCGGCCGGCAAGGTAAGTGCGTTTTAAATTAATTTATTCCTTTACTTTAAAGTATTTAGGGAGGGCGGGAGGGAGGCGGGTGGCGGCCAGCTACGCTCCGTTTGCGGAGTGTGCGTAGTGCCGCCTGGCTCCGCCGGCTCCGCAAAATGCGGAGTAGGCGGCACTACGCACACTCCGCAAACGGAGCGTAGCTGGCCGCCCACCGTTAGTTATATTGTTTTCTCTTATTAATCCAGTGTGTTAACTTCACCGTTTATAAGTCCTTCAATGTTCTTTAATCCTCGTGCAGAATAAAGGCAATTTATGCATTACAGTCTTCATCCGGATTTATGAAAGGACTCACTCATAATTACATTTCTAAAGCAAAATTAAATAGGGTACATCATTCAATTTACAGACAAGTCATCGCCTTTCAATAATATACTTTTATCTATATTCCATGTATTTTGTATACATCATTCATATATGTACACATCTTTCACTTATCTAGTGCCATACAACCGCAAATTATTATATTGCTGAAGTCCAAGTAGCACAACAATGTAAAAAGCAATTATATACATACATTGTAACAAGTTCATATTGGGGTAGTATTTTGCGACCTCCCAGATGCTAGTCTGCAACTAGGACAATTGTTATGTGCATAATTGACATGCAGGAAAGGGTTCTGGATAATTCAAAAATTCATTATGGTATATTTCATAATACTCCTATATATAAAACACATACATAGTTGAATATCATCGTTGATAACGTGGGATTTTATGAATGTGACACAGTCATAATAGTGTTTGCCTCTAGCAGTTATTAAACATGTTAACATCACCATATTGTTTGATGAATTATGCACTTGAGTTGCAATACACTAGCGTTGGTGTGCACCTTCCAGAAGGATAACTCAAGAGGACGGCTATTGGAAGGGATGGTGTGTTTTCTATCAATGCCACCATATGGACCTATCTGTCTTAGTCACTTTGATAGCTTACTTGGTGGCTCCGTATGGGCATGGGCATGTGTGCCTTGTGTGTCTAGTCACTGTATACATATTTCTAACTCAGATGTTATCAATAAAAATGTCAGGCAAACTGAGTACCTAGATTCACCCGGGGGCCCAGGTGATTTTGTAAAATGATATTATGAATAGTGGTAAAATGAAGGCCATGTCTGTAACTGATGGTTAGAAAAATCATGTAGTTTAAATTATTTCCCTGAGTGGCGAAGCCTCGTGAGTACAGAATTGTTGCTGAAATTTCATGACAAGCAATTAGAAGTGTGCAGAATGAATAAAGGCTTCACCTGCTCTACGAGTCTGTAACTACAATCTCTTGGGGGACCTGTTAATTAGCAGAAAATCTAGTATAAATGGAGGTAAAATAAGGCCATTTCGGTAGCTGATGGTTAAGTAAATGTGTGCAACTTATCTTAGGGACCTAAAGGGACGCAGACTCTGTAATATGGAATTGCTGCTGAAAATTCATACATCCCTACTGGGAAAAATTTTTAATGAGCCGAGTGAATCAAAACTGTAACCTCTACTATGTGCCTAAGGGAGATGAGTGCTTATTGTGCTCAGAACACGGTTGTTGCAAGTTGGGCAATTGTTAAGCAATTTGAGAATATATGCTGCAAACAATGGCAGGGGCGGCTCTAGGCTCATGGCGGCCCTGGGCAGGGTGCATAGGTAGGGGGCCCCGGAAGAGGAAGCCCAGGCGGGGCGGAGCGCCGAGGCCATTGAAGGGGTGGGGGGGGGGGGAGGAGTCAGGGTGTTTGGAAGTGGAACAGAGCCGGAGGCCGCCAAATCCCTGCCAGGGGCCCCACGCAAATATGTATCCATCCTCAGAGGATTATTATATTAAGGATATATATATATGCGTGGTGGCCCCTGGGGTTTGGTGGCCCTGTGCAAGTGCATAGCTTGCACATGCCTAAGGCCGCCTCTGACAATGGTATAGCTTAACTTTACATAAGAATTTAAATGGGTGTCTGGGATACAAACAATATACATTTGAAGGACTTATAAGTTTATAAATCGTTCAAATATACAAATATGGGTTCTCTTACACTCTTTCTGTCAACTGACATGTTTCAATGTATCCCTTATTTTTTTATCCATTCTTCAGGTCAAAGATTTTTAGGGAATGTGCTGTACCTCTCTTATTCCGGAGTAGAATTACTCAAAAATCGGTGGCAGTGAAATTCAATGCAGAATTAGTCCTTATGAGTCTGATCTGATTAAGGAGTTAAAATCCTATTAGCAGTTTGCTCTACTCTGCACACTGTCAGATTCTAGTCTTGAATGCAATGAAAACTATTGACATACAGCAATAATGTAGTGGTACCCTAATTTTTAATTGTGTGAAAATGGGTTACAACTAAATGGTTTCACACCAATCTAGATGCAATGTTACATGGTAAGTGGGACTGATGCACTTTTTTCACATGACCTCAACCATGAAAAAGCTTGGGGTAATAGTACAGTACACTATAAGGACATCATTATCATTTATGTTTATGTTTATGTTTAGGAAATTTGTATTGCCCACAAATACCCTGGGGTGTCTCGGCGCATAGGACTGTGAACCAGACTAGAGCACACGAAGGACTCACTGATTAAATAGCCAGGTCTTTAGTTGTTTCCTAAAGATTACGAGGGTGGGGCTACTTCTGATGGAAAAGGAGAGGGTATTCCAGAGTCTGGCAGTGGCAACAAGAAAGCGTTTGTCTCCCCAGGAGGAGGTTTTAGTGCGAGGAACTGGGAGACAAAGGGCCGTAGAGGAACGGAGTGTTCTTGGGGGGCGTAAGTGACGAAGGCATTCCTGAGAAACTGAGGCCCTACGTTGTGAATGGCCTTATATGCGATGCAAAGGGCCTTGAACTTGATCCTATTTCTGACCTGAAGCCAGTGGAGGTGGCGAATGGCATTAGTGGTGGATTTAAATTTAGGGATCCCAAGTAGGATCCTGGCTGCAGCGTTCTGAACCGACTGGAGTTTGTTCAGAATCTTCTCTTGGGCATTCAGAAGGAGCGCATTACAATAATCGATCTTTGAGAGGATCAGGGTGGTGACAAGGGTTTCGCCCGCCGAAGCCGGAAGATAGGGCATCAGCTTCTTGATTTTTTTTAGGAGGTCAAAGGAAGAGGATACCACATTATTTATGTGGTGGTTGAATATGAGTTTATCATCAACCATCACTCCCAAGTTTCTAACCTTGGGGACTCGTTGTGGTGGAGGACCCATTTCTTTGGGCCACCAGATGGACGACCAGACGGGAGATGGATTGCCAAAGATCAAGACCTCGGTCTTATCCGAATTTAACTTTAAGCAGTTATTGGTCATCCAAGAACTGGTGACCAACATACCCTCCTGGAATCTGGAGGCTACTGTTGTTCCGTTTCTATGTACCGCTAGGACCAGCTGGGTGCCATCAGCATAAGTAGTCAAGCTCAAACCGTAGGATTTGATTATCCTCGCCAAGTCCAAAACGTAGATATTAAATAGCGTGGGACTTAGCGAGGATCCCTGCGGCACTCCGCAAGGGAGAGCGAAGGTGGGAGAGTAGTAGGTACCCATTTTTACGGTTTGAGTGCGGTCCAATAGAAATGAAGCCAGGAGGTCATATGCAAGATGGTTAATGCCAAGAGATGCGACACGGTCGATCAGAATGGAATGATCGACCGTGTCAAAGGCTGCGGATAAGTCCAATAGTATGAGCACAGCTGCTCCGCCTTGGTCCATGATTACCCTGATTGAATCCATGGCTTTTATCAAGGCAGTTTCTGTCCTGTGGCCTTGCCTAAAGCCAAATTGGGTGTCGTCTAACAAATGATTACAATCAATGTAGTCGGATAACTGCCTATTCATAAGTTTTTCCACTATCTTAACAGGAAACGGGAGACATGCTATGGGGCGATAGTTGACTGAGGCCGTGGGATCCAAGGATGGTTTCTTCAATAATGGTTTGATCACTGCTTGTTTCCAAGCAGGAGGAAATATCCCAGAGCGGAAGATGGCATTGCAAATTTCCATGAGCGGGGGAGTGATCACCTCTGGGATTTGTTTGAGTATGGAAGGAGGGCATGGATCTAACGGCGACCTTGATCTGGTGGATGAGATGAGGTTCCTAATCTGGTCCGCGCTGGCCAAGTCAAAGTTAAGAAACGAAGAGGAAGAAACTTTTAGGGGAAGGGAGGAGGTGGGGTCATTGAGATGGGGGTGTGTGGGGAATGATGTATAGATCTTCGTAACCTTAGTGGTGAAGAAGTCAGTCAAAGAATTGCAGAGGACTTGTGATACCTCAGTAGGCTCACTAGTTTTAGGGATAGAGAGGGCATTGACAACCTGAAATAGTTTTTGGGATGAGTTCTGAGCAGAGTCAATTTGGGAGGAGTAAAAGGTACTTTTTGTTTAATAATTGCCCGCTTGTAGATAGACAGGGCATCCTTATAGTTTTGTTTGTCCTGAGGTTTGTATTGCTTCCGCCAGTGCCTTTCAAGGTTTCTGCAGTACTGTCTCTGAAGCCTAAGCTCCTCAGTGAACCAGGGTGCAGAGGGGGTGGCTCGATTTGGAAAAAAAAATTTGAGCGGTACTACTTGATTACAGGCTTCTAGAATCCAGTTCTGATATAGGTTGGATGCCGTGTCAGGATTAGGGTTGGCCATAAAACAGGAGTTTAGGAGAGTCTGGGAGAGTAGCGGGATGTCAGCATTGTTCCATGATCGAATGATCTTGGGAATAAGGGCCTTCGATTGTGGTGAGTTGGGCGTATGGGTCTTAATGGAGAACAAAACTATTGCGTGGTCGGACCAAGTTACAGGATGAACCGCTGATAGTGTAAGGCCTGGATCCTTGGTGAATACCCCATCTAGCGTGTGGCCTGCCTGATGGGTAGGGGCAGCCACTATCTGAAGAAGTCCTGCGGCTTGAAAATCGGATACAATTTTAGCGGTGTCTGAGTCGCTGGGAGGCTCAATATGGAAATTGAAATCTTCCAGTATAGTAAAGTGCGATGATTCCACAACCGGTTCAACCAGGTTTTCTAGTGCTGCCAGCAAACGGTTCAGTGAGCCAGGGGGGCGATAAAGGAGGGTCCCCCTGAATACTTGATTGTTGTTAAGGGAAAGCGCAAAGCTGAAAGCCTCGCAATCAGGGAGATGGAGTAGTTCAATTTTCAACCCAAATCTGGTTTTGTAGATAACTGCAAGCCCCCTCCCCCCTGTGGATCTGTCTTGTCTGGTCACCCGATAGCCCTCCGGAGTAGCTGAGCAAAAGTCCGGGCCTGAGGAGGCATCCCCCCAAGTCTCAGTAATAAATAGAATATCTAGCCCTTAGTTGATGATAAGTTCTGAAATCTCAAGATTGTGTTTGGGGAGGGAGCGCACGTTGCTGAGTGCCGCACGAAAGTCTTTCAGCTTAGTTGCTGGGGAATGGGGAGGGGCACGGGGGGTAGAAGACTAAAGCGACATATGGGACATTTGGCTGGTTCGCGTAGAGGCAGGTCATACAGCATCATTATGGGGCATTCGGATAACTTGGCACCCAAGTTAAGTGCGTTCAGTTGTTCTGAGGAGGTTGTGTGCAGAAGGCTAATATGTTTGATAGCAGTTAGTTACCCGGTCCTATTTACATCTTCCATCAGTTCATTAACCCCATTCATACTAAATTATTAGATGTTTACCATATGAACCTATTATTCCATATAAGTCTGTGGTTGAGTTTTTTTCTTGAAAAGCACAGGTTCTCCCCCAATAGTGTTACATTTAGTCAATTTGGATGCTGAATTAACATTGGTCTATATTCTTTCACCAATTGCAAGGGACTATATCGGAGCCTATCAATAGATTAATGCAAACTTTATGCTGCTTGAATATTGCAGCAAATAGATGCACTCATCTTTCTAAACGCCCTCTCAGACCCTTCTTAGTTATTATGATAAAAGTCAAGTAATCCACTTTGGGGTAGATTCACAAGAACGTGTGATAACTACTCTAAGAGTAGCGTAACGCAACTTTCAATATCGCAGCCTATTGCGGGAAAATAACCTTGTGTCAACGTGGAATTTACAACAAGGCGGTAGCATGTGATAGACACCAGATAACGTGGCAAATGTCCACGTGAAAATCAATGCCATGATGCAGAAATGCGATACGCAAATGCAAAAAAAATGTGATGAGGCTAACCGCGGCACAAAAAGTAGCGAAAACCAGCCACGGGCCTGCATATCCTACTCGTCTGGGGGGACAATGCACCATAATAACCACGGAAAAAAAAGACTAGAAACAAGCCAAAGCACGTAGCAATATGGATGCACCCTGACCCAGCACAGAGGCCAACTCGAACCCCACAACCCCCACAGACTACCAGCAAGGAATAACGGGGTCGGGGAAGGCCAAGGAGAAGAGGGAGAGGAGGACGGGGTGTAGACCGCAGGAAAACAAAACTAGCATCACGGAGGTGACAGATCACTACCAGCAACTGACCCACAAGCAGACCACCTGGAATGCAGTCATAGTGCAGAGGAGGCCAATTGAGGAGGCCAATAGGTGACAGCTTGACGTGGCAACCTAAAACCAGGCACCAACCCGCTGCCAACAGGAAGGCAGCAACGGCGACAGGAGGTGGCAGTCCACTAGAGGAGCCGGAGAAAACCCAGCCCACAGTCATCAGTTTGGAGACGGTGCAAGGGGTAGGGAGTACAGACACAGCTCAAGAGGACCTGACACAACACCAACAGGGAGTGCAATAAACAGGGCTTGGGGGACGGGGGAGTTGGGCACAATGACATACAAGCACAACCCAGGATCATGTCCCAGATCCCCTTGGCACACTGCAGCACACCCACATAGCACGAACAGCACACTCACATTGACGACAACGTGTAATTATGGACATAGTTGACACTGCAGAACAGAGGACACAACTGGCTCCGCAAATGCACCGAAACATGCCCACTACAGCTGACAGAAACGGTAACAGTGAAATGGTAATGTACGCATACAACCTCACATTCGTCATGTAGTCCAAATGCACACTTACCCGCAGAACAATCCAGCACCCCCCAAACAGTCAAAATGTACACTGCCATACAGTCTGCATGCAAACTAGCACAATGCACCAATATATATGTTAACACAAAGGCAACATGCACCTCCCCTTCATATCGCAGAGGGGCACACAACACCTGTAGCAGAGCACATAATACAACACATCAGTGATGCCGGAGAGGACCACCACACCATTGTCACCGATGCCCTACAACAGCCCATGGATATCCCACACAACACCCTACCAGGACCTGGACAACCAAGCTACTCAGAAGAGAACACAGAGCTTGCAACAGACCACACAGCCGGGAGCACCTGCAAGCACAGCTTAATCACGCCACTTCAACCACCCACACATGGCACCCCAATGGCAAGTGTCAGTACGCCAAAAGGAGGCAGGCCCAACAGGTGTGGGTGGGGGCTGAACCCATGGAATGCGAACGAGGACACATCCGTAGGGGGTTATCGCTCTTCAGGGCCCACCCACCCCCACTAAGGAGACCCACTCTGCCATAGAGACACATGCAGATGCACAAACACAGCACATAACCACGCCCAGGGGTGCACAATTAGCAGTCACACACCCATGTTGGCTGTGCGTACGACAGCCCTGGCCACTACTCTCCCGAATTGAGTGGGTGATGACAAAGCTACATGTCCAAGCCCCAACCCACTGCCTCCGGTGACATGCCTGCATCCGATGTACACCGCACAATGTAAAGTCGTAGGGCCCAGGGCCCACATGCATACTACAAGAACACAGGGACACATGCAAAGATCATGTTGAACTGGATACGGGCACTTGTGCCCGGCCCCTTTATTGGCAGGGCTACATGTACAGTGAAGACCGGTGCTAGATGTGTGTGGGGTGAGTGTAAGCCAACCCACACAGAATGTCTAGTGTTCGCAACCACTTGGACATACCAGAGCAACGGAATCAGAAAACACATGAAATACACAATGAACTGCTGAGCAACATGGGGTGAGCCGGATACAGTCCAGAGGTCAACCAACATGCAAACAGAAGTGTCCATGAGTTGCAGTGCACTGGGCTGTGGACACTAGAGATGAGCGGGGTCATGTTCAGAAAAAGTCTTGGATTGTGTCCCTTCTATACATTCCTGATGCAGATGCAGTGAGGTGTGGAAGACCTGCATCATCTTCACCATCGATATCTCAGGGCCCCTACACTGTTTGTTTGAGGTGACGTACCTGCGCAATCGCTTCACAGCACAAAACACAATCAGCAACAGACAATGGGCTGCGGTGCACTAAGTCACTGGCACCGGGAGTCCTGCGCAGGGAATCAGGCCGATGATGGCATCCACAACAGGTCTGAGCAACCCCGAAGTCTGTAAGGACCACCGCTTCAACTCTGGCAGATGAAGTTTGCAGGTGGTGGCATGTGCCTCCTGGGGTGATTCGTCGTTCCGACCGGTTTGGACTCACTTTAGTGTGTGAGTCCTGTTGGGACGCATTTGGGCCTGGAGGCTACCTACAGGGCATGGCCACAGAGTAATGGCATTGATGACTCCTAGGCCCATGCCTCAGGGGCCAGCCTATGTCTCCAGAGAAGGGGTCCCGGACAAGACCAGCATAGAGTTAGTGGCCCCGGATGCACTGCGGCTGGCTCAGGCACCCAGCCACGGGACGGTGACTTGCGGTGCAGTCAGATGGGGCATGCAACCTGAGCGGGTAACCATCACTGTCCGAGGTGTATGTATCGGAGTGTTTTGGGGGACAGTGGAAGGTGTCCTCTAGGCCAAGACGCGGAAAGGTTTAATTTTACCCAGAAGTAGCAAATGGAGGAGTGGAATGCGACAGCCCGTTGCCACCACCAATTCTATATCAGCTACATAGGGGTGAAAACTGCCCCCTAGTCCATAGGCTCAGACGCCACCACTGTTCAACCACAGAGTGTCAATGAATGTCGGGGAACAGAATTAGTGGCATCAGGGCTGAGTGGGGATGGCAACTGCGATGATTCTGGTACACTGATATGGACTCTGCCATTGCTGACTCATGACTCTGTCACCTACTGTACCGCAGTGTAGGCCGTAGGCAGCCATCAGGATGGGCCATTCATCGAGTGTCACCGGCATAGGTTGGTAGCCCCACCTGCCTGCGTAGTTCAGGTTCAGTGGCACCACATGTTTGGGCACCTCCATGACTGTGACCCAGCTTTTGTCTAGACTGAGCCACATCTTCCTCCTACTCCTCTCCGTGCAACCACTGTTGTGGAGTCAGCCTTTTGTGATTCACGACTAGGTGCTGGATGTGGTCCCTCATCGACGTGTCCTCGGATGGCGTTGGACAGAGTTTGTGGCAGCATGGCTCACCGGATGGCATTGGACAGGGTTTGTGGCAGCACGGCTTGCCGGATGGTGTTGGACAGGGTTTGTAGCAACAAGATGTGCATATGGCACTATGCCTTACAGATTGAAGGGGGTCCGGTGCTGTGGCCGGTGTCCCAGATCTGGGGTCTCTGCCATTCAGGAGCCAGGACACAGTCTCACATATGGGACCCACTGGGCCGCAGAGGTCACTGGTAGAATATGTAAACAAGAAAGGAGTAATGTGGGCCAGCGTCGGGGGGACTGCGGTGGTCTGAAAGGCTGGCCGGGTCGCCGGCCTTGGACTTGGAGCTTACACTGGCCCGTGGTGGGCCCTCCATGACACAGCTGGTGTCGGATGCTGATTTGTGTGGCCTAGCTGCGTCAGGTCGGGCCTGGTTTGTGGTCCAGTGGGCCGGGGTATGGCAGACGCACAGGCTCTCAGGCAACTCCGCTAACGAAGATGGCGTCGGCCTCGTGGCGGGGTGAAAGGCGTTGCCTTGGTAGAGACGTTGGGCTTTCCAGAAGAGGACAACGCCCAGGGCTACGTGCTTTTTATTCGCACCCCTGCGCTGGCCTGGTGTATGCTGGCCCATCCCACTCTGCTCATGCTTACGCGGGGGCGTAACAGGCAACATTTCTGCAAGGACCCACACTGGCTGGGGTGCCATGGTTGCGTCCACTGTCCACTAAACTCCATTCACCAGAGGTGTATGTCTTCATGGATATTTGTATGTTCTGGATACTGCTGTCTGTTCAGCACTTTGCTGCCACTCTTGGCATTGTGAGCTTTCCCAACCATGGTTCTCCTACATCCTTTACACATGACTGGTTGCCTCCTCTCCCCAAATTTGTCTATTGTGTGGCGGGGGTGCCATGCCACTGATTGGTCATGTTCACGGCTTGCCCAGGATACCATTGTGAGTTGTTCTATGGTGTCTGGTGGGTAGGCATGTTGTTGTGCATCTTGGTTGTGGACTTGTGATGTGTGCATTTCCAGAGTTGTGGATTGCATGGTTGTGGATTTGAGGTGAGAGGGGTGTTATTGGGAAGTTGCCAAGGGGCTGTGCATTTCCCTTGGTGCCATCCTGGGACGCATGGTTGCTGTTGTACTGTCGGAGGGTGAAGGGATCATGCACACTGGCTGTGTATTTGGAAGCAAGATTGGTGTAGGTCCCACGGTGTTCTAATGTGTCCTGCACATTGATGTGTGATGTGTGCTTCCTCTGGCACTGATTGTGTGCTGTGTCACCAGGGGGCACAGGTGGGGCATGTTTGCAGTGGTTTTCCCCCAACACGTGCGTGCATCCGGCTATGGCCTATGGTCCTTTCTTGGTCTCCAGCGGATCCTGTGCATTGTGTTGGCCGTACGGGGACTGGGGTGCCAGGGTGATGATGATGTCCAGGACAGGTGTGGGGGTCTCGGCTGTCTGTGAGACTCCGCCGACTCTGGTGGGTGTTGGTTGGGGTGTGTCAGGGGCTAACAGGTGCTGCACAGCCAGCAGCTTGGTGTGGGGTGGGATGTTGGTTGTCAGCTTTGTTGTTGCAGTTGGCCTGTTGGGCGATGATGACGAGGATGAGTAGAATGGTTGTTCCTTTCAGCTTCTAGTGGACAGTGACATTGTCAGGTGTTGTGCCTGTGAGGCTGGTGCGTTTTCTGAGGGGCCGCTGTCTTTGTCTGCGCTGCCTCTGTGGTGATCAAGGGGGTGTTGTGTCCCTCTTGGGTGTCCGTGCTGCATGTTCAGTTGCTCCATGGCATCTGTTTCCCTTCGATGACGCCCTGGGCAGGGCTCCCTATTGTGGTGCAGGCTGACGTCCGACTTTACACCAGGTCAGAGCAGATGTAAGATTCCTGCTGCTAATGCGGCTTATTGCGTGTTTTGTGTTCTTATCGCTGATCTGACTGGTCGTTGTGAATGTTGAGGTGTGGTGTTGTCATGAGTTTTGGCACGAGAGCACCTACTCTGCATCTCATTCGCGATAGTTGCGGGGGTCTTCAGTGGCGATGTATTTTGCGGCTGCTATAGCGTGAAAAATGGTGCTGTAGGCTGCTAGCACCTGCTTGTGAATGGTAGGATAAATTTGTAACAACTTTGACTGCACAAAAGTGCCGTTAATTCAGCGATAGCTCCTTGTGAATATGCCCCTTTGTGTTTTCCAGTCTGACGCTATTCATAGAGGTAGAAGACACACTGTTAGGATTTAGTTAGCAGACATTCCTGGCCTCCGAGGGATCAAAAGTACCAGATAATTAGGTCTGATAAAATTTAGAAAATATGAGGAACCTTTCAAAAATGTGGATTTTATAGTGTTTCTAATTAATGTCCAAATTTGTTTTGTGGATTGGAAATATTTTTTATAATTAAGGGCAAATATTCTTCATTCTCAATTTCAAGATTAGGCTATTTTGAGGTTAGCAATGGAATTGTAACTGCATTTAACTGATAGGGTTATAATGCCATTTTCATTTTCTTTCAAGATTTCTTTTGAGTGCCTTGGATTTAGTTACTCTATCAATAAACCAGTTTTCTCTTGTCTTCTTAGTGTTTCTGTTTGAAAAAGAAATGTGCTAAACAAGGTTGAGCAAGCGCGATTCATCCCATTTGACAGATTCTGAGAAGTGCTCCTAATGTTCACATTTTCCAGTTTTGACTTATTCTAACCTACTCTCCACATACATTGCCTTTAGTTGTGGAACTGTAGAAACATGAGGAGAGCACAGTGGTCGGACTATGTCAGTGAGGTATGGAAAAATGTATGACAGTGAAGAATTTTGGCTTGAAGTATCTGAGCCAAAGTGTCATCCGTTTTGAATGACGATCCAACTATTTTCTGTTTGAGAAGGATAGGTATAACATCTGAGAAGCTTTAGGTCCTTCTGAATATTCCACAACCTATTCATGTATTTAGATCACTGAGAATTATGAGGTTGGCTGTTCTCGAATGTTAAAATCTTAACCACATTTGCAAATTTAGTACCTGAGAGCAACTGAGCAGTGGGGGATTCTGTAGACTTAATTCTGGCTTTAAAGCGAGTATGCATTTGATTGGCCTCATAAGCAATGGTGTCTTTTATTATACACCACACCCTCAGACCACGTTTTTAGTGTTTCTCCAAGGCAAAATACGTTTACTGGTGGAGAATTCAATTCTCTTAACTTTTTTCAATATCTAGGATAAATAATTTTTATTCTCTTTTTTTTTATTTTATTTTTTTTATTTTTTTTGTTTCATAAATGCCACCAGTAGATGTTAGCTCTAAATAGACGTCCTTCAGGCCACTAACACAAACCTTCCTTAGCCGCCCTTGTGTTTGTGGATAGCCATTGAAGATCGCCCAGAGGTAAGATTAATTCCAGTCCAACTCCCTATTCCGATGTTACTTGCTACTAAGGGAGGACGAGACCACTTTACCTCTGGCATAATCATTGGACTTATTATTGTTATTGTTCACACCATACTTTTAAGGCAGACCACAACTCAACAGACTTAACCCCTCCGCATAGTAAATCCAATCTACTCACCGTCATGATGTTCTTAAGGCAGTCTGCAAATTTTGGAGGAAGTTCTGATTTCCATTCTTTGCAGATCTCTCTTCTGACGATAACAATTACATAGAAGATAAACTGTGATATACAGCTATTTATGTTATAGTCGGGTAGAAAACCAAAAAAAACAAGTCTAGGAGTACACGTGATAGGAAAAAACAGTACCTCTTCCAAAAAACCACATACCTGTCTCCAGAAACCATCTAATACAGGGCATTCAACAAACATATGGATATCATCTGCTGCTGATGACTTATACCTTGGACAGAAATACTGTTCTGTGTATATTTTGGAAAGTTTCGCCGGTGTCCAATAAGCCCTGTACATTGTGAATAAATGATTTCTTCTCAGGTTCGATGGTTTAATAACTTTCTGAGATATTGTGAAAGAGTCTGACCAGACTTTTATTATGTCATCTGAGATCTGTATTGCCGGGGTATCCCATAATTTAGTTATTTCAGCCTCCAAATTTTCCTTAACTTTACTTCCGGTTATCATTTTATACCAATCAGCAGTCTCACCCTTCCATCCATTCCGCCTAGTTATTAAGTCGAGAGGGAGGCTCTCCTCTTCCGTATTCCAATTCTGGCTTCCCCACCATGCCGACAATTGATAAAATTTAAACCTGTGATGGTGCCCTCTGTTAAGCGTGATAATGTTTCCCAACTTAATAAGCTTGAAACATCGCAGAGGTCCCCCCAATTTTTAAGGCCAGCTTTCTTCAAAGGGAGAGCTAATTGATCCAAAAAACATTCTGGAGTACCAGGGGAATCCCAGATTGGGGCTTGAGAATGATAGTAAGGGATACCTGTAATTTTCCGTATCCATCGCCAATTATCTAGGGCAGTCTGTAAAAGTTTTAGTCGAATTTTTTAAAAAAAATTTTGATCGCCAAACTTAAACAAGAAAAAATCTGCACTGTATGGGAGGTCTGATAACATAGCTTGAAACAGTCTGCCGTGTGAAGTAGAATCCAACTTATTGGCTAAAAGTCTAAAGTTCTTAAATTGGAAAGCATAGCAATAAGAAAGTAAATCTGGGAGTGCCAATCCACCAAGTTTCAGTCCTCTTCTGAGCTTCTTCCAAGCTATTCTAGGGGATTTTGTAGCCCAAATAAAAGTACCAATTCTTCCTTGCAAATTGGAAATATCTTTTTTATTAAAAATTAAAGGAATAGAATTAAACAAAAAAGTAACTTTTGGGAGAATTATCATTTTGACTAAATTCACCCTACTAAATATATTTAAAGGAAGGGTGTTCCATCTGGTCAAGAGTTTTCTGATCTCTTTTATACATGTTACCCAGCTAGTCTTGGGAGTGTCGTCCAGATTTTGAGTGAGATAAACCCCCAAATATCTAATTTTAGATTTTGCTTCTGCAATTGGGACCGGGTTATTCCAGCTCATAATTTCCGTTTTGTCCCTATTAATGCTATACCTTGATATTAAACCAAAATCTTCAGCCAGTCTAAATAATTTTGGTATCGCTTCCTCTGGGTTACAAGTGTAAAGAAGTAAATCATCAGCATAGAGAGCTGTCTTCAGTTCTAGATTTCCTATTTTGAATGGTTTTATTTCTGGATCTTGCCTTATAGAACATACGAGGGGTTCAATATAAATATCGAAAAGAAGGGGGGATAGAGGGCAGCCCTGCCTTGTCCCTCTAGAAATACTCAACCAGTCACTGAGACTACCATTAACCAAAATCTTAGCTCTTGGTCCTCTATATAAAGTTTCAATTCCCTTGATGAATAGTTCTGGGAAACCAAAATGTGTCATTGATTTCCAAAGAAAGAGCCAATTCACCTGGTCAAAAGCTTTGGCTGCATCTATAGCTACAATAGTGAGAGGTAATTTCGTTTCAATAGCAATATCTATTGCTCCAATCACTTGGAAAGTCAATTCATTCAATTGATGACCTGGTATAAACCCCCGCTGGTCTGGATGGATTATAGACTTAATTATTTTTGCCAGCCTCGATGCCAGGATACCAGAATAGATTTTTAGATCCGAGTTTAAAAGTGAAATTGGCCGGTAAGACTCTATCCTTTCCGGATCTTTATTTGGTTTGGCTATTAGTGAGATTGTAGCATCTGACCAGGAGGAAGGGATTTGCTCTCCCCGAATAAAGATTTTATTGAAAAGTCTCTGTAATGGGACCAAGATTTCTTCCACATTATCCTTGTAGACCTCAGTCGGGAGTCCATCGGGGCCAGAGGTCTTATTTCTAGCCATCTTCTTCAATTGTAGTCTTATCTCTCCCTCCGTTATCTCAGTGGCTAAAAAGGCTTTATCAAGATCATTTACCTGGGGCAGATCTATTGAGGCCCACCAATTATCCAATTCACACTGCAGCCCTTTGTTTTTCTTCCGATATAATTCTTCATAGAACAGTCTGGCTTCTCTTTTTATCTCAGTATCTTCTGTTAGGGTCAATCCAGTCCCATGCTGCATTAAAGATTTGAAGTTGTTTCTGCTCCTCTCCATCCTAGCCTTCCAAGATAACAGGGACCCGAATTTCTCTCCATATTCGAAATTGCGAAGCTTGCTAACTTCCCATTTATCTAGAATCATTTTTTCAGCTCTTGTTTTAAAATCCGTTTGCAGTTCTAAAATTTCTTTCTCTAATCTTAAGATATTGGGTTTATTTTTCCAGGACAGCAAGTTGAAGTTGCTGTTCTTTTAATTTTATTAATTTGAGCTCTTGGGTATCTCTATCTTTTTTAAGCCTACGGTTTAAGATCATCTGAGAGCTATATATTCCTCTTAAATAAGACTTAAATGTGCCCCATATCATACGGTCTGAGGCTGTGTTCTCATTAAACCTAAAAAATTCACCTACACTTTCCTTCATTTTATGTCCAACATCAGCATCTAATAAAATCGTTCTATCAAGTGTCCATCGATTCTTTAATATTTTGTTCTTTAAGGTTATTTGTAACTCCACCACAAAATGATCTGACAAACCCACTGGAGTATAAGAGACTGAAATGGTCTTAGTTAAAAAGGATTGGTCTATAAAAAAAAATCAATTCTTGAAAACTGGTGATATTTTTTACTAAAAAAAGAATATTCTCTGCGGTCACCATATTTAGCTCTCCAAATATCTCTTAATGTATAATCTTTCATAATATTTTTTAAAGTTAGAAGAGATTTTTTTGGAGGATTATATTTGGCTTTTGAGGTGGGGTCTAGTTGGGGATCTAGTAGAAGGTTAAAATCACCTCCTAATATAACCAGGATTGTATGCTGTAGCATATATTTTTCTAAATTATGCAAAAAACAGGCTTTATCTTCATTAGGGCCATAATATGCCCGCACAGAAATTTAGTACCACCAATTGAGACAACTACAGCCAACCATCTGCCAGATTGGTCTGTACTCCAATCACAAACCCTAATCCCCTCATTGGCCCTCACTATTATTGCAACTCCTCTAGTCACACCTGTTTGTTTGGAACACAAGATATCCTGAACCCAATTGTAACTACTAAATACATGTTTACATTCTTCTGTTCCCAGGTGAGTCTCCTGTAAAAGAGATATACATGCCCCAGAGTTCTTCAGAAACTTGCATACTGTTTGTTGTTTCTTAGGGCTCCCCAAGCCATTTAAGTTCCAGGAGAGGCAAGCCATTATCTAGTGTTGCTACCCCAACCTCCAAAATTAATAGTGACCTATAACTGAGTTTAAGCAAGTACAAAATTATGGCATATGAGGACATTTTCAATTGTTTTTTTCCCTGTCCCTTTCCCCCTAAGAACCCTCCCCATCCTCCCCCGAGGAACCCTTCCCTCCTGATGGGCGTCGATACGCCTTTAGGAGGCCTACACCCTACCACCCCCACACCTATATAAAGAACAGTGGTCTTTCAGCATGCTATATATATATATATTTTCTTTTGTTACGCCTTTTACAGATCCTACTTATCATGCTTATCTCCATTTTTTTCCTTTTTCCTTCCCTCCTTCTTTCTTTTTTTTTTTCTTTTCCCCCTTTCCCCTCCTTTCTTTTTCCCCCCTTTGGTGAGTATACATGTATATATATATGTGTGTGTGCATATATATATATATATATATATATATATTTTCCTTTCCTCCTCCCTTTCTGTTTTTACCTTCTTTTTCCCTTTTTTGTTTTTCTTTTTTTTTTCTCCCGCCTTTTCTTCTTTTCTTTTCTCTTTCTCTCCTTCCCCTTCTCCATTTCTTCCCCCTGTATCTCCTTCCACTATTATTGAACAAACACACTAGGGGAAAAAAAAAAAAAGAAATGGATGAAGAGATAGAGATTAGACAACTATTCTTTCATTTTGACTAGTAATTCATCAACTTCCTCAGGAAAATGACAGAACATTTTATTGTTCCACACTATCTTGAGGAGTGCCGGAAATTTCATTTCTACCTGAGCCCCCAGTAAACGCAGCTCTTGCATTCTGGAGCCAAGCTCCCATTGTCTTTCAGCGGTTTTTCCCCCTATGTCAGATCTTATTTGAGAGAAGTACGTGCCAGACATCGATTTAGGTTCATCTCTTTTACGCTATAAGTTTGAAAATATACCAAAATCTTCCTGGGTGCCTTGCGGTCTGAGTGCAGCCTAAATGGATCCCTGTGTACTCGTTGGATCTCTGCTTCTAAGTTGATGTCTGTTCTATCTTTCAAAATGTCTTCCCGGAGTAATCTACATACGAACCCCTTTATGTCCTCCACTTCTTCTCCCTCAGGAATTTTAAGAATCCTGAGGTTGTTGCGCCTGGTTTGTGTCTCCAATCTCTCCATATCCATTGTTAATGTACGATTCTGCACCTTTAATGACTCAATATCTCTGGAGTTTCCTTTCGAAATCTCTGCTATTGCCGAGACTTTACCTTCCAAAACACCAGTTCTAGTGTTGATTCCCTCCAGTTTAGCATCTAGAAGGTCAAATCTATCATGCAGACCTCTCTGATTTCTCTCAGAAATCTCGAATTTCCCCATCAAGTCGTCTCTCAATGAGTGAAGTAAAGAACTAAGTCTGTCCCCTTCTTCTTTCTCCCCTGATGACTCAACTGTTCCATCAGCCTGAGGAGTTGAACCTTGTATATCTAAAGCGACAAGGGGTAAAGGGTGTACATTAGCAGTACTGGTTGGAGGAATCGAGTAGCAAGGAGTATCTGCAGATTTAGAGATAGCGGATTGTTCTGATAGTGAAGAACCTGATTGTACTACGTTCAACAGGGTGTCTGAATCCACCTCAGTATCCCGCCCGGAGATAGACAGAGCCCTTGACTCTGATTCTTCATTGCAAGAGATTAAATCTAATACGGCGTACTTATTAGACAAGGGTAAGGATGGGTGAGGGGGGGAGGCCATAATTTTATTAGGACTGTCAGAGCCATTGCCCTCCACCACTATGGGAGCGTCCATTGCCTTAGAGTTTAATTGTGCCATCACCTCACCTTTCGCCCCTTCCTTAAAATTCACTGCTTTCTCCATAATTTTGAAGAAACTCTTTAATGAAGGGTTTCCTCTAGGTACTTGTGGTTGTTTTGCAGCTTTGGTTAACTTAGTCTTCCCTCTCCCTCTCCCTCTCCCGGCTCCTGTCTTCCTATTCTGTTTAAGAGGGGAGATAGGGATTGGACCACTTCTATCTGCAGTATAAGAAAAATTCCAGACCCCCTGCTTCCTAAGGTCTGACTTAGACCTTAATTGGTAACGGTTCCTCGCCTCACCCACTTTTCCTTTGCCTGTAGTATCCTGCTCGCTATTCTGCCTTACTGGGCGATCACCAGGTGGAGCCTCTTCCGTAATTCCGCTAATAATTTTACCTGCAGAAAGTATAGAAGCGGTAGTAACACCCTCGCTCTCCCTATCATTTCGGGGGGCTGTTAAAGGACCCAGTTTGTCTGCCTCCATGCAGACACCCCCCTTAGATATCTCCTTGCTACCTCTAAATGTACCAACCTCTTGGAATGCAAAAGCTCTCGCCCCCACTCTCGCATGGAAAAGGAGTGCTGCTCTTGAACGCGCCCACAAACTGCAACAGCTCACTCTGAGACCAGCCGGTGTCACTTTCTCCCCTTCAGAGCCGCTGACCTGCTTCCACGTCTCCTTCCTCCAGCTTGCGCCGCTCCCACTGCTGGTAAGTCTACACAGCTGACCTTGCTCGTTGCTGTATCGCTGCTCTAGCATCCCTGCTGGGTCCTAGTGCCGGATCTGCTCCGTGATGCAAACCTCCGGGAAACAAGAGATTTTATTTCAATAGCGCATATGAAATTTTTTCACAAGAAGCAAAAGTCTGCCTCACCATGTATTTCAATACTCCCGCCTTGAGATTCCATGCTGAAAAAACCCGTCTCAGCTCATTTTCGGTGTCTCAGGTGTAGAGCCTCGCAACAGCCGCTAGCCTGCCACCGCCATGTTCCTCAGTCAATTTCTATTCTCTTGACAATGGAAATTCTCTTTACCTTCACAGGAAGAAACATTTGACTAGATTTAAGTTGGGAAATTATCTTTAAAAGTGTGCTGAATGCCCATAAACTCTTGAGTTGTCATATGCCACAAGCATGGGAGTTATTGGTGTTCACTTACTTTTGCAGATAGTCACACCCTGGATTTGCTTCAGTTTGCTCCTATGGAAATTCTGCCATATTGGTGTAAATTCCTCTGTAACAAACTCAGACCATTCCTTTTCCTGTGAACCTGGAATGGAAATTTCCACCCACGAATGAAGGTAGTTGTGCATTTAAGTGAACAGCCGCAAGAGATAAAATATCAAAATGCTGCTAGTTTCATTTGATTCAGAGTTTTACTCGATTTTGACAAGGTACACCTTTTACAGAAAATATTTAATATATGACCTTTCAAGATGCCTTTTCAAGTCCACACTTAAGATGTATTCCATGTATTCTAGCGTACATTAACTAAGCACTTATGAATATCTTTGCAACTGTCCCAGTAACATAAAAATAAATTAATTATATGGACACATGTGCCACCTTTTTGCATAAATTGCTCAAGAAGGAATTGAAGATGAGCCAATTTATTATCTTTGAAGGGTTTAAATTTAGAACCATATGCTTCCATTTGTTTAATTTCCATCGGGCCATATTATACAATTTTCCCTATTATTAATGATGTTGATTAAAGGCTTTGGATTAAAGTGTAATGCATTAATTTTAGCCAAGACTCTCAAATGAAATGTACAGTATTAGGTTGCTCTAGAAAGTTGATCAGTCTAAACTTTAAATGACTGCCCTAATTAGACTCCTATAGCGGAACATGTATCATTACCAAACTGTAAGCATGCCCCCAAAGACCAAATGTGCTAAATTCTAAGTTTCTCGACATACAGTATATATCTATGGAGCATTATAAACATACCTGGGCATGCACATGCAATATGAAACATGACTTTGTACACTGTAGTGAGATTTTTTATTAGTCTATGACAATGTCATTATATGGGGAATATGTTTTGTACTATATTTTGTATTTAGCAACACTACCTGCACCCCAGTCGTGAAGGGGTTATTTCAATCCATTTCTCTAGGATTTGAGAGCCTGTTTGCACACACCTGATATTTATCCATGCATGAATGGCAATTGGCCTGGAAAGGGGTACTGACTAACCAGAGTAAAAGTATATTTTTAGTACTACTCTCTCAGTGCAAACTTGATTCAATCTGAGATACACATGTACTTTACATATACTTAACTAAAGGTGGTCGTCAGATGCAGGTTGACTAAATTATAATTACCTATACAGGCAGCACACATCACAAGTGATCAATTTTTATTAGACTAAACAATGTGGACGAACCAACTAGATAGGTGTGTTACAATCACTACTATGGCAAGTACATGTACCCCTTAGGTCCCCACACACACCAACCTGTTGGTGTCATACTTCATCATTGGGGTCCCAACCGGGTGGCCCAATGCCTCCCTGTTGTGCTACAGCGCATGATTACAGCCAAGCTGGTGTGGTGTGCATATGTGATGTGTTGTGAATTTTATTAAAAATACCTCTGAGAATCCTTGCCTGTAAAATGTATTAATGGCGGCTCAGGATATAATAAAAAAATAGTGATGCAACTACTAGGAGGTTATTACCCTTAGTTGACTATGTGCTGTGGTCTACATGTTTCAGCCTGAAAAAGATTAATTAAGTGGGCTTTCTTCAGGACTGGGTTAGTGAGAATGGTGGGTGGCCGAGGTGAAAGGGCCATGTGAAAAAGTGAAGTACCTACGCATAATAATAATAATAATAAAGGGATCTTATCGTGCGCAAACTTAGCCCAGTGGGCATCAAGGCGCCTAATTCCAAATCCAGCTCATAACAAAGAACTCTGCAGCTCAACCTGTATAGGCTCTAGAGAAGCACCATGTTTTTAGGGCCTTTTTAAACAGCGCCAGAGAAGGTAGCGTCTTCATCTCCATCGGCAGGATGTTCCAAAGCTGTGGGGCAACGACGGAGAAGGCCCTAGCTCCCCATCTGGTAAGCTTAAAGCGAGGGACGGCGAGTTGGAGTTGTCCCGAGGAGCGCAAACACCTTGGAGGGTGATAGCGAGTAAGCAGGGAGCTGATAGCGCCTTTAGGTCCGTCCTCGAGAGCTCTGTAGGTCAGACACAGAATTTTAAAATAAATTCTGTGCTGGATATGCAGCCAGTGAAGGTCTCTCCTCGCAGCAGTGGCAGAGGAAGACCTGGGAAGATCCAGGACAAAACGTGCAGCAAGCGTTCTGCACTACTTGCAGTCGATGTATGAGGCCCTTGTTGGTTTCCATGTAGAGAGAGTTGCAGTAGTCTAACCTGGAACCAACAAGGGCGACTGCAATCTGCTTGCGTGCTTGAGGGGACAGGTAGCTGCGGATTCTGTTGAGTGTCCTGATCACGCCCCAGCAGGTCGCGACAGTCCGACTCACCTGTAGAGACATCGAGAGTGATGTATCGAACACCACACCCAGATTTTGGGCGGATTGAGAGGGAGTGGGGCAAGTACCAAGAGAAGAAGGCCACCACTCACTCGACCAGATATCTTGGTCCTTCCCAAAGACCAAAACCTCAGTCTTGTCGCCATTTAGCTTCAGGGAGTTGGTAACCATCCAATCTGCAACATGTTGCATACAGGACCTGAAGCTGGAGGCAGATGTTATGACAGAGGACTGGGTGAGTGAAATCATAATCTGGGTGTCGTCGGCGTATGATACCACCTCCATCCCCAGCGATCTCACAAGTCTAGCAAGGGGGGCCACGTAGATGTTGAATAGGGTCGGACTTAATGCCGACCCCTGTGGCACCCCACATTGCAAAGACTTTGCTGGGGAGAGGTGGTTGCCGAGCATCACTCTCTGTTCCCTATCTAGGAGAAAGGAGTTGAGGAGACTCAGGGCCGGACCAGTGACACCTGCCTCCCTAAGCCGAGATGTTAAAATGGCAGGAGACAAGGTGTCAAATGCGGCCGTGAGGTAAGATGTGCATGCGATAAGATGTGTGGTCCAAGGGTCGGCATATTTACAGACACTTTGTTATAAACCTCTTGGGAAAAGAAAGGTCAAGAGAAGACACATATATTTAGCAACATTAAATGCAATCTTTAGAGGGTGCTGTAGTCACAGTATTGGTGGAGTGACTACCACAGTGATTGTATATCTTGCCTTGAAGAAGTAGCGACGTATGCTGCCGACGATGTGCGCTGGGTAGGTGACATTCAGCACAGTGCTCCAATACTGGGAATGGCATAAATACGGTTGTTTATATCGCTGGCCGCTTCTAGTTACAAGAAAGCACATGAAAGTGAATAGCTTACAGAGATCTAATTTCACTTCTAGTGAGCTAGGTGCGTGCTCTATAGAGCTAGGTGTGGCCACACGTGTAAAATTAACATGCGGTCCTGTCGCGCGCTGTATTTAGTTAAGGATGGCCACACATGTAAAGTTAATATGCGGTCACGTGACATCGTGAGTAGATAAAAACAATAGTACATTTAGATTGCCAATAAGCAGGTAAGTCATAGTTACACTAGATTAAGGTTTTGGGCAGCTAATCGAGGCTCAGGAAGGGTCTCTTCCGATGTCTCAATCTAAAGAAACCGAGAAAGGTAGAGGCACAGTGAGCACGGAAGTCCGTACATGCTCGAGTGTCACGGGAGTGGAAAAGGATACGCAACCTTACTTGGTATAGGACAGTGTCCCACCTTAAACCTGCTGTGGTCTCTCATAGTCATGGTAAGTATGATATCAATTTTTATTACACATCATTCCTGTGAGCAGGAGACTAATGAACTAGTGTGATACATACAGGGCCGGCTTTAGTGCTAGTGGAGCCTGGAGTGACAATCGTTTTTAGCACCACCCCATCAATGACGTCTTAAGGGATTCCCTTACTACCACCCTCAAGCACTATCTCTCATCTTTCCATAGCCCCCTCTCACATACATTTAATCTCTTTTAAAGCACTGTTTGGTGGTTGGCTTTACTAATAAGAATGTATATCTACCAAAATTAACACTGTATAGCAACATTGAAACAGATAATGAAAGGCTGGGAATAAAAACATAACATCCTAACTTTTACTATGCATTTTGCATGCAGATCTTTGACGCCAGTTCATAACTCACTGTCCTACATTAGGATTGTGACTTATGAACTGCTGTAACAAAAAGATCTATGTGAAAAAAACAGTGACCCACTGACCCATCCACTTAAACTACAGTTGTGTGATCTGCATAGTATGTGTTTTTTGCAGCAGGCATATAAACCCTCAGTGCTACTTTATGATGAGTCGAAAATTCTACTAGACAAACCTTGGATCTCTCCAGCAGGAACATTGATTGTCAGAGTCATCTTGACATTTTTATTGTTGCCTGAAAACTGCTGGTTGCACAATAAACTCAGCAGCAGGTGCTTTTAAAACCATAAGTTATTTCTAAACATAGTGCTCCCCTCCCCGGGTCAGTGCCAGGTACGACTGCACCGGTCGCATCACCCTAAAGCCGGCCCTGCATACATAAACAATATATGAAAATAGGGTAGCAAAATTCTTGCAGACTCTCCGATGTTGACATATAGAGTAAGGAGGACTGCATCTGTTGTTTGTAAAGAACTTTAACTGTACACCTAAGGAGATGGCACATAATAATAGAAAACTCTCACAAAAAAAAGTATGCAATCAAATAAACTGTAACAAGAGAAAAGTTGCACATTTTCTCAAATGATACTCAGTGAAATATATAAATATATGTAATATTATAATGAAGTAATTATAACTAGAACCCAAGAAAAAATAAATTTTCTTTCCCGTCAGCACTCTCAAGCCTCAATAGAAGACCACAAACAAAAAAGAACTATATTATTATGGTTAGATTTTTAGGTGCTATGTGCTCTTATGTCTGCATGTATCAATGAACGTTATACATGTCACAGAGCCGTATTCTGTGATGACTGGCTGTATCTGTGTAGATACGTCGCTGTCATTAATTTTTTTATTATTTTTTTGTCCCTGGACATCATTTAAATAAGAGGCCATAAGGGTTTGTTTCGCCGCACATACAAGGTAAATCCAGCTATTACCCCAAATGAATCAACCAAAACATAATTACTTCACAAATGACTGCTTATATGAAACACATAGAAAACGGAACTGCTTTGAGTGCTACCGAAGTGCAAGTAAATGCATATACTACAATCATCCCAAAAGCCTCCATATTCCTCTTTGTATTCTGCCACTAATAATTAAAGTACTCTCCCATGTTTGTCTAAATAATTGCCCGGCTGTTTTTTTTTTCCTCTCCTTTTCCTCCCAGTGCTTCTTTTATTTGATGTGCAGACAAAAAGGAAACAAAGACATTGAAGCAAATAATCAAATCCTTTTATCAATTCTGTTTATTCATAGCAAATAAAGTCTTTCAAAACTGTTTTGGTATGCTCGTTATCAGCCAAGGACGTTCGGTAATTGAAAGTGGCAGACCATTTCTCAAAAAGGCCACTTGAGAATGCTGTTAACATGTATAAAACTTGCCAATTCGCAAATGTTCGCTGTATTTATTTAATTTCACAATCGTAGCGGATGTACAAAAGATATTGAAAAAACACAAGGACAGATTTCCATTAGCCCTATAAAATGGCAACACGCAGTCTTACATACCAATAGTCTATACAAGAGCACAATGAATATGTTCATGAACACCGACATGAATAATTTAGAATCTATGAATGTGTGTAAATTGTGATTTCAGAAGTTGTAGAGAAAAGCAGTGCATTTTTTTCGAACATGCATGGACGTATTGACTTCATAAATGCAATTACATATGAATTATACTTAAAGCCTGGTCGAACTAGGAGAGGGGTGGAAGGGATTGGAGAGAAGGTCAGAGGAGCAGAGGATGGGAAAAGAGGGGTTGGGAGGGGAGAACTTAGGATGGTGCCTAACAGCTAGGGTGGTCAACCTCAAATCTGGGGAGGGAACCGGGTTCGAGTCTGGCAGCGGCACTCAACATCCTGTGATTCTGGGCAAATTACATAATCTCCCCGTGCCTAACTGAAAAAAAAGAATGTGTCCTTATGTAACGCAACTGGCGCTCATATAAAGTACTCTGATACCGGCCGGATACCTTAGGGTCAAGTTTGCACTATGTAAAACTCTGAGGGCCTCATTTATGAGGCCGTGCGTAACTTTTAGGCCGCCGGTGGGTCACTTTTTATGACGCACCAGCAGCGTAAAAAATGTGCCTTTTTGCACGATATTTACAAAGTGACGCATCTAGGTAGATGCGTCACTTTGTAAACCCCTGCGCTACATTATACTTACGCCAGGTATAATGTATGCAGGGGGGCGTTCTGATGCAAGACAGGGTCATAGAAGTGACGCAGTGAAATCTATAAGATTTCACTGCACCACTTCTAGGACACAAATGCGTCAATTTCTTACGCCTGCCTCACAGCAGGCATAAGATTGACGCAGGCCCTTTCACCTGGGGCTTGCCCCAGGTGAAAGGACACATTGCTGGAGTTGCGTCACTTTTGTGACACACTCCAACAATGCGTCACTTTTGCGGCATACAGATACGTCAGAAATACTGACGTATCTGTAACTCCTTCCGCCATGATGCGTCATACTGTAAATATGACGCATCATTGGTCTCGCAAGGAGGGCCCAGTGAAAAGTGACGCATTGCTGATTTCACTCAGCGATGCGTCACTTTTCATAAATGAGGGCGACTTTTTTTTTCTTTCAAAAAGGTGCAGCATTCATGTGTTTCCACCTTGCAAATTTCAGATATTAATTCCTCAATTTACAAGAACATTGAGCCCTATTCATTCTTAAATTGAAACAAACACCAGAAAGTGTTTCTTCTTTAGAGCAGACCAATATCCAGTCTTGATCTGTGGATAACTGTATCTAATTCCAAATTCCAGTTTCTGTTGAGGCTGCGTAAAGTATCCTTTCCTATCTGTTGTGAACTAGGTAACGCATGTAAATGTATTTATATAGTGCTTACTACCCCTGAGGAGCTCTTGAATTACTTTTCAGTGAGGAGCACACTAACCTGGAACCCAAACGAGGATTAGTGGTGTTTAGTAGGGAGCAATATAAAGTGTTATTGCGAGAGGTGGGAGTAGTAGACATGTGAGTCTGCTCTGTTAGTTGGTAAAATAGGATAAAGGAGGGATAGGAGAGGGAAAGGGTTAGTCCAGAGTTCATAGGAATAAAGAGGTTTGGGATGAGCCTGAAACATGTTACTTGAATGAATAGGTGTATGCAAGGCAAAATGTGTCCAAAGTGAAGGAAGAAGAGAACCACAAATAAGGAAGAGTCCAGAATGTTGGAGACAATCATGAGTTATGTGCTTCAGAAACAAACAAGTGACAGATATTCTCATAGTGCACAAGGCAGAATTTGCCCACATCTATATCTAATTTAGATCAAGCAAGTTTGTTGTATTTTGTCGACGTTTTGACACATATCAGGATGTCATGGTCTCCTTAGGGCAGACTGGATAGTGGGACACCAGCTAGGGGCCTGGTTTCTGACCAGAAGATCAATGTTGTACCTTCACGTGTAATAAACACCTTGCGCAGCACACAGAGGTGGTCACCACAGTGGAAGGAATTACATTATAGTCAGAGGTTAGGGAACCCAGGAGACACACCTATTTCTGTAAGTAAAGTTAGTAAACCCATGTAATTAGAGAATCCCACATCATAAGTCTGTTTTATATCATGTTGAACAACCTATATATCCATTATGGAGGGACTACTGAACAATAACAAAACATTTGTGGAAGAAATCCTGATGTTAAGGATGAATTAAAGATAAACTCAAAAGCAGAACTTTTTTACATTAGTGTTAGCAAGGTGCTGAGGTACTAATTTTATTATACCTCTCCTGTTTTCTTGGGCCATTCCACACCGTGCATAGGTGGGTGTTATTGAGCTTTTTTATTTATTTTTCACTGCCTTGTTGATAACTCTATTGACGCTCTTTATTCCCTGTTTTGCAGACACAAACCCCAAATCCCAATCAGATAGCCTACCACAACATAATTGAAGAAGGGAATAACCCATGTAGTGTACAGTAAAAACCCTGGCCACTACATTATTACTTTGTATAATAATTTCTACATAAACTCATATATATGTTATCTCTTTTGATTAGGGATTTCTCCTGGCTGCCTGGCCCTGTCCGTTGAGTGGGAAACTTTGGTGGAAACTGTCTTCTTCTCTACCTGTTTTCCCTTCTACCCCCAGTTTACTACTGATGCTTTGACTTTGTTGGGTATTGTGAGTGAACAGTAGAACTGGGGACCTGTCTTCTTGCATGTTGTTCCCACGGAAACATAGGTAAGAGTCAGAGAGTGAAAGTATCTGGGGCATGGAAAGTGCTGTCACCTTCTAATCGGTTGGGACTCTGACATTGAATCAATCAGTGATCCCAAGATTCTGGCTGAGAGGTGGACCTGGAGAACCGTACTGGATTGATATATGGGAGAGAATGCGTTTAATATATGTTTTCACTTCATGGAGGGCAATTGGCAGCCACGGGAGAATCATGGCTGGATATTTATATTACAGACAACACCTCATCTAAAGCCTCTTTCCCTATAAATAGGTGTGTTTATAAAAGTCTCTTTGATAGAGGCCTTGGCCACAGTTCCCTAAAAGTCTCCACAGATTTACAAACCTTTTACGTGTATGGGGCTACTAAGTCTTTGATCTCTTGGGCTGGGAAGTAAATGGTGTGTAAAGTGTTACATATGCTTTTATCTTTGGGGCTGGGTAGTCAATGGCTTGTAAATGTTTGGCAAACTTTTGATCTTTTAAGCTAGATGGTAAATGGCTTGTAAAGGGTTACATCACCTTTGATCTTTTTGGTTGGAATTGTAAATGGTTTGTGAAAGGCTAGAGATCATTTCATGTTTTGTAAAGGCTGGATGGAACATGGTTTGAAAATCCAGAGGGTACATGATCTGGAGCTGATCATTAGTAGTTTAAACTGAGTCACAGATAATTTCACCTTTATGATTTGGTCACCAGTGGTTAGCATAGGCTTAGAGCCTTTCACCTCAAGGGCTGACCTGTTAATGGGTCTTACAGAAAAGGAGCCTTTTATCTCCAAGCAGGTTAAGATAATTGCCTATCCAGAGTTAAAGCAAAAACAATGCCTGGCAGTTCTGGCTGGACTGTTCCCATGGGGAGCAGGACCAAGACTGATTTGCATATGGATGGGTTTAAACTGGAATGGCATGGGGAGCAAAGAAACGATGTGTTTAGGCCCAGATCTCTGTACTGGGGTGAATGTTTGACATTGTTCAACATTCTGTCCATCAATTGTCCTTTTTGCCTGTCCACAGAGTTAAAGACTTCCACCACTGGTCTGGATTGGCAGTGCTCTGTTCAGGGTTACATTGCTGTACCTGAAATGATAAAGTGTGTATGTGCTTAAAACATTTCACCAAAAGGGTTGAATTGTTAATGGGGTTTACTGAGAAGGAGCCTTTCACCTCTAATTCAGGGTAAGATAGCATAGAGTTAAAGAATTCGACCTCTTGTCTAGAGGGACAGTGCTCTGTTAAGGATTACAATAGATGCACCCCTCTTTATCTAAATTGATAAAGTGTACATGCTTAGAAGCGTTAACCTCTAGGGCTGGATAAATAATGGTTTAAAATGGTTATACCCTCTCATCACTAAGGTTTAATATTGAATGGTGTGTAGAGGGTTAGATTTACCTTTTCACCTCGTGTTTAATGATATATGCTTTGTACAGAGTTGCAGAGAGTTTCACCTTTAGGGTGCATAGACAGTGCTCTGTACAAGGTAAATGGGCAATAGATGGCCTCTGTATCTCAAATGATACTGGTGCATACAGAGTTACAGCCTTTAATGTTAAATGGTCTGTACAGGGTTAGAGCGGTTCACTTCTAAGAATTTTTTTTATTATCAAATTTATTTGCATTTGAAAAAACCAAACACACAAAAGACTTGTGATTGCATAGTAGAACAAATTCCATTTTTGACAGACAGTACAAAATCCAGCCGTAATTGAGTGTCTTCGGAAGAGCCACCCCATCAGAAAGGCAGTGTAATGAGGTAAGAGGAGAAACAAATACACTTCTCAAGATGGCATGTTCAGCCATTTGCCCCATACCTTCAGAAATTTCTGAGGACAACCCTGGGCCTCAAAGAGGGGTTCCTCCTGGGCCAAACACCAAATCCACCCCCCTGGTTCACTTTCATATGGTAGGAGGTTTGGCCTGAGCCCAGACTGCAGCGATATCTCGCTTAGCCACCGCCACTGCTGTGCCTAAGAAGAGTTTGTCGGCTCTAGAGCTGTCCAGCCCATCAAAGACCCCCAAAGGAAGGCGTAGAGGATCAGGAGCGACCTGTCATCCCAGAGTTTGTGTAAGTTCGGACTCCACCCCCGACTAGAAGGGAGCGAGATTGGGGCATGACCAGACCATGTGATAGAAATCAGCCGGGGTGTAGCCGCATCGTGGGCAGTCCAGGGAGGGGCGCAATCCTGCCCCGTGGAGGCACGCAGGGGTAAGGTAAGCCATGTGGAGGTAATAGAGTTGGATGAGACGTAGTTTGGAGGAGGTCATCAAGGTTTTGGGAGCCAAAAGGGCGTTGCGCCAGTCTGTCTCCTCCAAAGGACCCAGCCACCCCTCCCAGCGGGCTTGCAGCGAGTCTCGGGTGATAGGGCTCTTGTTCATAAGGGAGCTGTAGATCCGTGCCACCCCACCTCTGCCCAAGTTTCCCATCATGACCTGGGCTTTTAGTGGGGTGAACTCAGGAAGCAAAGTTCCCGATGGGATCTGCAGAGTAAGGGCCTGGCGGAGTTGTAAATACTTGTAGAAGTGGGTAGTGTGAAGGGAATGATGCTGCTGCAGATTGGGGAATGACCTAACATGGTCTCCCTTCCAGACATCCCCAAGGAGGGAGATCCCAACCCGATCCCATGGCTGGAACTCCCCGAGAGTTGATGTTTCATCGAGTCATATGCCGTGCCACAACGGTGTGTGTTGGTAAGTCTCTTGTCCCAGCCTGTGTAGCACAAGGCAGAGCGCCAGGCCACTAAAACCGCTCTGGTGATAGGAGGGCTGGATTGTGGAATGGGAGTCCCATATAAGTATGCCTGAATTTGGGGGAAGTCCATATTACAAAGCTCAATCCGGTAGGCCTGGTCAGACCAGCCACTAGTGAACCAGTCTTGGGCGACTGTGAGTTTGGTGGCCAGATAGTAGGGATGAAGATTTGTCATGCCCATGCCCCGTCAAAGGGAGGGATCCGGCAGTGAGCCAAGGCTATAGGACGTCACCCCCCCCCCCCCCCCACAAGAACCTGGTGATTACCCCCTCAAAGTCTCAGATAAAACTACCCGGGAGGTGAAAGGTGGTATTGTGAAGAATGTAGAGGAAGCGGGGGAGGATTATCATTTTAAATAGTGCCCCTCTCCAAGGGAGTTGAGGGGGAGGGATTGCTAATGCTTAAGGTCTGTTTTAGCTTTTGTGACCAGGGGTGTAATATTAAGGGCCCATTCGAGCTCCGGGAGCAGAGTCACCCAGATCCCTAATTACTTAAACGATTGTCTCCACAAGGGTATAGTGGATTGCCAATCGAAGTATGCCCTCAAGGGATGGAGAAGAATCAGAGTGGACTTCTTCGAGTTGAGTTGCAGACCTGAAATGGTCTCGAAGACTTGAGGCACCTCCAGACAGCAAAGACTGGAGGTTTCCAGGTCTGATAAGTGGAGGAGAACGTCATCTGCGTATAGGGCAATATTATCCACCTGGTGGGGGGCCCTGGACCAACCTTGGATTTGGGGGTCATTACGTATAAGGCAGGCCAGGGGCTCCATTGCGAGTGCAAATAGGAGTGGCGAAGGATGGTACCCTTGACGCGTGCCTCTTCGGATAGGGAACGCGTCCACGAGGGCACCGTTGGTCAGAACTCTTGCTTTGGGGTCGGAGTACAGAATTCGAATGAGGCGTCTAAAATGGGGGCCGAAACCCATCATGGTGAGAACGTCCTCTAGGTGACTCCAGTCAACCATGTCAAAGGCCTTCTCAAAATCAATGAGCAGCAGGGCCAAGTATGGTGTGAGGAGATGGCGGTTGGCCAAGGCAAGGTGGAGACACAGTATGCAGTGCTGAGTGCCACACGCCAGCATGAAGCCACACTGGTCTGGGTGGATCAGATTGTGTAGCAGGGTGTGGAGACATTGGGCCAGGACTGTGGCAAAGATTTTCATTTCTGTATTAATTAAGGAAATTTGACGGTAGTCAGCACAGGAGAGAGAAGGCGGTTGGGTCTTTGGGATGACCACTATGGTGGGGCCCGATCAGTCTCAGAGGGGAAGGAGCCCTTCTCGGCCACATGCCAGGAGAGAGCTACCAAGTGGGGCACCAAAAAATCTCGATATGTCGCATAATATTCTTGTGGGAAGCCATCTGGTCCTGGTGTCTTCCCGGAATGTAGTAGAGAGATAGCCCTGTGTACCTCCTCTGTGGTAAGGGGAAGGGCGAGGTCCATCGATTCGGCCTGAGTAAGTATGGTAGCTGGATTGCCGCTCGGTCTGCCACGTTGGCCAGAGAAGCCCAAGGGGACTGGGCTGAGTAGAGCTGAGCGTGGCAATCTGTGAACGCCTGAGGCATGGCTCTTGATGTGTGGTGAGGGGTTACATCGGCGTCCCAGATTTTGGTAATAATTCTGTTAGCCTTGGGGTATGAGACCAAGTTGTGGAGTAGTTTTCCATTCTTGTCGCCGCACCCGTACACACGGGCCACTGAGGAGCGCTACAGCATTTTGGCAGATTTCAGGGAGATCTGACGGATCTCGTCCCGTAGCGCCCCAAGTTGTCTGGCGGGGTGGCCATCGTCTGTATCTGCAAGAGTGAACTCCAGCCACGTGGCTTGCACCTCTAGCTGGGTCAGGTGGGCAGTCTGCGCCGCTCACTTCACTTGCACCAGACCTCTGGCCACGCCACGTAGGGTAGATTTACCCGCCTCCCGGAGTGTGCCCGGGGAAGGGACCGAACCTTGGTTAGTAAGAAAATAGTGCTGCATCTCCACAACAAGCACATCATTAATCTCCGTATCCTGCAAGAACCATGTGTTCAGTCACCATACCGTCCGTATCCCACCAGTGGTGCATCCCAAGAGGAGGGAAATGGCAGAGTGGTCTGAGATTCTGTGGGAGAGAATGGAGAGGCCAGAGACCTTTTGGCAGTCGGTAGTGGGTAGGAGGACCAAGTCAATTTGTGAGTGGGTATGGTGTGCTGCTGTGGTGTGAGTATATTGCCCCCCCAGGGGTTCCAAATCCTCCAGGTGTCACACAGACCAAGGGCAGCAGATCAGTCTGATAGCTGCTTCCAGCCCACTAGGCGCAACAAGGATGGTCACCCGTTGTGTTCAATATTGGTTGACTTACTTTATTAAAACCTTCCCCAATACTCGTCTGACCCTGAGGCAGGGAGTAAATTATCTATTTGAGGCAATGGAGAGTAGAGGGAAGCGTGGCAGGAGGGTTGCATGCTGACAATAGGTTTAGGACCTGGCCTCAAGCCTACCGGACACAGCCATATAGCGACCTTGTGCATCGGTCATCACATGCACAGGGTGAAGGGGAGGCCTCTTCGGGTCAAAACGGCCACCCCTCGGGAGCCCCACGTGAAGCCAGAGTGCCACTCCTTGTTGAATCAGTATCTTGTGAAAAATAGAACATTTGGTTCACAGGAGATGGGTCTCATGAAGGAGGAACACGTCGGGCACATGGTGTTGGGCATACTTGAGGACTGCTGCGCATTTGATGCAGTCAGGGAGACTGTTCACGTTCCATGACAGAACATGGAAGGGTCTACCATAAGTGTGCATCTGGGTAGTAACTAGGAGGGGGACATTGAGGAACGAAGGGACCCGGATCCCAGGGGAAATGGTGCATCACGGCCAGGATAGAGAGATGTAGTATATGCAGGGTGGTGAGAAGTCTGGCGGTGGTAGGGAAGTGTGCAAGTGGTAGGCTGTTCTTGAAAACAAAAAAACAGTGGCTCAACCAAAGCCAAGGTGAAACGAGTGCAGAGAGCAATGGCCCCCCAACCCTCCCTGTGCCCCCCGCCCTATACTTCTGGAACTGAAGCATCTGTCACCCAAAAAACAATTACTGTAACATAGAGCTAAGCTAAAACATTTAGAAGGACAGTTTGTGGCAATGATGGACCCCTCCATATAGACAGATAACATAATGTCATCAGCTGCTTAAAAGAGTAGAATGTCCCAAAAGTTCTGACCGCGGTCCAGACCCCTGGACCCCAACATTCAGGGGCCTGCATTGCCTCCGGATCCTCATAGCACAGGACTTCTAGATAGATCAGAGTCTGATAGGGTGGGACGCAGTGTCCCTGATGGGTCGCAGACATGGCTGAGATCAGTCAGTGAGCTGCCTCGGCTGTGGTCGTTAAGAGCCGGAGGAACCTCGGAAAGGATCAGCAGCCGGGACCCAGCACCCTGCGATAAGGACAACCCACACCACCGGTCCCCTCTCCTGCGGGATGGATTGTACCTCCGCTGTGGCTTGGGAGGAGACGAGAAGGCAGTGGGAGAAGATGGCCCGCCCACAGGGGTCGCTCCGCCATGAGCCAAGTCCAGGCTGCCTGAGGGGTGTTGAAGAAGATTGCTTTCCCAGGAAGACTACTCTGAGATGGGCCAGCAAGAGGAGACCATAGCACAATTCCAGGCTGCGGAGCTTTTGCTTGAGATCTGCATATGTTCGACGTTGGGCCTGTACTTCCCTTGTGTAATCTGGGAAAACCATTATTGTACTGTTGTGATATTTCAGGGGGCCTTGGGCTGGTGCCTCTCTAAGGATAGCGCCCCTGTCCCGGATCACTTCTAAGATTTAATGCTGAATTGTTTGTACAGTATTAGTGCCTCTCATCCTTAGGGCTGGAAAGACAATGGTCAGTAGAGTGTCACAGCCTTTTCACCAATAGCATGAATGGAGAAAGCTTTGCAAAGGTTTATGGGGCATGTCAGCTCTTTAGCTTTATTTATTAAGGTCCGTACAGGATTAGAGCCTTTCACCACTATCGCTTGCTGGTGAATGTCTATACAGTGTTGCGGAGCCTTTCAACTCTGGGGTGGGTAGAACATTTTCTGTGCAGGGCTATGAAGCAGTTCAGCTCTGTACCTGTATAGGTAATGGTCTTTAGCTCGTTAGAGCCTTTCACCTATAGGGATTGATGGTCCATGGTTTGCACAGCGTTAGAGCCTTTCACTCTAAGGTTTTAATTCTGAACGGTTTTGAGTGTTGCAGAGCCTTTCACCTCTAGAGTGTGGAAACAATGCTGTCGACAGCGTTTCGAAGCAGTGCAACTCTTTCTCTTTACAGATAATGGTCTTTACAGGGCAACAGCCTTTAATGCTGGTTTTTAATGGTGAACTATTTATACAGAAATGTCTACAGCTTTTCACCTCTGGGTTAAATAGTGAATGGTCTGTACTGGGTTACAGCTTTTCATCGCTAGGTTCAATGGTGAATAATCTGTATAGAGATGCATCCTTTCAACTCTAGGTTTAATAGTGAATGTTCTGCACAAGGTTACAGTCTTTCACCCCTAGAGTTTAATGTTGAATAGGTTTACAGACTTTCACCTTTCGTTTTAACAGTGAATGTTCTGTACAAGGTAACAGCCTTTCACCTATAGGGATTAATACTAAATTGTCTGTATAGGTTTACAGTCTTTCACCGCTAGGTTAAATAGGGAATGGTTTGAACAAGGCTGCAACCTCCTGGGGCCATCAATATCTATGGGGTGCTCTCGGAGGGCCTTTCGGAGACACTGCCTTTGGTGATGAGCTCCCTGAGAGACACCTGGGGTCATTGCCCTCCCTGAGGAGCTCACAGAAGGCCTCCTGGAGTCACTGCCTTCCCCTGGGAGCTCTCTAAGGGCCTCCTGTGGTCAATTCCTCCCTGTAGAGCTCTCTGAGGCTTCTTGGCATTACTGCTATCCCCGAGGAGCACCCTGAGAGCCTCCTGTAATGCACTGCCTTCTCAGATGTGGTCCCTGGTGGCCTCCTGGGGTCACTACTATCCCCAAGGAGTACTCCTTTGGCCTCCTGCAATAACTGCCATCCACTGAGAGCACTCTGAGGTCCTGTTAAAGTCAATACCTTACCTGAGGATCTTTTTGAACACCTTCTGGGGTAACTGTAATCCTTGGGGAGCTCTCTGAGGGCCTTTTAGAGTCACTACCATCATTGAGGAGCTCTCTGAGAGCCTCCTGGGGGTCAGTGTTATCCCGATGAACTCACTGAGGGCCAGTCCACCCTACACTTGGTCACACTGTCTGTTCTTTCCACGCACCGTCTTCACCCTCCTCTCATGCTCAGTTTGCAGCCAATACCAGCCACTAAATCACGGAACAATGGATGGTGTCTCTGAGCATTCACCACTCTCACCATGTCCTCAAGAAGACCCCACTTGAACCCTCTGGGCTGGGTCAGCTGGTTGCTGGTGTGCGGGATTCAGGTCTTCTGCAGGAGAGTATGTATGAGTTCAGCAGCTCTGTGGGACATCCTTACAGCTGACTGATGCTGCTGCCTCCTCACTGCAGGTGGCACCTGGGACTGCTTCTTTGAGCCTGTGCTGATTGGCACTTGATAAAGACTGTTGGCGCTTTGTTGGTGCTCACTTGCCCTTGCTGGAACTTGCTAGCACCCATCGTTGTTTTTTGATGATACTTGCCGCTGCTCAATGACATATAGGGAAAGCACATAGGAGCAGTAGGAATAAAGCTTACGGTTACGAGTAGCATAAGTATGTTACTTTTCCAAAACAGATTTGATTGTGAGTTGTGAGCAAGGGCTTGACTATGAAGTGTTAACAATACTATCAAAAAAGATTATTGCATGATGCCTCGGTAAAGAAGTGCCAAAGCTTCCAGACTCACTTGTTACAATGTCCTTTCATAACTTAACTGAAAAATGGCAGGAGATCGGCAGAAGCTGTGAAATTATCCTAGATTCATGCATATAGCTTTCATGTCCACAGGCTAAGAATGCTATCTTGGCTAGAGACAGGCTTGAAGAACAGCCCCTTTAACCATTAAGAAAGAGTGAGAATATATCCATGAGGGCAGTGGGGGAAAACAACCACACAGGGACATGATGAATGGAAATGTAAAGCAAGGGACTAAAGGTTTTTGATACTTGATACTTGCAATTGGTTGCAGGTCATGGCTCCACCTTAGTGTGCATCTCCCTGGACCTGGATGGCGGAGGGAGTCTTTTCACACCAATGCAAAACAAAGCAATGCATCGAGGAGCAAGGCAACAGTAGGAAGTATTTGATGGGTTATTTAATTTGCTATAGACGTCTTTCTATTTCTCATGTAATAAGTTATTGAATAAAGTTATTTTCATTATTTGATTTTCTATTGTAATAAATGTAAATTAATATATCTATCCCAGGTCGCCGCATAATTTCTTGTGTTGAGTCTGAGTTGCATATCTGCACATTTGTCCTAGTGCTATGCCTTTGAGACACCAACTATTATTGCCAAGCTGGATTAATTTCATGATAACAGGCACATTTCAGACAATAAATTGACCTTGGACACCCATGGTTCAATCTTATATTTAAATGTTAATGTCATCACCGAGAATACCTGATAGGTACTTATAGTTTACCAATTTTGAAGCTTTGCATAGCAGCTAGAGACTTTCTTCTAAAACCAGATTGTTTTGAGTATTTTATAGTCTTTATGTTAGTGAACATTTGTTATTGGAATGTCAGCCAAATCCTAAAAATAAATTTCAATGGGGCATAGCGCATGACAACTAAGGGGCTCATTACAATGGCGTAATGGTCGACACCGCTGACTGTTACGCCATCATAATGTGAAATCCCCCCTGCCATATTATGATGGCAGTGTGTATCGTAGCGGATGCAAAGTCCGTCTGCTGCTTTTCTGCCAGTCCACAAAAGTTGCCGGCTGGGTGGAGCGGGGCCAGTAACATGGTGGTGGTGCGTAGCAGGCACCGTCAGCCATATTACAATGTGTCATGCAGACACACCTTTCCATGGCGGCAATGCCGCCATGGAAAGGCTGGTGGATATTGGCTTTGAAGGCCTGTTATGGGCCCCTGGGGGGATGATGTTTGGGGGTGTGCACTTGGGGGGTACCCATGGTACCCCCTGCTGTACCCTGCACCAAGTGGCAGGGACCCCATGGTGCCTGCCCGGTGGTGCACGGAAATACCAGGCAAGCGTTTTTTACATCGCGGCGGGTGCTGCGTAAGCAGCACCCGTCACAATGGTAAAATGCAGAATGCGACCTCCAGGGTGGCGGTCACATCCTAATTTGCGGTGCGGGACCGCCGCATGTCTGGCGGCCAGTCCCAACACCGTGAGAATGATGGGAGGACTCAGGCCCAGCCTCCTTCCTAATAGGCCCTTATGATATTACTCCTAATGGATTCGTTTTACCATATTTAAATGCAAAACTATTTAAAAGCACATCACTTCAGATTTAAATCAATAACTAGAAAATCTTTCCCTGGAGAATGAGATCTCTTAATCTGCTAAAGTGCTGTCCATTTTATAGTCTCCAATCCTTTGTTTTTCTTATGGAAAATCACCACATACACTTTCGAATGAAACACAGTTTAGAAACTGTGTGGTCAACATATAGGTGAGTGACAGTGAATTACGGGATGTTTTTCATTGAGGGGTACTGGGTGGAACCAAAAACATCCCCGTAATTCAGTTTTTACAGATCTATAATTTTATGTTATGTGTTGTCCCAAAATTGTCTGCACCTGTCTTCAGCTGCTATGCTGGGGCAGAGGAGTAATAGATAACAGAGCCTCTGTTATGTATCTCTGCCCCCAAACCTCAAAGATGAAAAAAAACCTTACCTGCTTTCCTTGACAAACCCGCACCATGTTCTCTGCCTTCCTTCCACCTCATTTAGCTACACCTTCTGCATTTATTCAAAGAAGACGCGCAGTGCTGTATTGACATGCTTTCAGAAAACCATGTCAGCCTGGTCTGGCAAACCTTTATGGAAGCAACAGTGAGTATCAAGTTTTGTTGTGAACTATTGCTACATCATAGCAGTAAGTTTTGAGTTTTAGCAACTCTCTGGCACTTTCTGCACATATCTGGTGGGTTAGTTGGCCCCCAGGGACACTCATTATTCAAGGCAACTTTATCCCGTAACTTAAAACGCCCACAGAGCATCTTTCCACACATCCCCCTTTCTTCACCAGTGTGCAAACACAGCCCATTGTGCATATTAATACTTAGTTAATCTTACCTTCACAGTAATGAAAAACGCCAAACACTTTTTCAGTTGTGTTTTTATAATTAGAATTTTTTGAAAATGTCATATTTTAGAATTAGGATCTGCGAAAGAGAAGAAAAAATACAGTTATAATATATAATATTATATTTTTTACAACACCACATAATTTTAACATATAAATTATTTTCTGTGCCTCTTTTGCTGCTCTCAGATTATACTGAATTTCACTACAAACAGTGATTTCAATATTACTCATCACATAACAGCGGGCAAAAAAAACCCAACAATCTATTACATACCATTTATTACAAATCACACATACATAAAATGCTTCCTTCTAAGAGAATTTTCTTACTTGAATATGAAAGAACTCAAATAATAATTCAATAAAAGATTCTTTTTTAATTTCTGTACACTGTAAATGATGTTCTTAAAAAATATATGCTGTGAGAATGTGCAACAAAAAGTCCATAATTCAAATGTATACCTTTCCTCTAAGCCAAATGGTATTGCTGGAATCCTTTAAACTGAAATTGTCCAATAGTAATCATATTAATACATTTTAACATATTCCTAATAGGCTGAATTACGTTCCTAAAACTTTGGCTTTAAAAATATTAGGTAGAAATTTGGTAATCCGTAAGGCAAACATTGTATAAAAACCAATTGAGCATCATTACAATATGTCCATCTTTATTGCCTATTACATAGGCAGTGTAATGTCCAGATGTTGTAGAAGGACCATCATGGAAAATTATTGCTACTGCTACAAAAGTTCTTCCTAATATTGATAGTTGACTTGCTACAAAATGTTTTATTAAAGTTTCCAATTTTCTTCCATCAGCTGTACAACGTTGTATCATTAAAATTATATTTTGTCCATATCTTCGTATAGATAATGTTGATAACATTTCTGATTTGCATTTGCTACACTTCATGTTTTGATTTGCTGCTGTTGAAAGACACTGCTTTACAGACTGGTAATGTCAAATATATAAATATTTCAGTGTCTATGTTAGTGCTACATGTAAACATACAATTGTCACATTGATGTTCCCATTTATAACAAAGGCCAAAAACATTTTCAATTTCTATTCCTTCATTTTCCAATACTGCAAGCATATACATTAGAAATTCCTGAGCATCTTCTGAGATATTCTGCGTACATTGTGTAGAACCAGAACATATATCCAAAAGACTACGAATATCAGAATATGGTTTGCATTTTACTTTTACTTTTATCAGTTCTTAATGTTTCATAAATGCAATGCAACAAGGAACAAAGGAGCATATTATCAAGTCAGGCGATTAAATTATCGCCGTTTTAGCGGCAGAAAACTGCAGCTAAAATGGCGATAATGGGCTTGATACTATGCTCTTTGGAATTCCAATTGAAGCCCATGTTAGATGTGAAGGACATCTAACATGGACCTCAATTGGAATTCCATAGAGCATATTATCAAGCCCATTATCGCCGTTTTAACAGCAGTTTTTTGCCTCTAAAAAATCGATAATTGTATCGCCTGTCTTGATAATATGCCTCATAATTTGCTGTTGCAAACTTTCTAGAAAAAAAAACAACATTGACCACTACATTAGCATAGCAGTTGATACCTGAACTATTTTCAAACTGATAACCAACAATCTCTTCAACAGTGTCCTTTTTTTTTTTTGCTTGCAATCTCAACATTATCTTGATTTTTTCCTTTTCTATAACTTCACTGCAGATATTCTCATATCTTCTTTTTCAACCTACCACACGCTTTTCAAATACAAGATATTGACCTAAATTGGGAGCATACGCTCTTCTTTAACCTATTATACTCTTTTACACAGTTTGCATCTGCAGTAGACTTTGACTCATCAAAATCAATAAAAAACAAACCAGATAAAGTTCTGAAAGCAGCATATGCCATACCCTCTTTAAACACGGTACTTTCAATGCTCACCAAAGCACTGTCTACACTTAATCCTTGAGATTTATAAATAGTCACTGCATATAAAACTTTATAAATAAAAATATGCCAGAGAAAGTGAAAACTATTTTCTATGGACATACAAATCTTTAACAAGCAAAAAACGAACTGAACAGCGACCAATTTTTTTTACTTCTTCAATTTGATAAAATTTAATTTTTAAAAATTCAATTCCATCTCTTTTTTGATAATTTACACAATCCACAACTTTACCCATTGCTCCATTTACTAAACCTTTTTCTACATCCAAATGATGCCTTAAAATTACCCAACAGTTTACACATACATATAGAATCCTTTTCAAACCAGCAGTTTTAGATATCAATTTTTCTAAAGAATCCAATTTTGTTTTGAATTTTTCTGTCAAAATAATAGTGATTCCTTCATGCTCTATTTTATCAATGGCTTCCATTTTTATTATTTCTTCATTTTCTAGGATCAAAAGTTGTTCATTGAATATAGAACACTCGCACAGTGTTGGTATTAAGCAGAATATAGATTTATTTTCTGTAATTTTCATATATACATTTTCTCAGGAACTATATTTTCATTTGGAAACAAATTTGAAAGTAGTCGACTTTGCAAAGCTTGTTTGCCATGTTTTGTCAGTACTCCAATTGTTATATCTTGAAGAATAGTGTCATAATCAACATCATTTGCCTGTCGCACATTTGTAATGAGTTCTTTATATTTAAAATATGAGCAAATCTTAATAATTCCAACACTTCCCAAAGACAATTTGGTGTCTTCATGCAAAAGTATTTTAAATACTGTTTGTCCTTTTACGGGTGTAAGTTGCAGTAGATCTCCCAAAACTATGACATGTTTTCCTCCAAATAAGACATCGTACTCTGTTTTAAGAATTTGCTGCATTCTTAAATGCACAGAAGCAAGCATTAAGTTTACCTCATCATTAATCAAAAGTGTCATTTTCTTTAGCACTCTTGAAACTTTATAACAAGCTTCTCCAGATAGCTTGTGATATTCCAATTTGTGTTTATGCTCTACAGGTAGAAGAAGTAAACAATGCAATGTAATTCCTTTAATGTTTTGTGCTGCCAACCCAGTTGGAGCAGTTGCAACACAAGACAAAGGTGAATCAGTTGTTTTCTGTAGATAACTGTTCAATACTTTAATTAAGAAACGTTTTCCTGTTCCAGCTTCACCACTGACATACATACAGATAGGTTGAAATGATGTGCCTGTGCATTCTTTTTTTTCATGAAGAAATCCATGGTCAATCTGTTGTCTCACTTGGTGATATATTTCTTTCTGTTCAACATTTAGTTGTTCTTCCAAATTTCCTGAGTCCATAATATCTTCTTGAGCATTGCTGTTTCCACTTCATTCATGGCAATTGCTGCTTCATTTTCAAGAATTGGTTGTCCTAGTGGAACTTGACTCAGTGGAGCAGAACTTTGACTGTCTTGAGAACTGTCTCTAGCAATCTCAGCTGCAATAGTAGCTTCTTGATCATTTTCATTGTTCAACATTTTCAGATAATTTGCAAAAACAGTACATTCTATGGTATCTTTACAAGCATTGAAGGAATCTTCATACCTTTGAAACTCTTCAAGTTATTCCAATTATGTACACCACGGTTCGAACAGTTGCAAAAGTGCCAAATAGTAAAATTCTCCTTTATCTGTAGTGTCACAACTTAGTTTTCTGTGATTAATCAAATATCCATTCCTTTGTTTCACCAAACATCCTCCGGAACCCTATCACTGAATATTTTCCTTCATTGATGTTTTCTGTAGTATTCCGTTTAAAAGTGTAATATTGCAGCACTTCATAAAGACATGTGCTTTCAAGATGATGACTTCTATTTGGATAATATGTATCCAACAAGTTTGTTTTGACAGTATCTGTACCTTCCGGAATCTTTTTCTGCTGAATATTCAATTTTTTGTACGATTTCGCGTAGCAGCAAGACGAAGACTAACCCAAATGATTCTTCTAGATTTTGAATACAAACTTGCAGATGATAACCGATCTGAGCATTTATATGCTCCAATTTCTCGATGGGATAACATCTTCAAACTGAAATTGTACAATTTCTTACTAAAACTCTTCTCATGAGAAATTTCTTCCTACATTTCTTTCAATTCTGTCTTTTTTGATTTTGTAAGGTAGGATGTCACATACCGGGCAACAGCAATGGAATTATCCGCAACCTGCTGAATATCCATTATTAACATTCCACATTGAGAGAATAACTGGATTATGATCATTTATGTGTTTTGATTCCTCACTTCTTCTCGAATTGTATGTATTTTTTGGATTTGTTCTAGTGATGGTATGTCTCCTAGCTGACATAAAATTGTTTACTCTTCCTTTGGATATTTCAGGACGTGGAAATCCAAAACGACATTTGGTGTAGAACTTTTCCTTAGACTTGTACTTTCGTCGATAGTATTTTCCACATCGATGACTTTGGAATTGTAAGACTTGTCTTAAGTTGTTTTCTTTTGTTCTTTTTGGTATAGCACATGTGGCATATACTTCAATAAAAGACAAAACAGTATCATCCGAATCAGTTCCGAATTTAGGTGCATCCTCGATCCATATAAGCATATGTATATGAGTAGCACCTCTAGCTTGATACTCCTTTCTCCAAAAGAAACCCGCAACTTCTCCAAGAGGAGGATTCTTTTTGTTGCAGATAAAAGACATCATAGTTTCAAATCTATGATTGGAATATCTGCATACATTAACAGGATCCAAAGAGCACAATTCTCCTGATGTCTTGTATTCAATATTTTTTATATTCGAATTTGCCTCTCTAAGAAATTCAAGGAAATCATCCAAAGCATATTCAGCACAGCTTAGGGTAAGGAACCACGTAGGAGTTCCTAAGTTGCTTAGCATACATTTTTGTTTTCCATGACGGTGGTACCAATACTCATTAGTACCATGCTGATATACCATCTGAAAAATCAGTTGAGATTCTAACTGATCCTCTCTCTGATGTACTTTATCCATAAATTCCTTTGCTGCAACATTTTGAAGATGTACTACTGTTTTATATATGTGGTTAACTGCATATGAAAGTCTAGACAAGTCACTCTCAAACAAAAGATGAAATATATATGGGATACATTGTCGAAATATTGGATCTTCTGCATACAATCTTGTTGTCCGATAATCAGATGCATGAATCTGCACTGATCGTTCATCATATCGTCCACCTTTTCCTGTTGGAAACAATTGCGGAAAACAAAGAACTTCTAAACTTTTTTCCCATACTCTCATGGGACATCCCTTTGCTTTTTTCATTTGCAATAATTCAATAGTATTCTCCATTACTTCTTTTGAATGAAGTGGATGTACACTATAATGTTCATAGATTTCTTCACTTTTGGACATATCCACTTTTTCAATTTGACCACTTGACGTTTCAGTATCATCTCCTTCTTCTTCTCCCACATACACTTTCCTAACATCCACTAATTCTTGACAGATTTTCTTACTCTTAGAAGGAACACTATTAAGTAGAATAACTAGTGGTTCACTTTCTACATTCTCTACACCAATAGTTTCAATATTTTTCTTTAAATCTAGGGGTAAAAATACAACTCTTCCTTTCAATTCTCTCTGTAAATTTGACGCAGGCAATTTACCTGTTTTAGGCTCCAAACGAACAATAGCTTGAAATGGGTGTACACATTGAATCAGAATAGACTCTTATGTATTTAAATCTATCAGTTCTGGAAGGAATAGTTACCAACTCTGGATTATTATGGACAGCTCTAGAGGGCATTTTATTCTCATCTAATTTTTTATAACAATATTTGCAAATACGCTGGTCAGAACCCAAATCAAAACTATTCTCTACCAACAAATAAGTTGCAAATTCCTTCCACTTATTATTTTCTCTTTTACTTTTTAAATACAGATCAACAGTCCTAGTCTGATTTTTATAGTGAGTTCACCGACAACAATTACAAGAATAATTTGGTCTTTCACTTGAAATCACCTTAAACTTTGTAATTTGTTCTTCAACATTTTTTGTAGTAGTATGTTGCACATTCTCTTCAACATTTTCTTCTATTAATGAGTCAGTGTCTTCACTCTCTTGTTCAGGACCAAAGTAACAAAACTCAATTTCATCACCTTCCTTCTTCACATTTATTACTGAGTACTGACCCACGCAAAAGAGCACTGTTCAACTCATTTAACATTAGTGCTGGACTTTTTGCGTAATACAATCTTCTGACTAACTTCCGCATTTGGGAATGATGAACTGCTAACATCCTGAAATGATGAAAAACACTTTGACATACCTTTCTAGAAAGACAAGCCAGAGAATGACCTTGCAAATCAGTATTTTTCTCACTTTGCAAGGGTCTAGTCCTTGCAATATCTTAATATTTTGTTTACCACTTTTGTACTATATTGTCGTTAAAAAATTGCGTAAAATATCAATAGATTCTTGACGTACACTACAAATACTACTACAATCCCAAGTATACACCGGGGCTTTAGGACGTCTCCCTAGAACTTCATCAGCTAACACTTCTGTATTTCTGGGAACCATCTTCTCTTTCTCAATTGGACAACCAATTCTAACCTCAAAAGCTCGACCACTGGTATCAACTGCATGCAATAAATTATTGGTCTGAAAATAACTCTGGGGCATATTATCAAGAACGCTGTTAAAATTATTGCCACTTTAGCGGCAGGAAACTGCTGCTAAAGTGGTGATAATGGGCTGGATAATATGTGAATTTCCATAGCAGCCCAGATTAACACCAGAACCTGGGCTGCTGTGGGAATTCACAAGAGCATATTATCAAGCCCATTATCTCCGCTTTAGAGGCAGTTTCCTGCCTCTATAGTGGGGAGATAATTTTATCGACGTTCTTGATAATATGCCCTTCTCTTCCTTAAAGAAAGGCTCTGAACTTGAACTGTGTTTCCATTCACCCCAAAAATATCACAAAAATGAGTTCTATTAATTACTCTTTTCCTCTTACTTTTGGCCTTCATTAAATGGATTGGTTTATCTAGTGATTGAATTCGGTTTAAAACTAAAATGAATAATTTCCTTTTTATTTCAAAAGCCTTTTGAACAATGGATTCAAAATGCTTCTTTTTTATGTTTTTTTACATCTTTTAGCAAGTTAAAAACCTCTCTATTTAACTCTTTTTTCTGATTTCTTTATACTGATTTGGCCTTCTGTTACCATATATTGTGTCTTTTGAATATGAATTTTCATTTTTTCCTTTGCTTTTATTCATATTCTTTTTTCTGGTCGAACCATTCTTAGTACTTTGCACAATCTGCACACTGTTTCTAGGCTTTGAAAGTGTTTTAATAAATTCTTTTGTTGTCTTACTGGAAAACTTTTTCTTTTTACCCACATGATGTTGGTCATCCAATACTTGTTGTTGAATTTTCTTCAAATAATTGTCCTTTTTCTGTCCTTTTCTCTTTCTTGATATTTCAGGCATGATAAGTTTATTTTAATGTTGATAAACAATATCTGTAAAAAATAAACATGAATAAATATATTTTAATACATTTATAAATTATACTTTTCTATTACTCTACAAACACATTGTATATAAAAACCATTTAACCACTTTATTTTGTAATCTCTAATTGAAATTGTATTTGAAGGTGTAAAGAGAACTGTGTAGGTGATTAGAGGTCTGCATGTTTAATAGACCAGGGTTTGTACCAGTGTTTGTGTTAAACCATGGGACAGTACATGAGTACTTAGGCACTGCCTGAATGATTACAGTCCTGCAAGGAGAATACCTGGATGATTGTATAAGTGTTTGGGTTTTGGTGCAGTGTTTGGATTACTACATGATGCTGGGTGGCTGACTGGAGCAGTGCATAGCGAGTGAAAGTGTGTTTGCTGGAGTGTATAGGTACTGCCTGAGTAATTAAAGATGTAAAAGACAAGTGTGTAGGTGGTTAGACAACTACATGCATAGTGGACAGGAGTTTATACAAGTATACCTGTATGAGTACTTGGGTACCAAAACAATGATTAGAGTAATACAAGGAGAGTGCCTGGGTGAATTTATAAGTGGTTTAGTTTTGACGCAGTGAATGGATTAGTAGATGCCACTGAATAGGTCACTACAGGATTGTAAGAGCAGTGACAGAGTGTTTCCTGGAGTGTATGGATATTGCCTGGGTAAATGAACGTGTGTAAGATAAGTGTATAGGTGATTAAAGGACTGCATTCACAATGGACAGAGGTTTGTAGCACTCCATGTTGTAAGCCCTATATTATGGCATGACTACTTGGGAACTGACTGAATGATTATAATACTGCAAGGAGAGTGTCTGAATAAATTTATAAGTGGTTAGGTTTTGGCGCAGTGAATGGATTAGTACATGGTTCTGAATGCATCAATAGAGGAGTGCAAGGGGAGTACCAGGGTGTTTGCAGGAGTGTATGGATACTGACTGGGGTATTGTAGGCCTGAAACACATGTGTGTAGATGGTTAGAGGACTACATGCATAGTGCATAGGAGTTTGAGGCAGTCCATGTGCTAAAACCCTGGATCTTTGCATGAGTACTTGGGTACTGACTGAATGATTAGAGTACTACAAGGAGAGAGACTGGGTGTATGTATAATTGGTTATGTTTTACTGCAGTGAATGGATTAGTACATGGTGCTGAAAGGGTCACTAGAGTAGTGCAAGGGGAGTAACAAGGTGTTTGCAGGAGTGTACGGATACTGACTGGGGAATTGAAGACCTGAAACACAAGTGTGTAGGTGGTTAGAGGACTACATGCATAGTGCATAGGAGTTTGAAGCAGTCTATGTACTAAGGCCTTGGATCACTGCATGAGTGAATGATTACAGTACTGCAAGGAGAGTGCCTGGGTGAATTTATAAGTGGTTGGGTTTTGGAGCAGTGATTGGATCAGTACATGGTGCTGAATGGGCCACTACAGGATTGCAAGAGCAGTGACAGGGTGTTTGATGGAGTGCATGGATACTGCCTGGGTAAATGAACGTGTGTAAGATAAGTGTATAGGCGATTAAAGGACTACATTCACATTGGACAGATGTTTATAGCACTCCATGTTGGAAGTCCTGGATTACTGCATGAGTACTTGGGTACTGACTCAATGATTAAAGTACTGCAAGGAGAGTGCCTGGGTGAATTTATAAGTGGTTCACTTTTGGCACAGTGAATGAATTAGTAGATGGCACTGAATAGGTCACTACAGGATTGCAAGAGCAGTGGCAGGGTGTTTCCTGGAGTGTATGGATATTGCCTGGGTAAATTAACGTGTGTAAGATAAGTGTATAGGTGATTAAAGGACTGCATGCACATTGGACAGATGTTTATAGCACTCCATGTTGGAAGGCCTGGATTACTGCATGAGTACTTGGGTACTGACTCAATGATTAAAGTACTGCAAGGAGAGTGCCTGGGTGAATTTATAAGTGGTTCACTTTTGGCACAGTGAATGGATTAGTAGATGGCACTGAATAGGTCACTACAGGATTGTAAGAGCAGTGACAGAGTGTTTCCTGGAGTGTATGGATATTGCCTGGGTAAATGAACGTGTGTAAGATAAGTGTATAGGTGATTAAAGGACTGCATTCACATTGGACAGAGGTTTGTAGCACTCCATGTTGTAAGACCTATATTATGGCATGACTACTTGGGTACTGACTGAATGATAAGAATACTGCAAAGAGAGTGTCTGGGTAAATTTATAAGTGGTTAGGTTTCGGCGCAGTGAATGGATTAGTACATGGTTCTGAATGTGTCAATAGAGGAGTGCAATGGGAGTACCAGGGTGTTTGCAGGAGTGTATGGATACTGACTGGGCTATTGTAGGCCTGAAACACATGTGTGTAGATGGTTAGAGGACTACATGCATAGTGCATAGGAGTTTGAAGTAGTCCATGTGCTAAAACCCTGGATCTTTGCATGAGTACTTGGGTACTGACTGAATGATTAGAGTACTACAAGGAGAGAGACTGGGTGTATGTATAATTGGTTATGTTTTACTGCAGTGAATGGATTAGTACATGGTGCTGAAAGGGTCACTAGAGTAGTGCAAGGGGAGTAACAAGGTGTTTGCAGGAGTGTACGGATACTGACTGGGGAATTGAAGACCTGAAACACAAGTGTGTAGGTGGTTAGAGGACTACATGCATAGTGCATAGGAGTTTGAAGCAGTCTATGTACTAAGGCCTTGGATCACTGCATGAGTGAATGATTACAGTACTGCAAGGAGAGTGCCTGGGTGAATTTATAAGTGGTTGGGTTTTGGAGCAGTGATTGGATCAGTACATGGTGCTGAATGGGCCACTACAGGATTGCAAGAGCAGTGACAGGGTGTTTGATGGAGTGCATGGATACTGCCTGGGTAAATGAACGTGTGTAAGATAAGTGTATAGGCGATTAAAGGACTACATTCACATTGGACAGATGTTTATAGCACTCCATGTTGGAAGTCCTGGATTACTGCATGAGTACTTGGGTACTGACTCAATGATTAAAGTACTGCAAGGAGAGTGCCTGGGTGAATTTATAAGTGGTTCACTTTTGGCACAGTGAATGAATTAGTAGATGGCACTGAATAGGTCACTACAGGATTGCAAGAGCAGTGACAGGGTGTTTCCTGGAGTGTATGGATATTGCCTGGGTAAATGAATGTGTGTTAGATAAGTGTATAGTTGATTAAAGGACTGCATTCACATTGGACAGAGGTTTGTAGCACTCCATGCTGTAAGCCCTATATTACTGCATGACTACTTGGGGCTGACTGAATGATTAGAATACTGCAAGGAGAGTGCCTGGTTGAATTTATAAGTGGTTAGGTTTTGGCGCAGTGAATGGATTAGTACATGGTGCTGAACTGGTCAATAGAGGAGTGCAAGGGGAGTAACAGGGTGTTTGCAGGAGTGTATGGATACTGACTGGGGTATTGTAGGCCTGAAACACATGTGTGTAGGTGGTTAGAGGACTACATGCATAGTGCATAGGAGTTTGAAGCAGTCCATGTGCTAAGGCCCTGGGTCTCTGCATGAGTACTTGGGTACTGACTGAATGATTAGAGTACTGCAAGGAGAGTGCCTGGGTGAATTTATAAGTGGTTGGGTTTTGGAGCAGTGAATGGATTAGTACATGGTGCTGAATGGGCTACTAAAGAAATGTAAGGGGTATAATAGATTTTTAAACAGTTATGCGTCAGCAAAGACATAAAGTTGCCCAAATGCACACAGAACAGACTCACAGTGTGATTCTAGACAAGCAACATTATTCCTTGGAATTTAGCCAAACAGACTCACAAGTCTGGAAGGGCTAAAGTGACTGCACACATTCTACATATTTCACTACTGCACTCTAGTGTGAATGCCTGACTCATTCTGCGAATGCATAAGCAATGACTGGCTTCTAATACTACTAAAACTTGAGAACAAGATAGGTTTTTAAGCAGTTATGTGTCAGCAAAAACATGAAGTTACCAAATGCTTCTCTCACAATGGTTTCCCAAATGCACACAGACACAGTGTGATTCTAGACAAGCAACACTATCCCTTGGACTGTAGCAAAACAGACTAACTAGTCTGGAAGAAGTAAGGTGACGGCATACATTCGACATATTTCACTACTGCACTGTAGAATAAAAGCCTGACTCATTCTGCAAATGCATAAGCAATGACTGGCTTCTAATACTAATAAAACTGGACAACAGAATACGTTTTTAAACAGTTATGTTGCAGCAAAGACATGAAGTAACTAAATGCTTCTCTCACAATGGTTGCTCAAATGCACACAGACTTACAAAGTGATTCTAGACAAGCAAGACTATTCCCTGGACTTTAGCAGGAGAAACACATTAGTCTTATTAAAAACAAAGGCACCACATACAACCCCTCACAAATTAATAACTCACCTTTCAAATTGATTTGTAGATTAAGAAGTATGTCAGTCACACACCAGATGTTCTTATACAGAATATCTGTACTTCACTGCTCTTAGCAAAACCAAAAAATTGTAAACTTCCCCTCTCATTCTGCACACATACACATGTAAATATCAAATCACATTGCTTCCCACATTAATTCAAAAGCTAACACATATTTCTATTGGTTACACATTTCAGCCCTTTCCAATTGACATAAATGTGAACCCTACCCCCAATCTGCTTACTGCCTGTTACCATAGTAACAGTTCATGGAACACTCAACTGAACACACAGGTCACAAGTTCAGCACACAATATTGCAAATGCAAACAGCAAGTGTGCTTAACGTTTCAAAATATCAGCTTATCCTATGTACTGTTCCTTTCAAACAGTTTTTACTAACCAATAAGAAACTTGCTTTTAAAACACAGAAACATGCACACTATGTTTCAGTCTATAATGTTCTCAAACAGCCAATCATTTCTCTTCTTTTTTTAAAACTGCATCTTATTTACCATTTTAGAAAAATCTTAGTTTTCAAACCGCCCATTTCACATACTGACACCTTATGAGTGCATCCAGACCTCGCTTTAAGATGCTTAGAGTGTGGATTGTGGGACACAGCTATGTTTACTGGAGCCACAGGTATGCAGAAAAAAGAGCTATTGACAAAGATCTAGCTTTGCCAAATGTAGGCATCAAATGGGTTGGACAGAGAGGATTAAAGTGGCACCAATTGATGCCATTGGTTAAATCCTTTTTGCATCTCCAACACCCTGACCTCATAATTGTGCATTGTGGTGGCAATGATCTAGGCACTTTGACTGGGGTAGGTCTGGAAAGGCTTATGAAGAACACCTTTGAAGAATTGATGTCATTTTTCCCCCCAAACTGCCTTTGTCTATTCTAACATATGACAAAGACAGAAATGGAACTAGTCAAATCAATTTTGCCCACAGATTGAGAAAGCTAGGAAACATGTCAATAAAGCTGTTTCTGCTTATCTCAGAGATTATAGAATGGGGTCCATTTACAACAACAATCTATAGGAGAGATGGTGTACATTTTACAGATGAGGGTAACAGAGTCTTCCTCAACAACTTTAGACTCTGCAGCAATACTTACTTGTAGGTACCAACATTTCCTAATAAACACAGCAGCTCTTTTTAGAATCACCCAAGATGTTAACACATAAGCTTGATATATAGCTGAACAATATTACTTTTTTTTGCTTGGAATTGCGGACCCAACACGTTAGGAGTCGCGCACGCAACGCAGTCACACCAGGGGGCCACACTGGGAGTCGCGCACCCAGTGCGTTAGGAATTGCTCATCCAACGCGTTCACACCAGGGGGCCTTTGAGCCCCCCACCCATTTATTTTATAGCCCCAGGGGAAAGCAGTCCCCAGGGCTTGGGAGCCCCCATTACATTATATATTTTTTGCCCCGGGGGCAAATTATTAAAGAAGCGCGAGAGCCCATGCTTCAGGTTTTTTTCTTTCACGGCAGGGTCCGCACACCCTGGGCGGATTTTTCTGTTTAAAAAAAAATTGGGCCCTGGGCGTCCTTGTGGGACCCCCTAAGAAGGTCCAGGGAGTCAGGGTGTTTCTACCCTGCCCCTTTTCACATTTTGCGCACTTGTTGCACTGATTTTTCGTGCCTCGGTTCTACCGAGGCACAAAATGCCTGTCAACACTTCCTGGTTTGGAGTGTTGACAGCCAGTTGACAGCCAATTAGCATGTAGCTCATGATCGGGAGGATGTGGGCAGGGTGCGCACAAGGTGCGTGGATCCACTGCGGCCATAGATATGTATAGGATTTTACTTTTGATTTTCTCAGCAACTACTGAACGTATGTACACCATTTAACAAAAAGGCATGAGTCTGAGCCAAGGGCTACCTCTTTGCCAAATTTGGTGTAATTCCGTTCAGCAGTTCGGACTGTAGCTGCGACTAAAGGTTTCTATCGAAAATTGCATGGGCAAAACACGTTGTGGGACCCCCTTTTTTTCTCTGCCCCCGCTTGACAAACCACCCAAAGACTTTCAGGATGTGAGCAGAATGGAGTTTTGAACATTTCACGAAGATTCGTCAACCGGCGCCAAAGTTATTGGAAATAGAATGTTGCGGATTTCCTATGGAAAATAGGTCCTAACTATAACTACCTACTGGCGACCGCCAGTAGGTAATATATAGTATTTACTTATGTGGTCTTCTTCATCCTTTGGTCTGTCATTCACATTTTCCCCTACCTTCTAGAGCACATAGTGATTGGCAATGTATTAGTGGTTGTATGGCATTACAACTCAGGCTTTTACCACGCATGCTATTACAACGCTGTTTTTACAACGCAAGTTGTTACAACGACTTGCGCTGTAAGCGCTGGATAATGGAATAGTTTAATTTTCTATTCCAACTCCAGCCCACGTTACAGTAGGGAAGGTGTTGGAATAGAAAATAAAATTATTCCCTATCCAACAGTGCCCTCCAGCGCAAGTCGTTGTAATGACTTGCGTTGTAATAGCAGCGTTGTAATGGTAGAGCGTGGTAATACCCGCGTTGTAAAGGCTGTTCCCCTGTATTAGTCCACTCCAGTAATTATTGGCATTCTGCTCTTTTACAAGGAGCCCATCTGCACGTAAATCAGTTTCCTTCATTGTCAAATGCTGAGAGACAACACCAGCTTGATTGGCTTTACCAGTGGTTGTGTTGATATGTAGAATCAACCTATTGCAGGACTGGTTTAATCACCGGGCTTTGCATGAATTCACTGAGAGATAATTCTTGTAGTACTTTTAGATCTTTCCTAATCCACTGATAGTCTTTGTAAGGCCATATGCCACTTAAAAGGTATGTTTTCCCACAGCTGGGCAGTAAACAGATTTCCAAACAGAACTAGCATTTTCAGAATATATGATCCTTGCAAACTGTGTAATGTTTATAGTGCTATTAAGAGCTTAATTTCATCTTTCATACTTCATAAGTAAGGCGATTTATGATGTGTAATTGTACTGAAAGATTTTAGGCTTTTTGAAGCACATGTGATGAACTATTGCCATGTTTTTTGTATGATTTGTGCTGTTTGTGCGTAAGGAAAAAGAGGAATAGCACGTGCTCCAGACCATCCGAAACAATGTGGTTTTTTTTTCATTATAATGTATTTCAATACGATAAAATTATAGCAAATTGTATGTGCTCTATTTATTTGACTGGGTGAAGGAATGGTTTTGTGATATGAAATGGTTGGAAATGCTGCATCACCCATAAAGCAGGCAGACAGAAACAATGATGAAAAAATAGTCACCATGGGTTTTAAAGCAGTGCCAACTTCGCCTAATCTGGCTGTATTATTCAGAGAAGGGTCTCAACTGAAATGGTATCAAACTGAAACAGATCACAGAGAACAAAGCAAAACGCAGATATGACAATTGAGGCTTGGGAACAAATTAATAGAATTTGTCATAATTTTTCCAGAACTATTACTTCCCATGTTATCCCAATAGGATGTCTGTTAATGACAATGAAGCTTCTATTTCTAATTTTTCCATGATGTGTATGCGCAGTACTATAAGTTGACAAATGCGTGACTTACATTTTGTTGGCAAATTTATATATTTAGGGTGCAAAAGTTTTGCATTGGATCATGTAAAAGCACGTGGGTTAGATGAACAGTTTGGGTGAATGACAATATCCAGGAGTGAGAAATCAAGAGGCGATGGATGGGACAGTAGGCAAAATGCAAAAATAGCAATAAAAAGAAAGTAATTGTGGAGGGAGAATATTATAATTACTACATATATGAACCGGATGCAGAAAACACATTTGCAGTCAGAAAGCCTGCAAATTGTAATGACAAAGGCTTTGCTACTGCAAAAGAGAGTGTTGCTATGCCCAGAACTAAGTTCAGTCTAGCTTAGTGGATTTTTGAAAAATTACAAATCAAAAATAGGAGGTGGAATGGAAGGTGTGCCCACACCTATCTGGGAGATTCAACTCTGTGACCACAATTGCGCAAGCCAACCTTTGATAAAAAAAAGACTGGTACCTAATTTGGGGTGGTATCTGATTTGCAAAAGTAGAATACAGCTTCCTCTTTCGGAATCACCTCTGCCAACCTCTGGATTGGAAGCCAGTCCACCGTGACCATTACATGCTCGTGTTGAGGTCAAAGTTCAAAGTTTTTTCTGATTGCACGAGTAATTAAAATCACAGCAAGTATGTAAACATAAAATAGTATGGAAATATATGAGTACTGTACCATACCAATTGTAGGAAATATCACAAACAAGGAGAATAAACATTATCACGATTAAAAATATAAAAAATGGATCAAAACATCTGCTCGTTCTAGCAGCAGCAAGTGGTCGCAGACGGGCTAAGTAAAATGCAAAAAGTGTGAGTACATATCAGAGCCTACAAAAAAGGAAATACCCTCATCTTACAGATGCCGTAGTTAAAGTGCAAGAAGTACTAATGCTAATTAACTATAGGTGCCACTGAGACTATAAAGGGGAGAACTTAGCTGACCAGGTAGGGTTTCTATTGCTTTTTTAAATAATCATTGAGTTTTATACTTTATTTTCAAGGTGTAACATTTTTTAAGCATTGATGAGGCAATCATCATGAACTTTATGAATCTTGCGGTCAATTGGCATGAGTCACCTTTCAGACATTCAATCACAGCAGTGTTTCAGGCCCAATTGCTAAATTGCCTGAAAACTGAAACGAGATAATAGCATCTAAGTAGAGGTAAAAACTGGCAAAAACCTAAAATGTGTAAAAGTGATTCTTGATTAAAACTACAGCCCCTACATGAAGCGTCCAGTGTGCTAGTTAGGCAACAGTTCTTGTGCACTTTGAGTAGTATCAAGCAGAGTCTCAAGCGCAGCAGTCTTGATTTCACTTAAAAATTTATAGAAAATAAGAAGTACACTGGGAGAGTCACTGGGTGATATAGGAACGTTTTCAGGTCAGCATACTTCTTGGTATTATTTAAACTTTTGTCCTCTTGGTCTGATAAAATCATTGTTTGCTTCATCAGTAACTTTGATGGGGTAGTGCTGTCTTCAAGAGGTCTCTGGTAGCAAGTCAGTCAATGACTGCCTGAACAAGCTTGTAGGCGTGTGATTTCAGATCCTGTGTAATATCCCACAGGAGTCTTAATATTGATCCCTGCTCAGCTATTGCAAACTCTGAGCACACAGAGAGAAAGCTGGAGTTTAAAACATAGCTTTAACAAACAGGAATAAACTCCAGGTGAGTTTGTGCTTGTATGGACTGGTAGATTGAATACATACCTGTAACATTGACAATGAGCCCGATCAACCCAACTTGTAATGCGATTTAAATAAGCAAATGCACCCTATGCTAGTGTGGGCATCAATTTACTTTTGATGACTTTGCGGATTGCTATCAGGTCCATACCAGAAAGATTCTGAAGAAGGCACTGGAAGGCGAAGGTAAGAGCCTTTGCTGATGTTGCCTAAACCTTGATTTGCGGAGTTGGAAGGGCGAGTTCATTCATCCAAATTTCCAGGTACTTGATACTAGATACTCTTTTAAGTTTCTGGCCATTTATAAACTAAACTCCTTTTTTGATTCTCCTATTACCATATATTAAGTTCTTAGTTTTCGACTTATTGATGCTGAGTTAGTTTATCTCACAATATTCAGCCAGGCATGACAGGGCTCTTTGAAGACCAATTGCCGTTTGGTCCAAAAATATTGTATCATCAGCATATTGTAGTATTTGCACCCTCTTCCCTGAGAGTTTCGGTGAAAAGCATTTTACTCTACCGAGGTGATCATTCAGTTCCTCAAGATACAAATTAAAGAGTAAAGGAGGCAAAATCAAGCCCTGCTTAAGGCCCCAGTTGGTATGAATCTTAACTGAGTAGGCACATTTGCTGGACATTCGTATTTGACCAATGCATTTGTATAAAGACTCATAATTGCATCCAATAGATGTGATAATATACCCCATGCAGCCAGGTGGCCCACAACACGTTTCTGTCTATTTTGTCGAAAGCTGCTCCAAAGTCAATAAATGCACTATCAAGCTGGAAAGCCGCGCTTTTAGTCGCACTATTGATTTAGATCGATATGCATAGTAGATTGAACTCGGTGCTCTGCCCCTGTCAAAATCCAGTTTGTGTGGCGGGAATTCTTTTATTAAGTTGTGCCCAGGTCTCCAAATTTGTGTAAAGAATTTTCGCGTAACATTTCCCCCTCACATCCAAAAGGGCTGATGTTATTCCTGAAAGGAATACTTCCATTTGAAAGCATCACAAGCACCTTTAAGGGCCATGGTCTGTTACAAAAGATGTTAGGAAATAAAAAGTTATCCTAAGTTATCCTGAGTGAAATACTAATTTGGGACAGAGGTCTTCTGCCTATAGGCTTCCATTCCTGCATCCGCAACCTTTTGAAGAGGGTTGTATGTATTCCTTAGGCAGGAGATGTTGGTACCGACTTCAAATCCACACTGCGATGTGACTGATTAGTACATCGGTTACCTCACAGTGCAGGATAAAGAGCAAAAAGTCAACGCCCAATTTGCTCTCATTATTTTTGATCTGCCAACTGATACACCAGGCTCTATATTACACAATCAGTGATACTGACTATAAGGTTTTGGAAAATGTTCACTTTCCATTGAAAAAGTGTTATTAGTGTTATTGACGAATATGCATGACATTTTACAATCAAAAAGCATAAATTGGTAATCCCTCATTTTGTCAGGTTGATTAAAGGGGGTCTCAAAAGTTGAATTTTAATATTTAAACCTCAAACAGCTTTTTTCTTGCCGCTACAGTAAAAGCTGCTTGATGGAATTATATGAAACGTGTCATAACACTAGGATTTCATTCAGGTTTTGGGATATTCATGTTACAAAAGGTGTTTAGTGGTTTTAAAGGGTTAATTAGCCAGGTACCTTTGTATATTTGGACCAATGAATAGTGGATAAGTATAATAAGTGGTTGTTTTTTCTACATCATGTGTAATCTCGACGGAAGGATCTTAAGTTAGTCATTTGAATTTTAAATGACCTTGTAAATCAGCCACTTGTACCTGCATGGTACCTGATCATCATGTAATAAATAAATACATAGTATATGTGTCAATTAGAGTTGCATGCCCAGGTCGTCTCAAAGCTTTACTGCATTTGTATTATCAATATTAATCTACTTGATACAGGCGTTGGGTCAGGTTGTGCATGGTGACACCTGTTTTGAGGTACTTTAAACTTGTATGATGGGATGTGTACATCAGCCTATATTTTAGTTAGCATTGGTTGTGATGTTCCAGGTGTTTGCATTTAGTGGATTGGTACTTTTTTAATGTGATCATTTCTTTGTTTGGTGGGTTTGTTAAAAATACTTTTGTGTTATTTAGAAAATTTATGTGTGAGGATCTAAGTGTGACCATGTGAATAATGTGTTCACTCTACACCGTCCTCATCCTCAGCTTCATCAAAATCAAAATTCTGAAGTTTTGGTTATAAATGGAGCACTCTCCAGTCAGAATTTACTCACCATTACTTTTCATTTGATGTAAAACCCATAAAGTCTGACTCCATTTTGACTAGGCCTGACTCATTCGTATGTAGTGGGAATGGCCATATTCCCACTTGTATGCAGAATCATTGGGGCATATTATCAACAACTATCGATATTTATTGCTAAATAAGCTTAGCGAATTTTTTTTATCTCCGCGCATTGCCAGATTTTAACGCAGAGATAACGTGCTATTAGCAACGTTTATCTCCAAAGCGATAAAATATCCGGCGCTAGAGGCAAAATGCGTGAATATTGCTAGAAATCTAGCGATATTCAGGCATTATCGCTAATAGGGACTTAGCCTGAATGTCCACCTCCCATTGTATATACAGGCTAAGAACTGGTCTGAGCAGGCGTTAGTTTTCAGCGATATTCGCGCTTAGCGCACATTTTTGCGATGCCAGCGTTGATAATAGGCGATAGCGATGTTAGCGACTGCTTTCAGTCACTAACAGGTTGGGTACGCCCTCTTTGCATGTCATTAGCGATAAATATCGCTGGCATGCAAGCAGGCCCCAAACCACTCGCTATCACCTAAAAGCTGTCGCTAACTGCTGTTAGCGACAGCTTGCTAATAGGGCGATAAAATTATCGCCGCTTTGCGGCTGAGAACGGCGATAATCTCATATCGCCCACCTTGATAATATGCCCCATTGTCATGTCTGTCACTGTCGCAGATATTGTCTGACCTCATCTTTCTAAGAAAACTTGAGAGTGTTAAGTCTTTTGGCTAACCACATAGATACAGCACCTGATGCTAGTTCAGTCTGGGCTAACTATCTACTTATTATCAAGTCAAGGTCAAATAAGAATAAATACAGACATGTAATCAAAATACTGTAGCCTGAATTGATGAAAAGAAATTCCAATGTCTGATAAGATTTAGTATAAAAAGACTGACACTTAATCGCTTGGCAGAAGAAATCCTTCACTCAGATTATCACACAAGATCATGCCAGAGAATGTCTTACCCACTACCTGTACATTTTGAAGATGGTGCATCTCGCCTTATGCTTATTAGATCGATTCCCGGAAGAAGTGGTGGCCTTCACAGAGAACATTGCCTTCCTGCCTCTGCTGATAATGACAGTTCATGCTATCAACATGGAACACATTGTGTTGCTTTCTACCTAAGAAACTCTAGACTGCAAGTTGTTCTATTCTCCACATTCTCCCAGTGAAGGTCATAGAAGTTTGTTTTCGGGTGTTCGGATTTAGATGACATTTAACCATGTTAAAAATTTTCATTTTATTCTCGCTGTTCTCAACATATCTTATTGCTGTTTTTATGATGTAGTTATTTTTGATGTGCTGAGAAACAGGTTCGCCCTGTTTTAATAAATGCTTTTAGGTAATAGTGTCTATTGTGTTTAGGTATATATGTGTGCAATATTGTGAACATTTTGTTAAATATTGTGTGAAATATTGGGAAATTGTTTCTGTTAACATGGTGCCCCTGATCTCATTGCAGTAACTGTTACTTATCCAAAAGCAATAACTCTACTCCAACCAAGTATTCTGTAAGGTTTCAGCAGTGCTTTAATAACTTGCATTTCACATTCAGCACTAGTTCGTTCAACAGGGTTTACCTGTGTCACACATGGGCAGGTAAACAAATCTTGTAGAACTTTGCCAAAGTCATAGTTTTTACAACAGTTGACACGCAACGTGGGGTTCATATCTTACAATTAAACCTTGGGTATTTTTTTCACTACTTATACACATGTGAACCATTAGTACGTCATTACGGAGACATCTTTGGCAATTATGGTTACCTATTACTGGGGATATGGAAACTATTGTCGTAGGCTTGTCAAGTTTGACTCATAAAGTTATTCCCCATTCTGTGGGTTTTTAATTCTTTGCTTCCATTTTCAATGGAATCCATTCACCATGGCGGCACCTATTGTGATAGCAGCCAATTACAGGTAAACAGTCACTCAGCATCTCAAAGCTTGAGGTGTTCTTGACGAAGGGGGGGTGGTTACATTTGTAATAGGAACTCATACAGCATATGCCTTTGAGACATTTTACTCATGAGTGGAGATCAAACCTATGGATGCTGCCTCAAGACAGTTTTGTGCCTAAACAGCATTAGACCTTCCGGCACCAAAAAGGGATTACCAAAATTTGGCAATCCCTTTAACTTACCAGGAACACCAGATCTGGTTTGCTGGTCAATTGCTACATACACACAGAAATGTCCATCAGGGTCTGCTGAGCAATGAAGGGGCTATGTGGTCAGTCTTGGTTACACTCAAGGTTCTGACCTCAAGAACCTAACACCTACTGAGTAGGCCTGGGCGGTAAATTCCGTTCCGCTCCCCGAATTTGCAGAATTTGGGAATTTAGCCTTGCGCGGAGAACACGAAATTGCCCAAAATTCTGCGTTCCGCCGCTTCGCGTAATTAATTGCTTGTTCGCGTTCTCAAATGCGTGTTCGCGAGATATTTCCCGCGATCACACAAACAGCGATTGCGAACAGTGAAAAAGCATTGCAAACAAGCAATTCGACGCTTTTGCGGAATTTCTGCATGTTCGTGGAGATTTTTTACCGTTTCGCGGAGATTTGCGTAGCGCGATTCCTCAAATCCGCCCACCCCTACTACTGAGGTGAATGAGGTTTCAAACTTTACAGCCGCCTTATATAGGAGACTCATACAGTTTGTACAATGCATTTTGAGCTCTGAGGACGAGGTGCTCCTACACAAGTACAAACCATTAGCCCTCATATTATTAATACTACCATGGAAAAAGCACACTCAAAGCTTGATGATACAACCTACTGGATTGCTCGCAAGGCCAACCAGTTAGAAGCAGAGTATCTGCTCACTACACTCAAAGAAAAACATAGAATACTGAATATCTGTCTTCCTCTTGGGATGGTGCCACCCATAGAGGAATGTAACACCTGAGTAAGCATATTTCCTTGCATTTGCACCCGCACACATGGCACAATCTCATTGACACTTCTCCTTGATGTACTTAAACAGGTACCAAATGAGCATGGAGCTGCACCAGCTCTGGACTTAGGATCTTTTCTATGGTTTTCTCTATTATCCTAGGCTATATTAAGGGGGAAGCTTCGGTTCTGACTATACATCTGACATTGGAAGCAGTTTCAGTTCAAGATTGTGAACGGGAACTACCAAAAATAATCAGGGAAGTTCATACTTTAGTGAGTTGTGATACCTTGGGTACATAACCTGCTAAGCCAAATTTGAAACCTAAGCGTGACACTGAGGGTGCCATTACTGAGACATTTTCAATGGAAGGGAAGAAGAAACAGAGGGACAGAGAGAAAAGACGGAATGGATCACCTGATTCTCGGGAATCTGATAGGGGTGATTACAATTTAAGGGACCCTGAAAAAATACAAAACATGAACGGTATCAGTATTCTGATAGCTGGTTTTCATGTTCTTTTCAGGACACTGATCATAAACAAGCAGAAAGTGGGAGACAATCCGAGTACTGTAAAAAGTAATACAGTAGAGAAAGTGAAGCAGGAAGCAAGACTGACATCAGCATAATGATGGAGGAGAAAGGATTGGACTCTAAAACTCCATTGAAAAAAAAGAAAGTAGCAGCACGTTGTAAAAAAACGTGCTGCTACAACTATGAGTCCTCCTGCAAAACAGGACTTGGGCATGGATGCCCCTGGACAGTGTAGAGGAAGTCACAATTGTGCATCAAATGCTCCAGTGGATTCTGGATGTGAGTCCATTTGATGATGTTATACAAATTGACATTCCAGATAAGTATTTAAACCCTCCTGATAGGATTTATAATTTACGCATGCACATTGCAAGAGATATGCCGTGTACCATTAAAGCAGTCTTCTGTTCACAATTGTCCGATAATCATATTGTCCGGCCTGAAGAGGAATGGCCTCCATTCCTTATTAGGAAAGTCCTCTGGGGTGGAATTATAAGGGCAGCTTTTTCTCCCATAGTACCTGAAGATATCAGGGAAGTCTATACCAGTGAAGGTTGTAAGACAGGCTCCCGTCTTATACAGAAACCTAGCTGGGTGGGATAAACACTCTATTCCATATGTCATTGTCTTACAGTGTGAACCTCTTGCACAAGCAAAACACCCTTTAAAGCCAGAAGAAAACATGGTATGAAAGCAATATTAGATCAGTTGCAAAAACAGGACATAATAGCACCCTTTCTGTCAGCAATGAACAAGCCATTTTCCCCCTTTCCAAATCAGACAGTCCTATAAGATTGTTTTTAAACTCTAGGAATCAAAATTTGCATATGTGAACCTACACGGGGCAAAATGTGCATAGCACATGTTCAATGACCAACCTTGTTAGGAAAATTGCAAACCGACCCTTAACATCTCCAATGGCTTTTTCAGTAAAAAATATAGGGGCACATGCATCATTTAAAATTGCATTTGCAAAGGGGACAATTCTGCCAATCTGGCCCTTTGCAACCACAATTTCTGCATTTGGGAACAGCATCCCAAAGGCAAAAATCGCAATTTGTGATTGCATTCAAAATAGCGATTTCACTATTATGGACCGCTGAATACCAATCATTTCAACCTGATGGAATTTAGCAGAAACTTTGAAAAATGCACTAAAGTTTCAGGTTACACACACACATGCCCTTGGGGCATGTGTGTGCGCAACATGGGTTCACATCTCAATTTCAGAGGTGCAACAGGGTGTCCTTTTAACACCCTTGCATCCTTGAAATTGCATGACCATTTTGCGGGTCCCTATTGGTACTCGCAAATTACGCATGCAATTTCCCATTCATTCCTATGGGCCTGTAGGCCCTTTGGAATGAATTCGAAGCTGTTCCTTAATTGCTACTCGTAATTTGTGAGTCACAATTAAGGAATGTTCAGGAAACGCTATTTTATAGTGATTCCTACATGCAAAGGCTTTTGCGAGTCCTTAATTATGATTCCTTAATAATCGCAATTAAGGACTTGCAAAAGCCTACGTTGATGCAAGTTCCCCTCAGTGCCTCTAAGTGAGTATCTAACCCCCTTTAGTTTCAATGGGTTGCAATTTTCATTTTAACGCTTGCCTATGAGCTAAAGAACAGTCCTGGCTTATTCTCAGCATGCATCAAGTAGATCCTACAATCAGATCCTTGGGTATTGTCATACACTGATGATATCTATCATTACCGATTATGATTTAGATCTACACCTAACTAGGGGGGAAAGTTGTGACCATATTAACTTCACATGGTTACAAAAATTAATTTTAAGAAATGAAGATTGCCTACCTCACGTTGAACTTCCTAGAATATGAGCTACTCAGTGAGGACAAGGTTTTCCCTCCTGATTTCGTTCCAAAGCATGCTACCTTACAGACTCCTGACACACTGAAGAAGTTGCAATCACCTGTGGGATTTCTCAACTATGTACTTACTTGCTGCACTATGCTGAACGAATGAAGCCCCTTTTATGATTTGATTTCTCTCATGTTTCAATCCAAACAATGGACAAATGCACATTGATTTCTTTTGTTCTCTACAATCGGAGTTGCTTGAGACTAAAATTGTACAGACTAGGTAAAATAAGTCAACCTAGTTATCAGAGTAATTCATACTCACTATGGTTATACCTATGTGACCTACAACAAAGGACAGACCATTCCAATTGCTTGCAAGTCTCACTTGTATCACTTAGCCGAAGCAGGTTTTGCTTCCATTGAAAAAAATATTTGCAGCTGTGCAAACAACTATACCGTAGGAGCACCCTTTTGGCACAGGAAAAACATATTGTTGTTTATCCCAAACCGGTAAAAGAGGTGGCCACCAAGGCAAGCTTTCCAAATGCTTATGCCCTACACCTGAGGTGGGTGCAGTGGGCCTCTTCTTTAAGTGCAGCGAATGTATAGTTTCAGTATGATCCGACACCTCATACACAATCTTTTCACAAATATGAACATTTTGCTAGATCTCTAAACACTTTTCCCATTCAGCCTTATCAGAGAATATTCTACCTAGATGGCTCTTCTCAATCAGCGGTGTAACAAAATACAAGTACTCTGCAGCCTGTGCAGTAGTGCAAGGTATAGTGAAAGATGGTGAATTCCATCTACAGCACACCCACACTAAAATGTTAGGAGGCAGCACTGCACAGCATGCAGCTCTACATGCCCTGTTACTTTCCTTACAAAAGCCTGGCTCATCAGTTTCCACACTCACAGTCTCTGACTTATCCTTCTGTGTGCACAGTTATTATGTAGTTGGATTCAAGGATTCAAAAGGAAAATCTATAAAGAATAAATTGCTTTGGGGCAAGGTAGCTGTCTTACAAGATAAGCTTCCACCGTTCCACGTGAGGCACACTTTGGGCGATCGGTGTGATGGTGTTCACACTAAAGGAAACTGTGCGGCTGACTTAGCTGCTAACACTCCAATTTAGAGTATTAGAGTACTAGTCCTAAACAGATCTCAAACTAAGATTGACACAGATATCTTAACAGCTATAAATACCACCTAGCAATGTGGGAAACCTCCTCCGGACTTCCCTCCCAAATACAGATACACCCTTAATTCAGACAACATTCTTGTAGTCACTCTACTAGGAATAGGGGATAGAATAATACCTAGGAAGCTGTCCAGATTAGATTTAGTCAAAGAAGCACATGAGGGATTGGCACCTGCCAACCGGGGGTAATTGCAACCATAGCAATGCTACAGCAACACTAATGGTGGCCTGGTTTATTTAAACAGACTAAGATTTGTTAGGCAGTGTGACATTTGTCAAAAATATCCTCGCCAACTCCTTTCACAATCTCTAACATCCCCTTGCTTGCAATTTATTTGGATCACATCACTCCATTTCATTCAGTTAACCGATATAAGTACATATAAGTATATATTGGTGGAAATCAATTCATGTTCTTCCTTCCTATGGATTTGGCCACAGAGAAATGGGAGAGCTTCAGCAGTAGTATAAGATTTGTAGTGCCTAATGGTGCCTAATAGTGATTGGGGCAATACCTATATTTTATTCAGATAATGACAGGCAAGAATTCAGTGTCTGCCCTGGGAGTTTGCCTGCTATTCAGCAACCCGTTCAAAGCCAAATCTAACAGCATTGTTGAAAGTACTAATGACATAATTAAACAAGACTTAACTGCTAGTGTACTAAGTTCAGTTCTTAGTTGCACCACAATCTGTATGGAGTCCAGAGAGCTTTGAATAACTTGCCTAGAAAAGTATTGGGAGGATGCACTCTATATGAGGTTTTCTTTGGTGTTCTTGTATATGTGCCTGGCTTAGATAATCCTGGGAAGGTGGGGGATGAAGAACGAGTATCCAAAAATTCAGAGTTGAGCTGTGTAGTGTGAGCCACTCCGACACTACCACCTTGGATGAGAAAGTTATCTCTACTACTGATGGGTAGTTTCCAAAAGTTGGGGACCTAGTTCATGAAAAAGTGCATGACAAGCAGGCATTTGAAACTTCCTACAGATCACCTGTTACTGTCTTGGGGTTGTCATTCTGTCTCCTTTGCTTGGCTCAAGCAGAAATATATATATATATATATATATATATAATAGTAACCATGTGAAAAAGCACTATGTGGCCAGGCCTCTACAACAGGCATTTGCAGACACCAAGAAGTATTCAAAAGAGTGCCTATCAACCTCTCTCTGAATACATTACCCCTTACACAATGAAGTAATATTACTAGCTCAAGTTCCCTGTTGGGGATATTCAAGAGCAGAACCCTGAGTTCTACAAACGATTAGTTATGGGTGGAAGTCGCAGAGTTTTGCTACTCAGAGTTCTGTAAAGCTATAAAAAAACTCAGAGAATTCTGTGATACTCTGAGAACAAGCAGAAAAATACTCATCCGGCTCTTCGTACAATTTTGTTCAAACTGGTAGCATATTTCATGCTGAAAATCAGCATGAATTTCACCACGCAGTTTGCATTTCCATGGCCATTCTGTTTTACCTGCTTTCTGGTTGTCGTATTCTGTGCTTGCTGCTGTGCCTACTTTTGAATCTGTGCCAATCCTCCCCGTCATTTACGTATTTTTTTTATCAGTGTGTGTTTTTCTGTGTGTGTACTTTACGTTTTTGTGTTTTCTTTTTACTTTTTCGGACTTTTTTTTACTTTTTTGTTTTCCCTTTCCTTTTGTTCCACTTCCTTCAGCTCTTCCTTTCTGCTTTAGGATGGTGGTGTCCTACTTCTTTATCTTCACCCAGCCTCATGGCAGAAGCATGCAGCAGCTGCGGGGACAGTGCCACTCGCGCACCCTTTGGGGGCCGGCACCATCCAGGGGTGCAGCCCTGCCCAGAGCCGACATATTGGCTACGGTGACAAACGATAGGATGTTGTAACTACCACCTTAAAGTAAGAGAAGCGCCTCCCCCAGTGTACTAAACAAAGCAAAAAACGTTCCAGGCCAGGTCATCTCCGGTCAGTCGGCAAGTCAATGTGTGAGGGATCCTCAGCCTTGGCCAGTGCGCCGAAATGCATCCAGATATGTCCACAACTGTACACTCCCCTCGAGCTGGACAAAGAAACAAAATGGCCTCTCCCAACAAAGAAGACAAAGAGGAGGAGGAAGTGAGCACTCCCAATCAACCACAGTATCGATGCCCAAGTGGCGGGGCGCCCCCCCTGCCGCAAGTTGAAACATGCTTCGCAAACGCAGGGAAAGAGTCACGGTGGCAAAGGCAGGGAGGGGGACCAGCGCCCGGGAAGTCTCTGGGGAGTGCCACAGTGTTGAAGGAGTAGCAACAGTATCAGGCAGCAAAGCGGAAAGTGACTTAGCAACAGTATCTTCAACAATAGTGAAGCAGTCGGCTGCATATCCAGGGTCCGGACGCATCTCCACAGTCGCGCGGTGTAAGACTGCCTCTGGAGCAGGGATAGACAGCGGCAGCAGGGGGCCAGTCGAACCCAGTTCTGTGAGACACGAGGCAGCTCCCACTATCTTTTGTTCCAGTGCACGGGCATGTTGCCGCCATGTCGCCCGCAAATCGAGCAGGGCAGCCAGGATGTCGCCGCGAGTCGGCTCCCTCTGCGTTGCTGGCCGACTTTCGCTGCACGGGTGCTCCCCCGGGTCAATCGCCGGTTCAGGCATGAAAAGGATACTGCCCGTTGAGGACAGAGAGACAGCCATCTTACTCTCACAGGGAAGGGGGCGTCATGGCCACCCCAGCAACAGGCTCGCAGTGCAGAGAGGGGGGGGGGGCGGCGTTGCAGGCAAGAGCAGAAAGAGTGGGAGCCACCAACAGGTTAGCGGCACTCAGGTCCAGGGCAGGGCAGAGTTAGAGCCTTTACCTCCAACCAGCGGTGTGGACAGGCAGCGGTAGAGCAGGCACCCCAAGATGGACTCCGTACAGTCCACAAGCAGCAAGTCAGGAGGAAACGTTGCAACTCGGGTTCCAGCTGCACTCGGGAACAGGGTATCCCAGCAAGGAGCCTTACCGCTCAAAAAGGGGGTGATGTAATCCACCTCCGCGATCAGCAGCGCTCCTGCCCCAGCCAGTGCCGTGTCAGCGTGTCCGGCCGAAGGCGCCCAGCCGTGTTCAATGGCGGCGATCAGCTCCAGGTCCCGGGTCGGAGTCGGAGGTCGGAAACGGTGCCATTTCACCGTAGAAATAAGCGGCAGGGGTCTCAAAAGAACACCAGCGACATCTGCACTCGCGTGCCTCCTTTTAAACAGGGTCCAGGCAGGATTAATGCCAGGATTTCGGTGCAGGATCGGACGGCTCGCGGAGCCCGGAGCTTACACGTCCGTCCCGGTCGCCATCTTGGCTCCTCCCCTGCAAAGTCATTTTTGATGTGCTGAGAAACAAGTTACCCTGTTATGTGGAACAGGAGCCCATATTACCATCGATGCCCAGGCTGCTGGCGCTGTGCGCCTCTTAGTTCCCATTCTGAATAGTTACCAAATAAAGAGACGGGCGCTGGGAGCAGGAATCACAAGAACAGGATTTATTACTCATGAGGAGAGCCTGTCATTTCCGACACGAAACAAGGTGTCATCGGGAGGTGCTCTAACAAGTGAGCTGAGACCTCGTCTTTTATACCTTACAAAACACTTAGCATTACAATCATGACATTGTGAAACACGGAAAAGACATCCCCATAATCCTCGTGTCAATCCTACCCCACATATGTTCACAATAGGGACCCTTGATCTGCTGATAAGAGGGGAGGGTAATCACGCAGCTGAGTGTTCCGCTAATTCTTAGGATGTGTGCGCCTGATCGTAGCCCAGGGGGTGGGGTGGCCAGGATCAATAGTGGGTCCTTTGAAGAGGAGTGATTCCATACAATAAGCAGTAAACAGTATCTCCTGGCTTAGGCGATGACCTCAGACATGTGTGGACAGTCAATCGCGGAGGGAGGGTTTACTAACAGAGGGGTTATTCATGAAAGGAAAGGAGGTGCTGGTCAGGCGCGGCCGTGACTCCCAAGGACAGGGTCTCGCAGAAGAAGAAGGTTTATGACTTGCCTGTGTGAGGGAGAAAGGGAGGGGGGGAAGCCAGGGTGTGCATAGGGACAGAGCCGCACAGGGAGAGGTCTTATGACCCGTACATGAGAGAGCGGGGGCAGTCAGGTGCAGCTGGGGAGGGCCATGTCAGCTGAGGCGAAGGATGCCTCTTCAAGAGGAAATGGGGGGGGGGGGGTCAAGCAGAAGGGTTGCCTTTCAGGGCAGGGTCGCGCAGAGGGAGAGGGTTTCATGGTCTATACATGTGAGAGAGGGGGGGGGCGTTCAAATACGTGCAGAAGGGTAGCCGGTGATTCTAATGAGCGAGCAAAAGGGCCAGGGTGCCTAGAATGGCTGTCATGTACATATGGGTACGGGCTTTTACTGGCAGAGCGATGCGGTCAATATTTTACGGTATTCATGGTGCTTGCAGGGAGAGGAGTGGAAAAATGGGGAAATGAACGCTGTTTATGTACATCAATTTCTCTAATTTCCACAGTCGTCCCTTTTTACATTACAGAGTTCATTTTTGTAATTGATGGGGGTACAAATAAACAGGCGTGGTTGAAGAATTAGCATTTGTCAATACTAACATTTGGCATATAATCATGGACAGTTGATGTGATGGGCAGAATGCAGCACATAGGAAATTGCATTTGTCGAGTTCCTAACATTCAAACGCACTACATAGCATAAATGTTTCTGACTTAAAAATGTGACCAATGAACATCTTGACCAAGTAGTTGAGGGCGGAATTCAGTTCAATATACAAGATCTCTTCGTCACAGTGTCTTTTTAGCAGGGAGCCATCACTGGTAGGCTCTAGTCCGTATCCTTTCGTTGGCGCTGTTGAGCACCGGCGGTGGAGCTATAGGTCCAGCTCGTATTCAACCTTTCGCGTTGCAAGGTGCGGTCTGTCCTCTGCTGTTAGACCACAGTCCTGTTCCCTAACCAGTCCTTTTAGTGGCGCCTTATGCTCGGCACCTATATTTCTGTGGCAACACCCTATTCCCACCTGAATGCCGTTCCTTTTGGCGTGAAGTCACATGGAAAAGAGGGTGTGTGTGGTTCAAATAGTCGATAGGAGAGAGAAGGAGTTGGGTCAGAGTTCCTGGGACACACAAAAGAGACCAAGGGAGCAAAGGATAACAAGCAGGCAGGCCCATCAATCGGGCCCAAAGAAGGGGGACGGAGACTCCAGGCACACGTGGGTTAGCAGACGGAGGGCTTCAGGGCAGCCCGTCATTTTTCATTTTCTACGTTTGAAATTGCTGTCTCGTCCCGTATCTTGTTGCTCTGCAGCTCCACCTTTGGTCGAGGTCGCATGTGTCTCAAGATCTGCAGCCAGGCACGTCCGACCCTTCTCCTCCGGTGATCGTAAATCTTTGAATAGGTACAAAACAAGCTTTAGAGAACTGGTCAGGAGAAGACATTTATGCATGTGAATTCTTCCCTCAATCCTACGCACTTGGGAGACACGCTCATCGGTCACAGCCAGAGGTTCACCACCAAGCAGTGCACATGTCGGCACTCCCACTGAGTTCATGCCAAGTTTTATTCACCGTCTATTCATGTCACATATGGAGAAAAGTCAGACTCTTATCAACTGTGCATTTCATCAAACCCAACACTTCGGAACCCCCAGGGAGACTCGCCTTTCCAACCCGAGCCCCAACAGTCCAACATTTCCCTTCAGAGCTGGTCAACCCCTTCAAACAGAGCGGGGGGGTGGGGTGCTATCATCGAGAGTCAGGGCAAAACAGGCTCTTCTCGAGGGACGACAGCCACTCATGGTCATCATGTATACATCGGGGACAGCAGCTGGGGTCAATCAAGTGGGGCGGGGACGCCTCGGGCACCCGTGCCTGGGTGCAAAGGGGTGGAGCAATCTGGGCATTGGGGGTCAATCTAGACGTTGGCGTTCGTCTCTGATGAACTATAAAATAAGGTGCCATTGACATACAGTTCCCCTATAAAAGGCCAGATTGGGGGACCTTAGTCGTCTTACCTGTCCTTTCCTTCTCAGCCAATTCGAGTTCATTCATTTTGCAGAAAGGAGAGGTAGTAATATGGCGAGATACAATCATTTTAGTTTCGGTCAATTTCGCTGAACACCTTCGTGTTCAATAAGTATCCAATCAGACTGGTGCCAGCGAGGCACGTTTTTACCATAAAAAGGAAGAGGAAATAGGGAGACTCTCGGAGAGTGAGAGTCGTCCGCAATCTAAACGAGCCATTCGGTACACGTATGACATGTAGAGAGAGAGAGAGAGAGAGAGAGAGAGAGAGAGAGAGATAAAAAGGGGGGGGGAGAAATAGAGAAAGAGAGTGACGTGTACAAAAATAGGTCATTTAGTGCGGTCACAACACAGAACAGCAGGGGTCAGGTAACGGAGAGACGCAGACAAAGGGAGAACATAAACCCCTACAGTACACATACACAAACTCAGACGAAGGAAGACAGCACATGTATTACATATATAAGACATTCACAACAAAACAGAAAACAATCGTCGGCCAACAAGATCTATCTTTATATCCTTCGTATCTTTACTATCCTATTTACCTACGTGCTTAGCTCTTTTTACCTTTCCCTCCTTTTCCCTCTCGCTTGCTATCTCTGCGAGCGTTCTCAATTGCCAATACTTACACCTCGGTTAGTCGATCAGAAATTAACCTGGTCGCGCTATTTACTCATGGTTGGATCTTAAACCATTTTTCAGTTTTCTTCCTTTGGTGGGAAGTTCTCCAGGCTGAGGCAACGGCGAGTATTGATCGGGAGAACAGTCGGACAGCTTGGCTATATCTATAAGAGTGTGAGAAGGGGGCAGTACATTTTGAACATCAGCAACATTCCTAACTTCCCGGACGGGTGGTGCCTTGGTAACTCTTACCCGTGCAATCTTCTTTGTCCTTTCCCTATCTAGTCAAACGTCTAGTTACATTATTTAACGTGTTATTTCGAGTCAATTTTCGTCATACAGTACCCGTCAAGTTTCTATGTCAGTCCATCCTCCCAGTCGCTATGTTCTAAGGAGGAACAGTCATGTTTTAAGTCTACGTCTTTTAAAAACTTATCGTCATAAGGACTATGCTCATATTCCCTCCTTCCCTTTTTCGTTGGTGGTTCGATCATCGTTCTCCCATACTTCAGCCGACGTTCCGACGCGACCTGTAGGAGGAGAAAGAAGGGGTGGGGGGGCAGCATTCAAACCACATCAGCATGCAGTAGTCCGAAATTTTTTTTACCTACCACATACTCGACCTATCTCCACGTAGTGCATTTCTTTACCATCTCGCCGTTTAAGCCCAGTGGGACCAGTAGTGTCAGATAGATAATCATTGACGATCTGCGTATCTACATGAGTTACTTGGTCGCGACCCCTTTTGGTTGTGTGCAAGGGTGGCGGTCAGGAGGCATTTCTGTGGTGTCGTTTTAAGGGCGTCTAAAACACTCTTTCGGCTGCCTGTCACACATAATGTAGCTGCTAAATATCGGGTCCTTTTTTTTTTACCTTCAGCCTTCATCATACTTATTCTTCGCTCACAGTAGTAACACATTCAAAACTCATTAATGCAACCGCTACAATTATACTTTCCTTTTCAAAATACTTTTAATAAAAAAGTGTTGGTGTACAAATATGGGCCTACAACCCAGTGGACCGGCCACGGAGCAGATAGGAACTGTACATAAGAAGAACGAAGTTGGTGGTAGTTCATTGCATAAAGTGCGGCAGTGCAATAAAATCGTATCGAACTTTCCTACAGAGCAAGCATGATGCATGTCAAGAATTCAGTTTTTCAATTAATTCATAAACTCATTATCCAAAATGCTCATTCAGTGCCTAAATTACACCAATTCATTGTTCCCAATCACAATTAGTACCCACCCTAAATCAGTTCATTGTCCAAACACATGATCAATGTTCATCTTATATCGCTTTCTTTTCCAAGCACATACTCAATATCCTTCTTATCTACTTTCATTGTCCAAAAACTGCATACATATCCCGGGGCATCAAAGCTGAGCAATCAGGGTGCAACAAGGTTTATTCAAAAAGTCTCCTTTTTGTGTCGGCGCCATTTTGGGCGAGGTCAGGCAAGTCCCAGTATAGTCAGAATGCCTCCACTGACTCGTAGTAGGACCAGAACCTTCTGTGGGTAGTTCAAAAGTTTTTCGCAATGTGGTAACAGTCTAACAATATGGACCATCAGTCAAAGAGTGGGGAGGGCGGCAACAATTTTCCTACCGGGTCATTCTGGTGTTCCACCGGAACTGAACAAGTCTGTACCTTGGCTGTGTTTTAGCCATTTCCAAACTGAGGCTGGCGCCGGCAGGAGTGCGTCGATGTCGCGGTTCCCAGTGAGGGGGACGGGGGCGCCCATGCAGAAGGGTCGGGGGGGTTCCCCGGCTCTCATAGAATCTTCAAAGTTGAGGAGAGAAGGCATGGGGCGTGTGCCCGTCCCGGGCAAAAGACCGCTTTTCGATGTGGACCCTCTTTAAGCAAGAGCGTTGGGGTGCCGCTGGAAGCCTCCACCTGGAAGGAGGTGGGGGAGGGTCGTTCGCGCCGCCTCCCCCTTCCAGCGACCCCGCGCCGTTCCTCGGCTCCACCGCTTCGGTATTGGCCGTGCCGGCTATTGAAGATGGGGGGGGGGTCTGTGGCTGAGGCAAGACATCCCCCCCCCTGACATGTGGCGGGACTACTTGAAACTATCCAGGGTTTGACATGTGGCGGGACTACCTGCAATTGTCCAGGCGTTGCCGTGTGGCTGGACTACCTGTCACTCCCAGGCGTTGACATGTGGCGGGACTACCTGTAATCGCCGCCGTCCTCGCCTTGGCTTCGGCCTTCGATGTGGGCCGGATCAGGCGAGAGAGAGAGAGAGAGGGGGGGGTGGTCGGTGGCTGAGGCAAGACAGCCCCCCCCGTGGCCTGCAGGGCAGCAGAAGAGGGGAGAAGGAGAGGTCATTACGATTTTTGGGCCGTCCGCCCCACAGCCTCCCCTTCCGACTGCGGCCAGGCGAGCCCTGCATGCATCGAGGCCTCGCCTTCCGGATGGGCGTAACCGCGGACCTGTTGCACTTCGGGAGCTTCCGGAATGGGGGTAGGAACCTATTGATTTGTATCTATTTCATGTGACCGTTATTTGGGCGTGGTGGGCAATGAGGCAGACATGTTTGGGGCAGGAATAGGCAACGGAACCTAGCTACCTCGTGGCTGCCTTGGTGTCAAGCTTGTCTTCCCTCGCCATTTTTATGTTTCTTATTGCGGGTTATTTCTAACGTTTCTTATTTTATTTTTAGCGAAGTTGATAACTCATCAGTGGCATACTGATTTCGCTCAACTCTTTTTCTTGTATTTTTATGCCATAACCTATTATAAGCTATAGCGACTAGTCCACATTTAATGAACATGTCCTTATTAGGTGTGCCCTCCAGTGGAGCTGGATGGTTCATCTCTAATAAGCGGTCCGGGCTGTACAGGCTACCAATCAGTGGGGAGAAGATAGGCATGACGGGTTACAACGGGGACAAAGGTCTGCACTACCTATCTTATCACGGCGGGCAAAGACTAGACAGAATATTTCTATTCTCCGTTGTTTGCCGGCGGTGAATACCTCAAAAGAACCAATACCGAACAATCAGTGTTCGGTCAATCAAACAATCAGTGGGTAGAATAAGTGGGTACGAAAAAGGTTTGCGTTACCCACTCTTTCTCTACCTGCAAAGAGAGACCTTGTTCTTCCCTGTTTGCAGACAAAGAATCTCCAGACAATAATCCACGAACGACAGTTCGGGAAACAGTGGGGGAGGAAGATAGGCACGACGGATTACAACGGGGACAAAAGTCTGCGTTACCTATCCTTCACTGCTTGCAAAGGGAGAGCCTGTTGTTTCTCCGTTTGCAGACGGTGAATCTCCAGAGGTACCAACAAAAGAGTAATACTAGTATTATCCAAATCAAACAATCATTTCACAATTTGTCGCATTTACGCGACCTTACCCGGACCGGACCGTGTGGGCAGTTCTTCGCCTTCCTCCTTCCAGCGCCCGATCGTTCTCTTACTCCATGATTTTACCGCAGCAGTCCTGTGGGATTCCAGTCAGGACAGTAGGTCACTCGAGAGAGGTCCGTTCAGAATCGGTGAAGTTCATTCAATCGGCAGCCGGACGAGGGCCCTCTCAAGGCAGGTATACTCCGATCATTTAGATGTTCACCTCATCGTCTGGATCTCTCTTACTGGACCTTATGTCACTGATGGACCCCGCGTTGGGACACCAATTGTGGAACAGGAGCCCATATTACCATCGATGCCCAGGTTGCTGGCGCTGTGCGCCTCTTAGTTCCCATTCTGAATAGTTACCAAATAAAGAGACGGGCGCTGGGAGCAGGAATCACAAGAACAGGATTTATTACTCATGAGGAGAGCCTGTCATTTCCGACACGAAACAAGGTGTCATCGGGAGGTGCTCTAACAAGTGAGCTGAGACCTCGTCTTTTATACCTTACAAAACACTTAGCATTACAATCATGACATTGTGAAACACGGAAAAGACATCCCCATAATCCTCGTGTCAATCCTACCCCACATATGTTCACAATAGGGACCCTTGACCTGCTGATAAGAGGGGAGGGTAATCACGCAGCTGAGTGTTCCGCCAATTCTTAGGATGTGTGCGCCTGATCGTAGCCCAGGGGGTGGGGTGGCCAGGATCAATAGTGGGTCCTTTGAAGAGGAGTGATTCCATACAATAAGCAGTAAACAGTATCTCCTGGCTTAGGCGATGACCTCAGACATGTGTGGACAGTCAATCGCGGAGGGAGGGTTTACTAACAGAGGGGTTATTCATGAAAGGAAAGGAGGTGCTGGTCAGGCGCGGCCGTGACTCCCAAGGACAGGGTCTCGCAGAAGAAGAAGGTTTATGACTTGCCCGTGTGAGGGAGAAAGGGAGGGGGGAAGCCAGGGTGTGCACAGGGACAGAGCCGCACAGGGAGAGGTCTTATGACCCGTACATGAGAGAGCGGGGGCAGTCAGGTGCAGCTGGGGAGGGCCATGTCAGCTGAGGCGAAGGATGCCTCTTCAAGAGGAAATGGGGGGGGTCAAGCAGAAGGGTTGCCTTTCAGGGCAGGGTCGCGCAGAGGGAGAGGGTTTCATGGTCTATACATGTGAGAGAGGGGGGGGGGGCGTTCAAATACGTGCAGAAGGGTAGCCGGTGATTCTAATGAGCGAGCAAAAGGGCCAGGGTGCCTAGAATGGCTGTCATGTACATATGGGTACGGGCTTTTACTGGCAGAGCGATGCGGTCAATATTTTACGGTATTCATGGTGCTTGCAGGGAGAGGAGTGGAAAAATGGGGAAATGAACGCTGTTTATGTACATCAATTTCTCTAATTTCCACAGTTATAAGAATAATTTTAGTTAAAAGTGTCCTTCTTAATTCAAAATGTGTGTGATACTGTGAATAAAGAAATAGGTTTGTTTATCATAGCATGATACCCCTGGTCCTGTTGCAAGGTTTGTTACTAACCCAAACCTGTAACTCTACTCCAGCTATTTATTTGGTAGAGTTCTGTGGGGATAAAATAACTTGTCTTTCACATTCAGCATTGAACCGGGTTTACCTGTGTCACCCTTGGATGGGAAAACAAAACTTGCAGAACTATGCCAAATTCGTAGTTTAGGCAACACACTCAGAGAATGCACAAGTCATTCTATCTCAAATATACTTAGATATTGATTTGATGTGGCTTGATTTCAGAATTTCTAAAACGTAAATACCAACAAATGGCTACTTTGGGCTGGTGACAGTATGCAGAGTTTCTTACAAGGAGGAAGCAAATAAAAAGTAGGGAGTTGCTGCCCAAGAAACTCCTATTACATAGCAAAACACAATCCATGGTGTCTTGTATTTGTTGAAGCTGTATTTTAAAATAAATGCACAACTGAGTGGCCTACAGCGGCTTTGAAAGGGCTTTATAATGAAGAGTTCAAGAAACCAGTAACCAGAGAAGTCTTTGGGACCTATGGTGAGAGATGCAGTCAGACAGGCAAGAAAGCCCTTGTCGATCGAAAGCTTTTTGACTAACTCACAGACTCTGGAACAAGTGACTTTGTTGGGTAGGAATCCAGTGCAAAGTTTGAAAGCACCCTATAGATTATTGCGTGTTTTCAGCCCGTGGGACAATTCAAACCAAAATGTTTTAAACTCTGTACTTTTCATAGTTTAGCCAGAGCATATGAAGGAAGACCATGTAGGAGACTGTTGCAGTAAGGCCATGGTGTTACTGATTAAGGAAAGGTGAGATGTTCCCGATGAAATGCAGCTTGTAGAAGAAGAATGCTATGATGACTTCATTAAGCAGAGCCTTGACCCAAAATATCTCCTAAGGATTTAACCTCAGTGACCAGAGTCGGAGGTCTCTCACAGTTGATGGCCAGAGCAATATTGTGAATTGCGCAGAGAATCTCAACATCAAACGATGGATCAAGAAAAGTCTTACGTATAGTCAGCTATAACAAATGAGGCAAGTTGGTAATGACATACGTACTTGCTGTACTTCGTCATATTTTCATATATAATTGCTGAGAATTTTGGATTCTATTTGAGATCTATATTGCATGTGCTTTTAAAAGCAGATTTTATGTGTAAACCACATAAAAACCATGATTAACACACACCATTATGCATAAGCTAAGAAAAATGTGATAAAGTTATTTTTACAACATTTCTTTTTTGTTTTTTTGTTTTTACAGAGCTTTATATAGCGCGAACTTGACACGAATCGTGTATCAGAGCGCTTTACATAGCACCAGTTGCATTACTTGAGGACACACTCATTTTTGTCTGGCAATATTATTACACTTCATTTAAAGCACCCTTATAATTACAAATAATCAATTGTCTTACAGTGCCAATGGTGTCAAGGAGGACACGTGTGCTGTAACTTTCTGCATCTCCCAAATAAGTGCAAAGAAATACCGGAAAGTGGCCGAATGGGGCACAGGGTTGGAGTGCTGAACCCCTGAAATGATAAACTCTTAACTACTTTGAATGCCCATCCTGGGCAAATCAAATCCAGAACTACTAATAGAGCGCGCAGGTCACCCGACTATAATTTACCAATACTCACCTGGGCCCATAATTCAATTATACATTTACTCAATCAGGTAACCCACACTCTGCTACCAGTTTATTTAGTTCCACTAATTCCTATACCATTGACTTACCAATCATTGTCAATGGTACCTATGACCACAATGGATCAGGGAGTTATATAAAGAAAGGCACTCAAAATTACCATAACATTTTCCCTCATATAATAACCACAGACTCAGGGTAGGTTCAAACTCTTTATCTAATCATCATCAAAAGTCATGAGCCATAGATTAAAAGCGATTAAACTATCAATAACCAAGATTAGAAACAGTGTATAACTATGCAAAAAATAAATTATGCCAACCATTTAGCAAACTCGAGATAAGGGAAAGGAAAACAAGGAACATACTATTTTCAGATACAGTCTCTCGCAATTTGACTGAAGGAGGGTAAACAAAGGAACATACTAAAATCAACAGCTTTCGCAATTATTGACAGTTTGGAAAAAAGAACCTAATATGCAATATTAAAACCCGATTTAGCACATAACTATAGGGAAGGTAAAAATTTGGAACACACTATAAATTCAGTTAATCAAGCTTAACTCCTGGAAGGGAGGGTCAAGAAAAGGAACAATTGTACTATCATGAGAAACACAATTAGCATTTAACTAAAAGGTGGGTACGAAAGTGGATCACGCTAATAACCAACGAAACACAAATTTATCTCTTATCCAAGGGAAGGTAAGAAATGGAACATGTGCAATCAAACTTTGCAAATCAGGGAAGGTAAAGAAAAGGACGCAAATTAGAATGATGATTACCCACACAGATTTATATTTCCCTAGAATGGTGTGAAGACCAAGCCTGGCCATGGGTCAGTTGGAAAGGACAGGAGAAACCCCAAAGATTTCAGTGCCAGAAGGCAAGCAGGTTCAGATCAGAAAATCTGGGCAGGATAACCCCAGGATTTGGATCAGGACCAGACCACCAAAGGTTAAGACCAGCACCCACAGTTTCGGTTGCAACGCCTGCGCTACTCCCTCTCTGCAAGTAATCAGCCAAAACCCCGATTGGGTTACAGCTTTCACCAGCAAAGTGCTTCGCCAGCACTTCAACTTCCCAGAACCCCAATTGGGTTCTCAAACCTCCCGACAGAGTGCTCCGCAGCCCTTTTGCTCTTAGTCACCTATTGAAGGCGTTGGGTCAGTGACAAGTCAGCTATTCGGACAAGTCAGATAATTTCTCTAGCTAAACCTACGCTAGTTATACTGTTTTCCAGGTCAGTGTACCAACCCCCAATGTTGCAAGTGTAAGGATCCCCAATTTCGATTGGACAAAGGAGGAGAAAAGGTCATACCTCCACCTAAATTTTAGACTTTTGCTGTCTCCTTATTCAAATTTATGTCCACTCCCATCAAATTCAGGTTCTCATGCCGATTTCTTCTTCCTAACAATGGATGTTCTATTAACGGTTACAATGTATACAATTTAGAGTTCATCTAGCCGGGTCAGAAGTCGTCTTTCCAGGCGCATCTTGGCTGTGACTGTCTTGGCTGGGTTTCAATGACACAGAGTTCATCTTCTCACTGCATACTGTCATGCGCGGAAAGGACTCCCAAAATGGGGTAATAAATACCTCCCAGGCCCAAAGATTACAATACATGAAAAGAAGAAACAATTTTAGAACATAGAATAAAATGAATACACTGTATACCATGAATCCCTACACTATACCCATTACTTTATAACAAACTATAGCATTATGATTAGGCAGAACGAACAGCTTAGCAAAAGCAGCAGTGCAAGCCTCTCGCATGTGAGAACACAGAGCAGCCATATTAGCACAAGTGCGCAGATGCGACCGAGTTCCCTCCAAAGCTGCGAGTACGTCATGTCACGTGGGTATGACAGACACATGCGCAGTAGAAATTCCCGCGTAGCATCAGCCATTTTAAATGCAAGCGTATTAGGATTAGAAAACACATAAGCAAGCTTCGCTCAAATACCCAATATCAATAGAGAAAGGGAAATATAGTAAGACAAACAGGTTGATTACATAGTTAGGGTTATTCAAGGTTCATGAATTAAAGCAAGTCGCTTTTCGTGCGAATCTTTGCTCCATCACTACCATCATACCAGATAACTGCCTAAAGCAATTAGAACTTATCATTCCTGTGGAACCCAGGCCATGACTTATGTCCATTAATCCAATACTTAATATTAACCTTAAATCTGCAGCTAACCCACCAAAGACACGTTAACCTTCCAAAACGATAGCATACCAGTTCAAAGCACACGTTGTGCCCTTGATCCTATGGATAATAGCAGCAAACCCTCGCCCTGCAACAATGGATTAAAAAGCATTGCAATGGTGGATGTCAAAAGCAAGCATTCTAATTATTACATTGTTTTAACAGTGTCGTCATGTAGCAGGGAGATGTTTTCAGTATAATTTTAATGTTCAATAATGAATGACTATTATTGAGCATAAATGAATTTGTCACCTATTACACATATATGATCCTCTTCCCTCATCCTGATACAATGTTTCTTGGTCTCACTGCACATTGACTTTATAACAGATAACAGCAGATCTGAGGAACCACAGACAGAAAAACAAATAAAAAGCAGAGAATGTGATAAAAAGGAACAGGAATCAGAGCTGCCTTGCGTCTAACACTTGGTCACACATAAAGTGATTTATATTTGCTGTCCTTCAGCTCTAAAGACTGGCTTTATTTCTGGCTTTTCTATAGAAATGTGATTTTGTTGTTTACAGCAGTGGATGGCACAGCTACATAGCCAAGGTTGTATGGTCTCATTTCCTTTAGGTGTTCACCGAGAACAGGGTTATGTGGGAATAAAGCAGCAACAGACATGATGATCAACACCAAGGTCTGATACTGGTCACAGTTTATTGATAGTAATTACTGCTCTATTGTAAACATTCGTGAAATGAGAGGATCCTCCCCTGGTATATTGCTGACCCTGGTAGACACTGGTATATTGAGTATCCCAAAAAAATGACAAGCTGTTAGCAAAATGTTCATTTTTATGAACTGAGAAGCGGATGCTGGGAGACAAAAATACGCTCTGCGAATTTGTAAGGTCTCCTTAACTAAAGTGGCAGCAGTGCTGTATGAGCCTATACAACTTGATAGCTCTGCATTGCTGCTTATTATTGCAAGATCCGTGTATTTGTTTAATTTTCCACCCTGTCCCTTGTATGAAGGTTTTCAATCATAACATATGAATGAGAATTTACTTGGAAAGAGCAGTGTGAAAAATTAAAATGTGAAATGTCGAAGTGTTCATAAATGCTATAGTAAACGGAAAGCTATGTGGAATTTATTTTCTAATCTGTCAGTGTAACCTTTGGGTTTTAAGACGTTTTTTGGAAAATGCACCAATTTGCCATTGTATTCTCAGAGTTATCTTTGGGTGGGTAGTTCTGTAACACTACTGGCTGACATACCGTGAAAGTAAAGGAGTGCCCTTTTCCAAGCAGACTGCTATTTAGTAAGTAAAAATGTGTTGCAAAATTAATAATCTTACTACATTTTTCAACATTTTCTTGAGGGGCAAACCCTCTCTCTTAATCCTCTTTCTGGAAGGTAGGCTCACTTGCTCTGCTTACCTTTCCGCACTTGAAGTCAAATATTAAAGCTCTTCGCTATTAAAGATCGCCACCTGCCAGTTTACTTGACCAGAGGACGTTGGCACCCTTTTAGTTCATGTTTTTCAGGTATGTAAGGGGTTTAGCTGTTATTTCAATTAGCTGCACAGCATTCAGGACCACGTTAAAATTTAAAACAGCACACACACAAACAAATCTCCCCCCCCCACCCCCCCCCACACACACACATCATAAAATACCTATTATTATGAGGACCGGTCATTGACCATAATGAAGTGTGCAATTACTATTCTAACTCCATGCGCACTTTGATAGTAGGGTAGGTTATAAAGCAGACTGCAGCAAATCTAACTGCACTTTTAGGACATCATATACAATGCCACTTTTTTGGCACACCGGCAGCGCAGTGTGAGTCAAAACATATATTTTACAAGGCTGTGTAAGGTCACCCTGCATGACGTTTCATAGCCTATTAAATATGGGCCACTTTCACGCATTACTCTGCGTGAAAGGGGCGTTCCATGGGTGTTGCTGTGGGTGTTCCCACTCAACATCCATAGAGCTTGACAGATTCCCAGATTTACACATTTTTCTAAAGCTGGGAATGCGTCAGAATCACGGGAGGCGTAGGAGTGTTGCAATGAGAAATACTTTCATTTCGCTGCAGCACGCACAGAAAGAGGAAATTGCCATCAATGATTGTTTTTGTGCAGGAAGATGTCCCTTCCAGCACAAAACCAATCAGCACTGGGGCATTGCAGCCAATCGTGTGCCAGTGCAGGGGAAAGCACACAGATGCATTATTGTTGTTAATATGGTGCATCCCTGTGCTTTTAAAATGACGCAGCTTGGCGCAGTAAAATCAATCAATCAATCAATCAGAACATTTGTAAAGCACACTACTCACCCGTGCGGGTCTCAAGGCGCTTGGGGGGAAGGGAGGAGGGGTGCTGCTACTGCTCGAAAAGCCTGGTCTTGTGTAGCCTCCTGGAGGTTAGTAGGTCCTGGATCTGCCGTAGGAGGATGGGGAGGGAGATCCATGTTTTGGCGGTGAGGTGGGAAAACGATCTGTCGCCGGTGGTTGCTCTTCAGATGCGGGGGACAGTGGCGAGAGAGAAGTTGGTGGAGCGGAACTGGCGGTTTCGGGTGTAGAAGGTGAGTCGTCTGTTGAAATATGCCGATCCGGTGTTTCAAAAGTGCCTTGTGTGCGTGGGTGAGGAGCTTGAAGGTGATCCTCTTGTTGACGGTAAACCAATGGCCTGTGAGTCGTGCTGCATCATTTATTATTAAATGAGGTCCCTAGATTTTGATACACTAGCTCAAAAGTACCTTAACGGACTTCTGAGACTGGTCCTCACAATGCACCATTCCTCAAAAAGATAGTGTTTGTCTGGATTTGAGAAGCACAACCCAGGTAGGATAACCCACACTATGACGACCGAGCCAGTCCCCACAGTGGATATCTCTCTCCCTCTTCTTCTCTCTCTCACCAAGAACTGTTTCTGAACAACACTTTACAGCTACAAGACAGCTATTTAATCCAGTCATGAGTTTTTTCCATGAACAGTTTCAAATGAAGCTTTTGGAAATAGATTAATCCATGCTCTTCATGGTTGCATAAGAACACTTAACCGAATATAATCTCCCTGCTCGTACCTCTCGCAAGGTTTTGCAATAAGAGATCACATTGAGATAACTGCGTCTCTATCTTTAGGCAGAATGCTGTCTCTCAGCATAAACTCACCCTGGGGATCCTGCTAACTGCTCCAGTGTGGGGAGCCGTCACAGCAGCTCAAAAGCTTATTATCCAAACACTTGCTTCACTATTTTGCAAGCCCTCCTTTTTTCACTAAATCTCTTCCCTTAGACAGTTAATCTCTCGATTTTATTATGCCATGTTTCGACTTAACTCACGAGTCTCAGTTGGAGGTTCTGGTGCATAATTTGAAAGGGTCTCAGTATGACAATACTCCATATTGTCATTTTCGCTGGCACTATTGTTCATAATTAAATTCTACTGAGGTATTTCAAGGTAATGGTTATAGCCAGTTTCTCTGAGGCCTCTGCAGTCCATTTCGTGCGAAACAAATGAATGCATTTCACTGACAATTTCAGAACTGGTTCTTCACCAACTTTACAAACTTTTTCTTCATCATTGCCAACTTCAAAAGGCGAAAAATGTTTAAACAACTGTGTAATACTGTGATGCAGTCTAGTGTTTGGGGTGGAGCTAAGGGGAAGAACTGGAATGGGAGGAGTCGGGGGCATGAACTGGTGGCAGTTAGAGTAAGGACGTGGTAGGGGATAGAAGCAGACAATAAAGCTATGTTCAAGTAAAGATAGTGTTGGCCTCTTATTAGTAGAAGGACACGACAGCTGGCGACGAGGGTGGGATCGGGCGCACTGTGCACCGGACGCCGATCCCATAACGCTGCGTGACCCTGTCCCCGATAGCGCGAGTGGAAAGCTGCCATCGCGACTACACAACCCGAGTAAGCGACGCGGCGGAGATCACGTCGCCAGAAGTGTTGCCTGTACTGAAGCTCCGTGGCTGAGGCAGCTGCGTGGAGCGTGGAACACTAAGCAAGCGCAATCGCGCACAAAGGAATCGGCAACTCACCCCCGAAGTGTGAGTCTTGGAACAGGAGGACGTGACGTCGGGAGCCCACCCCGGTCGTCCCTGTGCCATTCGCCGTCGTGGTGAGAACAGTGGCAGCCTCTGTGCCCAGGAAGGGGCCCCTGCGCCTGGTGAGTGCTGTTGAATGGGTGCCGAGTGACTGCAGCAGTGGAGAAAAGCCAAATCTCATGGAAGACGAGATCTCAGGGCAGCGGCCATTTTAGAGTCAGGCGGATCCTCCAATCCCCTGTCAGGAACCCAGAGCGGCCATTTGGCCATTTTAAGGTCAGGCCAGCTGAGCAACAAGCATTGGCGAAGAGTAAAGCTGCAGCAACACAACAAGCATTGGCAAGCGCAAAAGCCAGAGCTCCAGTAAACAAACATTGACAAGTGCAAACTGACAGTAACGCAACAAGCAGTGGCAAATGCAAGAGCTGAACTAAAATGAGCACAAGCAAAGACAAGTGATGAATCGAGGCAATATTCAGGACGCACAAGCACAGACTAGTGCGCAGAGTGAGATAAACAAGCACGAGTAAATGCAAAGGGGAAATAAGAACAAACCTACACAAGAGCTGAAACAAGTAACCAGGCACAAGCAAGGAAAACAGTAAGCACAACAAGCATTGGTAAAGGCAAGAAATATAAATGAAACAAGCAAGCACAAGTTACAAACAAAGACGACCTTGAGCACAATCAAGCACTGTTACAAGCAACAAGAAGTGTGATGAGTCGAAGTGACTTTAGCAACAAGTACAAGCCAGTACAAATCTCGAATGCGACAAATGTAAGAGGTAAAGCAACTACAAAACAAACATTGGTAAAGTCAAGAAGATAAATAGTACAAAAAGCATTGGCAAATGCAAGAAACCAAGCATTGGTATATATGAAGCAACAAGCACTGGCAAATGTAAAAGACCAAACACTGGTAAATGTAAAAGAGCAAGCATTGGCAAAGGTAAACGAACAAGCACTGATACAAGCAACAAAAGTGGAATGAACAAAAGTGACTGTTAGCAAAAGGCACTGGCAAAGGCAAGATTTACAGCGCACCAAGCACAAGCAAGTACCAGAAACAAGCGAAGATCGCACTGAATATAAACAAGCACGAGTACCAGCAACATGAAGTGAAAGGAACAAAAGTGTCAAGAAACACAACAAGCACTGGCAAGTGCAAGAGATACACTGAAAACAAGCACAAGCAAAGAAGACGGATAGCAAAGTGAACAGTCCTGTAACCGTATCAGATCATGGCAGTGGGAAAAGAAACACAACGGTCCAATCCCTGCATTGAAGTGCCGCCCCCAGTGACACAGACTGACATTCAGAGTTTGGGTCCCAAATGGAACTGGTGGCTGGAATCACTGGATGATTTTCTTGACGCAACCGGTGAACGAAGAGATGGAAAATGTCTGATGCTACTCTTCCAACTGGTGGGTCATGAGGGCCGACGCTTAATCAGAACATTTTCTAAAAAGGACACAGAGACCTTTGGAAGACTCCAAGAGACGCTACGCGCCCATTTCAACGCAAAGGAAGACGTGGATCATGAACACATCGCCTTCAACACAGCACGGCAGGAACCAGGAGAATCATTGCCAAACTTCATCACCTGGTTGCAAAGTCTGGTACAATGCTGCCACTTCAACATATTTAAAATGAGGAAGTAATTCGACTCCGGGTAATTGAAGGCTGTTCCAGTTCTAATACAAAGCGCAAGATCCTTCGAGGGCATTGGTCGCTAAAGGAAATCATCAGGAAGGCCGAAGTTGGAGAGCGGGTCAAAGCAAGAGAAATGTCAAAAGAATTGCACCCGAGTGCAAGACACAAAGAGACCAGGAAAGAGGCATTCCTCATGTCTGTGAATAAAGCCCAAGAAACAAACAAAACCAGAAACAGGGAGGGTGAAGGCAGATCAGAGTTAAGACAACGGGAAAGACAAAATGACATAAACACTCTGAGTCAACAAGACAAAAGACCGGGATGATCCAGGATTACGACATCCTCACTGATACAACCTCAAGGAATTATTCAACCTCAAGGAGTCATTCAACGTATGGTGCAAACGATTCTAAAGCAGATGAAGTGTCAAGTGAGACAGATCGCACTAATGGACCAGATGACAGCCTATCCAACAAATACGCAAGAAAGACAAATTATAGAAGACTGGACCAGCCACGTCAACCCTGGAAATCGGTACACGAACACGCACGAGCACCTCACTGCTCATCAAATTCTGGAGACGAGTCCGAATAAGCATCAAGCAAGGGGACACATCACACCCATGGCACAGATGTCAGGGCACCAAACAAGCGTGAAGAAGAAGCAAACCACATAAGAAGGAATGATTCATTCAGACACCGGAAAGGGGAAGACAAACGCATCCACGACACCCGAGACAACAAGGAAAGTGAGAGGAGGCCAGTACTATCAGACGAGAGAGGCAGAGACAAAGTATCCTGGGATCAAACACAAGAAATAAACACGTGGTTATCAAACAACCTCTCCATCAAACTGACACAGAAGACACTTCGAGAAAGGTACCCGGAGAAATATCCCAAAGATAACGCCAACTCGAGGAGCAGCTTGTCACGTCCTACCCGTTTCAGAAATCTACCATGCAAGACACACTCAAAGGAACTTTCTCAAAGGAAATTAAGAAAAGACTCCTCTGATTCAGAAAGCATGTCTGTCCGATCCTTTGGGTCGACTGAGTCAAGGAAAATGCACATGCTCAGATAGTCAAAGGATTCACTAGCCCCAAACGCAAGTGGGAGTGGGTGAGACAACCAGGGGCAACAAATGAGTCCCTGAACCAAACTAGGATGACCCTTTCAGAGAGTGCCTTACCGTCTGGAATGCATGACTTTGAACAGGAGGGCCGTGTTGCCCTCGACCGGACAAGACAAAAGGAAGCAAAACTATATGTGTCTGCTCGGAAGAGAACCAGAACAACATCCACTCATGAAGGAGATCGAGCGTCAATTGAACAATCAATGGGAGCACAACTAAGGCTAAAATTGCGCGAAAAGCACCAGCCTCATCTAACATAATGACTTTCCTGACCTCGGCTGTTGGCAAGCTGACACAGGAAATTGCTGATAAAGAACGTGAACTAGGCTTGGACCCAATATTGGTGGATAGTCAAACTTTGCCTACACTGACTAGACAACCAATCCCTTTGGACCCGGTAATATTGATTGAAAAAGCACCTATCATTAGGCAACTAGACACAGACAATGCACCGGAACAAGAGGGTCAAGAGGGTCATGTGATTAATAGCCAAGTTCTTCAGCACTCTTCACATGATTGCACCCAGGTGCCTGAGCCTGAACCCCAGAATATCAAGCGCACTAACAAACAAAAGACACATGGTGCACCGCGTCGTAAGCAACAAAATACCCCATTGAGTGCCCTGGAAATCTCTATCAAGGACATGGTGGAAAAGGTCCTTGTTGACAAGCTTGAAGGGGTACTCATACAAATCTCCACTGATATTATAGACACTCTAAGGGAATGTGTTTCCGATATTCTAAAGAAATGTGATAGGATTAATAAATATATAACATCCTTCGAGAAAGATCCTCGGTGCCCACTACCCAAAACCACCCCACAGTCTTTTTCTGACCTTCAGAGACAACCCCAATCCCCTATGGAGCAGGGAAATACTGTACTAACGTATCCCCAGATTCCACCTGCACCACCACAAGTGTTAAATGGCCGTGGCAATGGGCAAGTGGATAGCACATCTACCACCAGTTTACCTCTGGCACCTAAATCTTGTCCACCCCAGGCCGAGTCCATGGTACCCTCCCAAGGTGAGCATAACTCAGCAGGGCCCAGAAGACAGCGCCCGAGGCCGCCAGTTCACCTTCCACCAGAAGCTACACCTTTTGTTGCTGTTCTGGTGAATATACCTGTATTAAAACCGGGGGAATTTGAGTCCAATGACACACAGTTGGCTAATATAAAAACATGGTGTGATGCAAACTGCACCGGCCCAAATAATATCTCTGAATACATCCAGACAGGTAGACGTGTGGACTGGGTGGGATACTCTAAGAAGAAACTTACTGGCGATTGTTTGATTGTTAACTTTAACAGACCCCATGAGGCCTCCCGTTTATTTTGGGATGCTACAGAGGTCAAAGAAGATAGGATTAGAGCAATCCCCTTAGGTTTCTTCTACCCCCCACCAGCACTACCTAAGATGCTCCCTGAAAGGGCTACCCGCAATGTTATTCCAACTAAAACCCACTCTATTAGCTCTTGGGCGACCCAAACAACTGGCATGTTACCTAAAACCCATGTAACACAGGGATGCGAAACAAGAAGTGGTTTGGAGCTAACAAACAGGTTCTCTGCTCTATCTAATCTGGAGGAAATTGATTGACTAGCTACCTGTGATAATATCTGTGACCCATTGCCCACATCTAATATTAGAAACGAAAGGGGTATAACTCTTAACCTAATGAGCTGGAATATCGCAGGACTCCGCTCGAAAAGGGATGATATAAAATGGTTAGAACTATTAAAAGAATATGATGTGATAGCTCTACAGGAGACGTGGGACATGGACTGCGATTTTTGGTTAGATCGGTATACATCCTATTTCCTAGCAGCACAACCTTCGAACTCAGGACGTAACAAAGGAGGGTTGCAGTTTTTAATATCAGTTAAAATGAATGGATCTGCGAAGGTATTACATACGTTATCCCAAAACTATTTAATTTTGGAAGTCAGATTGATTAATAAATCCAAATGTGTTTATATTAATTTTTATAATGCCACCCAAAGCACAGGTGATATTGAAAACGTCAATTCCTTGAATGAGTTCATGCATAATTTTAAAGAGAGTCAAACCACACCGGTATATTTTATATTGTTGGGAGATTTTAATGTACATTTATGTCAAGAAAACTGTCATCTAAGAGATACTCTGAATATAGATATATTTCAACCCCCACATTTTGAACACTCTGTTAAAGGGGCTGCTCTAGAAGATCTTCTTCTAGAGAATGAACTATATGAACCAGAGTTCTTTGATAGTAACGAAAGGGTCCCAACCTATAGTGCTAGGGATTGCAATACTATCATCGATTATATATTTATCTCACCGATTATGTTGCATAATGTTATTTTTTACAATGCTATACACACTACATACAGTGATCACAACCCAGTTGTGCTGAACATGGAGGACAACAACCTATTTTTATTTAATAAAAACCCTGAAGTAGACATTGCTGCAGATATAATTACAAAAGATCAGGGGAGACGGGTGAAATGGAGCAAAATTATACCAGAGGATTTCCTTTACTCCCTAAATGAGAAAGTGGGTAGCGATATTAATGTCTGCAGGGAACCACTGAAATTCAGAGGGGATATTATTGGGTCCTTTGAAGCCATCTGCTGCCAGGTGGCAGATGACCTAAAATGTAAATCTACAAAGAGAGAGAAAAAGGTAGAGGGATGGTTTAACAACGAATGCTCCAAGTCACACCGAGAACTGCATAAAGCTCTGAAAAAGGTACCCCGTGATAGATTGGAGGTGGCTAGACTTAGGAAACAGTATAGCCTGGATATCTTAAAGAGGAAAAGGGAAAGAAAGAAAGAGGCCTGGGAGGATCTGTATGAGAAAGCAACCCTGAGGGATAGCGCAAAATTCTGGACCATTGTCAATACCCCTCTGTTCAATGGGAAAGAAAATGCGCCACTGGAGGTAAATATCCCTGAGAAGGAATGGCTGGACCATTTTCAAAGAATTTATGGCAGCAATCTTGATTTAGGTCAATCAGACCTAACACTGATTGACACACATGACACCCTACCAAGTTTTACCATTAAAGAGGTACAGAGGGCAATTGAGGACATGGCATCACAGAAGGCCCCCGGTCCAGATGGCGTACCCGCCGATATGTTTAAAACAAACTCAGCAATGTGGTCAGTTGTACTTGCTAATGTTTTTAATGTAGTTGGTATAGACAAGATAAGACCTCCAACTACTTGGTCACAGTCTGTCATCATTCCCATATTTAAGAAGGGTCAAAGGGGGGACCCTAGATGCTACAGGCCCATATCATTGCTAGATTCTTCATTTAAAATCCTCGGTAAAATAATACTAGAAAGAATCTCAGCCTGGACCACTGATAAAGACATCTTGTGCGAAGCTCAGTATGGCTTTCGATCTGCCAGAGGTACAGAAGATCAATGCCTTAATTTACACCTTATACTGAGCAAATATACTGTAGCATCAAGGGGGATGATGTATTTGGCCTTCATGGACTTGTCCACAGCTTTTGACCTAGTTAATAGGTCAAAGCTGTGGACAATACTCCTTGACAAGGGACTGGACCGAGCGCTTGTGGATTTTTTGGCGCGACTTCACAGTGACTTAAGGGCAACTATCCGCATGTCTCAAGAAGGGAACTGTACCGCTTTTTTCAAATCAGGAAGGGGGGTGCGCCAAGGGTGTATCTTGGCACCAATGCTCTTCTCCCTTTATATCAACTCACTGGGAGAGTCCCTAGAAGCAGCCTCTATAGATGTGCCCCGCATGGGCGGTTCCGTGATGCCGGTACTTTTATATGCCGACGACACGGTACTGCTGTCAAGGACCCCTAGGGGTCTACAACATTTATTAAATACATTTGGGGCTTTCATGCAAGATCTGGATTTAGTAATTAACGTAGGAAAATCGCACGTCATGGCTGTGGGTAATCGCAAGAATAACACCAGAACTTTGTCGTGTAATGGTTCCGCACTTACCAAAGTCAAAGCTTTTACCTACTTAGGAGTGGTGTTCGACGAGAAAGGGACATGGGCACCACAAATCCAGAACAAGACCGCTGCAGTAAAAAGATCATCTGCTGCTATACTGGGGTTCGCAAAACGCCTTGGCGGCAAACCACCAGAGGCTATTCTATCCATCTACAAAGCTAAAACCCTGGCAATAGCCAGGTATGGAGCCTCTATTTGGGGTTATAAGAACACAACCCACATTCAAAGAGCGGAGAATGTGTTCCTGCGATCCGTTATGGGTCTACCAAAATCCACACCTGCTTTCTCAATCCATATGGAACTGGGAGTGGGTTATATTGAAGACATGTTGTCCCTGGCGCCATTAAGGGCATGGATTAAAACTTGGCTTAATCCCAACTTAACACTTAATCACAAGATTATTAGAGATTGTATGGGGCGGGATCGAGTGGCAGAGATTGAGTGGCTCTCATACATTAAAAAAAACAGCAGGATATCTGGGCCGCCCCGACCTATACACTAACCCTGAAGGTCTAAAAAAAGAAGACATTAGTTGGGTAAAGTCTGAATATACAAAGAAAAGAGAAGCTGAAAGAGAGTCATGCGAAATTACGAAGCCGACCGTAAGGTCACATTTTTTGACTATTACATCCCTATCTATCGAACCATATCTGGCGATAGTAAATAAACCTTTCCACCGGTGGCTTCTCACTAAATTTCGCTTCAATCAGGCTCACTTTCTGCTGGGTGAATATAGTAAGTGGTGTAAGCCCCATGAGAACGCCCCCTGCAAGTGTGATGATTTCTCAGATCAGGATTCTTTGCATTTTCTTTTTTTTTGTCCCTTTTTTAGAAATGCTAGAGAGAAATATATCAAGCCTATACTGAAAGATCAAAGGTTTACCCAAGTCAAACCGGCTTTCCTGTTTCTACAGCTAATGGAAACACCTTTAATAATGTATGGGGTAGCAAATTTTCTTACAATGTCTATTCGGTCCAGGCAAAAAAAGACTTCAATCACTGACTATTTGATCTAGCTCCCTGTAAAAGTCTGCACGCCCTGTTAGGGAAATGCTATAAAATGATTGTATTATAGTTCTGTAAATATAATTGTAAATAGATCAGTTTGCAAACTCATTAGTACAATCTGTGTAAATGAACTGAAAACTTGAAGGAATCTATAGTCAGTGTAAATATGATGTAGCTGTATAAAATTGTTGTACATATACCCTGAATACTATTGAAAATTTGTACATAATGTCTCTTGTTTTAACGTTTATTATATATAAAAAAAAAAAAATTCTATATTCCTGTGATCATTAGTGAATGTATAGCATACTTTTATGATTTTAACTTAATCGAATAAAGTGTTTTTGACTCTGACTCTGACTCTGAACAAGAGCCACAAAGGAAGACAGACTGCCGACATCAAGCTGAGCCCTTTACGGTTACCTCACGAGGGGCAATCATGATCGCCTCAAAAACTGAAGACGAATGGATAACTCAGAAGCTCATCGGAAACCGCCACGGATCTAGGAACAAGAAGATCACACGAGACATTTCGCAATTTCAAAGATGTACTCCTGGAGCCAAGGATGCTTTTGTCAAGGCAACAGAAAGCCACACCAAGGAAATGGAGATGCATCTCCATAGCTTAAACAGGCGGCCTGCAGACTCATATGGCTGATTGAGGAACTATAAATATGTTGGACGCTGAGTTTATTTTGTTAACAAAGGGGGAGATGTAATACTGTGATGCAGTCTAGTGTTTGGGGTGGAGCTAAGGGGAAGAACCGGAACGGGAGGAGTCTGGGGCATGAACTGGGGGCAGTTAGAGTAAAGACATGGTAGGGGATAGAAGCCGACAATAAAGCTCTGTTCAAGTAAAGATAGTGTTGGCCTTTTATTAGTAGAAGGACACGACAAACTGCTGGAGAAAAATCCGACAATTTTTTCAGTTATTGAAGAAAATAGCCACACCAGCTACTTATTGCGATAGACTCTTCCAAACAGAAACAAAGACTGGAAAAAGTATCATGAAAACATTTTGTTGGTGTTAAATTTCAATTGCACCCTAAGGTATGCACCGATGTAAAATGTAGCAATTTCGGGAAGTTGTAGAATGTAGACCATTAGAAAAATGTCATTGGTGGAACGAACCGGTCATCCGTGGTAGATTATCTCTTCTATATGACGTAGAGTCCAAGGAACATTCGGTCACCCATCACAAAGGAAAAGTTACTTTAATAATAAACTCCTCGACTCAGTGATGTCACTGAGCTGAGTAAGGTGAAAGGTGAACCTTCACCTGTGCCAATTGCCAATTGCGATGAGGAGCACATGTAATTGTTTGAAATGTATATATAATATATATATATATATATATATATATATATATACATATATATACATATATATATATATATATATCCACCACCAGTCCCGCCTCTTCCTAAAGAACGGGTCCGACACATGCATTGGGATCACACCAGGAAAGTTTTATTGCCACCATCCGGACATCACAGTTCCTTAAAAACACCTGGCAGACGCGTTTCGGCGTTTGCCTTCCTCATTGCCAGCATTGTGTTCCTAGGTTCGATAGTTCTGTGTGGGGTGTGGGGTATATCCTGCTCAGTATACTCCCATTGGAGGCAAGCGTGTCAAATCAGAGGCGTCGTTCTTCATACCTCTGCAGCAGTCCTCGCTGTGCATGCTGGTAGTTTGAGTCCCCACACTGGTCCGTAGTCCGTTCAGATCACACAGGCAGAGTGTGTAGGCAAATCCTTCAAACACGTGGACTCAAGGTACAGTGACCGGTCCGTGCACTCAGTAATGCCCCAACAATTGTCAGCCGTGTGGGTTTGCCCACTGTCTGCTGCGCGATCACATCCTGACGGCAATCATCTCCCGGTGGTGTCCCAGTCAGCTGGAATCACGCTGCTCTCTCCCCGATCCCAAAGCAAAGTCCAGGGCGGGGGGGCGCCACTGTGTGCATTCAGCACGCAACACCACACAGAGAAATGCCGGCTTCAGTGGAGCACCAGACCGAGAGGCGTGTCGGATTTGCAGCGCCGACCGCTGCATACACATCCACCACCAGTCCCGCCTCTTCCTAAAGAACGGGTCCGACACATGCATTGGGATCACACCAGGAAAGTTTTATTGCCACCATCCGGACATCACAGTTCCTTAAAAACACCTGGCAGACGCGTTTCGGCGTTTGCCTTCCTCATTGCCAGCATTGTGTTCCTAGGTTCGATAGTTCTGTGTGGGGTGTGGGGTATATCCTGCTCAGTATACTCCCATTGGAGGCAAGCGTGTCAAATCAGAGGCGTCGTTCTTCATACCTCTGCAGCAGTCCTCGCTGTGCATGCTGGTAGTTTGAGTCCCCACACTGGTCCGTAGTCCGTTCAGATCACACAGGCAGAGTGTGTAGGCAAATCCTTCAAACACGTGGACTCAAGGTACAGTGACCGGTCCGTGCACTCAGTAATGCCCCAACAATTGTCAATATATATATATATATACAGAGACTAACACTTTAATTTCCCTACTTTCATTTTCCATTGCGGTTTACCCTCTGTAAGTAAAGACATTGAACAATAATAGCAACAGATATGGGAGCAGTTACGTTGTAGAGGATATGTTTTCCATAAGGAGTCCCAGGTTTAGTGCTTGGCAACAAGTCTTCTCAACCCCAACAATGTCAAGGTCGAAACAATGTTTACTTACAATTTGTCAGTTTTATGTCACTACTCAGTGCCTTACTTTGTGTTTCCTTACATGTGTGGAATGGTGCTTGATGTGAGGTGCATTGGCCAAAGTCATCAGTCACAGCAGTGAAACAGAAATGACAGCCTTGAGCACAAGTGTGACCCGTTTCTATTGTCGTGACAAGCTCGCCCCATTGATCCTGCTACACTTTTAGTCCCAGATTTACAAAAGTGTCACACAATGCAGCGCTTCAGAAAAGGGGGTGGTGATGAACAGAATGTCTGAATTAAGCAGACCACTCTTACCCAGTCCAAAGATCAGGGCTTAACCCATCACCGTTATTTAGCTCACTGCCCCATCCCAGCTCAGAACCTGGCTATATGCAAATCAGTCTGTCCCTGGCCCAGTGCATCATGGGAGCAGGGCAGACCAAACTACCAAGCCAATTCTTCACCAGAAAGGAGACAAGCTTCCGGGGACCGGTTTCTGGCATTTCAGCCGTCGTCGGCCCGGCTTGCTTGAATCCTGATGGAGCAGTGAGCAAGGGACTCATGTCTGATTATACCCTGCCACAGCTATAGTGGCCAAAAACGATTCAGAAAAGGGGTGGTGATGAACAGAGTGTCTGACTTAAGCAGACCACTCTTACCCAGTCCAAAGATCAGGGCTTAATCCATCACCGTTATTTAGCTCACTGCCCCATCCCAGCTCAGCACCTAGCTATATGCAAAACAGTCTGTCCCTGGCCCAGTGCATCATGCGAACAGGGCAGACCAAACTACCAAGCCAATTCTTCACCAGAAAGGAGACAAGCTTCCGGGACCGGTTTCTGGCATTTCAGTCGTCGTCGGCCCGGCTTGCTTGAATCCTGATGGAGCAGTGAGCAAGGGACTCATGTCTGATTATACCCTGCCACAGCTATAGTGGCCAAAAACGATTCAGAAAAGGGGTGGTGATGAACAGAGTGTCTGACTTAAGCAGACCACTCTTACCCAGTCCAAAGATCAGGGCTTAATCCATCACCGCTATTTAGCTCACTGCCCCATACCAGCTCAGAACCTGGCTATGTGCAAATCAGTCTGTTCCTGGCCCAGTGCATCATGGGAACAGGGCAGACCAAACTACCAAGCCAATTCTTCACCAGAAAGGAGACAAGCTTCCGGGGACTGGTTTCTGGCATTTCAGCCGTCGTCGGCCCGGCTTTCTTGAATCCTGATGGAGCAGTGAGCAAGGGACTCATGTCTGAGTATACCCTGCCACACCTATAGTGGCCAAAAACGATTCAGAAAAGGGGGTGGTGATGAACAAAGTGTCTGAATTAAGCAGACCACTCTTACCCAGTCCAAAGATCAGGGCTTAATCCATCACCGTTATTTAGCTCACTGCCCATCCCAGCTCAGAACCTGGCTATATGCAAATTAGTCTGTCCCTGGCCCAGTGCATCATGGGAACAGGGCAGACCACACTACCAAGCCAATTCTTCACCAGAAAGGAGACAAGCTTCCGGGGTCTGCCCTGTTCCCATGATGCACTGGGCCAGGGACAGACTAATTTGCATATAGCCAGGTTCTGAGCTGGGATGGTGCAGTGAGCTAAAAAACGGTGATGATCAAGCCCTGATCTTTGGACTGGGTAGGAGTAGTCTGCTTAATTCAGATACTCTGTCCATCACCACCCCATTTTCTGAATCATTTTGTCCACCATAAGTGTGGAAAGGTATACTCAGATGTGAGTCCCTTGCTCATTGCACCATCAGGATTCAAACAAGCCGGGCCGAAGACGGCTGTAATGCCAGAAACCGGTCCCCGGAAGCTTGTTTCCTTCCCAACATAAGAATTCGCTTGGTTGTTTGGTCTGCCCTGTTCCCATGATGCACTGGGCCAGGGACAGACTAATTTGCATATAGCCAGGTTCTGAGCTGGGATGGTGCAGTGAGCTAAAAAACGGTGATGGATCAAGCCCTGATGTTTGGACTGGGTAGGTGTAGTCTGCTTAATTCAGATACTCTGTCCATCACCACCCCCTTTTCTGAATCATTTTGTCCACCATAAGTGTGGAAGGGTATACTCAGATGTGAGTCCCTTGCTCATTGCACCATCAGGATTCAAGCAAGCCGGGCCGAAGACAGCTGTAATGCCAGAAACCGGTCCCCGGAAGCTTGTTTCCTTCCCAGTATAAGAATTGGCTTGGTAGTTTGGTCTGCCCTGTTCCCATGATGCACCGGGCCAGGGACAGACTAATTTCCATATAGCCAGGCTCTGAGCTGGGATGGTGCAGTGAGCTAAAAAACGGTGATGGATCAAGCCCTGATCTTTGGACTGGGTAGGAGTAGTCTGCTTAATTCAGATACTCTGTCCATCACCACCCCCTTTTCTGAATCATTTTGTCCACCATAAGTGTGGAAGGGTATACTCAGATGTGAGTCCCATGCTCATTGCACCATCAGGATTCAAGCAAGCCGGGCCGAAGACGGCTGTAATGCCAGAAACGGGTCCCCGGAAGCTTGTTTCCTTCCCAGTATAAGAATTGGCTTGGTAGTTTGGTCTGCCATGTTCCCATGATGCACTGGGCCAGGGACAGACTAATTTGCATATAGCCAGGTTCTGAGCTGGGATGGTGCAGTGAGCTAAAAAACGGTGATGGATCAAGCCCTGATCTTTGGACTTGGTAGGTGTAGTCTGCTTAATTCAGATACTCTGTCCATCACCACCCCCTTTTCTGAATCATTTTGTCCACCATAAGTGTGGAAGGGTATACTCAGATGTGAGTCCCTTGCTCATTGCACCATCAGGATTCAAGCAAGCCGGGCTGAAGACAGCTGTAATGCCAGAAACTGGTCCCCGGAAGCTTGTTTCCTTCCCAGTATAAGAATTGGCTTGGTAGTTTGGTCTGCCCTGTTCCCATGATGCACTGGGCCAGGGACAGACTAATTTGCATATAGCCAGGTTCTGAGCTGGGATGGTGCAGTGAGATAAAAAACGGTGATGGATCAAGCCCTGATCTTTGGACTGGGTAGGAGTAGTCTGCTTAATTCAGATACTCTGTCCATCACCACCCCCTTTTCTGAATCATTTTGTCCACCATAAGTGTGGAAGGGTATACTCAGATGTGAGTCCCTTGCTCATTGCACCATCAGGATTCAAGCAAGCCGGGCCGAAGACGGCTGTAATGCCAGAAACCGGTCCCCGGAAGCTTGTTTCCTTCCCAGTATAAGAATTGGCTTGGTAGTTTGGTCTGCCTTGTTCCCATGATGCACTGGGCCAGGGACAGACTAATTTGCATATAGCCAGGTTCTGAGCTGGGATGGTGCAGTGAGCTAAATAACGGTGATGGATCAAGCCCTGATCTTTGGACTGGGTAGGAGTAGTCTGCTTAATTCAGATACTCTGTCCATCACGACCCCCTTTTCTGAATCATTTTGTCCACCATAAGTGTGGAAGGGTATACTCAGATGTGAGTCCCTTGCTCATTGCACCATCAGGATTCAAGCAAGCCGGGCCGAAGATGGCTGTAATGCCAGAAACCGGTCCCCGGAAGCTTGTTTCCTTCCCAGTTCAAGAATTTGCTTGGTAGTTTGGTCTGCCCTGTTCCCATGATGCACTGGGCCAGGGACAGACTAATTTGCACATAGCCAGGTTCTGAGCTGGGATGGTGCAGTGAGCTAAAAAACGGTGATGGATCAAGCCCTGATCTTTGGACTGGGTAGGAGTAGTCAGCTTAATTCAGATTCTCTGTCCATCACCACCCCCTTTTCTGAATCATTTTGTCCACCATAAGTGTGGAAGGGTATACTCAGATGTGAGTCCCATGCTCATTGCACCATCAGGATTCAAGCAAGCCGGGCCGAAGACGGCTGTAATGCCAGAAACCGGTCCCCGGAAGCTTGTTTCCTTCCCAGTATAAGAATTGGCTTGGTAGTTTGGTCTGCCCTGTTCCCATGATGCACTGGGCCAGGGACAGACTGATTTGCAGATAGCCAGGTTCTGAGCTGGGATGGTGCAGTGAGCTAAAAAACGGTGATGGATCAAGCCCTGATCTTTGGACTGGGTAGGAGTAGTCTGCTTAATTCAGATACTCTGTCCATCACCACCCCCTTTTCTGAATCATTTTGTCCACCATAAGTGTGGAAGGGTATACTCAGATGTGAGTCCCTTGCTCATTGCACCATCGGGATTCAAGCAAGCCGGGCCGAAGACGGCTGTAATGCCAGAAACCGGTCCCCGGAAGCTTGTTTCCTTCCCAGTATAAGAATTGGCTTGGTAGTTTGGTCTGCTCTGTTCCCATGATGCACTGGGCCAGGGACAGACTAATTTGCATATAGCCAGGTTCTGAGCTGGGATGGTGCAGTGAGCTAAAAAACGGTGATGGATCAAGCCCTGATCTTTGGACTGGGTAGGAGTAGTCTGCTTAATTCAGATACTCTGTCCATCACCACCCCCTTTTCTGAATCATTTTGTCCACCATAAGTGTGGAAGGGTATGCTCAGATGTGAGTCCCTTGCTCATTGCACCATCAGGATTCAAGCAAGCTGGGCCGAAGACGGCTGTAATGCCAGAAACCGGTCCCCGGAAGCTTGTTTCCTTCCCAGTATAAGAATTGGCTTGGTAGTTTGGTCTGCCCTGTTCCCATGATGCACTGGGCCAGGGACAGACTAATTTGCACATAGCCAGGTTCTGAGCTGGGATGGTGCAGTGAGCTAAAAAACGGTGATGGATCAAGCCCTGATCTTTGGACTGGGTAGGAGTAGTCTGCCTAATTCAGATACTCTGTCCATCACCACCCCCTTTTCTGAATCATTTTGTCCACCATAAGTGTGGAAGGGTATACTCAGATGTGAGTCCCATGCTCATTGCACCATCAGGATTCAAGCAAGCCGGGCCGAAGACGGCTGTAATGCCAGAAACCGGTCCCCGGAAGCTTGTTTCCTTCCCAGTATAAGAATTGGCTTGGTAGTTTGGTCTGCCATGTTCCCATGATGCACTGAGCCAGGGACAGACTAATTTGCATATATCCAGGTTCTGAGCTGGGATGGTGCAGTGAGCTAAAAAACGGTGATGGATCAAGCCCTGATCTTTGGACTGGGTAGGTGTAGTCTGCTTAATTCAGATACTCTGTCCATCACCACCCCCTTTTCTGAATCATTTTGTCCACCATAAGTGTGGAAGGGTATACTCAGATGTGAGTCCCTTGCTCATTGCACCATCAGGATTCAAGCAAGCCGGGCCGAAGACAGCTGTAATGCCAGAAACCGGTCCCCGGAAGCTTGTTTCCTTCCCAGTATAAGAATTGGCTTGGTAGTTTGGTCTGCCCTGTTCCCATGATGCACTGGGCCAGGGACAGACTAATTTGCATATAGCCAGGTTATGAGCTGGGATGGTGCAGTGAGCTAAAAAACGGTGATGGATCAAGCCCTGATCTTTGGACTGGGTAGGAGTAGTCTGCTTAATTCAGATACTCTGTCCATCACCACCCCCTTTTCTGAATCATTTTGTCCACCATAAGTGTGGAAGGGTATACTCAGATGTGAGTCCCATGCTCATTGCACCATCAGGATTCAAGCAAGCCGGGCCGAAGACGGCTGTAATGCCAGAAACCGGTCCCCGGAAGCTTGTTTCCTTCCCAGTATAAGAATTGGCTTGGTAGTTTGGTCTGCCATGTTCCCATGATGCACTGAGCCAGGGACAGACTAATTTGCATATATCCAGGTTCTGAGCTGGGATGGTGCAGTGAGCTAAAAAACGGTGATGGATCAAGCCCTGATCTTTGGACTGGGTAGGTGTAGTCTGCTTAATTCAGATACTCTGTCCATCACCACCCCCTTTTCTGAATCATTTTGTCCACCATAAGTGTGGAAGGGTATACTCAGATGTGAGTCCCTTGCTCATTGCACCATCAGGATTCAAGCAAGCCCGGCCGAAGACAGCTGTAATGCCAGAAACCGGTCCCCGGAAGCTTGTTTCCTTCCCAGTATAAGAATTGGCTTGGTAGTTTGGTCTGCCCTGTTCCCATGATGCACTGGGCCAGGGACAGACTAATTTGCATATAGCCAGGTTATGAGCTGGGATGGTGCAGTGAGCTAAAAAACGGTGATGGATCAAGCCCTGATCTTTGGACTGGGTAGGAGTAGTCTGCTTAATTCAGATACCCTGTCCATCACCACCCCCTTTTCTGAATCATTTTATCCACCATAAGTGTGGAAGGGTATACTCAGATGTGAGTCCCTTGCTCATTGCACCATCAGGATTCAAGCAAGCCGGGCGGAAGACGGCTGTAATGCCAGAAACCGGTCCCCGGAAGCTTGTTTCCTTCCCAGTATAAGAATTGGCTTGGTAGTTTGGTCTGCCTTGTTCCCATGATGCACTGGGCCAGGGACAGACTAATTTGCATATAGCCAGGTTCTGAGCTGGGATGGTGCAGTGAGCTAAAAAACGGTGATGGATCAAGCCCTGATCTTTGGACTGGGTAGGTGTAGTCTGCTTAATTTAGATACTCTGTCCATCACCACCCCCTTTTCTGTATCATTTTGTCCACCATAAGTGTGGAAGGGTATACTCAGATGTGAGTCCCTTGCTCATTGCACCATCAGGATTCAAGCAAGCCTGGCCGAAGACAGCTGTAATGCCAGAAACTGGTCCCCGGAAGCTTGTTTCCTTCCCAGTATAAGAATTGGCTTGGTAGTTTGGTCTGCCCTGTTCCCATGATGCACTGGGCCAGGGACAGACTAATTTGCATATAGCCAGGTTCTGAGCTGGGATGGTGCAGTGAGCTAAAAAACGGTGATGGATCAAGCCCTGATCTCTGGACTGGGTAGGAGTAGTCTGTTTAATTCAGATACTCTGTCCATCACCACCCCCTTTTCTGAATCATTTTGTCCACCATAAGTGTGGAAGGGTATACTCAGATGTGAGTCCCTTGCTCATTGCACCATCAGGATTCAAGCAAGCCGGGCCGAAGATGGCTGTAATGCCAGAAACAGGTCCCCGGAAGCTTGTTTCCTTCCCAGTATAAGAATTGGCTTGGTAGTTTGGTCTGCCTTGTTCCCATGATGCACTGGGCCAGGGACAGACTAATTTGCATATAGCCAGGTTCTGAGCTGGGATGGTGCAGTGAGCTAAAAAACGGTGATGGATCAAGCCCTGATCTTTGGACTGGGTAGGAGTAGTCTGCTTAATTCAGATACTCTGTCCATCACCACCCCCTTTTCTGAATCATTTTGTCCACCATAATTGTGGAAGGGTATACTCAGATGTGAGTCCCTTGCCCATTGCACCATCAGGATTCAAGCAAGCCGGGCCGAAGATGGCTGTAATGCCAGAAACCGGTCCCCGGAAGCTTGTTTCCTTCCCAGTATAAGAATTGGCTTGGTAGTTTGGTCTGCCCTGTTCCCATGATGCACTGGGCCAGGGACAGACTAATTTGCAGATAGCCAGGTTCTGAGCTGGGATGGTGCAGTGAGCTAAAAAACGGTGATGGATCAAGCCTTGATCTTTGGACTGGGTAGGAGTAGTCTGCTTAATTCAGATACTCTGTCCATCACCACCCCCTTTTCTGAATCATTTTGTCCACCATAAGTGTGGAAGGGTATACTCAGATGTGAGTCCCTTGCTCATTGCACCATCGGGATTCAAGCAAGCCGGGCCGAAGACGGCTGTAATGCCAGAAACCGGTCCCCGGAAGCTTGTTTCCTTCCCAGTATAAGAATTGGCTTGGTAGTTTGGTCTGCTCTGTTCCCATGATGCACTGGGCCAGGGACAGACTAATTTGCATATAGCCAGGTTCTGAGCTGGGATGGTGCAGTGAGCTAAAAAACGGTGATGGATCAAGCCCTGATCTTTGGACTGGGTAGGAGTAGTCTGCTTAATTCAGATACTCTGTCCATCACCACCCCCTTTTCTGAATCATTTTGTCCACCATAAGTGTGGAAGGGTATGCTCAGATGTGAGTCCCTTGCTCATTGCACCATCAGGATTCAAGCAAGCTGGGCTGAAGACGGCTGTAATGCCAGAAACCGGTCCCTGAAGCTTGTTTCCTTCCCAGTATAAGAATTGGCTTGGTAGTTTGGTCTGCCCTGTTCCCATGATGCACTGGGCCAGGGACAGACTAATTTGCATATAGCCAGGTTCTGAGCTGGGATGGTGCAGTGAGCTAAAAAACGGTGATGGATCAAGCCCTGATCTATGTACTGGGTAGGATTAGTCTGCTTAATTCAGATACTCTGTCCATCATCACCCCCTTTTCTGAATCATTTTGTCCACTATAAGTGTGGAAGGGTATACTCAGATGTGAGTCCCATGCTCATTGCACCATCAGGATTCAAGCAAACCGGGCCGAAGACGGCTGTAATGCCAGAAACCGGTCCCCTGAAGCTTGTTTCCTTCCCAGCATAAGAATTGGCTTGGTAGTTTGGTCTGCCCTGTTCCCATGATGCACTGGGCCAGGGACAGACTAATTTGCATATAGCCAGGTTCTTAGCTGGGATGGTGCAGTGAGCTAAAAAACGGTGATGGATCAAGCCCTGATCTTTGGACTGGGTAGGAGTAGTCTGCTTAATTCAGATACTCTGTCCATCACCACCCCTTTTCTGAATCATTTTGTCCACCATAAGTGTGGAAGGGTATACTCAGATGTGAGTCCCATGCTCATTGCACCATCAGGATTCAAGCAAACCGGGCCGAAGACGGCTGTAATGCCAGAAACCGGTCCCCTGAAGCTTGTTTCCTTCCCAGCATAAGAATTGGCTTGGTAGTTTGGTCTGCCCTGTTCCCATGATGCACTGGGCCAGGGACAGACTAATTTGCATATAGCCAGGTTCTTAGCTGGGATGGTGCAGTGAGCTAAAAAACGGTGATGGATCAAGCCCTGATCTTTGGACTGGGTAGGAGTAGTCTGCTTAATTCAGATACTCTGTCCATCACCACCCCTTTTCTGAATCATTTTGTCCACCATAAGTGTGGAAGGGTATACTCAGATGTGAGTCCCTTGCTCATTGCACCATCAGGATTCAAGCAAGCCGGGCCGAAGACGGCTGTAATGCCAGAAACCGGTCCCCGGAAGCTTGTTTCCTTCCCAGTATAAGAATTGGCTTGGTAGTTTGGTCTGCCCTGTTCCCATGATGCACTGGGCCAGGGACAGACTAATTTGCATATAGCCAGGTTCTGAGCTGGGATGGTGCAGTGAGCTAAAAAACGGTGATGGATCAAGCCCTGATCTTTGGACTGGGTAGGATTAGTCTGCTTAATTCAGATACTCGGTCCATCACCACCCCTTTTCTGAATCATTTTGTCCACCATAAGTGTGGAAGGGTATACTCAGATGTGAGTCCCATGCTCATTGCACCATCAGGATTCAAGCAAGCCGGGCCGAAGACGGCTGTAATGCCAGAAACCGGTCCCCGGAAGCTTGTTTCCTTCCCAGTATAAGAATTGGCTTGGTAGTTTGGTCTGCCCTGTTCCCATGATGCACTGGGCCAGGGACAGACTAATTTGCATATAGCCAGGTTCTGAGCTGGGATGGTGCAGTGAGCTAAACAACGGTGATGGATCAAGCCCTGATCTTTGGACTGGGTAGGAGTAGTCTGCTTAATTCAGATACTCTGTCCATCACCACCCCCTTTTCTGAATCATTTTGTCCACCATAAGTGTGGAAGGGTATACTCAGATGTGAGTCCCTTGCTCATTGCACCATCAGGATTCAAGCAAGCCGGGCCGAAGATGGCTGTAATGCCAGAAACCGGTCCCCGGAAGCTTGTTTCCTTCCCAGTATAAGAATTGGCTTGGTAGTTTGGTCTGCCCTGTTCTCATGATGCACTGGGCCAGGGACAGACTAATTTGCAGATAGCCAGGTTCTGAGCTGGGATGGTGCAGTGAGCTAAAAAACGGTGATGGATCAAGCCCTGATCTTTGGACTGGGTAGGAGTAGTCTGCTTAATTCAGATACTCTGTCCATCACCCCCCCTTTTTCTGAATCATTTTGTCCACCATAAGTGTGGAAGGGTATACTCAGATGTGAGTCCCTTGCTCATTGCACCATCGGGATTCAAGCAAGCCGGGCCGAAGACGGCTGTAATGCCAGAAACCGGTCCCCGGAAGCTTGTTTCCTTCCCAGTATAAGAATTGGCTTGGTAGTTCGGTCTGCTCTATTCCCATGATGCACTGGGCCAGGGACAGACTAATTTGCATATAGCCAGGTTCTGAGCAGGGATGGTGCAGTGAGCTAAAAAACGGTGATGGATCAAGCCCTGATCTTTGGACTGGGTAGGAGTAGTCTGCTTAATTCAGATACTCTGTCCATCACCACCCCCTTTTCTGAATCATTTTGTCCACCATAAGTGTGGAAGGGTATGCTCAGATGTGAGTCCCTTGCTCATTGCACCATCAGGATTCAAGCAAGCTGGGCCGAAGACGGCTGTAATGCCAGAAACCGGTCCCCGGAAGCTTGTTTCCTTCCCAGTATAAGAATTGGCTTGGTAGTTTGGTCTGCCCTGTTCCCATGATGCACTGGGCCAGGGACAGACTAATTTGCATATAGCCAGGTTCTGAGCTGGGATGGTGCAGTGAGCTAAAAAACGGTGATGGATCAAGCCCTGATCTTTGGACTGGGTAGGATTAGTCTACTTAATTCAGATACTCTGTCCATCATCACCCCCTTTTCTGAATCATTTTGTCCACCATAAGTGTGGAAGGGTATACTCAGATGTGAGTCCCATGCTCATTGCACCATCAGGATTCAAGCAAACCGGGCCGAAGACGGCTGTAATGCCAGAAACCGGTCCCCGGAAGCTTGTTTCCTTCCCAGTATAAGAATTGGCTTGGTAGTTTGGTCTGCCCTGTTCCCATGATGCACTGGGCCAGGGACAGACTAATTTGCATATAGCCAGGTTCTTAGCTGGGATGGTGCAGTGAGCTTAAAAACGGTGATGGATCAAGCCCTGATCTTTGGACTGGGTAGGAGTAGTCTGCTTAATTCAGATACTCTGTCCATCACCACCCCCTTTTCTGAATCATTTTGTCCACCATAAGTGTGGAAGGGTATACTCAGATGTGAGTCCCTTGCTCATTGCACCATCAGGATTCAAGCAAGCCGGGCCGAAGACGGCTGTAATGCCAGAAACCGGTCCCCGGAAGCTTGTTTCCTTCCCAGTATAAGAATTGGCTTGGTAGTTTGGTCTGCCCTGTTCCCATGATGCACTGGACCAGGGACAGACTAATTTGCATATAGCCAGGTTCTGAGCTGGGATGGTGCAGTGAGCTAAAAAACGGTGATGGATCAAGCCCTGATCTTTGGACTGAGTAGGATTAGTCTGCTTAATTCAGATACTCTGTCCATCACCACCCCTTTTCTGAATCATTTTGTCCACCATAAGTGTGGAAGGGTATACTCAGATGTGAGTCCCATGCTCATTGCACCATCAGGATTCAAGCAAGCCGGGCCGAAGACGGCTGTAATGCCAGAAACCGGTCCCCGGAAGCTTGTTTCCTTCCCAGTATAAGAATTGGCTTGGTAGTTTGGTCTGCCCTGTTCCCATGATGCACTGGGCCAGGGACAGACTAATTTGCATATAGCCAGGTTCTGAGCTGGGATGGTGTAGTGAGCTAAAAAACGGTGATGGATCAAGCCCTGATCTTTGGACTGGGTAGGAGTAGTCTGCTTAATTCAGATACTCTGTCCATCACCAGCCCCTTTTCTGAAACACAATGCAGCGCAGCAGCTAAAAAATCAGTGCTGCATTGTGTGATAGAGAAGAACGCCATATCTATAGAGATGTGACATTCTCCTCTCCTATCTAGAAAGCACATTGGAGGATAACAAATCATGGAAAACACATTTTAATGTAAGGCAATTTTAAGGAAATATATTAAAATTGATATTAAGGGAAACATTTAGAAAAAAGATAATTATAATGAAAAATCCAAAAGTACATTAACCTTGTTTGTAATTTAAAACTAGAGTGAGGTATTTGGGGTCAGGGATGTGTAATCTTAAAATAATGAGGGGGTATTAGAGATCAGGAACAATTTGAGTTTGGGTATAGAAAGGGTTTTAAGGTTCAGGGATGGATGCAGTGTAGGGTTGGTGAGAGTTTAGGTGTGACAATTGTTTTTAGGGTTCACAAATGAGTGGAGTTTTGGTGTGTGAGGTGTTTTTAGGGTATAGGGATGGGTGGAGTGTAAGGATGTTGAGGGGTTTAAGCATTCATGGATAGGCGTTGTTTAGGGCTGGTGAGGGTTTTTACGGTTCAGTTATGGGTAGAGATTGCAGTGGTGACATTTTTAGGGTTCATGATGGGGTAGAGATTAGGGTGATGAGGGGCTTTGAAGATATAGGAATGAGTGGGATTTATATGTTTAAAGGGGTTTAAGTGTTTAGGGATGGGTAAAGGTTAGGATAATGAGGGGTCCTTATAGGTCATGGTAGGGTCGTGTTTGAGGGCAGTGAGGGCTTTTTTAGGGTTCAGGAGTGGGTGCAGTTAGGGCTAGTGAGGTGTTTTGTGGTTCAGGGATGTGTGGATTTGTGGGATAGAAAGGGCTTTTAAGGTTCGGTGGTGGGTGTAGGTTAAGGGTTAGGCCCAAGTTTTATTTAGATGTAGTGAGGGTTTTTCAGGTTTCTCGGATGTTAGGAGTTTAGGGGTAGAAAGAGCTTTTAGGGTTCAGGGATGAGTATAGTTAGTTGTGGAGAGGAATTTTAAGGAGCAGGGATGGATGGTGTTTAGAGGTTTTGAGGGGTCCGGGATGGGTATTGTTTATGAGTGGTGAGGGGTCAGGGGATTCAAAGCATCCAAAGGCATTGTTTCACAATGTAAAACATAATAATATAAAGTAATGTCCCCTGAAGTAAAGCACTGAAATATTTACTGCTGCTAAAAATGTTTCTGAAAGTAAGACCTTCAGCCATTGATTTAGGCCTTCGAAAATAAGCATTTGAAAGGCAATTTTGACCAAATAGACATGATATGAACTAGTTTCTATGAAATTTCCTTTAAACATTTAGATGAAATGTTTTTTTGGTAATTGTGGTCCATTAAATTGTGTCTCTATGAAACAACATACAATTCTTTGTGCCACAGTGCAAGGGTATCTGAGTGAGTCTAGCATAGGTTTTGTACTGGAAGGGCCAATCCAGTACAAGATACTATGCCTAGACCAGTTTTGCAACCTTTCTGCTTTTACATGTTTGATGTACAGTGCAGTGCTGTTTTGCGCTATTTTTAACCAAATTTTCAGCTCAAAACAAGTTTTGTTCAGGATAGTAAAATGACAAAACATTTTATTTTGGTTTGTGTCCCCAGCACAAACCCAGAGTAAAATGTTTGTAAGTCTACCCCTTAGTATCCAGTTCCCCTACTCGCTTGATTGGAAGCACTTCCAAACCTTTGAGAAACACATATAAAGGTATACATTTCCTCCCCCCCCCATGCTGATGGTGAGCAATGGTCTGTTGCCATCTCTATTGGGTCTCCTTTCCTCTTTGTGACGCATGAGTTGATAATTAACATTCATGGTCCACATGATATATTTTTCATTTTCCTTGAACCTTAATGGCTCTATCTTGCAGTACTTTGATCATCTGATTGAATCATTCAGTATTTGTCATGCCCTGCCCTCAAAGTGTTCCCAGTCCTAGTAACCCCTGTCAAGTAGCTTTGAATCTTTTGGGTCCAGCTTTTGATCAGATTTCTCTCAGACCTCTGCCATCTAAAGGCTGATGATTAGGTGGTACAAGCAGTGACAAAGTCAATACCTCTGACGTATGACTGAAAATGCTAGCCAGACCTACTGACTTTACCAATGCTTGTTTATTTGTTAGCCTGAACCCTGATCTTGAGTTACTGCAAAAGCAGGATAGCCCCAAGTTTCAGAGAACAGAGTAAGTGGACTATTTTAACTAAGCTAACTTTTATTTTGCTCTGGATGTGTTTTTTTAATGCACAAGACACATAAAGTACTTCATTTACAGTCTACACATTGCCGTAGAAACATCATTTAAATAGGCTTGGGTGGAGTACTCCGCTTCACCGGTGGAGTCTGTGGACATTGCCCTGCCCGTGCTCCACTGAGAACGCGGAGTAGGGAAAAAACTATAACTCCGCAGCGGAGCGGATTTAGCCAGCCCCCGCCTCCACCCCGCATAATTTTAATTACTCGGACAACATTATTTAAAAAGAAATAAAAGTAACTTACCTTATTGCGGCCTCCCCGGGCTGCCCTCCCCCTCCTCACGTACATCTTGCACAAACTGCGCGATACACCCAGGTCCCTTATGTCCTTGTCCCATTCATTAACAAAGTGGAGATAACCATCTCCAGACAGAAAAAAGACCAGAGGAATGATGGGATCCTAAACCCACCCCTCCAACTGGGAGTAGATAAGCAGCACTAGCCCAGCATTCCCCCTGTTCTTTTTTTCTGTCTGTCGACAAAATGGACATGGATGCTGGTGCTGCTCCTGCTGGGTTGGGGTGGCGTTTCTTCTCTCCTCCCCCCCACCCCAGCTGCCTTGCTGTGCAGGTGAGGGGGTTTCCTGGTCTGCCTCCTGGCCTACCGGGCTTGCTGGGAGGCAGGGATGTTTGTGGTCGGCCCTGCCATGCCGGCAGGCTCTTTGCGGCTGGTGTGTGGAGTCCTGGTTGCTTACGGGTCACAAGCACCTCTTCCTGAGGCCTGGCTGGGTGGAAGATGCGCCGTGCTTGAGGTGTTCCTGGCCTTCCCGGCTCTGGCGTGTCTTGGTGGTTGCCTTGGGCTGGCTGTTGGAGTGGGGGCCTTGTTCCTGGTGATGTCCCGGCCCCCACTCCAGGTGAATTCCCCATAGCTGTATTTTCTCTCTTCCTGCGGGTGTTTGTCTGTTTGCAGGGGAGAGGATGTGGCTCACAGCTAGACTGCCGGCCTTGGAGCTTGGAGGCCAAGGTTCAAGCCTCAAGGTTGACCCTCGCTTCCTGCATTTCTGGACGGTTCACTAGATTTGTGTGCTTTCTGATCTGGAGCCCTGCTGCGTAGATTTTCAGCCTTTGGCCCCACCTCTTCTGCAGCTCTTTGCATGCGTCTGAGGTGGCGCCAGGCACGGTCTTCCAGTGCAGCAGCCCTGTTGCCTTGGTTCTGGTGTCGTGCCAGCTGGCAGTCCCTGCCAGGGTGTACCGCTATGCCTTGGCATGGCCAGTCTGCTTATTGCGGGACCGGGCTGTGCCTTCTTTGAAACGCTGTTCCTGCGGTGTCCCGTTTTCCTGCTCCTCGCACTTGCCCTGGCGGCTGATCATGTGGCCTGTGCTGTTACGTTATGCGGACTCTGTCGCTGCATGCTTCCCCTGCTGCGCCCTGTGTGTGCTCCTGGTTTGGGCCCCCTACAGCCTGGGGATTCCAGGGTTTGTGCCTGGGGCCTCTGAGTGCACAGAGCCATTCTCTTACTTCCTCGCATTGGATCTGGCTTCATGTGGATTGGGGCTGCTAGTATTTGTCCCGTGTCCTCCTGCGTGTTTGGCTTGTTCTCTGCCTTTGAGCTGCTTCGTGTGGGCTGGCTGACTGGCGCAGTGTCCAGCTGCTTGACTATTCTGTGCTGGGTGCTGCTATCTTTTGTTGCTTGTGGCTCTGGCACTTTTGTTGCGCTGTTCCTGGCTTCTGTGGTTTCCTTGGTGTGGTCCTTGTGTTCCCCTGCTACTGCTTCTGCTGCGCTCCGCTTACTTCTCAGCGGATGCCCTGGTGGGTCTTCTAGCCTTGACTTTGCAGACTCTGTGTCGAGCGCCGAACTCCAGAACCAGGCTTCCACAGGATCAGAAGATAGCTCCCAACTCCCTAACTCCACTGCAGTCAAAATCTCTTTTAACTAGCAGTAAAGAAAGGGAAAGGGGAAGTGGAGAGAAAGAGAGACTGCCACTGCGGTGTCTTGCAGGAAGGTACTTCCGTGAGGAACTCCCACACCTGAAATTACAAAGCACAAGATTACTCGTTCCCTACTCTGTGTAGATATCAACTAATGCTCATATAGGGTTCAACTCTCCTCATAAGTTTACCTGAACTAACAGTGGCAATTGCCTCTCTCTTGTAGTCTTATATAGCTGATAAAGTTTATGCAACTGTCCTTCTGTTTCCTTCTCTTCGTGAATGCTGTGTAGAGCGATGATGATTGCTGGTAAGTTGGTAAGTACAAATATATATATATATTTTCACCTACTTGTAGATAAGCTCTTACACTGGAGAATTACTTCAGAAAGTCTCTAGTAGCGTAGTATCCAACGGACAACTTAAACACTACTAATGGATACTGGAATTTGACGTAACTCAAAGTTCTCCCTCAGGAAATATAACAAATGTAGACTGAACCAAACAGTTACTTGGTAAGCAAGGAATAGGTAATCAAAGTCCGCGGCAAACTGGGAGAAGAGAGACGCTCTCCTACGACCAGCCACCGCAATACCTGGGTTCTCCCACGAAGACTGCTTCCGACCTTACGCCAACTCTTCGGAAACAGGTATGGGGCAAATGGTGAGCAGTAATAATACCCTCGCGAAGTTCTGACAGGAAAAGTTTGGAGCACTGAGATACACAGCTACTCCCGGGAAAATGACAGTTGAAGTGCGCAGAGCATAAGCGCTTGCGCACGAACTGCCTTCACCTGAGGAAAGGAAAAAACACTAGAATGCTAACAGCTTGATCGTGTGGCGCCATATTGGATAGAGTAAAAGACAACGGCAACACGATCTAACAGGTCTTCAGGAAACGGTAAGCCACCAACTGTCTCCAAGATAACTGAGACTTACCACTTCTCTTCGACACATGACTACTCCACATACTGCGGCTAGGAGCTGGAATCCTGACACTCTGCTCTGTTTCCTTTGCATGCCTTTTGCCTTTAGCCTGCTTCAGTGGGCCCTGCTTATGCCCTTCTCCTTGGGTCTGGCTTTGCCTGTCTCCTGGTTCCACCAGCGGTGCTGATCGGTCTGTGGCTGCTCCTACTGTGCCCCCCTTCCTGCTAGATGCTTCTGCCTGGTGCCTATGTCCTCCTGTTTCGTGGTTGGTGCTACTGTTTCAGCCCCTGCTCCCTTTGGGTCACAGTGCCGCTCTGTGCGATTCCTTTCTGGGGTTGTGTCTTTGGTGCTGGTTGTGGCACTCTGTTGCCAGGGCTTCTGGGTGGCCTGCGGTCATCCCACCCTGAATGCGCTTGTCCTTTTCAGGTCTCAGAGTTTGGCAGGGTCGGGCCTGGTTGGTGCTTGTATGTGTGTCTGCTGGGCCTACAGGGTGCTGTTTCTTACTATGTTTTTTATGGCTGGTGTGGTTGTGCTCCTGTTCTTCCTTGGGTGTGCGTTGCAACTTGAGGTCTGCCTCTGGTTGTTCATTGAGGCCCTTGGCGCTCCGGCCCTTTTGCGGCCTGGCTGTTGGCTGTGGGTTGGTGTTTTCTGCCCCCCGGTGTGCCTGGGGCCCGGGATGGTTGATCTGCCTGCCCTGCCGTGGCGGCGTGCCTTGGGCTGGAGGGGGGCATTGTTCTTTTCTCCCGTTCCCCCCTGGGGTGCATTCCAGGTGGCAATTCACCTGTTTTGATTCCGTTTTCCGGTGGACCCTGGGGGTCCGGGTTTGTGCGCTGCTGTTTGGGCCGGGCTGTCTTTTGCTGGTCTGTGTCCTGGTCATTAGCACCTGGTTTCCTCTCTTCTCTGCAGTTCTCCCTGTTGGGGGTACACCTGGGTTCCTGGTGGGGTTGCTGCCTGGGGGCTCCTGGTCTCGTCTGCTCTCCGTCATTTAGTGGGTTCGGGTCAGGCTGGTGCCTTGGTGGGGGGCCGATTGGGCTTTCCTGCTCCTGTGGGCTTTTCGGCGCCTGTTGGTCGCCTTCTTCAGCCCTGCAACCTTGCCTGTGCGCTCTCTGGGTGTCCTGGCGTGGAGCGCCAGTGGTTTCAGCCGTGCCCTTGCGTGCCCTTCTGGGTCTGCTCCTGCCGGCTGTTCTCTTCCCAGGCTTGGTTCGCCTCTGGCTGGGTGCCCACGTTTTTCTGGGGCCCTGGTGTTCTGTACTTCTGGGTTGGCATGTCCGGGGTTGCCTCCAGTCGCTCCAGGTCTGCTGGTTTGCTGCTGGTTTGGCTTGGACTGTGGCTGTGCCTCCTTGGTTTTGCTGGCTATGCTGTTGCTTCTGTGCCAGCTCTGGGGTGTGTTTTGCCTGGTGTCCCCGGTCTTTTTCTTGGTGCTGGTGTCCTGGCCCACTCCTGTCTCCCCTGTTTTCTCCCCCGGATCCTGCTCACGGCGTGTGTCTATTGTTTGGCGTGGCTCCCCTCTACCCCACTCCCCCGTCGGGGTTCTGTCCTGTGGTGTTTGTCTTGCCACTGTGGGGGGTCTGCCCTCCTTACTGCTGGTTGTCCGCGGTCTGGTGCTGCTCGTGCCTCTGGCTTCTCTGCTTCCTCCAGGTTCCGCTTTGGCTGTTGCCTCTGTTTGTTTTTGTCCGGCCTGCTGTGTGGTCCAACAGTTGTGTGCTTGGGGTCTCTGTTGGCCTCCCTGCCCTTTGCTTAGGCCTGTGCACTGCATGGGCTTCTTCTGGGGGCGGGCTGGGCCGGTTGGTCCTCCTGCATTGGTGGGCTGCTTGGCTTCGGCATTGACTTCCTGGTTCCTTTTGCGTTTGTTGCACTGGTTGTAGTTGTTTTCTTGGTCCTGCGACCTTTTGTCCCTGCCAAATCCTGCTCTTGTCTTGTTTGCGGAGTTGAGTTAGGTCAGACCTGGTTAGTTCCTGGTTGGGGTGCTGTGCGCCCTGGGGTTTTTTCTGCTGCTCCTGCCCACCCTTGCTGCATGCTGAGCCATGGAGTTTGTGTGCCTGTGCGGTACATTTGGCTTCCGTCCGGGCTTCTGTTGCCTCTCTAGCTTGCTGGTTTTGGGGGTTCGTTTTCCCATCCTTTGGGGTTGGGGGTTTTCAGGGTTGTGGCCGTTGGCCGTGTCCCACCCCTTCTGTGCCTGTGCAGTTCTGGGTTGTTAGTCCCCGTTCTTTGCTGGCCTCTCTGTTGTTTGGTTGGATGTCTGCTGAGTCTTTCTGGGGGCGTCTCTGGTTGGCTTGTTCTTCTGCCATTGAGGTATGTCCTGGTCCTGGTGCCTTTTGGGTTGGCCTCCCTTGCCCCTGCTGCTCTGGGGTATGAAGTTGGGCCCTGGTTCGGTATGCGTCCTCATGGGTTTCTGGTCTCTGGCAGCCATTGGCCCTGTCCCACCCCTTCTGTGCTGTGCGGTTCCGGGTTGTTGGTTCCCGGTCTTTGCTGGCCTTTCTCTTGTTTGGTCGGCTGTCTGCCGGGTCTTTCTGGGGGCGTCTCTGGTTGGCTTGTTCTTCTGCCATTGAGGTATGTCCAGGTCCTGGTGCCTTTTTGGTTAGCCTCCTCTGCCCCTGCTGCTCTGGGGCTTTGTGTCGGGCCCTGGTTCGGTATGAGTCCTCATTCCTTGTGTGGTTTTTGGCCTTTTGGGTTTCTGGTCTCTGGCACTTTCCCTGTCCTTTTCTGTTTGGTTGGGGTCTGGCTGTCTGGTCCTCCTGGTTGGTGTTTCGCTCTTTTGGTGGCTGGTCTCTGTTGGGTTCACGGGACTGCACCCTGCTGGCTCTGAGGCCCTTGTGCGGCGATGTTCCTGGGGTTGTGTTCCTGTTTTCCAGGCTTTCTTATGTGTCCGTTGGCCTTTCATCGCTTTTGGCCTGCTCCTGGACTCTCGCTGTGGCTCTGTCTTCTGGGATGGGTGCTTGGTGGTTGTTGTTTGGCGGCCCTGGTTGTGCTGGCCATTCTTTCCTGGGACCAGCGACTCCTCTGCGGGGTTTCGGGGACTTTGTCCTCTGGGCGCTCTGGGTGCCCGGTCGTCCTGGTTGGGGGAGGGGACTGGTGGCTGGCTAGTGCTTCCCTCCTTCCTGGTTTGGTCTGGGTGTTTGTGCCTGTGCCCTGTTGGCCGGCCTTGGCCTCTTTCCTTTTTCTTTCTCTGGTGTGGTTGGGGTTTGCTCTGTGTCTGTGCTGCTGCCGGGTCCTGTGGGCCTTCCTTGGCTTTTTGGCCTTTGTCCGGTGGGTTCCCTGGGTCATATCCTGTTGGGTTGGGGTTTTCCTTTTTTGGCCTGGTTGCTCTGTTTCCGGTTCCTCTGGTTGGCTGCCTCCTTGTTGTGGCTGTGGACTTCTGTTCTCCTTGGCTCGGTTTCTGGTCCTTGGTTGTGTCCCTGCTGGCCTGCTCTGGCTTGCTGACCGGTTACTTCCTGCGGTTCCCCCCTTTTTGCTTCCCTTGGGTTGCTGCCTTTGGTTTGGTTTCCTGGGTGTGCGTGAGGGTTTGGAAGACTGGGTTTTCTGCTTTGGTATTCTCCACCTTGTTAATGAATGGGACGAGGACATAAGGAACCTGGGGGTAATGCTCTATTACTTACTGGTGATCTTCATTACTCCGGGTCTTGTTGTCCTCGTCCCATCCATACCCCCCGTCCTCCCTCCCAGACGACCGGCCTTCCTGGGGGGGCTTGGTGGTTCAGGCGGAATGCTGGGTGAGTGCTTCCTATGTACTCCCAGTGGGAGAGGAGGGGTTAGGGTCCAGCATTCCTCTGGTCTTTTTTTCTGTCGGGAGATGGTTATCTCCTCTATGTTAATGAATGGGACGAGGACAACGGGACCCGCAGTAAAGAAGATTACCGGTAAGTAATAGAGCAGGTGTGCGCATGCATGGCCAGTTTGTGCAAGATGTACAAGAGTAGGAGAAAGGCAGCCCAGGGACGCCGCAATAAGATAAGTTACTTTTATTTCTTTTTAAATTAATTTGTCCTAGTATTTAATTTATGCGGGGTGGAGGCGGGTGGCCGAGGGGAGCAGAGTTCCATGGAGTTCCCCCCAACTCTGTGGAACTCCGCTTAGCTGTAATCTGCAAGCTCCGCCCGGGATTACATTTAAATGCATTTTGTTGGGGTAGGATGGTGTAGGGGCAATCTATTAAATTTCCACTGAAGGTTATCTTTGATTGTGGCTCTGCCATTCAGGGAAACAGGGGCCTGCTCCCCAGGTTTGCATTTTGTGGAGAGAAGGTAATTTAATACGTCATTTTTAGTACATGTCTGATATATATTAATGGATTACATATCTATGCAGCATTGCTCTGTCATCCTACTGGTTCACTGTGTAAGGAACCTGTAAGTGACTTTATAAGACGTGGATATTTTGTACCCTATGCCGACATCCTCACTCTGCATTTTGTGTACTGATTTGGGCAGAACAATCTCAAAGATTTACATGAATATTTAATTCTGAACTGTGTGCAAAGCTTAAAATATATTATTTTTGCACCACTGTTTCATTCTAGCCTGATTCCATGGCGCCCTCTCATTCCCTGATCAGCGGTGCTTCTATTAATATACATTCATCTATTATTTTATGTAAACCATCTAGAATGGCATAGGAAGTTTTTTGGACAAATTTGACAAATTGTGTGACGATCCTAATCATTACTTTATTGCACAATAGTAGAAATGGATGTTCATGAATAATGTAAGTATTTTTTATGAATGCCACATAACTTTTGACACTAATTCTCTTGAAACACCAACATTTTTCAAGTGACTATTTTTAGCACGTTAACAGGTTGATCCACAACGTTGTGCAGCGTTTCGAAAAGAGTACTCCTGTAGTATTCTTTTATTTACTTTGACATAGCTTTGTGAACTTGTTCCAAAACATATAGAACGAGAATAAAATGAGCCTAACCAAGGGATAGTCGCGTGCAATTAATACAAATAGAAAGAACTATACCATAATTGCACATTTACTAGCAGGGAGGTGGATGTTTAAGGGCAGACATTTAGGAGTATGTAAAGGAGTACTCCTGCAGTACTATTTCCCGTGCCCATAAATGCTTTTGTAAATCGGTCCCTACTACTCCTTGGTGCGTGATTTTTTTAATAGATTTGGGGGCAGATTTATGATGCCCTTGCGCCTCTTTGCGCCGCAATTGCGTCACTTTATTTGACGCAAATGCGGCGCAAACAATGCGCCCTATTTACAACGTGACGCATCTAGGAGATGCGTCACGTTGTAAAGCCCTGCGCCATAAGGAGGGGTTCCTGCGCAGGGGGGGGGCGTTCCTGCGCAGGAACGCCTTCTGAAAGTGGCTGAGTGAAATCTATGAGTTTTCACTCAGTCACTTTTTGGCCAATGCTGCGTCAAAACCCTGCGCCTGCTTGAAGCAGGAGTAGGTCTTGACGCAGCATTGTGAAGATGGGGCACCCCCGAGCCTTGCTGGAGCTGCGTCGCGCTTGCGACGCAACTCCAGCAATGCGCCACATTTCCGGCACAGATGCGTCACGCATCTGTGCCGTTTTTGCACCATGGTGCGCCGCATTGTAAATGCGGCGCACCATGGGTGGCATACCTGTGGCGCACTGTGGTGCACATTAACTGGCGCATCCCTGGGGATGCGCCAGTTAACATAAATCTGCCCCTTGAACTTTGGCATAAGTACATGGATAGATTTGAAGTTTCATACAAATATTGGTGGGATAACTCTAATCAGCATTGCAAGTAGATATTCTTCATGCTACAGCATTTTTATCATAAAAAATATAGTGTCGCCTGATATATTATATGTCACATCTGGCCCCCCACTTGCTCTTTAATGGATCATGTATACCCTTCACACTTGTTAGAGAAGTCTTCCTTTTGGTCAACACTACCAAATGAGGCATGGCGTGCAGTGGCAGAAACTGTCCCCAACTGAGTTTAATATCAACTCTTTTTTTGGCCCAGGATATAGTGGCATTAGACTTTCAGTCACTTACTGGCTCTTCGCTATTCTAAGAAAGGTGAAAACCTCACAAGATGTATATGATACACATACTGATATTTTGCCGGCATTTGAAATAATAGTAAGATGTCAGAAAAACGTTGTAATATTTAAATGTCAGCAACACTAGTGGTGATTGGATACAACTCCACCTTCACAAGGTACAGTGATTTCCTTGACTATACAACTGGCAGATATTGTGTTTTTTGTGTACTGTTACTTCTCAATACGGAATAAGCAAAAAAAATTGTCCAAAATGTGTTGAAACTACATCATTATCCACTGAGTACTTTCACTCTGCAGTCTGAACTTTTAAATAGGTGTATTGCAACCATTGGCTTTCCTTTAGTTGGTTTTGGAACTGAATTTGCGACCTCTCACGTCAGGGGTTATGAAGACCACAGCATCAATAGAACGCCAACAAGGTTCTAGGTGTATTGTTTACCTTCTGTAGTTCCACCATAGGGTAGGTCTTTTCTGCAATAGGGGGTCGGTGAGTGCTTAAGAGTGGAAAGGGGTCAAGCCTGTGAGGTCATTTCCTCTTACCTCGCATTTCACGTTCATGCTCTGAAGTTTCCAAACATTTGTAGGTTTATTTTAGAAATACATAGATACATTTACAGAGCAAAACACTCTGCCAGTGATGATTATAACAGTCACGTGGTTCTGTCATTTTAGAGTAAAGTGGCTGCTGCACGCAGTTTGAGATTAACTTCTATCAATTTTCTAGTGCTCATCACTTGATTCCCAAGGAATGTCCTGTTTCTGTCTATGACTAAACAAACTGTCTCAATCAAGTATTTTACGCCACACCTTGCCTTTTGAAAAACAATATTCAGGCACCAAGAACATGAGGCTTCAGTAAGGTCAAGGTTTTGTTCCCGCTCCGGACCTTTATTGAAAATGTAAAAAACTACTATAGTTAACTATTTCCTAATATATAATTGTATTTTCCTTTTAAGGGGGCAACAGCGTGACGCGGGTACTGGAAGCTTCCGTAAGGTAGCCACATGCTAATGACTGAAGCGTCAGCCATGATGGATTGCGAGCTCCCTGTCTGCTGGCACGCTCTATTCACTGTCGAAAATCAACTGCAACCACCCAAACGCTCATTCTTCAAAAGAAGATTTCATGTCACTGGCAGTAAATCCATTCCTGTTGAGTACATTTGTCAATGTTTATGCAGGATTTATCTGTGTTATCTCGCCGCCAATAAATCTTTGCACGTTGAAGGATCCATAATTATTTAGCTACATTTTGAAAGTTGCACTTGCCTACACGCTCTGCAATAAATGTCAGACCTTGTAACGTTGATTTACTTCAGACAGGTCACTAGACTGGCCATTGACTCATGTAGAAAAGCCTTTCCACTTTCAGACGTGCCATCCATGTAAGTCTCATATTTTCCTCAGAAACACGTGATGCAAATAATTTCAAAAGGGGTGTTGTTATCACCGGTAGCAGGGACGTGTGGTGTACCAGGGAACTACCACTGCCCTCAATGTTGCTATCCAGAAAAATATTCAAGCTAGGTTGAAGGTTATTTTTCTAGCACTTAACGCCAAAAGTTCTTCTAATTCGAGGTGTGTAGCTGCCTTTAATTGAGCAGGTGCCCCTGAGCTGGAGGAAGTGAGGGGCCTATTGCAACCCATTCATGGCCTTCCATTACTTGTTTATGCCTAACGGGAGGGGATTCGGTGTGGCCAGTGGTGCCTTTTCCTTGTTTGCATAGGGATTTACAACGTCATTGCTAAACGTAACACTAGTTGACACACCACAACGCATGCCTAAGCTGAGTTCAGTGTTTGGCAAAGGGTCATAAGTTGCAATGCAGGTGGGCCAATAGGCACAAACTTGGTAAACGAAGAGAAAATAATCTGCAGTTGGTTGCAAATCCACAAAAATAACACAATTGTTGATAGGGTATGCAACTGTTACCACACAACTTTTACCACGCATACTGTTACAACGCACACCATTACAACCCAGGATCCTTTACAACGCATACCTTTACAACGCATGACATTACATCGCAGATACTATTACCACGCATGCCATTACAACGTAAGTATAGGTAAGTATATCATTTTATTTAACATTTTTTTTATTACCAAAATATTAAAAATAATTTAAATAAATTAATTAAAGTACTTTTATATATATTTTGGGTTTTGGGGTACAGGGGTATTTTTAGGGTTCAGGGTTGGGTTTGGGTTTTGGGGTACAGGGTTATTTTTAGGGTTCAGGGCTGGGTTTGTTTTTTGGGGTACAGGGGTATTTTTAGGGTTCAGGGTTGGGTTTGGGTTTTGGGGTACAGGGGTATTTTTAGGGTTCAGGGTTGGGTTTGGGTTTTGGGGTACAGGGGTATTTTCAGGGTTCAGGGTTGGGTTTGGGTTTTGGGGTACAGGGGTATTTTTAGGGTTCAGGGTTGGGGTTGGGTTTTGGGGAACAGGGGTATTTTTAGGGTTCAGAGTTGGGTTTGGGTTTTGGGGTACAGGGGTATTTTTAGGGTTCAGGGCTGGGTTTGGGTTTTGGGGTACAGGGGTATTTTTAGGGTTCAGGGCTGGGTTTGGGTTTTGGGGTACAGGGGTATTTTTAGGGTTCAGGCCTGGGTTTGGGTTTGGGGGTACAGGGGTATTTTTAGGGTTCAGGGCTGTGTTTGGGTTTTGGGGTATAGGGGTATTTTTAGGGTTCAGGGCTTGGTTTGGGTTATGGGGTACAGGGGTATTTTTAGGGTTCAGGGCTAGGTTTGGGTTATGGGGTACAAGGGTATTTTAAGGGTTCAGTTTTATAAGAATACTTAAATTAAATAAATTTATTTTACTTATTTTAATATTTATTTAAAAAAGTGTATGTATATATATAATTTTAAAATTACAATGACATTAATATAAAATGTATTTAATAAATAAAATTAATTAAATATTTATTAATTACATTTTTTTTAAATAATATAATAATATAAAAAATAATATACTTACCTATACTTACGTTGTAATGGCATGCGTTGTAATAGTATCTGCGATGTAATGTCATGCATTGTAAAGGTATTCGTTGTAAAGGATCCTGCGTTGTAAATATTGCATTGTAATGGTATGCGTGGTAAAAGTATGCGTTTTAACGTCATACATCCGTTGATAGTGGTGGCCAGGTGCGGACCGTACAGGTAATAGAGGTGAGGTGGCTGGGCTAGGTTGGGGGGGAAATCGACAGGCGACCATGAGGGAAAATTAAATAAATAATTATTTTTCCCTCATAGTGGTTAGTAGAACTCTCCTCCCCCACCCGGCACCCTGCTCTTACCTGTACGGGCCCCTGCTGGTGGTGGCACTATTGATTCAGTGCAATAAAATGCATAGGCGTCTACTTAAGTATATGAGCACTGTAGACATCCCATTACAGGATGAATTGTGATGTTTTCAAGTCTACTAAAAACAAAGTGCATCTTGGGGTTATTATAGTTGATGCGCGAAAGATGAAGCGCAGAACAAAGAATGTGATAAACCTGTATAGAGAGAGAGTTAAACTAACACATTTATATATAGTGCAGCAGTACCTCTACAAATGGCTACAGCGTTACTTTTATTTTTCAGAAAGTTTGCTGGAGTAAAACTGGCAATGTCATATGACACTTCTATATCCTGATATAGTGCAGCTGCATATTGAGAAAAGTTAGCCCCCCTGTGCAATTGCACCTTTTTTCTTCTTTCTTTTCTTCCACTGGAAAATATATTTCCACATTGAGAAGTCACTTATTATACCCTCTCATGAAATTTGGGGTTGTTTGGCTCTTCTTCCCACTCTAGAAGGAGATTTACTCAATCCATTTTTAGACCGAGTATTTGATCCTTTCCAGTGTGAGAAAGGGTCAGAAGAAGGGAGTTTATTAATGACAACAAATGCATATGTTTGTTGATGTTCACAAACCTTCAATGCAAACCGCTTTTTGATCTACCTATTCCCTACCCCTTGCATTGGGTTTACGGCTATTTAATTGTATACTGGCATACTGTACAATGATGTAGCGGTAAATACATTCATACCTGCAAGGTATCATTTTGACGAAAATAATAAATTGAGACCTTTTTTTTATTAGAAGTGATATTGTGAATTGGATTTTATGGGCCTGATTCACAAAGGTAAATGTACACAATTGTGTAATTTTACAATTGTTTGCTATTCACAGAGGTATTTTACTAGTAGTATCTTTATGACTGCAGAACCTCAGCACATAAAAAGATAGGACACTACTATCTTTTCATGTGCAGAGACTCCAGAGTCGTAAAGGTAATACTGGAAAGGGGCGACCAATCGGTCCCCCCGAACGTATGGTGGAGTACCACGATCCCCCCGGGAAGCCATCTTGGGCGGGAGGAGAGTCTCGGCTGGTATGCCCGAAGCGGCGTAGCCGGGGCGCGCCTTTTTCCCGCCCTAGAGTGGGCTGGCCTAGACACCAACGCGGCCGGCCACGCCCTCGGAGGCAGGCAGGGGCGGGTTCACGCCCACCCTGAAGACGGATAAAAGGAGCGGAAGCCAAGAAAGCATCCTCTTGTTTCTGTGCTCTGAAGCTGCACCTCCCCGCTGCACGTGAGCTCGAGACGGAACGAAGAGCAATTTTGAGCGTTGTAATCCCTCTTTTTGTCTTACAGATATCCCGTCTAAGAATGCCCAAGAAGGTCGGAAAGCGGGTCGGTACCGAGGAGATGCTCCGCATACTCATGAAGGAGATAGCCGATCTGAAGAGAAAGGTTGAGGCTAAGGACGGGGAGGGAGGACCGAAACGGCCTTTACAGGGAACAATTCCCGGTGGAAAAAGCAAGAGGCCCAGAAGGGGAGCACTTGGGGGGGAGACCCCGGTTCCCGAAGCGCCACGAGAGGAGCCAACCCCGGCGCCAAAGGAGGGGAATCCAATCCCTGTGGTGGTCACCCCTGCGAACAGGGAGGATATGCCCCCCGAGTTAGCGGCACAATTGGCAGCGTGGTTGGGAAACGATAGCGAGGGCGCCACGGCTGACGACGCCCGGGCAGTGATGAGGCAACTGCGGGAATCTAGGGAGGCTGCGAAGACGCCATCTTCTGTTCCCCCACAGGTCCCGGCGGTTGGAAGTACAGCAGGCCCAAGTTCGGCGACAAGCGTGGGGTCTACTTCAGGTAAGCGGCCATTGCCGATTGCGGGGGTGGAGTCTGCACCTTCTCGAAAGGAGAAGATTGCCCAGCACGTCCCACTAGAAGTCAAGGAATTGATTTGGGCGGATAAATATGTAAACATGTTTTCATTGCTTACCGACCATTACGAGATCGAGCATGTAAAGAGTCAAAAGGAGCTCATGCTTCCGAGTGTTTGGCGCGCAAAAATGGCCGCCTTTAAGGTCGACGAGACCATTGGTACTTGGGGCAGAGCGTGGGGAATTTTTACTTCCATCATGGGGGAGCGCAGGCCTGAGTTGTTGACCGAGTTACCCATTTATCAGTCACGTATTATGGAGTATTCTGTGGCATATGGGGGCAATCAGTGGTTCTGCTATGATAATCTGTTTAGAAAAGCTAAAGAACACAATCCGTTGTTGTCTTGGGATTGTTATGACTCTGTGTCTTGGCAAAAAATGGAGAGTACAGGGATGTTGAAAGTGCCATTAGTAGGGAGTAACGGGGGGAATCCTCCCGCCAAAACTCTGGGACGCCCTTTCGGACGGGTGCAGGTAACGAGTTCCACACGAAGCCGAGTGGCAACACAGGTAAAAGGGGGATCTGTTGGAATTTTAACAGGGGCAAATGTACCAGGCCCCAGGGGTCATGCAAATTCAGACATGAGTGTGGGGGGTGCGGGCAGCCATCCCATCCTGAGTCCATGTGCAGAGCCAAAACGGGTGACAACGGTGGTAAGGGAGGCGCCAAACAGGTCTAATATAGTCCGAGGGGCGCCTTTACCGACCCCGATTGATACCATGGCAATGATTCCTTGGCTCAGCGAATACCCAGATCATGCTTCCGCTGGGGTGTTACGGAACGGGTTTTCATATGGTTTCCGCATCCCAGTGGGGGATTTTCAGGGGGTACCGGACTGTAAGAATCAAATGTCGGTCTTACAGCACATGGCAGTGGTGCAGGTAAAGATTGGGAAAGAGGTGACTCGAGGTCGTGTCGCCGGTCCATTCGATTTGCCACCAGTTGCTAATTTTGTGTGTTCTCCTCTAGGGGTGGTTCCCAAGAAGGACCCGGGTGAGTTTCGGCTGATACATAATTTGTCAGCCCCACATGGTCTTTCCGTGAATGACGCGATAGACCCGGAAGTATGTTCGGTGCGGTACGCATCTTTCGATGAGGCTGTTGCCATGTTGAATCGCCTGGGGCCCGGGACGCTGATGGCCAAATCGGACATCGAGTCAGCGTTCCGGTTGCTCCCGGTACACCCAGACGATCAGCGTCTCCTTGGTTTTCAGTTTCAGGGTCGCTATTACATGATAAATGTATGCCAATGGGATGCTCGATTTCATGTGCCTATTTCGAGAAATTCAGTTGTTTTCTGCAGTGGGTATTCACGAGGAAGACAGGTTTTAGACATGTTATGCACTATCTCGATGACTTTCTGTTTCTGGGGGCAGCCGGGGATTCTGAGTGTGGACAGGCCTTACATGAATTTTGTGTCCTAATGAATCAATTCGGTGTGCCATTGGCGCCAGGTAAGACGGTGGGTCCCTCGACCTTGATCGAGTTTCTGGGGATCGAGCTCGACTCGGTGGAAGGTTGTTTTCGATTACCCAAGGAAAAAGTGTTAAAATTCCGGTTTTCCCTTGAGACATGTATTCGTGCAACGAAAGTGAACTTACATCAATTGCAACAGGTGGTTGGTCAGTTGAATTTTGCCCTAAGAGTAATGCCAATGGCACGCCCCTTTTCCCGCTCGATTGCACAGTCCATGGTCGGCTTGAAGGAAGGACATCATCGTACGAGACTCTCGGCAGAGGTTCGCCAGGACATGCGCATTTGGATTGCATTCCTGGCGGATTTCAATGGTCGAATTGTCTGGAATAAACCAGCAGTGTCTTCCAAGAAGTTGGGGCTATGGACAGACTCGGCGGGGAGTATGGGTTTTGGCGCCATATTGGGTACACAATGGTCGGCTCAAAAATGGCCGTCATGGTGGCATGAGTGCGGGTTGACGAGTAACATTGCTTTTCTCGAACTGTTCCCTATTCTGGTGGCCTTGAAAACATGGCCAGAAGGGTTTAGGGATCACTCTGTGGTGTTCTGGTCTGATAACATGACCGTGGTTGAGTGTATCAATAGTCAGGCAGCACGTTGCAAATTGATTCTGAGACTGCTCAAGGAAATTGTGTTGTTGTGCATGCAACTAAATGTACTGTTTAGGGCGCGACACGTGCCGGGGGTGATGAACCAAGCGGCTGATGCGCTCTCTCGTTTCCGTATGCAGGCCTTCTGGGGTTTTCTGCCCACAGCGGACCCGGTGGCGGCACCCTTTCCCGAATCTCTCTGGTCTCTCGGTGCCCCGAACTACAAGACCTCGTGGGAGAGAGTTTAGCACCCAGGACGAGGAAGGCATATGAAGGGGCGTTCCGTTCCTATTGGGCCTTTTTGGGTACTGCCGGGAGGGAGCTTTGGGGTCTGGAAGAGTGTGTAGTGAGATTCCTGCTCTCTTTACGTCACGCAGGCAAGTCAGTAGCTACGGCCCAGAGGCATCGGGCCGCCATTTCCTTCATGGCAAGGGCTCATGGGATCCAGGACCCGACAGCGTCTTTCGTTGTGCAGAAAGCGCTACGTGGGTGGCAACGCCTTGAGGGTCGCAGAGTAGACGATAGGCACCCGATAGGTCTGGATAGGTTGGCCCTGTTATTATCCGTGCTACCGGTAACATGTTCATCCCAGTACGAAGCAGTGTTGTTCCGAGCCGCATTTGCATTAGCATTCCATGGGGCTATGCGGGTAAGCGAATTAGTGGCAAAGAACAAGCAGGATACGATGGGGGGACTGTGACGGGAACACATTCAGGTCAGGGGGGAGACGATGACGGTCTCGTTTGTCAGGTCCAAATCCGATCAGGATGCAATCGGGGACTGCGTAATCATCCAGAGGATCCCCGGGTCTGCCATGTGCCCTGTTGTGTGCGTAGAGGAATATTTAGCGCAGAGGGTGGCAGCATGGGGGGGGGACCTTGTTAAGACACGCTGACGCGACCCCACTGACGAGGTTTCAGTTTCAGCGGGTGCTTGCGATGTCGATTTCTGCCGCGGGCTTGAACCCCGGCGACTTTGGGACCCATTCCTTTCGGATAGGGGCTGCTACGGAAGCTACAGCCAGGGGTCTGAATGTTGAACAAGTAAAACGTGTGGGGCGTTGGTCCTCGAACTGTTATAAGAGGTATGTGCGGTTGCACATGTTGTGAAGCTGTAACGATGTACTCACGCTTCTTGTTTTTGTTTGGTTTTCAGTTGCGCAAGCCTACGAGGCGGGGCGGACTGTCCAGTCGACCCGACACCGGGGGGCCAGCGGTCAGACATTACCGGCTGTGAAAAAGGAGGTGTGGGTCATGGGCCACTCATACGTGAGGCGTGCCGCGGACGTATTCAAAGCAGGTGACATGATTCACGTGGCTGGGGAATACGGGTACAGTGTGTCCTTCTACGGAAAGGGCGGGCTCTGTATTGACCAGTTTCGATCATTTTTCGAGGGTTTGTTAGGGCGGACAAGGTCACCGCCGTCTGTAGTCATAGTACATCTTGGGGGCAATGATTTGGTGACCACTGGTAGACGACTTCTTCTTGAGGCGATGCTTTCCACGGTAAGTTGGTTGGCGAGAAGAGTTCCAGGGTGCACAATTGCATGGTCCCATATGATCCCACGGAAAGTGTGGCGGGGGGCTTTTTCTGTTTCTGCTCTGAATCATTCAGTAAGGAAAATTAATAATAAAGTGAGTAGACTGTTCCGTTCAAGTACACTGCATTCTATTTCGCATGGTTGTATTAAAGGGGACAGTATGTATTCGGGGGATGGTGTTCATTTGTCCCGGATGGGGAACGAGTTACTCATAGGAGACCTGATAGCCTGGCTAAAGACTTTAGGAAATGACCTTTAGGCAGGAGTGGTGTGGGGGGTCCGGATAGCCGGTCAACTATCCGGCCTGTGGCGGTAAGGTCATGATCGGTGAGCAGTAATTCGAAGATCCCTATGAGGGGGCGTCACCCATTACGGATGGGAGCGCGCGGGGGAGGTGGCCAATTGGCCCCTCAACGGGGAGGCGGTCCTGTCTAAGGAGAGGCCGCCGGAAGGAAAGGAAAGGTGGTCAAGGCCCCTTCCTGGATAGGAGGGGCTACGGCCCCTCCTGGGGAATTTCCCGGGGCCAGGACATCTGCGACGGCAGATGGGTAAGTTGTGTGGGGTGCGGGAGGGGGTTTACGCTACCTTTTTAGACACCTCACACGAGTCCTCGAACGACCGTTAAATGGCGTCGAGTTTATTGGGGCCCCCGTCAAGTACAAAGGGAAATTGGTAGATGCACTTGAGGTACGCCTCTGTGCGGTCGCTCCTCTCACAAGTGAGGGGGGTATTTCTGGTTTAGGGATCTGACACCGGTTACGACCTTGCCGTTGGCCCTTAACGTTAGGATGTACAATTTCAAGTCAAATGTTTTGTAGGAGGTTAGTTCGGCTAGGAGAACCTTTGTATTAGAGATCTGTTAAGGTTAGCCAAACATCGTAATGTGGAAATGAAATTGTACATTATATGAAACTGTTATTTTAATGTTTTCTTTTGTTTCATATTTTAATAAATACGGCCGGGAAGGGTGACTCCCTTCCCGCCTTCCAAAAGTTCAAGAACTGTTTCCGGTTTCCCAATTCTTGGGGATTGTGTTGAGAGGGGGTGGCGGGTATCTCGGCCATATGGAAAGGGGCGACCAATCGGTCCCCCCGAACGTATGGTGGAGTACCACGATCCCCCTGGGAAGCCATCTTGGGCGGGAGGCGAGTCTCGGCTGGTATGCCCGAAGCGGCGTAGCCGGGGCGCGCCTTTTTCCCGCCCTAGAGTGGGCTGGCCTAGACACCAACGCGGCCGGCCACGCCCTTGGAGGCAGGCAGGGGCGGGTTCACGCCCACCCTGAAGACGGATAAAAGGAGCGGAAGCCAAGAAAGCATCCTCTTGTTTCTGTGCTCTGAAGCTGCACCTCCCCGCTGCACGTGAGCTCGAGACGGAACGAAGAGCAATTTTGACCCACCCACCAGCCCCTGAGGACAGCGATTCGTTGTGAATACAGTTGATATGGGGTCTTTTGTTTTCTCTGTTTTCTTACAGGTTGTGATGATTGTCGTGAAATTTCTTAAAGATGCAATAAAGATTGGTTATTTTTCAGTATGTTTGCAAATAAAGTAATTTTGAACAAGGATTGATCAGTATTTACGCTTGATAATAAATGTTGTTTTGCTTTGTAAATCTTAGTAACTTAGGTAGAACTGTCGAATTTATTTTGGTCGGGCGGTAAGGTCATGATCGGTGAGCAGTAATTCGAAGATCCCTATGAGGGGGCGTCACCCATTACGGATGGGAGCGCGCGGGGGAGGTGGCCAATTGGCCCCTCAACGGGGAGGCGGTCCTGTCTAAGGAGAGGCCGCCGGAAGGAAAGGAAAGGTGGTCAAGGCCCCTTCCTGGATAGGAGGGGCTACGGCCCCTCCTGGGGAATTTCCCGGGGCCAGGACATCTGCGACGGCAGATGGGTAAGTTGTGTGGGGTGCGGGAGGGGGTTTACGCTACCTTTTTAGACACCTCACACGAGTCCTCGAACGACCATTAAATGGCGTTGAGTTTATTGGGGCCCCCGTCAAGTACAAAGGGAAATTGGTAGATGCACTTGAGGTACGCCTCTGTGCGGTCGCTCCTCTCACAAGTGAGGGGGGTATTTCTGGTTTAGGGATCTGACACCGGTTACGACCTTGCCGTTGGCCCTTAACGTTAGGATGTACAATTTCAAGTCAAATGTTTTGTAGGAGGTTAGTTCGGCTAGGAGAACCTTTGTATTAGAGATCTGTTAAGGTTAGCCAAACATCGTAATGTGGAAATGAAATTGTACATTATATGAAACTGTTATTTTAATGTTTTCTTTTGTTTCATATTTTAATAAATACGGCCGGGAAGGGTGACTCCCTTCCCGCCTTCCAAAAGTTCAAGAACTGTTTCCGTTTTCCCAATTCTTGGGGATTGTGTTGAGAGGGGGTGGCGGGTATCTCGGCCATATGGTAAAATACCCTTGTGAATAGCAAACAATCATACGCAATATTGTGAGTTTATCTTTGTGAACCAGGCCCTATGTTTCCAGAAGGCTTGAGAGTGTTTCTAGATCAGCTAACAAATTGGTACATGGTTCAAACACAAGGTCCTGAAAGAAAGGTTCAAGACTATAAACAATCAAAGCCAGCAAGGAAGACAACAAAGTAGGGAACTTGATAGAGGCAATTGTGTAGTCTTTTGGCCTAATCAACAAAACATACTCCATATGTAAAAAATATTATGCATGTACTCCTAATCTTGGGTATAGAGTCACATGGTTTGGGAATACACATACTTTCCCAGTAACAACCAGGAATGTTGTGCCAGACACAGATTTCCAGGGGCTCACTGACAGAATATAGGAAACAAATATATCATGCAGACAGAATATTGTGTCAAAAATATTGAGAAGGTAAGTGAAAAAAGGCTAAATATGAACTTACTATTCTTAGCTCCACCTCTACGTGTCCTAAAGATATATCGTCAAGGTTCATATATGTTGACTTATATATAGTAAAACTTTGCTTACCTAGAGAAACTTACCTTCACTATGTTTTGTCTTCATTAGTCTTGACACAATATATTGTCCATACAATATTTTTTCTATAATAGTTTGTTCAAACATCCTTTCAGGGATACCACTGGGAATGTCATATGACAATTGCAATTAACCAAATGTAGAGTTTTAAGCACAGTACAAGTCAACATTGGGCAAATGTAGTCTACGGTGGAAATGCAAGTTTTTTTCCTTTTCCTTCTTTTTCTTTATAGTAGGACAATATTTTATTCCTACCATTACACAACAAAAAATCATGGCTTGTTCTATTTACATACCTACCATGGAAGGCGAGTTACTGGACACTTTTTCAGGAGTAAATCTCTTTGGAGAGGTAAATCACGGCATGCTCCAGTTTGTTTCCACAACCTTTGTTCAGTGCCTAAGAATTACAGGAAATCATAGCATACAGGTATACGGTAGTAAAACTATGCCTGCCTGGTATCCTTTTGTAGATACCTGACAAGTGTGATAAATGGAGCCATTTTGGCTCCAATCATCGGCTTACATTTGAAATAGCTTTGTGATACTTCCTTGAACTTTTCTGCTATCATAAGTTACTTGAAGAACATGTTAGGATATCAAGCAAGTGTACTTCCATTATGTATGAAGGGAGACAGCAAATAATAAATACAAAGTAAAAATTCTTGATAAAATTATGCAATTGTTCTGCACCCCTTACTAATCTGGGGCAGTAAACATTAGCATTCTATATTGATAGTTACTCGGTAACAAATTTTAAAGGGTTGAACAGTATAATGATAGCCAGAATAACAGAAAGCATTTATAACTTTTATAATTTGTTATAACAGTAAGCAGTCATCACCTGATTAAGTACACTTTGTTAACTTGTTCATTAACTGAGCAGTTTAAAAAAAAGTGTCATATAAATACATAAAAACTACTTATATAAGCTCACTTTATAAATAGAAAATGCAGTTGTAAGATGTCACATTAGCTGCAAATAGTAGGCATCAGGATTACATCACATTTGGTTGACAACACGCTGAGGTCAAAGTTCACCCTTGGTGCTGCTTGTAAGAGAAAACGTGTAACTAATGGTTAGCTGGTAGGTGGTGTCCTAATATGCAGTAACACAGAGTCCTAATGAATGCAAGAGTAGGGCTTAAATGATTTAAACATTCCTTGTGATCTTTATGTGGTTGCCCCACATGCACTGAAAGCGATGGGAGCAAATGTAGTTGCAAATGGTGCACATGAAAGTACATCAAGCAAGTGACATTGATTAAAAACATAAAGGGCTAAAAGATTCCTTTGAAGCATAGAAGGCAAAGAAATGATTGCTGCAGTTTTCTGGTGCAATTTGATAATGTTTTCCATTGGCTGCCTGTGAAGTTCGAAGCCTCGGTGAACCAATGTGCATTTTGGATCTGCAGCAAGCAAAACACTTGTTAAGAGCAATGGGTACAACTGTGTGTGCCACAAAGTACATACATTTTGCGAAGGAGCTGATAAAAAAAAGTCCCAACCCATTTGTTAGTGCAAAAGCAGACTGTTCAGCGCCTTGCCCCTGTCTAGAAGCACCACTGAGCAGATCTCTTTAAATATCACCCATCACATCAAAAGTGTGGCTTGGGATCAGCAATGGCGTTGGAGACACTGTTTTGTTAGACGAGAGCTACAAAGACATCCTTGGCGTCTTTGGAAACCATTCAATACATAAAGAAGTAACTTTGTGGAATGACTTCTTTATGCCAAGAACAGTAGAGAGCTCCAGGCTAAGGCTTGGTGAATTCACAAACAATGGATAAAAATAGACCTTTAATACTCCTATTTACTGCTTTGGATTTTAGAAAGGGCTGAGCCATCATAAAACCAGAAGTCTTTACTGAGCTGTTCATCTTTCTTATCCACGGACTGTTTCGAAAGAAAAACATACCATTAGGATATATTATAGAAAGGAATGACTTGGCTTTGTCAGACTGTTTCTTTCGTTTACAATAAAAAAACAGACCCTGCCTGGAGAAAGCAATAGGAACACTAGAAAGTAATATCAATGTCCTCAGGATAATATTTGAAAAATCCAGAAATCCATCCTGCTGGGTTAAAACAATATTCAGTCTTCTTCAACTGAACCAAAATTTCATCATAGGGAACTGATTACTAAACTATACATAACTTGCAACGCTTGAGAATTGCATCTATATCTTTCGTCTAACTCGATGGGGCTATTTTTTATACTTCCCTTTCGAAAGAGGCATGACTTACAAACTCATTAAGGAATAGTCCTGGAGTTTTATATGGCGCTAACTAGACCCGGAGTTATCAGAGCTCTCATTTTTGTTAGGCACAGGGAGATTAAGGGGCATATTACCAAGCATAAGCGATAATTATCGCTATGCTTGGTTAGCGGCTATTATTTTAACGCCGTGCATCACCTATTTTTATCGCTTAGGAGCCTTGCTATTATCAAGGTTTATCTCCTAAGCGATAAAAATAGGCCGAAATGCATGAATATCGCTGAAAAGTCAGCGATATTTATGTATTACCGAGCTAGTGCTGTTAGCCATGTTATCCACCTCCCATTGGATAACATGGCTAAGAACTGCTCTGGCCAGGCGTTAGCTTTTGGAGATATTCGCGCTTAGCGCGAATATTTCCAAAAGTTGGTAATAGGAGATAGCGATGTTAGCGACTGTTTCCAGTTGCTAACATCGTGGCACGCCCACTTTGCATGTCATTAGCGATAATTATCGCTGACATGCAAAGTGGGCCCCAAGATGATCGCTATCTCCTACTAGCTGTCGCTAACTGGTGTTAGCGACAGCTAGGTAATAGGGCGATAAAATTATTGCCGCTTTAGCAGGAAAAGTTTCCGCTAAAGCGACGATAAGGCCCTAAGTGATTTGCCCAGAATCGCGGAAGGTTGAGCGTCCCTGCTCCGAGGTCGACCGCCCTAGCCAAAAAATGCATCCTATTTTCTAGCCCTATGTTTGTATATATGATTCACTGACTGGGCGATTGCAGCATTTCACTAGAACACACTCCTCATCTGAGTATCCAGTTGCTGGCTGTCTTTCTTGCCGCTGAGTAAAAGTCAGTAGATTTGGCTTAAACAATTTGGTACATTGTTCTAATTATTTTTAGAAGAACACCCTTCTTTTCTATTTTCTAAGTATCTTCTCTAACATGGCCCATCTCCACCTTCTCCCGGAGAAAACCTGGGTGATTGGTGTTACTTCCCAAACATTCTACAGCAGGTAGGTATGGACCTTCAAGTTACCACATAACAAAAGGGAAGATGTTGTGGTGATATGATCATGTCCTTCACATTCCATGTTCCAATGCATTCTCTTCATGGAATATGGAAAGTAGGGTGTTGAAGGAATTGGAGGTTTTAAATGGGACAGATGCTGGAGGTGCTTTGCTATGACTGTGGCCACTAAACCTACTTCTCAAATACTTCACCTATGACTCTCCATATGGCACCTAACTACCACAATGTCACATTAGGTGTTAATTGTAGGCACCAGGGGCCTCATTTATGACTTTTTGCCGCAGGGAAGCGCAGCAGGCCTTCCTGCTGCGCTTCCCTACAGCAAAAGAAAAGGGCAGAAATGCGCCGTATCTATAAGATACGGCGCATTCCTGTCCTTTTCCCCTCCGCCGGCGCACAATGGGCTGCCTGCGCCAGCGCAGGCAACCTTGCACAATGGTGCAAGGGTGCCTGCATTGCGGGGAAGATTATTTTTGTACAGGAAGGGAAACCTTTCTGTACAAAAATAATCACAAGAGGCTTTTCCTCTTTCTATGTGTGCTGTAGAATGCAGCACACATAGAAAAAGGAAAGACGAGGAGAAATAAAGATATTTCTCGCTGTTGCGCCTCCCTTACGCCTCCCCTGGGGAGGCGTAAACTTTTGGCACTGCTTCAGAGTTACGATTTCTCGTAAATCTGGGGCAGTGTCAAAAGGCCATGGATGTTGTTGGGAACGCCCCCAGCAACACCCATTGCACGCCCCTTTAACGCAGTACACTGCGTTAAAGGGACTGATATTTATCAGGCAGCAGTACACCACAAAAACTGGCGTACTGCTGCCTGATAAATACCACGCTGGTTTCTGCGCCACGGAACTTCATGAAAAGTGAAGTTCCGATGGCGCAAGGGGCCTCATAAATGAGGCCCCAGGATTACATCACATTTGCTTGACAGCACACTGAGGTGGGAAATCGCCCTTGGTGCAAAATCAGCATGCATGTGAAAAAGCGCAATTCACATGTATCTGTAAAGTAACATTTAGGTGCAAAATCACTTTTAGGAGAAAATCACTTTTAGGAATCACATTACACCTACTGCTCATTAAGCAGCACTTTGTTATCAAATTTATGAACAACATTACATTTAGGTGCAACAATCACATTTAGGTACTGAGACACGTGTAGGTGCAAGAACACATTTTGATACACAATCACATGTAGCTGTAAAATTGCCCCAGTGCAACATGAACATCATATAGAGTCGTTTAGAAGCAACAACACATTTAGAAGCAAAAACCAGATTTAGGTGCACATGCACATGTATATACGAAATCAACCTTGGTGTACATTTAGGAGAAAAATCCTTGATAATGACAGGCACGGGCTGCTGTGAATGTCTATTAAGATTCCTTTTTTATTGCCTGACAAAAAGGTTACTCTTCGTTGATAGTTTATAACACAAGGGAGAATTATTTACACAAGGGCAATCACCACTCCTAATGAGTGGTAGGTCCAGCCCCAGCTTGCGCTCTAAAGTGAAGAGTAAGTACAAAAAATGCTGGGCTATTCCTTAGGTTAAAGGAATGTACGTATCACAAAAGTGCGCAGGATGTTGTAGGGCCTAGTTGAGTCCTACGATTAGGCATCCATTTTGTTGGATGTAATGCCCTCACACACCCTTTCAGGTGTTATGCTTCATCATCTGGGCTGCTCCTCGTTGGGTCGGTGGTGCAATACCTAACAGGCGGCACCTCAAAGAGGGGCTCTTTGGCGGAGATCTTTTGTCCAACTGCCGTTTAGATGAAGTGCGGGTGTGGTGTCAGAGGGGCGTAGACATGTTAGTGTGGGTTAAAATAAAGCTAGGAGTACCAGGAATGACTTTATTCTAGAGGTCCCCTGCTCTAATTAAAAACAAAACTAACCGGTACTCGCTGGAATATTATGCTTCCAATTATGAATCACGATTTAGTGTGTGCTATAGTCGGTCAACATGTTTCTCGCTCTTATGCAGTAGCTAGCGATTCTTCAGGACCTACAAATAAAGAATATATCTAAGGTTTCAACTGTCTATGTCAGTATGATTACTCTAGTATCTAATGTTAAAAATGCATTCAAGTTGATAAGCTAACAGAAAAAATGTGTTTCCTGTGTGATATCTGTGTTGAGCTGAATATACCTGGATTGGGAGAAAAGGAGCAAATCACAACAGGTTCAAAATAAAAGATCAGGTGATGAAGTATATTCCTTGTGTCATGCTAGATCAGGTGCCGCTAGCATGTGAATTCAAAACTAATGAACAGGTATTCGTGCAAATCCTTAGTGAGCAACATTGTGGGCATGCTCTTGGACAACTGTAATTAAAAGCTATTGGTTAAAATCAAAAATGTAGCATCAAAGACTTAGGTGGTATGGCTTCTAACTCACCTAACTGGTAAGTATACAGACAACAACAGTATCCGGTGGGTTATACAGCGGGTTTTGTCATCCGACATCTGGCTGGTCATGGGAGGAAACCGCGGTTAAAGGCTTGTAACTAGTAGTGTGTGTCACAGGCTATCATTACCTAACAGTAATATCGTGGGTGGAGATGGCTCAAAATCCCTGTCACATGCTTTGTGGCTCAAGGTAGGTCTAGCACAGAGTGTGTGTCACAGACTATGGTTATCTAACAGTAATATCGTGGGTGGAGGTGGCTAAAAATCACTGTCACGTGCTCTGTGGCTCAAGGTATGTCTAGCACAGAGAGAGCCCTCCCCTTGCAAGAGGTGTTCCCAGCGATTAGGACCCCCCCCTAAAGCCGGTAAAGTGTATCCCTAGTGCTAGGTTAGCTCAGACATGCTCATCTAGCAAAGCGTGCTATGGGTCCCACGTGTTAAAGGAACCTAAGAAAAGTACCCGTGTTTAAAAATCAAGACACTGGAGAAAAAGAACCAGGCAACGCTCTCTCACGTTACCCAGGGTGAGGTGAGCTGATTATCACCGTGGCCCTGTCTCATTACAGTGTGGTGGGCTTCACGGTATTACAGGGTAGCGTGTTGACGGTGCTCTGCCCCTTAGATAACCATACATGCGGCCCGTAGTTACAGGGGAATGTGGTGGGCGGCACGGTAAAACAGGGGTATCGTCTCCCAGGTGTTAAGCCCCTGTGGTCAGTGCGTTACGCAGCCCAACGGGTGGAAGCGCTAAGTGCAAAAAGCAGGGGTCAACGGTCTTCAGTTAGGTGCACCCGGTTTAGCAGTCCCCCAGAGTGATGTGTTACCCCGTAGTCAATAGATCGGCCCGATAGTTAAACCAACGATGGTTCTCCCCTTGTGAGGCGCATATGCCTTCTCTACAGCTGCTTAGTAGCAGTGGGCTAATGCACTTACTTGATTGCTCCTGTGTAAACTCCTATGGCACCTACCCCTCGCCGCCAGAACTGGGTGGTGGTTAGCGGTCTGGCGGCTTTGCCTTATGATTGTGTGCCCGTTGTCACGTGACCGCGTGATAACGCGGAAAGGTGTGTCTCCTGTATTATCGAGGGACCATAGCAGCCATGTTGTAGTGGGGTACTGTCCATAGGCTCGTGTGGTGATTTTAAAATATATTAAATCAATTCCTAGGCCTGTGTAGTCAGGACATGGTTGGTTAATAGTGTTACATTTCTATGCATGCACACTGAAAATAACGAGCGCGAAAATATTTTAGGAGAGTCCTTTGTGGTTCGTGTGTTGACGCTGGTTATATTCCTTAGTAAAATGCCATGGTTCCACAGTGTACCTAATATACATGTGAAAGGTATGAAGGGTCCCATTTAGGAGGAGAAACTTTGAAGGGTAGCAGAACCTCCTTGGCAATCTTCCTTGTTCTTGATTGAAGAAGAAGACTTAATATAGGTGTTGAAACACAAGGTACAAAAACTTTGCAGATCCAAGTTTGAGAAAGAGCTCAGGATAGAACATACAGAACTAGAAATTCAGGTATGAATCCAGCTTCCAGTACATGAACATTCGGGGTAAAAAATTAAAGCAAGATAGGGATGAACATGATTAACAATGGGGTAATTATTGTGTTGCAATGCATTAATCTCTTATCACTGCATCCTTATACGTGGCCTAAAAAGGCAAGAACATCACAGGAAAAAGATTAATTCCATCTTGCACTGAGAAGTTCAAGCAACGATTAGTGGTAAAGCCACCATTTTTGGAAGGGCTATATAGGTTGCTGGTCATGAATACACCTTCAGACCTGTGGCATCTTTCGAGTATGAGAAGAAGAGGTCCATGTTTCTCATGTTTCATTTATTGTGAGCTTTCATGCCTTCATAGCTGTCCTTCAAGGTTGGGACTTTGCAAAAGCTGTGACATATCCGTCTGGGCAATCGTGGCAATGCTGATGATGTCTGATAGGTGAAGTGAAAGGTACCATCCTGTGCACTGAGATTCGGAACCAAACATGCATTGCCTCACTGTATGCTGAGTGTGGAAACTAGGACCATATTTCCTTCTCATAATGGCATTCCACTGACGCTGGTAGGTTCTGGGCACCTATATATCAAAAACTGAGAAGAAATATTGTAGAAATGTGTCACCATAGATGCATCTAATGTGAACTATAATGGCATCGCATTTAGTTGACAGCCCATGGAGAAAATTTAGGAAAACAAATGCACCTCGACGGCTGTGCATTGATATTTCGCTTCACCTTCCATGTACTGCAATGGGAGATTTTCTTTAGGCAGGCATACTAGCACTCCTAATGGCCAATAGGTACTGGTGATACTGAAAAAGTCCTCCAGCCTAATCCAAAATGTTAATGACACTTTCTTCATGCAGGTTCTGAAGGTGGTCAACCCACACAAACTGATGGTGGGTGGTTACCCAAAGCCCATTCTGTAAGTTGTTGGTGTTGATGACATAAACTCACTAGCCAGCTAAAGCTATCTGTAGTCGGATGTAAAATATGCCCAGGTCTTATCATCTAAAGAATGCAAGTTGCACTTAATGTAACGTTTCTTTTTATATTATCCTCAGAACCACGCAATCTAACGAAGAATTATGTTAACTACACCCGAAATTTACAGGTTGGATTTACATCAGCTAGACTATAAAAAGGGATGGGCACTCTCAGGTAGACATCGACAGGGGTAAAGATGGTTTCTCAGCTTGGTCTTGGGCATTCTGCCTCCATCCTGATCAATAACCAGTCAATAATATTCACAAGATATCCAAGAAAGTAGGAGCTGAATTAAAAAATGTCAACTTAATATTTTACATTTTGTGGTGTGAGAGAAATTGTGGTCTTATACGAGTATAGTATTTCTTTTCACCCTCACATCTGCTGGCAGTTAATTGTTCTGGAATGGTGGTACTAATTAGCATAAGCAAACCCACACTATTGGGCTTTCTCAAACTTTTTCTCACTGGCACTCTGCATTCCCTGACACTAAATATTCCCAGCATACCAGCCCCAAATTTACCAATAAGAGACTTACTTTGTACCATTATACCAAATGTAGGGAGACAAAGCACCCAATCCACAATCAAGCACTTACATAGGGCCTTACATGATGTGACTCTTGAAAAGCCTTCTTCTAAAGGTGTTTTTGCAGTCTTTCCTGTTGGACTTTGGCTTTCTGAGTTTCACTCCCAAGCTTTTTTCCTTCTTCCCTCCTGTTTTCTGAACCCGTTTTTGCTGGCCTTTTTCGCACTCTGTGCACTTTACCACTGCTAACCAGTGTTAAAGTGCTTGTGCTCTCTCCTTAAAACATGTTAGATTGTCTTATACCCAATTGGCATATTTAAGTTACTGGTAAGGGACTAGTAATGTGGCACTACCTGTGCACCGGGCCTGTAAATGAAATGCTACTGGTGGGCTTGCAGCATCAATTGAGCCATCCATGTAAGTTTCCCTCTGTACATGTCTCAGGCCTGCCATTGGACAGCCTGTGTGTCGACCTGCATAAGAAACCTTTTGCCTGGCCCAAACCTTCCTTTTTAATACATATGTCACCCTCTAGGGTAGGACCTGGACACCTCAGAGGGCAGGGTGCACAGTATTTAAAACATTGGACATGTACTTTAAAGTTTTACAAGTCCTTGTATTGAAAAACTCTTAAAGTCATTTTACACTACTTCAAGGCCTATCTCTCCATAGGATAACATTAAAATTACCTTATTAGATTTTATAAGTGTAACTTCCAAATAGGAACATGTACTCCTTCATGTTTGGTGTCTCTGGAATCGCAATTTCAAAACCTAACTTATGGTGAAATCAGATTTTAACTTGCAATTCTGAAAATGCAACATTCAGAAAGTTGAAGTTTTCTCGACTTAGCTATTTCGTGCCTGCAGCCTTTCTCTTGTCACATGACTGGGTGTGGCTGACAGTTGGGCTTTGTATATTCCTCTTAGACAGCCACACACAATGGTGAGCTTAGGTGTGACTGGATGGGCCATCACTGGCAGGATGCAGAGAGAGGAGCTGGGCCCAGCCCCACTTACACCTGAATAGGCTGCACCCTATCTTCACACAATGGGCCGCATACCTCGTGCAGTTAGTTTGGAGCGAAGGTCGGGAAGGTAGGACACCTGTGCGCTTCAAAGGCATGCCTCTAGAAGCTACGCTCCACTTCAAAGGAACAACTGGATATAAATGCTTGACCTCTGATACCAACTCTTCAGTACACTTCTGAACCTGTGGATCCCCTGCTGGAAGAAGGATTGATGTGGTGCTGAAATGACTGCCACTCTGCTGGACTGCCACTCTGAAGAAACTGCTGCCCATCTATGTGTCCCTTCTGCCCTCCTGCCTAGAGGAGAAGGACTGGAACTCCGTTTCTTGAACCCAGAGTGACTCTACGGGCTAGTTGGCTGGCCTCCTGATCTGAAGCTCAGAGCCAAACCAGCTTCCAACAACCATGCATCTGCACCTGGACTCCGCCATCCGTGAGTCTACCCTGCCAAGTGGGTTGAAGGTGCTCAGCCAGCCTCTGTGGAACCAGCGGAACCAACGCATCTCTTCTGCTGAACGGCACACACTTGAGCAGGACAAAGGCATCACCATTGCTATGTGGATTGGACCTGTCACAAAGACCCACATCGCATTGCAGCTCATTGGAACTGTTGCATCGCCCCTGCCAGTGTGCCACATTCTTGATGCCATACTTTGCATTTCAAGCCCCATTGATAGGATCCTCGATCACAACGCCATCCGTGGAATCCCAGGCCCGCCACATCTTGGAACCAACACATTGCTTCAGCTGCGGACACATCTTCGATGCGGATCCTTGCAACACTACGCATACCAGGAATCAAGGTACTTTGTTCAACTGGCCTAATTGGGTCCCTGTGGCCAGCCCATGCTCCATCACGGTTTGCCTGAACTTGTGTCTTTGTCTCAGTCCTGTGTGACAAGATATCCACAGTTGGCACTTTTTCACACTATTTTCGCTAAAATATCCCAAATTAAATATCTCCTGTTCCACAGATAGAATTTTGTCATGTTAGTCTTGTTTCATTTATTAAAGAAAGTTCTATTTTTCTAAATTGATGTGGGCTCTTTTTGTTTTGTGTTTTCACTTTATTACTGTTTGCAGTGTTACAAAAATACTTTAAACATTGCCTCTAAGTTAAGCCTGACTGCTCTTTGCCAAGCTACCATTGAGGTAAACCCGCTACAAATAAAGGGTGCTGGGGTGGGTGGAGGGAGTGCAGGGGTAGGGTTACGCATGTGAAGAGGGAGATACAAATAATAGATTTAAAATAAACATACCTGGAGCTGCCAGCCGCCTCAAGTGTCACATCACCCCACCTCTCCTCTTCCTGGGTTCCAGCAGCCCCAGGGACAGACTCCCATCCAATCCCTGCCTGTGCACAGAGCAGTACAGGGACTGACCAGGTTCTTCTCTGGCCAGGGAGTCTGTGGGGGTTTCTCTAGTGCATATATGTGTTGTGGTCGGCCTGAGAAAGGCTGGCCAAACACACATGAGCACTTAGGGAGTGAAGTACACATAGCACTCCTCCTCCCCCCTCCAATGCGTCCTCCCCGTCCCTCCCTACAGTGCTGGCTAAGAACCTGCGAGTGCAAACTAAAACGATGCAAGCACATTGTTTTATTTTAAACTTGCTAGCTCTGAGCCAGGCAGTGGGGTGACACTCCTCCGCCATTGCTGAGGAGCCCCCTAGGTTGAGCACATGTTAATTGATGGTCTTTTGTGCCGCACCCTGACAAGGATTGTGGTTGCTGCTTAACCAGAGTTCACACACCAGCCAACAACCCAATTTCCCACAGTTCCCCTATGCATTTTATTATTAGGGGGTGCAAGTTGCTTCTGTGTAATTTTGCGAAATGCAAAACCATTATTTGGTGCTATATGTTAGAGTGAAATGCATTCCATGTCAATTTTGGATGGGATGGGGCATTTTGCAGTAAAAAGCAAAAAAACCTAAGCGCTGTTTACAGCAGCCTCTTGCATTCATTTTGTCCCCATTGTTCCAAAGCTTTCGCTCTAAATGTATGCCACAAACAGTGCATAATTATGTAAAAAGGTGCAATAGCATAATTTCAAGTCAAGACATTCTTTATTTCTGCCTGACAAGGCCATAAAATCACAGATAAAAACATGTAAAGTACGATACAAACAGTGCAATTTTATCCGGCATTGAAGGACATAGACATTGAAGTATTTACTCAGAAATTCATAAGAATTTTATACTATAATAAATATTCTAAAAAAGTACACCATCAATAGCATCATTTCGAAAATTGTGCATAACAAGCATAGCACAAAATCACCCAATCGGAAATTTCGCCAAGACCAATTTATTATTTTGCTTTTTGCTTGAAGCTTCCCTCATCTAAAATTCAGGGACTATCGGTGAATGCGGGTCTAGCAACATTCAGACATTGCTCCATTCTTCCCTAATACGAAGGCCAGCTTGCTAATGCATTTGGTATATATTCCACTATATGTAAATTTGCAATTGGAGTGCATTCCATCAGAGTCCAAACATAGCACAGAAATAACAGCAGGAACTATGCTGGATGTGTGTCGATTGGCTGAAGGCCGGGATTTCCTTATCTTCAGCTTCCAGCTTCCACTGTGCCTGAATCTTAGCGCAAGCCCCACTCAATGAAGTCCCATTCAGCCTGCTTTGAATCACATTCTTCGTTCTTGGCATTGATTTTTATTTCCACTTTCTCCTAAGGATTGTTGGCTTTCCATATTATAGCCTAAAGCTGCTATTTTATCAAGCAATAAATAAATGTAGTTATACCCCAAGCTGGAAGTTGACAGGTATTACAGTGAAAACAGCACTCCTAGCTTTAGGAGGCTTCATGTGTTAATAAATTGCACAGCCCGGTTAGAGGCAGTGTCTATAAAAATAGTCGCTTTGTACATTAAAACATAAATATATCTGGACAGTTAGAAAAAGCTGCCCCCGTGGATGACCCCTGGCTTACTTGGGGCAGCTGAAATTCACTGCAAATGTCACTGTTGTCTGGTATTCCAGCCCAAATCTAGTCTCCGTGGGATGTGTTCCACTGTTAAGATGTGTTTCATCACCTTTCAGGTACCGTAATTGTGGTATAATACAGATTTTTTTTTAATACTCTCCCAGCTGCTCCTTTTATATTAGGCCATGACCGTGTTCAAATTCTTATTAAGAGTATTACGTTATACACCGAATAAGACATATTTTCAATACATATTTACTCGTCTATCAGGGTGATATGGCTGTGTCTTCATAAAAAAACATTAACATAGAAAGGAAGAGGACACACTCGCCACGTGATTTTGTGGGAAAGGAGCAGTAGTGAATTACAATAAACCTAAAGCCAAAACCTAGGGGGTTCAACACAATATCTTAATTATTGTGACATATAAACATTATTGATAGGAACAAAACATGATTTGTATAACAGGATACTGTTTTTAATTAAGTTATCTTTTTTTCTTCATTTTTTTGGATTTCCAGTTTAAAAATACATATAGCCATTACAATGAAAAAATCAATAAACAACATACAATTTATAACACACAAATTACGAAAAAAGGAGAGGGGGAAAGAGAAAACCCAAATGACTTAGTTGTAAAAGTGGGCTGATGGAGTTAGCAAAGCGGTGGATGGAAACTCGCCACATGACCTCAAACCTGATCAGCAAAAACGTTGGAGCAACCCTACCAATATCATTTAGTCCTCCAATCTAGATATATTAGTTGGAGTGCCTTTTCCGTATTATTTTGAGACTGGCATGTTCATTTAATGCATTTTTGCAGCAAACTCAATCAGAAAAATGCAACGAAGCATTCTATGGTGTAGGGTATTCCTTTAATTTGGAAATATATGTTTGAATGATATATTTACACATTAGTGACTTCTGCTCAGGGTTTTAACAGTTGTTAATGTCCTCTGTAGATACTAACCACAGTTAAGTGCATTCCCCGAAAGTATGGACCAAAAACAAAGGTAAAGTGGACAATGTACTTATGGTCAAATACCAGCATTTGGTGCATGACAAATTGTGTGTCAAAAAAATATTACAACGATGCCTCGAAGGTCATCCAATAAAGACATCAAATATGTCCATTGTCTGTTCCTGGTTCACATTCTTGCTGCTAAACTTAAAATCGAGGGAAATAACTGGACTTATGTAAGCATCCTAAGCATTCTTTACCAATCCACAGATTCCTTAATCAAGATTTTATTAACTTTGTTGCGTTTTTCTATATAAGCTGCCCACAATAAGTTTTGAAAGGACATTTAAAGAGAAATGATAGTATCAGTACATTGCATGGGAAACCTACACAACATACCACATTTAGAGTCTATTTTCTGAATGTTTACTAACATTTCTGCTGAAAGCGCCTATGTAGCTTTTATTGGTCCAACGTACCCAACACTTTCACTCTATTGTCCTTTCACTCACCTATCCATTCATCCATTCATCCATCCATCTATCCTGTCAAATTTCCATTCACTCTGCTGTGCTTTCACCCACTAACTCACTTATCCATCCATCCAGATTTCAGTTTACCCTTGAGAAAGCATGGCTCCTCGACCAGACCACCGACAACATGACCGCCCTGAAACACGCCACCCGCAAGCACCACCAGCTCATCCGCACCACCAAGAAGAAATCACTGAAGGAACGACTGGACATCAACGCCCGCGACAGCAAGGAACTCTTCACCATCGTCAAGGAGTTCTCCAACCCAAGCACCGGCATCAACGACATCACTCCCTCACAAGATCTCTGCGACTCACTCGCCTTGTTCTTCCACCGCAAGATTGCCGACATCCACAACAGTTTCGGCGCACCATCCACGCACCCAACCGTCGAACCAACGCCCCCCACCGCCACCCTCCGCACCTGGACCACGGTGACCACCGAAGACACAGTCCGCACAATGAACGCCATCCACTCCGGATCTCCAACTGACCCCTGCCCTCACCACGTCTTCAACAAGGCCGACTCCACCATCACACCCCATCTCCGAGACGTCATCAACACCTCCTTCGTGACCGCCACCTTCCCGGAGAGCTGGAAGCACGCCGAGCTCAGCGCCCTACTGAAGAAACCTACAGCGGACCCCACCGACCTCAACAACTTCCGCCCCATCTCGCTCCTCCCTTTCCCTGCCAAAGTCATTGAGAAGATCGTCAACAGAGAGCTTGCCACCTTCCTCGAGATGAACGGATCCCTCGACCCCTCGCAGTCCGGTTTCAGAGCCAACCACAGCACCGAGACCGCCCTCATCGCAGGCACCGACGACATCCGAGCCCTGCTCGACAACGGGGAAACAGCGGCACTCATCCTCCTGGACCTTTCTGCAGCTTTCGACACTGTCTGCCGGCCCCGCACCCTAATCCAGTGCCTCAGCAACATCGGCATCCAAGAGAAGGCACTGGAGTGGATCGTCTCGTTCCTCGCCAGAAGAACACAGAGAGTCCGCCTCCCCCCGTTTCGATTCGAGGCCACCGAAGTAATCTGCGGCATTCCGCAAGGCTCATCACTCAGCCCCACCCTCTTCAACGTCTACATGCGACCTCTTGCTGCCATCGCACGCCAACACAACCTCAACATCATCTCCTACGCCGGCGACACCCAGCTGATCCTCTCCCTCACCAGAGACCCGACACCGCCAGAACCAGCCTACACGAAGGGATGAAAGACGTCGCCGAATGGAAGAAGGACAGCCGCCTGAAACTGAACTCAGACAAGACGGAAGTCCTCATACTGGGACCATCACCCTCCGCCTGGGATGACTCCTGGTGGCCCCCAGCCCTGGGCACCGCTCCCAAGCCTACTGACCACGCACGCAACCTGGGCTTCATCCTGGACTCCTTCCTCTCGATGACCAGACAAGTCAATGCCGTCTCCTCATCATGCTTTCACACCCTACGAATGCTTCGCAAGATCTTCCGATGGATCCCAACCGGAACCAGGAAGACGGTGACCCAGGCCCTCATCACCAGCCGATTGGACTACGGAAACACCCTCTATGCCGGAACCACAGCCAAGATACAGAAAAGACTCCAACGCATCCAGAACGCATCCGCCCGACTCATCCTGGACATCCCCCGACGCAGCCACATCTCCGGCCACCTGAGGAACCTGCACTGGCTCCCCATCAACAAGAGGATCACGTTCAGGCTCCTCACCCATGCACACAAGTCTCTCTACGACCTGGGCCCCAAGTACCTCAACAACCACCTGACCTTCTACACGCCCACCCGCCAGCTACGGTCCACTAGCCTCGCCCTCGCCGCCGTACCACGCATCCAAAGAGCTACCGCCGGAGGCAGCTCCTTCTCCTACCTAGCGGCCAAGACATGGAACTCCCTCCCTATCCACCTTCGTCTGACCCAGGACCATCTCGCCTTCAGGAGACAACTCAAGACCTGGCCTACGGCCATACCACCCTGAAAGCACCTGATCTCGTCTGATCTCAGAAGTTAAGCAGGGTCAGGCCTGGTTAGTACCTGGATGGGAGACCGCCTGGAATACCAGGTGCTGTAGGCTTTTTTTTTTTTTAATAAAGACCTGGCTGTTCGAGCAGTAGCAGACCCCCCCCCCCCCCCCCTCCCCCCCCCTCCAAGCGCCTTGAGACCCTTCCGGGTGAGTAGTGCGCTATACAAGTGTCATGATTGATTGATTGATTGTCATCCTTTCACCCACTCATCCAGGAATCCTTTAATCAATTCATACTTTCACCCACTACATCCATCCTTTCATCCACCCAACCATTCACCCACTTATCCATCCATCCTTTCTCCCACTCAGTCATCCATTTTTCCTTTTTCTATCAACCCATCTGTCTTTTAGCATCAATTGTGATATTTTTAACTGCCACGTTTCAGACAAAAGAGGTCCATAAAGAAACACTCCCCAACGTACCTGTTAAAGCAAGGGGTTCACAACATTCCTCGTTCTTAACAGTTTGCTACTCACAAAGGGTCATTTAATTACCACAGATCTAACGAAACACCATCCTCTTTCTACCCTTGCACACTGTTTCAAATGGCACTAGCAGTTGGCATTATACAATTCTATAGCTTCATAGTTTCCTGATGATGTAAGACTATCATGGAAGTATTATGATGTTTCATTCTTCTCTTTTGTTTTTGTTTGATATATTTTGGAGCTAGTGCCAAGCACAGTTTTGAGTGTCTTCACAAGTAACAAGTCTGACTTTCTGGGGTAGGAATAGAACATGACCAAGAGAGCACATTTAGCAACTGTTATAGCCGCTGTCAGAAGGGCGTGTTTACCTCTCTTAGCCTGGGCCAAAATCTGATGAGTTAAAATACATGCCTGTTCTAAAAAATTAGTGCTCTGATGGTCCCACCTACAACCACCAGCTCAAATTAGTCATTGCACAGATGCATCACATGACACAATGAGAGAGGTAGAGGTACTGCAACGCACACCCTGCATAGTCATCAAAGTAAACAGATGAAAGTGTGAAGGCTAAATATAAAAAGCCAATTTTTACCCCAACCAAGTTATTTTAGAGAAAGAACCAAAAAGATAGCCTTATTTAGGACCACAGGGAAAGGTATATCCTGGTCCAAGAGTGTCAATTAGATTGGATGAGGAAGCCTCACCCACTAGTTGTGGCATGCTTCATTATTGTGACCTCATCTCACCCTGGTAAGATGTTACTACCAGGGCAGACTCAACCTCAATAAGAAGGAGCTCGTAATGCAAGCTATCTGGACAAGACAAGATCCAGATATGCTAAAAATGCATTAAGATAAACCCAGGGTAATACCTTTAATATTGTGTGCCTTGGGTATGACTAAAACCAAAAATTGGGATGATATGTAGGTGCAATGACCCTACAATCTATCTTTAAGTCAACATGTTTCTGCCCACTATGATTGCCAGTATCGATCAGTGGCGTTCGTCTGTGCCATAGGTGAGCCCTATTATTAGATTCGATTATATATTTTTTATAAGTGAACATACTTTCATTGGTGGCTGTAGGGATTCCCTCTATTGTATCCCTTCAAGTGTCTTAATATATTGATGGAGGGAGGGGCCTACAAACACACTCCTTTTGCACATTAAAAAAGGTGCAATATGTCAATGGTATAAACCCAAGCCTTTCACACATAGGAAAAGGTGTGATATGTCCCCGGTATAAAAATAGTAAAGGGCTTACTTCTTCAAGGTGTATACCGGCAGAGGACCTGATCCATCCTCATCACCCAGCCACTCGATACCCAAATGAAGAGTTGGCATGGTTAAAAATAAAAGAATGGCGTCTGACATCATTGATGTGAAGTGCATCATGACCACATGTGCATGGACGATGGAAAATGTAGTTCATCTAGTGGCCGGTCACCGCCAGCAGACCAAAAGTGGTTGCCTGTTATATCCAGAGTCTGTTGGCTTCCACAAGGCATATAGAGCTAGATGTAGGTAGCTAAATACCGGTCGGTAAAGGGCGAAAATCGGTAATTTTCCCGTTACTGACTGGTATTTAGCCCTTTCTAATGTAGGAGGCAGCTTTTAAGGAATCGGTAATTTACCGATTCCTTATTTTAAGCAATTGGTAAAATACCGAATCCTTAAAAGCTATGTAGGTGGCACTCAAATGTTAGAGCTCTCCCTAGAGGGAGGACTAGGGCTGCGAGCTACCAGACCCTAGAATTAAGTGGGAATTGTTTTTGAGGTACTCTGACACCCCTACACACGCTACTCTCGTCTTTGACAGCCTAGCCCAGCCGTTTTTTACTCCCGGTTGAGGCGGCAGCGGGCGCCATCTTGGGTGTGGGCAGGGGCTGCGCTCTAGTCGCGCCGGCCTCCCGCCCTCCCAGACTATTTTAACAGGGTTTCTTCAGCTGCTCGCTGCCTGTTAGAGCTCTCCCTAGAGGGAGGACTAGGGCTGCGAGCTACCAGGCGAGCAGCATCGAGCCTCTGCTTTACCAGCGATAGCACTGTGATTTTAGATCGTGTTTTGTGACTGCTACAATTTTAATCTGAGGGGGGCTTTTATTCCTAGAATTAAGTGGGAATTGTTTTTGAGGTACTCTGACACCCCTACACACGCTACTCTCGTCGTTGACAGCCTAGCCCAGCCGTTTTTTACTCCCGGTTGAGGCGGCGGCGGGCGCCATCTTGGGTGTGGGCAGGGGCTGCGATCTAGTCGCGCCGGCCTCCCACCCTCCTCATCACCTATAAAATGTGCGTAGGGTTCAGACGGCGCAGCGGGCTGGCGCAGCGGGCGCGCCGGACGCGCGCCGAAGCCGCGCCTAAGCCAAGCCCGTCTGCGCCCGTCCGCGACCGACCGGGGCCAGGGGCCCAGATCTCGGGCGTGCTGCAGGCAGTCCTACACAAGTAAGAGGCTGAGAGACCTTTGCCCCGCTTCACTCACCCTCTGTCGCCATGCGATGGAGCCACTGGACCTGGGTCCTTGTCCTCACTGTTCATTCAGAGGAAGGTGTTTAGCGCCCGCTGTCCCTGACCCTGAAGCGATTATTGCTAAAGGGGGTCTTTTAAACTGTAGATCAGTCAGCAAACATGCCCTCCAGTTGTGGGATCTCTTATTGGATGAGGACATGCATATATTATTTTTAACTGAAACTTGGTTAGGAGAACACTCTGATCCAGATATAGTGGATACTATTCCGCCAGGCTACACCCTCCACAGACTTGATAGAGAAAAGTGAAGGGGAGGTGGCATCGCCATCATTGTCAAACACCCTTTTGAGTGTGTTCTAAAACCAGTAAAAATTGATGACAGCAAAGCAGGTGAATTTAGCATCAAATTGACTCAACACGAGGCAATCTCGGGCATCCTAATATACAGACCTCCTGGCTCTCTGGGCAACTTCCGAAGTAGTTTACTAGAAGGGGTTACTCAGACTGCGATTAAACACAACAAAGTGTTGGTGCTGGGTGATCTGAACCTACACCTAGAGGATCCCCTACAGAAGGAGGCAGAGGATGTTCGTCTTGTCCTACAAGAACTACAGCTGGACTTGCTAAGTGTTGCAGCTACACATCAGAGGGGTCACTGTTTGGACCCTATTTTCGCCAGTTGGGACATGATAAAAGCACTTACTCCTTGTCAGCTCCCTTGGACCGACCACTTCTTGGTCCCTTTCCAATGTTTTTACCAGCCTGTTAGGACTATTGAGAATGGGATGGGAAATATTATGAGACGTAAATGGAGACAATACTCTCAAGAAATCTTCATAGGCGCCATCCAGAAAGCACAACCACTGCGTGCCACGGACAGTGATCAGGCGAACAAGGAATTTAATCTACTTGTGACTGCCACCTTGGATGAGCTAGCTCCCATGAGTAAGGGTAAAGCTAGAGAAGGCAGACAACGTACTGCCCCTTGGTTCACTCCTGAACTCCAGCAAATCAAGTCTAACTGTAAAAAACTTGAAAGGAGCTGGAGAAGGAACCCTAGCGAACAAGCTAAAAACAGTTATAGCTCAGCACACCGAAGCTACCAGTATGCGGTGCGCAGAGCTAAAGCCAAATACTTCCAAACACGCATTGAGGCTGCCGAGAACTCCTCACGCGAACTGTTTAAAATATATAAAGAAATATCTTTAGTCTCTAGCTCTAACACCCCCACAAAGGCCAACACGGAGGGATGCAATAGAGTCGCTGACTTTTTCTCTAACAAAGTTAAAGCGATCTATGCCTCCTTCACTCAACAACCAGATAAGGGCATAGATTTTATAGCAGGTAGCTCACCTGCAGCCCCTGAATCCTCACTACTTACTTTCGAGGTTCCTGCAGCTGACAAGCTAATAAAGATCTGTCGCAGTGTGAAGTCCGGTTCCCCCAACGATCCGGCACCGGCCTGGGTCATCTCAGAGGGCCTGGTAGCCCTGGAACCCCACATCAGATACGTCTTACAAACCTCCTTTTCCACTCAACAAGTCCCTATGGAGTGGAAGAAGGCCATAGTACTGCCAATAAGGAAAAAACCGAATGTAAGCATGGAGGTGCTGGAAAACCTCAGACCTATCTCCTTATTGCCGTACGTAGCGAAGGTGGCTGAAAAGGTGGTCAACGCTCAGCTTACGGAGCACCTGGAGAGATGGAATCTACTTCATCCCTCACAATCAGGATTTAGGGCGGGCTACTCTACGGAGACGGCTCTCCTACGGGCCACTGAGACCTTAAGAGCAGGGGCAGATGCAGGTCATACAATGGCCCTGATCATGCTCGACCTAAGCGCGGCTTTTGACACCGTAGCGCACTCCATCCTGCTACGGTGTCTGAGCGAAGCCGGGGTCGTTGGTCCTGCGCTGTGCTGGCTACAGTCGTTTCTTACGGAAAGATGTTTCCAGGTACAGCAAGGGACTTGTCGTTCAGCTGAGATGCCACTAGATCAGGGAGTGCCTCAGGGCTCAGCTCTGAGCCCCACTCTTTTTAATCTTTACATGGCCTCCCTGGCAAAAGTTGTACAATCTTTTGGGGTGGAATTGGTGTCGTACGCCGACGACACCCAGCTGCTGATCTCCCTATCACAGAACACCTCCAACATCCCCACCAACTTTAAATCCTGTATGCAGGCACTAGCTGAGTGGATGGACTCCCATTGCTTAAAACTCAATGGCTCTAAAACAGAGGTGTTGGTGGTGGGGGGAAAAAGCGAAAACTGGTCAGCTGAGTGGTGGCCTTCATGCCTGGGCCCTACTCCCATACCCTGTGAGGAGGCTAAGAATCTAGGAATCTGGATGATCCCCTCTCTCTCATATGATGGCCAAATAAGGCGTCTTGTGGGCAAATGTTTTGGAGTACTAAAGACCCTAAATAAAACTTTGGATCTCCTACCCTTAGCGGCCAGAAGGACATTAACACAGGCACTGGTGACCTCGCGGTTGGACTATGGAAACATTTTGTTCCTAGGGGCCACCGAGGGTAGCCTAGGCCGCCTGCAAGTCATACAGAACTCCGCCGCCAGACTGGTGTTAAGAAGACCTAGGAGGGCTAACTCGCAAAAGGCGCTGGATGCGCTTCACTGGCTGCCTGTGAAGAAACGTGTGCTGTTTAAGTGCCTCCTCTTCTGTCACCGAATTGTCTGGGGCAGGTCACCCGCCTACCTAAAGGATTTAGTCAGCCGATATGAACCAACTAGGACCCTCCGCTCAGAGGGTGCCGGACTGCTGACAGTCCCCAGGATAAGGATGGCTAGAATGGGTGGACGATCTTTTGCGCTCCAAGCAGCTCAACAATGGAACAAACTTCCTCCTGTTCTGAGACTGGAGAGCAGTGAAGCACGGTTTAGGGCCAAGCTTAAAACACAACTATACACTGCGTAGATCATAGGCTCTCACGCTGATCACTGGTAGCTTCAGCGCGGGGACATGCCGTGATGGCGTTACTGAGCGCTGTATAAGCTCTTTATTATTATTATTATTATTATTTGCCTTCAGGATTCGTTATTTACCACCAACTACAAGTTGGTGGTAAATACCGAATACCTTCAAATAAACAATACATTTTTTTTTTCAAAGTGCCATGTGGCGCACATACATGCCTTTAGGGCATGTATGTGCGCCATATGTGCACACATGCATGATTCAGGGGTGTAACAGGGAGTCAATGTGACACCCTGCCACACTTGAATATGCTCCCGCTATTACCGATTCGGTAAATACCGAATCGGTAATAGTGAATGGCTTCCCATTCATTCTTATGAGCCTTCTGGCCCATAGGAATGAATGGGAAGCTATTTCTAATTACCGAATTGGTATTACTGATTTGGTAATAAGAAACATTACCGAATCAGTAAATGTTACCGATTTATTACCTACATCACATTTATCGATTCCTAAATACCGAATTGGTAAAATTCGGTATTTAGGAATCGGTAAAATGTGATTACCTACATCTATCCCATGAACACTTAAGAAAAAGGAGTGGGGAGGAGAAAACAGAAATGAAATTCATATGATTTGTAAGTGCACTGATAACCTTGTGACCTGCTAATGGTTCAAATGACACATACTACAAACAGTCAGCAGGTATATTCCCTCCCTGGATGCCACTATGCAACCTCACATCCAAAGTCTGATATGTACAGTCATGATAACTTAAAGGGGGAAAATTGTGTACAAATCTACTTTACTTGCCTCTGGCTGAATGGACCTTAGGCTTGCATCTTACCACCATTTAGAGTAATATATGGGCAATATATTATTGTGTAAGAGTCTACTACAAACACAAGGTGCTAAATATCCTTTTCCTTCTCCCCATGGGGAATGTTTTTCTTGTGAGCGTTCAGACTTGTCAAAGAAATGTCATCACCCAGACCCTATAAATCTGTGCGCAGCCTATAAATCCAATGCTGTTGAAAAGGCAGTAAGGATTCAGTCATATCTTTGTGCATTTATTTGAGCATTTCAATGACATACCATATAAGACCTTTGTCAGTGTGTTCCTTCCCAATATAATGTTTTGTAACTTTTGTAGGTTCAAGCTTACACTCTGTTCTGCCGCAATACACAGCAATTCTAGTCCATACGTGCCTTGTGGTCATCCCTATATATATATTAGACCACAGGGATACTTAACAATATAAACTATGTGCATAGAATTACAATAAGTGTGCTGTTTCAATTTCTAGTCCAAGTTCTAACTCGGTACATTACCTATAAGACAGCACACACTACAGTTGCCAAAAGGAAAGTGTCCTATTAGGGCGGGTACATTCCACAAGATCTGTTGTCTATTCCTATTTTCTGTTCTCCAAGGGCGTATCCACATTAAAATATTCCTCTGGCTTCTACCTCTCCTAAGGGTGAACATCAGTTTCTCAAACCTGAAGCTGCCTGACATAAAACTATGCCAGTTCCAATTTACAATTCTCTTTATTTTAGGAAATAGGGCCAAAGGTGGTTACATAAATCAATCTAGCCGGTGTAGTTTTATTGAATGTGGTCAATAGTTGATCTCTGTTGTTATTAAGAGACCTTTTTATTTGCTATGTAATCAGATGATGAGGATAATTCTTTTTCAAATGTCTCTGTTATCCCTTATTAAAACATTACTGTACAATGGATAAAGATAAGTTATCTTTTCTTGATGTTAAGATTCATGTGGAGAATGAAAGCCTTAAAACAGAGGTTTTCTACAAGCCTACTGATAGAAATAATCTTTTTCGACTTGAAAGATTCCATCCATGTTCTCTCAAAGATAACCTTCCAGTAGGTTATTTTGTGCGCTTGAGATGTAACTGTACAAAAGTCCAAGACTACAAGGGCAATGCTGGGGGGCCCTTCCCTGACCCTTGTAAGGCACTGGGGACCCCCTGCCCCAGGGCCACTCTTTGAAATAAAGGGAAGTAGGGGGAGAAGGGTCTGTATGACCTCCCTCCCTGTGCTGATTTTGGCCCTGGGGTCCGAATCCCCCGGGGTTCAGTGTGATTTTAGGAGAAGCGGGCATTGTGGAGGGGAGCATGCAATCATCCTTTGCAGGCCAATTTCAGCCCCATGGTCCACATCCCCCGAAGTCCTCACAGTTAAAGCAACATTTTGATCTTTTTTCTCTGCCTACTTCAATGCAGGCAGGGAAACAGAACCGAAAACCCTCTCCCAGCAGGCGGGAGCATTTTCAAAGCTCCCACCCAATGGGAGTGAACTTGATGTTTGCTCCCGCTTGGTGGGGGTTTGAAAATGCTCCAACCAGGCGAGAGCAAACACAGGTTTTCTTGCCCTTGCTGGCAGGGAAACTGCTATGTCCCAGGAGTGGGCTCCCCAGGACATAGCATCTGCACCAACTCCAGCGGAAGGGGGTCCCCAGGGCCTTTAATGTCTAGGGGCGGGTGCTGTGGGGGCCTGGCAAATGGGTGCACTTGCCAAGTCGACATGGCAGTACTAGACTGCACACAGACACTGCAGTGGAAGGTCTAAGTTACCTTTTCAGGGCTACTCATATGGGTGGCACAATCAGTGCTGCAGGTCCATTAGCAGCATTTGATTTACAGGCCCTGGGCACACACAATGCACAGTACTAGGGACTGACTAGTAAATCAAATATGCCAATCATGGAAACACCAATCCATCATACAAATTTCACAGAGAGCATATGAACATTAGCACTTAATAACAGTGGTAAAGTGCCCATGGTCCTAAAACCAACAACAGCAGGTCAGGAAAAAACAGGAGGAAGATGCAAAAAGTTTGGGGATAACGCTGCAAAAAAGCCATCTCCAACAATATATATAATATATGTGTTTTTGTTATCCTGAGAGTGCACAGATTGTGACTTTTGTGTGGGTTTACTGCTGGTATTCTCTGTCGGCGTGTGCGCCACCCTCGGTGGGTCCCATCGATCTGGAAGGAGCAGCAATCTGGAAATATATATATATATACTTATGCATTACCTACTGGCAGTCGCCAGTAGGTAGTTATAATTAGGACCTATTATCCATAGGAAATCCGCAACATTCTATTTGGAATAACTTTGGCGCAGGTAGGCGAATCTTCGCGAAATATTCAGAACTGGTGGCTTGCTCCAGTCCACTCCTATCCTGAAAGTCTCGGGGTGATTCATCAAGCGGGGCTGAGAAAAAAGTGGGGTCCCAAAACGTGTTTTCCCCATGCAATTTTCTTATAGGAACCGTTGCTCACGACTACAGCCCGAACTGCTGAACAAAATTACACCAAATTTTGCAAAGATGTAGTCCTTGGTTCAGACTCATGCCTTTTGCTTAAAGGGTGTAAATCGGTTTAGTAGTTCCTGAGAAAATTAAAAGTAAAATCATAGATATATCTTTGGCCGTGCAGGATCCGCTGACCCTGCCGTGCACAAACTGTATTCTAATTGGCTGTCAACACTCCAAATAAGGAAGTGTTGGCAGCCATCTTGTGCCTTGGTAGAACCGAGGCACAAGTAACCTAATACAAAAACGTGCAAAATGCGAAAAGGGGGCAGGGTAGAAACACCCTGACCCCCTAGGCCTGCCACAAGGACCCCCAAGGCCAAAACAATTTTTTAAAATTTTATTTTAAATTGGTGAAATCCGCGCTGGGTGCACGGATCCTGCCGATCAAAAAACACAAATGAAGTGCAGGCTCTCGCGCTTCAATGCTAATTACCCCCCGGGGGCGAAATCCCAGGGGCATGTTACATATAAAGTGTGGGGGACCTAACCCCCCCACACGGCCCCGGGGACCGCCATTCCCGGAGTAAAGTATGAATAATTGCGGAGGGCAAATGCCCCCCTGCAGCCCCAGGGACCACCAAGGCCCCGTCAAGAACTAAGGACCGCCACCCCCCCGGGGTTTGACTTTATGAACATTGCGGGGGGCGCACAGCCCCCCCTGCGGCCCGAGGGACCACCAGCCCCGCGGCTTTAAAAAAAAATACCCTGTGTGGGGCGGCTCAAGCCCCCCACACGCCCCGGGGACCGCCACCTCCCCAGGGCACTAAAGATTCTAAATGGGGGACCCCCTAGCCCCAGGGACCACCACCCCTAAGGGCTTTGTAAAACATGAGAGGAGGGGCGCGCAGCTCCCCACTGGAGCCTTAATGTGGTGCTGGGGACCACCACCCCCCAGGGCCGGCTCCTGCAGTGTCCCGGCTTGCCAACCCCCAGGACACTGTAGTTTGCTATGGCAGGGCGGGAGCCTCGCGGCTCCTGCCCTGTCATGACAAACTGCTTAACTATTTGGAAGAGAGAGCAGGAAACCTGCTCTCTCTTCCAAATAGCAAAGCAAATTGCTTTTTCACAGCGGGAGCTGCATCTTAGCAGCTTACTGTGTGGAAAAGCAATGCCGGCTCCCGCAGGAGGCGGGAAGCTGGCGGGACCATGGGGGGATCGGGGGCACCCCACTGTCCCCAACGGAGGGGGCCAGCCCCGGGGGATGGGGTTCCCTGGGCTACAAGTGGCCCGGGAGGGGGGCCATGCGCCCCCCTCCCCAAAATGATTTTTTTAAAAAATTAAAATAAATAAAGGCAAGCCCTGGGGGATGGGGTTCCCGGGGCCATAAATGGCCCAAGGAGGGGGGCAAGACAGCCCCCTCCTATATGGAAAAAAAGGGCCATGCCCTGGGGGATGGGGTCCCCGGGACCGATTATGGCCTCGGGAGGGGGCAACATGGCCCCTTCCCGAATGTATAATTTAAAAAATTAATTAGGGGGCAAGCCCTGGGAGATGGGGTCCCCAGGGCCAAAATATTAGGAAAAGAAGGGGGGCCACACAGCCCCCCCTCTTAAACAAAAAAAGAAAATGACCGCCATCGTGCCGGAGGCCACGCCCCCTTCTTGTAGCACTCTGCAAACACGCCCCTTGGTGCGCTTGCAGAGGCGGAACGAATTCCCCTTGAATATTGAGGGTCCATGGGGGCAAACTAGCCCACCCGAAACCTCCAGTTTACGCCAGAGGGTTTGCGTTGCATAGAGGTGTTGTGAGGCCACGCCCCTTTTTAAGCGCCATGGAGCCGCATTGCAGAGTGTTGTAAAAGGGGCGTGGCCTCTGAACATCTCTCTGCAACGCAGCCCCCTGGCACATACTGGAGGTACCTGGTGGGCTAGTTGGCCCCCAGGGACCCACAGGATTGAGGAGGAATTAATGCTTTAACTTAAAACGTGCCACATGGCGTGTTTGTAGACATGTCACCTCAGGCCACGCCTCTTCCTTCACCACTGTCCAAACGCACCCAGTGGCATGTTTTAAGTTGGGGAATTAATTCTCTTTGAATACTGAGGGTCCCTGAGGGCCAACTAGCCCAACAGGTATCTGCAATATGGGCCAGGGAGCTGCGTTGCAGACAGGTGTTCAGAGGCCACGCCCCTTTTTCACCTCTCTGGAACGCAGCTCTGTGGCGCTTACTGGAGGCACCTAGTGGGCTAATTTGACCCCAGGCACCCTTAGGATTCAAGGGGACTTAATGTGTCAACTAAGAACGGCCACAGGGCGTGTTTACACAGTGGGGAAGGGAGGGGGCGGGACCTGAGGTGATGTATGCAAACACACCCTGTGTCACATTTTAAGTTGGGGAATAATTCCCCTTCAACCTTGAGTGCCCCTGAGGGCCAACTAGCCCACCAGGTGCTTACAAGAAGTGCCACTGCGCTGCGTTGCAGAGAGGTGGTGCAGGCCATGCCCCTTTTTACACCTCTCTGCAATGGAGCTTACTGGAGATACATAGTGGGCTAATTTGCCCCTAAGGATCCTCAGGATTCAAGGGGACTTAATCTCCCAAGTTAAAACGGCCACAGGGCGTGTTTACACAGTGGGGAAGAGAGGGGGCAGGGCCTGAGGTGACGTGTGCAAACACGCCCCCTGTGGCACGTTTTAAGTTGGGCAAATCATTCCCCTTCAATCCTGAGAGCCCCAGGGGGCTAACTAGCCCACCAGGTGTTTCCAGTAAGTGCCACTGTGCTGCTTTGCAGAGAGGTGGTCCAGGCCGTGCCACTTTTTACACCTCTCTGCAACACAGCTCTGTGGCGCTTACTGGAGGAACCTAGTGGGCTAGTTGGACTCTAGGGACCCTCAGGATTCAAATGAACTTAATCTCCCAAATTAAAATGGCCACAGGGCGTGTTTCCACAGTGGTGAAGGGAGGGGATGGGGCTGAGGTGACATGTGCAAACACGCCCAGTGGCGCATTTTAAGTTGGGGAAAAAATTCCCCTTCAATACTGAGGGACCGTAGGGGCCATCAAGTCCACCAGGTGCTTCCAGTAAGCGCCATTGCACTGCATTGCAGAGAGGTGGTCTAGACCGTTCCCCTTTTTTACATCTCTCTGCTACACAGCTCTGTGGCACTTACTGGATGTACTTAATAGACTAGTAGGTGTGAAGATCTTCTAGTAGCAGGCGCGCATGCGCCAATAGAGGGACACCAGTAATGAACATGCCTCTCGGCCATGACGGCATTCTCAGGCACACAACCACGGGGACAGCGGATGTCCTTGTAGGGGTATACGGTGTCCTCTAAAGCATCAGGCGAGTCAGGCACTATTTTGCATAGCGGATTTCCCGGCACCGGAATTCCGCTAATTAGCCGCATCCTCCGCCAATTAAGTAATTATGTTTTAACAACGCTGAGTATATATAGCACGCAATCCCCTCCTCATTTACCAGCGAGGTGGCAAGGAGATCGGAGGTAGGCCCAGAGGCGGGAGCACTCCCTTATTACAGTAAGAGTATGGTTGGGACGAATAAATATCTTTGTTAACTTTTGATTGTGGACTCGCGATTTGTTAGTGACATGGAGTTGGAATCTGAAACTTAGAGTATTTACCTGTTACAGGTCCTTGACCACCCTGGTTTTCTATTTTTCTCCTCAATTTTTAGTGCCTGACCAAAGGGGTCTCTCCTCCTTACTCTCCTATGGGGCTAGTAGGTCCCATCATTTAGGGTAGGCACTGGGGACTATGTTCCCTCCTTTTTCTTTTCTAAGTGCCCAGTTGAATGTCACTATGAGTTGCACTTATAGCCACGCACTAATTATTGTATGAGTATGTGGCACACAAGATGACCCTCACTGTAAGTGCTTTTTGCATCACTTGAGCTTGTATTTTATTATTTGTTGTTGCTGATTTCTTCCCCAACAGGCGTTAACTTTAACCGCACACACGGTGGAGTGTGAACGTGTTCACCCCACCCAGTGGAACCTTCACCAGCGTAGCACGGTAAGGGTGGAGCCAGTTTTTTCAACATAGGTCCTGATGAATGCAACGGACCCCTAGGGGCCAGCAGGCAGAAACATGTTGACCTTCTATAACACGGTGGGGGAACAATAGAATCCCCAACACATCGATTACTGATTTTAATCACCATATAGCTGCCAGTTAGATTATAATAAGTATGGCATCTATAATGGCTTTTTAATCTCACTTTTTCTGTAAGGGCCCCCACTTAGCTTTAGAAGTGCATCCCTGTCTCCAGGTGTATGCCCGCCCTCTTTGAAACCAAGTTTTTAGAGGGAGAGAACTGGTCAATGATGAAGCATGAAACCAGGTGGTGTGTGAGACCAGTGCTTCACTTTTTGTGAGATGCCCACACTCACAAACTGACTGTTATACACCTTAGCACTTAGCACTTAGGGCCTCATTTATGATAAGTGACGCATCGCTGCCTGAAAACAGCAATGCGTCATTTTACATTGCGCTCTCCTTGCGACTCCAATGATGCGTCATATTTACAGTATGACGCATCATGTCACAAGGAGTTACAGATAAGTCAGTATTTCTGACGTATCTGTAGGCGCAAAAGTGACGCATTGCTGGAGTGTATCACAAAAGTGACGCAACTCCAGCAATGTGTCCTTTCACATGGGGCAAGCCCCATGTGAAAGGGCCTGCATCAGTCTTACGCCTCCTGTGAGGCAGGCGTAAGATTTTGACGCATTTGAGTCCTAAAAGTGGCGCAGTGAAATCTCCTAGATTTTCCATGACCCTTTCTTGCGTCAATACGCCCCCCTTGCATACATTATACCTGGTGCAGGTATAATGTGGTGCAGGGGTTTACAACGTGACGCATCTACCAAGATGCGTCACTTTGTAAATATGGCGCAACAAGGCGCATTTTCTACGCCACTGGTGCATCACAAAAAGTGACGCACCAGCGGCGTAAAAGTGACGCACATCCTCATAAATGAGGCCCTTAGTACTTAGGTCATCGCACCAGGAGCGGCTCTTTTTGTGTTAAACAGTATACGTTGGAGGCCGCCTACTCCTAGCACCCTGTGCCTCTAGTTACCCTTCTCAGGTATCCCTGATGTTTTGTGGTTGACCGCTTACTGAATGTACCTAGTCGGCTAGTTGGACCCTAGGGACCCTTAGGATTGAAGGGGAATTATTTCCCCAACTTGAAAACGCAACACAGGGCGTGTTTTCACAGTGGTGAAGGGAGGAGATGGTGTAGGAAAGTGGCTCTATATGTACGGGACCGAAGTAAAATCAGCTGAACTACGAATTCCAATTTACTCACCTGTTGTCAGGAGGGACCTCAGTGCTGCATCCTTGAGCCCAGTACTGATCCTGAAAAGTAATTCTAACCGTACTTACCAGTAATTTGAATTTCCTTCCATAGGCTAAAATTGACTAGTTTCACTTGGAAATTCTTCTGTGTGGAGTTTTGGAACTTTAAAATATTCCTGTAAAATCAGCCGAACTACGAATTCCAATTTACTCACCTGTTATCAGGAGAGACCTCAGTGCTGCATCTTTGAGTCCAGTACTGATCCTGAAATGTAATTCTAGCTGTACTTACCAGTAATTTTAATTTCCCTACATAGGATGTCATTGCATGCTTTTTGCTGAAAAAGTTTCTGTGTCGATTTTTGAAACTTTCAAATATTCTTCTAAAATCAGCCGAACTACGAGTCACGATGTACTCACCTGTTATCAGGAGAGACCTCAGTCCTGTATCTTTTAGCCCTGCATTGACCCTGAAAAGTAATTCTAACCATACTTACTAGTAACTTGTATTTCCTTCCATAGGAATCCATTGTCTGATTTTCACCATAAACGTTTTTAAGTGTTGATTTTCACAAACTACATATATTCCTTAAAAATCGCCTGTATGACTTAAACACATTCTTTCAACTGTTTACAGGAGATGCACCAGTGCTGGCTCCAGGATCCACCACTGAGTAAGAAAAAGTAACAATAACACTGCTTACCTGCTAAGTGAATTTCCTCCCGTAGGATAACATTGGTGATTCTATGTGGAAAAGTTTCTAAGTGTCAACTTTTAGAAATACAATAATATTCCTTAAAAATCACTATTGTAAACAAAACATTTTTACTCAACTGTTTACAGGAGATGTACCAGGACTGAATCTAGGATCCAGTCTTGTGGCTAGAAAAGTAATCCATAAAATAACTAATTGCATTTAACTAGAATTTCCCGTTGAGCTCAATGTTGCATTGTGTTTAAAATTGTGTCGACCATTGCAACAACTGCAACTACTGTACTTAAAAGTCTAGTGCCTAAGTATTTAAACTAAAGTAATTAATTATGAGAAAGAATAATTTGTAATGTAATGTATAATGTAGTTATAATGTAATTTAAAAAATAAAATATCTAAAAATAAATAGTTTAGAAATATGTAGTAAATCAGTATCAAAAAATAAATATAACAATTAATACATTTAAAAAGTGTCATTTACAAATCCTTTGAAATTCACTGAAAAAAACATAGGTTTCAGACATGTTATAGTTAGGAATTAGCATTTATAAAACCTTCAAAATTCACTGAAAAAAACATAGGTTTTAGGGGTGTTATAGTTAGCTGGACATTTCACTTGTACAAAACTTTTGAAATGCCTCCGTTATAGTTAGTTGTACTAACCATAACTAGCGCGCCCACAATCCACTGCTGATGATGTCACATATTACATCATTCATTACAAAATTCATCAAATTGATTTTAATGGGGACATTTGTGAAAAGAAAAACAAGTAGAGGTAAGATGGACATTTTTATAAGGGCAACATGACCAATCAGTGCAAGTGGTAATAGCGACCATTCCTCTAGCAGATTTTTTATTTTTTTCTGCATGACTTTATAGTTCAATTTGTAAATTTCTGCATACTGATTGGTGCCACATATCCCCAAATATCGAATTGGGTAATAAGTAAGGGCTTGGTTTTTAAGATAATCTGGGAGAAAACCCCTCAAGCTATTAATTGTTAACATTTCAGTCTTATTATGGTTGATTTTATACCATCCAATTAATACAAATGGTGAAAATATTGCTAGTATTGTTTCAATGTTCTGTCTTTCCGAACTGAGATACAGGATAATATAATCTACAAATAACTTTAATTTGGACATGGGGGAGCGGAGCTTGCTAGCGTCGATGGCAGACGCTTGAGCGCCGAGCTCTGCCAAATCACCCAAGAAATCCTGCATTTATCCTAAAATAAAGGCGCCCGTCGACTGCCGAGGACAGCGCATAGCTCCTGAGCATCACCGGCACACTCGGTGCTCGGAACGGAAGGCATCTGACGATCCGAGAGGGAGAAACCGTGGCCCGACACCTCGGGGGTAAGGGCCTCAGAGCCTCGGCGTAGTGCTGCCCCCGGATTGCATCGCCCGACGTGCGGCGTACGCTGAACCATCGGACCAGCAACTGCCGCGGACAGGATTACGGGACACAAAACTGCAAGCCGGGTTGCAAGCTAAGACAGCTGTGAGTGACTGATCCCCCACACGTAGCCAACAGCGAAGGGAGTGACCTGCTGTGGCCTAGGCACCCCTGTGCACAGCGGGCGGCGCGCCTGACGCGGGTCCCCTGATAGACGTCCCACCGCATCGAGAGTCAAGTGCAGATGCCTTACCCGAGCAGACGGGGTGCAGCTGCAACGGCCTGGGGGCATTAGAGTGCTGGTTGCGATACCAGAAACTGGAGTGGAACTGGCGACAGCTTTGCGTGCCCTAACAACGCAGTTGAGCGCTTGGGCTTGCTGGGGCCTCTCCGCCTTTCGCCCGAGTGCCGGGTCCCGGCCGGCGAGACTCATCCCCCACAGACAGCAGGGCCGCGTTGCACGCTGGGCATTTGATGTCCCCTCGGGCGGCGAAAGCAGTGGAGTCCGGGGCGCCATATTGTGACAGCTGCGGTGGAATCCCTGGGGGTGTGGGTCCGGCGAGCCACACAGCAATACAACACGAGGACCAATACCAACTTCCTTCGCTTCCACAAACTGAGAGAAATCCCAAGAAGTATTCGGCACTCTCACCTGGGGTCTAACGCGGCGACATATTAGGCCCTACGCGGCCTTCTGCGGTGGTCATGCTATTCGTCGCCCTGACCTGCCTCGAGGCCCCCCCCCCCATATTGGACTGGTCGTCCTGGCCTCCCCTGCAAAACAAGTGTGGCTACTGCGCTGGGGGACGGGCCGGGGAGACAGAGTGCCTTGTTAATAGCAGTGACACAACTACCACCGAGACCTTCCCTCTCCCTGAGTTGTTCTACGCGGAGCGGATCTACAGAGAAACGTCGCTGCATGGTGGGGAAAGGAGACAAAACGCAGTCTAAACTTCCATTCGAACAGCGGCGCACGAAGGCCCCAGACTCACAAGAACCCGAAAACGGGCAGCAATCCAGGACCCAGGACAACTCGATATACATTGATATCAAGGAATTGATAGTTACCATGGAGAAGGGCTTGCAGGACAGCATGGTGTCGATAGGGACGAAGATCGATGCTCTCACTTACCGTATGGACAGGATGTCCGAAAGGGTTGACAAACATGCGGAACGTCTAGATATGTCTGAAAGACGGCTAACTGAAGTGGAGGAGGGGCAAATGGAACTAGATAAAGATCGCAAGCATATGGCTAAGATACTGCAGGTGATTCAGGATAAGTCGGAGGATTTGGAAGCTCGCTCCAGGAGATCCAACATACAAATCACAGGAGTCCCAGAAACGACCCAAACGGGCAAAATGGAGCTGTTTGTGGAGAAGCTTCTGACCACCTTGCTGGGATATGGCATCTTTTCGCCCATGTTTATAGTGGAGAGAGCGCACCGCACGTTGGGTCCTAAACCGCGCCCGGGGGCCCAACCGAGGCCTTTCATAGCTAAACTTCTGAACTATAGAGACAGGTACTCAGCGCTACGAGTGGCCAGGGAGAAGGGTCATCTGCAGTTCGAGGGCGCAAACATCGCCATATATACAGATTTTACTGTTAAGGTGCAGGAAGAGCGGCGTCACTTTGCTCCGTGCAAACAACAACTCTGGGATCTTGGCTTGGATTACGCCATGCTGTACCCAGCGAAGCTAAGAATAAACCGACGAGGCCATTCCCACTTCTTCACTGACCCGAAAGACCTCCAAAAGGCACTTAAGACTTGGTCCAAGGAACAACGGAACAGCCCTAGGGGACAACCGGAAGAACAGGAACCTACTAGTCGCTTGGATGAGCAAGAATGACCGCACTACGCCCCCTGCATCACCCCGAGCAATTACGACCAGCGGCAAGCCGGGGTGACGATGTAGGAGATGAGCCTTGAACACTTGATTCGCCGGTTCTACTGATGGTGCAGATGGATAAAGCTATGGGTTACCTGTGAGAGACCGAGACTTCGAGATATGGTGAGACTGTTCCATGACACAGTTATACTTTTTGATTGCTTACCCTTGCTTTTGGCTGGCTTTGGGGCTCTGGGCAAACGCCCTGATTTAGGTTGGCAGGTTGGGAGCTTGCTAGTCATCGAGAGGTGGATGCGATGGTCCCGGCAGAGAACAATAGCTGGCATATACAGTCACATGGATGTGGGCTGCCGTTAAAAGACATATACTGGGTGATGAGGCAAGGAGCAGGATTGTAAAAACTTTTCAATAACAATTGTTACCTGTTCTAATTCTGGCGACCTCTGCCCCAGCGCTATTAGCACAACGGGTTCCTTTTGGGATCTGTATGGGACAATTGGGGAGTTTTGATGGGGGGGGGTAATTTCAGGCTTGGCCAAGTTGGGGATGGTCTGCTGTGGAAGGGGGAGGTACTTCTGACAGGGGGGGAGTTGGGGCAGAATTTGACGGCGCTAAAACTGACACACTAGCTTCTGCGCTACTTAGCACACACAGCATGAAACTTGATGTAGTATCTACTGGGCACAAAGGCAATACACAGAGAGAATGTACAGACGACCTAAACTCAGAGCGTGAATGCGTGTCACTTCTGAATCAATGGCAACTGATATAGGCAACGCGCGCGCTGACAAAATTAGGGCGCTCACTTGGAATGTGCGCGGCCTCAATGATCACAGGAAAGTGCGTAAGGTGCTGAGCTATTTGCAGAGACACAACGTAGATCTGGCCTTGATTCAGGAGACGCACCTCCCTATGGACAGCAGGACCTTACTCTACAGGGGACTGGGGGGTAATGTGGCGGCTGCCGGATTCACTACGCATGCCAGAGGGGTGATGACATGGGTGAACCCTAGATCCAAACTCACACAACAAATACTTGAGGCTGACCCCAAGGGACGTTATGTAATATCTAGATGCACTGGTCTGGGAATGTCTTTCGTAGTTGTCAATACATATGTTCCAAAGTTTGATTTCCCCGACTTTTACAAGGGGCTGGCGAGTAAACTTAGACACTACAACCCTGATGATCTTTGGTGGGGGGAGACATGAACATTACTCTGGACCCCACACTGGATAGATCTTCTGGCCCGCATCGTAAACCGGCCACTGCAGCGGTGGAACTGCAGGGGGTTATGACGCGTTTAGGTCTTAGTGACGTCTGGCGATCATGGTTACAAGTTGTGAGGTCCTTCCCAGAACCCTTTCAGACCACTCTCCTGTACTCCTGGAGATAGTAACCCAAAGTTCGTCTATCCCGCCTTTCACTTGGAGGTTCCCGCCATATTCGTTATTGGACCAAATATTTAGAGGAGAGCTGGCTGCAGCCATAGATCTATTCTTTGAGACCAATATAGGCTCAGTGGATAGCATCCAGACTATCTGGGAGGCATTTAAAGTATACATTCGGGGGGTGGCGATTTCCAAACACTCGGGAGTATTGAAGACAATCCGCGCGCGGCTAGTGGCCCTTGAGAAACAGCTGGGTGCCCTGGAAAAAAGGCAGAGAGACAATGCAGACTGTGACTTAAGCAACAAAATTAAAATCTTGCTTGAGGAATATCACAACGAAGCTGACAGGGAAGTCAAACACATGGGAAAATACGCTACTGCTAGAATATTCGGTGAACGAGACAGACCAGGCGCACTCTTGGCCAAGATAATCGGAGGCGGGAGGAAACGCCAGATACTCACTGAGGTTAAATCGGCCATGGGTGACTCCCTCGCTGATCCAGTCGATATAGCTCATGATTTTAAAACTTACTATACTACTCCCTACGCAGCTCAGGGAGGGTAGATGGACGAGGACATTGAGGATTACCTGGGGCATATAGATCTCCCTTGTTTGCCGAACTCTGATAGGGAATTTCTCTTGCAACCGATAGAAAAAGACGAAATCTCAAAGGCTCTAATGAGCATGAAGTCAGGCACGCGCCTGGATCGGATGGACTCACGGTGGGCTTTTATAAAGCCTTTGCAGAGCAATTGATCCCACACCTGTCGACTCTGTTTGACGACATTTGTGCGGAGGGCAAAATGCCAGATACAATGAGAGAGGCGCTGCTAGTGACTATCCTGAAACCTGGAAAACCGAGTGATATATGTAGCTCGTACCGCCCCCTGTCCCTACTCAATGTGGACGTGAAGCTATACGCTAAGGTCCTGGCAACTAGACTAGCCTTACTGGCCCCCCAGTTGGTGGCCCCGGAGCAGGCAGGCTTCATCCCAAGCAGGAACCTGACATACAACATCCGCACTGTATTAGGCACAATGCAACACACACGACAGGACAGACCTGCGTTAGCAGTATTCCTCGACATGGAGAAAGCATTTGACTCTGTGGAGTGGCCTTTCATGAGACAGGTGCTGCAGCGCATGGGACTGGGTCAACCATTTTTACAAATGATAGGAGCATTGTACAATAGACCGCGCGCCAGACTACGTATTAATGACCTAGTAACAGACCCATTCCCTATCACCAGAGGCACTCGACAGGGGTGCCCACTCTCTCCCCTGCTATACGCATTAGTGGCCTAGCCATTAGCTTGTGCCTTCCGGGAATACCACGGCAACAAATGCATCTGCTTCCCTAACTATAAGATAGTGGTCTCAATGTAAGCAGATGATACCCTACTATATGTTAGAGACCCAGAAAACAACTTGACATCGGTATTGAGGGAGGTTGTCCATTTTGGCGCATTGTCAGGCCTTCGAGTCAACTGGTCGAAATCGCTAGCTTTTCCCCTGACCCCAGTGACACTACCCACTACCATGGAATACCCGCTCACCTGGACTACTGACGTGATTAGATATCTTGGGATCCACCTTCACACAGATTCCGAGACCCTCTTTAGAGCAAACTATGGCACGGCCTTTAGTAGACTGGAGGATGATGTGACTGCATGGTGTAAACTCCCACTCTCCCTAATTGGGCGGATAGCTATTATGAAAATGGTGGTGCTCCCCAGGTTCCTCTTCTTATTCACAACCATTCCAATGGTGCTCCCCAAAACGTTCTTTCAAAGACTACAACAGGAACTTACTAGGCTGGCTTGGGCGCGCGGACAACCACGGGCGAAGTGGGCGCTCCTCACATTGCCATACAGCATGGGGGGACTGGGAGCTCCGGACCTAGAATTATACTATAGAGTGGCACAGGCGGCACACGATCACACATGGGTACACGGGCACAAAGACATTCCCCACTTGAATTTGGAGGCCTTGTTTGCTCTTCCGCTCTCCCTCCCACACATGATATTCAAACCTGCCGATCGCCGCACGGGAACCTTGATTCACTTGCGGCTACGACACATGCATGGAATAACCTCCTGCAGAGGCAGAATGGTGCCATGCTATACACCCCTAGCATGCCTATTGATTGGGTATGATGGCTGCCCCCACTGCACGAAAGGGGGTATTGGAAGCTATGCGGAAACTAGGGATCGAGACTGCAGGTGATTTATTTAGTGTGGGGTGGTAAAAACTTGGGAACAAGCACGGATGGACCAGGATAAACCATCCCTGCTGACGAGATTCCACTTCTTTAGAGTGCGTCATGCTTGCTCGGAACTCCTGGGGGGAGACATGGCAGAGCCGCCAGAAGTGAAGGAACTCACATATATCACGAAGGCCACAACCTCACAAAAACTACTTACTCACCTCTACACCTTGTCTCTTTCACACAGGGAAAACACGTACACTAAAGCGCGATTAGCCTGGCAAGTAGATTTACAAATGACGCTGGACGATGACACTTGGAAATACTGTTGCAAACAAAACAGGTGATGGACAGAATGTGGATCAATGTCACACATTCACCCCAGTCCAAAGATCTGGGCCCAAATCCATCGTTTTTTTGCACTCCACACCACCCTGGGTTAGACAATGGCGATATGCAAATCAGCTCTGACCCTGTGCCCCATGGGAACAGTCCAGTCCGAACTACAAAAGCCATGTCCTTCCCAGAACGGAATCAAGCATCCGAGGACCGGACCGGTTTCGAGGTAACACCTCTCATCAGCCCGGCTAGCTTGACTCCAGTGGTGTGGAGTGAAAATACTGTTGCACCACCACTAGGAGCATCTCTTTGAATGGACGGCACAGGCTGGTCCACTTCAAATTTCTAAACAGGATATACTACACCCCGTCCAGGCTACACAGGTATGGTCTGAGAACCACTGCGGAGTGCGAAAGGTGTCGTGTCCCGGACGCTGATTTTTTCCACCTAGCATGGACCTGCCCGAGTATCAATGACTTTTGGGTAAAAAAATTTGCAGAACTTAGCACAATCACAAAGGTAACCATCCCCCCGGACCCTGCGATGGCGTTGATTTGATGTTCAACCAGTCTGCAGGCACTGGCGCACCCTCTTGGTCAGGAGCAACGCCACAGCTTGCAAGTTTGGAAGATATATATATTCGAATTTTTAGAAAACAAAAATAATATTTTCTCACAGACCCCTGCAACCTTGACACCCAGCACGTCAATCAGGTCATGCTCCCGGCCAAGGAAATCTGCCCAGTGGTGCATCAGATGCTGTTGGGTATGTGCGATGACAATGCTGCTGTGCAACCACTGCTGCACTTGAACCCTGAACACCAGATGCTCCCTTATGGCATACCCATTTCCGGGCCTGTCACCTGCTTGAAGTATGCGGGGGAGATAGCACTGCACAAAGAAAATTAATGCAGCCAGCTTTGCCTAGATGAAGTTGTGGCAGGGCCACACCACTGCCCATCTGGGTCCCCCACAGGGGGTGCGGGCTGCACTGCCTGCTTCTGCCGTTGGAACCGAGTCTAGAGGGAATTGAAATGGAAAGTAAAGAAACAGGAGGACATGCTAAAAAAGGAAACAAAAAACAAAGTACAGGAAAGTCACAGAAACTTAAAATAAACACAGGGAATGTGAGACAGAAACACACGTTTAAAAAGTTGGGATTTCTCCCCCTAAACTCTAAAAATCTCAATCCCCCTAAACCCAATCCCAGGACTCTTCGCTGTCTCTACCTCAACACCAGATCCCTGGTCAAACACCAACTTGACATATTCCTGCTTCTGAAAATGGATAGCCCCGACATACTCTTTGTCACTGAGACATGGCTCACCACAGACTCCTTGCCAGATATACTCTCGGCCTTGCCATCAGACTATTACATCCTGTCTGCAAATAGAAAATCAGGTAAAACTGGGGGAGGCGTGGCCGCTATTATTCATAAAGACCACACTTTTTCCTCCTTACCCCCTCTAGACCTACCAGACTCGGATAACCTAGTTATCAAATCTGACACAGAGACAGGCACCATGGTGCTAGTATTGCTATACCGTCCTCCCACATCTATGCCTTCCTTCCCTGCCTCCTTGTCCGAGCAAATAGCAGGTCTAGTCGTCGACCACGACAAAGTTATGGTCATAGGAGATTTCAATTACTGGTATAATAACGCTGATGCTGGACCTCACGCCACAGAACTGTTTGAACTCCTCTCCAACTTAAACTTCCACCAACATGTTGCGACCCCCACCCATGAAAAGGGACATACCCTAGACCATATTTGGTCTCACAACATCTCTACCTCCTGTCCCACGGCCTTACCATGTATATGGTCCGACCACCACTTACTGCAATTCTCTATTGCCACTCAGGGTTATCAAAAAAACCATGCGCCCCCTGGAGGATCAGTCAGGAAATGGAGATCTTTAAACCTCCAAGATTTTCTTTCCTCTCTGTCCAACTCCATCCCCACCCAGCTACCAGATATCAATTTGGCGGACAAAACGCACCCCGAGTGGCTCCTCTCCGCATGTAATGAACATGCCCCCCTGACCAAGTTCTCTCGCGCCCGCCGTATGGACGCCCACAAATGGTTCTCTGCTGAATTAAAAGAGCAGAAACTAGAACTCCGCCAACTCGAACGGAAGTGGAGACACAGCTACCTAGCCACTGACAGAGCACTGTATAAGACAGCCCGCAAAAATTACAAGGACTCAATCTTATTGGCTAAATCTACCTTCTTTTCAGATAAAATTTCCAACGCCAAAAACAAATCACGGGAAATCTTCAGAGTCGTCAACGACCTTTGCAATGACACCAGAACTGCCCCCTCCCAACCCGCATCTCAAACGCTGTGTAACCAACTCAACAAATTCTTCAAGGAGAAGATCGATAACATAAAAAACAGCATTCAAACCAATCACCCTGCAGACGAGTCGGACATCTGCAGAAACCCCAACACCCTTCAAGACTTCCCCCCCATTGACCCTCCCAAGCTATTGGAATTAATGAACCGAGTAAAATCGGGCTCACCCAACGATCCCTGCCCCCCGCACATTTTGAAAGAGGTCTACACCATACTCCCTCAGAGCATACTCCCCATCTTGAACACCTCCCTATCACAAGGAACAGTACCCGACTCCTTTAAAAACGCCACCCTGGTCCCTCTCATAAAAAAAACAGGCGCCGATCCCTCCAACCTCGCTAACTATCGCCCCATCTCCCTTCTCCCCTACTGCGCAAAACTACTGGAAGCCTATGTAACCAGCCACTTATCCAACTTCATCGAAATATCTGACTATTTCGAACCCAACCAAGCTGGATTCCGCCAGGCACATTCCACCGAGGCGGTGATCCTCGCCGTGCAGAACACCCTAAGGACCAATGCCGATAACGGAATCCATCAGGCCCTTGTACTTCTCGACCTATCGGCCGCGTTCGACACGGTGGACCACACTATTCTATTACACCGTGTCGAACAAGCCGGCCTCAGTGGCATGGCCCTCTCTTGGGTTAAATCCTTCCTGACGGACAGATCTCAGGCGGTAAAGCTGGAGAACTTCACAGCCCCCACTCTCCCAACCACTTGCGGTGTCCCACAGGGCTCCTCACTGTCCCCCCTACTTTTTAATCTCTATCTTAAACCCCTCCTGCACTCCTTGAAAAACAGAAAAGTAATCATTTTTAACTACGCTGACGATTTGCAGCTGATATTCCCCCTTAACTCCCCGGATTCCGTCGAGGAATTCCAAAAGACCATGCTGCATATCCAGAGCTGGATGGATCGGAACCACCTTAAGCTAAACCCAGGAAAGACTGAGTTAGTACTCCCCTGTGACAGCGCACTCAGCTGGGGACCCCACTTCTGGCCACCTTCCATGGGCACACCCCCATCCCCTTCCCAGACAGCTAAAAGCCTTGGGGTCACTCTTAGCGCCGATCTCTCTCTGAAAACCCAGGTCGGAACAGTGATCTCATCCTGTTTCTTTCAACTGAGAAAAATTAAAAAAATCGCTCATTTGTTATCTCACTCTGCTCTCATCCAGGCAGTACTCGCACTAGTCCTCTCGCGATTAGATTTCTCTAACTCGACCTACCTTGGCCTTCCCCTCACCATCTCTAAACGCCTGCAGATGGTGCAAAATCAAGCAGCCAGATTAATCTTCAAGAGCAATCGTAGGAAGTCAGCCAAACCCCTGCTAGCCTTCCTCCACTGGCTCCCCATTACCCATCGGATCATCTTTAAGACAGGCTGCATAATCTTCAAGGCTCTTCACGGAAAAAGCCCTAGGTTCATCAACCAACTCATTATCAAGCATATCCCGCCCCGTGAGCTTCAGTCTGCCCACCTATCCCTTCTCAAGGCGCCGACTTTTAAAAAGAAACGACTCGGCGGATCCAGTTTCGCATACCTCGCCCCAAAGACCTGGAACTCTCTGCCCTTGTCCATCCGGAGCTGCTCCAAGCTGATTGAGTTCAGACGTGCATTGAAGACCTGGCTATTTAAACAAGCGTACGGCTAGAACTCTACATCTTCTGACCCCTCCCTTCTGTTTTCTCTAGCGCCATGAAACCCCTGGGTGTCCGCGCGCTTAACAAATTCCGCATAGAAATAGAAATAGAAATAGAAATAGAAATAGGGAAGATCAGATGAGGTTTGATTGGGTTGGAAGCATAGGAAAACAGGAAAAGGCAGCCAGCAAGGAGACAGAATCAGGAGAAGCCAAAACAAAATGGCTGTGCTCTTACCAACTGCGTGGTGTCCTTTGCACTAATTTCTCAATGTGGAACGCGTTACTGGTGTGAAAAAGCAGCACAAATGGCTGGACGAGCCTTTTACACCCTTTGGTGGAATTCGGTGGAATCTCGCTGAGTTTTTTTCTAACTCCACAAAATTCGGTGGAGGGAAGATCTACAAGATCCGCCCAAGCCTATTCATAGTATGCAAGGCAGTAATGGCTATTTATGACAAACACTTGTCAAAATAATAGTCAAAAACAGGATTCTAGGTATGTATCTCCAGGTCGCCTGCTCCTCAGTGTGGTTGTTTGCACTGTAGGCCATCTTTCCTCTAAAGTTAGCTGGACTGAAAATTTCCCAGCCCATTCTTCTTGATTGTTCATTTACACACTAATATGATTCATTTCTATACCAGGTACAGTTAATGCCTGGTCAGCCTGCGGTATTTATCTCTGAGAAACCTGCATTTTCATGCACCACAAAACCAACAGTACAACCACAGATTTTTCACAATGACCCTACAATAGACTTACAAACACAAGTTGATTATAAAGTATTAAATTTAGCCCCCCAATCAATCAATCATGTCATTAGCGATAAATATCGCTGACATGCAAAGCGGGCCCCAAACCGCTCGCTATCACCTAAAAGCTGTCGCTAACTGATGTTAGCAACAGCTTGCTAATAGGGTGATTAAATTATCGCCGCTTTGCGGCCAAAAACGGCCGCTAAACCAGCGATAATTTAATTTCGCCTGCCTTGGTAATATGCCCCGTAGCTCTTTGTGTTAGACAGATCAGATAAGCCTTTAAATAATTTACTGGGATAGCACAGCTGAGAAACAGTGAGCACGGATTGCCTCTTTCTACTTCTAAACTGTACTATCTGAAAATGTGTTGTAGTGTAGCTTGAAATTAGGGCCCTTATTTATGAGGCCTTGCGTCAGTTTTGCGCCGCCGGCGCGTCACTTTTTGTGACGCACCAGCGGCGTACAAAATGCGCCTTGTTGCGCCATATTTAAAAAGTGACGCATCTAGGTAGATGCGTCACTTTTTAAACCCCTGCGCCACATTATACCTGCGTCAGGTATAATGTATGCAGAGAGGGCGTTCCCCTGCAAAAAGCTTCGTAATAGTGACGCAGTGAAATCTATGAGATTTCTCTGCGTCACTTTTAGGATGCTGTTGCGTCAAAATCTTGCTCCTGCCTCACAGCAGGCGTAAGACTGACGCAGGCCCTTTCACATGGGGCTTTCCCCATGTGAAAGGACGCATTGCTGGAGTTGCGTCATTTTTGTGACACACTCCAGCAATGCGTCACTTTTGCGCTTACAGATGCGTCAGAAATACTGACGTATCTGTAAGTCCTTGCGACATGATGCGTCATACATTAAATATGACGCATCATTGGTGTCGCAAGGAGTGCGCAGTGAAAAGTGACGCATCGCTGTTTTCACGCAGCGATGCGTCACTTTTCATAAATGAAGCCCATAGAACGTTCACATGTTGCAGGAGAAGCTGAGTAGCTTGAATTGAGGGATATCAAAAAATCACGTTGCAGGAGTGTGTCTCCTCCAACGGGGTCCTCAAGAGGCACATCCCTGCCAGGTCACGAGCACTGGTCACTCTTTTTGATGGCTTTTCGTGCCCTCTTGTATAGAAAATAGCAAAGGATAGTGAGCAAAGGGTAATTAAAAGAGTTATGTACCTGACCTGTCGTCTTTTTTGTCTTTTTTCAGATTAGTGATGTTTCGAACTAGGCGGTCTTCTTTCCCAAATGCCGACGAAAGAGCACTCTATAAAACCCATGCGTTTATTTTCTGGTCTTGCTCAAATGACACAGTCAGTTTATTGGCACCGACGTAGTGCCCAACTCTGCTTTTTATGCCATATTTAAGTGGACTTCGGGTTTGCGTTAAGGAAGGATCGCGCCATTTGCTAACATACAACACTGCGCACATTGTGGCCTCCCGCACATAAACCAAGAGGCAATCACCGGGCTATCAGGCTGCTCGCCTCTAATCCCGCCTCTGGGACAGCCTATAATTCACCTCCGGGCACAGGTGATTACTATACACGTTGCACGGTGCTTTACTTTTCACATGGCTGGAAGGCTATTAGTTAAATTGACCATACATGACACAGTCGTCTGGAACAGCCAGACAAGTACATTTGCACCCGTCTCACATTTCCTGCTTTCTGAATGGAGGACTGTGCAATAAGGCGCATGGGTTCCGAGGCTCGCTAACAAAGTGGCCCTGTTGACATGGTCACTTACTTAGAGATTCTTCTACTGTGAAGCCTGCTCAATTCAAGAAAATAATACTATTTCATAGGAGTGGATGGTAATCTAACACTCTAATGTGCACTATTCTAACCAGAAAGAGAACCAATGGCTTGAATGTATTCCAAGCTCGTTGCTCTAATAACCTCTTGATTGACAAGCCACATTTTCTTTTACAAAATACGTAACCAGGTGCGTAAATCTTCAGCCAAGGGGCCTATTCACAAAGGCATTTTGGAGTACGCAAAGTACTACTTCTATAATGCTCTTTTATGAGGTCTTACATGCCTTGGTGATTTCTCCTCAAAATATCTCAATTGTGAATAAAACTGAAATATTCAGGAAATATCCAAATACAATTAGTACAAATGTAAAGGGCAGTGCCCGTTTCGGGGTCGAGTCACAAAGACATGAGGGAGTATGCTAAAGAATACTCCTGTACTACTACTTGGCGCACTCATAAACGTTTGATTTATGAGTAGCGATGATTCTTCAGCAGGTGTGTATATATTTGCACAATATAAGGCTACGCTGGACAATGAGTTTATATGTGCACAATTGAGGTTATAGTAGAATTTATGACTTCGGCAATGGCTGAAGAGGCTCTACCTCAGCATGAGGCTACCTCTGCTAATGAGGAACACACTGGGAGGGCACAGTGCACAGGTAGCAAGGCCCGGAGTCATAGGTTCACATCGCAGAGCATACACAGTGCTGCAGTTAAAAAATATGTATTTCTATAAATCGTAGGTTAAATGGTTGTTAGGGTTATGATACTAAGGGACAGATTTATGAGGCCCTTGCGCCTCTTTGCGCCGCAATTGCGTCACTTTATTTGACGCAACGACGGCGCAAACAATGCGCCCTATTTACAACGTGACGCATCTAGGAGATGCGTCACGTTGTAAAGCCCTACGCCATAAGGAGGCGTTCCTGCGCAGGGGGGGGGGGGCGTTCCTGCGCAGGAACGCCTCCTAAAAGTGGCTGAGTAAAATCTATAAGATTTCACTCAGTCACTTTCAGGCCAATGCTGCGTCAAAACCCTGAGCCTGCTTGAAGCAGGCGTAGGTCTTGACGTAGCATTGTGAAGATGGGGCTGGAGCTGCATCGCGCTTGCGACACAACTCCAGCAATGCGCCACACAGCACAGATGCGTCACGCATCTGTGCCGTTTTTGCCCCATGGTGCACCGCATTATAAATGCGGCGCACCATAGGTGGCGGAGCTGTGGCGCACATTAACTGGCGCATCCCTGGGGATGCGCCAGTTAACATAAATCTGCCCCTATAACCTCAAAATCACAGATTCTTGTAAGTTATGGTTAGCCAAACAAACATCTCTCACCTACAACGCAGTACTCATGCCACTAAAGCTTGCATAGAGATAAGATTTTATGCAACATTGACAAAAACGTCAAGTTCAACTTGCTCATTTGAATACTGCTTTTCACCATAACATCGACACCACAGCACTTCAGGTTTTCAAGTCATTCTCTCAATATCCTTGATGTCTTCAGAAGATGAGTGTTTTACATTTTTCCTAAATGCCATAAGTTGTGCAGTAAACATGAAAGCTTCTGGGTGCTTGTTCCATAGGGCACATGTGTGAGCACAGAACGATAGACCATCTGCTACAGTTATTGTTACTTCCAGTGGTCTTAGCAGATGTTTGCCGTGTGATCGAAGCATTATATTCTTGGCTCCTATTTTGCAGATATTCCCGAGCATTGAATGAATAGACTTATTGCCAACTTTGTGTTTAAAAATGGTACCCTTGCTCAGATTGGCAGTCAGTGCAGTTTCCTAGAAGTTGGGTTAGTGTTTAGTTGCAGAGTTTTTGGAAAGCTTGGTCAATAGACAGCTCATGTCATTTATTGGGGATTATAAAATCCTTGACCCATCACAGTTGGGATTCAGATCAAGTCACTGCAGTGAGAAAGCACTGATGGCAGTCACCGCTACCACCCGCCTGTAGTTAGATTTTAGTGCTCCTGTAATGCTAGGTCTACTTGATTTGTCAGTGGCCTTCAACACTGTTTGTCATGAAATACTGCTGAGCAGACTGCATGAGTTTGGTGGCGAGGGCAATGTCTTTTCATGGCTGCTTGACTTGTTGGTGAACCACAATTAAACCATCATCCAGGGATCATTCAAGTCCATGTAGATAACGAAAGGGGTGCCTCAGGGCTCGTCTTTGAGTCCAATGTTGCTTAACATTTTCATAGCCCCCTTGCCCAGATCATTAAATCTTGCAGCTTCAATGTGACATCTTATGCGGATGAGACTCAGCTAATCCTCTCGTTTGGCCAAGACTCTGATGGGCTTAATCCCAGATTCACAGACTGCATTTGAATGATTGCAGCTTAGATGATGGCAAAGTGCCTTCAATTTAACAGCGAAAAAACAGAGGCGGTGCTGTTCAGCAAAGCCCAGGACCTCTTTATTTATTTTATTTAACTTATAAGGTGCACAGCTACCCGCAGTGGGCTTCCCGGCGCAAAGGGACAGATAGAAGACAGAAAGAACCGCCAAGAAACTTGCAGAAAGGAACACTCTAACAGTTACTGGAAAAGCCAAGTTTTTAGTCCCTTGCGGAAACGTAAAAGATCTGTTTCAGTTTTAAGGCTCACAGGCATAGCATTCCAAAATTTAGGGCCAAGATGTGAAAAAGAGCGGCCGCCCATCTTTACTAACTTAAATCTAGGAATCATGAAATCGCCTTTCCTGGAGGATCTCAAGGGGCGACAAGGCTTATAGGCCTGAATAAGATCCTGTAGATACTTAGGGGCTGAGCCTTGTTTAATCTTAAAGATTTGGCAGAGAGCCTTAAATTTAATTCAGCTCGAGATCCTAAGCCAATGAAGGACAGAGACTGCTTGGGAGGCAGACATTCTCCGAGGAACATGCCGGAGAAGTAGTGCCGCCGCATTCTGCACAACTTGGAGTTTATTAATTGTTGTTTGATCGGCTCCAAGATAAAGGACATTGCCGTAGTCCAAGCAGGAAACGACCAATGCCTGGACTACAGTCCTCTGTGTAGAACCGGGGAGCATCCAAAGGATTTTTTGGAGTCATCTTAAGGTGGCAAAGTCGATAGAAGCCACCTTTACTGCCTGCTGCTGCTTCGTGAGCTTTTCATCGATGAGGAAGCCGAGGTTGCGAACCTGAGCCACAGGCTGAGGGGGAGGGCCCATGTCCTTGGGCCAATGTTGAGGACCCCATAGGTCTCTGCCCTTGCCCATGATCACAACCTCGGTCTTGTCTCCGTTAAGCTTAAGGAAATTGCTCCGTATCCATTCGGAGACCCGAGTCAATCCCTGCTTAAGAACAGAAATATTATTTTCCTCCAGATTGGAAAGGGAGAAAATAATTTGGGTATCATCGGCGTATGAAAATAGAGTAAGTCCAGCTTCCTCCACGATGGTAGCCAGTGGTCTAACATAGATGTTAAATAGCAATGGGCTAAGAATAGACCCCTGGGGAACGCCGCTCACCAAAGGACAGATTTTGGAGGATGCCTTTGTAGAAAAGTCTTGGAAAGTGCGACCACTTAGAAAGGAGGCTATCCAGGCTAGGGCCGAACCTTCAACTCCAAGGGACCGAAGAGATGCCAGAAGAATGGAGTGTGACACCGTATCGAACGCCGCACTCAAATCAAGAAGAATGAGTGCAGATGTTTCTCTGCGATCGATACACTGTTGCAATCTCTCGGTCACTCCCAGGAGTGTAGTTTCGGTGGAATAATGTGCCCTAAAGCCTGATTGAGATGAGTGCAGGAAGCCTGAACTCTCAACAAGAATTTTAGAAAAGGCAGGCAACAGCGAGATAGGCCTAAAGTTGGCTAATTTAGAGGCATCAGCTCCAGCCTTCTTAAGAAGGGGAACAATCATCGCATGTTTCCATTCCGTGGAACATGTGACATTTCCAAAGAAGCGTTAAAAAGCTTCATCAATACGTCACGGGAATCCGGGTCAAGCTGCTTCAGAAACATTGACTGGTACAGGATCACGAGGAGAGCCTGATTTAATACTATCCAGACAGTGAGCAAAGGAAACATCATCAAACAGTGACCAGTCTGTCAATTTAACTGCCAAGCAAGGTATGCTGTTATAGACAGGTGCCGACATAAGAGGTGAGTCCTCATCAGAGGAGGAAGGGCCCAGAGAGTCATATATGCGTTCCACCTTTCCTATGAAGAATTCCGCAATAGAATTACATTGTTCCTCATTTAAAATAGGGGGGGTCGGGGTCGTATCCGAACCTGTCAGCTTCTTAACCACAGTGAAGCGTGTACTGGGACAGTTTTGGGCATGAGTCACCGCGTTGGTAATAAAGGTGGCCTGCGCCATTTTACACTGTTTATGGTAGTCTCTAAGAGCTTCTTTGTAACCTGCTTTACACGACGGGGAATAGAAGCGTCTCCATTTCCTCTCAAGAGCCTTACAATGGGACTTCATGGTCTTTAGGTTTTCTGAAAACCATGATGCAGGGGGGCGGTGAGGCAGAGAGTGCTTAGGTACCAACGAAAGAAGTTTATCTGCGGCTGTACTCAGACACTTCGAAACCGCCATGTCTAACATAGGTAAGGGCAGGCCAGCGTCAGGTAGAGTCTCAGACAGGAGCGAGTTAAGGTCTTTGATGTTCAATTTGCCCCAGCGTCGGAAGCTCTCTTCCGTGTCTCTGCTGTCAGTAGCCTTAGTCTCAGTACAAGTTAAAGAGAATTGCACCGCAAAATGATTAGACCATTCCAAAATACGTGCAGCTGAGTTGCAATTATACGGAAGGTTGGAGAGGACATGGTCCAAAAGATGCCCTGCTGTGTGCGTCGGCACAAAGTTGCATAGCAGGATATTAAGGGCTTCCAGGTCAGATAGGAAGGTTTTGCTAATACTACACAATGGGTCCTCCAGATGTAGATTCAGGTCACCAAGAATGGTAAAGTTGGCAGCTTTTAGTGAGAGAGGGTCAATAATATCTGAAAAGGACGTCGTCCATGTGTTAGAATTCCCAGGGGGATGATATATCAGAAGACCAGATAGGGTCATCTGAGGGCTAACTGCTAATTTAAATTGAGCGGCCTCACATCCTTGGAGGGGGAAGGCTTCAAATTTGCAGCTACAAGAGGATTTAAAAATTATAGCAATGCCACCTCCCTTACCAGTATCTCTATCCTTCCTGACCATAACATAGTCAGTAGGGAGGGCCACAGCGATGTCCGCGGCAGAGATGGCATGAAGCCAGGTCTCGGTCAAAAACACAGCATCGGGTTTTTCATCCTCTATAAAGTCATAGATGTGATTTTTATGCTTAGGAAGGGACCTACAGTTAATACTCCAAAACGTAAGATTATGACAGATAGGGAACGATTTTTTAATATTAAAGTTGCCGTGATTACATGATCGCTTCAGCGCTTTACACCTAACCATCCTGCCCATAGAAAAACCACAGTAATTGCAAGTAAAACCGTGGACTGGGAGAGTACACGTTTTACACCGAGCTAATAGACAATGTCTTTAAGACTTTAGCTCCGTAGCAGTGTAGTTAAAATAATTACTGTGATAGACGGAGTTGGCATGCGGACTTTTTTCTCGAAAAGATCGATAAACTCTGCGTCTCCTTCCCTAAAGAGCCAATGCCTCGGACTCCGTCTACTGATCCCTCTAACTCTCCGTCCCTTCATGCTTTCAATAAACTTGCCCAGGAGGATGCTCTCAGACTACTCATTCACTGCAAGTCTGGCGCACCCACTGACCCCGTTCCGGCCAAAACTATGGGTGAATTGGCTCCCCTGCTAGCCGACCCGTTCCTCTCCATCTGGAACGCCTCTCTGCACCATGGCTTTTTCCCTACCACCTGGAAGGAAGCCTTGGTGATCCCAATTCTAAAAAAGGCAGATGCCGATCCCACTGTATTCTCCAACTACCGCCCTATATCCCTCCTCCCCAAACCTGCTAAGGTTCTGGAAAAAGCCGTGCAGCTGCAACTCACGGAGTACCTGGAGAACAACTTACTACTGCACGACTCGCAATCTGGATTTCGGGCAGGATACAGTACGGAGACGGCTCTGTTGGAGGTCTCGGAGACCATTCGAGAGTGCGTGGACAGAGGCGAGGAGGCCATGCTGGTCCTCCTCAACCTGTCCGCGGCATTCGATACGGTATCCCACTCCATCCTCCTTGACCGACTACGGCAGATGGGCATTGGCGGCACTGCCATCAGTTGGATCGAATCCTTCCTCTCTGGAAGAAGTCAAAGGGTGCTGTTGCGGCCCTTCAGATCGGAGGAAAAACCCTTATCTTGCGGTGTGCCACAGGGCTCGGCCCTCAGCCCTCTGTTTTTTAACATATATCTTGCCCCTCTGGCCGGCGTGGTGGAGTCCTATGGAGTCAGGGTGGTCTCTTATGCTGATGACACTCAGCTAGTGTTCTCCTTTAGGGGCCACTCTGACTCCGCGTTCTCCAACTTCCGCCGGTGTCTTAACAACATCAGTGATTGGATGTCTGAAAACCATCTAAGACTCAACGCTGACAAAACAGAGGTGTTGTTTTTTAACCAGAAAAATTCCATCCCCTCCTCCTGGTGGTGGCCCATGGCATTGGATCCCGCTCCCTCTCCCGTCCATTCGGCCCGCAACCTGGGCTTCCATTTCAATGACTCTCTATCATGTAAGACCCAGATTCAAAAAGTGACCTCGGCTTGCTTCCTAAAGCTACGCATGATCCGGAAAATCCTCCCCTATCTCCCTTTGGATTCCCGCCGGACAGTCACCCACGCTCTCATCACGTCCCACCTGGACTATGCTAATAGTCTCTATGCCGGAGCTCCCCAATACCTGACTGACCGGCTTCAGATTGTCCAGAATGCGGCAGCGAGGCTGATTGGTAACATTTCTTATCGTCAGTCAGTTGCCGCATATCGTAGGGAACTGCACTGGCTTCCTGTGGCTAGCCGAATTCAGTTTAAGATCCTCACTCTGACTCATCGAGCCATTAATGATCGTGGACCAAACTATCTAAAAAAACGAGTTTTAATATCCCGGTCCATCAGATCTTTAAGATCCAATGACCTATGCCTCCTGATCTCTCCCCGCTTCAGACTTTCCAGAATGGGTGGCAGAGGATTCAGCGTCATTGCTGCAAAACTATGGAACTCCCTGCCAGTCGATCTCAGATTCTGCTCCTCTGAATCTGTCTTCCGGGCCAGACTCAAAACCTGGCTCTTTTCTAGACTCTGATCTATCATGTCATTTCCCCTGTCTGTTCCCTTTTTCCCCTCTGAGACTCAGGTTCCAGCGCCGGGACACCCCTCCGGGGGTAGCTGTGCGCTTTATAAGCTACATAAAATAAATAAATAAATAAATGCTCCTGAGCAGCATTGATGGCCCATGGGCCCGATCTGGCGCGGACGGGCGCAGACGGGCTTGCCTCTGGCGTGCCTCCGGCACGCCACTGGCGCGCCCGCTGCATTCTGGGTCCCCTAAATAAGAAGTTATAACTGACCCTAACCACTATACCGCTACCCAAGATGGCGTCTTGGGAGCGTCTCAAAGCCCCTGGTCCCACACCCAAGATGGCGGTCGGTCAGGAGCAGAGACAGCGTTAATCTCACCAAAGTGGTGAGTGGTGAACAATAGTTTTTAAAGTGCGAGCAGTGCGAATCATTAGAGGTAAAAATAACAGCAAGGAATGACTGAGTTACAATCTTAAAAAAAAACGAGTGCAAACAACAATTTTAAAAAACGCTGGCAGCGTTACAATTCAGCAGCATAACAGGCAAGTTCTGAGTTGCGCTGGCTTCCAAGGTCCTTAAGTACTGTTTGGCCAGATGACCCTAACACCTATAACGATACCCAAGATGGCGTCTTGGGAGCGTCTCAAAGCCCCTGGTCCCACACCCAAGATGGCGGTCGGTCGGGAGCAGAGACAGCGTTAATCTCACCAAAGTGGTGAGTGGTGAACAATAGTTTTTAAAGTGCGAGCAGTGCGGTCCATTAGAGGTAAAAATAACAGCAAGGAATGACTGAGTTCCAATCTTTAAAAAAAACAAGTGCAAACAACAATTTTAAAAAACGCTGGAAGCATTACAATTCAGCAGCATAACAGGCAAGTTCTGAACCCTTCTGGTGGCTGAATCCGAGCTCTTGAATCCTGTCTGGTGGCTCACAGAACTTGGGGGCAGCTCCTTCCCCCAGGTTAGTGGTAAAAAACCTGGGCGTCAAACTAGATCAGGCCTAACCATGAAAGATCGGAATTCCTAAACTTGCGGGGTATGCTTTCAGCTAGGAACCAAGATAACAGGGAAGATGCATGAATAGAAGATGCATGAATACAAAAGCAGTATATAACAGCTTTGAAATTATGCAGATTCTGAGGAAAGTCTTCCATTTGTTGCCATCTTCTGCAAGGCAGACTCTGGTCCAGGCCTTAGTCATAACCTGCCTTGAATATGGCAATGCACTGCTCATAACTGCAAATAATTCACTGCTAGCCAAAACTCCAAGTGGTGCAAAATACTACCGCTTGCCTGGTCAGTAATCTCCCAGCTCACTCCCCATTGGCATCTACATTGACATTGTTACACTGGCTTCCAATTAGGAAGCACATCATCTTTATGATCTGTTGTCTCACCCATAAGTCTCTGATGGGTGGAACCATCACATACCTAAATGATAAACTGCAGTCTTATTCTCCTTCCCGAATGCTGAGATCAAGAGTCAAGGTGCTCTTGATCGTTCCCCCATTCCTACTATCAAATGCGGGGGGACAGGTTTTACCTTTACTGCTCCATCTACTTATAATCAACTCTGCATCATCTCCGCAACTGCTCTGACTTTTCTAAATTAATAAAATTCCTTAAGACCCAGCAGTTTTAGGCCGTTGCAGTTGTTTATTTGCTTGTGTAGCACCAAAATATACCTTTGGGTATCATTTGTGCGCTATATCAATTAGTACTTACATAACATAACTTTGAATTAACTACAGTTTTCTTATTCTTCCCCTGATAGTCCACACCAGTAGAGCACAGCAGCAACCAAGCTAGGTTCTGATAAGGTCTGAGGCTCTTGTTACTCTGTCATGTTCCTCGTGAGTGGTTGCTCCCTATTTAGTATTTTCAGATGATGACACTGTGGCTTTAACTTGACTCTTCATTGAAATATATTTGTCAAATATAATTCTTAGAGTGTTTACCTTGATCTTTGGCAATAATGAAGACATCTATTTTACCATCAGAACCTATCTGCAGAAAACTGATCATTTATGGTCATTAACCTCACATCCATAAATATGTTTGGTTAACATGAAAGTTTTCCTCATTTCCCAATTAAGAACACTGCAGCAAATGAGACTTTATAATATTAGATAGATAGATAAGCTTTATTTCGATATAAAAACATATCATAAAAGCTGCATTTCACAATAATAAAAAGCATAATTTAGCATATACAATACAGTAACAACATATTCGCAATATACAGTGTAAAAACAATCCAAATAATCAGTTGGATTTTTTAAACGGGAGGAAAGAGGAGGGGGAAAGCATACTACTGTATCAACAGTTTTTTTGCAGTTCTTAAGCGCCAGGCCCAGCCTAAGAATTTTGCCAGACAGCAGGCAAAAAAGGGTCTTGCGTCAGTGCACAATATGCGCAGGGCTTCTAGATGCGATCTTGTTCCCAGACTCCTACATAATGGTCTCAACCACAACTTCCTAGGTGCAACATAGGTGTTACATTCGAACAACAAATGTGCAACAGATTCAACCCTCATTTCGCAAAAGGGACAGTATGGCACAGTTTGTAGAGGCGGTTTCCAGGTTGAGGTAAATTGACCAAGAGGGAGTACACCTAACCTGAATTTTATGTACAATGCTCTGTCTCCAGAGTTGTGGATAGAGTCCAGATAGGGTTCCCTAAAAGGGAGTTCTTTAATTAACAAGAACTGGGCGACAGATTTACAGTGATTAGAATTGCACATTCTTTCATTGTCCACCCACGACCAGAAGGCTTTTTTTATTACTTGTTTTGAGGGCGATGTTTTACTATCCCATGCATCTCCTAGCCCCAGTTTGTAGAGAAGGGACTTAACATCCCTAAGCCAAGTAATCTTGTGGCATCCTGTAAGGGACAAAAGATCTTCCAGGGCCTCTGCGTAACTGTGGAGTTCAGGGACATTCCAGATTCTAGACCATAGTAATAGAGGGCGTAGTTTTGCTTGGTCACATATTGGGCGGGAACCCGCATCAAGCAAAATGGGGATTGTAGGAGTACTGTGGGGCAGCCTCAAGAGATCTTTATGAAAATTATTATCAAGGTAGACCAAGGTATCAATTTTCTGTGAGCCCCACAGTTCCGCGCCGTATAATGCCGCGCTTACAACCCTTGCCCTGTAGATATCTAGAACTGCCCCGATGGGTTTCAATGGCGAAGCTCGCTGATGTTTGAGCAAGGCTCCAGCTACCCTCTTGTGAGCAAGAAACACCTTCTGATGGTGTGCCCTCCAGCTCATAGAGTCGGATAACCGTATACCCAGGTAGTCAAATTCCTTGACTCTCTCTAGATGAACAGAGTCTAGAACAGGGGTAACAACTGTTTTTTTAGGGGGGTTGAGGACAAGGAACTTGGTCTTTCCTATATTTATGGCCAGGCCTTTATCATCACAAAAGGACTTGAAGCTAGATAGCAATTTTTGGATACCCACTGGAGTCTTAGAAATTAGAAGGGTGTCGTCCGCGAACAGGAGCGTCGGAATTTTCTTCCCCGCCAGGGTCGGCGCATCGGATGGATCTTGTGAGAGATGCTCCACCACTCCGTTAACATAGAGAGAAAACAGAGTGGGGGCAAGCACACAACCCTGGCGGACGCCCCTGTTCACCGGAATGCGAGATGTTTTTTCGCCCTGTGAACCCCATCTAATTTGGGCGAAATTGCTATCGTGGAATTTTATCAATAGGGCTAACAGGTAGGGTGGTAAGCCTAACTCATTAAGAACATTCCACAGTGATGCTCGTGGGACCAGATCGAACGCTGTGCGTAGATCGATAAAGACCAAGTACAAACTGCCTCCCCCCAACACCACCACTTTCCAATAGAGCATAAGGAGGCGAAATGTCTGCTCGATAGTGCCAGTCCCCGTTCTGAAACCTGCTTGGAGGTTGGACAGTATCTGATTTTCTTCTGCCCACTGCAATATCCTGGTTAGAACAACTTTGCCCGCCACCTTTTGAGTTGAGTCCAGCAGGCTGATGGGGCGGTAATTCGCCGGGTCGTCTCTGGAGCCCTTCTTAAAAATAGGGACCACTTCCGCTCCCCTCCAGGAGTCAGGGAAGGAGCCTCCTAGCAGGGCCTCATTTAGGAGGGAAGTGATCAGTCTGCTCCACCACGCAGGGTAGGTTTTTAGCAAATCGCCCGGGATCCCATCAGGGCCAGCAGCTTTGTTGGAAACAATGCCCTTAATTGCCTTTTCTACCTCCTGTCTAGAAAAAGGGCCGTCACTGCTCATGGGGACTGTTGTAGGGCAAGGCAAAGGAGCCAGGATATGATCACAAACCCCCAGTGGGATGGAATACAGCTTGGAGAAATGATCCAACCATACGGCACCGGAGATGTTGCAGGTTATTTGCTGATCAATAGGCTTTTCCCTGGCTCTCAGCAGATCCCAAAACTCCTTGGCGTTTTTCTTTTTGCTTGCTTCGGCCAAGTCCCGCCAGAAGTTTAGATCGTGTGCTTCTTTTGCTTCGGTCACAACTCTTTTGTAAGTCTTCCTTGCAGCCCTTACTTTATCAGGCTCATTATTTTTTACTGCCGAGATGAGAGCCCCCTTCGCTTCCCGGCATTTCGAAGAGTACCACTTTGTTCTGGACGTGTAAGCACCTTTTCGGGCCGCCTTGGTGCTCGGCTGGGAGATAATAAACAGATCACTCAGAGCCTCTATGGTCTTTGTAAACAAAGATAAGGTCTTTTTATCCGTAGGGTTTAATGTATCGAGCTTGGAATCAGCCTCTAGCAGAATAGACCCAGCTTGTGATAGCCTCTCTTCGTCCGCTGAGACTCTTGCCCACTTCAAGCGCCTACTACAGTTAGAGGGAACGATTTCACGTGAGGTTTTCCACTTGTGGTCTGAGCTAGCAAAGGTCCCATCCTGCCATGGACTAGTGATCAAAAGAGAAAGTGGGTTGTGATCACTGTCACTGGATACAATGACCTCCATATCTTGGTGGAAAGTCCACAGATTAAAATTGAGCATGAGGAAATCGATTCTTGAGGTTCGCCCAGTTCTGTTATATGTATGGGCTCCCTTGGGGTCCGATTTGGAACGGCCGTTGACTGATCTCAGATTATGTTCCAGGCAAAGGGCATTGATATCTATTGCACTTTGAGTCCATTTGGGAATCGGATCGATGGTTAGGATAGGGATACCTCTCCTTGAGTCCTCTTCAAAGGTATCCAGAATGTCTTCCCTAGATAATGGCTCAAAGCAACAGTTAAAATCACCCGCCAGCAGGACATAAGAATCAATATTGCAAGAGGCTAGTTCATTGCTTAGGCCTGTTGATGATAAACGTGAAGGCCCACCATTAGAGCCCCTCAGATAGATGTTAAAGACTTCTAGGGTCCTCCCTCCTTTTGTGATGCAGTGATAGCCATTGTAGGTCAGGAGATTTAGTAGACCTTTGGGTAACACCTAGCCTTAAGGAAATACTAATCCAAATCAATAGACCGCCTGAAGGGCGACCTTTAGAGCCAGGTTGTTGTACGGCTGGGACAAAGTAGGTCGTGAACCCCACTCTGTGCCTTGGTTCTTGGCACCAGGTTTCCTGAAAGAGGCAGATGCTATATGGTTCTAGAAAGGCAAACCAATCTGGATTCTCAAGATTGCGATCAAGCCCAGCCACATTCCAGCTCGGGATCTTTATTAACGATGTACCAGAGGTGTGCTGTGAAGAGGGAAAAATAGGCGGAGAAGTTTCGAGTACAGCCTCTCTGGAAACATTTGCACTGGATTTAGAATGCTGCAGAGAAGGAACCTTGGTTGTATCAATCCCATTCGCCTCTGCAGCACCCCCTAGGCTTAGTGGTTGGGAAGTCGTAAAAGATGGAACTGAGCAGCCTTCCGAGACAAGTGGGTCAGAAATGACAAGAAACTTCAACCCATCCTTAGTGTCTAAGCCATTTGTATATCCCACTGGGACCGCTGGGAGATCTGGGGGTATGTGCTCTAGTGGGCTTCGGGTGTGGAGGGAAAAAGATTATTCGGAGTTATGTTGAATATGTTGGCTAGAAAGTCAATCCACCTCCTCCAGGCCACCATATCTGTTTGAGGTAGGAAAGCCGTTCCAAAGTGGTTGGAGTTGGTTATAGGCTTTAGGGTGGCTTTTCCAAGGTTGGTGCTGAACTAGGGACCAATCATCCGCCGGGATATGCTGGACACGGGGTGGATAAAAGAAAGACAGAGGTCTGGGTATAACAGGGGACCCTTCAGAACCAGGCCAGGAGCAGATGAATTGTGCCGTATGCGGGTCCTCAAAGGTCACCACTATACAGTCCCCTGGACTGGATTTCTTTGTTGGGCCCACCCAGCGAGTTCTTCGAACCATCAGGACTCTGCTTCTCCGGCCATTGGGGATAGGTCTATTAATATTTAACCAATACATTATTTTATTTTTTAACGACCAGTGGTTCTCATGCTGGTCTACACCAATCTGGGGGACACCCGTTAGTACCACCACATAGTCGTTGGCCTCAGGGGGAAGGTCAATATACCCCCCTCTGAAGTTGTCCTTTGAAGGAGGGTCCTGTACGGTACCAAGGGTAGATTTGGGCTGGGCGCCAGGTTTAGGCTTTCCTAGTTGGGAGTTTGGGGCTCGTTGGGGAGCCTTAGGTTTAGCGGCAGGGGGAATTTGGTTCACTGCCACAGACCTTGGCTTAGGTATCGGCCGAGAGGGGAGTGGGGCTGAGGGTGGGACATCCTGACGTAGTGTGGCAGGGTTTGGGGGTTGGACATCCTGCATTTGAGTTGTGGGAATTGGTGATGTTATATCTACCACAGTGTGCCCCTGGTTTTCAAGAGTTTTCAAACCAAGGGTGGCCAGAGCGATAATACTTTTTTCCATCTCGAGCAGGTTATTCTCTATTCTCGAGAGTCTAAGATCAAGAGGGGAAAGAAGTTTCTTTAGGGTTGCCCAGACCAGATCTATAAATTCCCTTTCGTTATTGCCCAACCCTTCAGTCTGCAAGCCCTCAGTCTCTTGGTCCATACTAGGTGGGATGACTTCGGAATCCACTGTACCACCCTCCCTAGGGATTTGAGACCCCGTACTTTTTTCTTGAATCACATTAGATGACACGTTAGGTGATAGTGCTCTTGTTAAGGTTAGGTTTTGAGGAAGCACAATTTTCGCTTTTTTGCGTGCATAAGCAGTGCCTGTTCGACGCTTCCTTTTAGGTGGTTTACTAGTAGTGGGGTTTGAAGATAACTGAGGGTTAGGGGTCGGGTTCTGGGCGCAAAATGCAGCTGGGAGTTTGGCTTCACCTTTGTTGGAATATCGCTCTAGCGATGGGGAGGGGGTGGAGTTAGTTGAAATCCGATGGACATCAGCCTGTGTAACTACACATTTAGGGACGGCAGGGCGTTCTGGAGTAACCGCGGTGGCTATGTGGCCTAGGGAGAATTTTTTTGAGAGCGCTATCACTTGTGACAGTCTTCTAGCAGCACCCAGTTCTAAGGACACCCGGGTTTGTAATTTGGATATTTCATTATCAATGGCGATGTTAGTACGGGTGATAAAATCGTCCATAGGGCCGCTAATTTGCGAGACTGCCTTGGAGGTCTTGCTCCGAGTTGCCCTGGTACTCATTTCTTATGGAACAAGGGGATGTTTGCCTGTAGGAAAAAAAAGCGATGGAGAGTGGGCCAGTCCAGTCCTCTCCGTCCTCGAACGGCCTCAAACGGCCCGCTCTTTGCCCGGTCTTCGCCCCGGGCTTAGTCCCGCGCGCGTCCCGCGTCGCGGGAGACCCGGACCTGGATATATGGACCGTTTGTGGGCGGTGGGCGGGCCACGGGGAGAGCGGACCGGAAGGTCTTGCAGGTCACGCAGGGACTCCTGGACAATGGAGTCCCTGCACACGCTCGCAGCCCCGCTGCGCCTCGCTCCCACACCCAACTCCAGGCTCCTCAGCAAAGTCTCTAAGCAGCCCCCAGCCAAATGGGGCGAAGCGGCACCCGCGGAGCGGGTGCGGCAAGTAGTGGCCACAGGTACAGCAGGCTACAGAAGATCCAACAGTAGCGACAGGAACAGCGCTACGACAAGCAAAAGCGTCCCGAGGAGCTGTGCAGCGGGAGGAGGTAAAGTACCCTCCTGTGGGCGGTGGGCGGGCCACGGGGAGAGCGGACCGGAAGGTCTTGCAGGTCACGCAGGGACTCCTGGACAATGGAGTCCCTGCACACGCTCGCAGCCCCGCTGCGCCTCGCTCCCACACCCAACTCCAGGCTCCTCAGCAAAGTCTCTAAGCAGCCCCCAGCCAAATGGGGCGAAGCGGCACCCGCGGAGCGGGTGCGGCAAGCAGTGGCCACAGGTACAGCAGGCTACAGAAGATCCAACAGTAGCGCCAGGAACAGCGCTACGACAAGCAAAAGCTAATATTGTTAAGTGAAAGGTAGAGTCAGCCATTTCCCCTACTTGCTCAGCGTTTGTTTAAGAGTAGTTCAGAAGAGTTTCACTTCCATGACTTTTCTGAATTGCAGGCAACAGGCTAGCCATAGCCATTTGGAATGGAGCACATTCAACAGCCTGCCGTCCTGGATGCCCCATCAAGCAGAAGACTGATCATCTATCAAGGTTGTCTCTGTTCCTCTACCTGGCCTAAATTCCCTCATCATCAATAATTCGTAAAAGATATTGGCCAAAGAAGTGATCGTCTGCCACCATTCCCAGCATTCTTCATACAAAGTGTTTGCATTGGCATTTAGTCACACTCTGTGCCACCTGCAACCAGGAATGTATGGGTATACATGCAAGGACTACGAGACCTGTGCTTTGTATGCAATGAATAGAAAGGAATAGGACAAATGCATATGTATGATGCAAAGTGCATGTTCTTTTGTCTTGACTTCTGACCAGACATGTTGCTCACAGAAGGCATTGATTTGGGCATGCCCTGAATAAGCTACTTGTAAAGGTATTTGACATAGCAGGCGGGATGTACTGCGAATCCCTATATGTTGCAGAAAATCATAGAATGAACAGAAGCATGCTAGCAGGGGAAACAATGCAGCTTTGTTAAGGTTGTGGGCGCATGGTCAAATTTCATCTGGATGGTGACCATTTTGCCTGGAGCACAGTTTTCTGTAGTGTCAGAATGCCTTTACTGAGACTGGTCCGCAACATGTGTTTGACAAGATGAGGAGTGGAAGTTGTTTGGAAGGATTAAAACCTTGAGTTTGTGTAGTTGGTTAACCCAGACCTATGCTGCCTAGTTATTGTTTGTCACATTATCATTGAAGTTCAGGTCTTCGTAAATACCATGTGACTAGCAGGCATAGGCCCTAACTTTTAACTATGAGCAGAAAGTGAGGTGTACTTTTTGACTCTACAATTTAAAAGAATGATTTGGCTGGATGGGCTATTAATTTTCAGAACTAAATTATAAGTTGAGTATTTACCTGGTGAGAGTAACACCAGAGATGGTTGTGTATTGGGACTGTTGAGACAAAGACTGACGAAGAGAATTAACTTTGCTATACAACTTTCAGCCACTTTCGAATATGGAAACTCAGCTGTCTGTGCTGGGTGATTTGCAGGAAAGGGGAGACAATTAACATCCATTTCCCCTTAAACAGGTAGGGGGAAAATCATTGACACCAGGGAAGTCATTTAACCAAAATGAAAATCCATAATGGCTTCTGGTAGGCTGGATTAGATGTAGAGTGTGAAAGGAAGACAAAGGCCTACAGGTGGTGCAATGTAGGAAACAAACATTTGGTAACCATCACACCACCAGACGATTTTGCAAAGTGTCCTGAAAGGTTGTGACAGAAGTTAAATGTGGATTTTCAAAGGCTGTTTCATATTTTCCCAGACCATATAAAATAGAATTTTGAATGATCATTATGTAGGGGAGTGAAAGTGAAATATGTAACAGAACCCAATAGTGGAAGTGTAATTGAGGATCTTATTTAGTGTTTGGCGGGGGATGCTCCGTCAAAATGTGGCCAATACCCCGCCTCCAGAATTACAAGTGCCATAGGTTATAATATGCTTTCAATATGGCAACTGCTTAAAATTGAATGGGGATAAAAGTGAAGTAATGCTGCTTGGACCGGACGCTAATGTATGGACACCAGAATGGTGGCCAGACAGCCTGGGCAACTGTCCTTCTTCGGTTCAGAAGGTAAGGAACCTTGGTGTAACGTTGGACAAAAAGCTCTCCTTTGATGCTCAGGCCAGTAAACTGACATCTGCAGTATGGTACATTTTGAAAATGATAAGGAAGCTTCTTCCACATATCCCGCTAGACACCAGGAAAACGGTGGTAACAGCACTGGCCTTATCAAGGCTAGATTACGGAAACGCGCTTTATGCCGGTGCCCAGGCCCAAATCATAACTGAACTCCAACGTCTACAAAACGATGCAGCCAGAGTGGTGCTGCACGTCCCCAAGTTTGAGCCAATAGCCCACAGACTAGATCATCTCCATTGGCTCTCGAATCCAAAAGAGTGTTGTTTAAATCACTCTGCCTGGCCTACAAGGCCCTCCACGGTTCAGGCCCGTTGTTCCTCAGAACAAGGTTCAAACCCTATGAACCATCCAGAACCCTCAGATCCGGCCAGTATCGACTGCTGCAGGTCCCTAGGTTTAGACAGGCCAGATGGGGAGGAAGGAGTTTTATACTGCAAATGGTCAGGACCTGGAACCTACTCCCAGTCACTATCAAAAACAGCACCTCTTTGCTCTCCTTGCGGAAGGAAGTAAAAACCTGGTTGTTCAAAGCAAGATAAATCTGAGCAAACTGAACCATGTGTCTTTGGAACAGAATCAGCGCTGAAACGCCCACGGACAATCGCGCGCTTTATGAATTAAAAAATCAAATCAAATCATGTATCCCGCTGGCCAAACATTAATTAAGCCCTAAGAGTTTTGAGGAAGTCTCACAAACCAGGTGGTACAGCGTGTTAGCTAATTTCTGTTGAACTAAAGTAATTTTTGCATAAGTGTAACATCGGCATTCATTTTACCAACTAACAAATTGCGTGCAGAGAGATTTAATGAAGTGTTGGTTAAGCATGTAGGGAGTGCTTACTTGAGTAAAGTCAATGTAAGAGTCAATGTAAGAGTTGCTATGGTCTTACAGAACCATGCCACCTGTGGTCATGAACAAATTATCAGAAAGCACTAACATTGTAGTCTTCATCCAACATGAGTGAGGTATGTTTTCACATGTCACATATCCACTTCCAACCCAACACAGATGCAATATGTCAGTTAGTAGTAGACCTGAACGAAGGATAGTGGGATAGGAGAGAGAAAACAGGGACACTCAGACTTGATAGTTTTTCAAGGTATGGTCTTCAACAAGTCGCTACGGTAATCTAAAATTGATAAAACTATGAATGCACAAGAGTTATACTGGAACTAGTCCTAGAAATATATGTAGGAAATTAAATATCTTCAGATTATCTCTATATCTCTGATTCTCTTGTGAACAGAAGTATCTAATATTTATGAAAACTGAAAATATGTATAAGAATTTAATGTCTGTAGTATTCTATAGCTTTTCCTTGTTGTGCTTGTAATGATATGATGGCTACCTTTAACTGTAGATGCACTTCCAACTCTTGGTGTGTGTAATATAAATTGTTTCAGACTTCTATGAACTGAAATAGATAATATGAATTAGAATTGCACTAGCTTGCTGATTACAATAATTACCCTCCTTGAACTATCAACATGTTAAACACATTATGCACAATGTCACCATTATAAACATCCTGGTATCTGTAAACTTGTTCTCATGGGTTTCAGAGACCAAGGGGCATATTATCCAGAAACAGAGTTAAGATTATCGCCGCTTTAGGCATCTGCCGCTAAAGTGGCGATAATGGGCTTGATAATATGCCCTTGTGAATTCCCATAGAAGCCCATGTTCTGGTATGAACATGGGCTTCTATTGGAATTCTCTACGGCATATTATCAAGCCCATTATCGCTGCTTTAGCTGCAGTTTCCTGCCGCTAAAGCGGTGATAATCTTAACTCCGTTCTTGATAATATGCCCCTACGATTGTAAGACCTTACACCCTTGGGTGGTAGTCATCCAAACAGTTTAGCCTGAGTCCTCCTATCCTGCTCAAGTTGTTTTTGTTGGCTTTAGGACTCTGTGAACTTTACCACGGCTAACCAGTGGTAATGTCCTTGTGCCATCTCCCTAAAACATGGTAAAATTGGCCTTCGCTTAACTGGCACAATTAATTTACTGATCAGTCCCTAGTAAATGGTACCACATGGACCTAGCATCTGTAAATTAAATGCTATTAGCAGGTCTGCAGTACACATTGTCCCACCCACTAAATTAGCACTTTAAAATATGTTTCAGGCCTGCAAATAGAGCCCATAGTGCAGTTTTGAACTGCCGTTTTGACCAGGCAGAATAAACGTTTTACCAGGCCTAAACCTTCCTTTTTAATACTTATCAATCATCTCTAAAGTAGGTCCTAAAAGCTCTTAGGAAAGGGTGATTTTTTAGTTAAAACTAGGACATGTGTACTTATGTTTTTAAATGAGCTCTCAGTGAAAAACTCCAAAAGTCGTTTTTCACTGCTGTAAGGCCTATCTCTCACATTTTCGTAACACTGGAATAAATTATTACAAATTTTGAACTGCTCACCTTAGATTGGGAGCAGATACAAATATGGTGTGTACAAGGACTGGTGCCTTTAGCCAGTGTCCTGGGTCACATGACTGTGAATGCCTGTGTTGTTGGGGGTTTGGTATTGCTTCCAGAGATTAACACAAAGGGGGTTCAGATATGGAGAGAATGGGCCATCCTGGAAGGATGACTGGGGAGGGTCTGTGCCCAACCCCACTTACACTTCAAAGAGTCTTGCCTCCAACACTCACAAATGAACTGGACACCAACCTACCCTGCCTTTTGTCACCCCCAGACAGTTTGGAGATTTACAAGGGAAGGCCTTTCCAGAACCAATTGTGGGGGTAGGACAAGTTGTCTCCCCATACAAAGACCATCACCGGTTATAGTAATTGGACCTCCATAGCCCCTCATCATTTCATTTCTGGACCTGTGGAGGACTCAGAAGAAGGGCTGCCTTACTGCCCTGCTGTATGAAGAAGAAAGACAGGACCAGAACCTTGAACCCAGAATCATCATATTAACTCCAAGAGCTAGCTAACTGGCCTTCTTTGTAAGCTAAAGGAAAACAACAAGCACCAGGGACCCTGCAACTCACCTGCCTACTGCTGCAATGAATCCTAGCCTCTAAATGATGTGATGATAAAGTGGCTTCCTTTAATCAAAACCCCAAAACCTGGGACTTAAAAAAAAAATCAGCAAAATATCCAACCCAAAACCTGTGACTTAAAAATAAATTTCAGTAAAAACTGCTCTGTGAACTGACAGGAGACTGGGACCTAGCTCTAAGCCGATCCATCGCAAGAGCATCTCCGGTAGGGCTAACTTTGCCGCAGCTTATGCGCTGTTCTTCTCTGCGACAGCAAATCCCGTTCACCAGGACCTTATGGCACTGATAGCCAACCTCATGGAGCCCTCTTCTGCTACAGCCTGCAGCCTCGGCCGCTGGGGTTTTTTGAGCTCCAGAAAAACTTCTAAGCCGAAAATAGATAGCTTCACTGGGCCCAAGGGCATCCATCCCCCCATAGATGATAATGACCTCCAAGTCCTAAAAATCCAGCCTTTTTCTGCACAGATCTTTTCCCACCATTGTCAATGGCTTCATTGAGACTTTGTCCAGTGGCTTCCCATCATCAACAGCCTCCTTTCGGCTACAACTTACTGCCTGGCCATGTTGAGGATTGTACCTTCTCCAGAAAATCTTCTGAATTTCTTCTAAGTCTGAAGGTAACTCTTGAACAGGTTGAACCCAATGGCTGTTTCTTACCAGCATTTCATCGTGGTTGGACTTAACTTGTGACTTTGCCCCAGTATCATGGGACCAGATACGTGCGTTTGACGCTTTGCGTGCTTCATAAATACTTTTCATAATGCCTCATCGTTAAGTCTGACTGCTTTTGTTCCAAGCTACCAGAAGGTTAACTAAAAATCTTTATTGGCTCACAAGAACACAACGGACTATGAGGACACTTATACTTAATATTAAATATGGCAGCCAGTATTCCAAAATGATGCAGGAGTTTGAGAATCAAGGGCAATGTAGTTCATGCTCAGTGATGTTGCATAGTGTATTCTCCAAATAGGCAAAGCCTTTCTCCCAGTGGCACCAATTTCACTTGGCCAGGTTCAGCCTTTACTCTCTTTGACTGCAGCCAAGAGGAGTGCACTCAAAGCAGTAGTATAGCGTGTGAGTCGTTGCTGGAGGGTGGTATTGGCACTTATTTCTGGGGACTGTGAGCTCATGAAATCTTTCTGGCAGTAGCCGATCCAAGTGACTTTCTTGGATTCGTTTTTCTATATGAAAATTGTAAACAATCTTCAGCTGGGTGTTGCCATGTGCAGAGACCCTGTATATCTTCCACAGTCTCTGTATCAAAACACCTGGGTGCCTATTAACAAGGGCCTTATTTCCACTTTTTTGGCTTTAAATGCCAAAAATAGCGGAGATAACATTATCACCCTATCTACAAGGGGATGCTAACATGCATTAACGCATGTTAGCAGCCTTTTCCCTGATGCCTCGCTCTGCATCTCTAATGAGATGCAAAGTGGGCATCACTGGGCATAATTCACACAGGGGGACTTGTAAAATATCGCTAAGTGCACATCGCAATATTTACAAGGCGGCCCAGAGCATTTTAGCAGACGTTCGTGTTTGGCGAAAACCGCGGTTTTCGCCAAAAACTAATGTCTGCTAAAATCCTGACTAATGTATGGGTAACATGGGAGGTGGATTATTGTGTCACGACCACAGGGTCGTATCATGAAGCATATTGCAGTTTTGCAGGGAACATTGCTGAAAAACCAGCGATGTCTCTGCAAAATGGCGATTTCCCCGCTATTGCTGGAATTTATATCGCCATTGCGCTATGCGTTGTTAATACAGCGCAAGCATGGCGATAAATTCCAGCAATAGCCAGAATTAACAAAAACCACGCTAAGCACGGTCAGCAGTTATCAGTGTTGACTCTTGTTGAGATGCCCTGTGTATCTTAATTGTGCACCTTGCTTGGTTGCTGCCTTTGTGTGCTGCTCCTTCCAGAAGAGTGGTGAAATGGTACCCCAGCAATAGATGCTGGGAACACCTGGGAAGTCAGTTGTCTGTACTGTCCCGTCTCAGGCAAAAGATGCCCAGAGCTCAGTTTGGACAGGCTGAGACTTGGGTATGACCTTTGCTTTTCTATCTTCAATGGTTTTACATGGCTTCCTAATTTTCTGCTCTCAATAATATCAGACATTGATATGGAAAAGGAACAAGACAGAAAGAAGCAGTGACACCTGTTTAAGCTTCCACTTCCATAACAGAGAAAAAGTAATATTTACTTTGGAATATCTGCTCCCTCGACTTCATCTAGTGTATGTTCTTGTTAGTTACATTGTGCATAGCGCACAATCTGCCATTATAATGGCACTGCAGCAGTACTGGATATGACTTTCTAAACAGTTCTATTGACCACAGAGCCTGCTTTGTGTTTGTGGAGGTGGACAGATTGTCAGGTGGGTATGTCAACTTTCACTGTCTTGTAATTTTTTTTTTTAGTGCATCCTTATCGCTCATTAAAATGAAATGCCAGCTATGCTTGAAATATGTGAACGTTGTTCTGGGCATTGTTTGTCTTCGTGATCAATTGCTGAAGTTCTTACACAGAATGGACCCTTTCGTTTTAGTGAATAATATCTACCATTTTGGATGTATTCTTCTAGGCCCACTATCATTTTTTTTCATTGCGATATGTGCCATTCTAGGAATAATTTATGTCACAAACTTCAGAAACACAACGCTGGTCCTTCCCCTCTTGTGCTCATTTATTATTTTTGAATGCTATATCACTTTTATGTTTTGAAAATACACATGATTGTCTCGATATTGTTTGTTGATAGGAAGCACGGCAGGTCAGGCTCAGGAGACAGCAACAGGGACCTACAAATGGAGCTTGACGTATAGCAGCTGGAGTTATTTATGTGCAGGCTCCCCTAATGAGGACTGAGGTCAGTGACAGTTGGATGGGATGGTGTGAGGGCCAATGCCTACAGTGATGGTGAGTGGTAGATTGTGTGCAGTCTGCACACATGAGCAACAAGGATTGCTACAGCTGGCAGAGGAATGTGTGCAGCATGCACCCTAGAGACAGAGGCCTACAAGGATGGTGCGTGCAGGCTGCATCCATGAGGGATGAGGCCAGTGACAAATGGGGATGTACATTGACTACTCCCAAAAGGACTGCTGCCTCAGGCTGCTGGAGGGGAGATTTGTTAAGGCTGTTCCCAGGAGGGTAGGAGCCTGTGCCAGCTATAAGAATGATATGCTGACTGTCATTTTAAACTGGAGCTTGCACAGACCTGGATGTGATGTTTAAATCTACAGAGGTCTGGGGAAGACTGGGGCCTGCACACAGCTGTCAGACAGGAGTTTACAAACATGGGCAACAGTCATGTGAGGATGCACTTTGAAGTTTTGCCAGAAGTCACTGTCTTGCAGTCACATTTGCTAGTGCTTGCACCAAGGACAGTGAATATCATCAAAGTAGGAAGAGGGTAAAGAAATTAGAAGGTGGGACTTGATAGTGGTGTAAGTGGGCCATGTCAGTGGTGAAAGTGACATGTGTATTTTAAGAGGAATCTTGTTTGTTTGTTTTATTTGTTTGTTTGAAAAGTTTTATATAGTGCGAACATGGCCCGTCAGGGTATCAGAGCGCCTTTCAGATAAGCAGACAAGATAAGTAGGTAAAGGTGTAAATACTATACATATAAGAAGTTAAACATACAAAATGCAAAAAGGAACAGCCAGCAGCATAGTAGATAGAAAGTAACAAAGTTGCAGAGTAGAATGGGAGACCATGGCTGTAATCAAGAAATACAAGTCAGTGTGAGTGGCTCGAGCTCTAAAGTTACAGGTATTTATTCAGGAGCAACCATTTGACTTATTTTCTTGTAGACAAGGATTACTTTTATTAGCAAATTAAAGGCTGACTCAAAGTATGATATCTATGCACTTATATTGTACAGAGGTTTGCAGTGGTGGCTGGTGACATTTGAAAGTGAATGAAGGGTTTCTAAAGCGCACAGCTACCTTGGGGGAAGTGTCCGGTGCTAGCAGTAAGCTCACAAGAAGGTGATTGGGAGGTGCAGCCGTTGCTGCCGAAAGAGCCAGGTCTTTAATGCTCATCGGAATTCCGTTTCTGACTCCACCTGGTGCAGATGTAATGGGAAAGAATTCCAAAGTTTAGAGGCATGCACCACGAAGGATTGGCCACCCAGTCGTGCTTTCCGGTACCGAGGGACTTTCATGAGTCGCAAGTTATTGGATCTCAGGGCTCGAGTTGGCTGGTATATCCACAGCGTATTCTGAAGTTATCTAGGTCCCAAGCCTCTGGTGGCCTTAAACACAAGGGTCATGGATTTAAATTCAATTCTCCTGACTATTGGAAGCCAATGAAGATGCTTCAAGTGTGGACAGATGTGGTGATGCCTGGGTAAACTTTTAATTAGTCTTGCTGCGGAGATTTTGTATAACTTGGAACCTGCGAAAAAGATATGCAGGTTCCCGCAGGTATAGGCTATCTGCATAGTACAGTTGAGGCGTGACCAATGAATAGACTACAATCTTCCAATGTTCCTACGACAGGAAGCAAAGGTATTTCCCAAAAGCCCTCATCTTCCAGAAACAAGTGGACAAGAGTTATTGTATCTGGGCAGAGAAGCAGAGCTCTTTGTCTAGCCTGATTCCCAGATTCCTGGCCAATTCTTGGGGGGGGGGGGGGATGGATTCAGTTCTGACGGCCATCACAAACTGGGAGGAGGCAGAGATGCTTGGCTAAAAAACAGGACTTCCGTATTGTCAGAGTTTAATTTCTGGCAGTTTTTATGCATCCAACCTGAAATGTTTTTTAGGCAGGACTTGAAGTTGTTGAGCGCCTCCTCTGAGTGATCTTTAAAAGAGAAAAGTAATTGTGTGTTGTCTGAGTAAGACACCACTCTCACACTCCAGAATTCAATCAGAGATGCCAATGGGGTGAGGTAAATGTTGAAGAGTAGTGGGTTGAGTGCTGAGCCCTGCCGCAAACAACACCTCAGAGGTTTCTGTGATGAGAGAAATGGGCGCAGGGACACCTGTTGGGAACATTTTTCCTAAAGGAGCACAGCAAGGCTAATGCTGTGCCACAAACACTGGCCTGAAGGAGTCTAACAAGCAAGATGGAATGTGAGATGGTATTGAATGCTGCTGATAAGTCCAGCAGCACCAGCGTAGTAGAGGAGCCTTGGTCCAATGACTCTCTTATGGTTACTGGGACTTCTAATAACACTGTCTCGTGCTCTGGCCTGCTCTAGAGCTCGATTGGGAAGGATGGAGGAGTCCATTGGATTCTATGTAAGTTGCCAATTGTTTATGCAAACACGTCTCTAAAATTTTAGTGAGGGCAAGTAGCAATGAGATGGGCCTGAAGTTACTAAGAACCTCAGGATCCGCTTTAGGTTTCTGAAGAAGTGGGAGTAGGAAGGCATGTTTCCAATTCTCTGTGAAGATGCCTGTCTTTAGGGAGGTGTTCCAGATCTGATTGAGTAACTGGTTTACCCAGTGTGACAGCACACTAAAAAAGCAGGCAAGTTAAGGGTCACCTGGGGAGCCCGATTACATCCCCGTAATTCAGCAAGTGTTTCAAGGGCAGAGGGACAAACTCTGACAGTTAGATATGAGAACTGGAGGGCGGCGGTGGTGAATGGAGTTCCACTTCTAGGGGAAATGTCGAATAGATGTCAAGAATCTTGGTTTCTAAAAAGTCAGATAGCCTAGAGGAGAGTGTTGGGGAAGGAGGAAAGGAGCCGTCCAAGGTAATGGGGTTGGTAAAAGATTTAACAATATTGAAAATTTCTCTAGTGGACCTATCCAACCTCTCCACTTGGTTGGCAAAATATTCTATCATAATGTAGCGTTTAAGCCTGTGAATTTTTTTTAGGCCTGCTTTATAGAGGTGTTTGTCAGCCTGATTGTAGGACTTTCTCTATAACCGTTCCAGCTTCTCACAAGCACTCTTCTCCCTTCTTAGTTCTTCAGAGAACCAAGAGGCCCAGGGTTTAGCTCTTTTCTGGCTGCTGGCCTTAAAGGTGCCACTGTCTCTAAGGCAGTTGCTACTCATGCGTTGAATCCCAGGGCGTCCTTGACTGGATCTTCTGTCAGTTGAGGTACTGATTTTAAGAGTACAGGCCTCAGAGACTCTGCAGTGGCTTTATGCCAATTCCTTGATCTTTCTGCATTGGGCCACTGTTATGCGGGGCTAGCCTCTAGGCTAAAGGAAAATGGAATTATTATGTGGTCAGACCTCGTGAGACCTAGAGGGGCACCTACAATGAGGTTTGGTGTCTTAGAAACCAAATCAAAGACAGAAATTCCTTGTTCAATGGATCCCTCAATAGCAAGACGAGATCCCTGTGGCAGTCAGAAAGAATCTGGAGACAGCACCCCTCAGCTGCTCATTTAAAACTTCCCCGCCAGGCCAGAAATGCCTACAACAGAAACATCCTCAACTCGAAAAAAGAATTCTTTCGATCTGAACTGGGGAATGCCAAAAACAGACCCCGCAAACTCTTTGAACTGATCAAACACCAATCAAACAAACTGGCCAAAACAATGAAAGAAAACCCCAAGTCACTAATATCATCTGACGAATTCTCCTCCTCTTTCGCTGACAAAATCACATCTTTCGGAAACAAACTTAGATCTGCTACGTACTCTCAACCCCATCTAGATCTACATCCTCCCTCGTGCTGCCTCCTCAGGCTTCACCCAAAAACCAAGCACACTGGACCGACTTCAAAATCTACGACGAACACTCTGTTGCGATAATCCTCTCCACCCTAAACCCGAACAATCACTTTAATGACCCACTGCCCTATAACTGCTTAGCTGCCGCGTCCCAATCCATCATTCCGAGTTGGACTGCAATAATCAATGCCTACCTGCTTCAGGGATCCATACCCGATTCTCTGAAAGCTGGCAAGTCCTACCCGTTAAAAAAAAAACGTTGCTGGATCCTGCCTCCCCTCACAACTTCAGACCTATTTCTAACATTCCACTCTTAGCTAAAGATCTGGAGAACTGTGTGTAACAGCAGCTGAGCCAACACATCACAAACTTCCACCTATTAGATGATTTCCAATCCAGTTTCAGGCAGGGCACAGCACAGAAACCACCATTCTCCATATCGTGAATGATGCCCTTCAAGCCCTTGACCAAGGCAAAACCTGTCTCCTAATCCTCCTAGATCTGTCCTTGGCCTGTGACACGGTCAACCAAACGCGGGATGGGAATGGATGGCTCTGTTCTTGAAGGTTTAGGTCCTTCCTCCACAACCCATCACAGAGATTCCTAATTAACTCTAACCTGTCTGCTCCCTCCCCGGTCACGGTTGGAGTTCCCCAAGGATCAATCATGTACCCCACCCTCTTCAACCTTTACCTAGAACCACTTGCCAAAGTACTACACACTACAAATATCTCATACCACATGTACGCTGACGACACCCAGATCTACATCTAGATCTCCTCATTCGAGGAGATTCTTTCCATGAACGAAACCTTGAAATTGACTGTCCAATGGCCCTCTTCCAACAACTCAAACTTAACGCAAAGAAGAGAGAATTTCTACTAATTTCACCACCCAAAATCAACCCTGAGACTCAGGTATGGATTAAGGCCATCACAGCCGTAAACTGCCCTCCGACCATCTAGGACTCGGCCAAATCCCTTGGAATTACCCTGGACGACAACTGGAACATGCAGGACCACATCAATTCAATGGCCAAATCAGCCAGATTCCACCTGAGCTTTCTAGGGAAACCGAAACCTTTCCTGGATACTCCTGAGCTAAAAATGGCAGTTCAAGCACTAGTCATCACTAGACTGGAATATGGCTGTTCTATCCTCTCTAGTTTACCCAAGATCTCCCTGGCACCTTTAAAAGGCAGCCTTAACGCGGCCGCCAGGCTACTAACTGGCTCAAGGAAGTTCGATCACATTTCTCCACATCTAAAAGCTCTGAACTGACTCACTCTACAGGCCAGAATCCAACACAACATGGCATGTATCATGCACAAGGCATTATACTCAAACTCCCCTGCATATCTTGCCCAGAAACTCGTGGTATCCGGAGGAACCAGAAACTTGCGGTCCTCCAGAACCATCTTGCTCCAACCTGCACGCCTTTCGAAAAAGAAAACCTACAATCGGGCTTTCTCTGGGGCCGCACCAAGAATATGGAACTTACTCACACCCGCTGTTAGAATAATTCCTTCTCTGGCTTGCTTTGAAAAGGATGCCAAAATCTTCCTAATGGGCAAATTCCTCGCATAAACTGAGCCTCTATCTCACACAGAGACCTTGCTCTATTTCCTCTCTAATGCATCCTCTGGAGTACACAGACACTATCCTCCCGGCACCTCCAGGCTAAGCATGGGCGAATTTTGCGGATCTCGCGTTCGCGAATTTTGCGGATTTGCGGATTCGCAATCCGCAAAATCCGCGAATTCCCGCGAATTTGCGGATTTTTTTTTTTTTTTGTGTTCGCCCGTGTTTCTGCCAGTTCGCGAGGGTTTTTACAATTTCGCAATTTGCGAACTTACCTGTCGGGTCGCAAGTTTTGCGAACTTGTTGTTTCTACATGTCCAGCCTGTTTGGGACACTCTTCTTCATCACTGCCACTCTCTGTCACCACTGCCACTCTCTGACTACTCATGCCACCCTCTGGCCCACCCATGCCACCCTCTGTTTCATCACCACACCCTCTGGTTGTCCAGTGTACATTATTTTCGGCAAAGCAAAGCACACCTTCCCTGCCTCAAGTGACCTGAATTAATTTGGGGCTGATTAATGTGTCACAGAATATTTTTTTAGCTGGCACCTGCTTCCTTAGTGCGCCCTGATTAGTGATCTTTTGCACTTGCTAAGTGCTTTCATTGTTGCAAAATTAGTTACAACACCTGCCCTGCCCCAACTGACAATAATGAATTAGGGGCTAATTAATGTGTCACTGAAAGAATTTAAAGTTCCAGCCTGGCACCTGCTTGTCTGCTCCTTTAGCTGTAAATCAGGACCTTTGTGGCATACAGTTAAGGTCAGAGCAGGGTCACACAATAGTTGCAAGCAGGCAACCGAATTCTGGAGGGCCCCCTCAGGAAGCAATACAAAGAATCGTTACAAATCATGAGGTTGACCTTTTGCACCTGCTCATTGCTTTTGCTTTTGCTGAAATCGTTTTGCGGTTTTTTTCGCGCTATTCGCGGGGCGCGGCGTCGTGCGAAACCGACCGCGGAAGCCGCCAATTCGTGCGAATGAGCATTTTATTTTTTTGCGGCTTGTTGTTTCGCGAGTTTTTTTGCAGTATTCGCGAGCCGCTTGCAGCGCAACACGCGAATTTACCCCAAGGTCGAGTACGGGCGCGGCCATTTTGTTTGCGTGACGTATTTCCGTTTCCGCCCGCTATGTATAATCTCGCGCAGTAAGCGCATTGCGAGTAGAGGTTCGCACGAGATCGCGCGGGAAATCTAGAGGTTCGCACGAGATCGCGAGGAAAATCTCGCGCGAACTGACTTTCGCGCTCGGAAACGGGCGCCGGCCATCTTGTTTTTCATTCATTTCCTGTGTCTGGGCATGGTGTTTAATCCTCTTGATATCTTTCCCATCCTTTGCTTGTTTTCAGTTTTTTTTTTACGATTTTGCTTCTTATCTATCCCTCTCTTTTCCTAGCTGTATATTTTTGTCTTTTCTGCTATTTTTCTTTACTTTTAAACTACTTTTGTAAACTCTTTTCTTTTCTTCTTCCCTATCCTATTCTTTCTTAATTTTCTACTTCTTCCTACCTTACCTGCCCAGACCATGGTCAAGCCAGGCGCCGTGAAGCTGCCCAGGCACTTGAGGGCCGCAGCGGCGGCGGGGAGTAGTGCTGGACCCAGTGGCAGGACAGCAGGCGTGAGATCGAGGGGGGAGCAGGTGACGCGCCGGGAGATATTCAGCCCGGAGGAAGTGGGCGCGCTGGTCTACTTCGTCCAGCGCCGCCTGCCCAGGACCATCGCGGGAGGCGGCAGGATCGCGGCCGGCGGCTATAACATGCGGGAGCGCCGGAAGCGGTGGGAGAAGGTGTGCTGGGCCATATCCCACCTCTACGGGGTCCAGCGCACCTACAGCCAGGTCACCCATCGCTGGACGGACCTCCTGGACCGCGAGCGCGACCTGCTGGACCAGCTCGGCTTGGAGATCCCCGGGCTTGGTGAGTAGTAGTAGCCATTGGCATTTAATCACTCACTACTATGATGTTTTCTCCTGCTCTGTGTTGTTGTATTGCAAATATTTGTTTTTTACATGGAGCAAGCCAATAATGCCGCTGATGACGATTACATTGTAGTTAAATTATATTTCAAAATCTTCTGTGCATTTCAGGTGCACTGCTCTCCTTCTCAGTGGGGTTGCTACTATGCTTATTTGTTTTCTATTTCGTGGTCTCATTGGCCTGAGTAACTATTATGTATGAGTGTACTTAACAGAACTGCGTAATGCTAGACACTAGGGGGCAGATTACATTTACAAGCCCCTTGCGCCACGTTTACGTTGCCTTGCGTGACGCAACAGCGGCGTAAACGTGCCGCATCCCTGCAAGTCATTTACAGCATGACGCATCTAGGGAGATGCGTCACGTTATAAAGCCATGGGCCTGCACCACAATGGGTGCGTTCCTAGTACGCAGGGTGGGCGGTCCAGCGGCTGTGCGCCTCGCAAAATTGCCTGCGTGAAATCTACAAGATTTAACGCAGGCACTTCTGCGACGCTGCTACGTCAATTCAATTCCTTATGTCTGCTCGAAGCAGGCGAAAGGACTGACACAGCATGTAAAGTATTGGGTGGCCCTGAGCATTACTGGAGTTGCATTGCGTTGGCGACGTGACTCCAGCGATGCGCCGCTCTTACGTGACGAGATGCGTCACGCAAGTGCCTACCCTTGCGCCAGGGCGCGCCGCATTGTAAATGAGGCACATCTGCCGTGTCGCAAGGGTAGTTTTGCGTGACGCATTTGATCTGGCGCATCTCTGGAGATGCGCCAGAACGCGTAAGTAAGTATGCCCCTAAGGGGCAGAATTGCAATTACCGTCGCATCCCTGCAAAGTAGCAGGGATGCGCCATTAATTGTGCGGCCCGCTACCACCACCAAACATGGTGCGCCGTATTTGCAATGCGGCGCCCCATGGGCCCAAAACGTCACCGAAGCTTTACTGCTGGAGTTGCGTCGCAACGATGGCGCAGCTCCATCAATGCTCTGGGGTACCCTATCTCCCCAATGCTGGGTCAAGCCGTACGTCTGCTTCAAGCAGGTGCAGGGTTTGTGTGACGCATCATTGTCCTAAAGGTGACTGATTGATATTTTGTAGATTTCCCTCAGCCACTATTAGGATGTGTTCCAGCGCAGGAATGCCCTCCCTTGCGCCGGAACGCCCCCTGATGGCGCAGGGCTTTATAACGGGATGCATCTCCCAAATGCGTCACGTTGTTATAATATTATACGCCGCACCATGGCGCCCTTTTTTGTTTAGCTGCTGCGTCACAAAAGTCACGCAAGAACGGCGCAAAAGAGCCGCAAGGGCTTAAATCTGCCCCTTCCTTTGTAACCCTGACAATAAGAAAAATAGTGGCGGTGGATTGATAGTTTGACTATTTAAATGACTGGTAATGTAGCAGGCAACTGTTAGTGTTGTCACTGATCTGACTGAAATCACAATGGAGTTTGTCTGTCACTTTGCGTCTTGCCTGCGGACTGCTGCCTGCCAGTCCTAGGTGAACGTTTCAGTACTTTGTTTAGTGAGTTACGTGACTTTCGAAGTCACAGGTCCGCAAATAAATAAAAAGTAACCATAATCAATATAATTTCGCGGAAATATTTTGTTATTGTTCTTTTGAAATGTTTGATTTGGTTGACATTGACAAGCAACAATCATCCATGTTTTCTGTTCTTTCTTTCATGTTGTACGTCAGCTCCCCCCAGGGGCGAGAGGAGGACACAGGAGCAGCAGGCGGCGGATGCTGTTCATCAACAGGGCCAGGATCGGGCAGGCGAGGGCTCCTCTGCTGGCCCCAGTAAGTTTTCATTTTAGACTAGTACCTATTTTTCCTAGCGTTCCTCATTTGAATTTTTTCAAAATTGTCTTTGCTCTTCTTGTAGACTGTATCTAAATTCTTATCCTGCCTCTACTATGACTCCCTGTGGTATTACTAGATTATTCTTATTAGTCTGTCTGTGTAGCTAACTAAGATTGCACGGTTGGCGAAACTCCCATGATTCTAGTCAGCAATAGCTCTATCAACTTAGTGCAGTCCTCTGGGATTGTCCATAATGTCTTTTGAAGTGTTCTATCTGGACTCATGCTTGCAAAAATTGCAAAACCTTTCGTTCAGTCACTCTAGTCTGGAGGACCAAAAAACACAGATTGTATTTAAATTTAAAAGCTTTATTAAAAGTAAACACATTTATTAAAATGAAGTCATAATAAAACTAAACGTTTAACTGATAATGGAAAAGTGGTTAGTGCTGACGATTAATTGAAGACATTTCTTGTGGTCGAGCCGAGCTCTCACCTGGTTTCAACTTGATCTTGTTGTTAGAAGTCCATCTTCTGTCTGTGTGGAGAAAAATGGTGCGTGTTAAAAAATCAGCCTTCATCAGTTGTGCCAAAAAGTGCAGCAAGACAACCTTCCCTGGAAAAAGGGACATTTTTTTTAACTTTAACGTAGACAGTCACAAATTACATTGTTTTCACATGTCTTCATTCCTAGACCAAATACTAGTGACTAGTGAGTGCTTTATTCTAAGATTCTTAAATGTACTTTGTAGGTGGAACATCTGGTGGCGGGGCCAGTGTGGTGGTGGTGCTCGACACGGAGGCGGAGGGCAATTCATCATCAGGGGAGGAGGCGGCGGCGGCGGCTGTGAGAGTTGAGACGGTGGTGGCGGCCAGAGGTAAGCTCTTATATATTCCTTACTTATTGAGATTGAAGACTAGCTGGGAAGGCAAGAATATGAGATGCATGGCTGGGTGAATGATGAAGCAATGATGGGTGGAAGGACAACAGCCTGGGTGGGTGACACAGAAACTGTATGTGTCCATATACCTGGATCATGCTACTATCTGACTCTTAGATAGCATATGTGTATCTAGAGCAGGGGTACTCATAGTACGGCCCGCGGGCCGGTGGTGGCCCGGCAAGCCTTCCTTGGCGGTGCGCAGACCTTGCAGACAATCACTGCTCCCCCGGCCCCCACAGAGCAGAGGCTTTTTTGTATTTCACCTGTTAGCGCCCCTGCATCTCCACTCTGACAATCACTGCTCCCCCGGCCCCCACAGAGCAGAGTGGAGATGCAAGGCCACAAAGAGGTGAAATAGAACAAAGCCTCTGCTCTGTGGGGCCGGGCAAGCAGTGATTGTCAGGGTGGAGAAGCAGGGGCGCTAAAACAAACAAAGCCTCAATAATATGTTAATGGTCTTTTAAAGACCTGTTAAGTACTTTGGTGTTGTTGTCTGTGTGTGCGCGTTGAGGAAGCGGTCTCAACCCGGGCTGAAGGCTGACACAGATAGACACACACACAGTGAGATGACAGAGGGAGAGGGAGGGCAGGAGGGAGAGAGAGATGGAGGGAGGGCAGGAGGGACAGCAGGAGGGAGAGAGATGTATGTAAATGCTGGGTCTGGTGGCTCAGTGGATGAGGGCATCTGCTGCAGGGACCTGTGTGCAACCTCATGGTCACAAGTTATCGTTTTGCTTTAGCCCCGCCCCCTCTGACTCCGCCCCCACCAGTGCGGCCCTCGGCCACAAACTACACTGTAAATGTAGCCCCTGAGAGAAAGTTTGTGAGTACCCATGATCTAGAGAGAGTAGATGGTCAGTGGATGAACTAAGTGTAACTTTGAAGAGCATGTAACACTGCACCCGCACGTCCGTTCCAGTGTAGGAAAGGCAAGGAAAAGAACTTTTAATTTTGTCCAAATACTACCATAAGTAGTAGCAGTAGTTTGTATTGCAAGCACTGCATAGATCCGGTTATTATGGTGGCCACTCCCTACCTCTCTTAATAAGTTTAGTAGTACTCAGTCATTCATGTGTGGATGTATCACTGCCTGTCACTCAATAAAAAGCAAAGCACCTAAAGTCATCCCATATATAAGCAAAAACATCCCATGTGAAGTGATAGATAATCAGATTATTTATCTTCTTCAATTTTCCATTTCTAGTACTCATTTCCACTGTAGGGTGAAAGTTAAATTAATTAAGCAGTAGCCCTTGAGTTGTAACAGAGTATTCTCAGTGCCACCCGTAATAGAAAAGTAAGAGATTCACCACCTGCATGTACTGGACGGGTACAGTAACGCAACGGCAACGCAAGTCTAGGTCACTCCTCATGGCGTGCGTCTCTTTTTCTCGGGTGCAAGTTTACCGCGCTGGCATTATGCCGGCTTGCAGAAAATAACGTACCAATTTTCCAAAACAAGAGACAAGAAGAAGAATAAGACTGGTGTACTTTCATAGTCGACTCCAATGGAAGTCCACAGTGCTCATAGAATTTGTTCCTTAAACTCCCACTAATGTTAGAGCAAGGATGAAGAAGTGTGAGGTTAGATAGATACTGGCCTCAATAGTTATGTAATGCGCTTGCAAGTTGCTAGTTGTACTGCAGCACACATTTCTGCTGAATGATTGAGTTAATCTTAAAGAGCATTGGTTACAGACTATGTCTTTCTTTCTTCATATAGGTTCTCCTTCCAAACGAACAAGGAGGAAGGAGCTGGCTAGAGCGGCCCGGCAACGGAGAATCGAGGCCACTGTTGCGGAATATCGGCGGCTGGTGGCCCTGGAGGACGAGGAAAGTGTGCGGTCGACAACAACGACAACGTCGTCCTCCGTGGCCTCACCGGCTGCCACCGTGACCCAGCACAGTGGTCCACCGAGACTGAGCCGGGCTGCCAAAGGCAAACGCCACCGCCGAGCAGCAAGGCCAACAGCTGCTTCTCACAGGCCTTGCACCTGCAAGGCAGTGAAGGCACGCCTGCGCCGCACTACCCTGATGGTGTCCCGCCTTCAGCAGGAGCTCGCCTTGCTCCGCGAGGAGCATGATGCCCTGGCCCAAAAAGTTAACAGCATCCACCCATAGTGTCCCTTGCCCCTTTTTTAGAGACTTTTGGGGGGTGGGAATTGGGAGTTGGGTTTTTGGGGACTTTTGAAGGACAATCGTTGGGGTTAGGGAGGGTCTTGCGGGAGATTATTTTGTTAGGGATATAAATATACTTTTTCAAACTTTATCTGAGCATACCTGTTTTTTACTGCTTGCCTGGTGGGTGGGGGTTTAACGTTGACTGTTTTCCTGAAAGTTTAGTTCCATTTTCTTCCTTTAAGTGTAAATGCCCAAATGTTTTCAACACTAAGTGCCTCTCACAGACTAAGTGAAGTGAATCCAAGAGTCCTAGGACTTTAGTAGTACTACCTTCAGTCTCTCGTCTCTCGTACTAATACTCCATTATACCCCCAAACCACCAAACGCTTATCTTACCTGTAATTTGTGTTTGAAAGTAGGGCTAGGCCCAGGGCTGGCTCCACGGGAAACACCGAATAACGTTGGCAATCTTGGTCGGATAAAATTTCCTCATAGCGGTGGTAGTAGTGGTGTGACACAGTGGCAGTTACATGCCTATGAAAAAAAAGAAAATGAAATCTGGTTTGTCCTCCTGAGCAATTCAACGGTACAACTGAGAATATAGCAGGTGACAGAAGTACAGTAGAGCAGTGCCACATTGTAGCCTAACAAATGGTAAAGTATAACTACTAATTCGGTTGAAGTTCTTTCACATTAGCAATGGTTCTTTGTCAAGCAGAGTAAGAATATATCATCGACAACTGTGGAAAGAAAGAATGCGACAGTACAGGGCCTGTGTGGAATTATTGATAACTATATTCAACATAAGGTCTCTGTAGCCAGATACCCGAGAGCCTTGCTGGTCACTATAAATCCATTCACAACAACACTCAATGGGGTTGGTCTGGAAGGTGTCACGTTTACTCCCCGTGATCCAGTCGATGCAAATATGGTTCCACCTCCAAATGTCACCAACACCCAGAAGTGTAAACACAGGGTGTTCGAGGCATTAGGCGAGGGAGAAAAATAACAAACTAAAATAAAAAATGTGGGATGGGTAAAGGTAGGGTCAGCAGGGAAAGGATACCTGTAAGAGAAGACAAGACAGGCATCAGTGAAGTGATGTCCTAACATACAAGGGTACTCTCATATAGTCTCACTAAATAGTCTGCAAGTCTCCCGCCTACTCATGGGAAATGTAGTTTCATAGTACGGTAGGCGCTTAGGGGCTGCGTAACCTGACAGAAGGTATAGTAGATAGAAAAGGAGAAATTGCTTTTTTTCTAGGTGTCCCCTCACTCACCAGGGTTGCCCCTTGGTGACATGCTTCATCATTGGGGCCATCCCAGTCCTCTACGGCCTGGGGCGTGCTGCGACTTGCGAATTACGTAGGAGCACTTACAAATGACTATGTGTGGTGCAGATAGTGGAGTGGACTAAGTGATGTGTTAAGGGATCAATGTAGAAGCCGAGAGAGAGCAAAGAAATGCAGTCACAGTCAGAGAAAAAGGCAAGGGATACTGTATCTATGTGGTTGTAGTGGTCCTGTTGGAAGTGGTAAGTAAGTTGCCCGCAGAAAAAAAATCCTCCTATTAGCGGCACTCCTCCATTGCAGCCGACGCTTCGTCCACCGATGTTGGTCACCAGAAGACACCCTGTCCACTGCCTGCCTGATGCTGAATTGTGGCTCGCTACTGTGAAGCCTGACTCCATCCTTTTTTCCCCATTGCAGAGACTGAAACCCGGCCTGTAATTATTCAATGAAAAACAGGAAGTGATATAATATTACAACACCACTGATAAATAAATATAAGGTATGTAGGCTGTGGAGTGCAAAAAGTCACAATTTGTTTTTCCTAGTAGACAGACAGTACAATGTTTTTGAAAGTGCGTACTCTGAGTCACCTTTTGAAGGATAAGTAAGTATGGGCAAATTAATGTAGCGGATCTTGCCCCTCAAGCTAGGTGTACTGTAAACTGTGTTTTAGAACAAAAATAGATCTTCCTAGCAGTGCTCCCACCCAAAAAACGAGGCCTAGCAGAAAACTGGAGACAAAACTTACTTTGAAAGTAAAAGTAGGCCGAAGTACCCTAATTACCCATTACCCCCCGTGGATTGTATTCAAACCACTTGCAAGCAACCAAGCAAAAGTAGCCATAGCCAGCATCGCTCCAAGACTCGAAATCCCCCCCACTCAAACACATGCAATAGAAATACTGCTAACCCTAACGAACCCTAAGTTAAGAATAGTGGCAAAGGCTTTCTTTAACTATGCCAAATCCCCCCTTTCCCACCATGGATTTTCTTCAAATGACTTGCAACCAAAATTACACATTCTCACGAGTGCTCTAAGACCCCAGAACTCAGTTTGAAAAATCTAGAACACCCCGATACACATGCAATCCTGCTGCTAGGGCTAACCCTAACGAACCCTAAGTTACAAAAAGTGCCAAAACTAAAGGCTTTTCCGCGCGGATTTTGTCCCAACCACTTCTACCCGGTATTAGACCTTCCCAGGAATGCCCCAAGACCCGGCAACCCACCCGCCAAGAAGCATAACACCCCCAAACAGGCCAAAAGCAAAATCTCATACTTGCAATATTTCTGGGCCTTCGGTCCAAACGCGCTGCGTAGCTAGGCCATAAGTCGGGGTTGGCACGACGGATTTCCTGAAAAGCAAATGCAATCAAGATTAGAGTGTCCCAGCAGTGCTCCCAGACCACGAAACTCACCCACAAACACCAGGAAGCCCCCCAAACAGGCCCCCGAAAACGCTACATAGAGCAAAATGTCAGAAATAGCCCAAAAAAAAAATCGGCCTGGATTTTGTCCCAACCACTTCTACCCGGTATTAGACCTTCCCAGGAATGCCCCAAGACCCGGCAACCCACCCGCCAAGAAGCATAACACCCCCAAACAGGCCAAAAGCAAAATCTCATACTTGCAATATTTCTGGGCCTTCGGTCCAAACGCGCTGCGTAGCTAGGCCATAAGTCGGGGTTGGCACGACGGATTTCCTGAAAAGCAAATGCAATCAAGATTAGAGTGTCCCAGCAGTGCTCCCAGACCACGAAACTCACCCACAAACACCAGGAAGCCCCCCAAACAGGCCCCCGAAAACGCTACATAGAGCAAAATGTCAGAAATAGCCCAAAAAAAAAATCGGCCTGGATTTTGTCCCAACCACTTCTACCCGGTATTAGACCTTCCCAGGAATGCCCCAAGACCCGGCAACCCACCCGCCAAGAAGCATAACACCCCCAAACAGGCCAAAAGCAAAATCTCATACTTGCAATATTTCTGGGCCTTCGGTCCAAACGCGCTGCGTAGCTAGGCCATAAGTCGGGGTTGGCACGACGGATTTCCTGAAAAGCAAATGCAATCAAGATTAGAGTGTCCCAGCAGTGCTCCCAGACCACGAAACTCACCCACAAACACCAGGAAGCCCCCCAAACAGGCCCCCGAAAACGCTACATAGAGCAAAATGTCAGAAATAGCCCAAAAAAAAAATCGGCCTGGATTTTGTCCCAACCACTTCTACCCGGTATTAGACCTTCCCAGGAATGCCCCAAGACCCGGCAACCCACCCGCCAAGAAGCATAACACCCCCAAACAGGCCAAAAGCAAAATCTCATACTTGCAATATTTCTGGGCCTTCGGCCCAAACGCGCTGCGTAGCTAGGCCATAAGTCGGGGTTGGCACGACGGATTTCCTGAAAAGCAAATGCAATCAAGATTAGAGTGTCCCAGCAGTGCTCCCAGACCACGAAACTCACCCACAAACACCAGGAAGCCCCCCAAACAGGCCCCCGAAAACGCTACATAGAGCAAAATGTCAGAAATAGCCCAAAAAAAAAATCGGCCTGGATTTTGTCCCAACCACTTCTACCCGGTATTAGACCTTCCCAGGAATGCCCCAAGACCCGGCAACCCACCCGCCAAGAAGCATAACACCCCCAAACAGGCCAAAAGCAAAATCTCATACTTGCAATATTTCTGGGCCTTCGGCCCAAACGCGCTGCGTAGCTAGGCCATAAGTCGGGGTTGGCACGACGGATTTCCTGAAAAGCAAATGCAATCAAGATTAGAGTGTCCCAGCAGTGCTCCCAGACCACGAAACTCACCCACAAACACCAGGAAGCCCCCCAAACAGGCCCCCGAAAACGCTACATAGAGCAAAATGTCAGAAATAGCCCAAAAAAAAAATCGGCCTGGATTTTGTCCCAACCACTTCTACCCGGTATTAGACCTTCCCAGGAATGCCCCAAGACCCGGCAACCCACCCGCCAAGAAGCATAACACCCCCAAACAGGCCAAAAGCAAAATCTCATACTTGCAATATTTCTGGGCCTTCGGCCCAAACGCGCTGCGTAGCTAGGCCATAAGTCGGGGTTGGCACGACGGATTTCCTGAAAAGCAAATGCAATCAAGATTAGAGTGTCCCAGCAGTGCTCCCAGACCACGAAACTCACCCACAAACACCAGGAAGCCCCCCAAACAGGCCCCCGAAAACGCTACATAGAGCAAAATGTCAGAAATAGCCCAAAAAAAAAATCGGCCTGGATTTTGTCCCAACCACTTCTACCCGGTATTAGACCTTCCCAGGAATGCCCCAAGACCCGGCAACCCACCCGCCAAGAAGCATAACACCCCCAAACAGGCCAAAAGCAAAATCTCATACTTGCAATATTTCTGGGCCTTCGGCCCAAACGCGCTGCGTAGCTAGGCCATAAGTCGGGGTTGGCACGACGGATTTCCTGAAAAGCAAATGCAATCAAGATTAGAGTGTCCCAGCAATGCTCTCAGACCACGAAACTCACCCACAAACAGACGGAACCCCCCCTAAGAGCACCTCAAAGGCAAGCAAGTCATCAAAAACACAAAAAATTTTCCGCCTCGGATTTGGCACAAACCACTTTTAGTGCTTCCCAGCAATGGCCCCAGACCCGTCAACTCACCTGCAAAGAGGTAGAACAACACCCCCACAAGTGCTGAGTCTTTCTTCATTGGGCGTAAACCAGCCCTCTGCTTTGATGGAAATAGGAGTCTGGTGGAGGAGGATAGAGGAGCATGTTCTTCTGAACTTGTGAACCTGAGGAATGCAGACTGCGGCACCTTCAAATAAATTAGCAAACAAGTGAAGACAGTTCTGCTGATGGCCTTGTCTTTGTGATTATCTGATTAAAGTTTGAATTATATTAACTGTGCACAACAAAGAAAGACAGACACACAGGAATAAAAGTGAATAAGGATGAAAAAGAAAGTTATTGATTCGTTGTCTCATTTTCAGGGCTCGAAGTCGGTATCACGGTCCAGGAATAAGAATAAGGCTTCGTCATCATACTCTGCGAATTCAGCCAGGGTGAGGTCAGTGCCACCTGACAGAGTAGAAATTCCCTCATCTATGGTGCTGGCCACCTCTTCATCCGGCACGCTCTCTCGTACTCTTATATCTGGTGGTATGAGGTGCTGATTCATCTTGATCATTGTTAACCTCTCCACATTTTTGGGCGAGAGGCGGCTCCGTTTGGGAGTTACAATCCCACCAGCCGCACTGAAAACCCGTTCAGAAGACACACTTGCGAGTGGGCAAGACAAGTAGTTTATAGCCAGGTTGGTGAGCTGTGGCCACAATTCTTTTTTCCCATGCCAATACGCCAATGGGTCAGAATTAACATAGACCTCTGTGGAGTCATTCAGATAGTCCTTCACCATCGACTCAAGGTCCTCCTCCAAGGTTCCTCCACTTTGCGTAGCTCTTGCTGTGCCTCTGACCTTTTGAGAACCAAACCCACGCAGAGCTAGCCAATCCTCTTCAGCCTCCAATGTTTCTGTTGTCTTTCGTGCAGATGATCCGGTTGCCGGTGTCTTTAACGGCTGAGAGGTCACTTGTGCCACAGCCACAGGTGCAGAAGTGGATTGTTTTGACTGGGGATGGCCTGCTGATGTACTGCCATTTCCTTCAATTTCCAGCCGTTCTGTTTCAAACTTCTTGGCTGACAAGGCTAGCCAACGTTTGTACTTTGTAACATCTTCATCACCAAAAGGAAAGAATGCTCTGCCTGCCAGCGCCTTTTTGTAGCGTGGATCCAGAATAGTAGCACAAATGTAATGCTGTTCTGAGTGGATCTTTTTAAGACGTTCATCACCTTGTAGGAGCTCTAATAATTGCTCAGCCAGAAGCAAAGAGTCTTGCTTTTTGTCATCTTTTCCAAACACAGAACACACCTCCTTCAGTTGGTCCTCCAGCATGTACAACAATGGGATAGCTTTTCCCAAATTAGAGTCCTCCTTGCTGACTGCACGCGTGAAGACCTCAAAAGGACGAAGCATGCGTGTTAGGCTTTCAACTATGTTCCATTGCGGCCCACCCATCCTCAGCTCCTCTATACCCTCTTTCAAGAAATATTGATCGAGTTGCGTATACTGCTCATACAGACGCTCAAGCATGTAGAAGGTTGAGTTCCAACGTGTTACCACCTCCTGGATGAGTGCTTTCACTGGCATTTGACATTGATATAGCATGCTCCTCAGCTGCTTGCGGGCCTTAAAAGAATGCCTGAAATGCTTGCAAATTTTTCGGCAGTTCTCCAATACACTGTACGCTGCACTGCTTTTATTACCCAAGAATTTTTGGACAACCAGGTTTATACAGTGCGCCAAACACGGCACTCTGAAATAGTAACCGTCCCTCATGGCCTTAACTATATTGGAGCCATTGTCCGTGGAAACATAACCAACCTTGCGTTTTAGTGGGGACAGACAGTTAAGGACCTTTGTGTTAAAGACATCCAAAATGTTTTCTGCTGTGTGACGTTTCTCCAAACCAAACATGGCTAGTGTTGCATGTTTCCGAGCACCTTTAAAAACAATGTTAGTGTCAACACCTGAGTTTAGCTTTGCTTTAGCCCCTGAAAAAGAGACCCAGTGTGCAGTGATGCACATGTAATCAGCGCCTGCGCCACTGGTCCACATGTCTGTTGTCAGATGTATAGTGTGAACAGCACTCTTCTGCAAAGCTGCCCCAATCACCTTCAGAACATCTTCATGTAGTGCTGGAACCGCAACTCGGGCAAAATAGAACCGGCTAGGAACCTTCCATTTAGGGCAGAGCGCTGTCACTAATTCTAGAAAACCAACCCCTTCTACAAAAGAAAAAGGGAGAAGGTCCAGAGCTAGCATTTTAGCCAGCTTAGTGTTATACAGACGGGTCATTGGGTGGTTGCGTTCATATTGCGCTTCTGTAAACAACATCTTTTTAATGTTGCCCTGGACCAATGATTTACGGGATGATGATGATCTCTTCGACCCAGTTACGCTCGCTGATGAACTTTTCGGCATTGATGTCTCACTCTCTCCCACACTCTTAGTGTGGCTCCCATGGGGTGTGCTGCTGACATGGGAACTGGGTGTAAGTGAAGTGTTTGAATCGTCTTCTTCTACCTCCTCGTCATCAGCAGATGACAAATCAACGTTTTCATTACGTGCAATTCCGGCTTTCTTGATCGCCTCTAGGTGCGGAAACCATTGGACAGGGTGCCTTCTCTCAAGATGACCTCTCTGGCCTCCGGTACCATAGTTAGAACCAAGCTTACCACGACTAAATCGAAGCTTACAAAGGCTACAAATGGCTACGTTTTCCTTTTTTGGGCAAACACTAAAGAAGTCCCAAACTGGAGACTTGAAATGTCTTCGGGGGCCGGAGGAGGCGGCGATACTGGTGGTGGTGGTCCTGCTGCTAATGACAGATGAAGTGGAGGATGTGGATTGCCGAACTTCAGTACGTTTTGCACTTTCACCACCACGAATTGAGGTCGAGGACGAGGTGGGTACCTTCTTGCGAAGAAATATGGAAGCGGTAGGTTTTGGTGTACTACTTAACTCCAAATCTAATGATTCCATTTCCATTGCCTCCTCGCCGACATCATCATCACGCTCAGCAGCTTCTCGGGATAGGGTCAAAATGTCTCTTTGCTGCATGCCCGGTGGGGCTGCAGTGACCTTTGTGATGACTGGCTCGTCGTCATCGTGAGAGGCTTCATCACCAGCAGTATCTGTCACTTCTTGTTGAGCCTCATCACACTCCATAGGTTTGAGTTTTTGGACGACCTTCCTTTTACGCTTAGGTGCCGGTGTCAGATCATGGTGTGCCTCTGCCTCACTGTCAGACCGCAGTTGTGGTTCCCAAGACAGATCACTTGCACCAGAACGAGGTGGGCTTGAAGAAGATGTAGACACCCCCCTTGATCTTTTCCTTGCTAGGGATGTGGAAGACAATGAATGATCATCAGGAGGAGTGGCTTCCAATGATACCTCAGCTTCAATGTCGATTTCCAAATGTGCCCCTACTTCGGGAGGAACAACTATTGTGGGCACTTGTGAACCTCCATGCACCTTTGCTTGCGCATCTCCTTTTGCTGCCTCTCCTTCCACATGTACTTGGGCGTGTACTTGCACATGGTGTTGTTGCGGCTGTGGTTGTTCAACACTTGTCAGATGAGTTACAACAACCTGTGTTGATTCAGGGACATTGCTGCTACTTTCTTGCGATGAGCCAACATCACTGGTCGATGGTGATTGGAGAAGTACACTGACTGCCTCTGAAGCACTCAAGGGCTTTGACTTAAGTTGGCGTGGTGGTGGAGGCACTGAACCCAATGGAGCAGGGGTGCTGCTCTCAGCTTGGTCCCCAGCAGATCCTGCTGCTGCAGGCGTACTTTTTTTTTTGCTCCCAAAAAAAGTGGCGGGTGGCACACCAGCCTCCTTGGTAACTTGCTTCTTCTGCTCCTTACTAGCAACTTTCTTGCTAGAGGAGCTACGGAGAACTTTCTTTGGGGCCATCTTCTTCAGAGCAGGTCAGACAGCAGGCCGCAGTTGCACGAATTGTAGAGTTGTCTGAGGCCAGACGTGACGTCGCGTGACGTTATGCTGCACACACACACCGCTGCAGGACTTCTTCCTGGCACTGGTGGTTCTCTTGAGTCTTGTGCACCTAAAAAAAATGGAAGACAGAGGAACATCAGTTCAGTTATAGAGCACAAAAAAATCGAAAAACACTGCAAAATCAGCACAATCCCAATCCATCCATGCCCTCCATAATGTTTAAATTCAAGACAACCCACAGAAAGACTAGGCCCATGCAAGACTACCCCTGGGCATAAATAAAGGTTGAAAAGTAGGCAAAATGGTTGGAGGCCTAACAACAAAGCCTGCATTCAAAATGGCCACTTGCCTGCCAGCACATGGCCAGTGCCTGTAGCTGCACTCAAAATGGCCACCAGCCACATGGCATGTCCCTCCCCATGAACACCCCCAAAAATCGAAAAACACTGCAAAATCAGCACAATCCCATTCCATCCATGGCCTCCATGATGTTTAAATTCAAGACAGCCCACAGAAAGACTAGGCCCATGCTAGACTCAAATACCCCTGGTGAAAAGGCCACAAGTACAGGCCCAAAAATCGAAAAACACTGCAAAATCAGCACAATCCCATTCCATCCATGGCCTCTCCATGATGTTTAAATTCAAGACAGCCCACAGAAAGACTAGGCCCATGCTAGACTCAAATACCCCTGGTGAAAAGGCCACAAGTACAGGCCCAAAAATCGAAAAACACTGCAAAATCAGCACAATCCCATTCCATCCATGGCCTCCATGATGTTTAAATTCAAGACAGCCCACAGAAAGACTAGGCCCATGCTAGACTCAAATACCCCTGGTGAAAAGGCCACAAGTACAGGCCCAAAAATCGAAAAACACTGCAAAATCAGCACAATCCCATTCCATCCATGGCCTCTCCATGATGTTTAAATTCAAGACAGCCCACAGAAAGACTAGGCCCATGCTAGACTCAAATACCCCTGGTGAAAAGGCCACAAGTACAGGCCCAAAAATCGAAAAACACTGCAAAATCATCACAATCCCATTCAATCCATGGCCTCCATGATGTTTAAATTCAAGACAACCCACAGAAATACTAGGCCCATGCAAGACTCACTACCCCTGGCATAAATAAAGGTTGAAAAGTAGGCAAAATGGTTGGAGGCCTAACAACAAAGCCTGCATTCAAAATGGCCACTTGCCTGCCAGCACATGGCCAGTGCCTGTAGCTGCACTCAAAATGGCCACCAGCCACATGGCATGTCCCTCCCCATGAACACCCCCAAAAATCGAAAAACACTGCAAAATCAGCACAATCCCATTCCATCCATGGCCTCCATGATGTTTAAATTCAAGACAGCCCACAGAAAGACTAGGCCCATGCTAGACTCAAATACCCCTGGTGAAAAGGCCACAAGTACAGGCCCAAAAATCGAAAAACACTGCAAAATCAGCACAATCCCATTCCATCCATGGCCTCTCCATGATGTTTAAATTCAAGACAGCCCACAGAAAGACTAGGCCCATGCTAGACTCAAATACCCCTGGTGAAAAGGCCACAAGTACAGGCCCAAAAATCGAAAAACACTGCAAAATCAGCACAATCCCATTCCATCCATGGCCTCTCCATGATGTTTAAATTCAAGACAGCCCACAGAAAGACTAGGCCCATGCTAGACTCAAATACCCCTGGTGAAAAGGCCACAAGTACAGGCCCAAAAATCGAAAAACACTGCAAAATCAGCACAATCCCATTCCATCCATGGCCTCCATGATGTTTAAATTCAAGACAGCCCACAGAAAGACTAGGCCCATGCTAGACTCAAATACCCCTGGTGAAAAGGCCACAAGTACAGGCCCAAAAATCGAAAAACACTGCAAAATCAGCACAATCCCATTCCATCCATGGCCTCTCCATGATGTTTAAATTCAAGACAGCCCACAGAAAGACTAGGCCCATGCTAGACTCAAATACCCCTGGTGAAAAGGCCACAAGTACAGGCCCAAAAATCGAAAAACACTGCAAAATCATCACAATCCCATTCAATCCATGGCCTCCATGATGTTTAAATTCAAGACAACCCACAGAAATACTAGGCCCATGCAAGACTCACTACCCCTGGCATAAATAAAGGTTGAAAAGTAGGCAAAATGGTTGGAGGCCTAACAACAAAGCCTGCATTCAAAATGGCCACTTGCCTGCCAGCACATGGCCAGTGCCTGTAGCTGCACTCAAAATGGCCACCAGCCACATGGCATGTCCCTCCCCATGAACACCCCCAAAAATCGAAAAACACTGCAAAATCAGCACAATCCCATTCCATCCATGGCCTCCATGATGTTTAAATTCAAGACAGCCCACAGAAAGACTAGGCCCATGCTAGACTCAAATACCCCTGGTGAAAAGGCCACAAGTACAGGCCCAAAAATCGAAAAACACTGCAAAATCAGCACAATCCCATTCCATCCATGGCCTCCATGATGTTTAAATTCAAGACAGCCCACAGAAAGACTAGGCCCATGCTAGACTCAAATACCCCTGGTGAAAAGGCCACAAGTACAGGCCCAAAAATCGAAAAACACTGCAAAATCAGCACAATCCCATTCCATCCATGGCCTCTCCATGATGTTTAAATTCAAGACAGCCCACAGAAAGACTAGGCCCATGCTAGACTCAAATACCCCTGGTGAAAAGGCCACAAGTACAGGCCCAAAAATCGAAAAACACTGCAAAATCAGCACAATCCCATTCCATCCATGGCCTCCATGATGTTTAAATTCAAGACAGCCCACAGAAAGACTAGGCCCATGCTAGACTCAAATACCCCTGGTGAAAAGGCCACAAGTACAGGCCCAAAAATCGAAAAACACTGCAAAATCAGCACAATCCCATTCCATCCATGGCCTCTCCATGATGTTTAAATTCAAGACAGCCCACAGAAAGACTAGGCCCATGCTAGACTCAAATACCCCTGGTGAAAAGGCCACAAGTACAGGCCCAAAAATCGAAAAACACTGCAAAATCATCACAATCCCATTCAATCCATGGCCTCCATGATGTTTAAATTCAAGACAACCCACAGAAATACTAGGCCCATGCAAGACTCACTACCCCTGGCATAAATAAAGGTTGAAAAGTAGGCAAAATGGTTGGAGGCCTAACAACAAAGCCTGCATTCAAAATGGCCACTTGCCTGCCAGCACATGGCCAGTGCCTGTAGCTGCACTCAAAATGGCCACCAGCCACATGGCATGTCCCTCCCCATGAACACCCCCAAAAATCGAAAAACACTGCAAAATCAGCACAATCCCATTCCATCCATGGCCTCCATGATGTTTAAATTCAAGACAGCCCACAGAAAGACTAGGCCCATGCTAGACTCAAATACCCCTGGTCAAGGCCCCAACAACAGGTCAAAAATCGAAAAACACAAAATTTTACAAAAAAAAAAAATCGAAAAACACAGAAAAATCAGCACAATCCCAATTCATCTATGGCCTCCATGATGTTTAAGTTCAAGACAACCCACAGAAAGAATCAGTCCACCCACCACTGAGTACCCCTGGGAAAAGGCCCCAAAACAGCCCAAAAATCGAAAATCCCAAAATTTTAGTTGCAGCAACTGTAATGCCCCAAACAAACTTACTTGTAAAATTTCTAATCCAACAGTGATCCAAAGAAAGTCAAAAAGGCCTCAAATCCAAAGATCCAGCAGCATCCACAAAAGGTAATCCTTCCAGGTCCACATCCGAATGAAAAGTGACCAGGAGATGGACAAAGCACTGGGAGGAGCCTGCTGAACAGGAACAGGAAGTTGAAGACTATGGGGCACTTCCTTCCTCCCACCCCCCTGCCCCCCTCCCCAAAATGGACTCCTCGCTAAAAAAGTGCAGGCAAATGTCAAACTAAGGAGTTATTCACATAAAAATCATCATTTCTAGAAGGTTTATGCTGCTTGCTGGTGGATTTCTTGTGCAGAATTGCAAATTTATATTTTCGCGCGCCGCATCTCAAATCTCGCAATTGCGAAGTACCGCGAGACGTGATCTCGTCGTACTCGCGTTGACAAACTATCGCTGGCAAGCCGCGATGACGTAATCGCGCTCGCCAATTCCCGCGGGATCACACAGCAAGATCCAAAATGGCGCAGCACTCGCAAACTATCGAAAAAAACAACTCGGCAAACGATGATAAACGCTGCGCGCCGCAAAAATTGTATCACCAACGCCGCGCGCCGCCAAAAAAATCCGCTGCGTGCGAATTTGCGGATTTTGCGGGAAATCCGCAAATCTCGCGGATTGCGGATTTCCCGAAAATCCGCAAAATCCGCGAGCGGAACGGATTTTCCGCCCACGCTTACTCCAGGCACCCCTACAAGGACCTGGGGACCTTTGTTTCTTGTTAAATGTAAATGTAAATTGTATTTTGCCCCTTCTTATCCCTTTGTATCCAGCCCCCCAACCCCCCTCTTCCAAGTCTTTTGTATACTACTGCTCGATTCATGTAAAGCGATCTCATACCCTAAAGGGTCAAGTTTGCGCTCTATAAAACTCAAAATAAATAAATAAATAAATAGAAAAAATCAAATCCAGCATGTGACCCACACTATGGGCGGGTGCAGCGACCAGTTGTCTTAGGTTAAGGCTGTTCAGAGTTTCCAGGAACTGGACAACATGTGCAGCTGTGGTCATCTGCATGTAAGTTAATTTCACCTAGAACTATGAAGTTAGAGTATTGGAGAGAAAGTTGTGCTAATGTATCGCAGAGCTTTGCTAGGTGGATGGCATGGCTGCCAGGGGGTCTATATACTAGCACGCTCGCCAAGGATGTAGAAGGTGAGAGCCTGATACAGAAAGACAGAGCTTCAATATTTCCAATGGAACCCACCCTCTCTGAGGTAAACCCCCACTTGTCTCGGAAAATAAGGCAATGCCTCCTCCTGTTCTATCCTACCCTCTATTGGCACACCCAATTCGAAAGCTGGGGGCGTGGGGGGTGGCTAGCATTATGCTAGGATTTGAAGCCTCATTTACTCATGTTTCCTTTAAGAACATTAAGTTCCAGTCATTAGTGTCTAGAGAAAACCAAATGTCCTCCGTTTGTGTCTGGAGAGACGTACATGTTCCAGGAGTACATGGAAGGATTAGTGTAGCAAAAAAGATACTTTGATAATATTAATTCATTCTTAATATCGCAGCTGTTTAAAAAGTAAATTTACAGTGCTATTTTCATGCTCATCTTTTCTTCTGTGTAATGGACGACAATTAGTTTTAGCTGCATGTACACAGGTACCAGAGTTATACATTCCTTGCCTTCATCGATTTAGCATTTTGACGTTCATAGTAGAATTAGGATTAGTTCTGTGGAGCTTCTATCATTTTTTTCTGTTTTGGTTAATTTTTGTGTTTTTAGCATGCAAACCTGGCCCCATGGTGGTGCTACAGCACTGCAGAAAGGGATGGATGGCCTCTGCCACATGTTGTAAGGCACGATATGTTTACACACAGTGACGATCCTTTTATACATTCGACTGTCAATGAAATAGGAACAGGCCACTCTAAACTTCAATAGTTACATTTGCAGGTTCCTTAACCCCTTCGATGCTTGTGACAAGGTCAACTCGTCATGGGTGTTACCTGCGCTGTGCTTATGGCGATTTGACCTTGTCACATAACAAGGGATTTTTAAAATTGAAGCACAGCACGGGAATGTACTGTAGCAATGATGCGGTTAAAAAATAAATAGAATAGTAAAGCATGACAGTGGTCCCACTGAGTTACAGTGTTCTCACTGAGTGTTACGCTCTGTTGTAAAGTATAATTGCACTCAATGGTTGAAGATCTCTTCCTCAGAAACAACGTGCTGTGGTCAACATTTCCCCAAATATATGAAATCGAAAGTGAAGACTTGCACGGTCCAGGACTCCTCCTCCAGACTGCCCCTTAGCACTACACAGCAAACCAGCAGTGGGCAAAAAAGGAGGAGATAGAACTCACATCTAGTTGGTTGGCACCCGCACCTTCCTTGTACTCAACAGCCTGCTCTGACCCCAGTCTATCACTTGAAGGGAGTTTTGCTGACCACGGCCAGACTGGGAACTGCAGCCAGCTGTGGCAATCTGTTTTCTCGACCGCCACTGTAGCATTCACATGGGGGTTGGGGAGGCAGGGGGGTGCGAGGGAGAAGCACCGCTGCAGCTTTTGTTACTGTTGAAAATCCAGCCCCAAGTAATGTACCCGGCCCCCATAGGTCCAAAACCGGCCCCCGCCCTTCCAACCCACCGGGAAAATGCCTGGTGCCCGCTACAGCCAGTCCGGCCCTGCTGCCGTCCATACCCTAAGCCAAAGCTTAAACGCCCAATTTCAGCATTTTTAAACCTTACCCCACCAAGCACTGTAATGTCACTTCCCTGGCTTGTCCCACCAGGGTGAGAACTTTCCTCTGTCTCAACACATGCTCAGGGTTCGCCAGCCATAGCACTAATACTGCACAAAAAAAACAATCTAACCCGCTTTATTTATTAAAAGCATATAGTAGCCCTCTAAACTGTTCGAATTTCCTTCTCCTTGTGTCATGCATAGTAGGGCAATGCCCCCCATACTCTTGAACACTGGTCACCTGTGACAGCAGGGTAAGTAATGGTTTATGACACAAATCTCCCTGAATTTGTAAGAAGTATAAGCGTGCATTCAGAGTTGTACATGTTGAATGATGATATTATTGTGAAGAAAAGGAAGGTAGTTTGGGGAGCTTTGGAAAAAAGCTTAGTGAGTGCTGATATGAAAACCAGAGAATTTGTAAAAAGTTCGATGATTAAGTGCCCAGTTTGCAGGGGCATCAGAAGCTTATTTCAATTTTGAGATCCATTTTAAATACAAGAGATCAAAGTAAGCTCATATTAACGGCTGGGTGGAGCTTTTTTGAGTAGCGGCACGTAGAGAAGTTCAATAGTGGATATAACTGTTTGATGGTGATGGCAAGCCAGACTACTAACTATGTAATACACTATGTAGTACAGAAAGACAGTATTCCACTGAGATTGAAAGTTTAGCATGGCTTTTTACTATTTGATATTTGTCATATGTCTATATATTTGACATTGCAATTTTGTTGGTTGTGGGAAAATATATGTCATTTTAACACGTAAGATGCTTGGTTTCTCGTGGCATGTCAAACACAACAAGATGATGGATGGAGTGCTACAACTTTTCAAACACTAATCCACAAATCAAGAGAACGGGGTTAAACCCATTGTTCTTTTGATCACCATGCCACCCCAGTTTGGACCCAGCCATGTGCAAATCAGTCTTGACTCTTGACCCCCATGGGAGCAGTCCAGCCCAAACTGCCAGACTGATTTCCATATGGCTTGGTCCAAAATGGGGTGGCATGGTGAGCAAAAGAACCATAGATTTAACCCAGATCTCTTGACTTGGGGTGAGAGTTTAGAAAGTACAGCACTCCGTCCATCATCTTGTTGTGTTCACCATGGTTGCCCTAATTGACCAATGGTATGCCCAGATGTGGGTCCCTTACTCACTGTGCCACTGGAGTCAAGTTAGCCTGGCTGATGAGGTTTGATACCCCGAAACTGGTCTCAGGATGCTTGTTTCCAGCCCAGAGGGGGACCTGGCCTGGCCGTTCAACAGGACTATTCCCATGGGGAGTAGGGTCAAGACTGATTTACATTTAGCTGGATCGAAACTGGGGTGACAAAGGGAGCAAAGAAACAATGGATTTAACCTGGATCTCTTGACTGGGCCTGTTTGAAAAGTTTCCGCACTCCATCCATCATCTTGTGTTTGCTGCCTTCTCTTGGCATGTTCCGTGACAAAACCCTTTTTGGTCAAGGAACTCAGAAGGGGAAAAAGTTGTGCCAGTTCATGTATGATCCCTACATGTATGCTGATATTTGTAACCCATAATCATTTTGTCAAACCGTTATCTTAAGACATCTCTTCTGCCACTTCCTTTGAAATTAATACACTGCTCAGTCACTTGTGAAATAGGGAGAGTGGGCTAAGTGCATGGCACATTCCTGCCCTGTACCACACCCTGTTTCCAGTACTTTCGAATTTTTTTAATTGACCAGATACCAAACTACATCAAATAAAACAGCAAATACTTATTTAAATGGTTTGTTATTTAAATGAGAATTTTTTTTATAAAAAGCGATAAAGCTTCCCATAAACACTTCAGTGGCAGGGACTTTGTGTTTAAGATGAAAATCAAAGTCTGCAGTGCACTGCTCATGACCTCACACGTGAGGTGCACCTCGGAATCAGGCTCTAAGCAGTTTGCAAACCAATTTGTTAGGCTTGTGTACTCTGCTATGGGGCAAATGTTACTAAGGACATATTCCAGATGGGTGGAAACTAACATTATTGTGCGCCAAAAACAACAAAATATAGTGCTTTGTTCAAAAACTCACAAATGCAAATTTATAAAAAAGGAGGGGGCGTGGTTTAGGCGCCGATCAAGATGGCCGCCTGATAGAGCAGCTCCGCCGCACCGAAGCCTTCTCACACGGCGTTTGAATGTGACTGTAATTTTACATCACACGGAGAATGCGTCGGAACATTTGGAGCGCCTGGTGAGGCTAATTTCACGTCTCTGCTACATTTTGTTTCCTGCCTTTTCGCCGCGCTTTGCTCGAAGCTGCCAGCCACCATCTTGCAACTCCCTTCACAGTTATGTCGCAGTTTACCGGCATATGCGAAATGACAGTTGCCCTTCTCAGTTGACTTTGTTTCCTACTCTGGAGCACTGTTGCCTCATTTCCTGTCGCCAGCGTTACGCCATATGTCTCCTGCCATGGTATTTGTGTGCGTTACCTTCCGCGACCATCATGCTGAGGTAATTTTTTGACGCACTTTCAACTGTAGCCCTCAAGAAACCGTACACTCTTTCTCAGTTACTCCATTACCGCCCTACATGCTTTTCTTATGTTGTGCAACTGGAGTTGTGGAATTGACTTTGCGGCTTTACCATTTGCTGTCTGCCATTGCTTATGCAGAACGAGTTGTTCCTGTGGTGGTCATAATTGTTGCTGCTGCATTTCATTGATGGCACAGTTGTCTTGAGCTTTTCTCTTGCGGCAGCTTTGGGGATTCTTTCAGCGAGCTGCGCATTTAACTCCTCAGACGCCTCTCCTATGTCATCTGATTGCTGGCACTAGTTGCGGAGTCGCCCTGGTTTCTGCCCTCTGCATCTCAGTTTCTTCACGTCTATGGGAAGACTGCGCAACCCCAAGTTCATCTTTGTGCCCTCCATCCCTCAGCGTGCATCCTCTTCTTCTACCTCAGACTCCCCTCTCACTGGGACTCAAATGAATCAAATGGCTGGCGCAACTCCTAAAGGTTCTTCCTCACATCATTCCGCATCTTCCAAGACATCTCCTCCTACCTCTTTGTCCAAACGTTTGAAACAGGATCCTCCTTCTCCGGGAAAATCATCTTCTCCTATCTCCATGGAGTGGATTCTGGAAGAAATCCGCGCATTGTGCAAATTTATTGAAGAGACTTATAGCGACATGCAAATCTTGAAAGAAAAGTGGTCTTCCATGGACACTAGACTCACCTCTGTGGAACAGCAGATCACGGAAATTCAGACCAACTCACAACGTGGTACTGCTTTGGAAAAGTCTGTCCAAGCCCTTCAGCAACACACAGAGGATTTGGAAAACAGAAATAGAAGGAACAACCTTCGTATTTATGGTTTGCCAGAATCCCTTGAGGGTGATGATCCTGTGACCTTCTTCACATCCTTCATTCCAAAGTTGCTTGACATGCCTCCTACTACTTCACTCTGTATTCAAAGAGCTCACAGACTGGGCCCTCATCAATCTAACTCTTCAAAACCTCGTGAAGTTATTATCCTTTTCCTGAAATTTACAGACCTACTTACTGTTCTTTCTGCAGCAAGGGCCAAGCTTCAGATTTCTTGGCTGGGTACGAGAGTGTTTATTTCCCAGGATGTCTCCAGTGTCACTGCATCTCGTCGAAAGGAATTCCTAAATCTACGTGCTCCTTTACGATCTCTTGTTGCTAGGTACGGCCTGTTCCATCCCTGTACCTTTAAAGTCACTCATCAAAATCGTACTTGGACTTTTATGGATCCCAATGAACTTAAGAACTTCCTTCATATCCAATCTGACGGCGGCATGGATACTTCTACTCCTTCAACTGGCTGATTACTTAGACTTTTACATTTGCTCGTTCTCCTGCTTTTTCTTAAAGTTCTCCAGTTGCTGATTTTCCCCACAATTGCTATATCCTCTTATTTTTGATTATCTTGTTATGTTTTATGTTCCTGTATGGCTTCTGTGGTATTGTTCTTCCTAACATTTCTTCCCATTCCTTTTTCCTCAGATGTTCCGTTGCAGTTGCAGTTTCGTCTACCTTGATTCCTTAAGTGTGTCATTCCTGCTCCTGGGCTTCCTATTGAACCCTGGTGCGGTTGGATTCCTGTTCTTCGGTCGCCTCGTCTTGTTGAGTGTCGCCACCTTCCCAGATTTCCCCTTGTTTCTCCCCTTCAGGTATATTCTCTACAGTCGTCCTCCTGGATTTGTACTGTCTTCTCTTTTTTTTCATCTTTCCCTCCTTTTCCATCCCCTTTCCTTCTCTCTCCCCCTTTGTTCTTATTTTCTTGGTACGACATGTTTTCCTTTGCTTCTTCTTTTTTTTCTCCCTTTGATCTCCTTCCTATTACTTTCCTGCTCATTTTCTTCATTTTCTTCACGTTGGCTCTCTGTTGTTTATTTAAGTTTTGGCAATTGTTGATGTTATCATATTTGTTTTGTTTTACAATTTAGAGTTATTTCATGGAATGTAAAAGGTTTTGTTAATCCCATTAAGCGTCAGAGAGTTCTCTCACATTTATCCTCCTATACCCCTGACATTGTTCTTTTACAGGAAACTCACCTTACTGACCTTGAATCTCTTAAATTGAAGCGGAGTTGGGTGGGTACTGTGTTATTTTCTCCTTCTTCCAATAAGAAAAAATGGGGTTGCTATTTTAATTCATAAAAAGTTAAAATGTAAAGTGTTGTTTGAAGAAAAGGATTTGGAGGGAAGATGGGTTCTGGCTAAGTTAATGGTTAATTCTGTTGCTCTCACAATTTTTAATGTATATGGTCCTACTCAACCTGACTGTCTGTTTTGGCCCTTAATTACATCCAAATGTTTGCAACATAAAGATGATTTCTTTCTTCTAGGAGGTGACTGTAATCAAATCGTTGATCCATTTCTTGATCGCAAATCCACTGTACGTTTCATTCCACACAAGCCTCACAAACAATTCTTGCATACTATTCTTCAAACAAATCTTTCGGATTCTTGGAGACTCACGCATCCAGATGCTCTTGATTATTCCTTTTTCTCACATCCACATGCCTCTTCTTCTAGGTTGGACTATATTTTTCTTTCTCCTTCTCTTACCCAAAATCTTTTATACTCCTCTATTGAACCTATTGTTATTTCAGATCACGCACCCATTATAACAGATATTGATCTTCTTCCTCCTCCTCCTAAGCCCTCTCGCTGGCGCTTCAACTCTGCTCTTCTCATTGATCCTAATTTTTCTTCCTCTTTCCGCACCTTTACTACTGATTTCTTTCTAACTAACTCTATCCCTGACATCACTCCTCATATTCTTTGGGACTCTTTTAAGGCTCCTGCCAGGGGGTTTGTTATTGACTTTGTCTCTAGAAGAAGAAGAAATTTCTTCAAAAGCATAAAGACTCTCTTGCACATATTAAAAGAATAGAACACCAATTCTATACATCTTTGGATAAATCTATGTCACCTGAGCTTCTTCGTACAAAGATTTCTTTCAATAAAATTACTACGAACAATGCTTCTTCCATTCTCCTTTGGATAAGTGCGCGTTGTTACGGTGGTCGCAATAAATCTGGCAAGCTTTTGGCTATTTATCTTAAATCTCGTAAGGAACGTACTTGCATTGAGTCTATCTTCTCTTCTAATGATACCCTTCTGTATACAACTGATCAGATTCTTGAACAATTCCAACTTTTCTATCCGCAGCTCTATACCCCAGAGTCCTCTCCTACCCCTTCTATGCTTCAGTCTTATTTTGAGAAATTACCTACACCCTCTACCTCTAATCTCAACTTCTCATCCCTTGATCTTGACCTTTCCCTTCATGAACTATCTGCGGCTTTATCCTCTCTAACTAAGGGCAAAACTCCTGGTCCTGATGGTTTTCCTGTGGAGTTCTATTTACACTTTTCGGGCCTTTTGTTACCAAAACTCTTAGTACTCTTTCAATCCTTTTCCTCTTCTGGTACGGCTGCAGGTACCTTTCAAGATGCCACCATCTGTCTTATCCTGAAAGACGGCCGTGATCCTAAGTACTGTAAGAACTATCGTCCCATTTCATTAGTCAATGTGGATTATAAACTCTTCGCTAAATTACTAGCTTTACGTTTAGATTCCTTTATGCCCCATCATATCGGTAAAGAACTATGTGGCTTTATTAAGGGTAGACTTACCTCTGATAACACCCACCTTTTTTTGAATGTTTTAAACAAAACCCCCTCTTATCAATTCCTTTAGCTGCTATTTCGGTTGATGCTGAAAAAGCTTTTGATCGAGTAGTGGTCAATTCTGTTTGGCTCTCTTAAATGGCATGGTTTTGGATCCAAATTTATTTCTCTTATCTCTTTACTATATTCTGCCCCCAAAGCTTCTATCCTGGTGAATGGTCAACTCTCCTCCTCATTCATGCTTCGTAGAGATGTGCGTTAAGGTTTTCTTCTTTCCCCTCTTCTTTTTGATTTAGCGCTTGAACCCTTTTTGTCCTCTATTCGACAGAACACTTCCATTTCTGGCTTTCCCTATGGTGATCACCAATTAAAACTTTCCGTTTATGCCGATGATATTCTTTTGTTCATCTCCAATACTACTTCATCCCTCTCTCCTTTATTGGCTGCATTCGACGATTATTCTCTCGTGTCCGGTTATAAGATCAATTCAGATAAGACAAAGATTCTTCCCTTGACCAAATTTTGTCTCCCTCATCTCTTTTCTTCCACAGGTTTTACCTGGAATAGCTCGAAGAATAAATATCTGGGTATCTGGTTCTCTAATTCTCTTTCTTCTTCTGTTAACTTAAACATGTCTTCTGTCCTCTCCGGCATTGATCAGTTATTTTCTTGTTGGAATCCTCTCTTTCTTTCTTGGTGGGGTTGGCTTGACTCTATTAAAATGATGATTGCTCCTATCCTTATGTATACTCTTTCCATGCTCCCAGTACATATTCCTGCTCTATATTTCAAACGTCTTGACTCCTCTGTTTCCAAATTTTTGTGGAAGAATAAAAAGTCTAGGATCTCTCTTATCTCTCTCCGCAGACATAAGTCAAATGGAGGTGTCAATCTTCCAGACTTTCTTCTCTATCATAAATCCTTCTCTTTTCGTCAGGCTTCACGATGGCTTGCTGCAGAACCCTCTCCCTTCTCTCCTCTTAGGCTTTCCATTGAACGCTCTTTTCTATTACCCTTCTCTTTTCAGGAATTCACACGTTTTTCTTCTAGGTCCTCTTATGATTCTTTTCCCCTGTTTAAATATACTTCCTCTCTTCTTAAACCTCTTTGTTCTCCTCCCATTATTTCTCAGGAATCCTTTTTGCTTCTACCTATCTGGTATACCTCCCTTATCCTTGTAAAAAATAGACCTATCTGCTGGACCTCTTGGAGGATTAAAGGTATCATTTGGATCCGTCAGCTCTTTGATGGTGTTTTGCCCCGTTCCGTCCCGCAATTTCAACTTCAATTTCATTGTCCTCGTTCCTTTCTACAGAAATATTCTCTTTGTATGGAAATCATTCTTGATTGCTATTACTCTCTTCCTTCCTCGCCTTCTATTACTCCCCCTTCTCCTCTTTTGACATTACTTACCACTATACCCAAAGCGTCTCTTATTTATAAATTTTTCTCCTCCCCTAATCCTGATCGTCTGAAATCAAAGCTGGGACTCTCCTGGGAATCAGATTTGAACTGTACTTGGCCTGTTTCCTTATGGGATAAATTATGGTCCAAATCATTGAAAGTTTCCGGTTCTGCCTCTCTCACTCAGTCTCTCTTTTTTCTATACCATAGACTCTATTTCTCTCCTCTTTCTCTTTCTCGCTTCTTCTCTTCTTCTGATTCTGCCTGTTGGGCTTGTAAATCACCTCAAGCTGATCTTACATATGCTCTTTTTCTGTCCTAAGGTGTTTACTTTCTGGAGACACGTCTGTTCTTACATTTCTCGTATTTTCCCACTCTCTACTCCCTTTCCTCTACCACTCATCTTCCTTGGTAGTCTTTCTGACACTCTTACCTTACCTCCATACTCTCAAGGTCTTTTTGACCTTATGATTGCACTCGCCTTTCAGCATATTTCAACTCACTGGAAGGCCCTCACTAATGTTGCCATACATCGTTGGTGGAATTCTTTATGCCATTTTCACAGATTGGATGTCTCCTTCGCTTCCTCTTGTAAACCTACCCGAAATGTTGACCTCTTTTGATTGCCTCTTACTACATATTTGGACCATTTAGCTCAAGGGAAACCGTCTACTACCAACTCTGAAAACTTTAAACCCCCTTGAATGATATTTGCTCTCTTCTTCATGTCTAGTCTCGTGCTATTTTTAACTCTATTTATTTCCTTACATTGTTGTTCTTAAATTGTGGTATAATATTTGCAAATTCCTGATATTGTGTTTTTCAACTTGCCTTTATTCACATAGCAATGTTTTGATTTTCTTTTTTCTTTAGCCTTTCTTTTCCCCTTCCTTAACCCCCTCCTTTCCACTCCTCCCCCCTCTAAAATCTCATAAAATGCTTTAGTTCTTTTGATTTCATTAGGAATGTTATTTTCTCCTTTACATTGTATATTGTATGTATTCTTCGAATTTCCTGATGTTATTTGTCATTCTTTGTTTCTTTACAAAATAAAGCTTTTCAAACAAAAAATAAATAAAAAATTATATAAAAATATGCCATTGTCTTTGCTAGCAGTTTCAAGACCAACATTTTTTTCCTTGTGAACCCCTAGGACCTGCACTGACAGTGCTACAGTCAAGCTTTATGCATTTTGAACTATTGCATTAAAATATATTCATGAAAACTAAAAAACTCAGTAATAAAGTATACTCTGATGAATGTTATCGGTAATACATACACATTATAAAAAGAAATTGCCTTGTCATAGTTATTCCCAAAATGTAAGTCATAATCCACCCCCAGTCAAACATTAATAAAAAGAAGCATGGATGTGAAACCTTTTAGAGTTGAAGATGACAATAAACAAAACTGCCTGAGTTTATTTTTATTTTATATTTCATTCAGACTTTTTAGGTCTGGCCTTTGAGACAACTTATATATATTGTTTTTCAATACTATAAGAAATCCACCTTTCCTGTGTGGTCAATCAAAATGTTTTACCTTTTGCTAGACCCTAGATTTTTGCTAGTTTAAAAACTCTCTGCACTTTACCCCCTCCTACTTGGCCGTAAAGTGCCGGTGCTCCCCCTTTTAACATGGACAAATTGGCATAAGCCTAACTGGTATATTTAAATAATTTATAAGTCCCTAGAACATAGTGCGAAATGTACCCAGGGCCTGGGAGTCAAAAGTCGCTAGTCTGCTGCAATACCTGTTGTGTCATTCATTACAGTGGAAGTGAAACCATGACTTCAGGCCTACCATTGTAGCCTGATTGAAGCAATGAAAATCTTACAATTCGCTCTGTCTAAATAAATCCTTTCAATTGGTCAAAACCTCCTTTTTATAGATTAATAAGTCACCCTCTTGTAGGCCTTGGAATGCAAATGTCAGGAGGCATGCTATTTAAACGTGGGACATTTAGAAATGTAATGTTAATATGTTCTTACAGTGATTAACACCCAAAAGCTATTTATCAATGTGGCAGGCCTAGCTGTCCTTTGTAGAAAACCAGATTACATATTAAAATGCCTAATACTGTATCTTAGTAATGAGATCAGCTAGAAAAATAATTAAGCAGCTATTATTCATTGTTTTTAAAAATGCAATTCAACAGTGAAGGTAAATTTGTAATAAATATTAAGGAAAAGCACGTTTTTTAAAGAAAGATACTTTTCTCTGTCTGATGTTTCTGAAGCTAGTCTGTATTTGCTCTCCAGCTTCTCCCAGACAGTAATAACCCTTGAATAAATGTGAATAGATGGGAAATGCCTCCCAGGAGAAAACAATAGACTGACCTGAATGGGCCGAGATGATTCCCCTCAACTCCCAGAATACGCAGGGTGGGAGCTGTTGGCATCCGTTTTGACACTACAGTGTCAAATTTTGTTTGACTGTCAAATCCGGCTTGTAATGTTTGCTGGGTTCACATATAACACATGAGGCATTCTTGAAAAGGGAGAGAACGGGATTCCAAGACAATTTATGTGGATCCTCTGTCTGGTTGCTAAAGTACTCTGCTTTTGTCCTACCAGACTTTAGTCTCTGGGCTTGTTGAGAGTACAGTGGCTGCCTCAAACTGGATTTTATTGTTGGATGTGGGAGGACACAATTATTTCAACAGTACATTTCCCATCAGATCGCAAGTCTAGTGTGGCTGAATACCTTTGTCATCCTGAAGATGCCCAATGTCAGCACATGTGGCCCTGGGAACCTTTAGTTTATTGGATAGGGTGTACCCAGGAGTCATTCCCATCCATTAGGCCTGACATGAATTTGGCACCTCCAGGGACCCACTTCACAACACTTTTATGACCTGCAGAAGATCAGAAGAGAACTCAACTTTTCTGTTTGTGAACAGAGAGGAGCCTGAAATACTCAGCCTGCTCCCAACTCTACCAAGGAAAAAGGACTGGACTTCAAAGGTCTTTCAGACTATTTAATATTATCCCTTTATACTTTGAACCTTCCTTGATTAAAAAATTACAGGCCGACATTAGCTCTTTTATTTGGAATAAACATCTTCCAAGAATTTCATGGAAAAAAATCAGGAGACGTAGGGATAAGGGTGGTCTTGCTGCACCAGACTTGCAGATCTATGCCTGGGCTTTTCAGCTAGCACATGCTAGGATGTTATTAAAGAATCCAACTGATCTTCGATTAGGCTATATATACTCTACATTGTTGTTGGCAGAGGGGGTAAGCCAGTCATGCTTCCTTTTTAAATTTGGAGATCCCAAATTTAAAAAAAAAATCAAGCTGAAGATTTTACGGGGCATGGCAAGAATGTGGGCTGAGCTGACAAAAGCTATCAAAATAGGGTACTATGGTAGTAGAGCGCCTTTGTGGGGTCTTCCCAACAGTCCGACCTGGTTGGATGATTTGCTTGCCCAACCTATCAGAGATGCGGGCCTTTTGGTGTGGGGAGATCTATTTGTTGATGGTGTTCTCTTACCCTGGGAGTCTTTACGAAATACAATAGGTCCGAATTTTGCGAGACTTAAATACCTACAAATATCTAGCTGGTCTAGATCATACAGTATTTTACCATCTCGAGGACCTAAATTTCCGTTGGGCTCCCACAGTTATCTTATCACCCTTCTACTGGACAAGCCCCCGTTTAAAAAAGAAATTTCATTTTGGTACAATTTAATTCTGGAGGAACTGGATGGAGAATTTTTGCTACCAGATCAGCTTTGGGCATAGCATCTGAGTAACCCCAACCTGCAAGACCTTTGGACTACTTCATGTGACGTGTTGTGGGATATTGTTAAGCCGGCATGGTTACGTAGAAACCATATTTTTACTATACATCGAGGTTACTACTCACCCCTGAGACTGTCCAAATTTGACCAGGGGAAAAGAGTAGCATGTGCAAGATGTGGTCTCATAGCCGCAGCTGATACCCACATGTTCTTTGAGTGCCCCCAATTAGGCTTATTCTGGGAATCCATAAGTAAGACTCTATCAATTTCAATTGGAACTAATATTGTTCTTGACCTTACTTCCGTAATTTTTGGTCTTGTAGATGGGGTTCCCTCTTCGGCAAGGAAGCTGATTTTCTATTCTATCCTTCTCGCTAGGAGGGAGATATGTAAAAAATGGAAAGACTCTTTATCTCCCTCAATTAATGACTGGTACACTTCGGCCTTACAGGCTTCCAAGTTGGATCTGGCCAGAGCCGGGAACCCTGTGAAAAGATCTTTTTGGCATCTCCTGAGGTGGGATCATTGAGAGTCTGGGTTTTTTTTTATTCCCAGGTCCAATGATTAAGCCATCATTCCCATTCTTGGGTAGAGCCGTATGAACATGCTAACCTAGCATTTTGGCTGCATTTTTGACACCTTTATAGAATTCTGTTTGGCGATAGCTGCAGGTCTAGGCGCAACTGCTGAGGGATGAGCACCCCGTTTCCTTTCGTCTATCCCCACCAGTCGAAAGTACTGAGGCAGCATGTTGCACTCACCGGCAGTTTGTACAATCGGAACCTAGGAGGCATATGAGGACAAAAAAAAAATAGGTCTTTCAGACTTCACACCTCTTGTGTGGCTACAGGGTGACAGCAAGTGGCCTTTGCCTCGAAGTACTCAAATGACCAGAGGCAACTGGATCTGAACTGAACCATGCTGTTGGCCTCTGCCTGACACTCTGAGAATATCTAATTGCCTTTGCTGAGGTCGTTTGTGGCTAAAGAAGTGTACTCTGGTGGGGAATTGCAGCTTAAAGGTCTACGTCAGAAGGTAAAACCTTTGATCAGGATAAACCTGGTGGGTGTATCCGACTAAAGCTCCATCGCGGTCGGCCTTAATTTACCCCTAGGTCCCAGGCTACCACACCCATTGACTATTATTAGCTCTATGTGCTTTTTGGTGCTATTGCAACCTAAAACGTTATTAATTAATATCTCCTGTTTCCCTTATTGAATTCTTGCCATTCTGGTCCCATTTTGTTTTTATATTTTCCTCTCTTTTTCTAATTTACTTTGAGATTGCTACCATTTTGCATTATGACTGCATTACTGTTTTGGCATTGCATAAATGCTTTACACATTGCCCTAAGTTAAGCCTGCCTGCTCAACTCCATAGCTACTAGGGGGTTGAACTAACGTTAATTGAGTGACTTAGATGAGTCCTCCTAACAAGGCTTATTATTTGAAGGTAGTCTGTCTCCCTAAATAATGACCAAAGTTCCTACACCTACTTAGAGGGGCTTTAGGTTAGAGGGCTTCATCCATTGGTCTATTAGGCTGTCCATTACATTTTTTTTCATTAATTATTTTTATTGAAAAAAACATCAGCAAAAAAACTCAATACAGAGGATCGTTCAAAATTGCAAACTCTACATCAGGGAGTTACAGGATAGTGTCAATTACATTTTAGTTCCACCCACCATAGCATACAACTTGAGGAAATAGGTCAGTCAACTTTACCCACTGGTTCCCTTCATTTTAAAAGAACCTACAACCCCTGTGCATACTGTTCCTAAAAAGATGTTGTTCCTCTTCAGTAACAATGCTGGTTTAAAACATGCTTTTTAATGTAATTATTTTGTATATTAACTTTAATGTTCTGCTATTTATTTTGCCTGCATTTTTGGAGCCCAGTTAGACTGTGATTTATTTTCTGTCTCCTTTTAATGTTATAAAGTGTTAAATTCTCAAATAATACCAACAATAAAATGAATGCCGCGACTGGAAGGCATGTTACTTTTTTAAAACCACTAGTAAAATTGACACATCAAAGAATGTTTTTTTAATGTAAATTGTACATTCAAAAAATGTGGTAGTCCCCTTTAGCTTTTTTTTCTTTTTTTTTGGGGGGGGGGCTATGCTTACAATAAACAATAAAAAATGCTGCCACAGCTAACCAATTGCCTTAGCCAGTGCGTGTTTGCTCTTTTATGTCTCATCCTTTGTGGATGAGACAGAAAATACACGGAAGTGTTTTGAGTGTGTGTTTGTTTCATTTTTTTTCGTGTGTAACTCTACACATTACACAATTCATCTAAGCGATTTCCTTTCCGTCCTACTCCAATCAGTTATTTCACAGCCATCTTTAAAAAATATATTTGTGCTAAGAGCACCATCTATTATGCAGTACAATTCATTGCTCTAAATAGTTTTTCAATTCAACATATTAGACCGCCCTGTTGTCTGAGAGCCCCCGTTTATTTCAAAGAAGAGAATTGAGGCAAAGGGAGATGAAGTGGTATGCCCAAGATCAACCAATTTGGTCGACTTGAGAAATACAGATTAAAACTCTCCAGCTTCTTAGGTGCAAGGGCATCCATTTAGTCACTAGACAGCGTCTCCTTCTGCTGAGTGGGTAAGTATTCTCCTTGGTACTGTTACTGCCTCCATCTCGAAGACTCACTGTGGTGTCTCTTTACAGGAGGCCATTCATTCCAGTGAACTCTGGCTGGGTATAATTCTTTCCCCGCTAATGCCTTCTAGAAGCTCAAGGAAAAATAGTATCACTAAATGTATTCAGGTTCATTGAAATCAAAAACCAGCGCTAAGAACTGCTCGTTAAAAGATAAGACATTGCTGTTGTGTAATTGTATTCTTTATTTTGCTTCAAAGGGCTCCTCTGACTGGTTTCAATGAATATTCCCCATTAGTTTTAATTACATACATCCACAGAGCCTTAATGTAATACAGTGCTATAGCTTGAAGATGCCGAAGAGCGCACAATAAAGAGAGGGGAAATGGTTCCACCTGCATTGAAATTTAAAACGGCTTTTTCAATGTCTGTGATGAGGAACGGCGCCTGCCTTGTAGAGCCCTTTTGGTGCTGAATTTCTTTTTTTAATTATGAAACGCTTTCGTGTTCAGTAAATGCTTTTTTTCTTGATAGCCACTTGACAAAATGCGATATTAGCGGTGGTACTTTTAATGCATTAAAATGATGGCACATACAATGTATTTATTCATGCAGGGTTTTGAAACTGAAGTCTCATCACAGCGCTGCAGAATATTTGTTTCCATTTTATCTTTGTGGTTTCATAAAGCGCGAATCAAACCCTCCTGTTTGCCATATCGGTATAGGCATTGGCTGAATTTAATAAAACAAACTAGCTACACTAGCACAAACACATAGGTTTAATCTAGTTTGAACAGCTATCGACCTTTGTTGAACGACCTATCTATTGACAGGCGTGTCAACCTGGTTCCTATTGACAGGTATGTGTAATGAATACGAGAAAGAATTCCCAGGTGTAGAGCCTGTCGTCATCATGTGCGTCAGTGCGCATTGATTCAAGAAGGTGTAGAGCTGTTTTTGGGTTTTGTTTTAGAATTGAACTCATTCCAAATATACAGCATGCTATACTGCTCACCCTCCAGACAGAACAACAGGGCAAAATGGAACAGCCCAGTACTTCCTTCTTGTTGTGTCTATTGACACAAGTGCTAACTCACAGAGTTAAGGTCACAGTGCATGCACTGCAGATGGAGCCATATTGTTAACCACATCGCTGCGGCGGCTATTCCGCCGCAGCGCTAAGTGGGCGGGGCGGCCGCAGGGCGGCCGCGCGGCGGCCGCATGCTGGTGACAGAACCGCTCCGTCACCAGCCGCGGTTGGGCTGTGCTTGAGACGGAGCGGTTCCGTCATGGCCCCGCCCGCTCAATAGAACGCGCCGCGCAGGCGCGAAATCAGCGCCGCACAGGCGCGGCGGCAGGGCCATGATGGAACCGCTCCGTCATCAGCACAGCCCAACCGCAGCTGATGCCGGAGCAGTTCCGTCATCAGCATCGAACGGGTTAAACTAGACTGCACGCTTTCCTATTGCGTCATTATGCACTAGGACATTGGTAGGGCTCTAGGAATGGTTGACGTGTGATTCGAGGGGGTGGCAGGGATGAAACGGGCAGAGGCACATTCAGTAGCAGAGCCCTGATCGTCTGGTTCCTTGGGGCCTCAGACTGGTACCCAGGAGACAGCGGAAGGGAGTGAAAACCATGGAACATGTCAAAAAGATGGCAAAGGTAATTGGGTGATATGTGAGGTACTTTTTTTTTATTATTATAAATGGACATTGACAGCTTCTTCAGAAAAATGCCCATAAAGAGTGTGAGATAAGGTGGTTCTATTTTTTAAAGGGCGAGCACTACAATTAGTGCAGCACGTGCAGTGGCAGTAGGGCTAGAGGTATGAGGGACCACTCCACCCCAATGATGTAAATGTACAGAAATTTATATAGCACAAATCACCAACCGGTTTCTAAGCGCTTGCTTAGGGAGCCCATCCTGGTATTCCCCTGTGAGATAATCCCGGCAGGGTATCCGCAAGGTGAAAGCCAGGCATCCCGCCACGAGGGGCCGTTGTGGAGATTAAGCAAGCTATTGCCCAGAGTCGCAGAGTGTGAACCCATGAATCGAGTAGGCACCGGAGCGAGAATTGTCGAGTGCATGGATATTTTAGGACTCAAGACCCCGCCGAGCCGGGAATTGAACCCTGGTCCCGGGCTGACCTCTGCTTCCAGGTCTGCCTCCTCTAACCAGTGAGCCACACTTCTCCACATAATGATGGCTGTCTTAGTACTAAAAAAGTGTGTGGGTCCCCTTTTCCTTAGCTAATATAAGGGCCTAGGCCACCCTTGCAGCACTGGAAATAGGGACCTAGCAAAGAGTGGTGGTGGGGGGATGGTGGTGGTGGGGGGAAGATGGTCTTTCTTTTAACACAAAGAGGCAGGCAGCCTGCTTCGGGCCAGAGGCCTTAGAGTGATGGTCCAGTGGAGTGGGCAGAGGAGTCACGGATGTAGGTACTGTGGCACTGGGGCAAAGGAGTGTGAGGGGCCACTAAACCCCAGTGATTACCTTTTGTTATCCTTTCTTGCTTATATTAGAGTCAAGTATACTCCTGCTGTGACTGTGTTTTTTGGGCCTCAGAGCGGAGAGGAACATCCCAACAGACAAGACACTTTAGTTTGGGTCTCAGAGAGGTGACAAGGAGAGGGACGAGGCAGTATTCGGCCCATATTTCTAATACTGGGCATAAAAGACTGCCCGCAATGCAAGGCTGTAGCTATCATTAGTGAAGCAGGTGCAGTACCACTAGGGCACAAGGGTGTGATTGGCCCACTTCATCTGATTCATGACTGGCAAAAGAGGCATGGGGGTTTATTGGCCTTCCTAGCATTGGGGCTAAGGGCAGCCTTGCTGAAAAGAGTAACGTGGGAGCCCACAATTTGTATCTGAAAGAAACAGAGAGCTTGTTTAAGATTGTATTGCTGGCCAGTCTCAGTGGTGAAGGGGGGAACGAGGCAAAGAAAACTGCCTGCAACTCAGGGCAGCATGCAGAAGGTGCACTTGCATACGAGCCCAGGAGAGTGCAGGGCCCACAATACCGCAATTTCGGAGAGTGGTGTTTTTTGGCCAATTTCTGTTTTACCCATTTGCTCTTTTATAAGTTTTACATTTAGTATCGAATATGAGCTACAGAAAAATAACTCCTTAAATGATGTCATATGCCCACCCCTTGTGCACAGTTCTGGTCCTCCTGCTCCACCAATCCTTACCATAACGTTTTGGAGGGGGCCTAACTTCATAACATTTTGCTTAGGAATGTTCAGAACAAAAATGTTTAATTAAGTTTGAAGTTAGACTAATGAAAAATGTAGGCACTTATTATAGCCAGATTCATCAAGCAAAATTGCGATCGCAATAGCTGCGAATTAGCTATTGCGATCGCAATTAACAGAAAAGCAATTCATGAAGTGAAAAACACTGAAATTGCGTATTCGCATAAAAAGTTTGTGATTTCGCAAAATAAATCGCAGAATCTAGGAGGAACCCCTATAGCAATTCGGAAATAGCGAGAATCCATGGATTCTGCGAATTATAATGCGACACCGCAAAATAATCGCAAATGCAACTTATGAAAACTCGCTATTTGCAGAAAAGCTGAAAATCGCTATTTGCGACACGTAATATAAGGAGAACCAAAACCAGGTAGTAACCATGAAGGAAAAAAATAATTCTAAAAAAAATGCTAACTGCCACAGGTGCAGTCCTGATCAAACACACTTAAGGAAACACAGTAGGAGCATGAGGACTCTCACAATGCCAGGACTGTACATGGTGGTCAGGTGGCGAAGGCTCCAGGCTGCAGCACGGAACAGACGCAGGGTCCAGGAGCGAATATTCCGCCAGCGGATCACCCTTCTGGGCCAAACTGCCGAGCAAATTTACTCTAAGTACCGCCTGAATGGGGCAATGATCATCAAGCTGATCCGGGACCTAGACCCCCTGATGCAGCACCCAACAAGGAGGATCAATGCGGTGCCCACCCATGTCCAGGTCTTGTGCAGTCTGCACCTACTGGCCTCCGGAAGCTTCCAGGGGATAGTCGCTGTTGCAGGGGGATATCCTAGAGCACCATGTCTCGCTACCTAAGGAGTTTCCTGGAGGCAATGCTGACCCTGCTACACCACTACATCTCATTCCCGACCACCCAACAGGACTTGAATGAGACCAAGTTTCAATTCTACAAATTGCACAATTCCCACATGTAATAGGATGCATTGACTGTACCCACATCCACATCTGCCCACCAGCACAAACGGAATACATGTACCGCAACCGCAAGTCCTACCACTCCCTCAATGTCCAGATGGTGTGCAATGCTAAGACTATCATCACGGACATAGTGGCACAATACCCTGGGAGCACACATGACTCCTTCATATTCCGGCACAGTGGCATGCACACACGACTGGCCAGGGGAGACTTTGGCGAAGGACACCTACTAGGTAAGTACACATGCCCCCAAAGAGTACACTGTGATCATGTAGCTGCGCAGAACAGGCACTCACCCTGTGCTTCTTTCATTCAGGTGACAGCGTCTACGGTCTCCGTGAGTACCTCCTCACCCCATACCTCAACCCTACAACACCACAGCAACGGCGTTACAATGCTGCACACATACGCACAAGAAATTGCATTGAGAGGATATTTGGCCTATTGAAGAGCCGATTCCGCATACTTCACAAGACTGGTGGGGCCTTCAAATACGAGCCTGAGGTCTGCTGCCACATCGTGGCCGTGTGTGCTATACTCCACAACATTGCTACCAAGCGCAGGATACCTGTTGAGATCTCTGGCAGTGAATCGGAAGGGGACAACCGCCCACCTGCACATGTGCGTCATGCACGTGGGCAAAATCCTGCAGAAGGACACAGGCGCCGCAACCACATCACTATTAACTGTTTCTAGTGCACCCATTCCCCTCACACAACACTGCACTCATGCATGACAAGTGTAATTATGACATGAGTTGGATTTTCGTGAGACCATACATTTTTATTGTTGAATCACAATAATGTGGCCTTTGTTGTCCATGATTTCACATGAGGTAAGTATTGCGACATATGTCCCCATGCAGGGGTAGAGGGCTTGCTTATAGATCCAGCATGGCCCTGCAGACAGAGTGCAAGGTGTCACTGGCGCCTCCGTCCAGACACACCGAGTCGCCTCTCTGAGTCCTCAATGACAGTGTTGGCCCGTGATGCTGCAGTGGGCCTTCTGCTGCGGCGGCGTACAGTAACCGGAGGCAAGGACATGCTGCTGTGGCTTGATGTGCCCTCGCTGGCATCATCACCCCCCCTGGTTCACCATGGGCAGTCGGCTGCAGACTATGCACTGCTGCTGTCACCTCTTCCAGTGCTCTGGCAACGTCCTGGCAACACTGGACCATTTGAACCTGCATTGCAAGGGACCGGCGGAAAAGTTGTGAGGTTGCATTGCCAATTATGTAATTTGACCTGGTGTAGGCTGACAGGCGGGTCAGCAGCTGGCGGTGGCGGCGGGTGATATCCTGCTGTGATACCAGGATCTGGCTATTCTCTCGAACAGCTGCGGTCATCTGTCCAACATTTTGCGCTGTATTCTGCAGCTGCAGATGTATGGCTGCCAGGAGACGTGCCTGTGTCTGATGTACCGTGAGCATGCAGCGTTCAATGGCCAGGCCAGGATCCTGTTGGGTGCAGCAGTGGGGTCCCCTCCACCGGTGGCAAGTCGCTCCCTAAGCCTCTCCGCGATTCGCTGTTTGGCACGCCCTCTGAAGTCGTACCACCTCTTTTTTAAATTGTCTATTGACCCCTGGGTCACCCCGACAGAATTGAATTTGGCGCGGATGTGCAGCCAGATGCGGCGCTTGTCAGCCTCTGGCACCCTCCGGGAATCCTTGCCAAACAGGCGTGCATGGTCCTTACAGACCCCCTCAATGAGGAACTCAAGTTGTTGCTCCGAAAACATTATCTTCCTCTTCCTCCCTGGGGCACTGCTCCCTGGGACATTTTGATGGTGGTTAATGTCCTGCTGTGGTGCTGCAAGTTGACTGTAGTGGAGCTCTTCCCAGTACTGCTTCCACTTTCAAGCTCAGTGATCTGAATGAGGGAGGGAACAGCCTACTACCTGGTTGTGAAGTCATCAATGGGCTCGAAATGCGACTTCCCGTTTTTGCGATTTCGCAATTGCGAATTCGGTAATTGCGAGATCGCAATTTCAACATGGAAGTCGGGCGATTCTGCGATTATTATGAGATTGGAGCAAAATCGCAATCGGCAATTGCGGGCGATTGCGATTCGCTTTTTTTATCGCATTTCTTCATGAATGCCATTCTGCGAATTCTAAATTGCGGGTCGTAATTATCGCAATTTGAAATTCGCAGAATGTGGCATTGATGAATCTATGTGTTAATTAACAAAAATCGGGCCCTTGATCATTATACATCAGTGCATGAAAGGGGATAACAAAACAGAGAGTCACACATGGGATTTTGAAAGCAGAACTATCCAAAGCCATTACTCCTTTTGGAGAAATGGTCAACTGGATATGGTGGTAGCAATAGGTGTAAAAAGAGGTTAAGAATTTATAGTTTTGAGCAACATTAAAAATGTACAGTAGGCGCAGGTCGGGAGGGAGTTTCAGGTCTTGGCCGCCAGGTAGGAGAAGGACCTTCCTCTTGTTGTCGTTCTTCGGATGCGGGGGACGGCGGCGAGGGCGTGACTGGCTGATCGGAGGTGTCGTTTGGGAGCGTAGAAGTTGATGCGGTTGTTGAGGTAGCTCGGGCCTTGATCGTGAAGGGCTTTGTGTGCGTGGGTGAGGAGACGGAAGGTAATTCTCTTGTTGACCGGGAGCCAGTGCAGGTCTCTTAGGTGTCCGGAGATGTGGCTGTGTCGTGGGACGTCGAGGATGAGTCTGGCTGAGGCGTTCTGGATCCGTTGGAGTCTCTTCTGGAGCTTGGCGGTGGTTCCGGCGTAGAGGGCGTTGCCGTAGTCCAGTCGGCTGGTGACGAGTGCCTGGGTGACAGTCTTCCTGGTCTCGGTGGGGATCCACCGGAAGATCTTCCGTAGCATGCACAGGATGTTGAAGCACGACGAGGAGACGGCGTTGACTTGCTTGGTCATGGAGAGGGAGGAGTCCAGGATGAAGCCCAGGTTGCGTGCGTGGTCTGTCGGTTTGGGTGCGGTTCCCAGGGCGGGGGGCCACCAGGAGTCGTCCCAGGCGGAGGGCGAGGATCCCAGGATGAGGACTTCCGTCTTGTCCGAGTTCAGCTTCAGGCGGCTGGTCGACATCCACTCGGCTACCTCTTTCATTCCTTCGTGAAGGTTGGCTCTGGCGGCGGCGGGGTCATTGGTCAGGGAGAGGATCAGCTGGGTATCGTCGGCGTAGGAGATGATGTTCAGGTTGTGTTGGCGTGCGATGGCCGCGAGGGGGCTCATGTAGATGTTGAAGAGGGTTGGGCTCAGCGAGGATCCTTGGGGTACGCCGCAGATGACTTCGGTGGCCTTTGATTTGTACGGTGGTAGGCGGACTCTCTGGGTCCTTCCGTCGAGGAAGGAGATGATCCATTCCAGTGCCTTCTCCTGGATTCCGATGTTGTAGAGGCGCTGCACTAGGGTGCGGTGGCAGATGGTGTCGAAGGCCGCGGAGAGGTCTAGGAGGATGAGGGCCGCTGTTTCTCCGTTGTCCATCAGGGTTCGGATGTCATCGGTGGCAGCGATGAGGGCGGTCTCGGTGCTGTGGTTGGCTCGGAAGCCAGACTGTGAGGGGTCGAGGGATCCGTTTGTCTCGAGGAAGGCGGCCAGTTGCTCGTTGACGGTCTTCTCGATGACTTTGGCCGGAAACGGGAGCAGCGAGATGGGGCGGTAATTCTTGAGTTCGGTGGGGTCCGCTGTTGGTTTCTTGAGTAGAGCGCTGAGTTCGGCGTGCTTCCAGCTCTCAGGGAAGGTGGCGGTGGTGAAGGAGGTGTTGATGATGTCCCGCAGGTGGGGTGCGATGACAGCGTCGGCCTTGTTGAAGACGTGGTGAGGGCAGGGGTCGGTCGGAGAACCGGAGTGGATGGAGTTCCTCATGCGGACGGTGTCTTCGGTGCTGATCGGAGTCCAGGCGCGGAGGGTGGTGGTGGGGGGTGGTGGTTCGGTCGTGTCGGACGTGGCGTTCGTCGGTTGGGTGTTGAAGCTGTTGTGTATGTCCGCGATCTTGTTGTGGAAGTCGGAGGCGAGGGAGTTGCAGAGTTCTTGCGATGGGGTGATGTCGTTGTTTCCGGCGTTGGGGTTGGAGAGCTCTTTCACGATGTTGAAGAGTTCCTTGCTGTTGTGTGCGTTGTTGTCCAGCCGGTCCTTGAATGCAGTTTTCTTGGTGGCGCGGATCAGTTGGTGGTGCTTCCGGGTGGCAAGCTTGAGGGTGGTTATGTTGTCCGGTGTTGGCTCCCTTCTCCAGGCTTTCTCGAGGGCTCGGCAGTTCTTCTTGGAGCTCTTGAGTTTGTCGGTGAACCATGGGGCCTTCTTGCTGCCGGGTCTTCTGGGCGGGGTCCTCAGTGGGGCGAGTTCGTCCGCGCAGTTGCTGATCCACTTCGTGAGGTTGTCGGCGGCCTGGCTGGGGTTCGCTGAGCTGGCGGGAGGGTGCTGGCTCAGGGAAGCGGCGAGCTGGTCGGCTGTGATCTTGCTCCAGCTTCTGTGGGCAACCTGTTGCTGGTGGTGGTGGATCGTCGTTCTTCTGAAGGTGAAGTGGATGCAGCTGTGATCCGTCCAGTGGTGTGGCTGAAGGCGATGTCTTTGCTGGATGAGAAGACGGCGTCGAGAGTGTGTCCGGCGAGGTGGGTGGGGGTGGTCACCAGCTGCTTGAGTCCGAGGTTGGCGAGGTTGTCGAGCAGGGTGGTGGTGTTGCGGTCGTTGTTGTTCTCCAGGTGGAAGTTGATGTCCCCCAGGAGGATGTAGTCAGCGGAGGGGAGGGCATGCGGGCTGACGAAGTCGGCGATGTCCTCGCTGATTTGTGTGCGTGGTCCCGGGGGTCGGTAGATCAGGGTGCCTCTGAGGGTGGTCTTCGGGTCGATGTGGATCTGGAAGTGTAGGTGTTCGGCGGTAGTCAGGATGTCGTCGGTGTAGGTCGTGATGCGGATGGTGTCCCTGTGGATGATGGCGATGCCTCCTCCTATCTGGTTGGCGGTGCGGTCCCTCCGGGTGATCTTGTAGCCCTCTGGGATGGCGATGGCGATGTCGGGCGCTGAAGAGGCGTTCATCCAAGTTTCCGTGAGGAAGGCAACGTCAGGAGCTGTGGTGTCGAGGAGGTTCCAGAGTTCGATGGCGTGTCTGTGGACTGAGCGGATGTTGAGCAGGATGCACTTGAGGTGGTTGCTGCTGTTGGTCGGCTTGGCGGGTGCTGGTGCGAGGCAGGTCCGGATGCAGGTGAACTTGCAGGCGGTGCAGCAGAAGGGTCCGTGGGAGTGTCTCGGGGTGGCACGGTAGCATCCCGGGACTCGTCCGTCGTTGAGTGCGTTGAGGGTGGCGGTGTCGTACGTCCGGCGGGTGGGCTGGGATCTTCGGGGGCCTCGGGTCCTAGTACTGGGCGCGGTCCAGGCAAGGACGGGCTTACCTTTGGCGCACCTTCGGCGCTCAGTCGGTGCTCCCGCTGCGCGGTCGCTGAGGGGGCGTCATAAGAAGGGAGCCGGGAGGGCGGGTCAGCTGGGAGGCGGGGAGCGCGTGGTCCAATTGGCAGGCGGGGGGGGCGGGGTCGCGGCAAAACCGGCGCGAAAAACCAGGCGGGCGGCCCTGCGGCGGCTGGGGCGCCGGACTGGATCGGCATCAGCAGGCAGCAGGCAGGCAGCAGGTGCGAGGCTGGCAGCAGGCGGGGAGCGTGGGGGCAACCAGGCCGAGGGCACAGTGGTCGTTACTGATCCGGGGTCGGGGTCCCCTTAAGAAGGGAGCCGGGAGGGCGGGTCAGCTGGGAGGCGGGAAGCGCGTGGTCCAATCGGCAGGCGGGGGGGCGGGGTCGCGGCAAAACCGGCACGAAAAACCAGGCGGGCGGCCCTGCGGCGGCTGGGGCGCCGGACTGGATCAGCGTCAGCAGGCAGCAGGCAGGCAGCAGGTGCGAGGCAGGCAGCAGGCGGGGAGCGTGGGGGCAACCAGGCCGAGGGCACAGTGGTCGCTACTGATCCGGGGTCGGGGTCCCCTTAAGAAGGGAGCCGGGAGGGCGGGTCAGCTGGGAGGCGGGGAGCGCGTGGTCCAATCGGCAGGCGGGGGCGGGTCGCGGCAAAACCGGCGTGAAAAACCAGGCGGGCGGCCCTGCGGCGGCTGGGGCGCCGGACTGGATCGGCGTCAGCAGGCAGGCAGCAGGTGCGAGGCAGGCAGCAGGCGGGGAGCGTGGGGGCAACCAGGCCGAGGGCACAGTGGTCGCTACTGATCCGGGGTCGGGGTCCCCTTAAGAAGGGAGCCGGGAGGGCGGGTCAGCTGGGAGGCGGGGAGCGCGTGGTCCAATCGGCAGGCGGGGGGGGCGGGGTCGCGGCAAAACCGGCGTGAAAAACCAGACGGGCGGCCCTGCGGCGGCTGGGGCGCCGAACTGGATCGGCGTCAGCAGGCAGCAGGCAGGCAGCAGGTGCGAGGCAGGCAGCAGGCGGGGAGCGTGGGGGCAACCAGCCCGAGGGCACAGTGATCGCTACTGATCCGGGGTCGGGGTCCCCTTAAGAAGGGAGCTGGGAGGGCGGGTCAGCTGGGAGGCGGGGAGCGCGTGGTCCAATCGGCAGGCGGGGGGGCGGGGTCGCGGCAAAACCGGCGCGAAAAACCAGGCGGGCGGCCCTGCGGCGACTGGGGCGCCGGACTGGATCGGCGTCAGCAGGCAGCAGGCAGGCAGCAGGTGCGAGGCAGGCAGCAGGCGGGGAGCGTGGGGGCAACCAGGCCGAGGGCACAGTGGTCGCCAGTTGACATTAGCATAGAGGGTGAAGAATAATGTATTCATGTAGTAAGTAAGTGAGTAAAGTAAGTAAGTACATTTTTTATTGTTTAGTCAATTAAAACCTTAACAATATAGGCACTTATGTAAAATAGAGATAAAAACATTAAAAAGAAAACAGTGACATTACATCAATGAAAGAGTAAAAACTAAAAGCATTGTAGGATTTCATTATTCAACTTTTTTTTTTACCACATTATCGATCTGAGGTCAGTCCCAATGACAAATTTTTATGAGCCTGTGCAAAGGCTTTGAGAAATTTGATCAATTTACAGTTTAATTGTGTGTCCGATGGATTTAAACATGCTGTTATTGCAGCTCTACAGGACCTGATGTCTCGATCTTTAAAGGTTTGTCTGAGAAGGGTGGCTCGAGCATCATGGAGTTGATTGCATATACAGATTACATGAATTAAGTCTTCTTTATGGTAACCTCAGAGTCGGCATGATTTTGGCCCTTTATATACCCATATAAGCTGATCCGCTAATGTTGGTAATTTTCCGAAGCGTATAGCCATTAGTTGTATTTTCAGGTGGATAGAAAATGCAGTGTTCATATAATGGGCTGGTGCAAGTGCTTTGTAGTTGTTGATCACCATCCAGGCATGCAACCTTATCCTGAAAAAGTTTTTGTCTATTAGTAGTGAGTGAATTTTTGCTACTTTATTTATGGTAAGTTTAAAGGACTGGTATGGCAGGTTTTTATTCCATAAATCATTTGTACAGGTTAACGACAATGATTTATTTAGATATTGATTGTAAGGTGATTTTCTGTTATCTTTTAGTTCTGTCCAGAGGGCTTTATTAATTGGTGATGTGGTTGCATTCAGTTTCAGCCGGTACCAAAGCTTTACCGTGGCATACATTCTCCCTATTTTTTCATTTATTAGGCCGAATTCAAGGCGAACCAGCGCCGGGGAGGCTGATCATTCTACCTGAAAATCTGTTTTGTACGTGGAAACTAGTTGTTGGTTTGGAAGCTCTGTATCCTTGCCATGAAAAGTGGCACTCGCATATGTTATCGTGGGCAGAATTTTTGCCATCATCACCGCTAGTAGGGGTTTGTGCATTGGACAATTCAACTTTTTTGCCAGCTGGCTGAAGGCGAATATGAGTGCACTGGTTCTCTGGGAAATATACTTTTTTTGCTCAGTGTGATTTTGAAGATTATCTATGTAAAATTCCAGGTATTTGTAGTTCTTTACTTCCTCTAATTGACTGCCTTTAAACCAGATGATCTGTTTACATTTCTGTCGACTTCCAATCACCATAGTTTTAGTTTTTAATGTATTGATTTCTAGTTTGTTCTCTGTGATGTAGTCTGACATTTCATTTAGAAATCTTTGAAGGACAATCTTTGTTAGACTCATTAACACCACATCGTCGGCATACAAGAGGTGTGTGAATGCTAGCCCTCCAAGTTTCGGCGGGTGTGAGTTAGTGCTGTCTAGCCTCTGAGCCAAGTCTGACAAGAACAAATTAAAAAGATGTGGTGCCAAAACACAACCCTGTTTGAGGCCCATTGTTTTATTTAGCTTACTTGATAATCTGGTGCCGTCTCCTATCTTAATTCTAATCCAAGTGTTCGAATAGAATAATAGTATTCCCTGTAGTATCCTTCGGGAATGTCCAGGTACACAGTTTTTTTTCAAAGGAGATGCTGGTCTACACTGTCAAATGCAGCCTTCAAGTCTATAAAACAGAGGTGAAGTTGTTTCCTCTGTTTACTTTTTTTTGCCATCAAGGATAGGGCTAAGATGTTTGATATTGTCCCTATTCCTTGCCGAAAACATGTCTGATTAATTGGTATAAGATTAAGATTGTTTCAAAAAGACGGATTGTTTTTAAAAATGGCTTGTGGGATGCCATTTGGTCCTGGCGCTCCATCTCCTCTGCCTTTCATTATTATACGTTTTATTCCGTCAGCTGACATGGAGGGCTCACTTATCTTTGCTCTGGGTTTTGCTTTGATTGGGTTTGGACCTGGGGCCTTTTCTTCACTTCTGCGATATATTATGTCCACTCCTGTGTTGTTTGTGTCACTAGCACGCTGTATGATGGTTTCAGTTGTATGGTTTTCCTCTGGGGGCTCCTTGGGTTTTGCCGCTAATATGTCGTGGGTTGCTATTTCTGTAAACTTTATGGATAGAAATCTAGCCCACTCATGTTCTGGAATATTTGATGATAACTGATTCACCGGTCATTGTAATTTATTTATTATTTTCCAAAAAGTCTTCGAGTTAGTTTTCTTTGCACTAGAAAGCAGTTCAGCCCAGAATTTATTGTCACTTGCTCTTTTTTCTTCCCATAGCTGTTTTTTATAAGTTTTCCTCAAATGACGTACCTTGTCCCAGGCTTCTTGGTTATGACAGGTTATTCTTAACCTCCTAATGGCTTTTTTAAGCTAATTTTTTCAAATCTCTTAACGCCTTCGGTTGTTTTTGATTAGATGCATTTATGATTTTTTTATTTTTGTTCGGTCGTTGACCGATTTTCATTGATGTTATACCCAAGCTTGAATTTTATTTGGGGCCTCTAGTTCACTAGCTGTTATCAACATCTTTAACTTGGTCTGAATTGTATCTATTGTATCATTTGACCATTTTAAGCGTTTTAAATCAATTGTATGGATACTTCCTTCGATTTCTGTATTTGCTTGATGTTTGGCGATCTTTAACCTAAAATGTATATGCTTGTAGGAATGATCGCTCTTTGTTGAATACTCTATAGAGAAGTGAGCAAGATATGGCATCAATGCTACTGAAACAGCTGTATAATCCAGTCTTGATTGTGTCTTTCCTCCATGAAATGTGTGTTTCGGTGGGAAATCGTCCATTGTTCTACCATTTATTACTCTCAGGCCAGGAATTCCAGGGCATTAACTAGGCTCCTTATATCTGTTATTGTAGAAATCAACTGGTTGTTATGAGCTGTTTTCTTCCTTGCCGATGGATGTGCATATGTATTAATCAGCAGGACTGTTTTTTTCTGCCGGTGGTCCCTGCCGAATGTTTAATCAATTGAATGTTTGGATCTGAAGTGGCAATTTGCTCTGATTCAATTTTTAGTGCTATGGCTATGTATACTGCCAGACCACCTTTAGGACGTCCATAATTTTTGGTTCTTATTGCAGGAACTGTGTAGTGTATGTATTTTTGCAGGGAGAAATCTTCTTGTGCCCATGTCTCCTGCAGTGCGATTATATCACATTTATCCCAATTTTGAGGCTGACAGCCCTTTTCTAGCCATGTTTTTGCCCCCGCAATGTTCCAAGAGAGCAGCTGTATAATTCCTAAAGCTTGCTTGTCTGATGTATATTCCTGTGGTCAAAGTCTTTTTTCAGGACTTAGCACTCCTGGCAACCAACTCCATTTGTCCTGGCGTGGCTTTATTTCGGTTATCTGATCAGTTAGCTGATCTTTCCTCCGCAATGTTGGAAGGTTTCTACCTATAGCTCCTTTCAGGACTGTATATATATTTTCATTATTTTCTTTTTGATGTTGTCATAATTTTTATTGTTCTTGGAGTTTATGATCAAAGGACCTGGATAACGTGTTGCTATTGGCCTTAATAGTTTAATTCCTCAAGCATAAATTGCTGATTGGAGTTCATAATGAGCTGAGCGTCTTATTCTGACTGCCGGGTAGTTAGAGTTTGCTCAATGTTTTTTTGATTTCCTTGGTTTATAAATTCAACATCCTGTAGGTTTGATGAGTTTATATATTTTAAGCCTGGGATATTTGCTTTTAATTTCAATATGTTCCCCCTATTCAGCGTGTCTTGTGGCCCTTTGGATTCATATTCCGGTATCAAGAGTATTTGCTGTTTCGGGAGTTGATGATAATGTTCTATTTGTAAAATTGGGTCCTCTGTAATGGCTATAACTTGTTTCTTTTCATCTTTTATTCGGACTCTTAGGTTTTCAAGTTGGGTTGTAGTCCCCACTCTGGTCGTTTGGGCTGTGTTCTCCAGATTGATCTCTTTGTTAAGATTGGTTGCTAATTCCTGCCCTGAGTATCCTGTGACGTTCTCACATCTGCAAACCGATTGTGGTTTTGATTGTGTTTTTTCTTTCTGGCTTATTTCTCCATTGTCGAGATCAAGTAATACAGAATAGTCTGTTTTATTTTCTTCAACGATGCTATTTATGTTGCTGGGATCTTTTTCATTTGACATAATTTTTTTTTTATGTACCATTTTCGATTCTCGCCGTCCAGCCTCGCGGGTTTCTGTCAGTTCATGTACATTTTCCATATTTCTTTGGCTATTTGCTGCCTTATTATCAGCACTTTTTTGAACAGGAGTGCTATGGTCTAATTTATTCCTCTCTGGATTTTTTCACTTATCGTCAATCTTGTGTTCATCGTTTTTAGTAGCAATTCCTTGCGTTCTTTTTTTCTGTGACTGTGTCCTACTAATTTCTTTAGGCTCCGCCATTTTTTTCTTCCCTGCTTTATACCCAGAAGATATGAGTTTTTTCTCAGATCCATATATTTTTTCTTCTTTTCGGTTTTTAGTCTCCTGGAATCCCTTACGATTGGTTCCTAATCCCAGGTTTGTTTCTATTCCTCTTCTCGGGAGCTGATAGGCCTCTACAGTTTTAACTTGATCGACCTTTTCGACTCTCCTAAGGCTAATTGAGTCTTCATCTGTGCTTGATGTTGAACTAACCTGGCCTGATACAACCTTGCCCGTCACGGTCGTATGGAAAATTGAATAAACCTTGTAGGTCCCCTGATTTGTTATTAGAGCCATTTTATGCAGAGCTTTTCTATCTTGTTTTTTTTGTTTCCGTGATTGCTTTGACAATCTTTTTTTTTTTCTCCGGGTTCATAACTTCAATGCTTTCCGATATCGTATCTTGACTTTCTTCTTTTTGTTGTACCTGTCTTATTAGATCTTGCATTTCTTCTGGCTTAAGGTCAGTTTTAATATATTTAATTTCCTCGTTTAGTGGAGACTTACCGAGTAGCGTAGAATTAACTATATGTTTTTTACTTCAGCTTTATTATCTTTCACTTCTAGATGTGATTTATTAAATAATAATATCTGTTCTAGTAGTGCTGGTAAGAGACTCAGTTTATCAACAATTGGGCCACAAGCACACTGAACTGAATATTTGGCTTGTGCTCTTGATATTAGGTCGTTCATATTGTCCAGCTTTGTATTGATTCCTGCAATTTGCTGACCTATGATGGTCATTAACTCTATTTGAATATCCATTTTATCTGTTTGCATATTGAATGCCTCTGAAGTTGTCTGTAGCGTTTGTAATAATGTTTTGAAGAGCTCTAACAGGCTGCTTTGATCACTCCTTATTTCTCCTTATAAAGGCTGTGATTTTATTTCGTGTTTCAGAGCTTGATCTTGTTTATGTGCGTTACTCATGTCGGTTGATGGCCTAAAGGGGTTATTATTATTATTTTTTGAGTGGATTTTGGACCCGAGTGGTTTTGTATGTTATCATTATTCATTTCCCCCATCGGGGCACTTAATTCCATGTCATACATTTGTAAGGAATCTTTGGTGGGTGCAGACCTAAGAGCGATTTGACTTGAATCAATCTGTTCCTCGAGGTCTTCTTGGTCATAATCCTCCTGATGAATTTGAGCTGAGATTTTTAACCTTGGTGTCATTTTGTTGTCATTTTCTGACTTAGGAGTGGAGGACGTCAAGTTATCTTGATGTATTATAAAGTTTGCAGTGGGGTGGTTACATTTTTGACTGCATCCAGTGCCTTTTTGGCAAAGCTGTTGTGTGCCTGGTGATGTGTTTTTATGATCCGTTCTCCCTTCCTTGTTCTCTTTTATGTTATCGAGGATCTTTATAGTTTCACCCGGGAACAATTCCTTGTTTAAGGGTATTTTCTCCTTTTTTTTCTTATCTGTACTGCCTTCCATGACAACCACTACTGGGTCTGCTGTTTTGCGCTTAGCTTATCCATGTCCTCGTCCGGTTTTTGCGTACTCCACGGGTTAATTGATTCTACTATGTTTTGTACAACATCATCTTTTAAGTGTATTTTTTAGTTGAAACTATGGTAATTTTCTGAGGTGCTAACGGTATTGTAAGACCTTTCACCTCTGCGGATGTTGAATATATGACTTATTCGGGATCGTTAAGAAGTGAGAATCTTGCGTTCAATGCAGACTTCCTTACATTATCCTCCTCTTTTTTCTTGAACATTGTTATTATAGGGGATATTGAAGGGCTATTTTCCTTAAAATCCAAATCTTCTGTGTCAGTATTTTTTTTTTTTTGTGAGTCTTCTTTGCTTTGTTTTTCACTCTTAACCTTCCGAGTAGGAGTCTGCCTGACTTTTCCTGATCTCATTTCTTTGTACTTTTCTGCAGATGGCTAAATGCGGTCCGGTGAAAATGGCTATGCTGTTTTGCGTATTTCTACACCGGAATTTTTCTCCCTTATTCACCACTTTTTTTCACTTTTCAGACTTTTATTCCACTTGTCCTCGTCTGATTCCGCAACCCCCCTCCCACTAAGTGCAATTACCTTTTAGTGAGACCTACTGGATCCTCTTGAAACAGAAGTTGCACACACAATAACAGTAACAGGGGGGCAGTTACAAGAGGCTCCGAAGTATAGTCCAAAGTCTAGAGTCCAGGAGACCAACTCCTGGGTCCAGAAGCCAGGGAGGCACCTTCCACTCTAAGCACCGCTCAATCTGCTAAAGGCGCCTTTCTGCGAGGGGCTCAACTCAGCGCCCCGCTGCCCTACTCAGCCTTTTAAATATTTCAGCATACACGCCCGCCTTGCACAAGCCTTAACCAGCCTCAAACAGCCGGTTCGCCTTCAATTTACCCCCACCCAACAGCCTGGGAACAGGGGGGGGGGGGGCGGGGGAGGCAGGCAGGGTGGCTGGTTGGCAGCAACAAACAGCAAGGGACAGCAACAAACCCCAGCCGGTATCCAATGAACTCACCAGCTGTCAATGGCTCTCAGGATCAGACGGCTCTTACACGGCTCCTACACAGCAGGCAGGCGGCAAACAATCAAGCTGGCAGCAAGAAGGGCAAAGGCAAAAGGCCGAGGGTGGGCCCTGCTGTGGCCCGGCAGCCGCACACAAACACCACAGCCGCGACCGCTACCAGCTTCAGCAGCAGCCCCAGGAGCAGCCTCAAAAGTGTCTCCTCTCTGACTCAGGGATCAGAGCTGCAATCCAGCGATCGGTCTGGCTGACCCTCAGATGCCAAACACCTTAGCTGCGGCCGCTATCAACCTCAGGAGCAGCCCCGAAAACGCCCCAGAGACCGCAGCAAACCACAGCAACCTCCTCTCCTCTCTGCCTCGGCGTCCCATGGTCAGCGGCAAAACCAGCACTGGAGCAAATCACTCAGTAGGAACAAATACGGTCATGTAGTGAGTTAGTGCTTAGATGTTAAGGTAATGTGACATTTATTTTTATTGTGATCTGAGTTGTTGAAGAAATAATACATTTACTCAAACCACAAAGATTCTGCAAATGTTCTCCTTTTCGATGCAGGATGAATAAAAAACCCTTGATTTTGGGAGAGAGCCAGAAAATGTTCTATACTATTATCGATTATCGATGCAGCTTGATTCTTTTCTGATTTTGCTTCTCATTGATATTTTCTGATTTTTTACACATTCTGTATAAGTATGCAGTTGAGAGCCTTCATGGCATTGCTTCTGTGGTACTTATTTTTGAAAATGTGTAATAAAACTTTTAAAATGTCCATTCATCTAGAACTCACTTATTGTCTAGGTCCATTCAATCCTAAATTATTAATGCACTGTGTTGTGCTTGATTTTTGAATTTTAGGTGGTGCCTTAACACGGGAACACATTGCCTCATGAAATTGAGGTTAACACCATCTCTTCTCCAGAAATTTCTGTGAAATCTGATTTAGGTCCAATTTGAGGTGTCTCAATATTTGGGCACCCTATTACTCCCACAAGAGCCTCATCCAGCTTCTGCTGAGTTCCCTCTAAAAGTTTCCCATTCCAAGTGTTTAATTTGTAATAATAATATTAATAATAATAATTTAAAATTAATTAAAATGTGTCAGCCCACAGCTTTTCCTGTTCTTGGAGGAGAACAATGTTTTGCACCTTAGTCAGCCGGACTTTAGACCTCACTTTAGCACTGAGACTGCCCTATTAGAAGTTGCTGAATATGTAAGGGGTGCCCTTGGCATAGGAGGAAATAGCCATCTTGATTATGGTGGGCTTAATCTCTTTTTCTTCCAAAGCGCGTGAGCTGATGGTAGGAGTGCCTTAGGGCTCGACACTTGGTCCTACTTTGTACAATGTATACCTTTCACACTTGGCAATGTTGGTGAAGTCTCTGGGACCTAAGGTAATTTCTTATGCTGACGACACCCAGCTTCTCTTCTCCTATGGGAAGGGAGAAGATTTAGCTGGGGAAGTAATAGAAATTTGCCTTTCTATGGTGTTTAATTGGTTGGCCTTTAACCAATTAAAATGTAACCCAGACAAAACTGATGTTGTGTTCTTTGGACCATCATCACCAGACATATTGAGATCCTTTTGGCCAGAGGATGCCCCCCCCCCTGGGCCCCCAATTGCTTACTGTTAAAAACCTGGGCATTAAGTTCGACAGTGCCCTCTCTTCCCAATAACAGATTCAGGCTCTGACAGGTTCTTGTTTTGATCTGTTATGTACTCTGAAAAGATTCCTACCTCTGCTTTCTGAGGATTCAAAGAGATCAGTAATCCAAGCATTAATAACTTCTAAATTGGATTATGGGAATGATCTCTACCTGGTCCTCCCCGATTACCTCCTTGGTAGACTTCAGGTGGTAAAGAACACAGCCACACAGATTTTCCTTAATCTCCCCCCAAGAACACATATGTCCTCTCATCTGAGAGCTCTTCACTGGCTTCCCATTCAAAAAAAGATCTTTTTTAAGTCTATGGTCCTTGTTCGCAAAGCTTTGCATGCTTCAGGACCCGGATACCAGAGAGAGAGAGGATTCAGGAATAGGTCCCTTCCAGAAATATACGTTCTTCCTATGAGTGTTTTGCAAGAGTTCCCACAATTCTGCGGGTCACAATAGGAGGCACATTCTCCTATCTTGGGCATGCCACATGGAATAAACTTCCTCTGGAACTGCATTCGATAATCGATCTCCCCATCTTTAAGAAAAAAATTAAAGACATGACTCTTCCAACAATCCATAGAAGACAAACATTGTTGGTGTAGGCTGCCTGATTTCGCGCTGGGACACTCTCTGGGTAGCTGTGCGCTGAAAAAAAAACCTTTACATAAGATAATAATGATAACAATAATAAATAAGTGCAAGGGCCCAGAGATTTTCAATTTTACTCTGCCATCACTGCAGCTCGCTGAGATTGCAGAATGTCAAAGCAGAGTAGCATTGATTCCACCTCAAGCCTCCCTACACTTTTTACTAATCTCAGTCATGTTCACCCCTACTTTCCCCTGTGTCAGTTTTCCCAACTTTCCCTTTCCTCTTCTTTCTCCCTTTGCTGTCTTTCTTTTTACCATAGTCTAATGACAAAAATGTCATTGTGGTCTCAAAACATAAATCCTTGTGTATACCGCCTGGAAGCACTGGCACAAATTAAGCATTGCCCATGCCACACAAGTCAGGGGATTCCTCTCTGCCCACTTCCTGTTCTTTTGGTCTTAAACTTCTGTGAGGAAAGTGGCTAGCCTGATGAGCGAGAAGAGGCTGTGCTGAAATGGATGAGGCTGTGGTGAAAGGTAGCTCACCAAGTCTAGCGCCTGGCAAATGAGACATGGCCACAGGGCTTACGAACACCCTGTTACCAAATAAAGTTATTTTCCAATTTGAAAAATGTGTATTTTCGGAACATGACAATTTTCATAGCCTATAAGTATAGTATCCATGTTTAAGGGCTGTTCAGCTGCAAGCCGCAGCAGGGGTTGTAAGCGCTATATAAAAAAAATCTTGGCCGTCTCACTAAAGGCAGAAATTAACCTTAGAATATAATGTGACTACCATTTTGTAGTTCACACCGGTGGGAACATCTAAGAGTTTGTAGCCTTCGGTTATTTAAAATTATGAGTGAAAAGTTATGACAGCAATATTTTCTTTTTATTCCTTCCTAGTTCTTCGGCCCAGGTAGGGGATTAAGAGCACAATATCTCACTCCAGCTGAGAACAAGAAAGTGCCATATTCAGCTGTGGCTTGATGTACCATGTTATGTGGGGGGGACACCAGCAGGAAGCTACACTTCTTTATTAACAGTACTGGAAAAAACGTTGCATGTATCGATCCAGGCATCAAGGTTGAGGAGACAATGACAAAAGAACAACATTCCAGACACCATACAAGCTTATTGAAAACGCTGCCAAGCAGCTCGTCCCCTCTGTTATCCCCATGGTCAGCTCTGAACTATGGCCCGCCCGCTTCTAATTAATGGCGGGCTGGAATCTCTGTTGGCGCTCTCCCCCGGGCTCGGCCGCCTCAGAATTGATCGAACCTTGCCTCGATCATCAAACGTTCCGAATCATTCATTTCCACAAAAATACTATTTCGTTTGGCAAGAAAACTCAATGATCTTGTTTGCCGTGCACATAACATCACATTAGGAAGCGCGAGGACGTCTGAAGGTCACCGCTATATCTCACCGGATGAAGAATAGACTGCCTCCGAGTCCATTTGCCAACAGCTTGCAATCTCGGCGACTATAAAGGATGAACAGTTCAGTTCTCCGCACAAAGCACATGGAGGCGACCTCAACTGCCCTACTATGAATAATGGCAGCCATTACTCCGAGGTGATGGCAGACACAACAGTATAGCACTTTGTAGCACCCGCTTCTGAGCAAGGAAGGGTAGAGAACAGAGAATACGACCCTGAAGGTATTTACCATGCTAATTCATCTATGCGGCGAATAAAGTAGCTGGGGTGAGTGATTTATTCCAGGCTTTGTAATTGCCCCCAAAGCAACGCGCTGCCCTCAATTTCATCAGCCATTTCAAATGGAATTCCTTTAACACAATAAATGTTTGCCAATACGAACTGGAGCGTCGGTATGGATTCATTACGCACATATTCTTTAGTATATTTCACGTGTGGGCCTGATGAAAACAAACTGAGGGGCTTAAGCTGTTTAGGTTTGCTTAATCACATTTGCATCCGAAGCATTTGTGCAGCATTGGGCTACTTAAATATTTAGTTTTCTGTAAAGTGAGCGGGCGTTCGCGCCTGTGCAAATCTAAAATGCCTTTCATAACCCCAGACAGCGCCATTGAAGAGATGCAGGTAGACAATGCTTGACAGTATGGTATTTCATATTATCAAAACAGCAATACGTGAAAATATATTGGCAGTTATTAGAGCTCTCAACATAACAGATACCCAAATTGAAAATGGACGAAAAATTGATGTCAGATTTTCAAAATCCAGTTATGAATCTCCAATATTATAATCGAAGATAACACGTTTTTTAATTGTCAGTTGAAGAGGGGAGATTGATGTTAGTGAGCTGTAAATAAGTTAATGGCCCTGTAATACATTTTGCAATAGTTTTGAAGAATGTCTCTTGTAACCATGGGCAACCTCCGCCTCCATGGCTCTTGCCAATAAACTGAACAATATCACATCCGGTTAGTGTCAAAGAAAGAGGAGCTTACTCCAAATTTCTACAGACGTCTTAGACAACAGCCACATCGCTAGAAGTGCTGTTATGTGAAACTAAGAAAGCCTCTGGACAAAGAGTAAACAGGTGTTTGACAACCTCAGGCCTTACACAGCAGTTCCTACAACATCTATTCAGCCTTTCACAGTCAAAAGTGACAGAATGTCTTTTAGCTGAGCTCGAATCTTAACTAAGTGGAAGTGATCATGAAAGTAAAAAACAAGCAAAGTGAAGCATTTTCACCCATATCTCCTCCTTTCCTTGCCTGCTCACTATCAAAACCTCTACTTCAATCCTTCTATTGCATTTAATTCATCTTTTCTTTTTTTCCTTGATTTTCTTCACCACCCACAACCTTTTCCACTCTCTCCACTGGATTTAGACAGGGTCACCTTCCCTTAGCCCTGTCTATACCTTGTTCTTTTATCCATTTTTTCCCCTATTTTGATCACAGTGGTCTTTTCTTGCTCACTTTCTCTAGTACACTCTTTTCATTGTCATTCAATTCCCTCCTGTTCTTCAGCCTCCTGCCCTCTTGAAGAACACAACCTCCAGATAATGACATTGGAATGGCTCAGTGAGTTTACAATCACCACTCCCCTCTACTATGATATGCAGGTCACAAGTCTGCATGCCAGCAAGGCCAACCTTAATCATTCAAGGGCAGTTAAATGAGTACTGTGAAAGTAGGCATTGGGGCATATGCTTCATTTATATACATGTCTATGCATTTATGTGCAACCTACATATATTTCCCATGTTTTGCTTCATTAACTTGCGTGACATATTTGAATACAATCATATGATGAAGCCATTTTTATCATTAGGAGATCATGTATAGTTGTATTAGGTTGGTTAATAACCAAATGTAACCATATTTACTACCTATTTGCATTCCTTAAGTTGCCAATAGTTAATAATATTGTAATGTGCATTTATTTTGTCTCTTGGGCTAACTTAGCTTGACTTTAAGCCATAGCTCAACATGTGTGCTTGAAACGTTACCATGATGCTGTTTTTTCTCCTCTGCAAGGTGTGTTATCATGTTCGTCTTTAGCTTCAGAAAGGCTTATTGTCATGTATTAGATTGAGAGTGAGGCCAGAGAAAAGGAAGTTGTCAGCAGACAAGGAGGATGACCGTGAAAGGGGCTTTCTGCACTTGATGAATTGATTTCAGGTAATCTTGATTTTTCACATGTGGACACTCATCAGGAGAATTAACTTGTTTATTTATGTAAAGATATTACGCGACGTGCTGGTTAGGTTCATGACAGGCTTTCAGATTTGGCCCTATTGTATGACATTGATCTCAATAAGAATACGTCTTTACAGAGATGCTTTAGTGTTTGTTTCGATGACAAAGCCATTATGAGCCTGAGAGTGTCAGGGATGAAACTAAAAATAATTGAACTGATTGGCAGTGTACGGAAGTTGAGTGATTTTGACAAATAGGAAGGCAGATGGGCCAAAAAGAACGTTCAGAAGAAATAAAGAATAGTATTTCCCCCAGAACGAATGGGAGATTCTCCCCCAGCCGCACCTGATAAATAGGGAACTCAGAGTTTTTACCTGAGGGAGGTGCTTGGTGGAGGTTATTTATGTACATGGCCTTGCAGTAGGAGTGATCTTAAGTTGCAGCATTGTCAAATGGTATCCAAAAGTTACGCGAAAATCCCATTCATTGGTACACTCAAGGTGAAAGGTTTTTTAACATCTCACAGGTGTTGTGGGCGGGTTTGAATACCTTTTTCAACATTGAGGTGCCAACGGATTTATGAGCTGAATGTAGTGTGATTATCTAGTGGCCAGATAAAGAACCACTTAGGAATCCGACAGCTATAGGTAACTGTAGGTAACTAAATATCTGACTCACAATTTGGTGCATATCATTTTGAGCTGTCAATGAGTATGGTTTTTATCCTGCTTACGGAGGTGAATTGTCACACACTGATGCCTGCTACAGATGAACATTGTGGCTCAGATTTCATAAAGCACAGTGCAAAGTAATGCAAAGTGGAGCAAAGAGGTGCATGCTATTTATGGAAAGGTGCACTTTTCAAAGCTTAAGAAACACTTTATGCCAAGAGGCATTATTACTAGGGTGGATTCTATGGGTTTAGTTGCAATTCGTAATAAACTAAAATTGACAGACCAGGCTTTACGGCAAAAATTAATACCTACTTGAAGCAGGCAAAAACAAGTGGAAATTTGTTCATTTCTCAAAAAAGTACCACCTTGCATGCATGCTGCAATGTACAGCTTACATCAAATGCATGGGAAAATTTTGTGTTTGCATATACATGTAAATTTGTTCTGGAAGGTATGACTCCCATACAAACGCTATGCTAAACAGGGCTCTGCACCAAGAAGCGAAGCTGTGCATAGTGCGAGGCAGCCTCGTTTCAGTGTCAGCACATGGCGTGACAGCTGCAGCAGCAGGGAAATCTTAGTAGACATTACTCTTAGCTGTGTTTTCCCCTTGCAGCATAGCATATTTCAGTGCTGCACTGTGCTAAAAAATATTAAAACTGGGCCTTGTCATTTTGACGTCTTATTATTAGCATGGGTTAAAACAAACTTGAATTGTTGACAGTGTAACTGCGGACCTGTTTAAAGAACCACGTGCCACGCCTTCCTTTAATAGAAAAAAAACTACAGCTACTCCATGCCACCCGACAAAAGGTCGTGGTTGCTTTAGCTCTTAGCCAAAGTCATTTCGCTTTGCTTGCCTGTTGCAATAAAACGCTACAATTGAATTTCTTTCCTGTCTGCCTTCACCCCAGGGTCAGAAGTGTTTCTCTGAGCAGCAGCTGGGAAATGGAACTCCTGGTTCGGTGGGTCTGTGTGGCAGAGAATTGTCTCATCCAATTAGCAAGAGAATAACAAGCCAATATGGTTTTAAAACAGAATCTCACAAGATGGCTGGCCAATTCATCTACCTCTGGCAGTTCCTACAAACAAGAGCCGCCATCCTGGGGAGGTCATTACTTATGTCACAGGGAAACCAGAGATTGCAACCACCCTTGAATGTATAACTTGACTACCATTAGACAGAACCCTTTTCCGATAGTCCCCATCAAATGCATGATGAATAGTGTGTGCGCTGTCCCAGATACCACAAACTCCGACTAAGAAACTCGAATTTGAAAGAGTTAAAATACATCACGCTACTATTTACCTTGCTTTTTGAATCCTAAATTATTAAGTACATAAATGCATACCTTTCCACTCTAGTCATTGTTTTTAGTTGGTTCGAATATTCCCTAAAAAGGAAGATTAGAATGGGCCATTTGTAATAGTCAAAAGACTAGGTGCTATCACCTGAATCACATTTTAGCTTTTTACATCTGTGCATGAAGATGCTTTATGTGGTCAGACTCTATCATAGATTGCGGCATATCTGCATATATCTATGATGTATTACAAATGCTTGACAGACACTTTCTTTGCTAAGAGTTTTGAGCCGGTACACTAGCAGCTTGACTCTAAATGAAGGTTACTGGAGCCTCCAATATGATCAAAAGGCAGATTCCCAAAATGTTAAATTCCACGAAAACGCTTGGTAATCTGTAATTCTCTCTTTCGCTTATGCCTGATCTCCTACTTTTAACATTGCTGTGCAGTCGTTTGCAACTGATGAATAACTGTACTGCTGAAATGAATTTGCTTATAATAATGATGTATGCATATCTCACTAACCCTCTGACTGCTTAACATACGAACAATGTAAAATGCCTCAGGACACACACACGTATCAAATGCATGGCAGCCTGCTAGCCTTGTACAAGGGTGTCTCTAATTTCCTCAGTACTGTCATGTTGTGTCATCTCTGGTCATGTAGCTTTCCAACTGTAAAAGTTATTATAGTTGAGATGTGACATCATAATGCTGCTACCAGTGCCCAAGGTCCATTCTTTTGTGATCTTTTTCTAAAATTAAGTGTCTGCAGCCATACTATCTTTTTCATATGAAAGAGCAGGACACCAAGGATTTAAGTGGATTGTGGGAATAGTGATGGTGTGATCATATAGAGTAAGGAATGCAGCACCCTCTCCCATACGTTAAAAGGATATTGAACATCAGTTGAGAGGTCCTAGACCTTATGAAGGAACTCGTCCTTCGACTTCATTCCTCTAAATGGTACTGATACTCGTCAGTGATTCGCAATACCTTTATGATGTATGTCAGGAAGGAACTTTATCCACTATATATAACATAAAAATGGATTGGGTTTACGGAAAAACCCACTTTGGTTCCTTGACGAGACATTGTTTTTTACCTCATCAAATACCACAAAAAATTTGAAATTAATAACAAAAATACCAGACATTGAAAAAAAACAGTACACTTACTTTTAGGCGCACATAGGAAGGCAGCCACAAATTAGAATGTAATAAAATGGAGAGTTTCTAATGCTTGAATTCTTATTTTATTTATAACATGTTTTGTGTAGTGGTTTACAACACACTTCTGCTGTTTCTACGCACTTGAAATTACAGAAATAGGAACCGAATTTAATGGAACTAATTTCACTAACATCAGAAGAATTGAAGGCCTAGTTGGCCTTCCTGGGATTCACATTTGTGATCTGCATACATTCACCTCATAAGTGAGTAGGGAGCTAAAGGTAAAAGCAGAGAAGACTTTCTAAGCAATAAGTTTCAGAAACAATAATGCCTTGTGTAAGAAATTGGGTTACTGCTTAGGGGCGGTGAAACTCTTCTCAAGCAGCAAGCAACCACACTTCTTCTCAGGGTGAAGTCACAAGTATAGGGTCAAGACTGATTTGCATATGGCTGGCTCTGAACTGGAATGGCAAGGTGAGCAAAAAAACAATGGATTTAGGCCCAGTTCTCTGGACTGGGGTGAATGTATGACATTGTTCTACATTCTGACCATCAACTGTTCTTTTTGCATTTGTCACCCCGAGTGGGACAGGTATTCCCAGACATGGGTCCCGTGCTCTCCATGCCATTTGAGTCAAGCTATCCTGGCTGATGGGACTGAAAGCCCAAAACCCGTCCTAGGATGCTTGTTTCCAGTCCAGGTAGGACCTGACCTGGCAGTTCGGGCTGGACTATTCCCATTGGGCACAGCGTCAAGACTGATTTGCATATGGCTGGGTCCAAATTGGAACGGCATGGTGAGCAAAAAAATAATGGATTTAGGCCCAGATCTCTGCACTGGGGTGAATGTATGACATTGTTCTGCATTCTGTCCATCAACTTTTCTTTTTGAATTTGTCACCCAGAGTGGGACGGGTATGCCCAGAAGTGGATCCTGTTTTCTACATGCCACTGAAGTCAAGCTGTCCTGGCTGATGAGGGCTGAAATCCCGAAACCAGTCCTAGGATGCTTGTTTCCAGTCCAGGGAGGACCTGGCCAGGCAGTTCAGGCTGGACTGTTCCCATTGGGCACAGGGTCAAGACTGATTTGCATATGGCTGGGTCCAAACTGAAATGGCATAGTGAGCAAAAAAACAACGGATTTAGGCCCAGATCTCTGTACTGGGGTGAATGTATGACATTGTTCTGCATCCATCAATTGTTCTTTATGCATTTGTCAACCGAGTGGGACGGGTATGCCCAGACTTGGGTCCTGTGCTCTCCATGCCACTGGAGTCAAGCTAACCTGACTGATGAGGGCTGAAAGCTCAAAACCAGTCCTAGGATGCTTGTTTCCAGTCCAGGGAGGACCTGGCCTGGCAGTTCGGGCTGGACTGGTCCCAATGGGCACAGGGTCAAGACTGAATTGCATATGGCTGGGTCCAAACTGGAATGGCATGGTGAGCAAAAAAAACAATGGATTTAGGCCCAGATCTCTGTAAGGGATGAATGTATGACATTGTTCTGCTTTCTGTCCATCAATTGTTCTTTTGCATTTGTCACCCGAGTGGGACGGGTATGCCCAGACTTGGGTCCTGTGCTCTCCATACCACTGGAGTCAAGCTATCCTGGCTGATGAGGGCCGAAAGCCCGAATCCAGTCCTAGGATGCATGTTTCCAGTCCAGGGAGAACCTGGCCTGGCAGTTCGGGCTGAATTGGTCCCAATGGCTGGGTCCAAACTGGAATGGCACGGTGAGCAAAAAACAATGGATTTAGGCCAAGATCTCTGTACTGAGGTGAATGTATGATATTGTTCTGCATTCTGTCCATCAATTGTTCTTTTTGCATTTATCACCCCAGTGGGACGGGTGTGCCCAGACTTGGGTCCTGTGCTCTCCATGCCACTGGAGTCAAGCTATCGTGGCTGATGAGGTCTGAAAGCCCAAAACCAGTCCCAGGATGCTTGTTTCCAGTCCAGGGAGGACCTGGCCTGGCAGTTCGGGCTGGACTGGTCCCAATGGGTACAGGGTCAAGACTGATTTGCAAATGGCTGGGTCCAAACTGGAAGGGCATGGTGAGAAAAAAAACCAATAGATTTAGGCCCAGATGTATGACATTGTTTTGCATTCTGTCCATCAATTGTTTTGTTTGCATTTGTCACAAGTAAACCCTAAATTAACCTGTGTTCCACTCTCGGGTAGCTAGGCACAGAGCAGTCAGGTATAACTCAGAGGCAATGTGTAAAGAATTTGTGCAACACTCCAAACAGTAACACAGCGAAAACACACTACGAAAGTATCCCATACAAATGTAGAAAAATAGAGGAATTGTTTATGAATAACACAAAGCCAAAATGACAAAAATCCAATCAGTAGAAACACAGATATGCAGGTTCAAATATTTTGGGGAAAAGAGACCCAAAAAACACAAAGCTCCAACTGTGGAAATCTGGTCACACTGGACTGCCACAAAGTCACAAGTTCAGGCCACCTGTGATGGAGAGTGGGCCGGCTACAGGGACCCATTAGGCCCAATGAACAAAGTATCTTAAATCTTGGTTTGTGGAGCATTGTGAGAATCCGAGTCAAAGATGCGTTGAGCAGACAGAGCAATGCTTTGGTTCCGAGTTGCAGTGAGGCTGCAATGCTAGGTCTTGCATCATTGTTGAGGGTTCCCTCGACGAGGGCTTGCAATAAAAGGTCCGGTATCAAGGATGTGTTGTGCAGACAGGGCAACTCATTGGTTTCGAGGAACTGCGAAGCTGCAATGTGGTGTACTGCATCATCATTGAGGCAGCTGTTAATGAGGGATGACAGGGTCTGCACCATGGATGCAAAGAGCAGAGGCCGTTCTGAGGAGGTGGCTGGTTGCCATGCAATGCAACAGTTCCGATCCACACCACAGCAGGTACTCCTCAAGGGGGGCCATAGAAAAATCATTACCGGCTCCAGGAGGGGTCACGCTGCTCTCAGTGACCAGACGCCGTGCAGCACCAACTTCCTGCTGATAGCACCAGGAGGCGCACAAAAGGAGACAGCTTCCTCCGCGTCGCGGACGCGCGCGGGCGGTGCCGGGCGGAGCCCGGGCAGAGGGCGGGCCGTCTAAGGCCATCCAAGAACGACCAGGGTTGGGACGGGCGACATCCCTTTTTTATCATGGGTAAGCGCAAACTTGCTACATCGGCGGCATGCGAAGCTAAAGCGAAGGTGCCTAAGTACACGACAAGCATCATTACGTACTTAACAACAAAGGTGGGTGAGCTATCAACGCAGATTGCAGAGTCAGAGCGTGAGTTGGGTCTTGCAACCAGCCCAGGGGCCGTTAACACATCCAATATTTCTGCTATCAACTGTATCCCGCTGGAACCTAGGGTCATCATTGAGTCTTGTAGACCCACCCTGCCACAATCCCCCACAGTTCTTCCATTCCCGGTTTTGCCTGAAACAGTGATACCATCATTCCCTATGACCCCGGGGGATTTAGGAAGGACTGCATTTAACCAGCCTGTGCCTCAACGGCCAATTTACGTCACTGAGGAGGGCATCTCGTCTTTATTGGAAAAACTTTTTACAGAAAGACTGGAAACCGCATTAATCCAGATTGCTTCCGACATCACTGAGACTGAAGGATTGTGTCAAGAGCCTTGTGGCAAAATGTGAGCGCATCAATGATGCCCTTAATACCCGGGCCCCTTCTTCTTTTACACCTATGGCGCCATGTCCTACAGTTGTGCAGGTTTCTGCCCCTAAGGTTGGTGGTCCTTCTACAAATAGATCGACTGTCACTTCTAAAGTGGCCACCGATAACCCTGTTAAAAAAAAAGGGAAAGTGGACAAGGGGATATATATTCCCACGACGGAGGCTGCTCCCAGTGTAAATACCACAGTAAGGCCTAGAGGCCCGCAGGGGGTTGGGGTAAGAAGGGTACCCCCAGTAAATCTACCTCCGGATGCAACACCTTTTGTAGCAATTTTGGTTAACGTGCCTAAACTTGCAGATGGGGTGGTGGAACATAATGACACTCTGCTTAAGCATGTTAAAAAATGGTGTAATGCTAACTGCACGGGAGAAAGTAACATCGCAGACAATATTGTAACAGGTAGAAGGGTCAACTGGGTGGGCACAAGCAAGAAAGAGGTAGCTGGAGATTGTGTAATTGTTAATTTTAAATCTAGAAATATCGCCAGCCGCCTCTTCTGGGATGGCTCCCCTTTGAACCCTGTAGGAAACGGTGTTCGAGCGATGCCCCTTGGCTTTTTTTTACCCTCGAGCCTATAGGCCAGGTGATGGTGAGAACAACAAGTCACATTTTACCGAAAATGCTTGGGCTGAGGACAAACTTATTTCGCCTCTGTTTGTTAATGAATGGGTGACAAAGCCACCTAGGGGCAGTGGCCTAGCTAATTCTGTAAGGAACATTCCTTCAAATGACTTATCATTGTCAAATAGGTTCACGGCTCTAGCCGATCGAATAGATATTGAATGACTAGAGCCTGAGCATGAAAGCCTGACTGTCCCATGCCTAGATAATGCAGTGGTTGTTACATCAGGCGACACTGTTAGTACTGCCATAAATGACCCTTTAGAACCGGGCAGGGGGCACATCAGGTTATTATCATGGAACATCGCGGGCTTACGGGCTAAACAGGAGGACCCGATTTGGCTGCAAAAACTGAAGGAACACGATATAGTTGCCTTACAGGAAACTTGGTCAAAAGAAAAGGGATTCTGGGTAGATGGCTATATTTCATTCTTTGTCAATGCGCAGAGTTCCACGGCGGGAAGGGATAGAGGGGGTCTGCTACTTCTAGTTTCAGTTAAAATAGCAGGGACTGTCAAAGAAATCCCCAGTTCCTCACACTTTTTTCAGCTGGTGGAAATTCTTTTGGCAGACAAGAACAAGATTGTGTTTATAAACTGCTATAACTCCATGCATGGGGGGCCCCCTAATTTTGTTCTAGAAGGTTTATCCTCTTTTTTAATTAATTACATGTCAAAACAAACCACTTTTGTTCAATTAATTATGATGGGAGATTTTAATGTTCATTTGTGTGAGTCACACTGCCAGATTGTAGATGATACCGGTCCAGATCACACATCGTTGCCACATTTTGAACATAGCCCTAAGGGCGTGGCAATGGAAAATCTGTTATCATCTAATGATTTATATGAACCAGGGTTTTCTGACTCAACTGACCGTGTGGTTACGTATAATGCAAGGGGAAGTGAATCGATCATCGATTACTTTTTTATGTCCCCGGGGCTCTTACGCCATGTATTGTTCTATAATGCAATTGTAAGCGGGTTCAGCGACCATAACCCGGTGCTGCTAGTTTTGGACGCTCTTTCCGGCTTGAGCAAAGGGGATTTGAGGGCCACCTCTGCAAGGGATGTAAGGAGTAGAGACCAGGGAAGGCGCCTTAAATGGTGTAAAGTTTGCCCTGAGGACTTCCTTGGTCTAATTGAGCAAAACATGGCAGTAGAATTTGAGAAATGTAGGGACGTAGAGAGGAGGGGGAAGGAGGTAGTTAGTGCCTCTGAAGCTATTTGTGCCAGAGTAGAAAAAGAGCTTACAGCTAAACCAAGGAGGGGTCCTGTTCCAGCCTTTGGGTGGTTCGATCGCACTTGCTCCAAGGCACACTCGGCTTTGCTGAAAGCCCTTAAACAATCCCCTAGAGATAGGTCATTGGTGGCACAGTCGAGAAAAGAATATGCTATGGCGGTTAAGTTGCGAAAAAAGGCCATCAAAGATGAAGCATGGGACTCTTTAATGGATTCTACAACCCTTAAACAAAGTTCCAAATTCTGGTCCATAATTAATAATCCTTTATTTGCTCAATCAAATAACATGGATCTTGAAATTAACATCCCTGAAGCAGAATGGATTAAATATTTTTCTAATATATATGGCTCAAATGAAATAGTTGAGGCATTTGCAATGCCCTGTTCCGCAACTTCTCCTATTAAGTTAAAATTTAGTAAATCTGAAGTAGAGCTGGCGATTTTAGGCTCTGCTGCCAATAAAGCTCCCGGCCCAGACGGGGTCCCTTTGGATCTCTACAAACTTAACCCTGAGATGTGGGCAGAGATCTTAGCCAATGTTTTCAACTGTGTGCTTGAGGGGGGTTTGCCAAAAACTTGGGCATGTTCAATCATAATTCCCATTTTTAAAAAGGGCCAAAGAAACGACCCCAAGTGCTTCCGTCCAATATCTTTATTGGATTCTTCCATGAAGGTCCTGGGCAAAATTTTGCTAGCAAGAATTAACAGTCGGTCTCTAGATAATGATATTTTAACAGACGCCCAATATGGGTTTCGTTCAGGCAGAGGAACAGAGGACCAATGCTTAAATCTTCATTTGATAATTTCGAAATACACTACTGCAAAAAAGGGGTCAATTTTTGCTGCATTTATGGACCTGTCCACGGCCTTTGATTTGGTTAATAGAGCCCGGCTGTGGACCATGTTGTTAAAATTGGGACTTGATCCTCCCCTTGTACACTTTTTGGCAGAACTCCACAAGGATTTAAAAGCTTCAATTAGAATGGACCAAGAAGGAAATCGTACAGCTTGGTTCAAATCAAATAGGGGCGTGCGGCAGGGCTGCATTCTTGCTCCCATGCTGTTCACTCTTTATATAAATTCATTAGAGAAGACTCTTTTAACTGCTACCTTGGACACTCCGCGTGCAGGGGATACTCGCATCTCTGTTCTCCTGTACGTGGATGACGCAGCTTTGATAGCTCGGACTCATTTAGGTTTGCAAAGACTCTTAAATGCTTTTAATGATTTTATGTCTTCACTTGACTTAGTGGTAAACAATTCCAAATCTCACGTCATGGCATTTGGGGCTGTTAAAAATAATACCAAACAGTTCTATTGCAATGGTGACGTGATCACTAACGTCAACATTTTTACTTACCTGGGTGTAATTTTTGATACCAAGGGTAGCTGGGCTCCTCAAATTACAGCCAAAACTAAAGCAGTTAGGAGCTCGGCCAATGCTATTTTAAGTTTTTCTAAGAGAGTGGGTGGGAAGCCAACTGGTGCTTTATTAAGCCTGTATAGGGCAAAATCTGTGGCAATAGCCAGGTATGGCTCAGGTCTGTGGGGCTATGTGAATTGTGAATCTATTCAAAGGGAAGAAAATAAGTTCCTTCAATCCATACTAGGGCTCCCCCAATCAACAGCTACGTTTTCAGTTCACCAGGAACTCGGTTTAGGGTATATCACTGATATCCTTTTAATGGCACCTATTTTGTTATGGATTAGGACCTGGACCAATAACAATCTAGGTTTGAATCATAAAATACTGGGGGACTGTTTAAAATTGGATACATTTAAAAATATTGCTTGGCTATCATACATTCATAAGTGTTCTTTGGACCTTGGTCGTCCTGAGATTTTTTCTGCCCCTCAAGGTCTAAAGAAATCTGATTTAGATTGGGTCAAGCTCAACTTTTCCAAATTGAAAGTTGTGGAGAGGGAGGAACGCCAACTTACAAAACCCACGGTCAAACCCCTTTTTTTGACCATTACCTGCCTTACTATACAACCGTACCTTGCCATTGTTAACATCCCTTTTCACAGGTGGCTTCTGGTTAAATTTCGGTTTAACCAGATTTACACGGTCCTTTGTGATAGTTAAGGTTGGAATAAGGAGGAGGATGCACCTGTCTGTAACTGCGACAACTTCTCCACGCAAGATAACATGCACCTTACGCTGTTATGTCATTTCTATATTGTGCCCAGACAGAAATACCTGGTACCTTTATTGAAGGACAAAGCCTTCCATCAGGCAAAACCAGCCCTCCTGTATCTACAATTGTTGGATTCAGCTTTGGTTATGTTTAGCGTGGCCAATTATCTTGTTGCTGCTGTTAGGATCAGGAGGAGACGACTTAAAATGTAACATAGGGGTTTTGCACGGAAGGATGAAATGAAAAATCTTTTTTTTTTTTTGTACCTGTAACTTTTTAGCTAAATATTTATTCCTTTTTAGCTGTTTTTAAATTGTGAATATATAAATTACTATTGATGTATGTAATTTCTCATGAATTTGTATTGTCCCTTTTCTTTTGATTGTAGAATGCTTTTATGATTTTTAACTAAATCGAATAAAGTGGTTTTTGACTTGACTTGACTACTCCTCAAGGTTGCGCTGCAAAGCAGAGGAGATGTGTCAATCCTGCTGGATCCACAGAGGCTGGCAGAGTACCTTAGGCCCACTTCCAAAGGTTTAGTACTGGGATGGCACCACCTGGCAGGATAGACTCACAGAAGACAGAGTCCAGGTGCTGGGTCAGAATTATTGGATTATTCCTGAGGCTCAAGTAAGGATGACAGCCAATCTTCTAGCTGAAATCAGGAGTTAGGGAAAGGCTCTCCTCAAAGCTGCATAGTATGGAAGCAGATACTGTGAACCCACTCAAGTTAAGGGGAGTCTGCGTCTCTTGAAGATGCCAGGATTTACATAATCTGAACCATGCCTATGTGCGATCTTGCTTACGAGAGGTGTCAGTGTTGAATTTAATTAACACTTTTGTATCTATTGATGTATGTGGTTCTATGTAATATTAACTTTGTATAACAGTATACCTTTTGGTGTTAATATCTTGTGCTCTTTGATAACACTGTTGGTTCTATTGACCAACCAAAAAGAAATTTAGAAACAATTTCTCCAGGAAATATTTTGTTATTTTTACTTGACGTATCCAGTTCGCTGAGGAGTATTGGGTTGCCCTGTTTATGTTTATTAGCACTTTTATAAAGCTGGCAGTTGGTCTTTGTCTATTTCTCCCAGTAAATGAGACAAAGGGGAAAAGGTGGTGGCAGGATGGTCCATACCACATTTGCACATCACCAAGACTCTGCCTCGGCACACTCACAAAGAGTTTAACACTAGTCTAGTGTGACCCTAGACAAGCTGGAATCAGGCCAGAAAGGAAGGAATTTACAAGCAGCTTTGGGGATGGAACTTCCATAAACAGCACTTACTTCAAAGTCGACACCAGGTATAAACAATGGAACATCAGACCCATCTCTTCAGATGGACCTGTGGAAGGTGCAGAAGGACTGCTCCACTACTATGTTGTAAGAAGGACTGATAGTCGGCTGCCCTGCAACTCTGCTACTGTACCGGACAGCTTTCTTAGTGAAAAGAACTAGACCTGCATCTGGAACCCGAACCACCAGAGTGACTCAAAGAGCTAGTTGGCTGGCTGCCCTATAAAAGCCTTTGGGACAGGGGGTGTGTGGACAGCAGCCGATGGAGTAGGATACTTCCTTGGGTGGCTCCCACCGGCTGATCCCCATTTAGTGTCATCCTGTGCACTGTAACTCCCAAGGGGAGCACTTACCCTCCCTGGGACCCACGTGGTATAGGGACCTGAGAAGATTGGTTGAGAAAAGCTGTGGATCGCTAAGCGATCAGGAATCCATGGCTGAATGAACTTCACAGCCGGGATCCAAGATGGCAGCCTCCAAGTTGTGACGAACTCCGGGAGGTCCCGGACCAGAGACGGAGAAGGAGAGAGTGATTCCCTCTGTTCCAGGGGAAAGCCGCCCCAACTGTACCCCCAGAAGAGGGTGAGGCCCAATCAGTGGACTCTGAAGGGGTCCCCGAGGGCTCCGGTGACCATAACCGGAGAGCGGAGATACGAGAGGGGAAGAGTGGACATACCGACTGGCAGCTGTCGGATCTAAAGCACGCAGAGTCGGGGCTCACGGCTGAGCAGCTACAGCTGAGCAGTTAGTGGGTGTAGGCGAGTGGTGGCATAAGCCGAACAGAGGATCCCTGGAGAGACTGACAACCCAGAGGGGAAGTACTGGGGTGGTAAGGAGTGGAGAGAGAGAGCGACCCGGCAGGTGGCCAGGTGCACTTGAATCCCCTACGCTGCTATGTTTAGATGGACTGGCCCACGGAGCTCGAGCCCAGCGCTTGGGGTCTGACCTGGAGATCATCTGAGAGGGGCCCCGCATAACCGCCCCAATGAGATGGGAGGGTTGATGGTTGAGAAACACCCAGTCTCACTGCTGAAGCCGATCAGACCACAACCAAGGTAGGATTCCCTGGGTTGTTGTGTTGTTGTGTGCAGACCTGGCCAGCTGGGACTATTGGGGGAGAAGACAACTGACAGCTGTGTGGGGTCCTCCCAATACTACTGGATCTTTGGTAGAGGACGGAGAATTCAGAGGGCAGTCAGTTTGAGTTGGATAACCCCTGGCATCTACAGGGGTAAGATGGGGAAGACAAGTAGAAGGAAGGATATCGACCCCCGACCCAGAGTCAGATGAAAACTGAGTATTCCTCTACATTGGCCCCCACAAATACAGAGCAGAACGACTCACGAGCAGCACCAACATTGCAAGACATTCTGCAGGCCATAGAGGCCTCAAGATTGTCTGTCAAGATCGACATTGTGATGGAGGAAATGGGCCTTTTGAGAGCGGACAACCGCCGTTTGGCGGAACAAATTACTGCGACGGAAATGGAAATACAGGACCTGAAACCAACCCTATCCAAGACTGCTGATACGTTGAGGGTGGTGGAAGCACAAGTGGAGGTGCTTGAAATGAGGGCTGAAGATGCTGAAAACAAGTCCCATCAGAACAATGTGAGAATCCCGGGGCTCCTGTATAGGGTTGAGGGAAGAGACTTGGTGGCCTTTTTAGAGAAATGGTTCAAAGAGTAGGTGGCATCGGAAGGCTTATCTCCATATTTTGCACTGAAGAGAACCCATAGGGTGCCCACAAAACATCCTCCCCCGGAGGCCTGCTGCGACCTGTGGTGCCTGTCTCTTGTTGTATAAGGACAGAGTTCACATAATCAGTCAGACCCTGCAGAAAGACCACCTGATTGTGGAAAATAGCACTGTCAGAATCTTTCCTGATTTCTCCAGGGAGGTCCAAAGGCAGCGCTCATCGTTTCTAGCAGTCAAGAAAATGTTGCGGCAAATGGGCCCAGTATGTAATGCTCTTTCCAGCGAGACTAAGAGTAGTGACCTCATGGGGGGTTCGATTCTTAAGCACACCACAGGATGCATGGGGTGGATTGATCACAGGCACCTGGATGTGCCCCCTGGACCAACGGAAGATAGAGTGCACCCAACGCCACAGCAAACGCAACAAATCTACCATGGCTCCCCCCAGAGCTGAAAGGCAATGAGAACTAGATCAGGCCATGCTGGCAGTGGCTTCTCTGAGTGCCCCCGACTCAAATGGAGCATCCTCACCTCTGAGGGAGGACCCACGAGACTCAGACTCTGAGCACAGCACCAGCACGATGCAGGGGCAGAGCCAAGATATGCTGATGGTTACCCCTGCCACAGTGGACGAGATCATTTGACATACTTCCAGAGCCATAAGTATTAAGAGGGGCTGAGAAGAAGAGTGGGGAGACTCATACAAGCAACTCCAAGACTATTACTATTCACTGAATGGCTGAGAGGGTGGCGGGCCGCAATTTTGGATCCAGCAAACGCGAGGAAGGCAGACTCTGTCCCACGAGGTCAGAGTTTGGGCATTGTTTATTTATATTTGGATGAGGAGGGTTTGCTCGCTTGTCCTCGAGAGGGGGAGTTGGGGTTGTTATAAGTTAATACTTACGTAGGTTGCAGATCATGTAGACCAGTCTCTGATATTGCAGCATCCTAAGCTGTACTTCTTCTCACATGCATGGGGAGCTCTGCACTGGGGAGTCCCCCTGGGGCTCCACTTTACTCCTCCTAAAGGCTGGTCCTCAATCTTATAGAATTATCACATGGAACATCAGGGGGCTGCATACAATGTCCAAGCGGCACAAAATTCTCTCCTACCTGAATAAATGGGGAGTGCACATAGCTCTCCTGCAAGAGACCCACCTGTCGGCTAAGGGGGAGGCAAGGACAATTAAATTACCCATCATACTCTACCTTTGCTAGGGGGACAATGATTTGGATTAGGGCAGATGTCCCCTTCCAGTGTACCAGAGAGATGATAGACCCTGATAGCCAGTATGTGGCAGTAATGGGCAGACTAGATGGTCGGGACATAGCGATCATAAGCATATATGGCCCTAACTCGGATCAGGGGACATTCCTGGCTAAGATCCCAGGTACACATTCATTCCAGGACGTAAAATGGCTCTCAATATATGGCGCCTCACAGCACTTATGGCAGAAGTGAATGAGATTGTGGGAGAGGAGGTGGTTGTCGCAGTAGATGGAAAAGGCTTTTGATAGCCTTTAGTGGGAGTTTTTGTAATGGGTTCTGAATAAAATGGGGTTAGGACAAGGTATTTCAAAATTAGTCAGATTGCTTTATACGAGATTGGTGGCGCGGATCAGAGCGGGTCGGACAATATCAGAGCAGTGTGAAATGAAATGGGGCATACAACAGGGGCGATCCCTTTATCCACTGCTGTTTGCCTTAGCTATGGAGCCATTGGCCTGCCTGGCCCGCACAGGAATATGATATCGGGGGATCTGACCTCCTGCTTTTCCTGTGGGGTGTGATAGAGGATCTGCATGGTGCTAAGGCATTGATGGCAAAATTTGGAGAGATGTCCGGATTAAAAATTAACTGGCAAAAGTCAAAACTTTTTCCGCTAACAAGAGACAGCATCCCACCTGCCGGACTGGAAAATCTTAAATGGAAATTCAGATGCATAGAATATTAAGGAAAGAAAATTGTCCACTCCTGCGTGGACATTCTCGAGGGTAACCTGGTGGCAGCTTTGCAGTCCTGAGAGCCAGCATGGAATTCTGGAGGGGCCTCTTACTCTCTTTGGCAGGAAAGGTGGCTCTACTAAAAATGGAGGCACTACCACAACTACAATTTTTCTCTACAATATTTTTGTACTGTGCTCCCAATATGGATTCCACTGAGGTGGCACACAGATCAAAATTCATTAATATCAACCTTCCTGTGGGACTCAGGCCATAGACTGGTGGCCATTAGAACAATGCAGTGTCCAACGACTGAAGAAGGGCTGGCAGTCCCCGACTTCGATTGATATTATTTAGCTGCTCAGCTACAGTGGATGGCATGATGGGTTGGAGACCAGCAGTCCCAGGTACGAGAAACAGACCCGCTTTTGCTGGACCTGCAAACATTATGGAGAATGCTACTGAGAGTAGATAGAGCTTTAGTGGAGGACTCAGACACTGTAGAAGAGTACAGCACTGTTGGAAATGCTCTATCTGAAAGACACACATGCGGGGCCCCTACTCGCCTGACCTCCCCGTAACAATATTGTGGTTGCTCCCATGTAGTGCCCAATCGGAGGGTCTCGGAGACTGTGTGCTAACAGGGGCGACATGGCTGGGAGACTTGTAGAGACAGGGAGCTCATGCCATTTGAAGACTTCCGAGATGGATACGATCTTCCCCATTGACACTTGCATGTGGGAGTCATGGCGGCGATTCGATCGCACTGGGGAACGGGAAAAGCTGAACCTCCACACCACGCATCCTGTCAATACATGGGCACAGTGGTGTAGAATTAAAGCAGTCACTTGTCTCCATGGGGCTCTGGGCAGGGACACCATAAAACCTTTGACTGTGTTATGGGATGTATGGGCTGAAGACTTGAATATCCCCCTGGAAGGCAAACTTTGGGAAAACATATTGATAGGGATCCCTAAGACTTCGAAAACGCCTGATTCCAACTAACTAATTTCTTCATAATGCACAGGGCATACTTTACTCTAGGACAAATTAATAAATTCTTCCACAGAGAAGATGAGAGATGCCCGAGATGTGGAGAAGTGGGAGCTGAACTCCTCCATTTGCTCTGGGCGCCCAGAATTAAAGAGCTACTGGGATGTAATTTCAGCCACCATTGGGGAGATATTAGAGCGACCTTTCCCATGTGCCCCAGCACATTGTCCCCTGGGATTGTTCCCACATAATTCCACTAGTCACTAGCAGGTTCCAAGACCAGGCCTTGATAATAGCTAAAAGAGAAATAACACAACAATGGAAATCCTCCAGAGGACCCAGCATTTCAGCATGGAAAAGAGAGCTAGAAAAATGGGTGGGCTGCGAGGGGAGGGTGCTCCTTAGAAATGCCAGACTGGTAATCAGCTCATTAGAGAGATTCAGAGCATGGGAGGAATGTGCTGACAACTTAAGAGACCCGGAACCTGAATCAGGGGAGTCCTCCCCAGCAGGATGTACCTGACTCAGAAGCACCTGACCTCAATCCTTGACTGGCTCAGAGGAGTGTGGACTGGCTCAGAGGGGTGGGGGATAGAAAAACACAGGTAGAAAAATATTAGAAGTTGCTGAAATACATTACTATGTTCAAATTGCTGGTACTAGTAGGGATCTGCAGAGGGGGAGAGGGTTTGGGAGTTGGGGTTATCTAGAGATAACTGGGGGAATGCTATGTGAATGTAGTCACATGGAACCAATAGCTGATGGAATAAGCTTTGGTTTATATGTTGAAGACACAACTTGGGTGTGATACAGAATATATATCAGGAATGTGATGTGTATTTTATGCTGCCCTAACACCTAAATAAAATATGTTTTTAAAAAAAGCCTCAGAAACAGAAAAGGCTCCAATCACCTTGAGCCCAGCACCTGGCCTCTGTCTGCTGGTACAATTTCATATGAGAAATGCGCATGCACGGGCGCATGCACATGAGCAGTTTTCCCAGAGACAGGGTTGAAGAGAAAGAAGGGGAGCCCGGGGACGCCGCAGGCAAGTGGTTTTTCTTTACTATAAACTCTTTCTATTCAAGTTTTAATCAATTGTTATTAGGGCGGGGTGGGATGCTGGTAGCGTAGCGGAGCTCCATGGAGTCTGTTCTTAACTCTGTGGCCCTCCGCGTAGCCCCGCTATGGCCACTACGCCCGGGGTTAGTTACCACCCTAAACCAGTAACCCAATTTCCTGCATAGGCATTACAATCCAACTCACTAAAAGACTCCAAGTAGTACAAGACAGAGCTGTGTCTACACACAGTCAACTTACTCCACTGGACTCATAAATTAAACCTTCAAAAACCTGTATGGGTTCCCAATCCATACGTACTCTCTGTTCAAACTCCTCATACACACCTGCAAATCTCAACACAACCAAGGTTCAACCTACTTCAACGGATCAGTATTGAAATATCGAGGGACAAAATATCGAATTATCAAAATATCAACGCCAAAATATCGAGGGACAGAATATAGAATGGCTATCTACAAACAGGTAAGTAATAAAATATCGATTCCAAAATATAGAATGTTAAAATATAGTTACTAAAATATCAAATTTTTTAAATGTATTAAAAATACTAGAAATGTAATTAAATAACGAACATAATTACATAAAACATAATTAAAATAATGTAAAAAAGCTTAAAATGTAAAAATAATAAATCAAATGTTAAAAAAGTTAATATAAATGTACTTAATAATTTAAAATAATTATTAATCTTAATTATACAATATTTAGAACATTAATACAATTATATTGACATAAACCGTGAAAACGGTGGATAGCATAGGGGTGAAAACTACTATTCCCACTCCAGAGAGTGCAACAGTAGGGAAAACGTTGGATAGCGTAGGGGTAAAAATTACTATTCCCACTCCAGAGAGTGCAACAGTAGGGAAAGCATTGGATACTGTAGGGGCAAAAATTACTATTCCCACTCCAGAGAGTGCAACAGTAGGGAAAGAAATGATTTAGGCCATATGTATCAAAAATGATTTTTGCGATTCTCAAATAGCGATTTTTTGCGAATCTCTATTTGAGAATCGCAAAATGCTATGTATGTAGGATTTGCAATAAATTTTGCGAATCCTACATAATCCTCATTCATTCCTTTGGACCTAGAGGCCCATAGGAATGACTGGGAAGACATTCTCAATTTGCGATTAGCAATTAGGGAATCGCAAATTGAGAATGCAATTTCAAGGGTGCAGGGGTGTCAAAAGGACACCAGGTTGCACCCCTGAAATAAGCATGGGTGCACATGTGGCGCACATACATTGCCCAAAGGGCATTTATGTGCTTCACATTACACTTTGAAAAATGCAAAAAAGTGAATTTTTCAAAGAAATCGCAAATTACCACCCACTTGAAGTGGGTGGTAATTTGCGATATCTTAAGGCCAAATTGCGCTTTTTTGGTGCTTCTTACATTGCATTTAAGGAATCACAAAATTTGCCATTCCTTAAATGCAATCTCAAAATAAGAAATCGCTTATTTTGCCTTAATATATACCATTTGGCAAAATTGCATTCGCAAACGCCGAAATTCTGCAAATTTCTGCGTTTGCGAATGCAATTTTGCTTGATACATATGGCCCTTAATATTAAAATAAGATTACATTAATAATCAATACCAATACAAAATACCAATACAAAATTAATTAAAAATATTGACCAATTAATAACAATTAATTACCAATTAAAAAATAGTATTACCAATTAATAAATAATTACCAATAAATAAATAATTATCAATGAATTATCAATACATATAAATAAAAAGAAATATTAACTTTATTACAATTAAATTACTTCCCACCCAATTCCCCTTTAAACCCACAACCCACTCCTAATAATAAAAAATACAATTAACATAATTATCAACTAATCATTTAATAGAAATTAATTACCAATTTATAAAAAATAATTACCAATTAATAAATGTTAATTACCAATTAATAATGAATTATCAATGAATTAATTATCAATGCATATACATCAAAATTAATATTTAATTTAATATAATTAAATTACTTCCCACCCTATTCCCCTATAAACCCACAACCCGCTACGGAATTTAATTATGCAAAAATTAAATTACATAACATTCATTACTTTAAAGAAATTAAACATACATTAGAAAAATAACACATAAATTTAACACATATACTACCATACAAAATTCGATACTGTGGAATTCGATATTTCCTACCCTAATTTCGATATTCTGTCCTATGTATATATAGATAATTCGATATTCTGTCCATTCTATATTTTCGATTTGATATTCTGTCCATTAGATATTTTGGATCGATATTTAGGGTTTTCACCTACCTCAACAACCACATCCTGTTTTACAGCCCATCCAGACACCTCTACTCAGCTAGCCTACTCCTCTCCCACATCCTCTGTATACAGCAAGCCAAAGTCAGGGGTCGTGCCTTCTTCTAAATCACCCAAAGCCTGGCCCCTGCTCCCCTACCACATCATAGCCACCAGCTCCATCCACAAATTCTGAAAAAATTTAAACCTGGCTCTTTCAAAAGGCCTACCTTAGACTAGTTCAGATTGTTCTCCTACTCCGGCACCAGAATACCCTTTTGGTTCATATATGCACCGTACCAATCTGTATTACATAACATATTATAATTCAAACAATCCACCCATAACACTGTTTTCTTTTTTCTAAGTGCGATACTCTGAGTTCAACTTGTATGCCCAGACGTGGGTCCTGAGCTCACTGTGCCGTACGACCCAAGCAGCATGCTACTCTCAAGGCACAACTCGGCCAGAACCAGACTGAGTTTGCTGGGATTCACATTCAAAGGGGACCAAATCTGGTAGTTTTGGCTTGACTGTGCCTATGGGAGCGCGATTACGACTGATTTGCAAATGGCTGGCTCCTGTTTGAGGTGGAATCGTGGGTAAAATGTGATGAACTGAATGATGACATTAATAATAAATACAAATAATAAAATTAGAATGCCATTAATACAGAATTAATGTCACACAAAATGTGTACTGCTCACGGATTATTGAATACTTATCATGGTTTAATAATAAAAAATATGCAAACCTCGATTCACTGAAATCAGTGCTTAAAATATAAAACGAATGCATCTTTTAGGCTAAAGTCCAATCCTGTTACATTCCCATATAGAAAACTCTTCCTCTTTTGCATACTTTTTGAGTCATCATTTTTTTCACATTTTTTCTCGTACGAAATATCCTGCAGTAATTGTGAAACTAAGGGCTGCTATGTCAGGGAGACATTTTCTGATGAAACAAGTCTTTCACCAGTATATCACGTGTCCTTTGTAAGTGAGGTCTATTCTTGTGTGCTATTTTCACTCAAGACACCAACCAAGTACATTTCATGTAAAATACCTAATTGCATATATTTTTCATGAAAATTACGAGGGGAAGGGGAAAATCGCAATTTACCCATCCTTTTTCATTATATGTATTTTTTTTTTCATTATCAGTCAAGGTTCTAAATGCAATGGGCCTCATTTATGAGAAGTGACGCATCGCTGTGTGAAAACAGCGATGTGACACTTTTCATTGCGCCCTCCTTGCGACATGCTGGATGCGTCGGGGATTATTTATGAGCAATTGCGTCACTTTTGCTCAGTTGGTGCGTCACTTTTTGTGACGCAGCAGCGGTGTAAAAAATGTGCCTTGTTGCACCATATTTACAAAGGGACGCATCTAGGTAGATGCGTCACGTTGTAAACCCCTGCGCCACATTAATGAACGCAGGAGGGGGGGTTCTGATGCAAGTAAGGGTCATAAAAGTGACGCAGTGAAATCTATAAGGTTTCCCTGCGCCACTTCTAGGACGCAAATGCGTCAATATCTTACGCCTGCCTCATGGCAGGCGTAAGACTGACGCAGGCACATTTCAAATGGGACTTGCCCATGTGTAATGACCCATTGCCAGACTTGCTTCACTTTTGTGACACACTCCAGCAATGGGTCATTTTTGCGCCTACAGATAGGTCAGAAATACAGAAGTATCTTTAACTCCTTGGGATATGATGCGTCATACTGTAAATATGACGAGCCTCATTTGTGAAAAGTGACGCATCGCTGCGAGAAAACAGCGTTGGGTCACTTTTTATGGTGCCCTCCTTGCAACACTAATGATGCGTCATATTTACAGTATGACGCATCATGTCCCAAAGTGTGACAGATATGTCAGTATTTTTGCGTATCTGTAGCCGCAAAAAGGATGCATTGCTCGAGTACATCACAAAAGTGATGTAACTCCATCAATGGATCATTTCACATGGGCAAGTCCATTCACATGGGCAAGTCCCATTTCAAATGTGCGTGCATCAGTCTTCCTCCTGCTGTGAGGCAGGCGTAAGATATTGACACATTTGCATCCTAGAAGTGGCGCAGTGAAGTCTCAAGGATTTCACTGCATCACTTCTACGAGGTTTACTTGCGTCAGAACGTCCACCCTGCATACACTATACCTGGCGCAGGTATAATGTGGCGCAGGGGTTTACAAAATGATGCATCTACCTAGATGTGTCACTTTGTAAATATGACACAACATAGTGCATTTTGAAACGCCGCTGGAGCATCACAAAAAGTGACACACTGGGGGCGCAAAAGTGACGCAAGGGCTCATAAATAAGCCCCAATGTATTCAGTGGCTTCACATTGTTATAACAAGGCATGTCAAAAGTGTGATGGTATAGGCATGTTTTCAGCAAAAAAATAAAGGCACATGATTAGTCGAATGTATAGCTTGACATTCATGAAATACATAAAACATATGCAGTTTTGCTCCGATTCATTTTTGTGACTTGTGTTTTCATTGTTAATGGCCTCCATTGTGTTTAGATGGATGTAGTTGAAATTGCAGTGTGGTACATTTTCATCAGTGAGCATATTGTCCTACTAGGACAGAAGTCTGTATTTTGCATAATGCGTAAAAGGTCACATGTAGGATATCTGCTACTGATGTTTAATTATAAGATTCATACTAAAGCCAGGATGCATTATCGAAATCACAATAATTTTGGAATTTTCGAGATGTAAATGGAAACACACCTGGTCGGTGCATATGTTTTGCTAAAATAGATTCATTAGTATGCTGTGTTATTTTCCTACTATCGGTTGTCTTTGGGGAGAACTCTTGGAAACAGACATTTTCAATGCAAGAGTTGTGGGAGAGCATACATCTAGTGGGATGATAGTGCTTCGGAAACCATGGAGATATATTTGACTAACAGTCGTGCACATTCTTGAGCTAATCAATAATCTTTATATAGATGAAAGAAGATGTAGGCACATTGACACTGTATTTGATTTGTGCATACTAATTTAAGGCAAACCTCATTAAAATAAACTTTAACTCTCATAAAAAGATTACAATTATTTGCTGCAAAATCGAGGATGCCATGCATGGTCAGTGCTGAATATGTAAGAAACGGTAAGTGTATGGGTCCAGCTATTTTCTTCAGAGCATGTTGCAGGTGCTGCCTAACGCCTCCTGAATGCCAAGCTGTCTAGTTTTGAATTCTCTTCATGGCTCATTCTTGCACACCCCTGCACTCCTTTCCCGTTTCTTTCTCTTTACCACACTCTTGCAGGTTATTTTTCATCATGGTCTTTCTCTTAGCCACTGCTGCTTTTTTTACTCTCAGTGGCGGCTCCTCGAGGGAGTGCTTCGGGGTGGTGAGGCGGGGTAGGGGTAGGGTAGAGGGTTGTAAACTCCAGCATACGGCTGAACAGAGTTAAGTAAAGAAATAAAGAAATAAAACAAATCACATTGAGTGCGCTGTATCGCAATCGGTGATGCAGCGCGTGCAATGTAATTTCTTTTACGCAAGGAAAAGGTCTAATGCAAGATGGTTCTGGAAAATCATGGACCTCATAGCAATCATCTCAGTATTTCCGAGCAATAGGGAATTTGTGGAACTATTAGCTTACTTATTCACTGTAGTAGATAACTTTCTAATCTTTAGATGATTCAAAATCACACCTACAGATGGGATGATGGCACCAAAGCTCTCACCCACCACTTTAACTGCACTAGCACCTCATTTTGCCCTGTGTTTCTTGTCCCAAGCTGGATCATTAAAATGTTCCACATGTTAAAACTATACCAAGATAACATGTACCATGCCATCCATGAGACAATTTAAAATACACACTTTGTCTACAAATAAAAGGCTCTCCAGGAATCACAGGATCTTGTCCCTCTAAATAAAGGTCATTCGATCTCTTGCTTTAAATACATGCTCACAATCATTCGCTCACAAAAAGTTTGGATCATTAAAACTCTGATAAACATGAATGCACAACTCCCATTTATGCTGCCAATCTAATGTAAGTGCAGGTAGATTTCCCTTCACCTGGTGTTTAATCTCTTCAGGACTCCATCCAGACTGTTTGTGTAACTCTGCAACATCTCAAGATCTAGACTCTGCTTCCTTTCACCTATATTCCACCAAATTCAAAAATGTATTTTCCACCTCTGACACTGAACAAGTCAAATTGTGTCTGAGTGTAAGCAGTGCCAAATACTTAAGAGATGCAAAATATTTTCCTGCAATATCTGCACCTTTAAAATAAGGAGTTTTATTCAAATGTTTGAACATAGAAATTTATGACAAGACTTAATAAAAGTTTTAAAAAATTATGTTGAAAACTACCCTGTCTGTAAAATAAACTCATCAAAAGACTACATGTAATTCCATTTGTCAAAGGAAAGTGGTGGTAAGTGATGCCTTCAGCTACAGAGACAGGCAACTGCGTGCACACATAACAGCCCAACACACTCATCGTATCAATATGTTCATACAGCAATCTAAAATATACATTAGAATAGAAATCCCCTCTTGATATGTCTAAATGAAATATTTTAGCCCTCCAGGTCTTTATTTTATGATCAGCAGGATGTGATGCAGTAGGAGCTGCAATTGATCTCAATTTCCCTGGCCTATAAGTAGCTGGAGATAGCCCTATAATCATTGTGACTAATACTACAACTACACGTATTAATGTGCCCGTTATGATGCATCTATGCCTATCAGAATTAGTGTTTGGTTTAGTATTGGCTTCCATTTCGCTGCTAGAATCTAAACCTGTTGGTGGAACGTAGCAGCTACAGAATCTCTTCTGTCAGTTTCCACCTGTACAAACAGCAAAACCAAGTTAGATTGTTAAATAGCAGGTTCTATACACAAAGTCTTTCTGAATCTTCATTCTGTTCTACAAAGTCTAGTTACTGTCTATCATGATAAAAGGTTCAAGTTCACTGGCAATCACTTCCAAAATTAAGTGTTTCAGTTCATCAACTAACACAGGGAACTTGTTTGCATCCAGGAAAGGAAACTTAGCCACATACTGAATAAGGTGTTTCAAAGCACTTAGGGCCTGATTTCGAGTCTGGTGGTCTTCCGATCGCCAGACTTGTGTGACACTCCACCATCCACTGCATAACGACTTTGAAAGTCGTTGCGGGGGATGACCATCAGCAGCACCGGACAGTCATTCCCTGGCAGTGTCACAGCTGCCCCACAATGTAAGATGCACATCGGGATTGGCGCAGTCCCACTGAGCATAATACAGGTTCAGCCAGCCATGAAAAGACTGGTGGTGGAGGAACAAAGGGAGCCCTAAAAGGCCCCCATGGCCCCCGCCATGGGAATACATTCAAGGGGCGTCTGTATACCCTCAAAGTTCCAGCAGGGCTTGGACATCACTGTCCAATCTGTGCTGGAACTTTTATGCCGTTCCCATTGCACGGTGATGCCTGTTTTCCAGGCATCACCATGGGTACACGATTTGAACTCATAAATCGGCGAGTGGTACTTGTGTGGGTTTGGCACAGCTGTGCCGGCGGAGAGCCAGCGCAACTGTGTCAAACTCATATTCAGCCTCTTAGTCTTACTAACAAAGGACATTCAAATGTGAGATCGAACTGCATTCGAAAATGACGTCTCTTGACCTTTCTGCAGTGGACAACCTGGTTATCAAGATCGACTTTTGGTCAATCACTTCTATGTGTATTGATATATAGACCCCCCCCAGAGTATGCCCCTATTTCCTTTTTCTTTGTGTGATCAATTGGCCACCATGGTCACCGATTACACCAACATCTTATTAATCGGTGACTTCATTTTCTGGTTTAACAGCGAGCTTGGTGGCACTTTGGCGAGTGAACTCACGGAGCTTCTCACAGGGCTTAACTTCAGCCATCATATTTACACTGCCACCCATATTAAAGGGCATATACTCGACCAGATTTGGAGTACGAACCTCAGCATCTCCTCTCTTGTCGTCTCCCCTTGTATCTGGTCCCACCATTTCCTGATCCAATTCAACATCTCCATTCCTGAGCCTAAAACAAATGTAGACACCAAGGAGGGCTTCATCAGAAAATGTGGCTCCCTGGACACTCCAGCTTTTTTGGGAAATTTAGAGAACTCCATACCCGCTCATAACACTGACCTCAACCAGACCGTGGCTGACATCTCTAACTGGCTTGCAACTGCAAGTGATATATACGCCTGCTGAAAAAACATAAAACTATCCGTCAATCTGATGCTCACAAATGGTTCTCCCCCGGCCTCAAGGCGAAAAAACTAATTGTTCGCCAAAAGGTGCGAGTATGGAAAAGAACCTATGCCCCTCTTAAAAAGGCCCTTTATTCGGCCGCTCGCGCTGACTACATGAGGGCTATTCTTCTAGCCAAAGCTGCTTTCTTCTCCAGCATAATCGAGCAATCAAATAATAACCCCAAAGATATTTTTTCCATCATCAATAAACTCTTGAACCCTGGAAGAACCCAGCCTAAGCCCGCGGTCACTCAGGATTTCTGTAATACTCTCAATCAATATTTTCTGGACAAAACCGTGACCATCAAATCTAGCATTTCCGTTACCATCTCCCCTGACCCGACACACGTCACCAGTATCCATTCCCTGGATCACTTTCCTCTCCTGGATGCCCCGTCCCTACTCACTCTTTTGAATAGAGTAAAGTCCGGATCTCCTTGAGACTGCTGCCCCCCTTATATTTAAAAAAATGTATTTGCTGCTTGTCCCTCTCCAATTTTAGGACTCCTCAACACATCCTTAACTCAAGGTACGGTACCTAACTCTTTTAAAGAGGCAGTTGTGGTCCCCCTCCTAAACAAAACAGGAGCGGAGCCCACCATCTTATCAAATTATATGCCAATCTCCCTCCTTCCTTATTTAGCCAAGGTACTGGAGGCCCATGTTAACGGTGGGCGGCCAGCACGCTCCGTCTGTGGAGTGTGTGTAGTGCCGCCTACTCCGCATTTTGCGGAGCTGGCGGAGCCAGGCGGCACTACGCACGCTCCGCAGACGGAGCGTAGCTGGCCGCCACCCGCCTCCCTCCCGCCCTCCCTAAATACTTTGAAATAAAGGAATGAAATAATTTAAAAAGCACTTACCTTGCCGCCGCTGCCCACCGCGTCCCCGGGGCTCACTATCTTCCGTCTTCCGTCCGCTTTACTAATGCGCATGCGCGGGCGGCCGCGCATGCGCATTTTCACGAGAAAATGCGCATGCGCGGCCGCCCGCGCATGCGCGGCCGCCCGCGCATGCGCATTAGTATAGAAGACGGAAGACGGAAGATAGCGAGCCCCGGGGACGCGGCGGGCAGCGGCGGCAAGGTAAGTGCTTTTTAAATTATTTGATTCTTTTATTTCAAAGTATTTAGGGAGGGCGGGAGGGAGGCGGGTGGCGGGGCTGGCGGCCAGTGGTGTTTGCGGAGTGGGGCTACGCGGAGTGCGGAGGTGGGCGTAGTTTCTCGCCCACTTCGCGTAGCTCCGCGAAGCCCCACTCCACGAACTCCGCCCAGGGTTAGCCCATGTAACATCACATCTTTCCAGTTTCATCGAACAAACCAACTTCCTGGATCCCTATCAAGCCGGATTTTGACCGGCCCATTCGACCGAGTCAGTCATCACGGCGGTCTTGGACTCACTGCGTCATAACGCAGATTTGGGAATCCCTCAGGCTTTGGTCCTACTCGATCTGTCGGCTGCGTTTGACACGGTCGACCATGACATTCTTCTCGACTGTGTCAGACCTGCCGGCATCTGTGGCTCAGCCCACGACTGGATCAGGTCATTACTCAGTGACTGCACGCAGGCAGTTGGTTTGCCCCCCTTTTTATCTCCTGAACTCCACGCCACTTGTGGGGTCCCCCAGGGCTCCTCACTGTCCCCTATTCTATTTAACATTTATATGCTCCCTTTGCTTCAGTCTCTTAAAACCTTTAAAGTTACCACTTTTAATTATGCAGACGATCTGCAACTTATTTTTACAATCGACAATTCCCCAGATTCAATCTACCAATTTCAGAACACCATGCTCCATATACGTGATTGGATGGATGGTAACCAACTAAAGTTAAATCCTGACAAGACAGAACTGGTCCTCTTCGGCAAAAGCCAGTTATTCTGGGGCTCTCACTACTGGCCACCTGAACTCGGCCCCCCTCCGACCCCGTCTAGCTCGGTTAAAAGTCTGGGGGTGCTTATTGATAGAGATCTATCATTAAAGCCTCAAGTGAACTCGGTTGTGTCCGCATGTTTTTTTCAGCTTCGTAAAATAAAAAAGATCAGTCGGATGCTCACTCAGTCAGCTTTGACCCAGGTGGTGATGGCCTTGTGTTGTCACACCTTGACTACACCAACGCCATCTACCTGGGCCTCCCCGTGGTCCTTAGTAGACGCCTGCAGATGGCCCAAAATCAGGCAGCTAGACTCATATATCGACTTCCGCGCTGGCAGTCAGCCAGACCCTTAATGAGGCAACTTCATTGGCGCCCTATCACACAACGTGTCACTTTTAAAGTTGCATGCATGACTTTCAAGACTCTACATGCTCGTAGCCCGAAGTTCATCCAAAACCTCCTGCCCAGATACATTCCCCTCGTAGCCTACGCTTTGCCTCTCAAACCCTCCTTTCTGTCCCTCGCTACAAGCTGCAAAGCAAGGCTGGGTGAAGGTTCGCTACCCTTGCTTCCAAATTATGGAATTCCCTCCCCATGGAAATTCGCTCCTGTACTACTCTTCTTCCGTTTAGGAGGTATCTCAAAACTTGGCTGTTCGTCCAGATCATGGCCTAACCCTCCTTTAAGCCTTCTAAAACTGCAGTTCCATAGCATCTGTCGGTTAGTGCCATGAAACCTCCGGGTGTGCGAGCGCTTTACAAAACCTTGTTAAGATAAGATAAGATAAGATAAGATAAAGTTTCCTCAAATTTAGTTGAATGTCCATAATAATTCCAGATTTTCCACAACTCTTTCTCTTTGTCATTTGCAAGGAAATTTGTCCATTAATGAGAAGAGTACCTCTGACAAGGTACTCTCACTTTCTTTGACCTTCTGTGTGCATTTCATTGTCTTTGTCCGTAACTCAGATCAGAATTCTCAGTATCTTCTGGAATAGCAGCAAGGTCACTTTATCCTTGTGGGATCAGTCTCCACCTCTCTTGTTATCTTGGCTAACATTCGCCAACTGACACTTGTTTACTTCCCTGTCCATGCCCATCTTAGGTTTGAGGTAATGGTTGCAGTTGCCTGTCCTTGCAAGAGTAGGGAGCCAACAATGTTTTCCTTTGCTTCTCTGCTATTGCTGCTATTGCTGGCATTCTCCTTAGAGTTGTAAGGTTGAGACTCTTCTTTTCTCTCCTTGGTACATCTCATCTCCATAGTGTTGTCATCATCCTAGTCAGTGATGTAGGGATGCTCTGCCCTCTCCTCGTTGTGTCTTGTGTCCACAGTGTGATAAGTGTCTTCCAGTGAATATGCTCCACCTTAAGTCCCAGCTTCTCGGTGTCCTCCCTCAATGATGGATCTCAATATCTTTCCTTTTTATCCATTCTCCTTTTCCTTCAATTTCCTTTCGCAACTTGTTGTAATGAAAGGAATCCCAGTAGCCATATTGCAGAATAAGATGGTTTATTAAGATTACAAGTATAAATCGAAGTATAGAAGTTGGTTATTTTTCCTAAATCAAAGCTATTTTTGTAATGGAAGGAGGTCCAGTACCCGTATTGTAAAAGAAGATGGTTTATTTAGATTACAGGTAAAAGTTCAAGAATAGAAGATGGTATTGATTAAGCTCCACCAGGAGCAGCATCCTTGTGCTCAGCCCACACACTTCAACTGGCACTCTCAACCTCACCAGACACTCAGGCATTCCATTACATCACCAAGTACTCCAGCATTCCACAACATAACATTCATTCTGGCTGAGCAGCAGAGAACAGGTAACTAAGGGAAAGAATGCATAGTTACAGTTAAAGTCATAACACAACCCCTTCCTCCGATCTATTCTTTCCTGTAGTCTGTTTTCCCTAGAAATTATCCAGGTGAGCTGCTAATCTTTAATCTCTCTTTTACTTTAGTTTTCTCCTGCAGGTTTCTTAGTGTGCATATCAGCATCTATGTTGTTTCCAAAAGCCATAGTTCCTGTGAAAAATAAGTTACATGTTCACAGTCTCTATTACAATAAGGATATAAGAACAAGTGTGTATGCATGTGGATATTAATCGGAAGAAAACCGCATTTGTTTATAGTTTAGTTAGTTCAATACCCGACTTAAAAAAAATATTTAAATACATTAAAAAGTTTTTTAAAAAAACATTAATCATTTATATATATATATTATCCAGCAATGCAGATGGCTAAATAAAAATTTGGGCCCAGATGTATGAAGCCATTTAGCATTTCTTAACAGGCCCAATCGCTATTTCGGTCCATTAAGAAATGCTAAATGGCCTTTTCAGATGTACAATGGGGCCAAAAACGTTCGCAATGTATGATTTCAACATGGTAGAAATCTCAAATTGCAATCACAATTTAGGAATAGCAAATCGGGATTACCTATTTGTGATTCCTAAAGCATTTCCTAAATGTGAATCGAGCATTTAGGAAATGCAATTACAATTGACTTCAAATCGATGGTAACCATGTGCAAAAAAATGCATTTTTTATGTGACATGAAGCTCACATATGCCCCCAGGACATACGTGCACTTACATGTGCACTAAGAAATTCAGGATGCCTCTGGTGGGCCTTGAGCCTACAGTCACTCATGTATTTGCATTTCTCAAATTGCGATTTGCTATTAGGAAATTGCAATTTAGGAAATGCAACAATTTCCTTTTTTTTCCATAGTCGGGAATGTAATGGCATTAACTATCTAAATTTCTCGACTCTCTAAATGACGCTCTAGGACACTTCCTACTTCGTTACCCACACTTTACCCTGCTAGGAGATTTTAATTTGCACCTTGAGACCTTCGCCGACTCTCAAACTAGCAACTTTCTTCAGACACTTGAAATCTTTAACCTACAACAAAGTGTCTTGTTGCCTACTCACTCTCTTGGTCACACCTTGGATGGTGTTTGCTCCAATTTCCCTTCCATCACCACCCTGCCCCCCCTACCCCAGATATGGACTGATCATTGCCTGATTCCCTTCCACATCTCTAGTTGCCACCCTCCTACCAGCAATAAACGCATTCCTCACCTCGCTCACTCTACAAACTGGAAATCTGTCCAGAAAAATCTCACTCTCAATCCTTTTTCCCTAACCAACGCCCCCTCTCTATCCGGTAACATCGATAGAGATGCTGACCGCCTTCACAACTGGCTCTCACAAGAAATTGCTAAACGATGCCCATCCAATCATCAGGATAGAATATTGAAGAAAACTAAAATCAAAGCTCCCTGGTATACACCTGACTTAGCCTCCGCACATCTACTCTGCAGGAAAACGGAACGTAAATGGCGCAGAACCTACGATAATGGCGACCGAAACGCTTATATTCTTCAGAGGAAAAGCTATCTCTCTACCATCAAATCGGCCAAGAGAACATACTACGTAAACGCCATTAAAGAAGCCAGCCAAAAGCAAAAAACTCTATTTACTATAGTAAAGACCTTCACCCACCCCAAAGCTCTTCAACCCGAAATCCCCCATCCCAAGAGCTATGTGACAAAATCTCTGATTACTTTGACGATAAAATCACCTCCATTCAAAAAAATGTTCCCCCTCCCCCTTCAACACACAAAATCCTCGATCCTGACCAACCTTGCCTGACTGCTAACAGTCTCAAAAACTTCACTCCGGTGACTCTGGCTCAGACCAGAGAAGCGATCCTTTCCTGCAAATCTGGATCCCCCTCCGACCCCTGCCCCCCTAAGATTCTCCATCTTATCATTGATGAGATCAACCCTATCGTCAATGACATTATCAACCTTTCTCTCAGTTCTGGCTCTGTTCCCCGCTCATGGAAAAAAGGTGTGGTCAAGCCACTTATGAAAAAAGCTAACAAATCCCCAGCGGACTTGACCAACCTCCGTCCTATCACCCTTCTCCCCGCTCTGGGCAAAATAACAGAACAGCTAGTCCACAAAGAACTCAAAACCTTTCTGGAATCCCACAACATACTCCATCCCCAGCAATCCGGGTTCCGGTCTAAACATTCAACCGAAACTGCCTTAATCGAACTGACCGACACCATTAAAACACTGCAAGACCAAAGGAAGAAGGCCATTCTGATCCTTCTTGACCTTACGGCAGCTTTCGATACCATATCTCACTCCATCTCGATCAATAGACTTATGGACATCGGCATCACCAACTCAGCCCTATCATGGATCAGATCTTTTCTTAGCGATAGGTCCCAAACTGTCACCCTGGGCTCCTTTCAATCCAATGGGAAAAAGGTGTCCCCCGGAGTCCCCCAAGGGTCCATCCTAAGCCCCCTCCTTTTTAACATTTATCTCATCCCTCTTCTCACCCTGATAGAATCATTCGGCATAACTGTCACTTTATATGCTGATGATACTCAGTTGATCATCCCCCTAGACGACAATTCCAACAAGGCAGAGCTCAATCTTAAACACTGCCTAACTGCAGTATTCCAATGGATGGACGCTAACCACCTCCGTTGCAACTCAAATAAAACTGAGATCTTCCCCATTGGAAAGAACGCCTCTTTCTGTCCTGCCCTGTGGTGGCCTGACAACTCTGTTACTCCCCCCCAGACCGTCACTTCTGCCCGGAACCTCGGGGTTCTTTTTGACTCTGACCTTTCATTTGATCACCACGTCACGTCCGTAGCAGGTAAATGCTTCGGCATAATCAAATCCCTGAGAAAGTTCTTTGATTTTCTCCCCCTAGACTCTACAAAAACAGTAACAGTTGCCCTCATACTCTCACGTGTAGACTACTGTAACGGCCTCCTGGCAGGGACCAAGAAGTCCACTCTCTCAAAACTTCAAAGTGTTTTACACACTGCCGCCCACCTTGTCCTAAAACTTCCACGCAAATCCTCAATTTCCTCAGCCCTAAAGACCTTACATTGGCTCCCCTTGCACAAGAGAATACTCTTTAAGATTCTCACCGTTGCCTTCCGAGCCTTTAACAAAACAGGTCCCTCTTATCTTACCAAACGCTTCCCACACTACAATCCGAGTCGTTCCCTCCGATCTTCACAAGAAAACTTCATGACCTCCACCAAGTTCAACCTGAAGTCTAAAGGCGGAAAAACCCTTAGCACCCTGGCTATTAGAGCCTGGAACAGCATGCCCAGACACCTCAGACTTCAGACACTTGAGAAACCCTTTAGGAAACTTCTCAAAACTTGGATTTTTAATCTTTCCGACGACTGGACTAAAGCCTCCATCTAGCCTCCCCCCTATCACTCTGTGACCTGGTTTCAAGGACTTTCAGCGCCATGATGCTCCTTCCGGAGCAAACGCCGCGCTCTATAAATACCCCTCCAAAATATCCAAAAAATATCCAAAAATATTTACGATTCCCTAATAGCAATTCCTACAGTGTAGGAATTGCTATTAGGGAATCGCAAATCCAGTAAATATCCTTTTGCATTTCCTAAATACTGATTCCTATGGAGTCGCTATTTAAGAAATGCAAATGGGAAACTTTGTACACCTGGACCATAGTCTCCTAAAATAATACTTTGTTAAATGTGTGTCTCTTCAGCAATGTGTCATATGTACTCAACCAATCAATCAGGGGTTTGTAAATCGCGCTACTCACCCGTGAGGATTTCAAAGCGCTGGGGTGGGAGGAGCAGCTTCGGATCGGTCGAAGAGCCAGGTCTTGAGGTCCTTCCTGAACGTGTGCAAGGTCAGGGTGTGTCTGATGTTCACAGGGAGCGTGTTCCAGGTCTTGGCTGCGATTTGGAGATGGCTCTCCCGCCTGTTCTATTTCTGCGGATGCGGGGACCTCGGCCAGGGCGAGGTTGGCGGAGCAGGGGTTCCTCTTGGGCACGAGGAAAGATATTCTCTCGTTGAGGTAATTGGGCCTGATGTTGTTGAGGGATTTGTAGGCTGGGTGAGGATTTTGAATGTGACCCTCTTCTTGACGGGGAGCCAGACGAGGTCTCGTAGGTGCTGGATCATGTGTTTGTGACGTGGTGTCCCTAGGATGAGTCTGGCTGCTGCGTTCTGGATGGTTTGGAGTTTGTGTAGAAGGGTTCTGTTGATTCTGGCCTAGAGTTCGTTGTACTGAGATGGCTATATTAATAGGGAGTTGGGTTTTGACATATAGATTATGATTGTCAAAAAAAATCGAAAGCTAAGAATTTTTCTGACATAAGTCTCATAAATTCTTCAAAAATGATACTTAAATTTTATGAATGCCTATCCTGACACAATGCATTATTTCATTTAATTGTTAAATATCTTGAATATTATTTTAATTTGCTATATATTATATTTAGGCGAGGATGTGGCATAACAGCTAGGGCGGTCAACCTCGAAGCTGGGGTACCACATTCGAGTCTATGCATGGATGCTCAACATCCTGTAAATCCCATGCCTAACAAAAAGGAATGTTTCTGTCTGTAACGTAACTGGTGCTCATGTTAAGCGCTCTGATACTATCGGGTCCAGTATGCGCTATAGAAAATTCAGAGAGAAAAAAAAAATTCTAATTTAAAATGCTACTTTTGACGAATTCTGTAGAGAGCAATATATTAATCTAAAAGTTTACTTTGCTCTCTGTAATAAAAGTTTTTTTTAAGGTAAAGACATGTTAATTATATAATTCCTATTTAAAGCCTCAAGATTAATTTCACAAGTACATAGTAGTCTGGCGGAAAGACTTAGACAAAAACAATAAAAGTAAAAGAGTAATGTGCATATTTACTTTTAATTTAAATATTACTAAGAAGGACATGACTAGAGTTTTTGGGTGATCAAGGTCAGCAAACTTTTCCCTATACCAGTGGTGAAGGGAGCTGCAATAAGCATGAAAGTCGGCTGACACTCTACTGACATAACCATCGCTACGAGAGGATGATTTAAAAGCTTCGTTAACTGAATATAATGTTTAAAATATCTTTATATACATGTCCTCTTGGTAGAGGGGAGCTAGTACTTATTGTTTTTTTCTACGTGTGACTATTGAAACGGTACATGCACAGGAGGTAATACTACAATATAAGGTATGAACACTGACTTAATAACATATTATGTCCATGGCTCACTGCAATGACAAAATACTCGAAATATTTGTAAAATGTGAAAATAATTATTTTGGATAGTAATATAGAGTGAAAAATATCAACACTAGGTAAATAAACTTCCAAATTGTTCACTTTTTTATTTCAAATGTGCCTTGACATAATATTATACATATTTAACATTTTATTTTTCACAGTTCCAAAAGGGGAAAGGCACACCTTCTTTAAAACACAAGAAAGGGCAAGTGCCTCTGTGATTTAATACAAATATTGTTTGTCAATAATTAGCAAGAAGATTATCGATCGGCATTGCATGTGCGAAATCTGGCTAGGGTCTTACACAGGAGCCAACTAGTCTTTGTAAAATTGATGAAACTGCTCCATGGGGAGCCTTCCTGAGCACAAGAAGTATAATGACCTTAGAAACATTACATAAATAGCCTCTAACATAAGACGAAAATAATTGCTCCGAATCTTTGCATTTTAAATATTGTATACATTTTTCTTATGTTCCCAACCCGATGGTGCTCAGAATGTCTTCTTATTTTTAAAGGCTGCATTCACCTCCTTTTTTAAAAAAAAGAATACCTTTTACTATAATTTCCCATTCAGTAAAACAATATATCGTCAAACGCTATTGAGAAGGATAACACATGTTCTCCTCCATGTACTTACAGGCTCTGGATCAACACTCCAACCGGTCCTCCCTCAGCCACTGATACTGATAAGCAAGGTGCCAACTCAAATGTATAGGCCAAATCGCATCAATCACTCTGGACAAAAAAACTTCTTAAAACACATTACTTGAAGGAATATTACATATCAGCACATCACAACTTCATGTTATGTGGTGTTGAACAAACCCTAATATGTGCTTCGCAGTCACACAAAATGTTATAAATATTATGTGAAATTAACCATAATATACAATAGGATATAACATAATTTAAGTATAACTCTATACCATGTATATTATCATTTCTGAATACGTGCTGCACTTGTCAATTAAAGAGGAGCATAATAGTAATGTTCCATAAAAAAACAAAAATGTCATGAATAGGTATGTGATTGTAGGTGAGGCGGGTGTCTAGCTCTTCTCTTGATACATTCTTAGCCCAGTAACGACTGATTGATCTGTCACTCCAATAAAGGTTGCCACAATCAGATACATAGTATTACTCTGTCCTGCTCTCCTTCAAATCAGGGGACACCTTTTCTTTATAAGTCATTTAAAGGCTTAAATTTAGAGGTGAAATGAAAAATGAGCAACAAGTACACCCCTTTAGCACGTGACCTTCAGGGTAATGACATCCATCAGTACAAGGCTTCCTCATTGAGGTTGCATGGGTTAAAGGCACTGGGCCTAACAGGACTGCCAACACAAATTAACAGATCAAGGTCTAGCCAATGCTTATTCTCTGAAAAAGATTTAGCATTGTACTCTACTCAAACAAAAAATAATACTGTACATAATATTACCAAAACAGGACCTATACTTCAATGCCATGAACATAATCCTCAAAAAATACATTTTTAGAATAAACTACTAATACAATAAATAAAAGTTATACAAATAATACCACTGTCATATTAATACATATTAAGAAAAGAATTAATGAGTGCCTTCCACATAAAGTGAAAACGAAAAAATAAGTAACACCTACCATGAACTTTAACAGATCACATTTAAAACCCAAATGGTTAACAAAAAGAAACACAGAACTTATTCGAACAAACTACTGGACTTCAAGCCATCTTCAAAAGTAACCACTACTCTGTCCAAGTGGAATTAGAGGTCACCATCCTCTCTCTGTAAACAGGCTGTGGCCCAGTCGGCAGAGAAGCAATCTTCACTGCAGCCCCACATACAGGGTCACTAACTTCCCTTCGCACAAAGGCTAAGGCCTGATCGGCAAGGCAGTTTATTTCACGGTTGCCCCACTTGGCATACGGTGTCACTGACTTCAAACCTAAACGAGGGCCATGACCAGATCAGTGCAACAATTTTCATGGCTATTTTCACAGCAGCTCTTTTCTGCTATATGATGGTCGCCTGATGTAAAGTACTGAGGACAGGCTCCATTTGTGAGTAGGCCCAGACTCCTTCTTAGGTACAGTAAGTCACCATCTTTTCCCAATTTAAGCTTAATCATTGACTATGTCTGCCTTGATGCTGATGTTGTCTGACCTTATCTTTGTGGAAACTGTGAAAGTGTCAAGTCATTCAGCTAATAACCTAGATAAATACATCTAAAGCAACATCAGTCTGGGACAGGTGTCTAATTATCATCATGTCAAGGTCAAATCAGAGCAAAAACAGACATATAGCCAAAATAGTGTAGTCTGAACTAACGTCCTTTCACCTTCTATGTTAGGAAGGAAAAATCGGGGACCTACATCTTGATTCGCATAATTTATGTCAGACATTCCTGGACATATGTCAGAAATTCCAATCTCTGATAAGATTTAGTATATAATGGTTGCTACTTGATCTTTTGACAACAGAGGCCGTTCGCCAACATTATTTCACAGAATTCTTCCAAAGATGGTCTTATACCCAGTGCATATCAAAGATTCTACATCTCGCCTGATGCTGCTAAAAGTGAGTCCCGGATGAAGCCTGTTACAACATCTCGTTTATACTTCGCAAGGATCACTGCCGTCATGCCTCCGCTGATAAAAAGACCACTTACTGTCAACAATTTATGCAGTGCATCTCTTTTCCCTAAGAAATTCTAGACTGCAAGTTGCTCTTCTCTCCATGCTCACTCTCCGCAGAGCATAGAAGTAGGTTTTATATGACATTTTAACTATGTTAGAAATATTCATTTTATTCTCGTTGTTCCCAAAGTGCCTTCTTACTGTTTTTATGATATCCTGTATTGCTATTTTGGATGTGCTGAGAAACAGGTTTGCCCTTTTGTAATAACGGCTTTTAGTTAAAAGTGTCTATTCTTCTTAGTACAGTGTGTGTGTAATACTGTGAATAACAAACTAGATTGATTTCTATTAACACAGTGCTCCTGATCCCATAACAAGTATTAGTAGTAACGCAAAAAAAATAACTCTGCTTCAGATATGTATTGGGTGGAATTTCGCAGGCCTGAAATTACTTCTCTTACACATTCAGCACTGGTGCATTGAACTGAATTCACTTGTGCTACCTGTGGTCATGGGAGCAAACCTTGTAGAACTATACCAAAGTTGTATTTTACTTTTCCCTGCACATGGAATGACCAGATTGGTGCACTAGCCGTCTCAACACACCTCTCAGCGGGGATCCATTTGCCTGGATCTCCCCGTTTTTCTCACAGGGCACACTGGTCTTAGCAAGCAGGCAGGCATTGGTGCTCCAGGTTTCAGGGGCAGTTGGTCTTGGATTCTCTGGGTGAGGTCCTTTAATCTGACTAGGAGACTAGCAGGCCTTGGCTCCCAGTCCTGGTCTGAGGCATATGTCTTGGAGGGCTTCTCTTCCTCACACAGCCAGACAGGCTACTTGACAGTTGATAATTTGAGTGGCTTTGTGCTCCCCTTCTCATAGTAAATTTCTATATACCAAACTTGATTTAGAGTCTGAGTTTTTTCATTGTGTCTTGGGGATTCTACTTCCTTTTGAAGTGGCCCTTCTCTTCCCTGCCCTTTCGCAAGGGGCATCCTGTCACAACAGGAAAAAATCTGAATTCAATAGCCCTTCAACGCGGTACTGGAAGTGACTAGAACTCACACCTCAATGTCAGCCATAGTGATACGTGTATCAAAAAGTTACCCCATGGTCTCAGCCGTACTCTACTAACAGCCCCATCTCCTTCCTGAGTCCCTTGCTAGTGATCGCTCTCTGAGTCAAAGAGCACCCTATGCTAAAGAGCCTGGATCACCATTACTCCAGTGTGTACCACCCAGCTCATGCAGCAATTCACAAATCTGTCTGCAGGGATCCCTCTACCTCCCAATGCTCCTCCAATTAGCCCTAGGTCTTACAAAATGGAAACCAGAATCTTCCATGTACTGTACTAGTTACAGGAACACATTTACCCAGCACAGGACTATAGCACACACACACTGCATAGTGATGTATCACCCCTGTATTGTACCAGCCACATGCACACATTCACCCAGCACATGTGTAACATGTGCACTGTGCAGCACTACACACAAATTTGATGTGGCCAAGGGTGAGTGAAGCACACAGCAGTGGAATAATAAATGAGTGATTCTGTAGTCCTCACTCAGTTGAACAGGTAAAAAGGCCTATTTATTTATTTATTTATTTATTTTTAATATTTGTAGAGCGCAGCATTTACCCTTGGGCGTCTTGGCGCCTATTCACTCTTAGCTATAGCTACATATTATGCTGTCACTGCTGTGCTCATTCTGCTTAACTACTGGCAGAGCCAGTAGCTTTTCACCACTTTGTGGGTAGCACTTTGGACACCTCTCTTTGTCCAATAAGATAACAATCCATGAACCAGGCTTATGTTATGCCCACCATGCATGATCTTTGTTTGTTCATGGCAACAAAAATCAACTTAAAGGGATCCAGGCATCATTACATTTGGGGCAGGGGTGTATGTCCATCACCATACAAGGGACATTTTCACCCCAATAGTGGAAACATCAGACACTAGTTTTTGATGGAAAATGATGTGCAAAATCAAAAATGAGTTCAGGAACTCTCATGAGAAAATGGTTTTATGGCACAATTCTTCATTAGAGAAAAGTTCAGTAGTTCACTCCTAGTACCCCCCTGCACAACTAACTAGACAGCTGTGAAAGATACTTATTTACTTCACTATCAGCAGATTGAGTGGACTGAAATGCAAGGACATAGGAAATAATAGTCTTAATTCAGCTTAATGAAGCTTCCACATCGCCCTGTAGTAGAAGTGTGCTGTCCCTACTTCTAACAAGGATACAGTGCAAAGAATCATATTTGCTAAGAATTCATAAGAGTTATAAGTGCAACCTGATAGCATTAAGTTCCATTTTCTTTATTTAAAATGAACTATGTACCATATTTGTCAGATTTATTGAGCCTGAGAGCTGAAGTATGTAATAAGTATCAGTTTTCGGGCATCAGCTCTCTTTATATTTGAGTGATCAAGTTGAGTATTTGTGTTTTAATGGCCTTCTGTAGCCCTCAAATACTGAAAGGTTTCTCCACCACTCATTGACGCTTGTGATCTCACTCCTTCCAAAGGCAGTCATATTCATCACTGTGGAAAGGGAATGCAGAGACCCCTTGCATCTGCCCGCAGCATGTGCACAACCTAGGGTATTTATTGCACTTCTGTTCTACTACAGAGATATAGATGTGTTTATGCAAACTGCACAATTGAATGGAATGCTTATCCTTGATTAAGTCAACATACTCTTCCCTGTTTTCACATAAATTGTTTAGAATCAGCATCATTTGTTACATGTGTTAAAAAAAGAACTCGGTGACCTTACCTCATGGCACACTTCCGGCTATTTTTAAAAACGAAATTTATGGCTTTTAGACTGGTCGACCATTTTTCTAAAGATCTGATACCATCGTGGAAAAACACACAACAAAAAACAAGATGCAGACTATGTGGGTACCACACGGAAACCTTATGCCATCTAATGTGTACGTGCGAGTCAATAAAAGATGAGAGAAGAACCTTGCTGAAATCAGTTCTAAATGCCCTTCAGATCCGCACTTGCAGGCAGGCTGTCACCAGCTGGATGGGTGGGGGCTCGAACATTTTGATATGCAGTGGGGTAAAATTTATGATGAAAGTAGAGACTCTTCTTTCAAAGGTCGAACTAGCTTAAGACTGGGGACAGGAAAACAATGTCTTACCTTTTTAGAACTAAAAAATATTTTAAGAAAATTAATTTTATCTTTTTTACTAGTTGTAATTTGTATATGTACACTTTATGGTTGTGATAAACCAAATAAAGTAATTTTTTTTGACATCTCGGTAATAGAGGAGTGAAATTTATAATGTTATTCCCAAACCTGATTGTGAGTTAGGCTGGAGTGGAGGACTCAGTAGTTTGTCTCCCCAAATGATGTAAGAGGCACTGACAATGGCAAGGCAATCCAAAAGGACTTGGAGGAGGGAAAGAGATGGCGAAGATGCCCACTAAACCAAATCAAATTATGGCAGATCAAACTGATGGTGATGAAAACCAGATAGCAGAGACTGCTGATCCTAACACGTGGCATAGCTGAGACACAGAAATACTGCTTCTGTTTTGATTTGTAGTTAATGTGTTTACTACTGTGTTAGTTAATGTGTTTGCGAATAGCGATTCTTATTTCTTCCCACTGGGAGTTCAAGCTGGGTATGGCACATATTTCTTTTTGTAGTAATGCAGCACTCCACCCAATTGACAATACTTATATTTAATGCTGCCTAACGGAAGACCCTAGGGATGTGAGGATGTTGTGAAAGTGGGTATGGGGGAGTTGATGACTTTCGTTCACCCCAGTCAGTTACATATATAACTGATACCTTTATAAAATTTTATGTGTGACAGGCAATCTATGAGTTGGGAAAATGGATAATTGACACCTGTAACATTGAGAAGCTGGATGGGGGAAGTTGATAAGGATGTTTTTCGCTTAGTTATAGGGTTAACTTTGGTTCTGATCAGCATACACATTGTTGGGGGTGTGTTGTACTGGGTCTGTGATGGCTGGGGTGGGGACTAACACATGCTTCAGATGACTAGAGTTGAAGAGAGATCAACAACCCTTAGTAGTCTCATAGAATGTAATGATGTGGTGGAAAAGATCAAGGAGGGTCTTGTTTTAAGAAACAGGAAGAGCTGATTGTTTAAAGAACATGCCATACACCTTTAATAAAGACAGGGCCCACATAAGATTCTCACGGGCTTGCTGTCTTGGTTAAGAGATCTGTTCCATTCATCCCAGGATAGATGTGGGCTGATGACAAGGAATGCTATGCTGTAGTTACTGGGACTTGAGAACAGGAATGTTTGATGGTGGTGTTGAATTACCTTCCCCTTCACTGAAAAAGTCAACCCTATATGATACTGGTACCTTACTGTTACAATTTGCAGAAAGGACACACTCATAGGTGAGGGATCTGAGCATAACAATAAGTGATGATTTGGGCATGTCTGGAGTATCTGTAGAAATACCAGGGATAGACAGGAGGCTGAGTACATATGCCGCAGTGTTTGGGTTGCATGATATACATAGGTTTGCCCATTACAAGAATAGTCAATGCACTAATATTCTGGAACTCACAGCTCCTTCTTTAGCAGGGTTGGATTGGTAACATGGGCATTTGGGAAATGGCCGAAGGGCCGGTAGCCGAGATCTAGCTGTTAGGATGCCACCAGCGGCCCAGTGGGTGCCTGAATGGCCTTTCTAGAGACAGATGGTTGGAGGCATCACTCCCTTTCTCTTGCTGGGCCGGCCCATTAATGTATACTGATTGAGTGGGGGCAGGGGGCCTGAGCAGAAGTGGTCTCACTTGCATTCATGTGTGGCTCAGTAGTATGAACTAATCTGTGCATGTTTTTTATCTAAGTGAAGGTAATCAAACATGCCCCCATCCCCTTCTTTTCATAAAACTTCTCTGAAGCAGTGTTTTACGGAAAAGCAATACGCAATGTGGCCCACTTTTTTTTGGTGTTCCCTGGCCTATTTTTGATCCCAATCCAACCCTGTTCTCTAGAATTGTTTACCTGCTCACATCACAGATTTAGCATATAGAATTCCTTGCCTCGGGTGACTCCGATCATTCACCAACATTTTGTACATTCCAATGTGGTAGCACAGCACAGTCATTAAACTGAAACATAATGCTTGGAATTAAAAATATAAAATTCTTCATTGACAAGCTTTGGGAAGCTATGAACAACTTCTTTCACGAAAATGAGTGATCAGTCTAATCAGAGGTGGTGCTGTAAGAGGACTAAATGTAGGTATGACTGAATGCTGGAAGCTCAAACAGACTACACTTCATGGCGGATATGGCTAAAGAAGATTGCAATTTTAATTCTGTAAAAAGTGTTGCTGATTTGACTCAACAATGTAAAAGAATACCTGGTTCACTCATTATATACAGGTGATGTCCTCTTATCGGTATCCACACTGGATATGACAATAGATATTATGTTGCATAGCTTTGGGATATGTGGAAGCAACTCCAATTTCAAAATGAACTAGGATAAGTCTACACTTTTCTGCTGACACTGTGGAATCCACGGTTTACCTTTGGGTATACACCTTACTTTGGGATATATATCTTTCGGGCAGTGGAAGTTTTTCTGGAGTGTAACTTTCTACAAGTGTTAAATGACTTTAGGGGTGACATAACAGCATGGCCACATACTTCCTCGCTCACTTCTTGAACATGCAATACTGCACAGAAGGATTGTACTCCCCACATTTATATATGTTTTACAAACTACACCATTCTAGACTCTGTCGACCGTTATCAAATGGGCTTGGCAACTCAGTCTCCATCTTGCTGTAGCCTGGCTGTTCCCATAGAACTGCCCTGTCAATCCACTGGGAAACACAGTTATAGGTAGTTAATGGCTGATCCTTTTCATCATAGCAGTACCCTTTACTTGGGGCAATAGACATGTATTTCCCAGAGCCACATTCTCAGTGGAAATTTACAGACGGGGAGCAGGGGACAAGTTACCAGTGCATACTGACACAGTGGTGAAGATACAGCAAACCTTCACAAACAAACTAGGTTGGAAAAATATTGTGACAGAATGCTCCTACTTTGAGCCTGGGCTGGATTGAGTGAATTCAGGCATTTTGCAGGTTTTTGCAAATGGGAGGTTATTGGTATATCTACTGTAACCAATGGAAGGGGAAGTGACATTTGCAAAACACTCAAAAATGAGTTTCAATTAGCAGGCTCTGAAATGTTTATATACTTGCAGCTCATACATGCCAACAGGATATATATGCCAGATGACATGGATCCCTGCTGGAGCTTAAGATATGTTCTGAACCATTACCCTAAAAAGCAATTTGACTTATTTATACAATGGAGATATATTATAGGATCTCCCCTTTGGCAAATTTGAGGAATCACTTATTATCAAACCTGGGTACTTTGTGTTATTCAGAGTGAGAATATGCATTTGAACACCTTCAAGAAGCTTCCTTAAGGGCTGGGTTTAGATTGGTGCAAATTATGATATTGCACAGAGTGTATTATTACTGTAATAGAATCTCTATACTTCGAAGGATACCTAATGATCTTTGCCCTAGGAGCTGTGGGATGGAGGGGGTTTCTAAAAGGCTGGTTGGCAGTGCCCACAGCTAAACCTCTTTTGGATTAGGGTGTGTAATATATTAATCAGGACACCTGAATTGGAATTTGAAGACAATACATGCGTAACATCTCTAATGAAACAGCTGTAATAGATCAGTACTTCCCTGGTTTGCTGGGTTTAAGTTTATGATTATATTGTAATGTTTTATTAAAGTATATTTAGGTATTAAGGATATTGAATGAAGCTAAATTGTTACATGTACTACATGGATGTTCTGTACCTTTGATTGATATTTAACTGAATAAAGGATCTTGATTGATTGAGTAATGCTGTTTGTGTTTGGCAGAGCTGACCCAGTCAAATATGCAATATTTCTGTGTGATTTGGCTTTGGTGGGGATACAGAGGGATTTGGCTAGAAAATTGGATGGGGGTACCGACCGCCCAAACAATTAGGAAGTGGAAGGTCAATGCCAGGAGGCAAAATTGTGCATCAGGCAAAGGACTCCCGCATGAAATTTAAGAAGGTTTGGGGACAATGGGTGCATTATTATGAGCTTTAATGACGAGAACTGGGATGAATATGAGGATGAATTTTCAGTTCTTAAAAGTGATACTATTGCATTCCATTCTAACCAGTGTGAGGTGCAATTCTGGGATTTGACAAAATGATTATGAACCTATACTAATTAACTTTGTAGGAGGCTTCTCAGTTGCCATTCGATTGTGATATTTTTATATATATGGCACTCTATTGACCCATGATTTCAATATGTGAAATTGATTACTGGACCCTGCCGGCTGAAAGGAAAAGCAATAGAAACAATTAACAATTTATATATGTCCGAAATTTCTGTGAAAACCCAACATATGATGCCAACCATACATTCACTATTTACTTACCCATGCAGTCCTCAGAGGAGGGTGTGTGAACATCCTGATGAATAACACAAGTCTCATTCTCAACTTTACCCTTAACACCCCCTCATCCCTGGAACACACCACAATGACCCAGTCAAACATTCTCCACCTGGTACTTTGCCTCCAATTCCTTTTCAAAAATATATTTTAAACATTGAAAAATGCTCCTAACTTTCCTCTTTCCCCACAAACCTTTCTTCTGATTATCATTATCCTCTGGCCAACATACCTTATTCCATTTCATTTGAACCTATTCTGGACCACCAACCACTTTTTCCCTATGTTTCTCATAGAGCTCAAAACTATTGTGGCTGGTACTCCCTTCCAGGATTCTTTCTGTTTGTCTCTTCACAGTGATAAACTAATTTCTACTTGTTGGCAGTTAACCTCAGTGGTTAAAATCATTGTCATGTTTTATATCACAAAGGGGGGAGAAGGAAAAGTCTGTGACCCTTTCAGCTTCCTTCGTTTCAATATCAAAAAATCAATGGGGGAAAGGATCACTTGTCCTGAGTAACCAGGGTTTTATAATCTAATCGTTTACGGTTCCGATAAAAAACCCTCATTAATGTACCAAGGCTTGAATGACGGTGTATCTTGGTTCTCGTCTTTATGTTAGTGACGTGACAGCATCATCTTTGGGTTTAGTTGTATGATTCCTCCAACCGGAGGTAAACCACTGGTTAGTGCAGTAGTGATTAGTGATTTTTCTAATACAAAGGCTTATATGACCAGTTGAAGCGAATTTAATTAGTACTGGAAAAGAGGCCTGGTTAAAAGAATTGGACTTGCATAGGAAGCTGTAGTTAGGGGGCTTCCGCACTTGCAAATGTCCGTAAAAAGGTCGACATGTTTCAGCCACTAATTGCCCATTAGGGGTCAGGTTGGCTTTCTTCAGGACCTGGTTTCTATGGTGAGGAAATGGAAAAAGTGACTAAATAACTTTATTCTGTGGGTTACTTCTTGGAAAACTTTTCCGAATTACAAGAGCCAATAAAAGTACCTGTGGATGTGAAAAGAACAGGGGAGGGGTAAAGGGCAGACAATACAAACATATAGATAGCGTCATTGCGCGGTATCATTGATGCTGTGCTTGAGAAACAGAAGAAATAAGAACTTAAAATGGCAATTCTTTGTTACAAAAGGAAAATTCTCTCATACCCATGAGGCAAACCTTCTCTCATTGTTCACAAATAACATGTTGAGGTACTAACATCCATTTGCGTTGAAATGGTTTTCTCAGTCCTAGAAGTGCGTATGTAATTAAATGTGGGTTTGAATTAGTGAGCTGTTGGAGATGCATAGCTTTCTTAATGTGTCATGCGCAGTTATCTAATTATTGTTCTTATCCTGTTAGTTTAGTGGTACGGGATCGTATTTGTTTAATATCTACTGTAGTATGATAAACTACGTGTGTGTTAAGCTCCAAGGTTATCGTTAGTAAATGCGCGATCAAAAGTGGCCCCCAATCTGAGCAGTGCGTGCAAAACAAGTTGAGGCAGCACTGCGCGTCTTATTGTAAGGGTGTCTAAATAGAACACAGAAAACCGAACAGTCCATCGCACATGTAGCTTATGGCTGAATTTTAATTTTGGTTGAGCTCAGGGCACGGAGTGCTTAGATCATGTGTCGTAAGTAGCATCTACTATGCGTATGCAAGTGCACGATTGTTAGCGTCCCGCGATGAGTTGTGCTTGTAATCCTGGTAAAGACGCCACCGCTCATCCTAATGTGCGCGTGTATGGGGAAAAAAAGTAATCCAACGGACATGTATCTGTTCACTACGTTCAGGGTGTGCTAATCATGTTGTCCCTGGTGTTGTTAAAAATCGCCCCTCTGTGCTCAGGGCATTAAATGTGGGAAATGATAAATTGCGCCCGCCTTTAAAATATGAAGCGCGTACCCTGTGGTGTTCGTAAAAACGCTTCCTCGGGGGTACTGAGTAGGCTGTGCCTGCTGGGAGAATAACATATGCACACATAGTATTATGTGTTTGATTGTGAAAATACGTTACGGATTCGTAGTGGAGGTTCACTCAAACATTCTACTTCCTGTGCAGTCCCACCACGACTTGTGCTGTCTCTGCCTCCCAGGCCCCGGAAGCAGAGGTTGCTTGGTTTCCTCCCTCATGTAGGTGGAGGTCAGTAGTCATAGTAGAAAGACTACGTTTTAGAACTACATCTTTTTCATTTTCATGAATTTGTTCGTCATAAAATTTGACTTTAACCAGATATTGTGATATTTCTTGAACTGTCATGTAAACAGATATTGAGAATGTAAATTGGTATTTTTGTTGATTAAGAATATCTCGGGTGACTGTAATGGAATAGCACTCCCTGTTAGGCATATTTACATTGTTGGTCACTGCACTAGTGTAGGAGCGGAACATATCAGTATCCAAATTACAATGTGTAGTACTGATAGTTTACTGGTGAATGAAACTTAGTCTGTTGTGTTCACCTTAGTAAAGCCGATAGTGGCAGTTTCACTATAAGATATCCAATGTCCATATTACAGAATCTTAAATGGACCATCAGGTACCATACCAACTGCAACACCACCCACGCAATCTACATGATCACCTGTCCGTGTAATTTGCGCTACATTGGCATGACTTGCCGCAAAGTGAAACAGAGAATGGTGGAACATAGAAGCAACATCAAGTGCCAACGCAACACCACCAAAATGAGTAAACACTTCATTGAGGAAAAACACACAGTGAAAGATTTGAGATGGGTAATCCTGGAAACCCTACCCACAAGGAACCACAATGCGGAAAGAATCCTTTTTGAAAAAGAACAAAGATGTGTCCATTCGTTTGCAGACTAATGTCAACGGACTCAATGATAATATTCCGCGGCTAAGCTTGAACAGCTAGATGAAAAGGACACAATGTGACTATGACCTAATGATACACACAATGTCACCCTTGACGAGGTGAGCATACCAGACTAAGTTTCCCTCTCCAAAAGGACCCAACCAGCAATGTACATTGGATATCTTATAGTGAAACTGGCACTATCGGCTTTACTAAGGTGGACACTACAGACTAAGGGGTCCATTAGGATGGCAGACGGATCCCCACCGCCATGCCGGCGGTGGCAATCCGACCGCCATCCTTGCCCGTCCGCCACCTTTCTTCTCCCCGCCATATTACAATGGCAGGGGGAACATGGCGGAGGGGAAGACCGTCCACTGCTTTTCCGCTACAGCCGCCTGCGACCGCAGCGGAAAAGGCCTGATATGGTGGCGGTGTCTATCAGACACCGCCAGCTATATTAGGATGGCCTGGGAGGAATGCCTTTCCGTGGCGACAATGCCGCCACGAAAAGGCATACGGTTCCTGCTTTGTGGCCCCAGGGTGAAGGGGGGGGTGCACATGGGGGGTACCTATGGTACCCCCCTGCGTTTCACAGCACAACATGGCAGGCACCGTGCGGTGCCTGTCATGTTGTGCTGTGAAACGCACAACAAGCAATTTTCACATTGCGGCGGCCGGTGCTTTAAGCACCGTCCGCCGCAATGTTAAAAATGTGGGATGCACCCGCCACTGTTGCTGGTGCATCCTAATGGGGGCATGGTTCCTCCGCCCTTGTGGTGGACGGTACTGGCCCCCGACAGGATGGCGGGCGGACATTGTCCGTCTGCCATCCTAATTGGCCCCTAGGTTTCATTCACCAGTAAACTATCAGTACTACACATCGCAATTTGGATACTGATATGTTCCGCTCCTACACTAGTGCAGTGACCAACAATGTAAATATGCCTAACAGGGTCTGTTATTCTATTACAGTCACCCGAGATATTCTTATTCAGCAAAAATACCAATTTACATTCTCAATATCTGTTTACATGACAGTTCAAAAATATCACAATATCTGGATAAAGTCCAACTTTATGACTAACAACTTCATGAAAATGAAAACGAAAGTGTAGTTCTAAAATGTAGTCTTTCTACTATGACTACTGACCTCCACCTACATGAGGGAGGAAACCAAGCAACCTCTGCTTCCGGCAATGCATGATTATTTTTAAAATTGTGAATTCGCAATTAGGGGGTGCAAATTACCAAGAGGTTGAACCTCGTGGTAATTTGCGAAAATGTGTCAAAATGCCCAAAGATGCATTTTAAAACACTGTCATGTTACAGACACACATGTCCTTAGGACATGTGTGTGTGAAACATGCACTTCAAAATACATTTCAGGGGTGCGGGGGGGTCCTTTGGACCCCCCCTGCACCCATGGAATGCATTAACATTTTGCGAATTCCAATTTGCGAATTCGCAATCGCAAATTGGAATTCTCATAATATGTGCGATTTTTACAGAATCGCAAATTTTATGCAATTTCAATCATGCATGCAGTTTTGCGATTCCTTATTTGCGATTCCCTAAAAATCGCAAATAAGGAATCGCAAAAACGGACTTTGATGCATCTGGTCCAAAATGAGTAGCACACCCTGAACGTAGTGAAAAGATACATGTCCGTTGGACTACTTTATTATCCCCATACACGCACACATTAGGACGCGCTGTGCCGTCTTTACCAGTAAATGTAAATGTAAATGTGGGATATTTGTAAAGCGCACTGTTACTCTAACCGAGTGTCCTGGCGCTGTTGACCGCTGGGGAACCCGTCCTGGCTTTCCCTGTGAGATGGTCCCTTACTGGGTATCTCCAGGGTGAAACCAGGCATCCCTGGCGTCTGTGGGGGGCCGTTGTAGAGATGAGGCAAGCTTAATGCCCAGAGTTGCCGAGTGTGTTCCCTGGTTAGAGTAGGCACCGAGGCGAGAATTATTGAGTCCACTGACCCTGGTCCACGACCCTGCCGTGTCGGGAATTGAACCCTGGTCCCGGGCCGTTCTCTGCTTACAGGTCTGCCGCCTCTAACCAGTGAGCCACACCTCTCCACAGTATTACAAGCAAAACTCAATGCGGGGCCACTAACAATCGCGCACTTGCATACGCATATGAGATGCAACTTATGACACGTGATCTAAGCACTTCGTGTCCTGAGCTCAACCAAAATTACAATTTAGCCATAAGCTACATGTCCGATTAAATGTTCTGTTTTCTGTGTTCTATTTAAACACCCTTAAAATAAGACGCGCGGTGCCGCCTCAACTTGTATTGCACGCACTGCTCAGATTGGGGGCCATTTTTGATCGCGCAATTACTAAAGATAACCTTAGCGCTTAACACACATGTAGTTTATCATACTACAGTAGATAGTAAACAAATACGATTCCTTAACACTAAACTAACAGGATGGGAACAATAATCAGATAACTGCGTATGACACATTAAGAAAGCTATGTGTCTCCAACAGCCCACTAATTCAAACCCACATTTAATTACATACTCACTTCTAGGACTTAGAAAACGATGTCAATGCAAATGGCTGTTAGTACCTCAACATATTATTTGTGAACAATGAGAGAATGTTTGCCTCATGGGAATGAGAGAATTTTGCCTTTTGTAACAAAGAATTGCCATTTTAAGTTCGTATTTCTTCTGTTTCTCATGCACAGCATCAATGATGCAGCGCAATGACGCTATCTATGTGTTTGTATTGTCTGCCCTTTACCCCCCCCCCCATTTTTTTCACATCTACAGGTACTTTTAAGGCCTCTTGTAATTCGGAAAAGTTTTCCAAGAATTAACCTACAGAATAAGGTCATTTTATCACTTTTTTCATTTCCTAACCATAAAAACCAGGTCCTGAATAAAGCCAACCTGACCCCTTATGGGCAATTAGCGGCTGAAACATGTCAACCTTCTTACGGACATTTGCAAGTGCGGAAGCCCCCTAACTACAGCTTCCTACGCACGCCCAATTCTTTTAACCAGGCCTCTTTTCCAGTACTAATTATATTCACTTCAACTGGTCATATGCACCTTTTTATTCGAACCATCCCTAATCACTACTGCACTAACCAGTGGTTTACCTCCGGGTGGAGGAAGCATGCAACTAAACCCAATGATGATGCTGTCATGTTGCTAACATAAAGGCGGAGAACCAAGATACACCGCCAATCAAGCCTTGGCACGTGAATGAGGGATTTATATCGGAACCGGAAATGATTAGGTTACAAAACCCTGGTTATTCCGGACAAGTGATCCCTTCCCCCATTGATTTTGTGTTAAATCATTGTCAGTCAGACCATGACTAATAAGTTATAGCCAACCCCTCATTTCTGCTCAACAATCGCCATATATCTAATTGTCAACCTCTCATCTTCTCCAAAATGCTTGAACTTGTGTGCGCAAATTTACAAACATTACTAATCATGGGCGCAGCAGTTTTTGGTACAGCCACAATGCAAAATGCATTTCTGGATTTACAGAATGAAGCAAAGGCCAAATTGCTTGACTTTGTATTGCTCTGTTTGGCTTTGTAAAATTAAAAAAAATGCATTGGCTTGTGTTACTTTGCATTGGGGAGGCATTGCATTGGTGGAACATGGGCCTTCCTGTGCATCAAACAATGTATTTTGATCAAACTCAAGTTCACTAAAGTCAATAAACAGGGGCCTGCATCAAGATTGTGCACCTGCCAAACCTTGGCATCACAAGGAAAGTTTCTGCAGAAACATACAAAACAGAATAAGTATATAAGGATTTTTTATATGCAGGAAAGTATTCCTTCCTGTACATAAGTAATCCTGCCCACAGTACAGGCAGCCTTGCACCATAGCACAAGGGTGCCTCCATTGGCCCTTGAGAGCCACAAGTGTGGCAGCACAGGAAGAGAGCGAACAATGACATATTTTTTTTAAATATGGTGCAGTTCAACTCTCTCCTCTTCACATAATGCACCACACCAACTTGCCTTGTAGAGCTCTCTTGTATGAAAGAGTAGTAATTTGGGTCACAGGAATTTGAACCAACATACCTTCACATCAGCTTTTCTATCTACAATCTGACTTTTGTCAACTCCACTCCTCTGAGACTGCTATTTCTTGTCCATATTTCTAATCTCCTCCTACACCAACCACATTGTCCATTTTCACCCCTCTTAACCTTTATTTTGTGTTCAACGTGGTTTACCAGAACCTCTATCCTCCATGTGTATGACTAGCACTCAACTGGAATAGATCTAGTGGTTGTTTTATTATTCACTGTTTCTTCTTTTCCTAGTGCATCTCATGCTCCCAGTTTATATAATTTCAGGTAGAGATACCAAATTGAGTCCAGGGTAACCACCTCTTTTTCATCTACACCATGCCATTTCCTTCTGCATTTTGTTTTGCCTCTACACTAATGGAAAACAAATCTTCTTTATCCCACCTGTCACACCGAACTCCAAAAAATAATCTTTGTTGTCAACCTGTCAGCAAGCTAAGGATGTCTCCTTCTCTACCATGCAGAATATAACTGTTCTCCCAGATATTCAGACAAAATACTGAAAATGTAATACCGATCTACAGAAATATTGAGTTGAAAATATTGTCATAGAGAAATATCGTCAGCAAGAATACTGTTGACAAGAATATTGATTTTAAGGTAAGTACTTTGGATGTTAAGAATATAGAAAGAGTTAATATTGATTACAAAAATATCTATGTTGTTAATATCGATCTTAAAAATATCATTGTTAAATTTAATTTTAATTATTTTTATGTATTTTTCTACATATTTTAATTGTATATGTTATACATTGTTTGTATAATTATTGCAAATGTTTATAAATATAGTTTGTGAATTTTCAGTAGTTTTTAAATGTAATTTAATAGTTTGTTTGTTATTTTTAATACCATAGCAGGTTTTGAGGTTTATAGGAGTACAGCAGGGTGTGAAGTAAAATATTACTGATTTAATTGATAATTATTTAAGTTAATTGTATAATAAATATTTTTTATTTAAGTTTTAGGTGTGGGTTGTGGGTCTTGTAGGGGTATAGGGTGGGAAGTAAAGTAATTGTAATTAATGAATACATATTTATTATTATAATTAATTATTTAATTGATAATGAATTAAGTAAATTGTGTACTACGTGTTTTTTATTTGGTGTAGTTTGTTGTTTTTGTATAATTAAAGTGTGTGCAGGAAATTAATTATAGCATTTAATTAATGCTAATTGCATACAAATTATTTAATTGATAACTAAGTCTGTACAGTGCACAGTTAAGATATTGTTTGTATTATAATTTAGGTCTGAGTTGTATTTGTAGGTGTAAAGGGTGGTAAGTTAATTAAATATATTTAATTTGTTATTAGCCAATTGTTATTAGTTGTTTAATTGATCATTAATTGTGTGAATTATGCAATTAGCTTGTTTTAATATAAATATATTAGTTTCGGGTTGTTGGTTTTGTAAGGCTTAAGGGTGGAAAGGTAATGAAATAGAATATTTTACTATAAGGTAATTAATATTAGTATTTTAATTGATAATTAATTATGTAAAATGTGTAACTATTATAATTTAAAAAACATATTTTAGGTGTGTTATGTAGTTTGTATAGTTATACAGGAGTAAATTACTAAATTAATAATACATTTAAAAATATTTATATTTTTACAAAATTGTGTTTTATGTTATATTATATGTTAATTGTGTTGTGCTTTTTTAATTTAAAAAAATAAAGTATGTCATTATTTTGGGAATATAGTTTGGTATTTTAATTTTAATCATAATATTTGTAATAATGTATATATTATTTATTTAAGATTGTAATAAATATGTAATATGGTTATTTTTTAAATTAAATTATATATATATATATATATATACATCTTCTACTTAAATATAAAACAATTGTGTTATTTAATAATGCTTTTAAAATGTTAAATGTTTTCGAAGTGAACTACTGTGTGTGTAATGTTGCATGGAGTGCAGTAGGAATAGTATATTTTACCCCTCCCCAATCCAACACGTTCCCTACTGTTGCACTGACTGGAATGGAAATAGTAAAGTTACTACTCTGCAATCCAACACTCTCCCTACTGTCGCACTGATTGGAGTGGGAATAGTAAATTCCACTCTTGCACAATCCAATGCTTTCCCTACTATTGCATTTATTGTAGTGGGAATAGTAAGTTGTACTTTTCCTGAGTTTAACAATTTTTTTTTAAGTTCTAAAAATTGGAGCAGCTGTACTGTATGTATTATTCATGGAAATTCATAGTTTATTTTTCATATCTAATTAAATTGGTATTTTTTTTAATATTTATGTTATTGGGTGTGTGTGTATATATATATATATATATATATATATATATATATATATATATATATATATATATATATTATATATCGTTCTCACTTCGCTCGATACCGCTCTCACAGCATCAACAGTCGAATCCAGACTGTCAGGTAAAACGAAAAAGGCAGACCCAAAGAAAATTCCAGTGCAGTGATTTAATTCAGTTTAGAGTTTACAACCCAGCAAGCCCGCATGACGCGTTTCGCCTCCAGCCGGAGGCTTGATCACATGATACATTGCTTGTAATGGAAGAGGGTACTTAAGGAGTGGAGAATACATGGTGGGCGGAGCCAAACAAGTAAGAACCACCCTTGCCATTAACCCCATGTTGAACATCACAAATTTATATACATTTCACAATTTGGATCTGTTTTAAAAAACCATAGTGATTTATAGAAAATTCAGGGCCAGTGCCCTAGTCTGAAACTAGTCATAAACATGGTCAAATTGATCTTATATCTGTAGATTATGTGTGCAACATCCCGCAAATTACAAAACTGTACAATATACAATCTAGACCAAATATTAGTATGTAGAAAAATATATGTATGTACATCTCTCATCTGTGTATATATAAATAAATAAACATTAGAACAATCCATATTCATTGCCATATGTACACTATTTACAAATAAAAGACCTACTGTTAAGTATTCAAGATCTACAAAAATCTAACAGACTTATTCTCACCCATAGAGACTAGTTTCTACCTGAGATTATCCAGTTATTCCTTATCTATAGTTACAGATCCACCTATATTTCCCATCCACCACATTCAAGAATATGGAAATGGGTAGGGTGTGAATCCCTATCTAATACATGTCAAGGGGCCTAATTTGTCATAATATGTGTCCTCTCCAGTTTCGTACATTTTAAATCTCTTCCAAGAAATCCCCTAATAACCTAGTGCAAATAAATGTGCAAAATAATCTAAGTAAAAATGTGCAAAATTTCTTATAAGTGGTTTTAAAAACAATTTCATGAGAAAGTCAGAGGGATTTTAGGGTGGAAAAGCTTTTTGTTCTTTGTCATCTTTAAATTTTTATATTCTTAATTCCCTTCACATATAGAGACCCAAATCCAAAAAAATGGAAAAACCAACATAGGAAAAGGAAACATCAATTGTATGGAGTGTAATGACCACTGAGTTCACCCTGTAACTAAATCTACAAGCAGGTGTACAAATCTTCGCTCGCATTCAAGCCCCGTGGGGCCTTACTGTCGAGCTCAATTATATATCTTGTCTCCAATAGGCGGAGTTGAGCATCTCGCTCTCCTCCCCTTTTAAGTGGCATTACGCAATCAATAGCATAGTACAGCAAAGACGAAGGATCACTATTGTGTGTACTTTCAAAATGGCGAGCCACTGGGTATGCCTGATCTTTTCCCACAATGGCCCTAATATGTTGCAGTACACGCTTGTGTACTGGCAAACGTGTGCTCCCCACATAGCGGAGATCACACGGGCATTGAAGAATGTATACTGCAAAATCAGTTCTGTAAGACATGCGTTTCTTGATTTTTACGGGCTTGATTTTAAAAGGCACCGTATATTCTGTCTTATTGCATCCATTTTTGCATGCCTTGCAAACACTACACTTTTTGAATCCTCCTCCAATAGCACCCCAGGTGTCTGAAACTCGTTTTTCAAGGAAGTTGCTCATTAATTTATCTCCCATTGAGATAGACTTCCTAAATGTAATGTCAGGTCTACTCATTACAAATTTCCCTGTCACAGGATCCCCTGTGATTAGGTCCCAGTTTTTATAAAATATGCATCGTAACTCCTTATGCTGTCTGCTGTAAGTTATGATCACTCTCGGTTTTATCTGTTTATCCTCTGTTGTTTGTACAGTCAATTTTTCTTTTACTGCTAATGCTTCTTGTCTAGTTATCGAAGCTGCTCTCTTAATGGCTCTCTGGATAGTATTTAAGGAATAGCCTCTCGACAGAAACCGTGCCTTGCTCTCATTCTGAGACTTGATGCATTCCTCATCTGTGCTACTTATACGCTTAATGCGCAACATCTCCCCAAAGGGAATGCTGCTAATCAAGTGATAAGGGTGCCCACTGGACGCATGCAATATAGTGTTGCCTGCGGTAGGCTTCCTGTGTAACCTAGTGGCTATCCCTGTGTCTCTTATATATACTTCCGTGTCCAGGAACACTAATGATGTCGCATCTATATTAGCAGTGAAACTCAAATTTAAATCATTATTGTTCAGCTCCTTAACAAAATTCTGTGCCTGCTCATGCGTTCCTTTCCAGACCATGAACAGGTCATCAATATACCTTAAATAGAGTAACATATGATTTTGAGTAATGTGTTTGAGGATGTTGCCCAGGACCCGCTCCTCCCACAGCCCCATGTGAAGACATGCTAGACTGGGGGAGAAGCAGGCCCCCATTGCAACACCCCTAACCTGTTGATAAATTTGATTATTAAACAGGAAATAATTGTTCTCTAAACACAGCTTAATCATAGTTAGCAACATTTTGTTGTGAGCCGAAAAGTTCATTGGTCTTTTGTTCAAATAGAATTCAACTGCCTGTACCCCATCAGAATTCTTGATAGATGTATATAGAGACGTGACATCTAGTGTCATAAGCAAATAGTCAGTATTCCAAACCATACCATCAATTTTTCTGATAAAGTCTGCAGTGTCTTGTACATATGATGGTAACCCTTTTACCCATTCTTGGAGGAAAAAGTCGATATAGCGAGAGATATTTTCTGTTGCGCTATTGATCGCCGAAATAATCGGTCTCCCAGGTGGCACATGTATATCCTTGTGAACTTTCGGTATCAAATAGAAAGTTGGTATAACCGGATGTTCTTTCTTCATAAAATTATATTCATCATTGGACAGTAATTTTGCACTTCGCCATGCCATTAATTTCAAATTTTGATCTTGCCAAGCAGCTTTGATTGTTATTAAGTTGCTTTTTTTGTAACATGAAGAGTCGAAAAGCTGACTTTCTGCCTCTGCCACATACATATCCCTTGGCCATAGAACGATGTTCCCGCCTTTATCCGCTTGGCGGACTATTATGTCTTGTTCCTGTTCCAGTTTTTTGATTAGGTTGTAGTAGCATTGGTTTTTCTTGTCAAAAATTCTTTGTTTTTTATTTGTATTGGCATAGAGTTGTTTTAAGTCCTTGATGATTAGGTCATGGTATACCTCCAAATTGTCATGAGTCAAAATAGGTTGGAGCTTTGATTTTGGTTTGAATGGAGTTTGGTTGACTGCTTGGTCTTCACTAGAAACTAATAAAGGTAGGTCGCTTGTTAATGCTCCTTCTCCTTGTAGACTCCAGATTTCATCAAAATCCATACGATCTTCTGCTACTAATGTGGAAGTTTTTTGCGATGTTTCAATCGTTTTTTCTTCTTTGGTTGCAAAAGAAAGAATTTGTTCAATTTTAAGTTTCTTATGAAGCGATAAGTGTCCATTCTAGTATCGACATAGTTGAAATTTGAGGGTGCACAGTAAGATAATCCTAAGCCTAGGATCATTTCATCATTGGCGGAAAGGGTAACTTTGGTCAGATTTATAATCGATTGTTTGTTCAATTGGGGAGCTGCTTCCGATTCGATTTCCAGCAACCCCTTGCTGCTTGATTCGCGTTTGGTTGTTTTACGCCTGCTACATTTTCTCCTAGCCTGCCGCTTTTGGTTGGCCCTGTAGCATTTATCTGTTGACCTCCTTTGGCACGAGATCTGAGTGTCTCTCGTCGATCTTGGCATAGTCAGCCTACTTCCTGTGCCGGTGTTAGCTTTTCTGACCCTACCGTGGAGGGTCCCGCAGCCTCGTTTTCCGTCTCGCTTCCTGAAGTTACACTGATATCTGTTGATGAGACTGACACCGTTTTATTATTTGCATTCAATTGTTTGGTTTTCCTTGCACGTGCTTTGACATTTTCGTATTTTTTGGCATACGTAAATATCTGCCCGTGTAAATAGTCGAGACGGTCTCGCTAGAACTTGAATGCTTTGCGTTTTTTGATTATTTCTTCTTCCTTTTTTACCCTTTGCATCATTTCATTTCTGAATTTTACCGCCTCCTCACTGGGTCCCAAGCCTTGTATGACAGTTTCAAGTTGTTCGATCTCTGCTTGTATTTTTAAACGGTCGCTCTCCGCATAGCGCACCAAAATTACCATCAGCGGTCGCCAGTAGGTATATATAGTTAGGATTTTTTCACTATGGGATTTTTGAAAATTCTATGTCTAATAACTTTGGCGTTTGTGGACGGAATCGGCTGACATTTTCAGGAAAATTGAACATTTTGTTTCTGAGCAGCCCCTGAACATTTGGGGGGGTTTCGTCAAGGGGGGGCCGAGAAAAAAGGGGGGTTCCAAAACGCGTTTTTCCAATGTTAATTTCCATAGGGCGGTTGGCCTCACTTTTAGCTCGAACGGCTGAATGGATTTGCACGAAACTTGGCAAAATTGTAGGGACTGTTAGCCAAATGTGCCTTTGCTAGGTCTCAATATATGTGCTCCAGTGGATTTTGATAAATATATATATATATATATATATATCCACCGCTGCAGGATTCCAATGCGAAAGAGACCACACAAGGAATAAATTGATTCTCGTTGTTTAATGGACAGTCTGCAAGCACAAGATAAATCAGCAGCCTTCACCAAACACAGTTCATGCGCCGGACGCGTTTCGGGAACTCCTTGTCCCTTCATCTGCGGCGTCTAGTTCTCTCGAAATGCAAGCACACTGTGACGCGCACCTTTTAAAGTTACACCTGCCTCCCTGGGCGTGGTACATGCAAAGCCTCTTGGGCCTCGTAGTGTGTTCATTCTTAACCACAGTGGGTGTGTGCCAACCAGTTCCAATTTGAACATATCTCTTTCCCACGTGGGTAGGCGAAAAACAGCTGTACCTTTGTGCTCTGATTTATGGCTGTCAATCCGAGTGGGTGGATGCTTCCCTGCACTAGCGCCCACTCAATCCTCATTCCCATTGTTTAAAAACACTTAGGTACTTGATAGGATTCGCTTCCTCTGCGACGGGCACCAGATAAATCAGCAGCCTTCACCAAACACAGTTCATGTGCTGGACGCGTTTTGGGAACTCCTTGTCCCTTCATCTGCGGCATCTAGTTCTCTCGAAATGCAAGCACACTGTGACGCGCACCTTTTAAAGTTACACCTGACTTCCTGGACGTGGTACATGCAAAGCCTCCTGGGCCTCGTAGTGCGTTCATTCTTAACCACAGTGGATGTGTGCCAACCAGTTCCAATTTGAACATATCTCTTTCCCAAGTAGGTAGGCGAAAAACAGCTGTACCTTTGTGCTCTGCTTTGTGGCTGTCAATCCAAGTGGGTGGATGCTTTCCTGCACTAGCGCCCACTCAATCCTCGTTCCTACTGTTCAAACACACATAGGTACATGATAGGATTCGCTTCCTCCGCGACGGACCTCATTTCACGACCTGGGAAGGCCGTTATAAATCCACCGCTGCAGGATTCCAATGCGAAAGAGACCACACAAGGAATAAATTGATTCTCGTTGTTTAATGGACAGTCTGCAAGCACAAGATAAATAAGCAGCCTTCACCAAACACAGTTCATGCGCCGGACGCGTTTCGGGAACTCCTTGTCCCTTCATCTGCGGCGTCTAGTTCTCTCGAAATACAAGCACACTGTGGTGCGCACCTTTTAAAGTTACACCTGCCTCCCAGGGCGTGGTACATGCAAAGCCTCCTGGGCCTGGTAGTGCGTTCATTCTTAACCACAGTGGGTGTGAGCCAACTAGTTCCAATTTGAACATATCTCTTTCCCAAGTGGGTAGGCGAAAAACAGCTGGACATTTGTGCTCTGCTTTGTGGCTGTCAATCCGAGTGGGTGGACGCTTCCCTGCACTAGCGCCTACTCAATCCTCGTTCATACTGTTCAAACACACTGAGGTACTTAATAGGATTTGCTTCCTCCGCGACGGGCCTCATTTCACGATCTGGGAAGGCCGTTATAAATCCACCGCTGCAGGATACCAATGCGAAAGAGACCACATGAGGAATAAATTGATTCTCGTTGTTTAATGGACAGTCTGCAAGCACAAGATAAATCAGTAGCCTTCACCAAGCACAGTTCATGCGCCGGACGCGTTTCGAGAACTCCTTGTTCCTTCATCTGCGGCGTCTAGTTCTCTCGAAATGCAAGCACACTGTGATGCGCACCTTTTAAAGTTACACCTGCCTCCCTGGGCGTGGTACATGCAAAGCCTCCTGGGTCTCGTAGTGCGTTCATTCTTAGCCACAGTGGGTGTGTGCCAACCAGTTCCAATTTGAACATATCTCTTTCCCAAGTGGGTAGGCGAAAAACAGCTGTACCTTTGTGCTCTGCTTTGTGGCTGTCAATCCAAGTGGGTGGACGCTTTCCTGCACTAGCGCCCACTCAATCCTCGTTCCTACTGTTCAAACACACATAGGTACTTGATAGGATTCGCTTCCTCCGCGACGGGCCTCATTTCACGACCTGGGAAGGCCGTTATATATCCACCGCTGCAGGATTCCAATGTGAAAGAGACCACACAAGGAATACATTGATTCTCGTTGTTTAATGGACAGTCTGCAAGCACAAGATAAATCAGCAGCCTTCACCAAACACAGTTCATGCGCCGGACGCGTTTCGGGAACTCCTTGTCCCTTCATCTGCGGCGTCTAGTTCTCTCGAAATGCAAGCACACTGTGACGCGCACCTTTTAAAGTTACACCTGCCTCCCTGGGCGTGGTACATGCAAAGCCTCCTGGGCCTCGTAGTGCGTTCATTCTTAACCACAGTGGGTGTGTGCCGACCAGTTCCAATTTGAACATATCTCTTTCCCAAGTGGGTAGGCGAAAAACAGCTGGACCTTTGTGCTCTGCTTTGTGGCTGTCAATCCGAATGGGTGGACGCTTCCCTGCACTAGCGCCTACTCAATCCTCGTTCATACTGTTCAAACACACATAGGTACTTAATAGGATTCGCTTCCTCCGCGACGGGCCTCATTTCACGACCTGGGAAGGCCGTTATAAATCCACCGCTGCAGGATACCAATGCGAAAGAGACCACATGAGGAATAAATTGATTCTCGTTGTTTAATGGTCAGTCTGCAAGCACAAGATAAATCAGTAGCCTTCACCAAACACAGTTCATGCGCCGGACGCGTTTCGAGAACTCCTTGTCCCTTCATTTGCGGCATCTAGTTCTCTCGAAATGCAAGCACACTGTGACGCGCACCTTTTAAAGTTACACCTGCCTCCCTGGGCGTGGTACATGCAAAGCCTCCTGGGTCTCGTAGTGCGTTCATTCTTAACCACAGTGGGTGTGTGCCAACCAGTTCCAATTTGAACATATCTCTTTCCCAAGTGGGTAGGCGAAAAACAACTGTACCTTTGTGCTCTGCTTTGTGGCTGTGAATCTGAGTGGGTGGATGCTTCCCTGCACTAGCGCCCACTCAATCCTCGTTCCTACTGTTCAAACACACTTAGGTACTTGATAGGATTCCCTTCCTCCGCGACGGGCCTCATTTCACGACCTGGGAAGGCCATTATAAATCCACCGCTGCAGGATTCCAATGTGAAAGAGACCACACAAGGAATAAATTGATTCTTGTTGTTTAATGGACAGTCTGCAAGCACAAGATATATCAGCAGCCTTCACCAAACACAGTTCATGCGCCGGACGAGCTTCTGGAACTTCTTGTCCCTTCATCTGCGGCGTCTAGTTCTCTAGTAATTGGGACAATTGAGCAGTGCCTCAATCTACATCCTATTGTGGGAAAAAATACAAATACACCCAGGGAGTCACGACCCATCTGGCATTTATGGATTTGTCCAGTGCTTTTGACTATGTATCCAGACCCAAGCTGTGGACCGATTTAGGGAGTATGGGTGTTGATGCAGGACTGGTTTTCATTTTTAAGACTCTTCCACCATGACCTTACAACAACAGTTAGCTTTGGGAGCGCTGGTGAATGTACTGAGCCTTTAAGCATCAACTGTGGAGTACACCAAGGTTGTGTCCTTGCCCCAAACCTTTTTCTCCTCTATACAAATGATTTGGAGAAAGCACTGGTATCCACTGGGGCAGAATTTCTGTACGTGGAGAACAAGGCTTTGCCTGCACTAATATATGCTGACAATACGGTCCTCCTAGCAAGGATGGCCAAAGGCCTCAAGAGACTTATTTTTAGCTATGTTAGCTGTATGAAAGACATGGGCCTGAAGACTAACTGTAAGAAAATATTCACTATGGTATGTGGCCCCGGAAACACGAAAACCCGTACCCTAAATATTTATGGCAACATTTTGGATAGGGTTAGCTCCTTCCCCTATTTAGGTTTGGAGTTTGGACTTGGCTTACTATCATTAAAAATAGAATATCTCGTTATTTCCAAGCTATAGGTACCACTTCCTCGCTCTCTTTGTCTATTGGCAAAAAAACGAAATGTCTGCCAGTTTTAAAATATGAAATGGGTATCTGGGGATGTAGGGGTGTTCATACGATGCCGACAGAGGAGAATAGATTCTGTTGTCTGTTATTAGGCGTTCCTCTTTCCACCCTGCATTTGTCCCTACATCTGGAGCTAGCCATGGAATATGTTCAAGACACCATCAATGTTGCCCCTCTGGTTCTCTAGTGCTCAATTTGGTATAACAAAGAAGCCAAACTTAACCAGGCAGTCTTTATAGACTGCTTAACTTGTACTAATGGTCTGGCCATCCCATGGCTAAAATATGTCAAAGAGTGTTTCTTGGATCTCGGCTGCATCCATTGATTTGAACATTTGGATTCTATCAAAAAAAGGATAAATACTGGGTCTTGGACAGTTTTTGTAAGCACAAGCAAACTACTAGGGAATTAACAGAAGTGTCCATACCTTCAGAGTTGACAGTTTCATTCAAGCGGTTCCATCTGTCGCCCCATATTTATTAAATGTGACCAATGCATATGAAAGAATACTATTGGCCCAAGAAAAGAGACGCTTTTCTTTACCTGCTACCAGTCCTCCAGCTTTGCTCCACTCCGCGTTGATCTTTTCCCGCGATCCAAGGGAGAAGCCGACCGATTGGGCGACCAGCGGATTAGCGGATCAGCGGGCTGGCAGGCTTTTGGACTCTTGAGAGATTTGGATGATCACGCACTCGAGGAAATTGATACTGTTGGACATCGTTGGATAAAATGAGAAGTGTGATCTGTCTATACATTTGTATCTATATTTGAGGATATTGTGGACATTGTGGTAATTGTGGACTCCCCGCATGATCCTGTTGGCTGACCGGTTTTACTCCAGCTTTTGCTGTTTGCCGCTGACTGTCCTGGGCATTCCTACCAGCTTCTCTCCCAGCTGCTCTGCAATCCGCATGCAGGTCAACTCTACTGCATCAAGTTACAGATAATGGGGCCACCAAAAGAGAACCTCTCGAAGGGAGGGCGCGCTGGTGCTTGCGCGGCTGAAGTATTGGCTAAAACAGAGGCTGTTGAGAACGCTACTGAGGGAGGATATGAGAAGGGAGAAAATACTGATTTACGCACTCTGTCACACTGGTAGATCATCCTATTTTAAAAGTATTACAATCTGGAAAAGCTTCCTCTGTAATTAATCCAGGAGGTACAGCTGCCTATCCTGGAGAATCGGTTATAGTGAGTGCACTAATCGAGGAAGTAACAGTAGCCTCATGGGGTAATCTGACCGTGCCTGCCTCACCTCTCTCCACTTCAATTTCTGAGGTCTCTCATGTTGATCAATTGCCACAGCCTCTACAGCTTTCACAGAATCTGCTTGCGACAACATCTCTTTTCACTGATGGCTACTTTGGAGATCTTATAAAACAGGAAGAAATATCCGAGGGCAGGGATCCCCTTGTTATTAAAATTAGTAAAGATAATAAGATAGCCCTGCAAAATGTGGGACACAGTGTCAGCCCTATACATGTTGGAGGTACGGATACTCTAAAAACCAACTCTGGGATCCAAAAAGGTTCTCACAACATAATTCCCGTTAGTACCAAATGGATCACAGTTAGCTGTGAAGAATCCATTATGGAGTATGGTAATGAGGGAACTCCGATGAACAAACATAATAAAGGGACAGCCAAACCAAGAGTAGAGACAGAACAAAAAGAAGGCTCTTGATAAACAATCGTATATTGCTCTTAAATCTTCCAAATATGTGACAACTAATAGCCCACTTCCTAAGTGGGTTACGAAGAAGCGGGAGGTGAAGAAAATGATTTTGTGTCTCTCTTGCTCAAGCCCCGAGCTGCTTTCTCAAACTACCCAGGCTCTCGTAGCTCAGCCAGTAGTAGATAGGGGGTAACGACTGTATTAGTGCTAGCAGTAAGGATACCAGGGATATCAGCAGTCAGAGACAATCTTCGACGCTCCCTTCTTCAATACCCTCACCGGCTACTATGGCAAATCAAAGGGATCAGACGGATGTTTCTAGCCAGCCATTTGAACAAACCTCGCTGCAAGAAATCCATAAGGCACTACAAATGCAGAGAGCAGAAGCTCAGGCATTTTACGCTCAGACTAGAGCTGATTGCTCTGCTATTAAGTTCACTTTGTCAGAGGTGAAAAATCAGATAGCTTCTATTACTACTGATAGAAAAGAGCTTTAACAGAGGGTAGCTAATACCGAAGATCATATGAGCCAAACATCGAAACGCATGGATACACACAAAACTCAATTAAAATGTATGCAGATGAAGGGCGAAGATATGGAAAATCGACAACGGCGCAACAAGTTGCGTGTGTTTGAGCTACCAGAAGGATTGGAAGGAATGGACTGCCGAACTTACATGGTTAATCTATTTCAGATACCTTTTCCAGATCTAGCTGACTGGGATTGGGATAGCCAAATCCAGAATGCTAATAGATTATCATTGATTACTAATAAACCTCCTTGCCGCTTTCCTAGACCCATCCTAATCTGTCTAGGTATTTTTTTATTACGGCAAGCAATCTCCATCAAAGACAGGCCCACTAATCCAATACGTACAGATTCTTTTTCAATGTTTGTTAGATCAGATTTCTGTAAGGACACTATGGATTGCGTTGGAAAACTTCAGCAACTTATTAAACCCCCGAAGGCTGCTGACGCGCAGGTGTATCTTCAGGAGCATGGGCGTCTAAAAATCCAAATAATAAAGGATGGCTACACTAAGCTGGCATTTTCAGAGCAGGAGGCTTAGGAAGTTTTGAACTCTTGGTGACAGGAGCATGAGAAATAATCTGAATGCTTTTGTGTATTTTTCTTCCTTCTCCCTTTTTTTTCTTCTCTCTCTTTCTCCTCTTTGGCATAGTTAATCAGAGACAGCAAATGTTGCTTTGCATACTTTCTTTTATCTACATGCCTTTGAATTTTTTTTTATTTTTTATTGGGGCACTCTGTGAGAAGGTGGCCTGGTATATGCTGTCCACTAACTATAGTGGGCAAATTGTACCAGTCCAAACAACCCTTATTGATGATTAGGTTAAAGACAATTTTTATTGAAAGCTATATTAGTGGTAGCTATGGAGAGCAGTCTTCAGGCTAAGTCTTGTAGGAATGTAAAGCAGCTTGTTTTACCAGATCAGAACCTCCTGAATGACCAAATGAAAGGAGAACCACACAAGGAATATATCAAATATATGTATTTATTAATACACACTCTCTACTAATCTCTTTATGAGATTAGAAACAAAGCACACAATATTAAATCACTAGAATGACAGTAAATAGCGCAATACACAGTGGGCTCCAGGGGAGACCAGACAATATACTAAGAAAGTGGTATAACAACCACGACTTGACTAGACACAGTGCCTAGAGCACGTAGAATCACTGGGACCCCAAGGAACCACCCAAAGTAGTGACACAGGGGACCCATGCCATTTTTATGCACCGCGTGTGGGATAAAAGTACCTGTTAATCCCCGCGGGACAGCTGATCGTTTTTAGACCGGTTATCTTCGGGGCCAACTCGAACCTCTCGTCACACTCTCAAGTTAAACCTGAGGCATAAGCACACTCGTGTTAGGGATTTTGGCGGGCATAATTACCAAAAAGTTCTCGAGGCAGGGGGAAACCTTTACCTGCTTACTTTCAACACCAGCAGTACAAATCTCGCTTGTATCCGCAATGACGGCCATCTTGGAAGCCTCTCTTTTGTGTTTCAATCCGGCCCAAGGAATCCAGGTACTTGTGGTTCCTCTAATACGCCCGATTGTCATTGGGTGCTCACCTGCATCTCTTGATGTGTGGGAATCAACAGTATTCCTCTATATGTGTGCCTCGTGAATGTATTCATTACCCGTCAGTCCCTTGTTATGATCTACATGTCTATCAGGAACAATTTTTAATTGATCATGATTATCAGGGAAGGTCGCTCCTAGATCCCAGACATTTACAGTTTCATATCCTGGAAATTTCTGATAGGTTGTTAAGGCCAGTTTGAGTACTATTGAATTTTAGGATAAGGTACGCCTCTTTTTGTAGAGGTACCTTGTCAACATCTACCGCATGTTTGGTTTGATTTATACAGAAGAGGATTGACCATTTAAACTCATTCTCGCTATGCCCCTTTTCCTCAAAGTGTTCAACCATGGGGGCTGTCATGACTTTCTTCTTTAATCTGGACCTGTGTTGGGTAATTCTTGTATTGACCTGCTGATTTGTTTTACCGATGTAGATTTTATTACATGGACATTTTATTACGTAAACGACCTTTCTCGTTTTACAGTTTGTAAAGATTGGATGTTTCCATTTGACTCCAGCATGGACAAACTCATTTCATTCGATTGTATTAGAACAAGCAATACAATTCCCACATTTGAGGTGTACCTCCACTGGCTTAATGTTCCATTGTGATAATAGGGTATTTTTGGGTTTTGGGAGCGTAATGTCAGTTCACACAAGTTGTTGGCCTATACTTCTATTTTTCTTGTATGCAAAAATAGGATGTGGAAACGGACATTCAAGTCCCTCTAGTAGGTGCCAATTCTTGAGAACTAACTGTCTCATTCTATGGGTATCTGGACCAAACGTTGTAACACAGACCAGTCTGTCCAGGTTCGAGATTCGAGTTGGCCCCGAAGATAACCGGTCTAAAAACGATCAGCTGTCCGCGGGGATTAACAGGTACTTTTGTCCCACACGCAGTGCATAAAAATGGCATGTCGTCTTTTTCGGTAGACTAAATCACTCCCTCATTCTTTAATTGTTAGCCCGTGTGACGAGATGCAGAAATAAAGATAAGGAAAATAAGATTGAGCACGCGAAGAAAAAAACAGCTTGGCAGACAGCGTGTTACTCACCATAGCACTAAGGTACAAATATCAATGTGAGTCTGAGAACGCACCCAGTGCAGTATAATAGGAGCCAAAACACTGCCCAGTCAGCTCATAGTAATAAGATCGTTTGTCCACAGGAACATTTGATATAACCAAGCAGCCAGTGGACAGATTTGATTGTAAAGATCACCCAGTCATCCTGAATCATGCAGGTAGATATGCGGAACTTCTCATTGTGGGAAGCTAGTGTGAGACAAGAGAGGGTAGAATCTATCAATAAACAAAACTTTGTTGTTGTTTACACCTATTTCAGATAAAAGACAGAGCCCTGATGAGAATCCACAAACTTGTGTAGTTGGATTCGAAACGCGTCGGCAAAACTTAACAAGTCAAAACTTTAATTGATTGAGTTAACCAGCGTGGGCTGGATATAAATTGGGTCACCTTCTGATGAAATTATCTCCTTCTTTGACTTTGTCTTAAAGTGATTGATTGTTGTTTATTAACTCACTTAAGTAGAAACACATTGTCCTTTCTTAAGACACTGGGTGTGCAAGAAGGAGGGGCTGGTGTGTTGGTTGTAGGGCAAAAGCAAGGGATTTAAACATGACATTCTTTTTTCTTGGGGGAGTGGTTCTTGAACGGGCTTTTAGAAAATTTGTTGTAAAAGAGGTATTTGTTGTTATAAAATGGCAGTGATCAAATTTTTATGTTGGAATTTATCTGGGCTGAATGCCACTCGTAGACGGCAACTTGTTAGTGAAGAGTTAAAGATGTATCGCACTCATTCATTCTTGGCAAAGGAAACTCATATAGCGTTCCAGGATCGGACATTACTTAACCAGCTAGGGTATGACACTGCCGTCTGTTCATCGCAAACAGTTTCAATAAGGGGTGTGGCTATTCTAGCTAGCAAAATTCTGGAGTATAAAATTGATCGGGTTATGGCGGATGTGAGGGGAAGATGGACTGCTGCTCAACTAGTGATTTATGGCACCAAATATGTTTTAGCTATGATCTATGGGCCCAATATAGACTACCCTGCAGTCTTTAATACACTTATGCTTAATTTACTTGAATTCCAGTAAACTCTACTAGTCATGGGGGACTTCAATTGCATTATGAATCAAAGATACAACTTCTCGACGTCCTTTCGCAAGGATGTCGAAAGTACTGAATTCAATATTGGAACTAGCAAGGTTGCAAGATACACGAGATGTTTAGGGAGTTTTGTATCCAGATTCCCCGGGGTTTTATATTTTACTCTTGTCCACATAGGCGATATTCGAGGCCGTATATGGCTTGGGTCAGTAATACAGTCCTCAATACAGCTAAGATGGAGATTTGTCCTAAGATTACTTCCGATCACAATCCAACTTTATTAATAATCCAACCGACACTTGCTGTTAAGACAGGTCGGCCTTTTTCTTTTCCACACTATTTGCTAATTGATGATGAGTATACTTTGCATGTGGGGAAACTCTTGGCTGAATTCCTGAATTTTAATTTTGGCACTGCTTCTCCTTATATGATCTGAGATTCTATGAAGGCATTTATCAGAGGCATTACTCAGCAATGTATACTATCTAATACTAAAGCTAAGGAGGCAGTTGTTAAAGCGGCCCTCAGGACTTTAACTAGTCTAGAGCTCTCTCATGCACAATCTGTTAGAGGACGGGATGAGGACCAATTATCCATTTATTTTAAACTACTAGAAGTGAAGGAAAAAGGCAATAGGAATCATTAAGGAAAGATAAATGTCGCTCTGAACAGTACGAATACAGTGAACAAGTGGGAATAGTACTAGCCTATAATATTGCTGATAAAAAGTCTAAAAGTAAGATTGCTGAGATTAAAGGAGCGGATAATGTTATAGACACTGGAGCTAGGGCGATCTTGGAGCAATTTTCTCTATTTTACGAAGATCTATATGCTCCTTCAAACCCGGTAGAACTAAGGGAGGTTTCTCGATACTTAGACAAAGCTTGAATATCACTCCTAACTGCTCAGGAGGCTGCCCAATTGGAACAATAGATATTAGTAGAGGATATTTGGTCGGCTTTGGTATCTCTCCCCTTGGGTAAGGCTGCGGTTGAAGACCAGATTCTGATCGAATTCTATACAGTTTTTAGAAATATCCTAACCCCATTGTTTGTTAGATTTATTACGGAAATAGGGGAATCAGGCGTGGTTCTGCCTTCCTGGGATACCACAAATATGGTTTTCTTTTTAAAGAAGAACAAGCCATCAGCAGTTTGTGAATCGTTCAGTAGGATTTAACTTATTAATGCTGATGTCAAATGGTTTGCAAAGGTCTTGGCCAAACGCCTCTCTCCATTTATGGTGAAATTGGTCTTGGGGCAACAGCATGGTTTTATTATTAGGGGAAGAGATACATCCACTAACATTAATGCTGCCATTATGGCATTTGATCTGGTTGAACAAAGTAATCTTAAACTAGGAATGATACTTCTGGATGCAGAAAAAGTGTTAGATCGGGTGGCCTGGGCCTATCCATGGCCCACTCTTTCAGCAATGGGAATTGTGAGAAGTTGGCCTGGTATATGATGTTCACTGTTGTGGAGAAGTGTGGCTCAATGGTTAGAGTGGCAGACCCAGATGCTGAGATCTGGCTCGGGACCAGGGTTCAATTCCTGACGCGGCATGGTCTTGGGCTCAATGTCCGCGGACTCGATAATTCTCGCCTCGGTGCCTACTCTAATCATGGGTCCCACTCTGCAAACCCTTATGGTGATGGTTGTAAAGTCAACCTTATAGACCAGCTATCCTAGAGGTAGCATGGACAAAGCAGTCTTAGGCTAAACTAAAGAGGGCATGTGAAGCCAGCTGTTTTACCATAAGCAATCCCTTTAATACCAAATAAAAGGATAACACACAGGATATATATTCAAAATATATATGTATTTATTTCTGAAGAAATCCCCTGAACTCTTTACGAGCACAGAAGCACAAGCGCATAACAAGTGACTTAATATAACATACAAAAGTTGCACAAATATGGATAGGGCCGGGTGGCCCGCTAAACCATATACTGAAAAAATGGTATAAGTACCACGTCACGAACAATGGTAAGGCCTAGAGCCTCGGGAATTGCTGGGGCTACACTGGGTTAACAATGGTTAGGGAGCAGGAGGCCCACGGGATGTGTGTGCAGAGTCTAAAGGCACACGTTTGCACACATAGAAGTCAATGGGTGCGTAGAAATGGAAAGTTAAAGGTTTGGGAGTCTTCCGACTGGACTAGAAACTAACCACTTGAAACTAGGACACTAGGAGAGTTACTCTTTACAGGAGCACCGCAGTACTCGTGTTACCTATGGCGCCTTGGATTAAAGATGCTGCAGTCGGCCAGGAGAGAAGAGTCTGGGTGGATCCAAGGGTGGATCGAAGATGTAGAAGACCTGAAAGCAGAGGGGACAGAGTCTGGGTCACTAGCCAGTGACCAGGATGGAACCAGGATGGAACCAGGAAGGAACCAGGCGATGTCGCGAAGCAATCAGGTGCTGATAGGGAGCTTGTCTCTGCAGCCACGTGGACCAGGAGGCGTCGAAGACAACCAGGAGTCAGGCACGGACTGTCCCACGAAGGCTCTCGCTGTCGCGGTGTCGGCTTCAGGATTGGAGTCAACAATCCTTGGCAAAGGCAACCCACGCAGGATACGATGTAGGCTTCTTATGTAGACCAGCAAGGTCTGAGGGGCTGCTTCTTTTGAAGGAAGCAAGGGCCAGTCTGGAGCAACCAGACCAGCAGTGTAGTTTTAAAGGATCATTGCCAAGATGGCCACTAGCCAACGGGCAAGTGACCGGGCACACACGTCGAGCAGGAAATTTCAAAAGGGACCCACGCAGAACTCGTGGAGGGTGTAGGGCTGATCTTTGGTGCACATGCTGCTTTGGGCTGGAGCTTCTCGATACCCAATGCACAGCTTTGAGGTGGCCTGGGGGCTGCACAGTTAGCAGGTCGCAGACTTTTCAAGATGGCCGGTCCCACGTCTCTTGTCACCTCCACGGGTCTCAGCATTGCAGGGATTGTGGATAGGGCTGTTGGACGTCTGGGAATCTGGTTCTTGTCAGGCTCTGGGCTCGGGCTCCACCGGAGGCGGCGGCAAAGCAAGTTGTCGATCGCTGGATGATGCCTGCTTGTGCAGGGTGGTCACTCCTTGACCACAAGGGAGATTCTTCAGTCGCCTTCTTCAAGTAGATTGTCGAAGGTCCAACGTTTTGTTTCAGAGTTTCAGTCAGGATGAATCTAAAGTCTTGGGACTCAGCTCCGACCAATATACCAAACTTAGGGGCTGGATTACATGCTAGGTCCCTCCTATGGGTGGGACCAGGGAAGGGGGTTGTTACACTCCTTTCCCTTTGTCCAGTTTCGCGCCAGAGCTGGGACTGGAGTGCCCCAGCACCGGTTTGGACTGGACTATGCATGGAACAGCTTGTGTGCCCCAGGCAGTGTCTTAATCCTTTCAGCCCTCCCAGTCCCAATACACAAAATCCTGTCTGGGGTGGTGCTAGCAACTCCCAAGGCAGGAAACCTATTGTCCAAGCCTCCCTCGCTGAAGGGACTCCCAGCAGCAGGAGATCAGACTTGTGTCTGTGGCAGCAGCATCCATTTTGTGATGCTGAGGCTCTGGTTAACTTTAACCGGGAATAGTAGGAACAACATGTGTTCTCCCTGTAGAAGGGTGGAATGCTACTCCCATCGCCAGGACTCGTGATTGTGGAAAATTAATACGGTTTGGTAAACATTATCTGCGCCATCTTGCCTTTTCCCTCGATGCCACACTTTTGCATGCACACCCGCCATCTTAGGTGCCCTGGCCAGAACCACGCTCTGCGCGCCACTGACCCCTAGCACGGCTCTTCTCCCTCACAAGCACATCCCCCGCACGCTGAGAGCCCCCGCTCTCACATGCCTTGGGTCATAAACCTCTCTTCCACGCAGCTCTGCCTCGGAACCCCATCCTGTTCCCAGCGCGACACTTCCCTCCGTCCCTTTCATGGTCCCGGATCCCTTGATAACACCCCTCTTTCCTTTGTGCCCGTTTGTCTCACTCGTTCCCAAGCCGCCACCTGGCCCTGCGGATACTGTCATTACCCTCTTCCTCCTGTACAGTAGGAAACCCCCCCCATCAAAGGATCCTTGAGCTGATCAAAGCCCCCACCCCATGAGATCCGATCAACCTCACACATTCCGTGAATCGGCGGAATGTCCAGCTGCGCGATAATCATCACCTGATGTGACCGGGGTGGGGACTTCAACTGTAAATGTGTGTGGGAACGGGCCTGAAGCGGGGATTCCGAGGATGTCTTTCCTTACATCAAAGTAACGACAGGGATGCGTTTAACGTAATAAAACAATAAACTCGTGTATAAGAGGCCAGGCCTCAGAGATGCGGTTAGAGCACCTCCTGACGATACTTGCTGTCTGAACTGATGTGTTCTCCTCCGGAGTACCCATTTTACCTAATCCAGGGAAGCAGTGTGCTTAGGTGTCATGTGATGTTGGGAATCTCCGTCGTTTTCAATGACGTGATGCTGAAAAGTGCTGCAGCCAGGAAGGTGAAAAGTGTCCAGTGGAATCCAAGCCTGGATTCGAGGTGAGAAGAACCTGAAAGCAGATGGGACAGAGTCTGAGTCACTTCAGGGTGACCAGGGGCTCGGTAGACGAATGCCCACCGATGTCAGGTGCTTCAGGTGAGTTGCCGCAATGCTTGACTCTGCAGCCACGGGGACCATGAGATGTTGACGCCAACTAACATCTGGAGGTGAGCTGTCCCACAAAGGATGTCGAGTGCTGGGGGTCAGTGTTTGGATGGAACACCAACAAGCCTTGGCAACTGCAACCCACACGGTCAGAGGAAACCAGCAAGGTTTTGGGGACTCTCCAAGCAATGGAGAGTCAGGGCATGTCTGGAGCAACCAGAAAAGTCCACGGAAAGTTAAAGTTACCTTCACAGGGACCCACAGGCCAATGGACCAGCGATCTCGAAGGGACCTCAGAAGGAATCACAAAATACCAGCCCGCAGAACACTCATGGAGTGTAGGCCAAAAATCTTCAGTGTAAATACTGCTCGGGGTGAGGACTTTAAGGAGCCCAAAGCACAGCCTCAGGGGTGGCCCAAAAGCATATGGTTCTGCAAAAGTACACAGTGCACAGGGGTTCGGGTTGCACGGTCCCCTCGAGGGATACAAGCCTCAGAATAGCAGAGAGTGCAGATCAACCTCAGAGACCACAGGAACCCACCTCCTGTGTTGCAGAAATCATCTGAGTCCTCAGAAGCTCGGGAGATGCAAACCGGTCAGATGTGTTTAAGGTGCCTGCTTTGCAGGGGAGTAACTCCTTTACTCCAAGGGAGATTCTTCAGTCATTCAGCATAGTATAGATAGTCGAAGTACGTGGTTTCTTTATCAGAGTTTAGTCCAGGTAAAATCTAAAGCCCTGTAGTCAGGGATTCCTACTTTATACCCAAGGAAGGGGTGGAACAAACTCTGGGGACCCTCATATGGGAGGGTCAAGGCAGAGGGGTGGCTACACCCATGTCCTTTGTACAAGTGGCTCCTGCAACCGGTTTGAGCTGGACTATGCACAGGGACACCAAATGTACCCCCAGTGCAGACATCAAAGCAATCTCAGAGTGCACCTACCGAGCCCCAATACACTAAAGCCTGTCTGGGAGGTGGTTACAGGTGGTCTCTGTGACAGGAAGTCTATTCTCAAGCCTTCCTCTGCTCGAACTTGGCTTTGCAACAGGAGGGCAGACTCGTGTCTGTGGCTGGCAGCATCCATTTTCTGATGCCCAGGTCGAGAAAGCTGGTACCGGGTGAACCGGTGTGTCACATATGTCTCTTTAGGAAGGTGGAATCGTACCTCCCCCGCCGCTTACAGGCGGGGAGGTATGATTCCAAGGTGTTTGACACCAAACACGACATTTTTCCATACAGCTGTTTTAAAGTTTATGTACCTAAGGAGTTAGGTCCTACAGGGAGTGGGCTGGACCCTTTATAACAGAATAAATACAAAACTTGCCCGCCTCCCACTTGTTTTCCAATGTTATTTTCAGAACAAAACCCCAAAAATTATTTTAGTTTATCTGAGTACCTTTATTTATACCCCTATGATTTTTCAATTATTTTTTATAAACTTTTTTTCCAAAATTTTGTGAATGAAAAAGACACATATATACATTCAATATTTACAACACATATACAGTACATTACATCACTATTAATGAAAAAATCACATCAACATCCTACATAAAACACATAAAATACATCATAATGTGTTTCTACTTAAGTGAGTTAATAAACAACAATCAATCACTTTGAGACAAACTCAAAGATGGAGATAATTTCATTAGAAGGTGACCCAATTTATATCCAGCCCACGCTGGTTAACTCAATCAATGAAAGTTTAGACTCCTTAAGTTTTGCCGACGCGTTTCGAATCTAACTACACAAGTTTGTGGATTCTCATCAGGGCTCTGTCTTTTATCTGAAATAGGTGTAAACAACAACAAAGTTTTGTTTATTGATAGATTCTACCCTCTCTTGTCTCACACTAGCTTCCCACACTGAGAAGTTCCGCATATCTACCTGCATGATTCAGGATGACTGGGTGATCTTTACAATCAAATCTGTCCGCTGGCTACTTGGTTATATCAAATGTTCCTGTGGACAAACAATCTTATTACTATGAGCTGACTGGGCAGTGTTTTGGCTCTTATTATACTGCACTGGGTGCGTTCTCAGACTCACATTGATGTTCGTAGCTTAGTGCTATGGTGAGTAACACGCTGTCTGCCAAGCTGTTTTTCTCTTCGCGTGCTCAATCCTAATTTCCTTATCTTTATTTCCGTATCTTGTCACACGGGCTAACAATTAAAGAGTGAGGGAGTGATTTAGTCTACGGAAAAAGACGACATGCCATTTTTATGCACCGCGTGTGGGATAAAAGTACCTGTTAATCCCCGCGGGACAGCTGATCGTTTTTAGACCGGTTATCTTCGGGGCCAACTCGAACCTCTCGTCACACTCTCAAGTTAAACCTGAGGCATAAGCACACTCGTGTTAGGGATTTTGGCGGGCATAATTACCAAAAAGTTCTCGAGGCAGGGGGAAACCTTTACCTGCTTACTTTCAACACCAGCAGTACAAATCTCGCTTGTATCCGCAATGACGGCCATCTTGGAAGCCTCTCTTTTGTGTTTCAATCCGGCCCAAGGAATCCTGGTACTTGTGGTTCCTCTAATACGCCCGATTGTCATTGGGTGCTCACCTGCATCTCTTGATGTGTGGGAATCAACAGTATTCCTCTATATGTGTGCCTCGTGAATGTATTCATTACCCGTCAGTCCTTTGTTATGATCTACATGTCTATCAGGAACAATTTTTAATTGATCATGATTATCAGGGAAGGTCGCTCCTAGATCCCAGACATTTACAGTTTCATATCCTGGAAATTTCTGATAGGTTGTTAAGGCCAGTTTGAGTACTATTTAATTTTAGGATAAGGTACGCCTCTTTTTGTAGAGGTACCTTGTCAACATCTACCGCATGTTTGGTTTGATTTATACAGAAGAGGATTGACCATTTAAACTCATTCTCGCTATGCCCCTTTTCCTCAAAGTGTTCAACCATGGGGGCTGTCATGACTTTCTTCTTTAATCTGGACCTGTGTTGGGTAATTCTTGTATTGACCTGCTGATTTGTTTTACCGATGTAGATTTTATTACATGGACATTTTATTACGTAAACGACCTTTCTCGTTTTACAGTTTGTAAAGATTGGATGTTTCCATTTGACTCCAGCATGGACAAACTCATTTCATTCGATTGAAGCAATACACTTCCCACATTTGTGGTGTACCTCCACTGGCTTAATGTTCCATTGTGATAATAGGGTATTTTTGGGTTTTGGGAGCGTAATGTCAGCTCACACAAGTTGTTGGCCTATACTTCTATTTTTCTTGTATGCAAAAATAGGATGTGGAAACGGACATTCAAGTCCCTCTAGTAGGTGCCAATTCTTGAGAACTAACTGTCTCATTCTATGGGTATCTGGACCAAACGTTGTAACACAGACCAGTCTGTCCAGGTTCGAGATTCGAGTTGGCCCCGAAGATAACCGGTCTAAAAACGATCAGCTTTCCCGCGGGGATTAACAGGTACTTTTGTCCCACACGCAGTGCATAAAAATGGCATGTCGTCTTTTTCGGTAGACTAAATCACTCCCTCATTCTTTAATTGTTAGCCCGTGTGACGAGATGCAGAAATAAAGATAAGGAAATTAAGATTGAGCACGCGAAGAGAAAAACAGCTTGGCAGACAGCGTGTTACTCACCATAGCACTAAGGTACAAACATCAATGTGAGTCTGAGAACGCACCCAGTGCAGTATAATAGGAGCCAAAACACTGCCCAGTCAGCTCATAGTAATAAGATCGTTTGTCCACAGGAACATTTGATATAACCAAGCAGCCAGTGGACAGATTTGATTGTAAAGATCACCCAGTCATCCTGAATCATGCAGGTAGATATGCGGAACTTCTCATTGTGGGAAGCTAGTGTGAGACAAGAGAGGGTAGAATCTATCAATAAACAAAACTTTGTTGTTGTTTACACCTATTTCAGATAAAAGACAGAGCCCAGATGAGAATCCACAAACTTGTGTAGTTGGATTCGAAACCCGTCGGCAAAACTTAACGAGTCAAAACTTTAATTGATTGAGTTAACCAGCGTGGGCTGGATATAAATTGGGTCACCTTCTGATGAAATTATCTCCTTCTTTGACTTTGTCTTAAAGTGATTGATTGTTGTTTATTAACTCACTTAAGTAGAAACACATTGTCCTTTCTTAAGACACTGGGTGTGCAAGAAGGAGGGGCTGGTGTGTTGGTTGTAGGGCAAAAGCAAGGGATTTAAGCATGACATTCTTTTTTCTTGGGGGAGTGGTTCTTGAACGGGCTTTTAGAAAATTTGTTGTAAAAGAGGTATTTGTTGTTATAAAATGGCAGTGATCAAATTTTTATGTTGGAATTTATCTGGGCTGAATGCCACTCGTAGACGGCAACTTGCCAGTGAAGAGTTAAATATGTATCGCACTCATTCATTCTTGGCAAAGGAAACTCATATAGCGTGCCAGGATCGGACATTACTTAACCAGCTAGGGTATGACACTGCCATCTGTTCATCGCAAACAGTTTCAATAAGGGGTGTGGCTATTCTAGCTAGCAAAATTCTGGAGTATAAAATTGATCGGGTTATGGCGGATGTGAGGGGAAGATGGGCTGCTGCTCAACTAGTAATTTATGGCACCAAATATGTTTTAGCTATGATCTATGGGCCCAATATAGACTACCCTGCAGTCTTTAATACACTTATGCTTAATTTACTTGAATTCCAGTAAACTCTACTAGTCATGGGGGACTTCAATTGCATTATGAATCAAAGATACAACTTCTCGACGTCCTTTCGCAAGGATGTCGAAAGTACTGAATTCAATATTGGAACTAGCAAGGTTGCAAGATACACGAGATGTTTGGGGAGTTTTGTATCCAGATTCCCCGGGGTTTTATATTTTACTCTTGTCCACATAGGCGATATTCGAGGCCGTATATGGCTTGGGTCAGTAATACAGTCCTCAATACAGCTAAGATGGAGATTTGTCCTAAGATTACTTCCGATCACAATCCAACTTTATTAATAATCCAACCGAGACTTGCTGTTAAGACAGGTCAGCCTTTTTCTTTTCCACACTATTTGCTAATTGATGATGAGTATACTTTGCATGTGGGGAAACTCTTGGCTGAATTCCTGAATTTTAATTTTGGCACTGCTTCTCCTTATATGATCTGAGATTCTATGAAGGCATTTATCAGAGGCATTACTCAGCAATGTATACTATCTAATACTAAAGCTAAGGAGGCAGTTGTTAAAGCGGCCATCAGGACTTTAACTAGTCTAGAGCTCTCTCATGCACAATCTGTTAGAGGACGGGATGAGGACCAATTATCCATTTATTTTAAACTACTAGAAGTGAAGGAAAAAGGCAATAGGAATCATTAAGGAAAGATAAATGTCGCTCTGAACAGTACGAATACAGTGAACAAGTGGGAATAGTACTAGCCTATAATATTGCTGATAAAAAGTCTAAAAGTAAGATTGCTGAGATTAAAGGAGCGGATAATGTTATAGACACTGGAGCTAGGGCGATCTTTGAGCAATTTTCTCTATTTTACGAAGATCTATATGCTCCTTCAAACCCGGTAGAACTAAGGGAGGTTTCTCGATACTTAGACAAAGCTTGAATATCACTCCTAACAGCTCAGGAGGCTGCCCAATTGGAACAAGAGATATTAGTAGAGGATATTTGGTCGGCTTTGGCATCTCTCCCCTTGGGTAAGGCTGCGGTTGAAGACCAGATTCTGATCGAATTCTATACAGTTTTTAGAAATATCCTAACCCCATTGTTTGTTAGATTTATTACGGAAATAGGGGAATCAGGCGTGGTTCTGCCTTCCTGGGATACCACAAATATGGTTTTCTTTTTAAAGAAGTACAAGCCATCAGCAGTTTGTGAATCGTTCAGTAGGATTTAACTTATTAATGCTGATGTCAAATGGTTTGCTAAGGTCTTGGCCAAATGCCTCTCTCCATTTATGGTGAAATTGGTCTTGGGGCAACAGCATGGTTTTATTATTAGGGGAAGAGATACATCCACTAACATTAATGCTGCCATTATGGCATTTGATCTGGTTGAACAAAGTAATCTTAAACTAGGAATGATACTTCTGGATGCAGAAAAAGTGTTAGATCGGGTGGCCTGGGCCTATCCATGGCCCACTCTTTCAGCAATGGGAATTGTGAGAAGTTGGCCTGGTATATGATGTTCACTGTTGTGGAGAAGTGTGGCTCAATGGTTAGAGCAGCAGACCAAGATGCTGAGATCTGGCTCGGGACCAGGGTTCAATTCCTGACGCGGCATGGTCTTGGGCTCAATGTCCGCGGACTCGATAATTCTCGCCTCGGTGCCTACTCTAATCATGGGTCCCACTCTGCAAACCCTTATGGTGATGGTTGTAAAGTCAACCTTATAGACCAGCTATCCTAGAGGTAGCATGGACAAAGCAGTCTTAGGCTAAACTAAAGAGGGCATGTGAAGCCAGCTGTTTTACCATAAGCAATCCCTTTAATACCAAATAAAAGGATAACACACAGGATATATATTCAAAATATATATGTATTTATTTCTGAAGAAATCCCCTGAACTCTTTACGAGCACAGAAGCACAAGCGCATAACAAGTGACTTAATATAACATACAAAAGTTGCACAAATATGGATAGGGCCGGGTGGCCCGCTAAACCATATACTGAAAAAATGGTATAAGTACCACGTCACGAACAATGGTAAGGCCTAGAGCCTCGGGAATTGCTGGGGCTACACTGGGTTAACAATGGTTAGGGAGCAGGAGGCCCACGGGATGTGTGTGCAGAGTCTAAAGGCACACGTTTGCACACATAGAAGTCAATGGGTGCGTAGAAATGGAAAGTTAAAGGTTTGGGAGTCTTCCGACTGGACTAGAAACTAACCACTTGAAACTAGGACACTAGGAGAGTTACTCTTTACAGGAGCACCGCAGTACTCGTGTTACCTAACCCACAGGAAGTGGGTGCATAGGTCCCAAAGTGTGTTGGGTTTCTTCGTGGAGTTCTATGGCGCCTTGGATTAAAGATGCTGCAGTCGGCCAGGAGAGAAGAGTCTGGGTGGATCCAAGGGTGGATCGAAGATGTAGAAGACCTGAAAGCAGAGGGGACAGAGTCTGGGTCACTAGCCAGTGACCAGGATGGAACCAGGATGGAACCAGGAAGGAACCAGGCGATGTCGCGAAGCAATCAGGTGCTGATAGGGAGCTTGTCTCTGCAGCCACGTGGACCAGGAGGCGTCGAAGACAACCAGGAGTCAGGCACGGACTGTCCCACGAAGGCTCTCGCTGTCGCGGTGTCGGCTTCAGGATCGGAGTCAACAAGCCTTGGCAAAGGCAACCCACGCAGGATACGATGTAGGCTTCTTATGTAGACCAGCAAGGTCTGAGGGGCTACTTCTTTTGAAGGAAGCAAGGGCCAGTCTGGAGCAACCAGACCAGCAGTGTAGTTTTAAAGGATCATTGCCAAGATGGCCACTAGCCAACGGGCAAGTGACCGGGCACACACGTCGAGCAGGAAATTTCAAAAGGGACCCACGCAGAACTCGTGGAGGTTGTAGGGCTGATCTTTGGTGCACATGCTGCTTTGGGCTGGAGCTTCTCAATACCCAATGCACAGCTTTGAGGTGGCCTGGGGGCTGCACAGTTAGCAGGTCGCAGACTTTTCAAGATGGCCGGTCCCACGTCTCTTGTCACCTCCACGGGTCTCAGCATTGCAGGGATTGTGGATAGGGCTGTTGGACGTCTGGGAATCTGGTTCTTGTCAGGCTCTGGGCTCGGGCTCCACCGGAGGCGGCGGCAAAGCAAGTTGTCGATCGCTGGATGATGCCTGCTTGTGCAGGGTGGTCACTCCTTGACCACAAGGGAGATTCTTCAGTCGCCTTCTTCAAGTAGATTGTCGAAGGTCCAACGTTTTGTTTCAGAGTTTCAGTCAGGATGAATCTAAAGTCTTGGGACTCAGCTCCGACCAATATACCAAACTTAGGGGCTGGATTACATGCTAGGTCCCTCCTATGGGTGGGACCAGGGAAGGGGGTGGTTACACTCCTTTCCCTTTGTCCAGTTTCGCGCCAGAGCTGGGACTGGAGTGCCCCAGCACCGGTTTGGACTGGACTATGCATGGAACAGCTTGTGTGCCCCAGGCAGTGTCTTAATCCTTTCAGCCCTCCCAGTCCCAATACACAAAATCCTGTCTGGGGTGGTGCTAGCAACTCCCAAGGCAGGAAACCTATTGTCCAAGCCTCCCTCGCTGAAGGGACTCCCAGCAGCAGGAGATCAGACTTGTGTCTGTGGCAGCAGCATCCATTTTGTGATGCTGAGGCTCTGGTTAACTTTAACCGGGAATAGTAGGAACAACATGTGTTCTCCCTGTAGAAGGGTGGAATGCTACTCCCATCGCCAGGACTCGTGATTGTGGAAAATTAATACGGTTTGGTAAACATTATCTGCGCCATCTTGCCTTTTCCCTCGATGCCACACTTTTGCATGCACACCCGCCATCTTAGGTGCCCTGGCCAGAACCACGCTCTGCGCGCCACTGACCCCTAGCACGGCTCTTCTCCCTCACAAGCACATCCCCCGCACGCTGACAGCCCCCGCTCTCACATGCCTTGGGTCATAAACCTCTCTTCCACGCAGCTCTGCCTCGGAACCCCATCCTGTTCCCAGCGCGACACTTCCCTCCGTCCCTTTCATGGTCCCGGATCCCTTGATAACACCCCTCTTTCCTTTGTGCCCGTTTGTCTCACTCGTTCCCAAGCCGCCACCTGGCCCTGCGGATACTGTCATTACCCCCTTCCTCCTGTACAGTAGGAAACCCCCCCATCAAAGGATCCTTGAGCTGATCAAAGCCCCCACCCCATGAGATCCGATCAACCTCACACATTCCGTGAATCGGCGGAATGTCCAGCTGCGCGATAATCATCACCTGATGTGACCGGGGTGGGGACTTCAACTGTAAATGTGTGTGGGAACGGGCCTGAAGCGGGGATTCCGAGGATGTCTTTCCTTACATCAAAGTAATGACAGGGATGCGTTTAACGTAATAAAACAATAAACTCGTGTATAAGAGGCCAGGCCTCAGAGATGCGGTTAGAGCACCTCGTGACGATACTTGCTGTCTGAACTGATGTGTTCTCCTCCGGAGGGAATAAACCCTTGTTTCCAGTCTTCCAGTCTCCAGCGCCTGCCTCTTCATTGATTAATATTTTGTGGGTTAAAGAGGCGACACCGCCGGGCAACACTTAAGGATCTTTGTTTACTGGTTGCTTCCTATCTTTTAACAATTGGCACCCAACGTGGAGCCCATCAGCGACACGTGGATCCAGTGGGAGAGGTCCTGACGACAGAGTGAACGACTGCAACGATCGGGAGAGCTCATGCCCAATAGACCCTCGTCTGGCAGCCGATCATCCGAACTTCACTGGTTCCGAATCGACCTCTCTCGAGTGATCTACGGTCCTGACTGGGAACCCTCAGGAGTGCCGTGGCAATATCGGAGATTGGAGGACGATCGGGCGCTGGACGCGGAAGACGAGAAACAGCCCATGTGGTCCGGGTAAGGTCGTGTAAACACAACGAATTACGAAATGGTTGTTTGATTGATTGGAAAATACTAGTATTACTCTTTGTTGATTCATTTGGAGATTCGCTGTCTGCAAACGGAGAAACAATAGGCTCTCCCTTTGCAAGCAGTGAAGGATAGGTAACGCAGACTTTCGTCTCCATTGTAATCCATCGTGCCTATCTTTCTCCCCCACTGATTGATTGTTTGAAGATTGTTCTCTGGAGATTTCCTTCTCCCCCACTGATTAAATGATTGAACCCGAACTAACGTTCGCGGATTATTTTCTGGAGATTCTCTATCTACAAACAGGAAAGAACAGATTTCCTCTTTGCAGATGGTGAAAGGGTAAGTAACGCAAACCTTTGCGGGCCTACTTATTCTCCCCACTGGTTGATTGACTCATTGACTGATTGATTGATTGTAAGGGTCGCTCCCTGTTTTATTGTCAGAATAGATTTTGCTTTTGAGATATTCACTATTTGCAAACAACGTAGAATAGCAATATTCTGTCTAATCTTTGCAGGTAGTGAAGGATAGGTAACACGGACCTTTTGTCCCCATAGTGATCTGTCATGCCTATCTTCTCCTCACTAATTGGTAGCTGGTTCAACCCGGACCGTTTATTAGAGGTGGACCATCTAGCTCCACTGGAAGGCACCCCTAATAAAGACATGTTCACAAAATATGGATTAGTTACCATAGCCTATAGTAAGCTGTGGCATAAGTACACCAAAGGAAACCAAGAGAAACAGTGGCCACTGATAGGATCCTTCGACCTTGATAAAATAGAGACGTTAGAAATAGCCCTTTGTAACAGTAAAACGACGCCCATCATGCTCGACAGTCTCGGTATGTGGCGCAAAGAAGCAATGCAACGAAAGAAAAGAGACAAAGTCAGAGTAGGTAAAGAAACGCGACAGACAAATACCTCCGCATCTGGTAGGCCAAAGGAAGGGATAGCGGCGACCCAGTTCCAAGGAGTAAACACAGGAAGGGAACGGTGTAAAGGGGTATACCGACAGGACAATCCCAAGACACAACGACCCGAAAGTAATCCCCCGACACTACGCATAGGACGAACAGACTTAGGGCAAAACCAATGTGCTTTTTGTAAATATTCCGGACACTGGAAAGCCCAATGCCCGACTCTACTGAACACGGGTAAGAGCAGAGGGCCGACAGAAATAACAGGCCGCCCGAAAGGGAAAAGGCGTGAGACAAAGACGAATCACACTGACACGGGCAGGCCGGATAGAACCACCCCGTTTGATTACGCCCGATGGCACAGATTCCGCCAGACAGATTTCAGCGATATGTTAGAGTTCTCATAGGACGAACAACGCTAAGATGGGAAACCCAGTCAAGCTCTAGGTTACCCGGTGACGAACCCCGTACTACCGCTACTGTTCCCGAACACAAAAGCCACCCTTTCGGATAACGTACAGAAAACAACACACAGAGTAGTTTCGGACAGATTAGTACACATTCCATTAATGAACTCAAACTTTGAGCGCAATGGGACTGATTACTCTCTGCTGCCCCCACTCTGTGGACAAAAGCAATTACAGGCTTGCATAGACAACCCCCCCGTTCAGGGAAGCTGTTCTTGTGGACACCCCACCCATTACCCAGGCATAAATACCTACCCCCACTGCAGTAAGGTTCTCGTAGTAAAAAAAAAAAAGGATTCAAGAAAGCCAAGTCTCTGTCATATAATTCAAGATTTAATTTCAAGTTAAGTAACACCATACTAATAGGAGCAATACAATACATATTTCCGGAAGTTCCCAAAATTCAACAGGTCGCCGGTCACGCCCATCCGGAAGGTGAAACACTCAGCACGTGTGGGGCGGAGTCCTGCCGGCAACCAGCGATCACAGAGGTCGCCGGTGGGATGTCCAGGAGGCACCATGGGCCCGGCTTGTCCCATCCTCTTCTCCCATATGGTCTCGCGGTTAGGATTCCTGGGGTTTTCACCGCCGCGGCCCAGGCCACGAGTAGGGAGGGGGCGGATGCAGATGACCCCCTCCCTCGTATCTTCTGGTCCGGCCATCACGAATACCTCCGCTGAAATTGGTACAGGGTGGGCTGGGAGAGGGAGGCGGCGCGAACGAGCCCCCCTCGCCTCCCCAGGTGCAGGTTCCCCAGCCCCGGCCCAGCGCAGAAGTCCTCCAGCCGGGCGACGACCCTACCTGCGCAGCACAGAACATACAACGGCTGGCCACCCTACCTGCGCAGCACAGAGCATGGAATGGCCGGCCACCCTACTTGCGCAGCACCGGACACAGAATGGCCAGCCACCATATTTGCGCAGCACAAGACATACGATGGCCCTCAAATGTACTGGTGGAGGCACCACAGCTGCACCCTGGTGCCCCGAGCCGAATGTCCTGCTCCCACGGCACAGTTCCGTCTTTTTTTTCGCCCCAAAAAGAATTGCAACTAGGACGCTTGCCCACCTGGGCACGAGTCCCCACCTCCGACAGCATCTCCTCGACCTTGAAGATTCTACAAGAGTCCCAGGAGCCCTCGGCCCCTACAGGCTTCCGGTGGGGAACGACTGCTTTGATCACTCACGACGTAGCCACAAGACGGTGGTGCTCTCGTGTCGGCGCCAGCTTCAGTCTGAACCATCCTGAAAGACTGTGGGCTAACGAATTCGAGCAAGCTCCGGCTGAACCTCAACGTGACCCGGTAGGGGAAATTTTGCTTCCCTCCCACTTTTTGACTGATGGTCCACATTGCCTGCCCCTTCTGTTAGCACAAGTCTTTTTAAACTGCCGCAAGGGACTCTGGTCCAACCGCCGGTTGTTGGAGACATTTTGTCCCTGATGCTGTCTCCGGACTAACCCGGCCTCGCTCAAAATGGCGCCGGTGTCAACAGGAACTCACGAACGCCTCGTGGTGTTTTTCGCTAATAAGACTTGATGTTCTGAGATATGTATATGGTCCTTTGTACGCTTGATGAAAAAGAGGGAGGGTTCACTTGACGAACATATAAAAAGATCCCGTTAAAATGTTGTTTTCAATGTACGATTTATTATGATATTATTGTAACTGATACATAACGTCGCTTATGACACACGCCCACAGTATGTATATAGGAAATTTGATTATAACCAGTCTGACTATGCTTCCAGTAATGAAATGAATGCTCCCTGATCCCTCAACTATTGGTAGACGTTTTTAGTTTCCTGCAAATAACTAATAAAAGCTTTTGAAATGTTTTTTTTAATACTGCAAAATAGCTCCCCCGCCCCTACTGTACGCGCCTCAGCCAACGCCGTGTCCGGCCGAATACGATTACACTCTCGTATATACATGCTGAATAATTGTGCAAATAAAGGTTTTTTTCAAACTATGAACAGGTATCGTATACTTTTGTAAATGTGGGATCAGCGGGAGGGTTTTCTGTGCGATCTGTTTTGTTCTCTTTTTAAGGTTACTAGAAAATGGTTGCTTAGCCCCGGATTGGTGATCGAATCTAAAGCACGACACGCTGCCACCAAGTGTGCGACTGGCTCAGGAACAGACGCATGGGGAAGGACCTCGACTTCTGGGAACGGGTAAAGTAGAGCGGTATGAACGATAAAATGTTATGAGGGTATGGCACTCGAAGGTACTAGGGAACAGGGTTGGCCGAAGAGCCGGTATGCCTTAGGACATCACAGCATTGGGAATGATTTAAGGATCCCGATAGCTAGATACATCTACAAGCCAGGTACCTCGCACTAAACGCCTCTGATCTCTAACAATTCCTTACACACGACCTATAATGCCACACTCGGACCGTCTTCCCCATGATCAACTTATCGCTCGCCATCCTTACCACACTGCCCGCCCCCGCCCTGGCTTCAGAAACCAAGGCCCCAGGGATTACATCCCGAGGAGATAAGACGAGTATGTGGTAAGTAAAGGACTTTCGTGCCCGTACACTTGATATGCGTGAATGCTGTCCCCCTCTCCCTTCCCCTCTTTTCCTCCCCCTACAGGTTACATTGGAATAACGACTGGGGTATGATGAAGATCCGAAGCCACGCCATGTCTGATACACGAAGCGGACTAACGCAGCAAGATGGCACCCAAGGACGCCATCGAACTACCCTTGTAACGAAAGAGCCAATAGTCGTATGATCTGATGGGGCGCGATCACCCCTAACCCGTGTTGCGTGAATAAGCACATGTCACGTATGTCTGAACCTATGAGAAAATGCTTTCTATGCGACTGAAACATTGACTTAACTAGGCAAAGGACCAAGAGTGCGAGAAGTGCGACCCGATGGTGCCTTTTACTCAATACATGTCCCTTTGTACCTGACCTAATGCTTGTCTGTCCCAAACTGCATGTTTTCTAAATTCTAACACAGACCTGTAGTATCACATGTTGTGTAATGCGCTGAATAGCCTATCCTAGTACACGACCACTATCCATGTCTCACGTGTACTGTTTAGCCTATTGTTGCATCTCTCTCTCTCTCTCTCTCTCTCTCCCCCTCCTCCACGCTCTCACTCTTCATAACGACTGGCACCTAATTGGCGAACCGCCATCCATGGTGCACCACCCAATTGGCTCCAAATACCGCAAGTATTTGCACAAAATTTGTCTTAATAAAATCACATTGATGCCAGGTTACTACCTCTCCTTTCTGCTAAATATTGATAAAAACTAGATTGGCCAGAAGAGAAAGGACAGGTAAGACGACTGAAGTTCCCTAATCTGACCCGTAATCAGGGAACCACATGTCAGTGGCTTTTATGATAAACATGCTTCAGGTAACGCGACCCTCCCCGTCCCGAATTGTCTCAATGCCCAAACAGTAAAAGTGATCGAAACCTCCCCGTCTTCTCAGAACACCCCCCAGTTTTGTATCAGCTGCCCCGAACAAGAGTTTGAAAAATGTGGCTCACCCCCCGACTGTAAGAGATGGGTTGGCTTACAACTGACACAGACCAGCCGTTGTTCTTAGAAATAATTTTTGATGAACAAACTGCAAAGTTTAGAAATTCGAGGAATGTCCCCGAACGCATACCAACTGAACTATAGCCTTCTGCTAGATCACACCCTTATGACACAAAGCAAAGCGATAGTCCCTCCCCCAGTCTGCTATGTTCCTAGCCGTTTTCCATAAAAACCCCGGTCACCCCAAGGATGAGTTGAATAGATATCGCAAGCCCCCCCCCTGTTTTTAATGAAGTAGCTAGGTTGTAAAAGACTATGTAGAAATTAGAATGATGTTTGCGAAGTTAAGATTAGATCGAAATGAAGAAATTGTTGCAGTAAACCCTGTTGAAAGTGAAATGTTTAGCGAAAAAAAAATAGGATGCATCGACATAATGGAAAATTGTTTAGCCTATGTTCACCCCTATCTATCAGGCCAAGGTGATAGCACGTTGCACTTTTTTTCATAAAAATGCAGAGCCCCGAAGTGTGGTAAATAAATATTTACCGTCGGAATTTCTATGCAGTAAAGTTCAATAAAATAACTCAATCGGAAATAAGAGGCAGAATCCGTGATATCTGAGTTTATAAGGGTTTTATTCCATAAAATGGAATGGTTCGAACCAGGGTATCATGTTCCTTTCACCATTAAGGATCAGGAAGGGATAGACAACACTTTATTAACAGAATACAATATATATAGTAAATGCATATAATGGTGATGGATACAGAAGGCGTAACAGCTGAGAGAAACGAGATAAGAACACATGTGCGTAACAGAAAGGCGTGCACGAGGGCGTACACAGAGGTGTGTGCTAGAAACGTCACATGAAAGTGTCACAAGTGGGTGGATACATAGTGGAATCTTGCAGTGTCAGCAGAAATCTGTCGCAAGGATGCGCGCGCAGCAGCATGACGTGTGACTGACGTGAGGCTGGAGGGTGCAGGGGACTTGACATTTAGCACTAGAGGAAAGAGACAGAAGTCTGGCATGTCAGATCGACTCGTTCCTAAATCATATCTGATATCTTGTGTTTGGGGAACTATATTATCTAGAAGGAAAGGTCTCTTGGGCAGAGGCTACTCTATACCGACTATTAATGCGTGCATATGTGACTACGTGTCTGCGTGTAATGCGAGGGGCCATGGGCCTACCATGGTAACGGGAGCAATGAATTACTTGCATGGAGACAGAGAGGCCGGGCCCTTTGCTCTGCAGCCGGGGAAATGTTTATCTATTCTGCTAGACTGGAATGTGTTTTCGAGGAGCTGAACTCGGCTATACTGATAACTTGAAGGCAAAATACTGTCTTTGGCAGGCAAGCAGGCCGAGCCGGGCACCGCTCGCCACGCAGGGAGTAGGACAGAGGTCAGGGATGTATCCCACGTTGCAGCTTTCAGGAGGCAGAGAACAGAAAGGGCTCGATGGCAGAAATCAGGGCCTAGCTCTGCGGGGCTAGGAAAACGTGAAAGTGCACCATGAAAAGACGTTGGCAAGGCATACTTAGGAACTGAATTATCGACCCATTCATGGTGGATCTGAAAGAGGACATGTTGAAGGTGGACGCAAATGTATTTGCGTCTTCATAGCAGGTCGAGGAGGGAAGTTACATGCACTTTAAGCTCATACATGGAGACGGTGGGGTTCACGTTAGGGGACACAATTGACCATAAAAATTTATATTACCTCATTACCTCCTTGTCCCCTACGGACCCTTCATGATATATCAATCTTCATTAGTCCATCTATTTGTTCATATAACATCATTTGCTCTTCCTTTTTCAGGCGGGATTTAGAACGTGGACTTGGATGAGGAAAACATGATGTGGCGCACAAGCCGCAAATCGCTGGCCCACATTGTATACATAGGCAACAACTGAATACTATGAGAAGGGCTATTCCGAGGAAGGATAGGACTTTCCAACCCCAGGCTGATAACACGCTCCAGAACCAACCGGACCAAGTCCAGGTGCCTGGATTCTGGTGTATCTGACTTGCAATCTTATGGAGACGCGTTATGGCTTTATATACTGACGGTGCGTTCTCTGGAATGAAAACACAGCAACTCGATCCGATGACTCTACAGGCTCCGCCCCTATCGGCCAGGATGACGTCAAGAACAAGACGATTTTGAAGGACAACAAGTCTCATAGCAGACTGTTCCTCTGTTAAGTTGCCTAGGGCGGAAGTAGTTTCATTTACCACTGCTTCAAGGGTTCTGGTCAAGTGACGTATTGATTTACTATTGAAGATAGCTCCTAAATAGGAAAAGAAACCTTTATTAAAATCTGTATATTGTTCCCATGCCGTTTCAGTATAGTCGACAATCGGGAGTTCTATTTTGGATCTAATTAAGTAGTAGAAGGGAGTTCTTATGATAATCAGGTGGAGCTAGAAAAACAGGTGGCAGAAGGAATGCAATGTAACATGTCCCATCCCAATCTAGTGGCAAACGTATATAGGCTGTATGACCACAAATGAAATAGGAATGGCGGGTAGCTTTGAATGTAGACTTGCCTTTATCACTGAATTCGATCACAGTAGTACATTTACTATGACCTAGGGGTACCGAACCATTCTTTCTGACACATAATTCGCCTTTGACTGGTAACACTGACATAGAGGGTAAGTCTGGTCCGGTATCAGACTGGACATTCAGAATCATGAGGTTAAGTGTATAATTACCTAATCCATTCATTTTCTAGATCGGTCCCTGTCCTTTGTGGAAGACCCTCCTTGTTAGGATAACATGCTTTATGCAGAACTGTGTTCAGATTTCCCCATACCCAACTGCCTTGGTAGACTATGGAATCAGAGTCTAAAGAATTTATTAAACTAAACCAGGCACCACAGGAACCATTATGTGTGAACGGATACGGGAAGAGGGGCAGGACTCCCTTGTATTTCTGATAGGGAGGAAGTCGGCCACATATCCAACAATTGGTAGCATTGCTGGTCTGATGGGAATGATGTAACATACTGATAAAAGTATTGTTGCGCAGCGCAAGCCGGTAAGATAACTCGTGCGGGGGTAATTCACTGAAAGTATGCTCGACAGTGCTATTTGGAAAGAAATGTGCATGTATGGAAATAGGAAAATACATGTGTAGCAATAAACTTGCAGCAATAATCGTAAGACTCAGAAAAAACATAATCAGTAATGTCACGATACAGTGACTACGAAGAGATTTACAATATTCTCGTTTCTTGAGCTGTTTCTGTCTATCTCTCTCTCTATTGGGGTCTAACTTGTACATGTCAGGAACCTGTCTAACCGCTTCACCTAGGGGAGGACTTAAACAATTAAACTGTCTGACTTGCTAGTCCTCAACTTCATGCGGTACTCCTGCTGAGGAGTTTTCTCTACCAGTGGGAGTTTAGTATCAGTCTCTGGAATGGGGCCGGGCTGGGAGCCTGACTCTGGCGGCAGTCCATGATATTTTTTTATATGACTTGAGTGGGGCCAGCCCTTGCGGCCCTCCACCTTCACTGCTGTCCTTGTAGTTAATAAAACAAGCTTCGGCTCCTGCCAGCGGGGCTCCAGCGGACTCCTCCTGTCGAAGTTCCTAACAAAGACGTGGTCCCCCGGAACAATCTCGTGTGGCTTCACCTCGGTGTTGTCGGGAAAGGCTGCAGCCACCTGTGAACGACAAGATTGTAGTGCAGACATCAAGGAGGCAAGGTAATCTGTCAGCATATTACAGTCAACATCTGTGATCTTACGAGGCAGAGGCGTCCCCCACATATTCGGTGGCCTACCAAAGACCACCTCGTACGGGGATAGCCCTGTTCTAGAGTGTGCAACCATTCTCATGTAAAACAATGCAACTGGCAAGGCGACTATCCAGTCTACCCCTTTCTCGGCACAAATCTTAGCAAGACGTGTTTTCAGTGTCTGATTGTGGCGTTCCACGAGGCCTGCTGCCTCGGGATGTCGGACGCAGTGGAATTTCCACTGATATCCTAGCAGGAGTGATACCTGCTTCATTAGCTCGGATGAGAATGGCTTGCCATTATCTGAATACACGACACGAGGCAAACCGTACCGTGGGAAGAATTCACGAACCAACTGTTTGGCAGTGGTCGGAGCAGTGTAATCTGGGACTGGATATGCTTCTGTCCAACAGGAAAGTGCACATACAACTACGAGGACATATTTGTATCCTCGACATCGTTCCATCTGGATATAATCCATCTGGAGGAATTCAAAAGGGTGATCGGGAGGATTGAATCCACCTTGCTCTACGGGAAGGCTTTTACCTGGGTTGAACTGACAACAGATCATGCAAGTACGCACTTTCTGTTTTGCTGCTGCTCGTAAATGTTTATTGTACCAGAGATTCTGTAAACTGTCTAACATGGCTTTTTCTCCTAAGTGTGCTGGACTGTGTGCGGTGTTGATCATAACTTGAACCATAGAGTCGGGGAGAAACCATGTGGCTTTTCCCTTCGTCATCCATCACTGATCTGTCTGGATCCCTCCTAGTTCAGTCCATTTCTTTATTTCGTCTGGAGTAGCATGTGTCTGTATGTCAATTACATCTAGTGCGGGATCCTTAACTGTCATGCAATGTGTCGGTGTTGGAACTATTGTCTTTGTCATATCAGCTGCATGTGTATGAGTCAGAGCTGTGTGTTTCGCGGTTCGATCGGCCAGGTCGTTACCCTGGGAAATAGTATCTGTAACTTTAGTATGTGCCTTGCACTTCATGATAGCTATGGCTGATGGCAAATGTATTGCTTCCAATAATTCTTGAATGAGGGGACCATGTTGGATCTTGGCTCCGTGAGAGGTCAAGAAACCTCTTTCCTGCCAGAGTACACCGAAGTCGTGTACGACTCCAAATGCATAACGTGAATCTGTGTATATGTTAACATTCCTGTTCTTGGCTACTATACAGGCTCGAGTCAGAGCAATGAGCTCTGCAGCTTGAGCAGACAGTGTATCAATACGGTGTGTTTCTTTGACTTCAGTTTCAGTGGTCACTGCATATGCGGCCACTAATTCTCCTGTGCTTGTTCTCATACATGAACCATCCACGTAAAGTGTCAGGTCTGGGTTAGTCAGTGCAACATCTGTCAAGTCTCGTCGGGGCTTTGTTACTGCATTAATTATCTCTATACAGTCATGTGGAGCTGGATCTGTTATGTTCGAGGGTAACAATGTGGCTGGATTGAGTATATTACAGCGTCTGATTTCTATGTGTGGCTAGAACAATGTCAATTCATAACCTGTCAGTCGTGCTATAGTCAAGTGTTGAGTCTGTGTTCGGTTTAAAAGAACTTCCACAGAGTGTGGAACTTGTACTGTCAGGGGATGTCCTAACACTATGGAATCACTTTGTCGGATTGCTAAGGCTGTCGCTGCAACTGATTTTAAGCACGCAGGCAGGGCCTGGGCTACTGGGTCTAATGTACTCGAAAAATAAGCACACGGCTTATGTGAACCTGCTTGGTCTTGTGTGAGGACAGATAATGTCGTGCCATCACGTTCTGTAACGAAAAGTGTAAAAGGTTTGCTGTAACATGGTGTTGCTAAAACTGGTGCTTGACATAATGCTTTCTTTAATTCATCAAAAGCCTGTGTGTGTTCCTGAGTCCAAGGGAGGACAGTCGAAGTCGCTGCCTCCTGTGTTGTCAACTGTATAAGTGGCTTGGCTAGAAATGCGTACTGGGGAATCCATTGCCTGCAGTAAGAGGTGAGGCCAATGAAGGCCCGCACTTCCTTTTGTGTCTTGGGTTGCGGTAAGTGTGCAATTAACTCAATGCGGTCAGGTGTTAGCTGTCTCCCCCTTTTGGACAGCAAGTGCCCAAGGTACACCACTTGCTGAACACAGAATTGTAACTTTGAAGGGGACACCTTGTGTCCCTTGTCAGCCAAGAAATGCAAAACCGTCAGTGATGCATGTTCACATTCAGGTTCGCTACGGGCGGTGATCAATAGATCATCGACGTACTGGAGTAGGGCAGTGTTAACTGGCATGTGAATACTGTCAAGTTGTCTCTATAATGCTTGGCTGTAGATGCTGGGGCTTTCTGTGAATCCTTGAGGTGCGCATGCAAATTTGAAGCTACGGCCATTTAAACAGAATCCGAAAAGGTATTGGCTCTCCGGATCAATGGGGACACTGAAGAAGGCGTTCTTGAGGTCAATTACAGTAAAGAACGTCGCCTCTGAATCAATAGCAGTCAATAATGATGAGATGTCGGGGACCACAGGATACTGTGGCACAATGCATTTATTTAATTCTCGTAAATCAATCACCAACCGATAAACTGGAGGTGCATTCGGGTCAGTACGTTTAAGAATCAGAATGATAGGGGAATTACATAGATTGGAGTCGGTTTCTACAACCACTCCCTGTGCAATGAGCTCTTCAATGATTTCCAGTAAAGCCACTACAGCATCGGGTGGTAACTTGTATTGTCGGATTCGGGGCAGTACAACTCCTGGCTTGAGTGTAACTCGGTATGGTGTAATGTGCATACAACCTACATCCGTTGGGCCTTGCGCCCACAAATGTTCTGGTACATTTTTCAATCTGACATCAAAATCTCGTAATACATAGTGACCCTTAAAGTCACGCAAAAACAGTCTCACTCCTTCCGGAGAACAACATATTACAGCTCCTAGAGCTTTCAGTGTCTTGATACCTAACAAGTTTTCTGGACATGACTTCGTGAGCAATAAGTCTGTAGTACGTGATAATGGACCAACTGCTAGGGGAACAGGTTTCGATACTTCATTAACAATAGGCTGTCCTGAAAATCCAAGGGAAACATTCTGTGAGCCTGAGAGGGGTGCCCCTGGAACCTCGTCGTGACTTATGGTTGTTCGACTTGCCCCTGTGTCAATCAAAAACTTTCTATCTTTTCCTAATACTTGACTATGTACATAAGGACCCTCTTGATCTACAGGAACTTCAATGAGAGGCAAGCCAACCTCCCTCTCCAGGCTGTTTCATGAGTATCGCTGATAATCGGGGTAATCATATTGTGCATACTGGTACATCTGCTGTGAAACTTGCGGTGTCGCGGCAATGGGCTGTGCATATGGTACCGCTACTGTCTGTCCTGTCTGTTGTGGAGCAGGCATTGGCTGTACGTTCTGTGGAATATGTTGCTGAACCTGGTGTTGGACCTGGTCCTGTCTAGGCTGACGTGGTCTCTCTTTAGTTTTTCCTGTTGCTATATTGTATTTCAGAACCGTACATTCATTCACATAGTGACCTGGCTGTTTACAATAGTTGCATGTCCCTTTAACGGGAGCCGCCGTATTATTTGACTGTGTCATACCCTTTTTCTGACCGTCAGCTGGAACTGACTGAGCAACTAACATTTTCATTTTCGTGTCTTTCATACGTCTCTGTTCGTGATCTTGTTCTTCCCTAATTCTATTCTGGTGGTACTGTAACATTTGTAACATTTGGGACGGCGTATTTGCTTGCCATGTACTTTCTACTTTCAAAACACGGTTCTTAACTTGAGGCAGGGAATTCTCGACTAATTTTGATACAAAGAGGTGTGGGTATGACTCGCTACTTGTTTTCAGGCACCTGTTAATAATAAAACATTTCTCGAATCTAGAATAAAAATCACTAGTGTCTTCATCGTGTTTCTGTTTACAGGCTGAGATTGCGTCCCAGTCTTCCTTTTTAGTTGTTAACAGTCTAAGCAGAACCTGTACTAATAAACCTGGTAATGCTTTGGCTTTATCCCCAAGGCCTAAACCTGCGGTACGTCCATTTTCTTCAACTTCTAATGAAGCCCAATCAATCTTTGTGTCTCCCACCTCCCATTCTTTCTCCTTTAGTATCTCGTAAATTCCAGCAGGCAACAGTACCTTTAACATTTTCATAATATCTGTATACGTGTAATCGCCCATGAGTAACATATCTTTAATCTCTCGGTGAAAACCTGCAGGGTCTTTATCATGACTGGGCACTATTTTCTTCATTTCCAATAATTCCATTTTAGTGATGGGTGTATATACGAATACACGTTCTAGTGTGTTATCGTCCTTTACTTCCCGTAAGGGATTCTGTCTGTCAAAGTAAAACATTTTTCTTTCTGAGGGTGGTGGAGCTGACATAAACTGTGGTTTCAGGAAAGCACTATACTTGTGTCTATGTTCTAGAATTTCTTTAATTAAATCAGTACCTAGGCCTCTCCATCTATTAGAGAGCAGTTCTACTAATATGTCCGGTAAGGGACCTGGATCAGAATGTTGGCTTTTAAACAACGTAATGAGATGTTGAATCATGTATATATCAGCTAATTTTTGTTCATCAGGGGAAAGGTTCAAAAACGTCTGTGCTACTGTATCATCATTATATGTACTGGAATTGTTAGCTCATTGTACTGCGGACCGGGCTAGTTCTTGTTCATCCATGGAATTGAGTACATGGTACCCCATTCGATCTTGGAGTATTTTATCGGTAGCCTGAAACATATGTTCAGGAGAACTCGGATTTGATATAGCAGAGAGAAAAAGTCTTCTGCTTTCTGGACGTATTGTTTTCTTAAGGTATTTTCCCTTACCTACATATGCTATTGTCCCTTTGTCTGACTGTTGCGAGGTTTCTGCTAGATCCTCTGTTTCCTCCTCCTCTTGCGAGGAAGGTGGATCGTCTAATTCAAGTTCTTCGTCAGGTGCTCGCTGGGCATGTATTTCTATTATTTCTTTATGGATCTTTCTAACCATAGTATGTACACTGTTCTCCTTATCATGTTTACCCTCCGACATATTCTGGCTCCATCTAATCAGTCTATTCATCTCACTTTGCGGAAAGCCTGCCTGATCTTGTTCTCTTATTAAACAATTAACCAAAAATCGCATTATTAGACCTTTAGTCTCAACTTTCTGATGTGACATGGCTTCAGCAACAGACTCCGGTCCTTCTCCCGTTCTAATAAAATAATACAATTTGTCTAGATGTTCTGGCATTTCTGGTAGTAGCATCAAATAATCTGTAACGCGTCTCAAACGTATGGACGCTAATAACATGGGTCCTGACGTACCAGGCACTGAGTCATATCTGCAGTCTGTAAATTCTCTTCTAAGTAGTTCGGCCGAAAAGCCTTTCGGTGTCCGAGCCTTTGCTAAATCTCTCATTGTAACTCGGTGTATCTGTGGGGGTGTTTGATAACCTCCTGTAGCACCCCCTGAAGCGGAGGCTTGAGCATAACCTGACTGTAGGGTCGGTACCTGCTGTAGCTGGGTTGGGTCCTGGACCACGCCAGTCCCAAAAGGATTTAATGGATGCAGTTGTTGGATACCAGGGGGGACAACGGGAATGGGTGCGGGTAGCGGAACTGGAGGGATCTGCTGTTGCGGACCTGGGGGCGGATGATCATGGGGTAGGAGGCCGTCAGCAGGTGCAGGTGGTGCGGGTACATGGGCAGGTGCAGTAGTATATGTAGGAGCTACATCGTCTAAATAGGAAGAAATAAAAATGTCTGCTGCAGTCTTGTGACGTAATTTAGTCGGAACCAATGGAGGGGGCAGATCTTTTGGTATTTCCGGAGTGGCCTTAGGTAAACCCTCGGCCAAAAGAGGATACATACCATTCACAAGGGTGTTTCGTTGTCGGTCTACTTGCTCTGCTTTAACTCGTATTCCTTCTTCAACTAGTACGTTTTCTCGGGCTTTGTCTGAATCTTCTCCATGTTTCTCTGCTTTTCTGAATTCTTTCTCTGTACGTCTATGCGATTCTTTACGCCACAATTCTATGGCGTCTTTCTGAGATTGTCTGGCCTTCTTTTTCCATAGCGCTTCTTCTACTCTCATGATGCAATCTGCATCCCATGTCCCTGTAACGGGCCATCTATATTTCTCGTCTAGGTTCTTAGTATAATCGACCCATAAATCTAGATATAATATGGCATCTAAGCCATGCTTATGGTACATGAAATTTCCGGGAGTGTCCCTAGGTGGGACAGGAATCGCTTCCTCTAGTATCCCTTTCCTAGTTCCTAACTGTCTTAATTTGGAAAACAATGGCATCTTGATATTTGGTACTTGACACTTACTCGAACCTGAACACACTTTTGACACAGAAACACGGTAATGTATATCAAACAGTCACTCACACCACGACATTAATCACATAGAAACATTTTGAACACATATTGACTATGCTTGAATTCTATAACGAAAACAAAAATCGAACCGTTGAAGACACGAATTACTTGATATACTGCTAAACAGTACAGATACACTGCTAAAACAGTGCAGACCGGGTCTGTGTACCCAAACCCGTCTTGACCGGATACATAGTAATGCACCCGTCTAGATGCGTCCCCAGCAACGGTACTCACCGGGAAGCACGGAACGGAAGGCCTCGGAAAACTCGTCTGGACTGGACCGGACTGGACTCGACTCGACTCGTGACGTCACAGGCACGTCGGAACTGGTGGGCCTCTAGACATCTCGGATCTTGCTCTCTTGGCTGGGCTCTGGTCGGGATCCTCCGTACTCCTCACCGCCTCGTCTGGGTGTCGATCGCAGTCTCAGTCACCTCCGTTGGCCTGAGGGAGATACAGGAAATCCTGCGGGTACGCGTAATTGTCCGTCTCGGCTGTGGCAGGGGGCTAGGCCTGCAACGCACCGCCGGCGCGTAAGGTGGGGGAGGGGTCCCTATTCGGGCGCCAAATTAATGTGGTAAATAAATATTTACCGTCGGAATTTCTATGCAGTAAAGTTCAATAAAATAACTCAATCGGAAATAAGAGGCAGAATCCGTGATATCTGAGTTTATAAGGGTTTTATTCCATAAAATGGAATGGTTCGAACCAGGGTATCATGTTCCTTTCACCATTAAGGATCAGGAAGGGATAGACAACACTTTATTAACAGAATACAATATATATAGTAAATGCATATAATGGTGATGGATACAGAAGGCGTAACAGCTGAGAGAAACGAGATAAGAACACATGTGCGTAACAGAAAGGCGTGCACGAGGGCGTACACAGAGGTGTGTGCTAGAAACGTCACATGAAAGTGTCACAAGTGGGTGGATACATAGTGGAATCTTGCAGTGTCAGCAGAAATCTGTAGCAAGGATGCACGCGCAGCAGCATGACGTGTGACTGACGTGAGGCTGGAGGGTGCAGGAGACTTGACATTTAGCACTAGAGGAAAGAGACAGAAGTCTGGCATGTCAGATCGACTCGTTCCTAAATCATATCTGATATCTTGTGTTTGGGGAACTATATTATCTAGAAGGAAAGGTCTCTTGGGCAGAGGCTACTCTATACCGACTATTAATGCGTGCATATGTGACTACGTGTCTGCGTGTAATGCGAGGGGCCATGGGCCTACCATGGTAACGGGAGCAATGAATTACTTGCATGGAGACAGAGAGGCCGGGCCCTTTGCTCTGCAGCCGGGGAAATGTTTATCTATTCTGCTAGACTGGAATGTGTTTTCGAGGAGCTGAACTCGGCTATACTGATAACTTGAAGGCAAAATACTGTCTTTGGCAGGCAAGCAGGCCGAGCCGGGCACCGCTCGCCACGCAGGGAGTAGGACAGAGGTCAGGGATGTATCCCACGTTGCAGCTTTCAGGAGGCAGAGAACAGAAAGGGCTCAATGGCAGAAATCAGGGCCTAGCTCTGCGGGGCTAGGAAAACGTGAAAGTGCACCATGAAAAGACGTTGGCAAGGCATACTTAGGAACTGAATTATCGACCCATTCATGGTGGATCTGAAAGAGGACATGTTGAAGGTGGACGCAAATGTATTTGCGTCTTCATAGCAGGTCGAGGAGGGAAGTTACATGCACTTTAAGCTCGTACATGGAGACGGTGGGGTTCACGTTAGGGGACACAATTGACCATAAAAATGTATATTACCTCAGAAGAGCGGTATGGCTTTGCAAGACTCGTACTAGAAAAGTAAGGTCTCAGCCAGAGGAACTGATGTGACGGTAATAAACAAATGCAATCCAAAGAAATAGTTACGATGGAAAGTTGTAGGGAATCCAGCGAACCTATCATCACTTATTTATACGTTGGTTGTAAATCTCAATGTAATGGATGTTTCCCCAGTTGCTTGGAGTTGGGAGAGAAATAGACTTATGTGATTACCTTCCTCTACCAGTTCTCTAAAGACTGTCTTTTCAAACTCATTTAAGGGTACCACTGTCGGAGGAGAGAGAGACCGGATGTGGGAGCATGCGGCCTGACTGCAGATCATGGAACACCAGCGACATTGACCAAGGCGGGACCGCAACAGTAAGGAGTCGCAGGACGAGGCACTGTTTCCGACAAAGTGAAAGGAAAGGGCTGACCTGATGCCCCTGCTCGATGAATAACATGTGCGAAAGTCCCCGCCCTCTGAGCCCGGTCATGGGCCCACCTACCTGAAATTTTCCGTCCCCTTGGTCTGTTCCCGATCTGGCCCTGCTCCATCCCCTCTTCCCCCGACTTACCACAAGGACTACCCACACACCCCCCTTCTTCCACCTGAACTCTTTGACAATCGACAATTGACAATCGAATCGAAAAAGAGCAACTACTGCAGTCCGATTGAATAGGGTTTTTGTCGCAAACTACAACGAAACTTGGGTGCCCTGTCTAAGGTACCCATGAAAAGAACACTTAGGACACAGGGCGAGAAAAAGGACCTTATTGACCAGAAAAACGAGGAAAAGGTCATGCCCTGCAACGCAGGGCCCGGAATAGAGCTGAACGCATAGCTCCACCGCCGGTGCTCAACAGTGCCAACAGAAGACGACAAAGAACACTGAGAACTCACTAATAATGGTCTAGAACAATAAGACACTGGAAAAAGCAACACCCCTCCTCTACGAACAGTGACACCCCTGATTATCATTTCTATTACGTCTCATTTCTCTCCCAGCCACCATTGTATTGATTATGCTCCAACCAAATATGAAATGAACCTAGGTTCCTACTTCTTTGCTTATGACTGCCACAGTAGACGTGAGTAGGAAATAGGCCAGCAAGATGTCTTGTGAATGTTAAAGGGAGAACTGTGGAAAATTAATACGGTTTGGTAAACATTATCTGCGCCATCTTGCCTTTTCCCTCGATGCCACACTTTTGCATGCACACCCGCCATCTTAGGTGCCCTGGCCAGAACCACGCTCTGCGCGCCACTGACCCCTAGCACGGCTCTTATCCCTCACAAGCACATCCCCCGCACGCTGACAGCCCCCGCTCTCACATGCCTTGGGTCATAAACCTCTCTTCCACGCAGCTCTGCCTCGGAACCCCATCCTGTTCCCAGCGCAACACTTCCCTCCGTCCCTTTCATGGTCCCGGATCCCTTGATAACACCCCTCTTTCCTTTGTGCCCGTTTGTCTCACTCGTTCCCAAGCCGCCACCTGGCCCTGCGGATACTGTCATTACCCCCTTCCTCCTGTACAGTAGGAAACCCCCCCATCAAAGGATCCTTGAGCTGATCAAAGCCCCCACCCCATGAGATCCGATCAACCTCACACATTCCGTGAATCGGCGGAATGTCCAGCTGCGCGATAATCATCACCTGATGTGACCGGGGTGGGGACTTCAACTGTAAATGTGTGTGGGAACGGGCCTGAAGCGGGGATTCCGAGGATGTCTTTCCTTACATCAAAGTAATGACAGGGATGCGTTTAACGTAATAAAACAATAAACTCGTGTATAAGAGGCCAGGCCTCAGAGATGCGGTTAGAGCACCTCGTGACGATACTTGCTGTCTGAACTGATGTGTTCTCCTCCGGAGAGAATAAACCCTTGTTTCCAGTCTTCCAGTCTCCAGCGCCTGCCTCTTCATTGATTAATATTTTGTGGGTTAAAGAGGCGACACCGCCGGGCAACACTTAATGATCTTTGTTTACTGGTTGCTTCCTACCTTTTAACAGTGATGGGGTAGTATTCCAAATTGTATGACACCTTACTCGACATGTTTTGATAAAGCTAAACCATAGTTAGCATTTAACCGGGAGGTTCATAATGCACTTAAGAGTATATGGTATGGCAATATCCTAGAACAGCTATAAGGACATGGTTCTGAAAGCTGCAGACAGGCTCAGCTCATGCTAGAGCACCATCTCACATAAAGTCCCGCACTCTGCCTCCAGAATTGTTAAGGCCTGCCATAGGAGTGACTTATAGGTGTATATGTGTCCAGATATAAGGTTAGATATAGTTATCATATACCTAAGCAAGGGGTGATTACACGACTTTGCCCCAGCTGAGTGATCAGCCAGTTGTGTCAATGTGAAGGGCCAGCCAGGGGCAGCCCCTGGTAGGCCTTGGATGCACCTATGCCCTGGGTACCTATTGTACTCTGTACAGGGACTCATAAGGTGACCCAGTATCCAACTGGTAATGCACCTAAAGTACATTGTAGTGAATTTAGAGAGAGAGCAGCTGGGCTGTGGGTCTGATTAGCAGGCCCACAGCCACATTAAGTCGAAAACCAGTGAAGCAAAAAGCAAAAAGTGTGGTGACCATAGGAAAGCAGACCCTACTCTCCTACACAACCCCCCCCACCCCAACGCAGGGACATTAGACTAACCTTGACCAGTTGTGTCTTCATGTTCTAAGTGGAAGTACCTGGAGAGACCATCTGCATTGCCATGGTCAGTCCTTGGTCTGTGCTCCACTGTAAAGTCCTTCCCCTGTAGGGAAATGGACCACCTGAGCAGTTTGGGGTTTTCACCCTTCATCTGATTTAGCCACAAGAGGGGCTTATGGTTGGTCTGAATCTTGAAGTGAGTGCCAAACAAGTATGGTTATTATTATTATTATTATTATTATCATAATTATTATTGTTATTAAATAATTTTGTAAAGCGCGCAGCTGCCCCAGCAAAGGGGCGTCCCGGCGCTAGAGGCAAAAAACAGAGGCAACAAGATTGTTATATAAGGAACAAAAACGTTTTAATGGCCCAACGGAAGTGAAAAAGCCCATCCAGACGGCGGATCTGTGAAGGAAGAGAGTTCCACAGCTTGGCGGCCAAATGGCCAAAATACCTCCCCCCGGCTCTAGCACGTTTCACATGGGGGACCAGAGCCAACAGCTGCTCCGCAGAACGTACTTGGCGGTTGGGAACATATGGAGTCAGCAGTTTGGATAAAATTTCAGGGGAAGATAGTTTAAATATTTTAAAAGCAATACAGAGCGCTTTGAATTCAATCCTTCTCGGCACGGGGAGCCAGGGAAGTCGCCTAATGGCGCCAGACGTAGGGCAGGATCTAGGGAGCCTAAGCAAGACCCGTGCTGCAGCATTTTGGACTCTCTGCAAGCGGTTCACCTCCTCCTTGTTAGCCCCTAACAAAAGTGAATTAGCCTAGTCTATGCATGACAGAATGGTAGCCTGAACGAGCAGCTGGCATGTGGCAGGATCAAAAAACCCCAGGATGGGTCTAAGGCCACATAGGAGCCCAAAACAAGTGCCAACCACCTTTTTTGTGTGTTCCTGGAACCCAAGGCTGGAATCGACCGAGATCCCAAGATTTTTTACCACTGACTTCGGGATTGGGGTGCTATCCATGGATGTCAGCCACCACTGAGTGCTCCAGAGGTCCAGGGGGCATATTATCAAGGGGGTTTATCTCCGCTTTTTTTGCTTTAAAAGCCAAGAAAGCGGACATAAAATTATCTCCCTATTACCTAGCTGTCGCTAACACCAGTTAGCGACAGCTAGTAGGAGATAGCGACCATCTTGGGCCCCAATTTGCATGTCAGTGATATTTATCACTAATGACATGCAAAGTGGGCGTGCCAAGATGTTAGCGACTGGAAACAGTCGTCAACATCGCTATCTCCTATTACCAACTTTTGGAGATATTCGCGCTAAGCGCGAATATCTCCAAAAGCTAACACCTGCCCTGAGCAGTTCTTAGCCATGTTATCCAATGGGAGATGGATAACATGGCTAAGAGCATTAGCTCAGTAATGCATGAATATCGCTGACTTTTCAGCGATATTCATGCATTGCAGCCGGTTTTTATCTCATTTGCGATAAACCTTGGTAATACCAAGGTTTATCTGCGATAAAAATCGCCGCAGCTCAGCGGTACATTTTTGTCTCTAACCAAGCAATAGCGATAATTATCGCTATTGCTTGGTAATATGCCCCCTTGTTTCTTCCCACCAGCAGAACCTCAAATTTACTAGCATTGAGTTGTAAACAGTTAGTGGTCATCCACTCAGCAATTGCCTTGAGCCCGGTTCGAAACCGCACTGGGCCCAGGACACCGCTGTCCGAGAGGGCCACCACCAGTTTTGAATTGTCGGCGTATGAAACCAAGGTCTGGCCATATTCCCGCGCTACTCTCGCCAGAGGCTGGACATAAAGGTTGAACAAGCAAGGACTTAAGGCAGAACCTTGAGGGACCCCCTGCTCGCTAAGATGGACATGGGAGTGGAAGGGGGGTGCTGTGACCTGAAACGCCCTGTTTGAAAGAAAAGAACGGAACCAGTTCAAGGCCAGACCAACTACCCCAGCCTCCTCAAGGCGGCGCAGTAGTATCTGATGGGAGACGTTATCAAACTGAGATCGAGTAAGATCAGTGCCGCTGTTTGACCTTTATCCAGGATGGACCGCAGGTGTTCGCATACCGCCAAGAGAGCAGTCTCGGTGCTATGCCCGGGGCGAAAGCCCGTCTGTGAGGGGTCCAGGATGCTGTTGCTGTTCAAGAAGCTAGAGAGGATGTTATTGGAATGGGCCTCCGCCACTTTGGCGGCCCGGGGAAGGAGGGATATAGGCCTGAAGTTTTCAGGCTTATTGGGGTCGAGGGAGGGTTTTTCAACAGGGGAACCACCCTAGCTATTTTCCAGGCTTGAGGTACCACCCCCGAAGTAGAGGAGGAATTAATCACTTGACAGAAAGGGTCTCAACTTCTTCAGGGCCCACACCACAGCAAAGGCCTCCCTCTCAATGGCAGACCAACGTTTCTCTCTAGGGGTCAGCCTTCTGCTTATAAAAGCAATGGGCTGGTCTTGACCATCTACATTAATTTGTGAAAGCACAGGCCCCACCCCCAATTCAGAAGCATCTGTTTGGACAATAAACTATTTGGCGTAGTCAGGACTCTTTAAGATAGGTGCAGAGCACATGGCCTTCTTCAGGTCATCAAATGCCTTTTGACAGCTTATTGTCCACTGAACCTTCTTTGGCATCTTCTTGGAAGTCAAGTCATTAAGAGGAGTCACAATGGACCCATAGTTCTTAACAAACTTTATGTAGTACCCAGACAGGCCCAAGAAAGCTCTGACCTGGGTCTGGGTGGTTGGAGGCGCCCAGTCCTTGATGGTCTGGATCTTACTTTCCAGTGGTTGAACCTAACCCCCAACTACAAGGTGGCCCAGGTACGCGACCTTACTCTGCCCTATCTGGCACTTTGATGCCTTGATAGTTAGACCTGCCTTTTGCAGGGCCTCCAAAACCTTCTTCAGGTGGATCAGGTGATCCTCCCAGGTGGAGCTGAAGACAGCAATATCATCTAGATATGCTGCACAAAAGTCATCCAACCCAGTGAGGACTTGGTTCACCAACCTTTGGAAAGTGGCAGGTGCATTCTTCAAACCAAATGGCATTACCACAAATTGATAATGACCTCCTGGGGTTGAGAAAGCAGTTTTGGCCTTGGACTCCTCAGCTAACCTGATTTGCCAATAGCCAGCTGTCAAATCGAATGTGCTCAAAAACTTGGCAGAAGCCGATCTGTCAATGAGCTCATCTGCCTTTGGAATTGGGTGAGCATCTGTCCTAGTGACAGCAGTGAGACCCCTGTAGTCCACACAGAACCTCTTCTCTCTCTTACCATCTTGGGTGTGAGGTTTTGGCACAAGGACTACTGGGCTGGCCCATGGGCTCTCTGATGGCTCAATCACTCCCAGTTCCAGCATTTTCTGCACCTCAGTCTTTATACAGTCCCTGTCATGGTCAGGTTACCTGTAGATCTTATTCTTCACAGGCAGACTGTCACCAGTGTCCACCTCATGGGTGCACCAGTTAGTCTGACAAGGTGTCAATGAAAACATATGTTAAAAGACTGTAGAACTTGTCTGCAGTCCTGTTGCTGCTGGTCAGTGAGGCTGCCAGCTAAGGCCACACCATCAACTGAACCATCATCAGGGTTCTGAGATAACAGGTCTGGGAGAGGGTCACTCTCTTCCTCCTGCCCCTCATCTGTAGCCATGAGCAAGCCCATGTCTGCCCTGTCAACATATGCTTTAAGTCTGTTTACATGGAGCACCCTGTGGGGGCTCCTGGGAGTGCCTAGGTCCACCAAGTAGGTAACCTCTCCCTTTTTCTCAACAATGGTGTAGGGTCCAGAACATTTGTCCTGGAGTGCTGCTGGGGCCACTGGCTCCAACACCCACACCTTCTGTCCTGGCTGGTACTCAGTCAGCACAGCCTTTTGGTCATGCCAAGTTTTTTGAAGTTCTTGGCTAGCCTCAAGGTTTTTGGAAGCCTTCCTCATATACTCAGCCATCCTGGAGCGGAGACCAAGTACACCGTCCACTATGTCTTGTTTAGGCTTTCTGAGAGGTAACTCCCATCCTTCCTTCACTAGACATACGGGTCCCCTTACAGGATGTACAAACAAAAGTTCAAAAGGGCTGTAGCCAACCCCCTTCTGTGGGACCTCTCTGTAAGCAAACAAAAGGCAGTGTAGAAGGAAGTCCCATCTTCGCCTAAGGTTTTCAGGTAAACCATTGATCATATTCTTTAAGGTCTTGTTGAATTTTCAAAAAGCCCATTACACTGTGGATTGTAGGGAGTGGTGAATTTGTAATTTACACCACACTCTTTCTACATTGCAGTTAAGTATCCTGACATGAAGTTTGCACCTCTGTCATATACTACCTCCTTTGGAAAGCCCACTCTTGAGAATACTCCCAGGAAGGCTCTTGCCACAAAAGGAGCTGTTGTGGTCCTTAGGGGAATAGCCTCTGGATATCTGGTGGCATAATCCACTACCACCAGTATAAATATGTGCCCAGATGCTGCTTGGGGATCCATTGGTCCAACAATGTCTATCCCAACTCTCTCAAAGGGTACCCCCACCACAGGTAGTGGTATCAGGGGGGCATTTGTGGTGCCACCTGCTTTGCCAATGGCTTGGCAGGTTACACATGAGCAACAAAACTCCTTAGTATCTTCTGACATAAAGGGCCAGTGAAAGTGAGGGACAAGCCTGTCCCAAGTCTTGTTCTGGCCCAAGTGTCCTGCTAGAGGAATATCAGGGGCTAAGGTAAGAAGGAAACCCCTAAAGGACTGAGGTATGGCCAACCTCCTGGAAGCACCAGGCTTGGGGTCTCTAGCCTCAGAATAAAGGAGTCCTTCATCCCAGTACACTTTGTGGGTACCTGTAGCATTCTTAGCAGCCTCAGAAGCAGCTTGCTGTCTGAGGGGTTCAAGAGAGAAACAGTCTAACTGTGCCTGCCTCAAGTCTGCCCTTGAAGGTCCCCCTGTCCCAAGAAACTCAACCTGGTCAGGTTCAAGCTCTTCTGGGACAGTTCCCTCAGAGGTCTCAAAATCAGCTTCCTGTGAAGGCTGATCTTCACTTGTAGGCAGGGGGGAAGGCACTGCCTTTTCCCTACTGCTCTTTCTCTTGGGAGGTACTTGGTCCCTTGTTCCAGGATCCAAGACCTGTTCAGTGAGGCACTTTTTGGCCTGTGACCTTGTCACAGCAAGGACATGTGATGAAATACCTAACATCTCAGCATGAGTCCTGTACTCCACTTCTAACCACTGTGAGGATTCAAGGTCATTGCCAAACAGACATTCAACGGGGAGATCTGCACTTACCACAACTCTTTTTAGGCCTGTTACCCCTCCTCAGGAGAAATTAACAACTACCACACTATGTGTAGCGGTGACATTGCTGGCATTGGTCACCAGGTAATTATCACCCAGTACAACCTGTCCAGGGTCCACAAAGTTAGGTGTCACCATGGTGACACTGTCACAGGTGTCCCGATATGCTTGAGACACTTTAATATTTATCAAAGTTGTCTGTCTGTACTTGCCCAGAGTACTGGGACTCACAGTAGAGGACATAGCCATGTCCACTTCACAGACTAGAACAGCCTGAGTTATTATTCTGACTAGGCCAGAATCCATTTCAGTTCCCAGGGTTAACTCTACTACTCCCTTGGGTTGAGAACTTCCACTGTCAGCTGAACTAGGGGGGTGCAGTTGCCTTAGGGGCAGCAGTGGTAGGGGCTGAATCTTTCTTGGTGCAGTCACTGGTCCAGTGACTAGTGGATTTACAAACATTACACCAAGGTTTCCTTTGGCCATCTTTCTTCTTCTCCTTGGAAAATTGAGACCCCCCCTCATTGGACTTTTGGGGCCCTGGAGAAGACTTCTGGTCTTTTTGTTTCTGCTCCCCACCCTTCTGGTCTGCCTTTTTCTGACACCACCTTGTACCTGGCTTTTCTGCCTAACCCTGGTTCTGACCCATCTGTCCGCCTTCTTACCCAATTCTTGGGGGGAGGACAGATCTGAGTCAATCAGGTGTTGGTGCAACAACTGGTTCTGACAATTGTTAAGTATTTACTCTCTCATGATCAAATTATACAATCCTGTATAGTCCTTAACTATACTTCCCAACAACCAGCCTTCCAGAGCCTTAGTAGCACAATCAACAAAATCAGTCCAGTCCTGAGTCTGTGTCTTCTGGGTATCTCTCAACATCAACCTGTACTGTTCAGTGGTTAAGCCAAACCCATCAATCAGAGCACTCTTTATGACAGTGTAATTGCTAGAATCATCATCACTAACTGTGAGGAGCTCATCTCTACCTTTTTCAGAAAAGGAGAGCCACAAGATTGCTGTCCACTGACCTTGGGGTACCTGCTGTACTTTGCAGGCCCTCTCCCAAGCAGTTATCCATTTGAGGATGTCATCCCCAACTTTGTAGGGGGACACAATCTTACTCAGGTGTCTATTGTCATAGGACTTGTCTTTATCCTTAGGGATACTGCTGCCACCAGTGGGTTCTACCCCACCTAACTTCCTTTCTCTCTCACAAGCAAGTTTCTCTTTGGCTAGGGCAAGTTGCTCTGTCTCAATTCTGAAATGTACTTCCCTCATCATAGCCTGTGTTCTCTCCTCTGAGGAGATGTCATTCCCCTCTGAGAACCCCTAGAAGCATTGGAGTTATGAGAATCTCCTGAGTGAGATCTCCCTCTCCTATACCTCTGGTTAAGCCCACTTGGAGGCCTGAATGGGGCTGTCCCATTCTCAGCCCCAAATTGGCTTAAGTTAGCCTGGCTAAGTCTCCTTACTTGGACCTGGCTACCATCCTCTTCCCAGATTCTTCCGCAATCTCATCCTCATCACCGTCTATGACAGGGGGGTCAGTGGCATCCTCTGTAGAGGGCAGGACCTCTACTGCACCTGAGGCTTTCTCATCCTCATACTTATCTAAGAGGTCTAGGAGTTGTTGAAGTGTAGGGTTAGACCCTTGCTTCAACCTTCTTGTTGTACACAAGTGTCTCAGTTCCTTGAAACTGAGGATAGAAAATCTGGAGGGTACCTTGAAGGGTTACTCTCCACAGGTTGGGGTCCACTGGGCTCTCCTGTGCCAGACATTCTCTAGTGAGGTGGATGTGATGCAAGTACCTACACTAAGTGTTTTCCTACTGGACTTCTCTAGGAGTTGTAGTTAGGGTGTGCTAAGCCCTTTGCTCTACAACAACTAAGTTCAGTAGAACTTAAGTATTCTAAGTCTTGTTATTAGTACCTATAGGTACCTGTATGATGTTTCAAATGATATTGCAAAGATTACAATTGGTAAAACAACAGCAAGCTCAAATCCCAACCGCTGCACACCAATGAGAGAAGTTGGCCTGGTATATGATGTTCACTATTCTAGTGAGCACCTTGCACCAGTCCAAACAACCCTTATGGTGATGGTTGTAAAGTCAACCTTATAGACCAACTACCCTAGAGGTAGCATGGACAAAGCAGCCTTAGGCTAAACTCAAGAGGGCATGTGAAGCCAGTTGTTTTACTATATGCAATCCCTTTAATACCAAATGAAAGGACACCACACAGGATATATATTCAAAATATATATGTATTTATTTCTAAAGAAATCCCCTGAACTCTTTATGAGCACAGAAGCACAAGTGCATAACAAGTAACTTAATATAACATACAAAAGTTGTACAAATATGGATAGGGCCAGGTGGCCCGCTAAACCATATACTAAAAAAATGGTATAAGTGCCACGTCACAAACAATGGTAAGGCCTAGGGCCTTGGTAATCGCTGGGGCTAAACTGGACTAACAATGGTTAGGGAGCAGGAGGCCCACAGGATGCGTGTTCAGAGTTTAAAGGCACATGTGTGCACACATAAAAGTCAATGGGTGCGTAAAAATGGAAAGTTAAAGGTTTGGGAGTCTTCCGCTTGGACTAGAAGCTAACCACTTGAAACTAGGACACTTGGAGAGTTACTCTTTACAGGAGCACCGCAGTACTCGTGGTACCTAATCCACAGGAAGCGGGTGCATAGGTCCCAAAGTGTGTCAGGTTTCTTTGTGGAGTTCTATGGAGCCTTGGAGTAAAGATGCTGCAGGCGGCCAGGAGAGAAGAGTCCGGGTGGATCCAAGGGTGGATCGAAGATGTAGAAGACCTGAAAGCAGAGGGGACAGAGTCTGGGTCACTAGCCAGTGACCAGGATGGAACCAGGAAGGAACCAGGCGATGTCGCGAAGCAATCAGATGCTGATGGGAAGCTTGTCTCTGCAGCCATGTAAACCAGGAGGCTTCAACAACAACCAGGAGTCAGGCATGAAATATCCCACAAAGGCTCTCGCTGTCAGCGGTGTCGGCTTCAGGATTGAAGTCAACAATCCTTGGCAAAAGCAACACACACAGGATACGATATAGGCTTCTTACTCAGACCAGCAAGGTCTGAGGGGCTGCTTCTTTTGAGGGAAGCAAGGGCCAGTCTGGTGCAACCAGACCAGCAGTGTAGTTTCAAAGGATCGTTGCCAAGATGCCCACTAGCCAACAGGCAAGTGACCGGGCAGACACGTCAAGCAGGAAAATGCAAAGGGGCCCCACGCAGAACTCGTGGAGGGTGCAGGGCTGATCTTTGGTGCAGATGCTGCTCAGGGCTGCAGCTTCTCAATCCCCAATGCACAGTTTCGAGAAGGCCTCGGGGCTGCGCAGTTAGCAGGTTGCAGACTTTTCAAGAAGGCCGGTCCCACGTCTCTCGTCACCTCCATGGGTCTCACCTTTGCAGAGACTGTGGATCGGGCTGTCGGATGTCTGGGAATTTGGTTCTTGCCAGGCTCTGGGCTCGGGCTCCGGCGGGAGGTGGCGGCAAAGCAAGTCGACGATGGCTGGATGATGCCTGCTTGTGCAGGGTGGTCACTCCTTGACCACAAGGGACATTCTTCAGTCGTCTTCTTCAAGTAGATCGTCGAAGGTCCAGAGTTTCGTTTCAGAGTTTCAGTCAGGATTAATCTAAAGTCTTGGGACTCAGCTCCTACCTATATACCAAACTTAGGGTCTGGATTACCTTCTAGGTCCCTCCTATGGGTGGGACCAGGGAAAGGGGTGGTTACACCCCTTTCCCTTTGTCCAGTTTTGCACCAGATCTGGGGCTGGAGTGCCCCAGCACCGGTTTGAACTGGACTATGCATGGACGCCTTGTGTGCCCCAGGGAGTGTCTCAATCCTTTCAGCCTTCCCTGTCCCAATACACAAAATCTGGTCTGGGGTGGTGCTAGCACCTCCCAAGGCAGGAAACCTCGCTGGAAGGACTCCCAGCAGCAGGAGGTCAGACTTATGTCTGTGGCAGCAGCATCCATTTTGTGACGCTGAGGCTCTGGTTAACTTTAACCGGGAATAGTAGGAACAACATGTGTTCTCCCTCTAGAAGGGTGGAATGCTACCCCCGTCACCAGGACTGGTGAGGGGGTAGTGTTCCAAATCGTATGACACCTTACTCGACATGTTTTGATAAAGCCAAAACATAGTTAGCATTTAACCGAGAGGTTCATAATTCACTGAAGAGTATATGGTATGGCAATATCCTAGAACAGCTATAAGGACATAGTTCCGAAATCTGCAGACAGGCTCAGCTCATGCTAGAGCACCATCTCACATAAAACCACGCACTCTGCCTATAGGATTGTTAAGGCCTGCCATAGGAGTGACTTATAGGTGTATAGGTGTCCAGATATAAGGTTAGACAAAGGTATACTATATCTAAGCAAGGGGTGATTACATGACCTTGCGCCAGCTGAGTGATCAGCCAGTTGTGTCAATGTGAAGGGCCAGCCAGGGGTGGCATAATACATGCTGCAGCCCCTGGTAGTCCTTGGATGCACCTATGCCCTGGGTACCTATAGTACTCTGTACAGGGACTCATAAGGTGACCCAGTATCCAATTGGTAATGCACCTAAAGTACATTGTAGTGAATTTAGAGAGTGAGCAGATGGGCTTTGGGTCTGATTAGCAGGCCCACAGCCACATTAAGTCGAAAACCAGTGAAGCAAAAAGCAAAAAGTGTGGTGACCATAGGAAATCAGACTCTACTCTCCTACAGGAATCTCTGATCGCTTTTTGATATGGGTAAAGGCGCTTGTGGCCTTTCAGAGAAACTCACGGGAACAGTTAATGGGGTGAGACTGGGTTTTATTAACTTTAACACTTTTTTCTTTCTTATAGTGCTTCGGTAATATGGTAGGGCCAATTCAGCTTCTTTTTTCTCCGGGGAACTGCGAAGCTTCCGTCGGTCTGGACCTCCTCTCCTCAACTCCAGTGTTGCGGGTGTAGTGATGCCCAGAAGGGAACAGGAAATACCCTGATTAAGTTTTAATGCTCTGCTGTTTAAAGTACAGGGGAAAGGGAGTGAGGATACACACAGTGCTCACTGGCCTGACTCTCGAGTGACGGTACAGTGCTCAGGGGAGGGAGTACAGGTAACGCGAGTCGGGTGAATCAAGGCGGCTCTGGCCCCCTCCTTCCCGTCCACGCCGCGATGCGAGCCTGTACCTGTTTAAGCCACACTTCCCTTGAAGTGTGGCTCGGGGTTTTACCTTGTCGTTGGTAAGCATGGGCGAATTTTGCGAATCTCGCGTTCGTGAATTTTGCGGATTTGCGAACTCGCAATCCGCAAAAATCCGCGAATTCTCGCGAATTTGCAGATTTTTTTTTTGTGTGTTCGCGCGGGTTTCTGCCAGTTCGCGAGGGTTTTGTACAATTTCGCGAACTTACCTGTCGGGTCGCAAGTTTTGCGAACTTGTTGTTTCTACGTGTCCAGCCTGTTTGGGACACTCTTCTTCATCACTGCCACCCTCTGTCACCACTGCCACTCTCTGACTACTCATGCCACCCTCTGGCCCACCCATGCCACCCTCTGTTTCACCACAGCACCCTCTGGTTGTCCAGTGTACATTATTGTGGCAAAGCAAAGCACACCTTCCCTGCCTCAAGTGACCTGAATTAATTTGGGGCTGATTAATGTGTCACAGAATATTTTTTTAGCTGGCACCTGCTTCCTTAGTGCTTCCTGATTAGTGATCTTTTGCACTTGCTAAGTGCTTTCATTGTTGCAAAATTAGTTACAACACCTGCCCTGCCCCAACTGACAATAATGAATTAGGGGCTGATTAATGTGTCACTGTTGGATTTGAACTTCCAGCCTGGCTCCTGCTTATCTCCCTTAGCTGTAATTCAGGACCTTTGTGGCATATGTGTAACTATTCTGAGGGTCAGAGCAGGGTCACATAATAGTTGCAAGTAGGCAACTGAACTCTGGAGGGGCCCCTCAGGAAGCACTACAGGAAATGGCTACTAATGATGAGCTTGAACATTTGAACCTGGTAAGTAGTTTCAGTTTTGCTAAGATCGTATTTCTGCAATTTAGCGCTTATTCGCGGGGCGCGAAGTTGAACTGGGAAGCCGCGAACTCACGCGAACAGTGCGAGCAAGCCATAAAATCCGCTGCTCGCGGATTTCGCGGGAAATTCGCGAATCTCGCGGATTGCGAATTTACCGAAAATCCGCAAAATCCGCGAGCGGAACGGATTTTCCGCCCATACTTAGTCGTTGGCCTCCTGGCTTTACAGCGCTCTCGGCAACCAGGTCTGGTTCTTCTCCTTCCGCCTCCTTCACCGCCTTCGCTCTCGATCCTCCGTCTCCTTCAGGTGTAGAACACTCTGGTTCCTCTTTCCTCGCATCTTTTCCGTCCTCCAGACAATCCACGTCATCAGAGGGGGCGGAGACTGGGTCAAAGTCAGCCCAGTTAAACAAACAATGTTCAGTTTCCTCGTTGCCTCTGAACACCGTCGGGATCTCGTTGCTCCACGCCCTGCCTTGCTGCACAGAGAGAGATGAGAGGTTCATATTCAGGCTCCCCTCTGAGTCCGACCGCTTCACCCCGTCACACACCACCCCCCCTGGATTCTCCCGATCGGGGAGAGGGAACCGGGATAGGAAGTCTGTGCTAACATTGTTGGTCCCTTTCCGGTGACATACTGTAAATGAGAAGGGTTGTAGGGATAAAAACCACCTCATTACTCTAGGATTCTGTGAAGCATTATGGCTCATCCACTGGAGGGGAGCATGGTCCGTGTAAAGAGTGAATGGGTGACCCTCAAGGTAATACCTAAGTTTGTCTAGAGCCCACTTAATAGCGAGACATTCTTTTTCTATGGTGTGATATTTTACCTCTCTGGGAAATAGTTTTCTACTTACGTATAGTATGGGGTGCTCTATACCGTCAGTGAATTTTTGAGACATTACCGCTCCCACCCCATAGTCGGAGGCATCTGTGTGAACGGTAAAAGGTTTGGAGAAATCGGGGTAAGACAGCACAGGACTGGTGGTGAGGGTTCTTTTCAATGTGTTAAAAGCATTCCACATCTCTACGGTTGGACTTTTGTAGGAGAGGGGTTTGAAGGTCTGTTTTAGAGTTTTGGTTAAAGGAGCTGCTCTCTCTGAAAACGCTGGTATAAATCGTCGATAGTATCCAATCAGCCCAAGAAAAGCTCCCATCTCTTTCTTGCTAGTCGGGAAAGGGGTGTCTGCGATTGCCCTCACTTTTTCTATTTGGGGTTCGATCATTCCATGCCCTAGGACGTAGCCTAGATATTTTACTTTTTGGCATCCCATGCAGGATTTTTTTGAATTGACATGTAACCCTGCTTTCTGTATTGCTTCCAGAATAATTTGTAGGTGTTGCAGGTGCTCCTCCCACGACGAGCTGAATATAATGATGTCGTCCAGGTATGCCGAACTATAGGCCAGAAGGTCTCTCAGTATCTTATTCATAAGTCGTTGGAACGTAGCAGGCGCCCTATGAAGACCGAAGGGAAGAACTGTAAACTCATAAAGCCCGTCTGGTGTTGAAAAGGCAGTTTCCTTCCGGTCTTCTTCTGACATACCTCACACGCCTGACAATGCCTTTTTATGTCTTGGTAAATCCCTGGCCAATAGAAATAGCATAACACATTTTGTGTGGTTTTTTCATTTCCTACGTGTCCTGCTAATAGATGGGTATGGGAGTAAAACATTATCTGTTCTCTGAAAGAGACCGGGACCAACAGTTGTAAAGGGTCCTCTTGTTTTCCTTGGCTATACAAGAGTCCTTCCTTAATCAAAAAGCGGGGATAAGTGGGTACTGTGCTGTCTTGTGTAGAATGGGCCTGTTCCCAAGCGTTAAATAATATGGCATTGTTTGCTTGGGCGAACTTGTAACTCCTATCTGAGGCCCACGGATCTGCTGACACAAATGCAGGGACACTAGTCTTGACTTGGGGAGGGGGAAATTTGAGGGTTCTAGTGAAGAGGTCTAGGAACTTGGGGTTGTCGGTACCTATAATGATCTCTTCAGGCAAGGTCTCTAAAACTCCTACTCTGACTTCCTGGGACTTCTGGTCTGTTAACTCAAGGGTATGTTTGCTAGAGGGTATCCCCTTATGTCACCATGAACACACTTTATGTATACTAGGGTTTCTGGGATTACTTGATTGGACTGCACAAAATCCCCTTGTATTACAGACTGTTTTCAGCCTGAGTCTAATAAGGCTTTGATAGGTTTCCCATTCACCCTTACACTTACATGATAAGCTCCTCCTAACTCAGCTTAGTAGAGAACCACCTTTGGGCGATATTCTGCTTCCATTGGCTCTTCTGGATGTTTCGTTTGTGGACAAAGCCGAGCGATATGTCCCCAGGCCCCACACTCAAAGCATTGAGGTCCCTTAAAACTTGGTATGTCAGGTTTAGGAGGGCGCGGAAAAAATGTCTCTGCGTGAGCTCTTGGCTTCTTCTCCACTTTAACTGGGGGTTTGTTGGTTTTGTCTGGCTCCCACTGGAATAAACATGGTTGTGCCCTTGAGAAGATGGAAGCCATCGTGATTGCTTGAGCAGTGGTAAGGTTTGAATGCTGTCGCAGCCATTTCTGTTGCATAAGGAAGTGATTCCAGGTATTGTTCTAAGTATATTTTGTCCATTATTTCTTCTTTTGAACTGACCGCGGGGGTCAGGCATTTATCCGCGGCAGCCTTTAACCGGAAGAATAATGTTTTAGCGTTCTCTCCTGGCATACCTTTTTCTTTTCTAAAGCGGACCCGGTATGCCTCAGCATCGAGTCCCAAGTGGTCTAAGATGATAGTTTTGATGGTAGCATATGGTGCCTGCCCAGTTATGTTTGCTACTTGGTATGCCGCCTGGGCCTCCCCTGTTAGGAGGGGAGCCAAAAAGAAGGGCCACTTCTCCAATGGCCAACCACATGCCAAGGCTGCTCGCTCAAAATTAAGCAAAAAGGCATCAGGGTCTTCTCCAGCAGTATACTTTTGAAGGGATTTCCCTGATGGTGTAGGGTTATGGTGAGGTCGGGGCTCCCTATTCTGGGGGTTAGCGGTGGAGTCAACCATTAGTTTCTGCAACCCCTCTATCTGAGCTGACACAGTGTTCTGAAAGGTTTCTCTGTCTGCTTTGACCGAATTAAGATGTTGCTCCACAACCCATCCTAATTGTTCTTGACCTTTTACAAGGTGATTTAGAAGTTCTCCCATCTGTGGTTCACAGATCGCTATCGATATGCCCGCATTCTCCCCCACTTGTGGTCTTTCAGAGGAACTCACGAGAAAAGTTAATGGGGTGAGACTGGGTTTTATTAACTTTAACACCCTTTTCTTTCTTATAGTGCTTCTGTAATATGGTAGGGCCAATTCAGCTTCTTTTTTCTCCGGGGAACTGCAAAGCTTCCGTCGGTCAGGACCTCCTCTCCTCCACTCCAGTGTTGCGGGTGCAGCAATGCCCAGAAGAGAAAAGGAAATACCCCGATTAAGTTTTTAGTGCTCTGCTGTTTAAAGTACAGGGGAAAGGGAGTGAGGATACACACGGTGCTCACTGGCCTGACTCTTGAGTGACGGTACAGTGCTCAGGGGAGGACGTGCAGGTAGCGCGAGTCGGGTGAATCAAGGCGGCTCTGGCCCCCTCCTTCCCTCCCATGCCGCAATGCAAACCCATACCTGTTTAAGCCACACTTCCCTTCAAGTGTGGCTCGGGGATTCGCCTTGTCATTGGCCTCCTGGCTTTACAGCACTTTCAGCAACCCGGTCTGGTTCTTCACCTTGATCCGCCTCCTTTACCGCCTTCGCTCTTGATCCTCTGACTCCCCCAGGTGTAGAACACCCCGGTTCCTCTTTCCTCGCGTCTTTTCCGTCCTCCAGACAATCCACATCATCAGAGGGGGCAGAGACTGGTTCAAAGTCAGCCCAGTTAAAGAAACAGTGTTCAGTTTCCTCGTTGCCTCTGAACACCGTCGGGATCTCATTGCTCCACGCCCCGCCTTGCTGCACAGAGAGAGATGAGAGGTTCATATTCAGGCTCTCCTCTGAGTCCAACTGCTTCACCCCATCACAGCGCTTTATCACTCACCCCAGGCTAAACTAAGTTATGAGGGCTTACAGTCTAGGGCTTTTTGGATACACAGGGGTACACAATAGGGGTGCCCTTTATCCCCCTGTTGTTTGCCCTATATCTTTAAACTTTTATTCAAATACTTACAATGAACGAGTGCATATGCCATTATCTTACGGACCTAGCAAGCTAAAATGTAATCCCTATGCGGATGATAAGGCAATCTTTACGATAGATCCAGCCCGGTCTTTAGAACGAAGTATTCAAGAGGCTAATAGATTTGGTACCTTCTCTGGATACAAATTGAATATTGATCAGACTCAGATTTTGTTGAATTATACACCAGAAACCCCCATAATGGGACATTGTCCAGAAACTACATATCTTGGCGTACATGTCACTCCTCAGATTCAAAATATTATTAAATTAAATTATGAAGCGTTATTGATTTATACTGCAAGGAAACTTAAGAATTGGCACAAACTTCCTATTAGTATCATCGGAAGATGCAATATTGTCAAAATGACAATTCTTCCTAGGTTTCTTTATTTATTGACGTCTATTCCTTTGAAACTGCCAAATTTGTTTTTAAAGACATTAGACAGGATAGTGGGCAGTTTTATTGGGGGTACAGGCGTGCACTTTGGGCTATTACGTTTTTAAAATACCCATTAAACCAAGGTGGTCTTGCACTTCCTGACAATAAATTGTACTATTGGGCCTCATTTACGAGTAGATTCTGTAGCCTTATTTTCAATAAGGATCAACATTTTAGCCATAGGCTTTTGCTAAACCAGGATAGTAGTAGGTTCCTTTATCAAACAGATTATCCTAATTACTTTAGGAGGGTATGTTTCAAGACCCTGAAGGGTTTAGCTATTGTTTGGTGAGAAATATCTACCACGTATTCTTTCCTGACTTAGGGGGTCATTAGGATGGAGGATTTTCTGCATCCTCTGGGCCGCCACATTAGGATGGCTGGTGGGTCATGGTTTAGGTCCGCAGCTTGTCCGCCGCGGCTGGCTTACAACCGCGGCGGAAAAGCACTAAAATGGTGAAGGTGTCTCTTAGACACCGTCAGCCAGATTAGGATGTGCTTGGGAACATGCTTTTCCGCGGCGGCTTTTCCGCCGTGGAAAAGCATGTGTAACTGCACTGCAGGGGCCCATTGTGGGCCCCCTAGGTGTAGTGGGGGGTGGGGGTGCACATGGGGGGTACCTATGGTACCCCCCTGCATTTGCGTGCACAATGCAGCAGGCACCGCGCGGTGCCTGCCGCTTTGTGCACGCAAATGCTGTGCATGCATTTTTAACATTGCTGCGGGTGCAGCTTGAAGCTCCACCCGCAGCAATGTTAAAAATAGAGGATGTGACCGCCACCCTGGCGGTCACATCCTAATCTGCACAGAGGGAACGCCGCAGCCCATGCGGACGTTCCCTCATGCTCTGGGGTCGCGGACGGACTCATGTCCGTCCGCGATCCTAATGACCCCCTTATTTTGCCAAGTTTCCGTTATAATCCATTTCTGCCAGACATATTCCAGGATAGTATAGCTAAACATTCGGCCAGCCTTGGTGTAGATAAAGTGGAAGATTTTTATGATGGCGTTGGTTTTCAGACTTTCCAAGATCTGAAAGATTCTTTTTTTATACCACGCCAGCACTATTATAAGTATTTTCAACTTAGGGATTATTTTCTGAGATCACAAGGACACAAGGTGGTGAAACCCCACCAATTATTGACCTTTTTTCATGAACCTTTTCAGGGAAAATTAATCTGTGCTGCGTATCAACTATTTAGTCAGGAAATATTGGATCCTATTGGCCTCTTAGCTGAGAAATGTAGTTTAACACTTGCTGAGAAGATATCTGTTACAACCCTAGGGGCTGTATTCACTACAGTAAAAGATGCAGTATGGTCTATTAAATTAAGGCTTCAATAATTTAAAACCATATGTATTTTGTACTGCACACCCGACAAGGTCGCTAGATGGGGGCAAACAACGATTCAGCATTTAAGCAAGAGGATGCACTGTCCTAAATGTGGAGAAAATTGAGTAAATATTGTTCATACGTTTGTTATGTGCCCTATGTTTGCAGCCTTTTGGGAAGAGGTCCAAAATGCTTAAAGAAACCAACTAGGATTGGATGCGGCTTTTACTACAACTGAGATAATGCTGGGCTACAGCGACAATACCAATAGAGCGAAGAAGACATTAATACCTATAGAGATAGTCATTGCTAGATTGGCTATAGCCGAGGGATGGATCTCTCCAAAGTAATGTAATGCAATGGAATGGTGGAGCATTTTTATTGAAATTTTTGAGAGAGAAAAAGCTTTGGCTAAGGTTAGAGGTCCTAAGGCACTACGGAAATGTAATGCTATCTGGCATGGTATGATTAATGTGCTAACTGTTCTTCTGTCTTGTTTTTCACTTTCTATCATTTAGTCATTTTTTTATTATATTATTTTTCTTGGATTTTTTACTGTATTAATATTATCCCCCTAAAAAATGAAACGTACACAAAAGAGTATGTAACAGGTTACCTTTTGTGTTTGTAATCTTCTGTTTGAATCCTTTGCAAAAAAAATATGTATATAAAAAAAAGAAAGAACACTGTTGGCAAGATTTAGGCTATTTTGCTTCCGCTGGTTAATATGTTTTCCCTGAGGCCAGTACTCTATTGGGACTTGCCCATGTGATGAGCAATCCAGCCAAACCATTTTACAATTTGTTTTCGTTTGTCAATTTTATTTGCCATCCATTAGGACGTTTTTATTACCATTGCCATGCAAATTCACACACATTTGATTACACTTGCTACACAAATTTTCCAAGTACAAAGCTCTATTTTATCTATTGAAGCTTAATGACTGTAATGTATGTTATGCAGTTGCTAGTTTTTTAAAGTGCATTTTAGTCAAATGAAGGAGCATGCTGTTCTGATAAAAAGATTTGATGTCCTTTTTTTAATAAGCATTGCTGAACTTGTTCCTTATAGCGGATATTGTTGCGTGCAACCTTTATTCATTTGGCACATGTTATATTAGATTTGATGCTTTTGGTATCAATTACCAACTCAATGATTTCTTCTTTTTAATAGTGGTTGTTTTTAACATGTCTGATTTATGTAGTATGATTTTTTATTGTGTGTTTCTTTTATGATCTGCCTCTTGAGGATCGAATAAAGACAAAGAATGAATGAATATGTAAAGGTATTGTTTTGATATATACATATACGTACATACATACATATATTTATATAATCGTGATCAAGGGAGCTTGACTCCCGAAACGCGTTGATGGTATTGCTTAATAAATAAGCTTATGAAACTTTGTTCGTGAGTGCCTGGATATTTTCAGCGGAAAGACTAATGGGACTGGAATCTCACCTTGAATATATATATATATATATATATATATATATATATATATATATATATTCTATTTAAAAAATGGTAAATGAAAAATAAAAATGAGTTCAATAATATTTTTAAATTAAATATATATACTTAAATGTATATATTAATATATATATATATATATATATATATATATATATATATATATATATATATATGTTTTTAATGTTTTAATAAGTATAAGTTACATGTAATGTTAAAGTAGTGAAATACATTTATATTATATTAGTGTTACTGTTTGATATATTTAATGTTTCCTATTTATGTATATATACAGCCGTGGATGGTAGTGGGAGTACTAATTTCATTGCCTGCACTGCATCGCATTTGGGGATGCAGTGCACACAATGAAATTTGTTTTATTTATGTATATGTTTACTTACCTGTAAACCTCCATAATCCATAGATTACTACCCCCCCACCCTGACACTCCCCCTCCCCACGACACCACCCGGCAGGTACTCCCACTGCCGTCCGCGGCTGTATATATATTACCTACTGGCGGTGGGGCACTCCGGTTCGCTCGTATCCTGAAAGTCTTGGGGTGATTTGTGAAGCGGGGGCTGAGAAAAAAGGGGGGTCCCAAAACTTATTTTCCCCATGCAATTTTCCATAGGTACCATTCATGGCTGAATGGAATTACACCAAATTTGGCAAAGTTTTAGTCCTTGGTTCAGACTTGTGCCATTTCCTTATTTGGTGTAAATCAGTTCAGTACTTTCTGAGAAAATTGCAATTAAAAGTACATATATAGCTATGGCCTCAGTGGATCCGCGCATCTGTAGCGGATTATAAGCGCACCGACCCAATCACACGCAGAATGCTTATTGGCTGTGAAGTGGTTGTCAACATTCGAAACCAGGAAGTGTTGGCAGACATTTTATGCCTCGGTAGAAGCGAGGATCTAGAAATTAGTGGAAGAAGTGTTCAAAAGGTATAAAGGGGGCAGCTAAGAAATATTTTGACCCTGTATACAAGGTCAGGGGGCCCACAAGGACCCCTAGGGCCGAAAAAGAATTATTTTTTGTTGTTGAAAAAACAGAGAAATGTGCGCTGGGTGCATGGATCCACCGTAAAAAAAATAAAAAAATTAGGTACTTGGGAAAGAGAAATCCCGGAGTCTAAAATATTGCATTTGAAGCAGGGGGGCGAGAAAAAAGAGGGTCTCATAACGTGTTTTCCTCATGCAATTTTCCATTTGAATCGTTCATCATGGCTACAGCCCGAACTACTGAACGGAGTTACAACAAATTTGGCAAAGTGGTAGTCTATGATTCAGAGTTGTGCCTTTATATTAAATGATTGTGCCTTTATATTAAATGGTGTAAATCCGTTGCGTAGTTTCAGAGAAAATTATCATTAAAAGTACATATATATCTATGGCCTCAGTGGATCCGTGCATCTTGCGCGCACTCTAAGCTCACCGTCCCGATCACGCGCTGAATGCTATTTGGCTGTCAAGTGGTTGTTACCATTCAAAACCAGGATTTGTTGGCAGCAATTTTGTGCCTCGGTAGAAGCGAGGTTGAAGAAGTCAGTGGATGAAGTGTGGAAAACGCATAAAGGGGGTAAGGTAGAAATATCCTGACCCTCTATACCTGCTTAGAGGGTCCCACAACAACTCCAGGGGCCCAATTTTATTTTAATTTTTTTCAAAAAATGGCAATGTGAGCTTAGGGTGGAAAGTACGACTAGGGTGCTTGGATCATGCCGTAAACAAATGAATAAAAGGAAGCACAGTCTTTAATAATTAGCTACTGGGGGGTCCAAATTCCAAGGGCAAAAGGTTTAAATTTTATGGGGTCCCAGAGGGGATTTCTAGCACCAGAGATTACCACCCTCCAGAGCTAAAACATTAACCGCCATCCCACCAGTAAAATAGATGGGTGGGGGGCTTAAAGACCCGCTACTCCCTGTGGGGTTTTCAAAAATGGTTGACGAGGGCTCAAAGGCCCATCCATTCCTAGAGACCGCCATTTCTGTTTGCTATGGTTCTCTGGTGTGCACGTGTTGGGTGCACGACCATAACGCGCCTGGTGCGCGATTCCAAGCAGGGAATAAAAGTAATATTTTTCAGATATACATCAAGCTTATGTGTTTAGATTTTGGGTAGCTCTAAAAAGAGCCCTTGTGTTTATTGAGAGAATTTTGGCACTTACAAGTAAGTACCTATGCAGAGTCTAAAGTTCAAGAGGAAGACTCTGTTACCCTCATCCGTAAAATGTACACCATCTCTCCTATAGATGCCATCCATATTGAAACGTAGATTGTTGTGGTAAATGGACTCCATTCTATAATCTCGGGGAAAAGCAGAAACAGATTTATTGACATGTTTCCTAGCTTTCTCAATCTGTGGACAAAATTGATTGGATCAGTTCCATTTTTGCCTTTGGCATAGGTTAGAATAGACAAAGGCAGTTTGGGGGAAAAGTGACATCAATTCTCCAAAGGTGTCTTTCATAAGCATTTCCAGACCTACCCCAGTCAAAGTGCCTAGGTCATTGCCACCACAGTGCAAAATTATGAGGTCAGGGTGTTCGAGATGTAGAAAGGATTTAACCAATGACATCAATTGGTGCCACTTTAACCCTCTCTGTCCAATCCATTTAATGTCTACGGCAAAGCTAGGTCTTTGTCAATGGCTCTATTTTCTGCACACCTTTGGCTCAAGAAAATATAGCTGTGTCCCACAATCCATCCTGTAAGTATCTTTCAAGGATGTCTGGATACACTGAGATTTTCTCTGTAAATGAAATGAAATGGTAGTTTAAAAAGTAAGATTCTTCTAAAATGGTGGATAAGGTGTAGTTTTGAGAAAACAATAGAAATGATTGGCTGTTTAAAAACACTAGTCTGAAACATAAGGTGCAGGTTTCTGTTTTTTAAAAGAATATTTCTTATTGGTTATGAAAAACTGTTTGAATGGAACATTACATTAGATTAGGTGATATTTTGGAAAGTCAAGCACACTTGCTGTTTGCATTAGCAACATTGTGGGCTGAACTTGTGAACTGTGTGCAAAGTTTAGTGCTGCATGTACTGTCACCATGGTAACAGACAGTAAGCAGATTGGGGTAGGGTTCAAACGTATGTCAATTGGAAAGGTCTGAAATGTGTAACCAATAGAAATGTGTGTTAGATTTTGAATTAATGTGGGAAGGAATATGATTTGATACTTACATGTATATGTGTGCTGAATGAGAGGGAAAGTTTGCAAATTTTTGGTTTTGCCAAGTAGTGCAGTACAGAGATTCTGTATAAGAAAATCTTGTGTGTTACTGAAATTCTTCTTAATCTACAAATGAATTTGAAAGGTAAATTAGTAATTTATAATGAGTTTTATTTGGGGTTTTTGTTTTTAATGTCATTAATGTTTTTTCCTGGTAAAATCCAGGTAGTAGTTTTACTTGTCTAGAAATACAAGGATGCCTGCTGTTAGGATCCTGCATAAAGCGCAATTAGCGAGAGTTTTGGTGTCGCTCCTCAAGTGCAGGGTTACCTTGTAAATATAATGCTATTGTTGAACTCCCCTCTTCCATGTTCTTCTGTCAGAGGAAAACGTATCTTGCCTCGGGGAACGTCTACATTGGAACTTTTTGGAGATACGAGGTGAGCCGGTACCAAACCGGCTGCTAACATGCGTTAATGCATCTTAGTGGCGCCTTGTAAATAGAGCAATATAATTTTCACCGCATTTTTGACTTTTAAAAAAAAAATTGCAGCTAAATGGCATTTGTTAATATGCCCTCCAGCTTGCTAGACAGAGTAGGAACCTCGATTCCGCTTTGCCATAGCAAACAGCAGTTCCAGTGTCCTGGGGGTAGGCACCACGAGACACAGCAGGTGCTGGTCCTGGGGGGGTGGTGTTAGCCAAGGCTTTTGACTGCTTCAGAATGGGGGCCACGCGACCTGTCTCCTACAATATAAAAAGCCACAGATTGTGGTGATCAGCGGGGCTTAGAGGGACCTTAGAGCCCTCCGACCCATTGTTGTTAAAAGCCTCGAAGAGTAGCGGTTCCCGGAGCTGGACGGGGTCTTTAAGGCAGTCCTACCTAAGTATTTTTCTGGGGAGTACCTTTGAGTTTTCCCACACATTTGTAAATGTAAATGTAAATCCAGTAGTGGTATAGCGCACGAATCATCCCCGAAGGGGTATCCCGGCACTGGAGGCCGTTGGGAAGATTAAGCGAGGTACTGTCCAAAGTCACATGGTGCTGGGCAGACCCCTACTGCCGAGCCGGGGATCGAACCGTGATCCCCAGCGTCCAGCATCAGTCGCCCTGGCTGCTGCGGCACACCTCTTCCCCATTTATTTTGTAGCACCGATGAATGGTGGTCCCAGGGCTACAGGCCCCCTCTGAACCTCAATGAAATGTAATATTTTAGACCTCGGGATTTGGTCCCCCCCCCTCTTAGCTAATTTTTAACCACATCGCTGCTGTGGTTATTTTTCCCCTGTGCTGGAAATTGCACTTTTGCTGGTGTCATGACGAGCTCAGCTCGTCATCAGCACAGCTCAACTGTGCCTCATGACGAGCTGAGCTCGTCATGAGCATGGAAGGGGTTAAACAAGCACAGGAGTCCGTACTTCGTTTTTATTTATTTTCTTACGGCGGTTCCATGTACCCTGCGCACATTTCTCTATTTAAAACAACAACAAAAAACATGCTTTATAACATGGACTGTTTTAAACTATGCATGTACTGGTGTAATCACTTTTACAGTTGTGTTTTAGGCCTACAATTATCTAGTCAGTATACCTACACTACAGCAAAGACCCTGTCACTGCTTTTGCAATGGGAATCAAAAGGGTGTACAGAGTTCCCCACAGAGGGTTGGGTAGGTTAAGGGAATGATTCTCTCTCTAGAATGTGTTGTGTGATAGGGATTGAGGTAATCCCTTGACGGAATTAAGGACGCCTCACACAATTCAAAGGTTGGACGACTGTTGCCATCCCACCCGATGATTGTTTTGTGTCATCATTGGCTTCCTGCTCCAACGGCAGGCTGGCGGTGCAATGCCTGTCGGGTAGCACTGGGTGCTACTCTTTAGTGGAGATCTTCTATTCCTCAGCCAATAGATGCATGTGTGTGAGGGGCCAAAAGGGGAGTGCAATTGTGAGCGTGAGTGAAAAGTTAAAAAAGGTCAGTGGAGTCCATTAAGAACCTTTAATGATATGGCTCACTGCGTCGTTTAAAATTGGTGAAGGGAGGGGTACCGAGGCACAAAGAGTAAGGTGATCTGGCCTCGTTCAACCCTCGCCTATGGTGCGGTCAACATGTTTCATGCCACTAGGGCAATTCTTCAGGAACTAAATGCTCATCAACTTGCAGGGATTTTTAACCGTTAGCAAAAGTTAGATATACAACCTGCAGAGTATCGCAGGATGGGATCCTGCGTGATTTCCCGCCCTAGGTGTGGGGAAAGAAGGAGAGAAGGGCACAGTCAATGTTGTGCCTAACAACTGGAAGATTATACAAGTATAGTCAACATGCACAAAAGGTATGCTACAATGAACCCTACCAAAACGAAGTGAAGGTGCTAGAGAGAGAAATTACTTACAAAACAAAGTAAGTGGGGAGAGGGTTTGCATTTTAAGTGCCAAATGTCATCAGTGGTAAGATTGCATAAAAACGATGTACATAAGGCTATACACTCCATGCTTAGTCACTCTTTTGTGGTTTACAGCCAAGGGGTAGTGTATTCGTTAAATTGGGAGTTGAAAATTTAAAATCAGAACCAAAGCACTTCAATCAGTGAAGAACAACCGGGAACACCAGGGTCGAATATTCTCAAGAGGTCCTTACCCTTAGTCCCTGGTAGACGGACCCCACTGACTGTCCTTGTGGGGCCTGAGCTGTAAGGTAGTTACCTGAATAGAATAAATATTCCGGTTATGATTGTGGTTGACGGAGCAAGACGGTTTTAAGTGGTTAAGCCAAGGGGAATGCCAATTGATGGCACACAGAACCATTGTGTCCGTAGACCACATCTTACCTTGTATGCTCGAGGCACTGGGCTTGTAAGCACCTACCCCTACCACAGCGGCGAGATCGCAGGACAGCCGGTGAATCGGTGTGTGGCTGTGCTGCTAAAGAAGCAGAATGCCGCGGGCGCCGTGAGTGGGCGTGTGTGCAAAGCGTTGCTAGGTAACGCGGACAAGCGTGGTGTGGAAAGAGAGGGCAGCCACAGTCCGAATCAGCGGTCACATCAAAGCGCCATCTTGGAATGGAGTAACCCCAATTGGGAGAATGCTAGGGGTGCCTTCAATGGGTGTAGCAGGATAGTACTTAGTCTTGGGTAGGAACAATCCAAGGCTGGATTATCTGGCTAGCATATTCCAAGGCACAGAATCATTTAGACCATGTTCATCTGTTTGGAGACGATGCACCCATCGCTGTTCCATTCTGAATAATGCCTGTTGGTTAATGGAAGGGTGGCATTCAAGGATAGTCCATTGTATGTTTTCCGCCAGGTGGTTGTGTTGTCTACAGTGTTCATACAGCCTGGTGTGTGTCTTTTTACAGCGGATGTTGCTGTTATGTTCCTTGATGCGTAGTTTCACGGTGCGCATCGTCATGCCGATGTAGGTCATCTTGCATGGGCATGTCAGCATGTAGATGCATCTTGCGCTGTTGCAGTTTGTATGCTTGTTAAGGTGCCAGGTGAAACCGTTTGGAAGTTCTATGGTTTTACCTTGGATGGTCTGAGGGCAAACAACACAGGAACCACAACGATAATGTCCCGTCACTGGTGGCAGGTCCCAAAGTGTATTAACTGGGCAGGTGCTCGTTTTCTTGGGGCGGGTATGGATCAAGGTATCCTTGAGGTTGGATGTCCTCTTAAATGCAAAACGCGGCCGAGGTATTTCAAAACCCGCCGTATTGAGGATTCCCCAATGTGAGTTCACAGTCTTTTTTATGAAGTTGGAGTTTCTTGTGTAAGATGTTACACATGTGATTGTGTCGTCTTGCTCCTTAGTATGGACTTCCAGCAGTGAGTCTCTGTTATTGTTGAGAGCCCTTTTAGATGATGACTTAAGAAGTCGAGTCGGGTACCCCCTGTCCTGAAGCTTGTGTTGGAGATTATTAGCTTCTTGTTTGTAGTCTATTATTGATGTACAGTTTCTGCGAAGCTGCAGGAATTGCCCAAAAGGCAGGTTGTCCTTCAGGGCTCTGGTATGGTGGCTGTTGTACAAAAGCAGACTGTTCCTGTCTGTCCCTTTCTTAAACAGCGTTGTTGTGATTGCTGTAGGTTCCAGCTTGATTGTCAGATCTAGAAAGGGTACAGATTCCTCAGAGATCGTTCCTGTAAATTTGAAAAAGGGGTCTTGTAGGTTAATCCACGCACAAAATGCTTCGCAGGTGGTCCGATCACCTTTCCAGAAGACTAAAATATTGTCGATATATCGACGCCAGAGTGTGAGATGTTCTCGGAACGGGTTCTGCTCGGGTGGGTAGATGTGGTTTTTTTCGAAGGTTGCCATATAGATGCAGGCCAGGCTCGGTGCAAACGTCGAACCCATTGAGGTGCCGCGGATCTGGTGGTAGAGTTGCGACTCATACCTGAAAAAGTTTTCAGTGAGGGCTATATGGGCTAGTTCCATGATGAAGGCTATCGGGTGGAGGAGGACCACTCTTCCTGCCGCAGAACGGAGTCCACAGCCTCCAGGGTAGCTTGTTGCGGGATGTTGGTGTACAACGCTTCTACGTCTAGAGTTAGAAGGAGATCAACATCTTCTCTGCCGTCCACTTTATTAATCAGACGGAGGACGTCTCTGGTGTCCTGTAGGTATGAAGGGATCTGCTTAACCAAAGGTTGAAGGAAGGCATCGCAGAATTGGGATAGTGGCTCCAAAAGTGATCCAATTCCGGAGACAATGGGTCTCCCTGGGACTGGGGTAGTCCCTTTATGGATCTTGGGGAGGGTGTAGAAGTAAGGCGTGACGGGTTCCGTGGTGGTCAGGAAATCAGCCTCTTTCTTACTGATCCATTCGTTGGTCTCCGCTTCGATTATGAGACTCATGATGGTCGTCGTAAGCCGTTTAGTAGGATCCTCGGTGAGTGGTCTATAGTGAGTGGTATTGGACAGTTGTCGTCTACATTCGCGGTCGTAGTCCTCATAGTCTTGTATGACTGTTGCTCCCCCCTTGTCTGCCTGTTTGATGACGATTGATTCATCCTTTCCCAGGTTGATGGATGCTTGTCTTTCTGCAGAGGTCAAGTTGTGAAACTATTTGATGTATGGTTTATTCTGCAGGCTTGTCAGAACAGCTCGTTCGAAAGTCAGGACTTCCGGCCAAAGTGCCAAATGCCAAAGTGAATATTTTAGTACTATGTTTTAATTCATTCAGTAAAGTAAAATTCAACTAGTTATACATTTATTTAGTGTCTTTTCTTGTGCTATTCTAATTATTCAGTTAGTATGCTTATAAAGTGAGTCAGGCTATTGGACACAGAGTGGTTCAAACTCCTATGCACTATGCATGTGGTGTAGTGTAACCACTTTCACATTTGTATTTAAAGTATACAATTTCTCTGTCAGTATTTATATAGAATGTGTGAAAAGTATAATTTATAGGATTAGTAATATACTTTTATTTATGTTTATTTTTTACAGATATTGTTTAGCATCATTAAAATAACGTTATCATGCCTGAAAAGGTCAGAAAAGAAAAATAGAGCTAAAGGATATTACTTGAAGAAAACTCGACAACAAGTATTGGATGATCAACATAATGTGGCCAAAAAGAGGAAATCTTCTGGTAAGATTACGAAGAATATTATTAAAAATATTTCTGGACAGAAAAATAATGTTTAAAATTTAAAAAGCAGTGTTGAAGCTTCAATGACAAAAAAAATAGGAAAAATAGGAAAGGAAAAAAGGCATATGTAGAATCAAAAAAATCATCTTTTGGTAAAAGAATAGAAAATCAGTCTAAAGAGATTCGAAAGAAAACATTTTATGATAGAGTAGTACATAATTTGCTGAAAAATTTGAAGAAATATAAAAGGAGATCACTATTTTATAAAAAGAAGAAACATATTGAATCCATTGTTGAAAAGGCTTTTGAAGTAAAAAGAAAACTATTTATTTTAGTGTTAAACAGAATTCGATCATTAGATAAACCTAACCATTCAATGAAGGCCAAAAGTAAGAGGAAAAGATTAATTAACAGAACTAATTTTTGTGATTTTTTTTGGGTGAATGGAAATAAATTCAAGTTCAGAGCTTTTTTAATGAAGAGAGTTATTTTCAGACCAATGATTAGTTGTATGCAGTTGATACCAGTGGTCGAGCGTATGATGTTAGAAATGGTTGTCCAACTGACAAAAATAAATGGTTCCCAGAAATGCAGAAGAAGTGTTAGCTGACGAAGTTCTAGGCAGATGTGCTAAAGCCCCAGTGTACACGTGGGATTGCAGTAGTATTTGTAGTGGACGTCAAGAATCTATTGATCTTTTACGTAATTTCTTACGAGAATATAGCAAAAGAAAAGTGTTAAACAAAAGATTAAGATGTTGCAAGGACTACACCCTTGCAGAATGAGAAAAAATACTGGTTTGCAAGGTCATTCTCTGGCTTGTCTTCCTAGAAAAGTATGTCAAAGTGTTTTTCATCATTTCAGGATGTTGGCAGTACATCATACTCACATGCGGAAGTTATTCAGAAGATTGTACTATGCAAAAAGTCTAGCACTAAAGTTAAATGAGTTGAACAGTGCTCTTTTGCATGGGTCAGTTTCAGGTGTGAATAAGATTTGTGATGATATTGAGTTTTGCTATTTTGGTCCTGAACAAGAGAGTGAAGAAACTGAAGAAGAAAATGTTAAAGAGAATGTTGAACATAATTGTACCAAAACATTTGAAGGTGAAATTACAAAGTTTAAGGTGATTTCTGGTGAAAGGCCAAATTACTCTTATATTTGTTGCCGTGATCTCACTATAAAAATCAGACTAGGAGTGTTGATCTGTATTTAAAAAGTGGAAGAGAAAATCATGATATGTGGAGGGAGTTTGCAACTTATTTCTTGGTAGAGAATTGTTTTGATTTGGGTTCTGATCAGCGTATTTGTAAATCTTCTTATAACAATTAGATGATAATAAAATGCCTGCTAGAGCTGTCCATAATAATCTAGAGTTGGTTGTTATTCCTCCAGAATTGTAGATTTAAATACCTATGAGTCTATTCTCGTTCAATGTGTGCACCAGTTTCAGGCTATTGTTCGTATGGAGCCTAAAACAGGAAAATTGCCTCCTTCAGATTTACAGAGAGGATTAAAAGGAAGAGTTGTATATTTACCATTAGATTTAAAGAAAAATGTTGAAACTATTGGTGTAGAGCAGGGGTACTCATAGTACGGCCTGCGGGCCTGGAGCGGCCCGGCAAGCCTTTCCTGGCGGCCCGCGGACCCCGAGGCATCAAACCTGTGTTTTACGTTTTTTTTTAAAGTGTCTGCAGCAGCGCGAGAGACTCTGCTGCTCTGTGGGAGCTGACGGCCGGGCGATCCTAGCAATGGCCAGAGTGAAGCTGCAGGGGCCTAAGAAGAGGTGAAATACAAAGGCCACATTAACATGCAAATGGTCTTTTAAAGACCTGTTAAGAGCTCGGAAGCGGCTTTGAGTGTGTGTGCGCCCGGCTGGCACACAGGCAGGGTGAGATGACAGAGGGTGACAGAGGGAATGTGAGGGAAAGGGAGGGTGACATAGAGGGAGTGAGAGGGAGTGAGAGTGAAAGGGAGTGAGTGAGAGGTAGTGAGTGAGTGAGAGGGAGTGAGTGAGTGAGAGGGAGTGAGTGAGTGAGTGAGTGAGTGAGTGAGTGGGAGTGAGTGAGAGGGAGTGAGTGAGTGAGAGGTAGTGAGAGAGAGGGAGTGAGAGGGAGGGAGTGAGAGGGAGGGAGAGGGAAGGAGTGAGAGTGAGTGAGTGAGTGAGTGAGTGAGAGGGCGTGAGTGAGTGAGTGAGTGAGTGAGTGAGTGAGTGGGATGGAGTGAGTGAGTGAGTGAGAGGGATGGGGTGAGTGAGAGGGATGGAGTGAGTGAGAGGGATGGAGTGAGTGAGTGAGAGAGATAGAGTGAGTGAGCGGGATGGAGTGAGTGAGAGGGATGGAGTGAGTGAGAGGGGTGGAGTGAGGGAGAGGGATGGAGTAAGTGAAATGGATGGAGTGAGTGAGTGGGAGGGAGGGAGTGAGTGAGAGGGAGTGAGTGAGTGGGAGGGATTGAGTGGGAGGGATGGAGTGAGTGAGTGAGTGAGTGAGAGGGAGGGAGTGAGTGAGAGGGAGTAAGTGAGAGAGAGTGAGTGAGTGGGTGAGTGAGTGAGAGGGAGGGAGTGAGTGGGAGGAAGTGAGTGGGAGTGAGTGAGAGGGTGGGAGGGAGTGAGTGAGTGAGAGGGAGGGAGTGCGAAGGAGGGAGTGAGAGGGAGGGAGGGCGTGAGTGGGAGTGAGTGAGTGAGTGAGTGAGTGAGAGGGAGCGAGTGAGTGAGAGGGAGTGAGGGAGAGGGAGTGAGTGAGCGAGTGAGTGAGTGAGAGGGAGGGAGTGAGTGAGAGGGAGTGAGTGAGAGAGAGTGAGTGAGTGAGTGAGAGGGAGGGAGTGAGTGGGAGGAAGTGAGTGGGAGTGAGTGAGAGGGTGGGAGGGAGTGAATGAGTGAGAGGGAGGGAGTGCGAAGGAGGGAGTGAGAGGGAGGGAGGGAGTGAGTGGGAGTGAGTGAGTGAGTGGGAGTGAGTGAGAGGGAGGGAGTGAGAGGGAGGAAGTGGGAGGGAGTGGGAGGGAGGGAGTGAGAGGGAGGGAGTGAGTGGGAGGGAGTGAGAAGGAGGGAGAGGGAGAGAGGGAGGGAGTGAGTGAGTGGGAGGGAGGGAGTGAGAGGGAGGGAGTGAGAGGGAGGGAGTGAGTGAGAGGGAGTGAGAGAGAGGGAGTGAGAGGGAGGGAGTGAGAGGGAGGGAGTGAGAGGGAAGGAGTGAGAGGAAGGGAGTGAGTGGGAGTGAGGGAGTAAGTAAGAGGGAGGGAGTGAGAGGGAGGGAGTGAGTGAGTGAGAGGGGGGAAGTAATAGAGAGGGAGTGAGTGAGAGGGAGGGAGTGAGAGGGAAGGAGTGGGAGGGAGTGAGAGGGAAGGAGGGAGGGAGTGGGAGTGAGGGAGTGAGTGAGAGGGAGTGAGAGGGAAAGAAGGGGAGGGAGTGAGAGGGAGGGAGTGGGAGGGAGTGAGAGGGAGGGAGTGGAAGGGAGTGAGAGGGAATAATTGGGAGTGAGTGAGAGGGAGTGAGTGAGTGAGTGAGAGGGCGTGAGTGAGTGAGTGGGAGGGAGGGAGTGAGAGGGAGGAGTGAGTGAGAGAGAGGGAGGGAGGGAGTGAGTGAGAGGGAGGGAACGGGATGGAGTAAGAGAAAGGAAGTGAGAGGGAAGGAGTGGGAGGGAGGGAGTGAGTGGGAGTGAAGGAGTGAGAGGGAGTGAGTGAGTGAGTGAGAGGGCGTGAGTGAGTGAGTGAGTGAGTGAGAGGGATGGAGTGAGTGAGTGAGAGGGATGGGGTGAGTGAGAGGGATGGAGTGAGTGAGAGAGTGAGAGAGATAGAGTGAGTGAGTGGGATGGAGTGAGTGAGAGGGATGGAGTGAGTGAGAGGGATGGAGTGAGTGAGTGAGAGGGATGGAGTAAGTGAAAGGGATGGAGTGAGTGAGTGGGAGGGAGGGAGTGAGTAAGAGGGAGTGAGTGAGTGGGAGGGAGTGAGTGGGAGGGAGTGAGTGAGAGGGATGGAGTGAGTGAGAGGGATGGAGTGTGTGAGTGAGAGGGAGTGAGAGGGAGTGAGTGAGTGAGTGAGTGAGAGGGAGGGAGGGAGTGAGTGAGAGGGAGTGAGTGAGAGGGAGTGAGTGAGTTAGTGGGAGGGAGGGAGGGAGTGGGAGGGAGGGAGTGGGAGTGAGTGAGAGGGAGGGAGGGAGTGAGTGAGTGAGAGGGAGGGAGTGAGAGGGAGGGAGTGAGTGGGAGTGAGTGAGTGAGTGGGAGTGAGTGAGAGGGAGGGAGTGAGAGGGAGGGAGTGGGAGGGAGTGGGAGGGAGTGAGAGGGACGGAGTGAGAGGGAGGGAGTGAGTGGGAGGGAGGGAGAAGGAGGGAGGGAGTGAGTGAGAGGGAGTGAGTGAGGGGGAGAGGGAGGGAGTGAGATGGAGGGAGAGGGAGTGAGACTGACAGGGAGGGAGAGGGAGTGAGGTGGAGATAGAGAGGGAGGAGAGGGGGGGAAAGGGAGGGAGACAGAAAGGGAGTGAGATGGAGGGAAAGGGAGGGAAACTGATGGGGAATGACATGGAGGGAACAGGAGGGAGACTGATGGGGAGTGAGATGGAGGGAAAGGGAGGGAGACTGATGGGGTGTGAGATGGAGGGAAAGGGAGGGAAATGGAGGGAGAGGGAGAGAAAGGGAAAGGGAGGGAAATGGAGGGAGAGGGAGGGAAAGGGAGGGAGACGGAGAGGGAGTGAGAGGGAGGAAAAGGGAGGGAGACGGAGAGGGAGTGAAGGGGAGGGAGACGGAGAGGGAGTGAGAGGGAGGGAGAGGGAGGGAAAGGGAGGGAAAGGGAGGGAGATGGAGAGAGAGGGAGAGGGAGGGAAAGGAAGGGAACTGGAGGGAGAGGGAGGCTGAGAGTGAAAGGGAGTGAGACTGGGAGTGAGAGGGAGGGAGACGGAGAGGGAGGGAGAGAGAGAGTGAGAGAGAGGGAGTGAGACATTCAGAGTGAGACAGAGGAAGACAGGAGAGAGGGAGGGAGAGAGGGAGAGAGAGGGAGAGAGAGCTATAGAGAGGGAGGGGGACCGAGAGAGAAAGAGAGAGAGAGATGTGTGTCTGCTGGGACGGCTCAGTGGACGAAGGCGTCCGCTGAAGGGATCTGTGATCAACCTCATGGTCAGTTTTATGTTGTTGCTCTAGCCCCCCCTCCCCCACTGACCCCGCTCCCACCGATGCGGCCCTCGGACACAAACCAAACCGCAAATTTGGCCCCCGAGAGAAAGTTTGTGAGTACCCATGGTGTAGAGTGTGTCGAAAATGAATCACTAGTGATTCTAGTTAACGGCGTTCCTACTAAGAGTAAGAAAATCTGGCAGGAGTTAATGGATGTTAGGAAAGTGCAGAAGGCGACTTTGTATTTGATAAAAAACAATGAGCACTATAAAAATGTGTATATCGGAGAAGAATAAATAGTTTTAGTGGAAGATACTGAAACGTCGAGTGGACAAATTGAAAAAGTGGATATGTCAAGAAGTGAAGAAATCTATGAGCATTACAGTGTACATCCACTTCATTCAAAAGAAGTGATGGGGAACACTATTGAGTAGTTTCAAATGAAAAAAGCAAAGGGAAGTCCAATGAGTTTATGGGAAGAGAGATTCGAAGCTTGTTGTTTTCCTCAGTTGGTTCCAACAGGAAAAAGAGGATGATATGATGATCGATATGTGTGAAATTCCTGCATCTGAATATCTGAAAACGAGATTATACGCAGAAGATCCAAAATTTAGACAATGTATCCCTTATTTATTTCATCTTTTGTTAGAAAGTGACTTGCAGTCAATCACATATTGAAAACAGGAGTACATATGCAAAATGTTTCTGCAAAGGATTTTATGGATAAAGTGCACCAGAGGGATGATCATTTAGAATCTCAGCTGATTACGCTTGGGATGATTAACTTGAATTTCTTCTAGAGGCAAATTCCAATATAAAAAATATTGAATAAAAGACACCTGGAGAACTGTGCTCTTTGGATCCTGTTAATGTATGTATTTTAATCATAGATTTGAAGCTATGATGTCTTTTATCTTGGAGAAGTTGTGGATTTCTTTATGAGAAAGGAGTATCAAGCAAGAGGTGCTCCTCATATACATATGCTATTATGGATCAAGGATGCCCCAAAATTCGGATCATATTCAGATGATACTGTTTTATCTCTTATTGAAGAATATGCCACATGTGCTGTACCCAAAGTACAGGAGGAAACAACTTAAGATAACAAGTCTTACGATTCCAAAGCCATCGATGTTGAAAATACTGCTGACAAAAGTACAAGTCCCAGGATAAGTTCTATACCAAATGTCATTTTGCATTTCCATGTCAAGTAATATCCAAAGGAAGAGTGAATAGTTTTAAATCAGCTATGCAACATGTCATCACAAGAAAGTCTCTAAAAAATACCTACAATTTAAGAAGAAGCGAAGAGTCCAAATAAACAAATGACTAAAATCCAGTTATTCTGTCCATGTGGAATGCTAACATGGATATTCAATATGTTGCCGGCAATTCCATTGCTGTTGCTCGTTATGGAACGTTCTACATTACAAAATCAGGAAAGACAGAATTGAAAGAAATGTGGGAAGAGAAGAGTCTAAGTAAGAAATTATTGGAAAGGGGCGACCACTCGGCCCCCCCGAACGTATGGTGGAGTACCCCGATCCCCCCGGGAAGCCATTTTGGGCGGGAGGCGAGTCCCGGCTGGTATGCCCGAAGCGGCGTAGCTGGGGCGAGCCTTTTCCCGCCCAAGAGAGGGTTGTCCTAGACACCGACAACGCTAGCCACGCCCCGGAGGCGGATTGGAGGTGGGTCCACGCCCGCCCGAAGAAGGATAAAAGGAGCGACAAGCCAAAGAAGCATCCTCTTGTTCCTGTGCTCTGAAGCTGCACCTCCCCGTTGCAAGTGAGCTCGAGACGGAACGAAGAGCCAATTTTGAGACTTTAATTTTGTGTTTACTCTTTCAGTGAGTTCGGAGTTTCCTGGCCTAGGATCTCGTGGAGCATACGTTGACGATGCCTAGCAAGAAGGTCGGAAAGAGGGTCGGGACCGATCAGATGCTTCGTATGCTGATGAAGGACATGGCGGATATGAAGAAGCAGACGGCGGCAATGAATGGTGCGGGGGGACCTAAGAGAGTCATCGGACCAGCATTGCCGGGAGTAGTCCCTAACGGGAAAGGTAGAAGGGCCAAGAGGGGAGCGTCGGGTGGGGAGGCCCCGGTTCCCGAAGCACCCCCAGCGCACCCGGTCACCCCGACCGAAGCCCCGACTCCTGTCCCGGACGCGGGGCAACCAATCCCTGTGGTAATCACTCCTGTGAACGGGGAGGATATGCCTCCTGAGCTGGCTGCCCAGTTGGCGGCATGGTTGGGCAAAGAGAACGAGGGGGCCACGGCTGATGAAGCCAGAGCGATAATGAAGCTGTTGCGGCAATCGAAAGATGCTGCAAAGGCACCGTGTCCTTTTGTTTCCCCGCAGGCTCCGGTGGAACAACCAGTATCGGGAGTTGGTTCGGCAGGGACTACGGTCAAAGTTACCGGTTCAGGTAAGCAGCCATTGCCGATGGCAGGGGAGGGATCGGTACCTTCAAGGAGGGAGAAAGTTGTTCAGCATATCCCAATTGAGGTAAAAGAAAGGATATGAGCTGATAAATATGTGAACATGTTTTCCTTGCTGACCGATCACTATGAGATTGAGCATGTAAAGAACCAAAAAGAGTTTCTGCATCCTAGTGTATGGCGCGCCAAGATGGCCGGTTTCAGAGTTGATGAAACAATAGGCAATTGGGGCAGAGCGTTTGGAATGTTCACTGCAATTATGGGGGAACGGAGGCCCGAATTATTGGTGGAATTAGCCGTGTATCAGACTCGTATCATGGAATTTTATGAGACATATAGTGGTAATCAATGGTTTTGTTACGATAACATATTTCGTAAGTCCAAGGAGTTCGACACATCCCTGACGTGGGATTGTTTAGACTCCATTTCCTGGCAGAAAATAGAGAAGGCAGGCACGGCGAAGTCGCCATCTTTGGGGGGAAATGTGGTCGAGTTTTCCCGCCATTCGTCCGGGGCGCCCTTTCGGGCGGGATCAAGCAATGATCAGCACACAAGGAATAATGGCAACTCAGGTAAAAAAGGGGCATGCTGGAGCTTTAACAGAGGAAAATGTACTAGACCGCAGGGGTCTTGCAGGTTTAGGCATGAATGTGCAGGGTGCGGGCCGTCCTCGCACCCCGAGACCATGTGCAGAGCCAAGACTGGTGATACGGGAAATAGAGGGGGCGCCAAACAGGTCTGAAATAGTCCGAGGGGCGCCGCTCCCTACCCCGGTTGACATCATGGCAATGATTCCTTGGCTCAACGAATATCCGGATCATATCTCCGCTGGGGTGTTGCGAGATGGTTTTTCGTATGGTTTCCGCATCCCGGCGGGGGGTTTTCAGGGTAAAGCACAATGTAGGAACCAACTGTCGGTTCTGCAGAATACGGCAGTGGTACAAGCAAAGATTGGGAAGGAGGTGACCCGAGGTCGGGTTGCCGGACCATATGACATGCCACCAGTTGCTAATTTTGTTTGTTCGCCTCTGGGAGTGGTCCCCAAAAAGGACCCAGGGGAATTCAGGATGAACGATGCGATAGACCCGGAAGTTTGTTCGGTGCGGTACTCATCTTTTGACGAGGCCGTCGCCATGTTGAATCGCCTGGGGCCCGGAGCGCTGATGGCCAAATCAGACATTGAGTCGGCGTTCCGGTTGCTCCCGGTACACCCAGATGATCAGCGTCTCCTTGGTTTCATGTTTCAGGGACGCTATTACATGGATAAATGTATGCCAATGGGTTGCTCCATCTCTTGTGCGTATTTCGAGAAATTTAGTAGTTTTTTGCAATGGGCGTTCACAAGAACAACGGGGTTTACACATGTGATGCATTATCTGGACGATTTTCTATTCCTGGGGGCAGCCGGGGACATAGAATGTGCACAGGCTTTGAATGAATTTTGTGATCTCATGAATCGTTTTGGCGTGCCATTGGCACCAGGTAAAACAGTGGGCCCGGCTACTTCGCTCGAGTTTCTTGGAATAGAGCTCGATTCCAAAGAGGGGTGCTTCCGTTTGCCTAAGGAAAAGGTAACGAAATTTAAGGCATCGCTTGAAACATGTATTAGCGAGATGAAAGTAAATTTGCATCAGTTGCAGCAGGCTGTGGGTCAGCTGAATTTTGCCCTTAGAGTAATACCGATGGCTCGCCCCTTTTCCCGCTCTATTGCTCAAGCCATGGTCGGCCTTAAGGAAGGGCACCACCGCACAAGGCTCTCGGCAGAGGTTCGCCAGGACATGCGCATATGGTTGGCATTCCTGGCGGATTTCAATGGTCGGGTCGTGTGGAACAAACCAGCGGTTTCTTCCGAGGAGCTGGGGTTGTGGACTGACTCGGCAGGGAGTGTGGGTTTTGGCGCCATCTTTGGTAATCATTGGTCAGCACGAACCTGGCCGGCATGGTGGCACGAGAGTGGACTCACAGGTAACATTGGGTTTCTCGAACTGTTCCCTATTCTGGTGGCCTTAAAAACATGGCCTGAGGGGTTTCGTGATCGCTCTGTGGTGTTCTGGTCTGATAATATGACAGTGGTTGTGTGTATCAATAGTCAGGCAGCCCGCTGCAAATGGATCTTGAGATTGCTGAAAGAAATTGTCCTGCTGTGTATGAGACTGAACGTCCACTTTAGGGCAAGACATGTGCCAGGGGTGTTAAACCAGGCAGCTGATGCGCTTTCTCGTTCCCGTATGCAGGCCTTCTGGGGTTTTCTGCCCTCAGCGGACCCGGTGGCGGCACCATTTCCCGAAGCTCTCTGGTCTCTCGGTGCCCCGGACTACAAGACCTCGTGGGAGAGAGTCTAGCACCCAGGACAAGGAAGGCATGTGAAGGGGTGTCCTGTTCCTATTGGTCCTTTTTGGGTTCAGCTAGGGGGGAGCTTTGGGGCCAAGAAGAGTATGTCCTGAAATTTTTGTTATCATTACATCAGGCAGGCAAATCAGTGGCTACGGCCAATAGACACCGGGCCGCCATTTCTTTCATGGCACGGGCTCATGGCATCCAGGACCCCACTGCGTCTTTTCTGGTAGAGAAGGCGCTGCGTGGGTGGCAACGCCTTGAGGGTAGCAGAGTTGATGAGAGGCCCCCGATAGGTCTGGAAATATTAGCCCGGTTACTGTCCGTACTCCCTGCGACATGTTCATCTCAATCAGAGACTGTGCTATTCCGGGCCGCTTTTGCATTAGCATTCCATGGGGCTATGCGGGTAAGCGAACTGGTAGCAAAGAACAAGCAGGATGCGGGGGGAGGTCTGTGCCGAGAGCACGTTCAAATTAAGGGGGAGACATTGGTAGTCTCATTTGCCAGGTCCAAGACCAATCAGAGAGCGATCGGGGACAGCGTAGTAGTCCACCGGATTCCGGGATCTCCTATGTGCCCGGTAGCATGCGTTGAGGAGTATTTGGCGCAGAGGGCGGCATCATGGGGGGGAAGCCTGCTGAGGCACGCCGACGCCACCCCACTGACGAGGTTTCAGTTCCGGCGGGTGCTAACAATGGCTATCGCAGCTGCGGGCTTGAACCCGTGCGAGTTCGGGACTCATTCCTTCCGGATAGGGGCTGCTACAGAGGCGACAGCCAGGGGTCTGAGTGTGGAAAAAGTGAAACAGTTGGGGCGTTGGTCCTCGAATTGTTATAAAAGGTATGTGCGGTTGCACATGTTGTGAGGCTAATGTCATGCACTCACGCTTCTTGTCTTTTGTTTGGTTTACAGTTTCGCGAGCTTACGAGGCGGGGCGGACTGTGCAGTCGACCCGACACCTGGGAACCAGTGGTCAAAGATCACCGGCTGAGGAAAGAGTGGTGTGGGTCGTGGGCCACTCATACGTGAGGCGTGCCACAGACGTATTCAAAGCAGGTGACATGATTCACATGGCTGGGGAATACGGGTACAGGGTGACCTTCTATGGAAGGGGCGGGCTCTGTATTGACCAGTTTCAAACTTTTATGGAGGGTTTGTTAGAGCGGACAAGGTCACCGCCATCTGTAATCATAGTGCATCTTGGGGGCAATGATTTGGTGACTGCTGGTCGACGAGTACTTCTCGAGTTGATACTATCCACAGTAAGTTGGTTGGCGAGAAGGGTTCCGGGGTGCACGATTGCATGGTCACATATGATTCCACGCAAGGTGTGGCGGGGGGCTAATTCAGTGTCTGCTATAAATCATTCGGTGAAGAAAGTGAATAACAAACTTGGTAGGTTGTTCCGTACAGGTACATTGCATTCTATTCCTCATGGATGTATCAGGGGGGACCATATGTATCTGGAGGATGGGGTCCATTTGTCCCGGGAGGGGAATGTTTTACTCATAGGAGACTTCGTAGCTTGGTTAAAGAGTTTGTGCAGCCATGACCTTTAAGTAGGAGTTTTGTGGGGGGTCCGGATAGCCGGTCAACTATCCGGCCTGTGGCGGTAAGGTCATGATCGGTGAGCAGTAATTGGAAGATCCCTAGAGGTGGGGGCGTCACCCATTACGGATGGGAGCGCCCGGGGGGAGGCGGCCATTGGCCCCTCAAACGGGGAGGCGGTCCCCTTTAAGGATGGGGACGCCGAAAGGGAAGGCGGCCATGGGCCACTCCCTGGGGAGGAGGGGCTACGGGCCCCTCCTGGGAATTTCCCGGGGCCAGGACATCTGCGACGGCAGATGTGGTAAGTTGTGTGGGGTGGGAGGGGGGTCTACGCTACCTTCTAGACACCTCACACGAGTCCTCGGACGACCACTAAGATGGCGTCGAGTTAACAGAGGGCCCCCGCTAAGACAAGGGAAATTGGAAGCAGGCACAGAGGTACAGCCCTCTGTGCGACCGCCCCTCACAAGTGAGGGGGGATTTCTGGTATGGGGGATCTGACACCGGTTACGACCTTGCCGTTGGCCCGTAATGTTAGGATGTACAATTTCAATTTTGAGAAATGCATTTGCAGGATGTTTAGTATCGGCTAGGAGAACCTTTGTATTAGAGATGTGTTAAGGTCATCCAAGAACATCGTAATGTGTAAATGAAATTGTACATGATATGAAACTGTTAATTTAATGTTTTAATTTTGTTTCATATTTTAATAAATACGGCCGGGAGGGTAACTCCCTCCCGCCTTCCAAAAGTTCAGAACCGTTTCCGCCTTCCCATCCTTGGGGATTGTGTTGAGAGGGGGTGGCGGGTATCTCAGCCATATCAGTTTCAGTTTGAAGATGTTATCCCATCGAGAAATCGGAGCATATGAATGCTCAGATCGGTTATCATGTGCAAGTCTATATTCCAAATCTAGAAAAATCATTTGGGTGACTCTAGGTCCTGCTGCAATGCAAAATTGGGTACTGAAATCTGTGGAAGAAATTAAATATTTAGCAGAAAAAGATCCCAAAAGTACAGATATTTTGAAAACAAATATGTTGGACACGTATTACCCACACAGAAGTCATCATCTTGAGAACACATGTCTCTATGAAGTGCTGAAAAACTACACTTTTAAACGGAATACTACTGAGAACATCAATGATGGAAAATATGGAGTGATTGAATCCGAAGGATGTTTGGTAAAAAAAAACAAAAGGAAATTAGATTAATCACAGGAAGCTGAGTTGCGACACTGGTGATAAAAGGGAATTTTACTATTTAGTTATTTTTCAATTGTTTAAACCGTGGGGTTCAGAATTCGAATTACTTGAAGATCTTCAGAGCTTTGAAGATTCCTTCAATGCTTGTAAAGATAACATACAATGTACTCCTTTTGCAAATTATGTGAAACTGTTGAACGATGAAATTGATCAAGAAGCTACTATTGCAGCTGAGCTTGCTAGAGACAGTTCTCAAGACAGTCAAAGTTCTGTTGCGAGAGTCAAGATCCACTAGGTCAACCAATTGTTGAAAATGAACCAGCAATTGCCATGAATGAGGTGGAAACAGTAATGCATCAAGCTCAAGAAGATGTAACAGACTTACCAAACTTGGAAGAACAACTAAATGTTGAACAGAAAGAAATATATCAGTAAGTGAGACAACAGATTGACCATGGATTTCTTCATGAAAAGACAGAATGTACATGCTCATCTTTTCAACCTATTCAAATGAATGTGAGTGGACAAGCTAGAACAGGAAAAGGTTTCTTAATTGAAGTAATCACCACTTATCTACAGAAAACAACTGAGTCACATTCGGCTTGTGTTGTAACTGCTCCAACAGGGTTAGCAGCACACAACGTTAAAGGAATTACATTACATTGTTTGTTGATGCTACCTGTGGAGCGTGAAAACAAATTGGAATTTCAAAAATTATCTGGAGAAGCTTGTTGTGACGTTTAAAGAGTCCTGAAGAAAATGAAAGTTCCTATTATTGATGAGGTAAGCATGGTCTCAAACTTAATGCTTGCTTTTGTGCATTTAAGAATGCAGCAAATTCTTAAAACTGAGTATGACGTGTTATTTGGAGGAAAACATGTCATAGTTTTTGGAGATCTTTTGCAACTTACTCCCATAAAAGGACAATCAGTTTTTAAAACACTTGCACATGAAGACACCAGAAAGTCTCTGGGTGTTGTTGGAAATGTAAACATTTGGTCTTATTTTGAATACAAGGAACTCATTACAAATATGCGACAGGCAAATGATGTTGATTATGGAACTATTCTTCAAGATATAAAGAATTGGTGTACTGACAAAACATGGCAGAGAAAATTTGCAGAGTTGATTACTTTCCAATTTGTTTCCAAATGAAAATGTAGTTCCTGAGAAAATATATATGAACATTGCAGAAAACAAATCTGTAATCAGCTTAATGCCAACTCTGCATGAATGTTCTATATTTAACAAACAACTTTTGAAACTGGAAAATTAAGAAATAATAAAAATGGAAGACATTGATAAAATTGAGCACGAAATAATCACAATTATTTTGACAGAAATGTTGAAAACAAAATTGGATTCTTTAGAAAAATCGATATCTCAAACTGCTGGTTTAGAAAAGAATTAATATGTATGTAGAAACTGTCGGGTAATTTTAAGGTGTAATTTGGATGTAGAAAAAGGTTTTGTTAATGGAGCAATGGGCAAAATTGTGGATTTTGTTAATTATCCAAATGAAGATGGTATTGAATTTTTAAAAATGAAATTTGATCAGATAGAAGAAGTGAAACAAATTGGTTGTTGTTCAGTTCGTTTTCTGCTTGTAGAAGATTTATATATCTGTACAAAACAGTTTCCAGAGTCTCTGGCATATGCAGTGAATATTCATAAATCTCAAGTTTAAGTGTAGACAGTGCTTTGGTGAACATCGGTAGTACCGTGTTTAAAGAGGGTATGGCATATGTTGCTTTGACGCGGGTCAGAAAATTATCTGGTTTATTTTTGATTGATTTTGATGACACAAAGGTTACTGCAGATGCAAACTGTGTCAAAGAGTATAATAGGTTAAGAAGAACATATGCTCCTAATTTAGGTCAATATCCTGTATTTGAAAAGCGTGTAGTAGGTCGAAAAAAGGTATGAGAATATCTGTAGTAAAGGTATGGAGAAGAAAAAAAACTAAGATAATGTTGTGATTGCAAGCAAAAAGAAAAAGGACACTGTTGAAGAGATTGTTGGCTATCAGTTTGAAAATAGTTCATGTGTCAACTGCTATGCTAATGTAGTGGTCAATGTTGTTTTTTTTCTTGATGGTTTGAAACAGCAAATTATAGGGAATCGGGAAGAAAGATTTTGTTCTTGGTTGCATTTTGTTTATGAAAAATTAAGAACTGATAAAAGTAAAATACAAAGTGTTTGTGATATTTGTAATCTTTTGGATGTATGTTCTGGTTCTACACAATTTATGCAAAATATCCAACAAGATGCTCAGGAATTTCTAATGTATATGCTAACCATATTGGAAAATGAAGGTATACAAATTGAAAACCATTTTGGCCTTTGTTATAAATGGGAACATTATTGTGAAAATTGTATGTTACATGTAGCACTAACATAGACACTGAAAGATTTATATATTTGACATTGCCAGTGTCTTTCAGTAAACTAGTTAAAGCAGCAAATCAGAACATGGAGAGCAGCCAATGCAAATCAGAAATGTTATCAACATTATTTATGCAAAGATGTGGACAATATATAATTTTAATGATGCAACATTGTACAGCTGATGGAAGAAAAATAGAAACTTTAATAAAACATTTTGTAGCAAGTCAACCATCAATATCAGGAAGGACCTTTGTAGCAGTAGCAATAATTTCCCATGATGGTCCTTCCACAACATCTGGACATTACACTGCCTATCTAAATTGTAAAAAAGGGTGGAAACTTTGTAGTGATGCTCCGTTGGTTTTTAAACAATGTTTGCCAAGCAAATTACCTAATTCCTACCTAATGTTTTTAAATCCAAAGTTTTAGGAACAATATTTGGATCTGAGGAATTTATTTTTATGTAATAACATGATTACAGTTGCAAAATGTTAAGGAAAGGTGTTTATTTGAATGACTGACTTTTTCTTGCACATTGTCTCGGCATATAGTTTTAAGCAACAGCATTTATAGTGTTTATACATTTAAGTTATAACATGTTCTTACCAGTAAGCATTTTATATATGTGTGATTTGTATTTTATAGTGTTTTATTCGGGATGGATTTTTGGCTTTTTTTAAACAATCTTTTTGATTGTTTTTTTTTGCCCGCTGTTATGTGATGAGTATGATTGAAATCACTGTTTCTAGTAACATTCAATATATTCTGAGAACATCAAAAAAGGCAAAGAAAATAATTTGTGAAATGTAAAAATTATTCTGTTTTCTAAAAAGTATAATGCTGTGCATTATAGCTGTATTTTTTCTTCTATTTTACAGATTCTAATTCTAAACTATAAAAAACTGCAAAGAAATTACTAGCCTTTTGTATTTATATTATTGTGCAGGTAAGTTTAACTAAGTATTAAAATGCACAATAACCTGTGTTTGCACACAAGTGAAGAAAATGGAGAAGGACGGAGTAGATATATGTGGAAAGAGGCTCTCTGGGTGTTTTTAGTTACAGAATAAAAGTAACATGAATACTGAGGAGCAGATTTTGAAAAAAAGTGCAGCAGTGTGGTACCAAAAGCCCTTTGGCTGCAGCACACTGCGGCACTTTCAGAGCACAGGAATGCAACATATCTACAATGATATGTTGCATTCCTGTGCTCTCCCTTGCGCTGGCATTGAAACAGCTGCCAAGCGTCGGCGCAGGCACCTTTGCACCATGAAGCAAGGATGTCCGTGCCATGGGTAGATTGTTTTTGTGCAGGAAGGAGCAACGTACTGCACAAAAACAATCTCGTAAAGCTTGTTCCTCTTTCAATGCATGCTATAGAATACAGCACATATTGAAAGAGGAAAAAACGAGGAGAAATGAAAACATTTCTTATCGTTGCACCTCTCTATTCCACCTCTAGGGTGGCATAGCATTCAGACACATCTCCAGATTGACGATTTCTTGTTAATCTGGAGATGAGTCTTGTTCCATGAGTGTTGCATGGGAACACCCACAGCAACACCCACAAAATGCCAAACCATCGCAAAGTGCTATGTGTGTAGGGGCCGTATTTACAAGGAAAGGAAAAGTCACGCATGGTGACTTTTCCTCTCCTTGTAAATATGGAGGAGCCCCCTACGCCACCAGTATGTCACGAAAAGTGAAGTACTGGTGGCGCAGAGATCTTGTAAATCTGCCCCTGAGTGTCACTGGGAACCACCTAACCCAACAGATATGTATAGAGAGCATCCTATGCCAACAATATGATGCTTTTCGTGATATTTTGATAGCAATGCCAAACAAGGAGAACTCTTTCTATTTTTGTTAATTTTTTCTCTTTCAATATATGCTAAAATGCACACCATAGATTGAAGGAGAAAAATGTGTTCATTGATTGTTTTTGTGCAGGAACGAAAGCCTTTTTGTACAAAAATAAACTATACATGACACAGATATTCTTGAACAGTGGTGCAAGGGTGCCTATGTCACCATATGAATGTAGTTTAAGAACCAGTGCAGAGAGAAGCACAGAGTTGAAATATATATATACTAGCAGCCCGTCCCGACGTTGTCCGGGTAAGAATTGCTGCCGGACAGTAGTATATTGTTTTGTAGGATTTCGTTTTGATAGCATTTCTTATCTGTGACAGGCCTGTGAAACGCTTTGATTCACAGTGCACTGCTGATGCACTTAAGAGTGCATGTTCAGTAGTGTGTGAATTCGAGTTTCCCTACTTTATTAGCGTGAACTCAACAACATGGCATGAGCACAATTTACATTACAGAAGAACACATTCATTTGTGGTAGACACGGGGAGACAAAGCGATTTGCCTGGAATCACAGGATGTTGAGCTGATGCCGAGATTCGAACGTAGCTCCCCAGCTCTAAAGTTCGCAATTCTAGAACTTGTGGCAGGAGGTGTGTCTAAAAGTGTATGTCGGTGCTGGCCATCAATGAGAGAGACCTGTACATTTTTCAAATGGGTGGGGAAAAAATATGAGTATGTTGCTGGAGATGTGGGCCGCCGTGCCACCAATGTACTTCCCGGGGAGGGTAAACACCCATTATTCCGCAACTTTCTTTCCGCATACCATCACCCCGCATACTTTCATTACGAAAGTACCATGACTCCACAATACCATTATAACGCATTGCATTACATTTTATATGCTTTTACCACGCATACATTTATAACGAAATTTGTTGTAAATGCATGAATGGTAAAAGCATGTTTTTTTTTAATGTTTGGATAAGGTAAGTATGGGTATAGGGGTATATGATGGGGGTACTTAGGTACATGTTTTGGGGGAGGAGTCTGGGTATTTTAGGGGTTCAGATATAGTTTTGGGGTACAGGGGCATTTTAGCGTTCAGGGCTAGGTTTGGGTTTTGGGGTACAGGGGAATTTTAGGGTTCAGGGGTAGGTTTGGGTTTTGGGGTACAGGGTTATTTTTAGGGTTCAAGGCTAGGTTTGGGGTTTTGGGATACAGGGGTATTTTTAGGGTTCAGGGGTAGGTTTGGGTTTTGAGGTACAGGGGTATTTATAGAGTTCATGGCTAGGTTTGGGGTTTGGGGTACAGGGGTATTTTTAGGGTTTAGGGATAGGTTTGGGTTTTGGGGTACAGGGTATATTTATAGGGTTAAGATGGGTTAGTGTTTAAGCGTGTTGGGGTATTTTAAGGAGTAAGGGTGGGTTATGATTATGGAGTGCAGGGGTATTTAAAGGGAGCAGGGTGGAATTAGCAAACAATATGAGACATGGCATGAAGGGCGGAACGTACCACACGCCCCCAGCGTTTGTCACGCCCCCAGCACACGTCCACAACACAACGCAGACACGCCCACAAGGGACTACTTTGCTGGTACGGTTCTTTTACCTTTTAAATGTATATGGTGGGCGTCTGCATAGCCTATGTCCTTCTGCTGCAACTGCCCTTTCCAACGCTGTATTGAGTGTTGTGACTGGTGCTGTGGTTCCTGAGATTACCTGCCTCAAAGGTTTGGGCTCTCTCTTTATTATATTAGTATAGATGTATATATGTTGCATCCCTGTGGTTCGGAAGTACCTTAGCATGCTGTAGGTAAAGAGCTTACATTATCATGCTACAGCATTTCCTTATAATTCTGCAGTTATACATTTATCATACACCACAAATGGTTTCTTTCACTCAATTATGTAGTACGTATTCATTCATATAAACTTTCACACACTAGCATACACATTTAGCTCTTTCTTTAACCAGAGTAGTTAGTTCTGAAAATTTCTTTTTTGTTGTTTTTTTTGTACTTTTATATATTTTTTTGATTTTTTGAACGTTTTCTTCTTTTTTTTGGTTTTTCTTTTAAATGAAAAAAAAGTCAACAGCTGAACAAAACCATGAACTTTGAAAGCATAAAAAAAAACTAGCATCCATGGTTATCAATTGCTCTGCAAACTAGGGGCCTCATTTATGAAAAGTGAAGCATTGCTGCGTGAAAACAGCGATGCGTCACTTTTCACTGCGCACTCCTTGCGACATTCCTGATGCGTCATATTTAATGTATGATGCATCATGTCGCAATGAGTTACAGATACGTCAGTATTTCTGACGTATCTGTAAGCGCAAAAGTGACGCATTGCTGGAGTGTGTCACGAAAGTGACGCAACTCCAGCAATGCGTCCTTTCACATGGGGAAAGCCCCATGTGAATGGGCTTGCGTCAGTCTTACGCCTGCTGTGAGGCAGGCGCAAGATTTTGACGCAACAGCATCCTAAAAGTGATGCAGTGAAATCTCATAGATTTCACTGCGTCACTATTAAGAGGCTTTTCGGCGGCGTAAAACTGACGCAAGGCCTTCATAAATAAGGCCCTAGGTCTACTGACTGTTCCCCATAACAATTTATGCAACTCACTTCACGCAGTGCATTCTAACTTTCACAAATTGGGGACGTATGCCTGGTGGCGATGTTGAAGGTGATGCCACAGAGGTACTTCGTATTGCCGTAGTGGAGGTGCATTTTGGCACAGTCTTCTACATTCTTTTTTAGCATAATTCACAGGATGCTTGGATTGGAGGTGCTTGCACATACTTGCAGTGCCACAGGAGTATTTATTGTTTGGATCTCCTCTGGACAGCACTGCCTGACAAATCTTGCATGTCACCTTGGTGGCATAGCATTTCTTTTGCCACTCTGGAAAAGTAAAAAATTTCCATACAATGGATGTGTACTTTTCGGGACGGGGAGGTTCTGGAAGAAATTTTTCAGCAACAAAATCATCAGAATCAGATGATTGTCCCTGCGGTGTAGCCATTTGTTTCTCCAAAAAACAAATTGTATTTTCCAACGAAGTAAAAGTGAGGTTCTTCTCAGAACAGGTCTTCTCTTAAGGAAGGTCTAAGAAGAGTGATTGAAATAGGTGGGGTTCTTCAATAGTTAGAACAGTAAGTATTATAAACCAATCAAATCTCTTTTGTTTGATCACATGGGATCCGCGTTGGGGGCGCACACGCAACACGCACCTAGCGCGACTCCGCAAAATTGCATTTAAAAGTAATATAAGTTTACTACAACTAAAATAATATAATTTTTTTTTGCTTTTATATTTATATTAAATACATATATATGTATATCTTTTTGTGTATCAAAAAATTTAGCGGAAGTCGCGCGCCCACCACGTCGAAGACGTAGATGATGTCATGCAGGAATGTGTGAGCGTGGCATGATACGTATATGTCGCGTATGCGCTTTAAGTCACGTACAGGTCGCATAGCTATCGCGCATGAAAATGCACACCCATCGCATACCCTACGCGGATCCTACAGAACAATTGTAAAATGGCGGCTACGTTCCGCACAGTAATCGAGAGAGGTGCGCTTTGGGTGCGCCACTTCTGAAAAAAATTGAAGAAAAAAATTACAAATATATTATACAAATATTTTACAAAATATTAAAAATACATTTATGAAATAAATATTTTATTTTAGTTTTTAAAGAAAAATATTAAAAATGTGTAATGCAATTTAAAAAATAACATAGATAGATTAAAACAATGTAGTAAATAAGTACGAAAGAAATAAATAAAACAATTAACATATTTAAAAATTGTCATTGAAACAACCTTTGAAATTCACTGAAAAAACATAGGTTTCATATATGTTATAGCGAGGAATTATCATTTAAAAATCCTTTGAAATTCACTGAAAAAACCATAGGTTTCAGACAGGGTATAGTTAGGAATTAGCATTTAAAAAACCTTAGAAATTCACTGAAAAAAACATAGGTTTCAGGGGTGTTATATTTAGCTGCACATTTCACTCGTACAAAACCATTCAAATTCCAACGTTATAGTTAGTTGTACTAACTGTAACTCGCGCGCCCGCAATCCACTGCTGATGATGTCACATATTACATCATTCACGACATGGTCAGTGACATCACTGATGACATCACTGATGATATCATCCACCTGACAATCATATACATCTCATCATACACTTGTATAACCTTTCAATACTCAGTGTAAAATTCAGAGTACCCTATTTGAATGGATTGACACAGCAATACAAGTATCTAAAAACCCACTCAGTAATTCTTAGATCTACAAACACATCTAATCAATTTATGTATTTATTTATTTAATTGTCAGATTTGTAATGCGCAATGCTGCCCCAGCGACGAGGCGTCCCAGAGCAACCACAGACTCCAAGACGGGAACCAGAAAGAAGATAAAGGTTACACAGGGAAAAGCCAGGTCTTTATGGCTTTTCTGAAAGCAAGGTGGTTCTGGATGGCTCTGATGGAAACAAGGAACGAATTCCAGAGTTGCGCAGCCAAACTGCGAAAGTAACGACCACCAGCTCTGGCTTTCAAAACACGAGAAGTACAGACCAGCGCTAAATCGGCTGATCTCAGAAGACGCAGCGGCACATAGAATTCTACCAGATTGGCCAACCCCAGGGGTGCCTGTAACATCAGGATCCTATGCGACACACAAAGTGACTTGAATTGAATGCGCTTCTGAACAGGCAACCAATGAAGTTTGCAAAGCACATGAGAAACTGAGCAGGATTTCGGGAGAACCACCAGAATGCATGCGGCTGCATCTGTACTCTCTATAAATGCTTAATACTGGCCTTGTTGGCACCCAAAATAGAGGCAATTACCATAATCCAGTCTTAATAGAATTGCAGCCTGGACAATTGTTTGATGCACTTTTGGAGGAAAGAAACCCAACAACGGCTTCAAGCCTTGCAGAAGCCCAAAACATGCCCCGGCCACTACCTTCGATTGGGCGTCAATTGTCAGGCCACTAACAAACCACATGCCCAGGTTTTTCACAGTCTCCTTGGGCAGGGGGGCAGGTTTTAGGCAATCCGGCAAACATTGCTCGGACCACAACCCCCGATCCTTCCCGAACAGTAAGATCTCGGACTAACTGGCATTCAACTGCAAGCAGTTTAGCGTCATCCAGTCTGCAATCACTGAAAGATCCTCTTTAAACTTGTCCAGATTGGTACAAATTTTTGGGGAGAAAGCGATCACCAATTGGGTGTCGTCAGCATACGACACCAGTGACAAGCCCCTTCCCTTGGCTAGCACAGCCAAGGGCCGGACATAGATGTTAAACAGTAAGGGGCTCAACATTGAGCCCTGCGGCACCCCCTGATGCAAAGCAAACTCCTGGGAATGAAAAGGAGCCACGAGGCCTTGGAAAGACCTCCCATCCAAAAAAGACCGGAACCAGTTCAGAGCCACATCCCTGATGCCGATTTCCTGTAGGCGTCTTAGAAGTATCGCTTGGGAGTCGGTATCAAAAGCGGCACTTACGTCCAAAAGGATCAAGGCCACTGAATCACTGACGTCCAGATTCGCCCAGATGGCTTCCGTAACTATCAACAGAGCAGACTCAGTGCTATGGCGAGCTCGGAAGCCATGCTGTGATGGATCAAGTATGGCATTCTGCTCAATAAACTTAGAGAGAATGGAATTTGTGTGTAATTCAGCCAGCTTTGCCAAGAAAGGCAATTGGGAGATAGGGCGGTAATTGCCTGACTCCGCAGCTTCCAGGGAGGGTCTTTTGAGCAACAGGATGACCTTAGCGTGTTTCCTCGCCCCGGTACAGAGGCTGACGCCAAAGAAAGATTGACCAAGTCAATATTAAACGGGGAGAGGAGAGTGTGAAACTGACGGAAGTGAGCAGGTGTCAAAGGGTCGGCCGGCGAGCCCAATTTAATCTTCAAATAGAGGGCCTCCAACTCCATATGTGTCAGTGGAGGAAAGAATTAATGTACAAAAGACAATGGTCCCTATATGTGGACAGGATAGCAAAAAATAATAATCATACACCTAATAAGTAGTATGTTTCTTTGTCCAGCCGGACAAGAATTTTACTTTAAATGATCAAGTTCATAGAGGGAGTTTTAAGACCAAGATAACAAGTGGGCACAGCCGTGACCCACAACATTTAAGACAAAACAACAAAGAAATGTTCAAAATGGCAAAGCGAAGATCTGTCTGTATACTATTGTTCAGTACTACAGACTCAATCTCTTAAACATAACCATACCATTACATCAAACAATATAGCATTCATCATATTGCATATGTGGTTTTTTGTCGACGACGTTTCGATGCCTTTTTAAATTATGACATCATCATCAGGACAAGAATTATCAGCATTATTGTTTTGTTCAACAATTGTTAACACAATGCCTATTATCGCATTACTTTACATGAAGGAAATGGGAGGCAAGGGGGAAGGAAAAACAGAAATTGTATATAAGTATCAGCATGTAAGGAACAATTTTAAAAACATTGGTGACTTGAGAATTGCGGTGAGTAAAAAACCATGCATATAGCTGAGTGGAGTAGATAATCGGCGAGTGAAGGGGATGGTGGTATATGTGAGTTCCAGGTCTCTATTAAGATCAATAGCAAGTGATGGTGGAAAATACTAGTCACGATTACCCGATCGTTCCGGTGATGAAAAGGCTAAGTCGTGAATGGCTTGAAAAATGACTGTGGCTAAGTTCATTGATGTATCAATAATCGCGGGCGATGGTACGTCGTGAATGGCGTGAAACAGTTATTGTGGCTAAGTCATTGCTGTGGCAATAATCGCGGGCGGTGGCAGGAGAAGGAACCGAGGGGCATATTATCAAGGGGGTTTATCTCAGCTTCTTTGGCTTTAAAAGCCAAGAAAGCGGAGATAAAATTATCTCCCTATTACCTAGCTGTTGCTAACACCAGTTAGCGACAGCTAGTAGGAGATAGTGACCATCTTGGGCCCCACTTTGCATGTCAGTGATATTTATCACTAATGACATGCAAAGTGGGCGTGCCAAGATGTTAGTGACTGGAAACAGTCGCTAACATCGCTATCTCCTATTACCAACTTTTGGAGATATTCGAGCTAAGCACGAATATCTCCAAAAGCTAACACCTGCCCTGAGCAGTTCTTAGCCATGTTATCCAATGGGAGGTGGATAACATGGCTAAGAGCATTAGCTCGGTAATGCATGAATATCGCTGACTTTTCAGCGATATTCATGCTTTGCGGGCGATTTTTATCGCATTTGCGATAAACCTTGGTAATACCAAGGTTTATTTGCGATAAAAATCGCCGCAGCTCAGCGGTAAATTTTTGTCTCTAACCAAGCAATAGCGATAATTATCGCTATTGCTTGGTAATATGCCCCCGAGTAACCTACATGTCGGTTTACTCGCTGGTTGCCTCGTTCTGGGGTACTGATGAGAAACCGCTGGGCTATTGGCATTCTGAGGAAAGAAAATGGTGACGTTAACGGTACCGGTCTTTTAATAAGGGTGGGGTGCCGGATCGAGGGTGAAGGACACAGTTACCTTTCAAAACAATTCCGGGCCTTTCATCAGGGTTGTATGGAATCGCCAGGAGCGGAGTGCGATGGCTCAATCTGAAAAGGAGCGGGCGGTTAGATGCTTGCATGTAAAAGTATCAGGGTGCACCAAACAGAGTTACCGGCTGGCGAGAGTCACTTACTGTGGAGGAAAGGATGACAAGTTTTTCCCCGATGGGACAAGTAGCCCCCGAAACCGCCACCTCAGCAGACGAAGCCAGGGTAGGTAGCCCAAGATAAATCTTTTCGACATGGTTCACAATGTACAGAGCCAACTGATTGCACTGCTGATTTGAGGAGATCGATGAGGCCCCCGTAGCACCACCACTCTTTATGCCCTTCAGCAAGAAGAAAATTGTCTTGGCGGGATTGGTACTAGCCAGGATTATTTTGGCCACATACTCCGCTTGAGCTCTCCGAATGATCTTATGGTACTGTTTAACGGCTGCTCAATATTCACTTTTTGCTACCCCATCATAAGAGCGTCTCCAAGCACGTTCTAGCTGCTTGCAGCCTTTTTTGGCTGTGATTAGCGGATCATTAAACCAGGGCTTTGGATGGCCTGCGAGTCTTTCCCCCCAGTTTAGCCGGGATGCGACTATCCAAGCCCAGCGTTACGCACTCATCAAAGCGAGAGTTTGCCGTCTCCACGGCCGGTGGCAGATGGGCCCTATGACTAGACAACCAAGCTGAAAAAAGACCCATGTCTAACTTATGCCAGGGGCGTTTTAAGACTGGAGCCGCAGCGAGAGCAGGACCAAAAAGTGGTCAGTCCAAGCATGCGGGACCGGCAGCAATATCATTAGGAAGCTTAAGTTAGAGAATATGCGGTCTAGCAAGTGGCTAGCCACATGCGTACATACCGGACCTGCTGGGCCAACTGATAGGCCTCTAGGTCAGCCAGGAAGCTGGTGATCTCAGCCTTCCTGCTATTCTCAAGAAGGGGGTTAAGGTCCCCTAGAATTGTATTATCTATAGATTCACTCATACATGCTGTCACTGATCAATAGAACACTATCAAATATACTTATACACCTATATCGGCATTACATTCCAGCACACATTCTATTCACTTATGCTGCCATCCTACTCACTTATGCGAAGAATGGATCATACTTACATTTGCTCAGGTACAGACTTATACAAATACCATTTCATTTATTCATATAGATAGTAACTCATTCTTAATGTGTTATAAAATCACTATTACAAGTATATAGTTATCCATACAGTCACTCATGCAGTCACTCAGTCTTATGTACACTTATTTATATACAACAAATGTTACATACACTGACTTTTATTATTCTAGTCTAGTTTGTTGGACATGTACCATTGAGAGATATATTTGCTCATTAGCACACCCATAAACATATTCACTCACCCAAACAACTATTATAACATGTAGTCTTACCGTGATATACCTACTGAATCAACTACTAACCTCTTCTTTGGGCAGTCACGCACTCCCCACCGAACCACACACACATTCAGTCTCCCATACAAGTAATCAGTTAACTAATCAAAAACTAATATAGACTTTTACATAGGTAGTACCTAAATGGTGCAGCAGTTTACGGAGCAACTGACAAAGTAATACAGATATTCACACAGTTTAGTCACTATCCGATATATTTAGTGATACACTATAAATTCGTCGAGTAAACAGTCAATCACACTGCTACTGAATCCTCCATCCAGACACTTATAGATTCACTCAGGCTTCAATGCAGATTCCTATACATATAATATTTATTTAAATATCGAACCAAACAACATTCACTGGATGATGTCATCAGTGATGTCATCAGTGGTGTCATTTGAGATGTCGTCAGTGATGCCACTGACCATGTCATGAATGATGTAATATGTGACATCATCAGCAGTGGATTGCAGGCACGCCATTTACAACTAACTATAACGGAGGAATTTCAATGGTTTTGTAAGAGTGAAATGTCCAGCTAACTATAACACCCCTGAAACCTATGGTTTTTTCAGTGAATATATATATATATATATCCCAATAAAGATTTGAAGCCAAAACTTACCTTACTCGTGGGTCCTCCATTGCAGGCAACTGTGCTTTGGATATATATATCTATCTATATATATATAATTGATGAATTGATGCGGCTTAATGAGGCACCTTGCCGCCGCCGGGCGGGTTACACTGTTCTCCCGCCCCTGCAACTTTGCTTCTTGGTCTCCGGTTTGTGGGGTGAGGACGTGAGGCAGCACCTTCAACTTCTTGTGCATGTCTTGTCCTGCAATGACCCCAACCCTCGCTATTTTGGACACTTGCATCAACGCCCCTCAGCAACACTTACCTGGGAACTACCAGTGCATCCTGGGTCACGTAGTCCGTGGACTTCCCCGGACCAGCTGAAAACTTTACCTGTGAGGGGCGGAGCTAATATTTTGCACCTATCAGTGTGCGGTGGGGTGTATTTTCACTGCAGGACTTCTGGGACTTCCTACTACACACACTGCAGGCGCTGACGAAGGCCAAATCCGGCCGAAATGCATTCGCCATTTTTTCAAGAATAAAGTGTGTTGCTTTGTCAATCCCCTCCGAGGCTCCCGCTTCTTTCTTTGAGAGGAGACTTTTTCTTTATCTAATCCACGCGTGTGCCAGAAGCGCGTTCAGGAGCCCACTCACTTTCTGTGGCTTGGAGAATCTGGACCCAGTCTCGGCTGTCTCTGTTTCTTCACGGTAGTGAAAATCTCCAAGCTCGCCGGATGTCCAGGTGAATTGATGCGGCTTAATGAGGCACCTTGCCTCCGCCGGGCGGGTTACACTGTTCTCCCACCCCTGCAACTTTGCTTCTTGGTCTCCGGTTTGTGGGGTGGGGACGCGAGGCAGCACCTTCAACTTCTTGTGCATGTCTTGTCCTGCAATGACCCCAACCCTCGCTATTTTGGACACTTGCATCAACGCCCCTCAGCAACACTTACCTGGGAACTACCAGTGCATCCTGGGTCACGTAGTCCGTGGACTTCCCCGGACCAGCTGAAAACTTTACCTGTGAGGGGCGGAGCTAATATTTTGCACCTATCAGTGTGCGGTGGGGTGTATTTTCACTGCAGGACTTCTGGGACTTCCTACTACACACACTGCAGGCGCTGACGAAGGCCAAATCCGGCCGAAATGCATTTGCCATTTTTTCAAGAATAAAGTGTGTTGCTTTGTCAATCCCCTCCGAGGCTCCCGCTTCTTTCTTCGAGAGGAGACTTTTTCTTTATCTAACCCACGCGTGTGCCAGAAGCGCGTTCAGGAGCCCACTCACTTTCTGTGGCTTGGAGAATCTGGACCCAGTCTCGGCTGTCTCTGTTTCTTCACGGTAGTGAAAATCTCCAAGCTCGCCGGATGTCCAGGTGAATTGATGCAGCCTAATGAGGCACCTTGCCTCCGCCGGGCGGGTTACACTGTTCTCCCGCCCCTGCAACTTTGCTTCTTGGTCTCCGGTTTGTGGGGTGGGGACGCGAGGCAGCACCTTCAACTTCTTGTGCATGTCTTGTCCTGCAATGACCCCAACCCTCGCTATTTTGGACACTTGCATCAACGCCCCTCAGCAACACTTACCTGGGAACTACCAGTGCATCCTAGGTCACGTAGTCCGTGGACTTCCCCGGACCAGCTGAAAACTTTACCTGTGAGGGGGGGAGCTAATATTTTGCACCTATCAGTGTGCGGTGGGGTGTATTTTCACTGCAGGACTTCTGGGACTTCCTACTACACACACTGCAGGCGCTGACGAAGGCCAAATCCGGCCGAAATGCATTCGCCATTTTTTCAAGAATAAAGTGTGTTGCTTTGTCAATCCCCTCCGAGGCTCCCGCTTCTTTCTTCGAGAGGAGACTTTTTCTTTATCTAATCCACGCGTGTGCCAGAAGCGCGTTCAGGAGCCCACTCACTTTCTGTGGCTTGGAGAATCTGGACCCAGTCTCGGCTGTCTCTGTTTCTTCACGGTAGTGAAAATCTCCAAGCTCGCCGGATGTCCAGGTGAATTGATGCGGCTTAATGAGGCACCTTGCCTCCGCCGGGCGGGTTACACTGTTGTCCCGCCCCTGCAACTTTGCTTCTTGGTCTCCGGTTTGTGGGGTGGGGACGCGAGGCAGCACCTTCAACTTCTTGTGCATGTCTTGTCCTGCAATGACCCCAACCCTCACTATTTTGGACACTTGCATCAACGCCCCTCAGCAACACTTACCTGGGAACTACCAGTGCATCCTGGGTCACGTAGTCCGTGGACTTCCCCTGACCAGCTGAAAACTTTACCTGTGAGGGGCGGAGCTAATATTTTGCACCTATCAGTGTGCGGTGGGGTGTATTTTCACTGCAGGACTTCTGGGACTTCCTACTACACACACTGCAGGCGCTGACGAAGGCCAAATCCGGCCGAAATGCATTCGCCATTTTTTCAAGAATAAAGTGTGTTGCTTTGTCAATCCCCTCCGAGGCTCCCGCTTCTTTCTTCGAGAGGAGACTTTTTCTTTATCTAATCCACGCGTGTGCCAGAAGCGCGTTCAGGAGCCCACTCACTTTCTGTGGCTTGGAGAATCTGGACCCAGTCTCGGCTGTCTCTGTTTCTTCACGGTAGTGAAAATCTCCAAGCTCGCCGGATGTCCAGGTGAATCGATGCTGCTTAATGAGGCACCTTGCCTCCGCCGGGCGGGTTACACTGTTCTCCCGCCCCTGCAACTTTGCTTCTTGGTCTCCGGTTTGTGGGGTGGGGACGCGAGGCAGCACCTTCAACTTCTTGTGCATGTCTTGTCCTGCAATGACCCCAACCCTCACTATTTTGGACACTTGCATCAACGCCCCTCAGCAACACTTACCTGGGAACTACCAGTGCATCCTGGGTCACGTAGTCCGTGGACTTCCCCTGACCAGCTGAAAACTTTACCTGTGAGGGGCGGAGCTAATATTTTGCACCTATCAGTGTGCGGTGGGGTGTATTTTCACTGCAGGACTTCTGGGACTTCCTACTACACACACTGCAGGCGCTGACGAAGGCCAAATCCGGCCGAAATGCATTCGCCATTTTTTCAAGAATAAAGTGTGTTGCTTTGTCAATCCCCTCCGAGGCTCCCGCTTCTTTCTTCGAGAGGAGACTTTTTCTTTATCTAATCCACGCGTGTGCCAGAAGCGCGTTCAGGAGCCCACTCACTTTCTGTGGCTTGGAGAATCTGGACCCAGTCTCGGCTGTCTCTGTTTCTTCACGGTAGTGAAAATCTCCAAGCTCGCCGGATGTCCAGGTGAATCGATGCTGCTTAATGAGGCACCTTGCCTCCGCCGGGCGGGTTACACTGTTCTCCCGCCCCTGCAACTTTGCTTCTTGGTCTCCGGTTTGTGGGGTGGGGACGCGAGGCTGCACCTTCAACTTCTTGTGCATGTCTTGTCCTGCAATGACCCCAACCCTCGCTATTTTGGACACTTGCATCAACGCCCCTCAGCAACACATACCTGGGAACTACCAGTGCATCCTGGGTCACGTAGTCCGTGGACTTCCCCGGACCAGCTGAAAACTTTACCTGTGAGGGGCGGAGCTAATATTTTGCACCTATCAGTGTGCGGTGGGGTGTATTTTCACTGCAGGACTTCTGGGACTTCCTACTACACACACTGCAGGCGCTGACGAAGGCCAAATCCGGCCGAAATGCATTCGCCATTTTTTCAAGAATAAAGTGTGTTGCTTTGTCAATCCCCTCCGAGGCTCCCGCTTCTTTCTTCGAGAGGAGACTTTTTCTTTATCTAATCCACACGTGTGCCAGAAGCGCGTTCAGGAGCCCACTCACTTTCTGTGGCTTGGAGAATCTGGACCCAGTCTCGGCTGTCTCTGTTTCTTCACGGTAGTGAAAATCTCCAAGCTCGCCGGATGTCCAGGTGAATTGATGCGGCTTAATGAGGCACCTTGCCTCCGCCGGGCGGGTTACACTGTTCTCCCGCCCCTGCAACTTTGCTTCTTGGTCTCCGGTTTGTGGGGTGGGGACGCGAGGCAGCACCTTCAACTTCTTGTGCATGTCTTGTCCTGCAATGACCCCAACCCTCGCTATTTTGGACACTTGCATCAACGCCCCTCAGCAACACTTACCTGGGAACTACCAGTGCATCCTAGGTCACGTAGTCCGTGGACTTCCCCGGACCAGCTGAAAACTTTACCTGTGAGGGGGGGAGCTAATATTTTGCACCTATCAGTGTGCGGTGGGGTGTATTTTCACTGCAGGACTTCTGGGACTTCCTACTACACACACTGCAGGCGCTGACGAAGGCCAAATCCGGCCGAAATGCATTCGCCATTTTTTCAAGAATAAAGTGTGTTGCTTTGTCAATCCCCTCCGAGGCTCCCGCTTCTTTCTTCGAGAGGAGACTTTTTCTTTATCTAATCCACGCGTGTGCCAGAAGCGCGTTCAGGAGCCCACTCACTTTCTGTGGCTTGGAGAATCTGGACCCAGTCTCGGCTGTCTCTGTTTCTTCACGGTAGTGAAAATCTCCAAGCTCGCCGGATGTCCAGGTGAATTGATGCGGCTTAATGAGGCACCTTGCCTCCGCCGGGCGGGTTACACTGTTGTCCCGCCCCTGCAACTTTGCTTCTTGGTCTCCGGTTTGTGGGGTGGGGACGCGAGGCTGCACCTTCAACTTCTTGTGCATGTCTTGTCCTGCAATGACCCCAACCCTCACTATTTTGGACACTTGCATCAACGCCCCTCAGCAACACTTACCTGGGAACTACCAGTGCATCCTGGGTCACGTAGTCCGTGGACTTCCCCTGACCAGCTGAAAACTTTACCTGTGAGGGGCGGAGCTAATATTTTGCACCTATCATTGTGCTGTGGGGTGTATTTTCACTGCAGGACTTCTGGGACTTCCTACTACACACACTGCAGGCGCTGACGAAGGCCAAATCCGGCCGAAATGCATTCGCCATTTTTTCAAGAATAAAGTGTGTTGCTTTGTCAATCCCCTCCGAGGCTCCCGCTTCTTTCTTCGAGAGGAGACTTTTTCTTTATCTAATCCACGCGTGTGCCAGCAGCGCGTTCAGGAGCCCACTCACTTTCTGTGGCTTGGAGAATCTGGACCCAGTCTCGGCTGTCTCTGTTTCTTCACGGTAGTGAAAATCTCCAAGCTCGCCGGATGTCCAGGTGAATCGATGCTGCTTAATGAGGCACCTTGCCTCCGCCGGGCGGGTTACACTGTTCTCCCGCCCCTGCAACTTTGCTTCTTGGTCTCCGGTTTGTGGGGTGGGGACGCGAGGCTGCACCTTCAACTTCTTGTGCATGTCTTGTCCTGCAATGACCCCAACCCTCGCTATTTTGGACACTTGCATCAACGCCCCTCAGCAACACATACCTGGGAACTACCAGTGCATCCTGGGTCACGTAGTCCGTGGACTTCCCCGGACCAGCTGAAAACTTTACCTGTGAGGGGCGGAGCAAATATTTTGCACCTATCAGTGTGCGGTGGGGTGTATTTTCACTGCAGGACTTCTGGGACTTCCTACTACACACACTGCAGGCGCTGACGAAGGCCAAATCCGGCCGAAATGCATTCGCCATTTTTTCAAGAATAAAGTGTGTTGCTTTGTCAATCCCCTCCGAGGCTCCCGCTTCTTTCTTCGAGAGGAGACTTTTTCTTTATCTAATCCACACGTGTGCCAGAAGCGCGTTCAGGAGCCCACTCACTTTCTGTGGCTTGGAGAATCTGGACCCAGTCTCGGCTGTCTCTGTTTCTTCACGGTAGTGAAAATCTCCAAGCTCGCCGGATGTCCAGGTGAATTGATGCGGTTTAATGAGGCACCTTGCCTCCGCCGGGCGGGTTACACTGTTCTCCCGCCCCTGCAACTTTGCTTCTTGGTCTCCGGTTTGTGGGGTGGGGACGCGAGGCAGCACCTTCAACTTCTTGTGCATGTCTTGTCCTGCAATGACCCCAACCCTCGCTATTTTGGACACTTGCATCAACGCCCCTCAGCAACACTTACCTGGGAACTACCAGTGCATCCTGGGTCACGTAGTCCGTGGACTTCCCCGGACCAGCTGAAAACTTTACCTGTGAGGGGCGGAGCTAATATTTTGCACCTATCAGTGTGCGGTGGGGTGTATTTTCACTGCAGGACTTCTGGGACTTCCTACTACACACACTGCAGGCGCTGACGAAGGCCAAATCCGGCCGAAATGCATTCGCCATTTTTTCAAGAATAAAGTGTGTTGCTTTGTCAATCCCCTCCGAGGCTCCCGCTTCTTTCTTCGAGAGGAGACTTTTTCTTCATCTAATCCACGCGTGTGCCAGAAGCGCGTTCAGGAGCCCACTCACTTTCTGTGGCTTGGAGAATCTGGACCCAGTCTCGGCTGTCTCTGTTTCTTCACGGTAGTGAAAATCTCCAAGCTCGCCGGATGTCCAGGTGAATTGATGCGGCTTAATGAGGCACCTTGCCTCTGCCGGGCGGGTTACACTGTTCTCCCGCCCCTGCAACTTTGCTTCCTGGTCTCCGGTTTGTGGGGTGGGGACGCGAGGCAGCACCTTCAACTTCTTGTGCATGTCTTGTCCTGCAATGACCCCAACCCTCGCTATTTTGGACACTTGCATCAACGCCCCTCAGCAACACTTACCTGGGAACTACCAGTGCATCCTGGGTCACGTAGTCCGTGGACTTCCCCGGACCAGCTGAAAACTTTACCTGTGAGGGGCGGAGCTAATATTTTGCACCTATCAGTGTGCGGTGGGGTGTATTTTCACTGCAGGACTTCTGGGACTTCCTACTACACACACTGCAGGCGCTGACGAAGGCCAAATCCGGCCGAAATGCATTCGCCATTTTTTCAAGAATAAAGTGTGTTGCTTTGTCAATCCCCTCCGAGGCTCCCGCTTCTTTCTTCGAGAGGAGACTTTTTCTTTATCTAATCCACGCGTGTGCCAGAAGCGCGTTCAGGAGCCCACTCACTTTCTGTGGCTTGGAGAATCTGGACCCAGTGTCGGCTGTCTCTGTTTCTTCACGGTAGTGAAAATCTCCAAGCTCGCCGGATGTCCAGGTGAATTGATGCGGCTTAATGAGGCACCTTGCCTCCGCCGGGCGGGTTACACTGTTCTCCCGCCCCTGCAACTTTGCTTCTTGGTCTCCGGTTTGTGGGGTGGGGACGCGAGGCAGCACCTTCAACTTCTTGTGCATGTCTTGTCCTGCAATGACCCCAACCCTCGCTATTTTGGACACTTGCATCAACGCCCCTCAGCAACACTTACCTGGGAACTACCAGTGCATCCTGGGTCACGTAGTCCGTGGACTTCCCCGGACCAGCTGAAAACTTTACCTGTGAGGGGCGGAGCTAATATTTTGCACCTATCAGTGTGCGGTGGGGTGTATTTTCACTGCAGGACTTCTGGGACTTCCTACTACACACACTGCAGGCGCTGACGAAGGCCAAATCCGGCCGAAATGCATTCGCCATTTTTTCAAGAATAAAGTGTGTTGCTTTGTCAATCCCCTCCGAGGCTCCCGCTTCTTTCTTCGAGAGGAGACTTTTTCTTTATCTAATCCACGCGTGTGCCAGAAGCGCGTTCAGGAGCCCACTCACTTTCTGTGGCTTGGAGAATCTGGACCCAGTCTCGGCTGTCTCTGTTTCTTCACGGTAGTGAAAATCTCCAAGCTCGCCGGATGTCCAGGTGAATTGATGCGGCTTAATGAGGCACCTTGCCTCCACCGGGCGGGTTACACTGTTCTCCCGCCCCTGCAACTTTGCTTCTTGGTCTCCGGTTTGTGGGGTGGGGACGCGAGGCAGCACCTTCAACTTCTTGTGCATGTCTTGTCCTGCAATGACCCCAACCCTCGCTATTTTGGACACTTGCATCAACGCCCCTCAGCAACACTTACCTGGGAACTACCAGTGCATCCTGGATCACGTAGTCCGTGGACTTCCCCGGACCAGCTGAAAATTTTACCTGTGAGGGGCGGAGCTAATATTTTGCACCTATCAGTGTGCGGTGGGGTGTATTTTCACTGCAGGACTTCTGGGACTTCCTACTACACACACTGCAGGCGCTGACGAAGGCCAAATCCGGCCGAAATGCATTCGCCATTTTTTCAAGAATAAAGTGTGTTGCTTTGTCAATCCCCTCCGAGGCTCCCGCTTCTTTCTTCGAGAGGAGACTTTTTCTCTCTCTCTCTCTATATATATATATATATATATATCGAACAAAGTTTGCCCCTAAGCTGGATGACACACTCAGGATCGCTCTAATATATATATATATATATGATAATAGTGACATCAAGATTTTTGTGGGGATATTTTTGTTATTTTCTTTATAAGTTTTGGAAATTGATATCTTTGGGGTCAATAGGATTTTTTGTGCATGATATTAGTGTTGTTGATGATATGTCACTGAACCATTCTTCCAGTATACCGTCCAACACTAAGGGGCACATTAAGATGGCGGGCGGACTTTGTCCGCCTGCCATCCCAATGCAAAAAGGGACCGCCCGCCATAAGGACGGGGTCCCGTGGGGGAAATTAGGACGAGCCTGCCACAGTGGTGGGCGCATCCAGCACTCCTGTCATTGTGGCAGGCAGTCAGTCAGCACAGCCTGCCACAATGCCAGGAAGGCTTCTGTGCACTTCAATGCACAACATGACAGGCACCACGCAGTGCCTGCCATGTTGTGCATTGAACTGCTGGGGTGTACCATAGGTACCCCCCATGTGCACCCCCCACACCCCAGGATCCCTGGGGGCCTGCTACGGGTCCCAAGGTTGAAAACCATCTGCCTTTCCTTGGCGGCATTGCTGCCACGGAAAGGCACATCCCCGCCCTCATAGTAATATGATTTACAAAAAGGGGGGTGGTGATGAACAGAGTGTCTGAGTTAAACAGACCACTCTTACCCAGTCCAAAGATCAGGGCTTGATCCATCACCGTTATTTATCTCACTGCCCCATCCCAGCTCAGAACCTGGCTATATGCAAATCAGTCTGTCCCTGGCCCAGTGCATCATGGGAACAGGGCAGACTAAACTACCAAGCCAATTCTTCACCAGAAAGGAGACAAGCTACCGGGGACCGGTTTCTGGCATTTCAGCCTTCTTCGGCCCGGCTTGCTTGAATCCTGATGGAGCAGTGAGAAAGGGACTCATGTCTGAGTATACCCTGCCACACCTATAGTGGCCAAAAACGATTTACAAAAAGGGGGGTGGTGATGAACAGAGTGTCTGAGTTAAACAGACCACTCTTACCCAGTCCAAAGATCAGGGCTTGATCCATCACCGTTATTTATCTCACTGCCCCATCCCAGCTCAGAACCTGGCTATATGCAAATCAGTCTGTCCCTGGCCCAGTGCATCATGGGAACAGGGCAGACTAAACTACCAAGCCAATTCTTCACCAGAAAGGAGACAAGCTACCGGGGACCGGTTTCTGGCATTTCAGCCTTCTTCGGCCCGGCTTGCTTGAATCCTGATGGAGCAGTGAGAAAGGGACTCATGTCTGAGTATACCCTGCCACACCTATAGTGGCCAAAAACGATTTACAAAAAGGGGGGTGGTGATGAACAGAGTGTCTGAGTTAAACAGACCACTCTTACCCAGTCCAAAGATCAGGGCTTGATCCATCACCGTTATTTATCTCACTGCCCCATCCCAGCTCAGAACCTGGCTATATGCAAATCAGTCTGTCCCTGGCCCAGTGCATCATGGGAACAGGGCAGACTAAACTACCAAGCCAATTCTTCACCAGAAAGGAGACAAGCTACCGGGGACCGGTTTCTGGCATTTCAGCCTTCTTCGGCCCGGCTTGCTTGAATCCTGATGGAGCAGTGAGAAAGGGACTCATGTCTGAGTATACCCTGCCACACCTATAGTGGCCAAAAACGATTTACAAAAAGGGGGGTGGTGATGAACAGAGTGTCTGAGTTAAACAGACCACTCTTACCCAGTCCAAAGATCAGGGCTTGATCCATCACCGTTATTTATCTCACTGCCCCATCCCAGCTCAGAACCTGGCTATATGCAAATCAGTCTGTCCCTGGCCCAGTGCATCATTAGGAACAGGGCAGACTAAACTACCAAGCCAATTCTTCAGTGTAAGAATTGGCTTTTGTAGTTTGGTTTGCCCTGTTCCCATCATGCACTGGGACAGGAACAGACTAATTTGCATACAGCCAGGTTCTGAAACTGGGATGGTGCAGTGAGCTAAAAAACGGTGTTGGATCTAGCCCTGATCTCTTGACTGGGTGAGAGCTTTCTGCTTAATTCAGAGACTCTGTCCCTCACCACCCCTTGTTGTAAATACTCATAGTAATATGGATGGCGGTGTCTACCAGACACTGCCACCATATGTACTGCTTTTCCGCCCGGTAGGCAATCGGGCGGATTGCCTACCGGCGGAAAACCGACGGACGGTCTTCCCGTTCGCCGGGGTCCACCCCGCCATGGTAATGTGGCGGGGGGGAAATTAGAGGTGGCCGGTGGTTTTTGGCGGGCGGATTGCCACCGCCATATGGCCGGTGGCGATCCTCCAGTTACCATAATGGGCCCCTAAATTTGGCCTAAATGATCCGAATATATCATTCCCTTCAACTAGGAAGCTTGACCTACGCTTCAATTCCTCCAAGAGGCTGGGCATATACATCTTTTCAATATCCACACAGATTGCAACTAATGAATAACAGAAAAATACTTCCTAACTTCCCTTTCAAGCCTTCCAAATTAGGGATCACTGACAAAATTATAAGCACACTACTACTAAAGCCTTGCAAAAAGGCTACCTGTTTATGACCCATGACTAATGTTAGATAGTGGAGCATAAATTAAAGATGTAAAACATGACCTGTATTGAACTCCCACTATCCTCTTCTCTATCCTCGACAAACTTGTTCAATTACCATTTTCTATATGTAAACAACCATCCACCAATGATCTTCTATACTATTGTGTAAAGAAGACGCTGAGAAAGCCACAAAAAGGAAACACATCAGGGACTGAAAACGGGCAAATAGGCAAGGTAATCACAGTAGTGGGGTGAGCTTTGGAAGGAGTCTGTCAGCCAAGAAATGAACAAACAGAAAGTCACATGGACCAATCACCATTCAGATGTGCTGCTGTGCAGAGTAGAACCAGAGTAGAATACCACTGGGGTCACTACGTGTACTGAGCATTTTGTGAGGCGATCTACATTGCAGTGAACTTGAATTAACCTGGTTAAAATAACCTCATTATGAAAATTCCCTATATTCCATAACTATTTAATGTTTATTTATTTATAATTTTCATATTATATTATGTTGCTTTGAATTTGGATGGCACAGTTCTGCGGCTTGGGTGTAGGAGGTTTAACATGCAGAGAATGGAGTAGGTGATGGAGGTCTGGTTTAGTGTTGAGTGTTGATGATGACGTAGGGTGCAGAGGATTTACAGGGTGGTGTGTGGTGTTAATAATTGTGCACTTGGATGTGGGGTGGTGTGTGGCGCACATCGTGCATAGTGTTTGTGGTGTAAAATGCAGTTTAAAAGCCTTATTCATAAATTGAATTACCACCTTTTCTGCTTCGTGCCATTCCCAGATGCAGTTTAGCACATTTGTGGTAATTTTTGTTCGTTAGTCGAAGTTTTAGTATTATTGCGCTTGTGTTTTAAACTAGAGCATCTTCATGACACAAGATCAGTTGGATTTACCAGTGCTTGTTTAATGTTAGTTAAATATAAATGTCGGGCTTTTTTTATGTGTTTGTGTGTCTGATTGGATTGGTACTTTGTGTGTTGTTGAAAATATTCACATGGTGCTATCCATGTTCCACCTGCTGATCAATAGTGAAGCATGGCACCTGTGTCATTGGCAAAAGCACACAGGATATCAATACCCCAAAAATATATTTTGTATGCCACATAGTTTTGTATTGAAGAGGCCAGTAAGGACAAACATACAAGCATGAGCTCATGAATATTGAGCAATGTCGAGCATTCAAAGTCCTAAATATAATTGGAACAAAGGATCAAAGCTTACTATAGTGAACTGACATTTCATTTAAAAACAATAGGCACCCCATTATCAAGATATGTCAGGGATGGCTTTCATTGACATCAATTCATAAAGCAAAAATGATAAGGCTGAACATTGAGTGTCACACCATGCTCCTTTCTATTAATTTGTATTAAAGTGCCTTAAAGAAAGGATGGCTATTGTCTGTGGAGCATTTACTAAAGTCTGTTTGGAGCAGGAGAAAACCCAAGGCATAAATCTAAAGTGTCAAGCGGATTCTAAAATGTCTACTGAAATCTTTTTTTCTCTTAAACAGTATTATCAAAAACCATAAAGAAATATTTTATTGATTTTGTGTCGCTTTTTAGGGCTGTGTCTTGCAAGTAGGCCCCCTCTCCCTCTGAGTTAATCTAGCTCTAATATTAGGCTTAGAAGCCCAGGTGTCTACATTGCTGATATTGCAATAGATTTCCCATGGGGCTGTGGCATGACCTTTGAAATTTAAAATAAAATTCCATATGATGCTCTTTCTTGCAACCGAGAAGCAGGTTCCAAATGAAAGTTATTGAATCCTGCTCCTCAAGCTGCAGATGAAAAGATAATTAAACATCTTCAAAAGTATTAACAACACGGTTTTCGTGCCAATTTTCAAGTGTATTCTGCAGTGTGTGATGAGACTTCCTTTCTGGTAATTTTCTTTGCATCATTACCTTATCATGTTTTGCACTTTAATCTGCAAGAACAAACAAAAGCGATATTAAAAGTGATATTACTCTTGCGGGGTCCCGCTTCAAATTTGCATGCGTGATGGATTCTACAGCTGCATGGGTTATCAGGATCTGAAACATATTCAGCACCTGCTCTCATAGGACCCTTCCTGTATCTCTGAAGCCGGTAACATGTTGCAAGCGTTGCAGTTTAACATTTCCAAGAACCCATATTAGCCTTGAAAATATATTCAAGTTAGAATGAGGTTTGTTATTTTGTCTAAATCAAGCATCATATTGTTGCCATTTTCTGCTTTTAGTCTGACATTTTACGTATGTTTCACTGTCACGTATTATCTGAATTTGCCTCATTGAGGTTGATTCGCCAAAGTGCAAGAGGTTGCGTAAACAGCATTACTTTAGACTTTTGACACCCAGTAATATCACAGGGTTGAACTTTTGTGCGATACCACTATCCCATTTGATGCTGAGGATTTAGAAGAAGGGCTATGAGCGGCGGCTTTAACAATTAAGGAGTGCTCTTGGACAGTGCTTAATTTGTGGAAAAAGAAGTGCCAGGGCCCTCGTCAGGAGGACACTGCAGCTTGCATAACCCATTGCTCCTGCCAGCACTGCCAATGACAGCACAAACACAACTACCAATCATCGCACTTCTACAAGTGTGACAATTCAAATTATTCCAGGCCATCCAGAGCTATAATAATGGAATGAGCAGCAGGTATTATTAATTTTTTAATGAATATTGACTTATTAAACACTGTTGTTATCTCATCTTAACATTGAACAGACAGCATCACCATCTGGTGGACTGTCACTAGAGCTGGTGCTGACAATACAGTGCTGGTGCAGAGCACCAGACACCACCGCCTCAAATTAAGCACTGCTCTTGGCGCTCTGTTTATTTCATGTTACTACTCTGAGTACTGTGAGTATTTAGCAAGCGCTATGCCACAGGTACCAAATTGATTGTCGGGACTAGCAACTGCCAACTCTGGGTACCTCAAACTGATCCTTATGACATGGTTTAGATACTTCTGATTTCTAAGGTAAATTCGCAGTTAATTTCTTGGCATATTATAAGTTTATGTGTACATGTAGGATTTACAAATAAATCTGTAGAAAAATTCAGACATGTTCGGCATGTGTGCCTTTAATGTACACCTGTAGTTTCCAAATGGCCATACAATTGGGTGTACCAAAGTGTTTGAGGAGTAATTAGGGATTGGCAGTGCAGATCACATAGCAGTTCACATTCACAAATGTACAGGGATGATTTTCTGAGCACACATTATACACCAAAATTGACTTGTTTATCTAAAGAAGTAGCATAGTACTCCAGTGAAACCAATGTTTGTTTGACGTGTAAGGAAAGAGGTAGTATACAAGAGAATAGGAATGCTGCAATGGGAAGTGAAGACAATATTTAAATTACTTGACTTCCATGAACATTTGTTTTTGTATTTTATGTATAGCATACATTTCAGGATTGTAGGGATTATTAAATATTAATTTCATGAAAGTACTATAAAAGTCCATCAAAGTAACTTCTAGCTCCATACACTCGATGTGAGGTTTACCCGTTGTGCAGGGTCATTTCAAATGTGGTAATAAACAGGGTTGCCCCTTCACAATATTTTTTACTAGATTTACTCATGGAGGTCATAGGATTCAACAAAGTACACTAACCAATTGCAGCATGCACATTGTAATATATGCAAATACGCACCCAAGTGGATTATTCTATATTGGGAAAACAACTCATGAAGTGCTCAAGAGTATTACAAAACACACATCTAGAACTGGATGTCGGACCCCGAAAGCACCATTAGTACCACTTAATTTAGAAAAGGGTAATTCAAAGAAAATGTCTATTGAACAGTCCTATAAAGTGGAGTGAAGACAATAATTTTGAAACAACTGTGTGGTAAGCCAAAACAAGCACTGATAAAGCCACGATGTCCAGACTTGGCTGCCAAAACTTTGCCTTTGTCAATGTTTGTTTGGTTTTGCTATGCCTTTCTAAAACATTATTAAGAAAACAAAAGAGAAATGAATTGAGGCGTTAGCCAGCAAAAAAAATCTCAGTTAAAGTTCTTGACTGATGATGGAAAGATGCCAAGTTAATCCATCAGTGTATATGAGCAATAAGTTGCAACGGCCTCTAGGAGGAAGTCATTGTTGCTCTCCATAAAGAGAGATACCAACCAATCAAGCAAAGAGAATGAACATACATGTTCTTCAAGGAAGGGAGCCTCTAGCACCATCAGAGGACTACTTGCGTGTTCGTCAATGAAACTTTGTTGCAGGAAATCATGTGCAGCAACACAGACGCCCCTCAGCCAACACTCCAAGCCCGCTGCACAGGCTATAATCCCAACACCTGAACACTCCAGCTCATGCATCACAAGAGGACTCATTAGCATTCCGTAATCTGGGTCAGGAGACACCGTGTTGGAGAGACATAAATCCAGTGCCCATCAGAAAGAACAATCCAGGCAGTGGAATATAGGTTGCACGCAAGTAAAAATATGTGCGAATCGGAAAGGCAATCCACAAGCCATACTTAGAGTGGCTAGGGGCAGAGTACCGTAGCATTGAAGCATTCAACTACGGAGTTGTATCAGCCGTGCTCAGCTGTTTTACCCCACAAATAGAGCAGCCATTCCGGACCATGCAAAATAACAGCAGCACCCCAGCAGCCAAGGCAAAAATTAATGGGAAGCCGCCAAAGAAGCTGGAAAAAAGAGAATGAAAAAATGCCGGTATCACACCAAATATAGTTTGGAATGAAGTCACAAGGCTGTAGCCCACGAGTTAAAAAAAATTGGCCAAGCCAGTTGTACTAGAGGAATTGAAAATTCAATGTATTAAGGCACCAAAATGAAGTGGGGGATCATTATTTAAAAGCGCCTGCTCTTCTGTGCGGGTGTTGGGTACGCGAAGGACGAATGTTTCACGGGAAGATGTGAGTGCAACTTCTTTTGGGGAAAATAATGCTCTTATTCTGCTCAATTTACTGAACTCTGCTTTCAAGGTCGGAATGGAAGGCCAAATTGAGATGATGAGCCTCCCATGTGTGGGCGGAAAAAGCACTTTTTTTACAGCTAACTACAGGTTGGTAGACAGTTACAATGTAAGGAATGCCAGCCAGCATGCCACAGCAAGCCACATTGGTTAAAAGCAAACAGCTACCATTAGCAAGCAGTGTGAATGTAGGTGTGATAGCTGGCATTGGATTACCCGTTAAAATGCAAGCAAAATTAGGTTCCCGAAGGTTACAAGCGCCGTGCAATTGTATATTCGTACAAACGAGAGAGTGATCTGGTGAGCAAGCATACCATTTCCCAGTCTAATACACTTCTTTGCCAGCCCGAAGGCATCTGTATGTGAAAGGCAAAGACCACACTTCATGGAGATATGCACCAATCAGGGATTCATAACATCCAAGTGCATAATGTTTCATATACGAACTAAATTTAAACAGGGAAAATGGTAAAGTTATCTCCCCATGGATAAGCCAGACAGCAGAATGGGTTTCGGCTACTGAAATAGGTAAAGGTTCTAACTTTTCAATATGCAACTTACTGTATTTTGCATCCTTCATGGACGTAAACTGTTGTTTATCTGTCAGGTTAAAAGGTAAAAACAAAGATGACGTGTTCATATAGTCCCAAGGAACCCTCCCCATCTTAAGTGTTTGTAATGTCCAAGAAAACTGCATGATGTAATGCAATTGATTTTGACCCTGGTATAACACAGAGACTTCTTAATGAAAGATAACCACAACAAAGGAAACAATATTGTCCAGTGTTTAAATGTGGGAGGAAAGCGTGTTAATACTATTGTCAACGACAGCATGGACCTTTTCAATATTCGCTTGATCGATTGCCCTTAGACGTGAAGCTGCTTCAATTTGGGACAGCTTCCAATCTTCATTGTAAATAGCATACAGAAATCATTTTGATCTAGCACCTGCAGGCCCTTTAACAAAATCTGTTAAATCAACATCTTCAGTTAATAAAGACAAATGGTGTTTAACTGACGTTAGTGTAGAGTGTTTTAGCCAATTTTGACATAATGTACCTACTGAATAGGTTTTATCCAAAAGGGTGTTTGGAAAACGTGGATCAGGTCTATCCTGTTTGTAGCCTGGAGCTGTGCTCAGGAAGCGCTGTTGGCAGGAGTCCGAATTTGTGTGCCAAACCAACCAACGCAGGGGGTTTAAGGTAGAATCATTAAAAGAAGCTTTCATAATTAATGACTGAATGATTGTTCCAAGTGTCATAAGCACACAGATTAGGAATTTTAGGAGTATTCATTTGCTTTAAAGTGGCCAACCCAAAACAGGTAGTCTGATAAATCGAACAGTGTAAAAACAGCATTTGGTTTGGGATAAGGCATGCTCGGTGTAAAACATCCGTGCCCTGAACCTGCCAGGGTCTAGAACCCCAAACAGATTTAAGATCAACAGTTTCTTTCCATAGCTTATAACAACCAATAGCTAATTGATCAATAAGAGATTTGGAATATAGTAATTTTGTATGGGTGAGCCTTACTTTAGAATTTGATGTAGAATTCTTTTTAAAGTAAAATGAATCCGGATTGGATTTATTAAAATCAGTGAAATATGTCAATTTCTTCAAAAGTGTTTTTGAACTGCCTTCAATGGGAGCTGGGCAAGGTTTCCATTGTGTATAATTAACCACATTTCTAAATATATTTGCTTTATGCAGAAAATGGTGGCCATAATGCTGGTAACAAAATAAATCAGCATAATTATCAGAATTCAAATACAAATCCTCAGCATCAAAAGCAGCTTAACATTTTAAATCAGAAAATAAAGATTGTACGGCTTGAACATTCCAATCATCAGAGCGTATGTTTTGTTTCACTACTTCCCCTCATTGAAACATGAAGTACATTTGGGACATTAACCACCTCGGTAGGGCTATGAATGTGGAACTTTATAGCATCCCAAACAATTCCATCCAACACAGGCCAGGCAGAGAAGTTGACACAAGTCTGGTCATGTTTCATGATGTACGAAGAAGAGTGCAGTGCCAAAGTTCTATCAATCACTTTTACAGCAGAGCGTTTAGTAAGGTAGTGACCATTGATTAGAAGAAAAAAGAATGTCACAAATCCAATTTACATGAACAGAAAAATGGCAATTAGGACCAACCAGATGTAATTTCAAGGTGGAACTAAAAAATTGTGTTTAAACCAGGTGACAAAAATTGAAAATTTGGAGGGGGAACTCAATGATGTGGAGTCAGTGTCAAAAGAAAAACGCGACTGGTTAACTGCATCTGTTTGCAAACTAGTCTACGACACATCAGTGGGATATGCATACTCAGTATCTTCATGTGGACTGGAAGCCGGAGGAATTAACAATGGATTAGTAACAGTGGTCATCTCTATGGCAATGTCAGGCCTGATGTTGTTAGTTGAGATTCCAAGACAGAATTCCTTAACATTGCTGGGCAAGAAACAGTTGGAGTCATACTAAGAAGAATCAGCCATTCGCTGTAATTTGACATTGTCCACTGAGATGTATCTGTTATCCTTGCGACCAGGAAGTGGTGGTAAAATGACTGTATGAGTACCCTTCATGCCAAGCACTGGAACTGGTGCATGATAAGACGGGCCACACTTTTTCTTGTTCTCCACCTTTTCAAGGACCAGGTCTCCAACTCTAGGCAGTGCAGCCTCTGTGGCTGAGAGCAAGTGTTCCTTTGCAAGACTGTCACAAGTCTCTTGTAGGTTCTGTAATACAGAAGAATGATTATCTACATCAAAAACTGCAGCTTTCGCTGCCATGTCTAGACCTTCAAGGACTGGGATAAACATTTTTATGCCAAAAAGCATTTCGTATGGGGTCCGCCCACCAAGAGATCTTCTTGGGAGATTATTAAGTGTACGTTGTACGCTAAACAAATGGGCAAACCAGTTTCTGCCAGTACCTAAAACTCTAGCAATCAAGGATTGCTTTAAGTAACGGTTTATTCGCTCCATAACTGAATTGGCCTCAGGCCTGTATGCCGAGGAAATCTTGACCCGCACCCCCAATGACCCCATGGATTCTTTGTACGCCTTAGAGGTGAATGCGGGACCCTGGTCAGAATGGACGGTCCCACATGCAAAAATTCCGAAGAAGACACACAAATCCCTGATGACAGTTTATGCTTCAGCACTACGTAATGGCCAGACCCAAAGAAAGCGTGTGCATGAATCAACTGCAACTAAGATAAACTTATATGCAGTATCTGAAGAAAATGGACCACAGTGATCTAAATAAACACAACTGAATGGTTTATTAGAAATGTACAGCTGAGTTTGTGGTGGCCGCACAGCAGTAGAAGGTTTAATCTGCTGGCAAATATCACAAGAAAGCATATAATAACAGGTGTGTTTATACAAACCATGCCACCAGTAACATATAAGGGAAACCTTTTGGGTAATTACATCCCTTCTCTGTAGCTGCAATCACTGCTAAAATGTAATGACCAATCTTACTCCTGGTTCTTGTAACTGCTGCAACTGTGTATGTGGCTACGGCTGTTTTAGCTGCTTCGTCAGCCAAACTGTAGCCAACAGCGTGTACTCCTACACACTGGTGACCAAGAGTATGAGTTAAATGTGTGAGAAGCAGATGTTCTTTAGGTTCTGCGACTCAAAGCCAAAGCATTTTATGCTTGATTGTGCTACCTTTGGAATCAAGATACTCATTCTGAGTCCCAAAAAATAAGTTGTTGTTGAAGGACTGCATACAGTAGTAAGAGTCACTTACAATCAAAGTCATCACATGTGGATCAGCAAACTCCAGTGCAAGCACCAGAGCAATCAGCTCTGCCAACTGGGTGGTACAGTCCCCTAATGCCTGCGTGTGCACGACATTGGTCTTGAATTCTCCATTCACCATGGTACAGGCCACTATAGTGCAGGCTGCTGATTAAGAATGCTTAGATTCCGTCGCCGGTTGTGCCGAACCGTCTGTCGTAAATGATACAATAGTAATCCTCAAGCGGACGCATAGACAGAGGAGCAGGAGTAATTCATACTGTACGGACTTCTGAGTTTGCAATAAGGAGTCAAAGATAAAAGTCACATCAGGTGATGTCAACGATGTAGCCCATTGTATCCAATTAGGATGTAAATCTGTTGAGCTTGGTACACTGGCTTTTGTCACTGCCTCAAGCACAGGATACAGTGTTACAACCAATATGTGTTTTCCTTGCACCAGTACGCGTTCATTCAGGATCGCCATCTGGACCGCCGTCAAGACTTTTTCAACCGTAGAAAATCACATTTCAGCCGAAGTGTACAAATGTAAGTTATATGTACTGTATCACCTTCAATAAATGTCAAGTATGTAAAACCAACTGCGCCTGACACAATTCTTATCACCAGGTTTATATGGTTGTCACTTTGTTAACAAGTATTTAGATTCAAGAAGATCAGACTGCAAAGATTGCAGTATAGCTGAATGTTCGGGTAGCCAGCAGGCTTTTGTAAAGGTTAGTTGTACCAAGGCATATAGCGACTTGATACACTGGGCATATTTGGGAATGTGAGTTCGACCGAAGTTCAAAAATCCCAGCAACGATTGTAATTTTTTCCAAGGTTGTTGGAGAATGCAAGCGTGCACAATTCTCTAAGAAGTGATGGGCCAAGCCTGTACCTTCACTGTTGAGCACGTAGCCCAGAAACAACACTGTGTACTCTGCAATGTTTGATTTCAAAAAGTTACATTTGTAACCGTAGTCGCCAAACAAAATGTGGTCCACGCAACAGAGATGCCGCCATAATTTGTCGTCCATGAGATAAATATCATCAACTTACGAGTACGCATCAGGGCCTATGCCGTCTAACAAAGAGACGACACATGCGGCAAAAACGCCTGGGCTGTTCTTGTAGCCATTGGCTAAATTTTTAAATTGTTTTTGTGTGCCACCGGAAGTGAAAGCTGTCCATTGACTACTTATAGAGGGCAGGTTATGACTAAAAAAGCCATTTGAAATATCAAGAGTGGTTTTAAATCTTTTTCTTACAAGACTATCCACGAGGGCAGAACTATGGGTATTCTGAACCACCCAGGTTCGACAATGAGAGTTCAAATGCATATATTCCAACACTATGCGGTACGACCCATCAGGTTTGGTCACAGTAAAAAGAGGGTTATTCAGCAGTGACACACATGTCTCAATTACTCCATGATACTCTAATTGGTCGAGAATTTCAGAAACGGGAACTTTTGCCTCCAGAGGGGATATTGGTGTTGTGGCTGTGGCATGGATCGCAATGGTATCTCATGGGGTGGTGAAAGTTTATCTCACCCAACTTGAGTACGGTACAAAGCCAGTGCAAACACCAGTGCCCACTCTTCCGCAAAATGTTGTGCCTACTCCTTGAGCAAAGTGTGTAAAAAACTAGGGAGGAGTACTTCCTCTCCCTTCGGAGCGGCCAAAACGAATTGCGGGGGCCAATCTGCCTCCGCTAACAAGATGTCATATGAAGAAATCAGATTTTCCCAAAAAATCCCTTTAACAACACGTTGTATATCACCTTCAATTAAAAATACTATGTCATATAGTCTGTCAGGGGGAGCCACTTGGGTGTCAGCAGTTTCAACTGTGACGAAAGCGTCAGTTTCTGTCACCTTCAGAAATGGACGCACTGCTTGCTGCACTATTGTAACCTCCGCTGAGTTGTCTAGCAGCGTTACTGCCAATGTTAGGTTCCGAAGTTGAGTTTTCACCATCCGTGACATATCTTGCTGTTAATGCAGCAACTTTCTTTTTCTGAAACAAAAGGGCGTTGAGGAGGAAAATCGCCCTGCTTGCCTTTACCATCAGTCTGATGAGGCTGCTCTTGACCTTGCGGGGCACCTCAACATCTGCCGCGATCCTGGCGATCTCCTCCACCGGCTTGTGAGCCTGATGTTTCCTGTGAAGAACAAGGAGAACACTGACCAAGAACCTGAAATTTATCAGGATACCTAATTCTCGCGCGGTCGTGCAAATCATAAGTGTGCTCAGTAGTTTGGGGTATTGGTGGGGTATTGGTGGTGCAGCACGCGACCCTTCTTTCTGATGTTGCTTCCCTGCTTTATGTTTTTCCAATTCTTTTTCAGAAAAACTGGACGGTCGTCTTTAGCAGACTGCGCCGTCTGAGTTTGCGGTTGTACTGCTGTTTTAGCCGAGGGCTTGAAACCCAAACTATTGCAGCCAATGGTTTTATATGCCTCAGCAATAATTTTCGGTAACTCAAGGGGTTTTGCGGCATCTGGGACAAGGCACAAAGCATTAGACACTTGAAAGTTAAACGCATCTCCCTTTACATTCGCAAGGTTGAGATCAGCAACTACGTCAAACACTCCAACAAGCCTCATTCCCAAATCAGCTGCCTCCTCCGCTTGATCACGGAGGGCAGGACAGTCATTGACATACACTGCTGCGAATACTCCACCCCAGCTTTCACAATCTGTTACCTCTGGTATCAAGTTTTTTTGCAAACTAATAGTGTGTTTTTCCACAGGCGTAGTATTAGGAAATACTAAATCCAGCTGGTCAAATTTCTCAGCAAGCCTATAAGGCAAATCATCCTAATTCGTGGGTCGCTTGCCCATAACCGAATTAACCATGACGGGACTAATTAACATCCCAACCGGTCCAGCTGGTTGCGCCGCAAACCCAGGTGCTCCCACCTGGAGAATGCAGGAAAGATGTTGGACTAAATCCCGATGCACCCGTATTAAAGAAGTGTGCAAAACACGTAATTCATCCACTGCGACATTCAGATATAGTGGATTTGGTGTGTACCCGGCCAAAACTGGCCAAGTGGCCCCTGGGATCAATAAAGGGCCTAAACAGACCAGAGTCACGGTGTGGGGGAGGGCGCCATTAAACCAAACAAGATGCTGCCATGCAGAAATCGGAACTTCGAGTGTTGTACATGGCCGATATGCTACAGGTATCGCTGTGGGAGTATATGAATGAGATTAGTTATCATACCCATCCACAGCCTCAAAGGTAACCCACAAGTAGAAAATTTCAACTTGAAATTCTGCATTGGCACCAACCACAAAAATAAGCGCAACACCTGTGTGAGGCACTCCATATTGTGACAAATGACGATGGAGCACCGCTTGACTATGTGGTGCAATCTCGAGTGCCATAACGACTAAGAAAAAAGAAACAGCCTATATGTGTGGTAGCACAAAAAGGGTTATTAATTCAATAGAATAGTGTGAACCTCTTTTAAAATTTCAAGCTTGAATGAACCTATAACTCATCTTTACAGGTAGGTTATGCCGTCACAACTGTTTTCCGGAAACAGGAGTGAGGGTTTGGGGACAAGTATAAGCACTACTAAAGTGTCTCGAAAATAAGATCAAATATTAGGAGAGCCATGTTGCAGGGATTCTGCTCATGCACGGAACTATGCGCAGGAAACCAGGACCTCGGTGTATTGTGGTATACCAAAAAACCCACCTCAGTGCCCAGAACCTTGATCCGACTAGCATTAGTGTCTCATTCTTTCTCCATACTACAGAGAAGCTACCAATGATTAGACAACCTGGAACATTCAACTTGGGAAACTCTCAGGAATGGTGGGAATCAAGAACACTCTTTCGTTCTAGCTCGCAAACCAGTCCACAACGTGTGTAATCAGAGACACAGTATAGTTTAAAATGTTTATTTTAACTAACGTGCTCTAAGATGCAGTACTTTCACCAATACTAACAAACAGATGCATAGGAATTATACTATCAGCATTGTTATGATCACATAAAACACAAAAAGGAAAATCATATTATAAATGATAGTAGAAACAACATTATAATGCAGTTACCACCCTCCCCGTGCTAGGAGCTAATTTAATTAATAATAGAAGAATACCTCTAGGCTTTGACGGTGGACCCTATACTTCCAAGATCAGATGGAAAGAATCACATCCCACGACAAGCACAGATCCTCGAGGTTGGAAAGGTTGTCTCCAAGTGCCTCCTCATGCATGCAATGCAATATTAAAAGCACCTGAGTTTGAGTTTGACCAGCTGCGTTTTCTGTTATGTCTATGTGCGTGGGACTGATCAACATGAATTAACAGCATACATTGTTATTCGACCTTGGATGCGCTGTGCAGACTGAGGGCACAGAGCGTGCCCAGATATGTGAAAAACATACAGTTCTCATGTGAAAGAGCGCAAGCAGGTTATTTATGAGAGCCCTGTAGTGTTGTGTGCAAAAGCGGCAAAAGCAGCAAAATGGTGTTTAAGCATATACCGCACTTATGCTAACATAGCAATGTCTGCAGTTGAACCTGTATCCTCACTACAAAGGTTGCTGAGAATACATAACAACATAGGCCCTGATTATGATGTCGGGCAGACACCGTTGCAGAATGGGAACTGACCAACCTTAGAATTCCCCGGCCAGTTTAAACTCAGATCGCTGTCATTATGATCGGGTGGTCGTACTTTAAACCTACAATGTCAGTCGGAAAGCCTTCGACCAGTGGCCGGAGGCTTTCTGAGCAACATTGTAAGTAGTGTACTTTTTTCTTTGCTCAGCAACAGTTCCTAACGGTTATACATAACACGGTCGCACAGCTGCATCTCCAGCACAATAGTTTTATCATAAAAATTGTGTCCTGGTCCCGTTGGGGGCCCGAGAGGAGAATTCCGGCAGAGACGACTGTCCTGAAATGACAGTAGTGCCTGACATGTAGCCTTGTGTAAACTAAGGGGCATATTTACAAGGAAGTGGTGGAGCATGGCGTTAGCCTCCCTGGCTTAACGAAGGGCTCCGCCGCTTCTGAAACATAGGGATGTCCCGTATTTACAAGAAGACGGTGCAGGCTTGCATTTCCCCCTGCACTGACACTAACTTAGCTGTCTAGCGCCAACACAGGCATCTGTGCACCATAGTGCAAGGCTGCCTGCATTGAGGGGAATGATTTTTTATGTGTAGGAAGGAGTCCCTTCCTGCACATAAACAATCTGAAATGGCGTTTTGAAACTTATATGTGTGCTGCTTAATGCAGCACATATAAAAGTTGTAAAACCTCATTTTTTTATTGATTGTTTATGTGCAGGAAGGGACACCTTCCAGCACATAAACAATCAGTGGTGTTTTGCTGCTTCTATATTGCTGCACCACGCAGATTCTACCTAGATCTGTGACTGGGGGTGAGTGTCTAAAAGGTTTCAGCACTCCGTCCATCATCTCCTTGTGTTTGCTTTGTTCGCCCTAAATTGGCAGGGTATGCCCAGATGTGGGTCCCTTTATCAATTTGCCACTCGATTTAACCTAGCCTGGCAGATGAGTGCTGTTTGCCCGAAACCGATCCTAGGATGCTTGTTTCCTGTCCAGGTAAGATATGGCTTGGGAGTTCGGGCTGGACTGTACCCATGAGGCACAGGCTCAAGACTGGTTTACATATAGCTGTGTCTGAACTGGGGTGGCGAAGTGAGCTAAAGAACGATGATGGATTCAACTCAGAACTGTGACTGGAGGTGAGTATCTGAAAAGTTTCAGTGCTCCGTCCATCATCTCTTTGTGTTTACCTAACTGCATACACCAGGTATGAAGTCCTAGACCAATACCAGAGTTTTCAAATATATTTTTGTGCTCACATAGTAAGGGTAGACCTAGACAGATATATAATCTGCCATGGTTGGAATGTTTGTCCTATACAGTCTGGGAATTTGCATCTGCATTATAATTGCAGCACATTTGCTTCATTATAGACTAACATACTTTCAATAAATGTATTGTAAACTTTATTTGTGTCTTTATTCTGTTTATTATGGACATGCATGAGTGAGTAAGTGAGTAACGAAAGGGGAGGATCGATTTCCAGTTCCTTTGAGGATAGAGGGTCATGTTTGAGGTTCTCAAAATCAGCTATTACCCTTGAAATGTTAGGAGTGCAGGTGAGGTACTCTGAGCTAGCGAGGATTGGGCTGACAGGTACTGACGAGAGAGACTCAGTCCCTATATTCTGACGTCCTGTCATCCTAACACACAGTTCTGCGTAACCAGCAGAATCCATGCATCACTTTTGGTAGGAATGGAATGAAAGTGAGCTTCTGTTAATGTTTGCTTCAGTTCCCATTACACCACCATCTCTAGGATCAAATGTGGAGAAAGTGATATCTCCCCAACAGTTCTCCAGGAGCCATATAATAGTATGATACATCATATGTATATCATCTCTGCCCACATCTGCGTGTTGTTCATGATCAGGGCAATCTCTAGATAGACTGCCCTGCTATTACTGGAATTTGTTTAATTGTGGATGTTTATTTGTGATCACCACTAGTGTTTTGTTTGTCACTTGGAATATGGATTGCAGCTATGCTGGGATGTGTCTTGTGTCCTTCACCAGACCATATGAATATTTTTTTGTTTGTCCTAGGACTTTGGAGATGAGTAAAAGTTGTGTTAATATAACCTGATATCACATGAATTGATGGAAAGTGGCATCCCTTGACTATTATTCCTCTTATGTATATAACAACAGGAGAGGAAGGGAAAATATAGGACACTCCTCCTCCCCTCAAGCAAAGTCAAGTAAACAACAAAGGAGTGTATCAGTAGTACAAGAAGAGCAAGCATGTATTCATATTCACTGTAGCGTTTACTAGTGAATAAAACCACTTTAAGTTTTTAAGAAGGCCCTCACTCACCAACCTAGTTGGTGACATGCTTTATCATCGGGCCCCACCAGGAGTGGCCAAATGCCACCCTTGTGTGCTGCGACGCCAGTTTGCTGCGGAGCAGGTTAAGTGATTGGTGAAGAGCGAGATAAGTGAATTTAAAAATTTCCAAATTGTGTCAAAATTGTTTTATTCTTTTTTTTGCCAATTAGCCATAAATAAAAACAAGTGCAGGATAAAGGACCAAATTAAAAGTCTGTTATTATCCCCAGGTGTCAGTCAACATGTTTCTGCCTTTAGTTGAACAATTCGTCAGGCATTCGTCAGGACCAGTGTGGTGGTGAACCCTGGTGGTATGGGCGCGCTAAGGTACACCCTTAACTAGGGGTTGCTAGTGTTAAAAATAATCAAAACACTAGAAAGGTTCCCTCACATTTAGGAGAGGAACACCTGGGGACCGACACCTGGGGACCAACACCTGGGGATAATAACGGACTTTTAATTTGGTCCTTTATCCTCCACTTGTTTTTCTTTATGTCTAATTGGCAAAACAAATTTAAAAAAAATGTACACAATTTCGACATTTTTAAATTCACTTATCTCACTCTTCACCAATCACTTAACCAGCTCCGCTGTAAACTATTATTCCTCTTAGACATCCTGAAGTAACTTTACTTGACGATGTCAGATACTTAACAAACCACTTCCTTCCCATTGGCACCAACTTAGGCGTTTCGGGCTTTATTCCAATGTCTACAGAAGCGATCCGACTGCTGCATTCTGATCGAGCAGTCAGAATCATTGAGCGGAGGGGGCGACTATTACTTTTCTCCTTGAGCCCGTTGGAGCAGCGGTGGGACCGTAATTCCTACAATAGGGGTTGTGCCTGCTTAGGATATGCACTGCTTAGGTGAGACAATTATATGAAAACTACTTATGTCCATTGCAAAAACTCTCAATGAGAACACTTAACATTTAACTGAGTACATTGAAAATGTAAGATGTACAATCAGAGACTAGAGACAGTAATAAACGTTCTTTCCCTTGAACTTGCTGTGGTTGTGGCTAGAACAGTCCTTATGAACTTAGAGTTACAGTGGGCATACCCAGAAGCTGTGGAAGTAAGGATCCCCATTTGAATGGCGAACCCCAGCATATTGTTTATGGGCCAATATCGTGAACACATGTAATACAGTTCTAAAACTCCAGGGCCTAACAGGTTTCTCTTCCCTAGATACCAGAGGGTGTAGGTTGCAAGCAAAATCATATCACGAAAATGTTCCATGAAGTCGGGAAGGGAACTCAGAGGTGTTGAAGGTGTTGAATGCAGTCTCTCTCTCTTCCCATTCCCCCTTCCGTTTGAGGACACCTAGTACTCGTGTCCCTAATGGAGTGTTGAGAGGTGCTCCAGGAGGGAGGGGGGATACTGCATCGCCCTTGCAAAAGATACCTGGTTTTCAGATGAGTGGTTGTTATGGGAGGTAGAGGAATTCTCTGAGATAGATGTGTATATTGCTGAATTCCTGTAAGCTGGGTGGAACACACACTGGTGGGGGAAGAGTTAGGCTTTCCCCTGTCTCCCCCCACCATTACACTTCAGATGGTGCTCTTTGATTTAGTAAGAGATCACAAGGAAGGGGCCTGAGCACATCTCAGGAAGGAGATGGGGCAATAAGTGAATTATAAAGAGTTGGACTGGGGCCCTTGGCTAACCATTTCATACTCATATCACTGTTGCTGGCCTCCAGGCGTGAACTCTAGTCACTCCCATGGTCTGTGTTTTGGAGCTTTTAGCTTTGGAGTCTCTCCAGCTGTGACACACTGTTTTCAAGAGGAAGTGAGGGGAGAGCAGTGGGCCCTTCAAAGCAAGCAGACCTCCCAACATAAACTTCAAAGACTCTGAATCACATTTGGTGTCTGGAAATTGACTACAAGAAGGGAAGCTTATGACCCCTAAAATTGCCATCTGTATGGCAGCCAGATGGGCTATGTGAGGAGGGGAAGCTCTGTAAGACTTCTGCCTGTGACCAGAACTGGTGGCCAAGGTCTGTTAATCATCCTGTGTTGTAAGGGGACATCATCCAGTTAATCCAAGACTATCTGCACAGGCACACCAGCTTGCCTGCATGCCAAGACAAGTGTATCCTGTGGGAAAGAGTAGAGCATTGGAGTGAGCGAGGTCCATTGGTGTGCCCGTTTGAGTGTACTTTGTTTATGAGGTCTGAGGAAATGGCTACCGCCTTGATCGGGTCATTGCCGGACAAAGTCGACAGTCCTCGTATGCTAGAGGAGAGCTGTCATGAAGTAAGCCTTATGCATCACTACGTTGAAAGAATCAGAGGCTGTGCTTAGTGGGGAGCCATGAATTTGCATGCAAGAGGGGACCGCCCCATGAAGATTGCCATGCTTTGAGGATCATAGTCCTTGAGATGTGAGGAGTCATGACCCAGTATGTCTGAAGGGGCCACTGTGGGAAGATTCCCATGTTGGGAGGGCCACAGCCAATGAGCCAAGGTGAGCCACAACCCTGTATGCCAGGAGTGTCTGCCACTGAAGACTTTGCTGAGCTGACCAGGCTGGGGTCCATGTCCAGGGAAATTACTGTGACCTTGTATGCCAGAGGGGGTCATCAGGAGCAGCAAGATGGGCAACCGGATATGCAGTCCTCCCACCGGTGAAGTGAGACCACTGTAGGGGTATCAGCGCTGGCACCAAGGCGAGGGCCCTTATTTGGGATTGTCACATCACCCCCTCACTGTGGAGCTAATTAGACACTTAACCTGAAAGTAGATGCCACAATGAACTTCAGGTTGCTTTGGTGGCACCACTGCATGTGCGGAACTTTGCACCCACTGAGTGTATCTCACCTGGGCCGCGTGCGGCAAAGCTCAGCTGATTCAGCTGCTGCTGCTCCAAACACCTGAGGACTGGGCGCGTTCCTGAGTTCCAGGGGCTTCAAGCCTGCAGGTGTCCATATGACTGATTATGGGCCAATCAGTCCCAGGAGGATGGGGCTGTTTTGCTGTTTAGTGCTGCAGTGCTGGAACTCTGTTGGCTTTTAAATAGAGTCAGAGTAGACCCTTGAGAGTCCGACTATTAGTAGGGCTTGCCCTGGATGTTGCCTATAGTGAATGGGGAATACCACTATTACTGGGTAGGAGTGGGATACTGGGGACTGCCTAAAGAAACACCAGAGCCCTGACCTCCTGGGAACTGTGTACTTGCTTTTGAATGTTGTATTTTTTCTTAGTGTTGATAGCGGTAGAAGTAAAATACTTATTTTTTCCATAAAAGATTTTGGCTAAACAATTATTTATTGCTGCTGCAGTTTTGAGTTGTGAGCCTATGTTCACTCCACAGTTTCCAAACCTCCCTTTCCCCCAAGAGAGCATTGGACTGCTCGGACCACACTAGGCCTGAGTGTCAAGTGCTCAAGGGGTACATGACCCAGTTGCTCAACATCCATAGTAGGTTGGACCCTGGGATATGAGGAGTAAAAGGCATACACCCCCACAACTGTGCCAAGTGATCCCTGCTTACCTCATACCCTTCCGAAAGGGGTTCTCACAATGATTATTGACATCAATGGCAGCAATAGGTTGAAGATATTTACCTCAAATGACATGGAACCTTCACCATTCAAAGATCACATTAGAACTCAATATTTGTTTGGTTGCCATGTGGTCAATAAATCTCTATAACAATAATAAAGTAAAATCTTGTATCTTTAAGAGCTGGAGTGCACCCATCTCCCAAATGGCATTGTATCTCTATGCTCATGCTCAAAACACTATCCAGTCAAAGTAGGGCATAATGATTTAATAAGCAAAGTGTCAGCCACAGTGAAAATATCCATCTTCATGTCTGAGATAAAATGTAGGATTTCATGCCTATACAAAGTCTTGGATCTAGAACAGGTTTTCAATCTTAATTTTTCTGTAAGACTTTCTTTTAGACACAGTAAGATGGTAAATTATCTTGGATACTTCTTAGTCAATCCAGAGACTTTGAGGACTCTTGCAGGGGAACTGCCACTTCCTCTTCCCTCTGAGTTAGAGTCTTGGTGTTTTCTGGTGCATTGTGCAAGGAGTGAGGGGATCATTGTCCTCCTCAATGTAGGAAATTCATCTTGTTGCTTCTTGTGGGTATTGTGGGTTGGTTCCTTTTACGGCCCCTGTCAGACATGTCCTGTACCAAGGCCTGACCGAGCCACTTTGTTTCTGGTTTAGGGAATAAACACGCCTAGCGATATCTCTCTTCTTGTGGTGGCATAACATTCCTGGGTGAAGCATTAGACAGATATTCTGCAGTAGTCCCCAGTGAGTCAATCACCTGATGATGCCAGTGAAATTGAGGTTCTTACATATCCAATGCTAACTTGATAAACCCTGTGTTCAGGGACCGTAAACCCATTTTGCCACACTGCTCAAGCTTCTCTCAATGATATGTGGTAACTTCAAAGATAAGGAGACTTGGGATAAAGACTTTTACTTGGGTGAAAATCTAAATTTTTCCTACAGAAAAGTAGGACAAGTACTCTAAATGGCACAATCAGCAGCAGACTAAACATTGAACATTGTCATCGAGGGTATGGTCTAGCAAGATGGCAGACTGGAGTAATCCAGGGTTATTTCCTCAATGCTTTGAACAATCCTACCTAACTGGACCTGTCACACCAATGTATCTCTACCAGGCTACGTGTATGTAACTGAATTTGGTGAAGTCTGCTACTCAAACTAGGGAGTAACACTGATTCAAAAACAGAGTGGCCTCTTGGCAAGATCTGAAATGGTTATTTTGTAATGCAGTTAGTTGGGGGTCTTCCACTTGGATGACTGCTACCCCTAACTGCCACAAACGTCTATCATTCCCACCTTTGGGGACTCGAGAGCAGCATACAGGACCTGTGTGGCGGTCCACAAACGAAAGCCTGCTCCTCTGTTGCAGTGTTGTTCCCCTGGAGGTCTGCAGCCATGCAGGTGGGCCCGACGAGAGTGGATCAGCATGCTTCCCCTAATCCTGGAGCCTATGCTGAGTAAGTATTAGAAAAGAGAGCACATCAGACTGTACAGGAGGTTGCTGTTAATCCCACTACCCCCATCCAATATAGACTATTATCTAGCCTATCCCCTTTAATGGCATATATTTCCTCCCAAGTTTGTGGCATTAGAAGGCAGCTACCATGGACTTTTGGTTTTACATAAGGAATGTAAATGTAATGAGTAGAAGCTCCCCTCACATTAACACAGGTGCAGTTCCGTACATTTCTCCAATACCCCTTAGTGCTTCCTTCACTACATGGCCAATATTTGTCAGAAATGTTAACTGTCAGATTTTTTATGTCGATGCATACTATAGTCCACCCCAAGTATGATGTAATGAGATGTGTGCATGCTTGTTCGAAAATGTTAAAGATTTATAGATGCCTAATGTCTCCACTTTTTTTCTTTCTCCTTTTGTTTTCCTTTGAATATTTGAATGTAGTTATAAATCATTATGGCATTATAGTAATCAATTTTCATGTACATGCATCGACAAACTGACATGAATGCACATTGATTTGATGATTTTTTTTTCATTGAAAATCATTTAAATATATTTTTTTTAAATGTTGGAATTACCTACTCCTAGTGGACAGTGAAGGAGAAAGTTTTCCCTCAGCAAAAAATTGTGATGCATTTGATAACTTTGCAAACCTCATTCATGACATTTATACCTTCACATTACGGAACTTCCAGTTTCCTTCCAGACTTACCCCTCCCTTCCCCTCCGCCCCCCAAGTAAACTATATAGCCTTATCTGGCTTAGGACGCCTTTGCAGCTCTCATAGTTGACTTGTTCACATTATGTGCTCTAATGATCCAGAAGCAAATATGCTTTCACAATCTATAACAAAAAGTCAAGATATAAATGAATTAAAATGAGATTACTAGATCAGGAATTTACTATTAGCTACTGCACTTTTATTACAAAAGCTGATAAAGAACTGTTAATTTTAATGCCACTCAAATTTTTTCTAAATGTCCTTTTATCTCAGGTTGAGTACAATAAGTCCCAAAAGTGACCAACATATAGTCATAGCTAATTAAATGGTGCATTTATCTGTCTAGAGCCATTTGCTGTACCTGTCACTCTTGATACCATCTGGGGCGTATCATACATGTGGTGCCTTCTCCTTGTTTGCGCTGGGCACACCTTTTAAAAGGTGCACCCGGTGCACATAATGATAATTAGTGTATTAGAATGAATGCTCTGCCCTCAGGCAGCCCCAAACTCCAGCTGCCCTTAAGACAGTGCATTCTTATGAAAAACTGAGCTGCTGCTTTGAAGTCGCTCTGTCTTTCCCAGTACAGGCAGCAACCCACATGCACTTTGAAGAGAACACCTTGCAGGTGGGTGCAGTTTGTGACTGCACCCGCCTGAAAGGTGATGTGTGGAGGCTCCCTGGGACCCACTTTCCCCTATCCAGAGGGCTGCCATCATGGGATGCAATGACAGTGAACCACCTTTTATATACTCATTCCACATGAATGAGTACAATAAATCACAATTGAGTAATGTAACCAATTTATCTGATTTATCTGTGTCACAGTTTAAGGATATATCAATGTTGCTATTACTAAATGAGGAAACTGCACGCACTTTAGAAGAAGTAGTTGAGGATTTGTGCATTATACAGGATTATAAATGTGACAGTGGCATGCATGTGCACAGTAAATTCACCCCACAGGGCACCCATTCGAATAGCATTGATGTATTTTGCCAACAAGTAACTAAAGAGTTGTATGATTTGGATGATAAAATGCTGGGTACACAGAAACAAACATACACAGATAATCTGACTAAAGGGGACAGAATGTCATTGCGGAACGTGAGCAAAATTACATCTTTGGTTATACCCGAAGCTGACAAAGGAGACAAAATTGTCCTGATGAATAGATTAACACTGAGTGTTACAAAAAACTAGACACAAACCCATCTCCGGTGGCAACTAGTTTAATTAACAATAATCTTTTGCACTGGAAGGAAGTGGATCTTTTGTCTGAAGCAGAGCACAAATTTCTGTTAGTAATTAATCCCAAGTACCCTTGTTTGTATCTTTTACCTACAGTGCACAAGAAGGAGGCATTCCCACCAGGGCATCCTATTATTTCAGGCATTAGTTCAGTCACGGAATGTCTGTCACAATTTGTAGACTGCTTTTGAAGCCTTTGATGATGAACCTTCAGTCTTTCATTAGGGATACTACGGACTTACTTAACAAGCTTGATGACTTGGCATTGCAAGAGTCTGTGTGATTAATTACTTTGGATGTGGAATCCCTTTATGCTTGTATTAGGAGTGTATCTAGGTGTAAAGCAGTAGAGTTTTTTTCTCTCAACTCGCAGGGCCAACTACTTTGAACATAATAAAATGCTTCTTGAGATGATTCAACTGTCTCTGTCCAATACCTGTTTCCTATATGATGGCCCCTGGTTCCAATAACTCCAGGGTACAGCTATGGGGTCCAAATGTGTACCCATCATATGCTAATATCTTCCTGTGGTGGGTGGAACATGTGCATGCATGGGGCCCATCAGCTGCACCATGGTTGAAGCACATTAATTTCTGGGGACAATATATATATATGATACTTTTATCATCTGGACAGGTTCAGAGATTCATTTTAAATCTTACTTTACTTATTTGAATAGCAACCCCTATAATGTGAGATTCACTATGAGAATGTCAAAAACAAACATCCAATTTTTTGTTATAAACTTTACATATGCAAAAACAGCTTGCAGAGCACTCTATTCCGCAAAGAGACAGCTGTTATTAGTCTGCTACGCTATAAGAGTGCACATCCACAATGTTCGAAACGGGCTATCCCCTATAGGGAGATGACCCGTATACGTAGAAACTGCAGGGATGATAACCAATGCAGGAGACCCACTGAGCAAGTGGTTCAGCGACTATTGAAAAGAGGTTATGAGAAACCTATTTTGAAACAGGCAGTAGAATCTGCTAGTAAGGAAAAATGAGATGACATGCTTGAAAGCAAGAACATAAAAACAAGGAAATGCCTTTAGTTTCTTACGTTAAATTCCACCCTTAATCAGGGGGTTGTTAAGATCTTGAACATACATTGGGGTTTACTAAAGGGGTACCTGCGGTAGGTTACCTTCTTGAACAGAAACCAAGTCTAATATACAAGAGATCTAGAACCATAGGGAGATGATCTGACGACCTAGCTACAAGTGCCCCAGAAAAGAAATACAGAGTACATGGCTACAATGCCCTATGTTTTTTTTCCTTGTGGAGGATGTAACTTTTACCATTTGGCATTAAAAACAAAAAGTTTTGAGTACAACACGAAGAAAACCCACACAATCAGACATTACATGACTGTCAGTCAGGCTTTTTTGTATATGAGATTATTTATGTGTGCTGTACAATCTATGTGGGTAGTACGATGCGACCATTAAAGACATTGAATACAAGAACATCGGAGAGCGTGCCTGAATGGTGACACATCGTACTCCTGGGTGTCACACAATTGTATGGTAGGAACAAACAGGTAGAATTTTAAATTCCACGCTATGGACCAAGTGCCACCCAATCAAAGGGGGGGCAACAGAGAACTGTTCCTTAACCAACTGGAGGCAAAATGGATTTGCAAGCTGAGGTCCGTAAATGAGGGGCTTAATTTAGACAACAAACTCGACTATTTTTTAGATACATGCGAGATCAGTGAAAGTTGTAGAGAGGACTTTTAAAACTACAGGTCCCTGCATTCTCGCTCAGGAACTCTACTTGGTGTTTCTGGATTGACTAAAATATTTATGTCTGCTCATGAACTCTACTTGGTCTTTCTGGATTAAGTAAAATATTTATGTCATTAACTCATAGCAATAATAAAAGAACCAATGCACGAGTTCTGCTTGATCTGTCTGGATTGATTAACATATCCATATGATTAAGTTACAATAATTACGTGAGATTAATATGAAGATCATGTTTCAATGGTTACAAAAAATTAATAAGTACATTTAAGTGAAAATCTAAAATAGTGGTTGCTAATACACCACAGCCTAAACTGATCTTAAAGTTTAGTGAAAAAAAATGTTTTACCACTCATAGACCGCGATTAGCATTTACTATCAGTTAAAGTGGGTAAGGAGGTTAACGGTCTAGAAATAAGGAATGGAGATTACGTCATACGTTGAGACACGCAGGAATCATGTGACAGGAAGATGCTTGACACACCACCACGAGACGCAGTCTAGATGTTATGGGTCTTATGGGTCACATGAATATTTAAGGCCACCTATAAAGCAATGGCGGTTTGTACAAATGTTGAAATACTACATTTACTTGCATGGCTACATGTCCACAACACGGGTGCCTCTCGACAGATTCCGATTAAGTAGGTATAGATGAGGCAATGGATAATTAGATTAATTGCACTTAGGTTTGATTTAGTGGCTGTTAAGGTTATGCCATGGTACTGTGGGGCAGCAAATCATGTCCTAATTTATATGCTTTCAAACTTTAGGCATGTGTACTGTGTAATAAGGAAATGTGACTTTGGACATCGTACTTGGTTTATGTATTTGGAGGTATAATTCTCGTTTGGAGTGCTTTAACGATGCATATTTAATGGGTTTGACTCACTTAGAATCACTGTTTTTTTAACAGATACATCGCATTATTATGAATGATGTGGTTGCATGTACAAGTGAACAATGGGGGTCACCTGCCCTCATCACAATTAATCCTTACATTACTGGACACCTTTGACATTTCTGGGTGTTTTTTCGGTGAATCTAAAATGTATGCTGAGTTACTGGTAGGGATTAAAATTGACAAATGTTGGTTGAACACCTATATCATGGATTATGGTGCATGTAGATCTTGGTTTGCACTAATGTTGGAATACTCTCAGATGTTAAAAATGTGTTACTGGACACATACAATGTGTGTATGGACAGACGGTTGTGTAATATTTAAAGATTTTGATGGCGCAACTTTGAATTGGAAAGATGATTTTACGCAGATGTTGAATCTTGTGGGAGACGTTAATGGATTTCTGGAAGTAACATACTTTATCTGTTTCTGGGTAAGGGAGATAAGCTATTGATGTCTGCCCGCCAAGAGTGTTTCACCCTTCTCTCTCTGTTTAGTACCACTCTGGGGAGCATGATAGTATCTGAAATGTAGTTCCAAATCCATTTTGAATTTATTTATAAGGGTTGGACAGTACTGGAGCTCACTGCACACTGAAATAAATTATTGGATTTTACTGACTTAATCTACAGCCGTTTTACCTGTGACTAATAAGACTTCTGAATACACTTGTAGGGCAACTTCATGGTTATTTTGCATTTAAGTAGAATGAACAATCATTGAAGCTCACTTCATGTTGATAGGATAAAGTGTGTGCATAATATGGAGAGTTAAGTGGGATATGAGATTGACTCCATATACTAAACAGACAACTGGTCTAACTGTGCTTAATGAGACTTTTTGAATACACAAAAGGAGAGCTGATGATATTATTGAAGTGTATCTGGATACTTTGGAATATAGATTTTCATTTATGTGTATTGGTTGGAAAATATTCTTTATGCAATGTATGTCCCACCACTAATACATACTGGGATCGATTCCGATTCGGGAAAAAAAGCGTCCATCCGAATCGTATCCGGAGCGCTAGCCGTACGAATCGTACACGTCCGTCTGAAATGCGTAGTACAAACGATACGTTTCCCGTCAATCCGTCCGAATCGCCGCGAACCGTACGAATTGCAAGGCTGAAACCATACGACACGGATCCGCACAGTGAACCGTACGATCCGTAAACATGCCGTACGATCCGACGAGTACGATCTGGACCGGGGGATGAGGACGCGATTCAGACGGTCCACGTCAGGTTAGGACGATTCGTACGGAAAAGCACACAATCACATACACACCGTACGATGCGTACACCCCATGATCGCAGGGGTACGGTGCCTACCCCCGTGATCATGGGGTGTATGCCCGTACCCCTGTGATCGCAGGGTGTGCGTGCTGTACACCCAGCATACATGGGGTACGGTGCATACACCCCATGATCGCGGGGTACAGTGCGTACCTCCCATGATCGCAGGGGTATGCACCGTACCCCTGCTATCATGGGGTGTACGCACCATACCCGGGAGGGCCGTTCCATACCTGTTTTGAGGCGAACTCTGCTTTTACGACAGTTTTCAGCTCCCGTAGAAAAAGGGTTGTACGGTTCCTACCCGACACGGATCGTTCTTGCTGGGTCGAGAAAATCTGCGTCAAAACGTACAAACGTGGCTTACTGCGTGTTCCGGCGGAGATTCGTATGGGAATACGAGTCGTACGGTTCCTAGTACGATTCGTACAGGTAGCTGCATTGGGAGGGAATCGTACTACATCGTACGTAAAGGGGACGTTGCAGGGTACGATTCGTATGGAAAAAACGCTCCGAACGGCTATTCGGAGCGTTTTTTCCCGAATCGGAATCGACCCCACTGTGTATGCTTGTTTTGAAGCATAAAAATTTGACAAGACGAAAATAAGTGGATCGTAAATTAAGATTTTAGATTTTTTATTGTATTGTTTGTACCCTTATGTGTTTGTCTGTAGTTTTTATCTGTAAGCAATATTAAACAACATTCATGTTTGTCATAATTACAGCCATGAGGCAGCCCATATGTTTAGCGAAACGCGTTGGCTGTGCTGAACTGTCAGGCATAAACAAGAAGACTTTGAATGAAAGAGCCAATGCAAGCAAAAGAAAAAACCTCTCATATCATCTGTTTGCATGTTTCAGCAATATGCTGAAACATGTTTTTCTTTTTCTATTGAAGTTGCCTCTCTATTTGTATATATTTGTTGAAATCTGTTTTGAGGTTTGTGTCACTCTTGCACCATGTTGCGTGGTGCACGAGTGACACAAACAGCCTCACAAATAGGCCCCTAAGAGTATGCACAAAAAACAATGGGGCATACTTATCGAATGTGCCAGCAGCCTAGCTAGTCACCTTGCTGCACTGCGCTGTGTTGCGTGATAGGGAAGGGGCAGGAATGTGCTGTATTTAACAATATATATCACATTGCTGTCATTTCTGAGCACTGGCATACATTGAGCTGCATAGCACCAACACATGCCCCCTTGCATCATGGTGCAATGGTACCTGCGTTATTAGCAGGATTGTAGGTACACCTTCCTGCACAAAAACAATGCGGTGAGGCATTTTCCTCTTTCCATGTGTGCTGTAGAATGCAGCACACATAGAAAGAGGAGGTAACAAGGAGAAATAATTCTCATTCCACCTCACCTGGGGAGTCATAGCCTTTTGCCGTTGTAAATCTGGGAATGCACCAAAATCCATGGGTGGAAGCGTGGGAACACCCATGCTGCACCCATGAAATACCTCCCCCTGATGCAGAACAATGCAACGCCTGTGAAGGGTTGCTTTGCTTCTGAGTTCCATTGTGTGGCGCAAAACCAATGTAACCCTTTGATAAATGTGCCCCAATATCTTTACAATGAATAGCTCATGCACCCTTGCACTTCAGCTCTAGTGTCAGTGCCATAATAACTCACTCTTGCAGCAATCTGACTATATGTAGCCACTACTGTGGTACAAACATGGCAGACAGCTAATTTTTCTCTTTGCTCAAAAATTGCAGCAAACATGCAGATCTTCGCAGAGAAAGCTACCACTTTAAAACTGAGTAGGAATATTTGCATTGAAACTGTACATATTGCTATACTGCTGAATTTTGATTACTACATGATGTTTAAAGGCAGCAGAAAAGTAGCTTTAAGTGCTGGGGGAGGCAAGAGAACAAAACAGTCATCTGGAGAAAAGTTGCAGTCTAGCAGAGGAAAAGGGCAGCCTTCTAATTAAAAAAAAAGAAAAAACCCATTTAATCAGTCTAAAGTCAAAAGGCTACATGTCTTTAAAAAAACTGCAATCCCAGGGGTGTGACATAAATTACTGGTCTCCGGGAAGATTGACATTATTTTTACATGGTTACCGTTATCAGATATTGCAATTAGGGGGCTGACTGAAGGGGGGCCAGTCAATAAAGTTCCTCAGAAGATTCCCATGTTGGGAGGGCCACAGCCAATGAGCCAAGGTGAGCCACAACCCTGTATGCCAGGAGTGTCTGCCACTGAAGACTTTGCTGAGCTGACCAGGCCGGGGTCCATGTCCAGGGAAATTACTGTGACCTTGTATGCCAGAGGGGGTCATCAGGAGCAGCAAGATGGGCAACCGGATATGCAGTCCTCCCACCGGTGAAGTGAGACCACTGTAGGGGTATCAGCGCTGGCACCAAGGCGAGGGCCCTTATTTGGGATTGTCACATCACCCCCTCACTGTGGAGCTAATTAGACACTTAACCTGAAAGTAGATGCCACAATGAACTTCAGGTTGCTTTGGTGGCACCACTGCATGTGCGGAACTTTGCACCCACTGAGTGTATCTCACCTGGGCCGCGTGCGGCAAAGCTCAGCTGATTCAGCTGCTGCTGCTCCAAACACCTGAGGACTGGGCGCGTTCCTGAGTTCCAGGGGCTTCAAGCCTGCAGGTGTCCATATGACTGATTATGGGCCAATCAGTCCCAGGAGGATGGGGCTGTTTTGCTGTTTAGTGCTGCAGTGCTGGAACTCTGTTGGCTTTTAAATAGAGTCAGAGTAGACCCTTGAGAGTCCGACTATTAGTAGGGCTTGCCCTGGATGTTGCCTATAGTGAATGGGGAATACCACTATTACTGGGTAGGAGTGGGATACTGGGGACTGCCTAAAGAAACACCAGAGCCCTGACCTCCTGGGAACTGTGTACTTGCTTGTGAATGTTGTATTTTTTCTTAGTGTTGATAGCGGTAGAAGTAAAATACTTATTTTTTCCATAAAAGATTTTGGCTAAACAATTATTTATTGCTGCTGCAGTTTTGAGTTGTGAGCCTATGTTCACTCCACAGTTTCCAAACCTCCCTTTCCCCCAAGAGAGCATTGGACTGCTCGGACCACACTAGGCCTGAGTGTCAAGTGCTCAAGGGGTACATGACCCAGTTGCTCAACATCCATAGTAGGTTGGACCCTGGGATATGAGGAGTAAAAGGCCTACACCCCCACAACTGTGCCAAGTGATCCCTGCTTACCTCATACCCTTCCGAAAGGAGTTCTCACAATGAATATTGACATCAATGGCAGCAATAGGTTGAAGATATTTACCTCAAATGACATGGATCCTTCACCATTCAAAGATCACATTAGAACTCAATATTTGTTTGGTTGCCATGTGGTCAATAAATCTCTATAACAATAATAAAGTAAAATCTTGTATCTTTAAGAGCTGGAGTGCACCCATCTCCCAAATGGCATTGTATCTCTATTCTCATGCTCAAAACACTATCCAGTCAAAGTAGGGCATATGATTTAATAAGCAAAGTGTCAGCCACAGTGAAAATATCCATCTTCATGTCTGAGATAAAATGTAGGATTTCATGCCTATACAAAGTCTTGGATCTAGAACAGGTTTTCAATCTTAATTTTTCTGTAAGACTTTCTTTTAGACACAGTAAGATGGTAAATTATCTTGGATACTTCTTAGTCAATCCAGAGACTTTGAGGACTCTTGCAGGGGAACTGCCACTTCCTCTTCCCTCTGAGTTAGAGTCTTGGTGTTTTCTGGTGCATTGTGCAAGGAGTGAGGGGATCATTGTCCTCCTCAATGTAGGAAATTCATCTTGTTGCTTCTTGTGGGTATTGTGGGTTGGTTCCTTTTACGGCCCCTGTCAGACATGTCCTGTACCGAGGCCTGACCGAGCCACTTTGTTTCTGGTTTAGGGAATAAACACGCCTAGCGATATCTCTCTTCTTGTGGTGGCATAACATTCCTGGGTGAAGCATTAGACAGATATTCTGCAGTAGTCCCCAGTGAGTCAATCACCTGATGATGCCAGTGAAATTGAGGTTCTTACATATCCAATGCTAACTTTATAAACCCTGTGTTCAGGGACCGTAAACCCATTTTGCCACACTGCTCAAGCTTCTCTCAATGATATGTGGTAACTTCAAAGATAAGGAGACTTGGGATAAAGACTTTTACTTGGGTGAAAATCTAAATTTTTCCTACAGAAAAGTAGGACAAGTACTCTAAATGGCACAATCAGCAGCAGACTAAACATTGAACATTGTCATCGAGGGTATGGTCTAGCAAGATGGCAGACTGGAGTAATCCAGGGTTATTTCCTCAATGCTTTGAACAATCCTACATAACTGGACCTGTCACACCAATGTATCTCTACCAGGCTACGTGTATGTAACTGAATTTGGTGAAGTCTGCTACTCAAACTAGGGAGTAACACTGATTCAAAAACAGAGTGGCCTCTTGGCAAGATCTGAAATGGTTATTTTGTAATGCAGTTAGTTGGGGGTCTTCCACTTGGATGACTGCTACCCCTAACTGCCACAAACGTCTATCATTCCCAGCTTTGGGGACTCGAGAGCAGCATACAGGACCTGTGTGGCGGTCCACAAACGAAAGCCTGCTCCTCTGTTGCAGTGTTGTTCCCCTGGAGGTCTGCAGCCATGCAGGTGGGCCCGACGGGAGTGGATCAGCATGTTTCCCCTAATCCTGGAGCCTATGCTGAGTAAGTATTAGAAAAGAGAGCACATCAGACTGTACGGGAGGTTGCTGTTAATCCCACTACCCCCATCCAATATAGACTATTATCTAGCCTATCCCCTTTAATGGCATATATTTCCTCCCAAGTTTGTGGCATTAGAAGGCAGCTACCATGGACTTTTGGTTTTACATAAGGAATGTAAATGTAATGAGTAGAAGCTCCCCTCACATTAACACAGGTGCAGTTCCGTACATTTATCCAATACCCCTTAGTGCTTCCTTCACTACATGGCCAATATTTGTCAGAAATGTTAACTGTCAGATTTTTTATGTCGATGCATACTATAGTCCACCCCAAGTATGATGTAATGAGATGTGTGCATGCTTGTTCGAAAATGTTAAAGATTTATAGATGCCTAATGTCTCCACTTTTTTTCTTTCTCCTTTTGTTTTCCTTTGAATATTTGAATGTAGTTATAAATCATTATGGCATTATAGTAATCAATTTTTCATGTACATGCATCGACAAACTGACATGAATGCACATTGATTTGATGATTTTTTTTCATTGAAAATCATTTAAATATATTTTTTTTAAACGTTGGAATTACCTACTCCTAGTGGACAGTGAAGGAGAAAGTTTTCCCTCAGCAAAAAATTGTGATGCATTTGATAACTTTGCAAACCTCATTCATGACATTTATACCTTCACATTACGGAACTTCCAGTTTCCTTCCAGACTTACCCCTCCCTTCCCCTCCGCCCCCCCAAGTAAACTATATAGCCTTATCTGGCTTAGGACGCCTTTGCAGCTCTCATAGTTGACTTGTTCACATTATGTCCTCTAATGATCCAGAAGCAAATATGCTTTCACAATCTATAACAAAAAGTCAAGATATAAATGAATTAAAATGAGATTACTAGATCAGGAATTTACTATTAGCTACTGCACTTTTATTACAAAAGCTGATAAAGAACTGTTAATTTTAATGCCACTCAAATTTTTTCTAAATGTCCTTTTATCTCAGGTTGAGTACAATAAGTCCCAAAAGTGACCAACATATAGTCATAGCTAATTAAATGGTGCATTTATCTGTCTAGAGCCATTTGCTGTACCTGTCACTCTTGATACCATCTGGGGCGTATCATACATGTGGTGCCTTCTCCTTGTTTGCGCTGGGCACACCTTTTAAAAGGTGCACCCGGTGCACATAATGATAATTAGTGTATTAGAATGAATGCTCTGCTCTCAGGCAGCCCCAAACTCCAGCTGCCCTTAAGACAGTGCATTCTTATGAAAAACTGAGCTGCTGCTTTGAAGTCGCTCTGTCTTTCCCAGTACAGGCAGCAACCCACATGCACTTTGAAGAGAACACCTTGCAGGTGGGTGCAGTTTGTGACTGCACCCGCCTGAAAGGTGATGTGTGGAGGCTCCCTGGGACCCACTTTCCCCTATCCAGAGGGCTGCCATCATGGGATGCAATGACAGTGAACCACCTTTTATATACTCATTCCACATGAATGAGTACAATAAATCACAATTGAGTAATGTAACCAATTTATCTGATTTATCTGTGTCACAGTTTAAGGATATATCAATGTTGCTATTACTAAATGAGGAAACTGCACGCACTTTAGAAGAAGTAGTTGAGGATTTGTGCATTATACAGGATTATAAATGTGACAGTGGCATGCATGTGCACAGTAAATTCACCCCACAGGGCACACATTTGAATAGCATTGATGTATTTTGCCAACAAGTAACTAAAGAGTTGTATGATTTGGATGATAAAATGCTGGGTACACAGAAACAAACATACACAGATAATCTGACTAAAGGGGACAGAATGTCATTGCGGAACGTGAGCAAAATTACATCTTTGGTTATACCCGAAGCTGACAAAGGAGACAAAATTGTCCTGATGAATAGATTAACACTGAGTGTTACAAAAAACTAGACACAAACCCATCTCCGGTGGCAACTAGTTTAATTAACAATAATCTTTTGCACTGGAAGGAAGTGGATCTTTTGTCTGAAGCAGAGCACAAATTTATGTTAGTTAATAATCCCAAGTACCCTTGTTTGTATCTTTTACCTACAGTGCACAAGAAGGAGGCATTCCCACCAGGGCATCCTATTATTTCAGGCATTAGTTCAGTCACGGAATGTCTATCACAATTTGTAGACTGCTTTTGAAGCCTTTGATGATGAACCTTCAGTCTTTCATTAGGGATACTACGGACTTACTTAACAAGCTTGATGACTTGGCATTGCAAGAGTCTGTGTGATTAATTACTTTGGATGTGGAATCCCTTTATGCTTGTATTAGGAGTGTATCTAGGTGTAAAGCAGTAGAGTTTTTTTCTCTCAACTCGCAGGGCCAACTACTTTGAACATAATAAAATGCTTCTTGAGATGATTCAACTGTCTCTGTCCAATACCTGTTTCCTATATGATGGCACCTGGTTCCAATAACTCCAGGGTACAGCTATGGGGTCCAAATGTGTACCCATCATATGCTAATATCTTCCTGTGGTGGGTGGAACATGTGCATGCATGGGGCCCATCACCTGCACCATGGTTGAAGCACATTAATTTCTGGGGACAATATATATATATGATACTTTTATCATCTGGACAGGTTCAGAGATTCATTTTAAATCTTACTTTACTTATTTGAATAGCAACCCCTATAATGTGAGATTCACTATGAGAATGTCAAAAACAAACATCCAATTTTTTGTTATAAACTTTACATATGCAAAAACAGCTTGCAGAGCACTCTATTCCGCAAAGAGACAGCTGTTATTAGTCTGCTACGCTATAAGAGTGCACATCCATAATGTTCGAAACGGGCTATCCCCTATAGGGAGATGACCCTTATACGTAGAAACTGCAGGGATGATAACCAATGCAGGAGACCCACTGAGCAAGTGGTTCAGCGACTATTGAAAAGAGGTTATGAGAAACCTATTTTGAAACAGGCAGTAGAATCTGCTAGTAAGGAAAAATGAGATGACATGCTTGAAAGCAAGAACATAAAAATAAGGAAATGCCTTTAGTTTCTTACGTTAAATTCCACCCTTAATCAGGGGGTTCTTAAGATCTTGAACATACATTGGGGTTTACTAAAGGGGTACCTGCGGTAGGTTACCTTCTTGAACAGAAACCAAGTCTAATATACAAGAGATCTAGAACCATAGGGAGATGATCTGACGACCTAGCTACAAGTGCCCCAGAAAAGAAATACAGAGTACATGGCTACAATGCCCTATGTTTTTTTTTCCTTGTGGAGGATGTAACTTTTACCATTTGGCATTAAAAACAAAAAGTTTTGAGTACAACACGAAGAAAACCCACACAATCAGACATTACATGACTGTCAGTCAGGCTTTTTTGTATATGAGATTATTTATGTGTGCTGTACAATCTATGTGGGTAGTACGATGCGACCATTAAAGACATTGAATACAAGAACATCGGAGAGCGTGCCTGAATGGTGACACATCGTACTCCTGGGTGTCACACAATTGTATGGTAGGAACAAACAGGTAGAATTTTAAATTCCACGCTATGGACCAAGTGCCACCCAATCAAAAGGGGGGCAACAGAGAACTGTTCCTTAACCAACTGGAGGCAAAATGGATTTGCAAGCTGAGGTCCGTAAATGAGGGGCTTAATTTAGACAACAAACTCGACTATTTTTTAGATACATGCGAGATCAGTGAAAGTTGTAGAGAGGACTTTTAAAACTACAGGTCCCTGCATTCTCGCTCAGGAACTCTACTTGGTGTTTCTGGATTGACTAAAATATTTATGTCTGCTCATGAACTCTACTTGGTCTTTCTGGATTAAGTAAAATATTTATGTCATTAACTCATAGCAATAATAAAAGAACAAATGCACGAGTTCTGCTTGATCTGTCTGGATTGATTAACATATCCCTATGATTAAGTTACAATAATTACGTGAGATTAATATGAAGATCATGTTTCAATGGTTACAAAAAATTAATAAGTACATTTAAGTGAAAATCTAAAATAGTGGTTGCTAATACACCACAGCCTAAACTGATCTTAAAGTTTAGTGAAAAAAAATGTTTTACCACTCATAGACCGCGATTAGCATTTACTATCAGTTAAAGTGGGTAAGGAGGTTAACGGTCTAGAAATAAGGAATGGAGATTACGTCATACGTTGAGACACGCAGGAATCATGTGACAGGAAGATGCTTGACACACCACCACGAGACGCAGTCTAGATGTTATGGGTCTTATGGGTCACATGAATATTTAAGGCCACCTGTAAAGCAATGGCGGTTTGTACAAATGTTGAAATACTACATTTACTTGCATGGCTACATGTCCACGACACGGGTGCCTCTCGACAGATTCCGATTAAGTAGGTATAGATGAGGCAATGGATAATTAGATTAATTGCGCTTAGGTTTGATTTAGTGGCTGTTAAGGTTATGCCATGGTACTGTGGGGCAGCAAATCATGTCCTAATTTATATGCTTTCAAACTTTAGGCATGTGTACTGTGTAATAAGGAAATGTGATTTTGGACATCGTACTTGGTTTATGTATTTGGAGGTATAATTCTCGTTTGGAGTGCTTTAACGATGCATATTTAATGGGTTTGACTCACTTAGAATCACTGTTTTTTTAACAGATACATCGCATTATTATGAATGATGTGGTTGCATGTACAAGTGAACAATGGGGGTCACCTGCCCTCATCACAATTAATCCTTACATTACTGGACACCTTTGACATTTCTGGGTGTTTTTTCGGTGAATCTAAAATGTATGCTGAGTTACTGGTAGGGATTAAAATTGACAAATGTTGGTTGAACACGTACATCATGGATTATGGTGCATGCAGATCTTGGTTTGCACTAATGTTGGAATACTCTCAGATGTTAAAAATGTGTTACTGGACACATACAATGTGTGTATGGACAGACGGTTGTGTAATATTTAAAGATTTTGATGGCGCAACTTTGAATTGGAAAGATGATTTTACGCAGATGTTGAATCTTGTGGGAGACGTTAATGGATTTCTGGAAGTAACATACTTTATCTGTTTCTGGGTAAGGGAGATAAGCTATTGATGTCTGCCCGCCAAGAGTGTTTCACCCTTCTCTCTCTGTTTAGTACCACTCTGGGGAGCATGATAGTATCTGAAATGTAGTTCCAAATCCATTTTGAATTTATTTATAAGGGTTGGACAGTACTGGAGCTCACTGCACACTGAAATAAATTATTGGATTTTACTGACTTAATCTACAGCCGTTTTACCTGTGACTAATAAGACTTCTGAATACACTTGTAGGGGAACTTCATGGTTATTTTGCATTTAAGTAGAATGAACAATCATTGAAGCTCACTTCATGTTGATAGGATAAAGTGTGTGCATAATATGGAGAGTTAAGTGGGATATGAGATTGACTCCATATACTAAACAGACAACTGGTCTAACTGTGCTTAATGAGACTTTTTGAATACACAAAAGGAGAGCTGATGATATTATTGAAGTGTATCTGGATACTTTGGAATATAGATTTTCATTTATGTGTATTGGTTGGAAAATATTCTTTATGCAATGTATGTCCCACCACTAATACATACTGGGATCGATTCCGATTCGGGAAAAAAGCGTCCATCCGAATCGTATCCGGAGCGCTAGCCGTACGAATCGTACACGTCCGTCTGAAATGCGTAGTACAAACGATACGATTCCCGTCAATCCGTCCGAATCGCCGCGAACCGTACGAATTACAAGGCTGAAACCATACGACACGGATCCGCACAGTGAACCGTACGATCCGTAAACATGCCGTACGATCCGACGAGTACGATCTGGACCGGGGGATGAGGACGCGATTCAGACGGTCCACGTCAGGTTAGGACGATTCGTACGGAAAGGCACACAATCACATACACACCGTACGATGCGTACACCCCATGATCGCAGGGGTACGGTGCCTACCCCCGTGATCATGGGGTGTATGCCCGTACCCCTGTGATCGCAGGGTGTGCGCGCCGTACACCCAGCATACATGGGGTACGGTGCATACACCCCATGATCGCGGGGTACAGCGCGTACCCCCCATGATCGCAGGGGTATGCATCGTACCCCTGCTATCATGGGGTGTACGCACCATACCCGGGAGGGCCGTTCCATACCTGTTTTGAGGCGAACTCTGCTTTTACGACATTTTCAGCTCCTGTAGAAAAAGGGTTGTACGGTTCCTACCCGACACGGATCGTACTTGCTGGGTCGAGAAAATCTGCGTCAAAACGTACAAACGTGGCTTACTGCGTGTTCCGGCGGAGATTCGTATGGGAATACGAGTCGTACGGTTCCTGGTACGATTCGTACAGGTAGCTGCATTGGGAGGGAATCGTACTACATCGTACGTAAAGGGGACGTTGCAGGGTACGATTCGTATGGAAAAAACGCTCCGAACGGCTATTCGGAGCGTTTTTTCCCGAATCGGAATCGACCCCACTGTGTATGCTTGTTTTGAAGCATAAAAATTTGACAAGACGAAAATAAGTGGATCGTAAATTAAGATTTTAGATTTTTTATTGTATTGTTTGTACCCTTATGTGTTTGTCTGTAGTTTTTATCTGTAAGCAATATTAAACAACATTCATGTTTGTCATAATTACAGCCCTGAGGCAGCCCATATGTTTAGCGAAACGCGTTGGCTGTGCTGAACTGTCAGGCATAAACAAGAAGACTTTGAATGAAAGAGCCAATGCAAGCAAAAGAAAAAACCTCTCATATCATCTGTTTGCATGTTTCAGCAATATGCTGAAACATGTTTTTCTTTTTCTATTGAAGTTGCCTCTCTATTTGTATATATTTGTTGAAATCTGTTTTGAGGTTTGTGTCACTCTTGCACCATGTTGCGTGGTGCACGAGTGACACAAACAGCCTCACAAATAGGCCCCTAAGAGTATGCACAAAAAACAATGGGGCATACTTATCGAATGTGCCAGCAGCCTAGCTAGTCACCTTGCTGCACTGCGCTGTGTTGCGTGATAGGGAAGGGGCAGGAATGTGCTGTATTTAACAATATATATCACATTGCTGTCATTTCTGAGCACTGGCATACATTGAGCTGCATAGCACCAACACATGCCCCCTTGCATCATGGTGCAATGGTACCTGCGTTATTAGCAGGATTGTAGGTACACCTTCCTGCACAAAAACAATGCGGTGAGGCATTTTCCTCTTTCCATGTGTGCTGTAGAATGCAGCACACATAGAAAGAGGAGGTAACAAGGAGAAATAATTCTCATTCCACCTCACCTGGGGAGTCATAGCCTTTTGCCGTTGTAAATCTGGGAATGCACCAAAATCCATGGGTGGACGCGTGGGAACACCCATGCTGCACCCATGAAATACCTCCCCCTGATGCAGAACAACGCAACGCCTGTGAAGGGTTGCTTTGCTTCTGAGTTCCATTGTGTGGCGCAAAACCAATGTAACCCTTTGATAAATGTGCCCCAATATCTTTACAATGAATAGCTCATGCACCCTTGCACTTCAGCTCTAGTGTCAGTGCCATAATAACTCTTGCAGCAATCTGACTATATGTAGCCACTACTGTGGTACAAACATGGCAGACAGCTAATTTTTCTCTTTGCTCAAAAATTGCAGCAAACATGCAGATCTTCGCAGAGAAAGCTACCACTTTAAAACTGAGTAGGAATATTTGCATTGAAACTGTACATATTGCTATACTGCTGAATTTTGATTACTACATGATGTTTAAAGGCAGCAGAAAAGTAGCTTTAAGTGCTGGGGGAGGCAAGAGAACAAAACAGTCATCTGGAGAAAAGTTGCAGTCTAGCAGAGGAAAAGGGCAGCCTTCTAATTAAAAAAAAAAGAAAAAACACATTTAATCAGTCTAAAGTCAAAAGGCTACATGTCTTTAAAAGAACTGCAATCCCAGGGGTGTGACATAAATTACTGGTCTCCGGGAAGATTGACATTATTTTTACATGGTTACCGTTATCAGATATTGCAATTAGGGGGCTGACTGAAGGGGGGCCAGTCAATAAAGTTCCTCAGTTTGCCACTCTCCAAACATTTCAGATAATTTGTCTCTATTAACTCTAATTGGAATCAGTGACCACAGAGCACCGAGCCCGGCACCCAGACCAGAAAAAACAGATTTGTGGAGGCGCAAATGATCTTTATGTAGTTCAGCAGATGCATCTCAGACACAAACGACCACAAATCACAGCTAAAGTACTGAAGGAATAAAAAGGGTCAAAGGGCAAGTACATTTGAACTGTGGGGAGGGGACCAGAACCAGCTGTGATTATATGACCCCATAAAACAGGGAGAGGCATACAGCTTTGATCACAGCTAGCAAACTTTGATTGTACATTGCTGATATGTTGCTCCGCTGAAGACACAAAGCTGCAAGGTCTGAAAATGCTAGAAACTGAGATCCCATTAGGAAAGAAAGTCTACGGCCATATGCAAAATTATTTTCTCAAGTTCAAAAAGTGAGAGACACATCAAGCTACAATTGACATCATCTGACAAGCAGGGAAGAGCTTTCGATCTTGCAGAAGTAAGAAGAATAGGAGAAATGTGTCAGGAATTGGGTACTTGAGGATTTACATCAGAGAGTTGTATTTATTTACTTAAATGATGCTTCATTGCAACCATTGGCCCATTGAAAACGTTTGCGGGAACACCTCATGTACAACCAACATAGAATTACATATGCACATATTAACAGTATGAAAATAACACTAACAAAGGACATAAAATTAAACATTAAACATCGATGGCAGATCAGACCTCCACACACTATGCTGCAAATAGAGTTAGGAATAGACACTTGATTCGTTTTGTAAAGTTATAAGAAATATGCGCCATGATGAATAGATCCCACCCTCTAAATAAGGAAATACACCAAACCATACATGAATACATAGAAATAAATTCAGAAAAGATGTTGACATTTTTGAACATTTTAATTGAGGATAAAAAGCACCTGCATTAATTCCCAAGGGTGATAACGTTTTGAGAGCTTTAAAATTGTGAGTAGAGACATGCCCCTGTATGTGATGAATGAATGTATCACTTACTCTCGAACCCCCATCCCCTCTTTCTGGTAAATACCTGTATCTTCTTCTCTGTCACCCATCTTTTACATCTAATTGCGAAAGTTCTAGGGAAAATTCTAAAAAGAGTAACCAAAGTCAAATATCAGAATTTGTTTTTACAGAAAAACATCTCTTTAATTATTACTTGCTATTTTCTGTATTCACATTACTGTAAGATAATGTGCATTTTAGAATAACATTGTTGACAACCTTACATCTGACGCTGTTTCATGATCTTATTCAGTGCATGAGCAGAGCAAATGTGCCATGCAGACTTTTGTGAGGAAATCACGGTGCTTCCAGTGCATTTACAACCTCAATAATAATATACGGCTTGAAAAAACAGAGTGCCAGAATCACAAACAGGGAATTTGTTTAAAAAACCCTAATAACCCTGACATCGTAGGAGGATTTTCACAGGGTGTGGGGGTCAATTTTAGGTTATTTCTATTTGGGGTCACTAGGCTTTGCCCAGCAGTCCCGAACAGCACCAAAGGTACTTTGACTGAACAACCAATTTACGTGAGGCAATTGGCATAAATGTTTCCACAGGTAAAGCAGAATTCCCCTTACTTTACTAATCTAGGAGAATTACTCTTGCTCTTCTGGAGTTTAATTCCAGTCATATACAGTAAGAGAAGAATGCTCTCAGTCTCACAGTTTTTTGGCTCTTAAAAACTGACATGGCAAATTACACCTTGTTCCTCCCTCTCTCTCGCCCTTTTTTGGAATTTTCTACTGAGTACTTCTATGCACTTTAGTGGAGAATTACACAGTAGGAAAGTCTGACACGCATTATGTATGGCTAGCCATCAGGCATAAATGGAGGTATGCTTCCTGTCCAAGTAGGGATCACAATTCTAGTCAGGGTAAGCTAAAGGATAACCTGCACTCCCCCTCTGGTAGCTTGGTACAGAGCTTATCCAAAGAGGCAATGTGTAAAGTATTAGTGCAACACACATGCAGGCCCAACAAAAAAGCTCCACTCAGGTTTAGAAATATAGTGAATGTTTTGCTGAGAAAATCAATACCAAAACAACAATCACATCTCACCAAGACATCTGAGGCCAAGATCGCTCTTAAATGGGCGGGATTCAAACATACCTTATCATATGCTAGAGGGGATCTCATACTGTTCAAATGAGGTATCCCATTTACACCAATCAAAACCTATGTGGATGATGAGAGGCGATGCTCTATGGTCCACGGTACACTTGGGGTCTCCCTAATCACCTTTATTAATGTGTATGGGCCAGATGAGCCAAAGGTATTTGGGCGGATTTATAATGTATTGTGCAGCTGGTCTGAAGAGGCTGTTGTGGGGGGATTACCCACTGGAAGCGCTGCTGACACGCGCTACTCCAGCTCTTCAGCCTCGGGGAATCACCATTACCGAGAGCACGCCAAAGGCGAAGCCACGCCCCCTGCGAGGCCACGCCCACCGACCAAGCCTATAAACGCTCTTCTAGCGCACCGTCCCCACTCACCTGATAGCCTCTGAGGCGGAAGCCGGAGGTGTTTGTAACTCGCTCGATTTTTAAAAAATATTGTCACTTATTAACTTGTATCACTGCTTTTAAGCACAAACGCTCTGTCTTACCCACTGGAAGCGCTGCTGACACGCGCTACTCCAGCTCTTCAGCCTCGGGGAATCACCATTACCGAGAGCACGCCAAAGGCGAAGCCACGCCCCCTGCGAGGCCACGCCCACTAACTTCTAGCACAAATGTGCCGACCCCCCCAGCGCAGCGGACGAGCGCAGCGGGAGCGCCGTTTGCGCGCCGAAGGCGCGCCTAAGGCAAGCCCGTCTGCGCCCGTCCGCGCACGACCGGGCCTAGGGCCAGACCCCCTGGCTGCTAGAACCTCCGCCAAAACCACATACTCCCGCCGTGACCTTTTAAGCCTCAGGCCTTCCCCCGCCCCCTCATGCAGATATATCCATGACATGGATGGACCCTTTGTCAGCTGCACGATCTGCCAGCCAGCCCAGCTTCAAATCCCGACACGAGTATTGAAGCATGCAACCCTCAAACTTGCCTCACTGAACTGTCGCTCTCTCCCTAAACACGCGACACCAATCCACCACCTTATAGAAGACTACGAGATTGATATTCTCTTCCTAACGGAAACGTGGCTCACCCCACATTCTGACTCGGACATAGTGTTAGCCACACCTCAGGGATTCCTCATCCAGTCCCTCCCTCGACCACTGGGCAGAGGGGGAGGCATCGCCATCATTTACCGTGACTCCTTCACCTGCAACGCCAGCAATGCACAAATCCCAGACTCAGAAAGTCTTCAATTCTCAATTAAACTTGACCCTACGAACTCCCTTTCAGGGATTCTAGTCTACCGTCCCCCCGGCCACCCCGGCTCTTTTTCCAATGCCCTCCTAGACATGGTGGCAACACAGGCCCACTCCGCCACGAACTTCATCTTAGTGGGAGACCTGAACATCCACTTTGAAGACACTTCAGATTCTGGAGTAGTCGACCTGATCTCCGAACTAGCGGTCTCGGACCTCCGTCTCATTAACTCAGGAGCCACCCACATCAAAGGCCACCTGCTGGACCCAGTGTTCACCAGCACCCCCGCGATGCAAGTAATAGACTCCATTCCCCTTCCCTGGACGGACCACTTCTTGGTCCTATTCCAACTCCCAGGACCCCTCAAGAAACCTCAGAAACCTCCCTCCTTCACTAAAGGCAGGACTTGGTCCAAACTACCTATTGAAGAATGGGCCAACACCCTGATATCTACTACCCCGATCCTCGACAATATCCCGGACAACGCCGATGACAACTTCAGAAATTGGATCACGACCTCCCTTGACTCTGTGCTCCCACTCAGAATGCGCGAAGACAAGACCAACAACATCGGCTCTGCTCCATGGTACACTCCAGAACTTCGCCAGCTCCGCAAAAACTGTAAAAAAGCTGAACGGCTTTGGAGAAAAGACTGGCACAACGCCAGCAAAGAGGCATACCATTCCTCAGTCAAAACCTATAAAACCGCTATCAAGCTCTCCAAAGCCTCTCACTATGACACCCGGATAAAGGAAGCATCCAACTCCTCTAGGGAATCCTATCTCATTGTGAAGGAGCTTCTGAAAGTTCCCATCGCTTCCTCGCCCACCACCCCTCAGGTAGATAGAAGTAATGACCTAGCCTCATACTTCAACAACAAAATTGCCCGCATCCTCACATCCCTCCCTCCCCCCAGCTCCCCTTCCCGCAGAAATACGATTCAGCCCCCCGATGAGATGGGAATACGTCCCCAACTCGAGACATTCAAGCCGATAACGCCCAACGAGGTGGAAACGACATTGAATAAAATAAAAAGTGGATCTCCTTTAGACCCTGCACCTCTGAGATTCCTCAAAAACGTGGCCCCCGCTATCACCCCTACAATCACGGAGCTTATCAATTGCTCACTTGCTCAGGGATCAGTCCCCCACAGCTGGAAAAATGCAGTGGTGAAGGCTCTCCTAAAAAAACCTCAGCTCGACCCATCTGATATGGCAAACTACCGGCCCATATCACTCCTCCCAGGGATTAGCAAGATCACCGAGAAACTGGTGAATAGTCAACTCTCCAGATTTCTCGAGACTAATAACATCCTGCGGCAATCCCAAACCGGGTTCCGTCCGGGACACGGCACAGACACCGCCCTGCTGGCCGTCATCGAGGAAGCAAGGCGCATTCTAGACTCAGGGGGATCAGTGGCAGTGATCCTCCTGGATCTGAGTGCCGCCTTTGACACGGTTAATCACCAGGTCCTCCTTCACCGACTGGCTACAGCAGGGATCACAGGGATGGCACTCAAATGGATAGAGTCCTTTCTCACTGGACGCACGTTCCAGGTTTGGGACGGCGAATTCCACTCGGCCACACTCCCACTCACCAGCGGGGTTCCTCAGGGCTCCTCCCTGAGCCCCACACTTTTTAATGTGTACATGGCCCCCTTGGAAGATGTGGTTACACCATACGGGATAAAAATCGTGAGCTACGCTGACGACACACAATTGGTCGTCTCCCTCTCCCAACTTGACGACCACCCAGACAAATTACCAAACTGTCTCACCGAAATTCACGGGTGGATGTGTGAATCGTCATTAAAACTCAACGGTTCCAAAACCGAGGTGATGCTCATGGGCAAACAATGGGCGACCATCCCCCCGGCAATCTGGCCAGACGTGTTCGGGGAAATCCCCTCCCCGAAACACGAAATCAAGACCCTCGGAGTCTGGCTAGAACCCGCCCTTTCAATGAAGACCCAAGCGGCCAAAACCGCCGGAACCTGTCTTGGGCTTCTGCGAACTGTTCGCAAAATTCTCCCCCTCCTACCGCCCGTGTCCAGGAAACTACTTGTACAGGGCCTCATATTGTCTCGGCTAGACTACAGCAACCTGGTGTACCTTGGTGCGCCGGAAGCCACATTAGCGAGACTGCAAAGAACCCAGAACGCTGCAGCCCGCCTAATCATGAGCGTTCCTCCTAGAGTATCCGCTAAACCCGCCATCAAGGCGCTGCACTGGCTGCCAGTCCGCCAAAGGGTGGAGTTTAAGGCCATGTGCACGGCCCATAAACTAATCAATGGATCGGGACCTGCGATCCTTAGGGGCCTGGTCACCCCCTACATTGCACCAAGGGCCCTACGGTCGGAGAACGAGCACCTGGCCAACATCCCTAAATTCAAGAAAACACGTACTGGAGGCCGACGTTTTTCTGTCAAAGCGTCCACTGGGTGGAATTCTCTCCCACGCTCCCTCAGACTGGAGCCCAACCACCTGACATTCAGGAAAAAACTTAAAACCCTTCTATTCCCTAAATAAACCCTCCACCTCTCTCCCCCTCAGTAGGACTCATTGTTAACAGCGCGGGGATGCCCTCGGGTCACCAGGCGCTATACAAATTGCTAAATAAATAAATAAATAAAAATCTAAACACCTATTTGGATCCCAGTAGGGACAAGTCAAGCCCACAGGGTATCCGCACTCTTAAAGTGGCCCAAAGTATTAAAAATGTCATGTTGGATTTTGGACTAGTAGATGCTTGGATGCTTCGGAATCACGCAGCGAGAAAAGGTACACATGCTACACAAGCACACAACAGTTGGTCTCATCTGGACAACTGGCTTTTAAGCGAGGGGGCCAATGAGTGGGTTGTCAATATCACTACACTCCCATGCACGCTTTCAGATCACAATCCTGTGCTGCTTGTTCTTGCACTACCAGCCAACGTTCATCACCCGTTCATGTGGCGCTTCAGATCGGAGGCCCTTTTAGACCCCGTATATGCCTGCACAATTAGAAAAGCCTTAGAACAATATTTTGAGATTAATGTTGGCTCTGTAGAGAGCGCTATCACACTCTCGGAAGCATTAAGGTGAACATCAGTTTGGTTTGTATTGGCACCACTGAGGGTATTCTGAAGGATCTTAGAGGGCAACCTGAGAGGATAGAAACCACACTGTCGGTCCTCGAGCACGACTACACCGCTAAGCCATGTACCACTACACTCTCCCGCATTCATGAGCTGGTTCTTGAATATGATGCCTTGGCAGACTCTGAAATCCGCTATTTATCACACAGACATGTGGCCTTGGCAAATGGGGAGGGAGATTGACCGGGCCGTAATCTAGCCACTAAGATTAAGCACAGCGCGGAACATCACCACATTGATAAAATTCTGGATGCACAGGGCAGAAAGCACTACACCCCACAAGAGATTGTGGACCAATTTCCTACCTTATACGCCACCATGTACACCTCACAGGGGAAGGTGCCTGCATCAGCGCTTGTGTAGTATCTGACAGATATTGCGTTTGCATGGCTGGCGGACAGTGACTATTTAAGTCAACCAATTGAAGAATCGGACATTAAGGCAGCAATATGGTCCTTACCCACTAAAAAAGCCCCGGGCTGGATGGTCTCACAGCCAAATTGTATGAAGAATATGTTGACTTAGTTACACCACACCTGTTAGAAAGGTATGCCGAGGCACACAAGGCTGGTGAACTACCGCGTCCCTCCGTCAAGCATTAATCATCACACTATTGAAAAAGGATAAGCCACTGATTGCTGCAAATCCTATTGCCCTTATCCTTAATTACCCTTGACGCCAAAAATACTCATTAAAATATTAGCAACTAGGCTTCTGCCATTGATTTCCTGCTTGGTCCTGTCGGACCAATTCGGCTCCATACCAGAAAGATCCACGTCCGACAATCTAAGAACTATCCTTGTAATATCCTCGATCCAGATTTACATGCGGCTGCAGTACTGTTATATGCAGAAAAAGTGTTTGCCTCCATAGAATGGAACTACATGTTCCACATACTGCAACACAGGTGATTTCCTCCAATATTCCTTGGCTGGGTGAAACTCTTATATGCCACCCCATCAGCATGAGTGCGTGTGGGAGGACTCACATCAGAACCCTTCCCGATTCACAGAGACACCCAGCGGGGTTGCCCCCTGTTGCCATTGTTATTTGCCCTTGCATTCGAGACTTTGGCGTGTGTAGTTCGCCCATGACATAGAGAGGCAGCCTTAAATTGTATGCACCGTTCCGATGGTATATCCCTCTATGCCGATGACATGGTGCTCTTTGTTCGAGAGCCCCACCGCTACCTGTCTCAGGTGCTAAGACAATATATTAGGTTTAATTTGCTGTCTGGGCTCACCATCAACTGGGACAAATTGGTGGTAATACCGATCACATCCACAACACCACCACCAAGCATGTGGTACCCCTTGGTGTGGACCATGGACCCAGTTAAGTATTTAGGCGTTTGGGTGCATAGTGATCCTGAAATTGTCATCAAAGAAATGGGTTACCCTGCCACTCTCCCTGGTGGATTTTAAAATGGTCATACTACCATATTTTTTTATACTTGTTCTGCAATATCCCTATACAACTATGCTGACCTCTCTGCTTAGACTGATCTGGGGAGGCAAACAGGCCAAAGTGAGCTGGACTACACTCACGCTGGATTATTCCAAGGGGTGATTCAGTGCTCCAGACTTGTACATATACTATCTCTGTGCCCAGGCACAATATGCATACTACTGGTTCAACCCCCATGCTTCCACTCCGCATGTGGCGTTGGAAGATGGCGATGCTCATCCAACTCTGCTACAAGGCATCATCACGCACACACGGAGATGTACACTGAAACAAGAAATAAATACATTGGATTCGACCATAGCGGCCTGGCAATCTATAGGTAAGCTCATGTCAAAGCTCCCCATCTACGCCCCGGCATTGCCATTGGTACACCTCGCTGCACTTTCGGTCACATAAGAGGAGGGCCCGCTCCGATCATTGAGAGAGGCAGGGATTGGCACTATGCAAGACCTTTATCCAGATGGTATTTTCATTACCACAGAGGGGCTTCAATATATAACCAAGCCTATACCATTGTTTCAATTCACTATCCGTAGACTGAAGCAGGCTGTCAGAACGCATTACACTACATACCCCACAGAACCGCTAACCTTGCAAGCTCTGCAGCTAATATTAGTTGCACCCACGTGGAAGAAGCTGGTCAGTAAACTCTATAGAGCTGTGTGAGATGAATGTAGCAAGGTTTCAGACGGAAGCTTTGCCCGATGGAATGACAGAATGGCACCCTCCCTGACAGTGTTAGAGTAGGAACACATATGCAGTCTCACTAGTGCCTTTATGCCAAACGGTAACCTGTGAATTATCCATTTTAAATGTATTCACCAGGTCTATCATACGCCATCTAGACTGCACATATGTGGTCTCTCTGAAACTAGTAGATGTAAACGCTGTGGGCAAACAGACGCTCACTTCTGGCACCTGGCTTGGGATTGTAGTCTAGTATGCCGCTACTGGGAAGAGGTGGTGCAACAGATAAAGGAAATGGCTGGAGTTGTGGTGAAGTGTGCACCGTTAGTTTGCTTATTATGCTAAGTTCCTCAACTAAACGGGACCCTGGGCAAATTTGTACGCATTGCATTGCTGATGGCCATACGTCGGGTGGCTCTGACTTGGAAGAGCTCCCTTGCCCCAAAATCAACACTGGGTTAGGGATATGGTGTATTGTAAGGAGAATCATTTCAATAAATCTGCAGCACACCCTGGTTTATTCTTGTTTTTAAACTCATAATTTTCCTTAATTTCGGCGTGCATACACTCCAAGTGCACCCCGCTCCTTTAAGTGCACGAGTATTACAATTTCACTCAAGAAGTTGTGGCACATGGTTTACATGTCAAAGAGTTGCACAGCCCAATGCACATTTGTGAAAAATTTAGCCACATACTCAGTAGTAAACAAAAGTTCATCCAATTTATTACATGTTTTGTCCGTCATGTCACAGAAAACGAAGTTCCACATTTTCACGCATTTTAATCACTCTCGGATTGCCAATCCGGGCCTATCCACAGGCCTGTAAAGAAACTCCATTGGTCAATTACATTGCTTCACCCAATACATTTCGGTCTTTTTCTCGACCTTCCTCAGGGGTATCTACAATTGTTAAAAAATGCATATGTTATTACACACCAACACATATACCTACATCCCCAAATCATAATCCAACATATAAGGAGAACCTCAAATTATACGCAGAAGAACTTCCGACATCGTTTAAACCCAAGGACATCTGGGAACCAATGCACCAATTTCTTCACCAGAAAGCCCAAACCAGCGTTCAGCACACAACAGAATAATGTAAAAGTGTACGTACATCCTTTCGTTTATGATCTGCTCCAACAACTATAGTCAATAGTTTAACATTTCTGATATACTGTACCGGTCCATCACTTGTTGTTTGAATGTTCTTATTAGTTTGTGCTGCCTTGCATGGCAGTATTATTGCGCAAACTGTTTCGAAATATCAAAAAAAACATTTAAAAACTATATATATATATATAACAGGGAGTATATTTTCCTCATGAGGCATTTCTAAAGCCAAATCAATGTCAGGTGTCAATTCCTCTTTTGGTGGAGGTTCTACCACTTCATTGGGTTTCCCCCTCCGAGAGCCCACATTTCTTCCAGCGGGTATCCTGCCTCAGTGCACAAAGCCATTCTGGGGAGTATGTACCATACCCAGGGCTGCAATTTTGTTGAATGACAGAACCATATTAAAAACGTTTACTATTCAATTGGGGTCCAACGCCACCAAGAAGTAACCATTTTGGAGATGCACCCAATCCTAATTAAACAATATTGGGAAATGCAGCCCCCTTTCCAACAAGGTCTCCTTTCTAGCTTTCCATACCGGTCGGAAACGGCCGATTTCTGCCGTTTCCGACCGGTATTAGGCTTTTCAGATGTTTCGGGAAATATACCAAATCGGTAAAATACAGAATCTGTATATTTACCGAATCGGTAAATCCATATGTAGCTGACACTCCTAAGAGTGCTACAGGCCCTTAAGGGTCGGTATTTTACCACAAAATCCTATTGTGTGGTAAAATACCGAATTCAGGTGTGCATGCACATCTGTGCATGCACACCTGTGCCATGTGAAACACAGACATGCCCTTAGGGCATGTATGTGTGCCACATGTCACACAAGCCTGTACTTGGGGTGCTAGAGGGTGTCAAAGTGGCACCCCTGCACCCTTGCAGGATTCGGCATTGATTCCTATGGGCTTCAAGGCCCATAGGAATCAATGGGCAATACAGATTCGGTATTCCTAAATTTGGAATTACCTAAATCTGCCCCCTTCCCATTTACAGACTCTTAAATACCTATTCGGTAAAATTAGGTATTTAAGAGTCTGTAAATGGGAGTTACCTACATCTAGCCCCTAATGCCAACTGCCCCACATGTGTAATCTGAGTTGTTTATGACAATGGTGTTGGTGTAATACACATTAAATACTGGGGGTCATATTTACAATGCCCCTGTGGCACTTTTACGCCTCTGAAGCATCACTTTTGTGACACTCCGGAGTCACAGTGTGCCAGCACATATTTTCAAGGCCACACAAAGCCACCTTGCATGGCTTTTCATGGCCTTGTAAATATGAAGTAGGGCAATGTCCTACCCTGCGCGGAAGGGGCATTCCATGGGTGTTGCTGTTGGTGTTCCCATGCAACACCCATGGTTTATGACTCTGCCTCAGATTTACTACATAGCGTAAATCTTGGGTGGTGCCAAAACTAATGCATTCCCAAAGCAGGAATAATGAGGAGAAATGTTTACATTTATTGTCGCTTTTGTCTCTTTCCACATGTGCTGTATTCTGCAGCACACATAGAACAAGGAAAACAACTCCTTTGATTGTTGTTGTGCAGGAAGGTGTTCCTTCCTGCACAAAAACAATCCTGCCACCAACACAGATACCCTTGCCCCCTGGTGCAAGGGTGCCTGCGTTGGCGTTCAGCTGCAGTTTGTGCACCGGAGCTGGCAGAAAAGACAGGAATGCACTATATCTTGTAGCTATACCTGCCCTTTTCTTTTGATGTAGGGCAGCTCAGCTAGAAAGCTTGTGGTGCTGCCCTATGCCAAAATATTGTAAATATGCTCCTGGGTTTTCAGAGATTCGGAGAAGTGGTCAGGTTAAAGGGATTCTAGGAGTGAGAGCACTACAGTCAGTAATGCTGCAAACCAGGAGGGATATTTACAATGAAATGGTGCAGCGCAGCAAGCAATGTTTCTTCTCCGAGCTGCATCATTTGAAAAGCACTAGGATGTGCCGTATTTACAGGAATATGGCACACCCCTGTGTTGGCGCTAAAACAGCAGCCGTGCACCCACGCGGGCACCCTTGCACTATGGTGCAAACGTACCTGAGTTGCGGCTGATTGTGTTAGTGCAGAAAAGTGCAGTAAGGGATACCTTCCTGCACAAAATTTGTTGTGTTTCTTGGTCTGAAAGCGTCTTGAGACCGGTGGGTGAGCTGGCGCTATACAAACTAAAGTAACAATAACAATAACAATAACAAAAACAATCATTAATGGTGTTTTGCTCCTTCTATGAGTGCTGAATGTTGCAGCACACATAGAAACAGCAAAAAATGAGGAGAAAAATGGGGCTTAGTTACAAGCCCATTTTCCACTGGTACATCAAATTTTTTGATGCATGGCTTTGTAAATATTGGCACCTTTCATGCATTACTCAGTGTGAAAGAGTTGTTACATGCATGCTGCTGTGATTGTTTCTATACAGCATCCATGGAACTTGACGCATTCCCAGATTTACAACGTTTTGTAAAACTGGGAATGCGTCAGAGGGGAGGCGAAGGAATGGTGCAACAGGGAGATATACTTTTATTTCTCCTTGTATTTTCCTCTTTTGTCCTTTCCTGCACAAAAACAATCATCTCCGCAGCGCAGGCACCCTTACAAAATGACACAAGTGTTCTTGCACTGGCGCATGGCAGCCAATCATGCGCCAGCACTGGGGAACTCACAGGGATGCGTTGTATTGTTGCTAATACAATGCATCCCTGTGCTTTGAAAATGATGCAACAAGGAGCAGCTCATTGATCTGCGCAGCGGCGGTATGTCATTTTCTTGTAGCTGAGGCCCAAAAGTGTTTTTTCTTGTTGCGCCACTTTAAGCCTTCCCTTGAAAGACATTCGTTTAGACCACTGCCTCAGATTTACCAATCCTTGTAAATATGTAGCAGTGTCAAAAAGCCGTGAGGGTTGCACGAGAACACCTACAGCAACACCCATGACACTCCGCTTTAACGCATGGAGGAGGGTCATATTTACAAGTCTGTGTAAAGCCATGCAAAGTGGCTTTGCAAACCCTTGTATATATGGGCCAGCACACAGCGCCACTGGAACATCAAAGAAAGTGGGGCTTGTAAATATAGCCCCAGGTTTGTGTGGGGTATGCAACAATCTCTCCACTCCTCCCTCTCAATCGCAATGGCCAGGGCATGCGAGTCCAATGTGCTGTTATCCCTTTACACTTGCGTGTTATATAGGAGATCCTGAAGGGTTTCTGTACTTCTGAAACTCTAGGGTGCAAGTGACGTTGCACAGCAAAAGCCATGAGCCCTTTGACGTGATATTGAATAGCATCTTTTAAAGAGCAGGCTGCTGCTGCTGCAAAGTATAAACATGCCGTAGTGCTTTGAAGGTATTTAAGCCCAGTTCCTTGATTAAGTTTCTAGGCCCCTTCAGGATTTTACTTTAAACACAAACCTCATTGAGCTGAATGCATTAGAAGTGAGGCATTTCTCTTTTTTTTCAGCCTATGGCTAAGTCAGTTAATTAATGTTTAACCAAGGCTTTATCATGTCTGTTGACACAGTCATAAAACACAATCGCAAATGATCCAGGGCGCAAAGGCGAACATCCATCTCTGTAACTGAGCACCTGTGGAAATGGTGATTAAGTTAGTTTTCAAAAAGCACGTGTTTACCAGGCAGGTGTCCATTTTTTGTAGGAGTAGCTAATGTAGAGCGAGACAGCGTTTTAAAAATTGTCAGCAAGACGTTTAAAGCACTATATAAAATTGTTATCATTAATATTAGCGCTGTTACTATTTCTACTTCTACCGCTAATAATAAGACTTTTATTTATTGTGAAGGTGCCATATGGCGCACATACATGCCCTTAGGGCATGTATGTGCGCCATATGCGCAGACATGTTCATTTCTGGGGTGCACCAGGGTGTCCTTATGACACCCTTGCACCCTTGAAATTATTCTCAATTTGCGATTCTCAAATTGCGAATCACAAATTTAGAATAACTTCCCAATCATTCCTATGGGCCTCCTGGCCCATAGAAATGAATGGGAAATTATTCCTTAATTGCGATTCGCAATTTGCTAATCGCAATTAAGGAATTTTAAGAAATCGCAAAAAAAATGCGATTTACTACATACATTCCTATTTGCAAATCTCAAATAGCGATTTCTAAAAAATTGCTATTTTAGATTCACAAATCAGGATGTTGATACATCTGCCCCATAGTGTCTTAAATATTGTGATATAGAAATATCATGTGCAAGATTATCTTTATTAAGATAATCAAGTTTAGGTAAGTAATATCGTTGTTAAAAATAGAGTTTATAAAAATATAGAAATCATTAATATAGTTTAAAAAATATTGATGTTAATAATGTCATTTTTAAAATTAGTTTTATGTATTTTAGGATGAATTTTAATTGTAAATGTTATAAATTGTCAGAATAATTATTGTTAAGGTTTGTTACTATAGGGCCTGATTATGATGATGGTGGGAACACCACTGACAGCACGTCTGTGGCGGTCCCACCGCCATTGTAATACTGATTACTGCCCACCACATTAGAATAGCAGGCGGATGTTTGGAAGTCAGAGAGACCGACCACCACGGACACAAGAAGCCTGTAATTCCGTCAGAGGGACTTGCACCCTACAACAGCGGCAGCCTGCCAGACACCGCCGTAGGGATTACAAGATCCCTTCCCGCCGGCTGTTTCATGGTGGTTTACCCGCCATGAAAAGATGAAGGATAGGGACATTGGGGGCCTGTAGTAGGCTCCACCTCCTCCCCACCCCTCCGTCATGGCCACTAGGGGGCACCTATGGTGCCCCCAACATATCCCTGCACCATGTGGCAGGCATCGCCTGCTGCCTGCCACATAGGGCAGGGATATGCGCAGGGTGCATATTTTGTACTGTGGCATGTGCTTCAGCCCACAGCACCCGCCGCAATACAAAATATACACTTAGCAACCGCCTTGAAGGTGGTCACGTCACGATTCAAGGTGTGGAACCGCTGACAGCTTGACGGGCGGTCCCATTTTCCACCAGGATGGCGGTTAGATGTAAATCCGACCCCCATCCTAATCAGGCCTATAGTTTTTCTAATTGTTAGTAGTTTTGAGATGTAAGATTATACATTTTTTTATTTTTAGTACCATAGCGGGTTGTGGAGTTGATAGGGTAGAGGGTGGGAATTAATCTTATTATACCTAATAAATAATTTTTAATTAATATGTGTAAGGTAATTAATAATTACTTATGTTAATTGTATAATAACTTTTTTAATTACGTTTTAGGTGTGTGTTTTGTTAGGGGGTATAGGATGGGAGGTAAATTAAGCATAATTAATTGAATTTAAATTTTTAATTAATATGAAATATTTCATTGATAATTAAGTTTGTTAATTGTATAATTACTTGTTTTAATTAAGTTTCAGTTGTGGGGTGTCTGTTTTGTAGGGGTATAGGGTGGGAACAAAATTAATCATAATTAATTTTGTTTACATTTTTAATGAATATTAAATAATTAATTGTAATTAATTATGTTATTTATATAATGAATTCTTTACAGAATTAATTTTTAGGTGTCAGTAGTGTTTTTGTAGGGATATAGGTTGGGATGTAACTACATTTGAATTATTTAATAAATAATTGTACATTTTTTTTGAACCATATTAATTATTTAAATGCTAATTAATTATGTAAGTTGTGTAAGTGGTTTTTTTGGTGTGTGTTGTTTTTGTATGTGTAAAGAGTGTGTAGGAAATTAATTATACTGATTAATAAATAAAGTTATTTTATAACAAATATGGAAATGATAAATAATTATGTAAAATATATAAATAAAATATGTTTTACATTATTAGGTGTGAGTTATTGAGTTTCTAGGAATAAACATTACATGTTATTATTTTATTATTAGTTAATTATTAATAATAAATGTTTAATTGAGAGTTGATTCTCAAAAAATGATGGAAATAATATTTGTTTTTATTTATGTATTTGGAGTGGGTTGTTTGTTTTGTATGGATAAAGGGGGGGTGGTAATTTACTATAATTATTTAAGGAATAATTAATTGTTATTACAATTTTAACTAATATATAATTATATATATGTCTAATTAATCTAATTTTAGTAAATACTTATAGATATGCACTTTGAAGAAGTATAGGTAGAAGGTTACGCAAGTAATAACAAAATACAAAATTGTTAATCTATTATTCAATTATGTTCTTTATTATTGTATGTGTTAATTGTGTTCTGTGTTTTTAAATGTGAATAATGCTGTTTATTGGTTTTATTATTTTGAGAATATAATTTTGTATTTTAATTATAATGTTTGCAGTAATTAATGATATCTAGTAAACTTTGTAAAACATATTTTTTTTAATAAAGAAAATTGATTTATACTCCGTTTTTTACAAATATATATTTTTGTTATTTAGTATGTATATAAAGTATTTTATTATGTTGAAGAGAATTAGTTTGTTTTTAATGTTGCACTGACTGGAGTGAGAATGGTAAATTTTGCCCCTCAGCAATCCAACACTTTCCCTACTATAGCACTGACTGGAGAGGGTATAGTAAATTGTACCCCTCCTCATTCCAACACGTTCCCTACTGCTGGACTGACTGGAATGGGACTAGTAAATCTCATCCCTCCGCAATTCAACACTTTCCCTACTCTTGCACTGACTAGAGTGGGAATGGTGAATTTTATCTCTCTACAATCCAACAATTTCTCTACTGTTGCATTGATTGGAGTGGCAATAGTACATTTTAACCCCCTGCAATCCAGCACTTTACCTACTTTTGCACTGGCAGGAGTGGGAATGGTAAATTTCAACCCCTATGCAATCCAACACTTTCCCTACAGTTGCACTGACTGGAGTGGGAAGAGTAAATTTAACTCCTGTACAATCCAACACTTTCCTTAATGTTCCACTCACTGGAGTGGGAATAGTAAATGTTAACCCTTTCACAATCCAACAGTTCCCCTTCCGATGCACTGACAGGAGTGGGAATAGTAAATGTTATCCCTCCACAATCCAACACTTTCCCTATTAATGTTTGTTAATATAGTTTTTTAATTGTTAGTAGTTTTGAAATTTACTGTTACTGTACTGTAGCGGGTTGTGAAGTTTATATGGGTACAGGGTGGGAATTGATCTAATTATAGTGAATGTTTAAATGTATAATTACTTTTTTTAAATTAGGTTTTAGGTGTGGGATGTGTGTTTTGTAGGGGTACAGGGTTTGAAGTAAATAATTATAATTAATTATTCTTTTTTATTATTATTTCCCTACTGTTGCACTGACTGGTGTGTGAGTAGTACATTTTATCCGTCTGCATTAAAACACTTTCCCTTCTGTTGCATTGACTGGAGTGTGAATAGTAAATGTTACCCCTCCACAATCGAATGTGTTCCTTACTGTTGCACTGACTGGAGTGGGAATAATAAATCTCACCCCTCTGCAATCCGACAACTTCCCTCCTGTTGCACTGACTGGAGTAGGAATAGTACATTTCATCCCTCTGCAATACAACAATTTCCCTACTGCTGCATTGACTGCAATGTTACTAGTAAATTGTACTCCTCCACCCCCCTTGGCGCAATTCAACACTTTCCCTCTTTTTGCACTGGCTAGAGTGGGACTAGTAGATTTTTAAACCCCTGCAATCCAACACTTTGCCTACTTTTGTACTGACTGGAGTGGGAATAGTACATTTACCTCCTCCACAATCCAATACATTTCCTAGTCTTCCACTGACTGGAGTGGGAATAGTAAATGTTAACCCTTTCACAATCCAACATTTTCCCTACTGTTGCACTGACTGGAGTGGGAATAGTAAACTTAATTCCTACCCAATCCAACAATTTCCCTAGTCTTCCACTGACTTGAGTGTGAATAGTATATTTTACCCCTCTGCATTAAAACATTTCCCCTACTGTTGCATTGACTGGAGTGTGAACAGTGCATTCTACCCCTCTGCAATCAAACATGTTCCCTACAGTTGAACTGACTGGAGTGGAAATAGTAAATCTCAACCCTCTGCAATCCAAAACCTTCCCTACTGTTGCACTGATTGAAGTAGGAATAGTAAATTGTACACCTCTGCAATCCAACACTTTATCTACTTGTGTGCTGACTGGAGTGGGAATAGTTAATATAACTCCTCCACAATCTTACACTTTCCCTAGTTTTTCACTGACTGGAGTGGGAATAGTAAATGTTGACCCTTTCACAATCCAACATTTTCCCTAATGTAGCACTGACTGGAGTGGGAATAGTACATTTAATCCCTACACAATCCAACAAATACCTAGTCTTCCACTGACTGGAGTGTGAATAGTATATTTTACCCCTCTGCATTAAAACATTTTCCCTACTGTTGCATTGACTGGAGTGTGAACAGTGCATTCTACCTCTCTGCAATCAAACATGTTCCCTACAGTTGAACTGACTGGAGTGGAAATAGTCAATCTCAACCCTGCAATTCAAAACCTTCCCTACTGTTGCACTGATTGAAGTAGGAATAGTACATTGTACCCCTCTACAATCCAACACTTTATCTACTTGTGTGCTGGCTGGAGTGGGAATAGTTAATATAACTCCTCCACAATCTTACACTTTTTCACTGACTGGAGTGGGAATAGTAAATGTTAACCCTTTCACAATCCAACATTTTCCCTAATGTAGCACTGACTGGAGTGGGAATAGTACATTTAATTCCTACACAATCCAACAATTTCCCTAGTCTTCCACTGGCTGGAGTGGGAATAGTAAATATTACCCCTCTGCAATCCAACACTTTTACCACTGGCTGAAGTGGAAATAATAAATTGTACCCCTTCGCAATCCAACAATTTCCCTACTGTTGTATTGACTGGAGTGGGAGTAGTAAATCGTACCCTACCCCCCTGCAATTCAACACTTTCCCTACTTTTGCTCTGACTAGAGTTGGAAGTAGTACATTTTAACCCCTCTGCGATCCAACACTTTCTCTAATGTAACCCGTGCAGTCATTCCAAAACGGTTTCTATCGACTCACGGAGTATTTCTTTTGGTCGGAACAGCATCGTGCACCTATGGATAGCGTTTCCATCCATCGGGATTACGATGTTGATTTCCAACAGCGTTTCCGCGTCGGCCAGTCCGGAATGGAAAGGCTGTCAAAAAGTGACTTTGGGGGCCCCTGACAGGGCCTGCTTTACACCGCGGCCTACAGTTAATCGCTGAAGTGGTACCCAAGGGACCCCCCTGTAAAACCATGTACTGTGTGGCAGGCACCATAGGGTGCCTGCAACACAGTGCAGGGTTTTCCACAGACACCCCATTTCCCCATAGGAGCCTGTGTTACAGCTGGTTGTCGGGCAGAACATGAGCTCCCATAGGGAACAATGGGACTCCGACCGAACAGTGTTCGGTCAAATTCGTAATCCGGGGGTCAGGACCGCCAACCACAAGGTTGGTTGGCCCCGATTTTGAGAAGGTTTCAGCGGAGGCTTTCTGCTCGACATCGTAATCGGCCCCAAAATCTATTTTATTTTTATTATATTAGTGTTGTTTATTTAGGGGCCGATTACGATACGGCCCGTAAAAGCTCCAAACTTTGGTCAGAGCCTTTAGGGCTGCATCGTAATGGGCCGGTCAGATTCCTTTCTGACCGCCTGATTTTGATGTAAGTGGTCCGAAAGGAATCCGACCTGTCCCTCCTGCTGGCTTGTGATGGCCACAGTCCGAATGTGGCCTGTAATCTCAACACTTTCTGCTCTTGACATTACAATACATGGTTTCTCAAATGGTTTCCATGCCCGTCTGCCCGACATGGAAACCATGTCAGAAAGCATGTTAGGGGGGACCCCAGCAGGGCCTCCTTTGGTGAGTGGTCTCCGGTTGGAGGCCGAGGGGGCACTTATGGTGTCCCCCTGTTGATCCCTGCACCTTCGGGCAGGCACCTTGAGGTGCCTGCTGTGAGGTGCAGGGGTGAACTACACCTCCCATTTCACTATGGGAGCATGCATTAAGGCCAGTTTACGGCTGTAATGCATGCTTCCATAGTGAAATATAGGAATGAGACTGAACAGTATTCGTCACATCCTAATGGGGCCAGTCGGGACCGACGACAGGGTTTAGGTCGGTCCCATGACCAAGTCGGTGCCGGGCAGAACTGATTCCGCCCGACATCGTAATGAGCCCCTTAATGTTTCCTATTTATAAATATTCAAAAAATTATATTTTATTAAATGATTTTAGTGTCAGCGTTATATTTTTTCTGATGTCTTCGTACTTACCATTAAAAGTATAGGATGACTATATTTTTTACATCAATATTTATATTACAATATTTTTATATCATGATATTTTGAGGGTCGATATTTTGCCAGTGAACCCATATTTTTATTACTAAATACCCGGGGCGCTAGGTGGCGCACAAGCAAGATTGCCACACTGCTGTGAGGCTTCTGCAGCTCGGCCATTTATCCTGCCCAGGAGGACATAAGAGAAGATCTATCACACCGGAGTACAAATCCTAGTGGCCTAGAGGTGTCGTGGAGGATCCTATCTGGTGCTGCCTGCTGCAGAAGCTCCACTGGAGTTACGTCGGATGCGCTCCCTGTTGTGCTCAGGTCCAAGGCGGGCGGAGTGCAGTACGTGAGCGCCGCAGCACCCACGCAGTCGCTGGGCCGCATGGCTGTCCTGGCAGAGAATCACACTGTAACAGTGTGGTTGCGGTGAGGGTGATTGAGCCAAACCAAGCGAGTACCCAACGCCTACCACACACTCTCTCATTGCAGGCTGGTGACCAGGAGAGTCTTTCCTTTCCCTGTTGGGCCTCCCGTCTGGCAGCGAGATACCCGCCCATACTGCGTGTTGAAGAGACACTCGAGCACGACCGCTTTGCTACTTATGGTGCCCGCTCGGCGTCGATCCTGCAGAGTCTGTTGGCACCTCCGCTTTCCCCACATGGGCCTTCCTGGTGAGTTGGGGGCCCGCAGCGAATGGATTGCTGCATCAGGTCAGTCTCTGTGGAAGTACTGCAGCCTTGTGGCGGCAAACTAATTAGGCACTGCAGAAATGTATATGCCCCATTGAGACTGACGAGCTCAGCGCCCCACTCCAAGACGGACTGTTGCTCTGCGGTGCCTGGGGTGTCCCGCTGCTCCACCCATCTCAAACCTGCACAAGCGCGGGCTCATTGATGATCGAGGGGCCCATCCGGCGTGTTCCTACAGACACTGCACCTAAAGCCTACATTTGCCCTTCTTGTCTACTGGGGACACACAAGAAAGGTAATTCTGCTTTAGGTCCACTCCCTGGACCACAGGCAGCCTGCAGACTGTTTTTGCTATGGGCGCTGTGGGAATGGAACTGCCCTTTGCTGTGCCCATACACTGATGTATGCTTTCCTGTTAGACCTTCACCAAAACAAAGCGAGGGTGGGCTGCTTGCACTGTTGGCTTTCTCTGCACTCTAGTGTCCTGTTGTTGTGTGATTGAAGGACACCGTGGGCATTGTTAGTAGTAACATCCCTGGACACCCCTCATACAGAATCCTGTGTGGCAACATTCATCTTCTTTGTCTTGTGTGCGGAGATAGCTGTGGACTCTAGAACAGTGGCTAATGCAGTAGAGTGCGTCATCTAGATCGTCGTCACCGGCCATGGAATAATGCAAATTCCATCTTTACTGCTGGATGCCTCATGCGACTGGTACAGCACTTCTTCTTCGCCTCTCCGCCCGGCCATGGCCTCCGCATCCTGCTATATGTTGGGACAATGGCATACTGAAAATCGGTCTCTGTGAGGGGTTGCGGCTGGAGCAACATGAACAGATAAGTGCCTCCCTGGGAATGAGTGACACTTGACACCGGGCACCCCTGTCCCCGACGAGTTTGTTTATTAACTACCCTGCAACTCGGAGGGGAGGGTGTAACCATGTATGTATCTAGGAGACCCTCCTGCAGGCAATCCTCCTTACTGCAGATTGAGATGCAGGTTGTTTCTGTTGTTACGGGTTATGTGTGTGGGGGAGGAAATGTTAATTCTGGCATGATTGGGATACTACAGTAGGCGGGGTGGGGCGGGGATTGTTTATGGGAAGCAACATAAAAGTGAATAAAGCACATATGTATTCTTTATTACAAGTATGGTATCACATTTGCAGACGTAGATCACACGCCGCCATCCGCATAAGACTACAGCACCTTTCACGGCCAACTCGGTAAAGAATGAGACAGTACATTTTTTAACGTGGAATGTCAGAGGACCAAGCAATCCACGCAAATGCAGACAGGTCCTAGCATACCTGGACTGCCACCATTTCCAGGTCATCATGCTACAAGAGACTTACTTAAATCCTTTTCATTCCCCTTCATTTGCAAATAAATGGGCAGGCCCCAGGGTATTCTCCTCATATTACTCATATTCAATAGAGACAGCAATACTTACAAAATGCACAACCCCTTCACCCCTGCTGGCACTGCGCAAGAAAAGCAAGGTCTTTTCTGCATGGACTGGGATAGGTTAGGCTCAGTATCTATCACACTAGTCTGCTGTTATGGACCCAATGTCGACAACCATGATTTCTTTGCCACACTGTGGGGGAAAATCCTGGAAATAGGCTCTTCTCATGTGATATGGGGTGGTGATTGTATTACTACCCTAAATCCAGAGATGGATAGAGCTAAATCAGCATCACATAATTACACTCGATCACACAAGCTGCTGCTTGACGTGATGACTGACAATGGGTTACTAGACGCATGGTGACATGTTTACCCACAGAAAATGAAGGGTACGCATTACACAGCTATGCACGCATCTTGAGCTAGATTGGACTATTGTCTTGTATCTCGTGGCCTGGGCCCCTCGATTGTTTCAGTCGAGCATCTGGTGAGAACGTACTCTGACCACTCTCCTGTTAGACCATCATTGACCTCTCTGGGTTTGGTTACTGCCCCTGGAAGCTGGAGACTCTCCCCTCTCACTCTACTGGATACTGCGTTTCGCAGTGAACTAGGGCAAGAAATCACTGATCTCTTTAAGAGGGATCTGGGCAGTGTTGAGACGGTTTGGGAGGCCTTTAAGGTCACAATTCGAGGCTTTTGCATTTCTAAAAGCTCTGGAGTTCAGAGGGACATCCAGGGCACCCTGAGGAAACTGGAGGACAAACTCAAGGGATTAGGGACTCTACTTGCTCAGGGCACAGATGGCACAGTCCAGCGTGCCTTTGTCGAAAAACTCTCAGAGTATAGGGAAACGGCGGAAAGAGAGACCCAATTTAGGAGTAAATACTGGGATGCCCGCAAGTATGGGGAAGGAGAACAGCCCAGTAAAGTTATAGCGGAAGCGATGCGCAAACCCTGTTTTTCTAGCTATGTACTGGAACTTATAGGTCCTGATGGTGCTCAGTGAAGAGATAGTGCTGACATACTTGCCGCGTTCATCACTCATTACTCCACATTGTATTCTACTAGCCAAGGGGGCTTGATGGACCTAGCCAACTATATGGATGATGTGGCCTTAGGATGGCTGGGAAACTCACAGAGGGAATTTCTAGATGCCCACTTTGAGCTGGACAAGATAACCAAAGCTATTATGCATATGAAGTCCAGTAAAGCCCCGGGCCTAGACGGACTACACATAGACTTTTATAAAGCATACATTGACCACTTAGCTCCAATACTAAAAACTGTTCACGAAGAGTCCCAAGTGAATGGGATTCTCCCACCATCGATGAGAGAGGCACTCATTACCTCCTTACTGATGCCCAGGAAATCTGCGAATCAATGCGACTCTTACAGGCCACTGTCCCTTATTAATAATGATGCTAAAATTCTGGCTAAGGTACTGGCCAATAGGTTAAATTTGTTAATGGAAAGAATAGTCCTCCCCGACCAGGCGGGGTTTATTCCAGGACGAGCGACCTCCCACAATCTCCGTACCTTTTTTTCCATATTACAAAATATGGATCCGGATCTGGCGCTTGTGGCAGTCTTTTCAGACACCACCAAAGCATTCAATTCAGTAGAATGGGACTACTTACCGGGTATACTTCATCGCATGGGAATGCCTATGGGGTTTTTGTCATGGATAGGCTTGTTATATAAATCAACTACTGCCAAAGTTTTAATTAACTGAATGACATCCCCTGCCTTCCTGATCACATGGGGTACCAAGCACGATTGCCCGCTCTCCCCTTTGCTTTTTGTGCTGACAATTGAGCCGCTCACGGCAAAACTCGGTCAGCACCATCAGGATAAGGCCCTGGTTTTCCTTCTCACCTCAGCTGTCACTCAGTTCTCACTTAACTTTCCCATAAAATGGTGTATTTCAGAAGTTAAGTACTTGGGCATTTGCATAACCACGGACAGGGAGGACTTAATGCGCTTAAATTACGGTAGGGCACTGGATCATATTATGGGCTGTGTAACGTGTTGGATCTCCTTGCTGCTATCCATGGCAGGGCGCACTTCATTAATCAAAATGGTAGTTCTCCCGCAGTTGCTATATTTGTTCATGAATATTCTATCCTACCCAGGCAGGCACTTCTTCGCAACTTTACGCTCGGAAATGATCAGATTGACATGGGGGGCAAGCAACCCCGGTTGTAATGGGACATAAATACCAGACCATACTCGCAGGGTGGGTTTGGCATTCTAAATCTTGAACTATATTATATATGTGCCCTGGCTCATTATGCCTAATATTGGTTTCACCCACCCAGATACCTGCCACAAATAGCAGTGGAGCAGTGGCTCGCAGATCCCATCCCTTTGGCAGGTATGATATGCAATATCCCACAGCCCAGTGACATAAACACCATGAAGATTACATGTACAGTATCCGCCAGGAGAAGCATTATGAAAATACTGCGTGGCCCCATGCTTTACTCTCCACTACTCCCGCTGACATATCACCCCCGCATGCAGCTGTTACAAGAGGCTGTGTTCAGGAAAGTCATGGTGAAGACGAATATAACATGCTATCAAAATTATATCACAGTGGAAGGTTTCACACCTTAGAGCTAATATTCCATAACACACCGTCCTCACCACTAGATGTTTTTCTTTAAGTAAGACTTAGTCAGGGCATGAGTGACATTACCCCTGCATACCCACTAGAACTCCCAACATGGGCCCCACTTCATACGATGCTCCAAACCCCCTCTCTGGAGCATGCTGTTTTGACGCTTTACCATATGATACACAGATACACACACAACAGGAGGTAGAACAATGTACCCCTCGCAAACGCTGGGATGTAGAGCTGGGTTGCGCCTTATCAGACAAACAGTGGTCTTACTGCTGCCTACAGACTGAACAAGTGTCAGCAAGTAGCAGACTACATATTACACATTTTAAATTCTTGCACAGTCTATACTATACGCCAGCCAAAATGTACAAATACAAACTACGGGACACCGATAAGTGTGATAGATGTGGTATGGGTGGTGCCGATTTTCTCCATTTAGCATGGAATTGTCCAGACGTATAAGAGTATTGGCATCAGGTATTTAAAGCGCTGGAACAGATGGCATCATTATTATTGGCAATGTCTCCAATACTAGCGGTACACTGAACTCATAGAAAAACCCTCTTGCAGACACATCATTCTGGCGCTATAGATGGCCAAACGTAAGATTACATGTCGTTGGGGGTGAGGAAGGGCTCCCAAGTTCAAGGTCTGGAACACGGATTTAATATTCTGTCAAGAACAACTGATTAATTATGCGGATCAGCTCCCCATGACGTCCCCTCCCAAAGATATTTAAGATCCTCTGAAAAACTTGCTGGATTAGACACAGCTACAACCTGAACTGCTGAATGGAATTACACCAAATTTGGCAGGAAGGTAGATGATGTTTCACGGAAGTGCCTTTTAGTGATTCAGTGTAAATCAATTCAGTAGTTGCTTAGAAATTTGAAGACATTCCTAGCCCAGTTGTATATATAGGGATGCAGTGGATCTGCGGCCCCTCCTGATCTCATGCTGAGATCTAATTGGCTACCAACACCTCAAACCAGGAAGTGTTGGCAGCCATCTTGTAACTCAAACAGAGTCCCAAGGAAAATTTAAAAAATGAAAAGGGGGCAGAGTAGAAACAGCCCGACCCCATAGGGCTTTTGGGGGGGTGGTACATTTTTAAAAACATTTCAGCAGGAGTCGTGCTGAATCTGCGACTCCGGACAAAACTTTTAAGAAACAAAGTGCGGTCTCAGATGTTTCATATAATATAGGCCCTGGGTGGGGTAGATCCCAGGTGTATGTGGAAATATTGATGCGGGTGGCCTGTGAGGCCCCCTTCAGCCCCTGGGACTGCCATTCCCCGAACTAGAGATAAGAGAAATGTGGGAGGTCATGTGACCCCCCCACAGCCCAAGGGATTGCCACCTTCCCAGGGCTTAGTTAAATAAAAAAGCATTGGGGCTCAGGCCCCCCACACACCCTAGACATTGCCACCTCCAAGGGGCACACTGTTTTTTATTTTTAGAAAATGCGGCGGAGGCCTCCATCACTGCCCCGGTGACCGTCATTTACCTGGGGCACAAAGATTATTTAAAAAATCAGGGAGGCCCTATGGCCTCCCCTTTGCCCTGGGGACAAACACCTCCCCAGGGTACAGATACAATATAAAGGGGGTCCGTTGGACACCCCAAACCCTGGGGGCCACCACCTATGCGGGACATGATTCACAAAGGAGAGGGCTGTGATGCACCCCTACAGGAGTCCTACATGGAGGTAAGAGTTGGGGGTAGTTGGGCCCCAAGTGTGTCCTTGGGGGCCAACTACCCCTCATGTTACCTCTAGCAAGTCCCACACAGTGGGATTGCTTAGAGGACTTCGAAGACACACCCCCTTTCTCCACCACTCTGCAAAGGTGGCTAGTGGCGCAATACTGGTTGGGGCGATGAAGTCCACTTTACTTGTGAGAGACCTTGGGAGCCAGGAAGTCCTCCGTGTAAGTCCTACACGGTGGGATTCCTGAGAGCTGTTCGGATGCCCAGCCCTCTTTCTCCACCACTCCGCAACTGCGACTACTAAAAAAAACCATAGAAATTCACTGAAGAAAATAAAGGTTACCGGGACGTTATAGTGAGGAATTAGCATTAGATATTCACTGTAAAAAACAGAGGTCTGTGTTTCCATTAGAAAAGCTTTTTTTGTTTTCTTAATATTTTTGGTGCTGTTTGAAGAACCTTCATGAAACTTTTCACAAAAAAAGTCTCATCCACCACCTCAGCTCTTTCCTGGGAAGTTTCAGGTGGTCTGTCAAATGGGGACCAAGAAAAATTGGGGGTCTCAATGTTTCCCCAATTAATTTTTCCATAGGAAAATTGAACAGCCATACCGCAAAAACAGCTGAATGAATTAACACCAAATTTGAGAGAAAGCTAGACCTTAGTCTAGGAAGTGTACCTTTTATGATTTGGTGTAAATCTATTTAACTGTTTTTGAGCAATTAAGGCTCAAATACATTTTACATTTCACGTCGTGGAGTATCCTCAGGACCGAAAGATCTCAAGATGCAATCTGATTATCTGCCACCACTTCAACATCAATGTGGCGGCAGCTGTTGTAGGACACAAGCCTCAGTCCCAAGTCCTGACAAAAGGGTTAATAAAAAATAAAAGATTAAGGATACCAGCCCTTGAACCCTAGACCTGGAGCCAAAATGTTTTCTTTTTTTTGCTGCAAATTCATGCTGATTTGAAAAAATAGGGTTACACAATAGGGTAAACCCGGAATCACTGGGACCTGGGTACTAGACAGTATACATTAGGGTGGTCGCAGTACAATAACATCCTTTGTGTTGAATGGGGAGAAAATTCAAATAGAATTCAATAGCAAAAAACAACATATACACAAAACGTTTTTGTTACAGTGTTATTTAATCACACTGAAACTAATCATAATTTCTTGAGACAGATTTTAAAGGGCATACATTTGTAGGTCAAGGTTTCAATATAACAGTACCCAAAAGGAAAGACAGAGAAGGGTAAAGTTGTGATTCAAGTGTGGTAGTGAGGTAAAGTAAATAATAGTGACCAAAAATCACAAGCAGTTATGGCATATATTCCTCATATGCCGGTACAACGAGTAATCAATTACATATTCATCACAGAACATAATATCCGTACAGCTTTGCCATGTAGCACAAGATTTCACAGTAAAGTAAGTACTGTTGATAGGACTAGCAATTTTCAAGTGCCGACGTTTCGACCCCAATTGGTGTGTAGGTTATTCGCGGGGTCTTCCTCAGCACAAGTGGAAAGTGGTGTGGGGTGAGGGGGCACCGTGAGTGCAAGGGCGGGGGGCCTCTCACTAGTCAATGGTGGAGGATCAGGGGGCTACTGGGTCTCAAAAACTTGACGGTAAGAGTGAGAAGACACTCAGTGTAATTTAACAAAGGAAGCGATCCAATCAAGACAAGAATCCATCGTGTTAGAGGTTACAAAATCCCAAGTCTTTTCAAAGAATGTCAGGCACCCCGAATCAATCAAGGGAGAAAACGGGATTCAATAGCACGAATGACAAAAGGCCTCCTGGAACTGGATCGGTTACAGGAAGTCACCAATTGGGGTTGAAACGTCGACACTTAAAAATGACCAGTCCTTTCAACAGTACTTACTTTACTGTGAAATCTTATGAGGAATATATGTCATAACTGCTTGTGATTTTTAGTCACTAAAATTTACTTTACCTCACTACCACACTTGAATCACAACATTCCCCTACTATTTCTTTCCTTTTGGACACTGTCATATTGAAACCTTGACCTACAAATGTATCCCCTTTAACATCTGTCTGAAGAAATGACGATTAGTTTTAGTGTGATTAAATAACACTGTAACAAAAAAGCTGTTTGTTTATATATTGTTTTTTGCGATTGAATTCTATTCGAATTTTCTCCCCGCTCAACACTAATGATGTTATTGTACTGGGCCCACCCTAATGTATCGTGCTTTGAAAAAATAAGGTAAACACGAGGAGATGATGGACGGAGCGCTGAAACATTTCAGACACTCACCCCCAGTCACAGATCTGAGTTGAATCCATCATAGTTCTTTAGCTCACTTTGCCAACTTAGTTCAGACCCGGCTATATGCAAATCAGTCTTGACCCTGCACCTAATGGGAACAGTCCAGCCCGAACTGCCAAGCCAGGTCTTCTCTGAACAAGAAAAAGCAGCCTGGGACTGGTTTCAGGGTATCACCCCTCATCAGCCAGTCTAGCTTGAACCCAGCTGCAAAATGAGCAAGGGATCTACGTCTGGGCATACCCTGCCAACTTAGGGCGAACAAAGCAAACACAAAGAGATGATGCACAGAGCGCTGAAACTTATCAGACACTCACCCCCAGTCACAGATCTGGGTTGAATCCATCATTGTTCTTTAGCTTACTTCTTGTAGGTATCAAGGACCCCCTGATATGGATAGGACTCCTAGGTCAGGGACAACAATTTTTATGTAACGGCATATACCCAGGCAGGCTTTAAGAACAAAAGCTGGCTATAAAGTAGGACATATACATATATACATAACTGATAAAAATTAATGCAATGGACTGGAATGATATCAAAAAAGATGATTTTTAATAAAAGATAAATAGATACATATAATTAACAAATTACACAATAAAAAAGTTTCTCTTAATGCTCATGTGGCTCTTTTTCAATTATATATTAGAAAGACATCATGATGTATAAAAAAGGATCTTTTTTCCTTTTATGAAGAATAGGGCTGTGTGTCAACGCGTTTCGACAAAGTCTTTTGTCTTCATCAGGACTAATGGATATTCAGCCACTTTTTCTAAAATAGATTATAACCAAGAGGGTTCAAAGTTGATGAAGGGAGTAAGGCACCTTTCCTTTAATATCCGGAATCGGTATGTGATAACTGTTAAAACAGTGTTCACTGCTTCCGTCTTACTTCTACCTACAACTACTGTTCATCGTCTCTTTAAAAAGGGAAGGGAGACCTCAAACGTTCTCCGCCATTTTAGAAAAAGTGTATCGTAACGGTTGATAAAGCTGATAGTCCGTGTAACTTTAACACTTGTTGGATGTTGGGAAAGACGCGGTAATCGTTAGAAGCTATTGCGCATCTTAAATCCACTCTCATAGATAAAGGGCGGTGATTCAAATTAGACGTCCGTTGGCCGGAATACGCCCACGTTAAGATGTACGCGGTGCTCGAGACGTCTCTAACTTCCTCAGTAGTTCGAGTTGATCAGAAGGTGATTACTATCTTTAGCTTACTTCACCACCTCAGTTCAGACCCAGCTATATGCAAATCCGCCTTGACCCTGTACCTCATGGAAACAGTGCAGCACGACTGCCAAGCCAGGTCTTCCCTGAACTGGAAACAAGCATCCTGGGACTGGTTTTGAGGTAACATCCCTCATCAGCCAGGCAAGCTTGAATCCAGAAGCAAAATGAGCAAGGGCTCCACTTCTGGGCATACCCTACCAACTTAGGGGGGAACAAAGCAAGCATGAGGAGATGATGGACGGAACGCTGAAACTTTTCAGACACTCATTTCCAGGCACAGATTTGGGTTGAATCCATCATGGTTCATTAGCTCACTTCGCCAACTCGGGTAAAAACTAGCTATATGCAAATCAGTCTTGACCCTGTGCCTCATGGGATCAGTATAGCCCAAACTTCCAAGCCAGGTCTTACCTGAACCGAAAACAAGCATCCTGGGACCGATTTCGGAGTAACACCCCTCATCAGCAAGGCTAGCTCGAATTCAGTAGCAAAATGAGCAAGGGACCCATGTTTGGGTATACCCTGCCAACTTGGGGCAAACAAATAAAACACAAGGAGATGATGGAAGGAAGGTTGAAACTGTTCAGACACTAACCTCTGGTCACTTATCTGGGTTGAATCCACCATCGTTCTTTAGCTCACTTCACCACCTCAGTATGGACCCAGCTATATGCAAATCAGTCTTGACCCTTGCCTCATGGGAACAGTCCAACTTGAACTGCCAAGCCAGGTCTTCCCTGAACCGGAAACTATCATCCTAGGAACAGTGTCGGGGTAACACTCCTCATCAGCCAGGCTAACTTGAATCCAGCAGCAAAATGTTATGTTATATTATGTTATTTTGATTTGTAACGTGCACAGATACTTAGGAGTGTCACGGCGCGAGGCAATGAGGGGCAAAAGTCTGGTATTAAACAAAGAAATGTGTTTTCAGGTTCTTCTTGAAAATCAATTGGTCCTGAATGTTCCGATGGGCGAAAGGAAAAGCGTTCCATGCAACAGCAGCTTTCCGGGCAAGAGAGCAGCCTCCAAGCCTCTGACATGTAAAGTGAGGGACCTGGGAGAGGCACTGGGACATGGAACGCAGGTGTCGCACTGGAGTATAAAAGAAAGGTGTTTTTGCAGGTAGATAGGGTCATGACCATGAAGAGTGCGATGGACCATAACTAAAGATTTTAATTTGACCCGTTTGGCTACGGGAAGCCAGTGCAGAGAGCGTAAGTGCTATCTCACGCTAATCCTGCAGGGAATCTCAAGAAGAAGGCTGGTTGCCGCAATTTGGACCACCTGGAGCTTTTTTAGCAGATAGCCCGGGATGCCAATCTAAAGGGCTTTGGCATAGTCCAGCCGAGACAGAATAAGGGAGCAGAAGACAGTTTCTTTTGCCGCCCTAGGCAGGAGAGTGAGAAACTTCCTTAAGGTTTTCAAAAGGCCACAGCAGGTCCCAGCAAGTTTCCTGATCTGAGTAGAAAGGAAAGGTTCTCCTCAAACCACACCACAAGGTTCTTGGCAGGCTTCCCGGTTGAAGAGGGAAGAGGGAACTCAGGCGGCCAAATAGTTACCTTAAAATTGGAAGGAAACTTTCCAAAAAGGAGAATCTCCAGCTTCTCTTCATTGCACTTGAGTTGCACAGTGGCTAGCCAATTAAAAATAGAAGACAAGCAGTGTTGAGCAGAGGAAAAGAGTCCACATTCTTATCCCAAGTAAATAGAAGGTGGGTGTCATCAGCGTAAGCCATAATCTTAGCCCCAAATTCCTCTGCCAGATACACCAGAGGTGTAACATAAAAATGAGCAAGAACCCACGTCTGAGCATACCTTGCCAACTTAGGGCGATCAAAGAAAACACAAGGAGATGATAGTCAGAAAGCTGAAACTTTTTAGACACTCACCCCTTGTCCTAGAACTGGGTTGAATCCATCATTGTTCTTTAGCTCACTTCGACACCTCAGTTCAGACCTAGCTATAAGCAAATCAGTCTTGACCCTGTGCCTCATGGGAACAGTCCAGCCCAAACTGCCAAGTCAGGTCTTCCCTGAACTGGAACAAGCAGCCTGGGACTGGTTTCGGGGTATCACCCATCATCAGCCAGTCTAGCTTGAATCCAGCAGCAACTTGTGCAAGGGACCTACGTATTGACATACCCTGCCAACTTAGGGCGAACAAAGCAAACACAAAGAGATGATGCACGGAGCGCTGAAACTTTTCAGACACTCACCCCCAGTCACATATCTGGGTTGAATTCATCATCATTCTTTAGCTCACTTCGCCACCTCAGTTTAGACCCAGCTATATGCAAATCAGTCTTGACCCTGTGCCTCCTGGGAACAGTCCTGCCCGAGCTGCCAAGCCAGGTTTCCCTGAACCGGAATCAAGCATCCTGGGACCAGTTTCGGGGTAACACCCCTCATCAGCCAGCCTAGCTTGAATCCAGTGGCAAAATGAGCAAAGGACCCACGCCTCGGCATACTCTGCCAACTTAGGTCGAACAAAGCAAACACAAGGCAATGATGGACAAAGCGCTGAAACTTTTCAGACACTCACCCCTAGTCACAGATCTGGGATGATTCCATTATCGTTCTTTAGCTCACTTTGCCACCTCAGTTCAGACCCAGCTATATGCAAATCAGTCTGGACTCTGTGCCTCATGGGAACAGTATAGCCCAAACTTCCAACCAACCCTTCCCTGAACCAAAAACAAGCATCCTGGGACTGATTTCGGGGTAACAACCTTAATCAGCCAGGCTAGCTTGATTCAAGTGACAAAATGAGCAAGGGACCCACGTCTGGGCATACCCTACCAACTTAGGGCAAACAAATCAAACAGAAGGAGATGATGAATGACGTGCTGAAACTGTTCAGACACTAACCTCCAGTCATTGATCTGGGGTGAATCGATCATCGTTCTTTAGCTAAATTCACCACCTCAGTTCAGACCCAGCTATATGTAAAACAGTCGGGACCCTGTGCCTCATGGGAACAGTCCAGCTTGAACTGCCAAGCCAGGTCTTCCCTGAACCGAAAACATGCATCCTGGGACCGGTTTCGGGGTAATACTTCTCATCAGCCAGGCTAACTTGATTTCAGTGGCAAAATGTTAACTTATGTTATTTTGATTTGTAATGCGCACAGATACTCAGGAGTGTCCAGGCGCGAGGCAATGAGGGACAAAAGTCTGGTATTAAACAAAGAGATGTGTTTTCAGGTTCTTCTTGAAAATCAGTTGGTCCTGAATGTTCCGATGGGCAAAAGGAAGAGCATTCCATGCAACAGCAGCTTTATGGGCAAGAGAGCTGCCTCCAATCCTGCAGGTGTTGCGCTGGAGTATAAAAGAAAGGGGTTTTTGCAGGTAGACCTAAAAATGAGCAAGGGACTCACGTCTGAGCATACCCTGCCAACTTAGGGCGATCAAAGAAAACACAAGGAGATGATGGACAGAGATGAAACTTTTCAGACACTCACCCCAGTCACAGATCTGGGTTAAATCCATCATCGTTCTTTAGCACACTTCGCCATCTCCGTTCAGACCTAGTTATATGCAAATCAGTCTTGACCCTGTGCCTCATGGGAACAGTCCAGCCCAAACTGCCGAGTCAGGTCTCCCCTGAACCAGGATCAAGCATCCTGGGACCAGTTTCAGGGTAACACCCCTCATCAGCCAGGCTAGCTTGAATCCAGTGGCAAAATTAGCAAGGGACCCACGTCTGGACATGCCCTGTCAAATTAGGGCAAACAAAGCCAACACAAGGAGATGATGGACGAAGCACTGAAACTTTTCAGACACTCACCCCCAGTTACAGATCTGGGTTGAATCCATCATTGTTCTTTAGCTCACTTTGCCACCTCAGTTCAGACCCAGCTATATGCAAATAAGTCTTGGCCCTGTGCCTCATGGGAACAGTCCAGCCCGAACTGCCAAGCCAGGTCTTCCCTGAACCTGAAAAACAAGCATCCTGAGATCGGGTTCGAGGTCTCAACCCTCATCAGCTAAGCTAGCTTGAATCCAGTGGCAAAATAAGCAATGACCCATCTCTGGGCACACCCTGCCAACTTAGGGTGAACAAAGTAAAGACAAGGCGATGATGGACGGAGCGCTGAAACTTTTCAGACACTCACCCTCAATCACAGATCTGGGTTGAATCCATCATCCTTCTTTAGTTCACTTCGTCATCTCAGTTCAGACCCAGCTATATGCAAATCAGTCTTGACCCTGTGCCTCATGGGAACAGTCCAGCCCGAACTGCAAAGCCAGGTTTCCCTAAACTGGAAACAAGAGGCGCAGGGTCAAGACTGATTTCCATATGGCTGGGTCCAAACTGGAATAGCGAGCAAAAAAATTATGGATTAAGGCCCAGATCTCTGTACTGGGGTGAATGTATGACATTGTTCTGCATTCTTTCCATCAATTTTTGTTTTTGCATTTGTCATCCCGAGTGGGACGGGTATGCCTAGAAGTGGGTCCGGTGCGCTCCATGCCACAGGAGTCAAGCTATCCTAGCTGATGAGGGCTGACAGCCCGAAACCGGTCCAAGGATGCTTGTTTCCAGTCCAGGGAGGACCTGGCTTGGCAGTTCCGGCTGGACATCTCCCATTGGGTGTAGGGTCAAGACACATTTGCATATGGCTGGGTCCAAACTGGAATGGCAAGGTGAGCAAAAAAATTATGGATTTAGGCCCAGATCTCGGTACTGGGGTGAATGTATGACATTGTTCTGAATTCTGTCCATCAATTGTTCTTTTTGCATTTGTCACCCCGAGTGGGACGGGTATGCCTAGATGTGGGTCCTGTGCTCTCCATGCCACTGGAGTCAAGCTATCCTGGCTGATGAGGGCTAAAAACCCGAAACCCGTCCCAGTATGCTTGTGTCCAGTCCAGGGAGGACTGCATATGGCCGGTTCCAAACTGGAATTGCATGGTGAGCTAGAAACCGATCGATTTAGGCCCAGATCTCTGTACTGGGGTGAATGTATGACATTGTTCTGCATTCTGTCCATCAATTGTTCTTTTTTCATCGGATTAATCCAGCCCGAACTGCCAAGCCAGGTCTTCCCTGTACTGGAAAAAAGCATCCTGGGACCGGTGTTTGAGTAATACCCCTCATTAGCCAGGCTAGCTTGAATCCAGTAGCAAAATGAGCAAGGGATCCACGTCTGGGCATACCCTACCAACTTAGGGCAAACAAAGCAAACACAAGGAGATGATGGACGGAGCACTGAAACTTTTCAAACACTCACCCGCAGTCACAGATCTGGGTTCAACCCATCATCGTTTTTTAGCTCACTTCGCCACCTCAGTTCAGACCCAGCTATATGCAAATCAGTCTTGACCCTGTGATCTCTTTTTGCTTTAAAAAAATAAACAGGGTGAGCAAGGTCCAGAGATGGTGCAAAAAACTTACTGTTGGGGAGTGGGCTCTGGAGAGGCCCCTGGGCCACCATCCCCCAGGGCTGGATGCTTCTGAAATGGGAATGGGCATGTGGCCCTATTCCCTGGGCTGTACCGGCCCCAGGGACTTCATCACTGGAGCCAAAAGCCTGGAAAACGGGCTGGGGCAGTGCAGTATCACCTGGGCCAAATGACTGAAAAATGGGCTGGGGCTGTACGATCTCCCTCTCTGAGACTTAATAGTACCTGGAGACCCCATCCCCTGGGACCGCCTCAATTACTGTATCCCGGGGAGCACACCCCAAGACACAGATTTGCCTTGCCTGCATAGCGCAGTCAGGGAAACATCTCTGGTCTCATCCTGTGGGAGATTTATTAAAGCTCCTGCCAGGTGGGAGGAGACATTCCTTCCATGCACTCAGGCACTATAATTTCTCATTCAACAGGACACAATCGGTCTCCCCAGAGGATTCATTTTGCCCATACAAATGTGTACAAAAGAGTGAGATTCCGAAAGTCACCTCAAGATCCCTATCTTATACATACTTCCTAAAATCCATAAAGACAAAAAGAATCCTAAGGGGAGATCAATTGTGTCCTCTATGGATTCCTTATTGGAAAACACTTCAAAGTACAAAGATTCCTTTCTGTGTCCTTTTGTTATTGCAATTGCTTCATACAAACAGAACACTAAGGATTTCCCTGCATGTATTGATGGCATTCACTGGGAATCTGACTACATGTTGTAGGCAGCTTCTACACCAGTATTAATCATGAGGCAGGTATTAAAGGATGCAGACACTTTCTCAAATCAAGATCCATCTTATATTTCTTCCACACAGAGATGATCCTGTACATGATTGGTGTCTGCCTGAGGAATAGGTTTTTGGTATTTGACAACAGGTCCTTCAGGTAGAATCAAGGGCCTACCATGGGTGCTTGACTTATCTCCATTTTTGACAACCTATTCTTAGGTTGGTGGGAAAAGCAGGTTGTATGTAACCTTGATGCCTTTAACTCCCATGTAGAACTGTGGCTCACATAAATAATCAACATCTTTTTAATCTGGAAGGGTGGCACTGACGAAGATGAGAATTTCATTGCTCACCTGAATGAGAATTATTTGAATCTCAGATTTACTGGAAACATTAGTAGATCTTCTACTGTGTTCCTTGAAGTAAATGTGAAAATCAGTAACCAGAATATTATTGCTAGTCTGCACAGGAAAGCACAGAAAGGCCACTGCTGGCAACACACTCCTGCATGCCCAAACCAGTCCCCCTAAGCCTCTCATTCACAGTATCTCCTACGGCGAGCTCTTGCGTGCTCGCCATAAGTGCAGGGATTCCTTAAGGAAAGTGAGACCATAGTGATAAGGTTTATAGCCAGGGCTGTCCTGATTCAACACTGAAATGCCTTTAGAGAAAGCTAGACTTGTCACCAGACATTAACTTCCGATCCCAATACACCAAGGGAAAGTGACTATGAGAAAGGGACTGTGGGATTCAATACCACCTTCAAAAATAAATCTAAATCTGTTAAACTAATTCTGGAGAGGATTTGGCATATTCTCTACAGTGAAGACTGCCTCAGTGGGGTGATTGGACTACACCCCATGATAACATACAGAAGAGGATCAAAGGCGTTTTCATGTGTTACAAGTGTAAAGCCTGTAGGAACTGCAAGGATGTCAGCAGCTTCAGCTCAACACTTATGAGTGAAGAGGGTAACATTGAAAAGCATCCCACTTGTAATTCTGATTTTGTCAAAAATTTACTTACCTGTCCTTGCAACTAATTGTATGTAGGAAGCACCATTCACCCAGTGAAGAAGAGAATTCTTGAACATCTGAGGCTCATCACTCATGTTGATGGGCATAACCAGGTGGCATGCCATGTTGCTCTCTGCCCTAATAGTGATATCAAAGTTCTGAGCTTTTTTGCCATTGGCAGGAATAACTCCTCAGTTCGGGGTAGTGATGGGGAAGTGGCCCCAAGGAAACTAGAATAGAACACAAAAATACCTATAGGTTTGAATACTGATGAGAAAATGAATGAGCATTTTGGGGTAATGTGTGTGTCACCCTATGAGCTTCTCCGCTGTTCCTAACAAATGTATGCTGCATTCTTTTTCTTTTCTAAGCAATGTTACAAAACTTCCATCCAGCCTGCACCCTCCTTTTTGGTGGGTGTATGATAGACAATAGTATTCTTTCTGTGAGCGGCTTATAAATAACCTTTTTTAACGATTTTAAAATCATGGAACACTAGTTACATTTCTTTTTCATTCGTTATCATCTTTCTCTTTCTTTACCTCCCTCTTTTGTTGTTTGCACTTTTTTCTTCACCTTGCACTGCACTACTGGGCTACTCTTTTGATTGGTTGAGTTATGAAGCTCTCACCTGTCTGACAGAAATTCAGTATCATTCAGTGGAGCAACTGTATGTTTCTGTTGGAATTTTGGGTGGAGGAAGACACTTACCTACCATGTCATGGATCTGGTGAAAGTATTTGGGTTTTATGCCATTATATATTACTATGCATCCCCCTGGGGCTTTGTTGTGGCTCTAGGCAGATTGTCTCCTGGCTTTGCTCGTTGAATAGGGCTTCAAGCAATGATTTGAGCATGATTGGTGGGAGTCTGTGGTTTTGACCAGCCCCCATTCACCTTGAGACAAGGATTGATGCCCACCACTGGACTGGGGCTATGGTCTCCCAGCCTTTACCTTTGTCACTGCATCTTAATTGTTTATTTATTCGTGACTTCACTTCATTATCTGTGTATACTGTTTTCTTTCATTTCTGTTCAGAGAGATGTGCTGGACAACTTTTGATCTAGACCCTATCAGCAGTATAAGCAGAGCAACATTAGGCCCTCTGGCAGCACAGTTAGACAGCAACATTAGCCCACTGGGCCAAAATAACACATATGCTGATCTGTCATACTAAACTACAATTAACAATATGATTTACATATTGTAACATTCACTCTGTCCTCAAAAGGACATGCTCTCATTAATAGGCTGAGATTAATTGGGCTTCAGGCTTGAATTATCAGTTGCTATTTTAAGATGCAGTCCTCCATTACAATATACAGATGTTTTTATGAGTACCTATTTAATTCAAACTGAATGCTGTATGTTTGAATGTAATTTACTTTTGCTGTTGATCTCTGTAGTACATGACTGGCACTTGTATCACTCAGACTAATGAAGAGAGATAGTCAGATGTAGCCTACCATGTTACAGTGTGACCACCTCCAGGGTGTTCAAATTTAAATAACATTTAATTTTGCTACTCAATTTTTTGTAGTGCATGTCAAGCGAGTGCATCACTTGTTCTATTAGTGTTTTATGCTTTGTTTTGTTCCGTGTTATATTATGGCTACTATCTTGGCATTACTGTATAAGACCATAACAGTAGCCCTTCTTTGATGTTTAATCACGGTTGGAACGGGAATGTTCTGGTTGGCTGAGGCGAAGCCCCAGCCAGGCAGAGCCTACCTCTCCTGTCAAGGGTGGGTGATTACACTCACTGTATAACCTGCGCTCACCCACGGGTAGCTTGGCACTGAGCAGTCAGGCTTATCACAGAGGCAATGTGTAAAGCATTGGCACAGCACTCTCACACAATAAATACACTGAACATCACAAAAGAGACTTCATACGTGGTGTATGTAAATAAAGATATCATTCAACGCACACATTAACTAACACAACATGATCATCATGCATTTCTGGGCATAAATCACATTCAGACATATCACTAGCAGTAATAGGCCCACCGTGTTAAAATGAAATCAGTAACAGGCACAATTGGGAAATCCTAATTTACACCCCCCACCACCCTTATGTGATGTGGCACGTTGTCAGAACTAGGCCCACCCTGGCAATTATCATAATTCAATACCATACAGTTATAGGGTGCTCCCCAAATCAAAAAGATTTCAGAAATGTGTCCACACAGATAATTACCACACCTTTAAACAGCACTGTGGGCCAAGGTCACAGGGGTAAAAGCTAATGTCAAATGTAGTATTCTTTTGGCAAGTAATCAACATGTAAAGCAACACCACCGTGCGGTGTAATTAATCACAGCCAGTCACAGTCACACACTCACTTAAATACACAGTGCCACAGATATCAGAAGGGTCTGTATGGAGTGCACTCACACACACACCCACACAGCACCATAATGCGGTGCAACTAATATCCGGCAGGTCAGTTGATAATGTGTACGCAGACCCCGTGGCCCCAAGTCCTCCTCCAGCATTCAATTAATGCTGACTACACTAAAGTCATGGTCTGTTTTCCCCCTAGATTAGGGGGAAAAACTTCCCCTTAATACTAGGTAGATAGCAGCCATATGCTCACTTTACCAGGTTCCTAAAGGAAGAAGTTGGGGATTGGCAGCAGGACTAATTAGGCGGCGGTTGACAAATGGGGGGTTGTCCACTACTCAGTATGTCCACCCACGGTATGCGGAGCAGAAGCAGACTAAGGGCAATAGTCGTTCAATCAAAGGATTCCACACTGTGCATTCTGGGACCAGCCGAGTTCTACAAAGCACAGGGGGCATCATGCAGTCTCTTGACTCGCTTCCGATCACTCTCAGAAGCATTCTTTAACCCAGTCAATTACTTTCACCACAAAGGCTTGATCCAGGCAATGCTACCTGTCAACACCAAGCCATCAGGCCAGGTGAAAAGAAAGCAGTTTGTCCGCCGCACTGAGGGCACAAAAAGGAGCAATCGATGAATGGGGGATGTAGCAGGGGAGCCTCTTGAAAGAAGGAGGCACCCCGTCAGACACACGTCGATCACAGTAGCGCTCAGGCAATCCGGGCACATCGGAACAAGAATCCTCTCCTCCCTGGAAATGAGGCACAGCATCTGGTGTGCATTGGTACGAGTCACACCAGCCAGTTCCGGTCACAAACAATAAAAAGTTGCCAATTCTGTACCTCCATGGAAATGAGGCTCAATGTCTGGTGCACATTGAGCTGAGTCGCATTAGACAATTCTGGTCACACACACAAGGGCAAGTTCAGCAGTGCCGCTAGACAGAATGAGGCAGTACTTCGGGTACGCCCTCATCTCTGAGGGCCTCAACCTGTGAATTGCACACCGCATGCAATGAGCATGCAGTCGACATGTTGCGTCGGAGAGATGAGGCACAAATGAAAAAGTGGGCCATGCTAGGTCCAGCAACTTGTGAATCTGCTCACCACGAGCAAGACACTTATGTCTGTTGAGGACCCAAGATGCAGGGGCCACACTCCTTAGATGCGGGCAGTCATTTTGGGGCTCGGCACCAAGCAATCGGGTCTGCAGATAAAATACTTACTTCCATGCACACACCATGCTATCATTTGGCAACCAGCAGATGATGTAGGCACTTAAGAGGGCAATATTCTGGCCAAGTGTCAAAAACCTTCCCTCTAATCTGTCGAGCCAGGCCCTCAAATGGCAGAGGTCTGTCATTCCAGTTGCATGCTCAATGTTTATAGTCTCTGGAAAACACACAGATGTGCTCCCCCAGCCTCCAGTGTGGACTAGAGTCCAACTATAAGACGCATTTCTAAGCTGTTAATGACAAATTTTTCTTTACCACAGGAGAGGGTTTGTCATTGTGAATTGAATGATAGGAAAAATGAGACGGCTCCACTGTAAGCCACTATTGCAGCTTGAAGTCATCTCAGCCATCCCCCATGTAAATCTATGGAAAGAGCAAACCTCATGTGTAGAGAAAACATGCATGGGTATTCTTTACAACCTGGGCATGGAATACATATGTGTACCTGCTCTGCCTTTCACCTACCTCTGGCTTACCCCCTCAGGACTTACCCCAGGTGTGCCCTAGTGGTATGGAAAGGTCCCCTCAGGATTGGCCAGTGGTTTACAAAGGCCAACCTGAGCTTAAATGCAATTGCGCACACAAACGCCTGCAATGGAAGGCCTGACACGGGAAAATGACACTAGGGGGTGATTTTCAAACATTGAGTGCTGGCAGCACAAACTGGGTGTTTTTGGAATTTACTTTTACATTTTGCACTGGTAAGTACCCTAAAAGTAGCAGAAAGCACTGCTTTGCATTACTTATCACTAAAGGGGCGTTACATGGGTGGTACATGGCCTTTCCCATGCCTTTTGATGCAAAAGCCTGTCTGCAAACAATTGTAGACAGGGTTTAGCGACAAAAGTTACCACCACTTCAAAGGAGGCGTTAACAGGATAAATGCTTTTATTTCTCCTTTCTTTTCGGACTTTGCATGAGTGTTTAAACTTGTCTAGGCATACTATTTTGTACAGGATAGGTATACTTCCTGTACAAAACCTATGCTAGACTTGGGCACACACCCTAGCGTTATGGCGCTAAGGTGTGAGACTTTTTTGAAAACCTGCCCCGAAGTCTCCGCCAATGGAAAGGTTCATGATTCGCGCAATGTCAACAGGCACACAACCTGTGAAAACTGTACAACAAAATAAATCGCATGCGGTCCTCTATGGATATGTGGTATGTTACGAAAACTGGAATCAGAAATTAATCAAATACTTCCCTGAGGTTAGCTCCAGCCAGCCACAGGGCTCGTGCACATCCACACAAGCGCACTTCAGAACTCTGGAACACAACCTGGGTGCTCTACAGAAAGAGGGCAACATTAGCGAAATGATGCAGTTACATTTGTTCTGATGAAACATTTCTCCTGGAAAAGATTGAAAGACGGACTCCAGCTGTGCCGCATATGATTTACAGTGCCTGGCTAGCCATGAGCCATTAATAATGAAATTCTAGCGGCACACACTATGATGAATTATTCTATGAAATGTGTTACAGAAATTGTATAGTTTTGTGAAGGTGTCAAATTTCCTTGTATATAAACAAAAAACACAAAGGCAACCAGCTGCTTGCTTGCCTTGAATTTACTGTAAAGTCCATACCAATGGCCATTCTGTCAGTTTTGCACACACGTCTGACATACCAATTGAAATAATTATATTAAGCTGAAAATTATATGTTGAAAACATTCGCAATGCAGCACAACAATCGTCTAAAACGGGTAACGGATGTTACTGTAGTTGTTGCTTACTCAGAAACACACGAGCACATCAAAGTATGTATTTCAGAGCCAGCACATTTCCAGTTCATGTGCTGTTTGAAAAAAAATGCTACGTTCTACCGTCTGTGGCCTAAACCTTCAACCGCTGCTTAAATTAGAAGTCAGACTAGATCAATACAGTTTTGTTTCACTGCTCAAGAGAAACTCTTATAAACATAATAGCGCCTCACCTGCCAACTCCCCAGTGTCAGAATCCATCAGGCGGGAGAAGAAAACAAATGAAGCCTTCCCTGGCCAGACACCTCAGTGCCAGAGAAATGAAAGTGCATTACATTATTCGGTCTCTTGTGATTCAACATATGTTGATAGGTGCCTCGAGGTGACCTCTTCTGCTTATAGGAGATTGCATTATACACTCTGGTTGTCAAAGGCCTTGGAGAGCACGAGGCGCCTCAAGATTTTTCCCTCAGAGCACAAATGTTCCTAACCCTGCATGGCAATCAGTCAAAAGCCATTTTCATTCCAGTGAATTCTAAACGGGTTAAAAATGGGAAACAATAATGTGTACTCAGCGTGGAAAAAAACCCTTCGAGATATCGGGACGAAGACCGTGCCAATTATCTAAAAACTATGAATATTTCCTCTGTCCGGCTCTTTGAGTCCGGTTATCTGTCGCCGCAGCTGCGTTTTTAATTTGGAGAATTTGAACATGTGGAAAGGGCCATGGTTGCCTATCTAGCGCTGCTGATGAATGTGACACCTTTGATCATTTTAAAAGGAAATTTACACTGTGTCTGTCAGATTTTCTCAAAAAAGAAAAAAAAGCAGCAACACGAAAAAGAGACAAAGAGCATGGTGAGATTATTGGACCCGGCTTGTTATTGGCTTTCTGGCAAGCATTAATTTTTCAGCACATTCTTCTCATGTGCATTTCGCTCCATTTGAAAACTGACATTGCACTCGGTCTGCTTAAATTAATAAAAATGTATCTTTTCAGAATCAAAATCACAGTGAATATTGCTCCATGCTCACTGAAGCAGAACAAATTCTGTAATAATAATATGAACATTATGTCAGTCGTAAAATTCATCCCAAAAAATGCGCTCGATACATGTCTATTTTAAAGTACTGCAATGTTGCTATGACAAATTTATTTCAGCAGATTTCAAGTTTCTATCTTTCTTCTAAATTGCATTCAATTTAGAAACTCATTGTCCTTCCTGAAAACAAAAGTAATCTCTACATTAATCAATCCTACACCTGTACACTGTTATTTAAATGTGTAGTTCTACCATGACATACATCTCTGCTGGCAATCAGTAGAGATGGATACCAGCACATAAACATTAAAGATTAAAATGTTCCTGTATGTCTTTCCAATTCGCTTGCAATTCTACAATTGAATTCTTTTCAGTGGTGTAGTGGTTTCCCAGTGATAAAAATTGCAAAATTAAGGCCTAGGAAAAGCACATAAACGCTGGCATTTAGGAGTTGTGTAAGTATTGGATTTATTCTCGAAATTTAATTTAAGCTCTCCAGAAAAAGCGAAATGATTAATTGATCTAAAATTGATCTAAAACAATTTACGTAATCAACTGGCTGAGGTGTTCTGGGGACGTGAGATTCAGTGCTTCTTAATCCATCCGAAGCTGCCACTGCCCCTCGACCTAGTTTTGTCTCAGCCAAAGGCAGACTAAGGCTCCTTAAGAGAGCTGTGGGGTATTTCATGGTAGACTGGGCAAGTTCAAGGTTTGAGTTGCAGAGGAAGGGTATTGAGAAAATGAATTAGAATATTAATATTTTAAAAGATTTGAAAAACCCAAAGTGCAGACAAGAACAAAATTAAAATAGAATAAAAAATTCTCGGAGTCCCTACTCTTGACACAAATAAATAATATCCAAAGCATGATCACAAATGACCAATGAATGTTGGCAATGCCTTCAAAGCAGGATGAGAACAACACTTTAACCTAAATACGAAGGAAGCTCTGTCCACTATCCTTGTCAGTCTGCTTTTCTATAGTGGCTGAAGACTGACGGACAAGCTGGTGAACTCACCACTGGCTCTGCAATCAGGTTTGTCATCTAGCAGGACTACCTGCGGTGTTGGACTCAGCCTTTCCTGAGCTTCAAAGTATGCCTGAGGGATGTACCCTTTCCCTTTTTCACTTCTGAATCTGCCTGCCCTGCCACTAACATATCCAGGTCCTCACACCTGGTCCTCTCCGCCCTTTCTCACAGTAGACAGTTTGGAGCCGAACCCAGGCTAAAGTGCCGAACTGAACATAACCAATTTAGGGTTATATGAAGAGAGGAACCAACACACACAGGCTGGTACTCAGTATAAAAGTGGCCTCTCATCAGAACCGTTCTAGACCTGTGGAAAATTCAGAGGTCTCCATTGCAACTGCCCAGATGACCAGCACCAACTGGACCTGCCGGAGCCCTATTGCTGGCCTCTGCTGGAGTGTTTCCTGATTCCCAAGAAGTGCCGTCTAAGGTCCAAAGTCCTGGACCCTTGACTGGTGTCAGAGGTTACTCCTCTACACTGCAATGAGCAAGATCTGGACCGTGGGTGAAAATTCAGATTTTTTGGGTTCTTCTTAACAGTGAACGACTGCCTGCATCTTCTGCAAATGCAAAGATCCAGTGGCAACCTGCTCTTCACGTCAGCAATGACCTCCTGCATATCCCGCCAATGCAAGTTCCAACAGCAATCTGCTCCTTGCAAAGCTCTGGCTGCGGATTCTTGTGTGGAACTGGACTGTGTGAGAACGAAGGTACACTTTCCACCGGGAGAAAACTGGCCCCGGTATCCAACCCACACCATCGCTGTCAGCATGAACTTTTGACTTTGACATTCCACTGTAACCAGATAACAATGACTGGCCCTCCATGCTTATTGGTGCTCTTTCTACCTGCAACTTTAAAAATTACTACCTCCTGTTCTACTTTGTGGATTCTGTGTCATTTTATGTGTTAAAATGTACTCTATTTTTCTACGTTGGTTTGGTATTTTTCTTGAGTTTTGGTTTATTGCTGTTTGAGTGCCGCATAAATATTTTACCCATTGGTTCTAAGTCAAGCCTGATTGCTTTTGTGCCAAGATACCAGAGGGCCAAGTACAGGTTTATTTAGTGATTTTTGTGGTTCAACCTGACAATGATTACATTTTGTATTTGAGTGGGGCTCTCACCTCTCTCAACTAAAACCCAGTTTCCCATGTTTGCTATTTGAGTAGCTATCTTATTCCGGAGGATACCACAAGCACCTGGGAGCATAGTGGTGTCAGCACTTTATAAGCACTAGGCAATATGAAATACCAGAGGTGAAATGAAACATGTTTGGAGGCACACACAAACAAGAAGAATGGAAAGGGGCGACCAACTCGGTCCCCCCGAACGTATGGCCGAGTGCCTCGATCCCCCCGGGAAGCCATTTTTGGGCGGGAGGCGCGTCTCAGCTGGTATGCCCGAAGCGGCGTAGCTGGGGCGCGCCCGTTCCCACCCTAGAGTGGGCTGGCCTAGACACTGACGCAGCCAGCCACGCCCTCGGGGCAGGCAGGGGCGGGTATACGCCCGCCCTGAAGACGGATAAAAAGGGACGCAAGACCAGAAGACATCCTCTTGTTCTTGTGCTCTGAAGCTGCACCTCCTCGCTGCACGTGAGCTCGGGACAGAACGAAGAGCCAATTTTGAGCGTTTTAATCTCTCTTTTTGTCTTCTAGATACTTCGTCTGAAAGATGCCCAAGAAAGGCGCGAAGAGAATGTCGACTGACCAGATGGTTCGGGTCCTCATGAAGGACATGTCCGAAATAAAGAAGCAGTTGGCGGAGCGAGACGGAGAGGAGGGATCGGGGCGTCCACCGGCCGGAGGGAGGCCAAAGAGGCCGAGAAGGGGGCCGGTCGGGGGAGACGTCCCGGTTCCCTGTTCCCCGCTCGAGGCGCCAGCCCCGGTACCGGCCCCGGTACCGAAGGAAGGGAATCCGATTCCCGTCGTAGTCACCCCGACATCCGCTGAGGATATGCCTCCCGAGTTGGCGGCACAGTTAGCGGCGTGGTTGGGGGACAGTAGCGAGGGCGCCACGGCTGCCGAAGCGCAAGCACTCATGAAACAGTTGCGCGAGAAACGTGATACAGCCAAGGTGCCCGCGCCGGATGCGGCGATAGACAAGCCACGAGGGGCGGAAGCAGCGTCCGGTGCAGGTAAGCGGCCATTGCCGATCGCGAGGGATGAGTCAACACCCTCTCGTAGAGAAAAATTGGGGCAACATGTTCCTTTGGCAATAAAGGAAAAGATTTGGGCTGGGGAATACGTAAACATTTTCTCCTTGCTTGTTGATCATTATGAGGTTGAAACTGTTAAGAGTCAAAAGGATCTGATGCATCCAAGTGTTTGGCGCGCAAAAATGGCCGCCTTTAAAGTAAATGAGAATATTGGCAACTGGGGCAATGCATGGGGAATTTTTACGTCAATTTTGGGGGAACGTAGGCCTGAATTGCTCCCTGAGTTTCCAGTATATCAGTCACGAATTATGGGGTACTCGATATCGCACCAAGGTAACCAATGGTTCTGTTATGACAACCTTTTCAGGAAAGCGATGGAGCATAACAAAAGTTTAACCTGGGACTGTTATGATTCTTTGACATGGGATAAAATGAAAGAGTCAGGGATGTTGAAAATACCGTTGGTGGGGAGTACTGTTGGTGAGTCCTCCCGCCAATATGGGGGGACGCCCTTTCGGTCGGGTACGGGTACCGACGATTATCCGAGACCCGCCGGCAATACAGGGAAGATGGGTTTCTGTTTCAATTTCAACAAAGGTAAATGTACTAGGCCCCCGGGATCTTGTAAATTCAAGCACGAATGTAGTGGTTGCGGGGCACCCCATCCTGAGTCCTCGTGCAGAGCCAAAACGGGTGAAAATGGGGGTAGAGGAGGCGCCAAACAGGTCTAATGTAGTCCGAGGGGCGCCCTTACCAACCCCGATTGATACCTTGGCGATGATTCCCTGGCTCAGCGAATACCCAGATCGTACTTCTGCTGGGGTGCTGCGAAACGGTTTTTTATATGGTTTCCGCATCCCGGTGGGGGACTTTCAGGGTGTCGGGACGTGCAAAAACCAACTTTCCGTCTTGCAGCATACGAATGTAGTACAGGATAAGATCCGGAAAGAGGTTATCCGAGGTCGGTTTGCCGGCCCGTTTAGTGTTCCCCCGGTACAGAATTTTGTCTGTTCTCCTTTAGGGGTGGTCCCCAAGAAGGACCCAGGTGAGTTTCGATTGATCCACAATTTATCAGCTCCTCATGGCCTTTCTGTGAACGATGCAATTGATCCAGGGGTATGTTCGGTGCGGTACGCATCATTTGATGAGGCCGTAGCCATTTTGAATCGCCTGGGGCCCGGGACGCTGATGGCGAAATCAGATATCGAGTCAGCGTTCCGTTTGCTCCCGGTATACCCGGACGACCAACGTCTTCTGGGATTCATGTTTCAAGGTTCATATTACATGGATAGGTGTATGCCGATGGGGTGCTCTATATCTTGTGCATATTTCGAGAAATTCAGTAGTTTTCTACAATGGGTTTACACGAAGGAAACGGGTTTTCGAAATGTGATGCATTACCTTGATGACTTTCTGTTCCTTGGGCCCGCTGGGGATGACGAATGTGCCCGGGCCTTGACTGAATTTTGTGTATTAATGGATCAATTTGGCGTGCCATTGGCACCAGGTAAAACTGTGGGTCCCACGACTTGCCTCGAGTTTCTGGGGATCGAGTTGGACTCTAGTGAGGGTTGTTTTCGTTTACCAGCTGCCAAAGTGTCGAAATTCAGGGCAGCCCTGCAAATGTGTATAAATGCATCTAAAGTTACGCTGCATCAATTGCAGCAATTGGTGGGGAAGTTGAACTTTGCTCTAAGGGTGATCCCGATGGCCCGCCCCTTTTCCCGTTCAATTGCCCAGGCGATGGTCGGCCTAAAAGAGGGTCATCATCGCACGAGATTATCGGCCGAGGTCCGCCAAGACATGCGTATTTGGTTAGCATTTTTGGCGGATTTCAATGGTCGAGTCGTCTGGAACAAACCGGCCTTGTCCTCTGAAGAGCTTGGTCTATGGACGGATTCAGCGGGAAGCATGGGTTTCGGCGCCATCTTCGGCACAAAATGGTCGGCACAAAGGTGGCCAACATGGTGGCATGAAGAGGGGCTGACGAGTAATATTGCTTTCCTTGAACTGTTTCCCATTTTGGTGGCCCTCAGAACCTGGCCCGATGGATTCAAAGATCACTCTGTCATATTTTGGTCTGACAATATGACCGTTGTAGAATGCATCAATAGTCAGGCAGCACGTTGTAAAATGATTTTAAGGCTGCTTAAAGAAATTGTCTTACTGTGTATGCAACTGAACGTGGTATTCAGAGCGAAACATGTCCCAGGGGTGATGAATCAGGCTGCTGATGCACTGTCTCGTTTTCAAATGCAGGCTTTCTCGGGTTTCCTTCCCTCAGCGGACCCAGAGCCGGCACCCTTTCCCGAAGCTCTCTGGTCTCTCGGTGCCCCGAACTTCGTTACCTCGTGGGAGAGAGTCTAGCACCAAGGACGAGGAAGGCATACGAAGGGGCGTTTCGGGCTTATTTAGCCTTTTTGGGGACTGAGAGAGGGGGGCTTTGGGGGCATGAGGATTGGGTAGTACATTTTCTGATGTCCTTGCGTAGGGCTGGGAAGTCGGTGGCTACAGCCCAGAGGCATCGTGCTGCCATTTCCTTTGTTGCCAGGGCTCATAATATCCAGGACCCGACAGCGTCTTTTGTGGTACAGAAAGCGCTGCGTGGGTGGCAACGCCTTGAGGGTCGCAGAGTAGACGAGAGGCGCCCGATAGGTCTGGATAGGTTGTCCCAGTTGCTGGCCACACTCCCCGCCACATGCTCGTCTCAGTTCGAGGCCTGTTTGTTCCGAGCTGCTTTTACGCTTGCATTTCACGGGGCAATGAGGATAAGTGAGCTGGTGGCAAGGAACAAGCAGGATGTGGCGGGGGGTTTGTGCCGGGAACACGTTCAGATCAGGGGTGAGACGATGACTGTATCCTTTGTCAGGTCCAAAACCGATCAAGATGGGATAGGGGACTGCATAGTCATTCGCAGGATTCCAGGGTCCTCCATGTGTCCGGTAAAGTGTTTAGAAGACTACCTAGCACGAAGGGTGGCATCATGGGGAGGGACGTTGTTGAGACACGCTGACGCCACCCCACTGACGAAATTTCAGTTTCAGCGGGTGCTTGCGATGTCAATTACCGCAGCGGGCTTGGACCCGGGCGAGTTTGGGACCCATTCCTTTCGGATAGGGGCTGCCACTGAAGCTACAGCCAGGGGTCTTAATGTGGAACAAGTAAAACGAGTGGGGCGTTGGTCCTCCAATTGTTATAAGAGGTATGTGCGGTTGCACATGTTGTGAAGCTGTAATAATGTACTCACGCTTCTTGTCTTTGTTTGGTTTTCAGTTACGCAAGCCTTCGAGGCGGGGCGGACTATGCAGTCGACCCAACACCAGGCCAGCGGTCAGACATCACCGGCTGTGAGAAAAGAGGTGTGGGTCGTGGGCCACTCATACGTGAGGCGTGCCGCAGACGTATTCGAAGCAGGTGACATGATTCACGTAGCTGGGGAATACGGGTACAGAATGTCCTTCTACGGAAGGGGCGGTCTCTGTATTGACCAGTTTCAGGCATTCTTTGAGGGTTTGTTAGGGCGGACGAGGTCACCGCCGTCTATAGTCATAGTACATTTAGGGGGCAATGATTTGGTCACCACCGGTAGACGACTTCTCCTAGAGGCAATGCTTTCCACTGTAAGTTGGTTGGCAAGGAAAGTTCCGGGGTGCATAATTGCGTGGTCTCATATGATCCCACGAAAAATGTGGCGGGGGGCTGTTTCGATTCGTGCTTTGAACCATTCTGTTAGAAAACTTAATAACAAAGTGAGTAGGTTGTTCCGTTCCAAGACATTGCATTCTATCTCGCATGGTTGTATTAATGATGACAGTATGTATTTAGGGGATGGTGTGCATTTGTCTCGGGTGGGAAATGAGTTACTCATAGGAGACTTCTTAGCATGGTTAAAAACGTTGAAACATGACCTTTAGGTAGGACTTTTGTGGGGGGCCCGGATAGCCGGTCAACTATCCGGGCCTGTGGCGGTAAGGTCATGATCGGTGAGCACTAATTAGTAGATCCCTATGAGTGGGCGTCACCCAACACGGATGGGAGCGCTCGGGAGAGGTGGCCATTGGCCCCTCAATGGGGAGGCGGTCCCTTCTAAGGATGGGTCGCCGGAAGTAAAGGAAAGGCGGTCAAGGCCCCTTCCTTTGTAGGAGGGGTTACAGCCCCCTCCTGGGGAATTTCCCGGGGCCAGTGACATCTGCGACGGCAGATGCGGTAAGTTGTGTGGGGTTGGGATAAGGTCTACGATACCTTCGAGATACCTCACACGAGTATTCGAACGACCTTTAACTGGCGTCGAGTCTTTAGGTGCCCCCGTCAAGTCAAGGGAAATTGGTAGTAGTTGCACTTGAGGTACGCCTCCGTGCTGTCGCCCATCCCAAGTGGGAGGGGTAAGTCGGGTTAGGGATCTTGACACCGGTTATGACCTTGCCGTTGGCCCTTAAACGTTAGGTTGTACAATTTCAATATGTCAAGAAATGTTTTGTAGGATGCTAGTTCGGCTAGGAGAACCTCTGTATTAGAGAATCTGTTAAGGTTAGCCAAACATCGCAATATGGTAATGAAATTGTACATAACATGAAACGTTTAATGTTTTAATTTTGTTTTAATAAATACGGCCGGGATGGTCACTCCATCCCACTTCCAAAAACTTCAAGAACTGTTTCCGGTTTCCCTCCTTTTGGGGATTGTGTTGAGAGGGGGTGGCGGGTATCTCGGCCATACAGTAACAGAAACAGTATGCACAGACTGGAGTATAAGGAGAAAGCCACACACCCAGCGTCCATGCCACATTTCCTTTGATAATAAAGGTATGAGGGAAGTTCTGAACACCTAACCCACCATTCAAATTTGACCCCATTGCAGTGTATACATATCAGTGTGAGAAACCACAACACACATATTCAATTTATAACCGGATAAAGTAACAAAAGTAATGCTGCAGCCAGCCCCACTGCAAATGGTTATATCCTCTGACCCAACTACTTAGACCCCAGCTGAGGGCTTTTAGCAACCAGATGCACCCAACGTAAAGCAATGCTACAACACCTGAAAATGTCACATGTTGAAATGACTGACAAACAAGACAGAATGCTACCAATAAGGTGCTCCAGTACCATGCACACTGACCCATAACGGATTATTACCATAACAGGCAGGTGTGAGATTAACTGGTTTCTAAATCCACCATATCCAAAATACTCATCTTTACTAAAGAGATATGCTCAGGGACGGCTCATCCTAAAGAGTGGAAGAGCGTTGCTCCCCTCCTGCTCCAGTGCAGCAGGCACACACAAATAAATAGAATGGCATGGCAATTACATTTTATTGGCATGGCATTTTATTTTCTACCAGTTCGCGCAAATGTGAGGGCGGGGGCGGTGCTGAATCTTGCATTGTAGGGTTACAGCTGCCCCTGCAGTGTGCAAGTCAGGTTGGCAGGCTCTCTTGATGTGGCCAGCCCGACATGCTCACTGTAGACCCAGAATCCCATGACAGTGAACAGCCAGGCGATTGGCGGCACAGCCTCCCAGCATCAAAATGAGTGCTTCGTTAGCCTTCTCCCACCAATCCCGGGGCTCCTCACAGCATATGAGCAGCTCCGGGATTGGTTGGATTTGCGTTCCACAAACAGGAATGAAGTCCTTCCCTTTTATGCATGCTCGTGGCACTGGCAAGTGCAGTACTGGTGAGTTTGGGGCCATCGCACCCCATCATATTTTTATATTGATAGCTGCCACTGGATATGCTCACAACCACCAATGGATATGTTCACACTTAAAACTGTGTTGATAACCTTTCAAAGGGTAGAGTGCTCTACAGGGTTTCACTTGTGGAGTCCACCTGCATGTCCACCTGTGCCTATAGCCACAGGTACACATAAAACACTTTAGGATGATATTGACAGAGAAGCACCACCCAAAAAGAGATGCACTTGGATATTAGCCATTGGGATTGTGCTACAAATTTCCAGCAAATGACAGAATGCTAGAAAGTCGTACCAAGGGAGAGCAAATTCAGTAAAAATCACCAAGTCTAAAATAGATAAACATGAAGAACACATGAAAAAGAAATGAAACATGTTGACAGCCATGTCAAAGTAAGAAGTCCACAAAGCCTTGTGGGCAGAGGATGGGAGGGACACATTCATCCATGATGTAACCTGCACAGAAACTGATAGCAGAATCATGGAAAATCCATGTAGCGCACTCTGTAGCAGACACCAGCCCAGGAACCCTGGGATTCTGTCACATAATAATTATCCCCAAGTAGTTGTGTGACCATAAAGAAGAATGAGGCTGAATTTGACTTACAATATCCTTTTAACATATGTACGAGAGTATTTTATTCAAAAATTCAAAATGTGCTTTATTCAAACATTAAATAATGATAATAATAGTGAATGCAATCCACAAAAAACATAATACATAATAAAATATGACAAGATCATCATCATTATTATAAAATAGTAATTTCTACTTGTTAAGTTATTTCTGTTGATGCAACTTTTTGGTTATTTAGTTTTTGTCTGCAATGTTTTCAATACGTATATTCCTGTCAGCTGTTCTTATTGGTAAGAAATTAGTTTAAGTTTTGAGATTTAATAGTACATTTGATTTATCTTTAAAATCCATGACTTTCACCAATGTGAAAGTGTGACATTAGAATACAACAAATCAAAGCCAGTTAAAGCACTTTCCGGGAGACGCGCGAGCGCGTCAACCAAGATGGCCGCCGCCACCGGAGCTGCGGGAGCACCACCGCCTGAAACGTCTTGTTTACGACGATTCTGACACAAAAACTCGGCGCAAATATCGGCGCTTGCTTCCCCATGCTGCTCCTCACCTGTGAAGTCTTTTTTTTTACGAATTTCTTTGACAGAAGTGTATTTGCTGGCTTCATGGTTCCTGCTCCCAGCTTCACTTCCAGGTACTGCCGGCTTTAATGCCTAGGGGGCGGAGTAAAATCTATGACAGAGCCTGGCTTGGCCCTAGCCACGCCTACAGCCTAGTTTAGCTGCTGCACCTGTTGTTTTGGAGAGGTTTTTGACGTTTTTGTTCCTATTTACGTAATTTATCTCACTTTTTGAGGTGGTTATTCTTTATTTTACTATTCCTGTGTGGTAGTGAATATTTTTTCACCTCAGAAAGGATTCCAAACAGTCCACTACTAATAAAAGAAAGCAGCAGGTTTCTCCTCCTCCAACTAAATCTAAGGTGGTGGAATCCTCAGAACCTTCTCTTGCGCTAATTTTGGAGGAAATTAAGGCATTACGTCTCAACACTGACACTATTGCCTCAGAAGTCAAAAATGTTCGGAAAGATATGGCTTCCATTTCAATGAAGGATTCTGACAATGTCATTAAAATTCAAGATAATACAAATAAGTTAGACGCTTTTACTCCTTTAATGACCAAAATTGTTCCAATGCATACTCAACTGTTAGACATGGAAAATCGCAATAGACAATATAATCTACGCATTTTAAATTTGCCTGAAGATGTTGAAGGGACCAATTGCCGACTCTATCTAGAATCTCTTCTACCGGGTCTTTTGAATATTGAGTTCTCCGAAAAATTTGAGATTGGCAAAGCCCATAGAGTCCCATCTCACCGGAACCCTCGACATACTAAGCCACGGCAAATGATATTTAAGGTGCCGCGCCATCATCATTTGGTTCTAATTCGGAAAGCTGCCAGAGAAATTCCATCATTGTTGGTGAACGGTACCAAAATCTTTATTCACCAGGACTTTGCTAAAGAAACTGTGGCTATTCGTAAAGAATTTTCTTCCCTTCGTCCACAGCTGAGGAACCTTGGTTTCAAGTACGGACTTTTTGATCCTTCTACAATGCATGTGTGGAAAGATAATGTCTCCAAATCCTTTCAGCGTCCAGAAGATCTCCGGTTATTCAGAAAGGCTGTCAAAACTCATCTCTTCCAATAATTCTTTTTTCTCTCTGCACCTCCATCTCTCTGCACTCTGTCTGCTTGCAGCGCCGGGACGCCCCTTGGCTGGGGCAGCCGCGCGCTATACAAATCACTATAACATAACATAACATTTCTTGATCAACAAGCTCCTCCATCCATGGATACTCAGGACCCTAATTCTTGAATTGGTGTCGTCTGACTTCATGTGTCACATCTCTGCATAATTTTCGTCGTAGGCTCCAACGGTTACTGGCCATGCTTGAGGAACGTGTGTGCGTTTATTTGTCTCTATTCATGTTTCTTGTTTGTTCCTTTCTCTCTCTTTTTTATTTCTTCCCTTCCTATTTTCTGCATAGAGTTACTCTTTTCACCTGCCTTTTTCTTCCTTCTTCTTGTTCTGATTCCCTTTTTTCCTTCCTCTTAAATCTTAATGGCTAATATTCATAATATTAAGATTGTTTCTCTAAATGTAAAAGGTTTAAGACATCCGGTAAACGTACAAAAATTCTGGATTATTTAGGAAGTTGTAAAGCTGATATTTGTTTTGTTCAAGAAACGCATGTTGAAGATAAAGTGTTACAATACATGAACAAAAAATGGGTAGATTATATTATCTCCTCACCTGCTAAAGGTAAAAAGAATGGGGTCGCTATTTTCTTTGCTAAGAGATTGCACTGTCAACTTCTTAATAAGATTTCAGATTCTGAAGGCAGATATATTATAGTTAAAGTCAAAATACATGATTCTATTTTCTCTTTGTTTAATGTTTATGGCCCTACCGCAGATGACCCTATTTTTTGGGCTACTGTTACAACTGAAGTTTTAAAGTTAGGCAAAGTTCCCTTGATTTTTGGGGGAGATTTGAATGTTTTTGCTGACCCCCTACTAGATAGATTATCTACCTCTAGGTTTCGACCTTCTAAGATTTTTCATGCCTTTAAGACTTTTCTTCATACCACCAAGTTAGCTGACATTTGGAGATTATACTATCCCACTGATAATGAATTTTCTTTTTTCTCCAACCCTCATAATTCCCACTCCAGAATTGATTCTTTTTTGCTTTCCCCCTCTCTCATTCAATTGGCACATAATCCTACCATTGGTATTATTGACATATCTGACCATGCCCTGATTTCTTTTGTTTTAAATGTTTCGTCTCCTTTTGTTAAGCAATCTAGATGGCGTATGAATGCTGACATTGTCCTTAATGACACTCATAAACCCAAATTGTTGCAAGCGATTCAAGATTATTTTACATTTAATCCGGAGAATTCTACCTCCGTTATTAATTGGTGGGATGCATTTAAAGCTTATATCAGAGGTTCTACAATTTCTATTATGGCACATGAGAATAAGAAATGTAATTCTAATATCAAATCCTTAGATAAACAAATAGCTCATTTTGAACGTTTATTTATTACCTCTAGTGATCCTCAATATAAACTTAAATTACAAAAGCTGAGATATGAATTTAATGCTATTCTTATTACTAGTTTTAGAAAAGGGGGTGGTGATGAACAGAGTGTCTGAATTAAACAGACCACTCTTACCCAGTCCAAAGATCAGGGCTTGATCCATCACCGTTATTTATCTCACTGCCCCATCCCAGCTCAGAACCTGGCTATATGCAAATCAGTCTGTCCCTGGCCCAGTGCATCATGGGAACAGGGCAGACTAAACTACCAAGCCAATTCTTCACCAGACCCTTGCTCATTGCACCATCAGGATTCAAGCAAACCGGGCCGAAGACGGCTGTAATGCCAGAAACCGGTCCCTGGGAGCTTGTTTCCTTCCCAGTGTAAGAATTGGCTTTTGTAGTTTGGTTTGCCCTGTTCCCATCATGCACTGGGACAGGAACAGACTAATTTCATACAGCCAGGTTCTGAAACTGGGATGGTGCAGTGAGCTAAAAAACGGTGTTGGATCTAGCCCTGATCTCTTGACTGGGTGAGAGCCTTCTGCTTAATTCAGAGACTCTGTCCCTCACCACCCCTTGTTGTAAATATTTTTGTCCACCCTAAGCGTGGAAGGGTATTCTCAGATGTGAGACCCTTGCTCATTGCACCATCAGGATTCAAGCAAACCGGGCCGAAGACGGCTGTAATGCCAGAAACCGGTCCCCGGGAGCTTGTTTCCTTCCCAGTGTAAGAATTGGCTTTTGTAGTTTGGTTTGCCCTGTTCCCATCATGCACTGGGACAGGAACAGACTAATTTCATACAGCCAGGTTCTGAAACTGGGATGGTGCAGTGAGCTAAAAAACACGGTGTTGGATCTAGCCCTGATCTCTTGACTGGGTGAGAGCCTTCTGCTTAATTCAGAGACTCTGTCCCTCACCACCCCTTGTTGTAAATATTGTTGTCCACCCTAAGCGTGGAAGGGTATTCTCAGATGTGAGACCCTTGCTCATTGCACCATCAGGATTCAAGCAAACCGGGCCGAAGACGGCTGTAATGCCAGAAACCGGTCCCCGGGAGCTTGTTTCCTTCCCAGTGTAAGAATTGGCTTTTGTAGTTTGGTTTGCCCTGTTCCCATCATGCACTGGGACAGGAACAGACTAATTTCATACAGCCAGGTTCTGAAACTGGGATGGTGCAGTGAGCTAAAAAACACGGTGTTGGATCTAGCCCTGATCTCTTGACTGGGTGAGAGCCTTCTGCTTAATTCAGAGACTCTGTCCCTCACCACCCCTTGTTGTAAATATTTTTGTCCACCCTAAGCGTGGAAGGGTATTCTCAGATGTGAGACCCTTGCTCATTGCACCATCAGGATTCAAGCAAACCGGGCCGAAGACGGCTGTAATGCCAGAAACCGGTCCCCTGGAGCTTGTTTCCTTCCCAGTGTAAGAATTGGCTTTTGTAGTTTGGTTTGCCCTGTTCCCATCATGCACTGGGACAGGAACAGACTAATTTCATACAGCCAGGTTCTGAAACTGGGATGGTGCAGTGAGCTAAAAAACGGTGTTGGATCTAGCCCTGATCTCTTGACTGGGTGAGAGCCTTCTGCTTAATTCAGAGGCTCTGTCCCTCACCACCCCTTGTTGTAAATATTTTTGTCCACCCTAAGCGTGGAAGGGTATTCTCAGATGTGAGACCCTTGCTCATTGCACCATCAGGATTCAAGCAAACCGGGCCGAAGACGGCTGTAATGCCAGAAACCGGTCCCCGGGAGCTTGTTTCCTTCCCAGTGTAAGAATTGGCTTTTGTAGTTTGGTTTGCCCTGTTCCCATCATGCACTGGGACAGGAACAGACTAATTTCATACAGCCAGGTTCTGAAACTGGGATGGTGCAGTGAGCTAAAAAACACGGTGTTGGATCTAGCCCTGATCTCTTGACTGGGTGAGAGCCTTCTGCTTAATTCAGAGACTCTGTCCCTCACCACCCCTTGTTGTAAATATTTTTGTCCACCCTAAGCGTGGAAGGGTATTCTCAGATGTGAGACCCTTGCTCATTGCACCATCAGGATTCAAGCAAACCGGGCCGAAGACGGCTGTAATGCCAGAAACCGGTCCCCGGGAGCTTGTTTCCTTCCCAGTGTAAGAATTGGCTTTTGTAGTTTGGTTTGCCCTGTTCCCATCATGCACTGGGACAGGAACAGACTAATTTCATACAGCCAGGTTCTGAAACTGGGATGGTGCAGTGAGCTAAAAAACGGTGTTGGATCTAGCCCTGATCTCTTGACTGGGTGAGAGCCTTCTGCTTAATTCAGAGACTCTGTCCCTCACCACCCCTTGTTGTAAATATTTTTGTCCACCCTAAGCGTGGAAGGGTATTCTCAGATGTGAGACCCTTGCTCATTGCACCATCAGGATTCAAGCAAACCGGGCCGAAGACGGCTGTAATGCCAGAAACCGGTCCCCGGGAGCTTGTTTCCTTCCCAGTGTAAGAATTGGCTTTTGTAGTTTGGTTTGCCCTGTTCCCATCATGCACTGGGACAGGAACAGACTAATTTCATACAGCCAGGTTCTGAAACTGGGATGGTGCAGTGAGCTAAAAAACGGTGTTGGATCTAGCCCTGATCTCTTGACTGGGTGAGAGCCTTCTGCTTAATTCAGAGACTCTGTCCCTCACCACCCCTTGTTGTAAATATTTTTGTCCACCCTAAGCGTGGAAGGGTATTCTCAGATGTGAGACCCTTGCTCATTGCACCATCAGGATTCAAGCAAACCGGGCCGAAGACGGCTGTAATGCCAGAAACCGGTCCCCGGGAGCTTGTTTCCTTCCCAGTGTAAGAATTGGCTTTTGTAGTTTGGTTTGCCCTGTTCCCATCATGCACTGGGACAGGAACAGACTAATTTCATACAGCCAGGTTCTGAAACTGGGATGGTGCAGTGAGCTAAAAAACGGTGTTGGATCTAGCCCTGATCTCTTGACTGGGTGAGAGCCTTCTGCTTAATTCAGAGACTCTGTCCCTCACCACCCCTTGTTGTAAATATTTTTGTCCACCCTAAGCGTGGAAGGGTATTCTCAGATGTGAGACCCTTGCTCATTGCACCATCAGGATTCAAGCAAACCGGGCCGAAGACGGCTGTAATGCCAGAAACCGGTCCCCGGGAGCTTGTTTCCTTCCCAGTGTAAGAATTGGCTTTTGTAGTTTGGTTTGCCCTGTTCCCATCATGCACTGGGACAGGAACAGACTAATTTCATACAGCCAGGTTCTGAAACTGGGATGGTGCAGTGAGCTAAAAAACGGTGTTGGATCTAGCCCTGATCTCTTGACTGGGTGAGAGCCTTCTGCTTAATTCAGAGACTCTGTCCCTCACCACCCCTTGTTGTAAATATTTTTGTCCACCCTAAGCGTGGAAGGGTATTCTCAGATGTGAGACCCTTGCTCATTGCACCATCAGGATTCAAGCAAACCGGGCCGAAGACGGCTGTAATGCCAGAAACCGGTCCCCGGGAGCTTGTTTCCTTCCCAGTGTAAGAATTGGCTTTTGTAGTTTGGTTTGCCCTGTTCCCATCATGCACTGGGACAGGAACAGACTAATTTCATACAGCCAGGTTCTGAAACTGGGATGGTGCAGTGAGCTAAAAAACGGTGTTGGATCTAGCCCTGATCTCTTGACTGGGTGAGAGCCTTCTGCTTAATTCAGAGACTCTGTCCCTCACCACCCCTTGTTGTAAATATTTTTGTCCACCCTAAGCGTGGAAGGGTATTCTCAGATGTGAGACCCTTGCTCATTGCACCATCAGGATTCAAGCAAACCGGGCCGAAGACGGCTGTAATGCCAGAAACCGGTCCCCGGAGCTTGTTTCCTTCCCAGTGTAAGAATTGGCTTTTGTAGTTTGGTTTGCCCTGTTCCCATCATGCACTGGGACAGGAACAGACTAATTTCATACAGCCAGGTTCTGAAACTGGGATGGTGCAGTGAGCTAAAAAACGGTGTTGGATCTAGCCCTGATCTCTTGACTGGGTGAGAGCCTTCTGCTTAATTCAGAGACTCTGTCCCTCACCACCCCTTGTTGTAAATATTCTTATTACTAGGGCTGGGGTCCAGCTTTCTAATTCTAATGCTAGATTCCGTTTTAATTCCAATAGGTCTGGTAAGCTCCTTGGTAATTATTTACGTATTAAAAGGGATAAAACGCAGATTACTTCCATTCAAGGTCCTCAAGGTAAAATTGCACTTTCCCACAATGATATTGTGCAAGAATTTTTACATTTTTATTCCACCTTGTATAATAAACCAGATTTTTGTGATGATTCTCTAATTGATGCCTTTTTAAAATACTCTAATTTACTTCATATTTCTTCCTCCGATAGACTTGAGTTGGATTCCCCTATTACTACTGATGAAATACTGGCTGCTATTAAATCGCTTCCAAAAAATAAATCTCCTGGTCCTGATGGCATCCCTGCCGAATTTTATAAAGGATTTCAAAATCATTTATTACCTTATTTACACCAGATTTTTTCTCACTTTTGTTCCTCAGGTACCATTTCGGGCTCCTTTTCAGAAGCCTTAATTGTTGTACTACCCAAACCTGATAAAGACCCTACCCTTGTCTCTAATTACCGTCCCATTTCTTTGATTAATCAAGACTGTAAATTATATGCTAAAATCCTTGCCTCTAGACTAGCCCCTGTCCTTCATTCTATTATACACCCTGACCAATCTGGTTTTATGAAAAATAGATATTCTGCTAATAAAACTAGAACTTTATTGCATGTTATTGAACAAAGCCCCGCTCTCCTTGTCCCTGCTGGTGTTATGGCATTAGATGCAGAAAAAGCTTTTGATAAAATTCATTGGCAGTTTTTATTTAAAACTTTATTATCTTTTAATTTTGGCCCATCCTTTATTCGTATGATTTCTGCTCTATACTATGCTCCCACTGCTCGATTGTTTATTAATGGTCAGATTTCTAGACAATTTTCCCTTTTTAGAGGTACACGTCAGGGTTGTCCCTTATCCCCTCATTTATTTTTATTGGGAATTGAACCATTTCTTAATTTCGTTCGTCAATCTGAAAATATTCAGGGTATCACTATTAAAAATGTTACTGTAAAAACTTTGGCATATGCTGATGATGTGTTATTATTTATTAGTAATCCTGCATCGTCTGTTCCATTTTTGCTTGACATTATTTCTAAATATTCAGCTGTATCTGGATATAAATTAAATGTTACTAAAACTGATTTTTTTCCTTTAAATATGCTTTGTACTCCTGATATGTTACCTTCACAAGATATTGTTTGGCAAAAGAATAAGTTGAAGTACCTTGGTACATTATTTTCGTCCTCCTTACCGGCTACCTTGAAATTGAATTGTGATTTCATTCTTGATTATATTAAACAAAAACCCTCCAAGTGGCCTCCCCTTCATCTCTCCTGGTGGGGAAGAATGGAATCTATTAAAATGAATATTGCCCCAAAAATATTTTATTCTCTTGCAATGATACCTACTCAATTCCCACTCAAAGTTTATAAAGATATTGATAAATTGTTATCTAAATTTCTCTGGAATAATAAACCTCCTCGTATTGCTTATAAAAAATTGAAAATTCCTAAATACCAAGTTGGTTTTGCCCTCCCTGATTTCTATTTATATCATAAAGCTTTCATTTTAAAACAGAGCTCATTATGGTTTAACAGTTCACCTATTGTCAATCCCCCTATTTGGTTTAATATTGAAACTTCCCTTGCAAAACCTTTTCCTTTGCCATCCCTATTAACCATGTCTCCTACCTCTAAGATTATACATTCCTCGTCCATACTCAAATCTTCAAGATTAATTTGTAACAATTTGGACTCTAATTTTGCATCACCTTTACTCTCTACGGTGCATTTGTCTTTATGGCATAGTGCTTTAATAAAATTAAACAGAAATGTTTCTTTTTGGTCTTCATGGATTGCTAAAGGTATTTTCTTTCTTAAAGATGTTTTCTTAGATGGTGCATTTATTCCTTTTGCTCAACTCCAATTAAAATTCAATCTGCCAATGTCAGATTTGTTAAAATACCAATTTCTATGTAATTCCATTTTAGATTCTTTTCCGGAAGGTATCCCGTCTGTGTCCTCAGCTGATTTTTTAATTTATATCAAATCTGTTTCTGTGTCTTCAAAGGCAGTTTCTGTGTTTTATAAAAAATTTACTATTTCATTAGGTTCCAATGTTGATATAATTTCCACTTTTTGGAATACTGAACTCTCCATTTCCCTGTCAACTGATTCATGGTCTTTGATTTGGATTAATAGTATTTCTGGATGGTTACCAGTTTCACTTTATCAAACCAATGCTTATATTTTGTTTAATTCTTTATGGACTCCATTACGTTTATTTAAAGCTAAATTAGTTCCATCAAGCCTATGTTGGCATTGTAATTTACATCCTGGCTCTTTGCGTCACATGTTATTTGATTGTCCTATTATTATGAAATTTTGGTCTGAAGTATGGAATGTTATATTGAAAATTCTGCCTATTTCTGATTTGCTTTCTTATAAATTGTTAATATGTAAATCAATTGCCTTAATTACTCCTCTTGAAGAAGTTGAAGCAAAATTATTTAATTTTTTGGTTTCGGCTGCGCTCAAATCAATTACTTTTTGTTGGAAGGATGCTACTTCTCTCTCAGTTCATACTTGGTGGTCTTGGATTATCATTACAAGAAGAGGTGCTCAATTATCTTTACAATGTGTTCATCATAATTCTTTGCATTTTCAATCTTTTTGGTCACCTATAGATTCATATTTATGGGTATGATTCCTGTTCTTTCAATGTTACTATGTTATTTATTGATTACCATATTGTTTTTGTAGCTATTAGTTGGTAACTCTATTTGGTTAATTTATTATGATATGAATTGTATATTTCCCTCTTCCCTTCCTTCCTCCCCTTCCTTCTTCCCTTCTGTTTTTTGTTATCCTTTCATAGACATTAGTTTTTAAGCGATGTGATTTATTTATGACTGCTTATTTATGACTGTTCTTATTCGCTCCATCTAATTTAATGAATTATTTTATCAATTTTCTGTATGTATTTCTGTGTTTTTCCTCTGTCAAAAATTCAATAAAATCATTTTGAACTTAAAAAAAAAGAATGGATAACAAACAGTGGTGGAATGTATCAAGAATTGTAAGAAATTCATGTGGTAGGATTTTACTAGATGAATCTCCAAATGATAATGACATTTCTTCTTCTCCAGGTCATTCCTTCACTGGCTTGCACAGGAGCAAAAGACAACATGTTGTTCCTGCAACATTTCATTAGATTTCCATATTGTATTTAACTTTAGTTTTTGTTGTTTTAAATGTGTTCTTTATTTTTATTTTTTTATATGAGGAGGAGGATAATGTAGTGCTCTCATTTGCTTTAAGTATAAGCACGAGCCTTCTTGTGCTTAATAGCTAAAAGTTCTTTATTAGAATGATTAGCAAGACTTGCGTTTTTGAGTCAGTTGCTCTGTAATGTTCCCTCCTGCTGGTTGCTGCGCGGCACCTGTGCATAATAAATCTACAACTACTTCAAAAAAAAAAAGCACTTTCCACAATGTGATAAAGGAGATCAATACGATGGCAGAAGGACCACCACTGCCGGCGGTGGTGGTCCTTCCATCATCACCAAGCGTATTACTCCCAGCCAAATTAGGATGGCGGTGGGAATGCTGCAGACGCAATGTGTGTCCGCCAATTCACAGCCAAAGGCAATCGCAACGATTGCCTGGCGGATTGTGTAGGGATCCTAATGGTGGCTAGCAGGCACCGTCCACCAAATTAGGATGTGGGTATAGGAAAGGCCTTTCCATGGCGGCGATGCCACCATGGAAAAGCTGGCGAGGATTGGACTTTGGGGCCCATTGTGGGCCCCCCTTGTTTTGGGGGGTGTCGCAGCACTGGGGCGTACCCATGGTACCCCCCTGCATTTCTATGCACCAAGTGGTAGGCACTGCGTCTTGCCTGCTACGTAGTGCAGGGAAATGCAGTGGAAGCACTTTTAACATTGTGTACGGTGCTGCAGCCAGCAGCACCGCCCGCAATGTTAAAAGCCATGGATGCACCCGTCAGTATGGCGGGCGCATCCTAATCGCAGTGGTGGGACGCCGCATGTCGGGTGGGTGGTCCCAAACACTGCTACGATGGTGGGCGGACTTGTGATCAGCTACTAAGTTTGGAGTGGGAATTGTAAATGAAAGTTTCCCAAGGAGTAATACTTCCGCTATGTGGTTACGTTTGGAGTGGGAATAGTAAATCTTGCTTATCCAAAACTTAAGCACTTGGTCAATTATAAAGTGAGAATAATACATGTAACCTCCTCCCCCAAAGAGTCCAAAGAGTCCTACAATAATGTAACTCCCCCAAACTGCAACACTTTCCCCAATGTTGTTACATTTCAAATGGGAACAGTAAATCTATCCCCATCCCAAGTCCAACCCTTTTCCCAATGTATTTAAGTTTAGAGTAGCAATAGAAAATCTAAACTCTTAAAGTCCAACAGTAACTCTAATTTGGTAAAGTTTAGAGTGGAAATATTTAGCCTAACTCAGAAAAATGGGTCCTAATTTGGTTAAGAGGGTTACTTTAAAGTTAAAACTAAATGTATCATGTTTAATAGAAATCTACACTTATTATATGTAAATGAATAAAAGCATAAATTAATTGTCCTTTATTTGACAGCTTTTTATATTTCATGACATTTTTATATGTGATTTTACAAACAACTTCTATATATATTTAAATTTGTTTTTCAAAATGTTGGTATTGTTTAATGTATTCTTTAGTTGCATTTATTTATTGCATTGGTTAGTACAGTATGAAAGACTTTTGTAATTTCCACTTTCTGTTAGTTTTATACACCTTGCTTCATTTTGGTTGTTGGCAACCTTGCAGGTTAGTTGTTCCTCGTTGATGTTTTCATCATTTAATTTATTTTCTATAGTTAGTATGTCTGGGAGGAGGTGGTAGATTTTTTAGTAAGGTTAGTATTTATATGCCTATGTGTTTTTAGAGTATAGATAGCATTTGAATTTTTCATAGTAGTTTAAGGTGCTTGCACATTGAATAATTCTATTTTATTGCATATGTATTTTTATTCCAAGAAAGTATGCTATACTGTAGACTATTTTAGGTATTTTGATTTGTATATTAGTATTTATGTGATGTATGATTTTGAGGATAGATTGTGTTTCAGAGGTGTGTTTGTTGAGTCAAATCTCAGTTTATGGATGGTGGGTGCATTTATTTTTATATTTACAAGGAAGAATTGTGTTTTTTTCCAACAATTTTTTTTTCTTTTCCTTGTTTAGTGCAGAATTCATGGAGGCGCTTTTGTCTTTTTAATATTTTTTAGGCATTTGCATGATGCCTTCCTTGGATTCAAGTTGGTTGTTTTAGATGGACAATATTTTTATTTGTATAGTTGCATTTTTTGGGCTCTATTTTGTACACATTTTTGATGGATTATATGTTTTCTTGGATAGACTATTGTCCTTGGTAGAAAATCATTAGTACATCTATTTTTATATATTTTTCTTGAGTCGGATTTATTTATTATATTGCGTTAGTTCATATTTTTCCACATTGCAATTATGTGTAATAATATTGTGTTATATTATGTATTGTTATGGATCTATGTCTTCTTTATATTATTGTATGTTAGCTTAGTTATTTGGAAAAAAGTATTTAAAGAAGAATATTTATTATAAAGTTTTGTATTATTCTGACATTTATTTTATCATTTATTTCTGTGATAACAATTATTTTAAATGTTCTAACAATTCATTATTTACACTATTTGATAGATTTTTGTTATTTATTGTTTTGTCAGCTGTAATTTTGTTTTGATTTCCAGTGATTTTTTAACAGTAGTGTTTTGGCTATTGTTTCAAGAGTGGGTAGGCTATGTTTGTTAGCAAATACTCACATTTTGCTTGCTAGCATTTCATGCATTTGTTCAGCTTGTTTGGATATTTTTGTTTCAGTTCTAGTCCTAGTTTTTGTCAGCTTTGTGTTTTTGGAGCATTTCTAGAAATCCATAGAGTATTGGGTGGCTTCTTCTAAGTGTTCCTCTGAAGGAATTGTGCCATTGTTCAACTGTATTGTTCAATTTTGCTACTTGAGAAATGGTACTACAGTCTCAGACATTCCACTATGGAATGTGAAATTTGGGTTGGCGTATGGTGCAGCGAGCCAACTCAATCATCTTCGAAATAGTGCATTAATGGCAAGAATTGTTTTTTGTTTTGGGTAGTATGGGGATTCTATAAACACGTCAAGTTTATTTATTTCTTTGACAGGTACATGGGCTAATGCAATTCATTTTGTTACGTCATATGTAAATTATGCATTTGTGGCATGCTCTATACTAAGTGAAGATTTGTGTAGGTCCTCCATACAATTTGGTTGAAATAGTTGTAGTAGCACCCTTGTATTACTGAGTGTTCATGTATATCATATAATTCAGTACATATCTGTGGGATCATTTAAACGTCCTGTCAATCATTCATGTTTTGCATTGTGCAAGGATTAATAAATTGTTAGTTGCATAGAAATTTCTTGTTTTGTTATTTTCATTGTCATGCAGTAAGAAATCCTTGTTTTGGTAATGTATTATGTTTTATTGTGTTGTTGATATTTAGTGTTTCTTTCTTATTGTTTTCGATATTGATGTTTTGTAAATATTATTACAATTACATTTTTAATCAATATTTGTGTTTCATGTTTTATGTATAGGATAGTGATATTTGTGCTCTCAATTTTTATTTGACAATATTTTTGTTTGGTGATAATATTTATCTTGATATTATGTCATAGAATTATTATGACATCACAACTCAACAGTCATAAATTATTACTGTTGAGCAGCTTCGTCATTTAATTTTTACAGGTGACTAGAGAAACCACACCGCAATGGTAATAAGGAAATTAGAGATGGTCTTTAATACAGGGATTGCAAGTTCCCATTTATTATATAGTTCATAGGGGGAGAACAAACCAGCAGCCTCCTGACCACTTTCTCTAGAATGGAACTTAAATATTTTAGGTTATTGGAGAAAGTTCTCTATCCCCACAAATGTAAAAATATGCACCCAAGTAAGGGTGTCAAGCAGCAGATGTATGTTTATGTGTATTTTTTAGGATTGGATCAAATGTATATAATAGGTTTTATTTAGTGATGGGAACTGAAATTTTATCGATGTCCTATCTGGATTCATAATAGGAGATATTGATTATGCTTAAACAAGCATAGTTTTCATATAATCTTCAGTCTCTTTGTCATTGCAAGTCACAAGCATAATTTTAAATCGCAAAATAGAATGTGGGTCAACTGAGCAGACTATTATTTTGCTGATGACACAAACATTATTGGTATTTCCAACAATACAGTAGACCATAAGAGCACCTAGACCAGCAGATCCTATTAAGTATTGCATGGGATGTCCATCACATAAAGCAGCAATGTACATGTTACCATTAGCAAAACAGCACATCAAAGTCACACATCAGTGTCATTGTCAAATTAGTATTCTGACTAATTGGCCCATATTGTATTGTGTTTAGAGGGTCTTCCACTTTCCTCACAAACTTGTTCTCTACATCTCTATGGGCCCGATGTAGGTAATCCCAGATTACCGATTCTTAAATACCGAATCATACCGATTCGGTATTTAAGAACTGGCAATCGGGATTTAGGTAATTTTACCGAATTCATTACAGAATCGGTAAGATTCGGTAATTACCGAATCGGTATTTACCGATTCGGTAATTGCCATTCATTCCTATGGGCCTGGAGGCCCATAGGAATGAATGTCAATTACCGAATCGGTAAATACCGATTCGGTAATTGGGGGAAACATTGAAGGGTGGCAGGGTGTCACTTTGACACCCTGTTGCACCCCTCAATTGTGCATGGGTGCACATGTTGCAGACATACATGCCATTAGGGCATGTATGTCTGCAACATGGCACCGTTTTAAAAGCAAAAAAAATGCTTTTGAAAGGGTTTTCATTATTTACCACCAACTTCTAGTTGGTGGTAAATAACGACTTCTTAAACCCCTGTAGCACTGATTTAAGTGCTACCTACATGTCAAAATACAGAATCGGTAATTTTACCGATTCGGTATTTTACAGAATCGGTAAAATTACCGATTCTGTATTTTAACATGCTCCTACATCTCCATCTTCAAATACCGGTCGGTAACGGCCGAAATCGGCCGTTACCGACCGGTATTTGGCCTCCGACATCGGGTCCTATATATGTTGAGGCCTACCTCCCATTTTTACCAATGGGCACATATGTCACTCTATATGTTTAAGCAATGTCTCATTTGGCAATCTACACACCGAGCCCAATAAAAAATGTAATGCATCTTCAGGTCCCTGTTCTTCCTCAATTTTCAGCAATGCCCATTTACCTCAAATAACTACGTTCTGTTGTGTTATTTCAGATATGGCTCTGGCTATGCCATGCATATACCTTTGCAGCATTCGGTACCCCATACTAGCTGTAAAAAAAACAACTCTCTCTTCACTGACCCTCAGATATGTAGGCATAACTTCCTGCGCGATGCTTCATAATTGATCATTGTGCAATATACTTGATAACGAAGTTAAACTTCTGTTGTGACAGCTGTTTCCTTAGGGACATTGAGAGCAGTTTGCCATTGATTGTCCACGATCTGGGTTGAGGCAAGATGGCGGACACGGCGTGTCCGAGTGAGGTGGCGACGTGAGCTCTCTCAACGACTATCATCCCTTTCCCCCCATGGCAGTTTGTGGCTTGGGAAAAGGAGGGGAAAACAGCAATAATCTAACCTGGTGATGCTTCTGGACTTGCTTCGTCTCCAGAGGGTTCATTGGTGTTTGTTCTCTCACACCCTGTGCTTGAGGAATCAGTGCGGACTCCGGAGGTCTGCTGCAGCCGGTTTTGAGTTTTAAGTTCCCACGACTGCTTCACGGACGGCTTCGCGGACAATGGGCTGCTATGAAGACCCGGGCTGAATCTACACGCCGGCTCCAATGGCACATAAGAACACCAGCAGCACTTCAGCGAAGGAGCCGAAGACACGGGCAGCCGCTGCCACTAAAGTGGGAGCCACAGGTGGACCCCTTGAAAATCCGGCTCACCAGGTGACCCCAATTACGATCAATGTGGATGCTGGTAACTCGGGAGCATCTAATTCAGCGCAAGGGGGCATAGTACCTTTCCCCGGCCCTGGATAGAGTTGAGGTTGAGGTCAGGAGCGATAAAGTAAAAATCCCTGGGATATTCAAAAAAATAACACAGCCTAAAGGTAAGACTGCTGCCCTAACTGAAGTGAGTGCTCAACAAACTATTCAGCAAATCAAAAATTCTAATATTACCTTTGAGCCAGCAGCTGATAAAATGAAGCAGTATCGAGAACTGTCCTCTCTCTTCCTGTAGAGGAATCAGAGGCTATGTTAGAAATTGGAGATAACATTGTTAACGCTGATACGAACATTTTGGCTGAGGGCGATATTGCAATAATCCATTCTGAAAAGGCTGTATCCTCTATCGCACTCTTAGGAAAATCAGGGACTGCACTTGGTGTTCAGAGCGATGTACCAACAATGGTGGTAGATGTTAATTTAGACAAAATTGTTCATAGTGCCGGGACCCTGAGTGAAGTAACTAATGAGGTAGACTCTGCAGACTCAGCAGGCAAATTTTACTCTTTGTCAGACCTCTCCAATGCCTTGTATATTGAGAGCATAGAAGGTGACTGGCTCGGTGATAGAAGTATGACAAGCTCAGTTCCTTTGGAGGATGATGAAAGTATCCTGCTAACAACAGAGGGGAGAAGCACAGTCCGTAAAGCAAAAGAAGCAATGGCCCAGCCTAATTCTCTCTCTAGAGAATGCAGTGAAAATGTTGGATCTCCCATATTATGTCATTTTTCTGCTGAACCGGAACCTGGTATAACAACTGAATCAACAACTAAAGCCAAAGACGGACATTTTAATACTCCCCTGGAAGATCATACCGAGAGTGAGATCTCTTTAGTAACTATTTAGCAAGCTATTTTGTTGCATCGTGAAGAGACAAAAGCTGAAGCCCTGCGGATGCTAGGGGCGGTGCACAAGTTGCAAAATACAGTGTGCCTTATTAAGTCTTCTAATGAGATGTCTGCTCGGATTGATGAGGCAGAAGCTAGAATTTCCTTAGTCAAAGATGAGATGGTGCAGCGGAGAACGGAAGTCTCATCTTTGAACGCGCTCAGGGATGACATTAACTGGAAGTTAATTGATCTTGAGAATCGATCCAGGAGAAACAATTTGAGGGTGCTTGGCATCCCTGTAGGAGCGGAAGGCAGTGACATTCGAAAATTTATTCAGTAGTTGTTTTCACAAGCTTTCCCTGAACTGACCCAATGAAGATGGGAAGTCGAAGTACAAAGAGTGCACCGATTCTCCATTTATAAGCGAAATGGTACTAGACCGCCTGATGGGAAGCCTAGAGCTTTATTGATTTGTTTAAACAACTTTTTGTCACAAGTAGCTTTATATGACTTAGCTAGGCCAGACCGAAAAAGAAAGGGGAAGGGGGTTGAGTGTTTTGTACACCGAGATAATTGCCAGGCTACGGTACAGCAGAGGTGGCATTTGAGGTCACTTATACCACTGTTTCAAGCCAAGGGAGCTCAGGCTTATTTACTCAATCCTTCCAAGCTTAAAATTATCCATAAAGAGAAAACACATTTTTGTGTCTGAGATTGCTGCTAAGGACTTCTTAGGAACAATTTAGTGTAACACCATGATGTTTAATTAATGTATGGACATACCTTTAGTGCGTTTTTGATTTTTTTTTCATGGCAAGGGGGGTTGGGCTGACTTGTGAAGGGCAACTATCCTTTCTCTCTATCACCAATGGGGACTATTCAGTCCCTTTGCCTCTTTTGGGTGGGTGCTTGGGTGGGTGAGGGTGGCTTTCAGGGTGTGAAGGGTGGGGTGGGAGGGGGGTGTGGGCAAGGAATAGTAGAGAAGTGCCATTAAGCGCAATTTGCAGCCAAGACTTGTTAAATAAAGATTCCATAATTGCATATCGTGTTTAGAAGTGTTAAGTAGCATCGGAGTCAGGAACCATGTACTAGCTTTGTTAAACTACCTTAATTATAAGAATGGGTACATTTAGGGTTTACTCTTGGAATATCTGGGGGTTGAACGAGAGGAAAAAAGAGGGATAGTGGCCCAAATGCTTAAATCCATGAGAGTTGATCTATTGTGTGTACAGGAGACCCATATTGCATGAAATAATAGGAGTTGGCTTAAAGATTTGGGTATGGAATTAGTTGGGTGTACACAACAGGGCACAACAACAAGAGGTGTGGCTTTTTTGAAGAGATATGGTTGGGGGACATGCAAACGTGTAAAAGAGGCTGGGTAATCATTGAGCTGTGTCTGGAGGATTTTTTTTGGACTATATGTACAATTTATGGTCTCAATCTGGACAATCCAGATATGCTGAATCAGCTTAGTATTGAACTTGCGGCCTGGCCATCTCCTCTAATTTTATGTGGAGATTTTAATCTCCACTTGGATGGGAAAGTGGACATAACTACCATTTCATCTATGAAGGGAAGAAAAAAAAAGGCTTTAGGGCAACGAGGTGGGCTAATTAAACAGTTGGCTTTAGCCGATGAAGGCTATGTAAAGGGAATGGGAGCCCCTGGGAGCACATTTTTTTCTGCTCCTCATCAAAAACATGTTTGTTTAGAATATTTTTTTATTACCACTGGAGATGTTAATAATGCCAAGTTTGATATCTCACCCAAGATAATTTCCAACCATAATCCCATCATCTTAGAGCTAGATGTTAATTTCAGCCCTCCTCTGAGAGTTTGGACTTTTGATCGTAAACTATTACTTGATTCAAAGTATGTTGAATAAATGAAGAAATGGATAGTCGAATTCTTTGAAATAAATTGTGGAACTGCTAATGTCCATATGGTGTGGGATGCTTTTAAGTCACGGGTACGGGAAGAAACATTAAGTTACTCAATTATTAAACAACGGGAAACACGAGAAGTGTTCGCTGCAGAGATGAAGAAACTTTGCGATATAGAAATTCAACTTATGGTGGCGATTGGTAATGGGCAGGATACAGATCGAATTCTGGGTGACTTAGCCGCTCAGAAGACAAGGTTGTATCAGAATTTTGCTACAAAGTTAGCTGCACAAACAGCAGTATATAGATAAGAGATTTATGAGGTGGGAGAAAATTCAGGGTGACCATTGGCGAAAAGGTTACATCAGAAAGACATTGCCAAAAGGATAGATAGCATCCAGGATGAGGCAGGGCAATTTAATGATAAACCTGCAGAAATTTTGGAGGTTTTCCGTAAATTTTATAGCAAACTGTATACGGAAGAAATTCTATGTGGAGAATTAGATGCAGCTATCACATGGGAAGAGGTGGAGGCAGCTTTAATATCATTGGTGGTTGGTAAGGCGATTGGCCCTGATGGCATTCCTCTTGAAATTTTTAGGGTTTTTCGACTAACTCTGAAAGAAGAACTCATGGCAGTTTTTTGGAAGCTCATAAGGAGAATGCACCCTTGTCTTGGCGGGACTCTAAAATTACAATCTTTTTAAAAAATGATAAACCGCCTTTGATGCCTTCCTCATATAGGCCTATATCGCTTATCAACGCCAATAGCAAAGTTTATTCTAAGATTCTAGCATTGCGTTTATCTGGTATAATTACATCTCTTGTGTCAAAATTTCAGCATGGATTTATTCCGAAGCATGTCACAGCTGATCATGTTCGGCGATTGATCGCCTTTGTAGACTGGATGCAAGCAACTAACTCTACAATGGCGTTACCCCCATTGGATGCCGAAAAGGCATTTGACAGGGTTTCCTGGTCTTATATGTGGGATGTTTTAGGATTAAAAGGGTTTGGCCTTTGAATATTACTTGCTTTGAAGGTTCTTTATCACTCTCCAACTGCATGCATTCGATTAGCTGGTCAGAAGTCTGCTGTGTTTTCAATTTCTCGCGGTACACAGCAAGGGTGCCCGTGCTCCCCACTTTTATTTTCCTTATACATTGATATTTCTTTGAACAAGCTAAATGTAGCTGAGAATATTAAACCCATTCATTTATGCCATACGGATTATCGAGCTCTCGCCTACGCGGATGACGTTCTCATTGTCACTAGGGATATAGGCAATGCACTTCCAGTTATTGATGAATTGGCGGCTCATTTCGGATCGTTCTCGGGTTATAGATTAAGTCTTTCCAAAACCCAAATTCTTCATGTTGTAGATGATCCTCCGGCAAATGTAGTTACTCTTCCGGAAGTCAATTATTTAGGAACTAAAATCTCATTCCTGTATCTAATATTCCTGAATTAAATATGAATTCTACATTGACCAAAGTTAATTCAACATTAGAAAGATTAGACCATCTTCATTTATCTTTATATGGTCGGTCTAATGTTTTAAAAATGTTAATATTACCCAAATTTTTGTATATGTTCCGTACAATCCCGATTGAATTTCCAGCTATATGGTTTAAGAGATTAGAGAGGATTTCCTCTAGATTTTTGTGGGGTTACAAGCAGCAACGAAGAGCTTATAAAAAAATTGTATTTCCGAAAGATCGTGGTGGCTTGGGCATACCTTAATTCGTGTTTTACTATATAGCAGCAGCACTGCAATTTATTAGTCCACTGGTAGTGGGGGACAGGGCTCCAATTTTTCCCTATCACTCTCCTTCTATCTACGAACTTGGGATGGGTGAGGCCATTAAAGGTTGTTTGCTTATATGGCTGAGATACCCGCCACCCCCTCTCAACACAATCCCCAAGAATTGGGAAACCGGAAACAGTTCTGAACTTTTGGAAGGCGGGAGGGAGTTACCCTCCCGGCCGTATTTATTAAAATATGAAACAAAATCAAAACATTAAAATAACAGTTTCATATCATGTACAATTTCATATCCACATTACGATGTTTGGCTAACCTTAACACATATCTAATACAAAGGTTCTCCTAGCCGATACTAACATCCTTACAAAATGCATTTCAAATTGAAATTGTACATCCTAACGTTAAGGGCCAACGGCAAGGTCGTAACCGGTGTCAGATCCCTAAACCAGAACTCCCCCCTCACTTGTGAGGGGCGGCCGCACAGAGGACTGCACCTCATGTGCCATACCAATTTCCCTTGTCTTGACGGGGGCCCCTGTTAACTCGACGCCATCTACGTGGTCGTCCGAGGACTCGTGTGAGGTGTCTAGAAGGTAGCGTAGACCCCCCTCCCCACCCCACACAACTTACCACATCTGCCGTCGCAGATGTCCTGGCCCCGGGAAATTCCCAGGAGGGGCCCGTAGCCCCTCCTATCCAGGGAGGGGCCTTGACCGCCTTCCCTTTCCTTTAGGCGTCCCATCCTTTAGAAGGGACCGCCTCCCCGTTGAGGGGCCAATGGCCACCTCCCCCCGGGCGCTCCCATCCGTAATGGGTGACGCCCCCCCCTAGGGATCTTCCAATGACTGCTCACCGATCATGACCTTACCGCCCGACCAAACAATAAATACGACAAGATTAATTACTAAAGAGAAAAAGACATTCCTACTTTAAACAGATCAAGTATCAACCCTCTAAAACATTACTAATCACTCTGATGCAAGTCTTTAATAAAGCATACTGCAAAGAATTATCCACTTTATTGCAACCGAATCACAAACTTTATTCAGAAACAACCTGCAAGAAAACAACTACTACGTAAAATGACTTTATACCACATCAACTTGCTGTTTTCAGGGGATGGTGGGTGGGTTCAAAAATTGGCTCTTCGTTCCGTCTCGAGCTCACGTGCAGCGAGGAGGTGCAGCTTCAGAGCACAGGAACAAGAGGATGCTTCCTTGGATTGTTGCTCCTTTTATTCTTCTCTGGGAGGGCGTAAACCCGCCTCCTCCCGCCTCCAGGGGCGTGGCTGACGGCTTCAGTGTCTAGGACAACCCACTCTTGGGCGGGAAAAAGCGCGCCCCGGCTACGCCGCTTCGGGCATACCAGCCGAGACGCGCCTCCCGCCCAAAATGGCTTCCCGGGGGGATCGGGGTACTCCACCATACGTTCGGGGGGACCGAGTGGTCGCCCCTTTCCATATGGCTGAGATACCCGCCACCCCCTCTCAACACAATCCCCAAGAATTGGGAAACCGGAAACAGTTCTGAACTTTTGGAAGGCGGGAGGGAGTTACCCTCCCGGCCGTATTTATTAAAATATGAAACAAAATCAAAACATTAAAATAACAGTTTCATATCATGTACAATTTCATATCCACATTACGATGTTTGGCTAACCTTAACACATATCTAATACAAAGGTTCTCCTAGCCGATACTAACATCCTTACAAAATGCATTTCAAATTGAAATTGTACATCCTAACGTTAAGGGCCAACGGCAAGGTCGTAACCGGTGTCAGATCCCTAAACCAGAACTCCCCCCTCACTTGTGAGGGGCGGCCGGACAGAGGACTGCACCTCATGTGCCATACCAATTTCCCTTGTCTTGACGGGGGCCCCTGTTAACTCGACGCCATCTACGTGGTCGTCCGAGGACTCGTGTGAGGTGTCTAGAAGGTAGCGTAGACCCCCCTCCCCACCCCACACAACTTACCACATCTGCCGTCGCAGATGTCCTGGCCCCGGGAAATTCCCAGGAGGGGTCCGTAGCCCCTCCTATCCAGGGAGGGGCCTTGACCGCCTTCCCTTTCCTTTAGGCGTCCCGTCCTTTAGAAGGGACCGCCTCCCCGTTGAGGGGCCAATGGCCACCTCCCCCCGGGCGCTCCCATCCGTAATGGGTGACGCCCCCCCTAGGGATCTTCCAATGACTGCTCACCGATCATGACCTTACCACCACAGGCCGGATAGTTGACCGGCTATCCGGACCCCCCACAAAACTCCTACCTAAAGGTCGTGCTGTAAACTCCTTAACCAGGCTACGAGGTCTCCTATGAGTAAGGAATTCCCCACCTGGGACAAATGGACCCCATCTTCTAGATACATATTGTCCCCCCTGATACAACCATGAGGAATCGAATGCAATGTACTGGTACGGAACAGTCTACCCAGCTTGTTATTCACCTTTTTCACAGAATGATTTAATGCAGACACTGAATTAGCCCCCCGCCACACTTTCCGTGGAATCATATGGGACCATGCAATCGTGCACCCTGGAACTCTTCTCGCCAACCAACTTACTGTGGATAGTATCGCCTCGAGAAGTAGTCGTCTACCAGTGGTCACCAAATCATTGCCCCCAAGATGTACTATGAGTATAGATGGCGGTGACCTTGTCCGCCCTAACAAACCCTCGAGAAAATGTTGAAACTGGTCAATACAGAGCCCGCCCCTTCCGTAGAAGGTCACCCTGTACCCGTATTCCCCAGCTGCGTGAATCATGTCACCTGCTTTGAATACGTCCGCGGCACGCCTCACGTATGAGTGGCCCACGACCCACACCACTCTTTCCTCAGCCGGTGATCTCTGACCGCGGGTTCCCAGGTGTCGGGTCGACTGCACAGTCCGCCCCGCCTCGTAGGTTTGCGAAACTGTAACCAAACAAAGACAAGAAGCGTGAGTACATGATATCAGCTTCACAACATGTGCAACCGCACATACCTTTTGTAACAATTCGAGGACCCAACTGTTTCACTTTTTCCACACTCAGACCCCTGGCTGTAGCCTCTGTAGCAGCCCCTATCCGGAAGGAATGAGTCCCAAACTCGCCCGGGTTCAAGCCCGCGGCCGAAATTGCCATTGCAAACACCCGCTGGAACTGAAACCTTGTCAGTGGGGTGGCATCTGCGTGCCTCAGCAATGTCCCCCCCCATGATGCCGCCCTCTGCGCCAAATACTCCTCAACGCATGCCACCGGGCACATGGGAGATCCGGGAACCCGCTGGACTACTACACTGTCCCCGATCGCCCCCTGATCGGTCTTGGACCTGACAAACGAGACAATCATCGTCTCCCCTTTTACCTGAATGTGCTCTCGGCACAAACCACCCCCCGTATCCTGCTTGTTTCTTGCCACCAGTTCGCTTACCCGCATAGCCCCATGGAATGCTAATGCAAAAGCGGCCCGGAATAACACTGTTTCCGACTGGGATGAACATGTTGCAGGGAGTACGGATAGTAACAGGGCCAACCTATTCAGACCTATTGGGTGCCTTTCATCTACTCTGCGACCCTCAAGGCGTTGCCACCCACGCAGCGCTTTCTGTACTACGAAAGACGCTGTAGGATCCTGGATACCATGGGCCCGCGCCATGAAGGAAATGGCGGCCCGATGCCTCTGGGCCGTAGCCACCGATTTGCCTGCCCTGCGTAATGACAGTAAAAACTCTATGACAAATTCCTCCTGGCCCCAAAGCTCCCTCCTAGCAGAACCCAAAAAGGACCAATAGGAACGGAACGCCCCTTCATATGCCTTCCTTGTCCTGGGTGCTAAACTCTCTCCCACGAGGTTTTGTAGTTCGGGGCACCGAGAGACCAGAGAGCTTCGGGAAATGGTGCCGCCACCGGGTCCGCTGTGGGCAGAAAACCCCAGAAGGCCTGCATACGGAAACGAGAAAGCGCATCAGCAGCCTGATTCAGCACCCCTGGCACATGCCTCGCTCTAAAGAGCACGTTCAATTGCATACATAGTAAAACAATTTCTTTGAGCAACCTCAGAATCCATTTACATCGTGCTGCCTGACTATCGATACACTCAACCACGGTCATGTTATCAGACCAGAACACCACAGAGTGATCCCTAAACCCCTCAGGCCATGTTTTCAAAGCCACCAGAATAGGGAACAGTTCGAGAAAAGCAATGTTACTTGTAAGCCTACACTTGTGCCACCATGGCGGCCACCTTTGAGCCGTCCAGTGATTGCCAAATATGGCGCCAAAGCCTATACTGTCCGCCGAATCTGTCCACAGCCCCAACTCCTCGGAGGACACCGCCGGCTTGGTCCAAACAACCCGACCATTGAAATCCGCCAGGAATGCCAACCAAATGCGCATGTCCTGGCGAATCTCTGCCGAGAGCCTCGTGCGGTGGTGCCCCTCTTTAAGACCGACCATGGCTTGTGCAATCGAGCGGGAAAAAGGGCGGGCCATTGGCATTATCCTAAGGGCAAAATTCAACTGACCCACAGTCTGCTACAATTGATGCAAGTTCACCTTAGTTTCCCTAATGCATGCCTCAAGCGAGGCCCTGAATTTCCGCACCTTTTCTTCTGGCAACCGGAAGCAACCTTCTTCGGAATCGAGCTCTATTCCAAGAAACTCGAGCGAAGTTGATGGCCCCACAGTCTTACATGGCGCCAATGGCACACCAAACTGCCTCATCAGATCACAAAATTCTTTTAAAGCCTGTGCACATTCTGTATCCCCGGCAGCCCCCAGGAACAGAAAATCGTCAAGATAATGCATAACATGCTGAAACCCCGTCATTCTTGTGAATGCCCATTGCAGGAAGCAACTGAATTTCTCAAAATAAGCACAAGATATGGAACAGCCCATTGGCATACATTTATCCATGTAATAGCGCCCCTGAAACATAAAGCCCAGGAGACGCTGATCGTCTGGGTGTACCGGGAGCAACCGGAACGCTGACTCGATGTCCGATTTGGCCATCAGCGCTCCGGGCCCCAGGCGATTCAACATGGCGACTGCACAAACCTCCGGGTCTATCGCATCATTAACTGACAGACCTCTCGGAGCTGACAAATTATGTATCAGTCTAAACTCACCCGGGTCCTTCTTGGGGACCACTCCCAAGGCTGAACAAACAAAATTAGGAACTGGTGGCATGTCGAATGGTCCCGCAACCCGACCCCGGGCCACCTCTTTCCCAATCTTCGCTTGCACCACCGCCGTATTATGCAGGACTGATAGTTGGTTCCTACACTGCGCTTTACCCTGAAAATTCCCCACCGGGATGCGGAAACCATAGGAAAAACCGTCTCGCAACACCCCAGCGGAGTCATGATCCGGGTATTCACTGAGCCAAGGAATCATTGCCATGGTATCAACTGGTGTAGGTAAAGGCGCCCCTCGGACTATGTCAGACCTGTTTGGCGCTTCCCCTACTTCCGTTATCACCCGTTTTGGCTCTGCACATGGTCTCGGGATGCGAGGACTGTCCACACCCCCCACAGTCGTGCCTAAACTTGCATGACCCCTGGGGCCTCGTACACTTTCCCCTGTTAAAGTTCCAGCATACCCCTTTCTTACCTGTATTGCCATACGACCTTGGGTGATGCTCATTACTTGCCCCCGCCCGAAAGGGCGCCCCAGATGAATGGCGGGAAAACTCACCCCCGCCCCCCCCCAACAATGGCGCCTTTAACATGCCTGAGTTCTCCATTTTTTGCCAAGAAATGGAGTCGTAACAATCCCACGTCAGGCACGTGTCGAACTCTTTGGCCTTGCGAAAAATATTATCATAGCAAAACCACTCATTGCCCGCATATGTCTGAGAAAATTCCATAATACGTGTCTGGTACACAGGTAACTCGGCCAACAGTTCAGGTCTCCGTTCCCCCATAATTGAAGTGAATATGCCAAATGCTCTGCCCCAATTACCTATCGTCTCATCGACTCTAAAAGCGGCCATTTTTGCGCGCCAAACACTCGGATGCATAAGCTCTTTCTGGACTTTCACATGCTCAATCTCGTAATGATCAGTTAGCAAGGAAAACATGTTTACATATTTCTCAGCCCATATCCGTTCTTTGATTTCCATCGGGATATGCTGAGCCAATTTCTCCCTTCTCGAGGGTACAGACCCCTTCCCCGCAATCGGCATTAGCTGCTTACCTGAGCTAGAAGATGAAACCGCCGTTGCTGCCGAACTCGTGCCAGCTGCGAGTTGATCTACTGGAGCCTGCGGGGAAACAAACGGACAAGGTGGTTTCGCGGCCTCCCGTGACTGCCGCAACTGCCTCATTAATTGCTTGGCCTCCTCGGCCGTGTCCCCCGGAGCCACGGAACCCCCGCTGCTATTACCCAACCATGCCGCCAGCTGGGCGGCCAACTCCGGGGGCATGTCCCCATCGTTCACTGGGGTAACCACCACGGGGATCCGCTGGCCCTCGGCGGGAGCCGGCGCGGGGATCTCCGCTGGTCTAGGAGGGCTCGCCGGGGGAGCCTCCGGAACTGGGACCTCGTCCTCATTTGTCCCATTCCTGGCCCTCTTCCTTCTTCCGGCCGGGACCTCCGCCGGGTTGGATCTTTTCGGCCTTCCCGCACCGTCCCTGGCCGCCATTTTTCTCTTCATCTCTGCCATGTCTTTCACCAACATCCGGAGCATTTGGTCGGTGCTGACCTTCTTTGCGACTCTCTTGCCCGGCATTTTCCCCACGTAGGTGAAAGATCCTGGACGCGATCTGCAGTGCTAGAAGAGAAAAGAGAGAAATTACAAATGTCAAAATTGGCTCTTCGTTCCGTCTCGAGCTCACGTGCAGCGAGGAGGTGCAGCTTCAGAGCACAGGAACAAGAGGATGCTTCCTTGGATTGTTGCTCCTTTTATTCTTCTCTGGGCGGGCGTAAACCCGCCTCCTCCCGCCTCCAGGGGCGTGGCTGACGGCTTCAGTGTCTAGGACAACCCACTCTTGGGCGGGAAAAAGCGCGCCCCGGCTATGCCGCTTCGGGCATACCAGCCGAGACGCGCCTCCCGCCCAAAATGGCTTCCCGGGGGGATCGGGGTACTCCACCATACGTTCGGGGGGACCGAGTGGTCGCCCCTTTCCAAAATAGTAGAACCTAGCTACTTCAAAAAACCAACATTTAAAATTTTTAAAGCGGCTTATTCGGTATAGAGACTGGTTAAGTGGCATTTAGGAATCCCAAAGCTAAATGTATACACCCCATTTGCAGCATCGGAGACATTAACCGTTATTTTTTGGGATCAAAATGTTAATAGATGGTCTTCTAAAGGAGTTCAATGCTTAAGTGACCTGTTACAAGATGGCCATTTAACTTCATTTATTGAGCTGCAAAGGAAGTTTGGCCTCGCCAAATTAGATTTTTTCAAATTTCTTCAAAACCATAGTTTTTTGCAGACTTTAGGCCCGGAGCTAGAACAGCAACTAAGGAAATTCCCTTTTGTCGAGATTATGGGAAAAAAACTTCGATAGGGCAATTTTATTTTTACCTTGTTGCAGTAATGCCAGATGATTTGGAGAGTTGCCAACTTAGGTGGGCAACCAAGCAAACCCTAGATGGAGTTAATATTGTTGAATTACTAAGGCTAGCAAATCGGGTTCTCATGTCAGGGAGGATGCGCACGCAACATTATATGGCTAACTGCCTTTAAAGGCATACTTAGTAAAGTAGGGACCCTACTAACCGTTGGCTGCCGGAATACAACACATGCTGACCAAAATGGTTTGATCATGGATGTTCAAAAGCTGCAAGGGACTTAAAAAATGCATTAAAGAGTGCCACTAGGGACTATACGTTAATTCGTGTGGCTCGAGCTACATATAAAAAACAGCTAGGCCTACGTAAGAGGGAGTTGAAGGAGGACTTATGGCGGGAACTTCTAGAACCCCAGATTCTATCAAGTAGATCTAGATTCTGGAACATTATTAATAGTCCTTTATTCCCAACCAAAAAAATCAGAAGATACGGGAACTAACATAACCGAGGAGGAATGGATAGAACATTTCAGGGTTATCTTTGAACGCACAACATCAGTCCCTGTGCCTCAAATAATCCCTAAGCATGGAAATGAGATCATATTTACAGTACAAGAAGTAAAAAACAGCATTAATAACCTCACCTGTAAAAAAGCCCCAGGCCCTGATGGTGCCCCACCTGATCTCTATAAATCTAACATATCTCTGTGGGCGCCAGTTTTGGTGGCGGTGTTGAACGCAGCAGTAAAGGTTGGATGTCCTGAATTGTGGGGATTGTCCACCATAGTCCCTGTTTATAAAAAAGGGGACAGGAACAGTACTATGAACTATAGACCTATCTCCCTAATAGATTCAGTCATCAAAGTTGTAGGGGGCATAGTGTTGAATAGATTGAGGGCTTTGGCCGAAGAAAACAGCATTATATCAGAAGTACAGTATGGGTTCTGCCCGGGAAGATCTACTGTGGCCCAATGTGTCAACTTACACCTCATACTCAGAAAATACACTGTAGCCCGAGGGGGATCGATATACATGGCGTTCATGGATCTATCCTCAGCCTTTGATTGTGTAAATCGGGAGGGGCTGTGGGGGACCATGAACGCCATGGGGGTTGACCCTAATCTGGTGGATTTCCTGAGAGATCTCCATAAAGAGACCAAGGCAAACATCAGGTACTCACAGGACTTAAGGGTTTCAAGGGTTTTTAGTATAGAAAGAGGGGTACATCAGCGATGTATCCTAGCCCCCTTTCTTTTTCATTTTTATATAAATGATCTGGACCGAACACTGCTGGCAACTGGGGTGGATTACCCATACATGGGTGACAGGGGGCTGCCCGTTCTGCTATATGCGGACGACGCAGTTCTCCTAGCACGGACACCTAAAGGTCTACAAGTCTTGCTTAATACATTTCGGGAGTTTATGGCAGAGAAGGATTTGACCATAATCAATGCAAAATCTTTTATAATGCAGGTAGGGTCTAGACCTAAGAGTCATTATCCATTATTGGTAAATGGAACGAGAGTCCCAACAACCTCCACCTTTTCGTACCTGGGCGTTCTCCTTGATGGGAGACAAAATTGGGCGCCTCTGATTAAGAAGAAGCGGGGGGAGGTGACCAGGAGTAATGCAGCAATTCTTAATTTTGCGAGTAAGATAGGTACCTGTCCAGTGACAGCAATGTTAAAAATGTATCAAGCCAGGAGCGTAGCCATAGCCACATACGGGAGGGAGCTGTGGGGGTACGCCAGAGTTGAAGGTATATAGGTGGCTGAAAATACTTTCTTAAAACATCTGCTGGGGGTCCCACAAGGGACATCAAATTTCTCCATTCATGGAGAAACAGGTGTTCAATATATCAGTGACACTATTGGATTGTGCCCCCTGCTCTTCTGGCTAAAAATCTGGCTGAACAAAGATCTCGGTCTCGCACACAAAATCTACAGGGATTTTCTGAAACTGGACCATATGTCCGCAATACCTTGGGCCAAATACCTAAAGAGCTCTTTCAACGAGCTGGGACGCCCGGATCTTTTTTTAACCCCAGAGAGCATAACTAAGGAAGATATGGCCTTTGTAAAGAGGTCCTATCTAGTGCGTCAGCAGATTAAGCGGGAGGAGCAGGAACTCCAAAAATCTGGAGTGCATAGACACCTAGGGCTAGATGTAGGTAATTTAGATTTACCGATTCTAAAATACCAAATTTTACCGATTCGGTATTTTAGAATCGGTAAATCTGATGTGGGTAATAAGTAGGTATTTTTTACAGAATCTGTAAGATTCGGCATTTACTGATTCGGTAAATACCAAATCGGTATTTGCTATTGAATCCTATGGGCCTTGAAGCCCATAGGATTCAATAGAAAATACTGAATCGGTATTTACCGAATCGGTAAAAATATTGAATTGCAAAGGGGGACAGGGTGTCACTTTTGACACCCTGTTGCACCCCTGTAACTGGCTTGTGCGCCATGTGGCACACACACATGCCCTTAGGACATGTCTGTGTGCCACATGGCACAGGTGTACGTGCACAAATGTGCATGTACACAAGAATTCATTACTTACCATGCAATTGTATTACATGGTAAATAACGAATTCTAAAGGCCCTGTAGCACTGTTAGAAGTGCTACCTACATAGGAAAATACAGATTCGGTAATTTTACCGATCTGTAAATTTACCGAATCGGTGAAATTGACCAATTCTGTAATTTTACAGAATCGGTAATTTTACCGATTTGGTAAAATTGATGATTCGGTAAAATTACCAGATCTGTATGTTTTTAGTGCCCCTACATACCAATGTCAAAACACCGGTTCGGAAACGGCCGAAAATCGGTAGTTTCGGCCGATTCCGACCGGTATTTTGACACCTACATCTGGCCCCAAATGATTAAAACCTCTCCAGGAATGGAGCAGTACCTTGCATGGCCTCCCTTAATGCACGAAAGATTCCTGCTAGTAAGGTTTAGATAAACCCTGGGCGTAGTGTGCGGAGTGCGGCTATGCGGAGCTACGCGAAGTGGGCACAAAACTACGCCCACCCGCGCACTCCGTGTAGCCCCACTACGCGCCGCCCGCCTCCCTCCCGCCCTCCCTAAATACTGCAATAAATGGCTAGAAAGCTTTTAAAAATACTTACCTTGTCCGCCGCGTCCCCGGGGCTCCCTCTCGCCGTCCCTGGATTCGCGCCGTCATTTCGAATACTAATGCGCATGCGCGGGCGCCCGTGCATACGCATTTCTCGTGAGAATCCAGGGACGGCGAGAGGGAGACCCGGGGATGCGGCAGACAAGGTAAGTGTTTTTAAAAGCTTTCTAGCCATTATTGAAGTATTTAGGGAGGGCGGGAGGGAGGCAGGTGGCGGCCGGCTACGCACCGTCTGCGGAGCGCGCGTAGTGCCGCCTGGCTACGCCCGCTACGCAAAATGCGTAGGAGACGGCACTACGCACACTTTGTGCACGGAGCGTAGCTGGCCGCCCACCCCTAGTTTAGATTGGACTATTTCCACCTCTTACTGGCAGTACCCAAAGGGAGCCATAAAGGACAGGTGTTAGCACCCTGTGGCTGCAACAACCTGTCTCCACAGGATCTGCTACACTTTGTACTTTTCTGTGATTTTTCTGTGGCCCCTTACAGACTGATTTTTAAAACCTCTTCTAAAAAAACTAAATTTTACACAGGCACGCCCAGCGTTATTTTACCTGCAACTGTTAAAACCCGATTGCCAACCGTTGATTTTAGGGATCTTAAAATGTTCAATAAGATACAGAAAAAATCTGGACTGAAATTGACTTGGATAATAATGTATTACTATGAATGGTTTTAAAGCGGTTTTTATACTCTTATTTACCCATGAATTTATGGAACCTGACTTGTTATGCCTATTTTTTAAAGTGTATGTTTAATTGTGTAAATGTAACTTTTATGGTTTTCATTTGGAAGCCGAATAAAGTTGAATTGAATTGAATATATGGCTATTTATGATTTATATTATACCCCATGAAGAATATCCAAATGGAGTGCTTCTGCGGGGACTAACTGTAATAGATGTGATCACTTTGCTGCTAATGCTGTTCATATGTTTTTTTCTTGTCCTAAATTATCTGAACTATTTCTTTCAATTGAACAATTTTTAGGATTAATAATAGGACTACCAAACAGTGTAACTGGGGAATTGGTTTTGACTGGTATCAGCTCAGAAACCTTTGTTTACACAAGATCTAAGACTATGACATATTTTGTATTCATTTGCATGGCAGTAGTACGTGCATGTATTACCAGCGATTGGATCAATTCGGATCCTCCTTCTTTTTTCAGCTGGCGTGCGAGATCCATCCTCAGAGGGCCCACCCAGTCTGCTGTACGTTGTACTTATTCCAATTCTTCCTAAGGCTGGAGTATGCTCGGAAATAATTCAGCACCACCATGACCATCAGTACTGATTTCCTAGGGTTCTCTATTCCATTAAAAGCACTTTATAGTTCCACATACTCTAATAGTGGCTTCACCACCAACGAAAAAGAAGCAGTAATAGGGACAGCCCTCTTGAGCTCCAGGTGAGATTTTAATCAGGTTCCTTGCAACTGTGCTCCTATGGAGTGTTTGAGTGTAGGCTATAAAGGAAATGTCCAGATGCATTTGCTTCAATATGGAGAACAGATAATTCAACACTACTGTATCAAAGGCCCTCTCCAGATCATTTTGGATGGGAGCTACATGTCCCTCCAGTTGATGTGCCACACACAAGGCATTGAATAGCCCCTGCTCATTAAATCTTGTCGAATTGTGCAGCACTAAGCCCTTTGAATCTCTATGCACATGAGCGTTGATCACTGTTGATAAGCAGTTGATAAATATTTTTGCCAGTGTTTTGTCCTCTGCATTCCGTAGAGAGGTAGGTGATGGGTGTTTCACCAATCAGGTGGTCTATTATTCTTCAGAATCACAGTGACCCCCACCTTCCTTGCATGGTCCGGGAAGCAGCTGTTTTCTTTGGCTTCTACGACCAGTTTGTAGAAATTGGCCTTATAATACTCAGTAGGCGAATCATTTGGTGATAGAGCTTTGCCAGACTGAAGAAGGTCAATGATTTTAGTCATTATTTCTTGGGCCGGGGATTTTCTGTCCACCTCTGATATCCCCATTACGGGGAGCTGTGTTATTTTATGTTGAAAATCATCTAAGTGGGTCATAGATCTCTGATGGTAGAATTTATTGTAGAATTGTGTGAACTCTTGGGCTATCTCACATATGGTGGCTATTATTTGTCCCTCTCGTTTGATAATATTTAACACTACCATGGGTGTTTCTTGTCCCTTTCAGAACCAGTAAATCAGCTCACTTGCCGTGTGCCCTTGCACATGGACTTTGCCATGAAAAGCAAGACATGCTTTTTGTGCTTGACTCAAGTATACATTCTCATTTTGTAATTTCACCATTTCCATCTCATATCCGGGCAAATCTGTAACAGATTCTGCTTATCTGGTTTCTAGGTGTAATTTTGTCTGATCAGCATTTCGTTGTTCTTGAGCCTGCGCTCTCTTAAAATGGGTATAAAATGCCAACACTCTGCTTCTATATGCAAGTTTAAGAGCCTCCCAGATGATGCCCACAAGACTATCATACCCTTATCAAGGAGAAGGTACTCAGAGGTATCAGGGGTTTCTCATAACTCATGGTTCAGAAGCTAATCGGCATTCAAAGACCACAAGCCTTATTTCTCATTCAATCCAACTACCTTTGAAGTACCTATTAGAAAACTCTCCATCTATACTACATAATAAGTGTTCACTTTCTGTTTGCTGTGAATTCCAGTGAGGAGTGTCAGTGTTTTCCAAAGTTTAAAAAAAAAACAGCCTGTGAAAATCAGTGGATATGGATGTTCGCTCTGTTTTTTCCTCCAACAAAATCATAGCACTGTTTTTCCCAGTGATTATTAATAATGTTTTTTTTAATTTCCTTCCTTCCTTTCCTTCCCTTTTCTTTTATTTTGTCAGTTATTCCACCTTGCTTTTCTTTCCTTAAATCTGCTCTTTCAAGTAATAATTTATTATTTCTTCGATATCCCTGCCTGTCTAATTAGCCAGTTCTCAAATCGCTCTTTCCAGCAGTCCTGTCCCACCGCATGACAATCATGTGCATAGATGGATGTATATTTGCATCTGCTTAAGATTTGATTGTAGCAGATAAAAAGGTTAATGGTGGACAATTGACATGTCTATTTGCCCCTTTTTTCTTCAGAAAAATGACAAATGTCTTCCGAATGAAGACTTTCTAAATAAGACATAGTATAAATATTGTGGTGTGCCTGCTGCTCTATTACTGTAAGTAAGTGCTGCACTGCTCTGTTCTTTCCCTCAAGACACCAAGAAAGAACTGGCCTTAAAAGTGTGCTATTACTCTCTGATCTGTGCTTATTCCTACTATGGAAAGAATATGCATACTGTTAACTTTAGGGTCTTTTGTGATAGCAAACTATGCTGCTGCATTAAGAAGTATCCCTTCATGACCTGCAGTATAGTTTTTGTAACTTGCTTGTGCAGTTCAGTCTGTGAATTAAGTTTATTCAAAATTGTTGGGTCATATTTATTTGATTTTGTGTTTATTAGCACAGGCACATGGATATGCGGCAATGATTTTTACCAAGGATGTGCAAGAGCTTTTATATATTTGAGAGCAGTGTGAGAACTGTTTTCTTGAGGAGAAGGTATGCCAATTGCACAAGGCACTTTTCCTTTGTGTTCTGTGCAGTATGCACTTTTCTGCTGCATTTTCCATTAAAAAAAAATGTATTCGTCAAATGACACCTATAGAGCAGGGCTCTGTAACCCAGAGACATCTGCACAAAAAGCATAAAACATTGTGACTTTGACTTTTCAATAATGAGATCAAGGAGAAATAAAGGGCAATACAAATAAAATAAAACCACATGAAAACCCCTCCCAACAACCCCCCTCCCCCTGTCGCACTAACAGGTTCCCAAGAACAGCCTAGCCATGAATGTTGCATCACAACCACTCGCTACAATATACAATAAAGCAAGTAACTACAGCTTGCACTAGGAGGGTAGTATTAAACTGGGCAGAGGGGCTCTATTGCAGAGACCGGCTCCAGCAGCAAACCTCGGTAGTCAGCCCAACACTTCCAAACTTTAAAATGGTTCTGCGCCAGCCTCTTGCAGTGAAAATGGGGAGTTCTAGACCCATACAAAAGTCCAGTCCCTTCTTCCATGCTGACACTGAGGGCGGCACCGCTGCCTTCCATGCTCTAGCAATGTCTCTCTTTGCCAGAGTAAACCCTAGCAACATAAGATGGGTTTGTAGATATTGCCCCCAATGCCCTCGACGACATGTAAAAGCACCATTTTTTTGGTGAGTGGGGCAAGTCCCAGCCCAACACCTCGGAGAGACAGGTCATACCCCTCTCCAGAACCGTGACAAGGAGAGACAGTACCAAATCATATGTAACATCGCATCTAAGAAATACAGGGGAGGCCACCAGCCCCACCCTCCACAAATGAACCCGTGTAAAGTAGACCGGATGGAGATTTTTAAATTGGACAAGGCGCTTATGCACCGCTATGGCAGCCCCCCGCGGGGACGCCAAGGCCTCAGTCTAGTCTTCCTCATCAAGTGGACCTCCCAGGCCCCCTTAAGCTTCTGCAGTGTGGGAGAGCAGTGAGTCACCACCCTGCCAGAGTAGCTAGTTGTGGCAAACGGCCATTATTCCATAAGGGGGTATCCTGTGTCAGTGTGTTCCACCACCCCATCCTCTGCAAGTCCTGTTACCAAAGCTGGAAAACCACCTGGGTTGCCAGCAGCAGGGAATTGCGTGTTGGTGCAGAGTACAAAATCGTGTGTAGGGAAAGATCCCCCATAAGATGCCATTCAAGAGCATAGGCAGGGTCCTCTCTACCCCATACCACCAGTCGTCCAAGACAAGCAAATGTGAGGCCATGTAGTATGATAATATATCGGAGGTCACCAGTCCATCGCAATATGTGGAGAGGAAACGTGTCCGTAAGACGACCCCTACCACTCCCCCCGCCCATAGAAATTGACCTAAGGCAGCATTAACCTGCCTGGACCATCTAGGGGAAAGCGGGTAGGGGTAATTATGCAATTGATACAGTAACCAGGGAAGTGAGACCATTTTGAAGATGGCCAACCAACCATATACAGACAACAGCATATGAGACCATGTCCTAAGATCCTCCCACACCCATTCCCAGACCGGAACCAGATTCCTTTCCCATGCCACAGTAGGTGCATCTGATAAAAATACCCCAAGCTACTTCATCCCGCTGGTGACCACCCAAACCAATGAAGCCCATGAGCCAAGACCAGATGTGTCCCTGAGAAGCCATAGGTTAGACTTGCTGGGGTTCAGGTAGAGACACGACGATTACCCAAATACCTGCATAATACGGAGCAGCCGCGGGCCCATCCTGTCCACATCAGTGAGAGAAAATAAAACATAGTCAGCATATAAAGCAATAGGATCTGACAATCCATGCACCCATTCAAAGTCAGTCACCTGCGCATCCATACACACTCAGGCAGCCAAAGGTTCAACTGCCAGCGCAAACAAGTAAGGAGAAAGTGGGCAGCCCTGACGGGTACCCCGTCCAATAGTAAAGGTGGAGGAGGGACTAGTAGGAAAAAAAGCATGGTCCAAGATTCAATCTGTGCAGCAACACGAATAAATACACCCAACTAAGGGAATCAAACGCCCTGTCCATATCTGCCAATAGGAGCTCCGCCCATTCACTGAGCCCCCGAATGGTCGCAACAGCTACTTGCGCCGTTAAATATTATGTCTGGTCACCCTCTGGGGCATGAATCCGGTTTGGACTGGGTGTACCAATGTAATAATGTGGGACCGCAAACGGTTGGCCAGCGTCTTGGCCAATATTTTAGCTTTGACGTTCAGGAGAGAAATGGGTCGATATGCGGCGTGCTAGTCTGGGGGTTTGCCGGGCTTTATGGAACCCCACCACCTCCGCGTCTCTCCAATCTTGGGGAAGCAACCCCAATCACGGGACTCCTCCACCACCCTAAAGTAATGGGGTCCAATCTGTAGAAAGTATTTCTTAAAAAATTCACAAGGAAAACCATTAGGCCCCGGAGCCTCACCCAAAATAAGGTCACCTCGGGCTACACCCAATTCCTCCTCCGTGAGTGGGAGATCCAGCTCAGCACTCGCCTCATAGGACAGAGCCCGTGGCAGGAGATCGTCAAAAAGACGGCCTATCACGTCTTCGTGGAGACATTCTTTGGGGGCATACAGCACAGGGAATAATGCAGAGAAGCTTTCAGCAATGGCAGAGGAGTTTGTAAGGGGCACTCCATTCGGGCCCACTATACTGGGGAGGGTCTGGGAATGGAACATCCCCTGACACAACTGATGGAGCACCTTGCCAGATTTATCTCTCCGTTGGTAAACCCTACTGCGCTTTGCCAGCCAAGTAAGGCAGGCCTCATCCATAAGAAGAGTTGCATAGTTCTGCTACGCCAGCAGCAACTGAAGCCGAACCTGGTTACCCTTGGCACTCCTACTGTGATGATCTAAATCTGCAATATTAGCCTCTGCTTGTAGCAGCGCCTCCCTCTGAGTCCTACGGGCTGCCGCGCAAAAAGATTAATCAACACCCTATAAAGTGAGCTTCAATGCCTCCCACAGAGTTTCAGCCCCAGAAACTGAACCCACATTAAGCATCAAGTATTGGTCCAGAGCGCTCTCCATGCACTCCCTGTAGTCTGGCTTCTGGAGGTTCCATGTCGAGAGGCTCCAGCTGAAGGGCTGATTGCCCAGCCCATCTGTACCCTAATAGTGATTGGTGAATGAGCAAAGCGACCCCTCGGAAGAATATCTGTCTCCACCACCCTTCCAGCAGCCGTCCGAGGGACAAAGAAATAGTCACGCCGAGAGTAGGAATCATGAACTGCGGAAAGATATGTGTATCCCTGCACATTAAATGTGTACATAGAATCATAACATCCTAATGGGGGTAGTTGCAAAAAAGGAATTCTAACAAGTAATTAAAAAAGTATGTAACATTTTTAATAGTTATTCAAGTATAAAAACAGATCTAACAGCACATTAATATTAAATGAAAAGAAAGTAACATGTAAACATATAGTAATATTACATAAAATTATTACATAAAAAACATAAGCATTAATATTCAACACAATCATTAAAAAATTGATGAAAACGTGGCAAATTAATATTTTCGACGCGCGTTTCGGCGTGCTGAAAAACGCCTTCTTCAGGAGCCACAATCTATGTTAATAGCTGGTCACTTTAAATCTTTCTGTAGTATGGATGCATCTTTCCCAACGGCCCGGAGACGCAGCAGTCATTGAACGCAGCGCCCGTTGCGTACAGTCATTTTTAACAACCGAAATAAAGGAAACACTGACAAATGAGTTACCGTTCTCGGAAGCACGACAGATAGTTCATGAAGAGGTGTACTCCATGTGTCGGCTCGATATATTATTTAGAACTGTTTCCGGAAAGGGAGAAATATTGGAAAGGGGCGACCACTCGGTCCCCCCGAACGTATGGTAGGGGGCCCGGATCCCCCCGGGAAACCATTTTGGGCGGGGGCGTGTCACGGCTGGTATGCCCGAAGCGGCGTAGCCGGGGCGCGCCTTTTCCCGCCCAAGAAGGATTGTCCTAGACACCTACACCGTTGGCCACGCCCCGTAGGCGTACCGGAGGAGTGTACACGCCCTCCCGAAGAGGAATAAAAGGAGCAGCAATCCGAAGAAGCATCCTCTTGTTCCTGTGCTTGGAAGCTGCACCCTCTCGTTGCACGTGAGCCCTCGACGGAACAAGGAGCAATTTTGAGAACTTGTAATTTTTGCGTTTCTCTTTCAGGACTTCGAGCCTAAGGCAGACACGGCCGAAGAGGCCAAGTTACTAATGCAGCAGTTGCGGCAGTCGCGAGATGCCGCAAAGGCGAATCTCCCTTTTGTCCCCCCACAGGTGACCCCAGGAGGACCGGCAGCTGGTGTCGTAAAAACGGCGGGAACAGCATTGGAGCCGGGTAAGCAAGCATTGCCAATGGCAAGGGAGGGGTCTTTGCCCTCAAGACGGGAGAAGGTGGTCCAGCATGTACCGTTGGCCACGAAAGAATTGATATGGGCTGATAAGTACGTTAATATGTTTTCCCTGTTAACCGACCATCGCGAGATGGAGTATGTTAAGACACAAAAGGATTTGTGGCACCCGAGTGTATGGCGAGCAAAGATGGCAGGATTCAGGGTTGATGAGACAATCTCTAATTGGGCCAAGGCCTTTGCGATGTTTTCTGCAATTATTGGGGAACGTAAGCCCGAGGTTTTGACCGAATTGTCCTGCTATCAGGCACGAATAATGGATTTTTGTGTGACGGCGATGAATGGATGGGTTACGATATGAAGTTTCGTAAGGCCAAGGAGTTCGATGCATCTCTGACGTAGGATTGTCTCGACTCGATCTCTTGGCAGAAACAACTCCTGCCATGCGCGACAAAGTCGTCGTCGCTTGGCGGGAATGGGTCCGGGCCTTCCCGCCGTCAGCCTGCGGCGCCCTTTCGAGCGGGCCCCGCTGGTGACCACCAACCAAGGAATGGAGGGAATGGGGGTAAGAAAGGGGTCTGTTGGAATTTTAACAGGGGCAAGTGCACGAGGCCACAAGGGACATGTAAGTTCAGACATGAGTGTGCAGGTTGCGGAAATTCTTCACACCCTGAGAGTTCGTGCAGAGCCAAGAATGGTGATACAGGGGGTAGAGGAGGGGCCAAACAGGTCTGATGGGGACCATGGTGTACCGCTACCTACCCCCGTAGATATCATGGCAATGATCCCCTGGCTAAACGAATACCCTGATCATGTCTCCGCTGGGGTGTTGAGGAACGGCTTCTTGTATGGTTTCCACATCCCGGCGGGGGATTTTCGTGGGGAATCACTGTGTAGAAACCAACTGTCGGCTCAGCATAATCCAGCGGTGGTAGAAAGGAAGATTGCAAAGGAGGTTGCCCTTGCCAGGGTTGCTGGCCCATATAGGCACCCGCCAGTAACTAATTTCATCTGTTCCCCGTTGGGAGTAGTCCATAAGAAGGTCCCAGAGGAGTTTAGGCTGATCCATAACTTGTCAGCTCCGAGGGGTCTTTCGGTGAACGATGCGATTGACCCGGGAGTTTGTTCGGTGCGGTACGTATCCTTCGATGATGCCGTCGCCATGTTGAATCGCCTGGGGCCCGGAGCGCTGATGGCAAAGTCAGATATCGAGTCAGCGTTCCGGTTGCTGCCGGTACACCCACGGGATCAGCGTCTGTTAGGTTTTGTGTTCCAAGGACGTTACTACATGGATAGATGTATGCCAATGGGTTGCTCCATCTCTTGTGCTTATTTTGAGAAATTCAGTTGTTTTCTGCAATGGGCGTTCACCAAAGCCACTGGCCATACCCAGGTTATGCATTACCTAGATGATTTTTTGTTCTTGGGGGCAGCTGGCGACACACAATGTGCGCAGGCGTTACGAGACTTTTGCACTCTCATGAAGCGGTTCGGGGTGCCATTGGCACCAGGTAAGACGGTTGGACCATCGACTTCACTCGAGTTTCTGGGCATTGAGCTCGATTCTGTGGAGGGATGTTTCCGTTTGCCAGTGGGGAAAGTAGCGAAGTTCAGGGCTTCCCTGGAATTGTGCATTAGCAAAGAGAAAGTCACGCTCCATCAGCTACAACAAGCAGTGGGTCAGCTTAACTTTGCCCTCAGAGTGATACCAATGGCCCGCCCCTTTTCCCGCTCCATTGCACAAGCCATGGTTGGTCTCAAGGAAGGACGCCATCGCACGAGACTGTCTGCAGAGGTTCGCCAGGACATGCGCATATGGTTGGCATTTCTGGCGGATTTCAACGGTCGAGTGGTGTGGAACAAACCGCCAGCGTCCTCGGACGAGCTGGGTTTATGGACCGACTCGGCGGGGAGCGTGAGATTTGGCGCCATCTTTGGTAATCGATGTTCGGTGCAAACATGGCCGACGTGGTGGCACACCAGCGGTCTCACAGGTAACATTGGGTTTCTCGAGTTGTTCCCCATTTTTGTGGCTCTGATGGCATGGCCGGAAGAGTTCAGAGATCGCTCTGTGGTGTTTTGGTCCGACAATATGACTGTTGTTGAATGTATAAATAATGAGGCAGCACGCTGCAAGTGGATATTGAGATTACTGAAGGAAATTGTACTACTTTGCATGAGACTGAACATACAATTCAGGGCGAAGCATGTGCCAGGTGTACTGAACCAGGCGGCTGATGCACTCTCTCGTTCACACATGCAGGCTTTCAGGGGTTATCTACCTTCCGCGGACCTAGCGGCGGCACCATTTCCCGAAGCACTCTGGCTACTCGGTGCCCCGGATTACAAGACCTCGTGGCAGCAAGCCTAGCCCCCAGGACAAGGAAGGCATACGAAGGAGCGTTTCGTTCCTATTGTGCATTTTTGGGTCCGGCGGGGGGGGTCAATTGGGGTCAGGAGGAGTATGTCCTGAAGTTTCTTGTAGCACTACACAGGGCAGGCCGATCAGCGGCAACGGCCAATAGGCACCGGGCCGCCATTTCATTCATGGCGCAGGCGCATGGCATCAAGGACCCCACATCGTCCTTTTTGGTAAAGAAGGCCCTTCGTGGTTGGCAACGCCTTGAGGGTCGTAGAGTAGACGAAAGGCGCCCGATTGGGTTAGAAAGGTTGTCCCTGCTGATCTCGATACTCCCCACGACATGTTCCTTCCAGTTCGAGGCAGTGCTGTTCCGGGCCGCTTTCGCATTAGCGTTCCATGGGGCTATGCGGGTGAGCGAGCTGGTAGCAAGAAATAAGAAAGATGTAGAGGGAGGGCTGTGTCGGGATCACATTCTGATCAAAGGTGATTCAAGGGTGGTCACAATAGCCAGGTCCAAGACCGACCATGGTGCTATGGGAGACAGTATTGTTGTCCAGCGCATGCGAGGGTCCCCCATGTGTCCGGTGAAGTGCGTTGAGGATTATTTGGCGCGAAGGGCGGAGGCATGGGGGGGAAGCTTGCTGAGACACATCGACGCCACCCCACTGACAAGGTTTCAGTTTCAGCGGGTGCTAACGATGGCAATCGCAGCGGCGGGCTTGGACCCGGGCGATTTCGGGACCCATTCCTTTAGGATAGGGGCTGCTACAGAGGCTACAGCCAGGGGTCAGAGTGTTGAGTGTGGAATTTTAGTTTACGAGCTGAACATCATCTGCGCCAGCTTGTCACCCACGTACAACATGCACGACAGCCATTTTAGGTATCATGGTCTCCCTGTCCACGATCGATCGCCAGCGCGCTCCTCCGACCCTGCAAGCATCCTCCGCGCACCCTGGCTCCCCCTCCCTCCCTCACATGAGCATAACCCTTCTCCTCCTGCATGACCCTGTCCTTGGGAGTCACGCCCGCGCCTGACCAGCACCTCCTCTCCTTCCATGAATACCCCTCTGTTGATAAACCATCCCTCCGCGCTTGATTGTCCACGCGGCATGAATACCACTCCTTTGATGACCCCTTCCCCCGAGTCCGACTGTCCACACAGGTCCGAGGCCTTCGCCTAAGCCGGGAGATACCGTTTACTGCCCCTTATTGTATGGAGTCGCTCCTCTTCAAAGGACCCACTATTGATCATGGCCTCCCCACCCCATGGGATACGATCATTCGCACACATCCTAAGAATCGGCGGAACACTCAGCCGCGTGATAGCCCCCTCCTGTTATCAGCAGGGTGAGGACCTCTATTGTTGATGTATGTGGGGGTGGGTTTGACACGAGGATTATGGGGACGTCATTTCATAAGTTTAAAGAGTCTTTTATGCAATAAAGAATGCACACATGTCATAAACCAGGGTATAAGAGGCCAGGCCTCGGAGAGGCTGTTAGAGCACCTCGAGACGATACCTTGTTGTCTGATCTGATGTGTTCTGCTCCGTCGGAATAAAACTTCTGTTTCCTGCCTTCTGGTCTCCGGCGCCTGCCTCATTGCTTGGTAATTTGAATGGTATAAAGGCGGTTAGCGCCGGGCAAATCTTGAAAAAGGCCATAGCCCTACCCTTTTTCTACAATTGGCGTCCCAAAGCGTGGGGCCCATCAGCGACACGTGGATCCAGTGGGAGAGGTCCCGACGACAGAGTGAACGACTGCAACGATCGGGAGAGCTCGTGTCCGATAGACCCTCGTCTGACAGCCGATCATCCGACCTTCACTAGTTCCGAACAGACCTCTCTCGAGTGATCTACGGTCCTGACTGGGAACCATCAGGAGTGCCACGAACATCACGAAGAATAGAGGACGATTGGGCGCTGGATTCGGAAGACAGGAAACCGTCCATGCGGTCCGGGTAAGGTCGTGTAAACATGACAAATTGAGAAATGATTGTTTGATTTGGATAATACTAGTATACTCTCTTGTTGAATCCTCTGGAGATTCACCGTCTGCAAACGGAGAAACAACAGGCTCTCTCTTTGCAAGCAGTGAAGGATAGGTAACGCAGACTTTTGTCCCCATTGTAATCCGTCGTGCCTATCTTCCTCCCCCACTGTTTTCCCGAACTGTCGTTCGTGGATTGTTGTCTGGAGATTCTCTGTCTGCAAACAGGGAAGAACAAGGTCTCTCTTTGCAGGTAGAGAAAGAGTGGGTAACGCAAACCTTTAACACGTCGTACCCACTTATTCTCCCCATTGATTGTTTGATTGACCGAACATTGATTGTTCGATATTGGTTCTTTTGAGGTATTCACCGCCTGCAAACAACGGAGAATAGAAATATTCTGTCTGGTCTTTGCCCGCCGTGATAAGATAGGTAGTGCAGACCTTTGTCCCCGTTGTAACCCGTCATGCCTATCTTCTCCCCACTGATTGGTAGCCTGTTCAGCCCGGACCGCTTATTAGAGATGAACCATCCAGCTCCACTGGAAGGCACCCCTAATAAGGACATGTTCACCAAGCATGGACTAGTCGCTATTGCCAATACTAGGTTATGGCATAAATACACAAAAATGGACCCCAAAAGTCAGTGGCCACTGATAGGTTCCTTTGATGATCATAAAATAAAAACATTAGAAATAGCGCTCCAGAAAAATAAGACTACGCCCACTATGCTCGATAGTATCGGAAACGGAACAACGAAGAAAAAGAGAAGAAGCAAAGATAGGGAAAGAATTACGAAAGGCAGCCCACCTAGCCGCTAAGCAACTAGAAGAAGAAATAAAAGAAAGAAAGGAAGCTACACAAAACCAAGAATCAGGGTCGACAGGTCAATGTCCTGTTAGGACCCCCTCTGCGCTCTACCCTGAATTGCCCTCCAAACAACGGGCAAACGATGAGTTACTGCTAGGTCTCCCAATCATCTACATGCCCCCTCCATATGCCCCCTGCCAACAACACCTGCAGGCCCTGAGTGTGAACGAGAACGACCTTAGCGCTAGTGCACCAGCCCTCACGGCCTCCGCACCAGCCACATTAGCAGCACCACCAGATGACCCAGAGGCTAGCAAGCACCCACCAACCAGACCAAATAGGTTGAGCAAAGATGAGCGGGATGGAATTGACAAAATAGCAAAGACATTAGTAGAACGAAGGGAGAGCGAAGAATACACAATGAACATGTATAATTCGCATGCCGACAGCCACAGACGGCATTTCATTTTGCGATTCAGCTACCACACCCTGAACGCATATGAGGATAGGTATCAAAGTAAGGGCCCCGCTAAACTGACAACGCTGTATCGGAAGATTGATGTTGGAGATGGGACTGAATGTGAGGCGACGGAGCTCTTCATGCAGATGCTTGAGGTCTTCCGCCACCTCACGGAACAAAAACCAGAAGCCAAGGTTACAGTCCCTGAAACGACCTCAGTAGAAGTAGCCAACACTATGATGCCCATCAGAGAGGCGGCCCCTTACTGGATTCCGCCACGTGGTCTGGGAACAAACGATGATATTAATCACGCAGATGCAAAAGGGAGGGTTGTGTACAATTGGGTTTACCAACCATGGGACCGACAAGATATCCTAACTTTTAGACAAACTCTGCCCGATTTAAGAAAGAACCCGACAGCATTCTATACCGAATTGGGCACAGCCTTGGGTTCGACGATAATGACTTTAGCGGACATTGACTTGTTTTTCGGGTTATGCCTGCCAGCTGACGTGTGGAAGCAAATCCGGAAGGCTGACCACACGGATCTGTTTGGACATACCTGGAACCAACTCAGTGAACTAGATAGACAGCGAGAGCCTGGAAGGAAACCAGTAAAGGACATATTAGAACTCCCAGACAAATTAGTTCAGAAGTTAAAGACACTGATCCCAGAGAAAAAGGTAGATTGGTCGATAGTCACGGCCTGTCGTCAGAAACCCCAGGAAGATGTATCAGAATACTTCTCCCGATTCGAGACAGTGTTCTCCGACTGCAGTGGCCAAGACATGACCACCGCAACCGGACAACACCTGTTTGTACAAAACTATGTGAAGGGCCTATCACAAGAGGTCTCCCAAAAACTGCAGACGAGTGAGAGTAGTTGGGGGGCCTCCAAACCCGCAGCTATCCTTCAGATGGCTCAGTATTACGAGCACCAGAAGAATGAGAATGATAGGGCATCCGAGAAAAAGAAGAAAGATTTGAAAGAAAGAGTGATGATAGCCCAGATACAAGGTATAGCGGTCGGGCGGGAACCCCACAGGGGGAACTACCAATCGACCATCCCTAGAAATCCACCTCCTAAAGATCACACCCCAACACCCCACACTGGACGTAAAGACATTAGCGATGACCAATGTGCCTTCTGCAAAGGATTCGGCCATTGGAAATCCCAGTGTCCGGTTCTGCTAGAGATGAACAGAAATAGGGACCCCAAGGATGTAGCGGGTGGACCGAGAAATAGGGGACAAGGACGAGGGCACACAAACGACACCAACAATGACAGATCAGGGAGATCGAACACATTTGACCGCCCCCGACAGAACCAGTATCAACTATCCGACGGTGAGAATGCCCCTGATTTTGCATAGGACTGCCAGGGGCAAGGGAGGGATCCAGTCGAGCTCTGTGTTGACCAGCAAGGTCCTTATCTCACTGCTAAGGTCCTGGGTACAGAGTCTCCATTTTTGGTAGACACTGGGGCGACACGTAGTTGTTATCGAAACGACTGATTCCAAGGGCACCCTTGTCTGGCTCACACATTACATCGATAGGTTTCGATGGGACGCCCTCCACTAACCCCCTGTCCGTACCTGTTACCTTTGACCTAGAAAGCAACACCACTGACACAACATTTCTGCTCTCCTCCAACTCCCCTGACGCCATTATGGGCATTGACTTACTGAAGCATTTTCGAGCTACCATTAGGTGTTCCCGGGATGGAGTCCGAGTCATCCTGTATGACAACCCAGACATACCCAAATCCTGCCCTGCACGACACATGTGCTCCATAACTGATGCTGACCTGTCCTTGCTTGATACCCTGCCTCCGTACCTATGGGCCAAAAATGACTCTGATGTGGGACGAATGATGATTGACCCTATTCATATAACTGTGAGACAGGACGCTATGCTCCCGAAACTCCCGCAGTATCGGATATCGCCCGAGGGTGAGAAGGCACTGGTAGCGATCATTCAGTCTCTGGTAGATGCAGGAGTGGTCGAAGAAGTGGTTAGCAATGTCTGCAACAGCCCTATCCTACCCATTGTCAAGAAGCAAGGCGAGGGAGATGAGAAAGCGTACCGCTTCATCATCGACCTGCGAGAGATCAACAAAGTGGTTGTACCCCAATACCCCGTAGTCTCAGATATTACCACCATTCTGGCCCTCATCCCATCCACTGCCACCACCTTCACTGTTATCGACCTCAAGAATGCGTTTTTCTCTATCCCCATCCATCCAGACAGCCGTTATCTCTTCGGCTTCACCCTGAAATCCCGCTCGTACCGATTTTGTAGAGCTCCCCAGGGGTACACTGAAAGTCCCAGTATTTACAGCCAGGCCCTAAAAAGACAGCTGGACGCCGTCCAGCTACCGGATGGAGTGGTGTTGATCCAATATGTCGATGATATCCTTTTGGCGGCCGACACCACCCCACTTGCAATCACAGCCACTGTTCAACTCCTACACTTTCTTGCAGAAAATGGCCACAAAGTTTCCAAAAAGAAATTGCAGTTCTGCCAGCCACAAGTGACATACCTAGGCCATCTCCTGTCCAAAGAAGGGAGGAAACTCACACCCGACCGAATCCAAACCATCCTAGACACCCCCGTCCCAAAAACACAAAAGCAAGTCCGCTCTTTGGTTGGCCTTACCTCTTTTTGCAGACAATGGTTACCCAATTTCAGCCTCATTGTGAAACCCCTACTTGCCCTGTTGACCAAAGATGCCCCCTTCCCGCTCCCTTGGACCCCTGAGTGTCAAGCATCCTTTAAGGAATTACGAGATGCCCTCTGTTCAGCGCCCGTCCTGGGAACCCCGGATTACTCCAAACCCTTCTCCCTCTTCACCCACGAAAGGGAGGGGTGTGCATTGTCTGTCCTGACTCAGTCTATAGGTCCAAAGCAGCGCCCTTGTGCCTACTTCTCCGCCACTCTTGATCCTGTAGCCAGAGCTTTACCTGCCTGCCTTCGAGCAGTAGCTGCCGCTGCTGTCTCTATCCGTCAGAGCGAGGGAATCGTACTTTCAAACTCCCTCACTGTGTTAGTACCCCATGCAGTCGACACCCTTCTGAACCAAACCAAGACTCAACATCTGACTAGCGCACGACTGACAGGGTACGAATTGACGCTACTTGCACCCCACATCACACTAAAGAGATGCACGACTTTGAATCCTGCCACATTGTTGCCCCTGCCTGAAAATGACCCCGACGTTCCTCCCATACACGACTGTGTGACCCTCACGGACGAACAAACTAGGAGTAGAGTTGACCTCCGAGACACCGCTTTCACAGACCCCGATGGAGAGCTATGGGTAGACGGCTCATGCATCAAACTCCCAGATGGCACCACTTCAGCTGCCTATGCAGTAACGACAGCCCGAACAGTAGTTGAGACAGCCCGCATCACACAATGATCTGCCCAGGCAGCAGAGCTGATAGCCCTCACACGAGCATGCATCATAGCCACAGGGACCACCGCGAACGTATATACAGACAGCCAGTATGCCTTCGGGGTGGTTCACCATTTTGGGCTCCTGTGGAGGGAAAGGGGATTCCTGACGTCCCACGGCACCCCCATCCTTCACGGAGATCTGGTTTCTGCCCTGATTGAAGCGGTTCTCCTCCCCAAACGACTAGCAGTGATCAAATGCCAGGCACACAAGGAGGTGACAGACTTAGTCGGACAAGTGAATGCACTGGCTGACATCACTGCACGAACCACAGCTGAGAATAGGACGGTGACACGCATGTATGTGACCAGGTCACAAGCAGAGAAATGGACTGACGCAAGGGAAATGATCAGAGACATCCAGTCGGCCAGCACCCCTCACGAACTGACTAAGTGGGCAGGGGTGGGTTTGAAGGATGATGAGGGCTGCTGGCGAACAAAAGATGCAAACAAATGGTTGCTGCCTGACTCATACCTGATCCCCATACTGACGATGGCTCATTCCCCCGCACACATAGGATCTGCACCCATGATTGAACTCATTTCCAAAGTCTGGCACAACGACAAAATCCCCGACTCAGCCAGACGCCTAGTCCAGCAGTGCCTTATCTGTCTGCAACACAACCCCGGGAAAGGAACTGTGGTACCCCGGGGAGGGTTTGGGACCCCCAATCACCTTTTTGAGGTCCTCCAGATGGATTACATCCAGCTGGAGAGATGTCAGGGCTTGAAGTATGTACTAGTCATTGTATGTGCCTTCAGCAAATGGGAAGAGGCCTATCCAACCCGTGACAACACTGCCATGACTACTGCCAAAGTACTACTGAAAGAATTTTTTCCTCGCTATGGCCTTTGTCGAATTTTATGGAGCGACAATGGCCCCCACTTCATAGCTGAGGTTTTCCAACTAATCTTAAAAGGATTGGGGGTGAAGCAAAGGTTTCATGCGGTCTTCCACCCCCAATCCGCCGGCCTGGTGGAGCGCCATAATGCCACACTGAAGTTGAAATTGTCGAAAATAGTGGCCACCACCGGACTTAAATGGCCAGATGCCCTCCCACTGGCTTTGCTATCGATGCGCTCCACTCCCACCAAACACCATTTGACCCCCTACGAGGTTGTATTCGGGCGACCGATGAACCTCTGGACTGCTCCCAAACCGACCTCCATTCATGACGTCCCGGACGTCCTACTGTCTGAATATTTGTGCAAGTTAACTAAAACGTTGTCTGTCATTCACCAACAGGTGCAGCAGGCCATCCCCGATGCTTCCAGGGGCCCAGGCCACGACATCCAACCGGGGGACTTCGTTCTAATCCGAAACTTCCAACGGACCAAGAGTCTGGAACCCCGGTGGACAGGCCCCTGGCAAGTGCTGATCACCACACGGACGGCGCTTCGAGTGGAGGGGAAGAGGCACTGGCTGCACGCACACCACTGCCGGAAGGTCTCCGCGACCCTGGCCACGACAGAAAACGTCAACACCCAAGAAGAGCTCCTGAACAAAGACCGACCAACATTGAACTGTTATCCCGATACTGAGGCACTTGAACTTGCAAAATTCTCTGATCCCACTGTGCCAACCAGAGAAGGGTATTTCCTGCGTCGAAAGGAGGGAGCTTTGGCTAAGTAGGCCACGGACTAAGTTGAATCTCAGAACGGTGACCTAAACACAACCAAGGGTTACCGGGAGAGAAGCTAAACGAAGTCTGTGGTTCTGCCCACCACCGAGCACCTTGAAGATGATGGAAGCGCCAGATAAGAAGATGATGGAAGCGCCAGTTGAGAAGATGATGGAAGCAACAGGAAATACCCACTACAGGAACCCAAAGACTGACAACCTGCACAAATCAAAGACAATCGCCTTCTTCATTGTCTTCCTCTTTTGCCTCCTCCTCATGACCTCCTTCTGGATCCTGGAGGAAAGCACACCGGCTCACCAGGCATTGCAGCCCACTGCACAACCAACCCCCATGAAAGAGCACCACCTGATCTCCCTGTCACCTCAGCTCCGAGAGAGACGCAGGGAGTTCTGGAACAATTCCTTCGTGCAACTGTTGCACCAGCACAACCTTGCTGCAAATGCCACGAACTGCTGGATCTGCGGGTTGCTCCCGCATGCCACTGGACACTCCATCCCCTTCATCCCTTCTCCTTTCTCAGTTCACGGCTCCTGCCTCGCCTGGTTGATCCTCATGCAAGAGAGCCACAAGGATAACGCCACTTCCGGCCAGACAGTGTCGCACTTCTACTCTGGGTTTTGGCTGAACGAAACCGGAAAGACCTCTGCTCCCCTGTGCCCTGCGCTCACGGGCGCCACCTTCCTTAAAGACATTCCAGCCAAAGAACGTGTCGAAGTACAGGTGCTCCACAATCCAGCTAGATCCACCTTCTCTCATCTGCGAAAACAAACTACCGCCACTCTGACTGTGGCTCTGTCTGTTATCAATGTCACAGGTCTTGTGTGTCTCGAAGGCCAGGGAACACAGCTGGTGGGTCACAGTTCCTGCCGAACCATCAGAACATTGGACTCAGTTGATCCCCCTTCCTCTGTTGCTTCTCCAAACATGTACTTTGTGTGTGGCACCAAAGCTTTCACCTGGCTCCCGAAAGGTTGGAAGGGTATCTGCTACATTGCCTTCATTCTCCCCCCCACGTATGTAGCCCCTGCTAACCATCACCGGCAGAAGCGTGCAGATGACATTGGACAAGCCGACTCCACTGGAGCACAGTTCCTGGATGCAGCAAAGGGACTCGTTCCCCTGTGGGGCCCAATGGCAAACAGCCGCGCTATCCGACACCTGACCCAGGCAGTAGAAACAACAATCAACATCACGGCTGGCATCCTCGCTAACAACACGGCTGAGCTTCAGGCGGTCCGCCTTGTGGCCCTTCAAAACCGCCTTGTTCTAGATGTGGTTCTAGCCGATCGAGGAGGAGCATGCCGCATCATCGGATCTAGCTGTTGCACCTACGTGCCAGATAACTCGCCCTCAGTCTACAAAGCAATTGAACACCTCCACAGACTTTCCTCAGAGGTTCACCAAGAACAAGAAGGATGGTCGCTTGGGAGCTGGTTTTGGGACACTTTGAAGGACTGGGGTTGGAGGTTGTTTTCCTTCGTACTGATACCTGTTGTGATATTATGTGGGTGTTGTTTAGGTATCCAATGTCTGCCATCTTTATTCAGCCTTGTTTCTAACTGTATGTGCCCAAAGACTTTGGACTTCCGAAATGAGCACATGAGTCCCCTCTATGAAGTAGAAATACGTGGCCTTATGGGGATAAATCCGAACTGACAAGTTGGCGAGACATGTTGAAAGGGAGGACTGTGGAATTTTAGTTTACGAGCTGAACATCATCTGCGCCAGCTTGTCACCCACGTACAACGTGCACGACAGCCATTTTAGGTATCATGGTCTCCCTGTCCACGATCGATCGCCAGCGCGCTCCTCCGACCCTGCAAGCATCCTCCGCGCACCCTGGCTCCCCCTCCCTCCCTCACATGAGCATAACCCTTCTCCTCCTGCATGACCCTGTCCTTGGGAGTCACGCCCGCGCCTGACCAGCACCTCCTCTCCTTCCATGAATACCCCTCTGTTGATAAACCATCCCTCCGCGCTTGATTGTCCACGCCGCATGAATACCACTCCTTTGATGACCCCTTCCCCCGAGTCCGACTGTCCACACAGGTCCGAGGCCATCGCCTAAGCCGGGAGATACCGTTTACTGCCCCTTATTGTATGGAGTCGCTCCTCTTCAAAGGACCCACTATTGATCATGGCCTCCCCACCCCATGGGATACGATCAGGCGCACACATCCTAAGAATCGGCAGAACACTCAGCCGCGTGATAGCCCCCTCCTGTTATCAGCAGGGTGAGGACCTCTATTGTGGATGTATGTGGGGGTGGGTTTGACACGAGGATTATGGGGACGTCATTTCATAAGTTTAAAGAGTCTTTTATGCAATAAAGAATGCACACATGTCATAAACCAGGGTATAAGAGGCCAGGCCTCGGAGAGGCTGTTAGAGCACCTCGAGACGATACCTTGTTGTCTGATCTGATGTGTTCTGCTCCGTCGGAATAAAACTTCGGTTTCCTGCCTTCTGGTCTCCGGCGCCTGCCTCATTGCTTGGTAATTTGAATGGTATAAACGCGGTTAGCGCCGGGCAAATCTTGAAAAAGGCCATAGCCCTACCCTTTTTCTACATGAGAAGGTGAAACAACCGGGACGATGGTCCTCGAACTGTTATAAAAGGTATTTGCGGTTGCACATGTTGTGAAGCCAATGTCATGCACTCACGCTTCTTGTCTTCTGTTTGGTTTACAGTTTCGCGAGCATGCTATGCGGGGCGGACTGTGCAGTCGACCCGGCACCTGGGGACCAGCGGTCAGAGATCACCGGCTGAGGAAAAAGTGGTGTGGGTCGTGGGCCACTCATACGTGAGGCGGGCCGGGGACGTATTCAAAGCAGGTGACGTGATTCACGCAGCTGGGGAATACGGGTACAGGGTGACCTTCCACGGAAGGGGCGGGCTCTGTATTTACCAGTTTCAATGTTTTGTCGAGGAACTGTTAGGGCGGACAAGGTCACCGCCGTCTGTAATCATAGTACACCTGGGAGGCAAGGACTTGGTGACACTCGGTCGGCGAGTACTACTCGAGGGGGTTCTATCTACTGTTAGCTGGCTGGCGAGAAGGATCCCGGGGTGCACGATAGCATGGTCCCACATGATTCCCAGGGAGGTGTGGCGGGGGGGCCTCTCTGTGTCAGCACTGAACCATTCAGTAAAAAAGGTCAATAACAAACGTGGTAGGTTGTTTCGCTCTGCGCAGTTGCACTGTATTCCGCATGGATGTATTCGGGGGGATCACATGTATCTCGAGGATGGGGTCCATTTGTCCCGGGAGGGGAATGTCTTACTCATAGGAGACTTCATAGCATGGTTAAGGGGTTTGTAAAAGCATGACCTTTAATAGGAGTTTGTGGGAGGGCCGGATAGCCGGTCAACTATCCGGCCTGTGGCGGTAAGGTCATGATCGGTGAGCAGTAATTTCAAGGTCCCTAGAGGGGGGGCGCCACCCATTATGGATGGGAGCGCCCGGGGGGAGGTGGCCATTGGCCCCTCCCATGGGGAGGCGGCACCCACTAAGTATGGGGTCGCCTAAGGGAAGGCGGTCATAGGCCCCTTCCAGGGGAGGAGGCGGCTAGATGCCCCTCCTACGAATTTCCCGGGGCCCGGATATCCGCGACGGCGGATGTGATAAACAGTGTGGGGTGGGAGGGGGGTCCACGCTACCTTCTAGACACCTCACACGAGTCCTCGGACGACCATTAAGATGGCGTCGAGTTAAATAGGGGGCCCCCGCAAAGACAAGGGAAATTGGAGTTGGCACAGAGGTACAGTCCTCTGCACGCCCGCCCTCACAGCGTGAGGGGGGAGTTCTGGCCCGTAATGCTAGGATGTACAATTTTAATTTAGAAAGTATGCATTTGCAGGATGTTAGACTCGGCTAGGAAAACCTTGGTACTAGAGATTTGTTAAGGTTAGCCAATGAACGTGTCTTCATCATAATGTAATAAATGAAAATTGTACATGATATGAAACTGTTATTTTAATGTTTTAATTTTGTTTCATATTTTAATAAATACGGCCGGGAGGGTAACTCCCTCCCGCCTTCCAAAAGTTCAGAACTGCGTCCGTCTTCCCATCCTTGGGCATTGTGTTGGGAGGGGGTGACAGGCATCCCGGCCATATGGAAAGGGGCGACCACTCGGTCCCCCCGAACGTATGGTAGGGGGCCCGGATCCCCCCGGGAAACCATTTTGGGCGGGGGGCGTGTCACGGCTGGTATGCCCGAAGCGGCGTAGCCGGGGCGCGCCTTTTCCCGCCCAAGAAGGGTTGTCCTAGACACCTACACCGTTGGCCACGCCCCATAGGCGTACCGGAGGAGGGTACACGCCCTCCCGAAGAGGAATAAAAGGAGCAGCAATCCGAAGAAGCATCCTCTTGTTCCTGTGCTTGGAAGCTGCACCCTCTCGTTGCACGTGAGCCCTCGACGGAACAAGGAGCAATTTTGACCCACCCACCAGCCCCTTATGGCAAAGTTAGTACTGCAATAAAATGATTTGCTTTGATAACATCTTTTCTCTCCTGGTTTAGTAGTTAATAAAAATGTCAATGTTGGTATTGCAATAAAGTGATTTGCCTCATAACATTTTCTTCCTTAGTGGAGCTGAGTATAACAGTCTAGTTGAAGGATGTGTTGAATGTATAAGTAATAGGATGAATATTGCAATATAAAGTTGATTTTCTTTCTTAGTAGGTAAACAAACGTCGTATTTATTTTTTAGTCGGGCGGTAAGGTCATGATCTGTGAGCAGTAATTTCAAGGTCCCTAGAGGGGGGGCGCCACCGATTATGGATGGGAGCGCCCGGGGGGAGGCGGCCATTGGCCCCTCACACGGGGAGGCAGCACCCACTAAGTATGGGGTCGCCTAAGGGAAGGCGGTCATAGGCCCCTTCCAGGGGAGGAGGCGGCTAGATGCCCCTCCTACGAATTTCCCGGGGCCCGGATATCCGCGACGGCGGATGTGATAAACAGTGTGGGGTGGGAGGGGGGTCCACGCTACCTTCTAGACACCTCACACGAGTCCTCGGACGACCATTAAGATGGCGCCGAGTTAAATAGGGGGCCCCCGCAAAGACAAGGGAAATTGGAGTTGGCACAGAGGTACAGTCCTCTGCGCGCCCGCCCTCACACCGTGAGGGGGGAGTTCTGGTAGTAGGGATCTGACACCGGTTGCGACCTTGCCGTTGGCCCGTAATGCTAGGATGTACAATTTTAATTTAGAAAGTATGCATTTGCAGGATGTTAGACTCGGCTAGGAAAACCTTTGTACTAGAGATTTGTTAAGGTTAGCCAATGAACGTGTCTTTCATCATAATGTAATAAATGAAAATTGTACATGATATGAAACTGTTATTTTAATGTTTTAATTTTGTTTCATATTTTAGTAAATACGGCCGGGAGGGTAACTCCCTCCCGCCTTCCAAAAGTTCAAAACTGCGTCCGTCTTCCCATCCTTGGGGATTGTGTTGGGAGGGGGTGACAGGCATCCCGGCCGTATGATCATAGCGCTCCAGTTTTATTTTGAAGCCCTGGAACGTCACCAAACGAAGAGATTTTACATATCTTCATGACTCTATGAGTCTTTTTTTTGGAATCACATTCGATACAGTTTTTGAATAATGGACTAATCCTTGACTAAAGCTCCATATTGCTACCGTATCCTTTAAGTTACCTAACTTCTTGCTACACTTACACCACTGTTTGAAGCATCGCCAATTACAGAAAGATTTAAAGTGACCAGCTATTAATATAGATTGTGGCTCCTGAAGAAGGCGTTTTTCAGCACGCCGAAACGCGCGTCGAAAATATTAATTTGCCACGTTTTTGTCAATTTTTTAATGATTGTGTTGAATATTAATGCTTATGTTTTTTATGTAATAATTTTATGTAATATTACTATATGTTTACATGTTACTTTCTTTTCATTTAATATTAATGTGTTGTTAGATCTGTTTTTATACTTGAATAACTATTAAAAATGACATACATACTTTTTTAATTACTTGTTAGAATTCCTTTTTTGCAACTACCCCCATTAGGATGTTATGATTCTATGTACACATTTGTTGTTTCCCTGAACCACGAACTATCAGACTTTATCAGGGGGTCCTTGCTACTTGCACTATATATCCCTGCACATTACCATGTAGCCGGCACCAGGGGTCCACCCAATCGAGCCCAGACACTAATGAGGAAAGTTTTGTGACTTGGCGAGCAGCTACATTCCCCCCGGTTCTCCAACGATCCCATGACACATCCATCATGTCATTCCAGTCGCCTCCAACCATGGACAGGCCATCAGGCATATCCATCCATAATGTCATAAGCCACTCTACTAGGCCCCAGGAAAGCGAAGGAGGGACGTAGACACATCCCAGCACCACTGATTCCTCCTGCCCCTGAGTGTCCGCCCAAGTCTTAACATGTATGTATAGAACTCAGCAATGAATCAACAAGATAGCCACCCCCCGGGACCCCCGCACAAACCTTGAGTGGAACACCTGAGTGTAGCCATACCGCTGGAGGCAGAGCACCTTTGAACCCATAAGATGTTTTTCCTCTAACATAAGTATGTCGGCCTGGGACCTCTTAGCCTGCTGGAGAATGGCCCCTCGCTTGATTTTATCTAAGACCCCACTGACATTCCAGCTTACTATTCTGAGAGTCCGGGGAGGCACCCGAGCACCATTAGATGGGTTGGCCATGGAAGACCCTGATAGGAGACACGGGTGTGAAAGACAGCATGTGGTGCATGCATAGAGACCTAACAATACTGTAGTAAAGTGCGACTTGATGACAAAAATAAAAACAAGAACAACCCCCCACCCTATACTTCAAGAATGATGAAGCATCTGTTGCGGTGGGTGTAGCCGATAGACCCCAACAGGGAGTCTCAGCCCATTTCGTTCAATGGATCCCCAACTTACAACCCTATGTCAGCGGACACTCTCTCCGTCAGAAGATCCAACAGAAAAGCTGGCCCTCACGTGGTCTCCTACAATCAAGGCAACAAAGTCAAAGGTACACAGGAGTGCGGTCTCCCCATCCAATCAGGAGGCCAATGTGGTCTGTCGGGAGGCCGAACCGGCCCAGGAATGTGAACTGCAGGAGTGGGATCGACGACTGGATCTGGAGCGTCTACGATCTTTAAGCTTCGATTGAGGCTGCTTACGAGCTGCCTCGCTGGATGAGGAGTCTGATTCCCGCCAAGGCTGTGTGTGGGGATGCAATTGGACTGTGTCATCTGTCCATTGAAACACTTCCTCCGGCGAGTCGAAGAAAAGGGTGCGGGATCGATACACGCCCGCAGCTGGATACAACAGAGCATATGGGAGTTTAAGATCAGGGAGACGGGCCTTGGCCGCAAAAAAAGGATGTCTCCGCTGCTGGACCGGCTTCGTGTAGTCCTGAAAAATCAGTATGCATGCATTATCAAAGAGCAGAGTTTCCTTGGCCCTGGCTTGTTTAAGGATAACATCACGGTCATGATAGTTCAGTAGTTTTGCAATGACCAGCCTCGATTGCGAACTCGAGCGTAACTCAGTGCGAGATTCACTCCGTGCCTGATTCTTCGAAATCGTACGTCCGCCGGACCATTTCACCTTGAGATCCCCGAATGGTGAACGCGTGGTTAACGCAGTTAATTGATTCTTCATAATCGTCAGTCCGCCGGACCACGGATAGCTTTTGATTCCTGAATGGTGAACGCGCTCTCAGCGCAACTAATTGGTTGCCTGCTCCGCTCTCCTGTCCTGATGAAGACCCCACTGCAAGGATAGCACTAGTACCTGCGTATTTATGAGGGTCGAAACGTCGACAACCGCCTGTTTTTGAACGTCAACATCACGCCCTAATTTTTCAATAATTGAACAATGTGGAGTATGATCTGTTTTGACATTTCAATTGAACTTATGGTCTTGTGTTTTGTACGTAATATGTAACTTTGCTAACCAAATGGTCTCTATTGGTTGATTGTACTGTCACTTAAAAATTATTTTTCCCCTCCATCACAATATCCTCACACGATCACGTAATCCCCCACCCCCCCTCCCTTCTTGGGGCACTGTTCAACCACCTATTTATTGTTCTAATATTCAGTATATTCAATATACGTTCCCATTGTGAATAAAACAGTGTGGATGGATTCACTGTCTTTGTGATTTATGTTTTCCTCATCATTATTCATTATTTTTTCCTACTTATACTGGGACCCCTTCCTTTGAGTATTTAGCTAGCCCAGGTCCCATTGACTATAGTTGGGTAAACCCCCTATCAATATACCATCTATTGGGCTCCAGGCAGAGGTTTCTGCATCTGAGCCCTATGAGCATGCTCAATTACGAAACAGCTGGACAGGGACTCCAGGGGGAGCCAGCTCTCCAGCCACTGAGTGAGAAACTGCTCCAAATCCCCCTCACACCCCTCCAGGAAGCCCACAAAGCCAGGGTTGTTACGCCTGGCCCTTCCCTCTGCATCCTTCATGCAGTCTCAAGGCCCCGCTGGGTTGTCTCAAGGATGGCCACCCACTTATGTAGGGTGGCAACTTCATCCTCCACTCCAGAGATCCGCGTTTTGGAATCCATGATGCGGGCCACAGCATTCCGCAGGTCCTGTCGGAGGAGCATGACACCAAAGCCGACAGCCCTGATTTTAGCATCAAGGACATCTCAGGACGGCGTGATGGCGGGCAGGAGCGCAGCATTGACCGATACGTCTGGTGCAGCCCCTGTAATCCTCCAAGTGCCGCAGCAGCCCCAGGACCTGTTTATTTATATTTGGCTGAGCCCCCACCAGTCTTGTCACTTGTCATGGTGTCTATGAAGCCCTCCTGTTCCTAGGCCACCCGGCGCCGGTTCCTCCAGCTGCTGCTTCAAAGGACTACAAGCCCCTCCACGTAGGGAAAGAAGAAGCACACTTCTGCGCACGTCATGGGCCAATACAACGTCCTAGAAGGGAGGATGAGCAAGGTAGGGAGAGACCACAGGTCTGCAGGGCTGGGGCTCACGCAACCCGGCCACCGATCGTTCGAACACTTGCAGGCAAAGGGAAAGGAGCAGTGAAAGGAGTGGGCCCCTCAGAGATGACAAATATCAATCAGAGGGGAATCAAGGGCAACCATCCACTGTCAAGGGGCCACACTGCCGCATCAAAAGCCCCCTCCACTGTCTCAGAGATAATCGTGCCTCCAGCCAAAAGGGTTCTCAGTCTAGAAGCCAGGGGCTAATCAACACTCTCCCTGGGGAGAGCAATATCCGCCCAGGGCTCCAACAGTCCCACAAGCCACATCCACTGCCGCAGACCCGCGCGACCCGAGATATGGCCACTGAAGCTAGTGCGCAGCGCCACCAACATTGATCAGGGCAGAGGGCGGCTCTCCAAGCGTCCAATTGCTCAGGGGGTGCAGACTCAACACCGCCTCAGGGCAGTATGGCAGCTGCCGGACATGGTCTGCAGCACCACTGCTCCTCATCCCCCCTGCAGCCGGATGAGACCACCACAGTGTTGCACATTGTCCCCCACGGCCAGATATGACCGCCGGCAGCGCTGCCACAACCCAAGCCGGAGTGCGGGGGGAGAAAGGTGGCCACGCACAAGACTCCTGTGGTTAAATTCAGAAAGTGGCCACCAGATCAGCAGGGCCCCAGGATCCCAGGCACCTCATGCTCCGTTTGCCAGCCACCGCTCCCGGCTGTGGTGCAGTGTTGTTTCTCCCAGGCCACCCTCGGGCCGCTGCCACTGCGGCCCGACATACAGAGATATGGGGCCAAATCGGGGCACAGAACACAGCCTCCTCTCACGCCCCACCAGGGACACGATCTGGACATAGGAGAAGGATCGGAGACAGGATAGATGGAGGATAAATGTTTAGGCTGGACAGAGCTCGCCTAGCACACGTGCACCATCAAGGATTGCCAGGCACCTCCCCCCTGCATTTTCCATTTTGGGGAAATAATGATTACAGCTCAATATGTTTCCATTAAATGCAGTTACATCAGTTTGTATGGGTGACGTTGCCAAGGACACAAGCCTTGTTTCAGCTCCTTACGTTCCAAGCTTCATTTTGACAGTAAGCCATTAGGATTGAAAATTGAACTAGATGATCCTAGGGCTATATAATAAACACATTTTATACCATTGTGCAGGCTCAAAGTAGGTCTAAGAACTCTTTTTTGCTGAAAAGTGAAGTCTGCAGCACATTCTGTGAACAGATCACTGGTTGCCTATTCATGTTTCTGAGCGGTACGTTGTACAGCTTATGTCCCAGCACATTGATTTTCGGAATTAATATATGTATTAAAATGAAATGAAATGAAAAAAACATTTATATAGCATGATAGCTACCCTGAGGCATCCCAGCTCTGTAAACAGACACAGACAGAAGAAAGAACTCAGCAGCTTAGAAGTACTAGTTAAAGAGAAAGGTTTTTTAAAGTTTGCGAAAGGGTGGGAGATTAGGTTCCGTCCGCATGCACAAGGGAAGAGCATTCCAAAGCTCTGTGTAGTAGCGGTGAGGGAGGAGGATGCTGAGCAGAGGTGCCTGTTGGACTGGTAGGTAGTTACCATGGACCGGCTGATTAAAGAGCCCATCTTCCAGAACGCCTTGTGCGCAATTCACATGGCTTTGAATTGGATTCTCTCCCTGATGGGTTGCCAGTGGAGGCTCCTTAGTGCGTGAGCTGCGGGCTGTCGATGGGGGGTCTGGGGGAGCGTGTGGGCTGCACAGTTTTGGATTATCTGGAGCTTGCGTATGGTGGATTGGCCCCTAGGTACAGGGCATTCCCATAATCCAAGCGGGATAGGATAAGACCTTGTACCATGATTTTCTTTGCTTGAAATGGGAAATGGGGGAGTATTTTGCATAACATCCACAGCAGGCTGTATCAGCCAGCCAAACGCTTTTCCGCTTGGAAGGTAAAACTGAGGGAGCGGTCCAGCCATATGCCTAGGCTTTTAATCTGGTCTTTGCGGACTGGGAACAGCACAGTGTCACCAAAACCAGTGTATAAACTCATTCTGGGCCTGTGCATGTGCACTAAACATGTTCTTGATCCTATTGTAGTAGGGGATACGGCTCCTATAGGTATAATTTTCAAACAATCAACTAGTGTTGGGAGGCAGTCCTTTACTGGAGGACATACATTTTGAAAATGTCCATGTGCACGGTGATCTTTGTTGCCAGGAGCCTGATACCTGAGCTTTCAGAAAGAAAAACTCTGTCTTGTTCTCAATAAATGAGGATGACATCATGGAAGTGCACTTGTCCTGCAATGAGACAATGCTCAGAGTTCAGTTGCAAACCTGCTGACACTACACAGCACATGCAGTAAACAGTAAACCGAAGCCATGTACGGACAAGCCAGGTTTCCAAAACAGGATTGGATGTAGATCCTGTGGGTTTTGAAACCGTGTAGATTGGCACACGGTCATGTTAGGGGGCTTTCCATGGCCCACAGCTATCATAGTGGGGGCATCCATCGCAGAAAAGTGCTTAGAGGTAGGGGCTCCTGTTATACGGTTTGACTCCAGGGGGTGCCAAATAAGTAAAATGAGGCAAAAGCCAGTGTTTTACAGCTTCTAATTGGTTTTAACAGAACCTTTTAAGGAGTGTATTTTTCCTTGTCTGCTATGTGGTCCAACTTGAATTATGATGTCTACAAAGCACTATTAGAAGTCCTTTCCCCATGTTTATGTTTTTATCTTTTTGAGTATTATGTTGCTGCTCCTGAAATTACAACCTACTAAATCATTAGAATGCAAAAGTGCCTCAACCCTCCGGGCCCGATTCACAGAACTAACTTAAGACAAAATCCTAAACTTACTACCATTTTGGTATTCACACAAGGCACTTACTCATTTTGGCATTCACAGAAGACACTTACTCATTTCGGTATTCACAGACGTTAGGAGTCCTAACTTTAGGACTCCTAAATGCCTTCTGTGAATACAGAAAGTCTTAAAGTTAGGATTTTTCTCAATTTAGTAGTAGTAAAGTTAGGACTCCTAACTTTAGGACTCCTAAATGCCTTCTGTGAATACAGGAAGTCTTAAAATTAGGATTTTTCTCAATTTAGTAGTAGTAAAGTTAGGAGTCCTAACTTTACTACTACTAAATTGGGAAAAATCCTAATTTTAAGGCTTTCGGTATTCATAGAAGGCATTTAGGCGTCCTAAAGTTAGTAGTCCTAACTTTACTACTACTAAATTGAGAAAAATCATAATTTTAGGACTTTCGGTATTCACAGAAGGCATTTAGGAGTCCTAAAGTTAGGAGTCCTAACTTCTGTGAATACTGAAATGAGTAAGTTCATTCTGTGAATACCAAAAGTAGAAGTGCATTCTGTGAATGCCAAAAGTAGTAAGTTCATTCTGTGAATACCAAAAGTAGTAAGTGCAATCTGTGAATACCAAAACAGTAGTAAGTTTAGGATGGAGTCTTAAGTTCATTCTGTGAATCGGGCCCTCCATTCCATACTTCATGAAATGAAGAATCTGTATTCAACCAGTTGAAGCAAAATCCATCCCTTGGTCATAGAACAGAAAGTGGCTACTCTATTGCCACAATATAGCTCATGCAATAAAGTAATAACTTTAGAAACAGAATGACTCATCAAGTCAAACTACTCAACTCTACAGACCACCACATGGTGGATATATACCTATTTCATGATCACCCCCTTGTCAAACCATGATTGTATGGGCTGGAGCAGAGTCACAGCACAACATATATTTAAATGTAGCTTTAAGTCCTCCATATTTCACGTCAAATGCACCAAGCCATGCCTTGGGTTTCAACACTAGCCACAACCTTCTCCCAGTACATTAGTCTAAATTTAGTAGAGCATCTGGCGAGGAGATGGCACACATGTTTATCCTTTGTCCCTGTGTGACATTACCCTAGAAATTCCTCTCTCTCTGGTGAGTGTCATCATCTATAGTGAAACTGCTATTCCCTGAGTCTTTCTTCAAGTCTGCTCTTTCTTTGGTCAAGAGATATTTGTCTGCAAGTGACTTAAAGTATCTAGTTCAACATTTAAATCTGAGTCGTTGCCCCTTAGGTCTCTTAGTCTCTTTGAGATGGAGGAATGTCATGTTCCTGTTTGATTTGCCTGCCATCCATCTCCTTAGGTCTTTCCTCTGCCCACATCCATGCTTGTTATGGAGATTTGAAGAAGTGTGTCTTGTTTTGGAAGATGATTTACAGATGTACTGGAACCTTGAGCATAGAGACCAAGGCACGCAGCTTATGTTTGATGAGATCAAAAGAGTCCCTTCGCTTCTACACTAATTTGGTACGGTCTGGAAATGCCAAAATCATATGTGTTCCATAGTGCTAATTCTTTTTGCTCCCATGTCATTTTTAAAACCAGGTCTCGGTTTCCAAAGTTTAGGGACCTAGCCATCAAGTGTCTTGAAGGAGCACCAGGCAGTTTTTTTGGGGTTAAGTTAATAGTGGGCTGACTATATTAGGAATCATGGAGAGATGGCATCTAAAGGAAGGATGGTTTGGGGCAAACATTCCAGGAACACCTTAGAAAGTGAGCTCTCTGCTCCCTCCAGGAAGCCCACAATGCCAAGACTATCACTGTAGAAGCTTCTCTCGTCATCCTCCACATGCTCCAAGCTGGTTAAATGTAATTTCAAGCATGCGCACCATGGTTTTGAGCTCTGCGACCGCATCTTCCAATTCAAAGATATGGCCTCTGCCTCTATCTCACCGGGTCTAGCTGAAGCCAAGAGCCCAGCTTAAGCCATTGCATCTTTGTAAAGCTTCTCTGGGGCCCTCTTACTGTCAGATCCTGTCCTGGCCATTTTCTGCCACTGCTTGTTGTGTCCCCAGTTCAAAGTCCATTGTTGTCACACCAAACACGGGCAGACTTGCCACCCGGTTAATGGGTAGCCATCCCCTGCAATGCTAGCAATAGATGACTGCAATGTTGCCTGCGCCCCCCCATGATCCCAATCATAACCCCATTTCTATATGTTATTTCCCTTGTATTTGTTAATATTGGAAATGTGAATACTTGTATTTTCTTAATAAATGTTTTTGTTCAATCTTACATAGTTCACATTCTTAATTTATCTTTCCCATAATTGCAATTATTACTTTGTTAGCTTGGTTTAGTAATGTTTATCAGTGGGACACAGTATGAGCTGCAGTAGTAAGGCACAGTGCAGTTCTTAGTACGTAAGCAGCCAGTGATATGCTTCATGCAAGTATTGATGATACACACCTGACCATCCATTGGTGGCAACTATTAATAGAGACAACAAAGAACGTGTAAACCTGGAAAACCTGGACAACAAAACAAGATTGGTCAAAAAAAATTAAAAAGCCAATTTGGCAATTGAAAGATCAGAAGTCTCCCTTAAAAACTTGATTGAAATATTTTCCAAAAGTCACCATGAGTATGAAATTATAAGCAGTCAGTAATGTAAAAACAAACAACAAAACTCTAATGTCACCTGAAATGATACAGACGGCAAGAGAACCAAGAACATTGTCTATGTAAACACAAACAATGAGGAAAATACTACAGTTAGTGCTAATGACCTATAAAACAGTGTAGCAAGTTAAACTAGGTCAACTGAAAACACGATCAAAAATCAACCCCAAATAGTCAAACATCTCCAAAGGAAGTAGGTCCTAATGAGGCTCCTAATATTATTACCACATTATCTGCTTACATTACTAGTTTCAGCAGTAAATGCGCTGAGAGGCTGTTTCAACTATACTAAGAACATGAATAATACAATAAATAACAATCTGGCAAAAATTAACCAAACTAAGAGCAGGTAGCTTCCAGAGAATGAAGCAACTCGAAGTTTGAAATGAACAATAAGATCCAGGACAACTAAATTGATGAATCAGTAGCATTCAAAGAGGAGAAGAAAGAAAGTAAAATAATAGATGTGGAATCACCCAATCAAAACACAAGCAACAGCACATCAAGCGGGCCCCAGGGAAAACATAAAAGAATAAGAAACAGTTGAATCCTCAGATAGTAAAAAGAAAAAGAAGCTCAACAACAAACGGAAAAGAGCAATGAAAAGTAATTTCAACACAAAATTGTTTGAAGAGCAAGCACATTTTCACTAAGATTGAAGCAAATGCGAGAAGTGCTCCATGTCAGACTGCAAAAAACGAGTTACAATATAATGAACAAAAACAAATACCGGAAAAGGAAAACATTTCAAATGGGAAATTGTCATTACCATCTTCATAAATTAAACCGATTTCCAGGCAAGCAGAAGAGAGGAAAACAATAGGTTAATGCAGACAGAGGAACACAGCTGAATGAAAGACCATGCACACATATGTTTGCAACAACTACGAAGTAAACTGATTATATAGGGTCCTATCCACAAGCTGCACTTTGTAGTGCTACAATATTACTAGAAACAAACTGCAAAATACTATTCACAATCCTTCATCAGAGGTTCCACCTCCGCTTTTCCTATATTTTTCTCCGCTCTGAGTGTGAAGTGCCCACGCACCTGTCTTAGTAGTAAATAAGGGAGAGACAGTGTAGTGGCTGGAAAACTGGCTCTAAATGTGAGGGAATAGTGAGGAGTAAGAAGGTGTTAGTCAGAGGTTTAGGGAGGGACCTGTACCCATCCAAAAATAGTAAGCCCATTGCTATTCAAAATCTGCCCTTCAAAAGTTATGCCATAGTGCAATCCAAAACCTTAGTAAATTACTTCAGCTCAGGGCTGATGTAAGCCAGGCACCCACAAGGCCAGCCACGGTACTGCAACATCCTTCTTTAGAAATTAATGCAAGGAAAGGAAATAACGCAAAATCCCAAAGGAAATAATGATAGATTAATTTAAAATATTTAAAATAGTTAAACATATACATGAATATACTTTACTGTAAAAAAAGTGTAAAAAGGATTCATTCTTATAATTTAATTATAAAATATATTCCAAGCCATTTAAACCAAAAAGATACTGCAAGTTTAAATTTGACTATAATATAATTAAATTACTTTTAACCCCTTCGGTGAGTCGGACGCACAAGAGCCGGCTGACGCACCAGTGCTCATGTCCGTCGGACAGCCGTCTGATCACATGGCACAGGGAATCTCTCTGGTATGGACACCAGAGAGATTCCTTTCCCCCCCAACAGCCTGGGGAGCTGGGGTAGAGCTGCCCCAGCTCCCGAGGCTGTGTGTGTGATTTCTGTGCAATGATGATCAGTGCTCATGTCATTGCACAGAAACTGAAACTGAGATGGGGCTCCTTTCAGTTTCACTTTCTATGTGCTCAGGGTTCTATCTCAGCCCCCACGCATGTAGAAAGTAAGGAGAGGTATTCAAATCAAATCAAATATACTTTATTCAGTTTTTGTGGTACAAAACCATAAAAGTTCATAATACATACAAATTACAATCCAGATTATAATAAAAACACTTACAGTAAGGCAGGGTCCTAGTCATAAAAAATCTTTTCCACTCCAAGGTTGAGACAGTATCAGAGGAGTTCATGGTTAGTCATCGTTATATGTCCAGGTGTTTCCCAAAAATTCATGATACATTTTATGAATCCTGCCGCATGGGGTATGATTTCGGAAGAGGAGGAAAACACGGAATTTTGGGATAGAAGTCATGTAAGTCCCATATGGATATTGGGCCGTCTCTTTCTTGAGGCGGCCAAGTTTTCAAGTAAGGGACAATATTTCTGTCTCTAAATCTCACAAGTACCAAGTCCCCAGCAACATCTTTAGGAAGGGAGCCCAACCAGCCCACCCTTCTGACGCTCCTTATTGCTCCATATAAATTACGAGGCAGTGGCCTATTTTTTGACAGCCAGAATTTGGTTTTATTAACTAAGTCATGTTGTCTCTCGGTTTTTCCAAGTGGAAGAGCAGGTACATCCGCAAGGATGCACACGTATGGGGCCGCTTCCGGTGGTAAATGAATAGAATTAACTCTAGGTGCGGTCAATTGGGGAAGGGAAACTTTAGCGGGGTATTTAGCTATTTTTTGCCCTGATGCACTAGGGCCAGTTAGTTGTATTTGGGGCCTTTTATCCTGCACAAATGGTTTAGAGCCTAGGTGAGTAGGAGGTGACTTCGGGCGGCTGAATGTGTCACTGCATTTGTCAGCCAGCGGGTTTGACTTGATGGCTTTCTCTATTCCAGAGAGCCTATCCCCTAACATGTTAATTTTTTCTAACAACGGAGCTATCATGGAGCTAACCAATTGTTCAATTAGGGGTAGTATGTGCAAGTAGGGAGGAGGTGTTATAGCATCTGGGTACTTAACAATCACTGGGGTCATTGAGGAATTAGCAGAGGATGAGCTTAGGCACCGTTTTTGGATTTTGGGGTCGTTTCCACCTTGATTGACACCGTTATGTTTCCTTTTCACAGATGGGACCTGAGGGGGTTCAATACTTTGAGTGATTGGGCTGCAGGTTTTGTTAAATAATATGGGGGATCTAAGATTGTAGCCTTGTCTGGTAGTGTACTAACGCTTTTGGGCGGAGGGGGAGTTCCCAATGTAGCATAGTTGGTTTAACATAGGAGGTTTAACTCGTCTACCAGGGAAAACATTTGCCCAATGCCTGCTACGCTAGTTGAATGGTCCCCCTTGGAGGTCATGGTGATAAAGGGATATAGGGCGGCGATATGTGAGCAAGTCCATGAATATGGAGACAAATCGGTTTGAGGGGGTCTTTACCTTCTTGATAGTAGGCCTTCGCTGTGGCAGCCAAAGGGGGTGGCCCGTTCCATCCATATCCAGCCTTTGAGGGCCGTAGAGGGCCCGCCCTTTGCCCGGGCTTAGCCCCGGGCTCAGTCCCGCGCGCGTCCCGCATCGCGGGACCTTCCGTGTGTTTTTAAGCGCCTCCAGGCGCGTCTCGGGCGTCAGCGCCCACAGGGGATGCCGGGAGTGGTAGTTCTCCTCCCTCCGCACAGCGGCCACCTGATGTTCCTCGGCGGCGGCGGGAGGGAGGGCAGCTGGTGAGTGGGGGAATTCGGAGACCACCCCACTGGGTTTGCTGGCAGCAGAGGAAGCAAGCGTTCCTGGCTGGTCAAGGTAGCGCTGGGGAGAGGTATTATTGGAAAGGGAAGAATGTCCTGCAAACCCTACATTTAGCTTTTAAAAAATCCAATTTTTCTCACTTTTCTGTGTGGGAAAGTTGTAGGATCACCGGGCCACCACACGTTTCCTACCACCCAGTCATCCCCCAGGTCTCCCGATGAAAATTGTACCTCACTTGTGTTGGTAGGCATAGTGGCCACTACAGGAAATGGCCGAAATCGTACTGTGGAGACTTCAAAGTTACCTCTCATAAAGGGACCTGGCTTTGCGGGGGACACCTGGGTTTTTGGCCCCAGGCTCGAGCCCATCGAGGGAAACCTACCATACCCACACATTTCTGAAAACTAAACACCCTGGGAATCCAGTGAGGTATGGCTTGAGTGGATTCCCCAAAGTTTTGATGCCCAGTATCGCCTGCAAACCTCAAATTTAGCTGAAAAAATCACTTTTTCCACAACTTTTTTGTGGGATCACCTTGCCCGCACAAATGTCCTATCACCTAGCATTCCCCTTGGTATTCCATGTAAAATGATACCTCACTTGTGTGTCTGTCCAATGGAGAACCAGCTAAAAATAAAACAAAATTAAAATGTAGCTCCTAGAATTCGTTATGATATACCCTTAATCCCTATATTTTTGGCTCTTACCAGTCACATGCGGTGAAATCCGCTCCGCTCATGGAGTTTGTGGAGTTTCCCGCACTCCGTGTTAAGTAGAGCTTGCGGAGTTCCGAAAGTAAAACATCGTTTTTTCCTCTCTCGCTTTCACTAACGTCAAGTTGGCTAGCACGAGCATGGCAAATAAACCTGCGGGCGAGATTTCTCGACGCGGGGGTCAGGTTTCTCATTGCGAGTGATCACGTTGAGAAACTGCTCGTTCGCGTTGAGAAAGCTGCAGCTCGAGTAAAAATCTACTCGAGCGGCAGAAAAGGTAAGCTTGAGCTGTGCATGGTGCTGTTCGCAATGATTGCACTCTGCGGACAAGCATCTGGCACTGTGCAATCACCACAAATGGCATTTTTCTACCGTACTTTCCTCCTGGGGAAGCACTGTTTTCTTTTTTTTGCACTTCCTGTAGTGCAACTCCGTGAACTCTGCCCAGGCTTAATCATTGTACCCTATGGTGATCCCACACAAACATGTATGGAAAAAGTGATTTTTTGCAGCCAAATTTGAGGTTTACAGGGGATTCTGGGTAGAAAAACAGTGGGGGATCCACGCACTTCATACCTCCCTGGACTCCCACTGTGTCTAGTTTTCAGAAATGTGTAGGTTTGGTAGGTTTCCCTAGATGGCTGCGAGCCCGGGGCAAAAAAACAGGTGCCCCCCCCCGCAAAACCAGGTTGTTTTATAACAGGTCGTTTTGAAGGCTCCGCAATATGTTTCGGGCCCTTGCCTGTCGTGGGTACTTGACCCATCCACACAAGTGAGGTACTGTTTTTATTGGGAGACCCAGGGGAATGCTGGGTGGCAGGAAATTTGTGTCAGCCTGTTGATCCCACAACTTTCCCACACACAAATGTGAGGTAAATGTGATTTATTCCAGCTAAATTTGAGGTTTGCAGGGGATTCTGGGTAGGAAAGCCTTGGGGGCTCCACCTAAGTCATACCTCCCTAGACTCTCTGGGGTGTCTAGTGTTTAGAAAGTGTGGGTTTGGTAGGTTTCGCTAGATGGCCTCTGAACCCAGGACAAAAAACCCAGGTGCCCCCTCTTGCAAAACCAGTTCATTTTGTGATAGGTAATTTTGACGTCTCCACAATACATTTTGGGCCCTAGCCTGTTGTGGGTGCTTGACCCACCCACACAAGTGAGGTACCATTTTTATCAGGAGTCTTTGGGAAATGCGAGGTGAGTTGAATTTTGTGGACCCAAGCAGACTCCAGAACTTTCCATCACAAAAATGTGAGGAGAAAGTGTTTTATTTTTCAAAGTTTGAGGTTTGCAAGAGATTCTGGATAACAAACCTGGTGAGAGCCACACAAGTTACCCTATCCTTGATCCCCCTGGGTGTCTAATTTCTAAAAAATGTATAGGTTTGCTGGGTTTACCTTGGTGCCGGCAGAGCTAGGGTTCAAATTCCACAGCTGGGCACTTTGTAAAAAGAAGGTCAGTTTTCACAGTAAAAATGTGGCATGTCCACATTGCGTTTTGGGCCATTTTCTGTCGCAGACACTAGGCCTACCCACCTCAACTGAGGTACCATTTTTATCGGGATGATTTGTGGAATGCGGGGTGGTTGGAAATTTGTGAATCCAGGCAGATTCCAGAAATTTCCATCACAGAAATGTGAGGAAAATTTATTTTCTTTTACAAAGTTTGAGGTTTGCAAGGGATTCTGGATAACAGATCCTGGTTAGAGCCAGACAAGTCACCCCCTTCTGGATTTCCCTGGGAGTCTAGTTTTCAAAAATGTATAGGTTTGCTAGGTTTTCCTAAGTGCCATCAGAGCTAGGGTTCAAAATCTACAGCTATGCACGTTTCAAAAAAAGGGTCAGTTTTCACTGTAAAAATGTAGTGCGTCCATATTGCATTTTGGACCATTTCCTGCTGCGGAAACTAGGAAGTGAGGTACCAATTGTTTTGGAAGACTTTGGGGAGTATAGGGTTTGTAAAATTTGTGACTCCACGCAGATTTCAGAACTTTCCATCACAGAAATCTGAGGAAAATATGTTTTTTAACAAAGTTTGAGGTTTGCAAGGGATTCTGGGTAACAGAACCTGGTGAGAGCCACACAAGTCACTCCATTCTAGATTTCCCTGGTTGTTTAGTTTTCATAAATGGGTAGGTTTGTTAGTTTTCCCTAGGTGCTGGCAGAGCTAGGGTTCAAAATCCACAGCTAGACACTTTGCAATGTGAAATTGTAGTGTGTCCATATTGCGTTTTGGGCCGTTTCCTGTCACGGGCACTAGGCCTACCCATACAAGTGAGGTACCAGTTTCATCAGAAGACTTTGGGAAATGCGTGGTGTGTGGGATTTTGTGGATCCACACAGATTCCTCATCTTTCCATCACAAAAATGTGAGGAATTATGGTTTTTTTTTTACAAAGTTTGAGGTTTGCAAGGGATTCTGGGTAACAGAACCTGGTGAAAGGCATTCAAGTCACCCCATCTTTGATTTATCTGGGTATCTAGTTTTCAAAAACGTATAGGTTTTCTCGGTTTCCCTAGGTGCCAGCTGAGCTAGGGTTCAAAATCCACAGCTTGGCACTCAGCAAAAAAGGGGCCTGTTTTCACTGTAAAAATGTTGAGTGTCCAGGTTGCATTTTGGGCCACTTCCTGTTGTGGGCACTAAGCCTGCCCACACAAGTGAGGTACCATTTTTATCGGGAGACTTAGGGAAACAAAGAATTGTAGAGCAACTGTTCTCACCTATTGACTTTCAGTGCATTTCTGCCTTCCAAACGTAAGACAATGTATAAAAAAGAAGTCACTTTGAAAAATGTCCTATAATTACATGCTAGTATGGGCACCCACAATTTTGGCAATGTGCAAATAGCTACTGTTTCTTAATCCTATATTTTATTCCCATTTCGGAAATACATTAGGTGTCTTGCATACCTATTTTTCACTCTTTATATTTTACCAAATTAACCTCAACATACCCAGTACACAATGAAAAAACATTGCAAGATGCTGCTCGGTTACTGGCTCTGGGTTCCTCGGGTTCTTGGTGAACCTACAAGTCCTATATCTCCTCACAACCAGAAGTGTCCAGCAGATGTAATGGTATATTGTATCTGTCATACTTGGAAGAAGTTACAGGTGAAAACGTTTGCACAAATGACTGTTTTTTCAACTCATTAAAAAAAATTCTTATTTTCTACTGTCATTTCCCTGAGAGCTAGGAAGATGCGGCCACATGCATCAACCTATTTAGGAAGTGCAAACGGTGCGAATTGGAAAATTCGTCCGTTTGCGATTCCTAAATAAGTTTTTGGGATGCATCATACATTTTTGTGAATTTCGCTATTTTTAGCGATTTCCAAAAATGCGATTGCTTTTAAGGAATCGCAAATTTGCGATTCCTTAAAAGCAATGCATGATTGTTTTTCAAATTGCAAATTAGCAATTAGGGGGTGCAAATTACCACGAGGTTGAACCTCGTGGTAATTTGTGAAAAGTTATGAAAATGCTCAAAAATGCATTTTTTAAACTTTCATGTTACAGACACACATTTCCTTAGGACATGTGTATGTGAAACATGCACTTTAAAATACATTTCAGGGGTGCAGGGGGGGGTCCTTTGGACCCCCCCCTGCACCCTTGGAATGCATTAACAAATTGCAAATCGCATTTTCAAATTCGCAATTTGTAAATGCCTTCCCATTGACTCCTATGGGCCTTTTGGCCCATAGGAATCAATGGGATTTGCGAAATCGCAATTAGGAATTCGCATAATATTTGCGATTCGGTAAAAATGGAAATTTTTACTGAATCACAAATATTATGCGAATAAAATCATGCATCCCATTTTGCGATTCCTTATTTGCGAGTCCCTAAAAATCGCAAATAAGGAATCGCAAAACCTTACAATGATGCATGTGGCCGATGGTGATTTCAGCACCACAAATCCTTTGTTGATACCATTTGCAGGGAAAAAAACAGACGCTTTCTTCTGCAGCACTTTTTCCCATTTTTCACAAAAACAAATAAAGTTTAGCTGTATTTTGTCTAATTTCTTGGCCCCTCCATAGAAATCAACAAACCCTGGGTACCTTTAAAATCACCATGATGTTGGAAGAAAAGGATGCAATTTGGCGTGAATAACATATTTAGACAAAAAGTTACAGGGGCCTAAGCGCAAACTAACCCCAAATAGCCAAAAAAAGGCTTAGCACAGGGTGAGGCCTAGCAGCGAAAGGGTTAATTAATTCTGTCCACTGCTTTTACTAATTATTAATGCATAATTTCTCTTTCTACTTTAGGTGGGAAATATTTTTTTATTTAAACATGAGATTTTTTTTAATCAAATTAATTTCATTCGTATTTTAACATTAAGTCAATAGTGTTGAAACTTTTCTTCTCTAGTTGTACATTTCAAACAAATACATACAATAATTGACACTGATATTTACCATGAAATACGCTTCTTATCGGACACACATGGAAGGTGGGCAATCGTTAAACTCGCCAACGGAATTACTATATGTTCCGTTTATGGATCAAATCATGATGATCCCGCAGTATTTGAAATCTTGGAAACAGAATTAGCTACGTGGCAAAACCCGTTAATTTTCTGTGGCGATTTTAATATCTCGCTTTTCCCTACATTTTCGACTCAAACGCCAAATCAGAAATATAGGGGCCGGAAACCAAGAGTATATCGCGCAGCTAAAAGTCTAGTGTATAGTTTGGGCTTGACTGATATATGGCTATTAAATAATCCAAATGACCCTGGCTATACGTATTTCTCCCACCCTCACCAAAAGCATGTCCGGATAGACTACATCTTCACTTCTAGAGACTTAGCAACTTATTCTAACATAACCAAACCACCTAAAATAATCTCGGATCATAATCCTCTAGTATTGCTAGCTACTTACGATAACAATCCTATTCAAAAGTGCCCTTGGTCCTTTGATAGGAAGCTGTTAGCTAATAATGAATATATCAATTACATCAAAACCTGGACTGATTAATTTTTTAATATGAATCGCTTTAGCGCATCAAGAAATATTGTATGGGATTCCTATAAAGCTGCATTAAGGGGCGAGACCATTAGCTTCCAAAATAAAGCCGGAAGAATCTTAAAAGAAAATTATGAACTGAAAATTGCAGCCTTAGCTAAAGCCGAGGGGGAACATACTGCCAAGATAATACAAGAACAGGAAGCCGGGTATTTGATGATGCAAGTAGCAATACTGAAATCCGAATTAATTACTAAACTTAGCCAGAAAGCCGCTTAAACACATCAAACACACAGGAAGCAAGTTTATGAAAGTGGGGTGAAAGTGGGTAGACATTTGGCTCTCTGTACACGTCAGAAAAACGTTAGGAATAACATCTCCTCAATAGTAGATAATGGACAAACGTTTACCCATGTGACAGATATTAACTACCAATTGCAAAGGTATTACCAGAATCTTTACTCGGAGGAAACTCCAGCTACTGAAAAGGACATAATAGATTATTTGGATAATTTTCTTACTAATTCAGAGGCTACAAAGCTACTAGATGACGTTACTAAGGAAGAACTCGAAAAAGAAATTACATTAGCAGAGGTGGGGGCTGCTTTATCATTATTATCATCTGGTAAGGCAGCAGGCCCTGACAAATTACCGATTGATTTATATAAGATTCTTAGCCAACAACTATGTCCTATTTTACATGATTTATTCCTTGGTATTCAATGTAATGGTGTTCCACCAGCCTCTTGGGATGAGGCTAATATAATTGTTTTTCCAAAGAAGGGAAAATCCCCCAACAACTAACTTCATATCGTCCTATATCCCTGATCAATTCAGACTCCAAATTGTATGCAAAGGTATTGGAGCTCAGACTCAGTGGGGTCGTTGAACATCTTGTCTCCCCGTGGCAACATGGCTTTATCCCTGGCAAAGGAACTACAGAACACACTCGCCGAGCAATCACCCTATTTGATGCCATGGTTGCCACGGGGGACAAATGTCGATGATCCTACTGGACGCTGAGAAAGCCTTTGATCGCGTCTCATGGGACTTCCTTTGGGAAGTTATGAAACGTAATAATTTCGGCCCTAAATTTATTAATTCTATCAAGTCAATGTACCTCCGCCCCAAAGCAAAAATTCTAGCAGCAGGGTTATTATCTGGAAATATCAGTATTGCAAGGGGCACCAGACAGGGGTGTCCTTGCTCACCCCTGCTTTTTGCTCTATATATTAACCTCCTTATTTTGAAACTATTAGAAAGCAATGTTATTAAGCCCGTTACTAGTCGCCACTTCGAAACTAAAGTATTGGCCTATGCCGATGACATCGTGGTTACTACATCTGACCCGATCGTGGCTATACGTGAAATAGAGAAAGTAACTACTGAATTTGGACGATGCTCGGGCTATTCTCTTAATAAAGGAAAAACGATTATTCTGTGTACCGATAATACCATCTGTCTGGATCAACGAAGAGCTGAAAAGGCTACGTATTTGGGAGTTGTTCTCTGTGCAAATACTAAGTTATTAACAAAAGCTAATTTTGACCCACTATTGGCCAAGATCAAGAACGATTTTGAAAGAGTTAATAGCCTCCATCTCTCTATCATAGGAAGAGCCAATTATGTAAAAATGAGCACGTTACCTAGATGCCTTTATCTATTCCGGGCAATTCCGCTAGCTAATGATCAGGAAACGCTAGAGTTGATTAATTCACTTATTTCAAATTTCACGTGGCAAAATGGTAAGATTCGGGGATCACTTGCATTATTATCACTTCCCTTTGATAGAGGTGGCCTTACTATACCTAATATAACTTTATATCACTGGGCAGCATTTTTAAAACAACTTACTCCTATGATTAGTGGTTATAGTATAGAGAGCCCAGAAGGTTGTGAAGAAATACCCTCAATATATGAGCTTCTTATAGGTCAGGAGGCTAAGGGTTTACTCCTACGGAAGACCGAGGCAAGAAATTATAAGGTCTTTAAGAGAGAAGTTATAGCTAGCGCATGGAGAATTTGGAATAAAGTGATAAAATATATGCATATCGGGAAGATTAACCGATATACGCCGCTTTGGCGTTCTAATGCCATTCAAGGCCAGGATCTCGATCCTGTTGTAAAGAAATGGGAAAAGTTGGGAATAAGAACAATTGGTGAGTTTCTAATAAATGATTTTGACTCCACCTTTTTTGATTTAAAAGTTAAATATAATTTAACGAATGGAGACTTCTTAAATTTTGCACAGATATTTGCTAAATTAAAGGCCAAAGAGTCTCTAATCGGTCTTTCGAAAATTGAAATTCTGGATGCAATTCCTAGAATAAACACCAGGATTGGAACCCTTTATAACATTCTTTTGACTCAAAAACATGACGATCTTGATACAATTGAAAATAAATGGGCCACAAAATTAAATAATCCTAATGTAGACATTGATAGAGTGATAGAGATGAGTCAGAAGCCACTTATGGCAAGCAATCTTAAAGCGCAACTTTATAAAACCATATTTGATCTTTATTTTACTCCTGCTAAATTGTTCTCGTGGGGTAAACGTGAGAATGATCTATAACCTAGATGTTACCAAGGACCGGCAACCCTTACCCATATGTTTTATAATTGTCCGGACTTGATGTCGATCAAAAATACGATATTATCCTTTTGGGAAGAGGTATTTAGTCATAAAATACCAGAATCAGAAACTTTATTTTTACTAGGTCATGACTATTCTTTAAATTTAGCTAAACCTGAAGAAAGATTAATTTTTATAAGTACAGCAGTATTAAGGCTAATTTTGTCCGCTCGCTGGAAAGAAGCAGAGCCGCCAAGCTTTCAGATGTGGCTAGCGCGTTTCCTAGTGGTCTATAGATATGAAATTGCTATATTTGAAACAAGAGGAGTCAAATCTAGGGCGTGCGGGAAAGCACTCTGGCGCCCAATTACTAGATGGAAAGTCGGCATCATTTCTAGCCGTATTGGCTGATCCAAAAGATCCATGTATTCATTTCATTTGTCCTAAGTATTTACTGTTGTACCTGCGTTGATTCTGTCTAAATTAATGTTTCTTCTTTTGTTTGATTAATTGTCCATTTTGTATCACCTGCTGTATAGTATAGCTTATTTATTTCTGTTATGTTATTTATTTTTATTTTTTGTAAAGTGGTTCATGCTTTTCCTGGTAAAAAACAATAAAAAAAAAAAAAGATGAAAAATATTATACCAAATTTTGTCCATGATCAAAATATTTGTAACTTTTCCCTATACTTTGCCATAGGCAGACTCTACATTAGGGACAGGGAGATCTGTATAGTAAAGTGAAGGAATAAATGTTCTTATTTTTCCCATTGTGAGATCTCTGCAGTTGTGGTGGAGATCTCTATATATAAGTATGGGGATCCATGACTGTAGAGATTTCCCTGTGGTAAAGTATAGGCACATATTAAAAAGTGTATTAATCTTGAAAAACATTTGTGAAAATATGTTTATGCTAAATTCTAATGTAAATACATTTCATATTTAATTGATACGTGGTACAGCACTATTAATTTTATTTTGAAGTAGAAATGGAATGTAAATTAAGTGTATTTTTCTGAACTTTACATTAAAACAAATTCACACCTAAAAATGGTTATCAAAATATTTATAATAAATAGTAAATATGTACTCTTTTCATGTGTACTTTTTAACATTCAGTTATAATTATTTATATTTTTTACTTTTTTAAATCATTTAATTCAATTTAACATTATTTCCAATTGGGTTTCAATTTAAGGTTCTCCCTCCAATATTTTCAATGGGGTGGTTTTGCAGTACCAGTGGTTGGTTGTGAGTGGTGCCTGACCTATTACTGTCCTTTCCTTTCTGTACTAACTCACACTTGTAAGTTTGACTTTATCCCTTTCTCAGGGGTGCAGATGTGGAAGTCTACACTTTTGACTAAATATACACTCAAATGTTGTGAATAGCCCAAAGTAGTAAAGTTACTCAAAAGTGTAAGAGTAAATTACACATGTAAATTACTAACAACAGTAAGTTACCTATGTGAATAGCCCAAATATACTTGAAATATTTACTACGGTGGTAAAACAGTGATTTGTTAAACCAAGGTATACAGTATTTAACATTAATGCAAAAACAAGTACATGTAGCAGAGTGAGAATGAGACTATTGTTTGCTGTAAGAGAATCATGAATAACGACAAATATGGAACTGGTATACAGTCAGACATATGCATAGAAATGAAATTATTTTTAGCAGGAGAAAAACGTTGAACATCGACGAATATCATAATTTTAATAGACAACTACTACTACTGGTAAATCATATAACAAGAACTTCAGAAAAGGTAGCCATTATGTTGAAGAAAGTAATCACAAAAAAGAATGAAAGCTTTAAATGTTGGACAGGGTATTTTAATAATAAACTTAATAATAAATCCAAACAATATCTATATGATGCTATATAGATATTGGATGGAACATACCTTTATCAGTACTACTAATTACAAAAGCCAATCAAAAGGGGGAACGAATGTTTAGATATTTAAATATGAAACATTTAAATGTTAGATTTCACTTTGATCAACCCACATACTGTGCAAGGAACTGGGCATAGAAATTCTCAATCAATTACCAATTGGAATAAAATAATATGAATAATAAAAATATACACTTTGCAACTGCCTTGAAGGCAGTCGCATCAGTATTCAGGGTGCGGGAGCACCGACAGCTTGTCGGACAGTTCCGTTTTCCACCAGGATGGTGGTCAGACGTAAGTCCGACCACCATTATAATCAGGCCCCTAGTTTGGAAAAATAAGACTCATTAAACAACTACATCAAAAAGTGAACACAGATGGTTAAAAGGACCAGCAGATATAAATTGTGAATACACTATCTGAAAGCACCCTCGGAACAATGGTGATGTACAACTCAATGTTGGACTCCATGAACTAAAAAAAGCAGACACTTACCATCAATGTACTGCCTGAGAGAGGCTGGAAGAACAGGGACAGCATCAGCTACCTTTTAGGCTGTATGCAGTATGTTTAAAGGCCTACAATCTTCCCTGAACTTTCCTGGGGGGGGGGGGGGCAGCAACACATAGTGGGAGATAGACCTTTCTTTCCCTGTTTTATCACGGGCACAGCCAAAACTTAGTTGTGCTGATCTACTACAACCTTCAAAGGTGCACACGTTTTCCAAATGGAGGTAGATTTTCCTCCCTGCTATGGCTTGGGCTGCAACCAAGAGTCTATGGGGCAGATTTACTAATATGTCATCCGACGCATTGCAGCAGCCAAAAATGATGTAGTGCGTTGCGTGACAGGGGTGGAGCAGGAGAGTGCCATATCTACAGAGATATGTCTCTCCCCTCTCCCTAGTGCCAGTGCAGAATTTTGCTGGGGTGCACCACGCATACACACCTTTGAGCCTTAGCGCAAGAATGTGAGCGTGTTTCTAGCATAGGTTTTGTACTGGAAGGGTTCCATTCCAGTAAAAGTACTATGCCTAGAGATCATTTAAAACTTTTCCTAATTTGTATGCATACTTTACAGAGCAGCACACATGCCTGATTTGAAAAGGCGTTATTTATTTGATGCAAAACCCTATCTCCCATTTGGTAGATACGATTTTGTGTACCAAAACTGTTAGTAGTTGCTGGGAACACATATGTAACGCCCCCTTGATGCTAAGTAATACAAACATTTGCTTTGCGCTGCTTCACTCTATTTTTAGTTAATTTGATTTCCCATTTTGCGCTGGAAATTAAATATTTTTTTAAAAGTGTGCTCTTTGCATCACTTTTATGACACAAAGCCAGTGTAAAATGTTAGCAAATCACTCTGTCAATTTCCTCGGATGCTGAATGTTTTCCCCTCTGATAAGTTCTAAAGCTCTGAAACAGCTATTGACTACTTCTCTGAGGCAAGGTCACACAAATCATCGGAAGGCATGCTCAACTACTCACTTCAGCCTGACCACCAACTAGATCTCTTGTGATGTTTAAACAATATGCCCTTCTTATTTCTTGGCCAACAAGAAGCCAGATGGTCTGACTCCTGAGAGCCACTTTCAAAGCTTTGGGCCAAAAGGAGTAATAGTGTCCAAGGCTTCTGACCTTCCCCAGGTGTACGCACAGATAATATTTTCCCTTCTCTCATGTTCTGCAAATCCAGTTGCTTTTTGAGATAGTGGTGGTGAGAATTCTTTCTTATTGTGGTCATCGGTTTGTAATTGGAGATAGATACTACGCCTAGCCAAAGAAAGCATCCAGAGTCAACTCAGCCTTCTTTTACAGTAGTTTCTATCAATTTACTGCAAATAATCACAGAAAACCCTGTTCTGTTTAGTTTTTTTGTTAAATAACAGAGCTCTCGCAGAGCACTTACTCTGCACACTGTGTCTAGTCTAATAAAATGAGAAATCTACTCTAGAAAATTGACTCTGGCATGCTCTGAGATAGCTTAACTTGAAAGTCGCTGCCAACACCAAAGGCCTTCCTCACACCAGAATTTCATGTCAACTTTAGGCTGGGCAGAGTGGCTAAAAATTCTGCAGAGCTACACAGACTTCCACAAGCGGAGGACTGCGATACGTCATGCTGCTCACACTGATTTTTAGCAACGGGTGTTTGTCCTTCACTGTACAGCATGAACAGCACCACACACAGTGCAAGAGGGAGCTGATTCTTTCTGCTGCTCAAGTAGATGTTCTACTCAAGCGGCAGCTTCCTCAACGCAAGTGGAAGAGTTCTCAACGCGGGGTTAGCGACCAGCCGTGACCGGCCGTGTTGATATATCTCGCTGGAGGGCATCTGAAGTAAGATTTTCCTAGCTCATGCTTGCCAACTTAACGTTGGTAAGCCGCGCAAGAGGGAAAACTCAACAAACTCCACAAGCAGCATGGGATTTCACTCCTAGGCATAGTCAACTGTCTGAATTCCAAGTATGATCTCTCTAAGGCCTGTCTGTTGATCCAATTAATTTGGCTTTGCCATGTTACCAGGCCAAGTAGACGGTCTGTATTTTACCCCTACCTGCTTGCCAGCAGGTCAAAGCATATTTTTGTCTAGAAGGGTATTTCACACCACTGCAGCATGTGGGAAGAGTTGAGTGTTGAATTGGTCCAGATCACATGCATGAATGTTGCAGAGATCGTGTAGTTATATAACTTATATAATGTAAACCAAATTAGATACTGGGGGAGTGCTGCATAAGATCAAAGTATTTCACTGATTTGTGCAAAAGAAGATATATTGAATATTCTAAAATAATTATGAGCAATATATTGATGGTAAGCCAATGTATAAGTCATGCCTACTATTTTAATCATGCCTACACTCAAAGATGGGTAGTCCTTCTCCTTTCAATAAAAAAAGGTTTGATTCTGAACCAAACGCTATAGTGGAGAAAAACTTAAGTATATCTCAAAGTGATTCACCAAATTTATCAGCGATCACCTCTTTCAAAATAAATGTACTGCCTCAATTACTATTTGTGCTGAAGATTATTGCTTATTTTTTGATGTGGTAAGACAGTAGAATCATGCAAAAATATGTGTTAAATTCCTCAGGCTGGGTCATAAAATTCAACTCTTAAAATGTATTTCCACAGTACAAAAAGACCATTCCAGATCTGAGATCTCATAACAGAACAGCCTAGACCCAGTCAGTATTGGACTGCAGTGCAAGGAAGGAAATTATTGGTGACTTACAGCTGGACATGTATTAGCCTGAAATCCTTCCTGTCCTCTAGGTTATATTGTGTCAATGCAATGTATGCAGAGGTACTCAAATGACATTTAAAATATCCCATGTTGTAGAGCCCATGTATGATGTCAGTAGAGCTGCCACAAGTCTATATTTCTTGTACAGTAATGGAAGAGCCAAATCACACAGTTCACATGTGAGAGAAGGGCCTTGTTAGTTTCAATCATTTTGTTAGGCAGTTTCCTATGCTTACATTACCAATACGGTACAAAAGGGGGTGGTGATGGACGGAGCATCTGAATAAACCAAACACTCACACCCAGTCAAAAGATCTGGGTTTAATCCATCACCGTTCTTTAGCCCACTCTGCCACCCCAGTTCAGACATGCCTATATGCAAATCAGTCTGACCATGTGCCTCATGGGAACAGTCCAGCCCGAACTGCCAAGCCATGTCTTCCCTGGACCGAAAACAAGCTTCCGAGGACCAGTTTCTGGCATTCCAGCCGTCTTCAGCCCGGCTTGCTTGAATCCAGTGGCAAAGTGAGCAAGGGACTCACGTCTGAGCATACCCTGCCACACTTATGGCGGCCAAAAGCGGTACAAAAGGGGGTGGTGATGGACGGAGCATCTGAATCAATCAAACACTCACAACCAGTCAAAAGATCTGGGTTTAATCCATCACCGTTCTTTAGCCCACTCTGCCACCCCAGTTCAGACATGGCTATATGCAAATCAGTCTGACCCTGTGCCTCATGGGAACAGTCCAGCCCAAACTGCCAAGCCATGTCTTCCCTGGACCGGAAACAAGCTTCGGAGGACCGGTTTCTGGCATTCCAGCCGTCTTCAGCCAGGCTTGCTTGAATCTAGTGGCAAAGTGAGCAAGGGACTCACGTCTGAGCATACCCTGCCACACTTATGGCTGCCAAAAGCGGTACAAAAGGGGGTGGTGATGGACGGAGCATCTGAATCAATCAAACACTCACACCCAGTCAAAAGATCTGGGTTTAATCCATCACCGTTCTTTAGCCCACTCTGCCACCCCAGTTCAGACATGGCTATATGCAAATCAGTCTAACCCTGTGCCTCATGGGAACAGTCCAGCCCGAACTGCCAAGCCATGTCTTCCCTGGACCGGAAACAAGCTTCCGAGGACCGGTTTCTGGCATTCCAGCCGTCTTCAGCCCGGCTTGCTTGAATCCAGTGGCAAAGTGAGCAAGGGACTCACGTCTGAGCATACCCTGCCACACTTATGGCGGCCAAAAGCGGGACAAAAGGGGGTGGTGATGGACGGAGCATCTGAATCAATCAAACACTCACACCCAGTCAAAAGATCTGGGTTTAATCCATCACCGTTCTTTAGCCCACTCTGCCACCCCAGTTCAGACATGGCTATATGCAAATCAGTCTGACCCTGTGCCTCATGGGAACAGTCCAGCCCGAACTGCCAAGCCATGTCTTCCCTGGACCGGAAACAAGTTTCTGAGAACCGGTTTCTGGCATTCCAGCCGTCTTCAGCAGTGTAGCAGGGTATGCTCAGACGTGAGTCCCTTGCTCACAAATGCCGAATTATGACTCGACTTCACTGAGTGGCTAATTTCGTGTGTGCTGTTTTGTGTGGGATCTCGCGATTGGATAGAGCCCATGTATTAAGCTCTATGTAAATCGTAATACAGACCTAATGCTTATAATATATAAAGGTAGTATATTTTCTTCCAGTGATGTTATATATCATATAGGTGGAGCTGTCAATCAATGCAAAGGTCTTTTTTAACTCTGTCCAAAGAGATCAAAATTAAAGACTATTGAAAATGCATATTGGTAACCTCACATCCTCCTTTCCCGATAATTGGTGAGTCCCCAACCATTGGGGCTCTTAGAATGTTCTAATAAATAAATACTTCTAATTCTAGAACCTGATTGACAGCTCCACCTATATGATATATAACATCACTGGAAGAAAATATACTACCTTTATATATTATAAGCATTAGGTCTATATTACGATTTACATAGAGCTTAATACATGGGCTCTATCCAATCGCGAGATCCCACACAAAACAGCACACACGAAATTAGCCACTCAGTGAAGTCGAGTCATAATTCGGCATTTTCACTATCGATCAAATGATGAGATCATTGTTCCCTTACACAACACAATAACATACCCTCAGTATTAATGAACCATAATAGCACACTATTGAAAAATAATATCTTGTTATTTCCAAAATATGGTGATTATTATTTTTTCAAAAAGAAAATCGGCGAACGGAAATTGTTAAAGAGCACATAAATCGGTCAAACAATAAAGGCCTTTTCAGCACTCTACAAATGCATTGAGAAGTGCGACATCAAGTAAAAGATACGATCCAACTATACATAAAGAAACAGTGATTGTTTGTGAACCAATCGTTAGATCACATAGAAAACTTTGCAGACATATTCCACCAATCAGCGAGGTGCTGGAGTTAGCACTACGCCAACTCCGCGAAGATATCGCCACTCCTCCCTCAACAAAACATCACTCAGGTGATAACAATCCGAACCAATTAAGTCGGATATATATACCAGAACTCCAAACTAGCGCAGGTCCATTACTTTCCCGCGCTCGCAGTTGCCGTATCGAATCAACCCGCCACCGGACGTATAGAGCCCTGCTGACTATCCTCAGGTAAGCTTTAGAGCAGAATAAGGCACCCGAGATAAGTCCCTCTCTAAATCGACCCATCAATAGATAATATATCCTTCTACCCTATTTTTTCCATTTTTTTATAGACAGGGAGATCTTTTAATTTCCATCATCTCTATCCAGTACCTTCAAATTAATTCATTGAAACATCAGAAGCAAAAGAACCGACCTCTATAGGTAAGATGGCCTAATATTATATGTAGATATTTAGACTTCATAAGATAAAAGATATATAATTAATCGTCATATTGACTCCTCTTTTATAGGCAAGGAGGAAGTTACAAGAAATAAAACCTTGCCGACTGATCACCTTTTAAATACTGAAGAATACATCAGAAAGATAATGAGAATAGTAATACTGTGAATAGGTAAGAGCGAAGCAAATTATAGCTAATGGAATCCCAGGTGTTTCAAGCTCATAAACAATCCGGCACCCACTCCCACCTTTCAAAAAAGGAATATCTTTTTATCTTCCCTTTTTTAGACATATCTTATGAAAACTAGCTTCCCAGGATACCGTGCGAAAAGCTAAGTTGGGAACTCCACAGAACTCGAAACCATATTAAGGGCTCCGGTGGCGGATGTTCAATATCCTTTCTCCACATTATCTAGGTAAAAATACCGGTAATGAAACCTCTCAAACACCAAGGATAGCTGGATTACTCGAAAATTAATATTTAATAGCACCTCTCTCCCCCCCTTTCTTTGATAGCTTAGGCGACTCCTGACGCCAAAGAAATTATAAAAAGAAGCAGACAACTGAACTTGGTCGTTTCTTTAAAGGGGAATTATCTTTAGGAGTAAGTACCTGTCAACAAGATAATCAATATTATAAATATTCCAAGATGTATTAATCTTTAGGAAATCAAAAAGAGTAATGCTAATCTTTATTATATATCAATTCAAATATATATATTTCTCTTTTTTAACCAATACTGAATTCCTTTTGCATAATCACTACATCTGACCAAATATTTAAATCGAGCGCATGAACCTAAAAATTCTCATTGGTCCCAATTGAAGTGATAGATACCTATGCTAACTTCCCCATCTATCACATCTTGAATCACTCACTCTCTTTACCGTTCAGAACAATAACAAGGAAATGACAATGTTAGAGGAAAATGTAAATTTGAATGCTTAATAAAATCATGTATGTTTAATGTTATATTTTCTTAAAAACGACTGCTAAAAGACAAACTGTCAAATGTCAGATTGTATTTGTTTTATATAAATATGTGAGTTTGATATACGTTTTTATATTTGTAGATATTACGTGGCTACTCCAGGAAGAAGGCGCTGGCGCCGAAACGCGCGTAGAGTCATATAAATTCGCCACTCATCTTATCTAGATTAAGAATTTACTGTCCATTGTTTACTATTTTTAAACTGTTGTCACCTGTAATACAATACTGCGTGATTTTTAATTTTGTGTCATATGAATGAAATGTTTTCTGTTTTAATTAATGAATAAAATATGATGTCTTTTAGCCAGTTGTAGCTATTTGTTTATTATCCTTTACCAATAAGATATTTAGAACTGTTGATTGCCTAGGTTGTTACTTTACATATACATAGTAGTTGCTGGGAACACATATGTAACGCCCCCTTGATGCTAAGTAATACAAAGATTTGCTTTGCGCTGCTTCACTCTATTTCTAAGTGTCGTTGGTGAGTGTGACTACCAGCTGAGTATCATCCGCATACGATACTACCGTAAGCTCTCTGTTCTTAGCAACCGTCGCCAGTGGTTGGACATAAAGGTTAAAGAGGGTAGGGCTCAGAGATGAACCCTGTGGTACCCCATACTTGGTGGCATAAACTCTGGAGACAAAGGGAGGGCGGCTACCTGGAAGGACCTCTTGGCAAGAAAAGAGGCAAACAACTTCAGGGCGGAACCCACAATGCCTACCTCCTCCAAGCACCTCAACAGAATCTGGATGGAGACGCGTCGAACGCGGCACTGAGGTCGAGCAAAATCAGTGCTGAAGTACGACCCTCGTCTAGGGCCCATCTCAGATGATCCGTGACAGCAAGAAGAGTAGACTCTGTACTGTGCCCAGGGCGGAAACCATTCTGAGAGGGGTCCAGTATATTATCTTGTGAAGTTCCCATTGGTTTTCCTTATCCAAAAATAAAACATTACAAACCAATGGAGGTATTCTTTTGATACATTGAGTAATTTCTTTCATTAGGAAGCTGTAGTCTAGAGAATTCACAGACAGCCATAAACCTAGTTTGATAGGAAGGGTTTTGATCTCAAATATCCAGGTTTGTGATGTAAGTCTAGATAAGAGTATGAGTTTATGGCTTAGAAGCATACATTCTAAGTGGAAGATGTAGAATTGCATGGGAAACTGATAACAGCGTTGCTTACTTCATTAGAACCAAGAACTAGCTGTGCAGAAAAAAGTCACAGGACACATTGTATATCAGCCTCCTTAGCAGATGTAGATCTTTTTTCCCATCAATGGTCCACTAAACAGAGTGAATCAAAAGAAGTAGCTTCACTTCAAAATGTGTTCTGAATATGATTTGCATAGTAGATCAAATGAGATAACTTAATTGGGAAATATGTTCCATATCTGCATGAACATCCAGCCAGCCTTCAGAAAGACACAGGGTAGTGTGGTTTGCTCAGCAAAATTGATCAGTTGATGTGGATAAACTGGAGAACATGTTCTGGATATGTCTGCCCATTAAGCCAGTCTAGACAAAGGCATCCAAGTCCCTGAGCTTGGAATTCAAACCATGACTTCAGTCACTCTAATAGCTAAACTTTTTTAGATTAGAGACATATGGACCATAAATCTACAAACCTAGAAAGGACCTTCAACACTTCTGTCTTTCTGAGGCACCAAGGCATATCTTATTAATTTGAAAGCCCTTTTACACCCTTCTGTTGAGTCTGTATTTAAACAATATATCTTTGTTAGACTTATTATCCTTAGAAAGGACATCCATCAAACCTTTTGCCTGCTTACACGCTCTTTTTGCTGTATCTTTTTGTTGGCCTTAGGACTCTGAGCACTTTACCACTGCTGACCAGTGCTAAAGTGCATGTGATTCCCCCTAAACATGGTGACATTGGTGTATACATAGTTGCCATATTTAGTTTACCTATAGGTCCCTTGGAAAGAGGTATACCATATACTCAGACCCTTAAATCTAAATGCTACTAGTGGATCTGCAGCACTGGTTGTGCCACCCACACAAGAATTCTTTCTAACCTGTCTCAGGTCTGCCATTGCAGTGTCTGTGTGTGCAGTTTTCTTCGACTTGGCTTTTAATTCCACTTGCCAAGCATTAAACTTCCCTTTTATTATACATATGTCACCCCAAAGGGAGGCCCTAGACAGTCCGAATGGACAGGGTGCTGTGTAACTAAACAGTAGAACATGTACTTTTAAGTTTTACATGTTTTGGTGGTGCCAAACAGACACAATTCATTTTCACTACTGTGAGGCCTACTTCTCTCATAGGCTAGCAATGGGAACTCCTTAATTCAGTGTTAAGCTGTTATTCCTGAATAGAAAGGAGTAGCTGCATCATGTTTCATATCTTTGGAATGGTAATGATAAATACTCTGTACTGGTAAGTTTGGACTTATCCTTAATGTTTTAGTAATGCCACTTCTAGAAAGTGGACATTTCTCTGCTCCTACTGCTCAGTGTGCCTTGCAGCTTGTCTCCAATACATATCTGGGAGGGATGGGTGACAGCTACACTTTGCGCGTTCCCTCTAGACAGCCACAAACATACTTGGGTGGGACTGACAGAGAAATTATCTACAATTGGATTGCACTTCCTGGGCAGGAAGAGGGAGGGGGAGCTTACATCTGACTAGGCAGTGTCCTATTTCTCACACATACAATATATTACCCCCCACAGACAGGGCTGGCATGAAAAGTGACCTGTACACGTCGAATATGTGACGTTACAACACCACATATTTCATTGTGGTAGGTAACAACGCGGACGCTACATCGTCCGCGTTATTACCACGCATGGCATTACAATGCAAGTCATTTCTACGACTTGCACTAGATGGAGCGCTGGACTTAGGAATAGTATAAATTACTATTCCTACTCTAGTTAGCACAACAGCAGGGAATGTGTTGGACTTAAAATCCAACACATTCCCTGGTGTTGCACACCATCTAGTGCAAGTCGTAGAAATGACTTGCGTTGTAATGCCATGCGTGGTAACAACGTGGATGATGTAACGTCCGCGTTATTACCAATGCACGTGGTACTCACAGCGTTGTAAACACTGTCTCCCGTACACTTCAAGGGCCTGTTTTGAAGTCACCCCCACTTCAAAGGCATATTAGGGTATAAGTACTAGGGCTCTGAACCTACCAAGACAGTACACTACTGGACCTGTGAAGAGCTATGCCAGGAGTAAGGACCGCCATGCTACAAGGAATGGCACTTTGCCTGACTGCTGTTCTGAAGGAACTGCTTTCTGCTATGCTGAGCTGTCCCACTGCCTGCTGATCTCTACTCAGCTTATTTTCTATATTTCCAAACCTATATGGAGTATTTTTGAGGTTTTTCATTGTGTTACTGTGCTGTGTGTTTGTGTTGCCCAAATACTTCACACATTGCCTCTTTAGATCAGCCTAACTGCTATGTGCCACGCTACCAGAGGGTGAGTGCAGGTTATCCTTTAGTTTGTATCTAGCTTACCCTGACTAGGATTGTGATCCCTAATATGACAGGGTGCATACCTCTGCCAACTAGAGTCCCAATTTCTAACAATCTTTATAAGAAAACAGCTTGAGCTGCACCTTAGTTTACAAAGTATACAAACAAAGCTTATGTAACCATGACAACGTACATGAGATCAATTGAAGCCCAATAAAGTAGCAGACTAATCTAACTTCTTCTACCTCATTTTCTAGCACAGGTGAAGACCGACTGGATAGATTCCAGCAACGGGTCTCATTTAGAGTTTGGCAGAGTAGAAGCACCACCATAAATCAGTTGTGCTCCCAACACACCAAATTAATATTACACCATCTCTATTTGGAGTCGGAGATGCAGTATGTTTTTAACTCGCTAAGCCTCCACTGGTGTCACCAGTGACAGGTAACCCTCTAACCTGGAGACCCCTTCACCAAGGGGGCGACCAGGGCAAAATGACTGTTGTCTGACTCTGTAGGGCAGGGTGGCTAGTCCTCATATTCCCAGCCTGGGTACCCATGCAAAACTTGGCAGACATGGCAGGAAAAATGGAGAATGGCCTTCACATGCATGAAGAACACTCCCTGCACATCTATCTGGACCTTTTTGTTTTGAAATTGAGAGCATACTTGCACTTTGTGATCTTAGTTTCTCAATACAAATAAGTTTGATGAGTGTGGACTTTAACCATGGCACCTACTCCCCAAACCTTCAGTGCTGTGAAGGCAGATGCTGCAGCATCAGCTCCCTTCACAACACAGAGATCTCTGCCAAAAATGCAAGGATCTTTAAAATGGTGGACAGTCCTCTGACATGGCTGCAGAAGCCACTGGTGGAGACCCACATTCTTCACATCTGTTCCTTTAAAAGAATACACCTCTTATACAAATCTGTAAAAGGAAGTTATGAGTAGAAATGTATGCGGAAAGACTGAATTCATATCAAATGTTTAATATTTGGGAATATGTACTTTTTTTAAGCTTCAGTGAAAGTCACAAAGCAGGCCATCAGCAATGGTGGTTTAGTTTTGAAAGTGTTCTTTTGATAAAGTGTTTTTTAAACGATATTCCATTAAAAATGTTTACATTGATTTGACTGACTATAAATCAAAAACAGGATATGTCGCACACATATCTAATGGCTGACTACACATCAAGAACAGAGTGTGTCGCAAATGTATCAGATGGTCAACATTCCCCGGTGTATACCTAATGCAGTCAATTATAGTTGCCTAATGTGAAAGCCGGCTAATGAACTATCAAACCCCTTAATGAGCTTTGTAGCCTCTTGTAAAAGTGTATAATTAATTCAAGCTAAAATGGGGATACACAGGCAATCAGTGCTCAGTGTCAATGGATTCCTAGTAAGATACATTAACCTTTATCATATATCAAAAGTAGGTTTAAACTGTTAAGTATCCTGAGAAAGTGCAAATGATGACTAAAAGGCTAGCTAGTCTGTTACATTGCATTCAAATAATGAAGTAAGGGGGACATGCATCAACATAAGGAATTGTGATTCCTTAATAGCGATTTTTAAGGAATCGCGATTTAGGAATCGCAATTCCTTATGAATGTAGGAATCTCTGAATAAATTGTGATTGCTGTAAAATTCCCTATTAGCGAATCGCAAATTGCGATTCGCTAATAGGGAATGCCTTCCCATAGGCCTAGAGGCCTAGAGGCCCATAGGAATGAATGGGAAACCATTCGCAATTTGCGATTACTAAATAGGTAATCGCAAATTGCGATGCAATTTCAAGGGACCTAGGGGGCCAACATGCCACCCTGATGCACCCCCAAAATTGACATGTGTGCACATGTGACGCACACACAGAAAGGCAGGTGTGTGAACCACCTGGCACTTCTAAAAATGCAAATTTGTGCATTTTTCTAAAGAAGTGCAAATTACCATCAACTGGAAGTTGATGGTACTTTGCGATTCCTTAACGCAAAGTCGCATTCTGAGAATGCTTCTTGCATTGCATTTAGGGAATCACAAACTGCGATTTCCTAACTGCATTAGCTAAATAGGCAATCGCAAATTTTGCGATTACCTATTTTGTGAATGGCTTTGGGCTTGATGCATCCTAAAAGGCTAATTACCAGTCGCAAAGGCCGATTCTGAGAATCGGCCCATTTGAACCTGTAATTAGCTTGATGCATAGGCCCCTAAGCATTTTAAATTGCACTTCAGTAGAAATGAAATACATTTACAGCATTTGCATCCACAGAAGCATTTCCAAAATCTCAAAATATGGACTTTGAAAATAATGTAATTGTCTCAACACATTTGTGTCTGCAAGATTGTTCGTAGTTCCAAATATCAATTCCTGGCTAGAGTAAAAGTCATTCTCATAATACATCCTTTATAAGCATTAGAGAAGCACATTCTGTGGCTGTTGTACTTTTTTCATAATTATGGGGTTGCTGCATTTACCACATAATTCATCATCAGCTACATAATTTGGAGATTTTAATTAAAGTAATTGTTTCTTTCTCAAATAGACCAAAAGTTACTAACTATGCAGTAGCTTATGTAGCTGCACAATGGAAGACCTTTTCAGTCGCTCATTGCTGTATTTGAGCATTAAAGTGACACTAATTTGGTGAAACCTTTGCTACGATAGTGATAGCATGAGTAACAAGCATTGGTAAATGCATGAGGTTTTGCCTGTGTGATTAATAATAAGCTGTTTTTGTTGTAAGTTGTAGCTTGAGTAGTTGTACAATATTACAGACAGTCTGTTAAGGTGTTGTGACATGTTTATGTAAAAGTACAAAATTACAGAAAGCCAATATATTGTGCTTTTACTAGTGGTATAGTGCGGGTAAGTAATAGCAGACGTTTGAAAAATTAAATGAAAAAGGGAAATAATAGAATTAATTAATGTATTAGCAATATTATGTGTTTAGAGGAGTTCTGAGTACTTTTGGACACGGTGCCACTGCACCTGCTGCACTATTTAAATCATGCCCCTATTGGCTGCAAGATAACTGCAATTTGTGACTGCGTGTTTAGTAGTAAAATATAGCAATATTTGGTGTTTAGAGGAGTTATGACAACGTTTGAGCCCGATGCTACTGAACCTGCAGCGCCATTCACGTCATGCCCCTGTTGTCTGCAAGAAACCTGCAATTACGGCTGCCTGTTTAGCAGTACAATATAGCATAGCTCTTGTACATTACCTTTATTTTGAATGTGCAATATTTATTACAACATTTAGAATTTGATCATAATGACCAAATAGATTACATTGAAGAACGAATCCGATAATGCCTACAAAGTGCAAAGAAATGTACTGAGGCATGAATACGAAATGCCACAAAGGTTCTAAGACTGAACCGTCTGCTTTACACTACAAAGAAATAAAAAGTAAGCATTCCAGCATACTGTTAGAAACTGTCTGCCTTTTCTGTGTGAAGAGATCTCATCTTGACAGTTAATAGGGCTTAAACAGTGGGAACAGCTTTAGTAGGAGTATCACAAATGCGTGAAGCTGGGGAAGTTAACAAACAAAAGTTCCACACAAAAAGCAAATGAACACAGTGATTTGGCAATGGGAAATGATAAGAGCCCCCTTTTAAGATAAAGTAAATACAGGAGATTTCATAAGCACAGTGCATGTGCTGTGCATGTGAAACCTAAGCAAAATAATAAAGAAATACAGACACAAAATGTGCCACATTAAGCTGTACAATTTGCATTTGCTTGCCACACTATTTAGTTAACTCTACCACATAATTTGGTCATTTCCTTCTGTATAATCCAAGTGCCCCTGTCTTTATAATTTACTCACAATCTGAAATGACCACATGAATGTTAAGGTTAACATTACATGCCTTCTTGAAGCAAAACCTTTTCTCCTAATTAAGAATACAATATCAGCTAGTTGTAAGTACTGGCATAGAGAAGATACATATTCCATTTACTCTTTCCAACTTGGAAAGTAATACCTGCATTTATTGAGTCTTAGATAATGAAGTGATTCATATTGTATTATTTGAAAGATGTTATGCCTATTTGTTATGGTTTTAAATAACTATACAATAAACTGTATTACTTACAAGTCATAGCTGTGTACGAAAGAAACAAGGTGGGGCAATGAGTAGCCAACAGCAAATTGGTCCATCTAAGGGAAACTAAATGGTCTCTAAAATTATCATTCCAGGATTAACACTTGACTTGCATGAGAAGTCAGCCATGGAACCTAAGACAACAAGATTAAAAGAAGATACCAGCATATGCCACTCGGTGATGCCCTCCAGTGGTCCGTCTTCGTTGTTGAAAGTGTTATAAAAATGGTCTAACACATGCATGCATGGAAAGTTTCCCCACACATAAATTATATAAAGTCTGGTCAATTGTATGAACAGCTGATTCTACATATGTTAATTAAAGTGGGGTCAATTAAATATAAGCTGGTGCCCTGCATCACCCATTAATACAAACATTTAAACAGTAAAAAGAGAACACCTTGCCTAAGTACTACACACTGCAAATATCTCATACCACATGTACGCTGATGACACCCGATCTACAACAAGATCTCCTCTCTCTAGGAGATTCTATCCCTGAATGAAGCCTTGAAATTGACTGTCCAATGGCTCTCCTCCAATCAACTCAAACTCAACGCAAAGAACACAGAATTTCTTCTAATTTCCCCACCCAAAACCAACCCTGAGACTGAGGTATGGATTAAGGCCATCACAGCCTTAAATGGCCCTCCGACAATCGTGGACTCAGCCAAATCCCTTGGAATAACCCTGGACTGCAACTTGAACATGCTGGACCACATCAACTCGATGGCCAAATCAGCCAGATTCCACCTGAGCTGTCTATGCGAACTAAAAGCTTTCCTTGATACTCCTGACCTAAAAACGGCAGTCCAGGCACTAGTCATCTCTAGACTGGAATATGGCTGCTCTACCCTCTCGTGTTTATCCAAGATCTCCCTGGCACCTTTAAAAGCCTGCATTAAACGCAGCCACTAGGCTACTAACAGGCTCAAGGAAGTTTAACCACATTTCACCACATCTGAAAGCTCTGAACTGGCTTCCTCTACAGGCCAGAATCCAACTTAAAATGGCATGTATAACCTACAAGGCATTATACTCAAACTCCCCTGCATATCTTGCCCAGAAACGTGTGTTATCCGGAGCAACCAGAAACTCGCGATCCACCAGAGACCTCTTGCTCCAACCTGCATGTTTTCGGAAAAAGAAAACTTACAATTGGGCATTCTCTGGGGCTGCACCAAGAATATGGAACTCACTCCCACCCGCCATCGGAAGAATCTCTTCTCTGGCTTGCTTCAAAAAGGATGCCAAAACCTTCCTAATGGGCAAATTCCTGATTAAAATGTGCCCTCTATTTTACCCAGAGACCTTGTTCTATTTACCTTCTAAGGCATCCCCTGGAGTAACCAGATACTATCATCCCAGCACCCCTGGGCATCCCTCCATGAACCTTGGGTCTTTAGTTTCTCGTAAAATGTAAATATAAATTGTACTTTGTCCCTTTTATCCCTATGTATCCAGCCCCCTCCAAGTCTTTTGTACACAACTGCTGATTCCTGTAAAGCGCTCGGAGACCCTAACGGGTCAAGTTTGCGCTCTATAAAACTCAAAAATAAATAAATAAATAATTAGAGTGTATACATTTTTTCAAAATGTTCTAACTACTGTTATTCATTCATTTGAGTGTTCTCATTTTTTTCCCTATGCCTTGGGAAATGAGGCAAGTGTAAAATCTTCTTCGGCCCTAAATAGACCCACAATCCAATATGTTGGGACAGGGCCTGTAAAAATAAGGAGCGAAGACTAGTTTCATGCAATAATGGTTAATATTGCTAGTGCGATTGAATATTTTTTAACAGTTCTTGGACCATCGTCTGAGATTCTTTGACAGTAATTGGACATTCTGGAACAAATTTAGCACAATTACAGCTATACTGGAAGCCTTTAGTTGTGTAGTCATATTAGTGTAGTTGGGCTGAGATCTTCTTGTCTTTAATTGAGCTCCTTATATTATCTGCTAATGAGTTTACTCTAAGGGTCAATGAAGATTATCGGCGGGAATAGCTATACAATGTTCCCTGTAAAGATGAAAGGATTAAAAGTCATACCTGTATACCACTAGCACTTTGGAAAACAAAACAAAAAAAGCCCATATAGAATCTAGAACCAGAGCAACTTTACCACATCTGCCCAGGGTCAGTTTGAGGACTGCCCAGTCATTTCTACTTTGAACAATATGATCACTGAATTTAGCAGCGTGCAAGCCGAATGGCTTGTCAAAGTTTATTTTCAAGGTTTGATTGAAGGTTAGACAGGATATTTGAATTAGCAAGAGTCACAAAGAGGTGGTTAGTAGTCTACATTGTTGGGATCTAGTGGAATAGTTTTTTTTTTATCCATTGACTATTTCTGATTAAATGTAATTTATTTTCAATATTTTAAAGCAACGATTTGAGAGATACTTTTCCAATCAATTGCTTTAATATATGTTAAACATTTTTTTTTCCAGAGCATCTCCTATTTGTCTGTGTTCTCTAGGTATTTAGTTGGAAAAATAATAAGGAGTCTCTGGAGGGGCTAAACATATTTGACATCTACCAGAGAAAGGAGAAAACAATGTAAGAAAAGAGGCCAATGGTTCTCCATGGGAAGTATACACTTAAGTCAGACTAGATACCTAAACATAGAAGTTGGGTAGTGCCTTTCTCGAGTTGTGTGTTTGTAGGAGGGGATTTATAACATGTTATTTTGTATTTGTATCCCATTAAAATTAGTGTTCAGATCAATAAGGAAGCCAAGATTATTCATTAGGTTAATAAAAGCTTCTGTGCATTGCTGATATATTCTTTCCATTGTACCAAGACAATTTCTAGAAAACTTCTATTTCAACCAGAGGTGTTGCACCCTACCTGCTTTGTACTCTTTATAGAGGCCTTTTACTTATTTTAAGATTTGTCAGTGGAGCATTGAAAAGAAGGGCATTTCTCACTCACAACACACCTAAAGTGATTAAGTCATCACGTTAGTAAAGCAAGATGGCAACATTACATTAATTAAGGTAATCAAAAATAATTTGGTTTTTTGGTTTCACACTTCTCCTAGTACTTAAAATCAATCAAAGAACCACAGGTTGAGGATAAGGAATATCAACATTATTATGGGTAGTTGAGCTCAGCATTTCTTCCATTGACTAACAAGCCTTTGTCAATGTATTTTCCTTTAACAGGCCTAAAATGGGTCTAACTGAGACAATATTGGTGTCAAGCTTGTTTGGACTTCAGATTCAAGTTGCACCTCAAGACTAAGGCCCAATGAAGCATACCATGCCCCCACCGAAGAGCAAATAACCAGAAAGGTCTACTAGTATTGTCCAATGAGGACAAGCAAGCAGAGCCCTCTTGAGTTCTCAGTTAGGTCACCATGGTCAAGAGGATGCCTGCAACAATTTCTTTCAGGAACAATTTGGAGGGGGCTGTATGTCACCATATTGTGGTTCTAAAATTGATCAGGCAAAGTATCATATCCATAATGTTGAGTACCAATATCACGTCAAGATAAGTTCTATATAGGAAAGTGATGATTACCTATTCTTAACTCTGTATCCATTTACCTTGATTATATGTTGGTAATCAACATGAGGGATGTGATTTTTCGGCAGGTCAAAGCCACAGTATTATGTCATATAGCACCTACAAAGAGTCGTAAAAAGCACTAGCTTTGAATTAGGTGTAAACTTTGATTTCACCTGAGACAACAAAGACAACGAAGAAGATAGCACACAGAAATAGACCAGGCAACTATTTCCTAGAGGCTGACACCGTGGTGGTGAAAAAAGCCTTCTAGACTAGCAGGTATGAAGGTTCACTTTGTCTAAATCACTGGAAATTGGTAAAAGAGCTATTGTATACATCTTTGAGGCATTGTGCGCTGTTGACTGATGCCCCATGCACACATACATTAAGGAGGATGTTCGCAATACAAAACGTGTGGAGAAGAAGTCAGATATGACTGTGTTTTTTTGCAAAATACACAGAATCAACACAAAAAAATAATTTTTAACCAACTTCTGCCAGTGGTTACCTTTTTGGGGAACATTTAGGGTGTTATGATCTCTCGGTCTATTCCACGCCAGGAGGCACCATCACATTATGCAAGAGCAACATGATCTTATCTAGTATTGTCTGTGGCCAAATCCTTTTAAGACAACTTTGTTCTCTGAAAGCATTAATGAATCTAAGTATCTTATATCATTTTTCGCCCTTTTCACTAACTGATTTTGCCGACAGCATGTTCTTCTTTTCGAAAACGTCTTTACTATAAAGGCCACTAGATCCTTTCAGTTCCCTTCTACCACTTGTTGAAAATAAACTCTGGGAAAGCTTCTTAGTGAAAAGTAATTTTCTCCATCAAGTAAAAACTCTACCATTTGTAACTGAGATCCACTTACAACATTAACAAGTTTTTTCTATGGGTGAGAGACATTTGCGTAATTTGCCATTCTGTAATTGCTCAAAACAACAGAACCACTATGTAAAATTATGCAAAACTCTGTGTAATGCTGTTTCTAGCCCATAGCAATAAAAGGTGACACCGAGTTTGAATTTCACACGTAAAAATAGTGAAAAGACTTCTACAACCTGACGCTAGTTGTCCGTTTGAATGTGCTTCTTACTTGCTCATGCCTCCCACATTATTTCCCTGCCTATGTGTAGCATTGTGCTACAAAGAAATACAGACTCTGCTTAATGTTTTATGGAAGCTTTATTATGCACTTCTGTTATCTTCCCTGTCCCTACTCTAACTATCCTCATCCTGTCCTGACCCCTCCTCTTCCCCTCAGCCCACCTAGCTCCGCCCACCCCAGCTACTAGACTGTCAACTATATTACATCTCCCCCTTTCTTAACAAAATGAGCTTAATGTCTTCAGTGTTCGCAATTCTTCAATCCACCACACGGGTCGGCGGACAGCCTGTTCTTCAAGCCTCAGTAGTGTCGAATCAGTAGTGGGCTTGGCTTTGGTCAATCTTTCCGTTGTCTTAATCAGGGCATTTTTGACCACGTTGCGTGTGAACTGTTTACACTCACACTCCGCAGTCATCATGTTTCCTTCCTGTGGTGTAACTGTTGGTTCAGATGCTCGGTCTCTTTCATGAGTGGATAATGTTCTGGTCCTCTTCTGAGCACCCGCATCTACTTTTACTTCCTTTCGTCTTGTCCGGTCGAGGGCAACACTGACCTTCAATTCAGGGTCATGTATACCAGATAGTACGGTACTATCTGACGAGACTGTCTTGGTTTGGTTCGATAACTCATTCGCGGCCTCAGGTTGTCTGGCAAACTCGTGGGCTATCTGTGCATAGGCATGTCTCTCTCTCATCCGATGATGATCTCTCTCTACTGACACGTCCAGCTTTCCTTGCGGAGTGACTGGCTGGTCCCTTCCCATCCGGTGACTAAGGTCCACTGTCTCTGTTTTCCTTTTGTAGGTCCTTTGAGTCAGCCTCGCGGACCCCTTCAGGGGTGACGGTGTCTGATCTATGTCCAGATATACTTGTGAATGACATGACAGGTTGTCTTGTGGGGTGACTGAGTATTCAGAGACCTTAGTGTGTGACATGTTGCTCTTGACGGGAAGGATGTCCTCTGGTTCCATGGTGCGTTCGGGTGGTTGACGCCATGGCTGTTGTGGGGACCATGACTCGGTCGACTCACGGGGTTGAACAGACGTGCTCTCTGGGTCAGAGAAGTCTTTTGTCGACTTCCAGGATCGGACAGACGCGCTCTCTGAATCAGAGGAGGTCCTGGCCATACCCCTTTTAAAGGACCGGACAGACGCGCTCTCTGAACCAGAAGAGTTCCTGGCCATAGACGAGCTTTCTGGGTCAGAGAAGTCTTTTGTCGACTTCCAGGATCGGACGGATGCGCTCTCTGAATCAGAGGAGTTCCTGGCCATACTCCTTTTAAAGCGTTCCTTTGAGAGTGTTTCGAGTAATGGATTTCTGAAATGAGTAGACTGTGACACGTTGTTCTTTGACTCAGGGTTGTCTTTAAGACGCTTCTCCGGGCGCCTTAGTCGACTTGTCTTTGACGTTGTTTCATTTGAGTGTTCTAATTTTTTTCCCTATTCCTTGGGAAATGAGGCAAGTGTAAAATCTTCTTCGGCCCTAAATAGACCAACAATCCAATATGTTGGGACAGGGCCTGTAAAAATAAGGAGCAAAGACTAGTTTCATGCAATAATGGTTAATATTGCTAGTGCGATTTAATATTTTTTAACAGTTCTTGGACCATCGTCTGAGATTCTTTGACAGTAATTGGACATTCTGGAACAAACTTAGCACAATTACAGCTATACTGGAAGCCTTTAGTTGTATAGTCATATTAGTGTAGTTGGGCTGAGATCTTCTTGTCTTTAATTGAGCTCCTTATATTATCCGCTAATGAGTTTACTCAAAGGGTCAATGAAGATTATCGGAGGGAATAGCTATACAATGTTCCCTGTAAAGATGAAAAGGATTAAAAGTCATACCTGTATACCACTAGCACTTTGGAAAACAAAACAAAAAAAGCCCATATAGAATCTAGAACCAGAGCAACTTTACCACATCTGCCCAGGGTCAGTTTGAGGACTGCCCAGTCATTTCTACTTTGAACAATATGATCACTGAATTTAGCAGCGTGCAAGCCGAATGGCTTGTCAAAGTTTATTTTCAAGGTTTGATTGAAGGTTAGACAGGATATTTGAATTAGCAAGAGTCACAAAGAGGTGGTTAGTAGTCTACATTGTTGGGATCTAGTGGAATAGTTTTTTTTTATCCATTGACTATTTCTGATTAAATGTAATTTATTTTCAATATTTTAAAGCAACGATTTGAGAGATAATTTTCCAATCAATTGCTTTAATATATGTTAAACATTTTTTTTTCCAGAGCATCTCCTATTTGTCTGTGTTCTCTAGGTATTTAGTTGGAAAAATAATAAGGAGTCTCTGGAGGGGCTAAACATATTTGACATCTACCAGAGAAAGGAGAAAACAATGTAAGAAAAGAGGCCAATGGTTCTCCATGGGAAGTATACACTTGAGTCAGACTAGATACCTAAACATAGAAGTTGGGTAGTGCCTTTCTCGAGTTGTGTGTTTGTAGGAGGGGATTTATAACATGTTATTTTGTATTTGTATCACATTAAAATTAGTGTTCAGATCAATAAGGAAGCCAAGATTATTCATTAGGTTAATAAAAGCTTCTGTGCATTGCTGATATATTCTTTCCATTGTACCAAGCCAATTTCTAGAAAACTTCTATTTCAACCAGAGGTGTTGCACCCTACCTGCTTTGTACTCTTTATAGAGGCCTTTTACTTATTTTAAGATTTGTCAGTGGAGCATTGAAAAGAAGGGCATTTCTCACTCACAACACACCTAAAGTGATTAAGTCATCACGTTAGTAAAGCAAGATGGCAACATTACATTAATTAAGGTAATCAAAAATAATTTGGTTTTTTGGTTTCACACTTCTCCTAGTACTTAAAATCAATCAAAGAACCACAGGTTGAGGATAAGGAATATCATCATTATTATGGGTAGTTGAGCTCAGCATGTCTTCCATTGACTAACAAGCCTTTGTCAATGTATTTTCCTTTAACAGGCCTAAAATGGGTCTAACTGAGACAATATTGGTGTCAAGCTTGTTTGGACTTCAGATTCAAGTTGCACCTCGAGACTAAGGCCCAATGAAGCATACCATGCCCCCACCGAAGAGCAAATAACCAGAAAGGTCTACTAGTAATGTCCAATGAGGACAAGCAAGCAGAGCCCTCTTGAGTTCTCAGTTAGGTCACCATGGTCAAGAGGATGCCTGCAACAATTTCTTTCAGGAACAATTTGGAGGGGGCTGTATGTCACCATATTATGGTTCTAAAATTGATCAGGCAAAGTATCATATCCATAATGTTGAGTACCAATATCACGTCAAGATAAGTTCTATATAGGAAAGTGATGATTACCTATTCTTAACTCTGTATCCATTTACCTTGATTATATGTTGGTAATCCACATGAGGGATGTGATTTTTCGGCAGGTCAAAGCCACAGTATTATGTCATATAGCACCTACAAAGAGTCGTAAAAAGCACTAGCTTTGAATTAGGTGTAAACTTTGATTTCACCTGAGACAACAAAGACAACGAAGAAGATAGTACACAGAAATAGACCCGGCAACTATTTCCTAGAGGCTGACACCGTGGTGGTGAAAAAAGCCTTCTAGACTAGCAGGTATGAAGGTTCACTTTGTCTAAATCACTGGAAATTGGTAAAAGAGCTATTTTATACATCTTTGAGGCATTGTGCGCTGTTGACTGATGCCCCATGCACACATACATTAAGGAGGATGTTCGCAATACAAAACGTGTGGAGAAGAAGTCAGATATGACTGTGTTTTTTTGCAAAATACACAGAATTAACACAAAAAAAATTATTTTTAACCGACTTCTGCCAGTGGTTACCTTTTTGGGGAACATTTAGGGTGTTATGATCTCTCGGTCTATTCCACGCCAGGAGGCACCATCACATTATGCAAGAGCAACATGATCTTATCTAGTATTGTCTGTGGCCAAATCCTTTTAAGACAACTTTGTTCTCTGAAAGCATTAATGAATCTAAGTATCTTATATCATTTTTCGCCCTTTTCACTAACTGATTTTGCCGACAGCATGTTCTTCTTTTCGAAAACGTCTTTACTATAAAGGCCACTAGATCCTTTCAGTTCCCTTCTCCCACTTGTTGAAAATAAACTCTGGGAAAGCTTCTTAGTGAAAAGTAATTTTCTCCATCAAGTAAAAACTCTACCATTTGTAACTGAGATCCACTTACAACATTAACAAGTTTTTTCTATGGGTGAGAGACATTTGCGTAATTTGCCATTCTGTAATTGCTCAAAACAACAGAACCACTATGTAAAATTATGCAAAACTCTGTGTAATGCTGTTTCTAGCCCATAGCAATAAAAGGTGAGACGAGTTTGAATTTCACACGTAAAAATAGTGAAAAGACTTCTACAACCTGACGCTAGTTGTCCGTTTGAATGTGCTTCTTACTTGCTCATGCCTCCCACATTATTTCCCTGCCTATGTGTAGCATTGTGCTACAAAGAAATACAGACTCTGCTTAATGTTTTATGGAAGCTTTATTATGCACTTCTGTTATCTTCCCTGTCCCTACTCTAACTGTCCTCATCCTGTCCTGACCCCTCCTCTTCCCCTCAGCCCACCTAGCTCCGCCCACCCCAGCTACTAGACTGTCAACTATATTACATCTCCCCCTTTCTTAACAAAATGAGCTTAATGTCTTCAGTGTTCGCAATTCTTCAATCCACCACACAGGTCGGCGGACAGCCTGTTCTTCAAGCCTCAGTAGTGTCGAATCAGTAGTGGGCTTGGCTTTGGTCAATCTTTCCGTTGTCTTAATCAGGGCATTCTTGACCACGTTGCGTGTGAACTGTTTACACTCACACTCGGCAGTCATCATGTTTCCTTCCTGTGGTGTAACTGTTGGTTCAGATGCTCGGTCTCTTTCATGAGTGGATAATGTTCTGGTCCTCTTCTGAGCACCCGCATCTACTTTTACTTCCTTTTGTCTTGTCCGGTCGAGGGCAACGCTGACCTTCAATTCAGGGTCATGTTTCCCAGATAGTACGGTACTATCTGACGAGACTGTCTTGGTTTGGTTCGATAACTCATTCGCGGCCTCAGGTTGTCTGGCAAACTCGTGGGCTATCTGTGCATAGGCATGTCTCTCTCTCATCCGATGATGATCTCTCTCTACTGACACGTCCAGCTTTCCTTGCGGAGTGACTGGCTGGTCCCTTCCCATCCGGTGACTAAGGTCCACTGTCTCTGTTTTCCTTTTGTAGGTCCTTTGAGTCAGCCTCGCGGACCCCTTCAGGGGTGACGGTGTCTGATCTATGTCCAGATATACTTGTGACTGACATGACAGGTTGTCTTGTGGGGTCACTGAGTATTCAGAGACCTTAGTGTGTGACATGTTGCTCTTGACGGGAAGGATGTCCTCTGGTTCCATGGTGCGTTCGGGTGGTTGACGCTATGGCTGTTGTCGGGACTATGACTCGGTCGACTCACAGGGTTGAACAGACGTGCTCTCTGGGTCAGAGAAGTCTTTTGTCGACTTCCAGGATCGGACAGACGCGCTCTCTGAATCAGAGGAGGTCCTGGCCATACCCCTTTTAAAGGACCGGACAGACGCGCTCTCTGAACCAGAGGAGTTCCTGGCCATAGACGTGCTTTCTGGGTCAGAGAAGTCTTTTGTCGACTTCCAGGATCGGACGGACGCGCTCTCTGAATCAGAGGAGTTCCTGGCCATACTCCTTTTAAAGCGTTCCTTTGAGAGTGTATCGAGTAATGGATTTCTGAAATGAGTAGACCGTGACACGTTGTTCTTTGACTCAGGGTTGTCTTTAAGACGCTTCTCCGGGCGCCTTCGTCGACTTGTCTTTGACGTTGTTTCATTTGAGAAGTTGTTCAACAACCACTTGCTTGTTCTTTGTGTTTGATCTTGAGGTTTTCCATCTTTGCCTTTCTCACATATCAACGACTTCTTCTCAGTTTCTTCGTTGCCCCAGGTGCCATTGATGCGTTGGTCTTTTCCTGTTCGTTGTTGGGGACGGTCAGTTTGTCTTATGCAACCTATTTCTTCTTCCCACTTATTTGGTGCTCGGACACCCATGATACGGGTGTGATGTGTTCTCCTGCTGGATGTTCCTTCAGACTCATCTTCACAACTTGGCAAAGAATGTTCCTGCGCCAACTTCCAGTTTTGACCATTTTGATCTCTTGTTCTATAGTTTGTCTTCCTTACACTCTTGTTGTGCAGGTTGCCATCTTGTCCAGGAGTGCGATCTGTCCCACTTGACGCTCCCTCCTCGTCAGACTTTGAATGACACCTTGAGGGTGAAGAACTCCTTGAGGTTGTCCTTTGACTGATTGACTCGGAGTGCTCCTTGTCACTTTGTCTCTCCCGTTCTCTTTTCACTGGTCTGCCTTCCCTCTCTCTCCTTTTTGTTTTGTGCATTTTCCGAGTTTTTTCCGTCCAGGCATCTTGATATTTTGCCTTCAGAGGCAGGTCCTTTGATCTGTCTCTTGCCTTGACGTGTATTCCAATTTCAGCCTTCCTAATGATTTCTTCTAATGACCAATTTCCTCGCAGGATCTTGAGCTTTGTGTCGGGGTTTGCGCAGCCTTCAATTATCCGGAGTCGAACTGCGTCCTCATTCGTAAAGGTGTTAAAATGGCAGCCTTATACCATGTTTTGCAACCGAATGATGAAAGTTGGCAATGGTTCGCCTGGTTCCTGCCGAGCTGTGTTGAAAGCGATGCGATCATGATTCACTTCCGCTTGTGCGGAGAGCCGGGCACATAGCTTCTCTTGGAGTCTTTCATAGATTTCTGTGTCTTCTTTGGAAAATGTTTTGATTGGGCATCGGCCCTCAGGACCCACCAAATGGAGGAGCAGCATTAGACATTTCCTCTCTCTTTGTTCACCATTGGCATCCAGGAAGTCACCCAATGTTGCCAGCCATTGGTTCCGTTTGAGACACAGACTCCAGGTATCCGTCTGCACCCCTGGGGGTGGTACTTCAATGCAGGGATTGAACCGTTGTGCTACTTCTTCCCCCGCCATGAGAGGAGGATTCTGATAGATTATATTTGCAGGGCACGGGCTGTTCACTCGTCTTCTCGTCTTCTTGTCTGATCCTCTTTAGTCGAAACCTTCGGTCTGGTCATGTGCTGGGATGTTGATAATCTTTGCAATCATCAGAGTATGTGCCAGTGAATCACTTAGATTTCGTGCGTTCCGAAGTGTCCATCACCCAGCTGCACTGTGCTAGACACAAGGTTCCTTTTCTTTCGAGTCGCATGCTAGTGACAGGTGGTTACCAACTCTTCCGCAGTGATGCTGGGCACGTTTGACATCTTTGTTTGTTCGGGCGTTCCCTGTGCACTGGCGCAAGTCCTCCAGTCACTTCAGTGTGTGTTGTGCTTGTTTCTGGGACTGTCTTTTGCAGTCTTGCCCTCTTCTGAACCTTGTGCGGTTCTGTCCAGCAGCTCCTCCCTTTTACGCTCTTCGGTATGTGTTCACCATCACCTTTACCCGTTGCTTGCGTTTGCTTGCGCTTGTTCTCTTATTATATTCCTTGCATTTGCTCGTGATTATTTGTGTCCACTTGTCGTTTTTACCTGGCTCTTGCATGCGTCTGTGCTCATTTCTTTTTCTCGCTTGCGTTGGCCAATGTTTGTTGCATCACCTTTGTAGGTGCTCGTGCTGGTTTGCTGTTTCTCACCAATGTTTGTTTATTTGCTTTTCCAATGCTTGTTTGTTTCTTTTCGCCACTGCTTGTTGGTTTCTACTCGCCACTGCTTGTTGGTTTCTACTCGCCAATGCTTGTTTGTTGGCTCTTGACAGTGCTTGTTTCTTTCTATTAGCCAATGCTTGTTTATTTACTCTTATCAATGCTTGTTTGGCCTTCGCCAATGCTTGTTTGGCCTTCACCAATGCTTGTTTGGTCTTCGACAATGCTTGTTTCTATTATGTTCGCCAATGCTTGTTCATTTGCTTTTGACAATGCTTGTTTTTTTCTATTAGCCAATGCTTGTTTATTTGTCCTCATCAATGCTTGTTTCTACTGGGTGCCTGACTTCAAAATGGCCGATCTGCAACAATCAAGGGTTCTGTCCTGAGAAACGCCTGACTTCAAGATGGCCGCCGTCCCTGCAGGCATACACAAGGCTTTCTCTCCCGCTTCATTCACCTCCAATTCACTCATGACTCACCGGTGGTCGACTTCAAAGGCAGTCCACACCAGGATTCACTATTCTCCAGCCACTGCGACCATCAGGTGAGGTTGGGGTGGGCTCCCGTCTTATTTTTCAAGGTCCCGCGCTCCTTCAGCGGCACCCTGCCAAAGCTCACGCATCAGGGGTGAGGTTTTCCGATGTCGGACCTCACCCGGGCTCAAACTTCAACGCGCTCAGCAGCGCTTGGCATTAGACCTTCGTGGGGGCAACAGACCTTCTTGGGGGCGATGTCCTCCACACTGAGGCACTCTTCTTCCACTTTTGGGGCTTTGCAGAGTCGGAGTGGGCTCCCGACTTCTGCTGTCGCAGCGCTCCCAGTTCTTGCACGCTTCACGCGTGAGTCGCGTTTCGGCACGAACAGCGTCTCTTCTGCGAGCGAGTCAGCGCTCGGTGCTTCAGCTCTCTCTTGGGTCCCTCTCGACTGTTGAAGGGATAAGGTCACCTGCTGCTGGCTTCTTTTCTCGGGCAGCAGCTTCGTCTCCCTTGGGCAGCATTTTCTTCTCCTCGAGGCTGCCAGGGACAGGGCGCTCTTGTGGGGCTCTGCACACAGTGGGCTTGGTCATCCCACCTTCGTCGCCAGTTGTAGCATTGTGCTACAAAAAAATACAGACTCTGCTTAATGTGTTATGGAAGCTTTATTATGCACTTCTGTTATCTTCCCTGTCCCTACTCTAACTGCCCTCATCCTGTCCTGACCCCTCCTCTTCCCCTCAGCCCACCTAGCTCCGCCCACCCCAGCTACTAGACTGTCAACTATATTACATCATGCAGCCCATTTTTCACCCATTCCGACTTGCTGCCCCAATTTTTTTTTCAATTTACTTTTATGTTGGTCTGGCCCTCAATCATGCAAGAGGTAGGCCTGATGTCGAGACTTCCTTCACCCACACCTGAAGGTGCTGCTCGGGTTTGTGACATGTCGCACTATTTTTGATAAGGAGGCGGTGGCACTGATATTTACACAGTGGAGAAGTGCTCACTTTGCTGTGGGTGAGTGAGGCACAGCATGCACTGCCCCTGCGCCATCAGTTCCACCCAGCAGCAGGTCGTGCACCGCTGGACGGATATTGTCGACAGGGAGCAAAATTGGCTCACCCTGTTGGGAACGGATGTGACTGATGGCTGTGATGTTTAACATTTTTGTTTAAAATCTAATTTTATTTTGATTGCTTTTTAGCCACTCTGTACATGTAGTTAGAATGCCCAGAGATAGACATTTCTTGGATTTTTGGTCGCTAATAACTTTATGCTCATTTGACGAATCTCCGTGAAAATTTGCAGAGGTATTCCTTTTGCGGCATTGGTTGGAAATGCAAGGTTTTGTGAGATTCGACAAAGGGGTGCAAAGAAAAAAGGGGGATCCAAAACTCTTTTTGGCACCAAAGCATTTTTCATAGACTTTGTATGAACACTTAGCTCAAAAAAACAACTGAACGGGTTTGAATCAAATTTGAAATTAATATAGATGATGGTGTGTAGCTGACCCTTTTGGGTAGTACAGGCAAGTAGTGTAAGCATTTTTTAAGTTATAAGGTATTTTAAATTAGTAATATATGTTGTTGTGGTAGTTTGACAAAATGTCATGCCATTTTGCGGTATTTCATGGAAGTACCTTGGTACATAGCGATGACAATGCATTGTGTGATTGGCTAATATCTGCCTATATAATAGGTAAAGGGAGTAATGTTGTTTTAACTTCACTTTGGCTATGTTTTGCGTCAAGCTCTTAGATGTAGGTAAGTATTACGTTTTATCTTTTTCACCTACCTATTACCACTTTGTTAAGAAAAATGTACGTTTTACAGCAGTAGTTCCTAAGAAGTACCCCGGTCCTGAATAATAAATTGTTAAAAATACTCTATACTAGTGTTTTACAAATAAAGTGTACTAGTTTATATTTCCAATGTTTTACATATGTAATTCTTTATAAACAAAGTCTCCACCCTAATCTACGACACTCCTCTGTACGCTTTTATTCTTTTTACCATTCCACACTATGCCACTCCAATGTATGTATGCCCCTCCTCTGTACGCTACTGCACTTTACACTATTCCACTAAATGACACTCCACTCTACGCCACACGACTCCACTCTATGCTATTCCACTACACGGCACGCTACTCTATGTCAATTCACTCTATGCCACTAAATTCAACATTATTCCAGTCTACAACACTCCACTGTATGCTTCTCCACTAAATGCCACTCCACTCTATGCTGAATATGCCACTTTAACCCTCTTGTTTTTTTACTGCACGTCATTACAACTCAGTTATTACAGTGACAGTGTTTTAACAACGCATGCCATTACTCCACAAGTCGGAACAACAACTTCCTTTGGGGGGGGCGCTGGATGTTGGGATAGTATAATTTACTTTTCCAATTCCAGTCTTTGCAACAGTAGGGAAAGTGTTGTATTTTAAATCCAACACCTTCTGATCCCTAGAGCAAGTTGTTGTTCAGAATTGTGGATGAATGGCATGCATTGTAACAATGTGGTTGTTGTAACCACCGCGTTGTAATGGCATGCGGTGTCCCAGTTTCACCGTGAACGATGTTTACCCTCCACGCTATTCCACTCTTTGCTATTGCAAAGTAGGCTACACCACTCTATGCCCCTCAAATCTACACAATTCCACTGTATGTCACTACAATGTACCACACTCCACTCAATGTCACTCCACAGCACGCGACTTCACTATACATCACTCCATTTCTACTGTATGCTACTGCACTGTATGCCCCTCCCCTCTGTGCCATTCGGGGATGGACTGGCCGTAACGGGCACCAGACATTTCCCCTGTGGGCAGCCAGGGTGGGGGCCGGTTTTGGGATCCTGGTGGACTGTTTTTGTTACAGGGACATTTTAGCAGCATAGCTACAACATAAACCCCTGTAACAAAATCGTCAGAAACCAGCCCTGGCAAACAGCTCAGCCGCATCCCCAAACCCCCGGGGGGCCAGCCGAGCACATTGCCAGGGCCGCTTTTGGTACCCAGTCCGGCCCTGATGCCATTCCTCTTTATGCTATTCCACTCAAATCCATTATAATGTATGTTATTACACTCTATGCCACCTCACTGTATGCCATTCCAAGGTATGTCACTCCACTGTAAGCTATTTTCCTGTATGCCACTGCACTCTACCACACTGCACTGAATGCAACTGCACTCTACACCACTCTACTGTATGCTATTACACTGTGCTGCACTACACTCTATTCCACTCAACTCTATGTTATTCCAGTATACGCAAGTCCACTTTATGCCACTTTACTCTATGCTGTTCGACTGTATGTGTATGCTAGTCTACTCTATGCTACTCCACTCAACACTACTCCACTCTATGCAATCCCACTTAATGCCAATCCACTCTATGCCACTCAATTATACAGCACTCCACTATATGCTACTCCACTCAATGCTTCTTCATTCTATGCAGTTCAACTGTACACAATTCCACTCTATGCCATGACTCTCAACGCTGTTCCACTCTTCGCCACTCAACTCTTTGCCACTCCACTTTATGTCATTTCCTTGAATGACACTTTACTCTCTGCCACTCCATTCTATGCCACTCTACTGTATGCTTTTCCAGTTTACGCCTCTCCACTGCATACCACTCTACTATACTGCACTGTACCCCTCTCCACTCTAGGTCACTGCATTATACGCCATTCCATTGTATGCAACTACACTCTATGCCACTCAACTCTATGCTGTTTGACTTTATGCCACTCCACTTTCCCCCACTCCACAGTCTGACACTCTAATGTGCACTATTCCAGTGTATGTTTCTCCATTTTACACCACTTCACTCTATAACTCTCTACTCTACGATATATCACTCTATGCCACTCCACTTTATGCTTTTACAGTCTACGCCAATCCACTCTGCAACAGTTCAGTGGATGCTACTCCACTCTATGCTATTTCAGTGCACGCTACTCTACTATATGCTATTCTACTGTGTGCCACTCACTGTACGCCACCCCTGTAATCCACTACCCTCTACATGATTCCACAGTACCCCACTCCACTCTATCTCACTCCACTGTATGCCACTTCACTCTACACATCTCCATTGTGCATTATTCCACTTACGCCACTCCACTCCACTGTTTGCTATTCCACAGTACGCCACTCCAGTCTATGCCACGCCACTCCAGTCAATGCCATGCCACTCCACTTTAAACCACTGTCCTCTACACTATTCCACTGTACATAACTCATTCTACCCCACTCCACTCTTTTCCACTCTATGCTACTCCACTCGATGCCATTCCTATGTAGCTAATCCAAAATGCTCCACTGCAATCTTTGCCACTCCACTCTAGGCTACTCCGCTCTACTCCACTCCACTATACGCTCTTCTAGTGTACGCCTTGCCATTCTCCCCAACTTTACTTAAATTCACTCCACTATGCTCTACAACACTGGACTCCCTTTAACAATAGTCTATACTCTTCCACGGTACCACACTATACTCCATTCTATAGCACTACAGTTTACACCAATGTACTCCTGTGTAAGCCTGTGAACAGCATTCTACTTTACTCTATACCACTGTATGACACTCTACTCCTCTCTACTCCACTCTACGACATTCTACATGAAAAACCTTTGTTATAGTTAGGAAAGCATTATTCATTCTTTCTATACAAGCCAAGCTTAATCTGAAAACAAACATTAGAAATGCTAAAGTTATAGTTATACATTGCCACATGGGTTCCATTCTGTCATTTTAATAGTAAATCGGATAGAGAGGGACGCTATGTTCTATTGCAGGACATGCTATATGGGAAAGCCATAACCATTTTGAACGCCTGTAGCCCCAAAGTGGATGACGGTCATTTCTACGTAACACTGCGGGGGTTGCTAGAAGGCAGCATTAGATCCCCTGCAGTATGGATGGGCAACTAGATGCCATCATCCCAGATCGGGCCCCAAGCCTCGAATGAGCAAATCGTTGACCAAAATCATGAAAAACCTGGGGATACTTGATAGTTGGCAAACACTACACCCACAGACTCATGGGTATTCCTGTCATTCACTGATGCACTCTACATTCAGCCACATCAATTGGCTACTGGTTGTAGGACTAGACACTGGGATGCAATGCAAGGTTGAACAGTTGGGTAGATTCATGTCTGGTCATGTACTTTTGTCAATCCTCAGTTGGGGGAAACACACGTACCAGCCGACTCTGGCATATGCTTCCAAACCCACTAGCTCGTGCAGCCTGTGGAAAGACACTTAGAGGCACAAAAGACATATTTGGCCAGTAACTGAGGTTTGACTGGGTCACGTGCCACGGAGTAGGAAGCCCTTAAGGCTGTCCTGAGGGGCCAATGTATTGGAATGATCTGCGGGGTCAAACAACAAGTTATCACAGACATTAACAGTCGCAAACAGCAGCTGATGATGCTACATGAGGACAAAACAGGCTCTGCTGCCATTAGTGGGGAGTTGGTATATATCCAACGGGTCCTACAAGGGCTTTGGGCATCCCACAACAGACATACCCATACTCCCTACATACAATGATTACATCAGGAGGGTGAGTGGTCTGGTCAGCTATTAGCCTGGACATTAAGACGTAAACCAGAGATTGCACCCATGTAGATTTGGGACCCAAGGGGGCAGGTGTTCACACAGCACAGCGAGATACTGAAGGCCCTGTTATCACACTTCCGTGCTGTATACAGAGAATTTTGGGACGGCTGTCCAGATAGGGAGGAGAGGTTTTTCATAGTGGTCACACTGTCCTATGTGGCACCTGATGTTGCCTGCAACATTATTGAGGATCTCACACTGGAGGAACGGAGAACTACGCTCTGGAACCTGCATAGAACTAAGTGCCCCAGAGGTGACAGCATCCTGCAGAATTTTGACAAGTGTACCCAATGTCCTCAGAGAAAAATTCTTAAGCGTCTTTAAGGAAGCACAGGGTCTTGGCACCCTGACCCAGACTATGTGCAAGGCGTCCTTAGCCTTATGTTGAAACCGGGTGGAGACCCCGAGGACCCTCCTCATATAGACCCATCACTATGATTATCACTGATGGAAAAACCCTCTGTATTGTTAGCAAAATGACTGCAGGGAGTGAAGCCACCAATTCACCTGCTGCCGTAACGGGGGCTCTAAAACAGAGGAAACTCTCTTCACCGGATGCGGCATTAGCCCTGCTGCCTCTGTACCGAGACCGTCCCGCTGGTGGCAACGAGGGCGGTCCCGGAACCACAAGTCCCAGCATCCCTGGTGGGCGCTCGCCTGTGGCGTCACTTTCAAGCGCCGGGCGGCACTTAAAAGGACGCGGAGACTCCCGCAGCGCAGGACTGAAGCTGCCAATTCACCTGCTGCCTTAACGGGGGCTCTAAAACAGAGGAAACTCTCTTCACCGGACGCCGCATTAGCCTTGTTGTCTCTTTCCCGAGACCGTCCCGCAGGTGGGAACGTGGGCGGTCCCCTGAACCACAAGTCCCATCATCCCCGGTGGGCGCTTGCCCGAGGCGTCACTTCCTAGCGCCCGGCGGTGCTGAAAAGTACGAGGAGACTCCCGCAGTGCGGGACGCGGGCGGGCATGCCCAGGTGCTGCCCGGGCAAAGCCCCGGCCAAGGGCATGCCCGTCCGCACCCGCCATCGGCCGGAGGTGGCTGGGCTGGGCCACGCTATTTATCTTTTGGACAAGAACTCCCATATGGTTGGTTGATTGCTCGAGGATTGTTTGTTATATGCTGACTGTTATTGAACTGGTATTGTATTGTCTAACTGGTTGTTATAACTAGGCTGTTACCTGATATTAAGTAAGGCCATTCTATCCTCCTGTCATAGCCTTACTATCATGGTTAGAAAGAAGTTACAGACAGCTCCATCGGGGGCATTAGCTACCACAAAATCAACAGTTACAACCATGGATGCGTTTTTATCTAGAGCAGCCGCAGTTATCGATAAGGAGATCGAACTGGTGCATAGGCGCCTCTCTAGATCTCAGGTGGGCCCCCTTCAACGTCTTTTGGAGAGTCCTAATGCCGATGAGATTTCTAACGTTATGTTAGCTGGTCCATACCATGGGGGTATACCCAGCGAAAAGTTAGCTTCCGATTCATCTAATGTTATACCGACGGATATGGGGGAGGTGTTAACGCAGTCCCTGTACCCAATAGTACTATTGTAAATAGAGAAGGCACTGTAAATGCTGTCAATACACTGAAAAGCGGGACAGGTGGGAAGACTTCTGCAGCGCTGCCTGAGGACCTAAATGGCCTAAACCCTCCTCCACTCCCACCCCCTAATGGTCGCCCTGCTGGTAGCCTTAAGAGGAAGTGTAAGGCCACCAAGGGACAAGTGAAAAAACTCAAAACCCAATGAAATGCAGGCACCTATCACAGTATCGGGGAGAGTATCTGGTAGTGAGAAGTACTTACTGGAAAACCTTAAATTAGTACTGAGAGCCGTATTGGAGGAAAGGTTAGCACCTGTTATGTCCAAGTTGTCCGACATAGAGCTCAGGCTTGAAGTTATGAACCAGCCCCCCTCTTGTTATCCTGTCGCCCTAAGTAATATGCCAACCCAACCAACCCAACCGACCTCCCCATTAGGCCCAGCACAAGTATTAGATGATCCCAATAATGATGCTGCCCCAAGCAATAGGATTCATCCGGGGAGTTGTCAGGGTATTAGACTTCAAGATAATGTGCCGATGGGTACTGTTAAGGATATGTCAACGAATAGGCCTCTTATAAGATCAAGGGAAAATCACACATTACAGGGACCAGGGAGTAACAGAGGAGGGAACCAGGGAGAGATAAATTCCAGTACGCGGAACCCGGGGGTAATAGATTTGCCTCCACAATCTACACCACTGGTGGTTATCCTGGATAACGTCCCACCCCTTCAACATGGTTCTACAGAGGTTTTTACCAGCTTAGGAATAAGGTTACTCACTGGTTATCAAATAATACTTCAGCAGGCCCTGAAATCGGTCATAACATCATCATGGCACGATGAGTAGGATGGGTGGGTAACTCAAGAAAGCTAGGTGGGGGACCCTGATCGTCGAGAGATTATTTAGAGAGTCCCAAGCAAGAAAGTTTAACCTCAGTTCTGGGATACAGATGCTCCCCCTGGGTTTCCTCTATCAACCCATCCTACCAAATAGTATTAATCTTACTCCACACACTAACGGGCAGACGCTTAGACCTGGAACTGACATTAGATCTAATAGATCTAACTATCAGTCCGTCCATATGGTAGCGGACAACACCTGGGGGGATCATCATGGTTTACCCCTCCCGCTAGCGCCAAATAGATTTGCAGCTTTGTCAACATTAGAAGACTGTGACTGACTAATGGCAATCACAGTCCCCAATGTATTGCCATTACGCTCCCAAAACTAGCATATGGGTGGGGGGACACCCGGTCAGATCCCAGCAGGGGGATGTCTGGCAACTAGTAGTGAGGGACCAAAAGTTATCCCGCGTGTGGCTCTACAATGTCATCTCTTAGAATATTGCCGGGCTGGCGGGGAAGGTTAAAGACCCAAAGTGGGTAGAGTTCATAAGGACATTCCCGGTGATCTGCTTGCAACAGACCTGGATGGTGGAATGTGATATATTTTTAGAAGGCTATAAAACATTTTTTGTGCCGGCTGAACCATCACGAAGTGGCAGAGCTAAAGGGGGCTTGGCTCTATATATTGACTTAGCCTTGAACTGTGTTGTTAAATCAATAACTACCAACAAGACTGATATTCAAGCAGTCACCATAAAAAGAGGGAATGCAATGGTGTCCTTGATTAACTTTTACAATGCTGTAAATGCTAGAGGGGAATGTAAGATTGCTGAATTGGGCGACTTCATTAGACAGCACTGTGATAGTATTTCCCATCGGATTTTGATTATGGGGGACTTTAATGTGCACCCTTGTGGGAATTCAATAAATACTGCCATGGGAGTAATGGAATGCCATAAAATGGTGGGCCTTCCCTTTTAACACTGTGGCCGGGGAGACATGCTGAACCAATTACTTCATGAATTTGATCTGATTCCAGCTATGCTATGTCTTTGGTGGATATTTGTAGCTATCAGTCCGTCTGTACATTTAAAGGTTACACCGGGGGGTCTTTTATTGATCACATTCTGCTCTCTAATGGCCTACAATCTATTATATCGGGCTTTAAAATCCAGGAAACCATATATAGTGATCATAACCCAGTCTGTATCTTTTTGGATAGTAACCTACTAAACCTACGGGCAAAGTCGATAATCCAGGGTGTTTTGAAATGCACGGATGGAAGGCGTCGTCTTAAATGGTCAAAGGTGAACTCAGACCTACTTTATGATAGGATCCATAAAACATGTGCCCCCGAGTTATCATCGTGTGTGTCCCCTGCATCCCTTCCCCCGGATATCCTCTTAGCCTTTGATGGGATTGTCACAAAAGTAGGCTCTATGCTGACTGCCCCGACATTGGGCCTCTTATCCGGGGACCCTAAATGGTTTGACCAAACTTGTTCAAAAGCAGCCCGAGAGTTAAAGGCAGCACTGAAGATTAGCCCCAGAGACCCCCTGTTGATCCGGTCGCTACGCCTGAACTACAAAAAGGTTTTGGTAAAGCGCAAAGCTGAAATAAAGGATAAAACCTGGCAAGAACTGTTAGACCCCAATACTCTTTCTAACAGTGAGAGATTTTGGGGCATTAGTAATAGACCACTGTTTGATAGGGAAGGGGATAACACAGTCGGTACTAACATTACTGAAGATGGCTGAGTGTCTCATTTTAGTCTCATTTTTAACAGCAACACACCTCAGACAGAATTGCTTGGTGGTGGACAAGGTGCAATTTTACCACACTTTACAATGAATGAGGTTGAGAAAGGCATCCTAGGGCTGTCAAGCAACAAAGCACCGGGTCCAGATGGTATGCCCCTGGGTCTTTTTAAATCTAAAGTGTCTCTATGGGCACCGGTTCTTACTGCCGTGCTCAATGGAGCTGCAGAACATGGCTGCCCAAGGTCATGGGGGACTTCTAGGATCATACCAGTATTTAAGAAAGGAGACCGTAATAGCACCACCTGTTACAGACCGATTTCCCTCATTGACTCTGTGGTCAAGGTAGTGGGAGGAGTAACCCTGAACAGATTGACAGCCTGGGCCGATGAAAACAGGGTTGTCTCTAAAATCCAATATGGGTTTCGGCCAGGCCACTCCACATTGGCACAATGTCTCAATCTGTATATGATACTTGGGAAATATACCATAACCCGGTAGGGCACCATCTACATGGCGTTCATGGACCTTTCTTCCGCGTTTGAATGTGTCAACCGGGGGAAACTGTGGGAGTCCATGGGCGCCATGGGGGTGGAGCCTGCTCTGGTTAATATTCTGAGGGACATGCACCGGGATACAAAGTCTCACGTAAGATATTTACAGGACCTTAGGGTATCCAGGGATTTTAGCGTTCATAGGGGCGTAAGGCTTGGCTGTATTCTGGCCCCCTTTCTTTTTAACGTATATATTAATGATTTGGATGAGTGCCTAGTCAACACTGCAGCTGATTATCCCTATGTTGGCTGAAAGGGTCTGCCTGTTCTGTTATACACAGACAATGCCGTCCTCCTGACCAGAACTGCCATGTCTTCTAATGAGGGGAGGCCGTGCAGAAGGGACAGTACCCTAGTTAATTCAGCAAACAGCACATATATGGGAAATGGCAGTGAAAAAGGTGCTGCGTAAGGCCCACTTTGACAGGCCATTACCCATATGGGACCTTCCACTCTATTGACCGTGAAATGTCCATGGACAGAGGATGGCTGGTGGCTCTCTTCTGTCAAGGGACCTATATCTAGGGAAAATCTTTATCAAATTCCAGGAGGCACAGGACAGATTTGAAGTGGGGTAATGACATTTCCTATAATTTGCTAAATGAGACAATATGGTGAAAGAACTTTGGCACAAATACTTGGCTGCCCCTCCACCCTTACAAACTCTTAGGGGATTGCTCCAATGGGTGGAGGGTAGACATTCCATTTCCCTTTCCTGCAGAGCCCTACGTGGGGACTACAAGGCGAAAGCTGCATGGGAAGCAGATCTAGAAGAACCAATGGAGGACTCAGATTGGACTCATGAGTGAAGTCTAGTAAAAGCGGTGTCCTGCAATAATCGGTTTGAAGTACTCCAGCTTAATTACTTACACTGCACCTACATAACCCTAGCCAGGCTCTACTGAATTGGTCCTAATAGGAGGGCAGGTTGTGCATGGTGTGGAGAGGAGGGGGCTATGTTTTTACATCTTGCCTGGCACTGTGGAAGGTCAATGGGTTCTGAGAGGTGGTGGTACCCCTCATCTCTACAGCAGAAGGTGTTGATATTGGTATGATGTCTAGTGTCTGTCTACTGGCAGGGATGACACAGCCCAAGGGATGTCAGATTTCTAACAAACTCCTCCAACTGGCATGTCTTCCTGACAAGCAGAGGATAGCGATGGGATGAATGTGACCATGGGTTCCAAGTGAGGTTTTAAGGGTAAAAGATGTGTTAGAATAAGGAGTTGCTGAGTAAGAACAAGTGAGGCTCTCTCGTACTGATGGCTAGGTCACTGAGGATTTGATGTTGGAATCCTTTATTGAATATAATGCTGTGGACACAGACTCGTATCGGGGGACCCAGACTAAGGGGGAACATAATCTCACCCTATGTACGTGAGCTGACACTGTCAAGTGCACTGCGTTTGAATACATTCTCTCTATAATTAGCTTTTTGTCTTCACAGCTTGAAGGACTATTCCGATATAGTGGATGTGTGCTTGCACGCCTACGTTTTTGAATTTGATAATGGCACCTATTACTTTGCACTTTTTGTTGTGTTGAAATATAAAAATGCATACAATAAGGTTTTTAAAAAAAAGTTATAGCTATATGTTGCGGGTAACATATAGCTCAGGAACTTCAGCACCAATCACAACACCCAATACAGCATTGGAAAGGGCAGTTGCAGCAGAAGGACATAAGCTATGCAGACGCCCACCATATACATTTAAAAGGTAAAAGAACCGTGGCAGCAAAGTAGTCCCTTGTGGGCGTGTCTGCGTTGTGCTGTGGGCGTGTGCTGGGGGCGTGACAAACGCTGGGGGCGTGTGGTATGTTCCGCCCTTCATGCCATGTCTCATATTGTGTGCTAATCCCACCCTGCTCCCTTTAAATACCGCTGCACCCCATAATCATAACCCACCCTTACTCCTTAAAATACCCCAACACCCTTAAACACTAACCCATCGTAACCCTATAAATATACCCTGTACCCCAAAACCCAAACCTATCCCTAAACCCTAAAAACACCCCTGTACAACAAAACGCAAACCTAGCCCTGAACCCTATAAATACCCCTGTACCTCAAAACCCAAACCTACCCCATAACCCTAAAAATACCCCTGTACCCCAACACCCAAGCCTAGCCTTGAACCCTAAAAATACCACTGTACCCCAAAACCCAAACCTACCCCTGAACCCTAAAATACACCTGTACCCCAAAACCCAAACCCAGCCCTGAACCCTTAAAATACCCCTGTACCCCAAAACCCAAACCTAGCCCTGAACCCTAAAAATAACCCTGTACCTCAAAACCCAAACCTTCCCCTGAACCCTAAAATACCCCTGTACCCCAAAACCCAAACCTAGCCCTGAACCCTTAAAATACCCCTGTACCCCAAAACCCAAACCTACCCCTGAACGCTAAAAATACCCCTACACCCCCAAACCCAAACCTAGCACTGGACCCTAAAAATCCCCCTGTACCCCAAAGCCCATACCTATCCCTAAACCCTAAAACTACCCCTGTACCCCATAACCCAAAACTATATCTGAACCCTTAAAATACCCAAACACCCCAAAACACATACCTCAGTACCCCAAACATATACCCCTATACCCATACTTACCTTATCCAAACATTTTTTTAAAAACATGCTTTTACCATTCATGCATTTACAACGAATTTGGTTGTAAATGTGTGCGTGGTAAAAGCATATAAAATGTAATGCCATGCGTTATAATGGCATTGCGGAGTCATGGTACGTTCGTAATGAAAGTATGCAGAGTGATGGTAAGCGGAAAGAAAGTTGCGGAATAATGGGTCTTTACCCACCCCCGGCAAGTACATTGGTGGCACGGCGGCCCATATCTCCAGCAACATACTCATATTTTTTCACCACCCATTTGAAAAATGCACAGGTCTCTCTCATTGATGGCCAGCACCAACATACACTTTTAGACACACCTCCCGCCACAAGTTCTAGAATTGTGAACTTTAGAGCTGGGGAGCTACGTTCGAATCTCGGCATCAGCTCAACATCCTGTGATTCCAGGCAAATCGCTTTGTCTCCCCATGCCTACCACAAATGAATGTGTTCTTCTGTAATGTAAATTGTGCTCATGCCATGTTGTCGAGTTCGCTCTATATAATATTGCAAGGAAAAATAAAGTAGGGAAACTCGAGTTCACACACTACTGAACGCGCACTCTTAAGTGCATCAGCAGGGCACTGTGAATCAGAGCGTTTCACAGGGCTGTCACAGATAAGAAATGCTACCTAAACGAAATCCTACAAAACAATATACTACTGGCCGGCAGCAATTCATGCCCGGACAACGTCGGGACGGGCTGCTAGTTCTTTCTATATGACAACACTTATGCTACACAAATGTTAGAAATTCTAAACTTATGTTTATACTATACGTTTATAATTTACGCAACACCTTCAAATCACAATAAGTCATGCACCTCCTTACAGAGTTTCACCTCACATGCCACACTACATTAAACATAGCTCACCACTCTACTATGCACTGTGTTCTCATAATTAATGTGATTTTTAATAGCATAAGTGGTGTTATCAATGCTATAATTTCACATGGTGTAAGTGATGTACAATGCAAAGGTATAATCAATGCACGGAGAAGGCCAAAGTTATAGTTAATGTAGAGTGGCATGTGAGATGACTACAGAGTGTACCGAGGTGCATGACTTATAGTAATTTGAAGGTGTTACATAAATTATAAATATACGGTATAAGTCCAAATTTAAAATGGCATGTGATTACAAATGAGAGTGACTAAATTAACTAATTAACAATAGTTAATTATGAAATTGAAATAACAACCATTTCCTGAGTACTGGTGCATCCTTGATTACTATTTGGGCAGTTGCCTCTATGTAGTATTCTTTAGGTCAGAGTTTCAACAGGAAGAGAATTTGTTTGTTTTGTTAATCACTCTTGCGCCATTTTATGAAACGTTCCCAAAAATAGTTAATTTGCCTCAGATACTTCCTGGATCTGTGTAGCAGAGGCCAAGAAAAAGGGGCGATTTCCTATGTTAATTCCCATAGGTCATTTTTGGAAGCAATATAGAAAAAACAGCAGAATAGAACTGCACCAAGTTTGCCAAAAAGGTATAACTTTACTCAAATTAAGCATGCTTTTCCTTTTTTGGTGTATCCGTTCTGCCATTTTTGAAATAATTGTGTTTAAAGAGGTGCTTTGGGTATTCATGAAGTGGTTAAGAATGTAGTGATAATCTAGATAGTTGGTCAAGTGGGAGAGGACTGATATGTTGAAAATACGGCCTTCTGATAATCCCAGTGTTAGGCCTGTCAGCTTTAGGGTGGTCTTCCTCAACACTTTTTTAATTATTCTTCTAAGAAGTAGCACAGAATGGTGATCTGGACAGATATTTGCCAGAAAACATTTGACACCCTTACGGTAGCTATGTGTACAGCACCTGTGCTCAGGCCTCCTGACTTCTCTAAGGACTTTATTGTTCAGACATACATTAGTACGAGGTGACTTATCCGGAAACAGAGTGGAGTGCTATTGAAACTGTGCTGTTTGCTGTGGTCTGGACACTGAAGAAGCTGAGACCATACCTGTTTGGGGCTCACTTACCGATTAAGACAGTCTACAGGGCTCTCAGATAACTCATGCAAATGAGGGGTAAAAATCCCAAACTGTGAAGGTGGTCCTACTCTCTACAGGGAATGGACTTTACAGTGGAAAAACTTCCTGGGTCAGACCACTCCAATACTGATAGGCTATTCAGCTTCTTCCCCATGGTTTTTTGGTATTGCAGGACCAGAACTAGTCCTGTGGTAACGATTCATTTCATTGGCTACCACAGCTCTTAGATAATGCTTTGGCAGCCATCACAGGGCTTGGGGACTTGGTGCATGTGTCCTACATTTATTTTGTAAGAGACACAAACGGCACCACACCGTGCACACAGTGCCAGTGGGCACAGCTTCTTTCTGCCACTCGAGTAGATTTTCTATTCGAGTGGCAGCTTTCTCAACGTGAACAATTGCAACCTGCTGTGACCGCCTGTGTTGAGAAAATCTTAAAGGGAGGCGTTCTAGCACCTGGAAATCAAGCTACGGGATGCAAATCCCTGCTTGGCAACTTACTACTGGTGAGTCGTGTGCGAAAAAAACCTCTGCCACAAGGCTCTACAATACTCATATAGCGCAGAGTGGGCAAAACCTAGTGCACTCAGCTGGCGGAGTGTAATTTTCAACCTTGCCATACTTATGACCTCATATATTACATTACTCATGACATGTTGAATCACATAATTATTGACTTCACTAATGACATCTTAATTGACATCATTGATGACTTCACCAATGACATCGTCCAAGCTACTACTGCTCAAATTACTCTGTAAACGTCTAGATCATTTTAGAAGACAGAGTAGGAAGAAAGGGGCAGATATAAATATGCAGTAGAGATTGACTGGAGGTACCTGTGTGCATGTATGACATAGAAATAGTGTAGTCTTGAAGACAAGCATGAATCAGTATGGTAAAAGTTATATGGTGGACAGTTAAACTATCAGTAAAAGTACAAGTGTAAACAGTACTACATTTAAATAAGGTAAAGACACTGCTCAAGTAGTATGACATGCAGACGTATGTTACAAATAAGTTGAGGCTTAAATCAAAGTCCTACTGTCAAAATACTAGGTGATGGAAACTGAAGCAAATTTATACAATACATTAATCTAAAACAAAAACTTTGTTCATGCTTTTTTCCTTGTTGCATTGGATATGATCACTCAACATGGCCATGGGTATGCCCAGATGTGTGTCCCTTGCTTGCTGTGCCACTGGATTCAAGCTAGACTGGCTGAGATGGGGTGATCCCCCGAAATCAGCCCAGGATGCATGTTTCCGGTCCAGGTGGTGTAATAGTCACAGAATCTCTTCAGAATCCGGACGATGCACATAGAGATCCACCTATTGATATCCTCAACTCTGAAGAACAAATACAGAGTATTGACGCAATCAAGTAAGGGAAAGGGAATTAGGGTAGGAACAGGGGGAACAGGATACCTATAGAGAGAGAACACACTATTAATACAGTTCCAAAAACAAGACTGTTCTCAAAGAGTCTCACTAAATGTTTTTTTATCTTGAGCCAGGTTAACCCATTCTTGATGTTCCTTTTCAAACCAAAAGAGAGACTTCTCTCTCACTGGAAAAGACAACTCCTACAACAACAAAGCACAACCATGTTATATTACCATTCATCTCAAACTATACTACTGCATAACCCCAACATTGATTTCACATACCATTGTCTATCATTCAAAAAAGACAAAAGATAGAGAGGCCGGAAAGAACAAAACAAAAGAATCCAAAGGGATACATGAATCACTCTTTAAAGTACTGCATAAATCCAGGCTACTCCGCTCTGGCTTCCTAAACAATAGGTGATCCACAATGTCAAAAGGATAGTTCCATCATAGCAGTGAACGTGAGAACAACAATATCGTGCACACAAGTTGCGAGTCCAAAATAAAAATATGCCTCGACAACCTCCTTCGTTATTTAAGAACAAACGAGGATACTAAATACTTCTTTAGTATAGATTTAGCAAGAAAGAAAATACATTACTGGAGCTGGAATGACTCCTAATAAATAGCTTTCCTAACCTGAGAAGCCTCCAAATGCCACTCGGTCCTGAGTAGCGCAATAGATGGAGAGGCTGCATTCTGCTCTCCTTTCCGAACAATCCACAACCCTACAAGTCTAGAATCCACTAAACCATAAGCGCACCGGCGGCAGTCTTCTGCTTGACGAATCCTCAATGGGTCCGATAGTCAAGACAGCCCAGAGAATCCCTGTGGTGTACGAAGACCCAAGCCAGCAATAAAACCAAAGAAATGAAGTATCCACAAAGAGGAGACTCGTGCAGCCACACAGCCAAATTGAAATCAATGTGGGGTTATGCAGTAGTATACTTTGAGATGTGAAACCAGAATTACGCACGCCGCTCAGCATGAGTCATCCACTAAAATATGCCCAGGCACTTCCTCTTCATTAGTGAGCCTTCTGGGGTTTGTAGTTCACTCATCCCCCGCCTAATCGCATGGCAGGGTAGGTGCATCCAGATCTAACCCCTGACAGGTAGAACCAGGCCTGGCAGTTTGGGCTGGACCTTTCCCATGAGTTGCATATGGCAGGGGTCACCTAGTGAGCAAAAGAATGATGAATTAAACCCAGGTCTCTTGACTGGGGGTGAGTGGTTGAAAGGTTTCATCACTTTATCTATCATCTTGTTGTGTTTCCCCTATATGGCCAAGGGTATGAGCAGACATTGGTTTCATTCTCGCTGTGCCACTGGATTCAAGCTAGCCTGGCTGACGCAGGTGATACCCCATAACTGGTCCCAGGATGCCTGTTTCTGGTCCAGGGAGGTTCTGGCCTGGCAGTTCATACTGCACTTGTCCAATGAGGAGCAGTGTCAAGAATAATTTGCATATGGCAGGGTCCAAACTGGGGTGGCATAGTAAGACAAAAGTATGCTGGATTAAAACCAAATCTCTTGACTGGGGATGAGTGTTGAAGTTTCAGCACTCCACCCATCATCTTGTGTTTACTATGTTCGCCCTACTTGGCCAAGGGAATTCCCAGATGTGGGTCCCGTGCTCGCACTATCACTGGATTCACGCTAGGCTGGTTGATAAGGGGTGATAACCCCCAAACCAATCCCAGGATGCTTGTTTCTGGTCTGCGGAGGACCTGGCCTGGCTGTTCGGGTCGCACTGTTCCCATGAGGTGCAGGGTCAAGACTGATTTGCATATGGCTGGGTGCAAACTGGGGTGACTATCAGCCTTATTCATGAAGGATAAATCGGCTCGCAAAGGGCCGGATTCTGAGAATCCGGCCCTTTGCGAGTGCGATTTTTGCATTTGGGATTCAGCATCCCAAATGCAAAAATCGCTAATTGCGATGTCGCAAATGTGCGAGGAATTACATTTAAGGAATCTCTATTAGAGATTCCTTAAATGCAATTCAACATCCAATTTAAATTTGCGAATTCGCAATTTCTTGCCGCAATTTACCGCGAGGTCAGACCTCGCGGTAAATTGCGAAAACTCAGAAAAATGCATTTAAATGCATTTTTCTGAGTTGCATGTTACACACACACATGTCCTTTGGACATGTGTGTGTGCAACACCTGTGTGAAATGTCATTTGAGGGGTGCTACAGGGTGTCCTGTGGACACCCCTGGCACCCTTCAAATCGCAATCTTATTTGCGATTAGCAAATTGCTAATCGCAAATAAGGAATACTCCCCATTCATTCCTATGGGCCTTTTGGCCCATAGGAATGAATGGCGAGTTATTCCTTATTTGCGATTAGCAATTTGCTAATCGCAAATAAGGAATCAGTAGGAATCGCATTTTATTATGCGATTCCTACATGATTACCGTTTTGCGAGTCCTTAATAGCGAATCGCTATGATTCGCTATTAGGGGCTCGCAAAACGGCCCCTTCATGAATAAGGCTGATAGTAAGCAAAAGAGCAATAGATTAAACCCAGCTCTCCTGACTAGGGGTGAGTGGTTGAAGAGTTTTGGTACTCTGTCCATCATCACTTTGTCACAAACGCAGCAAAATCCCATCTGCCTTATTGCAATTTCATTATATCCTATAGCACTTTTGTAAGGTGAATGGCATATCCGTCTCTTTTGTGATGGGAGTACCCATCGGTCAAACTATAAAGCAGGCCATTAATGTGGAAAGTATAGTTCATCTGCAAACTATAAAGCAGGCCCTTAATGTGGAAAGTATAGTTCATCTGCAAATTCACTGGGGACATCTGGAGGATGATTACTTGCCACACTTGTGATGGCTAAGAAACTTCCCTTAACCATCATTGTGCCTTTTCAAGCTACGAGTGCAAGGTAAGTGGTTTTCTTTTTCTTTAATTTTATTTTCCCTCCTAGTCAGTTGACTCCCAGCCCACTCGGCCCCACTGCTCTTACCTGCATGGCTCCTGGGATTGGAATTTGTACCATGAGGCTTCCGACAGAAATAATTAAATAACATAGAATTATTACGTCTGAACTTAATTTCTCTATCATTTTTCATTTTGCCCGTATTTGTTATCCAGAGAGTTTACCTGCTTCGAGCAACCAAAGACCCAGCATGAAAAAGCGTTGATCCATGGACTTAGCTTGAATCTCATAATTACAATGGGGCTTGAAAGTCTTGTTGCCATCCCTATTGAGATTTGTCTTGTAACCAGGGCCGTAATGTTCTGTTGGTGCAAGCCCAACATTAAGTTTGTTAAACAGTCCTCATATTACAGGGGGGGCTTGATTTATGTTTTGAATTCAACAAGGATGGACACTTCTGATTTATAACCTGCTTGAAGTCGACTGACAATGACTGACCTTGATTGAATGTGTTCATATCTAGCAACCTTTACAATGAAAGTTGGTGATTAAAAAAAAAAAAAGTACACTGTATGATGCAACATTGGACCCAAAGAATAAAGACTTTGCTATGACTTACACTTGTAGTAGTACTGCCTTACTCCTGATTTCCAGGAGTAAGACTGCGTCTACTCTTGGTTTACTCCTAGAGTTTGATAGCAAACCGGGGGTATAGTTACAATGAAATGGTGCAGCATGGAGCTGCAAGCAATTTAGCAGTGCCACACTGCGTCATTTCAAAAACACAGGGATGCGCCGAAATATGAGAATATGGCTCACCCCTGTGCATTCCCTTGCACTGGCATTAATAAAGCTGCCTAGCATCAACACAGACACCCATGCACAATGGTGCAAGGGTGTCTGTGTTAAAGGGATGATTGTTTACGTGCAAATAAGCAATCTTTAAAGGCGATTTACTCCTATGTGTGCTTAAGAATGCATCACACATAGAAGGAACAAAAATGAGGAGAAATGAAAGTATTTCTCCTCGTTGCACCAATCTGACGCTTGCTATTCAGTGGCATTAGTTTTTGGCTCCGCCTCAGATTTACACATCCTTGTAAATCTGGGGCAGCGTCAATGGAATGCTCACAGGAAAACCCATTAACGAGGAAATTTGACCGTATCTCCCCGCACCTGAAGGCATTAAATTGGCTACCTCACGAAGCTAGAATACAACCAAAAATGGCATGTATTGCCCACAAAGCTATTCATCACAACACACCTAGCTACCTTGCCCAGAAAATTGAAATATTGGGAGGAAACAGACCTGCCAGGAGTGCCAAGGTTCTGTTGCTGAGACCACCAATCTTCAAGAAGAAAAAACCTACGATAGAGCGTTTTGAGGAGCAGCCCCCAGAATCTGGTACTCTCTCCCTCCGAGCATTAGAAAAATTACAAACACTGCAACATTCAAGAGGGAAACGAAGATCGTTCTCATGAGTAAGTTCCTTTCATAGACAAAGCAATCCATCACCTAAACCCTGACTGAAAGGGTACTAAATTTATAACTATATGGGAAGTTTATAGGAAATCACCAACTCTATGCTGCTACCAGAGGCTGACACGATACTGACCCTGGATATGAATAGTTTAGAGGACAAAGGAAAAGACGCTAAAAACGATCGCATAACCCCTAACCTACCTCAGATCATTGTATTCTATCGTATCGTACATAATAGAAAGACGTGTCTGTAATCTTACTTCTTGTTGTGTTAAGCGCTCTGATACCTTTGGGTCTTGTTCGCGCTATAGAAAACTTTAATATAATAAAAAAAATAAAAATTGCACACCCCTTTCACACAGATACTTACAGGAAAGGGTAAGAAATTTACAAAGCAGCATTAAGCCAAGCAAAGTGGCTTACCGCCGCTTTGTAAATATTGAAGCAGGTCATTGCGCCACTGGAGCATCCTAAAAAGTGATGCTCCTTTGGCGCCATGCCCTTGTAGATATGTTCCCAAGAGTGCTACAATTGTATTTGCACCTAATCATAGCAGAATCTTTTGGGAATCACACCCACTCTTGTGTTTGCTTCACAGGGTTATTTTAACAGACTACAGGAGCCATGAAAAGACACCATCTCAATCCAGTCCAAAGTGCAAAGAGCCAGAAGCCAATTTAGGCCAGCTTGACCAGATAAAACAATCTATGTCTTGACAGCAAATTTTATATTGTGAATTAAATGAAAAAGTGATAAAGAGCCATATGTATCAACACATTTCCCCATAGACACAGAATGGACAAAACCCTTTGATACATCGGGCCCTTTGATATCAGTGAATTACTATCCTAAAACAATAGGTGATTATGTATTTGATGGAACAACAATGCAGTGATACTGAAATGTTTACAAATGCAAAGAGAAACAACACGATTGAAAATGCTGTATTTCGTCATCAAATAAACTTTCATATGCAAAGCTGGATCTTAGTCATGGATCCCTTACCATGAACGCGAATAGACAAGTGCCCCAGTTTGTAATAACCATTTCTCTGTGCCCCCATTACCCCTTAATGACTGTCTTTGGCCCTTTGTTGTCCCTTATGTTCATAAACTTTTTTTTGTTTGATATGCATATTTGATTTGCTTGGGTTGGTATTCCTTTTATGACTGTACTGCAACTATTTCCTTCACTCCTTCAAATTGTAAAGCGCTCTGATATCCTTCGGGATCATGTTCGTGCTATAGAAAACTTTATAAATAAAATAAATAAAATAATAATTCTAAGTGACGGAATAGGATGTAGGACACTCACTGTGTTGATTCCTGCATTAATTTTTTTTGCAGAATTTTGCTCACAGACTTTCCTTACTTTTTCTGTGAAATAGCACAGAGACACATGGCCCTACATGAGTAATATTCCCAAAGGGGCAATTATTGCCTGTAACCAGCCCCTATGGAATTAAAAAATCACCCATTCTGATGGTCATAGTGTAGTATGAAAAAAACTAGAATGAAAGCAATCACACTTTTTTTTCTTCAACCAATTTTTATTAGCATTTCACAACAATGCCATTCAGTGCATCACACGGATGAAATACATTTGCTGCATTAGACTCGCATCTCGTGATCTGGTTTGCCAGTCTGATATGCATGAAACTGAGGGAGTCTTAGGGGCAGATGTACTACCAACAATTTTATGGGTCAAAAATAGGAATTCGGATGTAGGTTGTAGCATGTACCAAACCAATTTGCAAGCCGGTAACATGTTACAGACTCGCAAAATAGGTTTGTGAGTCACTATTAGGAAGGTGCATGCCAAGGCCATCCCTTCATAATAGCATGTCGCAGGGGGAAGTAGGAATTCTTTGTGACCACAAATGTTATTGCAAAACAATTGCATTTACTACCAATTTCAAATTTGTGGTAAGCCAGTGGCAATGTGTAAGGGGTCCTCAGGGGACCCCTTCTGCTTTGTGATTCGCAGCAAAAATGTTTTTTAAGAGCAGACAATTGTCTAACGGACCACTGCCTGCTCTTAAAAAAATAAACTGAATCATTTCATTTTTATTTTTTAAATGCATTCTGTTTTCCTTTGTGGAAAATGGGCTGCATTTAAAAAAAAATCCTTTGTTAAAAAAGCAGTCGCAGGCATGGTAGTCTTATGACCCAAGCAGGCCTGTGAGTGCCTGTCATTCCCAATGCGTTACAAAAAGAGGGGGTTAAACCCATGCAGTCACGGGGACCTGGGCACTATATGATACATATAAAAGGGGGTCCCCGTATATGAGAAATGTGTATTGTGTGTTACATACACTGCAAATTTTCAAAAATCATTAGGGCAACAAATTAATGTGAGCGATTATCAGATTGGCATATATTATTTAATGACCAATGTTTAGTGGTTAACAAGTACAATCCAAAAGTCATATAGATAAAGAAGGATTGAAGGCCCCAGAAGGGGGGAAGGGGGGAGGGGTAGTGCTCGAGGAAGTGTAAAGAGGTTATAACACAGTATAAGGAGGTAACAATACAAATGGACAAAAATTATCAAAAGATAATCAGAATACAAAAAGTCCCAAGTCAGGACTACAAATTTAAAGAACACATGTAAAAATTACAATTCAACGGTCACATCTAATTATTAGAGAAATAAGGAGTGTGCCGGAAAGACAAATTAAAGAGAGAACAGTCGATGTTTCGACCCCTATCTATTGGCCAATTGGACCCCTTTTACGGGGTCTTCATCAGGACGTCAAAATGGAGAAGAAAGGTGGGGCCATTCATGGTTGGAGACCCAGAAGGGTTCAATACATGAGCAGAGGACCCACTCTTGACGTCGTGGTCAATCTGATGGAGTGGCCGATACAACTATAGGTCACTGGGATTAAGACCTTCAGATGGTGATGAGTCTAACATCAGCTTCCACACTTGATATGCCAGTTAGAGGTGCGTGATGTCACCATTAAATAATCGGCTAAAACTGTACCTAGTGTGGTTTCAATGTAACAATCGTATCCAGAAGGATGTTATATTTCAACTTGCAAAGGTGATTACGCCCGCAAGTTCCAAAAGCGGCAGTTTTCAATACGGCGCCTGGAAAGCCAGATGCAGCGTGAGGCCCCTTCAGATCAGTGTGGACAAGGTTGTCCGGTTTTTTGGTACGCTACGGCACCAACAATCCCTTCTACTTGAATCTCGAACGCGAGCTCCGCAGTCAGACTCCAATTGGCCTATAGATAGGGGTCGAAACGTCGACTGTTCTCTCTTTAATTTGTCTTTCCGGCACACTCCTAATTTCTCTAATAATTAGATGTGACCGTTGAATTGTAATTTTTACATGTGTTCTTTAAATTTGTAGTCCTGACTTGGGACTTTTTGTATTCTGATTATCTTTTGATAATTTTTGTCCATTTGTATTGTTACCTCCTTATACTGTGTTATAACCTCTTTACACTTCCTCGAGCACTACCCCTCCCCCCTTCCCCCCTTCTGGGGCCTTCAATCCTTCTTTATCTATATGACTTTTGGATTGTACTTGTTAACCACTAAACATTGGTCATTAAATAATATATGCCAATCTGATAATCGCTCACATTAATTTGTTGCCCTAATGATTTTTGAAAATTTGCCGTGTATGTAACACACAATACACATTTCTCATATACGGGGACCCCCTTTTATATATGTCATTCCCAATGGGTTCCAAAATGCGTCCTGCCTCATGAATATTAATGAGGTAGGTCCTGTGTGACCCATTTGGGAATTACAAACAGTGTCTCAGACAGTGTTTGTACATCAGTGTTTGTAACTAGCAATGTGCGATTCTGAAAAAAATGCAAATTGTGAGTCGCAAACTGTGAAGGTCGTACATCTGGCCCTTGGTTCTTACCTGTAACATGCAAAAAGAACAAAACATATGAGAACATGCGTTAATTATACATGTACATGTGTGTTCAATACATGTGCAATAATCAGCAAGATCCTTTCCAGACCGAATCTACATCATTCTCACTAGGGCTCGACAGTATATCTGAAGTGTTAACAGATATCACTTCGCGCTTCTTCAGAAGCATCTGAACACAGCATGTGACCCGTGAAGGTAACAGTAGTGGGGCTGGGTTGGGGAGGCGGGATTCGAAAGACGACCACGAGGGAAAATTAAATAAATAATTTCCCCTCATTGTCGTCTTCGAAATCCAGCGCCTCCGGTCTTACCTGTACAGACCGCGGCTGTCTGAACATGTACTATAGGATAACAATCACACGTTAGCACTGGGCTGATACACATTTTCTCGATATAGTCAAAACATTAAAAAAACACAGAGAAAATGGAAATTAACTACCATTTTATCATCCTGTCCGTCGACCCCATGCCAGGAAAAAGAGAGGTGTGAGTGCCAGAATGTCCTCAAAAAAGGTTTATTACTTGATGTGTGAAGGAATGTTGTGCATAGCCGGCTAGCTGACTTGAGCATCTGCTAGTAAGAGGCGCCGTCTGTTTTGGTAATCTAGCAAAAGCAATTCATCCCTCCACGACCACATGGTGAAAAGTCCACAAAGTGATCCAGATGAACTTAAAAAGTAGTCCATGAAAACAAGCAAAGTTGGGCATGTTGAAAGACACATTTGGGCTGCAAGGCACATTTCATCAGAAAGGCACATTTGAGCAATATGTTGTTGAGCTCCTGGGAGCTATCTCTGTATCTGCTATGCTCATTATAGACATATGTAATAGATGAAAGATAGCCATAAACGCCTACGGGATTTTTTGTTATACCTATAAAGTAGGAAACATTTAACATAGGTTCCAGCTAGCTTTCACACATGTTGCAATGAATACATAATTATTTATGTCTTATTGAAAATTCTCATATATAGAAGTGATCACAGATGTATGGATTTTTCTTAAATGAGAAAATGTAATATAAAATATGCTTAAATGGGTATATGCACGTTGGATAATCATTATGAAAGCACTTACCTCATCTGGGATTTAAGACATGATCTGAAGTTGGAACCTCAGTCATTGAAAACAATCATGGTGCATGCCGTACATGCAAAAGGTATGCATTTTAACACACCCTTTTACTAGCATACATTTACAGACTAATTATAGTGAGGCAAATTCAGACTCGCAACAAAACAAGCCAAAAAATCACGCTTTTCAAAACTTTTTTTTAAATGATGTACAGAATAAAAGGATGTTTAAGTTAATGCTCATAACTGCTTTGCATTAAAATTCTGGACACTTGCAGTAGCACGGCATCATTTGGTAGTTCAATTGTATTGTTTGGCGAGTAAGACAGTTGTGGTGACTTCAAAACCAAAAAAAAGCAAATCCATCCCACCACAGCTGTACTTTCTTTTACAAGCCCACCTTCTTTATTATTTCCTTCCACCTTCCCCACCTTCTCATTTCACCCACTGATTTCACACATACATTGTTATTACTTACTTTCTAATTTTCTGATAAAATATTTTTGTTCCATCAAAGGTCAAACAATTTAGAGAGATGACATGTGTTATCCTTACCTGTACAAAGATGAAAAGCTTTTTTAGCAACCTCTTCCAAAGGTCTATTGAAGGTTCCCAACTATGGGGTCGATTAGGATGGCGGACGGAAACGTGTTCCGTCCGCCATGGTCAGGTAAAAATATTCCCGACCGCTCCGCGGATAATCCGCGGTAGCGATTAGGTTATAACTGACAGCAAACACCGACCGCGGCGGACGGATCCCATCAAACACCGACCGCGGCGGACGGATAACATGAAAGACCGCCACAGGCGGACGGGATTACATAAATTCCCTCCGCCGCGGACGCAAACACAGCGGAAACAGGCCAACCGCCGCACGACCTGTGCAGGGTCCTGCCGCACGATTAGGATAACCCCGCAACCCCAACGGAACTTACCAGCTCCCACGACCGCTGCGGAATGATCGGAAAACGGAGCATAACTGCGGAAGGACCAAACGAACATCACCCCTGCGTCAAACCGATTCTAAAATGGCGGATGGAAGTAAATACAAAACACACAAAACAGGACACCCACTCACCTGAAACACCCACCACCACCAACTACACGCCCCAAGCCCCCCCTCAACACAAACAAGAGCACCCAAGTCACCACACCCACAGAACACCTGACTGCCAACAACCATTGGGACACAAGAACCACACAGAGTATAAAAGGAATCCCTCCCATTACCACAATCCTTTGCATCATAGCACACCTGGAAGAAAGAGGCAGAATACCACAAACAGCAGAGACACACACACACATGTAGAACCTGCAAACCAGCACACCCACCACACAAACCTCCACAACACCATCCCTCCATAACACACACCTGCACACCCCACCCCACACCACCCACACCTTGCACAACACACACCATGGCACCCAAGAAAAACCCCAATTTCACAGACACTGAGTTGAAGGTAATGGTGGATGAAATCATACGTGTGGAACCACATCTATTCGGCAACCTAGTCCAGCAGACCACCTTGGCAACCAAAACCAACATGTGGAACAGGATAGTGAGCAGAGTGAATGCTTCAGGGACCGTGCCGCGCCTCAAACAGGAGATCCAGAGGCGGTGGCACAACCTCAAGGCAAGGGTGAAAGGCATCAGGGCGAAGAACCACCTGCAGGCACACCACACTGGCGGCGGCACTCCCCCGGAGCGCATACCATTTACAGAATGGGAGGAGAAGGTGCTGGGCATACTGCACCCTGAGAGCCTTAAAGGAATAGAAGAGGGACTTGAGGCTGATAAGTACAAACCAATGACCACTATCACACAGCACTACAACTCCCAACAGGCCCCCATGTCCCGTCCCACAGCAAGATGGAGTCCGCCTACCATGTGCTGACCACTGCATCTCCTCCTTCAAACTCATATGTAGGTAGCCTTCTTCACAGGGGCACCATCCAATAGCAGAACAGGCCCACATATATCCAAGTATTGTCTCCCCACCTCCCACCACAATAATAATGCCCAGTACTGTGTAACACACCAATTTGATGACACTAACAGCCATGTCCTCATGCCCTACAAAATAGAAATGTTAGAACAAAAAACCTGTAATGTCCACAGCATTGATTTCCATATTCTTGTCCCTCAGGTGACCATGAACTGACAGGAGAAACCAGCAGCCGCCAGCACCAGTCGCCCACCTCACAGCATGGACTCTCAGGTGATGATCCAGTGGACACATCGGGTGCGGAGGACGATGCCGGCCCAACTACACTCCCAGGGCCATCAGGCTCAGAGGACAACCCTGCCTCCACCGCCATCAACACTGGACCAACAGCAACTACTGCCACTGTGACCTGGGCAGCTACCACCACCACCACCACCACCACCACCACTCCTGCCACTGATATCCTGCCTGACCCATCGGACGATGATGGACCATCAACATCACAAGCTAGCAGGGAGAGTGGACGGGTGAGGACACAGGTGATGGCCTATGTCACAAACAGGAGTGCAGCTGCAAGGCGAGGCCATGAACAACACCCAGCCCATCCTGGGACACAGACACTGGATGCCATTGCCAGAGTGGAAGCCTCCTATGAGCGGTCGCAGGCACAGGCCGACCGTGCCCACCAAGACTTCATAGACACCTGCCAGCTGTTGCGGTCAGTGGACACCTGTTTGGGACAAATAGTTGACATTATGGGGCAGCAAACAGCTCTTTGGAGGGAGTGGTTATCCCGCACCACACCAACTCCCCCTCACCCAAATGGCCAGCGGGATAGGGCACAAACATCACCTCCCCCTCCCCCAAGTGGGCAGCATTATAGGGCACCAACACCACCTCTCCCTCCCCCAAGTGGCTAGCGGGACAGGGCACCAACGCCACCGCCACCATCACCTGAGGCCACTGACAGGGAGGTTGTCCAAGAACAACCTGCCCCCACAGCTGGCACCGCTACAGCTCCAAGACAGAGGGGTGTCCAATGCTGGATCCAGCTCACAGCAGTGGCAATGCACCAACCACCCGCTCAGAGAGGGGTCGCCATTGACTTCACCCTTCCTTGAGCCTGGCATTCACTCTGCGAACTATCCTGCACCACAATGCCAAGCATTGGCACACGTCTGTTGGACTAGGTGTACATCACACAACGTGGTGTCCCCACAGTGTTTTCACCTGATATGACTTTCAACTCTCACTTCCCCACCAACACCTATTTGTAAATATGCACTAACAGTAATCCATACCCTGTAAATAAACACCACGTAAACACTCAATGCTGTGTGACCTCCATGTTTCATTCAAAGGTTCGTCTTAGAACTTGTCATTACCAGGTGCAGGTATCAATGTACTTGACAATCATGTCTCTGTGGGAGTGACCTAGGGATAATGAGAGAACAACAAGCACAGGTCAGGAAACTGATTCACAACCATCACACCACAACATACAGCAACATCCCACAAACCATACTCATCTCAAATCAAGCGGATCACAGGACACACATCAGGGAGCATTGGACGTACACCATCTCCCACACCCATTTGCAAACAGAACATACCAGAACAGGCACCATCCACACACCACATCCACACATCACCAGCTAACATACATCACGCTTTGAACACCAGCACAAGAGGTAGTTACTCACATTTAACTAAAGTAGCGAGCAATGAGCTGACGGCTCTGGTCCACACCTTCTTCCTTCCCACTATCCTCATCACTGGACATGGGTGGTATGGGAGGCGGAGCAACCTGTTGGTCTGCAGGGTCCATGATCAGTGCAATGTTGTTGCGTAAGGCCAGGTTATGGAGCATGCAGCAGGCAACCACGATTTTGCATACTTTTCCGGGTGAGTATGGCAGGTCCCCTCCGGTTTTATCAAGGCAGCGAAACCTAGACTTCAGCAGTCCAAACCTACGTTCCACCGCCCTACGTGTCCTCCCATGGGCATCATTGTAGCGCATTTCTCCTGGGGTAGTTGGATTCCGTAAGGGGCTCAGCAGCCGTGGTCGGTTGGGTACGCAGAGTCGCCTAGGTGGGGGGATGACAGACACATACATCATTACCAGGATTGGTGGTAATAGCATGTCACACATACAACACAGTAGTCATCACAGAACACTCACCTACAAGCCAAGCACATTCTTGATGCAAATTAACCATCAGTTGGGGGACAATGCTGCTCCGCAGGATGTGGGAGTCATGTGCGGACCCGGGAAACCTTGCACACACATGGGAGATGATGTTGTCAGCCAGGCACACCACTTGCACATTAATAGAGTGGTAGTGCTTCCTATTACAATAGACGGCTTCACATGCCTGGGGTGGAATCAGACCAATATGTGTCCTATCAATGGCACCCACTACGTGTGGGATCTGGGCCAGGGCATAGAAGTCAACCTTCTCTGCAGGCAGCTCTGCCGGACGTGGTGAGGTTCCGTGACAATTGTAAGTGGTGTTTTCGACTCGTACGAATATGGTCGAGTCTGGTATCTATGAACCGCAACTGACGAGTTTAGTGAGTGTGCGCAGTTTCGCTGTGCTAACCTAAACCGTTCGTCTGTTACGTGGGTATTTTTATCTGTACCCACGGGTTCCATCTTAGATACGGCATCCATTTTGTCTCTTGCCCTCAAGTAGCCAGCGAACGGACGTTGTCCGCTTCGCGACCCTGGGACTCCCAAGATATTTACGGAAGACACATGTTCTTTGTAAATGTCTTTATGATGAGGGAGATGCTACTGTAAAGCAGATGGTGCCGCTCGAGGCTCATCTTGCCGCACAGACTTATTGTCTCAGCCGTGCATCTCATTAGGCACGTCCCTTTGATGCCTGTATCTCGTGTTTCTTGATACCCCCCCTTTTTACACCCTTTCCGATTCCCCACTGTCTCCGTCTTCCTCTACACCTGTTCTTGTTCCTATTTCGTTCTGTTTATTACCGATTGGAATGCACTAATGTTGGGAAGATGGGTTTTTACAGTTGGGAACCGCCAAATGTTTCTGCACTTATGATCCGGACCTTGTGTGTTTCAAAGTGACCAAAACGACCCCTCTGGGGGATGATTGTGGGAACCGGGTCATAAACTTTTGTGTTCAATGTAACTCAATGGGGAAATTGTGTATAAAAGGAGCGATCTACAGAACCAATTTGAAGCAGTCTCCCCAAGTTGCACGTGTGTTGCTTGTCATGACTACTGTGTTCCCTGCAGCAAATAAACCTTGAGTCTTTGACGTCGAAGGAAGTGTCCCGTGTCTCTGTGATTCGTACGCCGGAGCAGGTTACCCACGAAGGTTTCAGGTGTTGTGCCCTGGCACCGCTGGGTCCTACAGAACCCAGTCCTTCAGTTGGCGCCCAACGTGGGGCTGCATCAGTGGTACCGGTCCAAGCCCGACGATCGTGAGGAACTTCGTGTGAAATCTCCGAGGGAAGGTGCACCCCGCTTCATCGATCCTGTTGTCGAAATAAGTGGCCCGAAGACTTTTCCCGCGAAGATTCCCGCCTCCTGACGGCTGCGACGGACTGCTGCCCTGACTGTAGACCTGTTTTGGCGCCTGGCGTAGACCTTGGTAGAGCGAGACGATTGACGGGCCTTCCTGGTGACGCCATTGATCTTTGAGTTAAGTATTTGTGGGTCGCTCCCAGAGTCCTTGGTTGTTGACACTTTAGCGAGTGTTTTTGTTGTTGACGCTGTGAGAGTGTTTTTGTCGATGACACTTTGCTAAGCGTATTTTGTTGTGTTGTTTGACGACTGCAGCCGCCAAAAACCGAGGGTTTTGTTCTTTGCTAGGACTTGGTAAATCCCGTAACCCTTGAAGTCTGTGAAACTCGGCTAGTGTGCAAGATGCCTGGTCGTAGTACTTTGTTTAGTTGTTTCAGACCTTGTGGTACGGATTCCCGACTGGAGGACTCGTGTCCGATACCTCCGGTTGGAACTCCCACTTATGAACTATATAGTAAACATGGGCTAGGCCCGATTACTTTTAATGATTATTGGATTAAATATACGAAGAAGGACGGTGACCTTCGTTGGCCACCTCATGGTAGCTTCGAGGCCCCGATCTTAGATAATTTAGAGATTAAATTGTTCGAAAGAAAGTCAAGGCCGGCCATGTTTGATGCCTTTCGGTTGTGGCGTAAAGAAGCCCGACAGAAAGAAATCAGACAGACTAAACGAAATCAGAGAGATAATGTTGCTACCATAGTGAAGAAAGCAGAGCAATTTCAGCGCGACAAGGAGGTTAAGGATAAGGAAGTGTTCGATAGATTACAGCGTATGACCGTTGATAAATGTTATCCCGCTTTGCCTACGGAGTCGGAAAAGAAGGAAGAGCCGGTTGAGGATCCTTTAATGTCTTATCTTCTGAAGTCGCCACCTCCGTACGTACAGGGTACCGCAACTCCTGTGGTTCCTGCCGTACCTATTCTCCCGCCTATTATTCCCCCGCCTGTTCCTCAACCTGCACCCGCTCTCCCGACTGTTCCTGCTCCTTTGCCTGTTGCTATCCCTACTGCTCCACCGCTTCCACATACTCCTGCTCCCGCTGCTGCTCCTGTTCTGTTAACTCCTGCTGTCGCTACTGTTTCTACCCCTTCACTTGTTAGTCCTGTGTCCTATACTTCTCCCTCGACTCGTTCTCGTACTACTCCTCTTGCGGCTAGTTTCTTCCATTCGCTCGGACCTGTTCATGGGTCCGCTGGTTCCGAGGGTCCTCAGAGACGTAGTCAGCTTCCTGGAAACAGAGAACGCGTTGCGCTATATAATATGGCGATGGGTTGGATGGTGAACCCTCTTAGAAGTCCGCCCCGTGTGGTGCTCGAAACGTTTTGTCAATTCAATATACCAACCCAAAGATACGTGTTCAATGAAATGTGTGAGTTCCTTCGCGATCAGATATCGGCTGATGCGCCTGACGAGGTGCTGGCCGCTTTGTCTGATCTTCAGCTTCAGTTCTCAAATGGACTGATAGTGGATACCAATGTTCGACGTGCTGTTGAGCGGTTGCTATCTTTTCGTCCCACCCCGATACCTCAAGCCTTGTTTGTTGAGGATGTTGAAAGATTGCCAGATGAATCTGGTCAATTTCCTATGCGCGAAGTTCCGCCGGTATGGATGCCAGCTGACCCTAATGCTCACCCTCCGACATTGGCGCATTTCCAGAGAGTATGGATACATCTCCCATGGAAACGCTCAGAAGTGTTACAGGTGAAGCAATCTTTGCCTGACCCTCGCAAAAATCCTACAGGGTATTACAAAGAACTATCGCAGCTTGTGGACGCTACCATAATGAATCTTGCCGATATTGATATGTTGTTCGGAAATGTCGTACCGCAACCTGTATGGGCTAAGATCCGGCAGGAGAATCATCCGAATGAATTAGGTGGTGATTGGGCTGCCATTGTGGCGGCGGATGGGTTACAAACTGGTGGGGCTAAACCTGAGCAGTTGATTGCTGCTCTCCCTCAAAGAATAATAACGTTAATGAAGACTCTTATGCCAGCTATGAGGGTAAATTGGGACAAATTATCAGCTTGTAAGCAAAAGAAGGACGAGAGTGTTTCCGACTTCTTTACGAGGTTTGAGGAAGCATTCATTGACCACAGTGGACAGGATATGGGTACCGAGGGTGGTCAGCGATTGTTTGTGGATAAATTCGTTTCAAACTTATTGCCCGATTTGAGCAATAAATTAAAGAATTCGGAAAGTGCATGGGCCGTTTCTACCTCAGCTCAGATATTGGCTACAGCACAATATTATGAGAATAGAGAGAAAGAGGAGAACGACCGTGCTGATAAAAAGACGAAAGAACTAAAAACTAAAGTGTTGCTGCAACAAGCGTATCCTCCGCGTTTAAACCAGACTGCATCCCAACAGAATAGAACGCAGTCGCAATCGAATCGATCGCAGCCGCGTAATGATTCCTCCTCCCAAAGATCATCGTTAGGGTACAACCAATGTGCTTATTGTAGACAGGAGGGACACATTAAATTCAATTGCCCTGTTTTGAACGATCAAAATAGTGGTAATTCGTCCAAAGGAGGTTGTGGTGGTTCACATCAGGTATCACGCGGTAGGGGTCGTGGTGCTCAGAATGATCGTTCCGATAACACCTCTAATTCTACTAATTGTTTCGATCAACGTGGATCATCGCAAGGACGATCTGCGCAGTACAATGTAGACGATTATTACGTCGATCAGGGTACTGACGACAGTAATTACTAGGACAGCCAAAGACAAGGAGAGGGAGTGGTATCAGTTCCGGTTGATCAGAGAGGGCCTTACGTCGCAGTTGCTACATCGGGCGTCGTTGAGCCTTTTCTGTTGGACACTGGTGCAGCGAAATGTTCCATCAAGCATTCGAAACTCCCTGGCGCACCTTTGTCTGGCTTAACAAATGTTTCCGTTGGATTCTCTGGCGCCCCCGTTAGCAATCCAGTTTCGTGCCCTTTGCCCCTTACAATAGGGCCACGTGAGCTTCAAGCTCCGTTAATTTTGACTACTGGTTGTGGTGAAAACCTTTTGGGCCTGGATTTGCTTAAACGTTTGTATGCAACTTTGTATTGTTCTCCTGCGGGGGTAAAGCTTACGTTGGGGGAGAGGGTTGTCTCTCCTATGTATTTGTCTCTCGATAAGCTTCCACCGGAATTGAGTTCTCTTCCTGTGTCTTTGTGGGCAACAGGTCCCAATGATGTGGGCCTGCTTGACATCTCCCCTTATGTTGTTCAGTTGAAATGTAATGTGCGATTGCCACGTATTCCCCAGTACCGTATCTCTCTTGATGGTGAACGAGCATTGTTAGCGATCATTTACGACCTGATCGAGAAGGACGTTATTGAAGAGACACGGGGAAACGTGTGCAACAGCCCTGTACTGCCTATTCTTAAACGTACTGATCCTTCAAAACCGCCTGTTTATCGTTTTGTTATTGATTTACGGGAGGTGAATAAAATTGTGGTTCCTCAATTTCCTGTTGTGCCTGACATCACGGCGCTACTGACTCTGATTCCAGCTTCTGCATCGTGGTTTTCGGTGATTGACTTAAAGAATGCGTTCTTCAGCATCCCGATTGCCGAGGAGAGCAGAGACCTTTTTGGTTTCTCTCTCGGTGGACGCAGCTTCCGGTTCAAACGCGCTCCTCAGGGCTACTGTGAAAGTCCATCGATTTACAGTCAAGCCTTGAAGGGTCAACTGGATGCGTTTAGGTTGCCGGTTGGTGCGGCTTTAATCCAATATGTCGATGACTTATTGGTGGCTGCTGATACTCGGGACATTTGCAAAATTGCTACGGTGTCATTGCTGCAACATCTCTGTGAGTTGAATCATAAGGTGTCCCCTTCTAAACTCCAATATTGTTGTCAAGAAGTAACCTACTTAGGTCACTTATTGTCAAAGGAGGGAAGGAGGTTGACCCCAGAGAGAATTGCAGCGATTGCGCGAATGGCTGTGCCAAGAACCCAAAGAGATGTGCGTGCCTTTCTAGGTATCACGTCGTACTGCAGGCAATGGATTCCTAATTTTTCCTTGCTAGCGAAACCATTGGTGGCTCTTACGTGCAAGGATGTTTCAACTCCTTTACCATGGACGGAAGAATGTCAGAAAAGTTTTTCTGAACTGCGTGATTCATTGTGTTCGGCTCCTGTGTTGGGTACTCCCGACTACAGTAAGCCGTTTACATTATATGTTCACGAGAGGGAAGGTTGTGCTTTAAGTGTTTTGACGCAACCTTTTGGTGGTAAACAGCGTCCATGTGCATATTTTTCCTCGACCTTGGACCCAGTAGCTAGAGCATTGCCGAGTTGTTTGAGAGCAACTGCGGCAGCTGCGGTCTCCATCCGACAATCAGCAGGACTGGTCATGGATAATATGCTTACGGTGATGGTTCCGCATGCAGTCGATACTCTTTTGAATCGTACGAAAACGCAGCACTTAACGAGTGCGAGGTTGTCTGGGTACGAGCTAACGTTGCTGGCAAGTCATATTCAGATAAAACGTTGTAATGTTCTGAACCCGGCAACTTTGTTACCAATTAGCGCAGAGTCAGATGAAGTAGCAGAACATGATTGCTACTTGAGGACAGAGGAAGAAACAAAAGGTCGAGTGGACCTTAAAAACACCCCATTGGAAGACTCGGACGGTACATTGTATGTGGATGGGTCATGTTTTAAGTTGCCGAATGGCGATGTGACTACTGCTTACGCTGTTGTAACGTTGAATACTGTTGTTGAGACTGCAAGGTTGAATCAGAATTCTGCCCAAGCTGCAGAGTTGATCGCTCTCACTAGAGCGTGCGTGTTAGCAAAAGGGAAACGTGTGAATGTGTTTACCGACAGCCAATATGAATTTGGTGTTGCACATAGTTTTGGACGATTGTGGAGAGAGAGAGGTTTCTTGACGTCGCACGGTACGAAGATTCAGCATGGCCAGCTTGTGAATGATCTTTTGGATGCACTGACGTTGCCTAAGCAAGTAGCGATTGTTAAATGTAGTGCGCATCGTAAGGTGACGGATGATGTTGGTCGTGGTAATGCGTTTGCAGACGAGATCGCTAAGGAGACTGCCCGGAACCTTAGCACTCGGATGTATGTGACGAGTTCGGTTAGGTGGCCTACAGAATCGAGCATGTGTGAGGACACTATCGAAAGTGTGAAAGAAATTCAGAATGAGGCCACCGAGACTGAAAAGATGAAGTGGAAAGAAAGCACGGGAAAATTGGATGCGAATGGTTGTTGGATTGATTTGTCAGATCAGAAAAGATGGTTGTTGCCCGATGTGTATGTGCTGGCCGTTGTAACAATGGCGCATGGGTTAGCACATATTAGTGCGAAGGGTATCTGTAAATTGTTGTCTCCTGTATGGAAGAATGATGGTATCACGAAATGTGCTGAACGTCTGGTGAAGAATTGTATGGTGTGTATGATGTATAATCCTGGCAAAGGAACCCCAACTCCTCCTGGCAGTTTTGCTCCCCCTTCATGTCCCTTTGAGGTGATCCAATTGGACTTCATCCATATGGAGCGATGCAATAACCTGAAATACGTTTTAGTTGTGGTTTGCGCATTCTCCCGATGGATCGAGGCCTATCCTCTCAAAGACAATACTGCTTTGTCTACTGCGAAAATCCTACTGAAGGAATATTTTCCTCGGTGCGGAATGCCTAGAGTCGTGTGGTCAGATAACGGAAGTGAGTTTGTGGGTAGTGTGATGAAGAGTGTGTGTAAGGGCCTTGGAATTAATCAGAAATTCCACAGCGCCAATCATCCCCAGTCGGCTGGTTTGGTTGAAGGGTATAACGGCACCCTTAAATTAAAGCTAGCGAAGATTCAGGCTACGACTGGTCTTTCGTGGCCTGACGCTTTACCTTTAGCATTACTGTCAACTAGGGCGACTGTACACTCCCGAGTAGGGCTTAGTCCCTATGAAATAGTGTTCGGTCTTCCTGCGAATGTGTGGGGGGTTCCTAGGCCAGGTATTTTTTGTGATCTCGAGTACCCAATGTTGATCGATTACCTTCATGACTTGACTGCTAAACTGAGGTTAATTCACCAACAGGTTCACGAAGCATTGCCGACGCAGACGGAGGGTCCAGGCCACCAGCTCCAGCCCGGAGACTGGGTGGTGACGCGGAACTTTTCGCGCAAAAATAACTTGGACCCGAGGTTCACCGGACCCTACCAGGTCCTCCTTGCCACGAGAACTGCGGTTTGTCTTGAGGGGCGGAAGAATTGGGTGCACGCCACCCACACGAAGAAAGTCCCCATCCCGTTGCCAGCAGACTCGTGGGTGAGGAAAGGCATTGTATCAACGGAAACCGAAGGATTGCCGGCGTTTGTACCTTTCAGTGACGCACAGCCTGTTGGAGAGTCCTCAGAGCAGCAGACAGACTCTGTTGAACAATTGTCATCAAAGGACTCGAGACCAGAACACTCAACTGATCAGCAGGGCGCTGTCTCCTCAACGGATCCTTTGTTCGACGAGCAGACACGTCTTGGGAAAACGCGATACTTTCTACGATCCCACACTAAAGACTAATAAAAGATCCTGTTCTGTTCTTCGATAATTGCATTATCCCGTTTTCCACGATCAGTTTGAACATTCATATTACTGTGATTATTCTTGTATATACACACTGAGCTTCCTTCCTTATACCTTTTGCTTCCACAGCCGAGAGACATTGTTTTTGCATATATATATATATTGTGCAATTAAAGGCCGTAGGGCCGCGCGCGTACTTCCTTCTGGATAGTAGGTCTTGACGCTAGGTTAAAGACCGTCGGTTCCTGGGAACTCCTAGGGATTGACTATTGCTACACAGAACGAAGTGCGTCAAGAAACGTTGCGGACGGTCGTAGGGAATGGCATTTTCGAAGCTGATGGACTTAGAAGAAGCTCAAGCTCGAAGATTCAAGTTGCAGCAACTTAGCCGTACGAAATGTTTTATATTTCAAGTGTTTATGTTATTCTTGACTGTTTCTGCATTCTTGGCGGGTGGGGTGTATTATATAATATCTGGTTTTCTGTCTCCTGTGTTACCTACTCCTACACCTGACCCTAAACTTATCTCCACTGCATCCCCCCATTCTTTTCACATCCTACCCGAACACGAGCAGGCTAGACGTGCAGAATTCCGTAATAATTCCTTTATTCAGCTCCTTCATCAGCATCAGTTAGTGGTTAACACTACTAACTGTTGGGTATGTGGGTTGATGCCGCATACTACGGGTAAGGGAATTCCATATCTGGTGTTACCATATAGTTCCCAAGGGTCAGCTCGAGCATTTCAAACAATGTTTCGAAGCGCACTGGGTTTCCACCCCATTCGAGAACCACGTTCCCCCTACTCTGGTCCTACCTCGTATCAGAAACCTTTGTCAATAGCAATAGAGGACTTAGACAGCGATATCTATGATCCCTCGCTTATTCCCGAAGAAGAGGTACAAGCTTACAGGGTCCTGAGTAGAGGCGAGTATAGTGTGTTCACGAGTGAAAAGCAGCTTGAAAGCTCACCTCCGATATGGGTCGTACCCCACATTGGTAATTATTGTCTTATGGGTCGTGGCCGAAGATCGCAAGCCCGACTTGGAGCGAGTGCTTGCATTGAAAATTACATTCTGCCGATGTTCTCGTCCCCTGTGTTTCTGGCTGCCAAGGGTACATACTTCATCTGTCATGATCGTGCATATGCATGGTTGCCCGCTGACTTCATGGGCTCATGCTTTATTGCGAATCTGTTGCCTCCGACGTTTACTGTAGATGCCGATTATCACAAGACTAGAGTTGTGAGAGGCGTGATTAGCGAAGAGGACACTGCCGGTCAAGAGGCAGGAGACTTTTTCAAGGGTTTCCTCCCGTTTTGGGGACCTATGGTTAATAGTAGGAACCTGAGACAGTTGACTCGAGTGGTAGAATCGACAGCTAATATTACTGCCAGTGCCCTTGGTAATATCACCACAGAACTTCAGGCGGATAGACTTATGACGTTACAAAACCGTATGGTTTTAGATGTCATCTTAGCAGATCGAGGTGGGGTATGTAAGGTGATCCATTCGAGCTGCTGCATTTTCATTCCAGATAATGCTCCAACTGTCTATCAAGCCATCTCTAGGTTGCATAAGATCTCTGAATCCATACACGTGGATGTAGGGGATTGGACGCTACTTGGGTGGTTTTGGGGCCTGATGTCGACTTGGGGTTGGAAGATTCTGATGATTATCGGAGTTATTGTGGCGTTCCTGTTCACGTGTTGCCTTTGTGTGCAGTGCGGTCCTGCCTTATGTGGCCTTTGTGCTACAACGTGTATGAGACAGCCGCCTGTTACCAATGGGACTCGATTGGACAGAGCTATGCTACAACAACATCTAGATGGTCTGATGAATATCGAGTATGATTCCGACTAGTGCTTGCCTACATGAGGGCAAAAGGAGCGTCTGAGGTTCCGTGACAATTGTAAGTGGTGTTTTCGACTCGTACGAATATGGTCGAGTCTGGTATCTATGAACCGCAAATGACGAGTTTAGTGAGTGTGCGCAGTTTCGCTGTGCTAACCTAAACCGTTCGTCTGTTACGTGGGTATTTTTATCTGTACCCACGGGTTCCATCTTAGATACGGCATCCATTTTGTCTCTTGCCCTCAAGTAGCCAGCGAACGGACGTTGTCCGCTTCGCGACCCTGGGACTCCCAAGATATTTACGGAAGACACATGTTCTTTGTAAATGTCTTTATGATGAGGGAGATGCTACTGTAAAGCAGATGGTGCCGCTCGAGGCTCATCTTGCCGCACGGACTTATTGTCTCAGCCGTGCATCTCATTAGGCACGTCCCTTTGATGCCTGTATCTCGTGTTTCTTGATACCCCCCCCTTTTTACACCCTTTCCGATTCCCCACTGTCTCCGTCTTCCTCTACACCTGTTCTTGTTCCTATTTCGTTCTGTTTATTACCGATTGGAATGCACTAATGTTGGGAAGATGGGTTTTTACAGTTGGGAACCGCCAAATGTTTCTGCACTTATGATCCGGACCTTGTGTGTTTCAAAGTGACCAAAACGACCCCTCTGGGGGATGATTGTGGGAACCGGGTCATAAACTTTTGTGTTCAATGTAACTCAATGGGGAAATTGTGTATAAAAGGAGCGATCTACAGAACCAATTTGAAGCAGTCTCCCCAAGTTGCACGTGTGTTGCTTGTCGTGACTACTGTGTTCCCTGCAGCAAATAAACCTTGAGTCTTTGACGTCGAAGGAAGTGTCCCGTGTCTCTGTGATTCGTACGCCGGAGCAGGTTACCCACGAAGGTTTCAGGTGTTGTGCCCTGGCACCGCTGGGTCCTACAGAACCCAGTCCTTCAGTGGGAAATGGATGTAATCATCTTTGTAAGACATCATGGCATCCAGCATATCCCGCAGTACCATGCTGAACATGGATTGGGACATCCCCCCGGCATATCCAACTGTGTACTGGAAAGTGCCAGTTGCAAAGAAGTGAAGTGCCGCCATCACCTTTGCTGTGGGTGTAATTGCTCCTGGATATGGCCTGCGTGGCTGAAGATGAGGTGACAATTGGGATGTATGACGTTACTCCGCATACCGTTACAACTACCTACCATTACAACGCGACCATTACAACGCATACCATTACAACGCATAGCGCTTTGGGGTGCTGGATAGTGGTAAGTATAATTTACTATTCTAATTCCAGTCCCCGTGGACCCTAGGGAAGGTGTTGGATAGTAAATTATACTTATTCCCTATCCTATAGCGCCCCCCAGCGCAATGCGTTGTAATGGTATGCGTTATAAAAGTCGCGTTGTAATGGTAGTGCGGAGTAACGAATGCGTTGTAACAGGTGCATACCGACAATTGGCCTGCAAGGTCCTGCAACCTCCATCTGTCCAGAAGGAATTTGCAGATTACCTCCTCGTCAACCATGTCCTCCAGCACAGTGTATGGTCGATGCACATTTGGAGCCCTCCTGTGTGGGAGTACATGGGAGCAGATGTCAATTCACCAACAACGCACATCTGGGCCACACCATCACATCTTGACCAACACTATACAAATTATACATGTAGCAGACACTGATTGTATGTGTGAAGTGACCAAAATATAAGGCACTACAGCTGACTACACACACACTGTAGATCCAGAAACAACATCCGTTGTGCTAAAATGTTGAAGGTCACTTGCAGACATGTTGAAAGGACTGCCACATCACATGACAGATTGCCTAAGTGTGGAGAAGCGTCGCCACAGACACACCATGACTTGCACACACAACACGAACATGGACCACACCCTCATTGTCATCATGCACCCATTACCCCAACTACAATGCTCTGCATCCTCACATGACAGGCATGGGCATACAACAAGCGACACACATATGCATACCCAGTATGCATGTATACCACCATCAATGCGACTTGCACACACAAAACACACACTCACGACAGCTTCTGGATGTGGGTACACAGCCGTGATGTACTGTGTAGAAGTGTACCAATAGAAACGTGTGACCTCAAAACCAAGACGTAAACACATAGCCATGCACGTGTGACGCAACTTGGGCTCACATCACGGGCCCATGTTCAACACTGGCTAGGTCAATAGTATGGCCACACATGTCAACAATGGACATAACTGATACACGTGTACATGTGCCATTGACATGACATAATGAATACTGTCGATTTCCTTACATGTCCTGACACACATGTACAACTATGAACATAACATGTGTGTGGAGACATGCATTGTGTGTACACACGACATCCAGGTACGCCTTTCCCCAACACATGAGATGATCCTTGACACTGCAATAGTGCATTACATTTGCTGAGTTGACAAGGACCATCAAGGTCACACCCCGCAAACAGCATGTGCGCACTACCAAGATGGTGCATCATTTGAAATTCATCACTCACTGGCATCGCAATGGCAGAGCACACATTCCGCGTCGGCGGGGCAGGCTAACATATACATTTGAATGGACAACTCTAAATGCCAGTTGTTATCCCCCTTACAGTCACATAGCAGCACCCACCGCAGACCGACGGGCCTGGCAGCACACACACCGCCGGGTGCAGGCGGTGGGTGACTGGCGGGTGCAGGCGGTGGGTGACCGCGGGGTGCAGGCGGTGGGTGACCGTGGGGTGCAGGCGGTGGGTGACCGGCAGGTGCAGGCGGTGGTGAACCGCCCTGTGTAGTGTTATCAGCCTGGCATGGTTGCCCCTGGCCGCTCAGCCACCGAGGGGTGCAGGCGGTGGCTGACCGTGGGGTGCAGGCGGTGGGTGACTGCTGGGTGCAGGCGGTGGGTGACCGCGGGGTGCAGGCGTTGTGTGAGCGGCCAGGGGCAACCATGCCAGGCTGATAACAGTGCACAGGGCGGTCACCCACTGCCCGCACCCCGCGGTCACTCACCGCCTGCACCCGGTGGTCACCGACCGCCTGCACCCGGCGGTCACCCACTGCCTGAACACGGCGGTCAACCACCATCCACACCCGGCGGTGGGTGAGCGTCCAGGCCCGGCGGTCTGCGGTGGGTGCTGCAATGTGACTGAAATGGGGGGTTACCAACTGCCATCCCCACTTGCACATTCCGCCCTTGCAATGCCAGTGAGTGTTGAATTTCAAATGATGCACCATTGCGGTAGCACGCACATGCGGGTGCCGGTGTGTGACCGTGACGGTCCTTGGACATGTAGCCAATGGAAACAGATTGCGTGGGGTGCGTAAGCTATTTCAAATAATAGTGGAAGCCGTGCACCGCCACAGCAGGGCCGGGAAAACCAATTGCTGCAGACGTGTGCCACTGATATCAGGTTAGGGCCCTATATATGTGTGAATCTCTGCAGCACACATCCACTGCTTCCAGCCACCACTGCCTGCACCCATCACCTCTACCTGCTGCTGCTTACCAGTCCGCCAACTGCTGCCTGCACCCATCACCTCTACCTGCTGCTGCTGACCAGTCCACCAACTGCTGCCTGCATCCATCACCTCTACCTGCTGCTGCTGACCAATCCTCCAACTGCTGCTGTTGTGCCACAGTCAGGGACCCTGCCATGTCGAGACTGCGAGAGATCCGGTCTCGTCCCTTCACCGCAGCGGAGCTCAATGTCCTTGTGGGCGTGTGCTCTGCCACTATGACCGGCTCTACGGTGCCCCCGGACAGGTGGTAAGTGCAGTGGGGGACATATTGGAGTGCATGAGGTGGTCACTGACTCCTGGCTTCTGCAATCTTGGCGGTGTGCTGTGGGACCTTCACATGTGCTGTACTGTGCATGACTGCTGCAGGATACGTGTTGCTCCTATCTATGCGGCTGTCCATATGTCCACTGACTTTCCCATTTTGTCTCCCCATATGGTAGGTCAAGCTACACATTCGCAAGGCCGTGTGGAGGACCATAGCACGTGATGTACGGGCAGTGGGGGTGTGCAATAGGCGACACACACACTGCCACTAGTGCTGGGACGAAATCTCCAGGCTCAGCAAGAATGTGGCAGAGATGACACTGGGGCAGATTCCAAGTACATCCCGGCTTACATGACGCACCATGACCCCTCTGATGCTCCGTATCATTGCAGTGACGCATCCTGACCTGTCCGCCCGGTTGAGAGGGGATCAGCAGCAAACTAGCGGTAAGCAGACTGAATGTGTTTGTGACTTGTAAGTGCATGCATGTATCGATGCCAGACGCAGTAGTGACATCCGTGGTGTGTATGTTGTGCTGCAGTAGCATGTTGGTGCCATTATCGGAGTGTGCGTTGGCATCCATGTCAGCCAGGTGGACATACCAGTTGCATTGTAGTGCAGGGTCCCAGGACATGGCCTTGAGGTCGGTGTTCTCATGGCGACACATGTGTGGTGGTCGGCATGCACTTCCCTGCTAGTTAGAAGTACATGTTTCACAGGCACCCCCGGTTCTTTGACATGAAGATGTATGGTAGGGTTGGTTTCTTGTGCAGGATGGGGGCTACATGTTGGTCAGCAGTCAAGTTGTTTTGTAGTTGCAATTTTCAGTACGTGAGTGTGGCACTTACGTATACCTCTTTTCTCTCTTTCAGCTTTGGCCCAGGGCACTGACCCACAAACAACAGAGCTCAGTGGTGGCAATGCATCAGAATCCGGAAACACAGACACGCAGACTGAGACTGAAGAGAGCAGCCCCGGAGAGGGGGACAGGACTGTCCCTGAGGACTCATGTGTGGAGACACCATCGTCCTCATCTTCAGACAGTGTTGGTGAGTCAGCACTGTTGGTAGACACAGGGAGTGGGCAATCTACACCTTCAGTCGGTACACAGCACACAGGGCCAACACTGCCAACAACTGCAACAAGTACTGCTCGTGCTCGACAGAGTAAGGTGAGCAGAGTGGCCTTCGGTGCAGGCACCGCTGCCCCTGCCCCTATGACCCAAAATGCCCTTTGTGCTGGGGCGGGTGATCTGCTGCGACAGCTGTGTGTAGGGCAGACCAACATGATCAATGCATTCCTAGACCACGATAGGAAGTTGGGGCAGGTGGTAGCATTCATGGAGGGGATGCATGGCGAAGTTGCTGGTCTACACAGAACAGTTCAGTCGTTAACCAGCACAGTGTCTGCAGCCATTCAAAATTCGCAGGCACAAGCTTCTACTTCAGTTCCCCCATCCACACCACTTGATTTGTCAGTGGAGAGTGACATTTCTGAGCAGGGCTCATTTTCGGGATATTGCACTAGAAGCAGCCACAGGCAGCAAGGCAGGGCACGGAGGGCACAGACACCATCCCCTAGGACAGGGAAATCTTTCACAGACCACGACATCAGCTACCCTGGAGTTGACACACAGGATGATCAAGGGGTGTTGGGTGACAGGGATTCACATGTAACACAGGCATACCCCTCTAAAGGTACTCCCAGAGCAAGGGCACCTCCCAAGGCCAAGGACACTCCCAAGGACAAGGACACTGCAAAGGAAAGGGCACCTCCCAAGGCCAGGGACACTCCCAAGGACAAGGACACTGCAACGGAAAGGGCACCTCCCAAGGCCAGGAACACTCCCAAGGACAAGGACACTGCAAAGGAAAGGGCACCTCCCAAGGCCAGGGACACTCCCAAGGACAAGGACACTGCAAAGGAAAGGGCACCTCCCAAGGCCAGGGACACTCCCAAGGACAAGGACACTGCAAAGTAGCAGTGGCTCTGGACTCAGTCTCTCGGGGGAAAGCTCCCGGACCCGATGGGGTCCCCGCAGAAGTCTTCCTCCACGAGAAATCACGACGGGGCAGGTATATTCTGAAGCTGGCTAATGCGGTAGCGTTAGGTGCTCCGGTACCGAAGTCTTGGCTAGGGGCTGTAACAATCCCTGTGTACAAAAAAGGTGACAAAACGTTACCACAGAATTACAGGCCCATTAGCCTAATAGACAAGGTACAAAAGTTGATAGGTAAAATGATCCTAGCGAAAATCATGGTCTGGGTAGAAGAAAATAATGTCCTATCTCCTATCAAGCCGGTTTCCGCAAATTAACCAGCACCACAGACCAGATATTCCGGTTTACGTTGCTGCACTGAAAGGTAGTGCAGTTGGGGAAGAGCAGTCTTTATGCTGCCTTTATTGATTTACGAGCAGCTTTTGACTTAGTCCCTCGCTCCTTGCTATGGAAAGTCCTAGCCGAGATGGGTATGCCACTGGAAATCCTATCGCTAGCAATGAGACTGCACGAGTCAAACTACGCAAAAATTCAGTGGGGGAGGCATGGGCAAGTCACTGCTGAGTTTGCGGTAGAGCGGGGTGTACGCCAAGGCTGTGCCATGGCCTCCACGCTCTTCTCATTGTATATTAATGGTGTAGTTGAGGGTATGTTGTCTAGTTCTGTAGACGCTCCGACCCTTGATGGAGTGAAAACGCCAATCCTACTATTTGCAGACGACACGCTCATAATATCTAAAACCCCTAGTGGCCTGCAGCGTGCCTTGAATACATTTGAGGGCTTCTGTGTTGATCGTGGGCTTGAAGTAAACGTACCTAAAATGAAGCTCATGATATTTAGTCATCATGCCAGTTTCAAAGGGAATTTCTTTATGGATAGCCAAAGGGTCGGAATGGTCTCTGACTTTGTTTACCTGGGAATCATATAGCAAAGGGCGCGAAGTGGGGGAAACATACAGAAATGGCGGCCCTCAAACTCCGCCAAAATGCTGGTGCTATAAGTGCTGAACACAAAAAGTCTTTGACCAAACCAATCTTGCCAGCACTCCAGGTGTATGAGGCCAAAGCCGTCGGCTCGGCGCTTTACGGCGCAGAGCTTTGGGGCTATGACAATTTGACATCATTAACGCTTGCTGAAAACAAATTCCTGTGAAACCTCATTGGCCTCCCTAAAAGTACACCCATGATGCCACGGCACTGCGAGCTAGGCAGGAAAGCCATATCAGATATGGCTAGATTACAACCCATTTTATATTGGCGGCGTATTTGGGTCACCCCTGAACTCGCCCATTACGCGAGGGGCTTCCTGGATGTAATTAATTCCGATAAATTTCACAAGATAGGCTGGCTAAAGGATTTGTGCAGAACACTAGAAGAAGTGGAGAAGTGTGGCTCACTGGTTAGAAGCGGCAGACCCTGAAGCAGAGGTCGGCCCGGGACCAGGGTTCAATTCCCAACGCGGCAGGGTCTTGGGTCAATGTCCGCGGACTCGATAATTCTCGCCTAGGTGCCTACGCTAACCATGGGTCCCACTCTACAACTCTGGGCAATAGCTTGCTTAATCTCCACAACGGCCCTAGCAGCGCCGGGGTTTCCTGGCTTCACCTTGGGGGTGCCCTCTCACAGGGAAAGCCAGGACGGGTTCCCCAGCGGTATACAGCATCAGGACGCCACGTAACGAGGTAACAGTGCGCTTTACAAGTATACATAAATTACATTACATCACTAGGGATAATGGGCATGAAGGAGTTATGGGAGAATCCAGAGCAGGCCCAGTTCCCGGCCAAAGATATCTTAAAAACAAGGTATTGGGAAATGGTAGAACGCCGGAACTGGAATGATGCAGATCCCTCCTCTTTGGAAGGACGCTTTTTGGAAGTAAAAACTTCCCCCTCCCTGGAGCCCTATTGGGACATCATAGCTAAGCCTCAGGACAGGAAGCTTTACTTCCAACTTAGAGTGGGGTCGCTCCCAATTAGATCGTTAACAGGAAGATGGGCAGAAGCTAATTCTAATGTTTGCCCAGCTTGTAACATCTGCACCGAGACCATTGCCCACCTTCTCTTTGTTTGTGGTGCCTATTCAATCCCCCGACGTGTCTGGCTGAGGGCGATGTGCAAACAGCTCGGCACGAGAGAGAGCAAGGTGGCTTTAAGAATTATCTGCACTAGCTCTCTGCCAACCATTTCTGTGGCGGATGCCAAATTCCTGGGATGTGCATGGGCTATTAGAAGTAAATTTCTTGTGCAATAGCAGGTCGGTTGAGATTGTTCTTCCCACCAGTGAAAAGGAATGTTTTTGACCTTGTATTTTGGACTTATACTGGTTTTATAACTATACGAACTTCGATGTTTTATTGTTGGTTCTTAACACTAGAGAAGTCATGATGCTTTATTCTTTTAAATTTAAAGTTTTTTTTTTATGTTCTAGTATCGTTTCTTTTTTTATACCATGGATAAAAAAGGAAATGTTTTGGAGGTTGTAATCAAATTTTATACCTATTATTGTGGATCTAATGGTTTTAGATGTATCATGCTTTTATGAGTTTTTATCTCGAATAAAGCAAATTTGACTGACTGACTGGCAAAGGAAAGGGCACCTCCCAAGGCCAGGGACACTCCCAAGGACAAGAACACTGCAATGAAAAGGGCACCTCCCAAGGCCAGGGACACTCCCAAAGACAAGGACACTGCAAAGGAAAGGGTAGCTCCCAAGGCCAGGGACACTCCCAAGGAAAAGGACACTGCAAAGGAAAGGGACACTACAATGGACCGGGACACTACTAAGGACAAGCCAACTCCCAGGTACAGGGCACCGCCCACGGTTCAGGCACCTTCCAAAGACAGGACACATCCTACAAGCAAGGCACCTCCCAGGGACAAGGGTTCTCCCATGGACACGAGCACCATCAAGGACAGGCATACATCACCCCTGGATGCTCTGAGGCTGATGTTGGAGAAAGAATGTAAAACCCATGTGTCAGCGGTGGAGTCCCCTCATACCTCTACTCCATCCACAACCCGCAGAAGCAGAGGAAGGAGTACACTGTTGATGCATCCCCCATTACACATGATGCAGAGGGCAGACGGCAGGGCCACAGCAAACATCAAGCAGGGTCCTGCACGTCCCCAGAGAGCAGACCCACACCAGCACATGATCCACATTTGATGGGTGATGTTCATGATGAGGCCACACCACTTACCAGTCCAGTCATGTCCAGGGTGCCCTTCCATATCCCAAAGAAATGGAGACACACACCTGTGACACCTGCCCACCCCAATGTTGCTAAAGTACAGCTGTCCCCAGCTCCCAGGGCCACCCTGCCTCCTGGCCCATACAGCCCTGTGGCTCATCATTTCAGTGGTCCTAGTGGGTCAGCTGAAGTTCACTCTCATGTGTCAGAGAGTGGCACTGTGTCTGTTGTTCACTGTCATGCCTCATGTAGTAGCACTGTGTCTCCTGTTTCAGGTACTACCAATGTGTGTGTCCGCCACTCTCATGTCTCAGATGTTGGCATGGTATTTGTTGGTCACTGTGCACTGTCATGTCCTGGCAGTGTGTCTGGGTCTATGGCTCATGTGTCAGTCACTACATCTGTGGCTGTGTCCCACACTCCTGTTTCTGGTGCTGGCAGTGTGTTTGGGTCTATGGCTCATGTGTCAGTCACTAGAGCTGTGGCTGTGTCCCACACTCCTGTTTCTGGTGCTGGCAGTGTGTCTGGGTCTATGGTGCATGTGTCAGTCACTAGAGCTGTGGCTGTGTCCCAACCTCCTGTTTCTGGTGCTTGCAGTGTGTCTGGGTCTATGGCTCATGTGTCAGTCACTAGAACTGTGGCTGTGTCCCACAATCCTGTTTCTGGTGCTGGCAGTGTGTCTGGGTCTATGGCTCATGTGTCAGTCACTAGAGCTGTGGCTGTGTCCCACACTCCTGTTTCTGGTGCTGGCAGTGTGTCTGGGTCTATGGCTCATGTGTCAGTCACTAGAGCTATGGCTGTGTCTCCCAATCCGTTATCAGACACTGCCACTGTGTCCGAGGCTACTAGGTCGAGCACTCCACCAGATTCAGTGCTGTGAGGTGTAGTTCACATCACTCGCATGTCATTTTACTTGGTGTGTAGATAGTCCATTGTAAACACCCTTGCATTATTTGTGTCCATGGAGGGCCGCTTGACACATGTCCTTGTGCTGCCTCAGATGTACCTGTTCTTTGCCATGGACTGTTGATGCACTTAGCCCCTCTCATGTGCTGCCTCTGGTGTACCTGCTCTGTGCCTGGCCATGGACTGTTGATGCTCTGTTCCCCTCTTGTGTGCTGCCTCAGATGTACCTGCTCTGTGCCTTGGACTGTTGATGCACTTAGCCCCTCTCATGTGCTGCCTCTGATGTACCTGCTCTGTGCCATGGACTGTTGATGCTCTGTGCTCCTCTCATGTGCTGCCTCAGATGTACCTGCTCTGTTATGGACACTGCCCTGCTGCTGTTAGGATGCTGCATTGTGCCCTCTCATGTGCTGCCTTTGATTTACCTGCTCTGTTGTGGACACTGCCCTGTTGCTGTTAGGATGCTGCAGTGTGCCCTCTCGTGTGCTGCCTCTGATGTACCTGCTGTGTGCCATGGACTGTTGATGCACTTAGCCCTTCTCATGTGCTGCCTCAGATGTACCTGCTGTGTGCCATGGACTGTTGATGCACTTAGCCCCTCTCATGTGCTGCCTCTGATGTACCTGCTCTGTGCCTTGCCATGGACTGTTGATGCTCTGTGCCCCTCTCATGTGCTGCCTCAGATGTACCTGCTCCGTTATGGACACTGCCCTGTTGCTGTTAGCATGTTGCATTGTGCCCTCTCATGTGCTGCCTCTGATATACCTGCTCCGTGCCTTGCCATGGACTTTTGATGCTCTGTGCCCCTCTCATGTGCTGCCTCAGATGCACCAGCTCTGTGCCATGGACTGTTGATGCTCTATGCCCCTCTCATGTGTTGCCTCAGATGTACCTGCTGTGTGCCATGGACTGTTGATGCACTTAGCCCCTCTCATGTGCTGCCTCTGATGTACCTGCTCTGTGCCTTGCCATGGACTGTTGATGCTCTGTGCCCCTCTCATGTGCTGCCTCAGATGTACCTGCTCTGTGCCATGGTCTGTTGATGCACTTAGCCCCTCTCATGTGTTGCCTCTGATGTACCTGCTCTGTTATGGACACTGCCCTGTTGCTGTTAGGATGCTGCATTGTGCCCTCTCATGTGCTGCTTCTGATGTACCTGCTCTGTTATGAACACTGCCCTGTTGCTGTAATGATACTGCATTGTGCCCTCTCATGTGCGACCTCAGATGTACCTTTTCTGTTGTATCCAGTGCCCATGCTCCTGCCTACTCTAGGAGTTATTTAGTACTATGTGCAATAAACAATCTAATCGTGTGTAGTGGTTTCTGTGTGTCATTCCTGGTTGTCTACTTGCATTGTTGATATATTGTTGGTATCGTAAATGCTGTTTATCCAACATGCACCTCCCCCCTCCCCACATCACGGCCCCGGCAGGTACTCCCCTTCCGGCATTTGCGTACCTGCGGCGTCGTCGGCGATGGTCCATGACTTGTTGGTGATGGAGCATGAAGAGGATCGGAAATGTGTTCAGAGCTGGGTCCATGATGGAGATCTGCCTGTGGTGGGTATCTCTGCAATGTTTTGGCTCTCCGCTGTGGTGAATCTGCCGTGTTCAGGCTGGTGGTTTTTCCGCTGCAATTTGCTGTGTCTTATCCGCAATCGTAATTACGTGGACGGTCGGAGACGTCATTCCGTACGGCGGTGTCTCTGGTTGGTTACGTCCGCCGCAAGGTCGGTGTATTTCCGCGGCGGTGCTTGCTCTTCCGCGGCGTACGTACTTTTGACAGTGATTCCCATCCTAATGTGGCGGACGGACAGACTGCAGCTGGCGGACTGAAAAAAGGCATTTTCCACCTACTTCATGCCGGCGGACGTCCTTCCGTCCGCCATCCTAATGACCCCCTTGGTAAGGTTGGAAGATTTGCCCTGTTGGTACTTATGCATGAAAATAGCGACTTTTGTGGCACTTTACATTGAAGGTATCCTCTATTAACAAAACAGTTTGATTAAAATTTACTTTGCAGCAGACAGTATGTGTTCTTCACCATTGCAATGGTACATTAAGTAGAGAAGCTACTCAAATGGTAACCTTTCAGAGAAAGTGTATGTACAACTTTGCCACTGTGCATAGAAATTTGGGGAAAAATGTTGAGGAAGAGGTAGTGGTAAACATTAAGGGCTAAGATTATGAAAGTGCTGCATTGCCCTGGCATCAAATAAGGTAACACAAGGGCAACATAACACTAAAGTAAAATTGTTCAAGCCATGCAAGGCCACTTTATATGGCCCTAGATTGCCTGGTAAATCTGGAGTAACACAAGACAGCAAAAGTCACTGGCTTGGATTACTCTGCCCCAGGGAGGCCTTTCATGGGTGGAGCGTGGGTGTTCCCACGCATCCACCCATGGATTATGGCACCTTCCCAGATTTACCATGAGTGACAGACCTGGGAATAAATCAAAATGCTATCCCTTCCCAGGGGAGGCGTTACAAGAGGATATCTTTCTTTTTCTCCTCATCTTTTTTTCTTTCTACATGTCCTGCAGTCTGAAGAGCATGTAGAAAGAGGAAAACCTCAGAGGATTGTTTTTGTGCAGGAAAGTGTCCTTCCTGTACATAAATATGTCTTACACCATTATGTAAGGGTGCCTGCAATTGGAGCTAGGCAGCCAAAGTGCACCAGTGCAAGGAAATTACAGGAATGCAAAATATTGCACATTCCTGTCCTCTGCCTTTCATGCAGCGCAGTGCAGCAAGGTATGTTGCTGCGCTGCAGAAAATATTGATAAATCTGCCCCTGAATCTAGGCACCGTTAATTGTGAAGGGAAACTGGAAACTGCAAAACCTTACTGGAGAAAAATAACTGCACTCTTTAGTCCTTACTGAGTAAGAGAATATAGCTTTATACCTTTATTGGAGCACAATATAACTTCTTTAGGTGTCATATTAGCTTATTGTTTTGCTATTGGTCTTGCTGTTTGGCACTAATATAGTAGTGCATAAGCAACTATTTTGTGAGCCGTAAACATTGATTGTTGGTGTCAATGCTCTGCACCTGAAGTGATGAAGAGAAGCTAAATCATGTGTGCCTGTGACTGAAAAAAAGGCCTAGACTCTTTTTTGTATAACAATTTTTTTTTGTACCTATAGAGGACATTTAGGGCCCAATTATGGGTTTTGGCAGCGCAGGGGTGGGCAGTACGCCACTGACTTGCTCCGCACCACCGATTCCCACTGCCACCCACCCTCCATATTATGACTTAAATGTGGTCTGGCAGGCGGGCGGCGCGGCAGTCCCTCATCTGTGCCTCTTTCAAAGGTGGCGGTGCTTTTGGAAAAGGCCCCGCCATGGCACCGCACAACAAGATTCCTGCACAGCATGGACTTGAAAGTCCATGACGTGCAGGAAATGGTGTGCATACACACAGGGGCAAAAGGAACAATTGATTGACGGAATGCTGAACAATGCAATGCAAACATTCACCCACAGTCACAAAGATCTGGGGTTAATCCATTGTACTTTTGCTCCCCACACCACCCCATTTTGGACCCAGACAATTGCCAAATAGTCTTGACCGTTTTCCTCATGGTAACAGTCCAGGCGGACTGCCAGGCCAGGTACTCCCTGGACAGGAAACAAGCATCATGGGACTGGTTCCGGACAATCACCCCTCATCAGCCAGGCTAGCTTGAATTCAGTGCAGCAGTGAGCACTAGACCTATGTCTGGGCATACCCTTCCCACCTAGGGTGACAAAAGTGTGGAGATGTCCACATTTGTGGAGGACATCTCCACACTTGAAAGATAAAAAGGTGGAGATCGCACTCTGGAAAAAGTATGAATAGCATTTGTACAGCAGGCATTACCATTAGCTAGTGTATAATCTTGGGCACAGTAGACAGACTCCACTTTCACTTCTTTGAGCCAAAACCATGTCCAGAGCAAGCCAATGTCAGGACATGGTGACCCTGGGAAACTTGAGATTTTGAATATTTTGAGGAGATATCCATCCCCTCTCATTTTTCTCTATTAGCTCACTTCCAGTAGGAATGGTTTACACAGTCTTGACTTTGTTGAAGGTATGTGACGCTGCTAAGGACAGAGCAGTACTGCCTGCTATTTGTTAGCTACACACATTTACCCAAGCCTGTAGGAGAAAGAAGAAGAGTGTGTAAGCTTATTGTGCATAGCCTCCGCCATTTCTGTAAAACCATTCTGGCGAAAGTTGGCCACTACAAATCTGTGGCTGATACTCTTTCGCATCAGAGTTGATCTGGTGCCTGCCTTTCATAGACTCAGGACATAGGGCCTGATTCACAAAGCGCCTCCGCACTCGTGGCGGAGGCCCAGTAATCATGGAGGAGCCTCAACACTTGAGCAGGAATGTTCGCAGTGGGAATACTCATTGTCGGGATTCCACCCGACCACCCCGCGACTGTGGGGATTCTGCCACAACCGCAGAGACCCTTTGTAAATCAGGTCCACAGTTTCTCAATAATTTAACCGACTGGTACTCAACCTGCAGGTGCCATGAGTGCTTTTGAGTAAGCTCCGGTCCCAGCTGAATTGGGACGTACTGACTTTGCATGGAAGTGTCGAGTCGCAGAAGGTATTAGGGGAAGCAAGGAACACGTCAAAGGAATATCTACACTCAGAAGCATGGGCAGGCTACTAAAAGCTTCCCACGAGCAGAGCATCCTCCAAACACTGAATGCCCTGGAACACTTGGACATATTTAAAATGCAGCCTCAGCCGCCTTGGTTTCCAGTCAAATGGAGAAAAAAAAACTCACTTCAGAATTTTTTTCCCCGCAGAAGCACTTATATGATGTTGGATTAGACATGCTGTCCCCTGGGAACTTCTAGACTCGGTACAGTGAGTCTGTTGCCATCCATCTCGGAAAATTTGGATGAGCAGTTATTGGCTGTCTGTCCAGTGCATTAAATCTGCGATCAGTCTCATATCAGTTTCCAGACCTAACGCTAAGCCCATTTCATACCGGTTCGCGTCCCCAGTGAGGATTACCGCGCGGCTTTTGTTTTATTTATTCTGAAAATGATTGCATTACATCACCCTCCGGCAGATCGCGCTCTGTTTTTCTGTGCCCTTTGTTCGTGATGTAATGCACTTTCCATTGCCAATAATTGTATTGACTGCAGACGGAGAGATGCACAAAAACCTGATCAGACTGCGCAGGGCCGCTCGCGAGCTTTTCTCGAAAATGTCACGAAGGCTCATGGTCATGTTGAATGCTCCATAGAAGAGCATTAATTGCAGATTCAATTGCTTGCCAAAGCTGCAACACAATAGCCGTATTTCGTTTCGTGGAACTGTTCGCGTTTTTTTATGCTCGATTTTCATCCGCGCTTATGCCAGGAGATGGTGTCTCTTTACAGGAAAATTGGTTCAGGCATTGAAAGATTTCTGTTGCAAAATTCTATTTAAGGAGCTCCTGTTTCCTGGTCCCAGAAGACTGCGCAAGTTCAAACAGCTAGTTATTAAATCTAGACAGATAAATTATAAATCCCAGCGGACTGGAGACACCTGTTGTGTATGCTTCCCTCTCTCCCTTCGTGAAGTAACCACTGATGAATAACCCGCATTAAACTACATTTAAAATGTTCCGAGCTATACAATATGCTCACCTTTCCATTTAATAGAGATGCTACTGTCTTAAATCAATTTGTGCTAATAGCGCCGCCAGTGTAATGGTGCCAAGTAAACAATTTATGGCGGCACGTTTTATTAGCATATATTAACGAAGGTTTGTACAACAAGGTTATGCATCGAAGGTGATATGCCGCGCAATTTATACTTATATTTAGAGCATGACAGAATGCGGTGTCAGCCTTGCTTAGGCCACCTAATAGTTTGTACAGCGGGATGCAAACTAGAAACGAGGCTCTATTAAAAGCTGAAGAACAGCCAGCGCAGGTTTTTAAGCTCATATAACTTCAGCCGTCTTCTAAGGTTCACGTTGCACAAATCCATGGACACAAAGTCACCCATCGCCTTGGTCGTGTGGCTGTGCATTTATTTCTCAACAAGAAGGCATATACCCAGTGTTTTAAATGGGCCGGTGCTGTCCGGTGCGGAGTACCAGCACTTGTTTATTTTGAGAGGGAGAGTACCTGCACCTCTCAACAGAAGTGCAATACTTTTAATTGGAGAGTACTGGCACTTCTCAGAAACAAGAAGGTACTCTGGTACAGAGTAGCTGCACTTCTATTTTTCCATTTCAAGCACTGCAAATACCGCTATCAGGCTGATGCCAATTCGGAGTGGTGTTGACAGCGTGCAAGAGTGATTTTTATCTAAAGGTGGAAAATGGCGATGTTGATGATTTGGTTTGTTTGCATTCTTGTGGAAAGGGTTTTACACACAAGCACACACACACACACACCACACACACCCGCACACACACACACACGCCTGTATGCGTGCATGCTTGCATTGAAAGGCAAATACTTTGCATTCACGTGCATGCATAACAACTCATACACACAAACGCAAAAACCCTTGAACAGCCACACACAGAAACATTTTAAGGCATGGGCAAAGTGGGCTCTGGGCAGGGCCCCATTCTTTATTGAGGTCCCTTGATAGAGCCAGCTATGTTCTGCAGAGTCTTGTCCTGTTTGCCTTGAATAATTAAAAAAAATTAAACAGATTGTTGTAAATAGAGTTTTTTATCATTTATTTTTAATGTGTGAGTGTCTATTACAGACATTTTGTAGACAAAATGTGTCTGTGTTTCATGTAACATCCATGTAAAAAGTTTCTTTTAGGCCTAAACAAGACCTCACATATGAGAAATGGGAGGGAGCCACGAAGATTATTTGCAGTAATATTAGCAAGCTGCTGCTGTGTTACAAAACTGAAAACGCACATCACTATCCCTGAATACTGGATGATAAAATTAAATCTGTTCTGAAGAGGGGCCCCCAAAATACATTTGGCCCAGGGCTTCCAAAACCCTTAAAACGTCACTGGCCACACACACACTCTAACAACCATGATAAGGGTGTCAAAAATGTATGTCCAACGTGGAATACTGACTTTTAATTAAAGCGGTGGTGTTTTAATGGAAAAATCGTTGGACACTGGCAACACATTCAGAGGTATATTTAGAGCATCTTAAACTGCATTACCTTTCTTTTCGATTCATCCTTCAGAGAACAGACGTATGGCTTCAAATCAATGTGAATTCTTAGCAGTCAGTCAGTCAAGATCTTTATTCGGTTATTCAAACAGAAACAACCATAAAAGCACAAGAATAAAAAACACAATAAAACTTGGAGTACAAATATTAAAAGAACGACCCAAATATAAAAACACATATTAAAAGCAACCATCACAGTTAGGCGAATGTAGTAATAACAACAGTACTAAACAATTAACCCTCCATCCTATTTCTAAATTTTAGGGCAGATTTTAGAAAACCAATCATAAATAGTGTACTTTCAGGGTTTAACAATTGCAGGTAACAGAGTGCTGGTCTAACCTGGGTAAAGTTCTGTTTTTTTAGAAGGGGCTTTAAATAAAACCTCCGAGGTAAATCATAAAAAGGACAGATAAATAAAAAGTGCACCAAATCCTGCGGAGACTCATTGTCGCAGCCGCAGGGAGGTAGCACTTGACCTCGGTGAGAACCCTTTGGAACGGTTAACAGGAGGTGGTAATGGTCCAGTCGGAACCTAGTTAGCAGGTATCGATCAAATCCCGACATCGGCCAGGGTAAATAAGGCTCCATGTAAAAAGTAGTCTTCAAGATGACATTTCCGGACACTAGGTTTATTTAGTTCCACCTCTTCGCACTGTATATGTTGTGAAAAGCAGAAAGTTTTCCTCACAAACTCTACATCAGCAAGCCTAATAGAATCAGGATTTAGAAAGAGTTCTAAGCGCCCCATACCAAAGAAACAGTCTTTCAAATATTTTAGCCATGGTATTTTGAGCATATTATCCAAGGATAAGGCTTCTCTCAAAGTGAGTGGTTTATGGTCAAATCTTCATTTAGCCAACATTTTAACCAGCAAATTATTGTCCATAGTGCTAGGGTATCACTTATAAAGGGAATACCAGTTTCTTCATGCACTGTTAGGTTCGAAGTCCCCCTCGGGACCCCCAACAATTGTTTCAGGAAATTATTCTCTGCCACCACAATATCGTTAGCTGCCACATACCCCCAGAGTTCGCTACCATAGCTACCTATTGCCACACTCTTGGCCTGATAAATCCTTAATAGTGCAGCAATAGGGCATTTGCCCGTTTTCCTGGCAAAATTAAAAATAGCAGCATTAGCCCGGGTTATCTTCCCCCCTTTTCCTCTGGAGTGAAGGTCCCTATTTTAACTGATCGTCGAACAGGACGCCCAAATACGAGAAGGTTCTTGTTGTGGGAACTTTCTCCTCGTTAACCCAAAATGAAAATGGATTCTTGATGCGCTGCCCAACCTGCATTACGAAGGCTTTAGAGTTATTAATAGATAAGTCGCGGGCTTTCATAAAACTGTGGAAAGCATCTAGTAGGGTTTGGAGACCTCTTGCGGTCCTAGCCAACAAAATGGCATTGTCCACGTATAATAAAACAGGCAAACCTTTGCGACCAACATAGGGGTAATCAGCACCAGTATTCAATAAAAAGTCCTCCAAGTTGTTAATATATAAATTGAAAAGAAAGGGGGCCAGAATGCAGCCCTGCCTGACAGGCCTGTGGACACTGAAGTCCCTGGACACCCCAAGGTCCTGCGAATACCTCACGTTAGGCCTAGTATCCTGATGCAAATCCACCAGGAGGTTGACGAAATTGGGCTCCACCCCCATGGTGCCCATGGCCTCCCAGAGCTTTCCCCGATTAACACAGTCGAAAGCTGAGGAGAGGTCCATGAATGCCAAGTGGATGGAGCCACTGTGCTATTGTGGAGTGACCAGGCCAGAATCCATATTGAATTTGGGAGATTACCCCATGTTCCTCCGCCCAGGTAGTTAGTCTGTTCAGAATTACTCCATCCACTACTTTAACCACAGAGTCAATTAAAGATATCGGCCTATAGCAGGAAGTACTATTTCGGTCCCCTTTCTTAAATACTGGTACTATCATGGATGTCCCCCAGGACCTAGGGCAACCGTGTTCTGCAGCTGTGTTAAACACAGAGGTAAGGACTGGCGCCCGAGAGATACCCTTGATTTAAATAAATCAGGGGACATACCGTCTGGACCTGGCGCTTTGTTACTTGACAACCCCATGATGCCTTTCTCGACCTCGCTAATGGTAAAAAGTGGTAGACTTACTCTTTGTTCGCCTCTATCAAATTCTGACTGCAGAGTGTTACTGTTAAAAATAAGACTAAAATGGGATACTCATTCGTCTTCGGTAATATTAGTGCCAACTGAGATGTCGCCTACCGTGTCAAATAAAGGTTTATTTATGATGCCCCAGAATTTTTCACTATTACTGAGGGTGTTGGGATCTAACAAATCTTGCCAAATATTATCACTCACTTCTGCTTTCCGTTTAGCCAAGGCCTTTTTGTAAGACAGGCGTGATGCCCTAACCAGTACAGGGTCCCTAGGGCTTAACTTCAGGGCCGCCTTTAATTCACGGCCAGCTTTTGAGCAGGAATGGTCAAACCATTTGGGGTCCCTACGAACAGGGCCCGACGATGGTACAGTTAGCATTTCGCCTACTTTTGATACAATACCTTTGAATGCAAGAAGGATGTCTGGGGGGAGAGATACAGAGGACGCGCACAGTGATAACTCAGTAGCACAAGATTTATAAATCTTGTCATAAAGTTGGTCTGAGTTCACCTTGGCCCATTTAAGGCGGCGCCTTCCATCCGTTCATTTAAGAACACCACAATTAGGCTACTTTTCCCGTAATTTTAGAAGGTTACCACACAGTGAAATACAGACTGGATTATGATCACTGTGTGCGTTCTCCTGAATTTTAAATCCAAATATAGTTGTATAAAGGCCACTACAGAGAAGAATATGGTCAATAAAATATCCCTCCGAGTAACCTTTAAATGTAGGAATTAGTTGAAAGCTACAATCATTCACCAGTGACATGGCAGAGATTAGGTCAAATTCGATCATGAGTTGGTTCAAAATGTTCCCCCGACCAGAGTGTTCAAAGTGAAGGCCCCCATCCTGTGACAACCCAATGATCCAATTGCAGTGTTCTTAGGGTTCCCACAAGGGTGTGCATTAAAATCCCCCATAATGAGAATCCGATGGGAGAGGCTCTCGCAGTGAAGCCTCACAAAGTTGCCGAAATCAACAAGCCTACACTCCCCTCCTGGGTTTACGGCATTATAGAAGTTGATCAGGGATACCATTTCCTTCCCTCTTTTAACTGTCACTGCTTGGATGTCAGTGTTACGAGTAGGTATAGTTTCGACGGTGCACATCAAGGCTAAATCAATGTACACAGCCAATCCCCCTTTAGCTCTGTCACTTCGTGATGGCTCTGCCGGTACAAAGAAGCTTTTATATTCTTCTATAAATATGTCGCTCTCCACCAACCAGGTCTCTTGCAGGCATATCACCGAAATTGTTTTTATAAAAGCTATCCAAGCCGGATCTTTAACCTTTCCTGCCAGCCCAGCGATATTCCAGGAGATAACATTATAAGCCAAAGCCTTGTTTTCGGCTGGAAACAGGGCTTGGGCTCCCGACATACTCCCTAAGAGGCCAACATTATTAACTGCGATACTGACCCTCACAGGTGATAGGGGAGCACAGGATGTTTGGCTGCTTCGTGCCTCAGTCGCTCCCTCATGTTGTACAATTCTCCCACTATCAGAAGCTCCTGGAGGGTTGTCACCCGGATGAAAAAGTCAATCGACCAATTCTAGTCCGCTATACCTGTTTTGTAGGGGTATTTGACTGGGTGTATGTGGTTGCACATGCCAGCCCCTGCCCCCCTCCCTCTGCCACAGTGCCTTACTAAAGTCCAGTCCCCTTCCATTTCTAAATGGTGGGGCACGGGTAGAAATAAGTCAGTGGGAGAGATTGAATCGATGACCCATTACTGTGGTGTATCCAGTTACAAATATGACCCACGGTACGAGGGTCCCTAAAGTTCATAAGCACACAATCATACACAAGTATATTATTTGGCCTATGCCCTACCCAGGGTACCCTACGCACCATCAGGATTTACCAGGAGACATTACGGGGAAGTGGTCTGTTTCTATTAAGCCAATCCACAGCCTTATTTTTCGAGGACATAAATGATTCCTTATTTGGATCGCTTAGCTCAGGTACCCCAGTTAAAACTACCGTATACGGGCTTGACTCTGGTGGTAAATCAACTCTTAGCTTCCTAGAGGACACTGAGTCGGATACATCCCGGGGGTTTCAATAAGCTTAACAGCATCCGCCACTATAGTTGTAATTACCGGTAATATCGCAGGAGCGGACGGCTTGGTTATAGATACATTTCATGTGGGTGGGGCTAAGGATGAAATATTAGCATGCAACACATACCCCCCCTGTACAGAATTCTGTTGAACATTACCCAAAGACATCCCAGATAACTTAATATTGTCTGCAATGTTCAGTGTTGCATCCTCGATCTTGGCTAACCGAAGCTCAATTTGTTGGAGCCTATCTTCAAATGATTCAAAAGAAGACTTTAGTAAAGAACCAAGTTTGGCGAGATCTAAATCCTCCGGTGCCAGAGCCGTACGATCAGATTTAGATACAAAAAGAGTAGGTACAGGCGGCGTTAGAGGCCCAATTGTCTCTGATTGATTCACAATCACAGTGCCCAGACCCGTTGATGATAAATTGCTATTACAAGCTTGTTTGGCCAGTTTGGGCTTTCTGCCTCCAACAACATCGTTTCCCCCTCGCTTCCTTTTTGGTATTGCTCCCTCTCACCTCCCTCGCATCTGCCTGGTGTTTGGTCTCTCAGGTGAACTATAGTTAGACACTAAAGTCGTATCTGCAGCCATGGTTAATTGAAGCTATTCAGCTAATGAGGTGAAGTCCTGGGCCTGCGAGGTAGGTGGGTTATGTACAGTCACAGGAGCGTCTACGATGTTTACTCGGGGTAGTGGCTCTGGAGTACGGGCATTAGCATGATGTCCCATAGAGGATCTTTTCGCTAGGGCAAGATCTTGAGAAACCCGGCGCTCCATTAAAATGATCCCCTGATTGATGACTGAATTTGCCCGAATAATAAAACTGTCTGGTGTCCCTGTTAAGCTCCCACTAGGATGCACACCCTTGCTTCTGCTTTTGCGTGCTGACATTTTACTGTACAAATGATCAACCAAGTTGGTACTTCCAGTTGAACTTGATGTCGTAGATGTACCGGGCGTCACGTGAAAGAGGAGTGGCCCGGTCCGGTCTCCAACGGTCTCGAACGGGCTAAAACGAGCCCGCCCTTGGCCCGGGTTTCGCCCGGCTCGTCCCGCGCGCGTCCCACGGTGCACGGTTCAGGTGGTGATTATATGCACCTGTGCTGGGCTGGTCATTGCGGAAGAGTGTAACTTTGCCTCGGTGCATTGGTGGTCCGCCCTCTGCTCCTGCACACAGAGTCCCAAGTTAGGAGCATTTCCCGCTGAGCGTGAAACGCGAGAAGTGACGATATTGCTCTGTGGAGGGTGCGTGGATCACCTCCAAGCCGTGGTCCCCGTTGCTGCTGCTTCAAACTCCAGGGTCTGCTCAAGGTATTTCTTAGCAGTCTTTCATGGCCAGTGGCTAGTGTTGATTTGTTGTTGCTCCTGTGTTTCTCCTATGCGCCTCATCATGAGTATGGTCCTTTTGAAGACTGGGTAAGGGAGACAGAAACAACAGAGGAAATAACCTAACCAGGGTCAGTTGAAGCATAATTCACCTAAAGATAATGGGGCATATTTGTGAACATTGTGGTGCAGCACATGGAAAGGGCAAGAATGCTCCGTATTTATCCAATAAGGTGCATTCCTTCCCTTGCGCTGTCGCTGTCTTGGCAGCCTAGAGCCAATGCAGACACCCTTGCACCTGCCTGTGTGGTAGGCAAGATTGTTTTTGGGGAGAAAGGGACATCTTACTGCACAAAAAGAATCTGTTCTGCTGAATGCCGCGCAGATAGAAACGGGAAAAAACAAGGAGAACTAGAGATATTTCTCAATGTTATGCCTCTCTTGAGGAGGAATATCTTTTTGGCGCATTCCCAGGTTTACCAGGTTTGGTAAATCTGGGGATGCATCAAAACCATGGGAGTTGATGGGTACACCCATGCAATGCCTATGAAACGCCTCCATGGTGCAGAGTCATGCTACGCAGCGATTTGCACTGCACTGCATTGCATTACTCCATATTTTTGAAACTATTCAAAGCCACGCAAAGTCACTTAGCATGGCTGCAAAAAATGTGACTTCGTGTTTGTGTTCCTCTTGCACATGTAGCATAGTGCAAGAGCGATGCAAACGGGTCATACATATGGGGCAAAATGCTGTGTTGCCTTACTCTGCATTAGGGAGGCATTCCATGCAACACCCATGTATTTTGATGCGTCCCCAGATTTACATAACCATGCAAACCCGGGCATGTGCCTAAAACTTACACCTACCCTGGGAAGGTGCAACAAGGAGAAATAACTTTATTTCTCCTTGTTTTTTACTGCATTCTGCAGCACACATAGAAAAAGGAAGAAGTCTTCCAGGATTGTTTTTGTGCAAGAAGGTGCGCCTTCCTGCACATAAACAATTCTGATAACAACACAGACACACTTGCAAGGGTAACTGTATTGGCGCTAGACTGCAGCGCTGGGAGAAAGAACAGGAATGTACCGTTTTAGATAAATACGGTCCATTCCTCTCCTTTCACTTTGACGTAGGACAGCGCAGCACGATGGCTTGCTGCAGTGCCCTGCACCAAATCCCTATAAATGAGGCCCTTAGTCTGTAGATTGGCTGCTCCAAATAACTCTGGCCTACAAGGTAATGGCTACTTCTCAATACATGACAAATAAAAGAATCGACACAAACCAGTAATTTGCAAATTGGCCCCAACTTTAATTTTTTCCAGTTTCCCATCTAAATATTTACATTTCATGTTGAAATCATCACTGCATTGAGTTAGGTGCATCTTCCTGCATAGGAGTATCCCTTCTGATCGTATCAGCAGGGCATCTAAAATAAATCAGTATCGACAAATTGTGGAACACAGCTTTGTTTTCACTAGTGTAATTTCGTAAAATTAGCATTCAAGAATTGAATGGTGATAGGGACTTTAAAACGCCCAGGCATGCTTGAGTGTGTGTATTTGTGATAGAGAGAGTGTGAAAATTCGAAAGGGCATGTGAAAAACAGAATCTGAAAAAAGAGAATGATATGAGCAAGTGAAGTCACAGTGTGTGAGAAGGGTGAATAAATGGTGTTTGATGGGGAATCAAAATCTTTGAAAGGAGCGATGAGTTGTGTACTGGTCTTTGTGAGAGGAGTATTTCATTGAGAGGTAAGGGTGTGCAAGTGCATTTGAGAGAAAATGGGATGGTAAAAGGAGTGTTTGACATGGACATCAATTCACAAAATGTATGGGGTAGAGGAAGTGACTTGACATGCCCCTTGACCTTCACTTTCACTTACACATACACATGCTTATACATACACACATTCACACATACACACACACACTCACACACACTTTGCATACACATCCACACAAATTCACACATACACACACTCTTTCTTATATAGACACACTAAAAGCTGCAAGCACACATACAAAATACATACATACATACATTTAAAAGCATTTGTTTTACTTACCTCACTGCCAAAGAAAGTCATATTCCAGCTGTTTCTATTCCATTTTGTTATTAAACTAATAGCAAACAATGTCATATTATTCACTAATGGTATAGTAAACAATTGTCAAAAAACAAGACGAGTCAAGTCCCTACTGACGTCCATAAGGACGAGCTACTTCTGATCCTGCCACTGATTTTGCCACTGCTGAGATGGCAAAAGCAGTGCCAGGGGTAACAAGGGGCATGCCAAGGGATGCGGCAGCGACCTGTGGCGACCATTATATGTAAACAATTTATTTCCAAAGCTTCTTCACATTAGTTTTTTCAAACTTCTTCAATTATACACATACATTCAACAGCCAAGCCAACACATGTTTCATGAGTGTCTCACTTCTTCAGGGCTTTAAAGTCATGGGGCCTCATTTATGAAAAGTGACGCATCGCTACGTGAAAACAGCGATGCGTCACTTTTCACTGCGCACTCCTTGCGACACCAATGATGCGTCATATTTAATGTATGAAGCATCATGTCGCAAGGACTTACAGATACGTCAGTATTCCGACGCATCTGTAAGCGCAAAAGTGACGCCTTGCTGGAGTGTGTCACAAAAGTGACGCAACTCCAGCAATGCGTCCTTTCACATGGGGAAAGCCCCATGTGAAAGGGCTTGCGTCAGTCTTACGCCTGCTGTGAGGCAGGCGCAAGATTTTGACGCAACAGCATCCTAAAAGTGACGTCGTGAAATCTCATAGATTTCACTGCGTCACTATTACGAGGCTTTTTGCGGGGGAACGCCCCCTCTGCATACATTATACCTGATGCAGGTATAATGTGGCGGAGGGGTTTAAAAAGTGACGCATCTACCTAGATGCGTCACTTTTTAAATATGGCGCAACAAGGCGCATTTTGTCCGCCGCTGGTGCGTCACAAAAAGTGACGCTCCGGCGGCGCAAAACTGATGCAAGGCCTCATAAATAAGGGCCATGGGACTTTGCGCTAGTTGGCTGCTGACAATATTATAACTTTGTTGTGATATAAAGCTCCGTATTAAACTTTTCACTACACATAAGCAAACGATTTACATTGCCAAAGCTTGTCAAAGCTTGTCTTAATACACGATGTGAAAGAAAGAGTGAACCCTCATAAGCTATGAAAACAGAGTTTACTTTGATTTTATATGTGAAATAAAAAAAAATTAAATGGACTAGATGACATAAAAAAACGGAAACATGGCTAACAAAGGGCTTAACGCCATGTATAACACCGTAGGCCAATTCTATTTTTGTAGCCAACAGATTTTTTCATGCTTGGTTTTTGAGCCCACAGTGGTAGAGTTCAAAACAAAACTATGAGTACTGAAATGCATCAAGCAGTTGGCCTTATAGTCAGGAAAGGGCGATGGCATTAAATGAATGTTCCCTGGAATTATGCGGCAGTGGAGGATCAACTTATGCAACAGTGTTAACAAATTTATGCAGCTAGAAAAGGCAAATTATACAGGATACTGTGGCACAATCTGTAGCAATATTATTTCTATATTTGGACATGTTTGCAACAAATGAAAGTGTCTGGGCAACGGTTTGCCACATTAGTTCCAATTTAAGAACAGCAGAATATAGCAATCATCAAATTGAATGTGTCCAGTAAAACTTTCAAAGGATATGTCACTGCTCATAATTATGTGTAGCACTTATTGTTAATAACTTTTCATTCATTTGAGCTAGAATCTAAATTTATTTTTGGGCAAACTATTTACGTTATGCAGCAGATAGTACATTATGTAGTAAAGGCAGAAAGTCCATGAATATGCAGAAATGCTGCTGCCAACGAAACTCATAATTTCAGTGGCCCTGAGTATATGTCATATTGCCAATTGTCAGACTACTGCAAAACTAAATAAGATGTATTTCCTGACACTCTGTTTTTTTTCTTATGGGCAATCAAGGGTTAATCAATATGACCTTAAAAGTGCAATCATAATACATACAAATACAATTAAAACTGCATAATAAAAAAGAAAACAATAGCATGCAGTAGAGAGCAAATAGTAAAGACAAAAATAAACATAGCTGGCACACATATGGAGTAAGTAAATTCACACTCAGTTTTAGAATACACATTATTCTAATTGCTATGCTGAAAATAAATATAGCAAATGGTTATTCAAGGCAGCGGACAGGGATTAACTTTTTGGGAAGTGCATAGTGCAAATAAATAAATAATTTAGATAAAAACAAATTTCATAAAAAGATGACCACTGTTCTTGCCATGCAGCAGTTACTAAGACCTAGCACTAGGAACCCCCGAAAGCAGGCTGCTTCTGCAGGAGGTTTTCACAGTGTTTGTGGTAGTAGACTAATAAACTACACAAAAACAGGAAATAATGCTACCATTTTAAGAAACAGTAAGAATATATAAAAACATGTATACTTTAAAAACACATGCAAAGTAGAAAAATTATTACCCCTTGGCCTGATTGCAAGGCCAACATATATGCTCAATTAAAACTGATCATTTAAAAGCAGAACCTAGCTTTTAAAACTGGTGGAGGTGACCATGAATGGATATATTTCCCAAATGATTAATGTTGAAATTGTTTAGTTTCCGCCAAAATTATTATCTTTACTTGCTTTTTTTAAGGTGCTTTTAAAAATGTCTTGCGGGTGCATCAGATAGGAAGTAGGACACCTGCAACTGAGTAAACAATCGGGATACTGCAATCATGTTTCAGTATCCTGAAAGCCTCTGAGCAGCACCTAGCAACAAGGTTTCTACAAATCTGCACCGGCCATCGTTTTCTTGCCCTATGGTAGCCAGGACAGCTAAAAAACACATGGAGCACTGACTCTGCAGGGCAGTCACATGCCGGGCACTTCAAAACCTGCGGACCCCCCCAATTGTTTGTAAAGCAACGGAGAGGCAAACCCCCATGCCTAAACTGGACAAAAAGCTTTCTAGCAGCTGCCGGCTTGATGTCATCCAGGGCTGGCTCAAAGCTATACCTATCTTTAATTTCTAAGAAAGCTGAGGTGAGCTTGCCTACTCGAGGGCTACTATGGAGCAGGGCCATTATATACTCCCCATAGCGGGCCTTTAGCAGTTTCCTTGGTAACGAGGTGCAGGCGAGCTCAGGGTCAACCCAGAGTTCCCCCAACCCCATGCTGGTTAACATGTGCTTAATGTACATAAGCCACGGCAATGTGGCTGCCCTCTGCAGGTTTATCACTTCTTTTAATTCCTCCCATATGATTGGAGTTCTGGAGTAACCCACATGCGTCGCCAATACAATAAAGGTCTTAGGTTAGATTCCTCGGCGATTGCCCTGACTCCCAGTTCTAATCGGAGCGGAGTTAATTGAGTGCTCCGTGGGAGATTTAACAACTGTTTAAGAAAGTTGTTCTCTACCTGCGTTAGGTTCTCAGAACCAGAGTGGCCCCAAAGTTCTGCACCATATAACGCCCCTCCCCCGGCTTGAACCTTATACATTTCAATGACGGGACTCACTGGTTTCTGGCTGGACTTACAGAATACCTTCATGATACCACCTGACGATTGTGACAGTTTTTGGGAAGATTTTTTAATTTGTGCCCCCCAATCCATGGTCTCTGTGATTGTAATGCCGAGGTAATCGAAGCAGGAAACTCTCTTGAGGGGTTTACCATTTAATGAAGGGTTTGCTTGTGTGCTTTTAGGGCTATTAAACGTCATAAATATGGTTTTCTGTAGGTTAATTTCTAATCCTCTTTCACTACAGAATGCTTCAAATCTATTGAGCACCCTCTGTATCCCCATAGGTGATTTAGATACCGATAAAGTATCATCGGCAAACATCATTGCTGGAATTATGCGGGAGGCTAACTTGGGTGCATCAAGGTCTTTCTCAATAAGTAAATAATCTGGTAGACCATTTATGTATAAACTAAAGAGGGTAGGGGCAGGCACACAGCCCTGTCGAACCCCGCTTTTAATCGGGATGGGTGCAGTAAGCTTTCCATCCTTACCAAACCTGATTTGGGCAAAGTTTTTCTCGTGCAGCCGCTTAATGAGTTGGGATAGATATGCTGGAACCCTCATCTCGTGGAGGACTGCCCACAGTTTTTCCCTTGGGACCAAATCAAAAGCTGACCTTAGGTCTACAAATATTAAGTAGAGGCTGCCACCCTTTAGACCCACGATCTTCCAGTGTAATAGGTGTAGCCTGAGTATTGGGTCCAAAGTAGACAGTTTTTCCCTGAACCCTGCCTGTAAGTGGGTAAGTATCTTCCGTTCCTTCATCCAAGTTTGTAACCTAAGCAGCAATACACGCACTCTTCTCCTACAATTTGAAAGTGTCAACCTATCATTGATAGGATTGTCCAGATTAGGAACACTCACAGGATTAAACTCTTTTAATTCGAGTACTAATGCATGATGATCATTTCCAGCCGTGGAACAACCTTAAAATCAATTAACCTATCCCAGGACTTGGAGAAGATTAAATTATAATCTAATAAAGAACCACGCTCATTTCTATGAAAGGTATAACTACTTGATGTGTCAGACAAAGTTCCACCATTGCAAGCTCTTAGGGAGTGTTTCAAAGCAAGGCAATTCCTCTGAATCACCAGGGGGCACCATTTTTTAACTGGGGGGCATCTGGTCTCCGGGATTGCCCAAAATTTGTCTTCATCATGTAGGCTGTCCTGGAGCATTCCCTCTAGTGGCTCAAACTGACAATTATAATTCCCACACTAAATATAGGGTAGCACTACAAAACAATGTATCACAATCTCAAAGTAAAATGTGTACAGAAGTGAATAGAAAAGAAAAGGGAACCTGGGGCACAACCCAGTTTTGGACGAAAACCCTCACTCACCCAAGGGTGACATGTTTCATCATAGGGTTCCCTCCAACACACAGGGACCGCAAGGTACCCTGTGTGGGCTACAACTTTACCCATAAGGGGAAGGAGCAGGAGTAAAAGCACATGTTGGTTCTACCAACTTGGTAATGTGAGGAGGGGCAGAGTGCAAAATGAATTTTGTGTCAAATGTGAAAAAGTGTATTAAAAACTACCTACTTAGTGGCAACAACTTTCTTTCTTCTTACTTCCTTAGTGGTAGTAGGTTAAAACGCAAGTGAATTTAGTGTTATCAATATTTACCCTATCCAATGATCAACATGTTTCTGCCATGGTGACTGTTATGTTCTAGGCATTCTTCAGGATCAAAAGATTGTCACTCTGCTAATGTATAGTGTATACAACTTGTGAATCAAAAAATGATACTTAGGCCTCAATCTCTTGACCAACACCCGCATATGTAGATAAATGTGATGAATCAGTAGGCTCTAAGTGTATTTTCATGTGTAAACTCTACCTTCTACCGAGTCTCCCACCATGTCAGTTTTCTTATTTAGCTGACTGGCACTTTGTTCGGGACTCAGGAGGGAGCGGAAAACGCTGCCAAAATCAAACTGACAATTAAAATCCCCTCCAAGAATCACCATATGGTTGTCAGCTATGGTGCCTAGAAACGTGGTTAGCTCTTACAGCGTTATAGATTCCTTTCCCTGGGTGGTTGGTCTAGAGTACACATTTAAAAGAGCTATGGAAATCTTTAATGGAAACTGCAGTAAAACACATAAAATGTAATTAGATCCTGTATCAATCTGCTTGGCCATGCAACCTAGGTGAACTCCCACCCTGTGCTAAGGCCTCCAGATGGTCTCCCTTTACCCCCAGATGTTGCAGGGGTATTAAAAGTGGCAAAACCCAGTTTAGTAACCTCCCCTCTGGCCCATGTTTCCTGGAACATGCATATCTCAAATTGGCTAATAAAGAGACCCCCATTTGGGTAATCTATCTTATTATTCAGACACGCAATGTTCCATGATAGAACCCTTGTCTTTGGGCAATTGGGGGAGTTTGGCCTTTCTCTTCACACTAACTTTCTTCAAAACGGACCCTCTAGTTAGTTGGAGTTTTAAATTATCCCTTAGGACCGTATCACAGCCATCTCGGGTGCGGCCAGGGGAGCCACTCATGCTTCCACAGGCTTTTCCCTCCCCACGCGGCGTGCAAGGACCTGTATCACTAGCCTGGGTCTCAGTTTCTATTTGAGGGGGGTGTGTTCGTTCTTTGGTATTCGGGGGATGATCCTGTAGTCAATCTACTCCATCTAAGGTGCTAAACCTATTTGATGTGGGCATATTAAAAATATGTTGCCTTTGCCAGTGCTGGTCTGGGGGAGGTAACTCATGATTATTGGGGCCATTTCTCCACCCCGCTCAAAATGCCTACAGCCCTGGTAAGGCCTAATGGGGGGTAGAAGTAACTCAATGGGAGCACTTGAGTGCCGCCCGTTTCTCTCCCATCCTCTCTAACAAATTTTTGGGCCATCCAAGGATTTCTAAAATTAATTACTGTACAATCCCCTTGTAGATCCTTGTGCCACCAGCCTACCCAACCCACCCTGTTTGTAGCTAAAATCTCTTCCACATGATCATAGCTAAAACGTCTGTGGTTTGCAAACCAATGAATACATTTATTCTTTAGTTCTCAGTGGGATTCATATTGGTCCCTTCTAAGTTCTGTGATACCTGCAAGGATAAGGATGTAAAAAGTTGGTGCAGGGGGTAGGTTTATGACTGGAAAGGGGGAAAGGTGATTAGTGGCTTCTGTACTTTTGGGTGCACCTCCCCCGCCTGCTGATTTTTTGTTTGTAATTGCCCCCTAGAATTAAGAATGCGGGTGGACAATTAGCTGGATTAGACGTGACCGTTGGGGGCCTTAAAATACTGTCTTTGGTAGCCTCCAATATATGTATCTCCCCATTTGGTGTTGGTAGTGAGGTTTGTTCACCGGGTTTAGGGCCTGTATTGGCCAGTGTAATTCTTGCAGTGGTCTGAACTTGTGTTATGCTTTCAGGACAGCCTTACAATGGGTTGCCCCACTAGAACTTGTCCAGTCATTAAAGAGTACTATCAACCTGTCAACCTTTTCTTGTAGAGATCTAAGTTTGTCCTTAACTATATCCCTCATTTGAATCTGTAGATCCACCACTAACTTAGTAACCCACACTGGCTGATCGCTTGTGGTTTCTGTACTGTCTTCTGGGTCCTCAATCCCAAAATTCCATTTATCGCCTATCGCTCCTGGTGATTTCTTCCTTCTTGGGACTTCTTTTGCTTTAGGTTTGGGTTTGGGTTTACCTTTTCTACCCGATTGATTTGATATGACAGCCCTTGGTTGCTCGGGGTTGACTACTTCAGTTATTGATGTTTGAACACTAGGAGAATCAGTTATTGAATCATCCCCTGTGATTTGTGAGGTACTAGGGTCTGTCGGTGCTATTCTAGATTTGGGGTCAAGGACAGTCGTCTATCGGTCCGCTCTATTTCTATGGCCACAGCCCCTAAAGCCTTTTCCAACATGATTGATTGATTGAATGGCGATTTGTAAAGCGCAACTTAGCCCGAAGGCGTCAAGACGCAAATGATGGAATATAGCCAGGTACAGATATCGAGATGTAGGGTATAGGGGCCTAGGAGTAGGCTTCAGTAAAAAGCAGAGTTTTAAGGCCTTTATCGGAAGAGAAGAAGAGATTCCTGGTCCCTGAGTTCCAAAGGGAGCTCGTTCCAGAGTCTGGGGGCGAGAGAGGAAAAAGCCTTACCTCCCCATCTCGCCTTAGCGAATCAGGGGACCATCAGCAATTCTGGCCGGCAGAGCGCAAGGCCCTACCGGGGACATAGGTCGACACTAGAGACCTGATGCCCTCAGCACCGGCACCATGAAGAGCCATGTGAGTGAAGGTCAAAATTTTGAATTTTATCCTGGCATATACCGGGAGCCAGTGGAGATTTTTCCTTATCCGGGTACCTGAAGAACGTCTGGGGGCATTGACGACAAACCTCGCTGCAGCGTTCTGGACGACTTGTAAGCGGTGTAGAAGTTTATTGCTCATGCCAAGATATAAGGTATTACAGTAGTCCAGTTGCGAGGATAGCAGGGCGACCACAGCCAGTTTCCGGGCATCAGGGGAGAGGTAATGGGTCAGTTTTCTTAACACCCTTAGAACCTCACAGCAGGTTGAGACCGTTCTGTTTACTTGTCTGTCAAAAGCAAGAGAGGTATCAAATATGACTCCCATATTACGGGCGATGGGAGAAGGCTGGGGACAGGTTCCCAGTGTCTTGGCCACCAGTCGGCAGACCAGATCTCCTCATTTCCGCCAAATACCAGAATTTCCGTCTTTTCCCCGTTTAATTTAAGGAAGTTCGAGGCCATCCAGCCTGCCACTGCTTCCATACAATTTCGAAAATTTAGGGCCGTGGTCTCAGCGGATTGGGACTGAGAGACCATAATCTGGGTGTCATCGGCGTACGAGAGCACTTCCAGTCCAAAAGTTCTAACAAGCCTAGCGAGTGGTGCCACATAAATGTTGAAAAGTGTAGGACTCAGAGCAGAGCCCTGCGGGACCCCACACTGCAGAGGCCTGGCGTTGGAAAGGAAGTCACCCAGTTTGACCCTTTGCTCCGGATGGTTAAGAAAAGAGGTGAGGAGGCTCAGAGCCAGACCCTTCACCCCGGTGTCACTGAGACGGGAGGCCAAGATGGTAGGGGACAGGGTGTCAAATGCTGCTGTAAGGTCGAGCAGTATCAGAAGAGTAGTCTGACCACTGTCGACGTTAGCGCTGATGTTATTGACCACCACTGTGAGGGCTGACTCAGTACTGTGCGCCTTTCGGAAGCCATGCTGAGAGGGTTCAAGCAGGCAGGTCTTATCAAGAAAGGCGCTAAGATGGAAATTCAAATGAGCCTCCAACATCTTAGCTGGAGCAGGAAGAAGGGAAATGGGACGAAAGTTCTTCAAAATCCCAGCATCCAAGGAGGCCTTTTTCAAGAGGGTCTTAACGATGGCAGTCTTCCAGGATGCTGGAAATACACCACTGGAGATGGCCCTATTCATAACTTCCAACAAAAGGGGAAGTAAAGTGTCCCGGCAATTTTTTAGAATCTTAAGAGGACAGGGATCAAGGGGGGATCCTGACTTGATCGAATCTAGAAGTTTGTCTAGGGCCTCAGTCGTGAAGAGGGGAGAGCTGGAATAGGTATCTCTGGAAGCTGGGGTGTGCTCTAGGCTAGGAAGGGGAGCATGTATGAGATTATGAGTCTGGAGTGCTGTGTAAATATCCAGGATTTTAGAATGGAAGAAGGTGGAGATCTGATCACAGAGTTCTTGAGAGGGAACTATGGCATCAGGGTGTTGGACAACAAATAAGGTATTTATCACCTTGGGAGGTGAGGGATGAGGTTAGCTTAGAAAAGTAAGTTTGCTTTTCGACTAAGACTGCCGCTTTGTAGTTCTTGAGGAGATTTTTATGCTTGGTCCGTTGGTCGGCATCTGGCTGTACTCTCCAGAGCCTTTCTTGCCTCCTACACTCCTGTCTCTGTAGTCTAAGATTTTCTGAGTACCAGGGCGCTGACGGGCGTTTCCTAGTGCAATAATGGGATTTAAGCGGGGCAAGAGTGTCTACAGCCCTGGAGATGGTGCTTGTAAACTCACGGGCAGTAGTATCTACATCCTGAGCGGGGGGAGGCTTAAACCTGGCAATAAAAGGGCCAACTGATTCATTGGACAGGCCCCTATAGTTTCTCTTTAGAACGCAACAGTTCATGTCCGTGGGAGGGGCAGGGAGAAAGCCTGATACGAATTCCAGAGGGACTGCTTTATGATCCGACCAGGAGAGGGACAGCGGGGAGCCAATCTCTAGCCTGGGGTCGTTAGTAAATACCCCATCTAAGATATGACCAGCAGAATGGGTAGAAAATAGCACTTTTTGGGAGAGACTGAGAGAAGCCAGTGAGTCCACAAGGGACGATGTATCGGCGGAGTTGAGATTGTCTAAATGGAAATTAAAATCTCCAAGAATGGTCAAGGATGGCCTAGTGAGGAATGGTTCAATTACTTCGAGTAAATCGGCGGCGAACGAAGACCTAGAACCCGGAGGTCTGTAAATTAGAATACCAGCAAAGTTTTCTTTAGGGGAGGTACTGAGAGAAAAAAAAAGAGCCTGAAAGGACTTCTGGTGGGAGGGAAGGGGCTCCATCCGACAGGTAAAGGAGTTCTTATATACAATGCCTATTCCACCCCCTCTACGGCCCTCTCTGTCCTGTCTCACCATGGCATAAGCATCAGGGAGGGCGTTAATCAGGTCAGGGCCAGCTGAGTCCGAGCCCCACGTTTCAGTGACAAAGACCCACGACGGTTGTGTTTGCGATACAAAATCTCGGAAAGCAAAGTTGTTACTGACCAAGGATCGAGCATTAATAAGGAAGCCTACTTCTTTCGGAGGGGGAGGGGGGGTCTTGAATCCCCTAAAGAGAAACCCAACAAATCCCCCGGGCCATCAGGAGAAGTAATCAGAGACAGAGCAACATGCCTGACCCCTGACACCTCCTTGGCGCTGACGGGCGCAGACGGGCAGGACTCTGGCATGACTCCGGCTAGAGTCCGGCCCGTCCGCAATGCGCGTCCGCTGCGCGGAGAAGACGGTCGTCCCCTTTTATGGCTGACTAGAGCGCATCTGAGCACTGGAATACCCCCAATATGACCGCCAAAACCAAGTTCACCTCCCCGAGGCCGTGCTCTCAGCGTCAACGCTCGGCTGAGAGCGGCCCGGGCAGCGACTGGTAGGGGGAGGTCCTGGACAGGAAGTAAGATTGCTTACGAAATGTAACAGATGCTCCGCACCCAATGCCAATAGTTTAAAAGGCTTTCCAGATCGAGCCTAAATGCGCTTATTAAATCAAGCACAACAACACACAAAGTAAAAACTAAGGTAAAAAGATAGGCAAGAGTGCAAGGAGAACCTCCCGGCTTGTCGCCTCAGGAGGGGGAAGGTACAACAGGCTAAAAACATCCTATCAATAGAGGTAGGTTTGGTGTTTGGTTTGGGCTTGGCCAAGGCCTGTTTCTTTTCAACGCAGATTTGTTTCCCCATTCTGCACTATCACTAGGATACACTTGAGAGTTGGCTGAAAGGTTTAAATTTCGAGTGGGCACAAGGGCTTACTGTTACAAATCTCCACTACAAGGATCTATAGGTATGCACAGCTAAAAGAATACCTATTAGAGAGACCAATGCTGGGGAGTACTATCCAAGGCCAGCGTGGTTAGAATATCAGATTCTACAGACACAAAGGTGCAAAGCTAATGCAAGTGACCACTTATGTGATTTACTTCCCAAAAATCAAATATACAAAAGCAAAAGGTCTATGCAGCTCAAACAAATAGATAAAAAAAAATGGTTGCAGTATAAATGTTCCCCAATTATTCTTAGTACAGTGCCATTTGGGTCGCACACTGGGTTAACTCTGTGCCAGAAGAGGGAAGAACATTTCCAATAACATACCAGACTGGGAGACACGGCCTCAGTACCTTGTTTGCAGATCCCAGGGCAGAGAAGTTAGAAAATGGGCCCAGCCCAGCCTCCTCCAGCCTCTGACGGGCATGGACGGGCCCGCCCTTGGCTCGGGCTCGCCTGCGTGCTTCACACGTTGCGGTGAGGGTCGCTGTGTTTTATGGCACCCCCCCCTGCGCAGTTTCAGGTGCGTGAAGAGCAGGGGCCTCTGGGAAATGTAGTTCGTTGGGCCGCTCCCCTCACGGCCGGGAAATGAAGATGAAGGCCATTCCCCTCACGGCAACAGCAGAGGCTGCTTCGTGGTGGCACAGCTGGTGGTATATCAAAAGTTAAGTAAGAAAGGGATGTTATAATCAACTGGCTGAGTAACCCTGAAATCTAAGTTGAAAAGGTTGCCATTAAAGTGTGCCTTGCATGAGAGTGATGTACCATTTGTGTGCTTTAATTTTGCACAATTTGTGTACGAAGAACTTCTAACTGATCTTGAGAAACAATACAGATCAACAATCACATTTAACAGGTATGTGAATTAAACTATAGTTTAAAAGTAAATTTGATTGAAATTGCACGAGTGTATATAAGACAGATGAAAGTGAATAGGCTGTTTTCAAAAAGTAAAAAGGAATATAAAAAGAGAGCATGTGATGAATATAAGGAAAACTACAACAATCAGCAAAGGAGGACTAAGAATTTGTAAAGAATAACAACACCCTGGTATACACCAATGCAGACACTGACTCAACCACAAAAATACAAAACTATCCAAAACACACCCAGGAATTCCCTCATGTATACACTGACACACCCAGGTATACACTGATGCATACACTAAGACAACCTAGCACATACTGATGCTTTACTGACAAACCCAGGTACACACTGATGCATGCACTAACAAACATAGACATATAACTTTGCACACACTAACAAACTCATGTACAAACGCATCTATATAGTAACACAGGCAGATACACACTGATGCCTACACTAACATATCCAGGCAGACACTGATGAATACACTGATGCACCCAGGCACATACTGAAGCATACACTGACTCAGGTAAAAAGTAATGCAGCTACAAATACAGGCAGCTGAACAATAATACAGCTAATTAGAGATCCAGGTATGTACTGAGGCACCCAGTAATAGACCCAGCCAAACTCTAATGCATACACTTACAAACCCATGCACACACCAATACATACATTGACACACCCAGCCCATCTATAAAACGTATCAGTGAAACAGGTAGTTCCAGAGACAGCTAGGGCCTCATTTACAAAAAAAATTACTCAGCTTGGCAGCGCAAGCCATTTTTATAGGATTCTGACACATTTCCAGCTTTACAAAAATGTGTAAATCTGGGAATGTGTCAGGTTCCATTGATGTTTTGTGTGAACACCACCGACAACACCCATGAAATGTCCCTTTCACATAGAGTAATGTGTGAAAGGGGTCCATATTTACAAGGCCATGAACAGTCATGCAGGTTGACTTTAAGTGGTCTTGTTATTATGGGCAGGTATACTGCACTGCTAGTGCGTCAAAAAACGGGACACACTGGTGGCGAAATGGCCTTGTAAATGTGGGCCCTAGTGTGCTATCTATATACTAACTGATATATGCATGTAGGGATCTATATAAAGAGTCTTATACACGCTTTTGGGCACTGAAATGACCACTTATGTACTTAGTCCCTTGCTTATAGTCTATAACAAAATAGTGTCTTCTGTATAGGTAACTTTATTGGTTTTTTGCTTTCCAGGTATCCACTTGTATTTAAAGAATAATTAAAATGCCTGCAAAGAGACAAAGAAGAAAGAAACAGAGTAAACAGTAATATGTGCTTAAAATTGAGAGTGGAAAAGAAAATATGGTGGAGAATGTGCAGAGAAAAAAAAGAGCAGCTTCGAAGAGTTTCTGAAAAAAATGCCATAAAATGCAGAATGAGGGAAATGTATTAAGGAATAGCAGAAGTTTAAAATCAAGTAACAAACAGCAAAGAGTACATTATTTTGAAAGTAGGAAATGATAAAAGAAAACAGTAAAGTTGACATGGATACAGAAACAATTTGAGGAGTTACTAGCTAGTAGAATTTGCTACAAAGGATGAAGAAGTTGAAGGGGAGAAGTGCTGCACTTAAACAAAAGCAACATATTGAGAGTATAGTTGACAAAGCATTTGCTGTGAAAAGGAAATTATTAATCTTGCTATTGAACAGAATGAGGACACTGGACAAAATAGTATTGCGTATGGAAAAAAAATCATTATTAATAAAGCACTTTTTTGCAAGATTTGAAAGGTGAATGGAAACACACCTCTAATACAGATGTTTTAATGAAGAAGGCTACTTCCAAGAGAACATGTTTGTGCATGTAATTGATACACCTGGTCTTTGATATGAGGTAAAACATATTACTCCTATTTCAATACAGGTGCAGATACCTAGCACTGCAGAGGAAGTGATAGCTGAAGAGGTACAAGGAAGATGTTTACAGGCCTCTGTACACAAATGGAACCGTAATATGATTTGCAGTGTTTGTCAGGAATGAATTGTACTATTGAGAAGTTCCCTCCGTGAAATTCCATGCAAAAGTGTGAAGCTGAAAATTGGAATTTTGCAAGGATTAGATTTGTGCAAAGCGAGGAAGTATGCTAATTTACAGGGACATTTGCTGGCGTGTCTTTTAAAGAAAGAGTGCAGAAAAACCTATCAGCACTTCAGAATGTTAACTGTTCATCACTCTAAAATGTGAAATTTCATTAGGAGACATTAGTTTGTGAATATTCCTGCCTTATATTTCGGAGAGATGAATAGAGCTCTATTGCTTGGTACACAGCAGAGGAAGAAAATGGTTGTGAAAATGTACTGTTTCATTTCTTTTGTCCTGAAGAGGAGTTTAGGACAAATGAGGAGTTGGTTACTTGAGGTCTAGCTAGCAGGACACAGATATTAGTACTGATAACCTTGCACAAGAGACTTCAAACTTTAACACAGTCTCAAAAGAAAAACCAAAGTGTGTTTGTATTTGTTATTGACACGCTCACTACAAAGCCAAACTCGCAATGTAGTTGTATTCTTGAAAATGGAACAGGAGAACAGAGAACTGGCAGAAATTCAGAGTATATTTATTTGTAGAGAAACACTTTAATTTGACATCATAGCAAATTATATGTAATCATTGCTGTGATAAGTTAGAGTATAAGAAAATGCCAGCCAGAGCCATACATAATAAGCTAAAATTTGTATCAATTCGAAAAGAACTTCAAGAATCAAATGCCTATGAATGAGTTCTAATACCTTAAATACACTCTTTTCCAGCAATAGTTTGTATGGAACCAAAGACAGGAAAATCACCACCAACAGAGCTACAAAAAATGCCTTTAAAGAAGAGTTGTCTCCTTACCTTTAATTTTGAAACTGTAGGGGTAGAAAGAGATATTGAAGAACCACTTATCATTCTAGTAAATGGTGGGCCAACCAAGAATAAAAAGATCTGGCAAGAGTTAGTAGATGTTAGCAAAGTAAACGAAGTGACAGTATACCTGGTATAAAATAAATTTTTATTATAAAAATGTTGATGTTGTTCAAGATGTAACTTGTATGGCAGATGAAACATTATCACCAAGTGGACAGATTGAAAAAGCGGACCAATCCTGATCAAAAGAAGTTTATGAACACTAAAACATCTATCCTCTGCACTCTAAACAAGTTTTTGGTGATGCTATTGATCTCTTTCAAATGAAACAAGCAAAAAGAGATCTCATGAGTGTGTGGGAGAAAAGTTTAGAGGCTCGCTGTTTTTCACACCTATTTACCACTGGATCAGGTGGCCGTTATGATAACCGCCTGTACAAATACCAGCAGGTTATATTCAGAAGATCCTAGATGTTACCAGTGTATTCCAAGCATATTTCATCATCTGTTTGAAAGTGACTTGTTTGGACTATTATATGCTGTAAACTACATACTGAAGACAGGAGCTAACCTACAAACTTTCTCTGCAAAAGACTTTGTTGACAAAGGAGTACATGTACGAACGTTTTTAGCAGTCCAATTGTAACCACTTAATGGCTTGTGCAATGTATTTTGCAAGTCGGTAACATATTATCGACTCGCAAAATAGTTTTTTTTTACTCCCTATTAGGAAGGGTGGTGCCAAGGGCTTCCCTTGCTAATAGAAAGTCACAAGGGAATGTGTGATTGTTTTACAACCGGAATGCTGCCACAAAACAATCACAGTTTACCGCCTACCTCAAGTAGGTGACTGGCACCAAAACTGTTTTTTTAAGAGCTGACAGTGGTTTCTTGGATGACCGCCTACTCTTAAAAAATTAAACAGGTCCTGTTTTCCTTTAAGTGATGAGTCTGTACCCTCTTTCATTAAATAGTATGTGACATGCACCATCCCGAAAGACACTGGTGAAAAAGGTTTCAGACAACAAGTTTTGTGTGTTCAAATACATAAATGTTGCAAGTACTGTGGTAAGAAATGCATATGTAAAGGAACATTTTACACAAGATGTTGTTTTGGATTTCTACCACCTGTCATTTTCCAAAGAAGAATGAATATCTGTTTATCTGCAGTCAGACATATACTGTCATGAAGATCACCGAAAAACACATACAACTTGAAAAGAACAGAGGTCTCTAGCTATATTAATGACTATAACCCTGTGATTCGCAAAATGCAGAATGCTAACATCGATACACAATTTGTTGCAGACAACTCCATCGCTGTTGCTCATTATGACACTATATTATAAAATCAGAGAAGACTAAGATGAAGGAGATGTGGGGGGAGATTTCTGCACAAAAAACTCTTTGTACAGCTTAAGATTGAAAATGATTTCCCATAGAAAGCTAGGGTCCTATGAAGGCTCTGTTCACTAGGGGTGGGTGGAAAACTCCACTCTGCTGGTGGAGTTTGTGGAGTTTTGGCCCTTTACACTCTGCTTGGCTCAGTACAGCAGAAGGTCAGCCAACAACCAACAGATCAGGGTTTTCCAGGCACACTAGACTTTATCCCCCAAGAGCAGTGTGCCAGGAGGCATGTTTGCAGAGTGGGCGAGAAAGGGGTCAGGGCCTCCGACAAGGTTTCAGCAATCCCATTGTGGGGGACTTACTTGTGGCAACAACTGGGGTTCTTGGCCCCCAATGACCCTCAGCAGCCAAAGGGGCTTTCTGACCAGTTCTCAGCAATCCCGCTATGGGGACTTACTTATTGCAACAATAGGGTTTCTTGGCACCCAACAACCCTCAGCAAATAAGGGGAGTTCATCCCCCAACCAGTAGTGTGCCAGGAAGTACTTTTGCAGAGAGGTTAAGAAAGGGACCAGGGCCTTTGACACGGTCCCAGCAATTACACTGTGGGCGACTTACTTGTGGCAACAATAGGGGGTATTGGCTCCAAAGACCCTCAGACGCAAAGAAGACTTCATCCCCCAACCAGTAGTGCACCAGGAGGCCCTTTGCAGAGTGGTTAAGAAAGGGGTCGAGGCCTCTGACAAGGTCTCAGCAATCCCTCTGCATGGGACTAACTGGCGGCAACAGTAGGATCTTGGCCCCCAATGACCCTCAGCAGCCAAGGGTATTTAATGCCCCAACCAGTAGTACACCAGGAGGCAGGATTGTAGAGTGATTGAGAAAAGGGGCGGGTCTCCGATGAGGTCTCAGTAATCCCACTGTGGAGGACCTACTAGTGGCAATGATAGGGGTTAGTGGCCCCCCAAAGACCTTCAGCAGCCAAGGGGAATGCAATAGGGATGGCCGAGCAACACTTTGCCCTCTCACAGAACTCCGCAGATTTGGCAGAGTTTTTTTGCAACTCAGCAGAATTCCTTGGTGAGAAACTCTGCGAGCTTGACCCAGGCCTGGTGTTCGGTTGAGTTTAGCCAGTTTGTCCTCAGAGTCAAGGGGAATTATTTGGCTAAGTTTCGGCATAGCAAGAACGAAAGTAGAGTGTTGAAGTCTTTCCCGGAAATTAAGTACAGAGCAGAGTTTGATCCTTAAAGTACAGACATGGTGAAATCAAACATGTTAGACACATACTATCGAAAAAGGGGTCCTCAACTAGAAAACATGCACCTTTATGTAAAACTTCAACACTACATCTACAGAAGCAATGTAACAGAAAACATAGAAGAAGGGAAATATGCAGTAGATGGATGTCATACACACAAGGAAATCTAATTAATCACAGACAACTTAGTTGCCACACTCCAAACAGATGTTGAATCCAAATAAATTGGAGGCTATGATGGCTACAAATAACCTTTCAATGCTGTTTAAGACAGTATTCAGTGTACAATCCTTTCAAACTATTTACTCATGTTGAATAATGAGATTGAACAGGAACAAATGTTTGCTGCTGAGATAGCTAAGGATAGTTCACAAAGCAACCAACGTTCTGGATCATTGAGTTAAGATCCTCTTTGACAAACAATAATAAAAATAAAGCTGTAATAGCCATGAATGAGGTGGAAAATGCAGTACAACAATCGAGACAGGAAAGAGTTGATTTAGAACTGCTAGTTGGACAACTGAATGATGTACAGAAAGACACTTATGTGGTGGTAAAAGAGAAAATAGAGAATGAATTCCTGTACAAGAATAAATAATTTAATTTAAGTCAATACTACTATACTTGTGTGGTCAAGTAGTCACCTGGAAAAGTTTTACAATTAAAATACTCACCGTTTACCTATAGAATCAAATTGTATTGAGTGTAGTAGCAGCACCAACTAAATTAACTGCACACAACATTAACGGAATTACTTTACATTGACTACTTATGCTACCTGTTGAACATGGCAATAAACTGGAATACCGGTGAAGCTTGTCATGAAGTCTCAAGAATACTGAATAAACGAAAGCTTTTAATCATCAGTGGTCTCAAACTTAATGCTTGCCTTAACCCCTTAAGTGCTGCTGACGGCCAATGGTCGTCAGCAGCGCTACCTCCCCAGTGCTGCGCACGACCATTGAACGTCCATTCAGCACTAGTTCTAATGGACAGCGCAGCACTGGGGAGAAATGTTTACACGCAGCTAAGGTGTTAATACACTTTAGAATGCCACAGATTTTAATACCAGAGTATAACGTGCTCTTTAGAGGAAAGTATTTAATTGTTTCAGTGACCTACTGCAGCTTACCCCTGTCAAAGGACAGCCTGTTTTCATGACACATCTCCATGATGAAACACTGAATTATTTGGGTAGCATTAGCATGGTAAACATTTGGCTAAAACTTTAATGCATGCAACTGCAGAGGAAAATATGTCAAGCATCTGACGTGGAATTCAGAAATATTCTAAAGGGGAAACATATCTTAGAAAGTTGACTAATCAAGAAAATGTTTTCTGACAACACAGCAGCACAGTTGACGTTCAGTTTCATTGAGGAAGCGAAATCCATAGTCTGTTTAATGCCTACAATTCAAGAGTGCTCCAATTTTATGAACAATTACTAAAACTGGAGGATGAAGAAATCTTGGAAATTACAGCTATCGACAAAATGAAACACCGAGGAGTGTCAGTACTGTTAAGTGGAAAACTGCATGTAAAATTAGATTAATCAGAGAAATCTGTTACCAGGACTGCAGGATTCAAAAAGTATTTATGCATATGCAAAAACTATGGAGTCATTTTGTGGCATAACTTAAATGTTAAGGATGGATTAGAAATGGTGCAATGGATAAATTATTGATTTATTTAACTTTACAAATAGGGATGAGGTTAAATACTTAGCCATAAAATTTGATCAGATTGATGATGTGAAGCAGATTGCTAGATGTATTGTGCGTTTGTTTGCTTGTAAAAGAGTTATATGTCCAGCGACAGCAGTTCCCAGTGTCTCTAGCATACACTCTAACTAGCCTTAAGAACATTGTCTGGTCTGTTTATTCGTTGATTTTGGTGACAGAAAAGTTAGTTCTAATGCAAGTTGTGTCAAACAGTACAATCAGTTAAGTGTATATGCTCCTCATTAGGACAGTATCCCATTTCTGAAAGACAGATAATATGTCCAAAGTGGAAGCTCATACATTAATCTATGGATGTTGCTAAAAAAAAGAAAAAGAAGGAGAACAAGGAAAGTGTTAGGAAGAAAAAATTGGAGAATGAGAGAGATATTTGAGGTTTATTTATTTGAGGTTTATATAGCGCTGGATCGACCCGGAGGTATCAGAGCGCTTTACATAAGGCCACAGAGTGTTCAAAGTTATAAAAATAATCACATTAATTACAGAAAGGTTACAAATTCAATACAGGAGTTATTAGCAACCTTGAAAACAAGATCAACAGAAAAGAAAAAAGAAAAAGGCCAGGGAAAGCAGGGAGTCAGCAGCGGATAAAAAGACGGGACATAAGTCCAAGGTCCGGCTGGGTAGGTGACGGTAATAGCGGTCTGCTAGAGCTGTCTCCCATATAGCTGTAGGAGCAGCTCCACTGGAAATCGGTCAGACATTTCGGACTCTGCCGGATAAAAATGAGGACCAGGACAGAACCAAAAGTCTAAAGTCCAGAGACGGGCTGGTAGAGATGGCAAGGCTGGCAGGATAGGAAGGGTAGTGTCGCTTGGCAGCCATCTTAGAGTCAGGCAAATGGAGTCTGTTGATCTCCAAGACTCTGTAGGTGGTATTGTCTCTAGATCTTAGGAACTGTTTCCTTAGCTAAGCCCATTGTCATAGTGGAACATCAGGACCCTCTTTTCAGATGGGATATTTTCCCATACCGGTGAAAATACTTTGGTGGGGGCCATTTTAGAGTAATACATCCACTGACATACTAAAGCACACTCTGATGCATACACAGACACAGTGATACAGATACTGACACACCCTGGCACACACCTAAGCATACTTTGACATACCAATTCACACACTCATTCATACACTGAGACATCCAAGAAAACACTTATGTATACACTGACACAACCACACAAGCACTACCTCATATACTAAGATACCAAGGGGCACACACATACTTTCACTGACACACCCAGGCATACACTGCTCCATACACTGACACACCTAGGCACACACTAATAGATACACTGACACACCCCGGCACACTCTGATGCTTACATTAAGACATGCAGGGACACACTCATACATACACTAACACACCCAAGTGCAAACTGATGCATACACTGAGATGGTGGGTGGGTGGGTTTATATAGATAGATATATAAATATAGATACATAAATAGATAAATAGATAGATAGATAGATAGATAGATAGATAGATAGATAGATAGATAGATAGATAGATAGATAGATAGATAGATAGTCAATTTTACAATCCCAAGGACCACAAGCACAGAAACGCATGTCATAATGAAAGATGGCTTAAAATAACAACAAACATCATGAAAGAAAGTAGCATTCCCCTCTTAGCTATAGAATTTAGACATGACCTCAAAGATTATCTGTCATATGCAATATACCTGTAAGTAGTTCTACTGTTTGCAACCCAGCATACCAAATTAGAAGTTTTTGTTTTGCTGAACTACTTTATGTATTCCAAACTTGAAAGTAGTGCATTCGAAATGAAAACATGTGTATTTTAAGAACTCATAAGGTGATGTTTGGTGAAAAACTAGTAAAAAATTAGTACATTTCCAAAATTTATTTAGAGTTCAAATTTAAGTGATAAAGCATGTGGCATGAGGGAGACGTATTACCAAGAATATCACCTTGGTGCCAGAAGTATTGCAGTTATTGTTGTTATTTGTTATACAGGAGAGGCATTCCACATTGACAAAGGCCTTTTTTACATTACTTCTCGCACCCGGCTTGATGCGTTGAGGTGATCACTACTTGAAAATTTAAATGGGGTGGGCAATGCTGTAATCTTATCTAATATAATCAAATTTACAACATTAATAATATTAGTAGCTCATGATGATTTTCATTGAACACAAGTAACTGCTATTACAGAAAAGGTTGGAGACCCCTGGTCTTGAGAGAAACATTGTTCTGCCACCCTCTTGATGTTTGTAGGAGGCTGGCTTAGTACATGGTGCACACTTATTTAAGTGGTGCACTTTGCACTAATCCAAACAACCCTTGTGGTGATTTAGTGGTCTTAGACAACCTTAGAAAGCCCTCTAAGTGGTAGCTGTGGAGAGCAGCCTTCAGGCTTAGTCCAGAAGGAGTGTGAAGCAGCTTGTTTTACCAGTACTAATCATACAGTTTAGGTTAAGTGAAAAATAACCACACAGTGTAGCTATAAAAATATGTATATATCATAAACACTCACTAACACATTGCAATATCTCCTCCCCGAAGATATAATCACAATATGTCAGTAATAGAACACGTAAGTATAACAAATACACAGTGGTCTTCAGGGAGGGATCAAATCATATACTAATAAAGTGGAATGAGACCCATGACCTAAGTCGAGACTGGACCCAGAAGACTTTGGAGAGCCGGAGACCCAAGGAACCACCCAAGGTAAGTACCCAGGAACCCCCACGGAGGACGTGTGCAGAGGGGAAACAAGACTGCGTGCTCAATACAAGTCAAAAGGGAAGTCCTAGATGCAGTTTTCAAAAAGAAGGACCCTTCCCAGAAGACCCCGAAGAAACTCAGTGGAAGATGGAAGTTGGAGAGTCACTCCACCGTGGACACCCCAGGAACCAGGGCACCTGCACCAGGTCCAAAGTGACTTTGGAAACCGCAGTAGACCACAATGGAGGACTTCAGTAAAGATGTTGCTGACGACAAGGGTGAAAGAGTCCGGTGGAAGCCAAGGGTGGATTCAGGAAGAGTGGAAGCTCAAAGCAGAGGATACAGAGTCTATGACACTTAGGAGTGACTAGGATGCATGGAAAACGAATACCCACTGATGTTGGAGGATGCAGTTGAGTTGATGGTGACATTGGTGCTGTAGCTGTGCAAACCAGGCGATGCTGTGGAAGACCAGGAGCTGTTGATGAGCTGTCCTACGTCGGATGTCAAGAGCCAGGGGGTCAGTGTCCGTGGGAGCACCAATATGCCTTGGCAGCAGCAAACAATGGGGGAGACGAAAAAGGTGCAGTATCGGGACCAGCAAGGTCCAAGGGACTAACCAAGTGCAGTTAACTCAGAGTAGGCCCCTAGCAAGCAGGGGTGTCCACTGGAGCCAAAGAAGACCCTCAAGAAGACCCACAGTCCAGAGGAGTCACAAGAGTTCCTCGAGCAGCTCACCAATGATTCAGGCCCACGTTCCAGAGGATATAGTGAGGACAAAGATCTTGGTAGCAGGAGATGCTGGAGGCTGGGGCTTCTTGGAGCCCAAAGATCTCTGTAGAATAGAGTCAATAAACCTTGGCAATGGCAAGTCCACGCAGTGCACAGGGGTGCTGCTCCAGCAGTTCCGACGAGGGATACTGGCTTCAAAATTGCTCTGAAGACAGAGCAGGCCTTGAGGGCAATTCATAACCACCACCTTTGTTGCTGAACCTTTCAGAGTCTGTGGGAGCTTAGGAACAGCAGACTAGTCAGCTTTGTTGTGGTGCTTGCAGAAGCAGGGGAGTGACTCTTTCACTCCAAGGGAGATTCCTTCAGGTGTCTTGGATGCCTACAGACCTAGGGAGAACCTGTATGGTGTACAGGCACAGATGACGCAGAAGACTGGCAGGACGACGAGACCAGCAGCAGTAGGAGTCTTCCAGTTGCAATCTTGGTTCCCACAACAAAGTCCAACGAAGTCCAAAGTGTCCAGACGGTTGAAGATGAAGTGGTTTCAGATCTGAGTCTTGTCCCACAACGTATCTGAAAAGACACCCACAAGTAAGCCCCTTAATACCTGAAGGAAAGGTTTGGGACCATTCAGGGGTCCCTCCGAGTGGAGGGGCTGAACAGTGGGGATGATACACCCATGTCCTTTGTCCAGTTTCACACCAGAGCAGGAGCCAATGGCTCCCTGAACTAGTTCAAATTAGAGGATGCAAGGAAGGCACCACATATGCCCTTTGAAGCTGTCAACTGGTCCTGGCAAGTGCCCCCACCCTAGGCCAGTACACTAAGTCCTGTCTGGGAGGTGGCCACACCTCCCTGTGACAGGAAACCAATTATCCTACCTTCCCCTGCTCAAGCTTGGCTCAGCAGTAGGAGGGTATAATCATGTCTGTGGTTGCCAGCATCTATAGCTTGCTGTCAGCCTCTGAAGAGTGGTACCGGGAGCAGCCCCGCAGTGCATGGAATCATAGCTACACACCATTCATGGTTTTGGGATATGATTCCAACATGTTTGATACCAAACATGCCAGGGTTCGTTACAGCCAGTTTAGAGTTACCCATCGCGTAATAACCGATGGCCACTCTATGTATCGTAATGGCTGATGTACTTACAATGTCTGAAGAATGGACTCCCGAAATTGTAAGGGTGTCCTGTTCATGCAGGAGCACCCTCACACTTATAACCAAGCACCCTGCCTTCAGGATTTAAAAGCCTGCCTTAGGGGTGATTTATAGGTTTTAAGTATAGTGACCCCAGATATATGAAAATGTATATCTCTTGTGAGTGGTGCTAGCACCAGCTTACAAAGGCTGCAAAGGCAGGCCTGTAGTCACAATTTGAGTGGTCTCCCATGGGTGGCATAATACATGCTTCATCCCATGGGGTCCCCTGGTACACCTATGCCCTGGATACCTATTACTATGTAATAGGGATTTATAAGGGTACACAAGTAGCCAATCTGGGGAGTACCCAAGTACTCACCATGGTCCAATTTAGGGAGGAAGCACAGAGAATGGGGTCCTGATTAGCAGGATCCAAGTCAGACTAGTCAGAAAACAGAATGACACCAGAAGAAAGTGTGAAAGTGTGAGTAACTATGAAAGCAGATCCTACTTTCCTACAGTGTTCCTTGCTGAACAAAACCAATCCTGCCTGTAATGCAGGTACTCTTGCACCATGGTGCAATGGTGCCTGCATTGTCTCTAGGCAGCACACAGTGCCATATCCGCATTTGTGCTGTTTCCCTTTCATGCAAACCAGCGCAGCAACTTTGCTTGCTGACATGCGTTGAATTAAAAATTAGTAAATTAGCCCCTAGCTGTCTTATTGGGGGAGGTGGGTCGTAGGAAAAGACTGAGAAGTAAAGAAAATTAAAGGTGTGTCAAAATACAGTTGCAAAGAAAATGAGGTTTGGGAAATACATTAGAGTGCGATATAAAGTGAGTCTTAACAGGAAAATGATCTTAAACTTAACCGAAGTGGAATAAACTGACTGGCAGATGCATCAAAGTTATGTTTTGCAAGTCCTTAATAGCGAATTTTAAGGAATCGCTATTAAAGACTCGCAAAACGGGATGCATGTAGGAATCACAATGTTATTAGCGATTCCTACAGATTCCTTATTAGCGATTCGGTAATAGCTAATCGCTAATAAGGAATGGCTTTCCCATTCACTCCTACGGGCCTAAAGGCCCATAAGAATGAATGGGAAAGCCATTCCTTATTTGCGATTAGCTATTACCGAATCGCTAATGTTTCGCTATTTCAAGGGTGCCAGGGTGTCCAAAGGACACCCTGTTGCACCACTGAAATGGACCTGTGCACAAATGTTACACCCACACATGCCCTAAGGGCATGTGTGTGCGCAACATGTAACTTTGAAAAATGCACAAAAGTGCATTTTTCAAAGTTTTAGCAAATTACCACGAAGTTCAACTTCATGGTAATTTGCTCCCCCTATTAGCGAAATCGCTATTTTTTGGGGTTTCATGCATTGCATTTAAGGAATCTCATTTTGGGATTCCTTAAATGCAAGAGCAATTTAAGGAATTGCTATTTAGAGATTCCTTAAATTGCGATTTCTGCTTCTGGGATGATGCATGCCAAATGCAAAAATACCGGGAGCAAACGGTCAGATTTTGAGAAACTGCCCGTTTGCTCCCGGTATTTTCTTTGATGCATCTGCCTGTAAATGTAATTTAGAATAAAATAAGGCCAACGTGGTTACGTCGAAAGTTAATGTAAACATGATAGAGTGAAACAGCCTCAGTAGAACCTTGTGAACAGTAAATCATGACCATATAGCAGGGTACAGTCTTCTCCGTTTCCACCCCAAAACAGCATGGAGAGAGGCAAGGTATTCTGGTACCTGTTATAACATGGTATTTCCAATTTGGAACTAGGCATACTTGAAAACAAAAAAAAATAACCATTGTCTTTCACAGATTTCTCCATCTTTCTCAAAATGTCAGACAGGATGGAAATGTAACTGGACTCTGTTTCCTTCAAGAAATCAAAGGTTTTTCACTTTGAATGTACACGAAATAAATCGAAGTTTGTCTTGTCCTGACTACAGAACTGGGTTTAACCTTACTAAACACTGGTTTGATGTCTACTAGGGACGGTTTGTTACCGAGCTTAATAGGGTCCCTACCTTTACTCCTTTGTATGTAATTTTAATACAGATACTCCGCATGTGACACAGACTGATGCAAGGCTAAATATAAGGACATGTGTACTGCAGCTTTTGTCAGGAGGACAGAAACACTAATCGTGTGTGTTGTCTTTTCATTCTATGCATGGCCGGGTTCGTGGCGGATAACTGGGAAGTGCTACACACCGCAACAACTGCAACAGGTGGACGGCCAAAGAGACGCGTACGTCAGGTACAGGAATGGCAAGCAAGTTTCAAGGGTGATGGGCGACCGAGGAAGAACTCCGGGGTGCCAACACAGAGATAATTGTTTATGGTGTGTTGACCCCAGCTTTGGCTGGCCGTGGTAATGTAAGGATAGGTTGCTGCGCAAGAAATATCAGTAAGTTTTTTATCATGAAACTGTGCGGCACAGCAACGGCACAGGTGCTCACAGGGCACCGTGGTCATCATAGTATATCCATAGGTTATCAATTGGTATGGTCAACGCTTGGAAATGTGGCAATGCACAGGGGGATGACTGGCCAAAGCCTGTAGTAAGAGGCCTATGATGGTGCCTATGGCAGCAAACAAAATGGTAACAGCAGTAGTAAGGCCTACTAATTACAGATCATAACACAGGGATGCATATAGGGTTTCATAAGCGGGGAGTCGAGCTTCTTGAAAGACGGCGTCCATTGGTGCGGCAACAGCAGGAAGACAAATGGAGATGGTAGACGGAGGGCGGACTGCTGGGGTCTCAATGTTTCCTTACATGGCAGAGGGGGTGCTCCGTCTCAATCAGCTTAAGGGCTGCATGCCAGATTTACTCAGAAGGAACACCTCAACGCGCTTAGTGGTCATCCTGCACCTGGGGAAGGAAGGATTTAGTCGACTTGGGCAGAAGGGTCATGTTGGAAGAAATCATCTCAGCAACAGGGTGGCTGGCGAAAACCGTTAACTGATTGCACTATAGTGTGGTCACAGCTGATACCGAGGCTTCAATGGAGGGGGGGTGAATCGGTCAGGGCGTCGAATCACTCGTTAAAGAGGGTCAACAATAAAATGTACGAGCTTTTTTCGAACTCCTCACCTACAGAGTATACCTAATGGGTGCATTTGGGGGGGAACAGTTCTACTTGCGGGATGGGGTCCACTTGACAGAGTCAGGGTCTGCCCTATTGATAGTGAACTTACTAGCATGGACAGCAGGTTTGGCTAGGAGAGTATGACCTTTCAGTGTAGGCAGTTGGGGGGGCCAGATAGTCGGTCAACTATGCTGGCCTGTGGCGGTAAGGTCATAATCGGTGAGCAGCAATTTAAGGTCCTTAGGTGGGGCGGCCCCATTCACGAAAGGGGTCGCCCAGGGGGAGGGGCCACTGGTCTCTTCCAGAACTTCAGGGGCAGGATATCCACTTGCTTGGGTGCGGGGGAGGGGAGTCAACGCTTTCCTCAGGCTGGTAGCCACCCCACACATACACTATGCACTATGACGCTAAGGGCGCGAGTGTAAGGGCCCTCCTGTTATGGTTAAATGGAGTTCACGGAGCGCACGAGGGTAAACGGGCCCTTGTCGCGCATGCGCATCTCGAACGTGAGAGCGTAGCTGGGTAAAAGGATCTGACACCGGTTAGCGACCTTGCCGTGGGACCAGAAATTATTAAAATGCAAATTCATATCAGGATGTTAGATTCGGTTAGGAACCACGCTGTATTAGACATTTGTTAAGGTTAGCCCACCATACCTGTCTAAACTGGATGTAAATCTAATGTCTGAATTTTGCATTTAATAATTATGTAAATAATGTTATTTTATTAAAATTTTAATTTTATTTCATATTTTAATAAATACGGCCGGGGGGTCTCGAGACCCCCTGCCTTCCAAAGAATTCTGTTGTTGGTCTGTTGAATGTGTAACGGTAGTCTGCGTGTTAAGGCGGGGGGGGTGGCCGGCAGTCACAGACAATGTTGACTGCGTCAGATTTATTCGCTCTAGCTGGTGGTTAGGGTGTTGTATGAGTGAAAAATACAATTAATAGATGGTGGCATCAGACAGAAACGCTGTTAGCGTCAACACCCTCTAATACCTAGCCAAGGTAAACGGGTAGGCCCACACACAGCTTATCTGCTTTATGTCATTGCTTCACACTCTCACTTCAGTCAAAATGCAGGCAACTTACAGTAGTGTATAGACAAAATTATAAACGAGGCCTTATTTGTGCAGGTACTTGCACATAGTGGGCACCGGAATTCATTTTTGAGACCTTGACTCGTTTTTATAATCAGACTTTGAGCCAGAGCAACAGAAAAAAGAGAGGACAATTAAGAAATCATAAGGAAGAGAAGTATATGAAAACAGCGAAAAAGGGTGAAAGCGGGGATGAAAAGGAACCAGCAAGAGTTAGATAGCGACAAGATGAGTAGAGTGTTTAAAGATTGAGCAGATCTAGCCTAAAAGTGTTAAATAAGTAGTACACGCACACCATCCATGCCCTCTTCTTTCATATTAACAACCAGAGTGGCAATTAATGTAAACAACAATGGCAATTTCTTGAGACAAACTCAGATCCCTAATAGAGGCTGAGATCATTATTGTCATCCAAACAGTGTTTGTTTATCGTGTTTTTTTCCCTCTGGGCGCTTTAATAGGATTATTTATCCCAGTGGTGTGCTCATTTCCGTTGTCCATGTTACTCTGATGCCAGGAGGGAACCTTTTAACAGCCATCACTATCTGGATTGGGCGGGCTTGAAGGGGATCATCTGAGTGCCAGGCAGGACTGAAACATTTGATAGCCACTTTGCCATCTATTAACACCATGTTACCGCGTACACTTAACTTTACCAGGAGCACTGAAGCTATGAAAAGTCATAGCGCGCAGTGACTAGAGCAGACATTGAACATTTGCACTCCATTAATTAATTCATCACCTAAAAGCCGCGCATTGATTTTTTAATGGCTTTACAAATCCATTTAAGCTCTCGTGATGTAATTAAAAAGACGTGTGTTTACTGTAAATTATCTAACAAGTACAACGGTACTGTTCACAGCAATAACAAACAGGCCACAGCAGAGTTGTTCAGGGTAACACATTTCCAGGATGTTGATGTCTTTCCTATAGTGTTTTACCCTCGGAAACGCACTTTTTGGTTATCTTCACGGAAGACAGCAATAGATGGTTTGACATAGGTAAACTGCAGAAATGATTCTTGTGTGTTCTCGTACTGATCATTTTGCCCTGCTGCACCAACGATGAATTTTGTTTGCAGGTGTACAATATAAAAGTAGGTGCTCACACAATACAGCGTTTTATTATGTGTAAATGGTTGCTGTTTTTATGACAATCTAAAGAACCTGTTTAAAACTATTAAAAAAAAAAAGAAATAAGTGTAATATCCCATAGCTTTTCTTAGGAGCCTCCAACTACCTTGCAATTGTTTCCAGATCTCCTGGTTATCTATTGCTAGGGTGAATGAATGTCAAAGCTGCATGACTTGATTCCACCTTCTGCCTATATTTTCTCCCACCTACACTTCGTGGGACATATTTACAAAGAAATGGTACAGCGCAGTGTTGCAAGCAATTTAGCAGTCCCATGCTGCGTCATTTTAAAAACACAGGGATGCGTCGTAATCACAAGAATATGGTGCACCTCTGTGTTTTCCCTTGAACTGGCGCTAAAGCAGATGTCTAGTGCCAACAAAGACGGTAAACAATGTTTATAACAAAACGTTGTCTCCTCGGGGAATCACAGTGCGGTCGTTATCACAACCGCCTTGTGATCCGCATACTATTACTCCGCAAGTCGGAACAACAAGTTCCAAAGGAGGGGGAGGAGGTGTTGGATTTAAAATCCAACACCTTCCCTAGTGTCCGCATAGACTGGAGTTAGAATAGTAAATTATACTATTCCAACTTCCTGCGCCCCCCCTCCGCAAGTCGTTGTTACGACTTGCGGAGTAAAGGTATGCGGAATCACAACGCGGTCGTGATAACGACCGCTTTGTGGTTCCCCGCGGAGAAAAAGACTGCAGGATTAGATCATATATTCACACAGACACCTTTCCAGTGCAAGAGTGCCTGCATTACAGGGAATCATCCCTGCAATGCAGGCACACTTGCACCATTGTTCAAGGGTGTCTGTGTTGCAAGGATGATTGTTTCCTGTGCAGAAGTAATCATTAAAGGCGATTTACTCCTATGTTTGTTGCAGAATGCACCAAACATAGAAAGAGCAAAAAAGAGGAGAAATACAATTATTTTTCCTTGCTGCGCCAATCTAACTCTTGCTTTTCAATGGCATTAGTATTTGGCGTTGCCTCAGATTTGCACATTCTTGTAAATCTGGGGTGAGGTAAAAAACAAGCGGTGTTGATGTGAAACGCCCACAGCAACACCCATTGCAAGCCCCTTTCACACCGACAGCTGCATGAAAGGTTACAATATTTCGAAAGTGGCGTTAAGCCACTCAAAGTGGCTTAACACCACTTTGTAAATATGGAACAAGACATTGTGCCAGCAAGGCATTGAAAAAAGTGACTCTCCCTTGACAAAATGCCCTTGTAAATATGCCTCCCTATCTCTTTAACTTGCTCTTGCCACTTTTTTCATCCCTGATTCCCTCCTCTGTTGCCCTTTCCCATCTTCCTCCTCCCCTTATTCTTCCATTTTCATTTTTAGTCTCCCTTAATGTGGATCATGGACTGATCATGTCAAAAGAAGCACTGATCCCCATCTTCACAGGAACTCCAAAAACTCACCTGGCCCCCTTAAGTTCAGTTCTCAACATGGCAGCCCGGCTAATAACAGGTTGCATATGGTTTGAGCACATCACACTGGCCCTCAGGAGCCACAATTGGCCTCCAATTGAAGGAAGATGTTTCTATAAGACCGCTTGCATCACCCACAAAGCCCTTCACACACATAGCCCCAACTATCTGGAGAACAAACTTTTGAAAGCTGGTAGAGCCGGGTCTCTAAGGAACTCCAACGCACTTCTTATCATACCTCCCAAACTGAAAAAGAAATCCTCTCAGACATGTTCTTTCTCTAGAAATGCTCCTGCGATCTGGAACTCACTTCCGAGTGACCTGCACTGCAACCCCTCATTCTCCTGTTTCAAATGGGATCTTAAACACATACTGCTCAACATATACTTAAACACACACCCTAACTGAGCTATGTTTCCAAAGCTCACACTCACTCTGCCTTGACCAGTTGTAGCGGTTAAATTAGTGTTTCAGTGATCCACTATTTCTTGTACGTTTTATAGCTCAAGCGGTTTCTATGTCTGCGGCTGAACGATTTTCTTTGTCTGTTTTTTTGCATGTACTTCAATCTAATAATTTAGCATTATATGTAAAGCGCTCTGATACCTCCAGGTCTAACTAGCGCTATCTAAAATGTTTAAATAAATAAATAAATGAATGTGTGCCAGTGCCCTCCATCAGCAACTAATGTCCAGGCTCTTGGCCTTCACAATGTTTGCCTTCATTAACTGAGAAGAGAACCTGATGTGATCGATCCAATAACGGATTCTTCAATGTCTTTCAAGGTAGCATGTGGAAAACCAACACAAATGGCTTGGGCTATCAGATGCATGCATTGCCATTTGACCTTTTAAAAGACGTTTGGTACCAGTCCTGCAATTGTAAGGGTTCTGCACAGGTATCCATGCCTGACAGGACTGAAAGCCTTCCGCATTAAGTGGGATATTTATCTTCTCATCTAGCACACTTGGCAACATCAAGTGTAGAAGGGCTTGGGTTTGCCCCTGGAAGAATTACCTGGAAAAATCCAGCATGTGACCTATGAAAAAAGAAGGTATTAATAGTCAGAGGGCATTATTTAAAGTTTGGCAGCACAGCAGAAGCTCCCAATCGCCTTTGGATGTGCTTCAGCATTATGTTTCTGATGACACAGCCTGGCAGCCATTCAGTAAACTGTCAGTGTATTCAGAGGAACGTTCATAGCGACAGCTACTGTAAAGGCACAGGCATACCAACATGGCTGGCAGAGATTTCTAAATATAGAGAGCAGTAGCAAACCATCCTGGACCCTTTTCTGCAGACTACTCACCCTTCAGTCTATGCGCCACACCAGTGGATCCACTTAAACCATGAAAAGGGACCATGGATTTTTTGCTACAGGGGAGGGTGCCTGTGAAAAGACTGAGGTGCAGCAGAGAGGGTTTAACAAACAGAGCCTCCAACGAGTGGGGCAGATTGCCACAAAAGTGTCCCTGAACATCAATTGAGTGATTCAATTTATGAATGTCACGTGAGAGTTTCCAGTGGTTGTTTACTTCAAAGGATAATCTGAGAATTATGTGAAAGTGTGTCCAACTTTGCAAAGTTTTTCTGAGTGTGTCTTAGGAAAACCTTATTGTTAGGATCTTTTAGGATGCATTTGGGGGCACTGAGAACCAGATGCATTTATATAAGGGCTGGCAGAGGCAACGTGAGGACCTCCCGCAGATCCTTCTGTCAAGAGAGATGATCTGTGATGACAAATCAATCAAACTCATCACAGCCGGCTGAGGATGGTTGATGTACGTACAATGGCTTGATGAGGACCACTAGGGCAATATGGAACTACTCAGTGGGCTCTGATGAAAAATGGTGGAGTTCTTGGGATTAGTAATGCCACAGCTGCCGAGCATGTATTCTGCATAAGCGTTTGGGGGCAGAATGATCTCAAAGTAGACCCCTTCATACACACCTCCCTCTGGCATAGCATGGCTTAAAGGTCCCATATCAAGCTGTACCCACCTGGTTCCACCCAAAGTGCCATTATTTGAATTGGTATTAGATTAGAAATAGGCACCTACCCTCATTTTTGGCAGTATACCTCCCTCTGGCATAGCATGGCTTAAAGGTCCCATATCAAGCTGTACCCACCTGGTTCCACCCAAAATGCCATTATTTGAATTGGTATTAGATTAGAAATAGGCACCTACCCTCATTTTTGGCAGTTCGCTGCTCTCCCTATAACAAGTATGTCTTTAAGATAATCTTGTAATGCTGTGCCCCAACCTCTTTTATGTGTTAGTGATAATTTCCTTACATTTGCTTTTGCTGTACCTGTTCTGAGTTTGAGGGATTGTTTGTACTGCTACCGCTAAATCTAACGCAAAGGAACTTTTTAAAACCATTAAAAAACTGCCTACTCTGAATACTCCCAAGAGTCAGGGAATTTTGAATTCTGCAACATAATTGCAGATTTCTTTAGACATAAAGTTGCAATCATGTTCTCGTCATTTACCAAAACTAATAAAAGGGCGCAGGACAGCCCCTCTATGAAAGGAGTGGACAATTATGGCTCCCCAGCGATATTTGATCTATTCTCACCCCTGAAGACATCAGATACGATTAAGGCTCTGAATTCGATTCGTTTATGGGCCCCTAATGACCCTTGCCCTGTTCGTGTTATGAAACGAATTCCTGACGTAATTGGCATGGCACTGACCCCCTTGTTGAATGCCGTTTTTTCATCCAGCATATTTCTCAATATCTGGAACAAAGCTTCTGTTCTTCCTTAGTTCAAGAAACAGACTCTGGACCCCAAGGATCCCAACAACTACAGGCCGATTTCGAGGCTTCCTTTTCCTGCCAAAGTCTTGGAAAAAGCAATGAACAACCAACTCAGTGCTTTTCTTCATCTCAATATCTCTCTGGACTCATTGCAATATGGGTTTGAGCCTATCACTGCAATGAGCTGGCTCAGTTGAAATCCACGGGGGAAATTAGAGAGGCCGTAGACAGGGGAGGAAATGCCACTTTGATTTTACTGGACTTGTCCGCAGCTTTTGACACGGTCCATCATAAAATATTGCTGGTCCGGTTGTCCAAGATTGGTGTTGAAGGTCTCGCGTGGAAACTCTTACAATCCTTTTTATTAGATAGGTCTCAAACCATGGATTTGGATGGCAAAAAATCGAAACCTTTCTCACTCCCTTGTGGGGTGCCACAAGGCTCATCACTTAGCCCTACGCTTTTTAATATATATATATATGACATCTTTGGCTGGAATTATCAGGCCATTTGGCTTCTAGCTCACATCCTACGCTAATGACATGGAAATTGTGTTGTCGCTGACCGAGGGAGCTGAGAAGGAGTTTGGGGAATGCTGCCATGACTGTATGAGTGAAATCTCGGTCTGGATGTCTTCTAACTCAACTCCAGCAAGACCGAAGTCATAACATTTAGGAACAATCCTCGGGTGGTGGCCAAAGGACCTTGGTTGATGTCCAGTACCCACAAGAAAGGCTAAAAACCTTGGAGTATTGGTGGACAACAAGCTTACCATAGGGGATCAAGTAAGCATGGTGACTTCTTGATCCTCAGAATCATAAGGAAAATTAAGCTCTTCTTCACCGAGAGTAATCTCAAGACAGTGGTGACAGCCCTTATAATGGTGCGTTTGGACTATTGTAATGGCCTATATATCAGTGTCAAAAAAAATATAAGAGCAAGCTTCAACTTGTCCAGAATGCAGCAGCTAAACTGCTGTCGGGAACACCGAAGTTTGTTTCTGTGAAGGGAGAAATTAAGAAATTGCATTGGCTCCCTGTAAAGCAAAGAACACGCTTTAAAGCACTATGCACCATTTTTTTAAAGTCCTTAAATGGAACTGGTCCAGAGTTCCTGAGATGCAATTTCCAATGGCATATTCCCGGCAGAATGCTGTGGTCTACTGGTGCCAAACTGGTGCAAGTCCCCATATTCCAAAAAACTAATTGGGGAGGCAGAAGTTTCATTCTATGTGCTGCTAGAGCTTGGAACGAGCTTCGTTTTTATCTTAGGAATGCCCCGGATCTCCTCTCTTTTCATAAGGGCTTAAAGACGTGGCTCTTTTCTCAGTAGCATTCACTCGTCTTCCCCGGTAACCAGTACTTAGCGCCAGGACACCCAAGAGTAACCGTGTGCTCTATAGGTGAAAATAACATAACTGCCATGCTGAATCTGTTCTTTGACATTTGTGATAGAATGCTGTTCTCCTGGCCATGCTTCCTTAGTGTGTGATTAAAGCTTACACAGGTGCTATTGCCTGTGGTGTATAAGGGTGTATACATTGTTATTCACAACTTACATAATATATTTGGTTGGCATAGCATACACCATTGAATATCTTGGCTATTCTGCTACCTTTGGACATAGCCCCAAACAAGAAATTTAACTAAAATGTTTTTTAGGCTTATTGCATTTAAGGGTCTTTATTTTAGCACACTGCTACACTGCTACAATGGATCACAAGCAACCAATAAAAAAGAAGGGGCTTGGGTCTTATGAAGTCTCCAGGAGTAGATTTTCTAATAAAGTAATCAAAAAAAGCTATCTTCCTCCTGTCAATCGAAGATTAATATATGAATATGTGATCTTTTTTCGCATGCGTTTACCACGCATACCATAACAACGCGGTTGTTCCAGCGACAACGTTATTTCGCTTACCGTTACAACACAAGTCGTAATAACGACTTGCGTTAGGGGTTGCTGGATGTTGGAATAGTATAAATTACTATTCTAACTCCAGTCTGTGCGGACACTGGGGAAGGTGTTGGATTTTAAATCCAACACCTTCTGCCCCTCAACACAAGTCGTTGTTCGTACTTGCATTGTAATGGTATGAGAAATAACAATGCAGTCGTTGTAACAACCACGTTGTTATGGAATGCGTTGTTACACATGCGTGGTAAATGCTGTTTACTTTAATATATCACTCCAGATCATTTGCAAGCCATTTTTTTTGTTGCATCATGCGTAATTCAATTTAGAAAGGGTATTTGTTATTGTCTATACTATATATACACACCAATTGCTCTTGCACATTTCAAGGTCATCTAAGTAAACATGACATTTCAATAAAAATCTCAATACTTTTAATTTGCAATCGTCCAATTTACGTAATTCAACCAATATCATGATACAATTTTATATGAAAAAACTACAAAAATAGGATTCCTCTGTTCCCTTGCGGATGCTGGAAAAATGTATTTGTTTAGTTTTTTTATTCCAATGTTCATAATAATCCCAAGAAGATATTCCTGTAAGATTTCTGTTTCTCTAACTTTGATAAACACTCCCAGTTCGCAGACTTTTGTATCTGCTGCACCTAAGGTAAAGGGTGTATTTTAGTATGAATGAAAGCGTGTAATTCAGAAATGAGAGAGGTTATCTTTGGGGTGCTCCTATGCAATCATATGGACTGTTCATTACATTATATACATTTTATTGTCTGAATAATAAAAACCAGCACACCATGGTACATTACAGTACATATCCAGCAGTTTCACATATAATATTCTTATAGAGACCATACAACATTATGGGATTGTTCAGTGATTCGATTAGAACTAATACATATAAATTAATCAAAGTAAAAAATAGAGCTGCATTTGTCCTAGCCCACAGAAAACCATACAAGTTGCTTCAAAGTGCCAAGTGCTTATAAACATTATATGAGTAAAAATTAATGGGGGTTAAAAAAACATGTAAAATTGTTCGATAAACTGGTGAAAACCCATACATATAGAATTCATCACAGTTAAAAATAAAGCTACATTTACAATAAAGGTTGCTTCAAAGTGAGAGGTGCTTGTAAATATGATGTACCTAAAAATTAATAAGAGTTAGAAATTAAGTCAAAGTGCAATTCTGTTTAATACAATGTATGTCTTCAATTGACAAAACGCATGACCTGTTCAAGCAGAGACAAATATATTTTTGGAAAAATGCCAAATGCATTATCCAGAGAAAGTACTTCCACTCAACAAGCATAGAAGAAACATATAAAAAGAGATGTAAAACCTTTACAGAACAATACACATTCTTTCATTGTAGTTGAAACTTTGCATAACAACTGTTTAAGGGGGTTATGACTCCTATTATCCTAATATGAAACCCTATTCACATTGATAAGGAAAAGAAAATATAAGCCTCACTCAACAAAGATTCTTCATATGATGTTTTGCAATAATGAAGTGAAAAACTGTCAAAATAAAAGTTGACATTTTGAAAAAAAGTATAATAATAAAGGTGTTATGTTGTGAATAATATTTCTGTCACAATATATACTTGAACATTTGAATGTAAGTGTTTTTTTCTCTTTGATTATGTTCAATATATTCCTGATCCCCACCTCTATGACATTAATGTTGAGGTAGCCTCTTTTTGTTTTGCTACATGACAACATGCACCGGTGTTCAAATAATTTGCTGCTATGGTCGTACTATTCCTTCCGCATCTAGAGAGATGGTGAGGATGCTAGACCTGCAATGTGGTATTGTGCTTGTTTTCTATGCCTACTGTGCCTCTCTCCTACACAAAACACCCAAACCAAAGACATTGCCCACATCATTCTGAACAAAGAACTATAGGCAGTACTTTCCACAGGCACTCAACACACTTCACCTGTACCATAATATGGTCTTTAATTGGCTAATAAACAACATTTACAGGCTGACTGACAGGGTCAGAGCCAGCATCAAGGAAGAGGTTTCTAAGAGCATCCAACAGTCCTTGAGTCCGAAAGCAGCTTCACCCGGTGCCACTCCTGAACTTCGGTACTGAGTGGACTACTGTGGGCTCAATGCTGTCACCAGGACTGATACACCATCTCCAGAGTGGATCCGAGCTGATCAAAGCATAGATCATTTGGGAGCTGCCAAGTTCCTCAGTACATTTGACGTAACCAATGGAGCCAAGGAGAGGTCTTTAATCTCAATACCAGTCGGGCTTTACCAGTTCAGGGTAATGCCCTTTGGGTTGAAGAATGCTCCAGCCACTTTTCAGAGGTTGGTCAACCAGGTGTTGGCTGGACTGGATGATTTCAGTGTTGCCTGTCTGGATGACATTTCAGTGTTCAGTTCCAGCTAGGAAGATCACTTTCACCACCTCTGGGAAGTGTTCAAGGATATGCAGAGGGTAGGCCCAACAACCAAGGCCAGTAAGTGCCAGATTAGGCAGGGGTCTATGGTGTACTTAGGGAACCAGGTATAAAGAGGCTGGGTGGTGCCCTTACTGCCTAAGATTGACGTTATTCTTGCTTGGGAGCCCCTTAAAACCCAGAGCGAGGTGAGAGGCTTTATAGGTCTCACTGGTTACTATAGGAGATTTGTCAAGGGCTATTGCAGCATTGTGCCCCTTGACTGGGCTGACTTCCAGAAGCTGCCCAGGGAGGTGATCTGGACTGATGCCTGACAGATAGCTTTTGATGCCCTGAAGGCAGCCATGTGCACCGTGCCTGTGCTCAAGGCACCCCACTTTTCCAAGGAATTTGTAGTTCAGAGGGATGCTTCAGAGCATTGTTTGGGAAAGGTGCTCTCACAACTGAAAGAAGAGGACCTAGTCCAGCCTGTAATCTTCCTTAACAGTTGGCTACTCCTCAGGGAATAGAGGTGGAGTGCCATAGAGCGAGCTGTTTTTGCTGTTGTCTCGGCACTGAAATAGCTACGATCCTACCTGTTTAGGTCTCACTGCCGAATTCAGACTGACCACCGGCCATTCAGATGGTTAATGCAGTTGAGGGGTGAGAACAAAAAACTGTTGTGGTGGTCAATCTCCCTACAGAGAACATACTTTTTGGCAGAAAACCGCACTGTCACTGAACACTCCAACTCGTTTTGCTGGTTTAGTGCCGCTGTGCACTTTCTCATTGCCATTCAGTGTTGAAGTGTAAGTGCTCCTACTGTAAATTGTGTTTCCATGGTTGGCCTATTTGATTTACTATTAAGACATAGTACAGTGCACTGTGTGTACCCTGGGCCTGTAAATCAAATGCTGCTGGTGGGCCTGCAGCACTAATTGATCCATCCACTCAAGCAGCCTTACAAAGGGTTATCAGACCTGCTACTGCAGTGTCTGCGCGCAGTTTTTACTGCCATGTAGACTTGGCAAGAACACCTAATTGCCAGGCCCTGACCATCCCTTTTCTTACATGTAAGGCACCCCTCAGATAGGCCCAAGGTACCCCCATGGGCAGTGTGCAGTGTGTGGGAAAGGTAGGACATGTCCTGGTGTGTGTGACATATCCTGATAGTGAAATACTGCCAATTTTGTTTTTCAATATTGAAAGGCTTTCTGTCCCTTAGGCTAACATGGGAGTTGCTTTGTAACATATTATAAGTCTAACTTTGCAACAAAGTAGAGAAATGGAGTTTAGTCTCTCTGAACTCAGAATTTAATAACACATCTTTTTAGGGTGATGGTTCTTGAGTTGTGTATTTGAATATGCCACTTTTAGAAAGAAGACAGTTTCCTGTTTAACCACTCTGTGTGCCTCTGCTGATTTGTGTATTGACTGTCTGGTTTTGTAGTGATATTTACTGAAGACAGCTACACGGGTGTTGAGGTGTGTCCTGCCTTTCCTAGGTGACTCATAGTTGTGCTGAATAGGCCAGGTCTGCATTTAGAGTGGTGGGAGGAGTTTTCACTAGCACCTGAATAGGCAGTGTCTCCTCTGCACAATTCTGTCTCCACCTCCTGTAGTGAAGCTGGGCCAGATAAGGCAAAACAGGTTTGGACTGGGCTCAGAGACCGTTGTCACAAAGAGAACAAAGAGAAAATGTGGTATAAATAGTCAAGCCCTGACCCCAGGACTTTAGAACTCTTTTGGATCAAGGAACCTGCTAAGAAGAAGAACTGGAGAAGCTGCGAGGAAGAACTACCTCTTTGCTGTGTGTTTTGCTGTGATGGCCTGCAGTGGCTGCTTCTGTCTTGGGCAGTGAAAGGACCAGACTAAACTTTCTGCAACGCCTTTGTTTGAGTTTCTTCAAGGACGTAATGCAATGTATTGTAAACTGAATTCATAAAGCGCAGCTTATGCCCAGAGGCGTCTTATCACTGTGGTTTTCTAATCAAAAAGAACATCTGAGCAGAACACTACAGTGAACCAGGGCTAGAAAGTTTTACGTACTCTGTGTGAAAAGCCACGTCTTTAGTGTCTTCCTGAAACTGAGAAGAGAGGTGGCTGTTTTAAGGAAAGTGGCAAGTCATTCCAAAGCATTGCAGTTGTCCTATAAATGCATCCCCCCATGTGGCCTTTTTAAATGTGGGGACCACCATGTTCCTGGCAGAGCCTGAGTGCAATGTTCTTGGCAGTACATACCATCTAAATCTCTCCTTTAACTGGTCCGGCCCTATTCCATGCAAGGATTTATACACCATGCAGAAGGCTTTGAATTTGCACCATTGTCTGACTGGCAACCAGTGTAATTTTTTGGTGGCTTCTCTTGCCGATTCATGTTTGAGTATTTTGAAAATGAATCAAGCTGCTGCGTTCTGCAGAATCTGGAGTCTGTTCTGAAGGCCTGATGTTAGGGTGAGATAGAGACTGTTTCAGTAGTCTATCCGTGTGAGGACCAAAGCCATGGTCACTGTTTTTTAAAGATCGGGGATAGAGATTAAAAAAAGAATTAGCATCCTAATGAAGCAAAAAGAAGCAGATGTTATTTTATTAACTTGCTAACTCATTGTTCAGTACTACTCCCAGGTTTTTGTACCTTAGTTGAGGGTGTGGGCAGTGTGTCTAGCTCCGGGGGCCACCAGATAGGTGTCCAGGGAGAGGGCTTGTTGCCGCAGATGATAAACACGGGTTTTGAAGCATTCAACTTCAGACAATTACAATCCATCCAGTTGCTCGCCTTCTTCATGCATGAGCTAAATGCCGCATTAGCATTCTTTTCCCTGTTAGTTAGAGATACCACAATTTGAGTGTCATCAGATATGAGGCCAGGGTAAAGCCTGCGTTTTTGATAATTGATGCCAGTGGCGTGACATATAGATTAAAAAGTGTAGGGCTCAATTCTGATCTCTGTGGTACTCCACATGGCAGGGAAAATTGCCTGGAGACACAGTTGCCTATAGCCACTTTTTGCTACTGGTTCGTTAAAAATGATTTTAAGAGCTCCATAGCAGAACCTTTTAGCCCCAGATCCTGGAGCCAGTTGACCAAGATCTCATGTCCGACTGTATCAAAGGCTGCAGAGAGGTCTAGCAGCACAAATACTGCCATCCCCCCTCCATCTAGAATCTCACGTATGTCTTCCATTGCCACAATTAGTGCTGATTTAGTGCTATGGTGTTTCCTAAATCCGTGCTGCGTATCATTTAACAATGAGTTTTCTTCTATATATTTTGAAATTTGTTGGTTCATGATCTTCGCAGCGAATTTGGCAGTGAAAAAGAGCCTCGAAATGGGCCGGTGATTGCTTGGGTCTGTGGAGTCCAGATTGTCTTTCTTAAGAAGTGGGAGAATAGAGGCAAGTTTCCACTGATTGGGGAACGTCCCATTTGTGAACATCTGTTTAATGATGAATCTACATTTTTTGCCACTTGGGCAGGCACCATGTGCATTATATTGGGTGGTCAGGGATCATATGGTGAGCCAGATCTGATTGACAGAATTAGGTCTCTAAGTTGTTTCTCCGAAGGGACCATAAAAGTGGAGAAATTCTTTCTGTCCTCTAGATTTGTTATCATCTGTTCGGCTTGATGATTAACTCTTTTGTGTGCCACAAATGTATTGTAAATGTTTACAATCATCTCCTGAAAGAAGCTGGCTAGCATGTTGCAAAAATCCTGGTTTATCCCAACGTGATTAGCACTGGTAGGTGTAACCAATTTCTTTATCACAGAAAAGAGTGTTTTATTAGAATCACCGGCAGCTTTAATGTGCTCTGTGAAATAGATGGTCTTTGCTGTTAGAATGCTCTCTTTATGCTTTGTTAGATTAGCTTTATAAATGATCCTTTCTTCAGCCTCATCATTTTTTTCTCCATCTTTGCTCTTGCCTGCGACAATCCTGTCTGGATAGCCTGAGCTTCTCATTATACCATGGCTGTGACTTTCTTCACCCATTTGGATTTTTATTAGTGGTTGGTGCTACGATATCTAGCAGTATTTAACCAGAGAGAAACATTCTCTGCATTCTCCTCTAGATTGTCTTCTAGTTCACAGGGGTTTGAGGTAGTGGCCACTCCTAGCTCTGCCGGGCTTATTTTATGCCAGGCTCTACCTTTTATTTGTTGAATGGGTGGCCTGTGTTGGATGTTTTTCTCTATTTTTATTAGCCATTTATTCACCCCGTGGTCAGACCATGTCACTGGAAAGGATGAAGGGAGTGTGATGGTATCATCAGTAGAAAAGATGTCATCCAACATATGTCCAGCCTTATGTGTAGGGCCCGTATTAATTAGCTTGAGTCCGAAGGAGTCCATAGTATCAATCAGTTTTTGAGAATCAGGGTCAGTAGATTTTTCCAAAATAAAATTAAAATCCCATATTACTCTGAATTTATCATTAATAATTAGCCCTACTGTTTCTTTTATCTCTCAATGATGTATACACTGCGGCCGTAATGACAGGTTTTTTTAAAAGTGTACTAAAAAAAAGGAAAAGCTTAAATATTCTCTAAATTTAATCGTTCTTTTTAATCATTCTTAATGTATTTACATGAATTATTGTATGTGCAAAATTGAATCTGTTGCTTTTATGATTTTATGTATTTTAAAATCGAATAAAGCATTTTCATCATCATCATCATCAATTAGAGACTCAATCACCATGCTAAGATTATTGTTGAAGCTACTCGTTAGTCCAGGCAGGCGATAAATCAGCATCCCCTTGATAGCTGATGCCTCTAGCGGCTGGACTGAAAAGGTTAAGTCCTCAAAGCCTTTAGGGGCAGATTTACAAGCCCCTTGTGCCACTTTTGCGTCACTTTTAACATGGGAAAAGTGACGCAAAAGTGGCGCAAGGGGCTTGTAAATAAGCCCCTTAGTATTTAGTGGTTCGAATTTTGTTTTAAAATGGTTGCGATAAAAAATCGCCAATCCACCTCCCTTTTTTTCTGTCTGTCCAGTCTGTATACAGCATATCCGGGGGGTGTGGCAGCAACGATATCTGGGCCAGAACTCTCATCTGCCCAGGTTTCTGTTACAAATGCCACATCAATGTTTTGCATTTGGACAAGGTCATAGAAGTCTAACTGTTTTTTATTAGGGATCTCGTGTTTAAAAGCATGCAGCAGACCTTGGAGCTGTTAGTACCAGGACTTTTTTCTTGCCTTTGGCCAGATTTTCCTGCTTGGTTTGGCCGGTTTTCTGATTGAGGTGTGACTTGTTTATTATTAATGCCATGATGACAGGAGTTTGCCAAGCTAGCAGTAATAGTAGGTCTCAGTGCTAATAGTGATTCTCGAAAATAACAGATGTTACCTGACTTATTTTGAGGAGGGGACCAGGTGGACTGGCCTTAGGCACGGTTCAGGTGCGGACAGTGACGGACGGGCTTGCTTTCTGCTGCGCTTCTGCGCCATAGCCGCCTTTTGGCTTGGCAGGCTGTCCTGAGAGCGAAGGACTAGACCGCCTCTTCCCTGAGATGGCTGCTAGCCCACTGCACAGCGGAAGTGAGTCTTTTCCTACTTCCCTGATAGCTCCCTAAATTCAAACAGCCCGCTAATGGCTGCGGTGGACCGGGGAGATATTAGGTGAAAGAAAAGGACGCTATCTCAAAAGTGGCCGTATGCGGTAGAGAGGTCAGTGCAAATAACAATGTACGCTAAGAACTGTTTAAAAAACACTAAGAGTATTCAGATTCGCCGAAATTTTACAAGGTAGCAACAACACATGTTAAAAGAATTACATTTTTAACAAAATAATGCAGGCGCAGCAAAATGTTTAAAAATATTTCAGGACGATTAGAAAGCACACACAGGTAAAAACAAATGGCTGTCTTCCTGCCTCGTTCAATCCTTACTGCCTTGATGATCAAGGTAGAGCTTGCCCCCTGTTCAAGAAGTCTCAGGAACAGCAAAGACTTTAAGTTAATCTGCTGTCAGCTCTGGGAACTCTGTGTTATGTGCTGCAACAGAAAAAAAGCAACCTGACACTGTCAACGAAGTTGCTTCTGTCTCTGTGTCCTGAAGGCACCGCAGATGGCACAACACACTTCGCACCGCAACACTTGTTTCACCGCCAATGACGAGGTCACCGAGCAGCTATTTGCACCATAACCTGTGTGCAATGCACTTCGCACAGCCTCACTTCACACCGCTGCCCTGGTATCCCTAACAATGCCGCTCCATGCCAACATCAATGCCACTGCTTGCACCCTGGTTTGAGGGCACCGCTCATAAGCTACACAATGAACTGCCACATCCCACAACTGGCAGTGTGGAGTCAATGGCCTACCGATGCCGGTGCCATTGACTCCAGTTCATCTGCTGTCAACGGCGCATCAGCAACAATGATGCCTGCACCCTGACACGCAAGCACCGCAACGAGCACTGCACCACTTTGCACCACAGTCCTGGTCTCAGAGATGTAACTGAATGACCGTCACTGAGCTGCTGCCTGCACTGTGACCTGAGGGCACCACACACTGCACTGCTGCACTGCTGCACTTCACACCTCTGCCCTGCTGCCCACTGACCCTAGCGCGCCTGACTTCAACCAGACAGAGTGTGATCTGCCATGCATGTGACTTCAAAGGTCCGATTACTCCTGCACCGGCCTCCGAAACCAACACCTGCTTATGCTGGCTCTTCAAGGCTCACCGTGAGGCCACAGACGCCTTGCATTTCTTAACCCCTTCAGCGCGGCGCGAATTTTCGCGCTGTGCTGAGGGTTCTAAGGTTCTAACGGGCTCATGACGGAACGGTTCCGTCATCAGCACAGCTCACCCGTAGCTGATGACGGAACCGTTCTGTCATCAGCATGGAAGGGGTTAAGGTACTATTTTGCAGTTCTTCCTGACACTGCAGTTGGCCCACAACACCGTGGTCAGCCAGTACCGTTTGGATTTGTTATTCATAATACCGTAATAGCCCCCAACGGAGCTATTGACTTCAAGGACTGTGTTTTAAGTATCTTTTTCTTATTGATATTTCTAAGAACTGTATGGTGGATTTGTATCATTTATGGTCTTGTTTTGCACAGATTAAATGTTAGATATTTTCTAAAACTGGTATTGTGTCCTTTTGTAGTGTTTTCACTGTATTGCTGTTGATTATGTGCAAATTCTTTACACACGCTTTCTGAGATAAGCCTGACTGCTCGTGTTAAGCTACCATGGTGGTGATCAGCAGTTGTCTAATGGCATAACTCCCTTACTGACTAGAAGCAAGGGTCCCTACTTGGACTAAGGCGCAAACCATTGGCAACTAGAGAACCCTATTTCTAACAGTAACAGAGTAGGTCACACCAACACAGTCACATCCATTCATGCATGTAACAGTTGCACACTTGACTAGTGGGTAAAGCGTGCCTGCATTGGGCCTAGGTAGCCAATCCAGCACTGGCACAGGTAAGTACTCCACATTTATATGTGTTATGTGATTTTGATATGTGGTTGCCAGCGTAAATGTAGCATATGGAGACTAACTGGGTTGCAATGTGTGCCCATGCACATCAAATGGGCCCATGGTTGCAGACATAGGACTATAAGGCCAAGTTACTGGCCTTCACAAGTGTAAGGCAGTGGAAAATGTCAAGACATACAGCAAACACACTGAGTCATTGCACACAGTTTCCATTAATACTCCCTTTGGATTGTGGTAGGATGTCTGGCAGTCAGTGCACTGTAGCTTCACACATACTTACAACATGTGCACACTGTTCAACATGTTTACCTTTGTTTGGAGTGAGTCTTCCTAACACAGATGCATTTGGCACATGTTCTTAATATAAACACATATTTCGGTCCACGTGATGTTGTCCAGGGGCGAGTGTAACTCCGAGATACATACCTTTGGGATTGGCTAGAATTCCACTCGGTGATGTGTGAGTGTTTTAAAGTTTACAGTGACTGTGAAATGGAATTGCATACACAAAAATGTTTTTTATTAAATTCTTTGCACATTTTAGAACTGTCTTTGAAAAAAATCTTTGCTTTATAGCCATCAGGCAAATTCACCCTTGACTAAAAAGGTTCTGCACAATGTTGTTTCTTCGCTGGTCCCCTTCAATTATGTCTACATTTTCCCCTCTGACTTTATCCTCAACCACATCCTCACCCAGTGCATCCTGGTCCTCATGGCACTAGTCCCATTGGACATTTGTCCACACACAGATTTTCTGCAAAATAGCACACAGCAGGTCATTTTGCATACTATGGGCAGGCAGATTAGCAATCACCCTCCAGACATGTCCAAGCAGCGGAAGCAAAACTTCAGTATCCCAAAAGTCTGATCCACAATACCCCTGGTCTTGCACTGTGCATTGTTGTAGTTCCACTCTTGCTCAATCTAGGGATGTGCAAATCGGGTCTTGACCCATGGATGCAGACCATATCCTTGGTCAGCTGAAAACACAAAGAAAGAAAAGTCACTCAATGATCATGGTGATTTAACTACCCACATTTAAACACATGTCTGTTATGTGTGCTGAATGATTCTTACACATTGTTGCATTACTGCTTTTTTTCTAACGTTGCACTGCTTGGGTTCTTCCCAATATTGATAGGCACACACAGTAGCTACATGTGTGACTTGCAGGTTTGCATTGCACATGTGCCCTGTGGTATGGTGCATGTATGAGGCCCACCCCTCCTACATATGTACTGTGTCAGGTAGCCCCCACAGAGATGTATATTTTATCATACATCATTCAATGTTTTTAGGTCTGTCATGTGCTTTAGATGTACTTACCAACCATTAGGGCATTCCCATAACTCCCATACTGGAAGTGCTCGTTGATAATGTACTGCCTAAATAAGTAGGCATCATGAGTACTCCCAGGGTACTTGGTGGCCTGAACATTGATAGAATATGTGTGCTTCCGGTTCCTAGAGAGATGGAGAGATGGGATGTTGCTTCAGGGGGAACCAGCTGCACATGAGTGCAGTCCACGGCACCCAGCACATGTGGGAAACCAGTGATGGCATAAACACCTTGCCTGATCTCCAGCTGCAGTTGTTGTGTGTTGGGGAAGAGGAGGTACTGGGATGTTAGGTGGATGATGGCATCAAGGATGGAGGATAGAAAGGGCAAGAAAGCTGGCTGGGAGATTCCTGCCACTCTGGCTGTTGAAATCTAGAATATCACAGATGCCAGCATCTGGAAAACAGCTATGAGCATGACCTATGGGGGAATGTTGGTGAACCTGGAAATTGGTGGCCGTAGACTTGGCACTATTTGTTGTTGCAGTTGGATGAGGAACTCTTGCCTGAGCCTGTAGCAGGTGAGGACCTCATCATTTTGAGATCAATAATGGAAGTATGCTGCTGATAAACGTGCTCCTTCTCCTGTGCTGCAACATGGTTAGGGGGGGTGGGGGGTATGGGAGGGGGTGGTAGTCTCCCTGCAACTCCCAGATGCAAATGAGCACCACCATGGTGTAGCGGAGCTTTCCAGACTGTATTGAGTACCTTGTCTTCATATAGAGCATCCAATGCATCATTTCCGAGTCCTACGTTACTGGCAGGCAGGATTTTTGATGCATTTCTGCCTCAGTGCACCTCTTGCCAATGGTGGGTCACTTTTGGAAAAACTCATAAATATCACAGCTTCAGTTTTATGATGGATTTTAGGGAGGAATGCCTACCTGGGATATATTAAATTCTGCATACCGCAGCCGATTCTGGTGCAGGTATGTACCGATGCAGGCCTATAACAGCTGAAGGATTTGTCAACATGTATCTCCTTGTAAATATGGAGTATGGCCTGCGCTGCTAGTGTGTCAAATGTTTTAATGCTAGAAACAAAAGGGTATGTGGAGGGTCAAGGGGAATGTTTCATGACCTGTCTGCTTGCTCCCCTACATCAAGATACATAACACACAATAGAGCAGATCAAGTCAAGGAAAGGTGTGTGCCTACAACAGTACCCGTGCGGTACTGGTGGTGAATGCGTGAAACAAGGGCTGCCAGAAATATAGGCTATTGGTGACGGAAGGCTGAAGCAATTCCCATCAGACCACCCATGTGGTGGAGTTTACGTCACGTGCGAACTGTTGATCATGCCATCCCAAGTCCGCCCAAATAATGCCGGTGCGGGAGTGGATGTCAAAAGTGATGATCATAATCTACATCCTCAAATGATGTGAATAAAAAAAGTGCAGTGCTCAAATAATAATAATAAAATTGACTACCCGGACTACAGGAGGCGTTTAAACAGAAGTCCTGGTGTCAAAGATTAAAAACACGCTGGGTAGTAAAACTACCCTCTAGCGCTGTGCAGTATGGTCGACATGTTTCAGCCATGGGGGCATCTGACCCAGCTTTCTTCAGGACCGATTGACAAAAATAGCTACTGCAACTACATATAAAGTGTATTGGTGAAGAATTTAAACATGTACTAAAAAAGTTACATATATACCAGGAATTTAAATACTTAAATGTCCACTGGAGGGAGAGGAATGATTCTTCTTCCCAGCTTTGTGTGGATGATGACCTCACCTCACCCGGCAACCGCTCGGGAGAATGAGGCCCCGCTCTATCCGTCGGTACCCCGGCTCTGAAAACGAGCGGAAGTGGAGGGTGAGGGTGGGTGAGGTGAGGTCATCACCCACACAAAGCTCACTTTCCAACAGGTTTTCATGTCGGAAAGCCCCGCATGGAAAGCCTGTCAGAAACTGAGCCTCGTAATCCCTAGGGAGGAAACACCGTCCATGGGGATTACGGGCAGGTCCCAACTTGCCAACGGGCACTTGAGCCCGTTGGAACCAGCCGGAATGACTAGCTGGTTTAAATTTCGACCACCTGGATTGAAATTAGGCGGTCTGAAACGAAACCACAATGAGTCTTGGAATGCGCTTCCCGGGCCTCATCGTAAAAAGTCGCTAATTTTTTTACCTTCCTCTGTAAATTGTGCACACCTTCAATGGGCTTACTGAAAGGATAAAAAAAAATATTAAAAAGTCAAACAGTTACTGTTGGAAATGGCCCTTCTTGCAGGGTCATCCCCAAACTTTTTGCTTCTTCTTCCCTTATTTTTCCTGACCCGTGGCTGTTGGCAATAGGAATCTGAGCACTTTACCACTGCTGACCAGTGCTAAAGTGCATATGCTCTCTGTGTAAATTGTGATGATGATTGGATATACATGATTGGCATATTTGTATCACCACGAAGTCCCTAGTAAAGTGCACTGTGTGTGCCAGGGCTGGTGTTTTGGGCCTGCCACTGCAGTGCCTGTGTGCAGTCTAGGAACTGCCTTGTCCTCCTGGTCAGTGTCCCCACTGATCAGGCCTAACCCTTCCCTTTTTGTGCACATTGGTCACCCCTATGGAAGGCCAAGGTACCCCCCTTGGCAGGGTGCAGTGTATGTGAAAGTTAGAGCATGTACTGGTGCAGGTGACATGCTATGGTAGTAAAAGGCACCCATTTTCATTTTTCACTATTGTAAGGCTATCTTACTCCATAGATTAACATGGGGGATGCTGGCTACAGTGGCTACCGGCATTTCTTCTCATAGGAACAAGATAGGACATAAGAGTCTAGTATTCCTGAACTCAGAATTTAATAACACATCTTTTAGGAAAGGTTGTTTTTAAATCCTGTATTTGAGAGCAGCACTTTTGGAAAGTTGCTGTTCTCTTGTCTGACCCGTCTGTGTGCCTTGGCCTGGTTGGGTATTGACTGTCTGGTTTGAGAGTGACAGGGGCTGGGGATTCCCCAGGAGGCTGGCTGAGTCAGCCCTAGGCTGAATGACTGCATTTGCAACCTGAGTGGTGGGAGGAGTTAGCACCTGGGCCTGAATAGGACTGTGCCTGTCTGCCACAATGCTGGCTCCACCTCCTTCTGGGAGGCTGAGGACCCTGCCCCTCACTCTGAAAGGAAAGGAGAACCCAGGCAAACAAAGTGCTCAAGCAACACCCAGAATTGGTTCAGACCGGGCTCAGGGCCCACTTGCATAAAGACAACAAAGACTTTTAGGGGCATAAGTACAGGACCCCTGACAACACAAAATTAGATCATCCTGGAATCAAGAAGGAACCTCTGCTGTCATATAGCTAATTCTTTTCTATATACAGTGTTAGGTTAGCATGAGCTTATTAAATGTTTAAACACCATTTTTCCTTTCTGCTTCATTTTGCACATGACACATAATTGTTGTTTTAGCTTTCAACCCAGAAGAGCTTCGTGATTTACTTGAGAAATAATATGTTATTGCTCTGATATCAGTTTTGCTCGGTACACTGTCTGAACAGCGAGTGCTGAAGGCTCCAAGGATAACTCGACACAATGTTGTTGTGAGGTCTGATCTTCGTACCTCCATAGACATAACACACATGCTGCTGCCAAAATCTGGCTCTAGGCGGGTTTTATATTGTTGTGCTGAACACACACGTAACACACTTGATGGTGCTTCGCATCCAGAGAGCTGGTGGAAGATGATGTGATCCTCTGCCACTGAGATTTTGAGGTATGTGCCCGCCCTGCTAAAACCCAAATGAGACCTTCATAGATATAAAATACTATGCTAAATAGGGAGGGTGAGAATTAGGTGTTGTTAATTCCTATTAATTTCAGCAACTTAGTATGCTTTCACCATTCGCCTTTTATGGACTAATAACTATGCTGATAACTTTGTTGCTTATAATATGTTTGCTAGTATTGTACAAGATACTGCATTTGAGAACCTTGCATTAGTAAAGAAATATTTCAAATATGCACGTGTCCTCATTTACTCCACGTTCTGGTTTGCAATGATTATATAACGAAAGAGTTTTCATGTGTTCCACGATACATGAGTTAATCTAAGTTCATGTTCCGGTCTGTCTAAGCATTGGGAGTTTGTTATGACCAATGAGACACTGTAGCTAGCTCGGTAAGGGGATTTTGGGTACTGAGGCGAGTTTTGGGCCATCCTAATTCACCGAGGTTCCAGGTCTCTATGCACAGTTCTGTAGGAGAACGGAATTCCTGCTACACTGCCAAGGAGAAAGCTGAATCTGAAGAAGGAAGACTGTCCTGCTGTTGCTCTGCTGGACTGACCTGTTGCTTTGCTGCCAAGGAGAGGGGAAGGACTTTGCTGTTGTGCTGTGTCCCTTGTCTTGAAGGAATCTCCAAGGGCCTGAGAAGAGCTGGCTCCCTGTTCTGAAGTCCCAGGAACAAAAGGACTTCACCCCCAACTTCCCTGAACTCTGCTGAGAGAGTTCTGTCCTTCCTAGAGTGCTTGATCCAGTTGTGGAGCCTCTGGAAGTTGTACCTGTGCTGGGAAGCTCAAAACTAAGCTTGAGAGACTTTTTGCAATTGAAAAGTTATCGCATAGCTCGCTGCGGACCGCATCCCCGACAGTGCGAGAAGTTTTCCGCCACTACGAAGGTCGAGATCGTCGCAGCACCTGTTGCCGCTGTCAAAGCCGTCGCATCCTTCGTTTGCGGGATGCACCCGATCGGTGCGGGAAGCCTAACATCGATACGAGTGTCGCCGCAGAGCCTGTCATCGCTGGGTGAGATCGCTGCACTGCTTGCTTGCGGACCGCATCACATCGCTGCAAGTTTCGTCGCAGAAGCCATCGCATCGAGGAGCTGCGAGAGAGAAGATCACCGCTGGTTCGCTCATCGTCGCCCCGGAGATCGTCGCAACTCCAGAGATCGCCGCATCGTGTCTTTGTGAAAATAAACTTCCTACGGAACCTACGCACCGGAATCCATACAAGTGGCCTTCCTCCCCATACAGACCGGATTCCTCGCAACACGCCCGCTGCTGCATCAGGGCTGTCGCATCGCCTCCCCAGGGTCTCAGGAGCAACGCATCGCTTGTTTTCCACCACACCAGCTTCTGCCTTTGGAACTTTGTCGCAACTAAAGGTACTGTGTCTGAAACGTGACGCAACTGTGAACTTTTCACGCAACTGTGGATTATTTTATCGCAACCTAAAGAACCTTTTATTACAACCTTAAGAACTCTTTTGAAACCATATTCTTGAACTGTGTATGTTGGATTTTTGTCGTTTTGGTCTTGTGTAGTTTAGATTAAATACCTTTATTTTTCTAAACTGTTGTGGAGTCAGTTTGTGGTGTTTTCACTGTGTTACTGTGGGTTTTGGTACAAATACTTTACACATTGCCTCCTGAAAAGCCTTGACTGCTCGTGCCAAGCTACCTAGAGGGTGAGCAGCGGTTATCTCAGAGGGTTTCCTTCTTACCCTGACTGGAATCAAGGGTCCCTATTTGGACACTGGTACCTACCTTTGCCAACTAGAGACCCCCGGTTCTAACAGTTACCATATTTTTTTAGAAACAGCAGACGCAGTGAAGCCTTTTTGGAAACTTCTCTATTACCAGTAATCCAATCAAAAAGTGGAGGAATCTATGCAAAAATATGGACTGTCCTACAAAATACATATTTAGAAAGAATGTTGTGAGAAGTTGGCCTGATATGTAGTGTTCACTGTGTATCATTCCAAACGACCCTTATTGATGATTGGTTGTAAGTCAACCTGTAGACCAGCTATCCTAGTAGCATGGACAAGAGCAGTCTTTAGGCTAAACTCTAGAGGGCGTGTTAAGCCTGCTGTTACACTATCACATATACCCCTTGAACACCAAGTGAAAAGACACCACACAAGTTGTTATGAAAATAAAAGTATATTTATTTAGAACACAACAGCTCTGGACTCTTTATGAGGACAGGGCGCTAAGCACAATACAAACCTCTTAAAGAATTTCTGAAAGTCGCACAATTTACGCAAATGCCCGAGAGGCACGGAAAACCATATACTACAAAAGTGGAATGCGAAATTACTAGCAGGTAAGTACTACTCTCAATGACTTTAGGATCGCTAGGACTGGACTACTGAACCTTCAGATTACTAGCAGGAGGCCTAGGGAGATCGGGTGCAGAGTGTGCACTCTCACGCGGGATGCGGGACAAAGTCTATGGATGCTAGATTTCGTAAATTAGTGTTATCGGACTAATCCGACTAGGTAGAGCTGAAACGAAAAAGGATCTGGACACTTAGATAGGTAAGCTATGCTGGAGCACCGAAATGCTCAGGTTACCTAGCCCAGGGGCTGCGGCTGCATAGGTCTGAAAAGACGTCAGGAATCCTCGTTGCAGTCTATGGAGCCTGAAAGAAGAAGTTGCTGGCAGGCGACCAGTGATGAAGTTCGATGTGATCCAAGCCTGGATCGAAGATGGAGGATACCTGTAAGCAGAGGGGACCAAGTTCTGAATCACTAGCCAGTGATTAGATGGGCACCTGGATGGCACCGGACAAAGTCACCTCGACCAGGTGAGTGGGCGACGCTGGGCTCTGCAGTCTCACGGACCAGAAGGCGTTGTCGGCGACCAGGACAGAGGTGCGAGCTGTCCCACGATGGTATCTGCTGTCGACGTCGCTGGACCCAGGATTGGGCAACAACTCTTGGCAAATGCAAGCCCACACGGTGGACTCAAAATGGCGTCTGGAGTGGACCAGGAGGGTCCGGGGTGCTCCTCTGTTGGAGGGAAGAAAGGGCCAGTCTGGAGCAACCAGACCAGCATTGAAAGTGTCGTTGTTCATCGTCAAGAGTGCTACAAGCCAGCAGACAAGTAGCCGGACAACGCGGTGAGCAGCAAAGAGCAGAAGTGCCCCACGCAGATCTGTGGATGCTGGGGGGCTGGACTTCGGTGCTGGAGCTGCTCAGAGTTAGGGCTTCTCAAACCCCAAAGCACTCACTCGAGGATCCCTCGGCGGTCGTGCTGGATAAGCGTCGTGCAGTTCTGAAGATGGCCGGTCCCTCGAGGTCTCGTCACACCCACGGATCTCAGCTGGGCTGATGATGTAGGTAGAGGTCAGAGGTGCCAGGTCTCGTCGTGCTGGTCGGTCGGATTCCGGAGGAAGGACGTGCAGCAAACCGCAGTGTTCTTAGTTGGTGCCCGCAGATGCAGGGTGACTACTCCTTAGTCACAAGGGAGAAATCCTGAGAAGAAGTCTTGAGTTCCTTTCGTAGAAAGTAGTTTCAGGATTCAAAGATGATCTAATTTGGAAGGGTCCCCGCTCCCACCTTTATACTAAAGAAAGGGGCTGGTACGGGACTAGGTCCTGCCCATGGGTGGGACCAGGAAGGGGGTGGTTACACCCCTCTCCCATGCCGGACTTTTCCCAGCTCAGGGGCTGGTGTGCCCCTGGAACCGGTTCAAACTGGCAGATGCACAGTGAGCACCGGGGTGCTACTTGCAGTAACCTTCCTATTCAGCCCTGCCTACCTAGGATACACAAAACCCTGTCTGGGATGGTGCTAGCACCGCCCCTGACAGGAAACCCTTTGTCCAAGCTTCCCTCGCTGGAAGGACTCCCAGCTGCAGGGGGTCAGACTTGTGTCTGTGGTGGCAGCATCCATTTTGTGATGCTGAGGCTCAAATTAACTTTAACCGGGGTTCACAGTTACATACATGTCGTGTCCCTCTAGAAGGGTGGAATGCTAAACCCGTCACCAGAATTGGCGAGGGGTTAGTATTCCAATTCATATGACACCTTACTCGACATGTTTTGATAAAGCGATACCAAAGATAGCAAATAACCGCGAGGATTATAATGCACTTAAGAGTATATGGTACGCGTTATCATAGAACAGCTATTAGGACTTGGTTCCGCAAGCTGCAGACGGGCTCAGCTCATGCCAGAGCACCATCTCACATAATTCCAAGCACTCTGCCTTCAGGATTGTTAAGGCCTACTATAGAATTGACTGATAGGAATACATGTGCCTATTTTAGGGTTAGATATAGGTATACTATATCTACAGCAAAGGGTGATTACACCACTTTGCCCCAGCTGTCGTGCAGCCAGTTGTGTCAGATTTAGATGGCCATCCAGGGGTGGCATAATACATGCTGCAGCCCCTGGTAGGCCCTGGGTACACCTATGCCCTGAGTTACAGGGTCTGATAAGGTGGCCCAGTACCAATTGGTAAATGCACCTAAGGTACACGTGTCAATTTAGTGAGAGAACAGCAAGGCTGTGGGTCTGATTAGCAGGCCCACAGCCAGAGAAGTCGTAAACCAGTGAAGCAAAAAGCAAAAATCTGGGGTGATCATAGGATTGCAGACCCTACTCTCCTACAAATGTTTTCCAGACAAACAACAAATACATACTTACCAATCCAAAGGAAAGTCAGAAAAATCCTTTGGTACATCAACACCCACACAGAACACTTCAATGATGTGTTCCAAGATTAAATTCACTTCATATGCATAGATACCTACACTTTTAAAAAATAAAGATGATGACTTAATTATAATATTATAATTGGCAGTAACTGATATACTAATGCTAATAAAATAATATGACTTCTTGAAAAACATTGTCTGGACATAGGACCATCCCTCCTTATGTTTCAATCCACCATTCCTACGTCACTCAAACAGAATCACAGCACCTGATCTCTGGCATGGACCACACTTCACCACAGATGAACATAAACTCAAATAAGCAATTGGCAAAGTATCACCAAGTAATTAAATATAACAATATCAAACCACTATCCCAACAAGGATCTCTCTTCTGGCATCATTATGCAGCACACAAAAACATAAATACCATTCCCAAACAAAAGTAGTCCTGCACCACACAAGTCCTGCAACATACAACAGCAGTATTTGATCATACAACTCAACACTTTACAATGTACAACCTCCTTGTCAGACCCTATACATGGTGCCACAGGGCATACAGGGTGTACTGGACCCCAACTGTGGCTTTTGAAGTTGTTTGCCCCTGGTATACTGGGGTCCATTCTGCCACACCTCTGCAATCTGGGTCAAGTACAATCCTTTGCACACTTGACTCTTACCACAATGAAAAGATGCCTGTTGCTCAGGGACATAGTGCGGAGGGCATGCGTTTAGAACTCAATTTTCAACAAACACACTAACTTCGATGTACTGCCAGTGCTTGTCCTTTTTTAAAAGAAAGTATTTTTCAATATGACTTTTTCTTTTAAATGTATTGAATGCTACATAATTCATTCCAGCATATGGGCCAGTGATCCTGGTCTCAATTCTCCTTTGTGGTGCTACAGCTGCTGATTTCCCCATTTGCTATTACCCACTATGGTGCCCTTTATTAAGACTGTCCCCCAGCAATTGAGGAAGAAGCAGAAATCAATCTCAAGGGCATAGCCGGGTAACCAACTAATCAATTGCACAAGTCAATTGCACAGTCAGTTCATGCACATTACATATTTGCATCCCTGGTAATGTAGTGGGTGAGAAGTTAGACTGTGAGACTCTTATATCAACTAGTGTGGATCTGATGGTTTGGCCTTCCTCTGAAGAGGCCTGCAGTACTTGGAGGCATCCTGAAAAGTCCCATAGGAGGCCAGGCATACCCTGTGTCTCATTTCACATAGCCACTCATATTCAGCCCCAATTTGATAGGCGGCCCTGATGCAAGCAGGAGCGGGTTCAGCTGCTCTGACCTCATCCAGCTGGTGAGATGGATTCAGCTTGCTTTGGATGCTGGGCAATGCTGAAGCAGGTATGGGCCCCCAACAAGCAGACACAATCACTGGTGCAATTGCAGACGCAACAATGCTGATACTTTCACAAAGCAATCTCCAATCACCACTGAAGTTGAAGATCTTGCCAGGCTGAAGTAATTGCTAAGCTGGTTGTAATCACACAGGCTTTTCGTGCTTCCTGTCTGGAACATTCTGAGACACTAGGGGACCATACATGCATGGGTCACTCTTGGCTTTGCTCTCAGGCAGTCAGCTTTCTCTGGGTGCCCTTCAGTCCACGGAAATGCTGGGCTTCTTATCCTGTAGCACCACCAGACATACTTATCTCAGTGATGTCCCGTCACCACTTTACATGCATAACCTTTGTGTAGTGGAATGCTTCTCACTGCAGCTAGCTACAGGGCAGTCTTTGAACTGGAACACCAGCAACATGGACTTAAAGAAGTGTGAGGTTTCTGCACCAAGCTGTTATCCTTCCCCCTGAAGCAGTAATCAGGGATAGACAAAAGGGTAGGATAAAGCACCTGGATACCCTATTAAGTGTGCTTTATGAATCCTGATTGAATGATTGTTTGATTGATAACCTAGAAACGTCCTACCCTTACACAACAGAAACTACAATCCCACACCTCAACCCTGCCAACAACCGAATGAGAGAGCAGAGGAAGAACTAATAAGCAGCCCCCTGGTATCAAAAGTCTTCATGGAATTTCTAAAAGTAGCCCTTTCTCCATCCTCCTCACTTCAGTATCTGTCCAACCACGTCAATAGAGTCAACACACTTTCACTGTCTGGGGAAGCTGTCCTCATCCTCCATCTTGTGCCAAGCCAAATCTGGAGCATCGAAGATGGATCCCACTGGCTTCCGTGCTCAGAATAACTCACCAGAGAGTCCTATTACTGCACATTCGATACAAACACACTACACAAGCTCTTGACATACAAACAGAGTGTCAGCAGAAGTTTCTGGGCATTCACAAAACCAAAGCACTTTAAACAGGAGGGGCCTGTAATCCACACTTTCAGTGACGTAGACAAAAACACCTAGTCCCAATATCAATCTCAAAATGGTGTGCCGCCTCCACTGATTTATATGCTGTACCAAAGAAAGGGACAGTAGCCCTCTGTTCATTATGAGGGCACACCTGGTGAGTTCCTCCCTAAACCTCACATACTCAGGAATGGACCTAGGCCTCTGTGCTCCTACATAGACAAATGTGATAATAGGGTAGAAATAAAAGTTGAAGTATCAGACACATATGCATTTGGGCACTCAGGTCAGGGAAACATGTTTGTATACCATGCAGAGGACATTCCAGTCCCAACACTGCATGGGGCAATCTGGAGGGACAAACATAATATTCAGTGTATTATCCAGGCAAGCCACTCAGGGTGAATGATTTCTTGCAACCAGTGCTAGAAACTGTTGGATGTGCAGATGATGAAATATATGGTTGGGTTAGGAGCCATGCATCTCGGGGGTGATACTTGTGACCAAAACACAGATACCCAACATTTTGCTTTCAGTTACTTTTGTGATTTCCTAATGTACTATACCCAGCGTATTGCTAGTGGGCTCCAAAAACCCATATAAAGTCCATACAGGTCGAGTACCACCACGGTCTAGAGACCAAGTAGAGCACAGATGTGGGCCAAGCATTGTCAGGGATATGAACAAGGAAGACTGTGGAGATTTGCATGTTTTGGTGCAAAATTACTTAAAAACATAAAAAGTAAAATTTTCAACAGGTTCTTCCTCTCAGTCAGGGCAAGGGAGAATATACTCTATACATTGTACATAATTAGAAAACATCATTTTTTTGATATGCTGTCCTGAGTTTGATATCTGCCATCAAATGAAGAGTGCCTAAAAAACAGTGATTATGCCACCATTTATTAATGTGAGCGAATATTGCAAAATTGATGTGCATACTACATCCGTAGGTAAACCTAACAAAATTTGGTACTACCAGACTCCACAAATTAACTGCGTCATTCCCTTGTCTAGCGTTCCAGTATTTATGATTGTAAATTTGAGAAACGAGCAAAGCTGCTAAAAACATGAATGAAAATATCTCCACACTTTTCATTATACCTTAAGCTGAAACAAGTTATGGATGTGTGGTTTGCATCAGGACATAGCACTATTGCCCAGATGCATCAAAGTACTGTTTTGCGATTCCTAATTTGCGAAAATTACCGAATCGCAAATTAGGAATCTCAAAATGGTATGCATCATTTTTTTCGCATTTTTTTTGTGATTCGGTAAAAATCGCAATTTTTACCGAATCGCATAAAAACTGCGATTTTCAAATTGCGAATTCGCAATTCCCATTCATTCCTATGGGCTGAAATGCCCGTAGGAATGAATGGGAAGTGCGAATTCGCAATTTGAAATCGGAATTCAACAAAGCATTTCAAGGGTGAAGAGGGGGGTCCAAAGGACCCCCCTGCACCCATGAAATGCACTTTTACATGTAAGTTACATACACACATGTCCTAAGGACATGTGTGTCTGTAACTTAACAGTTTAAAAAATGCATTTTTGTGCAGTTTTAAACAATTTTGCAAATTACCACGAGGTTCAACTTCGTGGTAATTTGCAAATGCAATTTGTAAAATCGCAAATTTAGCGATTTTCCAAAAATGCTTGATGCATCCCAAAAACCAATTTAGGAAGTGCAAACGGCCGATTTTTGCGATTCGCACCGTTTGCACTTCCTAAAAAGGTTGATGCATCTAGGCATATGGGTACATGTACCAACATTTATTATAGCTAATACCTAATTGTGATTTCTGTGAATCGCAATTAGGTAATCACTATGCCTGATGTATGAAACTAAGAGTTTCATTTAGCGATTCATAGGAGGTTGTAAATCAACCTAACTCACAAATGTTATGGAGGTAGGTCGCTATTTGCAACCCATTAGGAATGGCTAAAATCCCATAGTGGTGGCCTGCTGGGGCAGCATACCACCATGTTCATGATTACTTTTTAATAAAGATTTTTTTTTTTATATATGCATCCTGTTTTCCTTAAAGGAAAACGGGTTGCGATTAATAAAATTAAAACATTCAATTTTCTTTTCATTTTTTAGGAGCAGGCAGTGGTTCGGTGGACCACTGCCTGCTCTGACATTTTTTTTGTACTACCATTCACAAAGCAGAATGGTTCCCTTGGGGACCACTTTCTATTTGCAAAGGGTCACCACCAACTTGAAGTTAGTGGTAAAATGCAAATGATTTGCAACCACAGTTTGGACGCAAAACATTCTTGTATACCACTGTGATTCAGTATTAGGAAGAGATGCCCTAAACACACCCTTTCCTAACACACATTTTCAAATGGTATTTGCAATTCAGTAAAAGGTTACCAAATCGCAAAGAGGGTTTGCTACATAGGAAAAGCTGTTTGTGACCTTAAAAAAAGTATATAAACTAGGCCCTAAATGTGCCAAAAAACAAAACATACAGTTGTACTGGCACACAAAGTGACCAAAGAGGTCTATTATTTAAACAGCCTAACACTGCTTTTTTAGAAAAACCTCTAGTACTCACGTGCACGAACAGCCAGTGAAAACAGCTAAGCAGTGTCTCTAGCTGACTTTTGGAACCCCAGATCTCTACTTTGAAGAAAAGTTGCTTAGCAGATGTGCTGAGTTTGGGAGCTGGTCATTTGTGCTTGGTGTGGTGCAACCAATAGGGTATGGTACCAGTAAGAGTTCTGGGTGGCAATTGTGTGGTTACCACTCGAGTGTTCGTACTGTGGTAAAGGAAGTCTACCTGTGAGTGTGGATGATGCACGGAAGATGCCCTGACAAGATGGAGATGTGTTGATCACACATAGGATTTGACTCTCCAGTAGTGGGTCTTTGTAGATTGCCCCGCAGCAGGTAGAGGGACTTCAGGGGGTCCCGTGAAACTACTGAAACTTAGGATACACTCTGGACACCAAACAGCAGAAGGACTATTGCCTAGATGCATCAACCTTTTTAGGAAGTGCAAACGGTGCGAATCGCAAAAATCGGCCGTTTGCACTTCCTAAATTGGTTTTTGGGATGCATCAAGCATTTTTGGAAAATCGCTATTTTTAGCGAATTCCAAAAATGCGATTGCTTTTAAGGAATCGCAAATTTGCGATTCCTTAAATGCAATGCATCATTGTCAAAACATTTGCGATTTTACAAATTGCATTTGCAAATTACCACGAAGTTGAACCTCGTGGTAATTTGCAAAATTGTTTAAAAATGCACAAAAATGCATTTTTTAAACTGTTAAGTTTACAGACACACATGTCCTTAGGACATGTGTGTATGTAACTTACATGTAAAAGTGCATTTCATGGGTGCAGGGGGGGGTCCTTTGGACCCCCCTCTCCACCCTTGAAATGCTTTGTTGAATTCCGATTTCAAATTGCGAATTCGCAATTCCCATTCATTCCTATGGGCATTTCAGCCCATAGGAATGAATGGGAATTGCAAATTCGCAATTTGAAAATCGCATTTTTTATGCGATTCAGTAAAAATTGCGATTTTTACCGAATCACAAAAAAAATGCGAAAAAAATGATGCATACCATTTTGAGATTCCTACTTTGCGATTCAGTAATTTTCGCAAATTAGGAATCGCAAAACAGTACTTTGATGCATCTGGGCATTAATACCTTCTGAGAGGCATCTACCTGAAATATGTGCAAATGTTGCTACTCCTTCAATAACCTTGAAGCCAAAAAACCTACAGAACCTAGAGAAGCAGGTCTTTGAGGCACACCCAGAAGTGAGAGCCATGAGCCTCCTAAGGGCCACAGTAGAGAGTCTTTCAGACCAGCCCGGGAGTGGGTAAATTCCTGTCCTGGACATAAGCATGCTCAACCACAGAACCAACTCCAGCAATTCTATCTGGTGAACGAGGGAGGTGATAATGATATGGATTGCAGTTTGGGTTGAACCCTTCTGAAAACAAGGTGGCTAAAGTAATAACTTACCCTGAAATGTTCTGCTGGACACTTGACAGGGACAGAGTTCCTGGCCCTAAGTCCTTTTCAGGCCCCAAAAAGCCTAAACAGAGAATACCCAAAGGGAGCCCCCACTAATCTTTTTACTCTTTATCTGGGTTGGATGCCCAGTGAAGCACAAATGAGGGTGGTGAGTACGTCACCAAAATGAAGGCTAATCACACGGCCCCTGACCCTCTGGAGGTGGTGCAGGGCGAGTGGTGGTGAATGCAACGAGGTTCTGGAAATGGAAGAAACACAAGCACCTGGTCAAAAACAGATATACATAAGGTAATCAAAACGAATTATCTTACACTTTTTATCTGGGCAAAAATGCTCACAAACTCATTAAATGTACTTTTGCCTCACAGACTAAATGACACAATAACCGAATAATGAGGTGAGCTGAGGTGCTAAAAAAATGTTTCAGAAATGTCTGATATGTTTGAGTAATTATTATAAAAATAGACGCCTAAAACACGTTTAAAATATTTTGTTTCTCCTGGATCTGACCTCATTTTCTAAACACAGCGGGCTGACATATAAAATCTGTCCGTCACCATCAAAAGTATGACCAGGTTTATTATTTCCCTACTTTGTCATTCTAACACAAGGTAATAAAGTCTCTGTGACGAAATCACCTCATCAGTTACAGTCTAGCAATGAATATAGCAATCAGCATGAACTAATTAATCTTTGCAAACGGCCGCCACAGCGCAACTTTTTGCAACTTTCTCATATCTTTTGATACATTTGAGCTAGGAAAATTTTCTGGTTGAAATGTACAAATTATGCAGAACACGGTCGAGTATGTGGCAACACTGCACACTGTAGCCACATTCGTGCGTAATTCCAGTGGCCCGTGGTACTGTGCACCAGTTTCTTGCCACCTTGAAATTTTACAATGATCCTTGGCTACATTTTCAGCGTCCAACATGCAAAAAATGTCATTTTAATGTAATCGTTCAGTGCACGTGTTGTTTTTGCAACTGGCCGACTGTGCAATGTCATTGAAAAACTGACCAGCCCCAGTGCAGAATTGCCTGGAAGCCCTTCAAAATTGCCCCACACTGACTCAATTAAAGTGATTTGGCCCTTTGAGGCATAATCACAAGATTGTTGTTGATGTTTTGTGGGCAATCCATTTAAAGGTTTTTATTGGGGTCATTTCATTCCTTGGTGAATAAAGGTGCTCTTCAACAGGAAGGCGAGAGAGGCGAGTTAATCTTGTCTCTTATTTGTGCCTCTATGTAGCGTGTGTGTGCCAGTGATTTGTGTGTACAATTTGCACCTCTCTATTTAAGACCATCCAATCTGTCTGCTCGACCGTTCCTCTGCAGAAGGACAATCAAGATAGTTGTGCTTTATGCGGGAAGGGATGCCTGGTACGAGTGTCTCATAATGTGTTGCACTTTATACTGGCACATATATTGAGCACTATCTGCTAGGACTGCTGAAGATCACAGTGGCAGACAAGAGTATAACTGGTTTTATCCAGAGCTTTTTATAATGATGCGATGCCTTTCCCATTTGGCTGCCCTGCAATATTTTCTTTCCTTCCGCACAAAGAGAAGGGTATGTCTCATTCACACATAAGTGCTGGAATTAGGTGAAATTCCATCCGTCAAGGGCCCATTAGAGACACGGGAGATGTAAGCAGGTGACAGTGGTAAAGGTGAAAAGAAAAGTGCTGAACAAATACTAACTAGAGGTTGTTCTCTCTGAGCTGTAATTACAAGAGTCATTTTAGAAACAATCCCTTTCTGACCTCTGTCAGTCTCACTGGCAAAGGGGGAGTAAAGGAACTAAAATTGCCTAATTAAGAATGCAAATGAAGCAGACTCATACTCCATCTATTTTTCCATGTAGGCCTTCTTCATTTGAGCCCAAACTGAAACAACAGATACTGTCACTCTGTTCCTACCAAGCTCTAGCGCCAAGAAGCCTTTGCGTGATAGTGCACTCTGTAAGATTCTATTAATGTAACATACTGGCAAATCAAAGATATATTGTTTTTTTTCCAAATGTAGCAAATACAAAGGGTGCAAGATCAAGGGGATCGTTTTCGAAAAGTTGTGCTGGAATGTAAAACATATGCGAATAGCCGTTTCTAAATCGGCACATACTTAATAGTAAATACAATTGACTATTTTGAATTTTTCAAGGAAGCTCTGATATTTATACTGTCATCTAAAAGTTTACAATGTTATTAATAATTCTCTGTTAAGAGATAAAAAAAAACATAATTGTTCTTCTGTACTTTTGGATGTTCTGTATTATATTTTTTATACTTACAATGTATTTACATTATCTACTTGAATTAATACACTACACTTAAACGAATTATTGTTATCAATATTAGTATACAGATTCAGTAACATAGATATGTTTATACGCTGTATACTAATAATATTTTGTTTATGTGTTGATTCATTTTCCATTTTCTATCAATTTTTCTTCACATGTTCTGTTACCACAGAAACGATAATATGCAAGGCAATATATTAATTTCTGATATTGAAGTATGTATAGCTTGTCATTAAGTTAATTTTTCAATATTGATGTTAACGGAAATGTTTAAACATAGAATGTTTTTTAAAATGTATTTAGGAAGCACATTTGAATACTATTGCCCTAGCTCCAGGAGCAGTGGAGCGCTCCACATACAACATTAGAAATACCTTTCAACCATTGGAGAAAGCATGGCATTAAAATCCTATGTTGCGAACGACATTATCTGATTTAAGAGAGTACGGCAATGGAGGAGGAAGATGATGAGCAGTTGCACGGCTACATAATCCCTCATAATCCCTCATCTCAGTAATGAATGACCACAGAGCGTTGGTGATGGTGTCACAGCATAGATTCTTTTAGCAGAAACGACTAGCACTGTTAGCCATGCCATCCTCCTGGGGTCCCTAAATAATTAGGAGTGGAAAGAGTGGTCTCAGGATCCGCAGCGTCATAGCTATTTAACAGAAGAAAGCCAATTTTCTAGCCGCCTTTCTCTTCTACTCCTGAGAACATTGGAGGTGGGGTATCTAAGTGCATTGTCGGTTCATACGCTTTGTTCCATGATTAGCATAAATCACTGGCGGACCTCATCTGACTGTACAGCTCCCATTGCTATGTAGATGCTGAAGACACTGTGTTTTGTCATTACCCTTTTGGTAGCCACTCGTCTGAGGTTGAAATGAAAAAAGGGGCCTATTTATGAGAAGAGTTGCGTCGCTCTTGCACCATGCAACATGGTGGAAGAGATAAGCAGGACAAAATGCAATTTATAAAGCTTTGCAAGGCCACCCTTAGTGGCTCAATAATTCAGGAATAAAACAATGCAGCACAAATCACTGCATTATGTTACCTTACCCCAGAAAGGCATTCCATGAGCATTGTATGGGCATTCCCATGCAACTCCCATGGATTTTGACACATTCCCAGATTTACATCAAAGTGGTAGACCTGGGAATGCTCCAAAAAGAAATGCTCAGGGAAGGCGTAATGAGGAGAAATATCTTTATTTCTCCTCATGACTCCTCCTTCTATGTGTTCTGCATTCTGCAGCACAGAGAAAGAAGAATATGGATTTGGATTTGGATTTGGATTAGGATTTATAGAGCGCATAGCTACCCTTGGGCATCCCAGCGCTAACAAAGACCTAATTTTCCTGAGGGGCAGGGGTAGCGGTAAGGAGGAAGGGGTGATTAGGGGAAGAGCCAGGTTTTTAATTGCTTCCGGAATGAGAGGAGGTTGTGATCTCTCCTCATGGCTACTGGGAGGGTGTTCCAAAGTTTAGGCGCGTTGTAGGCAAACAAGCGGCCGCCGGATCTTGCCTTTTTTATTCTTGGGATGCTGGCAAGGGCGAGAGAGTTGGATCTCAGTTTTTGGTAGCCTGGTGGGGTTTCATCAGCGATCTGAGGATTGTGGGGCCTTTGTCATGCATGATCTTGTGCGAGATGCACAGTGTCTTGAAGGTAATTCGCTCCTTCACTGGTAGCCAATGCAGGCTTTTGAGTGCTGGTTTTGCCGAGCATCTTGCTTTGGTACCGGTCAGGATTCTAGCTGCCGCGTTTTGAGCCACCTGAAGTTTCTGGACGACTGATGCCGGGGCTCCCAGGTACAGGACGTTACCGTAGTCTAGCCTGGAGTTGACCAACCCCTGCATCAGTAGTTTCCTGGACTGGAAGGGGATCAGGTGGAGGATCTTTCGGGCCATGCGGATAAGGCCAAAGCAGGTCCCTGAGGTTTTCCTGGCCTGGGTTTTGAAATTTAGTTCCTGGTCGAGCCAGATGCCTAGGCTTTTGACCTCTGGTTTTGGGGTAGGGTAGGGTAGGTTCCCATACAGGGAGGCCAGGAGAGGTTAGTTGGAAGTTTGTTAGGGTTGCCGAGGAGTAGGATCTCCGATTTGTCTCCATTGAGTTTTAGTCTGGAGTCACACATCCATTGGGAGACTCCTTCTAGACACCTGGACAGATTTTCTAGGCTGGTATTAGATTGATTAATGGAGACCACCAGCTGTGTGTCGTCAGCGTACATCACTGTTTTGACGCCGAAGGGGGTGATAACGTCCTCAAGGGGGGACATATAAATGTTAAAAAGTGTGGGGCTCAGGGAGGAGCCCTGGGGGACCCCACACTGCATGGGTAGAGCTTTGGAGGTGGAAGTACCATCCGACACTTGGAAGGATCTTCCCTCCAAGAAGGATTTAATCCAGGCAAGGGCGGAGTCAGTGACTCCCACTAGGCTTAACCGGTGGACCAAGATGGCGTGGTCCACCGTATCGAAGGCGGCGCTTAGGTCGAGGAGGATCACTGCCACTGATCCTCCTGCGTCCATGATGCTTTGCGCCTCTTCGACCACTGCCAATAGGGCGGTGTCCGTACCTTGCCCTGGTCTGAAACCGGTCTGAGAGTCCCGTAGCAGGTGATTCGTCTCCAGGAAATTGGAGAGTTGTTGGTTAGCTATCCGTTCGGCTACTTTGCTGATCCCAGGGAGGAGCGAGATGGGTCTGAAGTTGGAGGGGTCTGTGGGGTCGAGGTGGTTTTTTTTTAGGAGGGCTTTGACAGTAGCCTTTTTCCAATTGGCTGGAACGGTGCCCTCTTTAAAGGAGGCATTGATAAGGTTGGTGATGGGTGAAGCTACAGTAGTAGCTACCATTTTTAGCTTACTGATGGGAGCTGGGTCGGATGGTGAGCCACTTTTCACCGTTTTCAGGGTAGCTAGGAAAGTCTCCGTGGTGATGTGGGTGAAGGCTCGCAGGTGTGGAGCCTCGGGTTGGAGGGGTAGAGAGGTGGCGGAGTGAGGGAGGTGGGGATCGGGAGTGAGGTTAGTATTTTCTCGATTTTTGCGGAGAAGAATTCGGCCATTTGATTACATCTTACGCCCTCTGGATCTGGCGGAGGTAGGGGATCTTGGATTTTTGTGAGGAGACGCACAATGCGGTAAGTTTCCTTCGCTGAATTTGCAGCTGCTGCAATCTTTCCTTCAAAGAAGGTGGCCTGTGTCTTTTTTATGGAGTTCTTGTAGAGCCTGATGGCAGCTCTGTACTCATTTTTGGAATCCGTTGACCAGGTTTTTCTCCAAGAGCGCTCTAGTTTTTTGCATGTCTTTTTTTGGTTCCTCAGTTCCTGAGTGAACCATGGGGATTTAGCTGTTTTCCTACTGCTGGGCAGGTGTTTGAGTGGGAGGGAGGTTTCTAGGGATTGATGAATCCACTCCTGTAAATGGGCGTCTGCTTTGGAGGGGTCTTGGTCGAGCTCGGGTATAGAGGAGGAGAGGGCCTGGGCCCAGGAGTTTATGTCCAGTTTATTCCATGGGCGAGAGAGGGGTTGGGAGGGCTGTCGGTCAGGGGCCTTGGTGGAAAGTTGTAATTTGAAAGGGACCAAGAAGTGGTCTGACCATGGGAGGGGGATGGGAGGTTGAGTCTCGGGAGGTTGGAAAATACGGGATCCAACAGATATCCTTTGTTGTGAGTAGGTAGTTTGTTTAATAATTCGAGACAGAGAGAGCCTAGGTCTGCTTTTAGGTCCGCAGCTGGTTTGCTGGAGGGATCGTCGAAATGGAGGTTTAAGTCTCCCAGAAGCGTGAAATTCGGAGAAAGACAAGCTAGGGAGGAGATAGAGTCAATGATCGACTCATTGAAGCATAGTACCGGTCCCGGTGGGCGGTAAACTAGCAGCCCCGAGAGGGTGGTCGAGGGCGGCCGGTGGACGGAAAAGAGAACATTTTTGCAGTCTAAAATTGGGCTGTCTTTGAATTGGCATGAGAGGTAATCTCGATATAAGACTGCTATTCCTCCACCGATGCCTACGGGTCTGTTGTGGAACTTGATGAGGTATTCCGGTGGGAGTGATTGGATGATGTCTGGTTCCGAGCCGGCTGTGAGCCAGGTTTCCGTCAGGAAGAGTACTTCTATTTCCGAGTCTTTTAGAAGTAAATTAATTTCGACTTGATGCTTCGGAAGGGATCTGCAGTTAAGCAGGGCCATGTTGAGGCAAATTGGATGTAACTGGGGCTGAGGGCAAAGCCTGTAAGGGCAGTTTAGGCAGCGGAGTGTCCTCAGGAATTGTTTTTTCCAGGAAGGTGCCCCTTACTGTGCAAAAGCAATCCTCCCAACAATACAGGCACTCTTGCATCATGGTACAAGGATGCCTGCTTTGGCGCTAGGCAACCAAAATGGCACCAGCACAGGGACAAAGGTAGGAATGGATTGTATTATTTTAAATACTGTGCTTTCATGCTTTTTTCTGTCACGCAACGCAGCATGGTGACTTACAGCACTGCATAACTTCTTTTAAATATGCCTCATAGGGTTTTATGGTAGGATGCCTGGAGGATGTTTGGCCAGAGAGACTGATTTTGTGCCTGTGTCTTAGATCAAAAACCTCTGGTGTAAATTGAATAGATCTCCTTCACCTAAACCATGAATTAGGGCTGTTTCTGTAGTATGTTCCAATAGCCTAAAATTCTCAGGGCGTCAACAGACTGAATCATGATGCCTAGGCTCATGCTGCCAGCGGAGGGAGGTAAGCTCAATAACTCATACTCTATACCTTACTTTGCCAGAGTATGTGTTATAGCAGCAACGGATACAACATTTGGCGGCCCCTTTCAGTGGTGGTGAGTCACATATTTGAGCATATCTCACCACCTACGGGCACTTCTTTTGTTATCGAATGCACAGGAGACCTCCTTGATGTCACTTTGTGTTGGGCATAAGGCAATTTATGTGCATTGACTTGCGTTCTGAAGACTAAAATCAAGAGGTTTTAACCACTGAGATCACTGTGCTCTCCATAAGCCAATTATAAGCCAATTAAGCACTTTGGGTGATGTGGAAACCAATGAAAATGAGGTAGGCCTTGACGATTCTTGTGCCAAGAATGTGGAGTGCCCTTCTGGGAAGCTTATAGAATAAAAACAAAATTGTTACATTCCGAAAGCTGTTTCAGACACACGTCTCCCAACATATGGGCTGTGCAATCTGTGGGACTGTCAGTTCAATGAATCATAGAAGCAGGCACATTAAAATAGAAAGGTAAAGGATTGACCATGTTAAGCTGCAAATATTTGATAGAAACAAGAACACTTGCTGCAGAAAAAGAAGCACTAAAATTAACTTATGAGACATACCATTTGCATCAAGTGTCCACTGGTTGCAAATGTCACATAAGCACTTTAATAGAATGAACATTAAAAAGATCACCTGATTGCACCTATTTGGTTGCAGTAGAAGTATCAATAAGTAAATGCACAGTCAGAAGTAATGCACACAGATTGAACTGACTGAGAGCTTACAGCACTCTAAATTGTATGGATGCATTATACTCATGGTTCAAATGCACTAACATATAGTTTGTCGTTTGCAGTGTTTCATGATTAATAAAATGCATTTATTCAAGTTATATAAGCATTTGAAATGTAGTATGCACATTTAAATAGGATTTGTATGTATTAGAAAGTTTATTATTCCTGTATGTATAATGTGTAGGATGAAATTATATTTGTACAATGTAACTGTGTGCAGTTTAAGTTGTCTGCATTGTAGGCTCAAATTGCAAATTGTTTTTAGTTTCGATTCTCCTTGGTTGCTCAAGAAATATTGAAATGAATCCATTTTTTATTTGAAGAAAGTATGTTCTCATCCTACTGCAGGTGCAGGAATTCAACCTAATTATTCTCAGATTAAGGAGATACCCGGAATGGCTTTGAAGAAGACTAGAAGGTGAAAAGGAAGGATGACTTTCGTGTCTGGCCTATCTGATAACCAAGGCCACAAAGGGAGAGGAGCTCCTTTTGTGGCCCTGTGGAAATTTACAAATGTTGCAATGCAGAAGTTCATTATGTGGTGTATTGTGGGATGAACTTGGTCTTTTTGTATGATGCGCATTGACAGTTTTGAGAGACTTCTTCTTTTTCGGAGAAGAAGGAGCATCTTAGAGCGAGTTACATAGCCTTAAGCGATCAGGCCCATTTTGACGTGAGTACTTCTTAGGAAGTCAACACCTGCTGACACCTTTGGGGTATGAGATAAAGGAAATAGCCAGGAACTAAGCATGGGCGAATTTTGCGGATCTCGCGTTCGCGAATTTTGCGGATTTGCGGATTCGCAATCCGCAAAATCTGCGAATTCCCGCGAATTTGCGGATTTTTTTTTTTTTTGTGTTCGCCCGTGTTTCTGCCAGTTCGCGAGGGTTTTTACAATTTTGCAATTTGCGAACTTACCTGTCGGGTCGCAAGTTTTGCGAACTTGTTGTTTCTACGTGTCCAGCCTGTTTGGGACACTCTTCTTCATCACTGCCACTCTCTGTCACCACTGCCACTCTCTGACTACTCATGCCACCCTCTGGCCCACCCATGCCACCCTCTGTTTCATCACCACACCCTCTGGTTGTCCAGTGTACATTATTTTCGGCAAAGCAAAGCACACCTTCCCTGCCTCAAGTGACCTGAATTAATTTGGGGCTGATTAATGTGTCACAGAATATTTTTTTAGCTGGCACCTGCTTCCTTAGTGCGCCCTGATTAGTGATCTTTTGCACTTGCTAAGTGCTTTCATTGTTGCAAAATTAGTTACAACACCTGCCCTGCCCCAACTGACAATAATGAATTAGGGGCTGATTAATGGATTTTAACTTCCAGCCTGGCTCCTGCTTGTCTCCCTTAGCTGTAATTCAGGACCTTTGTGGCATATGTGTAACTATTCTGAGGTTCAGAGCAGGGTCACATAATAGTTTCAACTGGCAACTGAACTCTGGAGGGGCCCCTCAGGAAGCACTACAGGAAATGGCTACTAATGATGAGCCTGAACTTTTGAACCTGGTAAGTAGTTACTTTCAGTTTTGCTAAGAGCGTATTTCTGCAATTTTGCACTTATTCGCGGGGCGCGAACTCACGCGAACAGTGCGAGCAGTGCGAGCAAAATCCGCTGCTCGCGGATTTGCGGATTTTGCGGGAGATTCGCGAATCTCGCGGATTGCGAATTTCCCGAAAATCCGCAAAATCCGCGAGCGGAACGGATTTTCTGCCCATACTTACCAGGAACCTCATTTAGAACAGTGTAGGGAAGATATATTCATTTTCTTCTCAGTGAAAAGAGAATTGGACTCAGCTTCTATTCTGGGTTGTATTTGAATTCTGGAGTTCATCACATTATTCCTTTTGTGCCGAATGAATTATATTCATAAACTCGGCTCTGTATTGGTATTTATTTACCTATATTCTCTGATATTAAGGTGTGTTTATATTCAATTATTTTTGGCTTAATAATAAATCTATCAAACAAATTCCAGAATCTGTGGTCCTTCAAAAAATGACAAATTTGTAAGTATAATCCTGAATTGTTTTGCTCCCCTCTACCACTTTTAGTAGGCAAGTAAAAGGCCATTGGTAGAGAATTCAGTAGGGAAGGCAAGGATAAAAGTTAGCGTAATCAGAACCAATTCATCTTTATTTACATGGTTATCACCAGCACCGTATAAGTCTGTATCCTCTTCTGCCCGAATAAGTGCAATGAAATAATAAATGCATGCGAGCATGTATTTGGTGTTTAGAACCTGAAGTATGAATTAAGAACATTTGGAAATGGGTCTTCTGTGAGACCATAGTCCATCTACAATTCACAAATGCATGTGAATGTAAAATCTGAATTATAAATACATGTTACTGACTGTAGGAAGGTGGATATCTGACTATATGGTTACCCCAACTTTTTGCCTAGTGTTTAGCTGGTTTTCAACTTAGTTGGCCTGGGATCCTGCTATTCAGGGCCCCAGGCTATCTACTCCCTATAAAATGGACTCCATGTACTTTAGGTACATACTTGATTGGGTATTGGGTCACCTTTGTGAGCCCCTGTATATTGTACCATAGGTACCCAGGGCATAGGTGCATCCAAGGCCTACCAGGGGCTGCAGCATGTATTATGCCACCCCTGGCTGGCCCTTCAAACTGACACCACAGGCTGATCACTCAGCTTGGGTAAGGTGGTGTAATCACCCCTTACTTAGATATAGTATACCTATATCTACCTTATATATAGACACATATGGACCTATAAGTCACTTCTATGGTAGGCCTCGACAATCCTGGAGGCAGAGTGCTTGGTTTTATGTGAGAGGGTCCCCTAGCATGAGTGAGCTGAGCCCCTCTGCAGCTTTTGGAACCATCTCCTTATAGCTGTTCTATGATATAGCCATACCATATACTCTTAAGTGCATTATAATCCTGGCGGTTAATGCTAACTTTGCTTTGGCTTTATCAAAACATGTCGTGTAAGGTGTCAAACACTTTGGAATACTACCCCACCCCACCAATTCTGTTGGCGGGGGTAGCATTCCACCCTTCTAGAGGGAAAAGACATGTAAGTTACAGCTTTACCCGGTTAAAGTTAAACAGAGCCTCAGCATCACAAAATGGATGTTGCTGCCACAGACACAAGTCTGACCACCTGGTGCTGGGAAAAACTCCAGCAAGGGCATCCTGGACAATAGGTTTCCTGTCCAGGGAGGTGCTCCAGACAGGGGTTTTGTGTGTTGCGGCAGGGAGGGCTGCATTCAGTGAATGCATCTAGACATTACCTGGGGCACCAAAGGTGCTCCATGCATAGCCCGGTTCAAACCAGTTGCTGGGGCACTCCAGCCCCAGCTCTGGCGTGAAACTGGACAAAGGGAAAGGGGTGTAACCACCCCATTTTCAGGTCCTCCCATAGGAGGGACCTATGCAGGTAATCCAGCCCCTTAACTTAGTATAAGTATAGGAGGTGTGTCCCCAGGACTTTAGATTATCCTGGAACAAAACTTTGATACAGAACTCTTGGACCTTCGACGTTCTATTTTGACTAGAAGACTGAAAACATCTCCCTTGTGGTCAAGGAGTGACCACCCTGTGCAAACAGGCACCACCAGTAACTTACTGGTCTGATTTGTCGACGCTCCCGCCGGAACCCAAAGACACAGGAACTGGACTTCCAGACTTCTCTGAATCCCACCCAAATACACAGCAAAGCTAACACCCGTGGCGGACACGAGAGATGTGGGACTGGACACCCTGGGCATCCTGCATTTTTCTAACAGCTCAACTACCGAGGTACCCTCACTGTTGTGCATTGGGGTACGAGAAGCCCCAAACCCGAGCGCCATTTGCACCGAAGCTCAGCCCTCCACAATCCACAAGTGCCACATGGGGCCCGCTTTTGCATTTCAGCTCAACTCATTTTCCAAGTTGCTAGCCCACTGGCTAGTGAGGCCCCTGAAGACAAACCTTTAAAACCAATCTGCTTTCCTGGTTGCTCCATGCTTGCTCCAGCTTCCCTGCAAAGGAGAAGCTCCTCAGACCTTGCTGTTCTGACCCGAAGCCCATCTTCCCTTCCTGCATGGATTGCGTTTGCCAAAGCTTGTTGGGTCCAGTCCAGATACCGACACCGCAGTCAATTAGATCCTTTGTGGGACAGCTCGCATCCAGCTCCTGGTCATCGTCGACACCTCCTGGTCCTTGTGGCTGCAGAGACAAGCTTTACCTCTTCACCTGAGATTATCATGACATTGCCTGGTTCCTTCCTGGTCACTGGCTAGTGACCCAGACTCTGTCCCCTCTGCTTTCAGGTTCTTCACTTCACCGATCCACCCTTGGATCCACCCGGACATTTTTCCTCTGGTCGCCTGCAGCACTTCTTTGCAGATCTCCATAGAAAACGACGACGAAACCCGACATAAAAAGACACCTATGCACCCGGCTTCCCTGGGTGAGGTAACATGTGTACTCCGGTACTCCCATGGGTCTTGACTCTCGAAGTGTCCTAGTCTAAAGGGGTTTTACCGTAGTCCATCTGGAAGTGTCCTTAAACAGTAACTTTGTAACTTCTTCGTTCTCCATTATAAGTCAATGGTAACTTGCAACTGTGTTTAGACACTGCACGCGTCTTCCGTGGATCTCCTACTTCCTAACCTTTGGTTGTTTCATGTAGCCCCAGCGATTCCCTAGGCCCTAGACCTACTCACTTTTTCTGAAGTGGTTCTTATACCACTTACGGTATATGGTTTGTGAGCCCCCTTGGGCATACCTGTATTTGTGCAACTTATCGTATGCTATTTGAGTAACTTGTGATGTATTTCGATCTCTGACCTCATAAAGAGTGCAGAGGGGTTGTGTTAGAAATAAATACATATATATTTGATATATACCTTGTGTGGTGTCCTTTCATTTGGTATTCAAGGGATTATAATTGGTAAAACAGCTTGCTTCACATGCTCTCTGAAGTCTTAGCCTAAGACTGCTGTTCCACGCTACCACTAGGATAGCTTATCTATAAGGTTGACTTTACAACCACCATCAATAAGGGTCATTTAGACTGGTGCGAGGTGCCCACTAGAATAGTGGACATCATATGCCAGGCTAACTTCTCACACTGACATATCACTCAAAACATTGCTTCATCAAGCATTACAAATGTTACATCAAGCATTAAAAAAGGAAAGCATTGAGCATTTGTAATTATGTTTCACAGGTGTGACATGCATACAAAGCAAACAGCTTGTGAACTTCCCTAAAATACACACATAGCATGCATGGCTATACACTTCTGTGCGTACGTAGTACTGTGCCATGTGTTTTAGCCAGCCCTTGTGGGTAGCCATGCACTCTATACATACAAGAATATATATTTTTTTTAAGTCTGTGTGTATCAGACCAGCAATAAATATAAGTAATGGCTGGACTAAGTACAACTCAATACTTAAGGCACCATCTGCTGAAATTCACATTTGTGCATTCAATACAAACCATTGTCTGACCAGAGACACTGGGCCTGATTCTCAAAGGGCCTCTGCACTTGTGACATAGGCCCAGCAGTCGTGGGGGAGTCTATGCACTCAGGGCATAATCTCCACAATGAATAATTCTCATTAAGGTAATTCCGTTCCGAGTGCAGAGACTCTCTCATCACGGTGAGGCTTCTTCCACGAGTGCAGGGGCTCTTTGTAAATTAGGCCCTATTGAGGTACTGGGTTTTCTCGGAACCGATACTATTACAATAACCCAGCGGTGTCAGGGCAACACCCAAAGACCCCGGATTCCCCTGTCTTGGCAAACAGAGACACGGGATACTTCTCGATGACGTCAAAGACCAAAGTTTATTGGTTGCAACCAGTGACAGAGGTCTACGAAGTACACACCGGAAGTTCGACAGAACCTGCACCACATCAATGAACAAAACTCGGTCTTTTATGCCGAAAATTACGCCTCCGGTCAACATCACAATTTACATTTGGAGCATACAAAACTGACCAATGAACAAGTAGCATTTCAAAAAGTAGCGAATCACAACAGTCAAAGTTAATCCCACTTTCCGTTGTCCAGCCCACAAAAACGATCGCACATATGCTAAGTTTCCTGTTCGATCAGGCCGGACAAACCCATCATAAAACCTTCAGCCCAGATCGATGAACATGTCGTAAAGGAAAGGCAGAAACAGATGGAAAGGAGATAGAGGAGTGGGAACGGTGGGCCATAAAATCGGACCACGTCCTGTTCTTTGATCTTTATCAGTGCAGCTGCTGAACAAGGAACTGGCTCAGCGGGATTCGCCCCAGGCGAGGAGTCAGTTTGGCCAGGTCAACCAGAAGTCAGCTAAGGTGTACGTGTCAAGGACTCGTTCGGCCATAGTCATAGGGCCTATGTTAAGGCAACCATACAAGATGGCTGCCACATACAAAATGGAACCCGAGGGTTCAAACTAAATCCTCAAATGCAGAGTGTTCTCCTATATCGATTCATACGAAAACACTCAGACACGTTACACTCGCCATTTGCGGTCTGCTGACACCAAGATCGTCCATTTCCGACAATCTTTATAAATTGGGCTTCGGAACTCTCGAACCCAATTCGGACCACGGAACCACACTCTGTATCGAGAAGCACAAGAATCACAGAGGAAAAGGGAGAGATCCCTAAACTCCACCTTACAAAGGTGACAGCAAATGCTGTTGGATGTGAACGACTATGAGATTTTCTGTTTCAGGGTCAAGTTAGCTAGCCAAGAAGACCCATGAAGGTATCAGCATGGAGTGTTCCGCAGGATTTGGGGGGGACCGTTAAAAGATGGAAATACTTAAATCACTAGTCATGACAGAGTGTGTGATGAAGTGCTGAAGATCTGTTACTTGTAGGAAGACCTATTGCTCCAGGAGGAGGAAGAGGATGGTATCACCAGGCAATCCAGCTACTGACTGGTTACGCAGGCACATGCGATGATGAGCGAGGGAGAAGATCTTGTTTCCTGCAAAGCTATATGGTTGACAGATCAGTGACATTTAGTATGACAGTGACAATGAGTATAATGCCATGTGCTCCAAAATGTGGGGGATATGCGTGGGCAAATCTGACAATGGTGGTATGATTGAACACTATCTGTACTATCTAGACAAATATATGCATTCCTTTTGTCTCAGTGAAGGTACATGTCCATAGCTTGAAGAACCTTCAAAATTAATGTAATGGTGCTTGACATTACATGGATTTTGAGGCATCGATGTGTGCTTTTGTGCACTTGCCCTGCATGAGTATGCTGTTCCACCAATAATGCCATAACTGATTGTTGCACACGGCACATGAAATGTTCATGTACATTCAGCATTCTTTTGATGGTCAGTCATGTTGTCTCTTAGGATACATATGTTTGGATTGTCAAATTATATGCTGATAGAATCCATGAATCAAAATGTAGGAATGGGTGGAGCTTCTACATGCAAATATATGTTTTATCATTGTTTTCAGCAGCAGCTTCATGGTCTGTATGACTGTGATTTATGTGAAGTGTGTAAGAATACAAATGATACATGCATGGGACTCTGCAGTAAAACTGCTCTTTTGTCCAGTATGTTGAAGTATGTAGGGACAACATATGTAGGGATGAAAGTTCATGCACTATTTGGGAAGCTGTACAACTCTTCAGACCTTTTAAGAATTTTTCTTCCAGTGGCCATTACTTTGTCTCATCCTGTGGAGGGACTCCATACTGGATTGTTATCTCATACAACACAGTTAAGTCTACGCTAGATCGCAGTTCTTTACACCGCAACCATTACAACACATGCATTTACCCCGCATGCCGTTGCAACGTAAAAGGTGTGTAGCAGTGGGTCGAAGGTGTTGGATTTAACTCCAACACCTTCCCTACTGTTGCACACACTGCAGTTGGAATAGAAAATGTATCTATTCCAACTTCCAGAGCTCCCCCGACAGCAAGTTGGGGGTAAAGTTTGGTATTGCAACGGCATTCGGGGTAATGGCATGCATTGTAACATCACAATGCCGTCCCTTCCATTATGCTATGATTAATTGACTGTTTGTAGTATTGATTTATAGCCAGTGGAAGAGAAACTTTAATACATGCACTTCTGGGGAAGCAGACTAAGAGACCTCTTGGTAAATTCTTCTCCATTGGAGACATAGCGATTTTCAATCTGCTGTCAGTGGCCTGCACTTCAGATTTCTCATAGGTGTATTTGAGTGTGGTGCCAATACAATTTCTACCTTAATCCGATCTTCGGCTATTTCCACCTATAACGTGTCCTCGCGTTTAAGTTTGATTTTAGAAATAATTTACTTTCTCACATTCCGCCCATTCCACTTTACAATCTTCTATGTCATACCACACGCAAGCACATATGGGGACTTTGTGGAAGTTGTGAGGCAATTAAGGGAGCGATAGGTAGACTGCAATTTATTGATACATATGACACTATAATGTACCTGTCATGCTTGTACAACTACCATGTTTAGATACATGTTTTTGTTTCCAGTTTGCAACAGAACACACTGCGCAGTTGATGACCAAATATCGCTAACAAAAATATCAGCAAAAAAAAGTGCCAAAAAATATTGAGGCCACAAATATCAACTTTACGTATATTACATGCGGAGTCAAAAATATTGACAACAAAATATGGAAGACTACAATATTGTCAAAACATAAGTGTAACTATTATAAATATCATACTCTATATTAACTTTGAAACGTACAATAACATTAAAAATAGTATTATATTTTTAAAAAAATGCATATTATACAAATATGTGAAAAGTATACCTTACAAAAAAAATTGCATAAATAACCAAAATATGTAAACTCATACAAATCTAATGTAAAATCGCATAATAAAAATTACTAATAACGTTCATAATAATTACAAACACTAAGGGCCTGATAACCATGTCAGTCAGATTTGCCTCAGAACGCTGGTCGGAAGCTGACCAACACGGTCCGAGGCTTTCTGACCGACATGGTCAGTTTGTATTCTGACCACCCGATTACGATGTCAGCCTTCAGAGAGTAAACCAGCCAGTCATTCCAACACGGTTCTCGGCTCTCTGAGTTTTCTGCTTGGTCATAACTGTGCTGTAATCCCCTCTGAATGGCATTTCTGCTGTTGGGTTACAATGTCGATTTCCGACAGCCTTTCCGTGCCGACCTTTATGACAAAGAAAGGGTGTCGGAAAGCCACTTTGGGGGCCACCAGCAAGACCCCCTTGCATCAACGGCCTATGATTGGGGGCGGAGGGGGTACCTAGGGTGCCCCCCTGTAAATCCCTGCACTGTGTGACAGGCACCATGGGTGCAGGGCATTCCACACACCCCCATTTCTCTACGGAGCCTGTGTTACAAGCAGTGGACAGTCGGAACACAAGCTCCCATATGGAATAAGGAGTATGCAACTGAATGGTGCTCAGTCACATTGTAATCAGGTGTTCAGAACCGTTGACCGAAGGTCGGTTGGTCCCTAGACTGCAATGGTGTCAGGCGGAGGCAACTTCGACTGACATTGGAATCAGGCCTATAGTGTTTGTGTTTCCGCTTAGCACTCTATTAATGGCATCAAGTACTGCAGACTGCTACAGCAAGTGCTTATTCTGACTCAAGAGACCTCTAGTTATAGCCCAAGGTACTGCAGCCTTCTGCAGCAAGCACTTCCATGTGACTTTAGGAACCTCTAATAATAGACTAAGCCAACTGCAGCCTTCATCAGGAATGCAGTGACTGCAGCTTGAAAAAATGCAAGGACAAGTAACTATGAATGCCAATATATATATATTTTTTAAAACAAGACCCGATTGTGCCAGCTTTTACCTGTTGCAAGTTTCTTGGCTGATTAAACAGACATTGGCAAAGCCAAGAGGCTCGCCTAAAAGAGAGCCACGTTGTTCAGCAGCCTACTAAAAATATGGGGCCTCATTTATGAGGCCTTGCGTCAGTTTTGCGCTGCTGATGCGTCACTTTTTGTGACGCATCGGCGGCGTAAAACATGCGCCTTGTTGCGCCATATTTAAAAAGTGACGCATCTAGGTAGATGCGTCACTTTTTATACCCCTGTGCCACATTATACCTGCGTCAGGTATAATGTGTGCAGAGGGGGCGTTTCCCCGCAAAAAGCCTCGTAATAGTGACGCAGTGAAATCTATGAGATTTCACTGCATTGTTGCGTGCTTATCTAGGATCCTGATCGATACTGTAACCTTATGCCCCTATTCGGCTATAAATCCATTTATTCCCTATATTGGCATAACCGTTCAAGTACAATATTCAGAAAGTCATCTCTGGCCTCACACGAACAGAGCCACATTCCAGAATAGTTTTCTCTGCCACTTCCTTTGCAACCAATTAGTGCAATGACAGAGCAGAAGTCACTATCTGAGATTCCTAGATTAACACTCCGAGTTCTTCAACAAGATAAAAACTCAGCAAACCTGGAAATCCCCGCTTGCTGTGTTTTGATTAGTAATGGAACTCTAATGAGCAACTGATAGCTATCACTTCCTAGTGACATCTTTAATTGACGTCTTATGTCCAGCAAACTTACGTCAAACCAGGCACCTTTCGGGTATAAATATTACCAACGTTGCCTTAAGCAATAGCTGTTGCCCGGTCCTGTTGCTAGCTGTCTGCAGTACGCTAATACTGCTGCTGTCCCGAAGCTGCTGATACCATTATCGCTGCTAAAGCGTGAACGATGGTGTGGTGAACTTAGGAGCTGAACAGCCGTCCCTCTGCGAAGAGCCCAGCAGATGCCAGCTGCCCGCGGACGCTGTCCCCCCTCCTCCTCCTCGACGCGCTGAAGAGAGGCGCTGCCTTTCTCCTGCAGAGAAATCCAGCTCCAGCGTTTCTGGTCTACCCTCGCGGGTGACTGGGATACCGAGTTTCCCTGAAGGAGATACCAGACCTCCATCATTCTATTCAGAGGTATGGTGTTGACTAAACCCTTAGTGAGAATTCTTGAAGCAAACCTTGGCAAAACCAACTTAAACTGAAGCTACTTACTTACTCCCCTCCCAAGTATTAGGCTTAGGTCAGGTACACTGGGGTAGGCGTAGTTAGAAGCACCAGTTGAGTATTTTAGCCTAATGTATATATGAATGTATATATGTTTTATTACTTTTAACCATTGTATGGCTAAGAAACCATATCAATGCTTTTACAGTATTATCTCGCAATACTTATCTTACTGTACGTACTTTTTGTCATAACAAGTCTTGCAATTGTGGCAATACATTTCTCTTGTACGAGAAGAAAGACTGTTCAATAAATTTTAACCCTTTATTGACAAACGCCCGTCTCTCTATTCTCTACATATTGTGAAAGTAAACTGCACTAACCTGACTGAGTAAAATAACTGTCTATTGTTTCACACGACCCTAGAGATTGACTCTTGATCTGAGGAGCAAAGTTGTCATGTTGCACGGTTGTTGGAAAACTGAATCCCTTCTTGTCAGTGCCAGGGAAGCTGATCACTTCCTATTTCAGTCAAGAAAGTGTCCAGTGACCTCTGAGCTAGTTGGTAACAAACCCAATTAAGTTTAGCATAGTCAGTAGAGGCCTGTAAGATCCGCACTTCTACGTCGATACTACTGTTTATGTTATTCCAATGCGCAGGGCCTAGTGGGAAACTAGGAACTACACTACATGGCGCCCAAACGTTTGGTAAGGCGATAAACTAACGCAAGACGTTAGAGTAACTCAGTCGTGCATATTTCACACAGACCCCTTTCTCCCGTAAATACTCCAATAGACGTCTGGAGTGGGGGAAAGGTTAAAATCCGCCCAAACTCAGTAGGAAGAGATTCCTATGTAAAGCTCTGGTTTATTCAACGTTGAAGGATACAGTGTTCCAAAATATTGTGCACCTAATCTTTGTCTCCTTGGAGACCTACTCTGCAAACCTTGCATTTATACAATGCCAGGAGAAAACGGAACCACTGGGGGCGCAGTAGATGCGACTCAGCAAGGTCCCGAACACACAGACCCGGATGCAATTATCATCCCGGTCCACTTAAGAAAGTCTATAACGTTAAAACTTATAGAAAACGGACTGACACCACAAGGTGGTACAGTAATTTTCGTGATAGAGGCTCACGAATATCGGCAGACAGAGGTATTCTATTCATGGATAAACTTTCCAGCGGCAAACGCTAGAACAAAAGAGTTTCACTACTACAAAATAGAGGAACCTCCGGAAGAGTACGCTCCTTTCGAGGAGACTGAAATCCCACTAAAATTCCAAGAGCACCTGCTCTGGTTTAATGGCGCCCTAAAACATAATGATCACATTACCAGGCTCGGTCCACTAGGTAGATCAGGAGCAACGTGGCCGGTTCTAGCCGGCTACACACCACATCCTGACATTGCAAAAATGTCTAGAGAAGAGCTGTTAGTACAGCTAAAAACATTAATTAAAATACATAGGCAATTAGTCCAATATGTAATGCGGACTGCAACAGTCCATCCAGCTGTTAATGTACCACAGCTGACCCCTCATCAGGGGAACACTAATAAAATTACACCACAGAACATACAGTCATGTCTTGGTAAAACACCCGTAAAACGGGAACAAATTCCTTTCTGGTTTGCACAGAAAATCACTCAAATAGAGGCAGTATTTCCTGATACTACCCCTATAGAGAAACACAGAATCTTGACAATCTGCCTTCCTATGGGAATCGCACCACACGTGGAGGACTGCGACACTTGGGGTACAGTCTTTGCTTCCATTTACACAAAAACACACGGTGTTCCGTCTATGGCGGTAATACCAGAAGTGCTAAAACAGATTCAAAATGAATACGGTCCAGAGCCCGCTTTAAATCTAGGTATGAAATTACTGAAAGACTTCAAGCAGGTCTCGGCTATATAATTAGCCAACATAAAGGGAGAAGCAGCATCTGTGGCGATCTGCCAGAAGTTGAAGGAAACAGATATAAAAGATCAGCCAGTTGAGCTTGCCAGAATCATAGAGAAATGCTATGAAGAATTAGGTAAAGACAGCTTGGGTGGGAAACCAGTTAAGCCCCAACTGCTCGAAAATCCTGAAAAATTATTTATTAAAAATAATTCAAACACTCCTAAAAAGAGCTGGGATGGAAATAAACAATCCACTCCCAAGTAAAAAATTTCCAGTCTAGAGGAAGGTCTCCTCGACGGAGGGAAAGAACTCCGACTCGAGAACACCAGTCTCCCCAGAGGGAGCCCTCTGAGAAAAGATATAACCTTAGAAATAGGGATAATCTGAAAAAACCTGATAGATATCAAAGTATTGATACACGTCCCTCTCGATCTTTTTCGCAGAAATCGGAAAGAAGAGGACGGTCAGACCCAGGAGAGCACACCAAGTCCAAAGACAAGGAACCTGCTCAGAGTAAAAAATCTCAATTTCCAAAAAAGAAGGTAGCCAGTATTAGAGTAATCAACCATGCCGAAAATACTGAGGACACAGTTGAAAAACGGGGAGTGGGCATTGACAATGTTGGACAGTGCAGCAGAAATCAGTATAGGGTGCAAGATCTTGATGAGTCATCTGGAGACAGTGGACATGAATGAATACATTCAGGTTGAAACTGCCGACACCAGACTTAGCGAGCCCCATAAAATAAACGAAATAACATTGCGTATAGAGGGTGATAAGACTAGGAAAATAAGAGGTCTATTTTGGGATAAGCTCTCAAAAGGCTATGATATTCTGTTAGCTGAAAAAGATTGGCCCCCGGAGTTTGTCAGGGAGTGCCCTCGTGGCGAAGAAGTAATTATGCCTGCCTTCTCGAATCACATTCCGATTCACAAAAAATATACATATGCAAGGAAATGGGCAGTAGCCCAGGCACCGGCATTATATAAAAATCATGTAGGATGGGATGAGGACTCTCCTCCCCACAAAATCCAATTAAAAAGTGAACCAACTGCCTAACGGCAGTATCCCATTAAGCAAGTAACTAAAAAACAGGTCAGGGAGATCTTAGATCAACTTGAATACCAGGGGGTGATTGAAACATGCACCTCTCAAATGAACAATCCTTTGTTTCCTGTTTCCAAGCCAGACAATTCATATCGTCTAGTTTTGGACTACAGACACCTTAATACATGTTGCAAAACATTTGCAGTACAAAACTCGCATAGTGCAGCCCTAATGAATAACATAGTTAGGAAAAAATATAAAACGACATTAGACATATCTAATGGTTTCTTTTGTCAAAACATTGCACCAGAAAGCAGATACTTGACCGCTTTCTCAGCATTTGGGTCGCAGAAAAAATTCTGTCGACTCCCACAGGGGTTCAAGAACAGCCCAGGACTATTCTCAGCTAGGGTAACAGAGTTACTACAAATCTATGATGATGCGGCATTATCTTACGTAGATGATATCTATCTCACAGACGACGACTTGGATACTCACTTGAAAAGAGTGAACACCATTATACTTGGGTTCGCAGCAGAGGGTTACAAATTCAACTTTAAAAAGTCCCGAATTGCCCATCTGACAGTACTATTCTTAGGGTACGAATTATCAAGTGAAGGAAAAAGCCTAGCGGACAACTTCTTAGAAAAGTGCGCTGTGCTCCAAGCTCCAAAAACGCTGAAGAATTTACAATCCATACTAGGTTTTCTGAATTTCGGAAGAACTTACATTCTAAATTACGCAGAGAGGGTTAAACCTCTTTACGAACTAATCAAACCTGATTTTAAACAAATCAATTGGACTCAAAAACACACAGAAATTTTGAGATCACTGCAAACAGACATGTTAGCTAAAACTAAATTAGATACACGTGACAATACACGCGATCTTGTAATCCGAGTCATCCCAGGAAGATGCGGATTCACGTACCTAACCTCTAATGAGGGAGAAAAGGTACCAATTTCAATTAAATCTCACTTGTACACACAAGCAGAAAAAGCATTCAGTCTCACAGAAAGAACTGTGAAAGCAGTGCAAATCGCATTAGCAAATGAACGAGAACTAGCACACGGCAAAAGGATTAATATCCTCACAGCGGAATCCGCCTTCGAGGCGCTATTCAGCCCAGTAAACCTGCCTACAGTGCCACTGGATCCGAAATGGATACAGTGTGTAGATTCTCTAGGAGCGGAAGATGTGAGATACTATTTCACTCCGCAATTTGAAGAACTGAATGATTTAGAATATGAAGAAGAATATCCACTGCCAATCAAAATTCTGCCTCTCCCACAATACGCCTGTATAATCTATACCGATAGATTTGTACAGCATTTCAAAGTAGAGAGCAAATCCTACGATGCAGCATGTGCGATTGTTAAAGGTCGTTGGCTGTGCGGTAAATTCAGACCGAAAGTAACAAAAACTGAATCTGTGAGAAACTGTTCGGTTCAGAGAACTGAAATCAGATGTTTAAAGATGGCGCTCGAAAATGCAGAACGTGAATTCCCCACACTTATCGTGTGTGATTCTCATTTTTGCGTCAACTCTTAACCCAATAAATTGCAGAGGTGGATTGAAAACGACTACAAAGATGACACAGGTGCCACAATAAAGCATAAATTGCTCTGGAAACAGGTAGCTCTTTTACACAAAGAACTACAAAAGACTCATGTGATACATACACTGAGTCATCAACGTGATGGCGTTCACGTTGCAGGGAATTCATTGGCTGATACAGCCACAGCGGAAGCAACTAAACCGGCTTCCGTAGCCACAAAAAAGCGTACAGAAAAATACATAGATTGGGAAACCATGCTGGCAGTAAAAACAACCGTAAAAGGCGACTGTGCAGCACTACCCGTGAACTATCCACTCAATTATGCATACATAATCGATGCAAACTCTGTTCCTTTTGCTCGAATCCCTGGAGTGGGGGATAGGGTAATTCCAAACACGAACATGAGAATATTTTTAATAGCAGACGCACACATGGGTTTGGGTCCTAGGCACAGAGAGATCAAGGAATCACTGACTGAATTACAATCAGTATACTGGTGGCCGGGAATGAGTGTAGAACACCAAATATATGCAAACAACTGTGAAAACTGCAATAGGGATTGCAGTAGTGAACCTTGCTACCGGCTACCGATCAGAAAATAGCGTAACGCTGTCTACACCCCAACCTGCGTCCTATTAATAAGTTAAGGCTAAAACACACTTAAAAAATATGGTCTCCAGCGCTCGGCTGACGCTAGAACGGTTATAAGAGAGATCTGCGAGTCTTTATTGGCACATACGCAATTACCACGTTCCATTCTGACCAGGGTCCTGCTTTTAGCTCTCGAGCTTATAAGGAGGCCATGGCCAGCATGGGAATTGGGTTGCGGTATTCTTGTCCGTCGCACCCCGAAGGGAATAGTGTGGTAGAAAGAAAAAACCGGGACATAAAGCGATCTATAACAGCGAAGGTATTAGGTTCAGGCGCTGGGTGGGTCAAACATTTAATAAGTGTCCAGACTAGTCTTAATAACTTGCCAAGAAATTCTCTAAAAGGTTTCAGCCCATACGAACTATTGTTCGGAATTAGAATGAGCATTCAGGACCTCGATAGTCAGATGTCAGTGGTACAAGAAAAAACAACAGACTTTGACATCAAAGATCGTTTGGCTGTTTTACAGGAACTGAATGAAACAAGAAAATCCTTAAGCAACATAAAGTTAAAGCAACAGCCAGATACCACTGACGAGGCACCACAAGCAACAGCCCCAGCAAGGCCTGTCTGGATTCCAAAGATTGGGGATCTAGTCAGAGAAAAAATCGCGGTGAAGAAGGAATTTGGGCCTTCTTACAGAAAAGCAGTACCTGTCTTGGCAGTCACCGGAACAAGATCAGTTGTACTACCGCCCCTTGCTGGTAAAAAGGAGAACAGAGTCGTGTCCATCGACCTGGTAAAACCACAAGGATGTGGCCTATTATCAACAGTAGGCCCAGTGGACTCCCAAGAAACAACAGAATACCCAAACTTGCAACAATCCAAGAGGTTCAAACTGAAAGACTAATCACATTCGATCAGCCTGCAGTGCACAGAGAAGGACTATGCAATAATGCCATGGAACTCGTGCCTCTTGAGACTCAGATTGAAACAGTTCGTCAAGAAATACCAGTCTACAATAATGTGGCATCAGAAAATGCTACCGAGAGACAGATTGAAAGAACAATCCCAACAATTGACAGAACTGCCTCTGGTTATTTCATCAACTTCGACAATTTCTCTGAAGATCAAAATGACCCCGAAGTGATGCCAGAAACAAAAAAGACTTTTAAAGAAAAAGCAACAGAACTCTTTCATCAACTGAAGGAAATCTACCTTATTTCCCCTTGGTTAGAGTTCTGGTTCGGTCTAGGTGTATTTTTCCTCCTGCTTTGGCTCATCATGGTACTTTGTTTGGGAAAATTCATTGAGGGAAAATATAGTACAATGGACACAGCAAGTCAGAACATCAACCTACTCCTGAAACCACACAGATCATCCCACGTGAAGAAAAGAGAACTGTCAACAGTAAATATCACAGCAATTCCAATACCTGGTGGGGTAGTATGGGAGAAAACAGACTATGAGATCTATGGTCCGGTCGAAATCCCGAAGTATCCTCATCAACTGAAGGTTTCCTTAAGCGACTTTGTAAAACCTAGTACATTCTCTGATGATTGGGACTTTAACAGTATTAATGACATGATGTCTGATTTAGTAATGTCAGCTAGATTCACAGATCATGATTATTTACAAGGTTCATCTAGTTATGAGCAATTATTCTGCTACACACATTATGGTGATCATTACTTGCATAAATCTGCACAGCCTAGAAATGTTTGTATGTATAATCAATGGGAACATTGTGCTACACCACCTAAAAGCAGTTCTAAAGCATTCTTTGAGAAATTCAAATACTTCCCAGGGTTTAACACCAGTGATGCAGAAACGTTTTATTACAAAATGTTAGATAAAACAGGAATGAAAACAATGCTGACAAATTCTAAATTGATATATTCAGAAGCATTTTATGACAAAATGATGACATTTGGTTTTGATTATTGGAAAAATAACATTGAAACGAAAACCATTTGGGGTACAAAAGATTGGCAGGTACAAGGTCTTGAAGCACTATTCAGAACCTGCATGAAACCAGAACAAATGATGTTTTTAAATGACACAATACACCAAACATCCTGTCTTGGCCTAGCTAAGATCAAAGACCTTAAAACACCGCCTATTCCAAAGCCAATACCTGAAAATACAACTACAGATATTGAGTTAGACGTGTCACAAATTTTACATTTTAACAGAACACATCCTGATTGGAAAAAGTGGTTAATCTGGCCTACTGACACAAACAACTGTCAAGATAGATTCCTGAATAAAACACAGGGGTTAAAAATGACCAGACAAGACCCTAGATACTCCCAGAGAGAACATCCAGGGATAGTAACAACATACAGTGTAGGGAAACTCTGCCTTGAATGGCTAGGAACATCCACACTGGCTGAAATTAAGCAACACTTGTCTTTACTAAAAGATGGTGCTGATTTGCGCGATTTCATTCTTGGACCACGCAAACGGCGTTAAAAGCGTTTCATAGCGACCAGTATCTATGCTGCGTACACCGAGGCTTGGAAAGTCACACAAATTGAAACAGCTGAAAAAATACGAGAAATTGATCGTATTCATTTGGAAAAATCACTTTCTGTAGTAGACAATGGGTTAATGACTCTGTCTTCCAGAATATATTCGTTGGACAATATTGTATCCTCTGCCTTTGATGTGATAGACAGAGACTTGCTAATGTTACAACATGGCCAGTCACAATTACGTTCTATTATACAATTAGGCTGGACGCTGCAAAATCTTCGTTCAGGCTATGTGCCTTGGCGTTTAATCAACACAACGTCATTATTTTCCATTTTTAACCTTACTGATAAACAAATCAGTTTGGCACAGAAAGGAGCAGACTATACAATCCTGAGCATCGAAAAACTTGAGAGATTACCATTTGACAATGTCAGAGAGTCCTGTCATTGAATGGATAATACACGGAATTATCACCATTCCGATAACAACTTTCCGATTTAAAAAGTGCCTTGAATACATACCTACTGGCCAGTATGAACGATTGGGTAAAGGATATGTAAAATCTGAATAGAAATTACCATACACACATTCTTGCTACAGTGACAGCAACAAAAATGTATTTCTTAGTGGTGAAAACTGTAAACATTCACTAAGAGGTATACTTTTTTGCCAGGGTATTAATTTACACGGAGCTTGTGATGGAAATTCTAACAACCTTTCATGCCACCAGCTTGTCACACCTGCAACTCAGATAGAGCCCTTTTTATGCAACTTGCAAACGGGAGTTACATTCTTAGAACGGATCACAGATGTTGTGGCCTTGTGCCAGGGAAAAGTTATCTAGTAAGTGTAACATCCATGGTCAAATGCTGTATGCAGGCATTGTTCCCGAGTGGGCTTGCAGAGACAGTGACTCCCATCTGGCCTCGTCTGAATCTCTATTCTATAGGAATTGATACTTTAAGCAAAATGAAGTCTGTGCTTTTACAGACAACAGTGCCCATAACGTCATCAAAAGAGACGTATGATCTTCTAGTTGCAAGGACAGCTACTGAAGTTCATGAACTTTTATCAACAAATTGCCCCGTGCATTTCGTAGAAATGCTTAGCCAACTCCTTAACATGTCTAGTGCCACAGGCATCCCAGGCATATTTAAGACGATTTTTACGGGACTGCTAACACCGTTTCAAGCAATTTTGGGAATCGTTCCTAATTTTGCCCACTCTGTTTTTGGCGGCATACCCTTATTTTTGGGACTTGTAGCAGGGATTTTATTTTTGACCGTCCTGCTTCGCTATGGCAAGCCAAAGCTCAGACATAGCTCCCATGGGAATGGAAGAGACAATCCTAGCAATGCGCTACCGGGACAGGATAACTAACGTCCTTGGATTGGCCAGGCTGAGATATCTAAACATGATCTGGTTCCTTTCATTCAGACCTATATGGCATAACTGTATCTTACCGGTACTTCGATGTATGCTATGCGGAGATGAGTGCGTGTTGAACATCTGTCTTTCACTTCCATCAGCAGTACCAATGGACGTCGATACTTTGCTCGGTCCGATAACGGCTCACGCATTGTGTTGTCCCCAGCGGCTACCAATCCTGATGACGGCATTCGTTGAGACTCCTGTGCTACGACTAGGTGGTAACAGTGGAGCAAGTGACAAAAGCAACATCACCCAGGTACAACCTTCTGTGAGCATTGCTGATCCCGACTATCATTCTCACACTTGCCAAGTTACAGCACTATCGAATTTGGTTGAACTGTCACCTGATTTTGTAGACCAATTCTTTGAGAGCCTGTCTGATATGATGTTCTCACCCGAACAGAACAATGACTTTGGAGAAGCTTTCCGACACACAGCGTTCCCATGAACTCTGAATTCGGCCTTCAGTTTTGAACAACAAAAACTGCTAAAAGCGTTGGAACTCTATTTCCCCGTTCAAGCATTAATTCTTTTGAATTGAACATTTTTTAATATTGACCCTTTTTTGCCACGAACAATTCTTTGCTTAAGGTAAAAAATATTCTTAGAGAACAGAAGCTTCAACTTCTATTTCTGAACACATCTAGAGACATAATAACTTTACACCAGCCTCTAGCACATTTATTGCAATGCATTTATATGTGATGATTTATCTCGCCCTTCTTCTGTTTCAGAGATATTTCATGTGTAATTCTTTTTGCATAATCGTTCATTGATTTCATATGCAATAATTTTTGAATGATTTCTATGCTTCAGAAAACGTACAGTACCTAAATTTCACGTATTACATTATACGCCTATTTCGAATGCATTTATGTATTTTGGGGTGGGCAATGTTACACATGCATCTTATTGCTCTAGTTTTAGTAATTTGATGGACATGAACCAGTGGAGTGGGTGTTGCGTGCTTATCTAGGATCCTGATCAATACTGTAACCTTATGCCCCTATTCGGCTATAAATCCATTTATTCCCTATATTGGCATAACCGTTCAAGTACAATATTCAGAAAGTCATCTCTGGCCTCACACGAACAGAGCCACATTCCAGAATAGTTTTCTCTGCCACTTCCTTTGCAACCAATTAGTGCAATGACAGAGCAGAAGTCACTATCTGAGATTCCTAGATTAACACTCCGAGTTCTTCAACAAGATAAAAACTCAGCAATCCAGGAAATCCCCGCTTGCTGTGTTTTGATTAGTAATGGAACTCTAATGAGCAACTGATAGCTATCACTTCCTAGTGACATCTTTAATTGACGTCTTATGTCCAGCAAACTTACGTCAAACCAGGCACCTTTCAGGTATAAATATTACCAACGTTGCCTTAAGCAATAGCTGTTGCCCGGTCCTGTTGCTAGCTGTCTGCAGTACGCTAATGCTGCTGCTGTCCCGAAGCTGCTGATACCATTATCGCTGCTAAAGCGCGAACATTGGTGTGGTGAACTTAGGAGCTGAACAGCCGTCCCTCTGCGAAGAGCCCAGCAGATGCCAGCTGCCCGCGGACGCTGTCCCCCCTCCTCCTCCTCGACGCGCTGAAGAGAGGCGCTGCCTTTCTCCTGCAGAGAAATCCAGCTCCAGTGTTTCTGGTCTACCCTCGCGGGTGACTGGGATACCGAGTTTCCCTGAAGGAGATACCAGACCTCCATCATTCTATTCAGAGGTATGGTGTTGACTAAACCCTTAGTGAGAATTCTTGAAGCAAACCTTGGCAAAACCAACTTAAACTGAAGCTACTTACTTACTCCCCTCCCAAGTATTAGGCTTAGGTCAGGTACACTGGGGGAGGCGTAGTTAGAAGCACCAATTGAGTATTTTAGCCTAATGTATATATGAATGTATATATGTTTTATTACTTTTAACCATTGTATGGCAAAGAAACCATATCAATGCTTTTACAGTATTATCTCGCAATACTTATCTTACTGTACGTACTTTTTATCATAACAAGTCTTGCAATTGTGGCAATACATTTCTCTTGTACGAGAAGAAAGACTGTTCAATAAATGTTAACCCTTTATTGACAAACGCCCGTCTCTCTATTCTCTACATATTGTGAAAGTAAACTGCACTAACCTGACTGAGTAAAATAACTGTCTATTGTTTCACACGACCCTAGAGATTGACTCTTGATCTGAGGAGCAAAGTTGTCATGTTGCACGGTTGTTGGAAAACTGAATCCCTTCTTGTCTGAGCCAGGGAAGCTGATCACTTCCTATTTCAGTCAAGAAAGTTTCCAGTGACCTCTGAGCTAGTTGGTAACAAACCCAATTAAGTTTAGCATAGTCAGTAGAGGCCTGGAATATCCGCACTTCTACGTCGATACTACTGTTTATGTTATTCCAATGCGCAGGGCCTAGTGGGAAACTAGGAACTACACTACAGCATCACTTTTAGGACGCCGTTGCGTCAAAATCTTGCGCCTGCCTCACAGCAGGCGTAAGACTGACACAAGCCCTTTCACATGGGCCTCTCCCCATGTGAAAGGACGCATTGCTGGAGTTGTGTCACTTTTGTGACACACTCCAGCAATGCGTCACTTTTGCACTTACAGATACGTCAGAAATACTGACGTATCTGTAACTCCTTGCGACATGATACGTCATACATTAAATATGACGCATCATTGGTGTCGCAAGGAGTGCGCAGTGAAAAGTGACGCATCGCTGTTTTCACGCGCGTCACTTTTCATAAATAAGGCCCATGTTTTTTAAGTACTGTGATATGGCCAGTGCTGGATGCATCTTAGAGATATTTTATGCAGCTGGTGGTGCGGGAAGAGGGCTTGGAATTAACATGGATGGAGGGCATGTGGAGAGGGCAACACAGGCAGCGTGTGTAGGGGAAAAAATCTATGACACAGGCAGCTCTGGCTGCATTATAACCCTTTGATTTTCTTTATTACGAGGAGTGGAGGTCGGAAGCAACACAGGGGGTTGAGTCAAGGGGCAGCAGAGACAACAGAGGGAGGCAGGGAAGTCCTGCAGCAAGTTGACGAAAATGGAGGGCAGGAAGGAGGGGAGAACATGGAGTGGGGCAAGTACCCGAGGGTGATGGCACAAAAAATACTCACTCTGGTAAAGACCTTAGACACAAAAAAGCAGTGCCTGAAAAAATGAGCAGTGGAAGAACACCAGTAAGGCGGCCAAGCTCAGGGGAAGGACTAATGCACGAGGAGGCAGGAAGCATAATCAGGTGACCAATCAGAAGCAAGGAAATCAGAGTGACAATTAAGCCAACAAATGGTAAGTAATCTGCAGCCAAGAAGCTCACTGTTTTAAAACAAACTATCTTCAAGGGACATTTCTCTGTGAGACCTAAGAAGCATGGATCATTAATTGCAGGCTCCCTATTGGTTAGTTGTTGACACAGATATATATGAATTGCGAGAATAATTTTCCCTTCAGTATGTTTTTTGGTATCAATACAGTAAACTAATTGAAACATGTGTATAAACTCCTTAAAAGAGGGGCAAACTAAAGAATAATGGGCCTTATTTATGAATGCCTTGCGTCAGTTTTGCGCCGCCGGTGCGTCACTTTTTTTGACGCACCAGTGGTGTAAAAAATGCGCCTCGTTGCGCCATATTTAAAAAGTGACGCATCTAGGTAGATGCGTCACTTTTTAAACCCCTGCGCCACATTATACCTGCGTCAGGTATAATGTATGCACAGGGGGCGTTCCCCCGCAAAAAGCCTCGTAATAGTGACGCAGTGAAATCTATGAGATTTCACAGCGTCACTTATAGGACGCTGTTGCATCAAAATCATGCGTCTGCCTCACAGCAGGCATAAGACTGACGCAAGCCCTTTCACATGGGGCTTTCCCCATGTGAAAGGACGCATTGCTGAAGTTGCGTCACTTTTGTGACACACTCCAGCAATGCGTCACTTTTGCGCTTACAGATACGTCAGGAATACTGACGTATCTGTAACTCCTTGCGACATGATGCGTCATACATTAAATATGACGCATCAGGAATGTCATAAGGAGTGCGCACTGAGAAGTGACGCATCGCTGTTTTCACGCAGCAATGCGTCACTATTCATAAATGAGGCCCAATAATTTTAGAACCTTCAAATCTGAATTTGTGCAAACTGGAGAAACGCTCATTAATTTGAAACTCGTGAGTAAAAGCAATAATACAGAGAGCAATCGTAACTTCTTAAAATAAGTTCTGTGAATTGTTTAAAACTCCTTCTAAAATCTATACCTTCAATAATGAAAAGGAACGCGGAGCTAAGCTCTGTGGCTAATTAATGTTATCAGAAAGCGGAGCAGGATTACTTTGCCGCCTTTTATCTCTGCACGACGAGCAGCTTCAAATATCCTCCCTTCTCCCATTAGCAGTTGGATACCATTCGAAAATCGAGTAGGAGCAGTAACTCCTCTCAGCAGAACCAGGGCAGACCTCCCCGTGGAGGGCGCTGCTAACTGCGCACTCTGAAATCCAGCCTCCGGATTACAGCATGGATTGGTTTTCCGCATGAACTGCCGGCTGCATATTAGCAAACCCAAGGAGGCTTTCCCTGGGGGCGGTTTCAAAAAACCTTCTCAGCTGCCGTCTTTCACATGGCGAACCGTTTTTTCTGCCTTTTCATTTGCGGCAAGTCATTTCTATCAGCACCTCGTAGTTCTCAGCTGGAGAACAATTATCAATGAGTTTTGCTAGCAATTCTGCAGAGGCAAACTGCGTTGTCAGTGTGGCTTTCAGCCGTGGTGCTTCAGGTATTTCTTGGAGTAAGACCTGCGTCGATGTTCTGACAGTTTTTTTGGACGTTTTTTTCATTCAGCCACCTGAGTTGATATTAATTATTAACCTAATATGCGTGTTTGTCATCTTCCATACTTTCACTAAACAGATTTGGGCTGAGGTGAAATTAAGTTTACCTGTCTTTTGGATCATGTTATATAGTACTCACAAACCTTACATTTTTTATTTAAAAGCGCTATCCCCAATGTCGTTCAGGGTAGCATAAAATACTCAAATATGCTTACTTCGCCAGTTGTCACTGAATAGCCTTTACTCCCACTAAGTACACTGCTCATGACAACACATACATTAAATCAACGGTCGCCGCGTGACTTCACTTGAGTCCTTAGTGAAACTGCAGATTGTCCACTCTTTCATGTATACGGTGCCACATCATTTATAACAGCTTGTATATTGATATAACTCAACAACTGTGTTCCATTTGACGCCTGTAAGCCTACAGAGTAAGCATGGGCGAAAATCCGTTCTGCTCGCGGATTTTGCGGATTTTCGGTAAATTTGCAATTCGCGAACTCTCGCGAATTTACCGAAAATCCGCAAATTCGCACGCAGCGGATTTTTTTCCTTGGTGATACAATATTGCGGCGTGCGGCGTTTACTTATCGTCATTCAGCGTTTGCCGAGTTGTTTTTCTCGATATTTTGCGAGTGCTGCGCCATTTTGGATCTTGCTGCGGGATCCCGCGGGAGTTTGGCGACGCATCGCGAGAGTTCGCAATTGCGAACATGTAGGTGCGGCGGGCAGCAACAATCTCGCAATCGCGAAATTACAAAATTTGCAATTCTGCACAAGAAATCCACTAGCAAGCAGCATAGACCTTCTGAAAATGATGATTTTTATCAGAATAACTCCTCAGGTTGAGATTTGCCTGCACTTTTTTGGATTTGAGGCCTTTTGACTTTCTTTGGATCACTTTTGGATTAGAAATCAACTTTCACAAGTAAGTTTGTTTGGGGCATTACAGTTGCCGTTCTGCAGAAAAACGAGTTTTGCAAAACTGAAAGCACTCAGCAGGTGCAAAAGTTCACTCATCATTAGTAACCATTCCCTGTAGTACTTCCTGAGGGCCCCCTCCAGAGTTCAGTTGCCTATGTTTGTTTGGGGCATTACAGTTGCTGTTCTGCAGAAAAACGAGTTTTGCAAAACTGAAAGCACTCAGCAGGTGCAAAAGTTCAAACTCATCATTAGTAACTATTCCCTGTAGTGCTTCCTGACTGGGGCCCCTCCAGAGTTCAGTTGCTAGTTGCAACAATTCTATGACCCTGCTCTGACCCTCACAGAAGGCTCATAGAATAGCTACAAGTAGGCCACAAAGATCCTGGAAAAAAATTTGCACTGCAACAGAAAGCAAATTACAGATAAGGAAGCAGGTGCCAGACTGGAATTTTAAAACAGTGACACATTAATAAATCAACCCCAAATTAATTCATGTCAGTTGAAGCAGGGCAGGTGTGCTTGCTTTCCCCCCCCCATAATCTACAGTGATGAACCAGAGGGTGGCATTGATGTACCAGAGAGTGGCATGGGTGAAACAGGGTGGCAGTGGTGAAACAGAGGGTGCTGTGAACCTGTGATGATGAACCAGATGTAGAAACAACATAGTCGCGACCGTTGCGAGCCGACAAGTAAGTTCGCAATTGCTAACTGGTACAAAACCCTCGCGAACTGGCAGAAACCCTTGCGAACACAAAAAAAAATCAGCAAATTCACGAGAATTCACGGATTTTGCGGATTGCGAGTTCGCGAATACGCAAATTTGCGAACGCCAGATTCGCAAAATTCGCCCATGCTTACTACAGAGACTGTTGTAGGCACGATGACATAATGACTTTGTACCACTCTTCAAGTTTTTCTATGAGTTAACATTTCACAGTGCACAGTGTGTTGATGGTGATACACAGGGCATATTTTTCCAGTGTTCAATTTTTAAATCAGATTCTAACAATAAAGTAAGATGTTGAAAGTGCATGAGAAACAGTAAGGAAAACATTGGTCTGCTGTTCTCACCTAGCTACACAACACAAATATGCATTTTTGGCATGGGCACCCCAAAATACCACTCCATAGCTATTTATCTAGAGCCACACATTCTAGATTATGCGGTAGCTTAAAGGCTGTTGGGTGTGTGGCACATATTACAAATAGTAGACACCAAGTCTGCCAAATTCAGCTCCCCATCCTGCTCGTTCTTTAGGGTGGTATGACTGTCACTGGATTTTCATGGCAGGGGGTGCCCTGCCAGACACAGTCGTCCCTGACAAGTAAAATACACAGGGACCCTGTTAGAAATCGGGGGTCTCTAGTTGGCAGAGGAGGGTACCTATGTCCAAATAGGAACCCTTGCTTCTAGTCAGGGTAAGGGGGATACACACTTTAGATAACCCCTGCTCAACCTCTTGGTAGCTTGACACGAGCAGACAGGCTCCTCCCAAAGGCAATGTGTAAAGTATGTGTACCAACACTCACAGTACCACAGTGATAACACCACAAATTGACGCCACAACAGTTTAAAAAATAAAGTATCTTTATCTGATCTTAACAAGACCAAAACAACAAAAATCCAACATACAAGTATTAACCCCTTCCATGCTCATGACAAGGTCAACTCGTCATGGGTGTAACCTGCGCTGTGCTTATGACGAGTTGACCTTGTCATGATTCTATAGTATTCAAATTTTTGCAGCACAGGAGGGGAAAACCCCTTAGCAGCCAAAAAATGATTTTCAAAAGATTTTAGCAACTGAGTCCATAGAAAACTATGGATGCGTGATTTCTTGCAAAGTACCTGTAGTCGCGACAAAATTCACCAAGCCAAACAGCCGCTGCGATGGAAGCGTAGAAAAACAAAGAGATGCGTTGATTTCTGAGACCTTCGTGGAAGCGATGCAACAGTTCCGCTGGGCACAGAGGGGGTCTGTAGGGGGAAATGTTGCGTCAATTCTGAGATTACTCCAATCCGCGGCTGATGCATCGGAGAAAACCTGCCGAACAGGGACGATGCGTGGAAATCTGGGATGTGGTGGCGAGCAATGCGGCGTGGAGAGCTGCGCTGCGTCTGTTTCTTCGGCCCCAATCCCTCGATGCGTTGATTCTTGTTATGTTGCTTTCCAGCGCCCAGCGGCGGAAACATCCTCCAGAGGCCCCACATAGTCACTGGCACTCCTGGCAGGTCAAAACTCCCAACAAGGAGGTTCACGGGAGCTGGGGGTGAAGTCTTTGTGTTCCTGAACTTCAACATAGGAGGCAAGCTCTGCTCAAGCCCTTGGAGACTTTCCTCATGCAGGGGACACTGCACACAGCAAAGTCTGTCTCTTTTCCTTGTCAGAAACAGCAACTGCATGCCAACCGCAAATACACAGCAAGGGAAGTACTTCTCCTCAGTTTCTCCAACTTTTCTCCTAGGCAAAGGTTCCTCTTGATTCCAGAAGTAGTCTAAATGTCTGGGGTTTTGGGTCTGATACTTATACCCCAAAATGTATTTGTGCAAGGGGATCTGAGCCCAGTTCAAGCCATTTCTGGGGGCACTCTGCAAGTGCACAACAACATCCATTGTCAGTGTGAGCCTTGGCTCCAGACACACAACAGGGAGGGGAAGCCAGCATTGTGGAAGGCAGGTACAGCCCTTATCAGTTACAGGTGCTACTCCAAATGCAGATCAAGCCTATTCAACCTAGTGCTGACTCATCCAGACTCCTGGAGCCAAGTCACCGACCAAGCCCCTGTAACTCCAAAGCCAGACAGTCAATCCACAAACAGGCAGTGGAACACAGGATGGTTAAACAAGAAAATGGCCCCTTTCTAAAAATTGTATTTTCAAACTCGGAATGGAAAAATCACCTCTCCTGAAAGATGTATCTTTGGATTCGGAGTTCAGGCATACTAAACTTTATTTTCCTATCTGGTCCCAATGGTAAAATATATTTATAAGATGTTATAAATTAACTCTTATGCTTTCCTACAGGGACAGAGAGCCTTACAATAGTGAAACATGAAATTGGCAGTATTTCACTATCAGGACATGCCACACACATCAAGGCATGTCCTACCTTTCACATACACTGCACCCTGCCCCCGGGGTACCTTGGGCCTACCTTAGGAGTGACTGACATTTAAGAAAGGTAAGGTTAGGGCCTGGCAAGTGGGCACTTGCCATGTCGACATAGCAGTTAACAACTGCACACGGACACTGCAGTGGCAAGTCTGAGTTACCGTTTCAGGATTATTCGTGTGGGTGGCATAATCAGTGCTGCAGGCCCACAAGTAGTATTTGATTTACCAGCCCTGGCACACTCAGTGTACTCTACTAGGGGCTGACCAGTAAATCAAATATGCCAATCAGGTAGAACCAATCATAATAACAATTTACACAGGAGCACTTGTACTTTGACACTGATCAGCAGTGGGAAAGTGCCAAAGCATCTAAGCCAGCAACAACGAAATCCAGCACAGCATCAAAAATACAGGAGGTAGAGGCAAAAAGTCAGGGGAAACCACACCAACAATGCCAAGTCTAACAGGCCCTGACGTACAGGGAGAAGCTTTCCTGCTTCAGGACTAATGCTTTTTTGTTTTTCTAACACAAGCTCTCACTCTAGGAGTTTGTTTTAGAAAAACAAAAACACAAGCCAACAGTGGCCAAACTAACTTGGAAGGCTTAGCATACTGTTCAGACTTCAGCACAGCCGCTGAACAGCAATTACACTGAAAGCGGAGAGATCCACACTACACAGACAAGAATGCTATAATATGGCATCTGCTTACATTGGTGGGCATGTGGACTGCCCACCAGGGTCCAAATGTCCCCATCTGTGTTAATGCATAGCATATCTCAGTTGAAGCAAAGTCTGCATCACATTGTGAAAATTGTTAGACCCTTATCATGCTAAATCATTGTACTCGAGCTGGTTGTCAACAGGGCCTACACCGTGGTTGTTATGTGGAATCTGCATGTAGATTACTTCTTCCAGGGCTCATTGTAGTGGTCCAAATCTCAGTGTTCACTTTCTAGAAGCCCTGTCTGGTGCCATGTATGTTGCTGATTTATGAAATAAATAGTAACATCTGTCAAACAGTGTGATTTGACTTTATATCAGACACTATAAAAAAAAACTCCAGGCACAGTTTTATCTAGTACATCCCAGGACGGTGGTATACGGTTGAGGATATAATCATTGATCAATAGCTTTTGGGTAATAATTATATAATTAATTTTTGAAGTTTAAGGGAATCCTCAATGGCCATCCAGAGTGCCATTTAGGTCTTTCTGGTGTTATCTTTCCTTCATTAGGAATATTTAGCATGCTTAGACACTTCTATATGTGTGGCCATATTCAACATTAATTTACACAACTGTGATACACTGACAGTTGACCTAATGTTATTATTTCCTAAGTGAGTGTGCAGCCAATGTGGTCTTGCAGTATTTTAGAATAAGCAAAAAAGAGGTGTAGAAAATCTGCCTTGCATGTCTACAAATGGGCATTAATTGCCAGAGTCCAGAGTTCCCTTCCTGTTCTAATTTAGTTATCAGTGAAGTCCTTAATAGAGTGCAAAGGACATGTAGTTCTGCACAGGGAGTGGCGGGTCTCAAGTGTTGAGTATGACTGTCATAAGTATTTTGAAAGCAAGTGATTTTCTGTTGAGCCACTCAAGAAGAAAAGCGAACCAAGGTATATACATACGTTAAAGGTGCATGAAAGGTGTGTTCCATGGGTGTTGTTATGGGTAGCCACACATTCCATCCATGGAACTTGACGCATTCCCCAATTTACAACATTTTGTAAAACTGGGAATGTGTCAGAAACCTACTCCTCCCCAGGGGAGGCATGGGTATGGCGCAATGAGGAGAATGCTTTTATTTCTCCTTGTTTCTCCTCTTTCTATGCATGCTTCATTCTGCAGCATGCATAAAAAGAGGAAAATGCCATTAATGATTGTTTTTATGCTGGAAGGTGTCCCTTCCTGCAAAAAACTTCATCCCTGCAGTTCTGGCACCCTTGTAAAATGACGCAAGGGTGCTTGCGCTGGCACATTGCAGCTAATTGTGCGCCAGCGCAGGGAAAAGCACAAGGATGCATGGTATTGTTGATAATACGACGCATCCCTGTGCTTTGAAAATGACACAGCATGGAACAGCTAAATGGCTTGCAGCGTCATGCTGCGTCATTTTCTGGTAGATGAGGCCCTAAGCTCCTTTATCAACGGGGCAATGAGAGTACCTTTCAGAGGGGTGAGAAGACATTTTAAGAATTTATCATCATTTCTTCCTAAACTACAAAAGTTAAATTGTACTCAAAGTTATACTGCAGTCAAATCATTTGAAACCCCTGGTGCTTTAAATACTTATTGAGATGCCATAGTAGCACTACCCCAAAACTCATAGTTAACATCATCAAAGCCGTGGTCCATTGAACGGATACTGTGTCAGCCTCTTGCAAGAATATATGTATCACATTGTGCATATCTGTGGCCCAAATAATCAAAGTGACGAATTTAGTCCAAATGTTTCCACCCAAGCAAGGAAGCCCATTCTGATCTTTTGCTTTGTATATGTTTACAGTCATTCACTTTGCCTTTTTCAAATTGACCATAAGTATTCTTCCATTGTGATAAAAATAAAAGCTGTTCAAGAGGTTATGAAGACCAGAGGGGTTATTTTTTATAGAAGCAAAATTATATGCATATTCTATAATTAACACCATGGCCATCCATCTTTTATGCACCATGCTTCACTTCACCCAGTGTAAAAACGATATTATTAAAAAGCACAATATGCAAAACCGATGCCAACACACATTGGTGGAATAATCATGGCTGTAGCCATAGCCTGATTAACAATTAACTGAATGTGGAGTATATTGCATGTGTCCACCACTATTGGTATGAATTACTTCCAAACCAGCTTTCAATGTATACAACTAAGCGTTGTTTGGAAGTCTACAAAGTTAATTCATAGACGGACCTGCATAAGTCAACGCATTTCATGATGATTAATTGGAGATGAATAAAGTGTTCTAAAGTATTCACACTTTTGTGAAACACTGCATGAAGATGTGTGATAATCTAGTTACCTTTTAGCCATAATCTTAGGAGACCTAATAGGAGCCTGTCATAAACTCTGATTTGTGAATCTTCCAAAAACATTGATCAGTAGCTCAATGTATTTGCAAGCATATATTTGTTGGTGCAGAAGCACAATCGGCACTTCTTGCCTGGAGAACAGAATTGGGTTACCTTTAAATATTCATTCATTCATTCATTCAAAAAAACTTTATTTCGGTTTGTTTATGAAACATAAAAGTACAGAACACATTTTAGACATTGAATAAATACACATATTACATCCCAGTTGATACACATAGACTACAAATTTCCATTTGGTGGCGGAGTCCTATTAAAATTCCTAAGACAATAAGTTATATATTAACAAATTTAAAAAGTTAAAATACAGTAGAAGCCCAAAGTCTTCCTGGATGTGTTATCCAACAACAGCCCAGGAGCTTTGTTACTTCCGAAGCATTCTCCGTCTTATTAGCCACATAGAGAACAGAAACTTGGCAACGGCTGTAACTATAAGTGCATTAGTATCGGATTTTAAAATTCTAAAAAACTCTAGATAATTCCTAACTCCCAGGTTCAGACATAGCTGTATAATCCATTTCTTTCTGCTGTTGCTATAGGCAGGACAGAACAAGATTACATGCATTAGGGTCACATTAGAGTTTTCACATCCTGGGCAGGGGCGAGCTGGGCCCTCTTTCCATTTGTCTGTATATGAATGCAGGGGCAGTGTGCCATATCTAAACTGTAGATACAACTTCTTTGCTAGAACCGGTTCAATCATATCTATTTATTTATTTTATTTATTTTATGTAGCTTGTAAAGCGCACAGCTACCCCCGGAGGGGTGTCCCGGCGCTGGAACCTGAGTCTCAGAGGGGAAAAAGGGAACAGAACAGGGGAAATGACAAGATAGATCAGAGTCTGGAAAAGAGCCAGGTTTTGAGTCTGGCCCGGAAGACAGATTCAGAGGAGCAGAATCTGAGATCGACTGGCAGGGAGTTCCATAGTTTTGCAGCAATGACGCTGAATCCTCTGCCACCCATTCTGGAAAGTCTGAAGCGGGGAGAGATCAGGAGGCATAGGTCGTTGGATCTTAGAGATCTGATGGACCGGGATATTAAGACTCGTTTTTTTAGATAGTTTGGTCCGCGATCATTGATGGCTCGGTGAGTCAGAGTGAGGATCTTAAACTGAATTCGGCTAGCCACAGGAAGCCAGTGCAGTTCCCTACGATATGCGGCAACTGACTGACGATAAGAAATGTTGCCAATCAGCCTTGCTGCCGCATTCTGGACAATCTGAAGCCGGTCAGTCAGGTATTGGGGAGCTCCGGCATAGAGACTATTAGCATAGTCCAGGTGGGACGTGATGAGAGCGTGGGTGACTGTCCGGCGGGAATCCAAAGGGAGATAGGGAAGGATTTTCCGGATCATGCGTAGCTTTAGGAAGCAAGCCGAGGTCACTTTTTGAATCTGGGTCTTACAAGATAGAGAGTCATTGAAATGGAAGCCCAGGTTGCGGGCCGAATGGACGGGAGAGGGAGCGGGATCCAATGCCGTGGGCCACCACCAGGAGGAGGGGATGGAATTTTTCTGGTTAAAAAACAGCACCTCTGTTTTGTCAGCGTTGAGTCTTAGGTGGTTTTCAGACATCCAATCACTGATGTTGTTAAGACACCGGCGGAAGTTGGAGAACGCGGAGTCAGAGTGGCCCCTAAAGGAGAACACTAGCTGAGTGTCATCAGCATAAGAGACCACCCTGACTCCATAGGACTCCACCACGCCGGCCAGAGGGGCAAGATATATGTTAAAAAACAGAGGGCTGAGGGCCGAGCCCTGTGGCACACCGCAAGATAAGGGTTTTTCCTCCGATCTGAAGGGCCGCAACAGCACTCTTTGACTTCTTCCAGAGAGGAAGGACTCGATCCAACTAATGGCAGTGCCGCCAATGCCCATCTGCCGTAGTCGGTCAAGGAGGATAGAGTGGGATACCGTATCGAATGCCGCGGACAGGTCGAGGAGGACCAGCATGGCCTCCTCGCCTCTGTCCACGCACTCTCGAATGGTCTCCGAGACCTCCAGCAGAGCCGTCTCCGTACTGTATCCTGCCCGAAATCCGGATTGCGAGTCGTGCAGTAGTAAGTAGTTCTCCAGGTACTCCGTGAGTTGCAGCTGCACGGCTTTTTCCAGAACCTTAGCAGGTTTGGGGAGGAGGGATATAGGGCGGTAGTTGGAGAATACAGTGGGATCGGCATCTGCCTTTTTTAGAATTGGGATCACCAAGGCTTCCTTCCAGGTGGTAGGGAAAAAGCCGTGGTGCAGAGAGGCATTCCAGATGGAGAGGAACGGGTCGGCTAGCAGAGGAGCCAATTCACCCATAGTTTTGGCCGGAACGGGGTCAGTGGGTGCGCCAGACTTGCAGTGAATGAGTAGTCTGAGAGCATCCTCCTGGGCAAGTTTATTGAAAGCATGAAGGGACGGAGAGTTAGGGGGATCGGTAGACGCAGTCCGAGGCATTGGCTCTTTAGGGAAGGAGACGCAGAGTTTATCGATCTTTTCGAGAAAGAAGTCCGAGAGTCCTTCACATAGTTTCTGGCTAGCTGAGACCTGGGTGGTCCTAGCCGGAGGGGTAATAAAATTTTTTACAATGGAGAAGAGGGTCTTAGAAGAATTTTTGGCCTTGGCAATTTGGAGCGAGAAGTGGTCTTTCATGGCTGTTTTTTTATGTTTGAGGAATTTTTTCAAGGCCGCCTTGTAGGCAAGCTTAGCTTCAGGATCGTAATTTAACCTCCACTTCCGTTCGAGTGCTTTACAGCAACTTTTTTCCTTGCGGAGGGAGGTGGAGAACCAGGGAGAGGAAGGACGGGATCTAGAGGAAGTAATGAGTTTCTGGGGGGCAATGTGGTCAATAGCGTTGATAAGGGCGGAGTTGAGCCTGGCGATATTAAAATCGATATCCGGGGATAGATGGTCCGTCTGGAAATGGAATATCGGGTCAAGGGAAGCGCAAGTGACTTTGTGCCACTTCCTCCCCAGCTCTTTCCTGGGCACAGGAGGGATAGGTTTGCGGTCTAAGGTCAGAGAAAAAGGGATAAGGTAATGGTCCGACCATGTAAGAGGAAGGGAGGGAGAAACAGTAATAGTGGGGAAATTGGCGAAAATAAGGTCCAGGGTGTGACCCGCCACATGAGTAGGACCGGTAACAAGTTGAGTAAGATTAAGGCTATCCATGATTTCCAGTAAATTATTGGCTTTTGCGCAGAGGGAATTATCGACATGAAGGTTAAAATCACCTAGAGCCAAAAAGTATTGATGTTTCAAGGCTAAATCAGCTAACTGGTGGGTGAGAGCGGTAAGAGAAAGGGAAGCCGCCGTGGGGGGGTTATAGATTAGAGAGCCGGCTAGAATGACAGCCGCGGAATCGGATACTGAGAAGTAGAGGGCTTCAATGATACCAATGTTGGTGAGTTTGGTAATGGTCAGCTGGAAGTAGGATTTAAAGATAATAGCTAATCCGCCTCCCGATTTTCCCCCTGCACGATTGACACATTTTATGTCATAGCCAGATGGAATGGCTAAATAAATGTCCGGGGAGGAAGAGTCAGTCATCCAAGACTCAGTGAGGAATAGAATATCCCACTCCTCGGAGGAAATCAACAACCAGATGTCATTGGCATGGCGGGGGAGAGACCGGCAGTTGAGTAAGCCTGCTTTTAACGTCCGACGATTAGACGTTGAGAGCTGCGGTGTGGGCACAGGAAGCGAATGGGAAAGGAAGGGCGGGAGAGTGAAGTTGCACTGGGAGCAGTGAAATGGAGCTGATTCAAGATGGATAGGATTGCAGGGGGTAGTGGCCGCACAGAGGGAGGGATTCAGAGAGTGGAGCTGGGAGTTGGACCAGCACATGCGAACAGAATCAGCAGCATGGACAGGGGGACAGGCCCTGGGCCCGGTCCAGGCCCGGACGGGCCCAGACGGGCTTGCCTTTGGCGCGCCTTCGGCGCGCAAGCGGCGCGCCCGCTGCGCCCGTCCGCTGCGCCTCCTGGCGAGGCACATGATTTATACCCAAGCGAGAGGGCGTCACGGGGGCGTGGCCAGCTGAGGTGGGCGTGTCTAGGGACGCGTCTCGCCCTCAGTGATGGCGGAGAAGAATCGTTGCAGCGCTGAGAAACGCTGTTCAGTGCAGGGGTGAGTAGGTCTTAGAGTTAAGAACAGAGCACAACAAAGTATTTTAAAAACAGAGGGTTCACTCCCGGCTTCCGCCTCAGGAGACTCACAATTCGTCAATGCCGCGCTGTCAGCTGTGCGCGCGATTTATACAGATTTCAGGGGGCGTGGCCAGCTGAGGTGGGCGTGTCTAGGGACGCGTCTCGCCCTCAGTGATGGCGGAGAAGAATCGTTGCAGCGCTGAGAAACGCTGTTCAGTGCAGGGGTGAGTAGGTCTTAGAGTTAAGAACAGAGCACAACAAAGTATTTTAAAAACAGAGGGTTCACTCCCGGCTTCCGCCTCAGGAGACTCACAATTCGTCAATGCCGCGCTGTCAGCTGTGCGCGCGATTTATACAGATTTCAGGGGGCGTGGCCAGCTGAGGTGGGCGTGTCTAGGGACGCGTCTCGCCCTCAGTGATGGCGGAGAAGAATCGTTGCAGCGCTGAGAAACGCTGTTCAGTGCAGGGGTGAGTAGGTCTTAGAGTTAAGAACAGAGCACAACAAAGTATTTTAAAAACAGAGGGTTCACTCCCGGCTTCCGCCTCAGGAGACTCACAATTCGTCAATGCCGCGCTGTCAGCTGTGCGCGCGATTTATACAGATTTCAGGGGGCGTGGCCAGCTGAGGTGGGCGTGTCTAGGGACGCGTCTCGCCCTCAGTGATGGCGGAGAAGAATCGTTGCAGCGCTGAGAAACGCTGTTCAGTGCAGGGGTGAGTAGGTCTTAGAGTTAAGAACAGAGCACAACAAAGTATTTTAAAAACAGAGGGTTCACTCCCGGCTTCCGCCTCAGGAGACTCACAATTCGTCAATGCCGCGCTGTCAGCTGTGCGCGCGATTTATACAGATTTCAGGGGGCGTGGCCAGCTGAGGTGGGCGTGTCTAGGGACGCGTCTCGCCCTCAGTGATGGCGGAGAAGAATCGTTGCAGCGCTGAGAAACGCTGTTCAGTGCAGGGGTGAGTAGGTCTTAGAGTTAAGAACAGAGCACAACAAAGTATTTTAAAAACAGAGGGTTCACTCCCGGCTTCCGCCTCAGGAGACTCACAATTCGTCAATGCCGCGCTGTCAGCTGTGCGCGCGATTTATACAGATTTCAGGGGGCGTGGCCAGCTGAGGTGGGCGTGTCTAGGGACGCGTCTCGCCCTCAGTGATGGCGGAGAAGAATCGTTGCAGCGCTGAGAAACGCTGTTCAGTGCAGGGGTGAGTAGGTCTTAGAGTTAAGAACAGAGCACAACAAAGTATTTTAAAAACAGAGGGTTCACTCCCGGCTTCCGCCTCAGGAGACTCACAATTCGTCAATGCCGCGCTGTCAGCTGTGCGCGCGATTTATACAGATTTCAGGGGGCGTGGCCAGCTGAGGTGGGCGTGTCTAGGGACGCGTCTCGCCCTCAGTGATGGCGGAGAAGAATCGTTGCAGCGCTGAGAAACGCTGTTCAGTGCAGGGGTGAGTAGGTCTTAGAGTTAAGAACAGAGCACAACAAAGTATTTTAAAAACAGAGGGTTCACTCCCGGCTTCCGCCTCAGGAGACTCACAATTCGTCAATGCCGCGCTGTCAGCTGTGCGCGCGATTTATACAGATTTCAGGGGGCGTGGCCAGCTGAGGTGGGCGTGTCTAGGGACGCGTCTCGCCCTCAGTGATGGCGGAGAAGAATCGTTGCAGCGCTGAGAAACGCTGTTCAGTGCAGGGGTGAGTAGGTCTTAGAGTTAAGAACAGAGCACAACAAAGTATTTTAAAAACAGAGGGTTCACTCCCGGCTTCCGCCTCAGGAGACTCACAATTCGTCAAAGCTGTAAACATTCTTGTGATCTAAAAAGCTATCGGTGAGACTGGAGGGCCTGGCTGATTGAAGAGCTTCCTGTAGATTATGATGTTTTATGGTCTCAGCCAGGGTTTGTCTCGAGATAACTTGGCATGCAGCCTCAGGATTGGACCACAGGTTCTCCAGTCCAATCTTGGTCGCTAACCCCCTTATAAATGATATCCACTGTATCCTACCTGCACCCTGACAGGCCATCACGGTCTTCAATTCTTCTCTATAGATCTCAAGCTCCGGGACACTCCACAATCTTCGCCAATAAAGGAGCGGGCGAGAGGCAATTACTTCTGCAATTGGCCTCAGATTTAAATCCAGCCTTAATGGTATTAGCGGTGTGCTTTTTGGTAGAGTGAGCAGCTGCCTAATAAAGTTATTCTCGGTAACACCGATCTCATTTACTGGTCGGTGCCCCCAAAGTTCCGCCCCGTAGATGGTGGAAGATCTGGCTTGAACTTTGTATATTTCTAGCGGAGCACTCACTAGTTTATGCACACAAGTTTTCTGCACTTTTAAGATTCCCCCCGTGGCCTGTGACAGCCCTAGATTAGCCTTAGACATTTGAGTGTCCCACCCCATTTTGTCGTTCAGTGTCAAACCTAGGTAGACAAAGTTATTTACCCTTTCCAGGGATCGTCCATCCATTTTCGGGTGGGGGCTATTAATTGTGCTGGCGTTAAACACCATGTACTTTGTTTTATCTATGTTGATCACCAGGTTCCTTTTCTTACAGAATTCGGTAAATTGGTCTAACACCCGCTGCATCCCCATTGGTGTTTTTGAAAGCAGCAGGGTGTCGTCCGCAAACATTAGTGCAGGGAATTTAGCGCCAGCTAAATTAGGGGAATCAATATTTATTATTATGTTTACAATATATTTTTTATAGTACCTCAAATGTGTTGAATCACTTCTACATGGCTCCCCTGAGATTCTATCTAAGCAAGGGGCATTCACTCATGGTAAAATGAGCAAGATCTGGGCTGTACTCTAATGTCATGTAGAAAACCAGAATTACACATAAGCCCTATTGTGATACAGAGTAAGGCCTTAATAAAGAGTGCTCAGTAGGGGTATTCAATATTTATTATACCTGATAAAATCTACCATTCCATGATTTTGAATTTGTTGGGTGCAATACATGGTACTTACTTTGAATTTTCCACAGTAATGGGGAATAACATATGGATGTAGGTATTTATTGAACCGAAATTCTCTTGTCCAGATAATTATTAGGCCTTTTTACCCTGTTAGATTCTGGTAGGCTTGACCGGCTAAAATTAAACCGGAGCACCAGACTTTATCAGGTATAATAAAGTGAGCACAAATCATAATTCCAATACCTGTGTAAACAAGAGTTTACACTGTGGTTAGACGTTTCTGACGGGAAACAGCGTTCCTTTACAACGTGGTTTTTACAACGACCGCGTTGTTACCACGCGTACCATTACATCGCAAGTCGTTTCAACGAACTGCTGTAGGAGGTGCGCTGGTGTTGGATTTATAATCCAACACCTTCCCTGCTGTTGGACAAAGTTGAGTGGGAATAGTAAATAATACTATTCCTAAATTCAGCGCTTCCCCTACAGCAAGTCGTTGAAACGACTTGCGATGTAACTGTTCGCGCTGAAAAGACGAGGTTGTTGTAATGACCACGTTGTAATGGAATGCGTTGTTCACGCATTCGTTGAAACAAATCATATTCGTTTCTGACCCAGTCATAAATGAGGCCTAATTTGCCTGTGAACAATTGGCTGTTGTTCCTAAACTCACGACAGTGTCGTCAGTATGAACATTTTTCTTTTCACTATGTGGTTTCTTCTTTTTTTTTGTCCTCATCTCACCAAGTAAGCCTCTGCAGTTCATGGATAGCCACACTTGCAACCTGTGTGCCCTGCAGCTGCTGCATTCACTTTGGTCTAGGACCCAGAACCAGTCCTGCCCCTTTGTTGGTGGCATGGTGTAATCATAGGACCAGAAGGTGTTACACAAAGCCCAGGCCTCTACCCCATACTATAAAGGCCTGCCAGACATTCGAACAGTTGTCATTGTTACTTCCCTGGCCCAGTCTAGCCATATTGAAGGCAGCTTTAACCCAATCCTGGGGCTTGGAAGCCACAGGGTCTCTCCGCTTCAAACATATTTCCCTTCGAGCAATTAAAACAAGGTACAACAATAAGCCTCTATGTGTATGACTCAACTTCTTATTCAGTGTGCTGTCGTCTCCAAATAATACTATAGTCATATTTAGAATTATTTTCCCTAAAAAAAAACCCACATAAGGCTTCCTCAATACCCCGAAAAAACACAGGAGGTACTTTCAGTCTGAGTGAGGGAATGGACCCAAGTGGTGTCCAAACATGCATGCAGACCACACAGTTGATCTTGAGAGAAGACAATGTTATGTCAAGTCAAAGAATGAAAAGGAGAAGATATAGAGTCTTTAAGACTAGAAAACAGTACCCATCAGCCCACTCAAAAGCGGAGTATCGTCATCTGGGTAGTGGGAGAGAAGGTGTCCTATAGGCTCATCCTCAGCCGAAGTCTAAGGTTGCCTGATCATGGACCCTTTAGGTCGAAACATCCAACCCACAGAAGACAGGATGTGAGCAGACAGGGCAGAAAGGAAAAAGTTGCAGTGCAGAAAATAAAGGAAAAGTGCTCCGAGTATTTAAAAATGCCTAGTTTGATGACATAAGGTAACTTTATTGGGGTTGACCATCAAATTGGCATCATTAAAAGCAGTATGCTGATAGCATGGAAAAAATGGTTTGCTATCTGTCATGAATATTACTAGGTCGACATGTTTCAGCCTTTAACGGCTTTCTTCAGGACCATGATGAGCTACCGCAACACATACTTATCGTGTATAGCGACCAAAGTCCCATTGATTCAAAGGAAAAAGGTGTGTCTTCTCCTGTATATATGGTGTGGGAAACAAAAAACAAAACATCATGTTAAGATATATACATACTGTAGTACACATAGCATGATTGTGTTGTCAGAGGCTATTATAATCAGCACTCACCCTAAATGCAGGGAGAGAAAACCTCACCTCGCCTGGCGACTGCTCAGGTAAGAAGGAGGCCACGCACTGTAAAAAAGTGCATGAAAAAGAAAAGGTTAAAGTTGATTTGTATTAAAAAGCGTGTTCCAAACAGCAAAACCAATGAGGCAGATAGATAGGACCGGGTCTCAGTGAGAGACCAATGTAATCCAACTCTAAACGAGATTAAGAGAGACTGGAAAAACTCATCTAAACAGAAGGGCCATGCTAGAGCAAAAGGGTATGTTCTAAAAGGCTGTAGCTTCAATCAGCTTAATAGCGCTAGACAGATGCCAGAAAAAGCGCTCAAATAACTTAGGCTATGAGAACCTAACAGGGCGAGTGCAGAGCTTCAAATTTCCTTACCTCTCCGTCGTTGCCTCGGGTCTGTAGGCTGAGCCGAGGGGGAGGTAACGAACACACGAAGTGTGAGTATTTTTAAAGAAAAGCGGCGGACCTGGGAGAAGCCTCTCCTCAAAATCCCCGCTATTGGTTTAAATGGCGAAAGCCAATCGTAAGCGGTGTCAGATAGATAAGCAGGAAGAGCGCGGATGACGCCTTTCAGCTGATTCAAGGGAAACGGCGGACCTAGGAGAAACTGTTCTTCAGAAGCCCCGCTATTGGTTAAGTGGCGTGGGCCAATCATGAGCGGGAAGCGCGAAACTGACGCCTTCCAGTTGGTTTTGTATGCTGTATGGCTGTCAATCCAAAGTCGGCCCGTCATATGGCGGACTTGAAAGGGGCCGATACTTGGAAAGTTACCATTGGTTGAAGACATGAGCCAATGGTAGTGTGTCAGAGTGTAAACATCGCACATAACGTGGTATGACACGAGAAAAATGCGAGTAAAAATGCGGACGCGCATTATGTATAACTGCATTGCACCCAGAATATGTAATCATTGCAGCGGGAGTTGCTGCAATCATATTTATATATCGAGGAAAAACGTCCGAAAAAATGAATGAAGGGACGAGTGTCATATTAAAGTTAGTGACAAACCTAGCCTGGCGTGAAGTGGTCACAACAGGCTATCAATAGGCATGAAACCACTAACCCGTGCTCATGCATTAGTGTTGTTGCCCCTTGAGAGTAAAGTGTGTGTAAATTGGTGATGAGGGGTCATAAAACACTGTCAGAGTAATACAGATGTGTCCAAAACGGACTTCATCCTGTGCTCATGGGCGGAGTATCCACAACGGATGTGTACATGAAAGGTATTACATCTTATCTACAGCAGTATGCAGACACTCATAGTTGTAACCAAGGGATATCGTCATTCAGACCTTCGCTGTCAGTGCGAAGTTTGAAAACCCACCTTTGCTCTTTCCTGAGGAGGAACAATGAAATGTTGGTTATGTGGCTGGGTATGTGGGGTTGTTCTAAGATCAACCATCTGAGTTCATCCGGATGATGTTTATGCTCCAGGAAGTGTGTTGTAAGGCGGGTGGCTTGTTTGGTGCGTCTAATGGTGCTTTTGTGCTCCTGAATGCGCACTTTGATTTTCCTTGTTGTCATGCCTATATATTTGAGGCCACAAGGACAAGTGATTTGGTAAATAACTTTGTCACTGTTACAATTCGTGTGATGCCTCAGTATCCAAGGGCGGTTGGTGCCAATGTCCACCTCGAGAGTCTTCTTAGTTTGGGCACACACTGAGCAGTTTCCGCAGGGATGGTGTCCCTGTACTGGAGGGAGATTCCACAGGGTGGGAGTGGATTCAGCTGGAATGTCCCGAGGTCTTGTATGTACAAGAGCGTCCCTTAAGTTTGCTCCTCTCTTGAAAGAGAACATGGGTATCGGGATCTGTTCTCCTGAGCTGTTGAGAATACGCCATCTTTGTCTGATAATCTTTTGAATGGTAGACGAGGAGGTGTTGTACGTTGTAACACATACCATACGATTGGTGGGTGGTTTTTCCACTGGAGGTTCTAGTAGGGCCTCGCGATGGTTGTTGGCGGCACGCTTCAGGCTTCTACGTACCAATGATTTGGGGTAACGTCGCGCTCTCAACTTATTGGAGAGATCTCCAGCTTTTGAGCGAAAATCAGCCGTGTCAGAACAATTCCTCCGGACTCTGAGGAACTGACCAAAGGGGAGGTTCTCCCTCAGGGAGCGGGGATGATGGCTGTCAAACCTGAGCAGTGAGTTGCGTGCCATGGGTTTGCGGTATAGTGAGCTAGCCAGATGTCCTTCTTGTGGGAAAATCGTCAAATCAAGAAAAGGAAGTTCGGTTCTACTAAACTCCAAGGTGAACCTAAGATAAGGGTTCTGTGCATTCAACCATTCCTGAAAAGACTGTAATGATTGTATGTCTCCTTCCCAGACTACTAGGATGTCATCTATGTACCGTTTCCACAATTTCAATTGTTGAAAATGTGGATTGGTGTTGTTTAGTACATGTTGAGTCTCAAAGCTATGGACATAGAGATTCGCTAGACTCGGAGCGAATTTACTGCCCATAGACGTCCCCGAGATCTGTAAATACAGTGATTCCTCGAAGGCGAAAAAGTTTTCAGTCATGGCAATCCTTGCCAGTTCCATGATGAATTGGACGGGAGTGGCACTGTCCCTTGGAAAATCTTCTAGGAGGGTTTTGACCGTCTCTAGTGTCTCGATTTGCGGTATGCAGGTATACAATGATTCGACATCAAAACTAGCTAGGATGTCTGTGTTGGTGTCAAAAGCAACATCAGGTAGTTTGCGTAAGATGTCCTTTGTATCCTGGAGATATGTGGGCATAGTTTTGACAATTGGACTAAGAAAGACATCAACAAACGTTGATAGCGGTTCCAACAAAGATCCAATGCCTGAAATAGTGGGGCGGCCAGGAGGTGGTCTGGTCAGTTTGTGAATCTTTGGAAGAGTGTAAAAGTATGGAACCGTGGGACATTTAGTGACTAGAAAATTGGCCTCTTGTGGGGTGATCCATCCCTCACTGCTTGCTTCCTCCACTAGATATTTAATCTCACTGGTGAGTCTGGCAGTGGGATTGATGGTAAGGGGGGTGTAAGACTGTGTGTTGGCTAATTGTCTCAAACACTCAGTGCGGTATGTGATAGTATCCTGCACGACTATGGCTCCCCCCTTGTCCGCCGGTTTGATCACTATAGTGGCGTCCTTAGAGAGAGTCTGTAAGGCAACTCTATCTTGTCTCGAGAGATTATGAAAATTCCCTCCTTTTGAGAAATCAATGGATTTGAGATCTTGCAGCACTGCTGCCTCAAAAGTGCCAACCTTGGATGGTACTTGCTGTAGAAGAGGCAAAAAAGTGGATTTAACTTTAAGCCCTGTGTTCACATCATCGATCGGTATGGTTTGTTCTTTCTCCTTAAAGAAGTAGTGTAACCTAATGGTCCTGAAGAAACGCTCAATCTCACTTCTTAACAAAAAGGGTTCACCACAATTTGTTGGAACAAATCCAAGGCCCTTGTTGAGGACTACCTGTTCGCTGGGGGTGATGACACGGCTGCTCAAATTGACAACCAAATCTTCACTGGGCTGTGTGGTCGAGTCTACTGGCCTCGTTTGTTGTGGGTCGTCGGGAGATCTGGATCGACTGCCCATTGTACGTGGCTTTGTCCCTGGCCTCTTCGCTTGCCTCGGTTCCAACCACGGCCCTGTCCTAAAAAAGCCTGGTTCTCAAAATACTGAGGCTGCATAGGATAGTGAGACATGGGTGGGGGAAATTGAGGGTAAACCCATGGGGCGGGTGGCCACCATGGTCCTGTCTGATACATATTGCCCCGTCCATTGTATCTCCTATTGGATCGATTGTTCCGTCCTCTACCCCTAGGTAGGTTTGTTTCCTCATTATCTGAGCTAGAGGAGTCGGTGTCTGAGGATGTGGCATAGGAGGAACCCTGAGTGTTCTTCTGTTTATGAGAATCAGTGGGAGTGTAGTTATCACTGATGTATGGATATATTTTTTCATGGGAAAATTTAGCCAAATCCTTTTTGAATTTTTCCATTTTGGCCCAGAAAATTGGTTCTTTATACTCCTTATTGGCCTTGTTAGAGTCCTCTTGTTGCTTTTCAAATTTCTTAGCTGTTAAAGTGGTCTGGATTTGTCCTTCGAGGACCTGGATCTCGATCAGAATGGCATCCGCAATTCTTTTGGCTGTGGTAATAATTAGAATAAGCCAATCTCTGGTACAGCGCCAGGCTATTAGAGACCAATCCTTAACAAAGGCCTTGTCTGTGAGAAAAAGCCTTGGCGCATTGGTCACTATAAGACCTGTCGGTGTACACTTTCCGTGTAAATACTCCGCCATGATTTGACCATGTATAATGGTACGGGAATGACTTTTTTTAAGGTTAAGTACCGTTTCCCAATCCGCCCAATAGCGGGGATTTTGAGGAGAGGCTTCTCCCAGGTCCGCCGCTTTTCTTTAAAAATACTCACACTTCGTGTGTTCGTTACCTCCCCCTCGGCTCAGCCTACAGACCCGAGGCAACGACGGAGAGGTAAGGAAATTTGAAGCTCTGCACTCGCCCTGTTAGGTTCTCATAGCCTAAGTTATTTGAGCGCTTTTTCTGGCATCTGTCTAGCGCTATTAAGCTGATTGAAGCTACAGCCTTTTAGAACATACCCTTTTGCTCTAGCATGGCCCTTCTGTTTAGATGAGTTTTTCCAGTCTCTCTTAATCTCGTTTAGAGTTGGATTACATTGGTCTCTCACTGAGACCCGGTCCTATCTATCTGCCTCATTGGTTTTGCTGTTTGGAACACGCTTTTTAATACAAATCAACTTTAACCTTTTCTTTTTCATGCACTTTTTTACAGTGCGTGGCCTCCTTCTTACCTGAGCAGTCGCCAGGCGAGGTGAGGTTTTCTCTCCCTGCATTTAGGGTGAGTGCTGATTATAATAGCCTCTGACAACACAATCATGCTATGTGTACTACAGTATGTATATATCTTAACATGATGTTTTGTTTTTTGTTTCCCACACCATATATACAGGAGAAGACACACCTTTTTCCTTTGAATCAATGGGACTTTGGTCGTTATACACGATAAGTATGTGTTGCGGTAGCTCATCATGGTCCTGAAGAAAGCCGTTAAAGGCTGAAACATGTCGACCTAGTAATATTCATGACAGATAGCAAACCATTTTTTCCATGCTATCAGCATACTGCTTTTAATGATGCCAATTTGATGGTCAACCCCAATAAAGTTACCTTATGTCATCAAACTAGGCATTTTTAAATACTCGGAGCACTTTTCCTTTATTTTCTGCACTGCAACTTTTTCCTTTCTGCCCTGTCTGCTCACATCCTGTCTTCTGTGGGTTGGATGTTTCGACCTAAAGGGTCCATGATCAGGCAACCTTAGACTTCGGCTGAGGATGAGCCTATAGGACACCTTCTCTCCCACTACCCAGATGACGATACTCCGCTTTTGAGTGGGCTGATGGGTACTGTTTTCTAGTCTTAAAGACTCTATATCTTCTCCTTTTCATTCTTTGACTTGACATAACATTGTCTTCTCTCAAGATCAACTGTGTGGTCTGCATGCATGTTTGGACACCACTTGGGTCCATTCCCTCACTCAGACTGAAAGTACCTCCTGTGTTTTTTCGCTATATAAGTTGGGGGACTAGGTACATATTCTGTCTATAAACCATTTCCCCTCGGACCCTCCAAATACTCTGTATATTGTTGGTTTATCTGTGCAGCTAAGGCTGCGGGTCCCTTTCTATTTGTGTTTCATTGTTTTTCGCACTATCGTGCGATCACCTGTGGGCAGTTCCAATCAGCAATACCATGGCGGACTTTGGCGGATTAGGTTTTGATGATGAGACTTTATCATCCATCCTATCAGAGAATCCAAGTATGCTAGACCAACTTCCAACGCCCACACCCACCATAGTGGCGGATTGGGAAACGGTACTTAACCTTAAAAAAAGTCATTCCCGTACCATTATACATGGTCAAATCATGGCGGAGTATTTACACGGAAAGTGTACACCGACAGGTCTTATAGTGACCAATGCGCCAAGGCTTTTTCTCACAGACAAGGCCTTTGTTAAGGATTGGTCTCTAATAGCCTGGCGCTGTACCAGAGATTGGCTTATTCTAATTATTACCACAGCCAAAAGAATTGCGGATGCCATTCTGATCGAGATCCAGGTCCTCGAAGGACAAATCCAGACCACTTTAACAGCTAAGAAATTTGAAAAGCAACAAGAGGACTCTAACAAGGCCAATAAGGAGTATAAAGAACCAATTTTCTGGGCCAAAATGGAAAAATTCAAAAAGGATTTGGCTAAATTTTCCCATGAAAAAATATATCCATACATCAGTGATAACTACACTCCCACTGATTCTCATAAACAGAAGAACACTCAGGGTTCCTCCTATGCCACATCCTCAGACACCGACTCCTCTAGCTCAGATAATGAGGAAACAAACCTACCTAGGGGTAGAGGACGGAACAATCGATCCAATAGGAGATACAATGGACGGGGCAATATGTATCAGACAGGACCATGGTGGCCACCCGCCCCATGGGTTTACCCTCAATTTCCCCCACCCATGTCTCACTATCCTATGCAGCCTCAGTATTTTGAGAACCAGGCTTTTTTAGGACAGGGCCGTGGTTGGAACCGAGGCAAGCGAAGAGGCCAGGGACAAAGCCACGTACAATGGGCAGTCGATCCAGATCTCCCGACGACCCACAACAAACGAGGCCAGTAGACTCGACCACACAGCCCAGTGAAGATTTGGTTGTCAATTTGAGCAGCCGTGTCATCACCCCCAGCGAACAGGTAGTCCTCAACAAGGGCCTTGGATTTGTTCCAACAAATTGTGGTGAACCCTTTTTGTTAAGAAGTGAGATTGAGCGTTTCTTCAGGACCATTAGGTTACACTACTTCTTTAAGGAGAAAGAACAAACCATACCGATCGATGATGTGAACACAGGGCTTAAAGTTAAATCCACTTTTTTGCCTCTTCTACAGCAAGTACCATCCAAGGTTGGCACTTTTGAGGCAGCAGTGCTGCAAGATCTCAAATCCATTGATTTCTCAAAAGGAGGGAATTTTCATAATCTCTCGAGACAAGATAGAGTTGCCTTACAGACTCTCTCTAAGGACGCCACTATAGTGATCAAACCGGCGGACAAGGGGGGAGCCATAGTCGTGCAGGATACTATCACATACCGCACTGAGTGTTTGAGACAATTAGCCAACACACAGTCTTACACCCCCCTTACCATCAATCCCACTGCCAGACTCACCAGTGAGATTAAATATCTAGTGGAGGAAGCAAGCAGTGAGGGATGGATCACCCCACAAGAGGCCAATTTTCTAGTCACTAAATGTCCCACGGTTCCATACTTTTACACTCTTCCAAAGATTCACAAACTGACCAGACCACCTCCTGGCCGCCCCATTATTTCAGGCATTGGATCTTTGTTGGAACCGCTATCAACGTTTGTTGATGTCTTTCTTAGTCCAATTGTCAAAACTATGCCCACATATCTCCAGGATACAAAGGACATCTTACGCAAACTACCTGATGTTGCTTTTGACACCAACACAGACATCCTAGCTAGTTTTGATGTCGAATCATTGTATACCTGCATACCGCAAATCGAGACACTAGAGACGGTCAAAACCCTCCTAGAAGATTTTCCAAGGGACAGTGCCACTCCCGTCCAATTCATCATGGAACTGGCAAGGATTGCCATGACTGAAAACTTTTTCGCCTTCGAGGAATCACTGTATTTACAGATCTCGGGGACGTCTATGGGCAGTAAATTCGCTCCGAGTCTAGCGAATCTCTATGTCCATAGCTTTGAGACTCAACATGTACTAAACAACACCAATCCACATTTTCAACAATTGAAATTGTGGAAACGGTACATAGATGACATCCTAGTAGTCTGGGAAGGAGACATACAATCATTACAGTCTTTTCAGGAATGGTTGAATGCACAGAACCCTTATCTTAGGTTCACCTTGGAGTTTAGTAGAACCGAACTTCCTTTTCTTGATTTGACGATTTTCCCACAAGAAGGACATCTGGCTAGCTCACTATACCGCAAACCCATGGCACGCAACTCACTGCTCAGGTTTGACAGCCATCATCCCCGCTCCCTGAGGGAGAACCTCCCCTTTGGTCAGTTCCTCAGGGTCCGGAGGAATTGTTCTGACACGGCTGATTTTCGCTCAAAAGCTGGAGATCTCTCCAATAAGTTGAGAGCGCGACGTTACCCCAAATCATTGGTACGTAGAAGCCTGAAGCGTGCCGCCAACAACCATCGCGAGGCCCTACTAGAACCTCCAGTGGAAAAACCACCCACCAATCGTATGGTATGTGTTACAACGTACAACACCTCCTCGTCTACCATTCAAAAGATTATCAGACAAAGATGGCGTATTCTCAACAGCTCAGGAGAACAGATCCCGATACCCATGTTCTCTTTCAAGAGAGGAGCAAACTTAAGGGACGCTCTTGTACATACAAGACCTCGGGACATTCCAGCTGAATCCACTCCCACCCTGTGGAATCTCCCTCCAGTACAGGGACACCATCCCTGCGGAAACTGCTCAGTGTGTGCCCAAACTAAGAAGACTCTCGAGGTGGACATTGGCACCAACCGCCCTTGGATACTGAGGCATCACACGAATTGTAACAGTTACAAAGTTATTTACCAAATCACTTGTCCTTGTGGCCTCAAATATATAGGCATGACAACAAGGAAAATCAAAGTGCGCATTCAGGAGCACAAAAGCACCATTAGACGCACCAAACAAGCCACCCGCCTTACAACACACTTCCTGGAGCATAAACATCATCCGGATGAACTCAGATGGTTGATCTTAGAACAACCCCACATACCCAGCCACATAACCAACATTTCATTGTTCCTCCTCAGGAAAGAGCAAAGGTGGGTTTTCAAACTTCGCACTGACAGCGAAGGTCTGAATGACGATATCCCTTGGTTACAACTATGAGTGTCTGCATACTGCTGTAGATAAGATGTAATACCTTTCATGTACACATCCGTTGTGGATACTCCGCCCATGAGCACAGGATGAAGTCCGTTTTGGACACATCTGTATTACTCTGACAGTGTTTTATGACCCCTCATCACCAATTTACACACACTTTACTCTCAAGGGGCAACAACACTAATGCATGAGCACGGGTTAGTGGTTTCATGCCTATTGATAGCCTGTTGTGACCACTTCACGCCAGGCTAGGTTTGTCACTAACTTTAATATGACACTCGTCCCTTCATTCATTTTTTCGGACGTTTTTCCTCGATATATAAATATGATTGCAGCAACTCCCGCTGCAATGATTACATATTCTGGGTGCAATGCAGTTATACATAATGCGCGTCCGCATTTTTACTCGCATTTTTCTCGTGTCATACCACGTTATGCGCGATGTTTACACTCTGACACACTACCATTGGCTCATGTCTTCAACCAATGGTAACTTTCCAAGTATCGGCCCCTTTCAAGTCCGCCATATGACGGGCCGACTTTGGATTGACAGCCATACAGCATACAAAACCAACTGGAAGGCGTCAGTTTCGCGCTTCCCGCTCATGATTGGCCCACGCCACTTAACCAATAGCGGGGCTTCTGAAGAACAGTTTCTCCTAGGTCCGCCGTTTCCCTTGAATCAGCTGAAAGGCGTCATCCGCGCTCTTCCTGCTTATCTATCTGACACCGCTTACGATTGGCTTTCGCCATTTAAACCAATAGCGGGGATTTTGAGGAGAGGCTTCTCCCAGGTCCGCCGCTTTTCTTTAAAAATACTCACACTTCGTGTGTTCGTTACCTCCCCCTCGGCTCAGCCTACAGACCCGAGGCAACGACGGAGAGGTAAGGAAATTTGAAGCTCTGCACTCGCCCTGTTAGGTTCTCATAGCCTAAGTTATTTGAGCGCTTTTTCTGGCATCTGTCTAGCGCTATTAAGCTGATTGAAGCTACAGCCTTTTAGAACATACCCTTTTGCTCTAGCATGGCCCTTCTGTTTAGATGAGTTTTTCCAGTCTCTCTTAATCTCGTTTAGAGTTGGATTACATTGGTCTCTCACTGAGACCCGGTCCTATCTATCTGCCTCATTGGTTTTGCTGTTTGGAACACGCTTTTTAATACAAATCAACTTTAACCTTTTCTTTTTCATGCACTTTTTTACAGTGCGTGGCCTCCTTCTTACCTGAGCAGTCGCCAGGCGAGGTGAGGTTTTCTCTCCCTGCATTTAGGGTGAGTGCTGATTATAATAGCCTCTGACAACACAATCATGCTATGTGTACTACAGTATGTATATATCTTAACATGATGTTTTGTTTTTTGTTTCCCACACCATATATACAGGAGAAGACACACCTTTTTCCTTTGAATCAATGGGACTTTGGTCGTTATACACGATAAGTATGTGTTGCGGTAGCTCATCATGGTCCTGAAGAAAGCCGTTAAAGGCTGAAACATGTCGACCTAGTAATATTCATGACAGATAGCAAACCATTTTTTCCATGCTATCAGCATACTGCTTTTAATGATGCCAATTTGATGGTCAACCCCAATAAAGTTACCTTATGTCATCAAACTAGGCATTTTTAAATACTCGGAGCACTTTTCCTTTATTTTCTGCACTGCAACTTTTTCCTTTCTGCCCTGTCTGCTCACATCCTGTCTTCTGTGGGTTGGATGTTTCGACCTAAAGGGTCCATGATCAGGCAACCTTAGACTTCGGCTGAGGATGAGCCTATAGGACACCTTCTCTCCCACTACCCAGATGACGATACTCCGCTTTTGAGTGGGCTGATGGGTACTGTTTTCTAGTCTTAAAGACTCTATATCTTCTCCTTTTCATTCTTTGACTTGACATAACATTGTCTTCTCTCAAGATCAACTGTGTGGTCTGCATGCATGTTTGGACACCACTTGGGTCCATTCCCTCACTCAGACTGAAAGTACCTCCTGTGTTTTTTCGCTATATAAGTTGGGGGACTAGGTACATATTCTGTCTATAAACCATTTCCCCTCGGACCCTCCAAATACTCTGTATATTGTTGGTTCCTCAATACCCCTCCAGAAGGCAAAGAGTCTAGGACGCTCGTGGAATATGTGTAGGTAATTTGCATGTATTAAGTCACATCTTGGGTATTTGGGGTTGGTGAGTCAGATCCAATATGCCATTCAGTTTCTACTTTGTGTGTTATTGTCAATGATCCACTTTGGTGATCTGTTAATGTCAATCTACCAGCCACTAAGCCTGACCACTGGAGCATATCCCAAATCCCATCATGATTAATACAGGAGGGTTATGGCCTACCAGAGGTTTAATCTGCAACACATGCACATTATTTGCCAACTTCAACTTTCTAGTTTCAAATTATGAATTGTTGAAATTAATTGCTCATCAACGTTTTTGGATTCACCAATGGGTATAGAGAAGGCCGAATTGAGGAACCAAAACCTATCTTGGCAAAATGCTCAAACTGGCATAACTCCCTTCCTCTCACTTTGTTAATCCATTTAGTCTCTCTTCTTCTTTCCTCTTTCTCTTTTCCCTCTCTGAACTAGCTCTCTCCATCCTTCTCCCACTCCCTGTGCCTGCTGCAAATTATATCAGGGATCTAGGGAAAGTGACAGAGGATCTAACAGCGACCCTGGGCTCTCCTCACCAGCCTCCACTGGCTCCAGTTCACCCGGGAAAAGCCCTGTGGAATAAAAGGTCGGTCTATCCTTGAAATAGACATTTGTGAAAAGTAGGGTGAGTGATTCAGCTAGCTTATATTCAAGCATTTGTACACCAACAAACTCTGTACTAATCTTTCTCTTGTAGTATTCCAACAGACCACAAGGCATATTTTCTTTTGTTGCCATGACCAGTGTTTCCTAACCTTGCGGCAATCGTCAATTATAGTGGCCTGACACTAAGATGGCGGCTGAAGTGTACAGGAAGCGCTCTATCTTTCCGTGCGGAGTTGTGCTGTAAAGATCAGCAACACAAACCAATATTTTAAGTAAGACTGTGTCCGCTTACTGTAAGGAATGCTTTTTGCACAAATCTGATTTCACCAGCACGACAATCTTCTCCAGAGTGGAGCCAGGCCCTAAGATGGCGCCCATGATGTAGCTATCGGCAAATCAGTCAGCAATATAGCCATCTGTGGTTGCTGCAACGCCGAGCTTCATTTCAATGATTAGCCTTGAATGTCGCTGCATCCACCCTAGAGGGGGACAGGTGTGATCCTGAACCCACAGAAGCAAGTGTGCAAGTCTTGGGAAGCACCTCCTCTCACAATCAGACCAGCTACTCACTCTGTGCCTGACTCTAAAATGGCCACCGTCCTCTACTTGGGGAGCTGTCTCTGCTGGAAGAGAAGCATGCTGACAGAACACTTCAGATACACTGGTGACGACAAAGGGTTAGGTCTCTGGGGGACCGCTCCCCCTCGAACTGAGCCTACTTACCTGCACATATGCCACAAAAGCACGCTTTAAACCCCTGGTTGGCAAGGGATCTAGCATTCGTTCTCCAATGCTACTGGGACCTCTCTGTGAGTGACCACACTTGCAAGGGAGACACACCCAGAAGAGGATTGGGAGTGGTCCCCCTACCACTGGGATCCTGCACAAATGACCAACACTCACTACTACTGCTGGGAAAGGGGTAGATCGGAAGACTTTGGAACTGTCCTTTCCATGTCCCCTCTCACTACTCTTGACCGGGGGCGAGCTGGAGGATGAGGCGTATGGCGCCTCCCAGTAACACCGTGACTGGTGCTCTTGATCGAACTTTTGACGAGCACCCTGGGCGGAAACCATAACTGTCTGTACTTACCGCGGTGTCCGAGCAACCTTCGCCAATGCCCAGTGGAGCTGTCCTATGCAGCTATAGAGGAGTCTGGCTCTGGTTCACCCCTCAGCCGCCACCTACCCAGCCAGACATCAGACATTGCTTTCCTCGTCTCCCCGTTGTGTTCCTTTTCCCTCCCCCACCTCTTCCCTCTGTGATTCTTTGACTGCCTCCCCTTTTCTATCCTGCTTTTTCTGTTTCCCCTGAAGTACTTTCCCCCTTTCCGTTTTTTTCTATGTTATGCCATGCTTTAGTAACTCATGTAACTATGTTATACTGTTTACCTGTCTATGTTATGGGAAGCTCCAGCAGCTAATGTAACTATGTAACAATGTTCTGAAGCAATGTTCTACCTCATGTAAAGTGCTCTGATACCTCCGGGTCTAGCCAGCGCTATATAAAACTTTTCAAATAAATAAAAATAAAATATATCAAAGTCCTTTCACAACCGGCCAAAGGCCAACCTCACACATCATTTCTAGCTTTAATTTATTTTAATGTGTCTATCTTTTTGTAGCGATTAATAGAAGCCAGGTTTCCAAAAAGCAATATACATAGTGATCAAACAAAAATCTTTCCCAAGCAATGGGGCATATTTACAAGGGACGTGGTGGAGTGAGGCGTTAGCCTTCCAGGCTTAACGCCTCCCTCCACCACTTCAGAAACACAGGGCTGCACCATATTTACAAAAATATGATGCAGCCCTGCATTTCCCCCTGCGCTGGTGCTAGACCTAGCTGCCTAGCACCAATGCAGGCACCCTTGCACCATTGTGCAAGGGTGTCTGCGTGCAGGGAAAGATTGTTTATGTGCAGGAAGGTCCTGCATCTCTAAATGCCATTTAATAACTTCTATGTGTGCTGCTTACTGCAGCACACATAATAAGTTGCAAAATGACGTTTAAAAAAAATGATTGTTTAATTGCAGGAAGAAGGACCTTCCTGTACATAAACAATCATTGGCCTTTTGCTATTTTCATGTGTGCTGCACAACACAACACACATGAAAACAACAAAAAAGAGGAAAAATGAAACATTTCTCCTTGTTGCACCAGGGTAAGACCAGGTTTTCCCTGGTCTTAATTCTGGTGCTGCCTCCTATTTACAAAAGGGGGTGGTGATGGACGGGGCATCTGAACCAATCAAACACTCACACCCAGTCAACAGATCTGGGTTTAATCCATCACCGTTCTTTAGCCCACTCTGCCTTCCCAGTTCTGACATGGCCATATGCAAATCAGTCTGACCCTGTGCCTCATGGGACTTTTTGTACCGCCTCCTATTTACGTCTCCCTTGTAAATAGGGGGCAGTCAGAATCAATGGCTGTTGCGGTGGAACGCCCACAGCAACACCCTTTGCTCTCCCCTTTCACACTAAGCATAGTGTGAAAGTGGGCCTTATTTACAAGGCAGCCTTAAGCCACGTTAAGTGGCTTAACGCTGCCTTGTAAATAAGGTGAAGCCCCTATTGCCAAAAGAACATCGTAAAAAGTGGTGATAGGGGCTTGTGAATAATCCCCAATGTATCCTATCATTGCATAAAAAACTTGCCATATCTATACTACTATAATAAAGGAAGAACTTTTGAACCTTTGAGGCGGGTAAACTCGGGAACCACAGCGCCAATCCACACACCTGATACATTGTTATAATCATCAGGGTGTGCAGATGGACATAGGCTATACAAACTTAATAAATATATGTTATTTAAAAAATGTATAGAAAAAAAAAGTAGTCCCTTGGAAGAAGCGCCGACCGCGACGTGCATGCCCGACGTGAGGAGCGCGGGGAGGAGTGGCATCCAGGAGCGCGAGGAGGACCGGCGGACATGGCGCGGTGAGGAGCGGCAGACAGGCGGTGAGGAGCGGCGGACAGGCGGTGAGGAGCGGCGGACAGGCGGGTAGGAGCGATGAGTGGCGGATGAGGTAGGTTATTTATTTATTTATTTAGGAGCGGTGAGCAGCAGAAAAATGAAGCAAAAATGAAAATTATGAGCAAGAGGAAGCAAACGGAGCATTACAAAAGTGAGCCAAACGGTGCATTACAGGAGGAAAAAGTTAGGTGTGCAGGTTACAAAAGTGTACATCGTGAGCAAGAGGAAGCAAACGGAGCATTACAAAAGTGAGCCAAACGGTGCATTACAGGAGGAAAAAGTAACGTGTGCAGGTTACAAAAGCGTAGAAAGTAAACATAGAGGTATAGGAGGAAAAAGTGACGTGTGCAAATAGCAAGAAGAAGCAAACGGAGCATTAAAAAAGTGAGCCAAACGGTGCATTACAGGAGGAAAAAGTTACGTGTGCAGGTTACAAAAGCGTAGAAAGTAAACATAGAGGTATAGGAGGAAAAAGTGATGTGTGCAGGTAGCAAGAGGAAGTAAACGGAGCATTAAAAAGTGAGCCAAACAGTGCATTACAGGAGTAAAAAGTTACGTGTGCAGGTTACAAAAGCTTACAAAGGAAACATAGAGGTATAATACTGCAATATATGGAGGAAGGCTCCGGGGGACCAACGGACAACGTCGGGGCGGGCGGGGGCCCTGAAGCCTAATTGCTCCCGGACAACGTCGGGACGGGCTGCTAGTTCAATTATAAAAAAGTTGCATTAAAGTCTCAGGGCAAGAACTATGGGGCTCATTACAAAGTCCGTCTGCCATCGTGTCGGGATGGGGACCACCCGCTTATGAGGCAGTGGTTCCACACATGGAATTAAGATGCAACCGCCACCACGGCGGTCACATTGGCAAAATTTAACATTGTGGCGGGTGCTGCTAGCTGCACCACCCACCACAATGTTAAAAGTGCACTGTGTACATTTCCCTGTACTACGTGGCAGGCACCATGCGGTGCCTGCCACATAGTGCAGGGCAATGTGTGCCCCCCAAGTGCAGTAACAAACTGACCCTGCACAGGGTGGGCCCACAATGGGTTCCAAAGACAATCCCCGCTAGCCTTTTCATGACGGGAGAACTGCCATGGAAATGCTGGCAGGGATCCAGCATCCTAATCTGGTGGGTGGTGCCTGCTAGACACAGCCACCATTCTGAGGTTGCGGGCGGGTCTAACAGGCAATCATAACGATTGCCTCTGTCGAACCCATGGCGGTCGGGCTTTCCTTCCACCAGCACACCGCCCGCCATCACAATCTGGAAGGAGGTAATTGGCCTTACGGTGACGGTGAACCGACCACAGACAGCATGTCGGTGGCGTGTTTACCGCCATCGTAATCAGCCCTTTGTTTTGGGAGCTAGTACCACAGCCCACTTGACTGGCGAAAATGAATACCTTGTTAATTGCACATAAAAAGCAATATATGCCATCGGCTTTTATATTTCTCTCATATTTCGCCAATTTCCTCCCACTAGGAATGTGTCTACAATATTTTATAATACCGTAAAATCTGTTTTAATTTAGTATGATAATCCTGTAATCTTCTGGGTTGTTCTTGAAGAATGTTCGCAAATATGCGCGCAATAAAGGATGTATTTAAAATATTAGATAGTCTATAACATGTAGGCAGTGTCTGCATGTCATGTTGTCAAGAACCTTAACGTTCTTAATGTTGAGGCTGAATTTCAGCCTGATACTGGGGTGGCATGTTTTATGAATTGAGGTAACAATAATGTCAGTCATTCACGCTTGTGTTTGGAGGGAATTAATTTTGCAGTCAGCTCTTATTTCCCTTGTTCCTCTTACTCCAGTTGCATTATGTGTAGATTAGTTGTGTCATGGGAATAAGCACTCTAATGAAAGATGCGTGTTCCACGTGGCAGTGATTCAATATAGTATGAAAAACAGACCAGGCAGAAAAATAATGCACACCTCGTCTTTCAAATATCAAATTAATGTACCTATCAAATAACAAGTGCCTTTACCTGCATAATATCAGCATAGGGTTCGTGATGAATTCTACCGCGCTAAGCACAGTCTCTTTTCAGTGTCTATGAGTCAATGGCTGCAATTCTCTTCAACATTCTATCTGTCCAAAGCACCTGTGTATGGGTCCGAGACTCTACTTCAGAACAGGAAAGGGTGGCTCTTGTTGACTGGATTCTTTATTTTATGGCTTAGTCTGTGACACTGCACCTGGAGTCATACTTGCGTTGAAATGTGCATGTGATGCACCAAAACATTTCTGTCTGCGAATAAGCCACATCCCTTCTAACAGTACTTAATTCATTTGCTCTTTGCTGTCATTAACTACCATATTTTCTGAAAGATTCAAACAAATAACAGAAATCTCTGTGATTTCCAAGAGATGCTGCCCCCTTTCCCATCCTATTGTTACCTTAGGCTCATCATGGGTGAATGCAGCTACCCCAAACCACTAAGATTTCTGGAGCTGTGCTAAGCTCAGCAGTATGGACCATATGTATATTGAAATACTATATGACTAACTAGTCAGCTTACAATTAAACTTCTGAAAAATATTGTAAAGACCATTCGTACATAAGACGTTTTCTTATAGACCAAAAACATCTTTCCTAGCATTAATTATGGAATTGCTGATGATGTTGGATCGTCAGCAATGCTTGAACCGAAGGTACTGCCCCAACATTGCTTTAAGAAATAATTGTGTTCCCCCACTTAAAGAAACAACAAATTATCACCTAATTGTGTAGCACTGTGAAGGATATTCTATGCACTTCCATTCCTGCATAAAGCAAAGCTACCTGAGTGGACGGACGATACTAACTGAAAATCGAATGTCTGTGGCGTGGAGAAGTGTGGCTCAGGGGTTAGAGGCGGCAGACCCGGAAGCTGAGATCGGTCCTGGACCAGGGTTCAATTCCCCGCCTCGGCGGGTCTTGGGCTCAAAAATTCCACGGACTCGATAATTCTCGTTCCGGTGCCAACTCGACTCACGGGTTCACGCTCTGCGACTCTGGGCAATAGCTTGCTTAATCTCCACTACGGCCCCTCGCGGCGGGATACCTGGCTTTCACCTTGTGGATACCCTGCTGGGGTATTCTCACAGGGGAATACCAGGACGGGTTCTTAAGGCAAGCGCCTTGATGCCTTCGGGTGATACGTGTGCTATATAAATCACAATACATTTACATTTACAAAAAGGAGGTCTATCAGCTTTTAACTTTGTTGCTGCTGAGTGTCACGAGATAAACATACAGACTCCTCAAGATCACTGTTCGTTAGAGCCACAGATGTTCATGAGGATCATGAGGAATTTCCATAAGCCAGAATGAGTCGTAAAGAAATATTCAGAGCCATAATCGCCCCCTTTTAGGGGTATCAAAAAGCAGAGCCATTCACCAAAACTAGGTCACCCAGACCTTGATACATTTTTAGTAGAATGAACAACATGAATATGCATCAAAAGCAAATAACCAGGGAGAATGGTACATCAACTGAACATCAAAGCAGTAAGTCAAAGAACCTTCTGACGATATACATCCTTCACAACGCGGTCAAAGCACCGCGGTGCCATTACGACGCATCTTTTACCACGCAAGTTGTTACCACGACTTGCGCTGGAGGGCGCTCTAGACTAAGGAATATTAGATTTACTATTCCAACACCTTCCCTACTGTACGTAGGCTGGAGTTGGAATAGTAAATCTTACTATTCCTAAGTTCAGCAACCTACAGCGCAAGTCGTGGTAACGACTTGCGTTGTAAAAGATGCGTTGTGATGTACTGCGATCATTTTGATCGTGTTGTAACATCATACATCCGTTCTGACTAGCTCAGCTGCACTATAGTGCCTTATAATATCGAAACACGTTCCTCTGTCGGTTGACTAATTAGGGGGAGAGTGCATATGAGCATGACATGAGACAAAAGCTGCCCTGGATAACATTTGCCGTGCATGGACTATGGTGGTTGGTTAGTTCTTCTTGACTTTGGGTGTCTTAGACCCTCAAACAGAGGCTCTGTACTTAGTGAAATGCCATATCCGCAACCCTATTGAGTCAGCTATCATTTCCTGTGGCCACAACTACACCTCTCGTAAAGGGACATTGTGAGCACAATACATTGGCACGCGAGGTCAGGAGACAGAGCGTGAATGATGCACTGCCAGCTGGAAGGAAGAGGACGGTCCACCCCATCACTGGTGAGGAGAGTGGGTTGAAAAGATGACTAGTCAACAGACAGCCAAGACAAGAGTGCCAGTGACTGGTTTTGGACATTATGCTGCCTGGAATTGTATACTGGGAGATGTGAAGTAGGAAGATGAGTGGCACAAATTAGTAAACTTTTGTGAATCATTGAGGGGCCATTGTTTATCTAATGGTTTATTGAGATTGGATCAAATTGTAGTTCTATTTTGAGCATGAATCTACGAGTGCCTCACAAAGCTGCACCAAGTGAACTAGTTTGGTTTGAGTGCAGATTTTGTTGGATATTTTTTAATCACATATAATACTTCCTTAGCAGTATTAGGCACCTTGCAGACCCCAGATTACTAATGCTGGGCTCAAGACTTTCACATATTTTTTTTTATAGTGGAAGGGCTCTAATTTGGGCTACTTTAGCAACCTAAGGATATACTTTCTGACAGCTGTTTTCCACTTGCTAGCAGGATAGTTTCGTAAATACAAGCCCTGTCGAGAGTGCACAAACAAGACCACCTCAGGCAATAGTACCAACTGGGGCAATGTTGTCTAATGTCATAGTCATCATCTTATTAAACTGCAAACCACTGGATTAGGTCTGTGAAGAAGGTATAGAAAGGGCAGTAGTGATATTACCAGATGACAGTTTTGACCAAACTTTGTTCTGTCAAGGCACCTGCAGCTACATACAAAGCATGCAAACACACCGAGTCAAAAAACCAAGAGCCAATGGTTGATGACGGAGTTGAACGTGTAACAATAGAAGGTTGAGTATTTCCTGAAATGCCTCGCCGAAACCTACATACTCCTGTGCTCATCACAATTAGCAAGTATTAATAAATTAAGCACAGGCAAGCAGAGCTGGTGCAGCAAACAAAAATGACATTTTTCAAATGAAACTTTTTTTCCAGTGGCTGAGATTTATTCAAGATTTATCCATCCATAACTTTTTAACATGCTTCACCATGCTGCCCTAAGTGGGATATTGCCTAGATGTGGGTCTCATGCTCACTGTGCCACTGGAGACAAGCTACATCCGACTGAAGAGCCTCAATCAGGACAAAACAGATCTTTGGCTGCTAATCTTCCAGTTCAGGGAGGGATTGGCCTCTCAGTTAGGGCTAGACTGTTTCCACTGGAGGAGAGCCAAGACTGATTTGCATATTGCTGAGCCCAAATTTAGGTGGCATGGTAAATGAAATAACGATGGACTAGAGTGCACGCGGAGTAATTATCAATGTCTGAAACTAATTAAAGCATACCATCTATCACTTTTTTGTATACCTCTTTGTGATACCCTATGTGCACCGGTATACCATGCCTTGGGTCCTGTCCAGACTCCACACTGTGCACACTGTGCCACTGGAACCAAGCTATAACTCATTGATGAGCCTTAATAGGGTGAAACCTGTCTTTGGTTGTCTGAATTCCAATTTAGGGAGGACTTCACAGTTTGGGCTGGTCTGTTCTCATTGGAGACGGATCGAGACTGATTTGCATACGGCCGGGCCCAGCTTGAGGTATCATGGTATACAAAATAAAGATGGACTGGAATGCAGCCTAAGTAATTATCAGTGGCTGAAATTAATTCAAGCACTCCAGCCATCACTATTTTGTATACTTCATTTGCCTTGGCAACTGGCGAACTAGGACACTGTGTTTCCCTTCCACGTGCAACTTTGGAGCTAATACTGGAGAACTGCATCTTTTCATATTCCCCAAGAAGTTGGTGCCAGACCAGGGCAGGTCAGGGGCCCGAAGACATACAGGCATCAGCACACTCCTTCAAGCATGAATACTCTGGGGATCACACAATAGTTCTTTACTTCTGAACTGTTGTGGAATGCATCTTCTATGCAGAGGTGGGCAAAGCTTCCCGGCAACATTAAAAGAAAGTTCTCTCCTTCATCTGCACAACTATGTGGCCCGGTTACAGTGAAATGTGAAGCAGTTATAAGCCCAGATTAACTATTAAAAGACAGTAAGCATGTTGTTCAAGTATGGCTGTATTAGAAGCAATGAATTGTACCAAAAACATGTTTGCAAACTAATTACTCAACAATTGCAATAACATTAATCTATAATAACAGTCTTAAAAAAAAATACAGTTCACACCAGAACATGGGCTTCTTTTGGAATTCTCAAGGGCATAATATCAAGCCCATAATCGCCGCTTTAGCTGCAGTTTACTTGATAATATGCACCCAAGTTTCTTATAATTACATTCGACTAGGCCTTGCCCTTTGCCTAGACATTTTAATATACAAAAGGGAAGAAAGAGGAATGAAATAAGTTGAAGTGAGGAGAAAGTTAGGGCAGTGAGAATATTGTGAACATGATAATTTCAATAACAATTTTAGAAAAAAGAAAACATCAATAGAGTTGGTTACACTGGTCCTGGCTGATGTCAGCATTTGAGTGATTTTGTGTGCAATAGCTGCATCCTGGAATGATGCTTAACGACCTCTCTGTGTAAAGGAAGTCCCTTTGTCTTTTTTTGTAATAAATGTGAATGTGTGAACGTTAGCCAGATTGCTTTTGCAATATTAACCTTAAACACAGGAGGGGGACAGAAAAGTGAGCATGAGCTCCTGTGGCCATTTATCTTTTGGGCTATGCTTAAATGATCACACACATCTTTTTCTAGAAACAGTGAATATTCAATGGAGGGCAGCTGTAACCCATGTAAATAAATAGGCACTGCCCATCCTTTACTGCCTCTTCCTTCCTCCTGTTTCTTTGTCCCCAAAGACCGAAGTCTGCCAGAAGAGAATACACAAGAGTTCTCACCATCACTGAAACATGGACAGTGTGTTTACCATATGTCATGTCGACACATGGAAGCAAGGACTAAGACTGCATTGTTATGTGTAGTCGATAACATCCGCTCCATGGTGGATGCTGGACTGGCTGCGGTGTTGATCCTACTAGATCTATCCACAGCCTTTGACACCATCTTTCCCACCCTGCTGGTGACCACCTGTAGGAAATTTGGATCACAGACTGAGCCCCGAAGCTCCTGTCATCTTTTTTGACGGATAGATCACAAGGAGTGGGTGTGGACCAGTTCTATTCTGAAGCCATGGCTACTCCATGTGGGGTTCTTTAAGGCTCTTCCCTGAGTCTCACCCTGTTTGACCTATATGTTTTCACGCTGGCCAAATGCATTAGATCATTTGGGTTACACCTCAGACTCAATGGTGATAAAAATGAGGTTTTAGTCTTTTGTAGCCAACCATCCATCTGGATCCAATGCTGATGGCCGGAAATGCTGGATCAACTTCCCAACCCTGCTGACTCTGCAAAAAATCTTGGAGTTCTGATGGACACCAACCTGTCCTTCGATCTCCAGGAAAACAGAAAGGTACGCTCTCTTTCCCTTTACCTCTGTGACAGTGGTTCCTTTCAAAGCACAGAGATGATCAGAGAGCCATTGGTCATCTCTAAATGTGGCTGGAGTACTCCTCTCAGGATGTTGGAGATAATGTCATTCCAACAAACATTTAAACCTTTTAATTCTACTTATTATCTATGTTTACCTTGATCAACAACAGGGCTGTTGCGAGAGGTAGTACCGGTTAAAATGATGTCCTCCCCATACAATAGGAAGAGTCAACAAAAGTGTACTATTTCCCTGACCTCAGCAATGAATAATATTAGGATCCTGGTGTGCTTCAGTACTACATGTGTGGCAATCCTGTACTTGCTTACAAGATATTCTATGAAAAGGACATAAATCCATCACCTACAAAATGTGGTATGTTTCATCATAAAGGTTTGCTCCTCTTTATCAACAGATGTTGCAGGGTAGGCTCCCCACAAGCTCTTATTTGTTGAAAAGTATAGTACTGCATTATATTATATCCTAGTTAATTTATTTTGACCTGTAAGGGGGGTCACTAGAGCTTGCCATTGCATAGTGGTCAGGTGTACGACTCTTCACTTGCGTCTCCCTAACGAAAGGTTTAAAAGAAAAAATGGTCTCTAGGAAATTATGACCTGGTAGTATAAGTAAACATGCTTTATGTCCCTCTAAGAGATCTAGGGTGGTCAGGGGAATTTATCAGGACTTGGAGGAGGGGAGTGGAGGGCTCCTCAAATTGTCTGATACACTTATTGGACACAAACATACAGAAATTAGGTTATCTACAGTGCTACCTATAAGGTGTGTGAGTGCCCCAACCTTCCCAAGCACACAATTTCGATTGTGAAGTGTACAAACTTCACAAATCAGGCAAGAGACCATTTGAAGATGCTTTTAAAAATGCGAGTGGCAGAAAAAAGTATCACTTGCATGTTGGAGAACCACAGGGAGGCGTGAGGCAGTCTAGTGTGGAGGAGCAGTTCACTGTGGAAGAGGGAGTGTGAAGGGCTGCAGAGGGTCACAAGGTGCACAGCAAGTGGCTCCCGCACATGCCATGTGCAGCATTCGTTTTGGAAATAGGGGCAGCAGCTCCAGGGGTAGCTCTGATTAATGTATTTTTCTTACAACCATACACTAATTGGCATTGTCTTGCGCCCAATGGCATGACTCGATGGCCTGGTGATAATGTTTTGCTTAAAGTGCTCTGGGCATTGGTCATAATTACAGACGGACAGCTGAAGCTCCTCCAGGGAGGGCTTCTGCTGTTCCAACCTGATCATTCTTCGTCATCAGTGCACATGCCTGGCCTATGAGCTGACGCCGAAAATGCTTGTCATCTAAATCACGCCGCAAACATCACCTAAAATATGATACAGTTTGTTCAAAATACAAAAATGCACGTTTCTTTAACACTCAGAAGCTTTGGCATTAATATGTCACATGATATCATTGCACTGAGAGACACTGATTAAAAGTATGCTTTAAACATGATCTTAGAACCGTTCTTCCCTCGCCCTTGTAACAAAGCCGTTTGTGAACTGAGGCATGTAAGTTGTCATATGTACCCTGTATGTCGTGACCCTCATTATTAAAAAGAGAACTACATTATGGTCTATAAAATCAAACACAATGCCGAACTCATCCGTTTGAAGTTGCTTACGTATATAATAACGAAGAAGATGGCATATTCCTGAAATAACATATTTGCCTACGGTCACACAATTTGGCTACTTTGAAACGCCAGAATTAATCCCAGTTTTCTGTTTTCACTTTGTACAAATCAGCCACTTAATGGGTATCTATTTGTCTCCCCTTATTACCTTAAATGTTAATGCTTTGTTTTTAAGTCTTTTTGCATATTTTCATCATTGCTTAACAAGCACTAGAGAGATATGTGTGCCTTCTCCTTCTCTCATGCCAACTCGTTTGCATCAATTTTTATTGAAAGGTAACAGTTGAATACCTCAGATTGTAGGTATCTATCAGCATCTTCGAATACCAGAGCAATAGACTTTCATACACAGAACCAGTGGGATAGACAGTGTGGCATGGGCCCTATTTAGAGTGACGAGGGATCCAAGATTTACTAGGACAGTCCTGTTTTTTCCCCAGGTGTCCCAGCAGATTCCTGCGAATTTTAAATATGTTCTGATTTTCAGAGAGGGTCAATTGAAAACAATGGGATGCTTTTTTTTGTATGTGTTCTAAAGCAGAACTAGCTATCAGCTGGTGACAGAAAGCTATTTAATTAACAGATATATGACTGGCTTTAAAAATAGCATGTTATTTATTTCCTTAGTGACTCGTTGTGTGTGTTTCAATGTTGATCAGCGCTGTCATTGCGCCCTTCGATTTGTTTAAAGTTGTAGTCCTTGAGGTAATATAAATTTTATGGTCAAGTTATGTTCCCTAGCGCGTACCCCACCGACTCCATGTACGAGTTAAAGTGCATGTAACTTCCCTCCTGTACCAGCTATGAAGACGCAAATACATTTGCGTCCAACGTTAACATGTCCTCTTTCAGACCCACCATGAATGGGTTGAATGGTCCGTTCCTAAGTATGCTATGCCAACGTCTTTTTGAAGTGTACTCCTACGTTTTTCAGCCCTGGCTGAAGTAGGCCCTGAATCTCTGCCACCGAGCCTCTTTTCTGGCTTCTGACTCCGAGAATCTCTGCCCAGGCAGCCCCCGTACCCGTGAACTCTGACTTACTTCTAGCGCGGCCCTCCGTTCTCAGCTCAGCCTGCTGCCTGCCAAGATTGACTATAACCTTCGAGTTATCTGTTTTCCTCCCCGAAAATACATTCCAGCCTGCTAGCTTCAGTAAACATCCTTCCTCAGCTACAGGGCTAAAGGGCCGACCTGTCTCTATGCAAGTAATTCATAGCTCCGTTGCCATGCTTCCATGGAAGGCCCCATGCCCCCACGCTTCTCATACAGACACTCAGGCGCTTATACACGCACTCGCAGCAAGTATAGAATAGCTTCTGCTCTAGAGACCTTTCTGCCCAGATAGCTTAGTTCCTAAACATCAGATATCAGATATGATAGAAGCACAAGTTGATCTGACACGCCAGACTTCTGTCTCTTTCCGTCAGTGTAAATGTCAAGTCCCCTGCACCCCTCCAATTACACGTCATGCAGCTGCGCGCGCATCCAAGCTTCCGATTTCTGCTGACATTGCCACATTTTCCGTTAGTGCCACCCCTTTGTGACACCTATCAGTGACGTTTCTAGCACACACCTCTAGTTCACGCCTCTTGATTACGCACATGCACCACGTGTATATTGTTATCTTGTCTTCTCTCAGCTGTTACGCCTCTTGCACTATTACTTATGGAATGAAATAAGTATATAAGCTATGTACTGTTAATAAAATGCAGCGCGCTCTATCCCTTCTGACACCCTGTGTGGTGGTCAGAACATGATATCTTGGCCATGACTATTCCTTTTTAAGGAATAAAACCCCTTAGAACTCTCACACCACGGACTCTGTCTTTTTTCATCCGACCTGAGTTATTATTGATTAAGTACTTACCTGCATAGAAATTAAGAGAGTAAATTAATTATTTACGTCATTTTGGCGCCCGAATAGGGACCCCTCCCCCACCTCACGCGCCGGTTGGTGCGTTGCAACCTGTGTCCCCTGCCGTCAGTTAGCCGGAAACATACGCGTATCGGCAGGATTTCCTGCATCTCCCTCTGACCCACGGAGGTGACGAAGACTGCGATCAGTGCCCAGACGAGGCGGTGAGGAGTGCGGAGGATCCCGACCAGAGCCTAGCCGAAAGAAGCAAGGTCCGAGGTGTCAAGAGGCCCACCAGTTTTCCGAAGTTTCCCGAAAAATTCCCGAAGTTTCCCGAAGTTTCCCGAAGTTTTCCGAAGTATCGAGTCGAGTCCAGTCGAGTTTTCCGAGGCCTTCTGTTTCCGTGCTTCCCGGTGAGTACCATTGCTGGGTCGTATCTAGACGGGTTTGGGTACGCAAGTCCGGTCTGCACTGTTTTTTTAGGCAGTGTATCTGTACTGTTTAGCAGTATATCTAGTATTCCGAATTTCCGAATTTTTGCACTGTTACCACAGTGTATCTGTACTGTTGAGCAGTACATCTAGTATAGTGGGGTAGTCATCTATGTTTTAAATGTTTTTGTGATTAATGTCGTGGTATGAATGTGATTGTTTTTGGTGCATTTTTGTGTTTTCTTGTATAAATAGTTACATTCAGAATTAAGTATCAAGGATCGAGCATTTCAGTATCAAGTAGGCACAATGCCGTTTTTCAACAAGTTAAAGCAGATAGGAACTAGGAAAGGGATGTTAGAGGAGGAAATCCCTATCCCCCCTAGGGACACTCCAGGCAATTTTATGTATAATAAACATGGCATAGACGCCATCCTGTATCTAGAATTATGGACCGAGTATACAAAGCACCTAGAAGAAAGATACCGATGGCCAGTTAACGGAACATGGGATGCCGAGTGCATCATAAAGGTAGAAGAAGCATTACGGAAAAAGAAAGCCAGACAATCTCAGAAAGACGCCATAGAATTTTGGCGTAAGGAATCACATAAACGTGCTGAAAGAGCACTCCGTAGAGAAGACAGACTTAGAGAATCAGAAAAGGCCCAAGAAAACGAATTAGTTATTGAAGGAATTCGAGTAAAATCAGAACAAATAGATCGCATCCGAAATAGCCAAGTGAACAACATGTATCTTTTGGCCGAGGGTACACCTGACGCCTCCAGCCAAGCAGCGAGTCGTACCCACATCTTTTTGTATCAAAGTTAGTCGAGAATTCCCTACCGTTAGTTAAAAATAGAGTGTATAAAGTCGAGAGTACATGGCAAGCAAACACGCCATCACAGATGTTACAAATGTTACAATATCACCAAAACAGAATCAGAGAAGAACAAGATCAGGAACAGAAACGCATGAAAGACACAAAGATGAAAATGTTAGTAGCTCAGACGGTTCCATCCGACAGTCACAGAAAAGGTACGACCCAGACAAGTCACACCGCAGCTCCCGTTAAAGGGACATGCAATTACTGCAAGCAGCCAGGTCACTACGTACACGAATGCCCAGTTCTGAAACATAACATAGCGACAGGTAAAACTAAAGAAAGACCGCATCCGCCTAGACAAGACCATAGCCAGCCTCAGTCTACACAGAATACACAGCCTATGCATACTTCCTCGACTCCAGCACAGACCGTAGCAGTACCACAGCCACAGCCCATTGCCGCAACTCAGCAAGTTTCACAGCAGATGTACCAGTATGCCCAGTCCGCTTACCCCGAATATTCCCGATATACATGAAACAGCCTAGAGAGGGAAGGTGGCTTGCCTCTTATTGAGATTCCCGTAGATCAAGAAGGTCCTTATGTACATAGTCAAGTATTAGGAAAAGACAGAAAATTCTTAATTGACACAGGGGCAAGTCGCACTACAATAAGTCATGATGAAGTTCCAGGGGCACCCCTCTCAGGCTCACAGAATGTTTCCCTGGGTTTTTCAGGACAGCCTATTGTAAATGAAGTATCCGAACCAGTTCCCCTGGCTGTGGGTCCATTATCACGCGTTACAGACCTGTTACTCACAAAATCATGTCCGGAAAATCTGTTAGGAATTAAAACATTGAAGGCTCTAGGAGCCATAATCTGCTGTTCCCCGGAGGGAGTTAGACTCTTTCTGCGGGATTTCAAGGGTCATTATGTTCTGCGTGAGTTTGATGTCAGATTGAAAAATGTACCTGATTACTTGTGGGCAAAGGGCCCAACTGATGTAGGATGTATGCACATTACACCATACCTTGTTACACTCAAGGCAGGTGTTGTATTACCCAGAATCAGACAATACAAGTTACCACCCAATGCTGTAGTGGCTTTACTGAAAATCATTGAAGAGCTCATTGCCCAAGGAGTGGTCGTCGAGACCGACTCCAATATCTGTAATTCACCCATCATTCCGATTCTTAAACGTACTGATCCCAATGCACCGCCAGTATATCGGCTGGTGATTGATCTTCGAGAATTAAACAAATGCATTATCCCACAGTATCCTGTGGTCCCCGATATCTCATCCTTATTGACTGCTATTGATTCAGAAGCAACGTTCTTTACTGTAATTGATCTCAAGAACGCCTTCTTCAGCGTGCCTATTGATCCAGAGAGCCAATATCTCTTCGGATTCTGTTTAAATGGACGCAGCTTCAAATTTTCGCGCGCACCTCAAGGATTCACAGAAAGCCCCAGCATCTATAGTCAAGCACTGAAAAGACAACTAGATTGTATTCAAATGCCAGTTAACACCGCTTTACTGCAATACGTCGATGATCTGCTGATCACGGCACGAAGTGAGCCCGAATGTGAAAAAGCATCACTGACAGTTCTACAGTTTCTGGCCGACAAGGGACACAAGGTGTCTCCTTCGAAGCTACAATTCTGTGTTCAGCAAGTTGTGTACTTGGGTCACTTGCTGTCCAAAGTGGGGAGACAGCTCACTCCCGATCGCATTCAGTTAATTGCAAATATGCCGCAACCCCAGACACAAAAGGAAGTGCGGGCCTTCATAGGCCTCACCTCGTACTGCAGACAATGGATTCCCCAGTATGCATTTCTAGCTAAGCCACTCATCCAGTTAACGACACAGGAGGCAGCGACTTCGACTGCCCTCCCTTGGACTCAGGAACACACACAAGCTTTTGAAGACTTAAAGAAAGCCTTATGTCAAGCACCAGTTTTAGCGACACCATGTTACAACAAACCGTTTACACTTTTTGTTACAGAACGTGATGGTACAGCGTTGTCTGTCCTCACTCAAGATCAAGCAGGTTCACATAAGCCTTGCGCTTATTTTTCTAGTACATTGGATTCAGTAGCCCAAGCACTCCCTGCGTGCTTAAAGTCCGTAGCAGCAACAGCGTTAGCAATAAGACAAAGTGATTCAATTGTTTTAGGTCATCAGTTGACAGTTCAAGTACCACACTCTGTAGAGGTTTTGTTAAACAGAACCCAGACTCAACACTTGACTATAGCACGACTGACAGGTTATGAATTAACACTATTCCAGCCACACATAGAAATCAGACGCTGCAGCATCCTGAACCCAGCAACACTGTTACCCACAAGTATGACAGATCCAGCTTCACATGATTGTATAGAAATCATTGATGCAGTAACAAAACCCAGACGAGACTTAACAGATGTTCCATTGACAAATCCAGACCTGACACTTTATGTGGACGGTTCATGCATGAGAACAAGTACAGGAGAGTTAGTGGCCGCGTATGCCGTGACCACTGAAACTGAAGTTAAAGAAACACATCGTATTGACACACTGTCTGCTCAAGCAGCAGAGCTCATCGCTCTGACCCGAGCTTGTATTCTAGCCAAGAACAGAAATGTTAACATATACACAGATTCCCGCTATGCCTTCGGAGTTGTACATGACTTTGGAGTCCTCTGGCAAGAACGAGGTTTTCTGACCTCCCATGGTGCCAAGATTAAACATGGCCCCCTCATTCAAGCACTGTTAGAAGCAATACATTTGCCCTCGGGCATATCAGTCATGAAATGTAAGGCACATACTAAAGTTACAGATTCCGTTTCCCAGGGTAATGACCTGGCAGACCAGACAGCAAAACATACAGCACTGACTCACACTCAGACTACTGATGTGACAAAGACAATAGTACCGACACAGTGTATGGCAGTTAGAGATCCCGCCCTAGACGTAATTGATATCCAGACACATGCTACTCCAGAAGAGATAAAGAAATGGACTGAACTAGGAGGGATTCAGACAGATCAAGGTTGGGTGACGAAGGGAAAATCTATATGGTTTCTCCCCGACTCAATGGTTCAAGTCATGATAAATACAGCACATAGCCCGGCACATCTAGGAGAGAAGGCGATGTTAGACAGTTTACAGAACCTCTGGTACAACAAACACTTACGAGCAGCAGCAAAACAGAAAGTGCGTACTTGCATGATTTGTTGTCAGTTCAATCCAGGTAAAAGCGTCCCTGTAGAGCAAGGAGGATTTCATCCTCCCGATCACCCTTTTGAAGTCCTCCAGATGGATTATATCCAGATGAATAGCTGCCGAGGATTTAAATATGTCCTTGTAATTGTTTGTGCTCTGTCCCGCTGGACCGAAGCATACCCAGTCCCAGACTACACTGCTCCGACCACTGCCAGACAGTTGGTTCGTGAATTCTTCCCACGGTACGGTTTGCCCCGTGTCGTGTATTCAGATAACGGACAGCCGTTCTCGTCCGAGTTGATGAGACAAGTTTCCCTTTTGCTAGGATATCAGTGGAGGTTCCACTGTGTCCGACATCCCGAAGCAGCTGGCCTTGTAGAAAGGCATAATCAGACACTAAAAATCCGCCTTGCCAAGATCTGTCAGGAAAAAGGGGTCGACTGGATAGTCGCCCTGCCCGTGGCACTATTCTACATGAGAATGGTCGCCCATTCTAGATCAGGGCTATCCCCGTACGAGGTGGTCTTTGGCAGACCACCGAATATGTGGGGGACGCCCATTCCGAAAAAGATCACTGATGTTGATTGTAACATGTTGACAGATTACCTTGCCTCCTTGATGTCTGCACTCCAATCATGTCGTTCACAGGTTGCCGCAGCCTTCCCTGACAACACCGATGTAAAGGCGCATGAGGTCCGTCCTGGGGACCTGGTTCTCGTCCGGAATTTCGACCGGAAAAGTCCACTGGAGCCCCGTTGGAAGTCTCCGAAGACCGTCCTCCTTACAACCAGGACCGCCGTGAAGATCGAGGGGAGAAAGGGGTGGGTCCACACGAGTCACATCAAACTTTGCAATGAACTAAAAAACGGACTGAAACAGGACTCTGACTCGTCCACCCCCACCAAAGACTGTGTTGAGACGAAAGACTTTACCGTTACCACACGAGAAAAGACTCCCCAAGAACTATATCGAATGAAGCTCCGATCTAGCAAGTCAGACAGTTTAATTGTTTAAGTCCTCCCCTAGGTGAATCGGTTAAATAGTTTCTGACATGTATCCCCTAGATCGAGATAGAGAGAGAGAAGCAAAGAAACGTACATACTGTAAATCACTGCGTAGTCACTGTATAGTGACGCTGTTAATAATGTTTTTTCTAAGTATTCTAATTATTATTGCCAGCATTCTGCTACCTATATATTGGCCTATTTTCAGGCGTGAACAATCTGCTTACAATGTCTCTGCTGAACACACTTTTAGTGAACTTCCTGCACATGAACTCTCTTACAGACTTGCGCTGCGCAACAATACATTCATTAGTATGTTACACCACTCCCATCAGACAAATAATGCTACCGACTGTTGGATATGTGGCCGACTCCCTCCCTACCAGAATTACAAGGGAGCTCTGCCCCTCTTTCCGTACCCGTTCACTCACAATGGCTCCTGTGGAGCATGGTTTAAAATAATTAATTCCTTGGATCCTGATATTGCTGTTTTCGATGGGGGCTGGGTTTGGGGAAACCTGAACTTAGTCCTGCTCAACGTCTGTTATCCTGATAAAGAGGGACTTCCCACTCGAATAGGAACTGATCTAGAAAATGAAGTATATGGATTAGGTAATTACACAATTAGCCTTATGATCCTTACTGTTGAATCCGAAGCCGCTCCAGTTCTGCCCCATATGTTAGTATTACCAGTTACAGGTGAATTATGTGTCAGCAAGAAAGGTTCAGTACACGTAGGTCATAGTAAATGCACTGCTGTGGTCGAATTCAGTGACCATGGTAAATCGTCCTTTAAAGCTACCAGTCATTCCTATTTTGTTTGTGGTCATACCGCATACATACGTTTGCCTCCAGATTGGGATGGTACCTGTTATATTGCATTCCTTCTGCCACCTGTTTTCCTAGCTCCCCCAGATTACCATAGAAATACAAATCTAGTACAGAATAGACCCAAAAGAGATATTCCACTTGTCGACTACACAGAAACGGCATGGGAACAGTACACTGATTTCAATGAAGGATTCTTTTTCTTTCTAGGACCTGTCCAAAACAGTAAATTAATACGCAGATTAACCAGAACACTTGAAGCAGTAGTACATGAAACTGCCTCCGCCTTAGGTAACTTAACAGAGGAGCAATCTGCTATGCGGGTTGTTGTCCTTCAAAATCGTCTTGTGATTGACGTCATCTTGGCAGATAGAGGTGGAGCCTGTAAGGTCATCGGGTCAAGTTGCTGTGTTTTCATTCCACAAAACGCACCATCTGTCTATCAAGCTATTACCCGTTTGCATAAAATTGCAAATCAGATACATCAGAATCCAGGCACCTGGACTTGGTCCGGTTGGTTCTGGACAACGTTATCCGCTTGGGGATGGAAGATCTTATCATTCCTAGGCATTGGCCTTGTTATAGTATTCAGTTGCTGCCTGTGCCTACAGTGTGGGCCAGCGATATGTGGACTGTGTGCCACATCCTGCATTGAGCATTCCAGTTGTCTCTCAAACAGTCAAAGAAAGAAAGATGAACATATAATGTTACAAGAACAGACTGATAGATTTATGAGGATCGATATATCATGAAGGGTCCGTAGGGAACAAGGAGGGAATGAGGTAATATAAATTTTATGGTCAAGTTATGTTCCCTAGCGCGTACCCCACCGACTCCATGTACGAGTTAAAGTGCATGTAACTTCCCTCCTGTACCAGCTATGAAGACGCAAATACATTTGCGTCCAACGTTAACATGTCCTCTTTCAGACCCACCATGAATGGGTTGAATGGTCCGTTCCTAAGTATGCTATGCCAACGTCTTTTTGAAGTGTACTCCTACGTTTTTCAGCCCTGGCTGAAGTAGGCCCTGAATCTCTGCCACCGAGCCTCTTTTCTGGCTTCTGACTCCGAGAATCTCTGCCCAGGCAGCCCCCGTACCCGTGAACTCTGACTTACTTCTAGCGCGGCCCTCCGTTCTCAGCTCAGCCTGCTGCCTGCCAAGATTGACTATAACCTTCGAGTTATCTGTTTTCCTCCCCGAAAATACATTCCAGCCTGCTAGCTTCAGTAAACATCCTTCCTCAGCTACAGGGCTAAAGGGCCGACCTGTCTCTATGCAAGTAATTCATAGCTCCGTTGCCATGCTTCCATGGAAGGCCCCATGCCCCCACGCTTCTCATACAGACACTAGGGCGCTTATACACGCACTCGCAGCAAGTATAGAATAGCTTCTGCTCTAGAGACCTTTCTGCCCAGATAGCTTAGTTCCTAAACATCAGATATCAGATATGATAGAAGCACAAGTTGATCTGACACGCCAGACTTCTGTCTCTTTCCGTCAGTGTAAATGTCAAGTCCCCTGCACCCCTCCAATTACACGTCATGCAGCTGCGCGCGCATCCAAGCTTCCGATTTCTGCTGACATTGCCACATTTTCCGTTAGTGCCACCCCTTTGTGACACCTATCAGTGACGTTTCTAGCACACACCTCTAGTTCACGCCTCTTGATTACGCACATGCACCACGTGTATATTGTTATCTTGTCTTCTCTCAGCTGTTACGCCTCTTGCACTATTACTTATGGAATGAAATAAGTATATAAGCTATGTACTGTTAATAAAATGCAGCGCGCTCTATCCCTTCTGACACCCTGTGTGGTGGTCAGAACATGATATCTTGGCCATGACTATTCCTTTTTAAGGAATAAAACCCCTTAGAACTCTCACACCACGGACTCTGTCTTTTTTCATCCGACCTGAGTTATTATTGATTAAGTACTTACCTGCATAGAAATTAAGAGAGTAAATTAATTATTTACTTCTTCTACTGTTACAAAATGACCTGTTTTTGGATTTGAAAATCTGGTCGCCCTAGTGCAACAAAGAAAATGGCCTCCTTGGCAGCTGTTTGAATTGTGAAATACAGCAATCATCATCATTCAGTGGGTCACTCTGACCCTGGGCTCTAGTGTATCTGTACCTGCTGCACCAATGGAAGCTACACATCTGCACAACACTATTTGTAGCATTTTCTTTCAGAGGCAACAACTGGCTGTTTTTATGTACTGTGCATTAGTTGGTGAAGCAGATGCAATTGCACCAAGGATCATTGAACCATGTACATTTCAGTATTTTGCTCTTCTGACAGCAGTCAAAGGGGGCATTTCCCTTGCTTGCTCTGGAGCCCATGGCATCATTATAATGCCACTGGCTTTTACCTGGTTTTGCAAAAATATGCATTAACCTGAGCTATGTGCCACTGCTAGTGATGGAGGTTTGTATTTTGTTTCAAGAAAGTGTATTTGCTCAGATAATATTAACTGCAGGACCACTGTCTAAGCAGGTGTGAAACCTTTGTTTACATCTTGGTTAATTCAGGCTTCTATTCAACCTTAAATAAAGTTTGCCATTTTTTTCATTTACAAGCACAGTTTGCTTTCATAAATGTAGTAGCAATAATAAACACTGTACAGTACATACAATAATAAATCAACGTGTTTTGAAAATACACACCACACAGATTCTTATATCAACAGTCACTCCATTATAACCATTTAAAACAAAATACACTGTGATGTATTGGTGCTTCATATATTATTGCATTGCGTATTACCTGAGCAGGTGAGGTTTTACAAATGATGTGTATTAGTGTTTTTGTATGGAATATGTGACTCTTGTACCATGCATACTGTGAACTGAGTCGCATCCATATGTCTTATAGAGTAGAGACTGTGAGTGTGTAAATATGATGAGCCATGTTTGAGAGCTCTTTCACAGTGCCAGTCGGTGAGTCCTAAAGCTGTTCAGACTACATGTATCTCTAATATTGGCGTCTCTGCAAACCACAGGTCATATATATGCTAATTGTAATTGTGGAAAAATGGGTAGAAGAGTTACACATCTTTCCAAATAAGACATCACCAAAGAAACAAAATGCAGTCACTGCCACAAGTGAGTGGCCACAAGTGAGTGGGTGTGTGGATGGGGGGGGGGGGGCCGCTGGAGGAGGTGAAATAAAGGATGTTTCCCGGAGAGAGGAGAGAGTGAAAAAACATTGCTGAAGAGGAAAGAGATGATGTGTGGGATATGCATACGGAGGATTTCAGAAATCTGTGGGGGGAAAAAGAATGTAAGTGTCTAACAGATTGGAGACTACAGAGGAAATTTGTGTGAAGGACTGCCATTTTCAGTTCACATTATTACAACAAAATCATTGTTACTCATTTGTTTAATACAGCTAAAACTCATTGTCAATGCTAATGATTCTGGCTTGTTTTATGCATCGGTCTATTGCTGTTTTATGCCTGGATGTGTTGAAGGGATTCTCCTCTGGAATAGAACTATGCTTGGAACCATAGAACATTTGTATGTAGGGACTGAGTGACCCTACCACCTCAGTATCTATGAATACAAGTCCGACTAGCCATAGTGCCTTACTTGCCTTCCTAATCTTACCAGAGAAACAAGTTAATACGGCACCCCAGAATACAACACTTTCGAACCTCTCAGGGATCATTGTAACAGGACACACCCTTTCACTCTCTCACTCATATTTGTCCACAATAAAATAACCAGAAGACAAGAAGGAAGTTTAGAATAGTATAGTGCCTCAATTAGAAAAGAAATGTACACTAAAAATATTGTTCGCATGGTTAATAAGCCATAACCCATAAAAAGCCCTGTCATGTTATAGGACAAAGTAGCCTAAACCTTCTTCTGCTGCTACTAAAGCTAAATGATTATATATGAAATATCTCTGGGATTAGTGGCGAACCCCGTACCTTGGCATACACACATGGACCTTCTACATCTCAGCAGATGCAGCTCTCTTGTTTTAGAACCATTGTTCCAGGTGTGTGTTTTTGACTCATCTGTTGACTCATCTGTTCATCTATATGGCAAGACTTGTGCACATAAACAAAAGCTGCATTCTTGTGTTGTGTTTAGATGCTAGTGCCAGGCCATAAAGATCATTATTTGACCTTGTCTGTGGTGTTCAGACTAAAGGCCAGGAAAAGAACAGAATGCAAAAACATATGCAGGTTTCATGTGCAAGTACAATGTGGCACAAAAGCAAGCATGTTTATATAGAGACGTGTGCAAAGGAAAATTAGGCCCACAATGTGCACATGCAGGAAACACACAACAGATGTAGTAACAGAAACATCCCAAAGGCTGGTTAGATTTATAATGCTCAGGATTCTGATTCACATGTTTTCAGCCATACCTCTTGGAAAGGATGCGTAGTAACATTTCTTTTGCTAGGCTGCCTTTTTGAGATCCCTCACCAATTTCAATCCACTAAAGTACTCCTGTGCATGTCCAGTACTGTAAGGACTCCCTCTTAATTAGCACTGCATCGAATGATACCATAGTGTTGCCTGTGGCCTCCCCAAAGGGCCATGATCAATGTATGTGCTTGTCTTCTCACTCTGCCTGTTATGCACATAGCGTCAGGGTGACAAGTTCAAACACTGCATCTAGATACTAATGGTAGGAAAGTATATTTGCAGTATGCCATCTACTCAATTGTTATGGTATGGTCTCAGGAACCTGGTGTGATTTTTAAGAATGGCTATTGGGGTTACAATCTGATGCTGCATATTCAGTGTAATGAAACAGGTATATGTCAGGTTTTGGGTTGTGGCAGTCTGTTGCATACTCCGAGTACATTGTAAAATACAGCTGTCCTTGCCATTTTGTCTGCATGACCTGACCCTCCTGACATGTGAGATCTGTTTCTAGCAACAAAGCAATGGGTGTACTCCTCCTCTTAAGATATGCCTGCACTTTGTAGTTTGTTTAGGGATTTAAGGTCACGGACAGGCCATGTAACCAGTTGTAGCAGGGTTTCCGTTCTCCCACAGAACTGTGCACAGAGATCTGGAGCCTGGGTGAGTTAGGGTGACTCAAAACTCACCTTTGTTTCAGAAATCCCCTTACCAAGCTAGCTACAGTGTCTCATCTGTAGTAATAACTTCCCAATGGCTTAGACAATCCAGAACATGAACTTAGAGTACCTCAGGTATCGTGGAACACATGAACACTCTTTCGTTATATAATCATTACAAACTGAAACTGGGAGGCAAAGAACACACGTGCAAGTTTGAAATGTTTATTTTTCAATGCAAAGTTCTCAAACGCAGTATCTTGTATAATATCAACATACATATTATAAAAATCAGAGTTAGCAGCATAGTCACTAGTCCATAGTAAGCAAACGGTGATAGCATATTATAATGCAAAATCTATAGAAATCTGTATCACCTATATTTCGCGCACCCTATTTAGAATACTATATTATATCTAAGAAGGTCTCATTTGGGTTCTAGCAGGGCGGGCCCATACCTCTAATTCTCAGTAGGAGGAGATCACATCAACAGCTACCAGCTCTCTGCATGCGAAGCATCAAGTGTGTTGATTCATTCCCTGTAACTCTATCTTAAACCCGAGTAGAGCCCAATGTTGGCAGCGACATTATTTGTGTTATGTCTAATGTGGTGCGAGGATCAGGCCTTCAGCAACCTTGTGTTAGGTTATTCTTAGAGGGTGCAGTTCTCAGTGTGCAGACATTTGTACCAAGTGTACCAAGCACGACTGATATCAGGGCAATAACATATTATTCTCAAATAAATCACATCTTTCGTCTAGATTGAAAGCTACAATAACAATTAGGTGTCGTGCGCAAACTGAAGCCGAAGGAAAATATGGTGTTTAAACATTTAATAAACTCATGCTAACTTAACACAATATATAGAAACTCAGTAACCATATGACACCCCCCCAATGATCCGAGGACGGTCAAAAAAAAGAAAAATTAAGCCAATACTACAAGAAAGGCAAAACATGAAAGCAGACTTCAATAATATTGAGCCAAGCTAAATGTATGTAAATGTATATAAAAACCAATAATACAAAATATGTATGAATGCCTATAGTGGCCACACAAAAATTAAAAAAAACTTGAACTTGAGGCCATTTATATGATCATAGGCCCAGAACATATCAAAGTCCAATGTTCGTAATAAACAAGGCACCATTCAGAATTACTAAAAAGTCACGTGCCATAACAGTGAAAGTCTCCAAAGCCACTCATGGGTGGATAGAATATGCAAAATAGGTAGCCACAGCCTCCAACATGAAATCACTGTCATCATCCGAAAACAGTTCAGCCATCCAATTAAGTAATGGGAAAGAACATACGTGCTCCTCCAGCACCGAATCCTCTAGCAGCATCAGAGGACAACTCAGTGGGTTCTCGAGAACGCTATGTGCCAGAAAGTCATGCGCCGCTGCGAATATGTCCCACTGACCCATTAGTCAATGCATCGCTGCCACTGCCATAACCCTTTCGCCAGAACAAACCAACTCGTGAGCAACTACGGGGCTCATCAGCTGATCAAAATCGACGTCAGGAGAAGTCGGTATGCAGAGACACAAATCAATGGCCCAGTCGAAATCACAGCTCAGGCAATGAAACACAAGCTTGACACATGTGAAAAAGGAAAATCGGAACGATAATCCAAAAGCCGTGCTTAAAGTCGCAAGCGGCAAGGAGCCATAGTAATCAAGCATCCGGTTGCGAAACAGCATCAGTAGGTGCTGAGCGTTTTCTTGCGCAGGATGGGCATCCATGTTTAATAAAGCAAAATATCACCAGTACGCCTGCAGCCAAAGCCAGCAAAACAGGAAATCCGCCAAACAAGCTTGCGAATATAGAATGAAAGAATGCAGGGATAATACCAAATACTTTTTCAAACGTAGTCACGAGACCACTGCTAACCAATTTAAAACAATGTGCCAGGCCTGTTGTGGAGGAGGCATTGAAGATCTGATGAACCAGCTCGCAGAAATGAAACGGCAAGTCAGTATTTAAAAGTGCCTGCACCTCTGTGCGTGTGTTAGCTATGTGAAGGACATAAGTTTCGCGGGCCGAGCTCAGTGCCACCTGTTTTTGAGACAATAGTGCTCTTATTCGGCTCAACCCATTGAAGTCCGCTCTCAAGGTTGGAATTCTTGGCCAAATGGAAACATCTGAATTCCCATGCGTGGGTGGGTATAACACGTTTTTGCAACACACCACACGTTCTGATACAGTAACCACATATGCGATACCGACCATTAACCCACAACAAAGTTCGTTGTTCAAAAGTAAATAACTACCGTTAGACAACAAAGTGAATGTGGAAACTATTGCAGGAACCGGTGTGCCCTTTAAAACACAGGCTAAATTTGGTCTGCCCTGATTACAAGAACCATGTAATTGGATGTGTCTGCATATCAGTGAACGGTCAGGCGACTGTGTGCATTCTTCACCATTCAGATTCACTTCATTTCCCTCTTTCAGACATCTGTATGTATATGGTAAAGACCATGTCTCATGTAGGAAAGCACTTCCTAGTGGTTCATATCGCCCTATAGCAATATATCTCATACAATTTGTAAATTTATACAGAGCAAATGGCAAAGTTATAATACCATGGATAAGCCATGTAGCAGCAGCCGCCTCAGCCACAGAGAAAGGCAAAGATTCTAAGGGGCATATTATCAAGGGGGTTTATCTCCGCTTTTTTGGCTTTAAAAGCCAAGAAAGCGGAGATAAAATTATCTCCCTATTACCAAGCTGTCGCTAACACCAGTTAGTGACAGCTAATAGGAGATAGCGACCATCTTGGGCCCCGCTTTGCATGTCAGTGATATTTATCACTAATGACATGCAAAGTGGGCGTGCCAAGATGTTAGCGACTGGAAACAGTCCCTAACATCGCTATCTCCTATTACCAACTTTTGGAGATATTCGCGTTAAGCGCGAATATCTCCAAAAGCTAACACCTGCCCTGAGCAGTTCTTAGCCATGTTATCCAATGGGAGGTGGATAACATGGCTAAGAGCATTTGCTCGATAATGCATGAATATCGCTGACTTTTCAGCGATATTCATGCATTGCGGCCGTTTTTTATCGCATTTGCGATAAACCTTGCTAATAGCAAGGTTTATATGCGATAAAAATCGGCGATGTGCGGCGATAATTTTTGTCTCTAAACAAGTTAGAGACAAAAATTATCGCTAGTTGTTGGTAATATGCCCCATACTTCTCAATGTGTAACATAGAAAATGTCGCATCTCGCATGGAAAGCATGCGCTGCTTGTCAGTCAAATTAAACTGGGCAAACAATGATGAAACGTTCATATAACTCCAAGGCACTCGACCAGACTTCAGAGTCTGTAGTGTCCAGGCAAACTGCATAACAGAACGCAATTGATTTTGACCATGATATAAAACGGACACTTCATCATGTGCAATGTCAACAACAGAAGAAACAATATTGTTTAACGTGTAAATTCGGGAAGAAAGCGTGTTAATACTGTTATCGACCACTGCAAGTACCTTTTCTAAATTTGCTTGGTCAATTGCCCTTAGGCACTTAGCAGCCTCAATTTGAGACACTTTCCAAATTTCATTGTAAACAGCATAAATCCACCGTTTAGACCTACCCTTAACTGGGCCTTTTATAAAATCATTTAAATCCACATTTTCAGTCAACTGAGACAGATGTAGTTTAACTGCAGCTAACGTGGAATGTTGTAACCAATTCTGACACAGTTTCCCTACAGAGTAAGGGTGACAGTATAATCAGTTTCAAAACGGGGATCTGGTCGCACTTGTGTGAACCCTTCAGCCAACCGTAAAAATCGACGTTGGCAATGATCAGAACTATTTTGCCATAATAGCCAACCTTTAGGATCCAAGCTGGACACATTAAAGGACGAATTGCATAGAAGAGATTGTATATCATGAATAGTCAATTCGGAAAAATTACCCCAACCTGAATATTCTTCTAATTCGGGGATAGTTGGTGTTTTTAATCTTTTAGAAGTAGCCAATCCAAAGCATGTTGTTTGGGAAATGGTCGAATTTAGAAACAACATGTGATTCGGGATGAGACATGCGCGGTGCAAAGCCTCAGTGCCTTGTACCTGCCAATCTTTGGTACCCCAAACCGATTTAAGGTCAATTATTCCCTTCCAGAACTCGTAGCCATCTACAGCCAACTTGTCTAGAAAGGATTTCGAATACAGCAACTTTGTATCGGTAAGTCTAACTTTGGACATGGATTTTTCTGTCATTCTGAAGTAAAACGACTCAGGATTTGATTGATTGAAATCTGTAAAATAACTGTATTTTTTCAGAAATGTACTGGAGCTTCCTATGAAAGGAGCTGGGCAGTGCTCCCACTGCGTGTAATTCACAGCAACCCTCCTGGAGTTCGCCTTATGGAGAAAATGATTACCATAATGTTGGAAGCAAAACAAATCACCATAATTAATAGAATCTAAATATAAGTCTTCAGCATCAAAAGCCGCATAGTATTTTAAATCAGAAAATAATGCTTCTACGGCCTGAATATCCCAATCATCAGAACGTATATTTTGTTTAATCACATCTCCCATGTTTACTCTAAGCACATTAGGAACATTAATCACTTCAGTGGGCCCATGTATTTGAAATCTAACCGCATCCCACACAATCCCATCAAGGACAGGCCAAGCAGTAATGTTAACTGTATTTAAGTTTCATTTCAGTCTGTGCGCTGAATGTGAAGAGGAAAGAGGGACCAATGTTCCATTAAGGTACCGAATTCCTGTTCTTTCTTTAACGTAGTGACCATCGATCAGGCGGAAAAAATAAAACACAAAACCAATTGACATAAAAAGGTAAAATGAAAATAGTATCATCCAAATGTATGTCCAAGGGGGAATTAAAAAATGTTTTTTAAACAACGTGGCATATTTTGCAATAGTTGAGGGTTTCTTTGAAGGTTCCGAAACAGAGTCAAAAGAGAATCTGGACTGGTCGCCAAACGAGTCTGTAAATCAGGCATCGATAAATCAGCAGGATAGGTGTAGTTCAACTCATCAATGTTAGTGACAGGAATAGTATTTAATAAAGGACTGGATATGGCAGGCATCTCGAGGGACACCTACTGTTCTGCACCAGATGTAATAGCCAGCACAGAGTGCCTCACCATGGAAGGACAGGATACAGCTGGTGTCATGCTATGAAGAATCGGCCACCCTGTGTGTCTTGACATTGTCAATAGAAATAAATCTGTTTTCCTTATGACCTGGAAGTGGTGGTAAAATGACTGTTCTTGTGCCCTTCACTCCAAGAACTCGAACCGGTGCACGATATGAGGGACCAAACTCTTTCTTGTTATCGATCTTCTCTCGAACCATTTCTCCAACTTGGGGTAGCCAGCCAACTACCGGGATCTGCAACGCATCATCCGATGTGGAGGGCAAATGTTCCTTTACTAGACTGTCTCTGGTCTTTTGTAGATCCTGTAAAACATTGCAATGTTCATCTACGTCAAAGGCCGAGGCCTGGGCCTTGCAGTCTAAACCATCGAGGTCAGGGACGTACATCTTGATACCAAAGAGCATTTCGTATGGGGTCCGCCCACCTAGAGACCTTCTAGGGAGATTATGAAGCGCACGCTGCACGCCCATGAGGTGGGCTAACCAGTTTCTGCCAGTGCCTATAACTCGAGCTGTCAAAGATTGCTTTAAGTCGCGGTTCATTCGTTCAACTACACTATTGCCCTCGGGCCTGTAGGGACTCGAAAACTTGACTTGGACCCCCATCGAAACCATAGCATCCTTATACGCCTTAGAGGCGAAAGCCGGATCCTGATCCGAATGGAAGGTACCACAGGCAAAAATTCCCACAAAGACTCGCAAATCCTTAATGACAGTACGTGAATCAGCGCTCCGATGTGGCCATACCCACACAAAGCGTGTGCATGAATCAACTGCTACTAAGATGTATTTGTACGCAGTATCAGAAGAAAATGGACCGCAGTGATCCAAATAAACGCATCCAAGCGGTTTATTCGAGATGTACAACTGTGTCTGAGGCGGACGCGCAGCAGTTGAAGATTTAATCTTCCGGCAAATGTCACATTAAAGGACATAATCGCGCGTCTGTTTGTACAGTCCCCGCCACCAGAACCTTTGTTGTAGCTGCGTTACAGTGGCTGAGACGCCCGCATGCGCAGACGCCACACCTTCATGAGCCGCTGTAATCAAATTAGCCCTGCGATCCGAGTTGGGAACTAGACGTTCGCCAACATCAGGAATTTTCACATAAGGAACCTTATCGGGACTTAAGTGGTATGTGTATTTAGAAGGGAACCCCGCAGGATATTTACTTCCCTTCTCTGTTGCAGCAACAGCTGCCAAGATGTCATCATCTATTTTGCTTTTGGACCTCGTGACTGCTGCAACTAAGTATTTTGATACCGCTGACTTCGCTGCTTCATCAGCAAGCGAATTGCCAACAGCGTGGACCCCCACGCGCTGATGACCGGGAGTATGAATTTCAAACACGAGTGGCAACTTCTCTTTAAGTTCCGCCACTCGGACCCAGATCATTTTATGTTTTATTGTGCTACCCTTGGAATCATGAAATTCATTCTGAATCCAAAAGAACAAGTTTTCATTGTAAGACTGGACACAGTAGTAAGAGTCACTTACGATCAAAGTCGTCACACTAGGATCAGCGTACTCCAATGCAAGCATCAGAGCACGAAGCTCTGCTAATTGTGCGGTGCAGTCCCCAAGCGTCTGCGTGTGCACGACACTGGACTTGAACTCATCGTTCACCATGGCACCGACCACAATGGCGCAAGCGGAAACGTAGGCATGTTTAGAGCCATGCGCAACCTGCGCCGAACCATCAGTGTAAATAATGCAATGGAAATCCTCCAACGGCCGCATTGCTAAAGGAGCAGGATGAACAAATTCATACTGTAAATACTCCTGCAACCGTAACGTGGCGTCAAAAATAAACGTGACATCCTGGGACGTCAAGGATGCAGCCCACTGAATCCACCGAGGGTGCAAAGCTTTGGAATTAGGTACACTGGCTTTCGTAACTGCCTCCAAGGCAGGACACGGGGTAACAACCAACATGCGTTTTCCTTGTGACAGGGCACGTTCCTTAAGAATTGCCATCTGCACAGCCGTTAAAACTTTCTCCACAGTGGAAAAACGCAGTTCAGCCGAAGTGTACAAGTGTGACTTGTAAGCAATAGGTACTGTATCTCCTTCATTAAAGGTCAGGTACGTGAAACCCACCGCCCCAGGGATAATTCTTATCACCAGGTTGGTCTGGTTATCACGAGTCTGTAAGTATTCAGAAGCGAGCAAATCAGCCTGCAAAGACTGCAGAATGGCTGAATGCTCAGGCAGCCAGCATGATTTGGAAAAAGATGGTTGTATCAAAGCATACAAAGGCTTGATACGCTGGGCATATTCCGGAATGTAAGTCCTTCCGAAATTCAAGAAGCCCAGTAGAGATTGTAATTTTTTCAGCGTTGTCGGAGAGCGCAACTGTGCGCACTTCTCCAGGAAATGGGGTGCTAAACCCTTCCCCTCGTTGTTAAGCTCGTAACCTAGAAACAACACTGTGTACTCTGCAATGTGCGACTTTGCAAAGTTAAACTTGTAACCTATGTCAGCAAAGTTACAAATTATGCTATTTACTCGACACAGATGCTCCCAAAGATCGTCGTCTGTGAGATAAATGTCATCCACATACGAACAAGCAACTGGGTCGATGCCCTCCAAAAGAGAGACAATGCGGGCGGAGAATACTCCAGGACTGTTCTTATAGCCCATTGGGAGACGCCAAAACATTTTTTACACACCGCCGCATGTAAAACTGGTCCATTGGGAACTTAGACCGTCTAATCTATGGGCATAAAAACCATTGGAAATGTCAAGCGTGGTTTTGAACCGTTTACGCTCAAGACTATTCACTAACGCAGAGCTATGAGTATTCTGTACGCGCAGTTACGGCAATGCGAGTTCAAATGCCTATAATCTAAAACCAAACGATATGAGCCGTCCAGCTTGTTTACAGTAAAAAGGGGGTTATTCATCGGTGACACACACGTTTCAATTACACCTTGATATTCCAATTGTTCAAGGATAGCTGCGACTGAAGCTTTAGCTTCACGCCGTATGGGATATTGAGGTTGAGGCTGCGGCTGAGACCGTAACGGAATCTCATGGCTTGGAGACAATTTATCCCAGCCACACTGATTGCGGTACACAGCCGGCGCAAGCGCCAGAGCCCACTCTTCTGCAAAATGCAGCGCTTCCACTCTCGATACAGTGTGCGCGAAACTGGGTAGGATTACCTCCTCCCCTCGCGGAGCTGCGAGAACAAAAGGTGGGGGCCAGTCAGCCTCCGAAAGCAAAATGTCATACGTGGACGAGAGGTTTTCACAAAATACCCCTTTTACAGTTCGCTGCATGTCACCTTCAATTAACAGGACAATTTCAAAAAGACGTTCAGGGGGAGCAACATGCGTATCAGCAGTTTCAATTACAACATAAGTGTCAGTCGCTGTCACCTTCAACAGTGGACGGAGGGCCTCTCTCACTATGGTAATCTCTGCTGCGCTGTCCAGCAAGGTCAGAGCCCACGTCAGATTCCGAAGCCGCGTTCTCACTATCTGGGGCATATCGATGCGCTGTCAGGGCGGCGACTTTCTTCGTGGCAAACTGTGGTCTCTTCGGCGTAGCGCCTTCCTGCTGATCTCCACCGGCTCGTGGGCGGGGCTGACCACGTCCTTGCTGGCCACCCCGGCCCCTGCCGCCCCCTCCACCACCGGTTGACGGAGCCGATGAGTCCTGAAAGGAACGAGGAGAGCGTTGGTCAGAAGCCTGAAACCTCTCAGGCGATTTAATCATCGCGCGGTCGCGCAAATCATAAACACGATCCGACTGCGCAGGCAACGGAGACGCAGGAGCAGAAACCTGTGTCTGTTGTTGTTGTTGCTTACCCTGAATCTGCTTTTTAGGCCAATTCTGTTTCTTGGACTTTGGTTGACCACTAGTTTCCGAAGTCTGCCCCTGGGGCTGCTTTTTCTCTTTGTCAGGAAAAGCCTTAAGCCCTTTTGCATTGCGGCCAACCGTTTTATAAGCAGCCACAATTATCCTTGCCAACTGACGGGGTCTTTTGGCCTCTGGAATCAACGCCAAAGCGTTAGCAACCTGAAAGTTCACTGCATCTCCCTTGACATTTGCAAGGATCAGATCGCAAACTACATCAAAGGAGCCACACAGGCGCATACCCAATTCGACCGCCGACTCCGGTCCGTGTTCATCCTGAACACGTTTAAGGACCGCACCCAGATTGGTCACAGACGGTGTGCCATAGCACCTCGAATAGACCGCTGCAAAAGTCTTACCCCAGGTCTCACAGTCAACAAGCTCAGGTGCCAAATCTTTCGGTAAACTCAGTGTAAGAATCCGGTGCTTATCACCGGGATTCGTATTAGGAAACACAGCTTCTAGCTGGCCGAATTTCTCAGCAAGCCCGAACGGAAAATCATCCTTGTCCTGCGGCTTTTTGCCCATCACGGAATTCACCATGACAGGATTGATTTTCAAACCAGCCTGTCCTGCACGAAGCTGTGTGCCCCTAGGGGCTACGTCTTGAACATTACGGCTAGTGTAATGAACAAGCGCTCTAATCACTTCCACCGCGACTTCATGAAGTTGCCGCAGATCAGCTATGCCACAAGTGGCTCGATTAGGGTGAGGGGTGAATCCAGCCAAAGTGGGCCAAGGTGTGCCCGGAATGGACAAAGGACCCAACTTCGGAGCGGTTAAACCGTGTGGTAGGGCGCCACCAAACCAAACTCCATGCTGCCAAGCGTCTATAGGAACCTCCAGTGCTCTGTACGGAGCATACGCAGCCGGTACAGCCGTAGCAGTGTAGGAGTGGAAAACACCAGAATTAGCGTTCACCGGCGGAAATGTCACCCACGAATAAAACAGTTCGTACGGGTAAGCATGTTCCGCACTCACTACCAGAACGACAAGCCTTCCACAGGAACATCATAAGCCCACAAATGGTCACGCACCGCAATGCGACTATGCTGCGGGATGTCCACGGCTTGTGCCATGTCAGCACAGGAAAGTAAAAAAACAAAGATTACTTTGTAGCACAACTGGGTAGTAATTCAAAGAAACAGTTTTAGATAGATTCAAGCTTGAAAAAGACCTATTTCAAAAATAGGTAGGTTTTTCCGACACTGCCGTTTTCCGGAAACGGGAATTAAGGTGTTAAGGTTTGAATTATATACTACTCGAGTGTCATGATATAAGGCCAACAACGTTGGGCGCCATGCACATCCGAGCTCTTGATACGTTGGGCGCCATGCGCATCCAAGCTCTTGATGACTTGCTTGCCTTTAGGCAGGCGATTAAAACCTTCTTGTTTCCCGTTTCCGAATAGTTTTCCCTTTCTTTTATTGTGTGTTATGTTATAGTGCCTGTCAAAGCGCCAGGACGCCCCTTTGCTGGGGCAGCTGTGCGCTATAAAAATGTAAATAACATAACATAACATAACATGTAGCAGGGTTTCCGTTCTCCCACAGAACTGTGCACAGAGATCTATAACCTGGGTGAGTTAGGGTGACCCAAAACTCACCTTTGTTTCAGAAATCCCCTTACCAAGCTAGCTACAGTGTCTCATCGGTAGTAATAACTTCCCAATGGCTTAGACAATCCAGAACATGAACTTAGAGTACCTCAGGTATCGTGGAACACATGAACACTCTTTCGTTATATAATCATTACAAACCGAAACTGGGAGGCAAAGAACACACGTGCAAGTTTGAAATGTTTATTTTTCAATGCAAAGTTCTCAAACGCAGTATCTTGTATAATATCAACATACATATTATAAAAATCAGAGTTAGCAGCATAGTCACTAGTCCATAGTAAGCGAACGGTGATAGCATATTATAATGCAAAATCTATATAAATCTGTATCACATATATTTCGCGCACCCTATTTAGAATATTATATTATATCTAAGAAGGTCTTATTTGGGTTCTAGCTGGGCGGGCCCATACCTCTAATTCTCAGTAGGAGGAGATCACATCAACAGCTACCAGCTCTCTGCATGCGAAGCATCAAGTGTGTTGATTCATTCCCTGTAACTCTATCTTAAACCCGAGTAGAGCCCAATGTTGGCAGCGACATTATTTGTGTTATGTCTAATGTGGTGCGAGGATCAGGCCTTCAGCAACCTTGTGTTAGGTTATTCTTAGAGGGTGCAGTTCTCAGTGTGCAGACATTTGTACCAAGTGTACCAAGCACGACTGATATCAGGGCAATAACATATTATTCTCAAACAAATCACATCTTTCGTCTAGGTTGAAAGCTACAATAACAATTAGGTGTCGTGCGCAAACTGAAGCCGAAGGAAAATATGGTGTTTAAACATTTAATAAACTCATGCTAACTTAACACAATATATAGAAACTCAGTAACCATATGACACAGTTAACCCGACCTCACAATTGTGTCGACACATGCATCACCTATATTATGCAGTAAGGGAATCCCAGACATTCCTGCCCCCACAAGAAACCACATCAATTTGTTATTTCCATCTCCACCTTTCCAGCATAAACTCAGAATGAAGAACAATAAAGAAAAATAGGTAACCATAACACTAATCTCTAACACTACCCTCCAAGGACTGTGTTGGTCAAGCAGACTGTCCAAACCAAATTCAACAACACTTTGTATCCGCCCTTCCAGAGTAGCCTACATAAGCTGTCCTTTGAAGAGGCAAGAGATAAAAAAAAAGGTGATACCTGAATATTGCAGAGGTAAACTTGCCCACGGCAGCCCCACACCTTCTTAGAACATCATGTAAAAGAACATTACCTAGTCCAAACTAAGTAGAAGGATTTGGTATATCAGGAAGGAGCTAGTGGAGTCCAATACGATGGCATCATAGGAGTTAGTCTACTGTACTTAGAGTAACATTTTGTAAAGCAGGATCAGTGTCTGAGTCTCCCATGCTTTCGCAACCAGCAGCAGAGTCCATTTCAATGTGTCCCTACATTGAGCTTCCTCTAGGAACCACTCAATGTTACCACTGCTGTAATTGGCCGTTCTTGTTCCAACTCTATTTTCTGCTTCAAAGGTAACCCTCTGCGATGTCTGGACTGCTGCGTTTTCCAAACCAGTGTGATACTTTTTTTTTTTAAAAATTTTTTTTTTGTTGCAAAATACAAATAGTATCATCATCATCAATCACATAAAAGCTTACATTCTTGAGGCCTGCTCATAACACGAGGTAAATATAGAACAGTATGTATGTTTCCGGCCCTTTCTGATCGTGTAGCAACATCATTATTCAAAGTGATCAGATGAACGGAACGTATAAATGCACCGTAAAAATTACAATTTGCGTTTTGTGTTTTTTGTGAACATTAAACATAAACTAGAAGAAACTGCACACATGAGTCGGCATGTCATTGGGGTAGATTCGATAGCATCTAGCATCATAGTTGTCATAGGAGGGACCAATCATACAGTTCCGTACCCTAGGCCCTACCCCATCCCCCCCTCAACAGACTCCCAGCACAAATCCATCCCATTCCCATATGTGTTGTCCATCAGCCAGCCCCAGTCCCAATCAGTGTTCTTCTTCATCATCAGAACCCTCAAGATCCTCCTCATCCAGTGGCTCACATATGTCCCCCCTATAGGAATTCCAAGGCTGCCAGACCCCGTTCCATTTACGAGGATTATCCCGTAGTTTGTATACTGCTCTTTCAGTCAGCATGAGCATGTCCATATTTCGGATCCATTGAGCCAATGTCGGGAGGTCCGCCGACCCCCATTTCTGTGCTATGTCTCGTTTGGCCGTGACCAGCCCGATCGTGGTCCACGCCCTTGCATAAAAGGTAATGTCAGTAGGCCCCCACACATTCAGTAGACACATCCGTGGGTCCAAGGTGAGTGAGGTGTGAAGTGCCTGTGCAATGGTACGGAGAACCCGCTGCCAATAGCTAACAATCAACGGGCAGTCCCATAACGTGTGTATAAACGTGCCCTCTGCCCCGCAGCCCCTGAGACAATAGGGATGATCTGCTCTTTGCAATCTGTGTAATGTCGTGCGAGTGTAGTAAATCCTATGTAGAATCTTTAACTGCACTAGGCGGAATTTGGAGGATATACCTGCCTCACGAGGGGACGCCATGGCTGCATTCCAGTCGGATTCATCTAAGTCTCCGACATCAGTCGTCCATCTGTCCTTCAACTTCTCTAGTGGGTCAGGCAAGTTATTAATCAATTTGCGGTAAGTCAGCGAGGTTGCCCGCTCCTGTAAGAAGTCCGTGAGCAGACGGTCCTCTAGCGGAGAGGATTCTGGTGGGGATGTGTCTGGTGGAATTGCCGCTTGTAGGGCGTGTCTAATCTGTACATATCTGTATAGTTCGTTATCCCCCAGCTCATACTGTTCCTGTAGAGTTGCAAAAGGAACCACCCCCTCCCTCGTCCACAGGTCCCCCACAGTTGAAATCCCGATGTTATCCCACTGGGTAAAGCCCTTAGTGCGTCGCAAATGTCCCAACGCCTTCGTGTCCCATAAAGGTGTAAGTTTTGTGATGGTCCCATCCCATTTCAGTTTTGCTTGCGCCTTGTACCATAGGCGAACAGTGTGTTTCGTGGGTCAAATGAGTTTCGCCGCAATACCGCGGTGGTACAGTGGGGCCAACAGACTGTTCGTGCCCAGTTGTGCCCTATCTGCTTTGAACGCTGGATTCTCTTGCGGGGCATGTATCCATTGATTAAGTATCTTAAGCTGGGCTGCCCAGTAATACAGCCGTACATTGGGCAATGCGATGCCCCCATCGTACCAACTCCTATTCAACTTTATGTGCGAGATCCGGGCTGGCCGGTTCCCCCAGAGCAGGCCTGTGATCTGTGCCGTTATCTTTTGGAGGAAGCTGTCCGGTATCAAACGTGGGGCATTTTCAAGAATATACAAAAAGCGAAGCAGGGCCATCATTTTAAAGAGCGCTGCCCTTCCCAGCAATGTCAGTGGGAGTTCCTTCCAATGCAGCACATCATTACGAAGTCGGAGCAAGGGAGGCTGTAAATTAAGCCGTGCGAACTCTGCCTCGTCGCGGGTAATATGGACCCCCAAATATTTAAAGGAAAAGGGTGCTATCTCTAAGCATGGGCGGAAAATCCGTTACGCTCGCGGATTTTGCGGATTTTCGGTAAATTCGCAATCCGCGAGATTCGCGAATTTCCCGCAAAATTCGCAAATCCGCGAGCAGCGGATTTTATGGCTTGCTCGCACTGTTCGCGTGAGTTCGCGGCTTCCCAGTTCAACTTCGCACCCCGCGAATAAGCGCTAAATTGCAGAAATACAATCTTAGCAAAACTGAAACTACTTACCAGGTTCAAAAGTTCAAGCTCATCATTAGTAGCCATTTCCTGTAGTGCTTCCTGAGGGGCCCCTCCAGAGTTCAGTTGCCTACTTGCAACTATTATGTGACCCTGCTCTGACCCTCAGAATAGTTACACAAAGGTCCTGAATTACAGCTAAGGCAGACAAGCAGGAGCCAGGCTGGAAGTTCAAATCCAGTGACACATTAATCAGCCCCTAATTCATTATTGTCAGTTGGGGCAGGGCAGGTGTTGTAACTAATTTTGCAACAATGAAAGCACTTAGCAAGTGCAAAAGATCACTAATCAGGAAGCACTAAGGAAGCAGGTGCCAGCTAAAAAAATATTCTGTGACACATTAATCAGCCCCAAATTAATTCAGGTCACTTGAGGCAGGGAAGGTGTGCTTTGCTTTGCCACAATAATGTACACTGGACAACCAGAGGGTGCTGTGATGAAACAGAGGGTGGCATGGGTGGGCCAGAGGGTGGCATGAGTAGTCAGAGAGTGGCAGTGGTGACAGAGAGTAGCATTGATGAAGAAGAGTGTCCCAAACAGGCTGGACAGGTAGAAACAACAAGTTCGCAAAGCTTGCGACCCGACAGGTAAGTTCGCGTTTGCGAAATTGTACAAAACCCTCGCGAACTGGCAGAAACCCGCGTGAACACAAAAAAAAAATCCGCAAATTCGCGAGAATTCGCGGATTTTGCGGATTGCGAGTTCGCAAATCAGCAAAATTCGCGAACGCGAGATTCGCAAAATTCGCCCATGCTTAGCTATCTCTAGCGGACAAGAGTCCGGGAGTGGCGGAAGTGGCCCTTTGAGCTCGAAAATCATCGACTTTGCCCAGTTGATGGTGTAACCCGAGACTCGCCCATGTGCATTACAGAGAGCCAGGAGGTTGGGAAGGCTGTCCTCCAGGTCAGTGAGGTATATTAACATGTCGTCCGCGTATAGTGACACTCTATCCTCCCATTGCGGAGTCCATTGGATCCCCTTCAGGAACTGCGTGGTACGAATAGTAACCGCCAGCGGTTCCAGAACCAGAGCAAAAAGGAGGGGCGAAAGCGGACATCCCTGCCGCGTGCCACGTCCTAGATGTATGGTTCGAGAAATATGGCCATTAGCTACCACTCTGGCTATGGGGTCCTTATAGAGCATACGTATCCAGGAGATAAACACCGGACCAAAGCCCATACGTGCGAGCACTGCAAAGAGGTAATTCCACTCCACCATGTCGAACGCCATCTTGGCGTCTAGTGATAGGATCGCAGCCGGCTCCCGCAGTAGTGAGAGCCTCGCCACAACCCCATGCACCCTGCGAAGGTTTAGGGCCGTACTTCGATGCGGCATGAAGCCGGATTGGTCTGGGTGAATCAATTGAGTTAAGCACGGCAAGAGCCTGTTTGCCAGCACTTTAGCTATAATTTTGGCCTCTGGGTTCAGAAGGGAGATGGGTCTATATGACGAGCACTTACTGGGGGGTTTACCCGGTTTCGGGATGGCTACAATAGTCGCCATCCGTTGGTCCGGCGGTAACATTCCCTTCAGTCTACATTCCTCGTACATCTGAAGAAGGGGCGTACCCAGGGATTCTGACATGGTTTTAAACCATTCAATGGGTATTCCATTGGGGCCCAGGGCCTTACCCGAATGAAGGGAGCCAATGGCTAGTTGGATTTCATCCACAGTCAAGGGTGCGTCGATATCCTTCGCGCCTCGTCCGTCAATTTCGGCAGAGGCAAACGTTCGAGGGCATCTCGAGCCTCATCTTCCGCCACCACTGTCGTAGGGGTGTACACCTCACCAAAATGATCAGCTAGGACCTCCACTATTTTGCCTGGGTGGGTGTGGACGACCCCACACGAGTCAGTGAGCTGTAGAATATTCCTCCCTCCCCCCTGCTTCTTATCTAGCCATGCCAAGAGTTTGCTAGCTTTGTCCCCAATGTCGTAGACCCTGTGTTGAGTCGCAGCAATGTCCGCCAAAGTGACTCTCCGTAGGTGGTCGGTGAGGCGACGCTGGTGGACCTGTAGATCGTGGAGTGTATCTTCCGAAGGGTTTGCCATATGGGTGGTGTTGGCCCTCTCGAGGCCCAACTCTAAGTCTAATGCTTCCCTCCTATGTGCTTTCTTGTGGTTCGCAATAATGGCAATGGCTTGGCCCCTAAACACGGTCTTATATGCTTCCCATAATGTGGAGGGGGAGTCTACCGAGGACCGGTACTCCTCAAAGTAAAGCCGGGTAGCTTTCTTCAGGTCCTTACTTATCTGTGGGACTTTAAGATATCCAGGGAAGATCGGGAATAACCGTTGTCGTTTAGTGCCTGTGGTGGTGATTGTCAGAGTGAGCGGTGAGTGGTCTGAGATGCCCCTCGGCTGTATACTCGCCTCAGCCACGGTGAGATGCCCGTTGCCCAATACGAGAAAGTAGTCGATCCTGGAAAGACTATTGTGGGTGGCCGAGTAATATGAATATTGTTGCTGGCCAGGGTGTAGTGTGCGCCATATGTCCACCAATCCCTGTGCGTCTAGAAAGGTTTGTAGCCTGCTGGGACCATCTGTGTGTGTTCGGGAGGGGAACCGGTCGAGGGTGTCCGTGAGTGTCATATTGAATTCCCCACCTACGAGCAAGTCCCCATCAGGGAGGTCCAACAAGAATCTGCCAAGGTCCGGCAGGGCTACCGAGTGTAGCGCCGGCGGTATATATACGGAAACTACATTTAACAATTTCCCCTCCCACTGACCATGGACTGCCGCAAAGCGGCCATGAGCATCGACTGCTGTTGACTTCACTATAAATTGGGAGGATTTCTTCTGCAAAATACCCGTACCACGAGATCCTGAAGTAAATTCCGCATGCACTATCATCTGATAACCTCCCCTATCTAGGGCCTTCGTGGCCGCCCCCGTCAAGTGTTTTTCCTGTAAGAGAACTAGAGCAGGCCCCTGTCTTCTAATTCCCTGTAACACCAGACCCCTTTTAATCTTGTCCCCCAGACCTCTGACGTTCCATGACATGACGTGTAATGGGTTTGGTGTGGTGTGGTTATCTGTTCCAGCCATGAGAAAGATGGTGAAGCATCAGCAGGCCCCCTCGCCGTAGGCGAGGTGGCGTGCGGAGACAAGTGTAGGGTAGATGTAACTCTTTCCGACATTCCAATTCCTCATTGTCCCAAATAGACAAGATGCTCTCAGCAAAATGAAACATACCAATAAACATATGTGTGCATAGAACAAAAACTCGCAGGACCAAGGGGTCCTGTATTGTGAACCTTCCCGAACCCCTAGCCACCCCCCTCCCTGCCCCCCTGCTGCACGGACTCAAAACTGCCCGCCCCCCCAACTGAGCAGAGTGCATACCCCATCCCCAAAACAGTGTACTTGCGCGTTGGGGTGAGGGACTCTCCGCTGCCGGCAGTCTCTCATTCACACCCTCGGAGGCCCTTCACCCAGTGTCCAATGGCGGGAAGCGCTTACGCAGCATTAAATGTCTACAACAAAAGTAAAGTCTGAAGCTCATTGCTCCTCATTCTCTTCTTGGCCGCCTTCTGCCCCCAAAGAGTCACTACTTTCTGGTCCACCTCCCGATCCTTCTTGGGTCGATTTGTCCGTCGTGGATTCTGACCCGGCCTCCAGCCTTCCAGCCATTCCTGTGCTGTCTCCGGGTTATCGAAGAACCACGTTCTGTTCTCAGCTACCACTCTAAGTCTTGAAGGAAAGAACATGGAGTACGGTAGTTCTCTTGACCTCAGTTCCTTTTTTACATCAAAGAGCGTTCGTCGCCGACGTGCGACCTCCGCCGTGTAGTCGGGGAAAATGGCGATGGTAGCGTTCTGTATCTTAAGAGGAGGAAAAGTCCTGGCCGCCTGCAAAATGGCGTCCCAGTCGCGGAAATTAAACAAACGGGCTACTATGGGCCGCGGAGCTGCCCCTGGCTTTGGTTGGCCTCCTGGTACTCGATGGGCCCTTTCAATGGAGAAAAAGTTTGACAATCCTTTCGGCTTAAGTTCATCCGTGATCAGGCTCTCCACAAAGAGGTCCATGGCTTTAATTCCTTCCGACTCCGGTACCCCAATAATACGGATGTTGTTCCGCCTCGAACGCCCTTCCTGTTCATCCAGTTTCTCCCGGAGCATTTTATTGTCCTGCGCCATCTTCCCCATTTCCCGTTGGAGTTCGGAGACGTCCTCCACTAGAGATTTTGTAACCACCTCCATGTTCTTAACCTTCTCCGACATTTTGTGGAGGTCCGCTCTGAGCAAGGTGACATCCGTGGAAATCGCACCCACTGTCGTTTGTAGCTGAGCCAGAGCATGCATCACATCGTCCAGTGTCGCCTTCTTACCCCCCGGGGTGTCTGCCGTCTTGCACCAGTGAGATACTTGCAGATAACTGGGAAGCAGGCTGATGACCTAGCGTGTAGCTCTCTAACTAGAACCATGCCTCCAAAGAGTCCATACAGAAGTGTATCTTGCCATCTACCTGAACCGCCAGATGTGTCAGAAACAGCAGCACTTTAACTGCTCATAAAGGTGTCTCTTCACAGCCAAATAAGAGGTGGGATTATACTAGCATTGTAAAGTCTGGGTATATGGATACCATAGCATTGTCTACCACAAATGGGCTAGCTAGCCTGCTTCAGTATAAAACCATTGATGCAGCAATGCAACAGCCTTGCCACCACAGGCCAAAGGGATGCACCAGGTTTAGGAGGTAGAGCCGGTACCCTGTGTTCTCTCCCCAAAGCATAAAACGTGGACAGTCTCTCTGGTGCTTCAATCTCCTATAACCAGTCCTCCAGGAAGGCCACAATTGACCCCCCCACCCTCTATTTCCTCAGGCAGGCCCATTACTCTAAGATCATTACAAGGTGCCCAGTCTTCCTGATCATATACTCTTCTCTCCAGAGGTTAGATCCTGTGAGTTTCAGCCAACAATTGTTGTTTAAGGCTCTGCACTGTCGGGTGAACTCCTGTACAGTAGCTTACATCTTGGTCACTTGATCCACTCTTTTCCTTTGAAAGTCCTTCAGCATACCCAGGTCTACTACAAGAGAATCAACATTGCTTTCCAACAGATCTCTGTTTGAGCCTCTGGGTGCCAGAATAGCATCAAGCATGATCCTATGGGTGGCAGAATAGCATAAAGCTTATCCCCAGGAGCCTGCCCAGCCAGGCCTGCCACAAGTTCCATGCCCAACGAGGTTCAGCCCCCATCAGCTGATTGACTCCTGGACTGATCCTTTTAGGTTTCTGGGTCCGGCCTATCATCCCGTAGGCCTTTAAAGAAGCATACAGGAGTGACTAACCTCAACCTGGGACTCCACTGCAGCCCATCTAAGTTTGCTCCACGTGCTGTTTGTTGCTGTTTTTTAACGTCTCACAGCAACAGCCCGAGATAGGTGGAGGTCACAGCGAACCACTGCAGCACACAGCGCAGCCCACCTGCAGTCCCCCTCAAGGTGATGCCAGTCATCAGGATGCTCAATTCGGCAGCAATAAAGTCTCACAGCCAAGAGAGGGCCCTAGCAGTTATCCAGGTCACATCATCTTCTGCACAACCATCATTAGAATTTAAAACCCCTTGCTAACTCAATGTCACCTCTAATCTAAGCCCTAGGAAGTCCATAGGGCAGGGTACTGTTTAACCCCTTCCAGGCTCATGACGAGCTGGGCTCGTCATGGTGTAGCCTCCTCGCACACTGATGACGAGCCCAGCTCGTCATGGAGCATGGGTTTTTTAAAATCTCAGCATAGGAGGAGAATTCAACCAGCGCGGATGTGGTTAAGTAAAAGGCAGGACATGTACTTTTAAGTTTTACATGTTCTGATAGTAAAATACTCTCAAATTTGTATTTCACTAGTGAGAGGCCTACCTGTCTCATAGGATGACATTAAGGATTCCTTTTTACATTTATTAAGCTGTAATTCCTAATGGAAAGGAGGTAGATCTGTCATGTTTGGTATGTATGGAATTGTAATGATAAATCCTCATTAATGAAAAAGTCAGATTTTTCATTACAATTTTAAAAACACCCCTTTTAGAAGTTGGCATTTTCCTGCTCTTAGCCTTCTGTACCTGCAGTCTGTTTCTAATACAGACAGCCACACACAATAGGAGCTTAGGTGTGACTCGATGCACCATCCTGGGAGGATGGGGGAGCTGAGCAAAGATCACACTTTCACCTGAAGAGGCAGTGTCCTGTCCCCACACAAAGGGTTGAGGCCTCTGTGCATTTCAAAGACCCTTCTATGAAATCTCCCCCACTTCAAAGGCACACGTGGGTATAAGGGCTGGGCCTCAGACCCTACCACTTCAGTACTTTCTGGAACTGTGGATACTCCGCCAGGAAGAAGGGCTGTTGTGCTGCTGAAGGACTGCTGCGCTGGAAGAATTGCTTTCTTTCAGTGCTGCTCTGCTGCCTGTTGCCCTCCTGGTATGCGTGAGAAGGGCTGGACCTCCATCCCATATGGCCATGTCTGAACTGGGGTGATGTGGAGTGCAAAAAAACGATGGATTTAGGCCCAGATCTCTGTACTGGAGTGAATCTATGACATTGTTCTGTATTCTGTCCATCAACTGTTGTTTTTGCATTTGTCACCTCGAGTGGGACGGGTGTGTTCAGACATGAGTCCCGTGCTCTCCACACCACTGGAGTCAAGCTATCCTGGCTGATGATGGCTGATAGCCAGAAACAGGTCCTAGGATGCTTGATTCGGTCCAGGGAAGACATGGCTTGGCAGTTCTGGCTGGACTGTTCCAATGAGGCACAGGGTCTAGGCTGATTTGCATATGGCCATGTCTGAACTGGGGTGGTGTGGAGTGCAAAAAAATGATGGATTTAGGCCCAGATCTCTGTACTGAGGTGAATGTATGACATTGTTCTGCATTCTGTCCATCAACTGTTGTTTTTACATTTGTCACCCCGAGTGGGACGGGTATGCTCGGACGTGAGTCCCGTGTTCCCCACACCACTGGAGTCAAGCTATCCTGGCTGATACGGCTGATAGCCAGAAACTGGTCCTAGGATGCTTGATTCTGGTCCAGGGTAGACATGGCTTGGCAGTTCGGGCTGGACTGTTCCCATGAGGCACAGGGTCTAGGCTGATTTGCATATGGCCATGTCTGAACTGGGGTGGTGTGGAGTGCAAAAAAACAATGGATTTAGGCCCAGATCTCTGTACTGGGGTGAATGTATGACATTGTTCTGCATTCTGTCCATCAACTGTTGTTTTTGCCTCCATCCCTTGACCTCAATACCCAGAGTGGCTCCAAGGGTTATTTGGCTGGCCTCCTGTTCTGAAGTTGCAGGGACGTAAAAGACTTCCAACCTTCCTACTTCTGAACCTTCACCCTGCCATCTGTGAGTCGACCTTGCCAAGTGGTGCCACCCTAGTTCTGGGCCCTTGGAAGTGGATCTCCATCACGGTATGCCTGAACTTTTGTCCCGGTCTAGCACAACCAGATATCCCTTGTTGCCACTTTGTGCTTTTTGGTGGTATTTTCACTTAATTCTTTAAATATCAATATCCCTGGTTCTACTTATTTGGTTTTAACTAATGTTGGTCTTGTTTTAATTATTAAAATAACTTCTATGTTTCTAAACTGGTGTGGGATCTTTTTGTGCGGTGTTTTCACTGCTTCTACTGTTTGAAGTGTTGAACAAATACTTTTCACATTGCCTTCAGGATATGCTTGACTGCTCTGTGCCAACCTAACAACGGGTGAGCACAGGTTAATTTGGGAATTGCTGGTGTCTTACCCTGATTGTGATTACTGGTTGACCAGGGTTACCACCTCAGTCAACCAAGAACCCAATTTCAAACATTGGTGGCAGAGTAGAGGGTAGGGCTTGTGTTTGTGCACTGCATTATAGTAACTTGCCGTGCACTACCATCCCATATCTAAGATCAATTTGAGTCGATTCTCCCTGACTGGCATGCTTGATTTTTCCTCACTCATCCTCCCTGTTGTGTCTGTGATCTCACCTGCAAAGATGGAGTTTGATCTAACCAACCTGGAGAGCTACACTGTGAGCTGGGTCAAGGAATTTTGCCCGGAGAGAGGTTTGCACTACAAAGCAAAAGGTCCAAAAGGCCTTGAGGACAGGGGCGGAGGCCCACCAGACCCTAACAGATGAGGAAGAGGAAGGATTGGATACTGAGAAGGAATTGGAAAAAGACTCCCAGGAGAGTCTTGAACTGCGACTTGTTGAGGATGGTGGTAACATCCTCCCAGTATTGGAGATTCTACCCTGAGCAGGGAGTGGTGTGTCTTCCAATGGCCTGTGCCCAGAGGAGGCGGAGAATAGGAGGGACGAGAAAAAGCCCAAGTTGGAGTTGGCAAATTAAAAATTGGAGAAGGAACACTCTTTGGAGGAAAAGAGGCTGTCCATGGAGGATAAGCAAATGGCCCATAAGCTAAGCCTCAGTGAGCTCGATATTAGAGCTATGCAGGGGAGTCCAGCAGTAATGGTAGCCACTGGAGAAGGTAGGGCCCCCATATCTAATGTTTTGCTACCCAATTATGTGGTGGCAGATGACATTGACAAGTGGTTCTCCTCATATGATGTGGTACACAAGGTTCCTGAGGTGCATTGGGAGGTCGCTTGTAGAGGTACATGCCCACGGTGGGGAGGGGCACACTCCTAACACTAGAGGTAGAGGACCAGACACAGTACCCTCGCACGCAGGCTTTTCTTGTCAATAAATGTGGCTTGCCCCCTGAGAGTGATAGGCAATTTTCAGGGGCAGCCACAAAGTTTCCACACAGACCTGAGTGGACTTGGTAGATTAATCAAGCAAGGCACTGAAGGCCTTGTTGAGGGGCAGCAAGGTGGAAGATTATACAGTGCTGTACAACCTAATTCGGAGAGAGCACACGTCCAAGTCCTCCAAGACCATTAGACTGGGTCTTATGAGATTGTTCAGAAGAAGGGGAGGCTGCCTTCTTGGTGATCCTCAAGATCCTAAGACACCCCTAAAGGATTCTCCATATCAACCATCTCAAACAACATTTTGAGAGGTCACCATGTTGTTGGTGGTGACAAATGGTGAGGAGGAAGAGGAGACTGAATTTCTCTCTGACCTCCTAGCATCACAAGAGAAGGATGGGTCAGTCAAAGGTGTACACCTTTCCCCTATCCTGACTTCTGAACAGCCAAGGGAGTGCCACCACTTGCTGGGACAGTCCTCCTCTCCGTTTTCCCTCATGCCTGGGATTACACATTTGTGTACCCATGACATTGATACAGGAGACAGCCTTTACGGGCTCTCTGACAAAGTGAGGGCCAGCATCAAAAATAATGTATCAAAGATGTTGATCTTATGGGTGATTGAGCCCTCCAGTCAAACCCTGGTTCAGACCTGTAGTGCCGGTACTAAAACTAGTATTCTGGTTCTGTGTTGATTACAGGGTGCTCAACTCAATCATCAAGACTGATTGTCATCCAATTCCTAGGTCTGATGAGCTGATTGATAGGTTAGGGTCTGTCCAATTCATGAGTACCTTTGACCTGACTACCTGGTACTGACAGATTGGCCTAATGGAAGAAGCCAAGGCGAGGTCACCCTTCTCCACTCCAGAGGGCCAAACCAGTACAAAGTGATGCTCTTTGGGTTGAAGAATGCCCCTAACACAGTCCAGAGTCTGGTGGACCAGGTCCTGGTTGGTATGGAGGCCTTCAGTGCTGCTTAGGACCGGGAAGGACCACCTTTTTCACCTGCAGGGAGCAACTCAGGATCTGCACAATGCAGGCCTGACTATCAAGGCCAGTAAGTGACAGATGTGGCAAGGGTTTGTGGTGTACTTTGAACATCTGATGGGCAGGAATAAGGTGCAGCTTCTCCAGGTCACAGTAGAAGCCATCCTGACCTGGAATCCCCAAAAACTCAAACTGAAGTGAGAACCTTCCTGTGACTCACAGGTTGGTACGGGAGGATTGACAAGGGATATGGCACCATTGGTGCATCTTGACTGAGCTGACTTATAAGCAGCAGCCCCAGATGGTGTTCTGGACAGAGGCATATCAGAAAACCTTTGACTCCCTAAAGCAGGCCATGTGCACAGCCACTGTGCTCAAGGTCCCTCCCTTTTCCAGGGAATTCATTGTAAAACGGATGTCTCAGAGAATAGCCTAGGGGATGTTCTTTCATAGCTAAATGATGCGTTCCTAGACCAACCTGTAGATTTCATCACTAGGAGGTTACTTTCCAGGGAAAAGAGGTGGAGTGCTATTGAATGGGAAGCCTTTGCTGGGTATCGAAGAAGCTGAGACCATATCTGTATGGGACTTACTTCGGATTCAGACAGACCACATGCCCCTCAGGTGACTATTGCAAATGAGGGTGAGAATCCAAAATTGTTAAGGTGATCCATCTCCCTACTGTGAATGGACTTTACAGTAGAACACAGACCTGGGGCTGACCACGTCAATGCGGATGGTCTCTCCAGGTTCTTCCAGCTTTGTGAAGAGAACTCCCAGGAGGTTGGGTAGCACTCCCCAATTTCAGCTGGGGGGGACACGTGTTAGACCTGTCAGCCTCAGGGTGATCTTCCCCCACACATTTTGCCTGCTTACCTCCAATTTTGCTGAATTTGTTTTTGTTAACCTCAGGACTCTGTGCACTTTACCACTGCTAACCAGTGCTAAAGTGTTTCTGCTCACTCCCCTAAACATAGTTTGATTGGCATAGACCTAATTGTATGTAAATGTAAATGTATAGGCATTTATATAGCGCACTACTTACCCGGAGGGTCCCAAGGCGCTTCGACCGCTGCGAAGCCCTTCCTGGCTTCCCTGAGAGATGGTCCCTTAATGGGTATCTCCAGGGTGAGACCAGGCATCCCCGGCGGTCTGGTGGGGCCGTTAGTGAAGATGAGGCAAGCTAATGCCCAGAGTTGCCGAGTGTGATCGCTGATAAGAGTGGGCACCGAGGCGAGAGAATTATCGAGTCCGCTGACCCTGGTCCAGAAACCTGCCGCGCCGGGAATCGAACCCTGGTCCCGGGCCGTCCTCTGCTCTCGGGTCTGCCGCCTCTAACCAATTTAATTTACCTATAAGTCCTAGTAAAGTGCACTACATGTGCCTATTGCCAATAAATTAATTGCTACTAGTGGGCCTGCAGCACTGATTGTGCCACCCACCTAGGTAGACCTTTAAACATGCCTCAGGCCTACCACTGCAGAGCCGGCCCTTCTCACACCTGCAGCCATAGCACCTCCTCTCTCCTACATATGCAGGAAGGCACCGATTAACAGGTTGGCCAGCGATCACGGCAACCATAGTGGAATGGCCAAGAGTGCAGAGGTTCACAAACTGCCACTGCTGCATAGGGTGCTACCCACTGCTAAGTCTACAGGCCACTACCTCCTCACAACCCCTCCAACCCCCAGTGGTGAAAAGCAACTGCCAGAGAGGGTTTAATGGTGCAGGACCTGAGGTCTCACAAACAGGCCTTTCACTGCATAGTGGCTAGTTCCACCACATTTATCTTCTACTGAGATGCTGGAGCAGGGTTCCATTTCTTTGAAGAATACAGTTTTTATCTTTGCTGGTATTAATGGCCCTTATGCAAGAAATTCAGGATTTGTGGTTTGCAAATTACTAATCCATAGAAATTGCTATTTGAGAATCGCAAAAGCGTATGTAGGTAACCACTGAGTCTACAAATAGGTATTCATACGGATTCACATTCACAATTAGGAAATTGCAAATTAGAAAACCGAAAAATTGTGGTTTCCTAATAGGAAATTGCAAATGAGGAAACTGAGTTTTCTGGATGCAGAATGATGATATCATACCAGGAAGTTTACAAATACATGTGTGGCCACAAACCGAAAGGCCGAGGATGGCACTGGAAGCAAGGATTGCCCCTGCATCACTGCGTCCAGTGCATCGCACCATTCCCAGAGAATACCATGGCTGCAAAAGAGGGAACAGGAACTCAGGAAGCAGGAGGAGAAAGGTCAAATTCTCTGATAAAGAGCTGGAGGTCCTGACAGAAGAATGTTTTTCCCTCATGGACCAACTGTTTGTGAAGGCCTCCTTCACAGTACCTGAGTTCCAAAATACCTGGACATGGACTAAATAAGGTCAACTCCATAGGAGTCACACAGATAGTTATCCCAGAGATCCACAAGATGTGGTACGACCTGCGGTCCTATACGAAGGTACCCAGCAGGATGGCAGAGGGACTTGGAACAGACAGAGGACCCTCATAACATCCCCCTCCAACTCCCATGATGACGCTCATAGAGGGGACCCTGGAATCAGAGAGTTTAGTGGGTGTAGCTGACATCAACACCTCCAACACAGCAGGCACCAGCCAGGGTAAGTCATTTTCCCTTTATGTAACATAATATAACATAATGTGAGCTAATCCATATATCATACGTCACGTAGGGGTGGATGGAACTTGTAGAGTTTTATTCTGAGGAATTCCGCCGAGTTACATAAAAACTCAGTGAAATTCTGCAGAGTTCTGCCCGCCCTGAAGCTCCTGTCACACTGAGGCATATTGCTCTAATGAAGATGGACACCAAGTGACAATAGTTATTAAAATAAGATTACAAACAACAAAGCATGGTCCAACATTGTACAAGCTAAATTGCTCTTAGCGACTTTTAAACTCATAAGTAACTATAACGCAAAGACTTCTGTAAGAATTACTGAACACCAGTCTGTCCACAACCACCAAACCCCCTCTCTCGGGCCAATCGCCGAGCAAGTGTTGGTGGGCTGCCACCAGTGCTCCCTCGTGGTTGGGACCAGCTCCCTATAGCCTGCAAGGGGCCATTCCACTTACCTGCAGGCACCAGTAACAGGCTGCGAGGGGGTGAGACAAATTCTGGCTGAGACGCAAGCAGCTCCCCACCCTTAATGCCTCCTGTGGCAACTGATGATTACACACAGACATCAGGCTGTTTGCCAATTGACCACACAAGAGGTCTCTCAGCGCTGCACACCAGACCCACCAATCTTCTCGTACCAACCCTGATTTGTGGCCCCTACTGTAAACTCCGGGCTCCTCCAGTTCCGCTTTCCTCAGTAAAGCCACTCCGGTGACAGCGAGGGTCCTTTGTGCACTCAAGATATGGTGGCTGCCATTTTAATTATGCTGCCTGATCACAGATATATCTGCCGCTTTCACCCAAGAGCCACACCTAAAATTCTTTAGGATGCTGCATCTGCTGCTCCAAATGGGTAACTAGGACCTCTGTCCAAAAAATCTGACCCATTTAGAGGCATCAGTATACAGTATACAGAAACTGGGGCCCGGTGCCACAGTTCAGGGGAGAGTAAGACACCTCTTAACCAGTCTCTGACCTGGCCAGGGGCTCCCTGAAGCTTGGCTACAGATAGAGTTATTCTAATCTGAGGGGAGGCAGCCTTCCATTGGCCTCCTCGCAGTGCATCACCTCTCTGACTGCTTGCAGCCCTAGAAGATCACATCAAAGCTTGCTGGATAAATTCAAAAGTGAAAATACACTGCAGCTTCCTTGCACTTTCACACCATCCCATGCGAAGAAAACTCTAAGGTGAGTAGTGCACTGGTAAACTCTCCCACGATGCATTAGCAGATTTTTTGCCGAACTCCATGCTCCAAGCAGAGTGGCAAATACTCTGTGAACTCCACACACAGAGCTGAGTTTACCTCCCAAGCCTAACGTCACAGCATGACTAACTCCATTGAGCTGCTTGGCCTACATCATGGATGTTATAGTACACATCATTTGCATGCTGTACTGTGTACTGATGACCACACCCAACATATCTGTACAACATAAACATGTCACAAACACATCAAGCAGAGTCACAACAATAGTGTGGCCAAACCCTAACCCCTTCCATGCATCGGATGGCCCCCGGCTGTCCAACGTCACGGTGGGCATGTGTGGAGGACAGCCGGGGGCTGTCGGATCTGCTCACGCATCAGATCTGCCCGCACCGTGGTTGAATGTCCGCAGCATCAAAGCGGTAATCCATTTATTTGCATTACCAATATACATGCATTTTACAAATCACATCCCAGACGTGACAGGAAAGGCTACATTAGAGACATGACACCGCTAGCCCCTTAGCCCATCTCCCCAACTCCAACTGGCAGGAGAGCCACCAGCTCACCACTGCCAGAGTTTGAGGACAGCGATTAGGGACATTCGCAGAGCAGAGACCCAACATATTAGAGACCAGGACACAGAGAAAGTACAGGAAACCTTAGCAGTCTGTTCAAAGATTGTGTAAATTGACATGTCGAATGGTCATACTGTGTATGGTGGCTTGGAGAGATCAATAATCTCCACACAGTGCCTGCAGACAAAACAGATATGCACTGTCAGTAGATAACTGCATCGTATATCTAAGCCTCTGCAGAATATGGAGAAAAGGCAGGCTAGAAGCAATGAAGTGGGAACACCGTGTGCAGAGACAGAGGCGCAGGCAGTACCTGGCAAGGTTTGATAACTTCCCAAGTCCACCAACTGCCTGGTAGTTGCAAACACATGCTGGCAAGGGGAGCTGTGAATATACAGACCGACATGGTGAACAGCTGTCAGGATGTTGCATGTGGGCTAGTGCAAGCCCCCACAACATTAGAGAACATCTAGATCCACAGCCTCTGCATTCCCAACATCCCGACCCCACCTGAGAGTAAAGAGGGCTCTAGCCTCGGTGGCATGTTCCTTCAGGAGGCATGCAGTATCAGGCCTTCATGTCACCATACTTCTGGCAATGACATGTAGACAGTCCTACAGCCTGGTGTTGTTGACAAAGCACCAAAACAAAGAGGCTGTAAAAAGTGACTCAATATACACTCAGTATATTGAGTTGCCTTTGTTTTATTTTCCATTATTTTAATTGTTGCAGCATAACATCCACAAGGTGCAGTTGATCCTTGCTTGGCCCAGTGCATCACGGGAACAGGGCAAACCAAACTACCAAGCCAATTCTTTCACTGGGAAGGAAACAAGCTTCCGGGGACCGGTTTCTGGCATTTCAGCCGTCTTCGGCCCGGCTTGCTTGGATGTTTGGTTTGCCCTGTTCCCATGATACACTGGGCTAGGGACAGACTACTTTGCATATAGCCAGGTTCTGAGCTGGGATGGTGCAGTGAGCTAAAAATTGGTGTTGGATTAAGCCCTGATCTCTTGACTGGGTGAGAGTATTCTGCTTAATTCAGAAACTCTGTCCATCACCACCCCCTGCTGTTTAATTATTTTGTCCACCATAAGCGTGGAAGGGTATACTCAGACGTGAGTCCCTAGCTCCTTGCACCATCAGGATTCAAGCAAGCCGGGCCGAAGACGGCTGAAATGCAAGAAACCGGTCCCCGGTAGCTTGTTTCCTTCCCAGTGAAAGAATTGGCTTGGTAGTTTGGTTTGCCCTGTTCCCATGATACACTGGGCCAGGGACAGACTACTTTGCATATAGCCAGGTTCTGAGCTGGGATGGTGCAGTGAGCTAAAAAACGGTGTTGGATTAAGCCCTGATCTCTTGACTGGGTGAGAGTATTCTGCTTAATTCAGAAACTCTGTCCATCACCACCCCCTTCTGTTTAATTACTGAGTCATAAAACAGCAAACAACAGGTCAGACAAAAAACAGGAGGAAGGCAAAACGTTCAGGAATGACTCTGCAAAAAGGGCCAAGTCCAACACACCCCATGCAGCCAAAATGCAGAGGAGACCAATCACTACCCTGATGGGCTTCTCTGCTTTGGGCAACTGTTAGAAATGGGGATTTCCTGTTGGCAGCCAAAGAAGAATGTGCAAGGGCCTAAATGATGCAGCTGCCCACTAAGTGTTGGGCAGCTGAGGAACTAAGTCTGGCACCAGCGTGCCTCCCGGCTCTCCCCTGGGCTCTCAAATAAGCAATAGGACCCAAAACATCGTGGGAGCCTCGTGGCTCTAATTACCAAAATGCTGCCATACGTTGGAGCCTCTCGGGCTCTAGAAACAAAATGCCCCCTGGAGCCTTGTGGGCTCGAAGTAACACTGCTGCCAACTGGGGGGAGCGGCCCGATGCCAGCCGGAGCCGCTCGACCTCCTGAAATGCCCCCGAGATGTTGGAACCCGCAGGCTCGAAATTATGCAGCTGCTGGGAGCCTCATGGGCTCTACTTTGACAAAGAATGCCCCACTATATTGGAGTCCCGCTCGGGGGACTTGTGAAGCAAAGTTGCATCCTGGTGGAGCGGCCCGCTGACCAGACGGGGCCGCTCAACACATGGCAGGACACTCTGCCTCTATCCGGCACTCCGAATCGGCCCAGAGCTCCCCCCAGTCCGTGACACTCATCGGGCTACTCTCTCTTGGGGACGTACACTCTCAGCGGCGGCCGGGACTCTCCTATCTGCAGACACGGGGCTCTCCTCTTCACACGGGAGACCCGTCAACTAACTTCCGGCCGCACTTCCGTCTTGGGGGCCCGCCCACAGTTAGGCGGCCCGCCTTGCTTCCTGCTTTTGCCGGGCCCGGCGGCGGTGATCTCGATGCACAATACGGAGTAGTCTCCCGTTACAATATTAAGTCCCTTACGGGGTGGGCACCCACCAGGGCAAAGAAAGTGGTGGCAAATAAGCGGGGTGGGCACCCACGACGAGGATCGAAGTGTAGGGGACCCTCACGCCGGGGGAAACCCTCAGGACTGAAATTGCAGCTCCGGGCTGCTGGTAAAAATAGAAAGCACTGCTCAGGAAAACCAGGCGCTCTCCCTGAAAAGTAGAAATGAAGCGCTTCCCAGGCGCTTTGGAAGACAAAGTTTACAAGTCCAGGCAAAGTCCATTAGGAAGGTAGGCAGGGGGGCAAAGGCTGGGCCCAGAGTCCAGCTCACAGGGCCCTCCAGGCAGGTAGGCAGTCCCTAGTGACGGTATCCTCCAGGTGCCCAGCAGCAGCAGGCCCCACTCTTCAGGTCAGGAACAAGAGAACCTTTTACATGGGGTCACAGCCCCTTTGTATACACATAAATCCTTTGTCTCAGGCTGCAGGGTTAAGGGAAAACCAGACGCAGCTGGTTTTGGAGCACTCTGTTGTGCTCAGCCCCTCTCCCCATTAATTGGACAGGCTAGGGACATCAGACACTCCACAGGGGGTGGAGCCAGCATTGTGTAGGGAAAGCCCAGCCCTATTCAGGTCCCAGGTGCACTCCTCCCACCCATCTGGATATAAATCTCCCTATTCACCACCGGGGCAGACCCATCCTGACATCTGGAGCCACGCTCACCAGCCAGCTCCAGCCAATCACAAGCCAGACAGTCACTTCACCTTTATTACACAGACATGCCAACTTCTAGAAGTGGCACTTCCACACTAGACACATTAACGCCGCACACATCATTGCGCAGCCTTCAATCTCACGAGTCCGCACATACCAAACTCGACCTTGCACTCCCCACGCATCAGGAACTACCATGGACACATACATTCCCCATGCATTCCTATGGGAGGGCAGGCCAATCTCACAACACGCACGCACTTTACCCTGGGACACAGTGGTAAAGTGCGCAGAAGCCAAAAATCACTAGCACCAGGTCACAACTAAAAGCAAAAAGTTTAGGGGTGAACCTGCCAGAAGGGCCAAGTCCAATAGCGACAGAACATGGATCTTGGCCCACAACAGCAGGGGCATATTCCAGTTCTACGCCAATCTGAACTTTTTTGGATCCCTCTGTCCATACTCTCAGGGCCCACCTTGCTAACACATGGGGATCCCTTCTCCTCACCTGTGGACACCATCTGTGCAGCACCTGCACCTGCACCTAACCTTAGCTTGCTCACAGACGTGTCCCAACAGACAGACAGCAAGCCACAGTGGCCACTGACAGTAGTCAGTGATGAGACCAAGGCCTTATGACCCTCAGGGTTATCAAAACTCTGTGGTGTCAGAGAGCAGGGCAGTAGTCCCGGGTGCTTGGCACCCTTTGTCCACTCTCCCTCCTGTCAGGTCAGATATGACATCCAGACACTGACCTACCAGCCCCGGGCCTGTACCCGGCGGCTGGACAAGAGCCTGGGGTGGGCTCTTCTACACCCAGTCCTCCTCCTCGGGGCACTTCACCATCCCACTTGGAGTGGTACCCCCTTCCAGAATTGTCAGGGTGCCTGTAGCAGGTGTCCTGCACAATTCGCCCACCAGTTCAAGGGTTCTATCCTGCAACTGGGCTTCCAGGTCATGGGGGACACCCAGAACCTGGCCCTCTAATCTAGGGTCTAAACCCTCCAGTTGAACTGGGGTCAGAGGCGAGGACTCCCTCCCTCTGCACCCCCTTCCAAAGTACTGCACCGTCCCATCAGAGGTGGTACCCCTAGAAGACCAATTGGTCAGGACACTGTTTACAGTTGTCCCACATTCCAGGTCAGACAACACCTGAACCTGGCTTCCTAACCCAGGGACCAAACCCTGCGGTTGAACACTTGCCCGGCGCACCAGGACTTCATTGGGAGCTCATATGCCCCCCATGGGTTACACATAACTCATGTGTCATGTGACAGTCTGCCTGGTGCAGATCTCCAGACCCCTGTCCATCCAACAGTGTGCGAAGATCTCCCTGGACAGAAGTGGTGTCATCATGGTCACTCCTTGGTGACTCAGTCCTTCTGGCGGCCCCTGACCCACTTGTGCTTCCAACTGGGGACTCTTTCTCCTTCTCACCCACACTCTGGACTTCTACACCCTCCAGTTAGGAGTGGTACTGCCAGACACTAGAACTGATGGAGGGCTGCTTACAGATACTCCCAGTTCACCAGACACTAGGGGATCCCCCTCAACGGGTGGCCCATCAGGACAGCCTAGGCTCCCCACCTGGTGTTCCCTCAAAGAACCATCCAGGCCCTGAGACTGGGTTTCGGGCAACTTGGGACACGCAGCTCCACACTCACTCCATCTCCACTGAGGCAGGATGTGAGCCCCTACATCCCTCCCACTATACCTGTACCTAGCTGAGCTACTCTGAACCCCTTCCACCACTCTGGGTTGGAAGATACCTGAGCCACTCCTCTTCGGATCACTCCCCAATGCTTCTCCAGACCCTCTGGAATCCACCAAAAGGTCTGCCTCCAATTTGAGCTCCCTGGGGTCAGAGGACTCACTCTCTAACCGGTGTAGGCCTAGCTCTGGAAAACAGGGACTTACAATATGCTCTCCCATAATTGGATCACACAGCCCCCTACAAGGGTTAACCAAACTATCCTTCACCTTACCATCCAGTGCCTCGCACACATACTCCACACCACTCTCCTGAGATTGGCAAGATACAATCTGACTGTCTCTATCAGTCAACCCACACTCTTCTGGGTGGTCTTCACACTCACATACCAGGGCCCTTATTTATGAGGCCTTGCATCACTTTTGCGCCGACGGTGCGCCACTTTTTGTGACGCACCAGCGGCGTACAAAATGCGCCTTGTTGCGCCAGATTTAAAAAGTGACGCATCTAGGTAGATGCGTCACTTTTTAAACCCCTGCGCCACATTATACCTGCGTCAGGTATAATGTATGCAGAGGGGGCGTTCCCCCGCAAAAAGCCTCGTAATAGTGACGCAGTGAAATCTATGAGATTTCACTGCATCACTTTTAGGATGCTGTTGCGTCAAAATCTTGCACCTGCCTCACAGCAGGCGTAAGACTGACGCAAGCCCTTTCACATGGGGCTTTCCCCATGTGAAAGGACGCATTGCTGGAGTTGCGTCACTTTTGTGACACACTCCAGAAATGCGTCACTTTTGCGCTTACAGATGCGTCAGAAATACTGATGTATCTGTAAGTCCTTGCGACATGATGCGTCATACATTAAATATGACGAATCATTGGTGTCGCAAGGAGTGCGCAGTGAAAAGTGACGCATCTCTGTTTTCACGCAGCGATGCGTCACTTTTCATAAATGAGGCCCCAGGACTTCAACCTTGGGGTAACCCTTCTCCTTCCACCTCTCATCTAGAGTCTGTAGAGTGTCCCTCCCACCACTAGCACCATGAACCCCTGTGTCAGTTTCCCCATTCTCCTCAGGGACACTGCACACTACTGGAGCTACCTCATGTCCTAGAACCTCCTGGTGTATGTTAACCCCACCTTCAAATCAGGCGCCACATCTCTGGGTGTATGTATTGCTCCCTCAGCACTAGATAACCCAATTTTGCTGCCACCATCTGAGCTGGATTCCACCTCCAAGTCAGCAAAGCTCACTTTCTGAGCTACACACATTTATTTTTTCTGGGCTGAGACACTCATGGCCTCAAGCCTATCGAGCTCCAAATCAAGCTCCTCATTCTCAACTCATGCTCAAACTGCATCCTCTTTTCCTCTAGGACCAATTTCCTAGTTTGCAACTCCAATTCTAACTGCCCACTGAACTTGAGCTTGGCCAGCTCCATCTCATGCATCCTGCTCTTCTTCCTATCCTCCAGCTCTTCTGGGGACAGGCCCTTGGCAGAAACACTGCTACCTGCTGGGGAAGGTGCTCTCCTCCCCCTGGACCCAATGGCCCTTTAAGCTGCTCCTCTGCATTTTCAGCCGCCTCCTCATTCTCAGGAGTATTCCTTGCTTCGACCCAGGCCCACAGCGCCTTTTTTGAACTATTCCTTCTTGGAGAGACTGATCATAACAACTTTAAGTCTCCTGCAGAAGTGCTTCAGCTGTTTCACATTGTAGCATTCTAGTTTTTCCTTTTGCCAATCAAAAATCAACAGATGCTTTGGATGCTGATTTATCCATGGTGGTTAAACTTGGCAGTTCTTTTCAAAAATAGAAAATCCCAGGAAAAACAATCTACCAAAAGTATGTGGTTCCTTTTTGGTCTGCACCCACTAGTAGTTTTCACCAATCACAGTATATGAGTCACAAATGCAAATCCAGAATCCTCACTGCTGACCACCAATGATAGATTTGGGGGTCTCTAGTTGGCAGAGGTAGGTACCTTTGACCAAGTAGGGACCCTTGCGTCTAGTCAGGGTATGGGGGTACACTCCTAAAATACCCCTGCTCACCCCCTTGGTTGCTTGGCACGATCAGACAGGCTTATCTCAGAGGCAGAGTGTAATGCATTTGCAAACACATACAGTAACTCAGTGACAACACTACAGATGGACACCACACAAGTTGTAGTATAAAAATAGGTATTTTTATATAGACTTAACACAAGACCACCAACTACAAAAATCCACCATACCGTACTTCAAAAAATGGTAGAAATAGCTTAGTTCTCTTTAGATGTAAAATGCGACACTTTGAGTTCAATGTACCTTTGGATGCGTAATGCTATACAACGAAAGCGTTGCAGGGACGGTGATGCGTTGGTTCCTTACATGCAAGAACAGTGATGCATCGGTCCCTACTGCTGCATAGGGGATGCGTTGGTTCTTCTCCGCTTGGGTAGTTGATGCGTCGGTTTCTTACTGCACTTCTATGGCGATGCGACCAGCAGTGCCGTGATGCGATGAAGATCCCGTGCAATGAAACTAATGTCATCTTCTTCTTGATGTGACAATGATGCATGCACTCCCGACGGCCGTGCGGCGACTCACAAATGATACACTGGGCTAGGGACAGACTACTTTGCATATAGCCAGGTTCTGAGCTGGGATGGTGCAGTGAGCTAAAAATTGGTGTTGGATTAAGCCCTGATCTCTTGACTGGGTGAGAGTATTCTGCTTAATTCAGAAACTCTGTCCATCACCACCCCCTGCTGTTTAATTATTTTGTCCACCATAAGCGTGGAAGGGTATACTCAGACGTGAGTCCCTAGCTCCTTGCACCATCAGGATTCAAGCAAGCCGGGCCGAAGACGGCTGAAATGCAAGAAACCGGTCCCCGGTAGCTTGTTTCCTTCCCAGTGAAAGAATTGGCTTGGTAGTTTGGTTTGCCCTGTTCCCATGATACACTGGGCCAGGGACAGACTACTTTGCATATAGCCAGGTTCTGAGCTGGGATGGTGCAGTGAGCTAAAAAACGGTGTTGGATTAAGCCCTGATTTCTTGACTGGGTGAGAGTATTCTGCTTAATTCAGAAACTCTGTCCATCACCACCCCCTTCTGTTTAATTACTGAGTCATAAAACAGCAAACAACAGGTCAGACAAAAAACAGGAGGAAGGCAAAACGTTCAGGAATGACTCTGCAAAAAGGGCCAAGTCCAACACACCCCATGCAGCCAAAATGCAGAGGAGACCAATCACTACCCTGATGGGCTTCTCTGCTTTGGGCAACTGTTAGAAATGGGGATTTCCTGTTGGCAGCCAAAGAAGAATGTGCAAGGGCCTAAATGATGCAGCTGCCCACTAAGTGTTGGGCAGCTGGGGAACTAAGTCTGGCACCAGCGTGCCTCCCGGCTCTCCCCTGGGCTCTCAAATAAGCAATAGGACCCAAAACATCGTGGGAGCCTCGTGGCTCTAATTACCAAAATCCTGCCATACGTTGGAGCCTCTCGGGCTCTAGAAACAAAATGCCCCCTGGAGCCTTGTGGGCTCGAAGTAACACTGCTGCCAACTGGGGGGAGCGGCCCAATGCCAGCCGGAGCCGCTCGACCTCCTGAAATGCCCCCGAGATGTTGGAACCCGCAGGCTCGAAATTATGCAGCTGCTGGGAGCCTCATGGGCTCTACTTTGACAAAGAATGCCCCACTATATTGGAGTCCCGCTCGGGGGACTTGTGAAGCAAAGTTGCATCCTGGTGGAGCGGCCCGCTGACCAGACGGGGTCGCTCAACACATGGCAGGACACTCTGCCTCTATCCGGCACTCCGAATCGGCCCAGAGCTCCCCCCAGTCCGTGACACTCATCGGGCTACTCTCTCTTGGGGACGTACACTCTCAGCGGCGGCCGGGACTCTCCTATCTGCAGACACGGGGCTCTCCTCTTCACACGGCAGACCCGTCAACTAACTTCCGGCCGCACTTCCGTCTTGGGGGCCCGCCCACAGTTAGGCGGCCCGCCTTGCTTCCTGCTTTTGCCGGGCTCGGCGGCGGTGATCTCGATGCACAATACGGAGTAGTCTCCCGTTACAATATTAAGTCCCTTACGTGGTGGGCACCCACCAGGGCAAAGAAAGTGGCGGCAAATAAGCGGGGTGGGCACCCACGACGAGGATCGAAGTGTAGGGGACCCTCACGCCGGGGGAAACCCTCAGGACTGAAATTGCAGCTCTGGGCTGCTGGTAAAAATAGAAAGCACTGCTCAGGAAAACCAGGCGCTCTCCCTGAAAAGTAGAAATGAAGCGCTTCCCAGGCGCTTTGGAAGACAAAGTTTACAAGTCCAGGCAAAGTCCATTAGGAAGGTAGGCAGGGGGGCAAAGGCTGGGCCCAGAGTCCAGCTCACAGGGCCCTCCAGGCAGGTAGGCAGTCCCTAGTGACGGTATCCTCCAGGTGCCCAGCAGCAGCAGGCCCCACTCTTCAGGTCAGGAACAAGAGAACCTTTTACATGGGGTCACAGCCCCTTTGTATACACATAAATCCTTTGTCTCAGGCTGCAGGGTTAAGGGAAAACCAGACACAGCTGGTTTTGGAGCACTCTGTTGTGCTCAGCCCCTCTCCCCATTAATTGGACAGGCTAGGGACATCAGACACTCCACAGGGGGTGGAGCCAGCATTGTGTAGGGAAAGCCCAGCCCTATTCAGGTCCCAGGTGCACTCCTCCCACCCATCTGGATATAAATCTCCCTATTCACCACTGGGGCAGACCCATCCTGACATCTGGAGCCACGCTCACCAGCCAGCTCCAGCCAATCACAAGCCAGACAGTCACTTCACCTTTATTACACAGACATGCCAACTTCTAGAAGTGGCACTTCCACACTAGACACATTAACGCCGCACACATCATTGCGCAGCCTTCAATCTCACGAGTCCGCACATACCAAACTCGACCTTGCACTCCCCAGGCATCAGGAACTACCATGGACACATACATTCCCCATGCATTCCTATGGAGGGCAGGCCAATCTCACAACACACACGCACTTTACCCTGGGACACAGTGGTAAAGTGCGCAGAAGCCAAAAATCACTAGCACCAGGTCACAACTAAAAGCAAAAAGTTTAGGGGTGAACCTGCCAGAAGGGCCAAGTCCAATAGCGACAGAACATGGATCTTGGCCCACAACAGCAGGGGCATATTCCAGTTCTACGCCAATCTGAACTTTATGGATCCCTCTGTCCATACTCTCAGGGCCCACCTTGCTAACACATGGGGATCCCTTCTCCTCACCTGTGGACACCATCTGTGCAGCACCTGCACCTGCACCTAACCTTAGCTTGCTCACAGACGTGTCCCAACAGACAGACAGCAAGCCACAGTGGCCACTGACAGTAGTCAGTGATGAGACCAAGGCCTTATGACCCTCAGGGTTATCAAAACTCTGTGGTGTCAGAGAGCGGGGGCAGTAGTCCCGGGTGCTTGGCACCCTTTGTCCACTCTCCCTCCTGTCAGGTCAGATATGACATCCAGACACTGACCTACCAGCCACGGGCCTGTACCCGGCGGCTGGACAAGAGCCTGGGGTGGGCTCTTCTACACCCAGTCCTCCTCCTCGGGGCACTTCACCATCCCACTTGGAGTGGTACCCCCTTCCAGAATTGTCAGGGTGCCTGTAGCAGGTGTCCTGCACAATTCGCCCACCAGTTCAAGGGTTCTATCCTGCAACTGGGCTTCCAGGTCATGGGGGACACCCAGAACCTGGCCCTCTAATCTAGGGTCTAAACCCTCCAGTTGAACTGGGGTCAGAGGCGAGGACTCCCTCCCTCTGCACCCCCTTCCAAAGTACTGCACCGTCCCATCAGAGGTGGTACTCCTAGAAGACCAACTGGTCAGGACACTGTTTACAGTTGTCCCACATTCCAGGTCAGACAACACCTGAACCTGGCTTCCTAACCCAGGGACCAAACCCTGCGGTTGAACACTTGCCCGGCGCACCAGGACTTCATTGGGAGCTCATATGCCCCCCAGGGGTTACACATAACTCATGTGTCATGTGACAGTCTGCCTGGTGCAGATCTCCAGACCCCTGTCCATCCAACAGTGTGCGAAGATCTCCCTGGACAGAAGTGGTGTCATCATGGTCACTCCTTGGTGACTCAGTCCTTCTGGCGGCCCCTGACCCACTTGTGCTTCCAACTGGGGACTCTTTCTCCTTCTCACCCACACTCTGGACTTCTACACCCTCCAGTTAGGAGTGGTACTGCCAGACACTAGAACTGATGGAGGGCTGCTTACAGATACTCCCAGTTCACCAGACACTAGGGGATCCCCCTCAACGGGTGGCCCATCAGGACAGCCTAGGCTCCCCACCTGGTGTTCCCTCAAAGAACCATCCAGGCCCTGAGACTGGGTTTCGGGCAACTTGGGACACGCAGCTCCACACTCACTCCATCTCCACTGAGGCAGGATGTGAGCCCCTACATCCCTCCCACTATACCTGTACCTAGCTGAGCTACTCTGAACCCCTTCCACCACTCTGGGTTGGAAGATACCTGAGCCACTCCTCTTCGGATCACTCCCCAATGCTTCTCCAGACCCTCTGGAATCCACCAAAAGGTCTGCCTCCAATTTGAGCTCCCTGGGGTCAGAGGACTCACTCTCTAACCGGTGTAGGCCTAGCTCTGGAAAACAGGGACTTACAATATGCTCTCCCATAATTGGATCACACAGCCCCCTACAAGGGTTAACCAAACTATCCTTCACCTTACCATCCAGTGCCTCGCACACATACTCCACACCACTCTCCTGAGATTGGCAAGATACAATCTGACTGTCTCTATCAGTCAACCCACACTCTTCTGGGTGGTCTTCACACTCACATACCAGGGCCCTTATTTATGAGGCCTTGCATCACTTTTGCGCCGACGGTGCGCCACTTTTTGTGACGCACCAGCGGCGTACAAAATGCGCCTTGTTGCGCCAGATTTAAAAAGTGACGCATCTAGGTAGATGCGTCACTTTTTAAACCCCTGCGCCACATTATACCTGCGTCAGGTATAATGTATGCAGAGGGGGCGTTCCCCCGCAAAAAGCCTCGTAATAGTGACGCAGTGAAATCTATGAGATTTCACTGCATCACTTTTAGGATGCTGTTGCGTCAAAATCTTGCACCTGCCTCACAGCAGGCGTAAGACTGACGCAAGCCCTTTCACATGGGGCTTTCCCCATGTGAAAGGACGCATTGCTGGAGTTGCGTCACTTTTGTGACACACTCCAGCAATGCGTCACTTTTGCGCTTACAGATGCGTCAGAAATACTGATGTATCTGTAAGTCCTTGCGACATGATGCGTCATACATTAAATATGACGAATCATTGGTGTCGCAAGGAGTGCGCTGTGAAAAGTGACGCATCTCTGTTTTCACGCAGCGATGCGTCACTTTTCATAAATGAGGCCCCAGGACTTCAACCTTGGGGTAACCCTTCTCCTTCCACCTCTCATCTAGAGTCTGTAGAGTGTCCCTCCCACCACTAGCACCATGAACCCCTGTGTCAGTTTCCCCATTCTCCTCAGGGACACTGCACACTACTGGAGCTACCTCATGTCCTAGAACCTCCTGGTGTATGTTAACCCCACCTTCAAATCAGGCGCCACATCTCTGGGTGTATGTATTGCTCCCTCAGCACTAGATAACCCAATTTTGCTGCCACCATCTGAGCTGGATTCCACCTCCAAGTCAGCAAAGCTCACTTTCTGAGCTACACACATTTATTTTTTCTGGGCTGAGACACTCATGGCCTCAAGCCTATCGAGCTCCAAATCAAGCTCCTCATTCTCAACTCATGCTCAAACTGCATCCTCTTTTCCTCTAGGACCAATTTCCTAGTTTGCAACTCCAATTCTAACTGCCCACTGAACTTGAGCTTGGCCAGCTCCATCTCATGCATCCTGCTCTTCTCCCTATCCTCCAGCTCTTCTGGGGACAGGCCCTTGGCAGAAACACTGCTACCTGCTGGGGAAGGTGCTCTCCTCCCCCTGGACCCAATGGCCCTTTAAGCTGCTCCTCTGCATTTTCAGCCGCCTCCTCATTCTCAGGGGTATTTCTTGCTTCGACCCAGGCCCACAGCGCCTTTTTTGAACTATTCCTTCTTGGAGAGACTGATCATAACAACTTTAAGTCTCCTGCAGAAGTGCTTCAGCTGTTTCACATTGTAGCATTCTAGTTTTTCCTTTTGCCAATCAAAAATCAACAGATGCTTTGGATGCTGATTTATCCATGGTGGTTAAACTTGGCAGTTCTTTTCAAAAATAGAAAATCCCAGGAAAAACAATCTACCAAAAGTATGTGGTTCCTTTTTGGTCTGCACCCACTAGTAGTTTTCACCAATCACAGTATATGAGTCACAAATGCAAATCCAGAATCCTCACTGCTGACCACCAATGATAGATTTGGGGGTCTCTAGTTGGCAGAGGTAGGTACCTTGACCAAGTAGGGACCCTTGCGTCTAGTCAGGGTAAGGGGGTACACTCCTAAAATACCCCTGCTCACCCCCTTGGTTGCTTGGCACGATCAGACAGGCTTATCTCAGAGGCAGAGTGTAATGCATTTGCAAACACATACAGTAACTCAGTGACAACACTACAGATGGACACCACACAAGTTGTAGTATAAAAATAGGTATTTTTATATAGACTTAACACAAGACCACCAACTACAAAAATCCACCATACCGTACTTCAAAAAATGGTAGAAATAGCTTAGTTCTCTTTAGAAATGCGACACTTTGAGTTCAATGTACCTTTGGATGCGTAATGCTATACAACGAAAGCGTTTCAGGGATGGTGATGCGTTGGTTCCTTACATGCAAGAACAGTGATGCATCGGTCCCTACTGCTGCATAGGGGATGCGTTGGTTCTTCTCCGCTTGGGTAGTTGATGCGTCGGTTTCTTACTGCACTTCTATGGCGATGCGACCAGCAGTGCCGTGATGCGATGAAGATCCCGTGCAATGAAACTAATGTCATCTTCTTCTTGATGTGACAATGATGCATGCACTCCCGACGGCCGTGCGGCGACTCACAAATCTTCTGAGCCACGACAGGCCCTGCGACATGCTTTTCCTGTGATGCGATGGCATCTGCTGCAACGGTGACACTCTTCTCTGGTGATGCAAGGGGCTTCGGATGATGCGATGGTGATGGCGAGAGCGACAGCGGTGGCACACTTCTCTGGTGATGCGACGGCACCTGCTTTGACAGCGACACTCTTCTCCGGTGATGCGGCGACAATGGCTGCGGCAGCGACACACTTCTTCGTCTTGAGTCTCGCTTCCAGCTCCCAGTGACAAGCAGTCTCTCAGCAGGCCCAGCTCAACAGCAGGTGATTCAATTCCCAGCAAGGGAAGGCAGGAGAGCTGGCTGGTGAAGTCTGATGTCCCTGAGACTTCAGCAGGAGGCAAGCTCTATCTCAAGCCCTTGGAGATCCTTTACACATTTGATTTGAAAGTAGCACAAAGTCCTTTCTCCTTTCTTTGGCGTTCAGGCAACCACTGCAGGCCCATTCAACAGCACTCAGCTTAGGGATAGTCTCCTCCTCAGTTTCTCTGGTTCCTCTCCTCAGCAAAGGTTCTTCTTGTTTCCCAAAAGTGATCTAAAGTTCTGGGGTTTGGGTCCCCTCTTTTATACTCATTTTCCCTTTGTTCTATGAAGGCAGGGTGGTCTTTGCCTAGTCCAAACCAGTTCTGGTCGGTCATGGAGCAATTTTTTGACAAGATTCCTTCTTTACTTTCACAGTGCGGGCCAGGGACATCAGACGCACAACAGGAGGTAGAGCCAGGATTGCGGAGGGAAGGCACAGCCCTGTTCAGGTCCCAGTTGCAACTCCTCCCATCCATCTACATGCAGATCCCTCTATTCAGCCCTGTGCTGACTCACCTTGTCTCCTGGAATCCCCCAGCCCCTGTCACTCAAACTCCAGACAAGGAATACACAACCTAGCAGAGTCAGGCTTGGATAGTTAGGCGAGAAAATACCTACTTTCTAAAAGTGGTATTTTCAAACACAGAATGTTAAAACCAACTTCACTAAAAGATGTACTTTATCATTCTTAGTTCGGGCATGCTAAACTCGCATTTCTACCTGGTTTCATGGGTTAGTTAGGATTATAAGATGGCATAATCAAACTGTCCATTCTGGCCTATGGGGAACAGGTAGCCTTGCAATAGTCAAAAACAAGAATGGCTGTAATTCACTATTAAGACATGCCACACACACCAGGGCATGTCCTACCTTTTACCTACAATCCACCCTGTCTTTGGACCTATCATAGGTGTGACTAAAATGCATAAAAGGGAAGGTTTAGGGACTGGCAAGTGGGTGCACTTGCCAAGTCAACATGGCAGTACCAGACTGCACCCAGGCTCTGCAATGGCAGACCTGAGACACACTTTTACAGGCTGTTCTGTGGGTGGCACAACCAGTGCTGCAAGCCCATCAGCAGCATTTGGTTTACAAGCCCTAGGCACACTCAGTGCATGGTACTAGGGTATGACAAGTTAACCAAACCAGCCAATCATGGAGTCACTAATCCAGACATCAATTTACCAAAGGGAGATCATATGCACTTTAGCACTGATCAGCAGTGGTAAAGTGCCCAGAGTCATAAAACAGCCAACAACAGGTCAGAAAAAATGCAGGAGGAAGGCAAAAAGTTCAGGAATGACCCTGTAAAAAGGGCTAAGTCCAACACATTGGTTCTACTAAAGAGTTGCTTTAAGATATTGCATAATTCGTTCTCAAAATTGTGAACACCTCACTCAAAGAAAGCCTCTTTCTCTCCTCCCTCAAATCTGATCAAATAATGACTACTATAAAAAAGGCGAACATTGACCCCCAGCCACCTACAACACCTCAAACCGATCTCCAAACTCCCATTCCTAGGAAAAATGACTGAGACACTTGTTGCCTCACCACGAATCGACCGCCCTAATAACTTCCATTCTGGATTACGTTCCAAACACAGTACAGGGATAGCCACAATTCAGGAATTAGGTGACCTTCTACAAGACCTGGAAAGGGCATGTGTGCCTGCTTGTGCTTCTGGATCTTTCAACAGCTTTTGACATCCTTACCTGCTAGTTCAGTAAGCAGATTTTATGTATGTTTAAGAAAGGGATTTGAAAATAAAGTTCTAAATTGGTTTAAATCCTTCCTGGCCTCAAGATTGCAGTCTGTGAAAGTAAACTCATTTGAATTACCCACCATCTTCACCAAATGTGGCATTTCACAAAGTTCTGTCCTCTTGCCAAACCTCTGTAACCATTATGTGGAACCCCTAGACACATTAACCCAAGACAATAACTTCCTTATAAATCAATATGCTGACGACACGGAAGTCTACCACAGGGTCTGTAATCCAGCCAACATAGTCAATTTGACGATCTCCTTGAAAAGCTAACCAACTCGATGTACTCTCTATATCTGAAATTGAATCCAACTAAAACTAAAATGTATGTTCTTTTAATCCAGTAACTAGAATCTCTACACCCTCTAGAGTTTTTCTCCATTCTAGTCTCCCATAGCAAATCACAGGACTTTCTCACAGATCAAAATCTCATCCTACGAGACATCATCACCAAAGAGGCTGGATCCTCCTTTTCTCAACTCCACCACACCAGGAAACTAAATCTGTATGTTCCTCACTCAAACTTCAGATAAACCTTAGAGACCCACGTACTGAGTAATTTGAATAGAGGAAATGCAGTCTTGGCATGCCTGCCTAATTCTACTATGCCCCCTCCCCCTATCAATGTTATATGGAGCTTCTCATCTACTCTTGAGAGCCAGAAAATCAGAACACATCAGAGCCTTTCAGGGGCACTTCTATTGGCTTCCGTTTGAAGCAAAAATTGACGTCAAGATTACTTGCTTAAAACCTCATACCGGCCAACCTTTATTTTGGAATTATAAACTTCAACTATTCGAAGGTTGAAGAAACACAGGGAACAAAAGCTGACTATTTCTGGAAATTCTAGTATTCAAACAAAAGAAAGCATCTAAATAGGTTTTTTGTTGCCTACCCCCAGGCTTTGAAATGCTGTTACTGATCATATTGGACTGCACTAGAAATGTCTACTCTTTTGTAGGAAACTAAAAATCCACGTCTTCAAAATGTATATACCTAACATAAACTCATTTCCTCTTTACTATCCCTCTCATCAAGTTAAGTTATATGCATCTTTTTCCTAGGTATGTAAAAGACCCCACTGTCTTATTGACTAGGTCTGACTATATAATACAACTAAAATAAAAATAAAAGGTATGTGAAACCATTTTGTCGAAAACAGCACATTTCTGAAATTTCTTGGACTCATTCAGAAAAGAGTAAGGCCAAATATATTTCTTTAACTTATTTTAATAAGAGAATACATCTGCTGAATGGATAGATGCATTATTACACAATAGAACAACATGAAAATACTTGTAGTCAGTCTAAACAGATAGTGCATTCGTAGAGCAAAAAGACCAATCTTAATGGATTTTGAGCAACACAAATCTTTTGCAATGGTGAGGAGAGAAACAGGCTTGTGTAAATTGAGTAACAGCAGGAGGGGAAAACTATATATTTTTTTGACTTGGCTGTTCCTAAATGCTAAAAGAGGTTTTTACGATTTTCTACGTGAGGTGAAGATAAATGTAGTCAAAAATATATTTGGCCTCATTTTGATCAATATTGCCGTCAAAGAAAAATGTGAAAAAGACATGCAAAATACTTTAACAAATTCTTTAAAAAACAATTTTCAACAGAAACAAACATGAGAATATTAAAATAATAATTGCATGAAACACTGTATGTAATTCAATGTTAACTGATCCATGAAAAAAGCAATTCGCCTTAATAAGTGCATTCATGTGACCAAATGCAGGGATTAATACATCTAAACCTAGCATATAAACTCCATATTAACAACTCGCGGTCCTCAGAAAATCCCTGAAATTCAGCTCAGTACTAGGTCTAACGATGCAAATTGGAAAAAAAACCTCCTGTATAATGTATTGAAACATAAACCTGCCGACTTATCCTTTATGGTCTTCAAACAATATCAATAACATGGGAAATGACTGCAGGAATATATATATAATATATATTCACTGAAAAAACCATAGGTTTCACACCAGTTATAGTTAGCTGGGAATTTTACAGACATAAAACCATTGAAATTCCCACGTTATAGTTAGTTGGACTCACTATAACTTGCACGTGTAATGCACTGCTGAGACATCACATATTACATCACTCATGACATGGTCAGTGACATCACTCATGACATCACTGATGACACCATCCAGTGAATGTGTGCCTTTCTGAAAAATAAACATGTTTTATATATATATCTGTGTAAAGGTCCATGGAAGAATAAATGTTTAAATAAGTGTCTTAATGGATGTTTTAAAAAAAAATGATTGGTTAACTGGCTTATTAAGTGTATCATAGTGAATACATATATTAGCGAGTATTGTTTCAATATTTAAATGTTTGTATCAGTGTTTCACTTTGTGTATAAGTGGGTGCATGGGTTGGTGAGTAGCTACATGTGTGTTTCTATGGTTTATTAGATTTTTTTTAGTATCAGTATAAATGTCTGTATGATTTGGTGGGGGTGTTACTTAGCACACAGATGCATCAATGACTGACTCACTGTTTGTATGTGTTTTGAAGACAGCATATGTGCCGGACTGTATGGGTGAATGAGTGTGTATATGTATATGTTAATAAGTGAATGGCTGTCTTACTAGTGTCTTTATCAGTAACTTCATATGTTTTAATCTAGTATATGTGAGTATTGGTGTATATAAGTGAGTATATGTGAGAGTCAGAGATTGAAAGAGTTCTTGTTTAAATAAGTATGTGTTTCTATAAGTGATTGTTTAAGAGACTAAGTATGTGTAAGTTTCCTTAGAAGTAAGGTGGTAGTGTGTGTATAGCTGTATATGCAAATAAATGGATGTTCAATAGTTTATTTGCATGTGTGAGTATGTGTGTGAGCAACTTTTGGAAGACTGTCGTTGTGTTAACGGATGTATAGGTGTCTCACTACATATGCTGAGTGAGTATATGTATGAGTGACTATATAGAAGTGTTGGTGAGTGAGTGGATGTGTATATAAATGGTGGAATTACTGAATTGGCTGTTGTAACTGGTATAGGTATGTCCACTTTTTTTAAATGTTAGTTTTTATTTTTCAAAATGTGTTTCAAGGGTTACTTTACAGTGAAAGTAGGTCAGTCTCTCTGTCACAAGGATGGTGTCATCAGTGATGTTATGAGGGATGTCACTGACCATGTCATGAGTGATATAATATGTGATGTCATCAGCAGTGCATTACACGCGCAAGTTATAGTGAGTCCATCAGTGATGTTATGAGGGATGTCACTGACCATGTCATGAGTGATATAATATGTGATGTCATCAGCAGTGCATTACACGCGCAAGTTATAGTGAGTCCAACTAACTATAACGTGGGAATTTCAATGGTTTTATGTCTGTAAAATTTCCAGCTAACTATAACTGGTGTGAAACCTATAGTTTTTTCAGTGAATTTGATAGGTTTTTTAAATGCTAATTCCTAACTATAACTGGTGTGAAACCTATGGTTTTTTCAGTGAATTTCAAAGGTTTTTTAAATGCTAATTCCTAACTATAACTGGTGTGAAACCTTTGGTTTTTTCTGTGAATTTCGTAGGTTTTTTAACTGCTAATTCCTAACTATAACTGGTGTGAAACATATGGTTTTTGCAATGAATTTCATAGGTTTTTTAAATGCTAATTCCTTTCTATATCGAGTTTCTAACCTATGTTTTTTTTTACAATTTGCTGTTTTGTGTAAGTATTAATTTGTAAGTTTTTTTTTTTATCATTTTTTCCCGGGGCGCTCTGGGTGCGCGCTCCGGTAAGCTCTCCGGAAAGCACACCCAGAGCGCTACTTTCGTTCGTGAAAAAAATATGAATGAAAAGTTAATAATAACGCAAAACATTTTGTACCATACAAATAAAAGCAGTTTTTTTAATAAGGAAATGAAAATGATTTTGCATTTCCATAAAACTATGAAGACGTCACTTCGGCGCGCAACGTAAGCGCCCCCGGAAGCGCCTACGTTCGCGCCGCGAATGCCCCCCCGAAAGCACCTACGTTCGCGCTGCGTATGCTCCCTGGAAGCGCCTACGTTTGCTCCGCGTATGCGCCCCGGAAACGCCTACGTTCGCGCCACGTATGCGCCCCAGAAGCGCCTACGTTCACGCCGCGTATGCGCCCCCGGTAGCGTTCCGTGCGCGCCGCGTCAGCGCATCAAGTCATGTGACCTTAAAATAACACTTTTCATTGGTTGCTAACAGTTTTTTTTACAAAAAATGAAATCCCCACCCATTTCCTTCACTTCTTCTTTCACTTTTGTGACTGAAAGACCTGTTTTTTGCTCCTGGATCTTTCTTGGTTTATCATGCCTGCCAGAGAATCCAGCAGTGATGAAGAACCTGATTTCATCAATGAAGAGCCTCCTACCCCAAAGGTGAAGGAACATTTTATTTGGAAATGTTTTAAAATACCACCTAACCAAAAAAAGGTGAATGCTCCAAAAGTGGAGTGCAGGATCTGCAAACAAGTCCTGTCACGGGGTGACCCAAAAAAAAATACTCATTTGGGAACTTTATGATGATCCGGCATGTGGAGAGGAGGCACCCCCAGAATTTTGACCGGGAAAGTGTCAGGGCTCTGGCACAAGAGGTTCCCAGTGATGGGGCCTCTACATCCACCGGAGGAGCAACTACTTCTGGGAGGGGGCAATCGCAGGAGCTCGTGCCAAATATCCAACCTGCTTTTAACCATGGTGTCCTGAGATGCAGATACTGCAATCAACTCCTTACCTTTGGGGAGCAAAGTGTCCAGCTCATGGTTCGAGCATTGGAAAACCATCACTGCCCTTTCCACCCCTAATTTGTTTTGTTTTTTTTGCTCCTGTTGAGCAGTTTCCATTCCCTGTTTTTGTTCCTGTTTTGAAAAAAGAAGAAAACAAAAAGTTTTTTTCAGAACTACCTCCAATTCTCATCAAAGAGCTATATTCTTTAAAAAAATGAAAAAGAGTAAGTGAAATGGAGTGCATTGATAATGGAAAGGAAAATGAGTAAGAAAGAACAGAAAGTTATGAGAGGAGAAAGGAAGTGAAGTAGGGGGACTGAAAGAAGGTGAATGTTGGGAAGGAAAGTAAGGAGAAGAAGAGTAAATATAGGGAATGTTGATATTCAAAGAAAATGTTGAAAAGGAGCGGGGGTGTGGAAGGGTAAGAAAAGATGCATTGCTGGAGTTGAAGGCTGAAGGCCTCATTTATGAAACCATGCGTCACCTTAACACCACCAGAGTGTCATATTTACAAAGTGATGCATCTAGGTAGATGCGTCACTTTTTAAGCCCCTGCGCCACATTATTCCTACATCAGGTGTAATGTATGCAAAAGGGACGTATTGACGCAAGAAAGGGTCGTAAAGGTGACGCAGTGAAATCTATGAGATATCACTGCGTCACTTTTATGACGCTGTTGCGTCCAAATCTTACGCCTGTTTCACAGCAGGCGTGCAGGCCCTTTCACATGGGGCTTGGCCCCATGTGAAAGGATACATTGCTGGAGTTGCTTCATTTTTGAGACACACTCCAGCAATGCATCACTTTTGCGCCAACAGATACGTCTAAAATACTGACGTATCTGTCAGAACTTCCAACATAATAAGTCATAAAATTAATATGACGCATGAGTAGAAGACTGAAGGACTCATTTATGAGGCCATACGTCACTTTAACACCACCAGAGCATCACTTTTTGTGACGCACCAGTGCTGTAAAAAATGCACCTTATTCAGTCATATTTACAAAGTGACACATCTAGGTAGTTGCGTCACTTTGTAAGCTCCTGTGCCACATTATTTTTACGTCAGGTGTAATGTATGCAAAAGGGACGTGTTGACACAAGAAAGGGTCGTAGAAGTGACGCAGTGAAATCTATTACATATCACCGCGTCAATTTTATGACGCTGTTGCTTCCAAATATTACGCCTGTTTCACAGCAGGCGTGCAGGCCCTTTCACATGGGGCTTGGCCCCATGTGAAAGGATGCATTGCTGGAGTAGCTTCATTTTTGTGACACACTCCAACAATGCTTCACTTTTGCGCTTACAGATACGTCTGAAATACTAACGTATCTAAAAGAACTTCCAACATAATACGTCATAAATATAATATGACGCATGAGTAGAAGACTGAAGGACTCATTTATGAGGCCATGCGTCACTTTAACGCCACCGATGCGTCACTTTTTGTGACGCACCAGTGCTGTAAAAAATGCACCTTATTCAGTCATATTTACAAAGTGACGCATCTAGGTAGTTACGTCACTTTGTAAGCCCCTGCGCCACATTATTCCTACCTCAGGTGTAATGTATGCAAAAGGGACGTATTGACGCAAGAAAGGGTCGTAGAGGTGACACAGTGAATAAATTGGGGGCCTCATTTCTGAAAAGTGATGCATCGCTGCGTGAAAACAGCGACGCGTCACTTTTCTGTGCGCACTCCTTACGACATTCCAGATGTGTCATATTTAATGTATGACGAATCATGTCGCAAGGAGTTTGTCACTTGCCCTTTTTGAATTGGTGAATTACAAGCTCTTAAACCGCATGAGTCTCCTTGTTTCTTTCTTAAGTAATGCTGACTGCATACATCATTGAACTGCCTTAAATTGATACCTGTTGGGAATTGTTTCTTATACACATTCTACACCCATTCCGACGTGGTTTATGGGTTTTACTCCTGTTGTTCTTTCACAAGCCAAGTGTAGAAGGACATTAAAGTAGCTAGTGAAATGAGAATGCAAACTTGCAACAAAAACTGCTTTTTCCTTGCAAAATATTTAATTCAAGTTTAGAAAAGGCAAAAGTGTCAATTGGTGTGTGTTTTCAAATTGTACTCAAGTGTTAACATGTGTCTTTATCCAAGCTGTAGAGCTATTAATTGTTGGATGAAAGGTCTGCAAATGCAGCTCATTCTCATTACAAGAAAAGAAGCTGTTTGATGGGTTTGAGGGAAGGAGGTCACTAAATGTATTTTATGTCACACGTTTGTGTCAGAGATTTAATTTTGTTTTTCGTTGGTTGGTGGTTAAATTGAAATCAAATCATCAATAAAATGAGATTGATTAAAAATGTGGGCTGTCAAACATCCTTCACTTTTATTGCTAGACAATCCATTACATTTTGTTCATTTCTTTCTCAGGCCCTCTTATAGTTAGTTTGTTATGCTGCAAGTCACCAGAGATTTGACATTCTGCAAATCACCACACTCTGGGGCCTATGGACAAAGGCATTTTAGAGCATGTAAAGTAGTACTCATGTAGTACTATTTTATGTACTCTTTCCATTCCTTGGTGAACTGGTCCCAAAACATCTTAAATGGAAAGACAACAGGAATATTCAGGGAATGTCCTTAGACAATTGAAGCAAAAAAACAAAGGACTGTCCAGGTTTGCACACTTACTAATAGGGTGTTGGACATTTCGAAGGCAATTTATTAAGGCATGTAAAGTATGTAAAAGAGTACTTCTATAGAACTACTTCCTGTATTCATAAATACTTTTATGAATCAACCCCTATGTCGGCACAATGATGTTCTAATCTGAAGACTAGGTTGTCAAATGTTGTAACACTACCTCCTTTGGTGTTAGTACCTTATTTTTGTGGACTGTGGGAAGTTCATTACAAATATGTACAAAGCGTCTTTTTTTACTTCACTGCCGATGAGAAGCTATCAAATATGAAAACATCTTTATTTTGCCTTTGGCAACTGGCTTAAAATCAGAGAATATAGACAACTGATGTATACTTTTCTTCTTGAAGTCCATTTTATTTGAGTTGGTCCCACCGAGGCACAGCTAGCTAAGGGCTCACCTTCAAAGAAAATGCCTGAAGGCAGTTTGTTTGGAAAGCACAATCTGACTGAATAATATTTAGTCAGTGCCATCACAAAATAACACAACGAGGGGTGATTGCTCATACACAGCATATATCTCTGAAACTGACCTGGTAGGAAATAAATTCAATTAATTTAAAGCTGCCTGGGAACATTTAAATGAAATATAGCTCAATGCTGCTACTCCATTTCCACTTTAATGTTACTTTATTTTCATGAATAGTGGTGAATCACAATTCAAATTGTGTACTAATGTTTAGGAAGTAGATGTTATTGTCACCTAGTTTAATAATCCTCATTTTTTATCAATCTCAGAAGGATGAGAATCTACTTCAGTCACACTAAAATCTGGATTTTTGAACAACGCACAAGGTAGGATGTTTGCTGTGAATGGATAACATTTTGAACTATCTCCCAAGTAAGTGGAATGTTGGGTAAACTAGCAAAACACAAACAGCCATTAAAAATCCTGAATTGCTGAAGACAGCCAACAAAAATTGTGTTTTGATTTGGTGGCATATTTACAAAACATTGGCGTAGAGCAGTGCTGCAGTGCTGAACGTCGTTTTGCTGTGCTGCCCTAAGCCACTTTGAAAGGGCAGGAATGCACTGTTTTTATGAGATATGGTGCATTCCTGTCCTTTCAGACAGCGCTGGCACACAATTTAGGACCTAACGCCAATGCAGGCACCCTTGCGCCATGGTGCAAGGATGTCTGCGTTGATGGCAGGATATTTTTGTACAGCAAGGGGTACCTTCATGCAAAAAAGCAGTCCATAGAGGTGTTTTCCTCATTCTATGTGCGCAGCAAAATGCAGCACACATGGAGAGAGGAAAACACTAGGAGAACTTAAAACATTTCTACTTGGTATGCCTGCTGTGTGGATACATAAGGTTTAGGTGCTGCAATAGCTTTACGCGATTTTGTAAATCTGGGGCAGTATCAAAATCCATGGATGTTGCATGAGAACACCAAGCGCGACACCCATGGAACTCCTCCTTGACGCAGAGAAAGGCAAGGCAGCTCCTTCCGTTACTCCATATCTATGAGGCGAAGCATCAAAAAAAGTTATTCTCCAGTGGCACAGGCCTCTTGTAAATACGCCCCTTGGAATACTTTTGTAGCCATTTTTTTTAAATGAGCTGACTTATTCATTCAAAAGCTACAGTGGGGCACAAGCTTATAACTGGAAATGGCAAAGCCAATAGGGCCTGGTTTAATGTGGTGACACATGAATCATTAGCACATTAGAGCATTAGAGCAAGATACAGGAGACAAATCAGCAGAAAGGAGAGAAAGGGCCATCCTTGTAAAGTAGTCCCTCATGCAGTTCAGTGCAAGCAATTAAGCGGAGGTGGAAGGATACACCAAACAGTCAATAGCATTATGTGAGAGAATGTGTTTTTGCCAATAGGCTAAGCCCTGACTCAGTGACTTATAAGCTCTCAAACCAATGGCTGAAATAGGCTCGCTTCAGAAAAGGACCGGGACAAAGGAGCAGATACAAAGCCCCTTTATGTTCCTTTTCTAGCAGTAGAGCTAAAAACCACCCAGACTTTGTATTCCGTTTCCAAACGCATGTCACGTTGTTTAATCTTCTAAGGTAAACGTAAGTAGAACTTTCCAGCGTTTTTCTTTTGCATTACAAGTGTGCGTTGAGTTAAAATTGGCCCTATACTTGTGTACAATGCTTTCAAGGACTGAAGGGAAAATTACATATCAGGAGCTGAGATGAAGAATAATGTGAAATCATACACACAAGTGACTGCTGGGTCCCAGTGCCTGCTGTGCGGTAAATGACAAAAGTTGACAATCTGAGGGATAATGTATATTAATGTGTTTTAAGCAAAAGTAGGTTTGAATGTCAGTAAACCAACTAGACACTTCTACCTGGAGTATGCATGTCAAAGTTTAGAGCTAATAATTCCTGCTTTTTTAACAATCCCAAGAGATTTCAGCAGCTGATGCATTAACCAAATGAGTTAATTTGCAGCAATGATAAAAGAAGTAGAAGAAATGGATTGTCAAAATGATATGCAAATGTTACAGAATTAATTCCCGTATGTCGTTACCATCAATGAGATGCATTTTTTTTGCCGCATGTGCAACTTGAATCCAAATGCTTTATAATCATGGTTACATTGCACAGTGGTTGGGACTAGGTGCTTTGTCACACTTACACATTTTATAGCTGTCTGAAGGACACGTGCAATCACCCCACTGAATACGATTGGTCCTAGATTAAAGGGCTGCAGTGCGGCATGAAGCAATGTAGTAGATGACACAACTGACACTCAAACTTGCTATAATAATGAAAAAGGTTGTTGAGTTCCTAATGTGTCCAGCTGAGCAGCGTTCATGCTGCGAGGCGCTTCCCGCGCAAAAAGGGATTCATTTCTCCAAGGCAGAGGCATTATCGTACCAGAGGGAGGGGGGCAGAGAACGACGCGCGCCGGCATAGGCTCAGCTGAGGCTGCCTAAAAAGCATGCCATATGGAGGGGCATGAAAATTCTAACAAATGGCCTTCACGTGGCAAAGCGTGCCAGTGATGATCTCACAAAAACTGATGCGCTGCGCGTAGAACGAACAGGGAATAGCTGGCTCATAATTGCAGCCGGGCTCAGAGCGCTGGTGGGCCCATCTGCTGTTTTCTAGCAAAAGACAACGAAGAGGCATTTCCAGGAAACGCAGTTAGGCAATTCAGCTCGAATATCAAGCTAAAGGGCCCATGGCGTCCGCCCACTTTTATTCATCAGATTAGGGGATGCCTTGCCTTGCTGTCTGACCACCCTCATTTCTGTGCCTTGCTTTTACATACTTTAGATTAAAGAGTCCAGGACCAACAATGCACTGCTGCATTGTAAGTAAGGCTCGAAGTTTTCCAATTCCTACTGATCTTTTACAGTGGGATTGCTAGAGGGCCGTGCCAGCTCTATTTTCCCTATCCCTCTCCTTGGGCTCCAACACTGCAGCTGTTGAATGCGCCAACAGGCACCTTGCCACACACATTTATTTATTTTTCTCTCTACCCTTCAATGCAACGCATTGTTGGTTTGAGGTGATGCACAAGATTTTATGTTTGCTTACAATTTTTAAATCTGATTTCTATGTATGTGTATCTATCTTTACATTTATAGATAAAGATATCGAATCCTTACGAAGTCAAGTTTAAACACACACACGCACACGCACCCACCCACACACACACACACACACACACATATATACATATGCATTACCTAATGGCAGTTGCCAGTAGTTACTTATAGTTAGGCCCTAGTTTCCATAGGGAAATAGTTTTTTGTTTTGCCAATAACTTTTGCGCCGTTTGATGACACTTCAAAAAATTTCCAGAACTAGTTTGCCACTCATTCACTTCAGCTGCTATGTTGTAAGTTTCGGCGTGATCTGTGAAGCGGGGGTCCAAGAAAAAGGGGGGTCCCAAAACATGTTTTCCGCCATGCAATTTACAACAGGGATTTTAGACACACCTACAGCCTGAACCGCTGAACAGAATTACACCAAATTTGGCAGAAAAGTAGATATTGGTACAGTGAAGTGTCTTTTTCTTATTTGGTGTAAATCCGGTCAGTAGTTTTTTTCGAAATTAAGGGAAAACCACATTTGTATATATAGGGACGTGGGTCCTTGAGGATCCGATGGTCACCATGCTGAAATTTGATCGGCCATCTTGGGACTTAGCTTCGGCCGGGTCCCAAACTCTCATGCTTCTATACTATTTCTTTCCCATGTGGACCAGGGCCCCGGGGCGTGCTGTATTAATAAAAAGAGGGGGATGCTCCCTCCTGTAGCAGTTCTGAGCCTTGGGGACCATCAAATGCCAGGGGCTTTATTTTCAATTTGGAGGGGGGCCGAACAGATCCCCTAACTGGGGCGGGTTCAGGTCCCGGGGGCCACCACCTCACTAGGGCTAGATTAAAAACAATGGGGGACCATGTGGACCCTCCGGGCCCCTAGACTGTAAGCACCCTGTGGCTCATAATATAATAAACACTGAGAGGGGGCCACATAGCCCCATCCCGTGCAATACACAGCCCTGGGGACCACCACCCCCTGGGGCCAGTCCATGCCAAGAGAAGGAGGGGGGCCAAGTGATACTCCTTCTGGAGCTATGCATGGTCCTGGGGACTGTCACCCCCACCATGGGACAGCTCATTCTATGCCCACCCATTGGAAATTTCTGTTTGCCATAACTTTGCAGGAGCTTTGACAGCTGATAAATGCACTAGCTTGCTGGAAGCGGAGGTTTCATCTGTTTCTCATAACAGATGAAAGGATTGCTCTCACATACAGGGAGCTGTATGTTTAGCAGTTCCCTGTCACCAAGAGCAAAGTTGGCTCCCGCATGAGATGGGGAGCTGACTGGGACCACGAGGACCTTGAGGCTCCACCTGCGGTTCCATGGAAAAAGAGCAGAAAGAAGCAAAATATAGTTCTGAATCGAGCATAAAGAGGCAGAATCAAGGTCAGAAATGAGCAGGAAGAGGCATTATAAAGGTCAGCAAAGAGGAGAAAGAGGCAAGATAAAGGTGAGAAACAAGCAGAAAGAGACAGAATTAAGGTCAGAAACGAGCAGAAAAGGCAGAATAAAAGTCAGCAACGAGCAGAAAGAGGCACAATAAAGTTAAGCAACAAGCAGAAAGAGGCAAAATAAAGGTGAGCAATGAGCAGAAAGAGCAAAATAAAGGTGAGAAATGAGCAGAAAGAGGTAGAATAAAGGTCAGCAAATGAACACAAAGAGGCAAAATAGAGGCCAGAAATAAGCAGAAAGAGACTAGATAGAGGTCCGAAATGAGCAGCAAGAGGCAGAATAAAGGTGGAAAATGAACATAAATAGGCAGAATAGTGTGGTAAATAAAAAAACTAATTATTTACGCTGTCGGAATTTCTATAATTACCCAAGAAATGGTAATGCATAAAATGAGGAGCAGAGTCTGTGGTCTTCGAGTTGAAAGGGTTTTATTCCAGAACTCGAGTTAAGGGAGAGCTCCTTCACCAAGCGGGTTCAGGAGTAGTCTGCTTTACTTGGAACATAACAGCACTTATATACATTATGAGTACAATCAAAAGAAGGAGTTCCCCCGGACTTGATTCAATCATTCATGATGTAATCATACGGAAGACATAACATGCTTGTTCTCGTTTAAAGAATAACTTGAATTACATTTACACATAGACAAACATATTGCATCGGGGTGATTGTGGTGACAAGTTACAGAGTTACTAGTGTCTGGGGACAGAGAATCGAGGCATTGTTACAGGGTCATTTCTGTCGGAAAGGTAACGAGGACGAGGCATTGTGCGTTCTTTACTTCTTACACAAGGGTGGCGATGTCTCACAATGGTATGTGTGTGCAGCTGGGAGGAAGGAGAATGGGCTGTGGTAAACTATTCTTCTTCGTGGCTGTCTCGTGTGCTTGATCGGGTTTTCCCTCGATTGTTGACCAACCCATGGCTGTCCTCGCACGCTGAGAGATCATTGACGAGCGAGAGCTGCTCGTTCTGTGACAGAGTTAGAGAGGGGGAGGGGGTTTTGGCGAGGCAACCATCTTAACTGACTCCGTTCTGCTTTAAGGGAAAATATCGAACGGGACGGAAACCCGTAAGATACACAATGGCTGGCCATTATTTCTTTGCATGTGCCAGTACAACGAAGAGGAAAATAGGCAAGAGGGGGTATAACAGGATTTGTGCTTGAAGTAGGATAATCGGCTTGCCTGGTCGGTGTTAGGGTGGATAGGGTGCATGATGGGACACCAGGCGGAAAAGGGAGTTTTTAGTCAATTTCCACATTCCCTCCTTGTCCCACAGAAAACCTATTACAGAAATTCTTAATCAATTTCTATATTCATTAGGTCGTATACTTGTTCTTGCAACATGATCATTTCATTTTTCTTTCCTGTGTTTCGTGGACGAGGAGTACAGGAAGTGGCACACAGTCCACAAAGGGCGGGGCCACACTGGATGCAGAGGCAACAGGTGAAAATAATGGCTAAAGCGAGGCCCAGGACTGTTAGTGCCTTCCACCCCCAGGTGGACAGGAGGTCCCACAACCAGCTGGTCAGGGACCATCTGCCAGTGTCCATATCCAATTTATCGGATAGTACATGGAGGCGGGAGATAGCAGAATAAACTGATGGGGCGTTGTCTGGAATAAATACCAATCAAGTGCGCGCATGGGGTCCACAGATGAAATAGGTGTTTGGGGCAGTTACTATGGTCGGAAAATCGGGAGCAGGCAGTGTATAGGTCCTATCACACTCGCTGTTCCCCATTACTTCCCCTTTTCCTTTCCCCCTTATGCAAAACCGGCCGTTTTGCGGTACTACCCAACCTCCTTGATCTGTCCGTCTTTGATCGACGGAAAACATTTCCCTGAAGGAAGCAATGTCATGGAACTGAGAGTAACTGATATTTTCGTGATCTTCGGCTCTCCCCCAGGTTACAGTGAGATGCACCATTTTAGAAACAGCCTTTACTATTTTTGTCTTTACCTCGTTCCAATTACTCTCGTTTTTCAATTTTGTCAGGGGAATGTTTCTGACTGAGGCAGAAAATATCATGGCTAAGGCGTAGGCGGACCCTGAATAACCAAACGGGAGGGAGAAAAAAGGGCATTCCCTTATGTACGGAATGTGGCATCAAGCCACAAACCCAACAGTTTGTCTTGTTGACTATGAGTTGGTGTTTATGGAGGGTGGAAATGAAGGTATTATTTATAAATTCCTTTCTTCTGTCCTCGAGGTGTGGGGGAAGATCAACATGGGAATGCATAGTGGTATTCTTTACAAGTGTGGATGAATGCGGAGGGAAAACTGTACATAAGATCCAACCCAGACAAGCTGCTATACAGCAAACAAGTAACATTATCAGTAGAAAAATCGAAAACCTGCTATGCAGTAATTTTACATAATTAGTCTTTTTCCATTTGCGCATCATGTCATTTCTCCTCATATTGTCTATGAATTTAATATCAAAAGGTCTCTGTACACAAGATCAAAACGTCTCCCAGCAGCCGCTTCACCAAGAGCTTGTTCCTGGGCTTAATTAGCCACCGGTGCATTACGCTCAGGTGTAATGTCTTTTAGTCTATTTCTGGTGAGATCGCAGCCGCGATCTGTATTCCTGTTGAGGAGTGAGTTCTGGAAGTGCTGAGATTATATCCGGGGCATTTTTAGCCGTTGAACAGGGCACAGTGTCTGTTGGTGTTGGTCAAAAAAAATTTCGGCAGTGGATAGCGTGAAGCCATCCCTTGCGTCCTTCTACTTCGGCGGCCGTCCTTGTGGTCAGGAGTACTAATTTTGGAGCTGTCCACCTTTTCTCCAGGGGGCTGGTATGATAAAAGTTCCGGATGTGTATCCAGTCTCCGGCTTTATGGAGTGTTCCTCAGGCGTGGTGTGGTCTGGAAAAGCTGCTGCAACCTGTGAACGACAAGATTGGAGTGCAGACATCAAGGAAGCCAGGTAATCTGTCAACATGTTAGAATCAATTTCAGTCAGTTTCCTAGGAGAAGGGACAACCCAGATGTTAGGAGGTCTCCCGAATGTTATTTCGAAAGGGGACAGTCCCGTCCGGGAATGTGCCACCATCCGCATGTAAAAGAGAGCGACCGGTAGGGCAGTGACCCAGTCTATCCCTTTTTCTGCACATACTTTGGCTAGTTTCGTTTTCAAGGTTTGGTTGTATCGCTCTACCAAACCCGCTGCTTGAGGGTGTCGGACACAATGAAATCTCCAGAAATATCCCAGTAGAAGAGAAACAGCTTCCATTAGTTTGGAAGAGAAAGGCTGTCCATTGTCCGAATAGATGAGCCTTGGCAACCCATACCTGGGGAAAAATTCTCTCACTAATTGCTTAGCGGTTGTCTGGGCACCATGGTCTGGGACGGGGTATGCTTCGGTCCATTGTGTCAGTGTACACACTACCACCAGTACATATTTGTATCCTCTACATCTGTACATTTGGATATAATCCATTTGGAGGACTTCGAAAGGATGATCAGGAGGCTGGAATCCACCCTGTTCTACTGGTACTCCTTTACCAGGGTTAAATTGGCAACATATCATACAAGTTTTTACTTTTTGTTTGGCTGCAGCTCTTAGGTGTTTGTTAAACCAGATGTTCCGTAAACTATCCAGCATACCTTTCTCGCCTAGGTGGGCGGGGCTATGGACAGTGTCAATTATGACTTGTACCATGGAATCAGGGAGAAACCACACTGTTCTGTCTTTGGTCATCCAACCCTGATCAGTCTGGACCCCTCCTTGTTCAGTCCATTTCCTTATTTCATCTGCAGTGGCATGTGTCTGTATGTCTTGCACATCTTTCAAGGGGTCCCTCACTATCATAGTGACAGTCTGTGTGGGTGACTGAGAGTCTGATGTATTCACTGGATTCTGGGCTGTCTGTTTAGCAGTCCGGTCCGCTAAGTCATTTCCTTTAGATATGGTGTCGGTAGCTTTGGTATGTGCTTTGCACTTCAGAATAGCTACGGCTGTAGGCAGGTGTATGGCATCTAGTAGGGCTTGAATCAGGAGACCATGTTGTATTTTGGCCCCATGTGAGGTAAGAAAACCTCTTTCTTGCCACAACACTCCAAAATTATGAACTACACCAAATGTATATTGGGAATCGGTGTAAATGTTCACTTTCAATTGTTTTGCCCATATGCAGGCCTGTGTCAGGGCGATGAGCTCTGCTGCTTGGGCTGACAGGATGTCTACTCTTTGGGTCTCTATAATTTTACAGTCCGTTGTTACTGCATAGGCTGCCACTAACTCTCCAGCGCTTGTCCTCATGCACGATCCATTCAAATAAAGTGTTACATCAGGATCTGGGAGTGCAACATCTGTTAGGTCTTGTCTTGGTTTTGTCACTACATCGATCATCTCCACACAGTCATGTTGTGTCGTGTCATCTGAGCTTGAGGGCAAAAGGGTAGCGGGGTTCAACATGTTGCATCGTCTGATCTCTATGTGTGGCTGAAAGAGCGTTAGTTCGTATCCTGTCAATCTTGCTACAGTCAGGTGTTGAGTCTGTGTTCTGTTTAGAAGGACTTCCACAGCATGTGGCACTTGTACTATCAGGGAATGTCCTAACACTATTGAATCTCTTAGTCTTATGGCCAGGGCTGTAGCCGCAACGGATTTCAGACATGCAGGCAAAGCTTGTGCTACGGGGTCCAATGTGCTAGAAAAGTAAGCACAGGGTCTATTTCTTCCTGCTTGGTCTTGTGTGAGGACGGATAGTGCTGTTCCGTCACGTTCTGTCACGAACAGGGTAAAATGCTTGCTGTAATTCGGGGTGGCTAAAACTGATGCTTGACACAGAGCTAGTTTTAGAGCTTCAAATGCTTGGGAGTGTTCTGATGTCCAAGGGAGAGTTGCGTGAGTGGCTGCTTCCACTGTAGTTAACTGTATGAGTGGCTTGACTATGTGGGCATACTGAGGGATCCGTTGTCTGCAATATGAGGTGAGACCAATGAATGCACGCACTTCTTTTTGTGACTTTGGCTGTGTAATTGTCGAGATCAATTGGATTCGCTCTTGTGTCAGTTGCCTACCCTCCTTGGACAGCAAATGTCCTAAGTAAGCCACTTGCTGTGCGCAGAACTGCAATTTTGAGGGAGACACCTTGTGACCTTTGTCTGTCAGGAAATGTAGAACTGTGAGAGATGCTTTTTCACAGTCTGGTTCTGTCCTTGCTGTGATGAGAATGTCATCTACATACTGTATCAATGCTGTGTTGGTAGGCATATTGATACTGTCAAGTTGTCTTTTTAGTGCTTGGCTGTAGATGCTTGGACTCTCTGTATAGCCTTGGGGAGCTCTAGTGAATCTGAAACTTCGTCCCTTTAAACTGAATCCGAATAGATATTGACTGTCGGGATGTATAGGAATGCTGAAAAACGCATTCTTCAAGTCGATGACTGTGAAAAATGCAGCTTCGGGGTCTATGGCAGTCAATAGTGAGGAAATATCTGGGACCACTGGATATTGTGGGATCACACATTTGTTCAGTTCTCGAATATCAACCACCAGTCGGTAGACCGGGGGTGCCTGAGGGTCAGTCCTTTTGAGGACTGGAAGAACTGGAGAATTACAAACATTGGAATCTGTCTCTATCACCACTCCATGTTCTATGAGTTCTTGGATTACCTTGAGTAAGGCTTGTTCAGCCTCGGGTGGAATCTTATATTGTCGTATACGGGGTAGGACTACACCCTCCTTGAGTGTGACTTGATGTGGGGTGATGTCCATGTATCCGACATCGGTTGAGTTTTTTGCCCACAGATGTTGTGGGATGTCATTTAGTCTGGGGTCGAATTCTTTGACTGTGAAATGTCCTTTGAAATCTCGTAGAAACAATTTTATTCCATCCGGTGAACAGCATATTACTGCTCCTAGTTCTTTGAGTGTCTTAATTCCTAGTAAATTCTCTGGGCACGTTTCCATAAGGACTAGATCAGTAGTACGTGTCAGAGGACCTACTCCTAAAGAGACTTGTTCAGACACTTTGTTTATGATCGGTTTTCCTGAAAAGCCCAGAGATATATTATGTGAGCCAGAGAGAGGAACCTCTGGGACTTCCTTATGACTTATGGTAGTCCTAATTGCCCCCGTGTCTATGAGGAATTTTCTGTCTTGTCCCAGTAAATGAGCTTGTACATATGGACCTTTCTGATCCACTGGAACTGGGATAAGGGGCAAGTCACTTTCTCTCTCAAGGCTGTCTCATGCATATGGTTCAAACTCGGGGTAATCTGACTGTGCGTACTGGTACATCTGTGTGGCAGCAGCAGCAGGCGTCTGAACCTGTGGAGGGGTAATGGTCTGAGGCTGCTGAGTGTTACCTGGTCTGGGAGTGTGAGGGCGTTCTTTTGTCTTTCCTGTCGCTATGTTATGTTTCAGGACCGGACATTCCCTCACAAAATGGCCTTGTTGCTTGCAGTAGTTGCAAGTACCTTTATTGGTCCCCACATTACCTTTGGGGCCCGTGTTTACTGGTGCCGTCTGTGCAAACAGTACCTTCATTTTTGTGTCTTTTACTCTTTTCTTTTCTTGTTCCTGTTCTTCCCTTATTCTGTTGTGGTGGTACTGTAACATTTGTAACATTAGTGAAGGACTATTTGCTTGCCAGGTACTCTCAATCTTTAACACTCTATTTCTGATGGGGGGTAAGGCGTTGTCCACCAATTTTGACACAAAAAGATGAGGATAGGCCTCGCTACTATGTGCGAGTCCACTATTTATAGAGAAACATTTCTCCAATCTGGTGTAATAATCACCTGTATCCTCGTCTGGCTTTTGTTTACAGGCAGAAATGGCATCCCAATCTTCCTTTTTCGTTGTCAATAACAGAGGCAAGACCTGTATGAGGAGACTAGGCAATTCTTTTACGCATTCACCCAGACCTTCACCTGGCTTTCTGTCTGTCTCTTCTTTTTCTAGGGCAGTCCACGTAATCTTTTTACCACCCACCTCCCAGTCCTTTTCCTTCAATTTGTCAAATATGCCTGTGGGTAGAATTACTTTGAGTAGTATGATTATATCTGGATATGTAAAACTACCCATTTGTAGGATATCCTTCAACTCTCTATGAAATCCTCCAGGATCTTTTTCGTGAGAGGGCACCATCTTTTTCATTTCCAATATTTCTAGCTTGGTAAGGGGAGTATACACATGTATTCGTTGCAGTGTACCATCTGGCTGGGGTATGGGGTGGATTTCTCGTAAGGGGTATTGGCCTATACTGTAAGGTTCATGGTCTGATGAAGCTAAGGTAAGTTGGAGGTAACGGAGGCGCAGGTCCAGAATGGTATTGATCAATTCCGGTCCCCGAGACCTCCATTTATCTGTCACTACTTCCTGTAACAATTTGTATAGTTTGTCTGATCGGTGGAAGTTATTCTCGTATAAGGTAGCCAGGTGTTGGATCATATAAATACCTGCTAGCCGTTGGTCTGCTCGGGGAAGAGCCAGAAACATTTGCGCTACTATATCTGGGCCGTATACCCGGTGCTGTGATATCCAATGGGTGGCAGACCGGGCCAATTCTTTTTCTTGTTGGGTAAGGGGAGGCTCATTGTCCATCCATTCATCTAGGGCTCTTTCTGTGGACCGAAAAAGATCTTCCGAAGAAGGATCTAATCTTTTAATTTTATGCGACACTCGCGGGGTTCGCCACTTGGGACCAGGACAATGTCGCGCTACACCCAGGAAATTCATTCTTTCTAGTGTCGGACCCTCATCTTCCTCTGAGTCGTCCTCCTGTGTGACTTTCTCAGAGTGGATGGTGACAATTTTCTTAACTAGTCTTTTAGTTATTTTGTCGATCTGATGTCCCAGATCGTGTGCTCCTCTGTGTACCTGATCACTAAGGTCTATTAACTCAGAGTCTATTCCATTACCCGGGTCTAGTTCCCGGATCAGACAATTTATGATGAACCGTAGGAGCAGTCCTCTGATGGGAACTTTTCTATTTTTCATGACCTGGACCAGAGTATCCGGACCTTCACCTGTTCGTATGAACTCATAAACTCTATCTAAATGCTTCGTTATATCAGGGACCTTCTGGAGTTGACCCAGGGCTTGTCTTAATCTCTCTGATATCGTGGTCATTGGGCCACTACCGGGTTCGGGGTCATAAGGACACTCAAGAGGCTGGACATCGTCTTTATCCTCAGCCCCGTTCCCGGACACTCCTAAATCAGAGGTGGAACCACCGGCTACTAGTTCAGGAGCACGTGTAGACGGGCGTGTTCTAGGCATGTTAACATAAGCGGGGGGTGGTTCGGACAGATAGGCAGGGAGAAAATTGTCGGGAGCAGTGGGAATTACTTTCACTGGGGATTTGGGATGTTCTTCTATAATTTCTTCCGACAAAACGGGATAAATGCCAGTAACAAGGGCGCTTCTCTCTCTATTTACCTGTTCAGCTAAAACCTTCTCACCTTCTTCCTGTAATTGCTTTTCTTTAGCCTGTTCCGACATTCTCTTACTTTTCTCGATTTTCCCTAGTTCTTTCTGGGCCCTCCTATGTGCTTCCTTACGCCATAACTCAATGGCTTCTGTCTGTGAGGGCCTCGCCTTTCGTTTCCATAACTCTTCCTCCACTCTCATAATACATTCTATGTCTCAGGTATCTGCGGTGGGCCATCTATGCACCATTTCTAATTTTTCGGTATAGTCTACCCAAAGGTCTAAGAACAATATGGCACCCAATCCATGTTTGGTATACATGAAATGTCCAGGCGTATCTCTAGGCGGGACTTTAACTGGTTTCTCTAATAGATTCTTCTTGGTGCCGATCGTACGTAATTTGGAAAACAGAGGCATTCTTAAACTCAACAAATTACGGTTTAAAAAAGACTTGGAATATACAAAAACAAAACAAACACTTTATACACTAGAATATAGTGCAACCGTACCGGTCTCACGAATGAGACACGTCTTTACCGTTTTCCAAAAATGGAACCCGTCTTTATACTTTCCCAGTGGTACTCACCAAGAAGCAAAACTTGAAGACCTGGTCATCGGACTCTTGACGCTTGCGCAGGAATATCGGGGCTCCAAAGACCTCGGACTCGGCGCTCTCACTGGTCAGGCTCTGGGTTGGGATGCTCCGCAATCTTCTTTACCGCCTCGTGTGGATGGTCAGTCGCAGTCTGTCTCCTCCTCGTCTTGAGGGAGTTAGCGGGAACACCCCGCTGTTGTGCACTTGAAGTCCGTCGAAAGTATGGAAGGGACAAGGACCTGACTTACATCGCCGGCGCGTAGGGAAGAGGGAGCGTTCCTGTTCAGGCGCCAATTAATGTGGTAAATAAAAAACTAATTATTTACGCTGTCGGAATTTCTATAATTACCCAAGAAATGGTAATGCATAAAATGAGGAGCAGAGTCCGTGGTCTTCGAGTTGAAAGGGTTTTATTCCAGAACTCGAGTTAAGGGAGAGCTCCTTCACCAAGCGGGTTCAGGAGTAGTCTGCTTTACTTGGAACATAACAGCACTTATATACATTATGAGTACAATCAAAAGAAGGAGTTCCCCCGGACTTGATTCAATCATTCATGATGTAATCATACGGAAGACATAGCATGCTTGTTCTCGTTTAAAGAATAACTTGAATTACATTTACACATAGACAAACATATTGCATCGGGGTGATTGTGGTGACAAGTTACAGAGTTACTAGTGTCTGGGGACAGAGAATCGAGGCATTGTTACAGGGTAATTTCTGTCGGAAAGGTAAAGAGGACGAGGCATTGTGCGTTCTTTACTTCTTACACAAGGGCGGTGATGTCTCACAATGGTATGTGTGTGCAGCTGGGAGGAAGGAGAATGGGCTGTGGTAAACTATTCTTCTTCGTGGCTGTCTCGTGTGCTTGATCGGGTTTTCCCTCGATTGTTGACCCAACCCATGGCTGTCCTCGCAAGCTGAGAGATCATTGACGAGCGAGAGCTGCTCGTTCTGTGACAGAGATAGAGAGGGGGAGGGGGTTTTGGCGAGGCAACCATCTTAACTGACTCCATTCTGCTTTAAGGGAAAATATCGAACGGGACGGAAACCCGTAAGATACACGATGGCTGGCCATTATTTCTTTGCATGTGTCAGTACAACGAAGAGGAAAATAGGCAAGAGGAGGTATTACAGGATTTGTGCTTGAAGTAGGAAAATCGGCTTGCCTGGTCGTATTTGGGGCGGATAGGGTGCATGATGGGACACCAGGCTGAAAAGGGAGTTTTTAGTCAACTTCCACAATAGAGACGAGAAATGAGCAGGACGAGGCAAAATAGAAGTCAGAAACTAGCAGAAATCAGGAAAATAAAGGCCAGCAATGAGTGGAAAGAGGCAAAATAAAGCTCAGAAACTAGCAGAATTCTTTTTTATTTTATTTATTTATTTATAAATTTTAATACAGTGCGAACTTGACCCAAGAGGGTATCGGAGCGTTTTACATTCAGGATTGTTGCGTTTAAAGTTACATCAGTTACAAGAGCATAGTAAGGTACAGTACACATAAACAATGTTGCAGGAATTCGTAGGAGGGAGGGGAGGAAGGAGTAATAGCAGGGAGACGAGGAGGAACTATGCCCAATATCCGGCAGGGTAGATGAAGGTCAAGGATGTTTTCCACATCACGTGATAGGGATTCTTTTTTCTTTTCTTAAGTCATATACCTTGAATATAGAACTTATCCCCTATAAACTTGCTCCTCTAGAAAACCCAAGTGGAACTCCTTTCTTGCCCCTAGTGTAAGTCAGCCAGGTCCCTATTATATGGTATTGGTATTGAATATGGGTATTGAATTAGCCTCATGAGTTGTGTCCCAAGGTACAACAGTCCCACTTTAAAGGAGACATTGAAACACCAAATCCATACTCACACACCACGTGACAACTTTAAAAAACAAAAACACGTTTTAGACAGCATGGCTATTAGGCAAATACCATAGAGACTGTATGCATAATGCCAATAATTGGTCTTACTCCATCAAGGACATTAATTTCATGTTATCAAAAAGCGAAATTGATTGTCTGAGTATTAAGAAGCATTCAGAGCGCTGACCGTATGCAAGTACAACGTTATAAATGTGGGTGAATCTAGTGGGAACAACACATTAGCTGTTTCTAAGGGCAGTCTTCCCATGACTGTCTCTGGTGAATGATGCATCTGCATAGCTGCACACTGCAGGCGTGTCTCAGGCTACACGAAAGAAACTGAACCAAGCTTCCGTCCGTCAGATATTCAGACGACAACAAAAAAATTAATGTACCTAAACTTCGCTGTCTTCATCCGATATTTTTAAGATTTATAGTGCCTTGTGTCAACCACTGGTAGCAGCATTAAGCTCTCTGGAGGATACACTTTGTTGGCAGCCGCCAAATGTGCTGCAGGCAGAAGATGGGAGATAACTTGCTGTCCCTCAAACTACCTCTCGCCATTGCCTTCTCTTTGAGCTTATATTACTTTATCTCACCTTATCACTCTCTTCCCTCTCCCCTATCTCTTTACATTCATCTGTCGCCATAACTCTCAAAAGCAACTATCATAAAGGCAAAACAGAGATAAGAAACGGGTAGAAAGAGGCTCCCAAGGACCCTCGGCAGCCAAGGGATCTTCATCCCCAATGAGCAGGGCACCAGTAGGTGCGTTTTACAGAGTGGTTGAGAAAGGGGACGGCCGACAATAAGGTTGCTGCAATTCCAGTGGGGGGGACTTACTGGTTGCAAAAATAGGGGTTCTTGGCCCCCAACTACTCTCATTAGCCAAGGGGACTTGATCCCCGAACCTGTAGTGCGGCAGGAGGCGTATATGCAGAGTGGATGAGAAAGGAGGTGGGGTCTCTGACAAGGTCTTAGCAATCATGCTGGGGGGGGTCTTACTGGTGCAACAATAGGAGTTCATGGCCCCCAAGAACCTTCAACTGCCAAGGGGACTTCATCCCCTAACCAGTAGTGTTCCCAGAGGTGCGTGTGCAGATTGGGTGAGAAACTATGAGGTTTAGTTTAGTTGAGTTTAGTTTTTAAATTTATATTGCACAACAGATACCCAAAAAGGTTTCCCGGCGCAAAAGGATGGGTCAAGGCTGGGAGCCAGGCAGTTAGAGCACTTATTTGTCAAATAACCACGTTTTCAAAGACTGATGAAACTGTATGTAATTTGTTTAGTTTCGAAGGATTGTGGGTAAAGATTTCCAAGTAGAGGGACCAAGATAGGAAAAAGACCTACGGCCCACCCGGGCAAGTTTGAATTTCGGGACAACAAACCTTCCTTGGGTGGCAGAACGGAGATTATAGAGGGGAAGTAGACACTGACTAAGGACTGAAATAGCGAGGGGGATTTAATTTTGTGCATGAGACTCAGGGCCTTGAATTTTATTCTATTTTCTATTTTGAGCCAATGAAGCTTGCGTCTGTAGTTCGAAACAGAGGAGAGCTTAGGGACTCCGCATTGAAGTCTGACAGCGGCATTTTGAACCATTTGTAATCTGTGGACTAAGGCTTTGTTCGCCCCCAGGTAAAGAACATTTCCGTAGTCAAGTCTTGAAGTTATTAAGGCATTGACTACGGTTTTCCTGGTGGATTCCGGTAGCATCCAGCAGATTTTTTTTAGCCATCTAAGGATGATGAAGCAGGTTGCTGTTACTTTGATTGATTGAGAATGCATGCTGAGAGAGTCATCTATTATAATGCCCACATTTTTTACTTGAGGGGAAGGGTTCGAAAAGTTGCCCATTTCACTCGGCCAATGTATGGGATACCATAAGTCTTTTTTATTCCCTAATACTAGAATCTCTGTTTTCTCCCCATTTAGCTTCAGAAAATGTTCCTGCATCCAAAATGCTATTTTGTTTTAACCAATTTTGAGAATTGATGAATCATCTATTTTCCGTGAGGTAAGGGGGAAAATGATTTGAGAATCATCAGCGTTAGAGTAAAGGGATATTCCAGATTTTGCAGATACCTCAGCCAGTGGTCTCACATAAAGATTAAGTAGTGAAGGGCTAAGAATAGACCCTTGCGGCACCCCATGGGCAAAATAATGGATTTTAGAGCATGCTGAATGTGAGAACACTTGGAAGGTACGTTTTGTAAGAAAGGCAGTGAGCCAGTTTAGAGCAGGCCCACAGATGCCTTGTGACCTAAATTTGTTAATAAGCACTGCGTATCGACACAGTAACTCCAAGTAAGGTGGTTTCAGTTAAGAAACCCGCTCTGAAGCCCGACTGGGAGGGGTGAGGAGATCATGTGCTGTTACAAAATTGCAGAGGTGTTGGTGAATATGCCTTTCGAAGATTTTTGAAAAGATGGAGAGAAATGAAATGGGGCGGTAGTTACTAGGCACCTCAGGATCGGTGTTAGCCTTTTTGAGGAGGGGGTGAATCATGGCATGTTTCCAAGATGCTGGAATGGTAGCTTCATATGGGGAGGCATTAAGGAGATTCACTATTACAGCCAGTGAGTCAACACTCAACTGTCTTAGTATTGAAACAGGTAAAGGATCATTAGGTGATCTGGATTTGATGTTATTTAAAAGTATTGTTAGACTTTCAGTGGTGAGCGAAGGCCAAGTCGGCAAAGAGTGTTTATGAGAATTCATTTGACCCATCGAATTTAAGAATGAATCTCAGCAATGAGGTCTCAGCACTCCTGCTGTGGGGGACTTACTGGTAGTTACAGGAGGGGTTCATGGACCCTAACTACTCTCAGTATCCAAGGGGATTTAAATAGGGATGGTAGAGCAATACTCCACCCTTTCACAAACTTGCAGAATTTGGCAGAGATTTCCGTAACTCCTTGGAATTCCACAGAGTGAAACTTCACGAGCTCCACACAGGTCTAGTAGAAAGGCAAAAAATAAAGGTAAGCAACAAGCAGAAAGAGACAAAATAAAGTTCATGAGTGACCAGAAAACTATCAAAACCCACTCAGGCACTCATGCACCCACTCTCAGAACAACTCAGACACTTACACACACACTCAGACACCCACTTAGACACTCACGCACCCACTCACAGACCCACTCACATAACCACTTGCCCACATTGAGACACTCACTCACTCACCAACTGAGACACTCATGCACTCACTCACACACGCACTCTCAAAGGTTACAGGTTAAAGTTAGGAATAAACATTAAAAAAAACGTCAAAATTCACTTAAAACAACTAAAGGTTACAGGGACGTTATAGTTAGACTCAGATCGCACTTGTACAAAACCATATAAATTTAGCAGTTATAGTTACCTGAGCTAACAATTAGGCCCGGCGGACTTTGCAGAGTTGCTGTACGTAGAGCTCTGACAGAGTGGCTAAAAAACTCTGCTGCACTACACAGAGTTCGGCGTTCGGGCAGAGTTTGCCAGTGAACCTGTTCACATTGCAAAACTCTACATGTAGTGCATCCTCATGTTCCAGATCGCGACATGATCCGCATAGGGATGGCCAACTTGTTTTTGTACTCTGTTTATGGTGCTGGGCTTAATTTTCAGTCAGTTTTTCAGCTCCTTAATCCTCCCATTAACAAACTGATCTACCCGATCATTTTTGTTTATTATATTAGTGGGTGTCTTTGTGTTTGTGTATTTTATGTTTCTTGTATATTTTTGGGTGTTTTTCATGACTTTATGTATTTTGTCTACTTTTCCTCCTACTTCCTTATTTCTTCTTTCCTTTCCTTCCCTTCCTTTTCCCTATTTTTTTCTTTTCTAAGTATAGTTTATCCCATCCAGCGCCATAGCAGATGTAAGCTTTCCTTGCGGGCGGTGCCGCTGCCCAGGTGTGCAGCCCTGGGTAATCTTCAGCGAGGAGGCAGTGGCAGCACTAGTTTTCTTTGAGCAGCATCACCTCCCTCCCTGTGGGAGCATTGGCTGAGATGGTGGATAGTGCATCGGTGCGTGCGGTGCACAATCTAGGTTCTTTCCACCGTCCAGCAGCTGAAGCACCCCGGGCGGAAATTCTTGACCACATGCAGGACCTGTTTGACCTGCTCAGTGTCAAGATTCCAGGGTTGGGTTAGTATTAAGCTGATTGTGTTTCCACAATGCAAACTTTTTATCAGAATAGCAGCTCGCACTTAGAGGTAAATTATGTTCAGTTTACTTTAAGAATATTATTACTATGTGATCCAGTTTCTAGTTTCTGTGAGGCATGTGCTCAGCGCTACCTTATCATACTCATTATTGACTCTCGCTTTGGTTGATTAATTGAGAAGCCATTGAAGACTGTCATCCTGTCACCTTAGTGAATCAGTGTTAGCAGTGAGTTAGTGCTCTCTTTGTGACTCTGTTTATTCAGCTTGTACAGTTCCTAGCTATTTCACAGTGATGTGTAGTATGCATCTATGTATTACAAAATTAGGGAGACTGAGTTGGTCTACCCAGGGGGTTGGGAAATGAGAATAGAATCAAAGATCATTCACCACAATGTATTAGTTCCAAATGCAGATTTTGTTAAGGAAATCTGTAATAGGGATTTTAGGATTGATATGGGCAACTCAACAATAGTCAATAGACTCAAAATTAGTACTATAGGTGATCTGTTTTAGAGAAGTACAATGTGATTGTGTCATAATACTTTTGTGACAATTAACTGAAGCACTGGTCTATTTTATTTTATCTTCCTCATTTCCTCTTATCTCATCGCCCAAGGGCAAGAAGAGGGAAATTGCAGAGATAGGCCTGGGAAGAGTTAGGTAGGAGGCAATGCTCAGCCTAGTAAGTCCTAGTTGGGTTTTATGATTGTTGAAGGCTTAGGGTAGAATATTGGGGTATTGGAATGTTGGTTCTGGGATCCAGAATGGAAGTTGCTGCCTGGAGGCTGGTGCTGCTGGCGAAAAATAGTTGCTCTGACACCCTTACTTGCAATCTTCCTTTCACGTGGCGACAAGAGAAGGATAAAACCCACTTGTGCAAAGCACATTGGATTAGCTCTTTTTCCTCTGCCCACTATGCTATTTGTTTATTTTGCCTTATTTTTTTTATACTTGCTCTTTTTTCTCTAACTCCCCTATTTAATTTTTGTTTCATTCCTGTTATTCCTGGATTATCAAATTTTGACTTATAGTACATGCTTTTCTTTTTTGGTAGCTGATTTTTCCAGTCTCTAGTCTGTAATTCACTGATCCCCTGCATCGTTTGTAATCTTTCCCTCTCCCCCATATATCTTGTAGTACCGTAAGTGTAAGACTAAGAACACATTATTGGTCTTCTACTGTCTGATTGCTGGCCCAAGTGAGCTAGTATTATAAATAATATTCACCATGTATGTTTGTTGAGAATACTTTCTTTTTCCTACTCATGTCTAGTAGTTGAGTTATCAAGATAGTGGCCATGGACCCCCCCCCCCATGTAGTGTGCTGTGTAATTAATTTATAAAGTATGCCAGCAGTTTCAATGAGAGAGCAGCATAGCTGGAAAAAGTATGAGATACCATTGCATTTGTCAACCATCACCATATGTCTTTTATTGACCATTTTTCCAACCCTTCATTGTGCTGGATGGATGGGTGAAAGGATGGTTGGAAGAAAGGGTGGATATTGAATGGCTGGATAATGGATTGGAAATTGTGCTGCAAGAGTAGATTATAGAAAGTAAAGCTTAATCATTGTGGCTATTGGTGAATTAGAATGAAAGGATGAATGAACATTTTGGATTGCTTGGATGAACAAGCTAGGCAGCCTTCTCATGGAGAAAGGCATGCTGCTCACCTACTTAACTTGCTTTATTTATGCAGGGTTATCAAAGGTGTAATTCAAAATCGGGGATATTTAAAAAAAAAGTTTTACTCCCTTGACTTACTGTATTTGTTAAGCAAGGCCGATGTTTCTCACCCATCATTCACCACGCCCCTCCCCGCCCATGGCATTTTGCCACCTATGACCAAAGTGCAGTATGGTCCAAATAGAGACTGTAGTGTTGGCTGTGCAATGTGCATCTGCTTCAGTTAATGCATCATTTACAAAGTTTTCAATCCATTGCAAACCAAACACACAAGGTCACCTCGTAGTATTTCACATTTTTCTTAAGTTCTTCTGTCCCAGTCTACCAAAAAGTAAAAATATCTATTCTTGGCATGTTTCCCATCACATATTTATTTTATGCCTGTTCAGATGTTTCCCTTTCGACTTTCATCGACTAGTACAGTGATTGAATAAGACAAAGCTGATGAATCAGTGATCAGCGTAGTGACCGCTCTATTCTATATCAAAAGCTGTACCATACCCGCTTAATCCCTCTGCCCTACTCTGCAGTAGAGTAATTCAAGCTTCCTTTTCTGATACAACTGCTGCCACCCCATCCCACTCGGACAGGCCATTATTAAGGCACATCCTACAGCAGCTATTCACTATGGAGAGTCGGCTCATCAGGATGGAGCAGAGCCTGGACCGGTTCTGGACCCACATGGTCAATGCCCTCTTCTAGTCTTTTTAAAAAAAATTGTATTGGTTCAAGGGTAGGAAGGAAATTGGGACTTTTTTTATTCATTGGACATTTCAGACTTTTAGACATTGGTGGTTGTGTCAGTTTGCTTAGGGAGAGGGGTAGGCCTGTTGTGGGTAGAGATTTGTGTCTGAAGTAGTTTGTTTTACTTTTGCTTTGCACTGCTGCCTTTTGTTTTTATGAAGCCTGTTTATGTGCTTGCAATAGTGTATTATACTGCTAAGTTATAGAGTTATATCTCTCTAACTATCTTGACCATTAAGGGGGATGCTTCCATGACCTATATTGTCTATAACAACCTAGATAAATGATTACTTGCAGTTAGTTACTTACTTACCAACATAACTAGTTCACTTCACTCTATAGTTGAATATAGATGAAGCAATAACACTGAAGGCATCACAACTTCACAAGCGAGGTCCCACTTCCACCCAGGTGAACTCGAACAATAGGATTATTCAAAAGGATTATGCATCACTGGCAACTAAATGAAAATAACACTGAATTGGTGGGTTTTATCAAAGCTTTACAAAGAACTGTGACCAGGCTACTACATGATGACACAATACGAGTTCCTGATAGTGATAAAATAATAAAAAGCAATAGTAGTAACTTGAGCAATGATAAGCTACTTACAGTAACAAAATACTTGTGTCATAAAAAATGGACTTAAAGTCTGGAGTGGTCAAGCTTAGGTTAGGCATTTACGGTTACACAACACAAAGCCTGAATGATAATGCTGACGACTCTTGTTCTTTGCTCCATATCTAAAATATGGATCACTTTTATGTGCGAGTGGGTAAATGGGGCCAGTCTGGGCAATTGCTTAGAGGTTCCTGCAGTGAGTTGGTGTTGCTTTTACCACATCCGCTCCACCAACTGTGTGATCCATTGATGGTGCAAAATAAGCCATACCCCAATAAATCATACAGCCCAGGGGAAGAGGGTTAGGGGTTGATGAATTGATGGGAAAGGGGATTTGGGAAAAGGCAATACACTAGGACAACATTCTTCTGGGCAATGAGCAGCACATTATTTGTCATCAATCTGTTGTGGAAGGAAAGGAAGTTATGAGTATGACACAGTAAAGTTAAATGCATTGCAAACTGTCCTTCTGCCTCCAAGACCCAAGGTATCAGATATCTAAATGTTCTGTGTTCTAAGTTAGAAGTGAACCCACCCAAGCACTTCTCCAAATATGATTGGTAAAAGAAAATTATACTGTATCGCAAAATTAGGTGCTGCATCTGCATTTTCCTCTGGAATGTCCATCACTCTTGGTTGCCTGTCTGGACTGGTCCGGTAGGTAAGCAGGAATGTTGGGCTCAGCTTTCGCCTTTTGTTCATGCAGGAGACTACAAAGCCTGCATATTGTAAAACAGAAACTGTGATTTAGAGTCAAGGAGAAGGACAGAAGGAAGGTAAACTTTATGAGGAGTATATCCAGAAGACTCAAAAACAATAGGGGGACTCAGAGTTTCACTTTTGCCACCAGTCAACATACACACACACAAACAGCAGCATTTCACATATCAACAAACCTCTCTCCATTCCACAGAGCTTAGTACTAGACCTCAGCCTCAAGGTTTCCCTTTGAAGTTAGTAACTTCTTGCTTCTAGCTGTTGGTGAGGTAGTCCCACAGCTCCCGCCATGAGTCCTTCCATCCTCCTCCTGACTCCGAGCAACTCAGTCCCAGATCAGTCGTGACCCTAGGAATATAGACGTGTAGTGCACAGCTGTTGAAGAACACGTTTTTTGCATGGTTTTATGTTTGTTAACTAGAGCGACTGTTCTGGTCTCTGAAGAACCAAGAAACAGGAGAGGGTTCTGCAAGTAAATCTGGCTAAGTTTAAAAGCAGCGAGCACGGCGAAGTAGGTGACCCGCCTGATTCCGCCCATACAACTAATATGTTGTTTTCGGCATAGCGCCCTGCCCCTGCCTGATGCAGCTCGACCTGAGCACCAGCATTGTTTTGCAGCACCCTACATTTTAGGTGTGCGTTCCAGAAGTTTATTTTTCTTCTGATGCCCAAGGATTTAGGGCTGGGTGTGTCTTTTAGGGGGCACATACCACCCACTTCCTTGTTTTGGTCCTGAGGAATACCGGGGACTTTCCCCTCATGGTAGAAACATGTCGACCATCACATAAAACAGAGATAAGTAGGCCGTAACTTCCCTACTACTATCTCAACTTTGATTTTTAACTTTTGTCCAGTTACTTTTTTATTAAATTCTAAATGAAAGACTACCAGGACAATTTTTAACACTTACACACTTTTTTGTTTGCACCCCACATCTCACTACCAGCTCCACTGCAGTTGCAGGTGTTGAAGCACACCCAAGTGACGCTAGGCCACTTGGGTGGGCCCCGATGATGAAGCAAGTCACCACCAGGTGGTGAGTGAGGGGTTTCCTAACAAAGGAATAATATTTCCTTCTGTTTAGACAAAAGCCTTCATTTACCCTCATCGGGTAGTACTCCTTCATTTTGTTCTTTCATAAGTTTAAAAGGGCCAATCACCTCCAGGGAAAAATGATCGTCAATCATTCAGACCCCAAACATTACAAATCATCTCAAGCAAGTTCCCGTCACAGTTCGACACCCTTCCTCACTGTCTGCCGCCACATGAATCATCAATCATCACTCACATAATCACTCACTTACTGTTGCAATAGTTGTAGTTACCTCTTCCAATCAAAATAGGGGTAGGTTAGAAAGTAGGTGCAAAAATAATCTTTTTTTTTTTTTTTAATTTTTTGAAAACCTTTATTGTGCACGAAATAAAGAACAAATACGGGCCCACAACCATCCGGCCGGCCACGAACTCTCATATAGCACTAGTGCATGCAATACGGTGACATAGTAACACAGCAGCACATCGGTTATTAAGCAGAAATCAAACTGGAGGACGCCGCAAGACCATGACACAGGAGTAATGAAGGTTAAGTTTTTTAAGTTTTTTGTGCAACTATTGAGTTCAGGTCGTGTTGTTCCGTACTCATAAAATAATAAAATAAGAGCAAGGACCATGCAGGTGGGACATGACATTAGTTACAGTTTCCGGTCAATCCACATCTCGACATGCAAGTCCCGACCAGGCAGGATGGCCACACAATATCCACGCTACAGGGTAGCAATCTCAACATCCCATTCGTATCTCCGCCGCCACCCCTCACCCAGTATGCCTGAACACGGGCCAAGAGAAAGGAAAAATTATAAAAGAAGCAAAAATAGGTCCCATAGAAACTAACAAAAATGAAATATAACCCCCCACCCTACACACATGCAGAGGCTATGGCCTACCCCCCCCTAGCAGAGTGTCTGTCGCCCCATAAACCCGAAATACAGCAAGAGAAGAGAAGAAGAAAGAAAAAAAAAGGCGAGAGAAAGCAAGAAAATGTAGAAAGAAGGAAAAAGAAGATGATAATAAACGAAGAATTTCAACACTTGAATATAGGGAGGAAGAAAAGAACAAGCTGATCTACCACTCCCAAAAAGAAGGAGGCGGGGAGGAGCCCACATAATAACAGATCTCCCGAACCCCCAGCCATTTGCAATCCCTACGCCGTTTAGTGTTCCGATCCGGATCCCCCCCGGCTAAACAAATACAAGGCCCGCAGCCATCAACCACAACATCTGCCCCTAAACCACCAGCCCGCAAAAAACAGTCGCCCCATAAAGAAGAAACGAAAATGATAAAACACAATTATTGCGGCTTGAAATGGAGAAGAGGCCAGCGCGCAGAACAGGGAATACAATCTGAAATGGGTGATAATCGCATATAATACGTAATCAATGCATCCACAAGTGTTTCAGTCCGGGGTCACAACCAGGCAGACAGTCAGTACCAGCGAGGGAAGAATCATCAGCCCCGTCCCGATCGTCAGAATCCCACTAGGCGTAGCCACAGCTCCAAGTGGGGAGAGTCATCACTTATGGTGCGTCTGAATCAGTTACAAAACAGTCTAATCCCAGTCTCCGTCTGCCAGTGAGTCATAACTGCAAGGATAGGCACCTAGCCCTGGCCCGATTTGGGATGGCCCCCAAAACGTATCCTCCGAGGAAAGCCGACCCCCTCTAAAACGATGAAACAAAATGGCCACGGGTAGGAGAAGGAGGGCTCGTGATCACAAAATGGACGTCTCCAGTCCTCACGAAATCCGTCATCCCCAATGAGGAGTGACTCCAGGATAGTCCGATGGCACACTTTGCACAATCTAGAGAACGGAGGCCTCCAAGAAGCGTTAGACATGAGGGATGGAGGCCACACAGATGGCACCCAAATACGATGCAGTGGTAAACGAAACAAAGTTGCAGTCCTTGGAGGGAGGGGAAACAAAGTAACAGGAGTAGTGCCGGCGGATGGCAGACTGCGTGCGCCAGTACTGTCAGTAGCTGCCCCCTCATCGTTAGAAACATGTGCAGACATTGTAGCCCCATCAACCGGCAGAGAAGGCAAGTCCATGCGTTGCCGAGAACCGACCCTCCGTTCCCGCCCCAGTTCAAGTAAAATGTCGTCGAGTTTCTCACCCAGTGTGCGGGAGCCAAGTTCTAGCGCAGATCGCAGGTCCCAAAGGGCAGCGAGGACGGTTCCGTAGGTAGGAGTGAAATGTGGAACCTCCGTCTCGGAATCGTGAGAGGGTTCCCGGAATCCGTGCCCCAGCTCAGTCCGATTCCGGCGGTCGCGGGACGGGGGTAGACGATCTTCCCCACATTGGGAGTCGCGGAGCACCTCCATCTTGTTAGCAATCCAACGATGAAGCTGGGGCGGGTGCGGCAGTAAGAAGCTGCAGTCCGAGCCACTGATCTTGCAAAGCGAGCTGCAGTCGGCCGTCTTTTGCTGGAAGCATACGTGGCTCAGCTATGAGGTCGGGGCACAACAGGATCTGCTCGCCGGTGACGGGCCAAGACGGCATGGAGGCTAGGCAGCACGCCCCCAGCACTGCACAAAGAAGCCAAACACACCGCATATCCCTTCCTCGCGGTCGTGCAGCAGGCACAATGTTCGAAAAATCACAGCAGGGCGATGTAGTCCGGTCCGTATCTAGGCAGGAGACGGCACTTCCCAGCCGCCGGCACCAACCACTCAGCACGGCCGCCCTTCGTCCCTCCCGGTCCGGCGGTGCACAGCGGCTCAAGCTGGGGCCAGAGCCGCGGGACGACCTCGTAGGTAACTCCAGTCACCGGGCAGGTAGAGATCCCGGGAAAACGCGGACAGAATCAGCGCAACCTCCAAAACACGCCACCGTCAAAATGCACCAGGATAATAGACAGGATATCGATGCGGGGCTCAAGGGCTAGCGGAGCCGAGGGCTTACACGTCTGCCCCGATCGCCATCTTGGCTCCTCCCCTGCAAAAATAATCTTAGACACAGGCAACACATTGGAATTTGAAATTGGCACTTGTGTAAATCAACAATCTTCTGGGGCAGCCATGCTAGTGCTAAGGGATACAAAATAGGATAGGCATGGGAGGGGGCCGGCGTTGTCTCCAATGTCATGAAGAAGTGTGAATGCTTCTTCAATGTACACTGGTCATCCAACAGCAATCTGACAATATATGTGACTGAAAAGGTGGGGCAGCAGAAATCTGATGCAAAAAGAATATATATATACTTTTTTACAAAGATAGAAGTACAACAACAAATAATTAAAATGTTCTATGGGGCACTGACATACTCTGTCCGGTAAGCAGAGGTCGTCCTCAAACTCAGGTAGTTCACACAGAAGTTGGTCAGCTAATATACTTGTTTCTGACTAATCTTCCTCCTCCTCCTGTTCTGTTTCAGGAATGGTGTAATTCTGTGTTATGAAATGTTAGTTTATTTTTATCATAGTCATTCTCTCACATTTTAAGGTGAAAGACTGTTCTTTCACCTTAAGTAGCAACTGCACCAGCTGCACTGAACACATGCTCAGCAGTCACACTGGCTAAAGGATAAGCCAGATACTGTATTGCCAGCCTGCCAAGCTCTGGTCATTGGTGCATTTACCAAAACCAATACATCAATGGGTTTTGATTCACATAGACCTCTTTAGGATCACCCAGATACGCCTGGAACATCCTGTGGATGCAAAATTAGCAAAAGTCCCAAGTCGGTGGACAAAGATGATTGTGTCCTATTTTAGTGTTGGTCATATGGGCATGGTAATACAGCCTGCGGATGGTCATTGGTGCTGCTACTTGTTCAACCTATTTTGCTATCACCTCTGCACTGAACTTAAGACCTGCTGATTGAAACCAATACAATGCAGAGGTTGAGTCCCGTCCTTTCGTTGTCGCCTGTGTTCTGGTTGATAGTGTTGTTGGCTGCTGTGAGAGAAGAATGCCATCTCTAGAAGTTGAAGGCAGCACCCCAGAGCTGTGGGGTGGGACTTCAATTTCCAGCCATTCTTCTTCCAGGTCTCTGGCTTGCTCATCAATCCACCTATTGTATTTTGAAATATACCCATCAGAAAAAGGTATGAAAGTGGGCAGAATGTTTTTTGCAATGTAGATCAAGTAGTGTGACACAGATGTACTGTTTGAATGATATGATATAATTTTGCGGCCTTCCATTACAAGTCAAGCGAAAGAGTACGCTCTCAACCAATGCATGCACTTTTGTGTTTTCATTCACATCTGCGAGAGCGAACCTTTCAGACAGCTTCTTTACCTGGTCCTATAGCAGATGGAGCAATGGGATAGCTTGGCCCATCATACGTTTGTCCTTGCTAACTTCCTGTGTGAAAATCTCAAAAGGGAGTAGCATCTGTGTCAGGAATTTGACAAGGCCCCATTTGTCCGTATCCATGGTCATAGCTTTTCCTACTGCATCCCCTCCTCTTTGAATGACATAGTCATTGATCTGTTTTTAATGCTCAAACAGACATTGCAACATGTAATAGATTGAGTTCTAATGTGTTGGAACCTCCTGTATCAGGGCTTTAACTAGTGCTCTATTAGAACACTAAATAATCCTCAACTGCTTCCAGGCTTTCAAAGAATGGCTGGAATGAGTACAGATTTTTCTGATGGTGGTCAGTATGTTTCTGACTGTCTACTTTTGTGAGAAACAGTTGCATAACCAAGTTGATGCAATGGGCCAAACACAAGGCCCTGACAGCTATATGTGATTTCTCCATGGCAAACACTGACCCACTATTGCATCCTGCAAAACACTCTTAAAACTTTCTTCAGGACCAAGACCTGCAGATATTTTTTGCTTTATCCCCACCAAAGAGATCCAGTGTGCAGTGATGTACATGTAATCAGTCGCCTGACAACTGGCCAACATGTCTGTCGGCAGGTGGATATTGTGAACAACACTTTGCTGCAAAGCTTGTCCAGCCAACTGCAGGACATCATGATGCAGCACTGGAAACGCAACTATGGTAAAATATGTCTTCTTGGTACCTTTCATTTTGGGCAGACGGCTGCCACAGGTTCTAAGAATCCCACTCATTCCACAAAAGAAAAAGGGAGGAGATCCAGCACTGCATTTTTGTCAGCTACCCATTAGACAGACGTGCTGTTGGGTGGTTTTGCTCGACGGGCCCCTCCTACCTAAACATGCCTGTAATAGTACCCTGGATTTTCTTCTTTTCTGTGGCCACTGACACAGGCGTCTTTCGAGAAGTAGATGTTGGTAGACTCAATGTGTGTCGTGGTGGAGCAGTCATTGTATGCTGTGGTGTCTCCATCTCATCCTGAGTCTTCTTGTGCCATTGTGAAGTTACTGAGGTGGGTGATTCTGCTGGGGGCAGGGCTGCTTTGTGTTAGGTTTTCACCCTCTTCTTCCTCATCATCACCTGCCACCATGATTGAACTTGTGGCTGATGTTCCCCAGTTCTCCTCACAAACACAAACCTGTTCCTCAATTGTTTTAAGATGCTCCTCTCACTGATTTGCATGGTGTTTTTTCATATGGATCATTTGGCCTCAAGTACCATAATGTGAATCAGGCTTACCTCAAAAAACATGCATGTTGCAAATTCTGCATACTACACTGTGCACCCAATGTGAGCTAACTGTAAACAAAGTCCCAAACTGGGGAGAAGTACTTTTTTACTGTGCCACTGCCAATGCCTGAAGAAGAACTGGAGGTTCGATGTTGGTGGGTGTGTTGTTGACTGCCTCACTGCAGTGATGCTTTTCCTGAAGTAGGTGCTGGAGCAGGTCTCAGCTGGGGTTTTGCAAATATGGGAGCCGGTGGTACTACCTGTGCCACATCTTTTGACCAGGTTGAATTGCAATGCCAGACTCCTCTGTGTCAACTTCCACAATGACTGCCTCATCATCATCATCCTCTTCATCATTCCCTTTGATAAGACTAAGGATTCCAGGAACTTTGTTTTTCCCTTGCCTCTCCTGTAATCTCCTGGACTCTGCCGGTGTCCACTCCATGTCCCTATCATCATCATCAGAAGTGGTGCTTAGAAAAGATGGTGGTTAAGTACCCTTCCTTTTCCATGCTGGAGATCTAGAAGCCAATGATTCTAAAAGAGGGCGTTCTTGCTCAAAAGGAAGCTCAACCTCCTATTCTGCTCCAACATCAGGAACATGTACTATTGCTGGCTGTGGCTCCTGTCCACTATGCTCTGTTTCCAAAAATGATTGGGAACAACTTTACGAAAGGGAGAAATCTAGTTCAGTGTCACTGCTCGCTGGTGTTGTCAGTATTGTAGTGACCCCCCCACTGACAGACATGATCTTGGGATTAGGTTGGGGTGCTGCCGTTGATGCAGGACTGCTGCACTCAGCTTGCATCCTGGGGGCTGGTGCAGCATACACACAACGTGGTGGTCCCAAAAAGATATGGGATGACATGCCAATGGTGGGAAGCTGCTTTATCTACCTGACCACTTTCTTGGAAGCATTTTTCTTTGGGGTCAACTTAAAGCTCTCCATTGGCAGTTGCACTAAGCTGCAAAATCTGAAGAGATTGGAGGACTGAAGTGTGACCGCACAGGCCTTCTGTTTGGCAGTACTGTAGGTGATGTCTCTTCTCTTATGCACCTAAAAGCAAACAAGCAAAAAAACATTGAGTGTGAAATGTCATGTGCCATTTTTTGCTGTTTGAATTAGTACAGACAAAGGCAATATTAGTGTGGTTGTTTACTTTGCAATAAGTAATAATTACTTTAAAGTCCAACCACACCATCATACCATAAAATATAATTTCCAATCAGAATAACACATACAATATAGAGAATAATGTAGCTCTATCCTTTATGTCTATGCATACTAAAGGAGACACCTGTGGTACTCAGGGAACTGCATGGATAAATGGAATACTAATCTTTAAAAAAAAAAGATTAGTACCGCCCTATGGGCGGCAATGTGGTCCGGGGGAAATGGAATAATCTTCATTACACAAATGGATGATGATGATCTGTCTAAAGTGCATCTAAGCCAGGGCATCTAGAAGGAAATGGAATTATATATTTATAAAACTGAGTGCTGTTGTGCGTCTGTATTCCAATGGTCGATGGATGAATGGATGAATGGATGGATGGATGGAGGATATATTGACCGAGGCAAAAAGGGAAGAAAAAAGAATGAAAATGTTTTTTTAATAAAAAAAGTATATCTAAAAAATAAATTTAAAAATGAAAATTGAAAAATAAACATTTAAAATTTGATAGTAAAGTAAAATGTAAAGAAAATTGAAAAAATGGAAATAAAAAAATGAAATACAAATGAAAATACAAAAACTAAATGAAAATAAAAAACTTCTAAGTAAAAAATTATAAACCAAAAAAATTATAAACAAAATACAAAATAATAAAATAAATCACTAACTGCTGATGTTTATATGGAAGAATGAAAAGAAACCTGTTATAATTGCAAAATAAAAAAATGCAAAAAATGTATGTAGTATATATTAGCACTGTTCATCAACATCATATTATTAATATACATACTACAATGATCCTTAAGGATACTATTACATTATCTCATCCATCCATGCAAGCCTATAACAAAGGCACATTGGCAGGCTAAACAAAATGCACACTAACTGCCGATAGAAAATAGCCATCAGCCACATGGTTAAACAATAAAAAGGAGCCATTGAAAACAAAGAACACATGCAGGGCTTTGGCAAAAGCACTAAGTATGGGTGAATTTTGCGAATTCGCGATTCGCGAATTTGCGGATTTGCGAATACGTGATCCGCAAAATTCGTGAATTTGTGCGGTTTTTTTTTGCATGTTCGCGGGGCGCTTTGCGTGTTCGCGGGGCGCTGTGCGTGTTCGCGGGGCGCTGTGCGTGTTCGCGGGGCTTTTTTTTTTTCGTTTTTACTTTTTGTTCCCTTCTGCCCTCTGCCCTTCTGCCCTCTGCCCCACTCCTGTTTTATTTTAGGATGGCGCCAGCAAGCTGCCAGCGCCATCCTTAAACAGTTACTAAGTTATCAGGAAGCACTAATAGATAAAATAAAGCAGGTGCACCTGCTTAATTCTGATGGTCGAAAGGGTCTATCACACTTGTGTGTGGTTAGAAAATAGGATGGAGTACACAAAAGATGATGGTGTTTTAGCATTTCCAGAAAATGGGATGTTTAATGGCAGGGTTTTGTACAATTTAAGAACTCGCATGAATGAATTAGATCCCAGACCTAGATTAACGCAGTATGAGGCATTGGAGGAATGGTAAACTGAGGCTTTTGAGCGAGATAGACCCAGGAGTAACAGGAATTGGAGTAAGTTTTATCATCGATTTCCAAAAGAGATAAGAGACCAACAAATGAAACAATGGAGACAGTCCATGTTAGTGGAAGGATTATGGGCCCTATGTATCAAGCACATTTTTAGTTGCAAACGCTGCGAATCGCAAAAAATAGCGTTTGCGACGAAAAATTTGCTATTCTTAATTTATGAAGCATAATCTCATAGCAAAATAAGGAATCGCTAAAATAGCGATTCCTTACCCTGAATTCTGCATGTTTTTTAAGCGATTCCTTATTTTGCAATTAGCAGAATTTGCGAAAATCGCAAATGGGGTAATCGCAAAATAAGGAATCGCAATGGAAAGTATGAAAAAATCGCAATTTACGAATACACAAAATTTGCATTTTAGAGAATCGCAATTAACACCAAGTAGAAGCAGGTGGTAACCAGGTGCAAACTATATAAAGAGTCCTACAATGCAACAGACTTTTTTCCACAATGGCTGGGCTTTACGTGATAGCCAGGAGGCTGCGACTCAGAGCTGCTGCACAGAGGAGTTGATGCCAGGAGAGGATATTCTGTGCGCATTACCATCTTCCAGCGCACTGAGGAGGACATCCATACACACTACGGGCTGGATGAAGAGAGCATCCTTGATTTAATTGAGGAACTCAAACCTTTTCTTGAACACCCCACACGCAGGACACACTCCATCCCCACCCACATCCAGGTCCTGTGCTCACTCCACCTCTTGGAATCTGGTAGTTTCCAGGGAGTGATTGCCTCTGTAGGAGGGGTGTCACAGAGTGCACTTTCGCGATGTTTCACTCATTCCTTGATGCCATGGTACAGAGGCTGCATCACCACATTTACTTCCCAAGCACCCCACAGGCACTAGACCAGACCAAACAGGACTTTTATCAAGTGGCCCAATTTCCCCACGTCATAGGATGCATAGATGGGACACACGTTGCAATATTCCCCCTCCCAGAATGAGTACGTGTTCAGGAATCGCAAATCCTACCGTTCCCTGAAAATACAGGTGGTGTGTGATGCCAAACACATAATCACAGATATTGTCGCCAAATTCCCTGGCAGCAAGCACCTGTAGACTCACAAGTGGGGAGCTTGGCGAGGGCTATCTACTAGGTAAATACATTTGAACAGAGGCCACACTTGTTAAGGATAGCATGTGCAGGACAGTGTTTAACCATATACCTCCCACCCCACAGGTGACAGTGAGTATGCAGTCCGTGACTTCATACTGACGCCCTACCTGAATCCGGACAATGCAGTGGAGCGGCAGTACAACAGCGCCCACATCACAACAAGAGCAACCATTGAGAGGACATTTGGAATACTGAAAAGCAGATTCAGATGCCTTTACAAAAGTGGAGGGGCACTACAATACAGCCCACAGACCTGTTGCATGATAGTGGTAGCATGTGCCATGCTGCACAACATCTGAAAACTGGGCCATTTCTCCGGCCCAAACCAAATGCACTGCGACATGTGCCATATTTGGCGCTGCTTTCTCACTTTTTAAATTCATTTGTACTTTTTAATTCATGTTCACTTTGTTTGTTGGTATTTTTCATTCTAGTTCCCTTAAGACTTGATATGCCGTTTCCCAGGTTTCTAGTGTTCTGCCTGTGCCACTCGGGGCCTCTTGAAAGAACACGACTAATGCACGGTTTCGTAAAAAGCAGTGTTTAATTAGATACCCACTGCATTTCGGGCTAACATTGCCCTTCTTCGGGGGTCACTGTGGATAAACAAAAAATATATAATATAATACCATCTCATATGTATGCTCTGCTTTACATCTCTGAGTAAAAAATCTGCATTAACATTTACATTTCTAAGTTCAGCATTTTTATCTGTTGCTCAAACAGTTCCCTAGTCTCCTTTTCCCTGATGTCCAAACATGCTTTTCCTTAGAGTAGTAACGTGCCCTCCCTCCCCTCAAACAACAACCCACATGGTTTGAATTTAGCAATATAGCTCCGTGTTTCTCTTAAATCACTCGCTGTGTTTCTAAACCCACCTAGTGCTTCGCTAGTTAACTAACAGATTATATTTCATTACATTAAAGCCTTATTGCAACTTCATGCGTATGCACGTACCTGCCGAGTATAGTTTAAAAACGCCCGTTCTCCTCCTCATTCACAAACATCTCCTTTTCCCACAAACCCTTGCGTTTTTTAAACTGCTCACGACCAGCCAATTGATTTCCTTTTCCCTCATTCAGGCAAACTACAACAACGAATGTTAGTTAAATTGTAGACTACCAATACCATGATGCAGTATGATGTCGCAGTGCATTTGGTTTGGGCCGGAGAAATGGCCCAGTTTTCATGTGTTTAACGACTTCAGTGTCTGATGGGCATGACACTGCAACTAAGTAGCACGCATCAAGGAGTACGCAAGATAAATTTATATCTAAAAAGTGTGAACAGGAGTGCATTCCACACACCCCCGTATTGTTTACATGCTGCACAACATCGCCACCAGGAAAGGCACACCGGTGGAGCTCAGTGAATCTGACACATCAGATGTGGAGGGGCCTATTACAGGACGCATGCCAGCCGGTGTACATGGTGCAGCTGCTGGGTGCCAGAGGCGGGATGAGATCACACACAACTATTTCTAGGTAAAACAAAGTGACACAATGCTATAAATCAGTTGTCAGACTGTGTTTTTTATTCCTTAACATCAGGATTATTAACGTCACACAGGCTGAGTGATACACAATGTCCTTCAAAATGTCCTGCACATGTTCCTGCACAGAGCAAGTATCCCTTCAGGGGCAAGTGTCCATGTGCAGTGGGTAGCTGCACCCATCCTCTGGTCTCATGTACATCTCCTCACTAACGGCGGTGGCGGGAGGAAGTCCCTGTTTCGGGATGCACAGTGCCTCCCTCACTTGGGCCACTAGGCCTGGTGTTACGGCCACTGCGGCGCCTCTCCATGGTGGGTGGGGGGTGGTGGTGCTGCTCCATGCTGATAGGGCGTCCTCATCAGTGGGGGTCAGGACTCATGGCCCAGTAGTGCGTACTGCACGCAGCTCAACCACAGCCGTGGTGATCTGGAGAAGGGCCCTTGCCACGTCCTGGTTATTGTGCGCCACCTCGCACTGTATGCAGATGCTGCGCCTAGCTAATACACTGGTGGCAGAGGACAGGTAGTTCACAGCCCAGGTATACAAGTCCAGGCACTGCATCTCCCTATGCCGAGCTCCACGGTCGGCCCTGAGTTCGGCACACAGTGCCTCCATGGCACATGTCATATTCCTGAAGCCTGCCCTAACTTCCCTTTGGTGTGACTTGATGTTTTTTTGCTTGCAGGCACTGTACCTGCAACATGTTGAGCTCCAGGCCAGCAAACACGGACCCATCCCCTGGATCAGCACCACTGCTGGGAGCATGGGACCTACGCCTGATTGGGACAGCTGCAATTCGTTCTGCACGTTGGCGCTGTTGTGGTTCTGGCTGTGTGGTATCAGTTTGGCCATCACCATCAGTGTCCTGGCCCTCGTCCTCCAAAGGGGGTAGTGGGCGCACAACATTCTGCCTGCGGCGCATGGGTGGGTTCACAGGGCTAGGCTCGTCCTCAGATTCATCCTCCTGCACAGCCGCTAGTCTTGTAGGGGAATTGCCCTGTCTCTCACTTGCTGTTGGCAGTGTTGCAGTTGATGCTGTGAATGTAAAAGCACACATTTATTTTCTGTTCTGACTTGCACTTGTAAAATATTAAATATCAGTATTTGGGATTACATGTATCTTGTTTTTTCCTTTCATGATGTGCACAAGCATTTGGGGATTGGCTTGGTGTAAATGCACCACTGTTATGTGCATGTGACTACGTCTCTCATAATGCATTGCAGTGTGTGCTTGTGTACCTGCACTGGCCTTCTAGTTTTGTTCTGCCCCTGGGTCGCTGCTGGGTGTGTGGGAGTAGTTGGGGTGGGGGGGTCAGGGGTGTGATGGCATGTCTCTTACCTTGTCCTGGTCCCCGGGGGTCAGAGCTGTCCCAGTCGGCCACGCCCACGACGCTTTCAGGAAGTAGGGTTCCCTCCATCAGTTGCTCCAAAGATGTTGAGTCAGTGGCAGTAGCGGTCCCTCCACCAGTCTTCCTGGCTTCACGCAACCTGGCAGCCACCTTTTCCTTGGAGCGCTGGCGCATGTCATACCAGAGCTTCCTTAAGTCTTTCACACTCCTGTGTGTTACCCCAACACCATTCACCTTTTGTTGGATGTCTGCCCAAATGCTCCTCTTCCTTGCCTCAGGCGCCCTGAGAGATTTTTTCCCAAACAGCATTTCATGGCTTGTGACCATCTCTTGAATCAGCACTTCCAGCTCAGCTTCAGAGAATTTCTGTTTTCTTTTCCTCTGGTTGTCAGCCTGCTGCTGCTGGGGGGTGTCCTGGCTGGGCATGTCTTCTGTGTCCTCCATTTTTTCAAACACTCCAGAGCTCCCTCTCCAACACTCCTTCTCCCTGTGATTCAGAAACTCAAGTGCAGCATGGGTACTCAAGCTTCCTGGTTGTGATGTCATCAAGCTGCACCTGAGTTTCCGATTCTCAGATTTGCGAAATTCGCAATTTTGCGATTTTTTCCGTTAAGGAATCGCAAATTTGGACATCGCAAAAAATGTGCGATTTTTTGGGAATCTCTATTTTTGTGCAATTTATTTCATACATACCGTTTTGCGATTCTGATTTTGCGATTCGCAAAAAGTCACTATTTCAGAATTGCAAAACTGCAGCATGATTCATATGGCCCTATATCCTGTAATAACTTTAGAAGAGCCTACAGGAAGCAAAAAGACTGAGAAAACAAAACATTTAATGACTAGTGGTGAGTCAGATGATGATTATTTAGAGGATTTATTGATGAAAGATCCACCACCTTATAATGAGGAGCCAAGCACAGTTAATCCAAATGCTCCGTTCCTGAAACCACCTCTGATTCCGCAAGTGGTACATGAGACTTCGTTAGAAAAAGTACTACAAGACAGGGAAAGAGAAGCATTAAATAAACAAAGAAGTGAGTTGATTCAGAAAATTTCCCAATTAAATACAAGTCCTGAAGCCCTAACAATTCCGGTAACTATTGGCCCAGTTGTTCCTTTGTACAGAGATAAGCAGGCTAGTCCTAAAACTCCAGTTCTGACTACACCTGTAGTTCAGCCAAGAAAAGAACCCTTAATAGTTGATGATCAAGTGAGTCAGTGATTTCCCTGATGGACTTACCAATAAGAGAAACAGTGAGTGACTCGGTCAGGAAAACCACTCCTATAAATTCTAGAGAAGTACAAATGGAGACATCCTCAGGTACAAGAAGTGCCATGGTAGTAACCCCAGAAGAAATAGAGAGATGGACACAAGAAATACAGAAACTAAAGTCACAGCCAAAAGTATTGGATATATTTAAATTAAGAGTCGAATAAGAAGAAATGATGGCTGGAAATGTGGGATTGAACAGATTAAATACATTCAGTGAAGATAAATTGCTGTTTATCTGCAAAAGCATTACTAGAAATGCAAGAGTGTTTCATGAAAAATTAATGCATATGGCAGCTAATATGGGAATTGACATTGGCAAATCTAAAGTGTTACAGAAACCCTATTGAGCTGAATTTTCTGACAAAGATTTGGAAAATATGAATGTGTCAGGTAGAAAAGTACAAATTAGGGACCTTATGGCATTATTGCAGAAATGGCGTGACATAGAAAAATGGAAAACTAGGTGGGCAAAGAAAAAAGAAGAGGCCTGATCAAAACAAACTTCATCTGAATATGTATTAAAAGAAGCAGAAAAGGTGGAACGGTTATGTCCCATGAGAGAGGTACCAGGTGGAGGTTATGTACATGTCCCATGGTCCCGACAAGATATTTTTTCATTCACAAATGATTTCTCAAAACTTTGTGAGAAACCTGTAGAGTGGTACAGACAAGTTGAAAGGTATGTGGAGGTTTCAAAATGTCTTTTGAAAGATTTAGATGGATTATTTGACATTGTTGTTCCTGTAGATTTGTGGACAGAATGTAAAATTGCTATTGATTGGCCTAGTGATGAGTACCCTAGAGACCCAAAGACAGGAGCACCTTCTGATGAGGTAATGCAGAAATATAATCAAGTAATACTCTACCTCAAAGGGAAGGTGCCTGCAAAAGAAAGTGATTGGACTAGAAAAGATAGAACCACTCAGAATAAAGATGAATCTGTACATGCATAATATGAACGTCTGTTACAAGTATTCAAACATTATAGTGGTTTACATAATATCGATATGAAAGACATGACGCATTTCATCTATCGGTTTGTGTCATGATTAAGGCCAGAAATTTCACAATGGATTAAAGATCATAGAATTTGCTGGCAGGCCAAGCCGATTGATGAAGTCCTTAAATATGCAAAATATTGTGAAGACTCGACAATAAACTAAAAGAATTAAAGGAAAAAGTAATGTGGGCACAAGTAAAATTAGCTGAGCAACAGGAGCTTCAATTGAGCCAAATAAACAATAACCAGACTCAGGGTTTGTGGTAATGGGGGTAAGCCAAGGGGAAAATTCAATAGAGAAGAAGCCAAATAGAAGTTTCCCTGTCATGGGTGCGACAAGTTGGGGCACTGGAAGAACGAGTGTAAGGCTGTGCAAAACAGTAACATGCAAACTAATGATTTGAATCCACAGACGCAGAATGAGGTGCCACAGAAACAACAGCAGCAGGTAATACAAAACCAGTTACCCCTTTCAACTATGCAAAATTTTAGGAGCAAAGCACACCAGAGTGTGGATACCACAAATTGGGAGGGAAGTGAAAGGAGAGACCCAGCAATATCACAATTTCTTTTGAGTGATACGTTTCTCAGTGTGGACACATACTGACGGTGCCTGAGAGGAGAGGACGAGGAGTGCGTACTTGACGCCTCCGTGCCGGTAGATCAGTCAGGTCCATACATTGAAGGAAAGGTTGAAGGAAATGATGTCAGCTTTCTATTCGACACTGGTGCTACCCATTCTACTGTGAGAACAACAGACGTTCCAAACCTACCCCTCTCGGGAGAAGCGATCCAAGTAGTGGGCGCTTCAAAGAAACAAATTAGTACCCCAGTTACAGAACCAATGGAAGTTAAAATAGGCACTTTTAAAGAAATGCACAGATTTGTTGTGTGTGATGCAAGTCCAGTAAACCTGTTAGACAGAGACTTGTTGTGCAAATTAATTGCACCATCTTTTGCACCCCAAGTGGTGTTGAAATTTAAACCCCAGACGAAGATGGAATTTATAAACTAATGTTAGCAAAACAAGAAACAGAGAACAAAAAGTTAACTTTAGAAGATTTACCAGGAGAATTACAGCATGCTGTAAATTCTAATGTGTGGGATTTTACTGGAAAAGATGTAGGATTAATGGCAAATGTCGATCCGTTAAAAGTGAAAGTGAAGGAAGGTGCAGTTGACCCGAATACTCAACAGTACAAAATTAGCCCAGAAATAAAAACAGGTGTTACAGCAGAAATAAAGCGTTTGGTTGAAGAAGGCATTTTACAAGAAATAATGAGCAGTCCATGTAATTCGCCCATAATTGGCATAAAGAAGCCAAGTGGGAAGTATAGGGTCGTACAGGACCCCCGGAAATCAATAAAATTGTTGTCCCATGCTGTCCAGTTGTGCCAAATCCTGCAGTAATTCTGTATCAGATACAGTGGGAAGCTGGATGGTTCACAGTAATAGATTTGTGTAACGCATTTTTCTCGATTCCATTGCACCCAGATAGCAAACTTCTTTTTTCTTTTGAATTCGACAGTCATGTGTACGTCTGGAACCGCGTTCCTCAGGGGTATACAGAAAGTCCATCGATTTTTAATCAGATTTTGAAAAAGTGCCTTGAGTCTTTGGTAATGCCCGGACAGTCGGTCCTGGTCCAGTATATAGACGACCTATTGGTGGCGTCTAAAACTCGAAATGACTGTGTTGTTGATACCATTGCTTTACTGAATCATTTAGGTGAAGGAGGACATAAAGTGTCACCTGAAAAGTTGCAATTTTGTACCACGTCAGTGAAATATCTGGGGCACCAGATAGAAAGAGTTGTCAGAAGGGTTACCTCAGAAAGAATCAGAATAATCAAAATCATGAATCTACCTCAAACTCAGAAAGAAATCAGAATGTTTCTCGAAGTTGTAGGTTATTGCAGGCAATGGATTGTGGGATTTGCAGTCCCAGCAAAACCATTGATACAAATGACAAAGAAAAGAGCAAAAGACCCAGTAGAATGGGATGACGAAAGCATGACTGCTTTCTTGAAATTACGAAAATGTTTGTGTACAGCTCCAGCATTAGGGATGCCTGACTATTCAAAAGATGTTGCACTATTCTGCGATACACAAGATAATTGTGCACTTTCAGTTCTGACCCAAACGCACAGTCTGATGAGACGTCCTGTGGCATATTTTTCTTCTACATTAGACCCAGTGGCATCTGCATTGTCAGGATGCCTGAAAGCAGTAGCTGCAACCTGCATGAGCATTGAGCAAAGTGAGTCCATTTTTTTGGGACATCCAGTGACAGTGTATGTTCCACACGCAGTTGTGATTTTGTTAACAAATAACAAGACTCAGTACCCCACTCCTAGTCGGCTGACTAAGTACGAGCAAATTATTGTAGGTGCAGAAAATGTAACCATTGCCAGATGTAATATTCTGAACCCAGGAACACTGTTACCTGATTCACACTTTGCAGAAGTGAAGGGAGAAGTCGAACATGATTGTATCGACCTAACAGAATACAATACTAAACCACGTCCAGACATAAGGGAGGAGCCATTAATTGATTCTGAATATGAGCTATTTGTAGATGGCTCATGCATGAGACATGAGGAAGGAGGTTTGAGTGCTGCCTATGCATTCTGCACATTGGGGGGTCCAGTTGAACCATCCTATTTACCCGGAGTCAAGTCTGCACAAGCAGCCGAATTGATTGCATTAACAAAAGCCTACAAATTTGGGAAAAATTGGAAAGTGACCATTTACAGTTACGGAGTTATATACGACTTATGGATGCAAAGGGAGTCTCTAACTTCTTCATGTACTCCTATTAAAAATGGTTATTATGTAAAAGATTTGCTTGAAGCAATCCAATTGCCAAAAGAAGTGGCTGTGGTAAAGTGTACTGCTCACCAACCTGGAAATGACAAAGTGACAGCTGGTAACCGATATGCTGACCAGTTAGCCCAACATTGTGCCAAATGCAAAATGGCTATAAACAAGAACATTGAAGTGGGTGGAAACAGCTGCCAGCTTATGTTGCTTGAAGGTGTGAGAACGTGGGAAGAAGTGAGAGACTTGCAAAACGAAGCAGAACCAAAAGAAATGGAAGAGTGGAGGAAGATAGGTTGTCATAGAAGGGTTGAAGATGGTACCATTGTTAACCTTGATGGTAGGCCTGTGTTACCATACTGTTTGCTTGTTCCTATGGCTAGGATGTTCCACGGAGATTCCCATTTGGGGAGAGATGCCATGATGCGTCTGTTCAGACAGGCATGGTTCAATGCGAAATTCAGGAACATATCAGAAGCACTTTGCCATAGATGTTTAATTTGTCAACAAATGAATCCTGGAAAGTCAACTGTAGTGTTACCAGGAAAGATTTGGAAGGCAGAGGGTCCCTTCATACGATTGCCGATTGATTTCATTCAGTTACCCCCTTGTCGAGGACTAAAATACAATCTTTTCATTGTCTGCCTATTTTCAAAATGGGTGGAAGCTTACCCCACACGTAGGAATGATAGCATCACTGTAGCCAAGTGCCTACTCAGAGAACTCATACCTAGTTTCAGCTTTCCATTAACAATTGAATCAGACCGAGGCTGCCATTTTAATAATGAAATAATTGGCCTAATCTGTGAAGCATTCAACGTTAAGCAAAAGCTGCACTGTGCATACCGCCCAGAGGCTTCTGGAGTGGTAGAACAACTGAATGGCATAATCAATTTGAGATTGGGAAAGATGTATGAATCTACCCGATTAGAGTGGCCAGATGCTTTACCTCTTGTTCTGATGGGACTCAGAAGTATTCCATACTGGAACACAGGCTTGAGTCCTCATGAAATACTAATGGAAAGAGCAATGAGGCAAGCATGAATGCCAGGACACAAGCTGATAAATATATCTGATGATTTAGTACTGGAGTACTGCAAAGAACTGGCTGACCAAGTGCATTCTGTCTCTCACCAGGTTGGGAAAGATGCTGTTGCCAGACAAGCAACATGAAAATAACATAAAGGGAGAGAGAGAGAAGGTGTGAATTCGTTCTCCCTAGCCAGAATTTTATAAACAAAAGTAATCCACTGGTGGGTGTGGGTGGTCCCTACAATGGTGTGGAGCTCGTAGTGTTCTTTAAATACCCCTCACACACCAAAAGGGCCCTTGGTGTCATGCTTCATCATTGGGGGCTTCGCACCCCTGTATGGGATGCGGCGTGCTGCTACCTACGTCTATGTGGGAGCACTTGATACACAGACTATGTGTGGTGTGTGTGAGGGTGTTTGTGATAGTAAGTGAGTGGTGGGGTTTGAAGTGTTATTTAGTGATGGTTAAAAAGTACCTGGCTCGTGGGGTGTACTAAAAAACGTTTAATGGGCCCCCGGGCTGGCACTGTTAAAATAGTGTGTTTAGAGATTTAGAGAAAATATTTTTTATTATGGTTGAGAAAAGGAGGGCGAATGATAAAAATCATAAAATTCCTAAATGGGCTGAAAATATAGGGTTCAACCAAAATGGCAAGACTCATGCTGCTATGTTGTTGGATTTCGAAAAGAAGGGGAAACTCTGTCTCCAGAGGGAAAGAACTAGTTATTATAACAATATATTCATTGGTTCCAGTGAATGTGAACACAATTATAAGGTAATTGGGGGTTGGGGTTTCAAAGATGGAACTGAACCTGTGTTTCCTGGAATTTATTTTATATGCGTAAATAAAGCTTATTACAACCTGCCAGATCATTGGTATGGGAGCTGTTATTTTGGAAGTTTTCCCAAAAATATATCATGTACACAAAATCACTGGAAACAATGAAGAAACTAATGGATTAATACGTAGCAAAAGAGCTAGTTTTGGAGAAATAGTAGGTGATATATTTAGTGCATTGATACCTACAGTGGGAGTGGCTCTGAATACGCAAAGAATTTGCAAATTGTCAACAGTAGTATATCGGTTATCGAGTGTTACTGCTGGAGGGTTTTTAATGGTCAAACCGAATTGGTTGCGATCAGATCAATGGTTTTACAAAATCGACTTGCTCTTGATACATTATTAGCAAAAGAGGGCGGAGTCTGTAGAATGTTGCTAGCGCAACATTGTTGCACTTACATACCTGACAAAAGTGTTGAAATTAAAGGGTATGTTAGAAAAAGTACTAATTTGGAAAAAGAGCTCAAACCACTGGAGGTTGATAGTGCATGGAAGAGACTTACCGATGGTCTCTCGTCTATAAGTAGTTGGCTTTCTAATGTAGAAAAATGTTTTGTAGGTAGAATACTGATGCAAATGGTGGGAATAGGATTACTGATTTTAGGGATAATAATTTGTTGCAAAAGTCGGAAGCACAAAATGACATATACAGTAAATAAGAGAGAGAAAAAGAGAAATATTGATGAGCTTGAATTAGAAGAGTTGAATGGAAATATATACAAGAAAGTGAAAAACTTTCACAGAAACAATGAGAAGAAACATAATAAAAGTTTGAAGAAATTGAGCTGGGTGAAATGTGAAAAGTTGGCATCTGTTTCATTAATTGGTGATGATATAAAATATCATCAAAGAGGGGATTGATGGAGCAAGGATTCACACGTAATGCGACTTGCTTGTATTCAGTCCTCTCGACATAACGTTAATGTACTAATCAACATGTTTGTCCTATTAATATTGCATTACATGACATCTAAGTGAAGCTTGCATATGTGCTTTTACTAACGATAATCCGTTTGCATTAAGATGACCGCTACTACGCGGGGTTTCCTACTGCGCATGCGTCTGTCACACTCACGTGACATGATGTACTCTCTGCTTTTGGAGGGAATCTTTTGCTTCTGCGCACTAGAACTAAGATGGCTGCTCTATGTCCTCACATGCAAGAAGCTTGCACAGCTGCTTATGCTAAGCTGTTCGTTTTGCCTAATTTCTAATGCAATACTTAAAATAAAATATTGGGAACAGAGTAGTGATAAGTGGTATACAAACATTCATTCATTCTTTGTTCTAAAACTGTTTGTCTTTTTTTTTTACATTTAACATTTCGGGCCTGATGAAACTCCACTGCACCCATTTTGAACATGCACACAGGACTCCAAAAGCTCAAGAGTCACTGGCATTGAATGGAAGACAAGTCCAAAACTTGCGAGAAGATGTGCCTGGGAACGTGAACTTTCAACCCCAGGAGAGGAAGCTGAACTGTACAATACTGAACGCTATTGTTATTGATTGCTACATTCATTGCGGGGTGGAATAAAAGTACATGGGAAAATAAAGTTATGGGCGGGAACGTTAATTTTAATATCATTAAGAAAAGTTTTATTTTGGTATGGTGTGATGACCTCTCCTCTCTTCATGTCCAATCAAAATTGGGGATCCTTACCCTTGCAACATTGGGGGGTGGTACACTGACCTGGAAAATAGTATAACTAGAGTAGGCTTAGCTAGTTAATTTGTCTGACTTGTCCGAATAGCAGACCTGTCACTGACCCAACGCACTCAATAGGTGATCGGGAGCAGAGGTACAATCTATACAATCCTGTTCAATCTAGCCTACTCTTACTGCATTTGCTGCACCATAAGCTCCTAAGATGCTCTTCCAGTTTAGGTGTGTGGTTGGGTGTGGCACCAGAATAGCGTTACCAGAATATCATCTGACATAATAGCATGTTCTATGTCTCATGTATAGCAATATTGCACCGTTTGAGTTAAGACTACTTTAGCAAACAATATTTAAGATAAGATTTTGATGTCAGATAATATTTCTGATAATATTTCTGTATACGTTATTCTAACATATAACCATGCAGTGCAATTCAGCCTTGTCCATAGAGGTGCATACCCCTTTCAGGTAAATGAGGATTCTGTGCCTTACCTGTGGGGAGATGATGTGAGTTGAATGAGGAGGCAGTTAGTACAGCTATCCACTGGTTCCTTGCAACCTGAGTACAGTGCATATGAGGATCCATGAGTAAGATTCAGCAGGTCTACTAGCAAATTATTTAATGTTGTAGCCAGAAGGACCTGGGATAATTTCTCTTACTGACCTAAAGATCTAGGGCCTTCTTTAGAGTTTGTTGGACAGGATACTCTGGCTCCTATCCCATCCGCCTTATTACAAGTGACCTAGATTGATTGTAAATACGACAGACGAGACATGCGCCATATTGGTGAAGGATTATCTCCTCTGCCAAACTTTACACAAGGCCCTTAGTGTTGACTTTCGAGGAAAAATTATTCAGTAACAATAGATGCTTATGGGAGTACAGCAAAAGAAGCAAACTATAAGTATATTTATGGCACACACATTTTAGAGCTGATGAAAAGCTAATCAGCAAATGTCATATAAACACAGAACAGACTAATTTGCATACAGCCAGGTTCTGAAACTGGGATGGTGCAGTGAGCTAAAAAACGGTGTTGGATCTAGCCCTGATCTCTTGACTGGGTGAGAGCTTTCTGCTTAATTCAGAGACTCTGTCCCTCACCACCCCTTGTTGTAAATATTTTTGTCCACCCTAAGCGTGGAAGGGTATTCTCAGATGTGAGACCCTTGCTCATTGCACCATCAGGATTCAAGCAAACCGGGCCGAAGACGGCTGTAATGCCAGAAACCGGTCCCCGGGAGCTTGTTTCCTTCCCAGTGTAAGAATTGGCTTTTGTAGTTTGGCTTGCCCTGTTCCCATCATGCACTGGGACAGGAACAGACTAATTTGCATACAGCCAGGTTCTGAAACTGGGATGGTGCAGTGAGCTAAAAAACGGTGTTGGATCTAGCCCTGATCTCTTGACTGGGTGAGAGCTTTCTGCTTAATTCAGAGACTCTGTCCCTCACCACCCCTTGTTGTAAATATTTTGTCCACCCTAAGCGTTGAAGGGTATTCTCAGATGTGAGACCCTTGCTCATTGCACCATCAGGATTCAAGCAAACCGGGCGGAAGATGGCTGTAATGCCAGAAACCGGTCCCCGGGAGCTTGTTTCCTTCCCAGTGTAAGAATTGGCTTTTGTAGTTTGGTTTGCCCTGTTCCCATCATGCACTGGGACAGGAACAGACTAATTTGCATACAGCCAGGTTCTGAAACTGGGATGGTGCAGTGAGCTAAAAAACGGTGTTGGATCTAGCCCTGATCTCTTGACTGGGTGAGAGCTTTCTGCTTAATTCAGAGACTCTGTCCCTCACCACCCCTTGTTGTAAATATAGAAACACAGAAAGCAGATTTTTATAAGAGCTGGAAGATGAAAAAAAACTATTCATAACGTGTAAAAAGTGTACATGAATGCAAATAGAGTACCACAGAAAATGACAGTGAATGTGTTTAATTGTTTTATTACAAAACTAGCAGCCCGTCCCGACGTTGTCCGGGTAAGAATTGCTGCCGGCCAGTAGTATATTGTTTTGTAGGATTTCGTTTTAATAGCATTTCTTATCTGTGGCAGGCCTGTGAAACGCTCCGATTCACAGTGCACTGTTGATGCACTTAAGAGTGCACGTTCAGTAGTGTGTGAATTCGAGTTTCCCTACTTTATTTTTCCTTGCAATATTATATAGTGCGTACTCCACAACATGGCATGAGCACAATTTACATTACAGAAGAACACATTCATTTGTGGTAGACACGGGGAGACAAAGCGATTTGCCTGGAATGTTAATGTTATGTTAATGTTATTGGGATTTGTATAGCGCTCGGCTGCCCCAGCAAAGGGGCGTCCCGGCGCTGCAAGCAGAGCTAAAGACAGAAAAAGAAGAAAGCACCAGAAGGGAAGAGGTGCAGTTACTGAAAGAGGTGGGTTTTGATGGCTTTCCTGAAAGCCAGAAGGTCCTGCATGCCACGGATAGTTTCCGGGAGGCTGTTCCAGAGCTTGGCAGCGAGCAGGCTAAAGGATCGACCGCCCATTCTGGCTAGATTGGTACGGGGAATGACCACCAGATGTTGTCCTTCTGAACGAAGTGACCTCCCAGGAATATATTCCGTCAGGAGGGGGCGCAACATCGGGGGGGAGGCGGTTTTAAGGATTTTGAAGGCAAGGCAAAGTGCCTTAAACTGAATCCTTTTTCCCACCGGGAGCCAGTGTAGTTTTTTCAGAGCGCCAGCCACTGAGGAGTGGCGGGGGAGACCTACTAACGCTCTGGCGGCAGCATTCTGCACTCTCTGAAGTCTGGTAGTTTCCGCCAGGTTAGCGCCCAGTAGGAGGGAGCTGGCATAATCCAGCCTAGAGAGGTTGGTAGCTTGGACAATTACCTGGCGGGTGTGACAGTTGAAGAACTTCAGAATAGGTCTTAGATTGCGCAGGATGCCGAAGCAGGTGGCTGCGACTTTTTTGGTGTGGTGAGTGAATTTCAATGCTGAGTCGACCCAGACTCCCAAGTTTTTTACACATTCCTTGGGCTCAGGAGGTTGGCCTAAAGTATCAGGCCACCAATTATCGCCCCAGGATGCGGTGTTTTTCCCCAAGAGCAGTATCTCCGTTTTCCCCGCATTGAGCTGGAGGAAATTGGCCGTCATCCAGTTGGTGATGTCAGTAAGGGTCTGCTTGAAGTGATGAGCCTCCAGACCGTTGTTACCATTGAGAGCTACCACCAACTGGGTATCATCTGCGTAAGATACTAACGTCAGACCACTCTGTTTAACCACTTCTGCTAGAGGTCGGACGTAAACATTGAACAGGGTGGGGCTCAGTGATGACCCTTGAGGCACCCCCTGTCCAATGTTGTGCTCTTTAGAGATGTAAGGGGGGGTGGAGACTTTGAAGGATCTGTTGGCAAGAAAGTCTTTAAACCATCCCAGGGCCGTACCTGTGATTCCAGCTTCCTCCAATCTCATCAAGAGGGCCTCGTGTGACACCGTGTCGAAGGCAGCACTGAGATCCAACAGGATCAGTGCTGCCGTTCCGCCGGTGTCAAGAATGGTACGGAGGTCCTCTGTAACACTAAGCAAGGCTGTCTCGGTGCTGTGACCAGCTCTAAACCCGTGTTGGGAGTCATCCAGAATGTTATTGGTTATGAGGAAGTTGGTGAGGGTGGTGTTGACGTGTGCCTCTATGATTTTAGCTGGCCAGGAGAGAAGTGAGATGGGCCGAAAATTTTCAGGAAGGGTGGGGTCCAGGGTGGGCTTTTTCAAGAAGGGGGATACCCATGCCTGCTTCCATTTAGAGGGAATTTTAGCCGTAGAGAGAGACAGGTTAATGATGTTCCGTATCGGTTCCGTGACAAGCTCATTGGCTGCACAAAAGGTCTCGGGTTTTAGGGGGTCAGCCGGGGAGCCAGATTTTATTTTTTTACAGATTTTATGGAAGCTCTCACGTTCTAGTGAGGGGAGGTAGGAAAAACAGGGCCTACTGGGGTCTAAAGTAGCGAAAATCTGGGGTGAATAAGGGAAGGTCTCGTAAATTTTCTTTATTTTGTTGGTAAAGAAATTGGCCATGTTATTACATAAGTCTGGAGAGGTGACGGCAGTGATGGTGGTTTTTTTTGCAGTGAGGTCTTTTAGAATTTTAAAAACAGTTTTAGCGGCGTTGGTGCCACTGTTGATTTCAGTGGCACCAACGGATGTTGAGCTAATGCCGAGATTCGAACGTAGCTCCCCAGCTCGAAAGTTCGCAATTCTAGAACTTGTGGCGGGAGGTGTGTCTAAAAGTGTATTTCGGTGCTGGCCATCAATGAAAGAGACCTGTGCATTTTTCAAAATGGGTGGGGAAAAAATATGAGTATGTTGCTGGATATGTGGGCCGCGGTGCCACCAATGTACTTCCCGGGGGAGGGTAAACACCCATTAATCCGCAACTTTCTTTCCGCATACCATCACCCCCGCATACTTTCATTACGAAAGTACCATGACTCCGCAATGCCATTATAACGCATGGCATTACATTTTATATGCTTTTACCACGCATACATTTACAATGAAATTCGTTGTAAATGCATGAATGGTAAAAGCATGTTTTTTTATGTTTGGATAAGGTAAGTATGGGTATATGTTTTGGGGTACTGAGGTATATGTTTTGGGGCAGGAGTTTGGGTATTTTAAGGGTTCAGATATAGTTTTGGGGTACAGGGGTATTTTTAGGGTTCAGGGCTAGGTTTGGGTTTTGGGGTACAGGGGTATTTTAGGATTCAGGGGTAGGTTTGGGTTTTGGGGTACGGGTTATTTTTAGGGTTCAGCAGTAGGTTTGGGTTTTGGGGTACAGGGGTATTTTAAGGGTTCCGGGCTAGGTTTGGGTTTTGGGGTACAGGGGTATTTTTAGGGTTCAGGGCTAAGTTTGAGTTTTGGGGTACAGGGGTATTTTAGGGTTCAGGGGTAGGTTTGGGTTTTGGGGTACAGGGGTATTTTTAAGGTTCAGGGCTAGGTTTGGGTTTTGGGGTATAGGGGTATTTTTAGGGTTCAGTGGTAGGTTTGGGATTTAGGGTACAGGGGTATTTTAAGGGTTCAGGGCTAGGTTTGGGTTTTGGGGTACAGGGGTATTTTAGGGTTCAGGGGTAGTTTTGGGTTTTGGGGTACAGTGGTATTTTTAGGGTTCAGGGCTAGGTTTGGGTTTTGGGGTACAGGGGTATTTTTAGGGTTCAGGGGTAGGTTTGGGTTTTGAGGTACAGGGGTATTTATAGAGTTGAGGGCTAGGTTTGGGGTTTGGGGTACAGGGGTATTTTTAGGGTTTAGGGATAGGTTTGGGTTTTGGGGTACAGGGTATATGTATAAGGTTAAGATGGGTTAGTGTTTAAGGGTGTTGGGGTATTTTAAGGAGTAAGGGTGGGTTATGATTATGGGGTGCATGGGTACTTAAAGGGAGCAGGGTGGATTAGCACACAATATGAGACATGGCATGAAGGTTGGAACATACCACACGCCCCCAGCTTTTGTCACGCCCCCAGCACACACCCTTAACACAACGCAGGCACGCCCACAAGGGACTACTTTGCTGGCACGGTTCTTTTACCTTTTAATTGTATATGGTGGGCGTCTGCATAGCCTATGTCCTTCTGCTGCAACTGCCCTTACCAACGCTGTATTGGGTGTTGTGATTGGTGCTGTGGTTCCTGAGATTACCTGCCTCAAAGGTTTGGGCTCTCTCTTTATTATATTACCATAAAAGATATAGATATAGATTGCACGGACAGAGATTCTGGAATTGTAAATCATGCACGTGCTTTACCTAAGGGTTAAACTTAAGTCCATTAACTGCACAATACATTTGATTTGGAGATCAGAGGAGCAAAGAAATCAATTGATTTAGTATTTGCAGAGCTGAGTGTGATGTTTAGCTTAATTCACACGGTCATTTTGGTGGGACGACTTGCTATTGAGTATTACTTCAAAGCTAAGTGCTAATGCCCCTGTCCCTAATGTTTTTTGCTAGTATTTGTAAGATATACCAAGAGGTATCTTTTTCATGTGTCATTTGTAATTTGGTTATTTTGTATTTGTATACTGTGTGAAGATGTTATGGACACATTTCTTAAAAAAGAATTGCGATACAGCTTTTGCATCTAACCGCCATATTCATGAAAATCGGCATTTGCGATTCTGAAATAGCGAAAAATAGCGAGTCGCTATTCAGAATTCGCAAATCCGAATTCATGAAGAATTGCGATAAAAAAAGCGATTCGCACGCGATCGCAAAATCCGATAGCGATCCGATCGAAATTGCGATTATTCGCAGATTAATCGCTATTTCGGCCTACCCGCGGCTGGACTGCGATCTCGCAAATAGCGATATCGCTATTAGCGATATCGCTATTTGCGAGATCGCAAACTCGAGAGATCGGGAAAACGGGAAGTCGCATTTCGAGCCCAGTGATGACATCACAACCAGGAAGCTGCCGGTTCCCAGCACCATTCTCCACAGTGAGGCAGAGAGACAGGGAGCAGAGAGAAGAGCAGCTGCACATCTTGGCTTGTAGAGTCAACCACAGAGCCACTACCCATAACATGGCAGAGGAAGCTGCACCAGGGACCAGCAGCTCGGCTGGGAGGAAGCGAAAGCTAAAATTCAGCGAGCAGGAGCTGGAGCACCTCATCGAGGGAGTCGTGGCTAATCACGACCAACTGTTCGGTGCAAATTCCAGGAGGGTCCCGGAAATGGAGAAGAGGCGCATTTGGCAGGGGATAGCCTCTGCAGTTAACTCGGTGGGAGTGGCGGCCAGGTCCCTTGAAGAACTGAAAAAGAGGTGGTACGACCTCCGAGGCCGTGCCAAGGAGAGGGTGGCGGCGCGCCTTGGGGAGTCCTCGGGCACAGGAGGAGGAAGTCCGACGGTACCACCGAACACCGCCCTGGAGGACCAGGTGGAAAACACCCTCGAGATGGAGGCCGTTGTGGGTTTCACTGCACTGGACTCATCCGCCCCCACACAAGACACCCAAGGTAAGTGGCATGCGACTGCGACCCTGCCCCCTATGGATGTCCATGACCAAATAGGCCCCCCCAATGTCCCATAGGCATGTAATTGTTGCACATCAAGGATTGTCCTGAAGCATTGTGGGAGATGTAGTCTGGCCACAATGTAGTAGTACCACAATGCAGCCATTGTGGGAGATGTAGTCAGGTCCCAATGCACACAAAGCCACTGCCATTCAGGGAATGTCACCCAGCATGCATGTAGCAACTGCACGTCTGCCAGATGCATACAACTAATGGTCCTCCACTTACCCCCACAGGTGGAGATACCAGTGACAGTGACAGGCTGGTGATTGACGACAGCGTCCTGGAGGAGCCAACACATACCCAGGCACCAGCCCCTAACGCTGCAACTGTACCACCATCAACAATCACCAGCAGCGTCCCACCTGCAACTGCTGCAGCGCCCTCATCTGCTGCCATCGCAGCCCCCATAGTGCTCCCTGCCACCGCTGCTCCTCCCAGAGCTGCAGCCAGGTCAGTCACTCCTGTGGCCCCCGCAGCGACTGCCACAGCCACACCAGCAGGCACACCCCCAGCGACGAGCACACCAGCAACACCGGTGGCCTCATCCCCATCAGCTGGCACCTCAACATCCGGGGCTGCGCCACTGTCCAGTCAGCCCCCAGCCTCACAATCCGGCCAGCAGGGCAGGCGTGGCAGGTCACGCCAGCGATCCGCAGCTGCTACCAGGCGGGCCAATGGTGATGGACAGGCGCGGCTCAGCATCGAGCGACGGATGCTGCAAATACACCAGCGCCAGGCACGGCAGCAGGGGGCAATTCACCTCCAACTATGCAACATTGGCCGCAACGTGGCATGTGTTGCTACACAGATTGAAGGCATGAGGGCCGACCTGGCCGGTGTGGGCAATGGAATGGCCGGCATTGCTGCAGCCGTGGAGGCTAACACCCGCGCCATGAATAGGATGTACGGTGGCCAACGCCGGCACCACCGCCAACTGTTGACACAGCTTGGCACCTACAGCAGGGCAAGCTATGTGTCGGCAAATGCCACATCCTTACTGGCGAGGCGCTGTCTGACACAGCAGCACACTGTCATACAGTGCAGTGTGGACATGTCGAGGGTGCTGGAGACCCTCACCACGGCTGTCGTGGCTCTTCACCCTCCACCCATTCCATCTGTTGTGGGGGGTGATGATGCGATTGAGGGGGCGTCCAGCCTGAGCTCGCAATCAGCCTCACAGGCCCCACTACCCACCCGCAGCACCAGGACCCCCCCATTGCCTGACGCCCCGGAGGAGGAAGGCCCTCAGAGGCGTTGTGGAGGGTCACGCTCTAGGCACACCTAGAGGACAGTAATCACCACTGGCACAGGCTGAGGTGAAGCCTGGCAAGCACAGCAGTATGGCGTAATACTGTTTGTGGGACTAATTTGGCACGGACCATTACATTTACTTTTGTGAATTGAACAGGTACTTTTATTTTGACCTTTGGCACGGACCATTACATTTACTTTTGTGAATTGAACAGGTACTTTTATTTTGACCTTTGGCACGGACCATTACATTTACTTTTGTGAATTGAACAGGTACTTTTATTTTGACCTTTGGCACGGACCATTACATTTACTTTTGTGAATTGAACAAATACATTTCTTTTCCTACACACATTAGCGTTGTGTCTTCTTTACATTTTGCATGCATTGTTGATTAGTGGGGTGATGGCAGTGGTTGTACTAGAAACTGTTCACTGTGATGTGGTTGCGACGTCTGTGCCCTTCTGCTGGGGTCTCCCCTTGTGCATGGCGCGCATGTGCAGGTGGCTGGTTGTCCCCCTCAGATTCACTGCCAGAGATGTCAACAGGTATCCGGCGCTTGGTTGCAATGTTATGTAGTATTGCGCAGACAGCCACTATGCGGCAGCACTTTGCAGGACTGTAATACATGGCCCCACCTGTCTTGTGCAGTATGCGGAACCTGCTCTTGAGCAGGCCAAATGTCCTTTCTATGCAATTTCTTGTCCGTATGTGAGCAATATTGTAGCGCCGTTGCTGGGGTGTAGCAGGGTTGAGGTATGGGGTCAGGAGGTATTCACGGAGGGCGTAGCCACTGTCACCTGAATGGGAGGAGCAGATGGTGATTGCCTGTGCTGCGCTGTTACATCTTTGCAATGTGACATTTCAATCAAAGTGTACTTACCAAGTAGGTGTCCTTCCCCAAACTCTCCCCTGACCAGCCGTGTGTGGAGTGCGCTGTGCCGGAAGATGAAGGAGTCATGGGTACTCCCTGGGTACCGTGAGACAATGTCAGTGATGTATGTCTTGGCATTGCAGACCATCTGGATGTTGAGGGAGTGGTAGCACTTTCTGTTGCGGAACATATACTCCATGCCAGCTGGTGGGCAGACGGCAACGTGGGTACAGTCTATGCATCCGAGCGGTGTGTTACCGCTACAACGCATCTTTTACAACGTAATGCTGTTACAACGCAGCTATTACATCGCAAATACCATTACAATGCATGCCATTACAACGCATGGCATTACATAGCAGATGGTATTACAACGCATACCATTACATCGTAAGTATTGGTAAGTATTTAATTTTTTTTTAATTTTATTTAATATGTTATTATTGATTTAATTATTATTAATTATAAAAAAATATTTATTTCGTTTTTAAATATTATAAATTAAATATATTAATTTAAGTATTTTTTAAAATAAGTATGAGTATAGGAGTATATGTTTTGGGGTACTGATGTATATGTTTTGGGGTGTTTGGGTATTTTTAGGTTTTAGGGCAGTGTTTGGGTTTTGGGGTACAGGGGTGTTTTTAGGTTTTAGGGCAGGGTTTGGGTTTTGGGGTACAGGGGTGTTTTTAGGTTTAAGGGTAGGGTTTGGGTTTTGGGGTACAGGGGTGTTTTTAGGTTTTAGGGTAGGGTTTGGGTTTTGGGGTACAGGGGTGTTTTTAGGTTTTAGGGCAGGGTTTGGGTTTTGGGGTACAGGGGTGTTTTTAGGTTTTAGGGCAGGGTTTGGGTTTTGGGGTACAGGGGTGTTTTTAGGTTTTAGGGCAGTGTTTGGGTTTTGGGGTACAGGGGTGTTTTTAGGTTTTAGGGCAGGGTTTGGGTTTTGGGGTACAGGGGTGTTTTTAGGTTTTAGGGCAGGGTTTGGGTTTTGGGGTACAGGGGTGTTTTTAGGTTTTAGGGTAGGGTGTGGGTTTTGGGGTACAGGGGTGTTTTTAGGTTTTAGGGTAGGGTTTGGGTTTTGGGGTACAGGGGTGTTTTTAGGTTTTAGGGCAGGGTTTGGGTTTTGGGGTACAGGGGTGTTTTTAGGTTTTAGGGCAGGGTTTGGGTTTTGGGGTACAGGGGTGTTTTTAGGTTTTAGGGCAGGGTTTGGGTTTTGGGGTACAGGGGTGTTTTTAGGTTTTAGGGCAGGGTTTGGGTTTTGGGGTACAGTGGTATTACGACTTTATATAAATTAAATTAATTAAATTAATTTTATTTAATTTAATTAAATTAATAACAATATTTACAAATATTAATTTAATTGTATTAATTTACGATTACAATTAAATTATATTATTTAAAAAAGTTTAATTAATTAAATTCTTTTAATTTTATTAAATATAATTATATTATGTATTATTTCTAACTTAATTAAATTATAATTATATTTATTGTAATTAATTGCATTATATTATTTTCTATTTATAAATTTTTTATATATCATTATTTATATTATTTTAAATATATTAAATTAATATATTATTAATTTTATTGTATTAATAAACGATTATAATTAAATTATATTATTTAAAAATGTTTAAGTAATTAAATTCTTTTAATTTTTTTAATTATAATTATATTATGTTTTATTTATAACTTAATTAAATTATAATTATATTTATTGTAATTAATAACATTATATTATTTTCTATTTATAAATTTTTTATATATCATTAATTATATTATTTTAAATTACTATAATTAAATTAATTACTGTTTTAAAAATGTTATATTATTTTTATTATTTTAAATTAATTTAATTAACTTTATTACATTTTTAAAAAAAAAGATATACTTACCAATACTTACGATGTAATGGTATGCGTTGTAATACCATCTGCTATGTAATGCCATGCGTTGTAATGGCATGCATTGTAATGGTATTTGCGATGTAAAAATCGCGTTGTAACGGAACGCGTTGTAAAACATCGCGTTGTACTGACACCAATCCATCCGAGCACATGTGGAAAATGGGCTACATTGTAGAATTGTAGCTTTGTCATGTCCAATTCCTGTTGGCTGGCGGGGAATTTGATGTGACGGTGTAGCTGGGTGAGCATGGCGTCTACAAAACTGTTGAGGCAGCGTGACATGGTGGGCTGGGATATTCCCCCAGCGGCCGCTACTACCCCCTGGAAGCTTCCGGAGGCCAGGAGGTGCAGGCTAGACAATACCTGCACATGTGTGGGCACAGAATTGTTTCGCCTTGTTGGGTGCTGCATGATGGGGTCGAGTTCTTGTATCAGCCAGGTGATCATTTCCCCATTCAGCCTGTATTTAGCATAAATCTGTTCTCTGGTTTGGCCCAGCAAGGTGACCCGCATCCGGTAAATCCTTGCCTGCCTCATGCGTCTCCTCCGTGCTGCTCGCTGTAGCCTTCGCCGCCTCACCACCATGTACATCCCAGGCATTGTGGAAAGCCTAATGCTGCTGCTGAATGTCCTTATGTGTGATTGGTCAGGCCTGGCCCTGTTGGTGATAGGACAACGGTTTTTTGAAAAAAAAATTCCTATGCCTTTCATGGTTACCACCTGCTTTGAGTTGTCCTTATTTTGCGCCGTGCAAATAGCGATTTTTGGGTTTTTCGCAAATTGCGATTTTTCTTGAATGCCGATTGCGATTTTATATTGCGAATTCGCTATTATTTTCGCAGATTCCGTGGTGTGTCGCTATTACCGAATCGCTAATGCTCAGCGGCAGGGATTCTGCGATTATATTAGCGAATTCGCTAATATGTGTTAGCGAATTCGCTATTTTGTTGTTGAATGCCGATTACGGAAATTGCGCCCGCATTTGCGTTTTCGCAGCGATTGCGGGCGCAATTTAGCTACATGAATCAGGCTGTAAGACCCTCAATGCTAGTGGTCTATTCCTGTATTTGCGGTAACGTCTGTTAGGGGACAAAGGAAAATTCCCAGTTTTACCACAAACACCGAATTCCTGCAGTTTTCTCCAAGTATATTTTAGCAAGTCAAATCTGCCAACATGATGAAGAATGTCCAGCAAATAGTAAATATTAATAAGCACCAAAATCTGCATGTTATGCTCCTGTTTTGTGGTTTAGTCTCGGCTATTGCATCCCAAAAATCCAAATAACTCCCTGTTGAATTTTGTCCAAGTGCGATAATTAGCTGTTTAACAATGGGCCACTCGCAAAAGAGGGCGTAATTTAGCTTTAGAAATGGTTGACTCCCTTATATTACCATGACATGTAGGTGAATTACCGGTAGCAAACTTTTAACTCTGACTTGCTGTTTGACACTCTGGCACTGCCCCGGTCTCAGGGTTCATAAGTGTCACCGACAGAGAAAAATGTCACTGAAGGTCCTGTTTACTGTATGAATTTTCCAAACCTTGCCTTTCGCTGAACCCTTCTGTAACAAAAAGCATGCTGCTGAGAAACTATAGGGGATATTTAAAAGGAAATGGGGTAGTGCGGTGCTGCATGCAATTTAGCAGCTCTGCATTGCATCATTTTTAAAAAAGGCAGGGAATTGCCGCATTAGCAAGAATGCGGCGCACCCCTGTTTTGTCTCTTAGACTAAAAAAAGCGGCCTAGCGCCAACACAGACATTTCTGCCCCACAGTGCAAGAGTCCTGTGTTGTAGGGAATCATCCCTGTAACACATACACCCTTGCACCATGGTGTTTATGTGCAGGAAGAGACACCTTCCTGCACATAAACACTCTTCAAAGGCGATGTGCTCTTTCTATGTGTGCTTCTGCAGCACACATAGAAAGAGCAAAAACGAGAAGAAATTAACAGCCTGATTCATCAATGTGAAGTTTTGCGAGCCTGAAATAGCGATTCATAAGGAATCGCTATTCCAGACTCGCAAAACGGGATTCATGTAGGATTCGCAATATTTTTTGCGAGTCCTACTGATTCCTTATTTGCGATTAGCTAATTGCTAATCGCAAATAAGGAATGACTCCCCATGCATTCCTATGGGCATGGGAATGCATGCGGAGTCATTCCTTATTTGCGATTAGCAATTAGCTAATCGCAAATGAGATTGCGATTTCAAGGGTGCAGGGGTGTCCAAAGGACACCCTGTAACACCCCTGAAATGTTAAATTACACAGATGTTACACACACACATGTCCAAAGGACATGTGTGTGTGTAACATGCAACTTAGAAAAATGCTTTTAAAAGCATTTTTCTAAGTTTTCGCTATTTACCACGAGGTTTGACCTCGCGGTAAATAGCGGCCCAAAAATGCGAAATCGCAATTTTTAAATGTTTCAAGAATAGCATTTAAGGAATTTCTAATAGAGATTCCTTAAATGCTATTCCTCGCAAATTTGCGAGTTCTTAAATAGAGACTTTTGCTTTTGGGATGATGAATCCCAAAAGCAAAAATTGCACTTGCAAAGGGCCAGATTCTCAGAATCTGGCCCTTTGCGAGCGCAATTATGCTTGATGAATCAGGCTGTAAGTATTTCTCCTTGTTGCACCAATCTAACACCTGCTATTTAGGGGCATTAGTTTTGCTCCTGCCTCAAATTTTAAATCTGGGGCAGCGTCAAAAAGCAATGGGTATTGCGATGGAACGCCCACAGCAATACCCATTGCACACCCCTTTTACGTAGATATTTGCGTGAAAGGGGACGATCTTTACAAAGCAGCGCTGAGGCACGCAAAGTGGCCTAACTCTGCTTTGTAAATATGGAGTCATGGCGCCACTGGAACTTCGGAAAAAGTGTCGTTCTGGTGGTGCAATGCCCTTGTAAATATGCCCCTATGGGAGTGATAATGGGTCAATCCCATGATAACACTGACCCAGTATCCTGCCCATTGTATCTCAGCAGCATGCTTTTTGTTACTGAAGGGATCAGCAAAAGGCAAGGTTTGAAAAATCCGTCCAGTAAATAGGACCTTCAGTGCCATTTTTCCCTTTTTGTCCTGCTGGTGCCACTCATGAAGCCTAAGACCAGGGACAGTACCGGGGTGCCAAACAGCAAGTCAGAGTTAGCAGGGCGAGTGCTGTCACTTTTCCTAGACCTGGCATTTTGGTTTATGGAATTCATACTCCTTAATGTAAAATTCAATAGAGTGTCAATCAACATTTTCAAGATAGTAGGTTTTATGTAATGTGTGCTCTGCAGCTCAATAAAATGTGCAGACACCTTTTTACCTTTCAGTGTCCCTGTGACTTTTAAGTGTCTGCTAATAACTATGAGCCGTTACCTCATTATTTCAACTAATTTCATGGTGCATTTCACTCATTATATCAGTTAGTTTCTATGGGGATTTAACAGGCAATAACTGTGCATTTAACGGGAAAGCTGATTATCTGTGCTTGCTATGGCAAATTAAAAATTGCAATATACTTACCCATAAAACACTTCACACAAGTAATCTGCTTTGGTTGTCTGTCTTTGCTCTTTTGAATTCTCATCAGGTTCTTGGACGCACATCGGGGAACCTGGGCGTACATCTGAAGGCACCACAGTGTGGAGAATTCACTGCATGGATTAATGCAGTATAAGACGACAAGTTAATACTATCTGACACTTTGGGAGAAGTTTATACAAAATGCATCTAATGAATAACTAAAGCACCAGGACAGTTTTCATGATGACAACTCGACGATCAATAGGTCCACGCGGTGTGGAATGGATTAAGGATTTAATAATGGATTTCATTCGGCATGCACCCAGGATTTAACTTGCTATAGGATTTGTAACAACCAGACCCTTCTTCAAAAAAAACTCTTGAAATTATGCTCATATTGTATTTCCTGATCAAGCTCTCAGTGGTGTTTTATATATATTATGTACGGTGAAATACTGGTATGTGAAAGACTGGTATTCCAATGCCCGTTTTTTAGGTTTTGCCTGAGACAGCGTCAGCGTATGGGATATCTCTTTGCAAGACATTTTGTTACAATACATTGCCAGCTCATTACTTACTATTTGGTTGGCTTCATTGTCACTCTCATTTCCTTGGTTCTCTGTGGTCAGCACATACCAGCTTCATTTCATCTTTAAATATTGGTCTCTTCCCTGGTGCATGGACTAAGTACTTGTGTGCTTCCACTGCTCATGCTTTTGCAGCAACATTTTTCCTTTAGTTCAAGTCCTTCATACGGATGTATATGTTTTGCAAGTCATCTCACTAATGTAATTATACCCCCTCTCACCCTTCAGTCAATCTCTGTGTAGTTGCTTGTCCCTATTCCTCCCTCTCTGTGTAGCTGCTTGCCCCTTCCACCTTCCCATCTTGCTCTGTGTTGTTGCCCCTTTCCATCCTGCTCTGTATTGTTGCTTTGGCCCTTCCATTCCTCTCTGTGTTGTTGCCTACCCCCTCCCACCATCTCTGGGTGTTGCTGCTTGCACTCCCATCCTTACGTCCCTCTCCACTTATTGCTGCTTGCCCCCTTCAATCCTGTTGTGCATTGTCTCTTGACTCTTCATTGTACCACTGTTTACTTGTGCTACCTAATCCAGAGAGAATTACTCCCACTAGTCTAGTATGTACTTGTTTGAGGCCTCACATGTTTTCATATGATTGCACTATTGTTCTCCCGGGGTACCTAGTCCCATAGTTACATAATCAATAGTTCTTGATTTCTGTCACTGATGTCAGTGTGGTCTTGGTATTTACCATCAATATGTGTAAATATGCTGTGATCAAGAACGTGAGTTGAGCAGTTGACTTTATATTTGGATTGTATTTTGCCAATATATTCAAGTTTGGGATAGTACTCCCTCTAATGTTTTATTGATTACCAGTATGAAGTCTTCTCACAGGCTCTGGAATTCTGAGGTCCCACCAGTAGTCTCTAACGATAGGCTTACTGAGGTTGCATTGCCAATGATTCAGCTGTAGGTTTTCAGAGTGGTTTCATATATTGTGAGCTTTTCCCCTACATCAGAATCCTCCCCAGCATTGACTGGCAATCGCCAAAGGGACATCAGCTATTTTGATCTAATACCTATGGCAACCACTGTAGTCCTGGACTGGTATCTAGATAAATAAACATATATATGTTTTGTTTTTATGTTACCTAGCGCAGCATATGCTCTAAGTTGTTGCTTGATTTTCCCCAGTTTAATTGACAGGTTATTGGTCCCTTCTATTCTCATTTTCATTTTGGGGTAGGTGTGGTGTAGTGGGTGTTTGTCATATTGCAATTTCCTGAAAAGAAGGGCAGTAAAGAAGCTCATAATATGCTTGGTGGTGCAGCAGCTGCACCACCAGCATATTGTGGCCTCAAACCACTGCAAGAACGCGAGTGATCACAGATCTCTGGCAGCAGTAGCAGTTCTATGGTGATCCGACCACTAAAGTCATAATATAGCGGTCATATGAACATTAAATGAGTTTGCCTAAATTGAGCCGCACATCCCAAAGTGTTATGCCAATTGTAATATAAACCTGGAATAGTTACGCAAATGCAACTGTGGCTAGGGTGCTTATAAGGTATATGACACCTACCCACCAAAGTGTCATTCGGTCCCAGAATCAAAAAGAGCCTGGGTCACACATATATGAACAGAATACCTAAGCACACCATTATCATTATTTCCAATATTAGTAATGCAGATATTGCTTCAAACAGTCTGTAAAGTCTCAGTGCCCTACGCAGTTCAATCCAAAAAGGGTCTCAAGAGGAAATGATTGAGTAATCCAAACAAGTCTTCATGGATCGAAGTCTGAGATGGCACTGTTAGCAGTCATCAACACCACCAGCTCTCTCTAGAAACAGAAACTCCAGTGATGTTAGTATTACTGGATCTGTCTGCAGAGTTCTACATGTTCTCCAACTCCATTCTCATATGCAGACTACATGAAGTAGGCATTCATGACAGAGTGCTGCTTTGGCTCAGAGACTTACTTAGCAACCATACCCAACATGTCTGTCTTGGTCCGTTTGGGTCAAGAAAGATACTTACTTACAAAGGGGTCCCTCAGAGCTCCTGCCTTGGCCTAACATTTTTAAACATCCATGTAGCACCTCCTCACATATTGTAAGAACCAGACTTAACCAAGCTGCTTCTCTCATATCAGGAATTACCACTAAAACACTTATCAGGGAATCCCCAATGCATCCCTATGGGAGGGCAGCCTCACAGTAGTGGGAAACCAAAATGGCTGTTTGTCACTATCAGGACATGTCACACACTTAAGGTACATGTCCTACCTTTTACCTACAATGCAGCCTCACAGTAGTGGGAAACCAAAATGGCTGTTTGTCACTATCAGGACATGTCACACACTTAAGGTACATGTACTACCTTTTACCTACAATGCACCCTCCCCATAGGGCTAGCTAGGGCCTACCTTAGGGGTGACTAACATGAAGTAAAAGGGGGAGTCATAAACATGGCACACAAGTTAGGTGCCACGTCACAGCGGCAGTAACATTGCCCACACAGGCCCTGTAATGGCAGAGGCCTGGGATAGGTTTGAACGGCTACTTTGGTGGGTAGAGCAATCAGCGATGCAAGCCCACCAGTAGCATTTAATTTACCAGCCCTGGGTATATGAGATACCACTTTACAAGGGACTGACAGGTAAATTAAATAGGCCAAACAGGTGTAGACCCCAATGCAGTTTTTTAGTATGGGGCTGAGGGCAACCGAGCTGGTAGATTGCAGGCTAGCTGAGCAGCCGTGTTCTGTATGATTTGCAGTTTAGCTAGCAAGGTGTAATTTGCTGCTACCAGAAGTGTGTTCCTATAATGAAAGTGAGTCATCATAAGAGCCTTGAGGTGGATGGGAGCCAGGGTAAGAGTTTTTTTTAACAGCCTCATTATGGTGAAACAGATGCCACATGTGACATTAACTTGATCTTGCATGGATAACATTTGATTGACTTTTACTCCCAGATTTCTCAACACTTGCATAGGAGAGGGGGTTGAACCAAGATCAGAGGGCCACCAGTCAGCTGACTAGAACGCGCGAGCTTTACCAAAAAGCACAATCTCTGATTTCTCACTATTTAATTGGAGACAGTTTTTCCCCATTCAATCTGCAATGTTCCTCATACAGTTCGGCAATTGGTCTTTCACTTTGTCTATTTCAGGACCGAAAGAAATAAGCAATTGGGTATCATTTGCATATGACCCAATCTCAAAATAGGGCATCTGCATTTGGAGTAGTGAGAGGAGTAGTCCCCTGAATAGGATTGTGAATGTCCTTGTGAATGCTGGCTCGGTCCCCCCTGTGGTGTGTTTGATGATGAACCCCCACCTGACAAAGGGGAAGAGGAGCCTTGTAAACAAAGTACTCCATTTCCCCCTGAACCAGTTTAAGCTGGTTCCCCCAAGCCCTGTGCCAGGGCAGACAAAGCAAGTATGTACTATAAATATAGGGGCTGTGACCCCATGAAAGGGATTGCTGTTCTTGTGACTTGGGGCTTGTTGCTGCTGTTGAGCTCCAGGGGGAACTGCCACAAAGGACTGCCTCCCTGCTGGAGGGCCCTGTGTGCTGGCGTGCCTGGGCCCAGCCTTTGCCCCCTAGACTTTGGACTAAGCACCTCATGAGCGCTATCTTTTTATTGCTGGGAGAGAGGAGCAATCCTATTTTTATTTGAGGACTGGGAGCAACCTGGACATTCTCCTACTCTGAGTCCTAATCTAATGTCCTTGTAACCTTAGTTTTTGTTCAGTGCTTGTCTAATGTTTTTTTATATTTTATTTTCTAAGAGTATCTTTCAAACTTTGAAAGTGGAGCTGTTAGTAGTTGGTTCTGTTTTGAGTGAATCTGTGAATCTATGTGTGTTTATGTGGGTCTATGAGTATGTGTGACTACTTTTTGGGGCATATTTACAAGTCCTTACCCCCACAGAAACATCATCTCGTTTTACACTCTAGTGGCGCAGTGCAATTTTCTATGTTTACAAGGTAGCGCTAAGCCGCTCTGTGTGGCTTAAAGCAACCTTGTAAAAATTCCCCTTTCTGCCGCAGTCCTCTGCAGCAAAGGGACATGCAGTGGGTTTTGCTGTGGGCATTCCACCGCAACACCCATTGCTTTTGGATGCTGATCAGGTTTACAAGGCTGAGGCAGTACCAAAACTAACGCCATGGAAAACCAGGCATTAGAATGGCTATACTAGGAGAAATTATTAATTTCTCTCAGTTATTTCCTCTTTCCATGTGTGCTGCATTCTGCAGCACACATTGAAGGTGCAAATCGCCATTATTGATTGTTTATGTGCAGGAAGCTGTTCCTTCATGCACATAAACAATCATCCCTGCAGTGCAGGTACCATGCAACATGGCAGCAGAGTGCCTGCAGTGGCGCTAGAACCAATAAATATAGACAAAATCAAATCTATATTTTAGAATGACATGTCCAGCCGGAAAGAGGTCATTCGAGTTTTACTCAATAAACAGTGTTTCTGAATACCATAAAGATACCTTCCACAAGAGCCCTGTGTGGTACACAAGCCTGTGCCCAACACTTAGCGGGGTGTTTACAGTTGGTGGAAAGTTAGACAGGTTTTTAAGGCAAACAAGCGTTGTTCTGTTCAAATACTGGTTACACAGAAAATGACAAACAGCACCATTACAACAATTTAGCAATCAAAAATGTGTATAAGGTGCTTTAAGCAAGTCAACGGTGTTTCGGTCCCCCTAAGCAGTAATGGGGACCATCATCAGGACAAAACATATATTGCCTTTTATCGCTAAACCTCAAAATGCCTGAAAGGAAAAGAAGGAAAATACATACTTTAAGAACAGAGCACTAATTATATTTACAGAAGTGACTCTCTGTGCAGTGTGCATTCAACCGTTACCGTGGTGGAGGTGTTTGCAAAAGTTTCCACGAGAGGCCAGTAAAGAGGTGGTAATAACTCGGTGGAGTAAGGAATCAAGTGTTCGAAGTCGGAGTGAGCCAGGCTGGTAGGCGTTCTATGAATTTGTGCATTCTGAATCTCGACAACGGGTGTAGAGAAGTTTCACTCGAGGTGGATTTAGTGATTGCTAGTGCCTAATGCGATGGTGAGCACTCAAGGCGGCGAAAGGACGTGAAAATTGGGTGGATTAACGTGCCTATATTGCGAATGGTCGTAGAGTTAGGGAACTCAATAAGCTTACCGACGTGACATAAGAATAGTATCTAGTCGTCTCGAAGAGCGATGTTACCCGGAACAGCAATTTCTATATGGGGAAACAATCTATAAGTTACCAACTGAGTGCTTCCTGAGCGGTCAGACCCAAGGCAGTGCATTAAATCTTACCCAATTAGAATGTGGGATGCCGCGTTACACAATCGTAACCGGGCGATGCCAGGGTAAGCCTGTGGGAACAAGGGAGGATTTAGGAACCTTGGTTTTGGTGTTCCGATAAGGAATAGTACCTAAAGCTGCTAGCTTACTCACCGATATGAACGGTCTTGGAGTTCTTCACTGGCGTGCTAGTGCAATCAACCCAGGAAGTTTAAAAAGGGGCGGGTGTGCGGTGATTGGTCAAGACAAGTGAAGCTTGATACATAAAAATAAACGAGGGGTGCAATTTGTGGCGGCCATTTTGAGTGAGTCGTATTTACAGTGATGTTGCATGCAAGGTGACAATTTACTACAGCATCCAACATTGCATTTTACGGAGTGTAATTCTTAAAAAACAGTACATTTCCAAAAGTATATTTTAAGAACGAAAGTGGATGCTTGGCGCTTTTCCAGAGTCTCTGATGCGTCACTTTGGTGGAATCAGATTAGAGCAGTCCATTCATCCTGCAAATTTGGACCAGAGTTCAGACTGTCTGTCTTCAGAATCCATTTCAATTCTTCTCTGTTAAGCATACGGGTCAGGTCGCCTCCTCTGGGTGGTATGATGATTTGTGTGATCACTGTCCATCGGATCTCATTCTCAGTATGCCCTTTCTCCAAAAAATGTTCCACCAAGGGAGAGTTCAATGTTTTGCACCTAATGCGGCTGCGATGTTGGGATATTCACAGCTTGATTTTCTGTTTTAGGCAATGTTTTTTCCCTTAGGGCTAGGGGAAACACACGGGTGCACCATATTCTTGTAAATATGATGCTCTCCTGATTTTTCAAAATGCCAGAGTCTGAAACTGCCAAATTCGTCACAGCTACGCCCTCCGAAATTTCACAGTAAATATGCCCCTTTGGGCTGTGCTGTCATAATTAAGTCTCTGTGTTTGTTTAAGTAAAATCAAGAGTATAGTGCTCAGACCTACGAGCTTTTCACAAGTACTTACTGAGGTAAGGTGTATGTGCATTAACTCTCTGGGCTACTTTAATGTCACTATCACTAAACTAAAGTGAGGAAATTAATAAATATATTTTTATTCCACTTAGTCATTTACTTAGGTGCCTTGTTTATAAAAAATGTGAGTGTCTCGGGCTAATGGTATTTGTGTTTCAATCTGTGTAGTACTATTTATGTTAAGATGCTCCCATGATTTGTCCTTGAATATGCAGAAGGTAGGAATGCTGCTTGGTGTCTCAAGTACTAAATTAGTTGTGTAGAGAGGTAAGTATTCATTTTATTAAGATTTTTAAAAATATTTTTGGGAACCACGGATCCTCTGTGGCACTGCAAACATAGATGGGCAAACAGTCTATCATTTTTCTTCCATCATGTGAATGGAATGAACCTGCAGTTGTGATTCAGAGTTTTGCCAAATGTAAAAAAATGTTTTTAGGTATATTGGAGTCACTGATTGTAAAGATAGGATAAGGCTGGACATGTCACGAGGCTGGGAATCCAGGCTAAATATTTAGTTTTTTTATAAGTAAGTGTTTTTACAGTTTATGTAAATCTGCAAATCTGGACCCGAGGTTCTGCATGATGTCAAAAAAAGATTCTGCCATTTCATTGGTTAATATTTGACCACACACATTTTTGAGTAGGGCCACCCTCTAAAACATGTATTATTTCCCTAGCTGTTGTGGGAGAAAATTGTTTGGGAAATCTTACAGAGTTACTGCTTTTCAGAGTGGCTGAAAGGAGTGCTGCAACACCACCTGCAGAACTGTGGTAATTCCATTTGAAGAAAATGAAGATTAGCCTTCATCTTCGCGAAAGGAGAGGTATGACAGTTTCTCACCATACTTAGTGGTAAAAGAAAGGTCTCTATAAGATTCGGGACATGCAACCGGTGCGAAAAAACATAGCCAAGGGATGTCAACCATTTGGAAGCATGTCTGCACAATCCACGGGCATTCATATCAGAGAGAGAGAGAAGAAAGAAGCTTGGATGCCGCAGCTGGGTTATCATCATCTACTCATGCCACTCCTGCAGAGATCACAATACCAGCCACCTGCAGTGAATTTGGGAGATTTAGTTGCTCATTGTGCCACCTGCCACAAACTTGTGGCTGCAAAGGTGAAGGATGTAATAGATTGTTTTTGCACAGCTGAAAAATCACCATTGTTAGTTTTTTCAAACGTAATTTTGAAGTGTCTGTTGTGCAGCAATGTTTCACTCTGGAAATGCCACATTTATGCATATTTGTCATAAAAGTTCTATTCATACTTTTTGAAGCAATGTTAAAAACAACAAAAAATAGAAACATTTAGAAAAGCATACCCAAAAAATGCGGTTCCTGTCAGAACCACAACTGAATCAAAGAAAGAGTTGTGTCTGACTCTTTACTAGTGTTGCATATTTATGTCTATATGATCACAGGTGTATGAATAACTCTGTCTATGGGTGTGTTACTGTATGTATCAGTAAGTCTCAGGGTAATACATTGTAATTATGAAGTGATTATGTCAGTGAGTGAGTGAGCCAATGAGTGCATCTGATTGTCCATGGGTGTCTCAGGGTATGGATTAGTGTGTCCCAGGGAGTCTGAGTGTGATTATTAGTGGGTGAGTGAGTGTATCAGTGAACGCATCTGTGTGTGCATAAGTGTACTTGTGAATGTATCAGTGTGTTGGAGGTTGTGTCAGTGTTTGTATGAGTAAGTCTGTGAGCATGTCAGTGTATTCATCAGTATATCCATAGGTGTCTTAGTGTATGAACCGGTAAGTCCCAGGGTGTCTCAGTGTGCGTATGAGTGAGTGGGTCAGTGAAGGTTTTGATGTGTGCATAGGTGTGTCAGTAAGTGTAGAAGCGTGTGACTGGGTAGCTTAACATATGCATCAGTGTGTGACTAGGTGTGTTAGTTTCTGCATCAGTTTCTCCCAACTGTGTCAGTGTATGTGTGAGTGTGTTCCTGGGTGTATCAGTTTATATATAATTGTTTCTTTGGGTGTGTTAGTGTATTCATCATTGTGTCTTTAGATGTATCAGTGTATCCATCAGTGTCTTCTCATAGACATTAGGATATATATCAGTGTGTGCCTGGGCGTGGTACTGTGTACCTCCGAATGTATCTAGGTATGTCAGCATTTGCATCACTCTCTGCCTGGGTATGTCAGTGTATAGACCAATGTATGCCTATATGTTCATTGTATGTCAGTGTCTGCCTGGGTGTTGTAGTAAATGGATCAGTGTGCGACTGGGTATTTTAGTGTGTGCATCAGTATGTGCCTCGATCTGTCACTGAATGCATAAATGTGTCCCTGTGTATGTTAGTATATACATGAGTGTGTTCCTAGGTATGTCAGTGTATCCATCAGTGTCTGCTTATGTCTCCAGATGTATGTGTAAGTGGCTACACGGAATGCTTACTAGCTCTATTATTGAGTCTAGGAGTATGTAACTCTGTGTGCAACTGGTTGTCTCACTGCTGGATACATGAGTGCTGTATGGATGAGGAACTGCATGTGCAAGTGTCTCTGTCTCTATCTAACTGGGTGCTTGTATGCTTTTGAAAATAGGTGTATAACTCTAAGTATGTGTGGGACACTGGATGTATGACTGGGTGTATGAGTCTCTAACTGCACATGTAATTTACTGAAACTTAAAGGTAAATGTTTTACTTCTTAACCACATGTCACCCTGCCCCACGGCCTATGAAAGACTTACCATAGCAATTACTTATATCTAGTAGAAGGGGAGTTTAAGGCTTGGCAAACAGTTTTCAATGCTCAATTGACCTCGCTGTAAAACTGCACACACAGGCTCTGCATTAGCATGCCCCAGACATGTTTAAAGGGCTATTTGTTAAAATGGGTGACCACGAGTGTCAACATTTCACAGCATATGTAAAAAAGTGCATTATTTCTTCTTGTATTACTATTAAGTAATAGTATTTGTAACAAATGTTATCTGATTGGTTGTGTGAGTGTTTGTATCCGTGTGTGAGTAGCTGTATGAGTGAGTGAGTGGGTGGGTGTGTGAATGACTCCATAGGTGAGTAAATGGGAGTGTGAGGGGCTGCATGGGTGAGTGGCTGTATCAGAAAGTGAGAGGTTGCATGAGTAGAGTAAGTGAGTGTGAGGGGGACGTCCGGAGCGAGGACAGAAAATCACTGCTTTACATCTATTGCGGCCAGGTTTCCAGGAAGAATGGAAAGGGTTACCCACAATGACTCCCTCCTCCTCCTCACAGGAAGAAAGAAGTCCCCGGAATGAATGGAGAGGTGGAAAGAAGCCGGAAGAGGATGGGGCAAGGTTGATGTAAGAAGGAGGATTCCAAGGAGGAGGGTAGTTTGGAAGACATAGAAGCAAGAAGGAGCCCGGTGGAGAAAAGCCCTGCGGTATACCCACTGAAGGGCTGGGAGAGCCTAAGAATTGCAGTGGTAGAGGACATGGTGAGGAGGCTGAGTACTGGTGCGAAGACTGGTGGATGCCTCCCTTTCCCCCTGAGGTTGATGTGAAGCCGCCACTCAGTAGAGTCGCGGCAGATGCGGTGAGTTGACCGGGCAGGAGGGAGCAGAGTGAGGGGTAGGTTGAAAGAGGTAAAGAAGGGCCCGGAGGAGGGAAACGCCCTGTTCTATGCCGAGGTCCCTTCTAATGGCACTGAGTAAACACTTTCATAACCCCATATAAAAGAATTGTTTAAAAGGTGCACTTTCTTTCCTGCACTCGGACTGTTAAAAAGTACATAGTTTTGTTGTTTTGTCACGTGTATGATGTTTGATAGGACTTAAGAGGAAATTCCCACATCTTAGGTTTTGCACGTGCATGTTTCCATTCTTTTGATGAATGTTTACACCGCTTTGGTAAACAACCAGCCTATGTTCTCTTTACTAGACAACATATTCATACATATTGGATAAAATCAGAGGAAATCGTCTTTTTTTCCCACAGGATACTTGATTTGTTTTTTTTAGGCCTCGCCTAAGCCATCCCGTTAGGGATGCTTGGCAAGATTAAAGTAAGGGCTCTGAAAAATGCACCCAAAGGCGGATTGCCTACAGTGCATGTGAGCCGGGCGGGTGCACATAGCACACCATTTAGCAGCCTGTGATCCTCAGCATCAGACTTCAAAGGAATCTGCTCCCCACCTCCGTCATGCAATGCTGAGAGCTGGTTAAAGGAGCCGCTCCTACTGCAAGCTCTTAAACACAAGGAATCCGCTCTCCTGGCCCCACATCACAATGCTGAGAGCTTGTTCCATTTTACTCCCTCTCTGCTACTCGTACTACCCTGCTTTCCCCGGTTCTCTTCCCTCTGTATCTCTGCTCTCCGACTTTCTTCCCGTAGCGTCTCTATCTCTTCCCCTCTACCATCCTCTCCCTTCTTTCCCTTTCTGTCCGTGTCTCCGGCCCTCGTGTACCCTGAGGCAGGCTCTCAACTCATTAAGGCGATGGAATACGCCAGTCACCGAACTGAACATTAAGAGGCTCTTAAAATGTCATGAACTATTAACTTCTAATACACTTAATTTAAATGGAAGAACAGTGCCCCGTGACCCGTGAGCAGGCAGTGTGTGCAAAGTCACTCTGGCACGGGCTCTGTGGCACACCTCAGGCTGGTCTCCAGGATCTCGTTTCTCAAAGTAGGGGAAAATTTGCAGTCCAAGTCGCTGACACTCAGCTATGCATAGGAGTCTAGTTCACCTCGGTTTGTACCTGTGATCTTCGAGGTGCTCAGTGCACACCTGTGTACACAAGGAATCCGCTCCCCCGCCCCGCCACATTATGCTGAGAGCTTGTCCCGTTTTACTCCCTCTCTGCTACTCGTACTACCCTGCTTTCCCCAGTTCTCTTCTCTGCTCTCTGACTTTCTTCCCATAGCGTCTCTCTCTCTCTTACCCGCTACAATCCTCTCCCTTCTTTTGCTTTCTGTCCCTCTCTTAACCACCTTCTCTCCCTACCCCCACCTTTTCTTCTGTTTTCTACATGCGTCTGTCCCCGTTTTCTCAACTTCTGTATCTCCTCCCGACCCTCGCTCTTTATTGCACAGTTTTTTTATTCCACCCCCTGTTTGCTATCTTTCCATGCTCGTTTGTTTTCCTCTTCTGTCCTTCATCCCTAAGGCACCCCCTTTTATCTTCTCTTTTGCGCCATTTCTTCTTTTTTCATGTCACTTACCACTTTTCCTCCCTGTTTCTCTTTTCTTCCTTTCTTTTGCCCACCCCTGATTGCTCTTTCTTCCCACTCTATCCCTTTCTGTCCGTGTCTCCAGCCCTCGTGTGCCCTGAGGCAGGCTCTTGACTCATTAAGGCGCTGGAATGAGCCGGTCACCTTACAGAACATTAAGAGGCTCATAAAATTTAATGAACTATTAACTTCTAATACACTCCATTTAAAGGGCAGAACAGTGCTCCGTGACCCGCGAGCAGGCAGTGTGTGCGCAGTCACTCTGGCACGGGCTCTGTAGCACACGTAGGGCTGGTCTCTGGGGATCTCGCTTCTCAATGTAGGGGAACATTTGCAATCCGAGTCACTGCCACTCAGCTATGCATAGGAGTCTAGTTCACCTCGGTTTGTACCTGTGATCTTCGTGATGCACAGTGCACACCTGAGTGCCCGGAAGGAGGCTCCTTGCAGCTTTCTTCCAGTGTTGGGGCCTAGCTTACATTTGGCGCAGCAGGTACACTGGCGACTTGACCTGAGGGACCATTGAACCCTAATTATTGCCCCAGCTCACTCATTTCCTTCTTTTTGCACAGATCACCTTGGCTGTGTGCCCACTGCATGGAAATCGAAGCTGTGAGTAAGCGCATACCGTCACCACCATGTCCACAACCACCACGTCCACCACTGTGAGTAAGCGCATACCATCACCACCATGTCCACGTCTACCACCACCACCACCATGTCCACCGCCACCACACCCACCACCACCACCACCATGTCCACCACCACCATGTCCACCACCACTATGTCCACCACCACCACGTCCACAACCACCACACCCACCTCCACCACGTCCACCACCACCACCAACACCACCACATCCACCACCACCACATCCTCCACCACCATGTCCACCACCACCACATCCATCACCACCATGTCCACAACCACCATATCCATCACCACCATGTCCACCACCACCACATCCATCACCACCATGTCCACAACCACCACGTCCACCACCACCATGTCCACCATCACCACAACCAACACCACTACGTCCACCACCACCACAACCAACACCACCACATCCACCACTACCACATCCACCACCACCCCATCCACCACTACCACCATGTCCACCACCACCATGTCCACCACAACCACATCCACCACCACCATGACCACCACCACAATGTCCACCACCAACACCACCACATCCACCACTATCACGTCCACCACTACAACATCCACCACTACCATGTCCACCACTCTCACGTCCACCACCACCACCACCACATCAACCACCACCATGTCCACCACCAACACCAACACCACCACCACATCCACCACCACCACATCCACCACCACATCCACCACCGCCACGTCCACCAACACCACGTTCACAGCCACTACCTCCACCACCACTACGTCCACCACCACTACGTCCACCAACGCTACATCCACCACCACTATATCCACCACCACCATGTCCACCACCATCAAGTCCACCACCACCACACCCACCTCCACCACCACCACATCCAACACCACCATGTCCACCACCACCAGGGCCACGACCCCGTCCACCACGAGGCCACTACCATGTCCACCACCATGTCTACCTCCACCACCACCACCACATCCACTACCACCACCACACCCACCACCATGTCCACCACCACCACGTCCACCACTACCACATCCACCACCACCACATCCACCACCACCACATCCACCACCAGCACGTCCACAACCACCACATCCACCACCACTGGTTCCACCACCACCGCATCCACCAAGTCCACCGCCACCACCACCATGTCCATCACCAACACCACCACATCCACCACCACACCCACCACCACCTCCACCTCGACCACCACGTCCACAACCACCGCATCCAACACCACATCCACCATCACCACATCCACCACCACTACGTCCACCACCGCCATGTCCACCACCACCACGTCCTCCAACACCACGTCCTCCACCACCACCATGTCCACCACCACCACACCCACCTCCACCACCACCACATCCACCACCACCATGTCCACCACCCCCACCTCCACAACCACCACTACCACCACCATGTCTACCACAAGGCCACCTCACTCTATCTAACACCCTCACTCTATCTATCTATTGCCCTCTCTCTATCTATCTATCGCCCTCACTCTATCTGTCGCCCTCACTCTATCGATCACCCTCCCTCTATTTATATATCTATCATCCTCACTCTATCTATCGCCCTCACTCTATCCATCTATCTATCTATCTATCTATCTATCTATCTATCTATCTATCTATCTATCTATCTATCTATCTATCTATCTATCTATCGCCCTCACTCTATCTATCTATCGCCTTCACTCTATCTATCGCCCTCACTCTATCTATCTATCGCCGTCACTCTATCTATCGCCCTCACTCTATCACCCTCACTCTATCTATCACCCTCACTCTATCTATCACCCTCACTTATTTATCTATCACCCTCACTTTATCTATCTATCGCCCTCACTCTAACTATCTATCACCCTCACTTTATCTATCACCCTCACTCTATCACCCTCACTTTATCTATCTATCGCCCTTGCTCTATCTATCTATCTATCTATCTATCTATCTATCTATCTATCTATCTATCTATCTATCTATCTATCTATCTATCTATCTATCTATCTATCTATCTATCTATCTATCTATCTATCTACCTTTCTATCTATCTATCTATCGCCCTCACTCTATCTATCTATCGCCTTCACTATATCTACTAAGCATGGGCGAATTTTGCGAATCTCACTTTCGCGAATTTTGCGGATTTGTGAACTCGCAATCCGCAAAATCCGCGAATTCTCGCGAATTTGCGGATTTTTTTTATTTTTTGTGTTTGCCACTCTCTGTCACCACTGCCACTCTCTGACTACTCATGCCACCCTCTGGCCCACCCATGCCACCCTCTGTTTCATCACAGCACCCTCTGGTTGTCCAGTTTTACATTATTGTGGCAAAGCACACCTTCCCTGCCTCAAGTGACCTGAATTAATTTGGGGCTGATTAATGTGTCACAGAATATTTTTTTAGCTGGCACCTGCTTCCTTAGTGCTTCCTGATTAGTGATCTTTTGCACTTGCTAAGTGCTTTCATTGTTGCAAAATTAGTTACAACACCTGCCCTGCCCCAACTGACAATAATGAATTAGGGGCTGATTAATGGATTTGAACTTCCAGCCTGGCTCCTGCTTGTCTCCCTTAGCTGTAATTCAGGACCTTTGTGGCATATGTGTAACTATTCTGAGGTTCAGAGCAGGGTCACATAATAGTTGCAAGTGGCAACTGAACTCTGGAGGGGCCCCTCAGGAAGCACTACAGGAAATGGCTACTAATGATGAGCCTGAACTTTTGAACCTGGTAAGTAGTTTCAGTTTTGCTAAGATCGTATTTCTGCAATTTAGCACTTATTCGCGGGGCGCGAAGTTGTACTGGGAAGCCGCGAACTCACGCGAACAGTGCGAGCAAGCCATAAAATCCGCTGCTCGCGGATTTGCGGATTTTGCGGGAGATTCGCGAATCTCGCGGATTGCGAATTTACCGAAAATCCGCAAAATCCGCGAGCGAAACGGATTTTCCGCCCATGCTTAATATCTACTGTGCCTCTCGAGGCCGGGTCACCCCCTTGCTCCCTCGCCTGCTGTCCCTGCTGCCAGACACCAAAAATATCAACAAAGGGAGTGAAGAGGTGGTGCAACAAGGCACCGCGGTGGGCTAATCCTCCTCTTATGAACGTCTAAATAATCAACAAAGACCACCTGAAACAGACATACAATACATATTCCGATGGTGTTGGAATACACTCAGTGTGTTAAAATACCCCTCACACACCAAAAGGGCCCTTGGTGTCATGCTTCATCATCGGGGTCTTCCCGCCCCCGCTGCGGGACGGGGCAGTGCTGCGACAAGCGGCTACGCCGGAGCACCTTTTAATTGTGAGTACTATGTGAGTGATAATGGAGTGAGTGTCAGTGAGGTCAGAAGTGATGAACAGTGAAATTAAAGTTAAAAAATACCTGGCCTGGTGTTTAGAAAAAATTATTTAATAGGCACTGGCTGGTATCGTTAAAAGGGGTGAGGCGGAGTGCAAGATCGGGTTACTAGTCTTGCTCTCCTGTGTGGGTCAACATGTTTCGGGGCGACATGCCCCTTCGTCAGGACCGGGATGTATAGATCCCCCTGTCACTCACTAATGCGCTCCCACAGATAGAGAGTGTTGTGTTTGATCAATGTGTATAAATAATTTAAATACACGTGAAAGAAGCTCGGTCAGTAATACTGATGATGTAAGCTTATTGAATGATGAGACAATGCCCCATGAGCCAAGCTGGGCGAAGGGTATAGAGGGTCCAATCAACCCCCACACCTCAGTGCTTCCTCCTTCGTCAGTGGCCACGGAAGCTTGTCGCAGCACTGCCCCGTCCCGCAGCGGGGGCGGGAAGACCCCGATGATGAAGCATGACACCAAGGGCCCTTTTGGTGTGTGAGGGGTATTTTAACACACTGAGTGTATTCCAACACCATCGGAATATGTATTGTATGCCTGCTGCCAGACAGCCTCCTTGCCAGCCTCCTGCCTGCCACCACCGACACCGTCGCCCCCCCAGCACCCCCGAGCGGCCCAGCCACAGCTGAACCGCCCGCTCGCCACTTTTCCCGCCGCTGGCCCCCTGCAGCCCCGCCCACCACCGGCCCATTGGCCCAGCCACTTGCCCAGCCCAGCTGACCCGCCCTCCCGTCCCCCTTCTTAAGGGGAGAGCCTGGTTGCCACGGGAGTAACCACTGTGCCTCTCGAGGCCGGGTCATCCCCTTGCTCCCTCGCCTGCTGTCCCTGCTGCCAGACAGCCTCCTTGCCAGCCTCCTGCCTGCCGCCACCGACACCGTCGCCCCCCCCCAGCACCCCCGAGCGGCCCAGCCACAGCTGAGCCGCCCGGTCGCCACTTTTCCCGCCGCTGGCCCCCTGCGGTCCCGCCCACCACCGGCCCATTGGCCCAGCCGCTCGCCCAGCCCAGCAGACCCGCCCTCCCATCCCCCTTCTTATGACGCCCCCTGAGCGACCGCGCAGCGGACGCGCGCAGCGGGAGCACCGATTGAGCGCCGAAGGTGCGCCAAAGGTAAGCCCGTCTGCGCCTGGACTGCGCCCAGTGCCAGGACCCCTGGCCCCCGAAGATCCCAGCCCACCCGCCGGACGTACGACGCCGCCACCCTCAACGTACTTAACACCGGCCGAATCCCGGGATGCTACCGAGCCACCCCGAGACGAACCCACGGACCCTTCAGCTGTCGCGCCTGCAAGTTCTCCTGCATCCGGACCTACCCCGCACCAGCACCCGCCAAGCCAAACACCAGCAGCAACCACCTCAAGTGCACCCTACTCAACACCCGCTCCGTCCACAGACACACCATCGAACTCTGGAACCTCCTCGACACCACAGCTCCTGACGTCGCCTTCCTCACGGAAACCTGGATGAACGACTCCTCAGCGCCCAACATCGCCATCGCCATCCCAGAGGGCTACAAGATCACCCGAAGAGACCGAGGCAACCAGACTGGAGGAGTCATCGCCATCATCTACAGGGACACCATCCGCATCACGACCAACACCGACGACACCCTGACAACCGCCGAACACCTGCACTTCCAGATCCACACGGACCCCAAAACCACCCTCAGAGGCACCCTCATCTACCGACCCCCGGGACCACGCACACAATTCAGCGAAGACATCGCCGACTTCATCAGCCCGCACGCCCTCCCATCCGCTGACTACATCCTCCTGGGGGACATCAACTTACACCTGGAGAACAACAACGACCGCAACACCACCACCCTGCTTGACAACCTCGCCAACCTCGGACTCAAGCAGCTGGTGACCACCCCCACCCACCTCGCCGGACACACACTCGACGCTGTCTTCTCATCCAGCAAGGACATCGTCTTCAGCCACGCCACCGGACTCCACTGGACGGACCACAGCTGCGTCCACTTCACTTTCAGAAGATCCACGATCCACCACCACCAGCAACAGGTTGCTCCAAGAAGCTGGAACAAGATCACAGCAGATCAGCTCGCCGCTTCCCTGAGCCAGCACCCTCCCGCCAGCTCAGCGAACCCCAGCCAGGCCGCCGACAACCTCACGAAGTGGATCAGCAACTGCGCAGACGACCTCGCCCCACTGAGGACCCCCCCTAGCAGACCCGGCAGCAAGAAGGCCCCATGGTTCACCGACGAACTCAAGAGCTCCAAGAAGAACTGCCGAGCCCTCAAGAAAGCCTGGAGAAGGGAGCCAACACCGGACAACATGACCACCCTCAAGCTCGCCACCCGGAAGCACCATCAACTGATCCACGCCACCAAGAAAACAGCCTTCAAGGACCGGCTGGACAACAACGCACACAACTGCAAGGAACTTTTCAACATTGTGAAAGAGCTCTCCAACCCCAACGCCGGAAACAACGACATCACCCCGTCGCAAGACCTCTGCAACTCCCTCGCCTCCTACTTCCACAACAAGATCGCTGACATACACAACAGCTTCAGCCCACAAACAACGCTCCCAACGACCGCACCAACGCCCCCCACCACCACCCTCAGCGCCTGGACCCAGATCAACACAGAAGACACCATCAGCACGATGAACTCTATCCACTCCGGATCTCCGACCGACCCCTGCCCCCACCACGTCTTCAACAAGGCCGACGCTGTCATCGCACCCCACCTGCGGGACATCATCAACACCTCCTTCGACACCGCCACCTTCCCTGAGAGCTGGAAGCATGCCGAGCTCAGCGCCCTACTGAAGAAACCAACAGCGGACCCCACTGAACTCAAGAATTACCGCCCCATCTCGCTCCTCCCGTTCCCAGCCAAAGTAATCGAGAAGACCGTCAACAAGCAGCTGGCCGCCTTCCTCAAGACGAATGGATCCCTCAACCCCTCACAGTCTGGCTTCCGAGCCAACCACAGCACCGAGACCGCCCTCATCACTGCCACCGATGACATCCGAGCCCTGCTGGACAACGGTGAAACAGCGGCCCTCATCCTCCTAGACCTCTCCGCGGCGTTCGACACTGTCTGCCACCGCACCCTAGTGCAGCGCCTCAGCAACATCGGAATCCAGGAGAAGGCACTGGAGTGGATCATCTCCTTCCTCGCTGGAAGGACACAGAGAGTCCGCCTACCACCGTTCAGATCTGCAGCCACGGAAGTCATCTGCGGCGTTCCTCAGGGCTCCTCGCTCAGCCCCACCCTCTTCAACGTCTACATGAGCCCCCTTGTGGCCATCGCACGCCAACACAACCTCAACATCATCTCCTACGCCGACGACACCCAGCTGATCCTCTCCCCGACCAACGACCCCGCCGCCGCCAGAAACAACCTCCACGAAGGGATGAAAGACGTAGCCGAGTGGATGACGACCAGCCGCCTGAAACTGAAATCAGACAAGACGGAAGTCCTCATCCTGGGCTCCTCGCCCTCCGCCTGGGACGACTCCTGGTGGCCCCCCGCCCTGGGCACTGCACCCAAACCGACAGACCACGCACGCAACCTGGGCTTCATCCTGGACTCCTCCCTCTCCATGACCAGACAAGTCAACGCCGTCTCCGCGTCCTGTTTTAACATCCTGCGCATGCTACGGAAGATCTTCCGGTGGATCCCCACCGATTCCAGGAAGACGGTCACCCAGGCCCTCGTCACCAGCCGACTGGACTACGGCAACGCCATCTATGCCATCTACGCTCCAGAAGAGACTCCAGCGGATCCAGAACGCCTCAGCCAGACTCATCCTCGACATCCCCCGACACAGCCACATCTCCGGACATCTGAGAGACCTGCACTGGCTCCCCGTCAACAAGAGAATCACCTTCCGTCTCCTCACCCACGCACACAAAGCCCTACACGACCAAGGCCCGAGCTACCTCAACAACCGCCTCAACTTCTACGCTCCCAAACGCCACCTCCGATCGACCAACCACGCCCTCGCCGCCGTCCCCCGCATCCGAAGAGCGACAACAGGAGGAAGGTCCTTCTCCTACCTGGCCGCCAAGACCTGGAACACCCTCCCTCCCGACCTTCGCCTGACCCAAGACCACCTCTCCTTCAGGAATAAACTCAAGACCTGGCTGTTCGAGCAGTAGCGGCACCCCCCTCCCCCCCCCAAGCGCCTTGAGACCCTCCGGGTAAGTAGTGCGCTCTATAAATGCCTTGATTGATTGATTGATTGACTCTATCTATCTATCGCCCTCACACTATCTATCGCCCTCACTCTATCACCCTCACTCTATCTATCACCCTCACTCTATCTATCACCCTCACTTTATGTATCAATCGCCCTCACTCTATCTATCTATCACCCTCACTCTATCTATCACCCTCACTTTATCTATCTATCGCCCTTGCTCTATCTATCGCGCTCTATCTATCTATCTATCTATCTATCTATCGATCTATCTATCTATCTATCGATCTATCTATCTATCGCCCTCTATCTATCACCCTCACTTTATCTATCTATCTATCTATTTATCTATCTATCTATCTATCTATCTATCTATCTATCTATCTATCTATCTATCTATCTATCTATCTATCTATCTATCTATCTATCTATCTATCTCCCTCTATCTATGTATCACCCTCAATCTATCTGTCTATCTATCTATAGCCCTCTCTATCTATCTATCTATCGCACTCAGTCCATCTATAGCCATCATTCTATCTATCGATCGCCCTCACTCTATCTATCTGTCTATCTATCTATCACCCACCCTGTATCTATTTATCGCCCTCCCTCTATCTATCTATCGCCCTCCCTCTATATATCTATCGCCCTCACCCTATCTATCGCACTCACTCTATCAATCTATTGCATCACCACAGCATCACTCAGCACCACCACAGCATCACTCAGGGGCACCACAACATCACTATGCGCTACCACAGGATCACTGAACGCCACAGCATCACTCGTCGCCACCACAACATTACTCAGCACCACCACAGCATCAATCTTTCCAACCATTCAACAACAACTGGTTCAAATATGTTCTCTCAATGTTTCAAGCTTTATTACAAATGTCACAAAAAGATGTTAATATTTCACTTCTGTTCTTGGATTTTCGCCACAAGAAAATACACTGAAAATAATCTTCAAAAAAGTTATTTACAAAAGTTTAAGCTATTACCATTATAAATTACAATAGCTTTTATTTAAGTATTAATAATAAAAAAATAAAAGCCATTGATATTTGTAATATCAATACATCTAAGTCACGTAAATACAACACATATTACATTAAAAATGATATAGGTGTCACATTTGTGAATGTTAAAACTATAGGCATTGTAAATGACAAAGCTATTAATTTCGCTATTTTCAAAACCAACACATAAATAAAAAATGTGTCATTTACAATACCAGTAGCTCAACCTTTCCTAATGCTAGACCTATTGCATTGCAAATGAGTGTTTTATTTTGCTTTCCCTTCGGGATAAGGCTGTTATATGTAAGGATATGCATGGAATCCTAGAAGGGAAAATGTAGAGTCTCCAAAATAATTTCTTCACAATTACAGTTTAATTATTTCTCCTTCCCTTGACCTTCACTCCGGGTGTGGTGGCGGTAAACCAGACTTAAGATAGGGATCTTCCACTTACCGCTGTTTTTCTTCTCTTGCTGAACCAATCCAGTGGACATTCATATGAAGAGAGTAGAGTGATGGAGAGGTCATCATCAGGACACCCCCTATCCTTCAAGTTCTATGGACTTTGATACATTCCAAATCTGTTCAATAAAAATTCATCATAATTGAGCCACGTATTAAGCACCCTAGATTCCACCCATCCCTCCGACAGTGAGTGAATGGTGTGTCAGGGGCTGTATGGGCGAGTCAGAGGGTACATGAGTGCTGTAGGGCTGAATAAGTGGCTGTGTAAGTTGGCATACCAGTGTGTGAGTGGGTGTGTGAACAGTTATATAGTTGTTTATCTGGATGTCTCAGCAACTGAACCACTCTGTTCCTTGGTGTATACCGTGACGATGTAAGTTTCTGAAACAACACAGACTGAACTAATTAGGAGATTTTCTTACTCCAATATTAGTTGCCATTCCTCTTTTTGAAAAGAAAATAAACCTACCTTTTAAGTTAGTATTAAAGTCTATAGAATTACACAACAAACTTTTAATTTCTACAATGAAACAGTTGATATTATATACAAAACAGTAGACAAATTGTATGTTGCAATAGTAGCTCTCATTACATAAAAGCATTTTATTTTCCCTTTTTAACTGTTCTTAGCTTTTATACTTCTTCACCATTAATGGTGTCATGTATGAAGCATCATCCTTGAACAGTGGGGAAAAACCCTAACGCTGCTCCGTAGTTTAGTATGTATACGTGACACTATGCACTGCACTTACTACAATTCATTAATCAATTGTTTTATCTACAATGAATACAATATTCTAGACATACCTTTATAAGAAATATTGTCCAAATGATTATATCTGGCACAATTCTACAATTAAATTTGAACCACTCTTTAACTTTGGAGATCCTCTTGAAAACATCACCCCTAGTATGCCAAATGATGGCTAAACATAGAAGTTTGGTTGGATTAACAAAATGGGGCAATTGTTTAGTTTTGAAGGCCGTTTTTACTTTCAATTTAACACTACTGTAATTGGATTATTTCAATCCTGTTCCGCACTTTAATCAGAGAGTCTATTATTTGGATGTGGTATTAACTCCTTTCTGGAATACAAAAGGTCTGTTAAATTTTGAAGAACTTTTTAAAAACATTACCCCCAATAGGCTAAATAATGTCTAAAGCAAAGATCAACCAACTAAGAAAAAACACCTTACACCAATTCTCCCTTAGAACTTTGGTTAAAGAAAGAAAAGATATGAGATTGCTAGTTTAAAAGGATGTTTTGCTTTGAAATTATGGTTGATGTCATTTTATTCCATCCATCAAATGTTGCTATTTACGTACACAGTATAGTGTCCAGATGTTGAATTAACTCCTTCTTGGTAGATGATAGCTAAAGTATTAAAGGTTTTTACAGAAATTGATAGTTGTTCAGAATTGAAATTTGGAGCATCTGATAAGGTATTTTCTAGATGTTCCTAAAATCAATTTAGACATAAATCTGCAGCTGTGGCAGATCATGTTTTGGTTGGCCTTTTTCAACAATTTGTCAAAAGGCATAGTTTTACAATATGGTAAAGTTAAATAGAGAAAGCGCTCAGAATTTATTTTATACTAGATAAATAATCCCAATCTTCACAGTCATGCTTCCATTTGTACTCAGTCTGAATAAATCATGAATATTTACATCATCTTCTTCTAAACATAGCCTTAATAAACTCCTGTGCATCTTGCTGAGAGTAAACCTTACTAATCCACTACATGCATCTAAAAGATCTCGAATACCTGAAGCAGAATGTGTCACAGTTCTGACAGTCAGTAAAGGTTGCAGCAAGTGAAACAGAGCACAACACAATCTCTTATCTAGTTTTTGTTGAATTTGGTATACTTGATGTGGATATGGAACAGTACATTCAGAGCAACATTTGCACAGCAGATGACACCTGAACTATTTTCTAACTGGTAGCCTATAATGTCATAATCATTTGTTGGTTATCTCTTCTTTTTTTTTGTCCTCATTTACCTCCATGGTTTTGAGCCACTGTACCGTCCAACAAAGGAGAGGGCACAACAGAATACAGTCGCGCTGCCTCAGTCAAGACTGGGAGGGATTGGTAAATAACGAGGAATAGCCAATTCCCTGCAGTGACGACGGACTCCATGCCCTTCAAAAACCTTGTTTCCAGGCTGGCAGCTACCAACCCTTGAGCTAATTGCCACCATTGCTGATACCAGCCAGAGTATCCGAAAGAAGAGACAAGGTGGTGCAGCAGGGGGATTATTACCATGGCCGCGTAATCATCGGACCTGGGGGAAAAAAAAAACAGTAACGTCAGTGGGATCATGCGAGAAGATGCCAGAAAGCTCTCTTATCTTGTCTTCCAGCTCTGGCGAGATCTAGTTTGGAGATTTGAAGGATTGATGTACGCCAGTCATGAAAGGAAACGCCTACAAATCTCTGCGAGCGGCCAGGATGGAATAGAACAGAAGATTCCCGGCAGAACTTCTAGTCTGGTCCACAACTCCAAAGATTACAAGGCAAAGGTCGATCGTTACTGTATAACCGAGGGAGGATGTGAGCCTGCTGCCTATTAAGTCCCAATATGATGACTAATGAGGGCAGTCAAAAAACATATGCGCATCAGAGGCCCAAATCTCACGTAGGAATTACCTGTCGCTAGGGGGAGGTTGTCATCTTGAATCTTTTTTGTTGGATAAACCACCTGTAAAGAAAGAGACATCACTATGGTACAATGTTAGATGGGAATTGACTGCTGAGAAGGCAACTTTCCAAACCACGTTTTCCCTTTTTTTGTCAGCAAAAAGTTTAACCAAATATTTGTGTTCCCAATACTTCCCAGAGAAATCCTTGTTACATTATGCAGAAGTGAATTGAAAAAAGGTTGTCCTTTTACAGTAGTAAGTTGCAGTAGGTTACCTAACACAATTAAATGCTTCCCTCTGAAGAGTACATCATAGTCTGTTCTTAAAATCTGCTGCATTCTTAGGTGTATGAATGCAAGCATTATGTTTGATACCATGCTCACTTCATCAATGATTGGAAGCTTCTGTTTCTTCAAAATTCTAGATACCTCATGGAAAGCTTCACCAAATAATATTTTATATTCTAGTTTATTGTCATGTTCAACAGGTAGTAATGTAAAGTAATCTGTTTAATGTGATGTGCGATTAATCCTGTTGGTGCTGTTACCACACATGACAAACTGGAATCAGTAGCCTTCTATACATAACTGGTGAGAACTTTATTAGGAAAGCTTTTCCTAGGGCAAGCTTGTCCACTAATATATACAAATACTAGCAGCCTTCCCCAGCGTTGCCTGGGGCAGAAGGGGGCTAAGGACAGCATTTCAGGCTTGCGTGCAATCCCGCCCCGGCCCCCGCCTGCCACAACACGGTGCTGGCGCAAAAATTTGCTTTCTGATGAATCTTCCTCTAATGTGTATAATGGTCAGGTCTGAATCAGTAATACATATTTTTTTTCCAGGTGGACACTATGATAGGTGTCACTGGATGTAATAAGTTAAAACGCGCGTTTTTCTTGCAAGACTGACCCCTACGAAGACTCGGAACCGGGTGCTGGATGGCTCCACCGCGCTCTGCAACTTAACTTATTACATCCAGTGACACCTATCATAGTGTCCACCCGGAAAAAAATATGTATTACTGATTCAGACCTGACCATTATACACATTAGAGGAAGATTCATCAGAAAGCAAATTTTTGCGCCAGCACCGTGTTCATGTTCAATGTATGCTGGCATCCATCTTTAAATAAAAAGCGTGTGGATCTCTTCTCTTTTAGACAGCGTTAACTCGACATCCGAAAACCAGGCTCGCCCTCCGCGTGATATCACACTGAAGTCCAGTTGACATTTAAAATACTATCTTGCCCTGAGGAAGCCCTATTTGGGCGAAACGCGTTGGCTGTCATCTCTGTCAAGATTGTGTTTAAAGACTGCAATAAATAAATTCTTTGAAGAATAATCTGAATGACCGCTACTCTTTTTTTATGAACATATATGAATACCCTTTGAAAACCGCTTGGTTTATGTACTGTACTGTATATTGTTGCCTCTCAGTTCTCTATTTTGTCTGTTTAATTAAGGTTCTATAGCAGTGGACCTAAGAGGTGGGCAACTTTGGCAAATAAGGTTTTGCTTTGACTGTTGTGTATATATCAGGGTAGTGCAACCGTTGATTCCTACTGCTATTTGTTGCTTTTTGAACAATGTATTGGGTGTGTGCATTGGCACTGTGGTTCCCGTGCTTACCTTGCCAAAAGGTTTGTGTTGTCTCTTTATAATAGTTGTATAGAGTGGTTTATACGAAAAACATTCACATTGTTTCTTATCGTGATGAAATCCATCTCTTTTTTATATTTAACTTCACTGTAAATTTCTCTCTGTTCATTGTTCATTTGTTCCACTGACTGTTCAAAATCCACAGTTTTCTCTCTTGCTTGTTGCATTGCATTCTCCTCCTCATTCACAGCTAGAGCTGCTTCCTTTTGAATAATTGGTTCTCCCAGAGGATCCTGACTTGCTCGTGCAGAACTTTGACTGCTTTGAGAACTCTCCTTTGCAGCAGTGAATAGTTCTTCCTGCTGAATCTTGTATTTCAACATTTGCAAGTACGTAGGAAAGACTGAATACTCAAAACTGTCTTTCACAGCATTGAATGAGTCTTTGTGACTGTCATAGTGTCCAAGTAAATCTGATTCACCACACCATGGTTTAAACAGCTTCAAAAGTTCTAAGTAGAACAATTCTCTTCTCTTTGGAGTTTAGAAACTAAACTTTCTGTGGTTAATTAGATTTCCCTTGTTGTGTTTCACCAAACAACCGTCACATCCAAGTATTGCATATCTTCCTTCTTCTAGGTTTTCAGGTACATTACTTCTATATGTGTAGTGCTGGAGTACTTCATAGAGACACATGTTTTGAAGATGGGGACTTGTTCTTGGGTAGTAAATGTAGCCAGCATGTTACTTTTCAGAATGTCTATACTCTTGGGATGAAATTCTGCAAGATACTGTATTTCTGGAAAAAAACGTTAATATTTTTTTTGGACTATTTGCAAAGCCTCGACTTAGCTACACAATTCCTCTTGATTCGGAGAACAAACTAGCCAAGCTCAACCTGTCCGAGTGTTCATAGGACCATATTTATCTGCAAGAAAGCATTTTCAAATTGAAACTGTTCAATTTCTTGATGAGACTCTTTTCAGCAGAAATCTCCTCCCATATGTCTTTTATCTCTGTCTTCTATGATTTTGTTATATATGTGAAGTGACATGCCAAGCAAAAGCGATGGAGTTGTCTGCAACAAATTGTAGATCCATATTCACATTACAAATCTTCAGAATTACAGGTTTGTAGTCATTGATGTACTTGGAAACCTCTGTTCTTCTGAGGTTGCATGTAGTTTTTGGTGATTTCTGTGTCAAACTGCAGACAAAAAGCTTTTCACTCTTCCTTCTGATACAAAAGGTCATGGGAAACCAAAGCAAATGACATCTTGTGTAAAAGTTCCTTTTGCATTGGTATTTTCGATCACAGTATTTCCCACATCTATGATTTTAAAATAGTAGAACTTGTTGTCTCAAACCGTTGTCAGCAGTGTCTTTTGGGATGGTGCATGTCACATGTTGTTGTATAAAAGACAAGGCAGACTCATCAGTGTCTGTTCCAAAATTTGGGGCATCTTTTACCCATAAACAGTATGTGAATATGTGGAACACCTCTAGCTTGGTACGCTTTGCATCAAAAGAAATAAGTTACCATGCTGAGAGCTGGACTAATTTTGTTGCAGATAAAAACCATCATCACTTGAGACTTGTGATTAAAATATCTGCAAACGTTTGAAGGGTCCAACGAGCAAAGTTCTCCTGGTGTCTTCAGATTCTTGTTTTTTTATGTTTGAATTTTCTTCTGGCAAGAATTCAAGCAGGTCATCCTATGTATGCTCAGCACAACTGAGTGTTAGAAACGAAGTAGGTTAGGTAATCCTAGGTTTCTCAACATATATTTCAGCTCACCATGATGACAACACCAATACTCGTTGGTACCACTTTGGCACACCATCTAATTAATCAAGTTGTATTCCAGGTTTTCATCTTTTCCATGAAATTTGTCAACAAATTATCTTGCTGAGAGATTTTGCAGATTCAGTCCTACTGCATCAGGAAGTCCAGACAAGTTGCTCTCAGATAGTAGATGAAAAATATAGGGAATATACTGGTGACATTTAGGGTACTCAGAATAAGGTCTAGTTGGTCTGTACTCGGCTGCTGGTATGGGTAAGGGTTGGTCATCATACCTACCACTTACTAGTAGGAAACAGATGTGGAAATCAAAGAGCTTCTAAACGTTTCTCCCACACACTTAAGCAAGTACCTTTGACTTCTTTCATTTGAAAGAGATAAATAGCATCACCAAAAATCTCTTTAGAATGCAGAGGATGAATACTGTAGTGTTCATACATTTCTCCTGATTTGGATCAATCAACCTTTTCAATCTGACATCTCATTGGTAATCTTCCATATGTGTAATATCTTGAAAAAATCTTAAATTTTTATTGTAAATGTTATCTTTTACCATATATAATGTTGCTTTTTTTACTTTGCTAATATCTACTAACTCTTGCTATCTTTTTTTATTCTTGGTAGGGCCACTATTGACAAGAATTAGAAGTGCTTCTTCAAAATATCTCTGCACTTCTATAGTTTCATGCTTCTGCCTAAAATCTAATGGCAAGTATACAACTCTATCTTTAAGACGTTTCTGGAGCTCATTTGGAGGTAACTTCATAGTCTTCGGCTCCATACAGAGTATAGCTTGGAATGGATGTATACATTGTATCAGAAGTGATTCATAAACATTTCAATCTTGACATTCTGGTGGTGATGAAACTAGTTATAACTTGTTATGGACTGCCCTAGCTGGCATTTTATTATCCTTCAAATAATCATAACAGTACTTTATATAATTTGAAGTGTGCTCAAATCAATCCGTCCCTCTACAAATAAACATGCAGCAACTTGTTGCCATTCATTATTGTTCTCTTTTTCACTTTTTAAATACAAGTCAACATTCGGAGTTTGACTTTTGTAGTGAGTATTCAGTTTCAAAACTAAGGCCTAAATCTTGTTCTACACTTTCAGTAGTCACGTTTTAATTTTCCCTAGACTGCTGTTCAGGACCAAAGAAACAAAACTGAATATCCTCGCAAACATTTTCTATGTCTGCTACTGTACTGTACTATACAATAGATTTTTAATCCTCTTTCCTTGTTTGTTTATTTTATCTTTAAAGTTTTATATAGCACTAACTAGACCTGTGGGTATCAGAGCGCTTTACATACATGAAAGAAAATAGCATGGCGTAGCATGAAATAGGGATGCATAAAGAGAAAAACGAAAGCATAACATTTTAAGATGGCCTACATTAAAGGGCTAAGTGAAAGCTTCTGTAGTTGAAACCATCAAATAACCACTTATCCATGATGGTCTAGTTATGAGGAGAGTCAGCTAAGCTATTTAAGCCTAGATCAGTTGGCTTGGGTGGTAAAGTATTTGTTGAGGAGAAGGAGTTTTGGGTCCTTTTTGAAGCAGGAGAAGGAGGGGTTAAATATGAGGCCTATCAGGAGTGCTTTCCACAGCCTGGGCATATAGAAAAAGGTCACGACTGAGTAGTTTTCCTTTTTAATTTCAGAGGGATGAGAAGAAGTGAGTTAAGCTTCTCGGGGTTCTATATCTTCCTACTTTTACAAGTTTGCTGTTTAGGTAGTAGGGGAATGTGTGTGAAGGGTTTGTGTGTGATGCAGGCAGACTTGTAACTACATCTTCTTTCAATGGGAAGCCAGTTGAGAGATTTGAAGGTAAGTGTGATGTGTTCAACCCATTTAACAGCTGTTATGAGCAAGGATGCATGTTTAGGACCGACCCTATTGGGGCTGGGTGAACTTCTGGCATCCCTGCTAAAATGGTGTTTCCATAATCCAGTTTAGAGAGGACTAGTGATTGTGCTATTGTCTTCAAATCATCCTGGGGGATGAAAAGTCTAATTTTCTTGAGGTGTTTTAGTGAGTATATTGCTCCTTTGGCAGATTTTTTGATGTGCTGCTTCATTGTCAATTTCTTGTCCAGGGTAATGCCTAGTAACTTTACCGAGTCGGATAGGACGAGGGAGCAATTTAGGGCATCCAGGTTCCTGAGACAGTCTTTGATTGGTAAGGGGATACTTTTCAGAGAGAACAGTATTAATTTGGGTTTGTCCGTGTTCAGCTTTAAGTTGTTTGAACTAATCCAAATTTGCATCTTGGTTAATGTGGCATTGGGGTGTGGGATGTCTCTAAGTGAATGATTATGTAGTAGAGTTGCATATCATCTGCATGTAGGTAATATTTAAATCCTGCTTGCTTCAGAATGATTGCAAGGTGTTCCATGAAGAGATTGAAGATGGACAGGGAGAGGATCGAGCCTTGGCGGAAACCAAGTGTGACTCGTGTGGGCTTAGAGAGACAGGGGTTGATTTTAAATTGTTGCGATTGGTGCTGAAGGTAGGAAGCAAACCATTTTAGTACTATGGAGGAGGTTGAAATCTTCTATATATTTATTACTTTGTTCTAGAATGCACTTCTCCAAGGTTTTAGCTAGGAATGTGAGATTGGAGAAATTTCTGAGGTTGTTAAGATCTTTAGAGTCAGCCCATGGTTTCTTTGAGTATGGGTTTGATTTGTCCTAATTGCAGGGAGTCTGGTACATTGCCTTAGGTGAGAGAGGAGTAAATGATTTTTGTCTAGAACGGGGCAATGATACAGTTGAGATTTTGCACTATTGTGGATGGGAGGGGATCCAAAACATAGAGCAGGAGTTTTCAAATAGTAAAGTCTTCTAACCAAATTACTCATTTTAGAGTGATGCACAGCTAACATCATGAAGTGACGGAAGCTGCTTGTGCACACTTTCTTTGATAGACATGCAAGTGAATGTCCCTGTTAATGACAGTACACCTTGACTTTGCATGGATCTAATCCTTGCAAAATTGCAATTTTTCCCTTGATACTTATGTCAATATAACAATTGATTGCTGCTGAACACTGCAAACACTACTACAGTTCCACTTGTATACAGGGGCCTGTCTATGCCTTTCTTGTACCTCTTCAGCTATAACTTCCTCTACAATCTTAAGAACCAACTCCTCTTTTGCAATGACCAGTTGTCTCAACACCATGCATTAGTGTGTTCTCTTGCAAATAGCTTTCCTCATTAAAATAAGGTTCTGTACTGAAGGTATGCTCCGATTCACCTTTAAAAGTCTTACAACAATTAGTTCTGTTAATAAGCCTTTTTCTAAGGCTTGTGTTCTTCATATGCAGTACTGTTTTTTCTAGTGTCCTCATTCTATTCAATATTAAGATAAATAGTTTCCTCTTCAAAGCAAATGCTTTCTCAACAATGCTCTCAAAATGCTGCTTTTGCTTAAATGCAGCACTATTCCTCTTGTATTTCTTCATCCTTTAAAAAAAATTCTGTACTAATCTAGTCCGAAACATTTTAGCTTGTAAATCCTTAAACTGTTTCTGTCTCCTTTAGAAAGTGTCTGTTTTCTTAGAACATTTCATACTGTGAGAAATGTTTACTACTCCTTCCTTTTTCCCTGTTGAAGATCAAATTCCATTTCTACATAACACTTCACTATCATTTTGCATTTTTTAGTAAATTTTTTTCAAAAACTGCTTAGTACAGTTAACAGCTTCCTTTTTTTTGCTTTGGACATTTTCCGCCTCATTTTCTTTTCCTTTCTGAGTTTGAAGTTAGTAGTAGTGTTTTTTCTGTTTCCTCCTAGTTCGACCTTTGTCAGGGATTGCAAATCTTCTTTTTAAAATACAAGTGGATTTCTAGAATGCAAATACATAATACATTTAACTTTACAGAATATGCTAATAAATTAATAATTTGAAAGCAAACTAGTAAGTACATAAGTGGTCATTTTAGTTTCCAAAAGGTTGTATAAGTCTCTCAATACAGAACTATGCACACAGGTGTTAATATATGCATAACAGTATGTTTCTGTGTGTGAGAGTATGTTTCAGTATTTGTGGTTCTATTAACATGTGTGTCAGTTTGTATCTAGCAGTGTTACTATACCCTTCAGTGTATGCCTGGGTGTGTCACTGTATCAATCACTGTGTGTTTGGTTGTTTCAGAGTATGCATGATTGAATACCTAGTTGTGTCATTGTATTTATGAGAATGCTACTAAGTGTTTCAATGTATGTATCAGTCTTTGGGTAGATATATTTAAAAGAATGCATCAGTCTGTGCCTGAGTTTGTCACTGTATGTATAAGAGTATCATTGCATATACACGCTCTGCTGTAGCAGACGTGAAACATGTTTCAAGGCTTAGTTGTGTGGATGGATGGGCAAGTTTCTCAGTACATGCCTAACTGAGTGTGTTAATGTGTATGTGAGTTTTGTATCGTATATGTAAGTAGGCACATTGGTACATGCCTGCCTCTCTTAGTTACTCTATGAATCTGTAAATCTGCATGTAAGTGGCTCCTTAGATCCCTTACTGGCTGTGTTAACTATTTCTGAGGTATTAAACGATGTGCAACTGCCTCACTTACTGCTGGATACATAAAAGCTGTATGTGTGTGTGAGTGTATTTTTAAGTGTCTCTGACAGTGTGTGGCTAGATGTATTAGTTGATCTGCCCTTTTATATGTTGGCATGTCAGTTCCGGTATAGATAGAAAACTGCATCAATTACTGGGCATATGGGTCCAGTAGTATGCAAAACACTGAATAAAACTTGGGAGGCATCTATCTTTAAAGCTCATAGCTACCTGTCTTAAAGCCTACGTGCAGCCTATCTAAAGAGTGACTTATATGTAGTAAAAGAGGACTTGACGGCTTAGTAACATGTTCTGTTTATGAATCCAGCCTACCAGGACAACTGCATATCCATGTTGCACTGTAGCAGGTATGAAACATGTTCAAAGGTTTAGTTGTCTGAATGGATGACATGTTAGTGCGAGTTTCCCTGTGTGTGCAACTGCCTCCCATACTATGGGATACATAAAAGGAGTATGTGTGTGTGTGAGTGCATGTTTAAGTGTCTCTAATAGTGTGTGCCTAGGTGTATTAGTGACTCTATTCATGCAGGCATGAGAGTTTCAGTATAGTTTGGAGTTTGCATCTATAACTGGATGTATAGGTCTTGTAGTGTGCATATATCTTAAACTTGGGTAGCATCTCTTTTCTTCTAAGCTAATAGCCTCCTGCCCTATAGCCAACCTATAGTCCACCACAGGAGTGAATTATGAGTAGTAGAAGAGGACTTAAAGACATTGCAACATGTTTTGATTCTGAACTCTGCTTGCCAGGAGAACTGCAGCAGGCCTGAAACATGTTTAAAGGTCTAATTGTCTTGATGAAGGAGTTGTTAGTGCCAGTTCCCCAGTTCATACCTAACTGAGTGTCTCAGTGAGTATAAGGCTGTGTTATTGCATCTGTAAGTAGGCATATTGGAAGATGCCTATCTCTCCTAGTTACTCTATGAAAATGTAAATCTGTATGTAAAGTGCTTCATGGTTCCCTTTCTAGCTGTGCTAGCTAACACTGGCATATCTAATGAGTGTACATCTGCCTCCGATACAGCCGCATAGATAAGAGCTGTGGGCCTCATTTACAATATTTTGACTCACAGCAGTGCAGCAGGCCTTCCTGCTGTGCTGCCATGCATAAAAAGAAATGCACCATATATACAAGATATGGCACATTCCTGTCCTTTTCCCTTGCACTAGCGCAAAATGTATTTTCAAGCGCCAACACAGGCACCCTTGAGCCATGGTGCAAATGTGTCTGCTTTGAAGGTGATTTTTTGTGTGCAGGAAGTGACGCCTTCCTGTAGAAAAACAACCACGAGAGGTGTTTTCCTCTTTCTGTGCGTGCTGCACAATGCAGCACACATAGCAAAAAGAAAAACAAGGAGAAATAAAGGTATTTCTCCTCGTTGCGCCTCCTTTATACCTCCTCTGGGGAGGCATAGGAATCTGACACATTTCTAGGTTTACAAAACCTTACAAATTTGGGAATGCATCCGGTTCAATGGATGTTGCATGGGAAAACCCACAGCAACTCCATGGAATTCCCCTTTCACGCAAAATCATGCATAAAAGGGGGCCATATTAACAAGGCCATGAAAAGCCATGCAGTGTGGCTTTATGTGGCCTTGAAAATATGGGCAGGTACACTGCCCATGAGTCAAAAAAAGTGATGCACCAGCGGTGCAATGGGCTTTGTAAATAAGCCCCTATGTGTGCGAGTGAGTGAATGTAAAACCAGTTCCCTAGTACATACCTGAGTGTCTCACTGCCTATCAGGCAATCAGGCTGGGTTAATGGAATGTGTGTGTAAGGGCCTACATGGATCCCTTGAAGGCTTTGTTAGTTAGTACTGCGATATTTAACTGTGTGTTCAACTGCCTCCCCGGCTGCTGGATACATAAGAGCTGTATATGTGTGTGAGTGCATATTTAAGTGTCTCTAACAGTATGTGGCTAGGTGTATTAGTACCTCTATCCTTTTACATCTAGGTATGTCAGTTCCAGTATGGATAGGAGACTGCATCTATAACTGGACGTATAGCTCTGGTAATGTGCATATAACTAAATAAAACTTAGAAAGCATCTATCTCTTAAGCTCATAGCCTCCTGTCTTATAGCCTACCCACAACCTAGATCAGGAGTGACTTATATGTGGTAGAAGAGGTTTTGATATTTTAGCAACATGTTTTGATTGTGAACTCAGGCTAGCAGGACAACTGCGTATACTTGTTCTACTGTAGCAGGCCTGAAACACGTTTAAAGGCCTAGTTGCCTGGATGGATGTGTTATTCGTTTCAGTTCCCCAGTACATACGTAACTCAGTGTCTCAGTGCCCCCGAGTATGCATTATTGCATATATAAGTAAGTATGTTGGTACATGCCTGCCTATCTTAGGTACTCTATGGATCTGTTCATGTGTATTGATCTTGTGATTACTGTATTAGTTCGTATTTTGGTATTTAACTGTATGTGAAACTGCCTCCATTTGTGCTGGATAGATAAGAGCAGTATGTGTATATAAGTGCATGTTTAAATGTCTCTATTAGTGTCTGACTGGGTGTATTGCTATCCATTCACATATAGGTATGTGAGTTCCAGTGTTGGTAGCAGACAGGATGAATATTTAAAGATATTGGGCTGTAAGTGTACACATAATTCAATGAAACTTCATAGAACAAATCTTTTGTTTAAGCACATAGCTTGCTGTCCTATGGCCTACTTACATCCTACAATAGGGGTGACTTATATGTAGTAGAAGAGGAGTTTAACTCTTAGCAACATGTTCTGAATGTCAAGATGGTGTAACAGGAAAACTGCATATACACGCTTTACTGCAGCAGGCCTGAAAAATATTTATAGGCTTACTTCTCTTGATAGATGCGTTGTTAGAGCCAGTTCTTAAGCCCACACCTAAAAGAAAGTCTCAGTGCCCATGTGGGTGTGTCATTGGACATGTAAGTAAGTATGCTGATATACGTTTGAGTCTCTTAGTTACTGTGTAGGACTCTCAATATCAATCTAAGGAGTTTTTTATTTCTAATGCAACTGCCTGCATTATTGCTCCCTACATAATAGGTGTATATGCATGTCAGTGAATGTTTAAGTGTCTCTGTCAGTGTTTGACTAGGTGTATTAGTGGCTCAATCCTTTTATTTTTAGGTATGTGAGTTTAAGTATAGATAGGGGAGTTCATCTATAACTGGACACATGACTGTGGTAGTGTGAATATAAATAAATAACATTTGAGAAGATTCTATACTATACGCTCATTACTGCCTGCCCTATAGCTTACCTACAGCCTACCTCAGGAGTGACTTCTATGTGCTAGATGAGGGCTTAGCAACATGTGTTGATGGTGAACTCAGCCTACTGGAACAAACACATATACACACTCCAATATAGCAGGCCTGAAACATATTTAAAGGCCTACTTGTGTGGTTAGATGACTTTTAAAGTGCCAGATCCACAGTACATACCTACGTGAGTGCATAGTTGCGAGACTAGATGTTTAACTGAGCATATACATCTGTAAGTGTACATGTAAATGACTGCAACTGTAAACTTCATGTCTTACGTTTTACCCACATAGCACCCTCCCATATGGCCTACCTACACCTAGGAATAATATATATGTTGAAAATGAGAATTCTGAGTCTTCCCAAGCGGTTTTAAATGCCAAGTCATCCTGGCAGTAAATATGCATACACGGGGTCTAAAATTCCATGTGAGAAAGGTTAAAGGGAACTTGTCTGAATCCGTAATTTAGGGCCTGATTACAAGTTTAGTGGTCAATCAGACCGCCAAAACCATGGTGGAGGTACAGTGGAGGTCAGGGACCAGAGCACCAGTGTTATGACCACCGTGTTAAGAGTACAGCAGTCATACCATTAGTGGACTACCACAGCCGCCAGGGATCCATGATCCCGGACACTGGCGCAGTGGTCTTGAGGCAGTAATATCCTTGGTGGTGTGCTGCAGCTACTCAAAGTATATTACAAGTTTCCTCACTGTGACCCTAACTATGGCAGTGAGACTGCATTCTTTAGGGTGGCAGTGAGGAAACCAAGGGGGTCCTACAGGGGCCCCTGGTGCCTCATGGCCAGTGGGATGCATGCAGAGGACACTTGGTTTCCCCCCTGTGTGCATGCACCCCCTTGCCTGCACGGCATGGATTTCACAATCCATGCTGTGCAGGAGCGGGCTTTGATGTTCCCATCACGGTGCCTTTTTTAAACTAACCATCTTGGTATTGCAAAGGGACCGCCAGTCAGACCAGGAGAAAACTCCTGATCTGGCGGGCATCCAGCAGACATATTTGGTGATGCAGTAGCTGGCGGTGGTGTGCCAAACTCATAATCAGGCCCTTAGATCCCCTAGTACTTGAGTACATATGTGAGTGTGTGCACCTCTTCCTCTATGTCACCTTATGACTAGGTATCATACATACTGTCTAAGTATTAACATTTATATAGAAGTACCTGTAGTTATTGCTTACTGGCTCAATTAGTATGTCTTGATGTGTATAACTGTGTGTGGTAGTTCCTGTGTTACTGATGGATACATGTCTGTAGTATGGATGAGTGACTGGATATACAAGTGCTGCTATTTCTGTCTAACTGCGTACATGATTGGTAGTTAAATGTCTGATTATCTCACTGCTCACTTGAATATTTCTCAGCCTGTGTCATTATGTACATAGCTGAATGCCTACATTTTCCTAATCTTTACACATTTTCATTCTGATGTTCTAATCACTATACTAATATTCATTTGCTTCATAAACTCTCTTTTTTAATACTTTTTTTTGTATAAACATTGTACTCACTTTCAAACATTTTATATGTACTCATTCACTCTCTCTACAATATTTTTTGTGTGCTACAGTTTAATTCATATACCTGTTAAATGTGATTGGTGATCTCTTTTTCTCTTGCTCAGTATCAGATAGATTTTTTGTATCCGCAAAACTAAGCAGAAGAATGCTACATCACTATCATGCAAGGAAACAATTAATGGCAAACTTTTCAACTTTTCTTTCAAAGTTACAGACACTGTGAACAAATAACAACCTGGCTTCCATACTTTTTAAATAATTCAGCTCTTCTGAATGGTCTCAATTCTTAACCCTTTCTTACCCTCCTTTAACCCCTATGGTGCTCATGACGAGCTCAGCTCGTCATGAGGTACACTGCTCGTGTACCCAGCACAGGAGAGGCATATCGATCACAGCGATGGTGCTAAAGAAAGCACAATTCGTTAGGAGTTTTGGACAGCTCCCCAGATCGACAGCGGCGTTTAGCGCAGTCCCTGTGTAATTTGGCGGTGGATCTACAACTCTACATGGGAATACAGACTCTATTTTTTAAAACCTGGTACAAAACAATTTCATTAACATGACACTTGTACCCAAAATTACCTAATTCCTTATTTCTTCTACTACTGCTGTCCCTTCACTTTTACATTGTAGCCTTTTAAGACCCTTCACCCCATGCTCCTGTAGGTCTGTTGCTATGCTGACCAATCTTGTAATATTCTTAGCTAGCAGTAAATCACAAGTTCACAACACTTTCTAGACCAGCATGCGAACTTCTAAACCAACCATAGCAGGTGTGGTTGAGTGTTTGGAATTAGAACCATATCTGATACTTTTTTATGAATGTTAGAAGAGCCAATAACACCTCTCATTCCGTTTTTCTCGATAATATAACCTAGTTTTAACCACCAGTATATTTATACCAGCCAATCAAACTTCTTGCTTTACATTTCAGTGGCTAGTCATCTTTTCAAATCTGTCTCATTCTGATGCAGCCGTCTCCTGAGTGCTACTGCTCCTTCCTTTGAAAATGGTTAGAGTGTGGATTTTGGGCCATAGCTAAGTATTGTGGGCCAGAGAGTCTGATAGAAAGAGTCATATTGTCAGGAACCTGGGCTTTCACAATGTGGTCATTACTTAGGTTGGCCAGAGAGGCTTAAAGTGGCATCAGTTGCTTCTGTTGATTGAAAGCATTATTGATTGCCAACATCCAGACCTCATGATTGTGCACTGTGGTGGCAATGACCTGGACACTCTTACTAGGGTAGGATTGGAAATCCTACTGAAGGATACTTTTGAAAAACTAATGGCAATTTAACCCCACACTGCCTTGGTGTTTTCCAATATATGTCAGAGGCAGAAATGCAAGTGGTCATCTGAATTCTGTCCACAGATAGACAAATCCAGGAAACATGAATAAAACAGTTTCAGTGTTCCTGAGGGACGATAACATAAGCTCTATCTAAAACTATAACCGGCGCTTTGACATGGACGCCATTTACAGAGCTGATGGAGTGCATTTTACAGAGTAAGGCAACAGTGTGTTCCAGAACAATTTGAAAGACTGCATCGTGGTTTATGTGCAGTGATCACATACACACAATACCCCCCAAACACTTGTTAATTTTCCTTGTAAATCTTTTTTTTTAATCAATCTAGAATCAGAGGATCCATTGCAGATCTGCAAACCCAAAGCACACATTCAATGCTGAACAACACATCTAAAATGTTCTTAAAGAGGGTTCTGAATAGATCAGTGACTGCATGTATGATACTGTGACTGAATGTGTAAATGACTGAGTGGTTTGGTGTCTGAGTATGTAAATGACAGTATGAATATATTAATGTGTGTGACAGTGTGTGCATGAGTGAATGAATGGTTATGAAACAGAGTATATGAGTGTAATTGTGGCTGTAACAGTATTTGTATAGGTATATAAATGGATGTCAGAGTGTGTGTTTAATAGTAAGTGTGGGTGTGACAGTGTCAACAAAGGGGTGTGAGTGTGTGTAATATTGTATGTATGGGTATAACTCAGTGGCTGTGACAGGCTCTTTACACCTGTGTTTGGGTATGAGAGTATCTGTATGGTTATGTGAGTAAGTATCTGGGTGTCTAAGTAGGTCTGTAAATGGGTGCATAACTGACTGATTGGGTCTGTGAGTGGCTTCATGAGTATCTGAGTGGGTCTCTAAGTGGATGCAAAAGTAATTAAGTGGGTCTGTGAGTGGGTGCATCAGTCTCTGAGTAGGTATGTGAGGTGGTATGTGAGTGTCTGAGTGTATCTGTGAGTGGTTGCGTGAGTGTCTGAGTGGATCTGTGAGTGGGTACATGAATCCCTGAGTGAAAAGGAAGTGGGTGCATGATTGACTGAGTGGGTCTCTGAGTGAATGCATAAGAGTCTGAGTACATCTGTGAATGGGTGCATGAGTCTCTGACTGGGTCTTTCAGTGTGTCACTTTCTGAGCGGGTCTGTGAGTGAGTACATGAATGTCTGAGTGGATATGTGAGTAGCTGCATAAGTACCTCAGTGGGTCTGTTACTGGGTGTGTGAGTTTCTGAGTGGGCCTGTGATTGATTACATGACAGTCAGAGTGGGTCTGTTACTGGGTGCATGAGTCTTTCAGTAGATCTGTGAGGGAGTGCATGACTGACTCAGTGGGTCTGGAGTTGGTGCATGAGTCTCTGAGTGGGTCTGTGAGTAGGTAAGTGAATGTATGAGAGGGTCTGTGAGGGGGTCCATGAGTGCCTCAGTGGGTATATGAGTGAGTGCATTAGTAACTCAGTGGGTGTGTGAGTGGGTGCATGAGTACCTCAGTGGGTTTGTGAGTAAGTACATGAGTTTTTGTTGGTCTGGGAGAGCATGTGTGAGTCTCTGAGTGGGTCTGTGAGTGGGACCATTAGTGAAAGGTTTTCTGCAACATCGCAAGGAAATGGTTAATAATATATGTGCTCAATTTGAGACTACAAGTTCAAAAGACCTGATTGAGGAAGGTTCAGATGATGTCGAAATCTCTAATGACCAGAGTGAGGAAAGTCCCACTTACAGCTTGGGACATTATGTGTTCTCTTGTTTTCACCCGGTTACCCATGTACAGGTAGATAAACTAATTCTAGAAGCAAAATCAGGATCTCCATTGGATCCTTGTCAACCTGCTATTGTAAAAACCATAGCCAGGGTAGTAGGAACTACTCCTACGGGCATCTTCAATGCCATGTTTAAGGTTGGGATTTTTCCTACATTATGGAAAGATGCCTCCATTCTACCATTACAAAAAAAACCAATCTGGATGCATCAAACCCCAGTAACTATCACCCCATTTCTTGTCTGCCTTTGCCTGCCAAATTAGTTGAGAAACTGATGAATCAATAACTTGCCCAATTCATTCAGGACAACCATTTACTGGGCCCTACTCACATTGGGCTCAGTTCAGAACACAGTACTGAGACTGCATTAATCAAAGCCAATGTGGAGATTAGGGCAGTGATGGATAGGGGCAGGTCTGCTGTCCTAATACTCCACGATTTGTCAGCAGCATTCGATACAGTAGACCATAGCTTGTAGAAGTGGCATCTTCAGACCTTGGGCATCAAGGATTCAGCACTCTCTCTGCTTTCCTCATTTCTGGCGGATAGAACTCAGTCACTTGCACTGGATCATTTTAAATCAATGCCTAATGTGCTGCCATCTGGTGTTCCACAGGGTACCTCCCTCAGTCTGACATCATTTAACATCTATGTGTCAGTATTGACAGCCTTGATTCAACAATTTTGATTTAGCTTGAGTTCTTACATAGACAATACACACATTGAGGTTGCTGCCTTTAAAAATGAACCTTCTATGTCAGCCCGCTTTCAACAGGGCATGCAGGAAATAAGTTCCTGGATGAAAAAACATTGTTTAAAGCTAAACTCAGAGAAAACTGAGATAATGATTTTTGGCAGTCTTTTGCCAACTTGGGATGCCACATGGTGGCCAGATGAACTAGGGGAAACTCCCAAATCACTGATAAAGGCAAAAATTTGGGAATTATATTAGACAATACACTAACCTATGTGAACCAAACAAACACCACAGGGTCTCCTTATTTATCATATTGAGGAAAATAAAAACAATTCTCCCATACTTACCATCCAGTTCCAGGAGAACTGTGGTTACGGCACTTGTGTTATCTAAATTAGATTACTGCAATGGCTTGTACCTTAATATGCAAGGTCAACATCTAAAAAAGCTATTGTTGATGCAAAATGCAGCCACAAGAGTCTTACTGGATCTACATAAATATCAATCAGTTAAGAAAGAACTTTGGAAACTGCACTGGCTTCCAGTGGAAAGCCGTATCAAGTTCAATGCCTTGTGTCTGGCCTATAACGCTGTAAACAACACAGGACATTTTTTCCTAAAAATCTTTTCAAATGGTATCATCCTAACAAACTGCTTTGGTCCACCAAGGCTAATTATCTGAGAGTTCCTTGATTTAAAAAAAACGAATGGGGGGGCAGCATTTTGATTTACGGAACAGCACATTTTTGGAACACCCTTCCTCTGCATATTAGATCCTCGCAGTCCTTGTTCTCCTTTAGGAAGGGCCTAAAACCTAGCTTTTTCAGATCTAAGTCGCTGGTCTCATGGTTTATCTGCTCTCAGCTTTAGCGCCAAGATACCTCCGGGTATTCGTGTGCTTTAATAAGTTCATTGAACAGGACATAACATTATGTGAATGGTTGTGTGAGTCTGTGAGTGAGTACATTTGTTTCGGAGTGGGTGTGCGAGTGAGGGTGTGAGTCTGTGAGTGGGTCTGTGAGTGAGTACATGAGTCTCTGAGTAGGACTGAGAGTGGGTATATGAGTGACTCAGTGGGTCTGTGAGTAGGTGTGTGATATATGAGTGCCCTCTGCTTTGCTCTCTTCTTCTCTTTTATGCCTTTTCTGCTAATTTTTCTGCCTATCTGTTTTGCATTTTCTGCTAGTTTTTCTGCCCTCTGTTTTGCCCTTTTCTGCTTTGGAATGCCTTTTGTGCTCACTTTTCTGCCCTCTATTTTGCCTTTTTCTGCCCTCTGTTTTGACTTTCCTGCTAATTTTTCTGCCCTCTGTTTGCCTCTTCTGCTCCTTTTTCTGCCCTCTCTTTTGCATTTTTTTGCAAATTTTGGTCCCTGTTTTACCTTTTCTGTTTGTTTTGTCTGCACTCGGTTTCTCTTTTCTGCTCCCTTTAGTGTCATGTAAAGGGGAAGGGGCCATAAGGCTCCCTCCCTGAGAAAATTTCAGCCCCAGGGACGCCATATTTTGGCGTCCAACACAATTCAATGGGGGACGAGGGCCACGTGACCCTTCTCACCAGGCTGTTTTCATTCCCAATGACCCCATCCTTGGGCCCAACCATGTGTGCCTGGGTGCCCTGGTCCTGTCTAGGGCACCTAGTGTGCTATGGGAGCGGGAAGGGAGCCTCAAGGCTCCCGTGGTCCCAGCCAGCTCACTGCCTCCTGCGGGAACTGGCATTGATGCTGCACATAATGCTGGAAATGCAGTTCCCTGCGTGCTGGAGCAATAGTGTCATCTATTGTCAAGAGATGAAAACTCCTCTTTCAGCAAGCAGGAACACTATAACAGCTCCCACTTGCTGAAAGCAGTGTGTGTTAGCTTTTTCACCTTTTGCCAAGCAAAAGTAAACACCTGTGTCACGGGGTGAGCACACATTAATTGCTCAAGAAGAGGAGCCATGTGGCCCTCTCCTTTGTAGTGCATGGACCGGCCAGAAGAAGTGGTGGTCTTAGGGGCTGTGTACTGCCCGGGAGGGAGGCATCGCAGTCCCCCTCCCTCCTTTAAAAAATGTATTGGCCCCTGGGAGGTATTGTTCCCTGGGGCCCAGGGGGCTCCACCAGGCCCCCCCATTTCTTTATTCAATCATAGCTCCAGGGAGGGGGTGGTTCCCGGGACCAAGGGGGTCCATGCGGCACCCAATCTATTTATTTAAGTATAGCCCTAGGGACTTGGTGATCCCCAGGGCCTGGAGGGTCCATAAGGCCCCCTGCATCTTGCCAAAATATAACCCCTGGGAGGTAGGCTGGTGGCCCCCGGGGGAGTCCACACATCCCCTTGCTCTATATTTTTATTATTAGTTCAGGAGTGGTGGTGGTCCCCAGGGGTCCATGAGTCCTTTGATTATTAACATAATCCCCAGTGAGATGGTGTGTCCCAGGACAAAGTAAGCCCTTGGAGGGGGGCCCCATGAGCCCCCTCCATTTTTTAATAAAGCGATCCATGCCCCCGGGACCTGGTGCCTCTGGCACCCCTGTTCAAAACAAGCATGGGAGTCCGCACTTGCTTTTCTTTTATGTTAGCACGACTTCACAAATTTTGCGATTTTATGCCAATAATTTAAAAATAAATGCTTTTTTTTGCCTGGCAGGGTCCTTCTGGGACACCAGGACCAAGGCTTCAGGATTAGGTTATTCGTACTCTTTTATTTTTTCCTGCATTATTTGGGGGACTCGGCTGAAGCCATGTCCTAAGATGGCTACCAACACTTCCTGGCTGAAGTGTTGGCAGCTAATCAAAGCTCTGCAGATCTCTGCATGAGCTCATTATTAATCACAAAGGCTTAGTGGACACAGATATACAAATCTGGATTTCCTTTAGTTTCTCAACAACTACTAAATAGATTTAAATCACATAAGTGATGGTGTGATCTGCGTTCAAAATCTACCTTTCTGCCACATTTGGTGAAATTCCATCTAGTGGTTTGGACTGTAGTTGTGTTCAAAACTCTCATAGGAATTAACATGGGAACACACTTTTTTGAACCCCCCCCCTCCTTTTCTCAGTTCTCACTTGCCGAACCACGCAGAAACTTTCCATGCACAACAATGATTTAAAATGAGGGGCTGTCAGGTTGGCGTCCATTTCATGATGCCCAAAACCTGGTCACAAAGACACGAGTTTTAAGGTCTAAGAGAAAGAAAGAAATACGTGAGTAGATGACTCACTCATGGTACTGATTGTAAGACATTTTAGATGGCTTTAAATTTGGGGATTAACGAAATGCAACCACATGTGAGAAGTTGTGATTGTTTGAACATTTTCAAAAAACAATTTTAAAACTTTTGCTTTGAGGGGGAGATTATGTAAAATCGGCAGTCTTAACATGAACAGTCCGTTGCATAGTGCAGAGTTAGAACTCATTATCTCGGCAACATATATTTATGTATGTCCAGCAAATTTGCTTTACACCTGTTTACAGTAAGAAGAAGTAACAGCGTACGCTCTGACTGAGTTAGCTGTATATTTTTTTTATAGATCGCTAGTGCTGAGAGCATTCCATACGGAGAACCGGGCCTTATGGGCCGGGCAGCACAGGGCACGCCTTAATCCCCGGGCTCACCTGCCTTGTTACTAACAGAGAGACGAGACACTCCGTTGAGCGTGGAAGCCAGGTTTATTAGCTGCAGCTAAGCACAGTTATCCTAGAAGTACAAGCAAAGTGTAAGTTCTAAGGAGACTGCCACTTCAATCCGTGGCGTACAATCTCTTTTACTGAACACATTTACGATATCCCACTCCCCGCACACACAAAATGAACCAATAGGAAAAGTTGGAAAACAAGTTATCAGGTAATAATAATAATAATACTAATACTTGTATAGCGTGAACAGCTACCTCTCGAGGAGGTGTCCCGGCGCTGAAAGAGTACTTCAGCAGAGCAAGATGCATGGTGAATTGCTTAGGTTTTCTGTGTGTGTGTCTTAAGGAGCTTCTTAAAGCTGGCGTCTGTCATAGCAGATTGGATGGCAAAGGGCAAGGCGTTCCAGAGTTTCGCCGTGCCAGCAGAGAAAGACCTGCCCCCAAGTCTGGCTTTTCTAACTCGTGGAACGACTAGCTGAAGCAAGGAGTTGGATCGCAGGTGTCTCTCCTGATGGTAACGGGGAAGTCTGAGTTTTAAATAGTTAGGGCAAGTCCCTTTTAGTGCTCTAAACGCCAGGGTAAGAACTTTGAATTTTATTCTGCTCGCCACTGGGAGCCAATGCAGTTCGCGCAGATGCGGAGAGAGATGATGTCTGAAAGGAATATGCTTTATCAGTCTCGCAGCCGCATTCTGTACGATCTGCAGGCGTTGCACCAGATATTTAGGCAGACCAAGGTAGAGGTCGTTCAGTAGTCCAGTCTGGATGTAACTGTAGGATGGACTACCATTTTGCGACACTCAACTGGTAGAAAGGAAAGAAATATACGGAGGTTTCTGAGTTTGTGGAGACATCCAGTAGTGACCTGCTGTATGTGAGAGGAGAAAGAGAGATTCTCGTCCCATCTTACTCCCAAATTCTTCGCACTGGTTCCGGGGGATGGTGCTGGGCCCATTTCGGGAGGCCACCACAGGTCGGGAGGAGGATGTGTATTTTTTCCAAAGAATAGTACCTCCATTTTGCTTGCATTCAATTTTAATTTGTTTGCATTCATCCAGCTGGCCACATCTCGAAGGCAGCCCCTTATTTTACTAAAAGCTGCCTCCGACACCTCCACATAGGGGAAGACTAATTGCGTATCATCTGCATACGAAATCGCCTTGACCCCCCATTTGGCAATCAAGGTAAAAAGTGGGGCTAAATAAACATTAAAAAGTAGCGGGCTGAGTGCCGACCCTTGAGGGACACCACACCAAAGGCGTTTTGGCTTAGAGGAGAAGGTGCCCAATGCCACTTTCTGGGAACGATCTGTGAGATAGGAGTGAAGCCAGCTCAATGCCTTGTCTTCCTGACCTATGTCCTTCAACCTTAGCAGCAGTCTGCCGTGATCCACTGTATCAAATGTGGCTGATAGATCCAGGAGCACCAGCATAGCTGATGCTCCTGAATCTAAGGACCACCTGATCGACTCAGCAACCTCGATGAGGGCCGTCTCGGTGCTAAAGCCGGACCTGAAACCTGACTGTGTTTCATGTAGAGTTCCTTTTTCCTTGATAAAGCTGTTCAATTGACGTTGAATCAGCTTTTCAAGCATTTTTCCTGGGGCTGCTAGTAGGGAGATGGGGCGGAGATTACTCAGGTCATCGGGAGCACCATTGGGCTTTTTTTTCAAAGGGAAAAGTGTAGCATGTTTCCAACAATCAGGAAACATGCCGGTCTCGATGGACGTGTTCCATATATGTAGGAGTGGTACTACAATTGCGTCCGACATCATTTTCCAAAGCTTAGGTGGACAGGGGTCATCAGGGGCCCCTGATTTACATTTTTGTAGTTCTCTCAGTGCCTCAGCGAGGGTGATAGGATGGAATTGAGTTAAGGAAGGTGAGGGCGGCTTAGTTTTATCCAAGTCCACCATAACTGTGGGCTCGGGGCTCGTGAAGGTATCACAGACCTTCACGATTTTTTTGTCAAAAAAATCCGAGATGTCTTCTCAGAGTCACAGTATCCTAGTATACGCCTCATTCTCGGATCCCGTGTGTCACCCCTACCAACAAATTAATCAGTGATGGTGTTCACAATCCCCTCTCGCAGGTGGCAGGACATGCTGGTGTGTCTCAATGCATAGTTGTGTAATAGGAGCATACAAGGAGAGAATAGCGAAGGCCAGTTGGATAAGATAGTATAAGAGAAGAATAGGAGAGGGTAAATAGTCGGCTGAGACAGGGATCAATCAAGCCAGACATGGATTAACAAACTCGATCAGACCCTGACATCGGGTTTCATGAACAAGGACAATGGAGTTACTTTTTAACTGAAAGGACACGTAGCAGCTGGAAAAGCAAAAGCATTGTGCCGCCTGAGTGAGGGCAACACAAAATGGTGACAGGACACACAATGGCGGCTAAATACGGGATGAAATCTGAAACCGCAGAACCTCAGACCCTCCTTTTGCCATTACTCAGGCAATTAACCAAGGATTCAAGTCAATCTGAATCGATATCAATGGCCGTGAGGTCCTCGAGCTGTTGCTGTAACATCATTCTTATGTTCTCCGTTTTTCGTGATGCAGGCTTCGGGACACACATAGTGGCACACAGGCCACATATTACAGGTCCACACTGCACAGAAAGGCAACAAGAGAAGATGATAGCCAAAATCATTCTCAGGAAAGTTAATATCTTCCATCCCCATGTGGACAGTAATTCCCAAAACCATTCCATCACAGACCAATCTCCTGTGTCCCGATGTATAGACTCGGAGAAGGTATGTAGCTTAGAGATAGCTTGGTATACCGTAGGGGCATTATCAGGAATGTAAACACAGCAACTAGACCCGATCAATTTATAGACTCCACCCCTGTCTGCAAGGATAATATCTAAAACTATCCGATTTTGTAAAGTCATAAGACGATCCACCTGATGCTCGGCTGTTACATTACTCAAGGCTCCAGAAGTTTAATTTATGGTAACCTCAACAACACGAGCTAGGTGTCTGATGTCTCTGCTATTGGCCATTGGGCTCCAGAAAGGAAGCAACCCTTTGATGATGTCTGCTGCCTCCTGTCCTGCTGTGTCCTTCTGATCAAAGACTCCTCTACCAAGCCTCTTTTTGTGATGATTTGAAGGAGCGGTATAGGTTGGAGGAAGAAGAAAAGCCACATAACATGTTCCCGAGAAATAAGTGGGAAGCCATGTATAGGCTCTATCATGACAGATGAAATATGTGCCTTGTGATGGCACTAACGGTGAGGGAATCTGAGGTGTATAGACATAGGTATAAGAACAGATACTCCTCTCTGGCTGATTCTTGACGTTCTGACCATTGATTTGTAAGCAGAAATTACCTCGATGAGGCACAGTCCTAATTGGTGGAGAGCTCCTCAATTTAGTCTTTTTGGTAAGGCTGGTAACATACCGTGTTATATTCCATCCATCGTATGCTCTCTTTTAATCTACAGGAATCTTACTAATCTGAGCAATCTTAGCCATAGTCACAATTCCCTTAATCAAAGTACTATGACTAAAGTCTGCTCCACCACCATATGGACTGCCAGGAGGATATCGCAACTGATTCTGGTAAAGATTAGAAAACATAGCCAGATATGTCCAGGCGGAACCTTCATAGGAGAATGGAAAAACCAAGTATGGCATGCCTCTTTCTGTATTATGAGGCATGAGCCCACATACCCAACAATCAGTAGTATTCATTACTAACTGGTGTTGGTGTAATAACTGAATGAACAAATTGTTAAAATATTCGGTCCTCCTGATCTGTTTGTGTGGTGAAAGTGTATAGAACCAGTGTGGGGAGGCAGTAGCAGAAAAAGGTACGGGGACAGAAGTAAGAAAAGGTAACAGCTGCAAAACATAAACAATCCAGCTTCCACATGCTAATAGAGTACATAAGCATATCAAAATACATAGGGTTATCCCGCATGGACTAACCATAACTTTCTTAAATCGGTGTTTCATATTTACAGTCTGATCATTAACTTCCACTTTAACATCCATTACTCTAAAGGCGTTGCTCACGGTAATCTTCCTAGATCACTTAGCTGTGGTTGTTAGCTGTCCTATGACACTGCAAGTCCTGTGGAACCTAGGTCACTACTCAGGCCACAGCTTAAGACTCATACCGTGACCCTGCAACTTTATGGATGGTGGAAGAAAAATACATACACAAAATGTCTTTGTTTTAAAAACAAAAAGGTATGACCATAAAAATCATTAAAATAATTCAGTTATTCTGGACCCTTCTTGGTCGTAAATTATATTGAGTCTTGTTGGGAAATATCTGGTCCTTAAACAAGGTTTCTGGATTCACAGTGTTCAAACGCAGATGTGTTGGAACGGCCTCCTGTAACACATCATCGTCTTCTTTCTCGCAGGTCGTATGGTCCAGGCGTGCACTATTGAATGGTACAAATCTGGGCACTGTCTCACTTTCATTATCCGCTATACCCTCTCGAACCCTTTGGTCAAAAGGCAAGGGCAGGGGTATCTTTTTGCAGTGCACGACGTGGACCCAGTTCTTCTTCCCATAAACCTTCACAGCCGTCCTCGTGGTCAGCAGCACTTGACGTGGTGGGCCCCAACGAGGTTCCAGATTCCACTTTCGCTGAAAGTTCTTGACGCAGACCTAGTCGCCAGATTTGATGGAGTGACCTGGGTCTGCGGAGTCCTCGGGCAAAGCATTTTGAACCTATTGGTGAAGAACACGCAATTTAGTGGTGAGGTCATGCAAGTAATCGATCAACAGTGGGTATGGAACATCGGAGTATTTTTTAGGGCGAGGCACTCCCCAGACATTTGCTGGTCGCCCAAAAACGACCTCATACGGACTTAGACCTAGGCGGGAATGAGCAGTAGTTCTTGTAGACAGAAGTGCTAATGGTAAGGCATCAGGCCAGGCGAGACCTGTGCTCACCTGAATCTTTGCCAATTTGAGCTTGAGGGTACCATTATAACACTCTACCAATCCCGCTGACTGAGGGTGGTTTACCGCATGAAATTTTTGTTTGATACCGAGACCTGCACATACTTTCTGCATGATCTCGCCCACAAATTCACTTCCATTGTCAGACCAGACAATGCGCGGCAAACCAAACCTCGGGAAAAACTCTTTCAAAAGAACTTTAGCAGTAGATAGAGCAGTATTGTCCTTTAGGACGTAGGCCTCTATCAATCTGGAAAAGGCACAAACCACCACCAGAACATATTTGAGGTTATTGCAACGATCCATGTGAATGAAATCAATTTGCAATACCTCAAAAGGATACGTAGGGGGAGCAAAATGACCCTCTGGATTCGGCGTTCCCTTTCCTGGATTATGCATTAGACAGACAATGCAATGCTTCACTACGTTTTCTGCACATTTCGGAATTCCCTCATTCTGCCATACTGGGCCAAAACTTTACAAATGCGCTTCGCACTAATATGTGCTGGACCATGCGCCATAGTAACTACAGGTAGTACATAGGCATCTGGTAACAGCCATTGTTGATGCTCTGACAACTCCGTCAAACACCCAGTCGTGTCCAACATTCCCGTGCTTTCTTTCCACTAACTCAACTCTTTCTCTGTGGCCTCTTCTTGAATCATTCCCACACTTTCTATTGTGTCCTCACACATTCCTCCTTCTCTGATCCATCTCGCAGGGCCCACAACATACATTCGACTCATAACATCTCTCGCTGTCTCTTTTGCTACCTCGTATGCAAAAGCATTCCCACGACCCACATCATCGTAATCTTTTTGTGAGTACTACATTTGATTATTGCTATTTGTTTAGGCAAAGCAAGGGAATCAAGAAGATCAGTCACCAACTGACCATGCTGTATTTTAGTCCCATGTGAAGTAAAGAATCCTCTTTCCTTCCACAAGTGACCAAAACCATGAGCTACACCAAAAGCATATTGGCTATCGGTGTAGATGTTTACCCTCCTTCCTTCCGCCAAAACACATGCCCTCGTTAAAGCAATTAACTCAGCTGCTTGGGCTGAATTCTGTGCAATACGTGCTGTCTCCACTACAGTATGCAAAGTAGTGACAGCATAAGCTGCAGTTGTCTCTCCATTCGGAAGCTTAAAACAAGATCCATCCACCCATAGGATCCCATCTGGATCCACAAGTGGTGTATCTTTCAGATCTATTCTGCCTTTCGTCTCCTCCTCTGTTCGGAGAAAACAATCATGCTGTTCCTGGATGTCTTTCTGATCTGGTATGGGCAACAATGTTGCTGGGTTCTGAGTATTGCACCGCTTGATATGTATATGACTAGCCAAAAGTGTTAGCTCATATCCTGACAAGGGAGCACTCGTCAAGTGTTGTGTCTTAGTTCTATTCAAAAGAGTATCTACCATATGTAGTACCATTAGAACAAGGGTGTTGTCCAATACCAAGCCGGCAGATTGACGAATAGAAATTGCTACCCCTGCTGTAGCTCTGAGACAACTAGGCAATGCCTTGGCTACTGGATCCAACGTAGCCGAAAAATAGGCACATGGCCGTTGTTTGTCTCCAAATTGTTGTGTTAAAACTGACAATGCACAATCTTCTCTTTCAGGAACGTAGAGTGTAAAAGGCTTATTGTAATCCGAAGTACCTAACACAGGTACGGAACAGAAAGCATCCCGTAAATCAGAAAAACTCTTTTGGCATTCATCAGTCCAAGGGAGGGGTTGTGGCATATCTTTCAACGTAAGCGCCAGCAAGGGCTTAGATAACAAAGAAAAATTCGGAATCCATTGCCTACATTATGAGGTAATGCCCAGAAAGGCACGTACCTCCCTCTGTGTGGTTGGCTCAGACATTTGTGCAATCGCTTGAATTCATTCTGGGGTTAATCGTCTTCCCTCCTTCGACAAGAGATGACCTAAGTAGGTAACCTCTTGGCGACAATATTGCAATTTAGAAGGGGACACTTTATGATGTAAGTCAGACAAATGACGCAACAAAGAAACCGTCACATCCTTACAAATATCGTCCGAATCAGCAGCAATCAGCAAGTCATCAACATTTTGTATCAAAGTAGCACCCGAAGGCAAAGCAAACGCATCAAGCTGAGATTTCAAAGCTTGAATGTAGATAGAGGGACTCTCACAATAACCTTGAGGAGCACGCTTGAACCGGAAGCTTCGGCCTCCAAGAGAGAAGCCAAAAATATCTCTGCTTTCCTCAGCAATGGGAATACTAAAGAAAGCATTCTTCAGATCGATAACAGAAAACCATGCCGCTGAGGCGGGCATCATAGTAAGCAAAGCAGTAATATCTGGAACAACAGGAAACTGGGGGACAACAATCTTGTTGACCTACTGAAGATCAATCACAAAACGATACACAGGTGGTTGAGAAGGATCGCTACGTTTAAGAACGGGAAGAACAGGACTATTGCAAACATTACCTCTTGTTTCCTCAACCACGCCCTTCTGAACCAGATCATAAATAATAGCCATCAAATTTCGCTCACCATCGTTAGAGATCTTGTATTGTGGAATACGTGGCAATTTGACATTAGACTTGATAGTAACCACATAAGGAGGAATTTGTAGTAAACCAACATCGTTCGGACCTGTAGCCCAAAGTGTGGAAGGAAGAGACTGCAACTCGGGTGGAAAACTATCCTTCGATAAATATATGGGAGAAACCAATTTCTTACCCAAAGTAAGATGCACACCAGAGGGGGAGCAGTACAACGTTGCATGAAGACGTTTCAACAAATCCAGGCCCAACAAATTCTCTCCGCAACCAGTTGTCAAAATAAGTGGAGCTTCCAGATCATAGGGACCAATCGAAAGAGGCAAAGGACAAGAAACTGGGTTAGCAACTGGGGCGCCAGAGAATCCTACAGAAACGTTAGTTAAGCCAGACAAAGGTGCCCCAGGGAGTTTTGAATGAATCATAGAACTTCTCATTGCCCCAGTATCCAAAAGAAATGGCTCTGCAACACCCAAAGCAACTACCTCAACATTAGGCCCATCTTGATCCACTTGAACTGATACGACTCCCTTTCTTTGTCCATGGCTGTCCTAACTAGAATGAAAATCCTGAACTTCACCTTCCACCCAATAATCATCATTATAATACTGTGCAGACTGAGTATTCTGCTGATCGAAATAATTTGAAGGGTTCTGAAGGGAAAAGGAACGCTGCCCCTGAGGCAACACACCTCACCCTCTACCACTAGGTGCTGATTGAAAACCACCACAACCTCGCGGCCCTTGAGATCCACCATTACGCTGCAATAAAACCGGACAACTATTCTTAAAATGGCCTTCCTCTTTACAATAGGCGCACTGATTAGGACCCAGGAGAGGTCGCGGAACAAAAGGCTCAGGTTTCTGCAGCAACCTTTGAGACTGAATGGGTTGCTGGAACTGACGCTGACCGGAACAAGGAGGATAAGCCTGCTGAAGAAGAACTTTCGTTTTTAAATCCTAAGTCTTAATCTCAGCTTTATCTTTTTCCTCCTTGTCCCTATTCTCATAATATTGAGCAGTAGCCAGTATTTGAGCAGATAAAGAAACAGCCCAAGAGCTTTCCGAATCTTTTAGTTTAGGAGATAATTCAAGAAGGAAATTAAAAACAAATTTATCCACAAATAATCGCTGTCCCCCTTCAGTACTCAAGTCCTGACCACTATGGTCAAAAAACGTCTCTTCGAACCGAGTAAAGAAATCGGAAAAACTCTCATCCTTCTTCTGCTTGCACGCAGCCAACTTATCCCAGTTGACGCGTAAGGCAGGCATCATCGTCTTCATTAAAGTTATAATTCTACCAGGCAACTGTGTAATCAAATCATCTGGCTTAGCACCACCCACTTGTGCTGCATCCGCGGCAACTATATCATTCCAAGTACCACCTAAAGCTTGGTCGTGGTCCTCCCTACGAATCCGAGCCCACAATGCTTGTGGAACCACATTCCCCATCAGCATAATAATATCGGCCAAATTTATAAGACATTCATCAACAGTCTGGGACAACTCTTTATAAAAGCCAGCAGGATTTTTACGAGGGTCCGGCAAAGACTGTATAAGGGCTAAAACTTCAGCTCTCTGCCAAAGAACATGTACCCATACACGCTAAAAATGAGCTGGGACAGGTGGAAGATTACCTACTTGGGGACCTGTGTCCCTCCAAACTGGAGGAACTTCTCTCATGGGATAATTCTTCGTTTTCTGTCTAACTGCAGGATCAGGTTCGGGAATAGTCCGGGAAGAAGACAAGGTCCTAAAAGCAACAAGTGCCTGTATGGCTTCCTGAACATCAGAACCCACTATAAGTCCCTTATCAAACTTATCCTGTATCTCCAATAGACCCTGAGGAGTTAGGTCCAACTCCATATCCTCCCAACCTTTAATGAGCGCATCACTCATAACATCAAAAAAGTATTTTTGCGTAGGTGCATTCCATTGTAGAAAGGTACACTATATAATGGACCATTCATCATCCATTTATGAGCAAGGGAGTCAAGCACACCCCGTTCCTCAGAATCTGGGAGTTGGATACGAGATTGTCTTCGAGAGAAAGCAGGAGTCCGATTAAACGAACCAAAGATAGGGGAGAAAAAACCAGACACAGTATTAACTAGCCTATTACGCGTCGGAGAAGAAGTGGGAAGTATAACTGGAGATGAAGTATTAAGTAAAGGCAAAGAAGGGCTACCTGTTCCAAGAGATACAAAAGGCAAAGGAGACTGAGGTACAGAAGATTGTGGCAAAGCAGGTGCTGGTGGTATTAATGGAAGAGCCAAGGGTGCAGGAGCCGGAGCTCCCAGCTGAACGACAGGTTGCTGCGCAGGTGGCAATAATACGGGTGCATTAGCTCCTGGCGCATACGGCGGAGGCAATTTCAGTAAATGAGATATTAAAGGATCTTCTTCAAGATCTTTATGTTGTGGGGGTAACACAGGATAGCACCTATCTATTGCCATCCGATGCTACCTATCTGAGACTTCAATCACTCGATCTGTCTCATCGTCTTTAAATTGCTGGGCAGGCTGTATAACCGTCATATCTTTCATTTTCCTATCTCGTTTTGCTTGCTTAATTTCTTTTTGTTTGGCTTCCTTACGCCAAAGGCGGAAAGAGTCAAACATTGCCGGCCAGGCTTTTCTTTTAAACAGAATTGATTCCAAATTATCTAATATGGCAGGCTCAAAGCTACCATTTTGTGGCCACCGTAGGACACCATATTTCCTTATGTATCGAATCCATGCATCGTTAAAAGCAATAGGACCAACACCATGCTTAGAATAGAGCTCATAAGTGGGAGTTCCAACCGGAGGAATCGGACATGATTCCTCAAGCCAGGAATCCCTCGAACAGCAAAAACAACAGAGTTTCCTAAATCCGCTCAGACCAAGCATTTCAAGCACTCTGATCCGCTCACTAACATTGAGGAGTGAAAGCAAAGAACACAGTACAAAAGTACTCACCCCTCGGCTTCGACTATTGCAACAGGCGAATAATAAAAATCAAAAACAAAACAAAGAAGTGGGTGCTACCCACGAATACTTAACTAGATGGTCTTCTCACGCCAACGGAGGTCCGTCTAACGTCTCGCGATACCAATCATCACCAGAGGGTCCAAGGCAGGGCGGTAATCAGGGCAGCAGTCATCAGCAACCGTCGAGAAGGAGCAGCCGTGCTGTAAAAGACCTTCAGTCCACTTCGATATACAGGGGTCGCTTGCTGTGGCTCGTGAATCCTCCGGAATTTTCTTGCGGGGCTTCTCACGACCCTCGGGCTGAACCGCTACCACTGAAACCCCCCCACGTTGGGCACCAGTTGGAGAACCGGGCCTTATGGGCCGGGCGGCGCAGGGCACGCCTGCCTTGTTACTAACTGAGACACGAGGCACTCCTTTGAGCATGGAAGCCAGGTTTATTAGCTGCAGCTAAGCACAGTTATCCTAGAAGTACATGCAAAGTGTAAGTTCTAAGGATACTGCCACTTCAATCCGTGGCGTACAATCTCTTATACTAAACACATTTACGATATCCCACTCCCCTCACACACAAAATGAACCAATAGGAAAAGTTGGAAAACAAGTTATCAGGTATCCTAGTATACGCCTCTTTCTCGACCCCGTGTGTCACCCCTCCCAACAAATTAATCCGTGATTGTGTTCACAATCCCCTCTCGCAGGTGGCAGGACATGCTGGTGTGTCTCAATGGATAGTTGTGTAATAGGAGCATACAAGGAGAGAATAGCGAAGGCCAGTTGGATAAGATAGTATAGGAGAAGAATGGGAGAGGGTAAATAGTCGGCTGAGACAGGGATCAATCGAGCCAGACATGGATTAACAAACTCGATCAGACCCTGACATCGGGTTTCATGAACAAGGACAATGCAGTTACTTTTTAACTGAAAGGACACATAGCAGCTGGAAAAGCAAAAGCATTGCGTTCGCCGTGCCGCCTGAGTGAGGGCAACACAAAATGGCGACAGGACACAAAATGGCGGCTAAATACAGGATGAAATCTGAAATCGCAGAACCTCACATACTAAAATGTGATTATGAGAAATGCACCTATCTGCATGTTTTAGGAATATGGGTGATATAATAGTGTACACATAGGGGACTATTACGATAGCAGGTCGGAGGCTTTCCGACTACCATTGTCGGTTTTAATTCTGACGGGCTGATAATGATGCAGCCAATTAGAATTGCAGCTGCCTGGTCATTACGGCTGGCTTCCAACTGGATCAAGTAGCCCGTATGCCAGCCAGAACCAGCGCTTTATCCCAAAGGGCGGGCCTTTACACTCTTGGGATTATAATGCACTGTTTCTAGCATGGTTTCCATGTCTCAAAAATATAAGAAGGGCTCCCAAAAAACCTATATGCTTTTTTCTGTAGGCTCATTATAGCTCTCTGGGCTGCAATTACTGAACATAACATGTCATACAACTGATTGTGTTTTTTTATTTTGTCATTTAATTATGTTTTTACACTCATTCATTTCTTTGAATTTCTCTGATTGTACAAAAATGAAAAGCATGTTTATAAAGCCACAAGAAATTAATTAGTGCAAATATACAATTATCCACTCAGAGATTCATGTCACAAATTTTTTTGTGTATTGTCACAGTTTGAAGAAAGTACATGTATATTGAAACATTTAATACTCCCCTCAATCAAATACACAACTGAGACAATGCACTAAAATAATTATGACATGTATCTCTAAGTGGAAAAATTGTATATTTACACTAATAAATTTCTTGTGGCATTATAAACATGCTTTTAACTTTTGTACAACTACAGAAATTATAAATATATGAATGAGTGTAAATACATAATAAAATTACCAAAAAAACCACAATCAGTTTTGTGACTTGTCATGTCAGGTAATGGCCATCCCATAGAGCTCTAGTGAGCTTACAGATTGAGCTTACAGAGAAAGCATATAGGTCGGGTGGGAGCCTTTCTTATATTTTGGTGTTTTCCCCCTTGCTCCCAGACCTACATATTACCTCTAGGGCACACCTCTTAAGATATAATGGTCTCCATGTCGGCCTGTCCGACATGGAAACCATGTCGTTAAGCATGTTTGGGGACTCCCAGCAGGGCCCCCTTGTGAATATAGCCTCTGGTTGGGGGCTGAGGGGGCAACTATTGTGCCACAGTTGATCTCTGCACCTGTGGCAGGCACCTTGAGGTGCCTGCCACGGGGTGCAGGGATGAACAGCACCTCCCATTTCCTTATGGGAGCATGTATTACGGCAGGTTTAAATGCAACCGAACAGTGTTTATTTGCATCCTAATTACCGCTGACCGAAGAAGGTGTCGGGCTGAAATAATTTTGCCCGACATCGGAAATGTCTCAATAGTGTTCAGTGATTAAAGACCTGTATTGTGTCTTTATACTTTTCATGTATTGAGACGGAATATATGTATAAAGATCCCTTGTACCATGTGAATCAAAAAACTGGGAATCAAGTGAATATGTGGTCTTTTTTATACCAGAACTAGAGTAACAACAAGGCTTTTGCATAGACTACACCCCAACTTTGAAAATTGAGGAAAGGATATCTGTGATATTTGAGAGATGTGAACTAACTATGAATATTTTCTGACCACGTGGAAATATCTTTTTAATTTCTATATAGGTCTGACAGCAAATTCAAATAAAGGAAAAGGAGAGATAATAACATTCTGTTAGAAACTACTAGGAAGGACAAGGAATACTCAGATGTAGCAAGATAAAAGTTCTCTATCATACATAGAGTAAGTATATTAGTTTGGCTCCTCTGATCTGTAATGATGCATCCTGACTAGCAAAATCTAATAGTATTGTTTCGCTTTAGAGAGAAGAGAAATCACAATAACTCTAAATAAGTGAGGATATAACTAAACAACCAAAGGGACAGGAAGACAGCTCTTTCATTTGAGGTATGTGTAACATACTAATATAGACAATGATCTAATGGAATGATAATAATAAATACCTCTAAAATAATCTGAGTCTAGAGAGAAACAGGACTCTTAACTAATTTTTGAGAGGCATGGCTTCATTGGTTAGTCATGAGATGAAAGGTACAATACAAAACTTTCTACAGAAAGACTCTTACTATTAATTAAAAGTGAGTCTGGGTAAACTCTTTGTGATGCAGACATTTTGCGAAAACTTCTAAATGAATGAGATTGATTCATAGAGTAATATTTATGATCAGTAACATAATATATAAAAGAGTATACATATTGATATGCCCCCTTTGCTTATTGATGATCGTTGTGTTGTATGAATGATAGATTAATGGGAGTGTCTGAGTTTTATAATGGTGAACGGGCAATTGGTCTGCAAAAGGAAAAACATATTGTCTTAGTTTATATATAATATTACATAATTCGTTGAATTTGCTTGTCATATTAATTGTATGCATTATATTTAACGTTTACTAATGTAAACTGTATGTATATTAGAAAAAGAATACTTTTTCCTGCTTTTGGACAACATTACAGTCAACAATGTATATTTATATATATATATTGTCTTTTCCATTATAAGTATAGGGACACTATATTGTGGAAAATTATATTTTTGACACAATATTTCTGTGTACGATATTTTTTCCCACAATATTGTTTCACTGTGTGAGAAATGTAACTACATTAGCTCTCTGTATTCCCATAAGTGAATTTGGCATTTGTGCAAGATGACCTGATACTTCACAACTGTGGTGAACCATGTCTACTTGCATATTTGCTGGCAAGGTCCAAACTGAGGTAGCAATGTATGCAAAATAACAATGAACTTAGATGGGCTGCCAAGCAATTACTACTGGCTAAGATTATTTCAAGCATTCCTTCCATCACTTTTGTGTGTACTTTAGTGTGAAGCCCTAAGTAGAACAGATATGTACAGGTGTAGGTTCAGTGCTCACTATGCCATTAGAACCAAAGTGTAAGCTATACCCGACTGATGAGCTCTAATTGGACAAAACCGGTCTTGGGATCCTTGTGTTCCGGTTCAGATATGACCTGGCCTGGCAGTTTGGGCTGGACTGTTCCCACTGCAAAGGGGTAAAGACTGATTTTATTGTAGCTGGGTCCAAACTGAGCTGGCATAGTATTCAAATGAATTACCAATGACTGAGAATAATCCTGAATTCCATCCATCACTTTTTGTATTCTTCAGTTTAATGGCGCAAATAGGGTAGGTATGCCCAGACGTGGGTCCTGTGATAATTTTGGCACTGGAGACAATCTATACTCAACTAATGAGACTAATAATGGCAAAACAAGACTTGGATTGCTTGTGTTCTGGGGAGGGAGGACCTGGACTGGCAGTTCCGCTAGATTTCTCTAGCAGAGTCAAGACTGGTCTGCATATGGTTGGGTACAAACTGAGGTAACATGGTGTGCCAAATAACAATGGACTTGAATGCCGCAGAGCAATTACCAGTGACTGAAATTAATTCCAGCATTCCATCCATCACTTTTTTGTATACCACAATATTTTGACAAGCACTTTTTACAGCTGTTCCTAGTCTTCCTGCTTTGATGGCTCTCCCTCAATCCGTGCTTAGGTAATCTGGGCAGTAGGCTTTGTTAGGGCATCTAATTAATAAAAGTAATCTAATTTTGGATTGAAATATATGATGATTGTTGGAAATGGCCCTTTCTGCAGGATCTACCCCAAACATGTTGCCTTCTTCCTCTACTTTTTGCTGAATTCAGTTTTGTTGACCTTTGGACACTGTGCACTTTACTACTGCTAATCAGTGCTAAAGTGATTGTGCTCTCTCCTTGAAACTTGGTAAAATTGACTATTACTCTATTGGCATATTTTGTTTACTTATAAATCCCTAGTAAAGAGGTACTACATGCACACAGGGTCTGTATATTGAATTCTACTAGTGGGCCTGCAGAACTGGTTGTGCCATTCACTTAAGTAGCCCTCTAAACATGACTCAGCCCTGCCATTGCAGAGCCTGTGTGTGCAGTGCAAACTGCCATTTTAACCTGGCAAAAGAAACCCTTTGCCAGGTCCGAACCTTTTCTTTTTATACATATGTCATCCCTAGGGTAGGCCCTGGAACACCCAGAGGGCAGGGTGCAGTAAATTTAAAAGGTAGGGCATGTACTGAGAGTAAAATACTCTTAAATTGTTTTTTTCAATACTGCGAAGCCTATCTCTCTCACAGGATAACACTGGAGTTGCCTTATTACATTTCTATCAGTGTAAATTCCAAATGTGAAGAGATAATTACCTTATATTTGGTGTGTCTGGTATCCTAATTTAAAACTCTAACTTATGGTGAAGTCAGTCTTTAAATTACATTTCTGAAAATGGCACTGCCACATTTAGGAAGTTGCCAATTTCTTGCATTAGGTGTCTGCAGCCTATCTCTAGTTACATTAGTGGAAGTAGTTGGCAATTTGGCTTTGTATATACCTCCTAGACAGCCAAACGCGATGGGAGCATGGGTGTGACTGGATGAAACGTCACTGGCTGGATGGGAGGAAGGAGCTGAGCCCAACCTCACTTTCACCAGAAGAGGCTGTGTCCTATCTCTACACATAGGGATTAACAACCCTGCATTGCCATTTCAGACAGCTTGGAGCCAGGTCACGGGTGGTTGGGAATTCCATACACTTCAAAGACACTGACTAGAAGCTTGTATCCCTTTCCAGAACCAGGGTACCAATGTATGAAAGAAGGACCTTAAACACCACTTCTTGAGTACACTTCTTGACCTGTGGATACTCTGCCAGGAAGAATGACTTCTGTACAGCCACTCTTCTGGACTGCTTCTCTGAAAAACCTGCAGCCTTGCTCTGATGCCTGCTGCCCTCTTTCCTGGGAAGAAGGACTTTACCAGCTTGAAGCTGCACCCGCTGCAATGTTAAAGATAGTGGATGTGACCGCCACCCTGGCGGTCACATCCTAATCTGCTCGGAGGGAACGCCGCAGCCCCTGCAGACGTTCCCTCCTCCTCAGGGGTCTCGGACGGACTCAAGTCCGTCCGCAATCCTAATCAGGCCCTAAATTAGGAGGTGCCTATTTGATAGAATTACTGTCTTGTATTTATTAGTGTGGGGCCCAAATGTGGATACACATACCAATTTTTCCAATGGTGTTTTTTTTCTTTTAGTCAACAGTGTTTCGCGTGGAGTGTACCACGCTCTTTTGACTGCGTGTTTCAACAATTTCCGGGGATAACTCCGATTTCTTAGTTGATCACAAAAGATGGTAGCATTTGTCATAAAATCTTCTTTCCGTGCGCAATTACGCCTGATTCTCAGCAACTGTCCGTAGCACAAGTTGTTTTTTAGATTGCTGGGATGAAAACTGTGGTAGTGTAATATGGTACTTATTGAAATGCGAAAGAGATTACACACGCGCGCAAGATTGTTAGTTGCAAACAAGTTATTGGGACTGTTATTTCAAGGAGAATTCGATTTAAAATTTCAATTGTTTTGTCAGGTCATCAAGACTACATGCGCAAAGGATTGTTAGTCCAACGATAAAAAAAGAAGGACGGTAAAGTGGGGAGTACACATTGAAGGAAGAGGGAACTAATTCCAAGTAAGAGAAGTACCTTAGTAAGCTCTAATCATGGCAAAACTAGTTGTGAAAACGAATTATGTAATTGAACGAAAACATTTTTTGTGGGACTGAGCTCTAAATCTTTAGTTTGTTTAACAAAGAGAAGGAAACAAGCATTGGAAACAAACAATAAACACGTGAGGATACTGAGTAAGTATCTAACAGAGCCATTGTGAAAATAATTGCCCGAAAAGCGCAGACTCATATACTTACGCAACTTATTTAAATATGTTTAGGTACATACGAACCACAGAAGAAAAGTATACCACAAGAGTGAGTCACTTTGATGAACATAAGGTATCTTAATTGTTTCCCAAAAATTAACCACAAGTAGAGTAAAAAGGGTTAAAATAGAGTTTTAATCGATGTTGTTGGTTTTCATTACCCTTCCCCATTTGTTTCTTTAAACACACAGATTACACCGTGGTCCAGCCCTGATGATAATCCCCTAACATAGAAGCGGATTGGAAATGCGTCGGCTTTTCCATATTGGTCTACGAGGGACTCACATTGATTGGGAGTCGAGTGAGGGTGCAACAACACAAAATACACCCCGAGAGAGAACCGGAAAAATAATTATTCCCCTGTAGCAAGTCTGTCATTGCGCTCTGGAAAACATAGAAGTGAAAATAGTCTTAGCACAGGCAGACAGTTTATAGTATTGACTGGTGTATTGATAAAAATCACAAAAAAGTTGATGCAGTGATATGGTTTTAATGTCTTTTGTTATTTGTTCATGTAAATATTTTTTGTTATGTGATCAGAAAATCATGCAATGAAGAATGAAATGTGTAATCCTTTAATGCATCAAGTATGAATAATTGTTGTTTAAAGGTGATTTGAATAAGGTACAATGACTGAATGTAATGTATTTTAAATCTGCTGAATAAATAAGCAGGATATTGAATCGGTGGGCAGGTAATTTCCATTTCATAGCAGTTTGATACGTCCTACCGGGCCCCCATAATTGACGTGACCCCTATGGTGTAAAACTAAATAATCCAACAGCAGCCACACAAGGGATCAATGGCACTCAGGCATTAAAGGTCAATGTGCAGGGATTCGGGGCTACAAATGTGTCTGAGAAACAAATGGCAGAGATAAGTACCAACACAGTCATTTCTCATACTTATTAAATCAACAGGCCATCATTCATTCAAATGTAATGATCTGAAATCTATCTGTAAAAGTGCCTCTCAGTTTTGCCAGCTGCGGTCATAGTACTCTTTATTTCAACGGTTCTCAGCCCATTGACCTGGACGAGGCAGGCCCTCAGTATGCCTCAACAGACAATCTGCAATGAGGACAAGCAATCATAGTGCCTGGTATAAACCAAGTGATAGCAGACACCTCAACATTTAAGCACAGACATCTCCATGACCTACCGTCCAAAGGCCTAGGACTGATTGGCTCTATCATTAAGCATTCACAAGTCTACCTGAGCCACCTTCCAGCTGAACTTAAGCTTCCACCTCCTCATTCTTTAAGTGCACTGGAGTCCTTACCTCCCAGCCCGGGTGAGTTGCTCATGCGAGTGCTCCGGAGCAGTGTGAACTGGCGCTCATCCCAGATTATACTCCAAAGGGCTTCCACAACATACTTAATAGAGATAACCTTCAATGTCTATTCCAGTTACAATCTCAGACAGTGCTCAATCTTACAATCACATCTTGGAAAATTGGAGCGTGACAAGTAGACAAAAACAAGAAAAAGGCAGTAAGGAATAAAGGCTGCACTATCTTACTATACGTATAATTTTCGAAGGCTGGCGGCAGGCTGAGAAGCGCGGCGTCGTACTGGAGCCCAAAATTAAGTAACGTTCAATAAATGGAGAGTCACCTATCAAGGTGAACACAAGATAATTGAATTTGGATTACGATATACAGTCTGAGGATTTGATGCTTTTAAAGCAATTGTGGACTACTAATTAAAAGTGTGGGAAAAACTGAGGACTTTTCGTGATTACTACTGGTTTCGGAAGAGAGACTATATATTGGCATTAAGTATAAAATATTGTGAACTAGTTACGCTAGTGATCCCAATAAGATTGGAGGAGTCTAATAACTGCCCTAAGTAACCCCCTTTAAGGCGAACCGCGTTGGCTGTATTTTTTGCTGCTTTGTTCAATAATCTTATGGCGTAAATGATGTAAGAATCAATTAAACAGAACATATCTCACATTATTGAAGAGTCTGGATTGCTTCACCTATTTTGCATTTGTGCATTTTTTAAATATAATATGTTGCCTCTCTGTGTGCTTTAGAGCGTGACAAGTAGGTCTGTGCTGGCCTACTTGGACAGAGGTGACATACTCTGCGGGCAAGAGACTTGTGCACTCACTCTATCAGGCCTGAAAATATACTATAAATTATTCAGTCCCACTGGGCATGCCAATCATTTTGACTGCCCACAGGTGGTCTTTAAGTTTTCATTAAGCATTCATGTAAGATTGAGTTCCTGCCACTCAATTCAACCTCTTCGGCCTTGCAAGAGGCATCAATCTCAGGAATTTTAATTTGCCATAAAATTCTTCACTGCTGCTGATAAACTGTTACCACAACTTGACCAATCCTTCAAATTGTCCTCAACTGAAGATCTTTGTGACAGCTTGGAGGATGTCTTCATAGAGTTTACCACACACAAAATCCTGCTGGTTGAGGATTTCAACATCAGGGGCTTGGGGAGCGCTAGCAACTTTGCGCCCAAAGCCAAAGAACTTTCAATACTGAATGACCTGTTAACCAACTATAAACAAACCTCGGCCAAACAACTGTCCAAAGCTCAAGAGCCTCACTGCCAGTTTCCCTCAACCTTTAAAGGAGTCTCAACTATTCAGTATATCTTACTGTCAGAATTTTTCATGAGTCGTCTTATTAAATTTGACATTCCAAACAGACCTGAAAGTGATCACAATCGCCTGACTCTACTGCTTAAATTAAGTGCTTCCATGGTGACCAAACGCCGGACAGTGGGCCCTTCCATGGATTTTGAAGTAACAAGTCTTGTATGGAGGACCAAAAGGAGGGAAGCAGATACCTCAACGGTGGTCAAGTGGCTAGGTGACTGCAGAGCCTAACACTACGCCCATGGGACTTATACCACGAGTGGGACAGACTCACATGCAAGTTAAGGGACTTTCAGTCAGCTTCCGGGGATCACCCACAACACCCAAGGGCCAACAGAAGGAAGCAGTTCCAACAGCAGTACAACAAGGCCATTGTCACAGCTAGAAGAGTGCTAAGGAGGAACCTGCACGCCCACAAGCCAAATCCCATTGCATTAAATATCGCCAATCTGCGTAAAAAGTTAAAGAAATCATTGTGGGAGGCAAAGGAAACCTTAGAGGAAAAGGAATGGATACAAATATATAAAATGCTCAACGAATACAAGCCTAGCAAGGTTCTGGTGCTACATTAACACACTGAAATGCCCCAATAACACCATAAAAAATGGAGTCCCAGAAGGAGTAATGGTGATGTAAAAGCGTTATACGCAGATCAGTCAATAGTATTTGATCATTCTGATGAAAGGGGGATCTTAGATCATTCTTAAAACATCATGCAGGTCTACAAACTCATCAAGGCAATGCAAAATGGTGAAGCACCCGGCCCTAATCAGACCCTCCAGCTTCTTTAGTGATTCACAAAGAAATCACGGAATCAGCTGACAAACGCGATGGCCACGATATTTACTCTTTCGGTCGCAAAAAAAGGTCTTCCAGCAGGCATAAAAAAATGGTGCCTTCCTAATAGCTGTACGCAAACACATAACTATGTGTGCAATACAGTAGCAAAAAAGCTGGTTCGTCGGCCACACTGTGAAAAGCAACGGCAACCAGTCTCTGGCTTAGCTTGTGGCCAGACTGCTCATCAATTAGCAGGCAGGTTATATTTTTAGTAGCATGTCACTTTGGTATTCGCTTTAGTGGCCTTTGAAATCCCAGGCCTCCTCTCATCCTCTGCTCCCTTACTGAGGAGGGGCATGAAGCACGGCCGTCCCTGCAGATTCTTACTACTGCCGGGCGCGAGAGCAAAGACTGCGCTTCAGATAGAGTCACTCCGAGCCTTCCAAATGTGCAGGCTGTCAGGAGCTCCGATGGAAATAAACAGTGTAGGTTTCTTCTGTAAAAAAATATATTTTTACCCATACCTAGACCCACAAATCTTAAAGACATACATTCTGTTGGCCTAGGCAACTATTCAAAATGGTCAGTAAGACCAGTTGCAGTCGTTTCTTTAGCAGCAGGGCTGGGCTACACTGGGACTAACCTGAGACTCTGGAATGGAAGACTTTTGGCTGAGTTCACAGAACTACTGATGTAAAAATAAGAGGTAAAACTAGCCGGTCCTGTCAATTTCTTACTAAAGAGAGGTCCGCCTGCTATACTCTCTGCAGACTAAGGCTCTTGCTAAGTTCTCAAAGGTTACCACTTATTTTCCAAGGAACCTGTAAGAGCAACTACCAGCTGAAACATGATTAGAAGATACAATGGAACACTGCTGTTTGGTTCATGTTGGCTGCTGAAAACAACACTTGAAATATTTGGGTGAAAGCATGGCCAAAATGAGAGGAATCAAACCTGAATTGACAAATTTTGTGATAAGTTTACTGGGTTCTATTTTCTCTGCCCCTGAAGTAAACAATACTCTGGGTATTAGATGTGCGACAACCACTGAAAACTCAAGTTTTACCTGGCTTAACTGAGCTTGCGTTCCTCGGGACGCTCCTGCCCGAAACAAGCCAAACTTTCTTTTGGCTTCTGCCCACCACTCAGCTGTACCCTTATGGCCAAGAATTAAATTACAAACAAAGCAGTGTCCTTTCATGTAAAACGGGCGAGAAACCCATCTAGAGGCTGAATTGCACACTGTGAAACCAGAAATTTGGGCTTTCCACTTTGACCAAATACTGTGCTCCTATGTAAGTATTTTACGTCAATGGGCCTCCTTCAAATACATTTATTGTACAAAAACGTTCTTGTGTTTTGTTTAATACACTATACAGAACCTCCAGCATTTCACGATTTTCGCAGCCATCAGCGCTGTTAAGCTGTTTTAGCCTTTTTTTTAAGGATCACAAAATGCTGGTGGGTCTGTATACAAATAACATTAAATCAAATAGGCACATCTGCCCCACTATGTTCCGGTAGGTTAGGTTTCTAACATATGCTCTTGGGTATTGTGATATGCAGTGATGGAATAGTTACATCCGTAAACAAAATGAGGGGGATCTGTATGCCTAATTACACAACAATTTAAAAAACCCTTACAAATATTTTTTTTAAATTTAATTATTTTGTAGCTCTATTCTTTCTAATGCAGGATGTCACCCACATATAAACTAGAGACAATAAATCATACACGTATGTGACTCAAATGTATCTGACGCTACATATGACAAAAAGGATTACAAGGTGTAATAGTTCCCTATCATCCATACTGGAAAGCATAAGGCTGTATTAGAAACATTGCAACTGAAGCACTGAAAGTAACAAAAAGATCTCTGTGCCAAACGCAGTAGCACCTTACTTATGTACATAAAATACATGTGTGATGTACATGTTAGACATTCGGTAGATTATAGTTCCAAACAACGGCGGACACGGTGACCGCACTTTCCTGTGGTGTTCCCTTTTTATGTATTGTAAATAGTCAATCTGATTTGAGTGTGCACAGGGCTACTCCAGCACTTGCCGTTGTTGAGTGCCAACTGCTGTGCAGACAAATGGAGAAGTCATACTTTTGGAGCGGTGCACCACTCGGTATTGAGACCAGTAGTAGTCAATTAATCAATGTGTCTTGAATAATACTTTATTTACAAAAATTGCCAGCCAACGCGTTTAGTTCATGGGAATGAACTTCTTCAGGGCATAAGTCCACGTTTCCTCCTGAGGAAACAGAGCTGTGGGGTGGTAGTCTGGGCTGCACAGGCCACCGTGGTAAGGGCCGGTGTACGCTGTATCTGTCATGTCTAGGCGGTATGAAGAGCTGTCCGCTTCTTTGATAATATTGTTAGACAATGTGCTTTGCAGCAGGTACATTAATTCGTTATGCTACTTAATGAGTCAAAACTGTGACAAGACAAAATGCAGATCTCTGTTGTTGCCCTCACCCTCAGTGTGAAAATAATCTGGTGTTGGTAACCATATGCAATGCGATGCAGTGCGCGCAACAAAATTCATTTTATTTATTTGTATGTTTACTTACCTGTATTTGGCCGTATTCTGTACCTTACTACCACCCGCCCTGCCCCTCCCCGGCCCCACATCACCGCCCGGCAGCACTCCCACCACTGACCTCTACTGCACGATCAGCAGCTACTTGGAAGGTATGATCACCTGATGGTGTTCTGTAGGGGCACGCCACATGGTCCACAGGAGGCAGGAGGTATTTGCGTGGTGAGCAGATCTCAGGCTCTAAAAGTAATGTATCCAATGTTTACCTGCTAAAATCTGATAAAGCTGCTGTAGTGGTGTTAGGCTGTCTCTTGCATTGCGTGTCCGCTGTCTCTCTGTACCTGTCTGTTGTCTTGGCTGGCAGTCGACATACCCCTCAATCATTACCAGCCGGCCCGCCCCAATGTCCATTTGGGTTGTAATTTAACCCCTGGGTGGCGTTGAGCAATACTTAGGCAGCCACTCCAAGCCTTCTATCAGATTCAAGCTTGTTTCTGAGAGCTGAACAGAATGAAATACTATCTCCAGAGAACGTGAAAGCAGAGGCTGCCGCAGTAACTTGTTGAGAGATGGAGGGTTGACATTTGGAAAGAAGAGGGGTGTGGCGCGTGTGGTATTGTCCCAGAAGAACACTGTACATAACTACAAATAACTCAATGCGGCAGGTGTGTGGTGAGAGATGGGACAGCGGAGAAGCTGGTATAAATTATTTTGTGTGTGTGTGTACATTAACTGTAAAAATTAAATCCTTTACTAACTTGGCCTGCCAAACTCAATCAGTGGAGGGCTGGGGTAGCTGCAGTTAAGTTAAGTGCATCATTATTTAACACAGAAATGTGAGCTAACAACATATCAGGGCCTTTGTGTGTTATGGCTCTAGTGGCCCTGTTAATGTGGCAACCGCACAGCACCAAATGGTGCCCCATTTGTTAAAGTCACAAAAAAAGGGGGACAGGGGTTATAGGAGTTTTAAAAGTCAACTATATTCAAACTCTGCACAATATCCAGTGCACTTTTTAGTCTGAGACTTATGTATTCAAATCTAACAATAGTAAGTGCTCGCTCAGTAATGAACCCCTAAGATCTTGATTCTGTATTTGTGGGGGAACTCCACTGCCAGGGGAGGGAGTTTGCTTGCAGAGGAGTTGTGGTGTGAATAGTCTCATATTTGAGACGTAGACTGCACACACAGTACCTGTAGGTGACATTGAGGTGGGGGCTGTATTGTGAAAGGGCTTGCACCCACGCCCATGCCACTGAAATGCATAGAGCAATATTAAAAATGCTTACATTAGCCGTGGCAATGTACCTCCACCCACTATGATCCTGTGCCGTAGGGCACCTGAAGAAGAGGTGTCATGCCTCATAGGGCCAGAAGACAGCGGTACCCCGGCAGGGGTGCATATATCATTGATAGAACATCCCAGGGAGAAATAGGGCCTCTTCTCACGAGGTTAGGATTGGAGCTGTGCTTCCGTAGTGCTGCAGACACTTTGAACATGCCTATTTAAAAGTGGAATACTCTGCTAAAACAGTTTCCATTGATTTAAGACTGAAAATGAATGATTATGAGTAAAATGAAGGGCTGCAAAAATGCTGCAAAATTTCCATATTTGTGCCGTTAAATTTCCTTATTTGTGCTGCTAAATTTGCTAGTCCATGCTGCCCTATCTTTGGGGGTCTGCCTAATAGACTTCCAGAGGTATATTTAAAGATGTCTCGGAGGAGTGGGAAAAGATGTTAACCACCATCTTTAACTATGCCTTCCTTTATGCTCAAGTCTGAGACACATGGAGGAAATCCGCCGTGTGCCCAATACTCACGAAAGGGGACCAGACAAATCTGTCTAACTACTGCTTCATAGCACAACTAGACTTAGAGGTCAAAGCTCAAGCTCGAACCCTCCTCAAGCAGCTAGAGGCCTGGGCCACAGAAAATTACACGTTGCCTTTCTTTCAGACAGGGTTTCAAGCAGCTGCATCAACAATCAACAACATCACCACATTTGTAGTTCTGAGCCATAAAGCATTGTTAGAAAAATCAGCTACCACTCTTCTGCTGCTTTATTGATTACAGTGCTGTCTCCGACAAAGTAGACTGTACCACCTTATGGAGAAAAGTAAATGCATGGAGCGTTCCCTTGAAACTAGTAAGGGCAATCATCTCTGGCACATTGGTCCGAGTGAGAACGGGCCCACACTTGGTCACCTCAAAAATTACCACCTCAGTCTGTCTGAAGCAGGGGTGCATTCTTGCTCCTGCCCCTCTTTAGTCTATAAACAGTGGATCTGGGCAAATTCCTGTAGTCTGGCTGTCAGGTTCCCACAATACTTGACAAGTCAAAGTTACACATGCTGCAATATACTGACGACATATTGGTAATAGACTATATCTAATATGGCATACAGTGAGCCCTGAGCAGCCTCCACATATACAATGGAAAAAACAGACCTCGCAGTGAATCAAGATAAGACCAAGGTCTTGATCTTTGACTGCTATAAGAACAAGAAATATCTCACATGGCGCATGGGGAATAAGATCATCAGCCAGCAAGGAAGTACAACAGCCTGTGTGTTTGGCTTACAGAGAGCTCCAAACCTACAGCCCACAAAGCCTCCCTGAAAAAGAAAGGAGCAGCCATCACATACAGTCTTATGTGCCTCAAAGCAAAGTTAAAAATTGCCTATGCAGCACCTATACTCAGAGTCATGAAGGCAACCCTTCTCCCAGCACTGCTATATGACCATCAGGACTTTCCCAGGGCATGTGCTTCCAGTTTGGAGCAGGCACAGTGCACAGGCTATAAGAAAGTATTCTAACTTGCCCAGCAACATCTGTAGGATGAGACTCCTCCTGGAATTTGGTCTGTCAAGACAAACTTTATTCTGCACATCTGATACTTGTAAATATTACATTTGGGTTTGGAAAGCCCCTGTGCAACCTGTGGCTTCGACAAATACAATAAGCAATTTCCTCCATTCAAATTGGGGCATCAGCTCTAAAATCTGATGCTGTCTCCTTCACAGCATGGAAAAGGGTACCTAGTATACAGCTGCAATTAAAGGAATCTTGCGGCGCTGCACTGCCCTGCGTAGATAGAAAAGGGCAGGAATGCACTGTATCTATGAGATGTCATTTTTCTCTGTGTTGGTGCACAATGGGCTGCCATGCACCAACTCAGGCACCCTTGCACCTTGCGGGCGGATTGATTTTATGCAGGAAGGGAGATCTTCCTGCACAAAATCAACTAATTCTGGCGATTTCCTCTTTCTATGTGTGCTGCAGTAGCACAGAGAAAAATGAGAAAACTAGGAGACTCATTGCACCTCACTAATGCCACCCCTGGGGTGGCGTTAGATTCTGATGCATTGCCAGGTTTACCATTCCTCGTAAATCTGGGAATGTGTCAGATTCCATGGGTGTTGGGTGGGAACACCCACAGCATCATCTATTTAATTCCCCTTTCACGCAGCACATTTACAAGGCCATGAAAAGCCACGTAAAGTGGCATTATTCTGTGGCACATTGCATCACATGAACATCAAAAAAGTAACTTTCCAGCTGTGCAAAAGTGCCACGCGGGGTCTCATAAATGAGGTCCTCTGCATTTGGTTTTAATCCCTCATTTTGAGCATTCACTTTCAAATTACGATGTTTCACTAAAACTAACCCTTACTCCCCCTTTCTCAATGGATTGGATCCTGTGTTTTTAGAAACAATTTTAATGGGACTGTAAAATATGGCTTTTTAGTAATTTTAGTATTTGGATAGATACTGTAATTTTATATTATATGCAAGCAAATTGTTATGCTTTTTATTAACTAAACAATATACTGACATTGACATTCCCTCTTTACTAGCACAGTCCTCCAGAAGCCTAGCAAGTTTCTAAATGAGTAGCCACTCCATTGTGATGCCAGGGAATATTCACCACAAATTGCCACTCAACTTTTTAACACCAAAGCAATTTGTTCATAAGGATCTAATGAATACGAAATTCTGTTGATGCTAATTGGTTTTGTACGCAATTCATTGATAAGGGAATATGGTTCTGTCATAACTAGTCCCTTTTTTCTTTCAGTTTATGCTCTCGGTATGTTGCAAACATATCTGCTATAATTCAAAATCAAGAGGCCCTCAGGGTCACTGCAAACTTTCCAAACCTACTCAGTTCAAGGTATCCCTTATAAAGTATGCTTAAGAACACATTCTGAACAAAGTTTCATGTAAGTTATTTCACATGACCCTTTTTGAAAATCGTATGGCTTTATTATAGGCGGAATAATATTTATCTCTTTTAGTGATATGAAGCAGTGCAAGTTTATTTGGCATTCTTGTCTCAAAAAAAGCTCTCCCAGTCTTAAAAGAGATCAGTTGTCAGCTGTGATATACAGCTTTGTGCTTCTTTGAAATCAAGTGATGTCTTGTTATTGGCCTTTCACTATCCGCACAGACATGTGCTGCGCTGTGGCAATCACATGATGCTCAGAGCTCCCTTGTTAAGCGATGCCAGATTCCAAATTAGCCTAATTATAATATAGTAAAATTACCACCATAGAAAATGGACTCCGAACTCGAGATTATGCACGCCATTTAAAAAAGATGTACGCTGTGCGTCTTTTAAAGCTGATTATCGCTCTTTCACAGATGGAAAACAAATGCTCCCCAGCACGGCTTCAATAGATAATCAAATATTTATAGCACATGACTCTTCCATCACAGACCTTTCTGATGTTTGCCCATCGGCCTTTTCTCAAAATATGTCTTACAGAAACGGTGCTGTACTTGATCGAGTTTTTATTAGTGAGAAAAATGGTTTAAAAAAAACACAAAAGCCAGCATACAGTTGTGGATCAATGCCAGCTTTGTAAACAAAATCTTTAGAAGTATGCCTGTAAAAAAACACGGTAAAAAACGGTTGTCATGGGTACATATTATAACACCGTAGGTCCGTTTGCAAGACATATTTTTGAAGTATCATAAAAGTAAAAGATTACCCCAATGTAAATATTACTAATCAAATAAAACATGCATTGGCAAAGACAATAGCTCCAGTAATAGCAAACTGGTGCACCATTTAAGAAACATATATTTTTATTTTAAACATATGCAGTGATTATGAAAGGGAGGAAAAGGTCCAAAAAATTCGAAGAAGGCTGATCCAAAGCCCCTCATCTTTATTATATGTATACGTATGCATTTTGTATTTTTTTTTTAATGTGGTATTAGCAAGTACCTTTCGATTTAAAAATAATTATATGTAGTATATACTTACTTATATGGGCTTTCAGCCAGTCCTCCTCATCCATTGTTCTGCTGTTGTGTCAGTCACATTCTTCTTACTTCCACCACAGCAGGGTTAGTATGCCAGCCCACTTCACCAAATCACAAATGAGTCCGGGATCCTGAGATGAGCCATTTGATGCATGTGTAACCTTTAAGGCCATTGTCCCCCTCCCAGACCAAGATGCCGGTATCTCCTAAAATTAGGGCAAATATATCTATATATAGACTCAGGTAGGATTCACCTGGTTCTCCTGGTTTGTATTATTGTACACATTTGGCGACTGGGTCACTTAAAATTTGGTCAGGAAGACTCTCTCCCCTCACACCAAGGCCTCTTTTGTCTCAGTGTCTGAATGCAATACACTCACAACCAACAACAGGGGAGCGAATCACAGTCATGTGACTCTGGACAGTGTCAGAAAGGCACAGTTGGATTTGGTCAGGAAGACTCTCTCCCCTCACACCAAGGCCTCTCTTTTGTCTCAGTGTCTGAATGCAATACACTCACAACCAACAACAGGGGAGCGAATCACAGTCATGTGACTCTGGACAGTGTCAGAAAGGCACAGTTGGTTTAGGCAGAAAAATGCCAACTTTCTAAAAGTCCAAACAGTGGTGACCTCACTCCATGAGGGGCATCTCACATTTGCATTCAAAATGAAGGGATAATACATTTTATCGCGTTTTTGTTGATTTTTCTCAATAAACTTTATTGAAAGAGTGAATTTTTCTTCAATGTTTTCATTCGTTATTAATTCATAACTTTAATCTTCCTTAGATAATGTCAATTGACAATCACATGTGCCCAATGCATTTCGGGCAGTTTGCCCTTCGTCAGGGACATAATTCTGAAACTAGAGGAAACTTTGATTCTATACATAAACGGCTAACAAGCCAATTTTACAATCAGAAATGCTCAAGAAATATCAGGGTTGGAAGGTGCTGACACATGAATCGGGTGGCAGAAATGGTACATGTGTGATGTTGCCTGAAAAACTCGGTTTAAAGAGGTGAAAAACCAGGTGAAAACGACGCTAACAGGGCAGTGTTGTGTGGCAGACTGCGACAAGTAGAGTACATGGTGGGTCATGAACATGCTGTGATTGAATTAAAAATGGGGAAAAAGAAGAAGAGGAATAGAAAAATAAAAATGGAGTGGAAGGAAACACTGTACCCACGGTGTAACGTGCTAAGCAATCAGGCTTGTAAAGGTCCAACATTTGTGACCAGGTGCTCTGAAGGGTGAAAAATACTCTTAAGTTGCCGGTACACGTGCGTGAAACAGCAGGTGCACTTACTTAGTGCAGCGTTTCTGAATTCTGCAATGAGATGTTGAACATTGTGGAAGTATCTACACAACAAAGACTTCATGGGTAAATACTTAACTATGCTAAATCACGGTGTTTATATAAATAGAAGATAGATACCCGTGCTAGAAGGATGTGAGCGTGATTAGACTTTCTCCAAGAGTTCGCGTGCACACCGATGAATCCGTGTGTGATATAAAAGTGTTTGTAAAGCCGGAAGTGCCAGTGATCCCGAACTACAGCAATAGTAAAAATAAACAACAGACCTAAAGAACTACAGGTCTGTCAAAATGCTGGAATAATACGTGTTTAGCGAGTGTTTCGCAGAATGTGCGTTCGGTGCAAATAAAAAGTCATCAAAAAGAACTAATGAAGTAGAGAAATTGTTAAAGAACATGCCTAACTGATCAATGGTAAGAATAGGTTAACTCCGTGCATTCACTGAACTTCAGAGTAATAAAAATAAATAGGGCGTACAAGCACATGGCTGGACTGCAGAAGTGTAAAACACATTATGCATGCCAAAGCATCGATAACAAACGAAACAATGAAAATATGATAATGAATACATTTAACATTCCAAAACATCAATCAGCATTGTCAAGTAATTTTACATCACTTCAGCTGTACCCTCTATAAGTCTGTGCAATTTAAAGAAAACAGCTGAAATTAGCACGTTCATTTAACCCTTTCAGGTTGACGGAGTCCAAAAAGTTAATCCAGTAGATTGCCCTTTGCAAGAGAAATTGACTATTGTCACATCCCTGTTGTATAGGGACTTGTTCTAGAATCAGAAATCGTAATTGGCTGATGTTGTTATGCATGGTATAAAAATATGCAGCTATAGTGGATTTTAAATTTCATGTGCATATGTTGCTTCTGTGTTCATTGAGACGTATTTTGATTTTGCGCTCCGTCTTGCCCATGTAAGCCAAGCCACATGGGCATTTTAGCATGTTAATGACGTTTTGACTGTTACAAGTGGCTGCCACCCTCAGTTTGATTAAGGTTCCTCTATTTGGGTGTCTGTTAGCATTACCCTTAATGATGAAGTTGCAACTCCCATTTTAAGCAGGGTGTCGTCCTTTAAAAAAAAAATCTTTTAACTCGATGGGCTTGTTTAGTATTTGTTTCAGATTTTTTTGTCCCCAAATATGCAAATCTTGGTGGTAGATCAAATATTCCTTTGAAGTTGGTTTCAGTGTTTAACATAGGGCAATACTTTAGTACTGTTTTTTGATTTGATAACTGTGGGTTGAAAATTTGGATACAAATACACTTTTGTTCATGTCTTCCTTATGATTCCACAACTGTTTGTAAGGTTGTGGATGGTGTGGCGGTCTTTGATAGAGATAAGGAGAATGACATGGCACTGTTGGATGATGTGATACACAGCAGAGAAGGTGGTTTTACTAGAGAAGAGTGGGTGCAGGAAATAACTTAGAATAATATTTTGCAGGACGTATGTAGGATGGTTGTGAGTGGTGTAAGGAGTGAGAGAGTACAGTTGCTCTTTCTTTGAGAACATTTATCAAAATACCGGATGAATTATATGTCAGTGAAAATAGTGTTTTGATGAGGGGGAACAGGTTTGTACCACTGGAATATCTAAGGAGGTAAATTATTCAGCTGGTACATGAAGGTCACTTGGACCAAACCATGGCACACAGGAGAGTGAAAGAAAACTTCACTCATTCCCTGGTCACTAGAAGAAAACTTCTAGTGACCAGGGAATGACATACAAACTGCCTAATGGGTAGAAAGGGGTGTGGATTGTAAGGAAAGTTAAATAAGCCTCAGTTTGGTGTGCAGTCTGTGATGAGTCAAATTCAAGATCCTAATGAGGTGTGGTATGCCATGTGTATGAACCTTATTGGACCCATGGCAATAGCTGGTTGGGATTTGAGGTTTGCCATTGTTTTAGTGGATATTTCTTCCAAATGGTTGGAGCTCATATTCCTGGAGCCCATATTCATGTCAGATGTGTCTTAAAGGAGTACCATTAAAAACTTGCAAGAATTCTTTAGTAGGGAAGGTTTTCTTCATACCATAATAACAAACAATGGTACTCAATTAACCTTTAGTGAGATTAAGGAGTTTTTATTGATGCATGGTATCAAACCTCATTACACAGCTTTTTCTAACCCTCAAGCAAATTGCATTACTGAATGGATGAATCACATGGTCGAAGGAGACTATTTAGTTAACTGTGCGAAGTGAATCTTATGTGGGAGAGGCAATTCAGGAAGTAGTCTGGGCACATTGCACACACTATAAATAGGGTGCTTGGCAGATCTCCTTTTGAGTTCATGAGAGGTCGCAAAGCCAGCACTACGTTGGGTCCAAGTTGGTTGAAAGATAATGATCAACCCTATATTGCTTGGCAAGTGTGCAAAGTTACAAAAATTCAGGTTGGTGATTGGGTGAAAGTGAAAGATGTACTTGTAGGAAGAGCATTGTTTAAGGTTAGAGGTCCATTCCAATTCAAGCAAGTGTATGATTGGTATGTGGCATGGAGAATGGAAATAATTGGAACAGACGCAGAGTTACTTTGTATCAGAATGGAGGAAAGTGTCAAAAGTCTGTAGAGGATAATACTGAGAGATGTAATGAATTTATGCTTGTTGGGGACGATGTGTCTAGTTCTTTGTGCAAGTGAGGTCAGGTGGGTAGTGTTTCTGAGATGTGGGGATGTGAGTAGGACGTTGGTGATGAAGGTGGGAAGGAATGAGAGAGAAGGGATGGTTGTTTAAGGAGAGAGAGAAAAGCTCCCGCTTATCTGCAGGACCATGTGAGAGAATCAGCCTAAACCCTGCTATTATTACTATACACTTGTCCGGCTGTCTATTGCAATTCATATTTTATGTGTTTCATGAGTCAGGATGCTTTGTCTGTTTTTTCTTAAATCAATTTGTACCTTATTTTATGTACTATATAGTTTATTTATATTACAGTGTTTAGGTTATTAGAAAGCTATGGTATTATTGTGTTATTATTACATGAAAGGGGGAAGAGGTGACCTATTGATGATGTAAGTGCAACCTATGTTCAAAGGTTCCTTTGAAATGTTGTGAACTTAATTCCTGCAAGAAGTTGATGTGTAGGCTGGGAGGAGAATAGCAAAAGAACAGATGTTAGATGGAAGGCTGAACAAATCAAACATACACCCACAGTCACACATCAGTTTTTAATCCATCATTTTTTGCTTACCACACCACCCTAGTTTTGTACCCAGCCATACACTAATCGATCTCGACCCTACTACCCATGCGAACAGTCCAGCCCGAACTGCCAGGTCAGGTTCTCAATGGGTGTTGTAAGTTTGTTTTGCTTCTATTAAACTAATTAGACTAACACATCTGAAATTAATGATTATTGGTCTAAAAGTCAGGAGTGTAGACAGTGTTCAAAATGACCTGGAGTGAGGTGGTCGCCCTCTTTATGTACAACTGAATGTCTGTTGTACACAGCTGAAAATGATTTAATTGTGGATTCTATCAAGGCCGGGGATTTATTTGCAAGCCACATGCGCTGCTGGTGCATTCCTTTAATTATGGGAAAAAGTGAGGTACCACCAGCAGTGCAAGTGGCTTATAAATAAGCCCCCAGCTATTGCTCAAAGTGCTATGCTTTCTCTTTTTTCCCAATAAATTTAATGGAAGGTTTTTACCTAGCAGTTGGTTAGTCTGTTTTTAGGCAGAAAGCCAGAACTCTTATCCAAGACCTGAATGCTGATGCAAAAACTATTCTGCCCCAAATTATAGATGATGTACCACAAAGTAAACAAATCTCATTAATTCTTAGATTTCGAGCACAGAGACGCCACTGTGACACTTTAGGGAGCATCAATCAATCAATCATTTATAAAGCGCACTACATACCCGTAGGGTCGCAAAGCGCTGGGGGTGGGGGGGGTGCCTGTAGTCGCTCTTCGGATGCGGGGGACGGCAGCGAGGGCGTGGTTGGCTGATCGGAGGTGGCGTTTGGGAGCGTAGAAGTTGATTCGGCTGTTGAGGTAGCTCGGGCCTTGGTCGTGTAGGGCTTTGTGTGCGTGGGTGAGGAGGCGGAAGGTGATTCTTTTGTTGACGGGGAGCCAGTGAAGGTCTTTCAGGTGTCCGGAGATGTGGCTGGTTCGTGGGATGTCGAGGATGAGTCTGGCTGAGGCGTTCTGGATCCGCTGGAGTCTCTTCTGGAGCTTGGCGGTGGTACCGGCGTAGAGGTCGTTGCCGTAGTCCAGTCGGCTAGTGACGAGGGCCTGGGTGACGGTCTTCCTGGTCTCGGTGGGGATCCACCAGAAGATCTTCCATAGCATGCGTAGGATGTTGAAGCACGCCGAGGAAACGTTGTTGACTTGCCTGGTCATGGAGAGGGAGGAGTCCAGGATGAAGCCCAGGTTGCGTGCATGGTCTGTCGGTTTGGGTGCGGTGCCCAGGGCGGGAGGCCACCAGGAGTCGTCCCAGGCGGAGGGTGAGGGGCCCAGGATGAGGACCTCCGTCTTGTCCGAGTCCGAGCATGAGTACAATGGAGTCAGTATAGACCTAACCACCCGTACAGTGACTTTGGAAATATTAGGGCTCTCAGATAAAGGTTTCATAAACCGGTTATTAAATACTTAATTTTTTTTGCAGTTTAAAAAAGCGCAATCTTGGCCCAAAGCCATCAGATAGCTTTACATGAGCACAATATTACATTAAACAAAGAAAAAAAAATGTAGGCACAGAAATTAATTGCTTTTGCTAGAAACACAGGATGTTGTGCTCCTGCCATTCTCAAACGTCTTTCTCCAGCTTTAAAGTCAGCCACAGCCCGTTAGGCCTGACGTTCAATAGAAATCGAGTGTTGGTTAGATAGATGCACAGCATCACACAGAAAGATTTAGACACGTTGAACAGAATAGCAGTGAACGATCTAATAACCTTCACTAAAGCTGACAAAGGGGGAGCGATTGTCATTATGAATACCTCCATGTACAATGACAAAGTGAAAGAACACGTCATGGATAGGACAACATATAACAAACTAGACTCCAATCCCACCATGGAATACTCCAAGATCCTAAAGAGCATCATTGATCAAGCATGTAACCAGGGAACCATCACAGAAAGGACAAAGAACTTTCTCATAACCATCAACGCTAGAAGTCCAACATTAAGAATGGTGCCTAAAATTCATAAAAATCTCAGAAATCCCCCTATGAGGCCGATAGTTACCACCAGAGGAAGCCTACACCAACCCATCAGACAACTGATTGATAGATATCTACAATCATCGGTACAATCAACTCAAACATACATCAAGGATACTTCACAATTCCTACTTAAACGACAACAAATCCCATTCAACCCAACTGAGAAAGTGCTATTATGCACGGCGGATGTTTGTAGCCTATACACTAGCATACCGCATGATATGGGAATAGAAGCTATGGAATCAGCCCTTTTGAACATGGATTTAGACCAAGACTTTCAACTATTTCTTATGGAGCTCATGCACTTTACCTTATACCATAGCTACTTCAGAGTTCATGACGAATGGTACCAACAGCTCACGGGGATGGCAATGGGCAATTCGGCTGCACCCGTGTATGCCAATACCTTTATGCACTGGTACGAAACCCAACACATACTCAAGAATACCAATTGGACTAAGCATTTGAAAATGATATCAAGATACATGGATGATTTTTTCATCATATGGACTGACACAGAGGAGACATTGAAAACGGAACTCAACAACTTCAACTCTATTGACCAACGAATCCAATTAACTTGGGATATTTCAGATACATCAGTCAACTTTTTAGATGTAAAAATTATTGTTACACCAAATGGATTCACCACGGACCTTTACGTCAAACCCACTGACGGGAATAATATGTTATTGCACTCTAGCTTTCACGAACCCAACCTGATACGCAATTTACCATACTCTCAAATGGCAAGAGTCAAAAGAATAACTTCAGACAAAACCACCCTCAACCAAAGACTCAATGAGATGTCCAACAAATTTCTGAACAGAGGTTACCCAAAAACCTTAGTGGAAGACACCAAAAAGAGGATTGAGAACATGGATAGACCCAAATTGTTAACCCCTACCATAAAGACAGAGCAAACACGCACAGTAGTGGTTTCCAAATATTCTACCAGCAGCAAGAAATTCAGGCAAACCATCATGAAACATTGGACAATCCTCAATCTAGAACCCGACTTCAGAAATGCATTCAGTCAACCTCCGCTATTTGCATATACTAGGGCGAAAAACATAGGAGAAATCCTACAAAATAAACCCAGCGAAACTATCACATATACAGGAACAAGACCTTGTCTAAATTGCGGTAATTGCAATAACATCATCAGAGGAAACACCGTGAATCATCCATGCAAAGGCAATCCAATCAAACTCAGAGTGAACGCAACCTGTGATACCAGCAACCTAATATACGGAATAAAATGCCCTTGTGGGAAAATGTACGTCGGCAAAACCGAACGACGTATCAAGGTGCGCCTCACTGAACACAAGTCAAACATCAGACTTAGAAACTTGAAGTCAGCACTTTCTGCACACTTCATAGAAAAACAACACAACGTCTCCCAAATAAAGTTCATCATTCTTGAGACTGTACTCAAACAAGAAGGGAGAGACAACAATAAATTTCTCTTAAGACGAGAGAACTTTTGGATTCATAAACTGTCAACCCAGAAACCGATGGGTTTAAACGAGAGAATCGAATTTCCTTGTTATCTGTGAATTATTTGCTCTGTACACGGCCTTGCTGTTATTGTGTATGTTGCCATTTCTTTTGACACCTTACACCCTATTTAACCACACATTTTTTTGCTGCCTCTCACATTTAGCTCAACCATTAGCTTACAGTGCATCCCATAATCACCTATACCCCAGTTCGCTCCTAGGGTACACATTGCAACCTCATTGCATTTTCTTACCCCGGCCATTCGTATATTTTTTATTATCCAATACTCATAATTTTGAAACCTACATGAATTCCACGCTAACCCTATCCACACATTACTTTTAAACCCGATCGTAACCCGGATCCCCATCACGATACTCATAGTCTTTTTACTATGTTCACCCCACGTGATCCGTCACGTGATATCCCACCTCCGAAATAAACAAACGCAGGAAGGCTACGGCTTTCACCGGCGTTTCCCGGAGATGATTACCGGACAGAATCTTTTCATCCGCAAACCTTCAGGTCAGTTTCTTTCGTCTACCAGACTCGAATAGGAGTGCACTACGGAGCACTCTCACCAACAGGTTTTGACGAACCTTTTTTGTTCTCTTAGATTTCTAAACAAAGACCTAAAGAAAGGCATGTAAGTGAGCAACGGAACCTCCTCCTCCCCCCTGCTTTTACCCTAGCATGCAAATAGCACGGTGTATATTTCGACACGACCCGGGTTCACCATTCCCTACAACACATTGGGATAAACATATCACAATTGCACATTGTCATTTTGCATTATATGTTTTTTTGTATTGTTACATTTTTTTTGTATTGTTACATTATTTACAAGTCATTATTTACATTAATGGGTACCCATATCATTGTTCCTAGTGTCAAATCCCTGATGAAGGGCATGCCTACAATGCCCGAAATGCATTGGACATGCTGAAATGATAATGCCTGATTTTTATGTTGACAACAATCATGATGAAACTGAAATTTGAACAGAATCTACAAAAAATCGCCTCTGAAAATCATGAAATAAATGAAAAGCATAATAACAAATATTGAATGGAAGTCGTTTTCTTGAAGCAAGGAAACTCAAAGAAGTGTGTGCCAACTAAAGGATGAGACCAGAGATCCTCTGGCCTCACATTAGCAAATGTTCAATAGAAATCATCAGTTGCTAGGATCTAGGTAATTGTGAGCAGCGGAAAGTGAAACCCCATGAATGGTGCTCTAGCTAGCTCACTGGGTCATTATAATATGCAGTTTCTATAGGGCCACTGATCTATTCAAAGGTAAAGGAATAGGGAAGGGATTGACCAATACTCATATTGTTTGTGCCCCACAGCCCCAAGGTGTTATTTAACAACAAAGTCCACGGAGACAGAACAAAATCTCCATCTAACAACTCAGAAGTTGGTTAAATGTAGTCCAATAACATAGTGAGTAAACAATGCTAAACAAAAGTCGAAAAAACGAAGACTACATGCATATTGAAAGAGACTCAATAACACATCTGTGCTTCCATCCCTATTTAGAAAGGTACCAGTGAACACCTTAGCATCCCAACTTACCACGAAAACCCCAGGGGCATAGCATCAAGGCTGCGCGATAAAATTATTGCCGCTTTAGTGTCCGTTTTGGGGCGAAAAGCGGCGATAATTTTATTGCACTATCAGCAAGGACATGCGTGTTCCTATGCCTCAGCGCCGCTTTCCCTAATGCCCATCTGTGCATCGCCAATGAGATGCAAAGTGGGCGTACCCTACTAAAGTAACGTGGAAAATGTTGCTAACAAACATTTCTCCAATCATCAAGACAATTGCTAACCTGTGTAGCGATGGGAAATGTAGCGCTAATCGCGCTTATCACAGGTTTGCTTACGCCTGCTCTGAAATTGACTAAGAAACTGTGGTCTATGGGTGGTGGATCATAATGCTGAGATCACCCTGCCTGATCTTCAACCTATCTCCTATCGCTGTGCGATTATTGCTGGATTTACAGCGATAATCGCACATTTTGCAGCTATCGCTTGGATTTTTATCTCTTTGCAGATAAGAGTCGCTTATAGCGTGCTATCTCTGTGAAAAAATCCAGAGATAGCCAGCGATAATTATCCTCGGGCTAAGCGTGCTTAGCGATAATTATCGCCGGCTGTTGCTGATATGCCCCCAGACTCTTAGTCTGCATAAATCCAGAACGATGAATTAGTCAAGACAATTAGAGCCTTAGGTACACACAAAGCAATGATGTTGCACTACAATGAAAAAAGTTTTAAAAAAGGGTATGGGAAAAATACACTAGGGGCCACATTAAGAGTCTAGCGGTTCTCGGACCTCCAGATTCATGGTGGCGCAGCGGTTGCGGATCCAGCAACCGCCACACTAGGACTGCCGGCGACACCAGGGAACCACCCTTCCCTGGCGTAGGAGAGGTGGTCAGAAGCAGTAATTATGCTTGGCAGGACCACCACCATCCCAACAAGCATATTACGAGTTTCCTCTCAGCCAGACTTTTCATGGCGATTCCACCACCATGAAAAGCCTGGTGTAGAGGAAACAAAGGGGGCCCTACATGGCCCCCATGTGCCTCAAACATATATGGATGTACACAGGTTAATACAAAGGATTGATTTTCGAGTTCATGCCGTGAAGGAACCTTGTGAAGCGTTCCCATTGTGGCACTCTTTTAAAAGGCACCACCGCCTTTTAAAGGGCACAGCAGGGGGGACCACTGTAAAGTGGTACTCTGGCAGGTGGGTGGGCGGAAGCGACCTTGGGTAGACCGGTGGTGCGGCGGTTTGCACGCTGCACCACCGGTCTGCTCTAAGGTCGTAATCTTGCCCAAGTAATGAGAAAGCTAATAATTAAAGTCAAAAACAGCAATGACTACTAGGAAGAAAGAAATAGCAACTGAAGAAAAATAGTTGGTGTGCACAGGAAAAGCCAAAAGTATAGGGTCCTGAACGGAAAGAATTCCCAAGTTTGCTAAAAACAAAGGCACCTCAGTGCTGCGTAAAATTCTACAGCTCTATATTGTACAAACTATTTTTTTAAACCATGCAGTCACATTGACTATAGTGTGTGTCGCTTAATACATTTCCCACGCTGATGTTAAGAATACCATTGCAGAGCAACAATATGGGGCCGATTCCGATCTCGGTCGGTCAGCCCTCCAAGACGTGTTACTAGCCTTACCTTACGGCCGAACCGTACCAGGAGCGGGACCGTCAGTGCGAGGAAGTACGATGCGGAAAAGTGCCAAATTCCCGACTGATCTGCACGCTCCGACTCCATCATCAATTTCCGTCCGAGCCTGACCCGGAAACACCCAATCCACGCAGCACGGCAAATTAAACACTGCTACTTCCAGCCGGTCAAGTACGATGCACAGTTCCTACGTTCCTGCCGGGTTGCCACGTACAGGATGTCTCAGCACTCGGAAGAGCTGCATATCAACTCCGATTTGCGCCATTAACCCCTTCCACGGATTCGAACCAGAGCAGGCAGCAACGGATGTAGACGAAGCAGGAATCCAATCACGCAGGTCATACCAAACCTGTAAATATATATGACTGGATCAGGAACAAACGCAGATGGCGTAGATGGTAAGTCGGACACCCACCCTATAAACAAACCTAGGGGATCAACACCCTGTCCACCGATACCACGCCTCCTCAGGGAACCCATGGCCACCACTACTGCCACCCCACCCATAGGGGCATATTCTCTATCACTGATGCCACCACAGACATAGGGGCATGTGCTCTATCAATGATGCCACCCCGCCTATAGGGACATGTTACCCACCCCCATGGCCAACCCACCCATATGTGGCATGTGCTCTATCACTGTTGCCACCCCACCCAAATGTGTCATGGTGCCTTTCACTGATGCCACCCCACCCATAGGGGCATGTGGTCTATCTCTGATGCCACCCCACCCATAGTGGCATGTTACCCACCTCCACTGCCACCCCACCCATATGTGTTATGTTCTCTATCACTGATGCCACCCCACCCATAGGGGCATGTTCTCTATCACTGATGCCAACCCACCCATCGGGGCATGTTGCCTTTCACTGATGCCATCAGGCCCATATGTGTCATGTGCTCTATCACTGATGCCACCCCACCCACATTTGTCATGTTCTCTATCACTGATGCCACCCCACCCATAGGGACATGTTACCCACCCCCACTGCCACCACACCCATATGTGTCATGTTGCCTATCACTGATGCCACCCCATCCATAGGGTCATGTGCTCTATCACTGATGCCACCCCACCCAAATGTGTCATGTTGCCTATCACGGATGCCACCCCACCCATCGGGGCATGCTCTCTATCATTGATGCCACCCCACCCATATGTGTCATGTTCTCCATCACTGATGTCACCACACCCATAGGGGCATGTTCTCTATCACTGGTTCAACCCCACCCATAGGGGCACGTGCTCTATCACTGATTCCACCCCACCCATAGGGGCATGTTACCCCCCCCCCCACTGCCACCCCACCCATATGTGTTATGTTCTCTATTACTGATGCCACCCCACCCATAGTGGCGTGTGCTCTAACACTGATGTCACCCCACCCAAATGTGTCTTGTTGCCTATAACTGATGCCACCCCACCCATATGGGCATGTGCTCTATCACTGATGCCACCCCACCCACTTGTGTCATGTTGCCTATCACTGATGCCACCCCACCCATAGGTGCATGTTACCTATCAATGCTGCCTCACCCACCCATTGGGGTCAGTGTGGCAGACATTATTGACGCCCCCACCCGTAGGGAGGATGATGCGGCACACATCATCAAACACAGGCATATCAGCCAAATACATGTCACAACAATATCATGCCAACAGTGTGTAGTGCCTGACAAATACCCCCAACAGTGACTTTGATGCATGACACACAAAGTAACTACCATCACATGTGTGAACAACACTAGAGTGTGTGCTACACAAGTCAAGCTTTGAAATAGCACTGGGCCAATGTGTGAAAAACCCCCATCCAATGTAAAATGTGTGGACACTAACTGCAGCTTACGTTGAGCATTGTGGCAAAGGGTGAAAATAAACCATCATCATAGTGAACACAAGGTAGGTGTCATCATGGAAATAGCAGCACATGCCAAACAGTATGTATGATTCATGGGCATTCCAGCACAACACCTGTTCACTCAACCTTCATCTACCACCCAATGTAGGCACTGGTGACATACGCCTTGGTACGGTATTGTCCCTTAAGTCACCTGCACATAGACAATACATATGCCTACTAAGTTGCACAGAGGACACAGTTGACTTTACACCAATGATGCCCACACCTGAATGTACAGTGGAGATGGCACAACAGTCAGGGAAACTGTCAAATTGAACATTGTGAAGCACATCATATGTGCATTGGTGCAAACCACAGATGTAGCCATGCTAATGAAATGTTACCATCCCTGTGCTAATTAGTTAATCGTGACACACCCACTCAGCTGCAAAGGATGACACGGATACCAACCTGAACAGGAAACACATCTCATGGGCTACATGGAGTACACCACAGCAACACCTCCGGAACAGACATTTGTAAATCCTGCATCATCACATCAAGGTCAGGCTAAACAGCATCAACAAAATCTACAGCTCAATCAAATCAACAAGGAGAACAAAAAATGCTTTAATCAGCAATATGACATCTGGAAGGGAAAATCAACAATCAAATGTAGTCCAATGTCCCTTTGAAAATCCAAAGTCTAATGATGGTGTGAGTGACACCTGTCACCCACTGCTTGCCTGCACTGATAAAGACTGGGGAACTCCACTCTGAAGGGCATACATGGGGCAGGCCAGGCACCGCAGGGACAGGTTCAGGGCTCAGCAGAAGGAGGTTGTGAAGGGGTGCTGGTTGCAGGAGAGTCAGTGGAAACTGCAGTGGAGGGGTCTGACATGGGTTGTGCCGTTACAACTGTGGGGCACAAGTCTGATGGGGTGGGTGCTGGAACCACTGCAGTGGGCAGTTCAGGTGTAGTGGACATGGTCCCCACTGCAGTGTCCATGTCAGACTGGGTGGGTGTGGACTCCACTGCAGTGCCTAACTTCATGTGAGTGGAAAGGGATGCAGGTGAGTTTGGCAGGACAGCTCGGGGGACACGCTCCCCACAGTAGTTGCAGCAACAGACAGACTGGTGGTGGTGTCAGTGGAAGAGCAAGTGGGATTTGGGAAGGGCCTGAGCATTTTTGGGATGATGTATCTGTGGGTGGGGGAACCTGGGAAAGGGAATGTCGGGGGAACCTGTGGTGTACTGACCAGGGGGAGGGAGGAAGGAGACTGTGCAGTGGAGCTGGGGAGTGGTGGTGGGGTCTTGCTCTTCCGGGTACGGGGTGACATTGGGGTGGGGGCCTCAGTCTGCCTGCGCTTGTGGGAGGGTGTCCGGTTGTGAGGGGCACTCTTCTCTGTGTGTGGGGACTTCTCCTTCCCCCAGTAGTCAGGATCTGCTGGTTCTGAGGGGAAGAGGCCTAGGTCACACATGAAGAGATTCTTAGGAGATGGGGTTGCAGGTGAGGCAGGGGAAGGGCTCTTGGAGGGAGAGGGATCTGAGGACTTTGGAGTGGTTGTGGATGCCTGTGTGTGTGTATGCGACCCATTCCCTGTGTGTTTGGTATCAGTCCCCTGACTTAGATTGCGTGCACGCTTAGACTTATGTTTGGGTGATTGTGTGCTGTCTGTGTCTGTGTGTTTGGGTGACCGTGCTGGTGTGTGTGTGCTGAGGACAGGTAGGGTGCCAGGAGTAGGTCTTTGGGCTGAGGCTGATGGGGTCAGGGACTGCTGAAGGAGGGATACTGCTGCCGTCAGTAAAGAGGCCATGGACTGATTGGTCCTCTGTAGGGCAGACATGCCAGATGAGATGCCCTCCATGAACGACACCAGTTGTTTCAACAGACCGGTGTGTGCATGGAGTACACTCAGCATTGATGTCTGCCCTACATGGATCTGTTTAAGTAGGTCCACAGACTCCACACTCAGGACAGCAGGGGACACAGGGGCAGGGGGTGTGGTACCTGGCAGGAAGGAGACATGCTCCTGAACACGGGAGCTGCCACGGACCTCTGTGATGGGAGCCGAGGGGAGGGTGGGGGTGGTGGTGGCAGTAGCGGTCACGGGGAGAGCCTCACTATCTGTTGTTTCCTGACTGCTGACACCCGCCCCCACAAGGGAGTCATCCTCCTAGCTGCTGTGGTCCTCAGCTGAGGAGGATGGTGCTGAGGACTCCTCGGTGTGGCTCCCCTCACCCTCCGTGCCACTGTTTCCCCCAGACTCCTCAGTCGCTGGCCCAGGCTGGCTCTGTGGCTCCTCCTGTTCCGTGGCACTGTCTCCTGTGCCCGTGGATGTATCTGCATACATGATATGTGCTCAAAATGCACACACAGGTGTACATATGGCAATAGCCAGTCTGAATATCAACCATGGCACACAAATCCCTCCTGGACCTGTACCCATATTTCTGTTGCATGCTGGCTGATGATACCCAAAAGTGCACACATGTACCACATACACAGTTGTTCACCATGCAAATGACCATGTAGAAGTATAGTACTATTGACATACATCACATCGCATGCCAATCACTCAGTACAGGGGTCTGGTTTAATGTATGGCCAGACTCACATTTCACAATCTTGTGATGCCTAGCAGCACAACACACAATGATGTCCTTAGGTCCTGAAAGGTAATGACACAATGGGGTGCATGGAGCACCTCTGACTCCAATGCAGGATCCTTCTTCTCAAGTCAATGCCCTGGCACAGACATGCATGGTAAGCCAGTCTTCACTGGCACATGTCATGGGGCAATGCATCCGGATAACATCAGTCTGCCCTGCGTCACATTCATAGGTCAGGCCCACACCAAACTCTGCAGCTGACAAGTGCACCAATCTGTCCCCTGCCACACACCGTTGTCGGACTATGATGAACCTACATCACTCAAATCTTACATATGAGTGACTGCAAACACAACTACATGAATATGAGCACCTCACAGTCTGCTGACAATGACACACAGCTGCGTGAAAGTCACTCTTGCATACAGCATTGTGTACATTCAACTGACCACACCCCTATGTGTTACACAGGTATGATCTCATCAATCATTGGAGGGGGAGAAGGAAAAGATATGTGATCCATCCAGTTTCCTTGAAACGTAATCTCATCAATCAATTGGAGGGGGGAAGGATCACTTGTCCTGCTAACCTGGATTTTTCAGGTAAGTGGGATGTCCGTTGGTAAAAAACCCTCATGCACGTGAGTAGATGTTTTATGGTAGCGGTATATCTTGATTCTCCGCTATATTACTCCGCTATATTACACGCTATATTACTCTCGTGTCTGCATAATCACGGGGTTAGTTGGTATGCAGCCTCCACCTGGAGGTAGTAACCCAAGGTTAAAAGCAGTAGTGTCCTGTGATAAGTGGTAGTGGTGAGATTAAAATAACTCGGACAGCCAGATTGCAGTATTTATTGTTCTGGATTCGAGTTAGATTTTTTACCAAGGGACATCCCACTTACCTGAAAATCCAGGTTAGCAGGACAAGTGATCCTTCCCCCCTCCAATTGATTGATGAGAGCACAGGTATGATCACCATAGTCACAACTCAGATGTCCTGCTGACACTAAAATCCTCAACACACCAGTTGTCATAAAATGGAAGCCACAACACAATGACATTGTGTCAGACACCTGATGGCACATTTCAGGAAGCACAATCAACTGGTCCATACACGTGAGTGTGAGTACAGACTCTCCCAATGCTGTGGAGTGGGCATGACTGACCAGGTAAACCTTAAACAGTCTATTGGCCTGGAAAGTAGGCAGTTGTCTGGGCAAGTGTGACATTCTACCTAAACATACTCCTGAGGGTATTACATGGACTCACCTGATGCATGTGCATGTTTTAAGAACCCCATCACACATGTTGTGTCCCAGACCAGCAATTTGAACACTTATGAAAGGCACACACAGAACACATGTCAGAGACCAGGCATATTGCAAAGAAAAGACCCACCCCCCAATGCACACATCTGAGTCCCAGTAACATATGCTGTGCAGGACCCTCAGCATAGCTGAATGAAGGGACACAGTGCCCAAGTTAAAAAACTCACAGGCTGTAGGGGCCACAACTGTTGATCAGATGAGGAGTGTGACTGACACAATTGAGGGACACAAGTCCTGGACTCCAAACCCAACGTAATGTGGGAGTATGACTAGGCCACAAGACTGCAAATGGCATGTCAGACATGTATACAGATCAGGCATGGACTTACCCCCTCCTTGCTGCTGTCTGGCCTTCAGTTGGCCATCAATGTCCGGGAAGACCACCGCCAGAATCCTGAGCATGTGGGGGGTCAGGGTCCGGTGTCCGCCACAACAGCAAGGAGGCGATACCTTTAGCTGAACCAAGAAACAAAACTACAATGATGGACCCTTCCTAATGTCAGCACCTGACTACCTTTCTCCCCGTAATATTCTATGGCCCTTAAGTTAATGAAGGGAATTGTGTGCACTCTGGATGGCACCCATCATTACTATGCCTATTCCCTAGGGAATCTTAGTGCAAATAAAACAACCGCAAAGGTGCACCACAAAGGACAAGACAATAAGTGCAAATGGTATTAAGCACAATGAAGAATTATTTCTCAAAGAGATGTTGATAGTCTTCTGATAATCTTTATTTTCAGTTTGCAGTAAAACATACAGCTGACGCGTTTCGTCCCAAGCTGGGACTTCTTCAGGGCTTTTAAAGTTGTGGTATGTCGTTTTTAAAGTGAATGTAAAAGGAACGGGGGTCCAAGGGGCGCCTTCCCAGACACTGTGGTCCTAATGTGCGAGCCGGAATATATATTTTTTCATTCCAATGTCGAACAGTCAGGGTTGGACTGTAAAAATGTTTATGAACGGTGAAGACAGTACTTTGCAGGATTCCTGAACAGTGAGAACGTTCTTGCAACCTTAATTTGTGTCTGGCTCAAATCGTGTTCTGAGTAATTTGTAGGAATTGAAGTGGACAGGTGGTCCTATCTGTCCCAGGGAGGAGGGTGTGGGCACTGTGTTCCAGTAGGCCGTTCGTAATAAAGCAGCCGGCGCCCATCCACAGCCCTCGTCCCGCCGAAACACCCACATCGTCGTCGTCCACTTCAATTCCTACAAATTACTCAGAACACGATTTGAGCCAGACACAAATTAAGGTTGCAAGAACGTTCTCACTGTTCAGGAATCCTGCAAAGTACTGTCTTCACCGTTCATAAGCATTTTTACAGTCCAACCCTGACTGTTCGACATTGGAATGAAAAGATATATATTCCGGCTCGCACATTAGGACCACAGTGTCTGGGAAGGCGCCCCTTGGACCCCCGTTCCTTTTACATTCACTTTAAAAATGACATACAACAACTTTAAAAGCCCTGAAGAAGTCCCAGCTTGGGACGAAACGCGTCGGCTGAATGTTTTACTGCAAACTGAAAATAAAGATTATCAGAAGACTATCATCTTTGAGAAATAATTCTTCATTGTGCTTAATACCATTTGCACTTATTGTCTTGTCCTGTGGTGCACCTTTGCGGTTGTTTTACCTTCAGCTGAACCCTTGCGATCCTCTGGGTCTAGCCACTTAGGTCCTGCCACCTCTTCTGGCAGTTGCAGATCCGGCGCTTGTAGACCCCCACTGATCGCATTGCCCGGGTGATGGTCAGCCAGATTTCTTGCTTCTGGTGGGCATCAACCTTTGAGGATGACAAAGTAAAGAGGACATTACCAGACATGCCACATAATTTTGCTGCATACAGTTGAGAATACATATAGTCATCACAAAGCTAAAAGAGGTACACAGGTGAATATGCATTTGTGCTGTGGGTCTGACATGGCAACACTGGTTAGGAATTTAAGTCTAGCACTCCTGCACTATTGCAGCAGGACACCTGTTCATCACATGTACCCCCTTACATAGGAAGCTGAAAGTACTCAGTGCATATGCCTCACACTGCTGTGCACACTTTTATTACTTTTAGTCATACATCTTGCATAAAATGATAGGCAGTGGACTGCACACTCACCTGCTCCCCTGGTTTCCCATACAGCTTTCTGACCTCTGGGAGGACCCCATCCAGCAGGGCCTGGTTCTCCTCCTCAGTGAATGCTGGGGCCCTTTCCAAAGTACGTGCCATTGCAGGATCCAGAGGAAGCACAGACAGAAGCAGCAGTGGATTTGGGAAAGTGGTCCTGTAGCAGGTAGTGCAGGCAAGTGAGCTCCTTGGGTGCCTGCCAGCCTTAAATCAGTGCTGCAGAGGCAGATTCTGTGACATTGCCCCTCCCTGATAGGCCAAACACGGTTGCATTCTATGAATCTGTCTAATCCATGGAAATGTAAGACTCCGACACATCTTCCGCATTGTTCAAATCACTCACCTTCAGGACGACCTAGGATTGCAACATTGTTGCACGTATTCAACTGTATTTCCAGCGCACGACTCAAAAGTTTTTTGAATTCGCATCCGTCTCCATGACAGCCCATTGCCAATGAGTGCGCACTGCTCAGTGAACTGACTATCCGACGCGTATTTTTTTAACTAGACAAATCCGTCTGGATACGATTCTATGGGCTATGCGTGCGCACAGCTCGGGCCATGCCTGTACGACGCGTCTGCTTACAAGTCACCCGTGTCGGGTCAGATTGCATACACGTCCAACATGCAGGGACCGAGCCGTGTGCACGCATTGCCCATTGGCATCAGTATGATCCGATGTGGGTGTCTGTAATGCATACGCATCGTGCAGTCAATGGACAAGGTGTGAGCACTACTCGGTCCATGCATGTACGTAGCTTCTCCATACAAGTCAGCTGCGTCGGATCAGATTTGTGTAACTTGCAGACAGTTTAAACACAGATTTAAGTGCCATGGCTACACCTTCAACACCACAGCATGTACCACACTGCATCCCATGGCATGTAAGGCTGTGTGTGTATGGGGGGCCTACATTTCTATTCTTCAATGGCACTTAGGTCAAGACACTCCCAGGCTGGGCAGGAGTTCATGGGGACAGATTAGTTTTGGTGTGGTACACCTCACAAATCAAGTTTGAAAGTGTTGGCTTATGGGCATAGCTAATGGACACAGTACCCGTTTGGAGATGTGTATGTCCTGTCACATACACCATGAGTACAGGGTTGCATTTCATGTACATCACAGCCAGACCCATGGCTACAATCATGATCTACCCACACAGTCTGTGTGCATGTTGTGTCTCTGATATTTGTGAGTCTATGTACCCAATATGAGACAGGGTCCATCATGTGCCTTGTGCATGCAATTTCATGCTGTGTGTGTGTAAGAGGCATCCATGTATGGCCTGCGGGGACCACAGGGGCCACTAACTGTGTGACACATTATTGGTTGTGTGATGTACATGATACATGCCATTCCGGTGCACATGTGGCAATACAGGGACCATGGCTATTTCTCTGACATGGAGTTGTGATGCCTGTGAAACATCAGTCCTCCCTTGCACTGTGTTGTGTGTTTTGAACGTGACAGCAGTCCATGGGTAATGTGCCACAGCCCAATGATTTGCCATTGCACCCCAAGGAACTCATGTACACATTTGTGATTTATATGCGAGATGATGGGCATGAAGGTGACATATGTGTCCATAACCAACCACCCACACCTTAGTTAACAGCTATGATGTAAAATGTGATTTTTTGCAAGGTGAGTGCCACATGGGTTGCTGAATATATGATGTTACTTTGCTCATCTCTGTACTGCAGGGCCCCAGCAGTCCATAGACCGTTCCCTGACCTCGAGACCATGGTGGAACGCGACAGCATACAACGGTACCCATTCACCAGGAGGATGGTCGATGAGTTGACGGAGCAGTTGGCATTAAATCTGCTACCTGGCCGCACATACCCGACAGCACTGACACCAAAGGTGAAGGTGATGGCAGCCCTGCACTTCTTTGCCACCTGTACCTTCCAACACACTGTGGCTCGTGTTGGTGGTATGTCACAAACTATGTTCAGCTGTGTGCTACGAGATGTCTTGGAGGGGATGTTGACTCACCTGGACTCCTACATCAAGTTTCCTACACCGGGTGAACTCACAGACATCAAGGATGCCTTCTATGTACTGGGGAGGATGCCAAACGTGATTGGTTCAATCGATGGCACACATGTGGCCCTGATACCACCACGGGCACTGGAACAGACATAACGCAACCACAAACATTACCACTCAATCAATGCTCTTGTGGTATGCCTGGCGGACATGGTGATTACACATGTCTGTGTACGTTTCCCTGGTTCGGCCCACGATGCCTACATCTTGAGGAGGAGTCGCATACTGTTGATGATGTCACAGATGCCAAACCAGCGTGCCTGGCTTGTTGGTGTGTACTGTTTACCATTGTGTGTGTTTTGCAATGTTGTCTCCCACACCTAATGTGTGATTCTTTGTATATAGGTGACTCTGGATACCCCAACATGCCATGGTTGCTGACACCCCTGAGGAACCCTGTGACAGCATTCCAGATGCACTACAATCAGGCACATGGCGGATCCAGGCGAGTCATCGAGCATACCTTTGGTCTCCTGAAAAGCCGCTTCCGCTGCCTGGACAAGACCGGAGGGGCCCTTCCATATGAGCCTGCATAGGTGTGTAAAATCATCATCGTTTGCTGCATGCTCCACAACATGGCAGTACAGAAGTAGGTCTCAAGCAGCAGAAGAGGGTCCCTGAATGAGGCCATGCAAGGAGAGGAGGATAGGGAAAAAAGGGTGAATCTCTGGATGACGTGCTGCCCGTTCGGAACTTCGAATTGTTTCCAATCAGCCTTGCATAATTGAAGCAAGTCTTCTTTGCCTTGGCAACGTTGTTTACATTGAGAGGCCAATTATCTGGCTTGACCCCCGGAATGAAATTGAATTTATTCGTACAGGATTCCGGTCCGTTCAGTATCCCGTGGGTTTCATCCATTGTCCTACCTTTATATTGACGTCCTCCCCTTGGAAATCCTTTTATAGGTATTTTCCCTGGACCTCTGGGGTTTTTTCATCTTAACTCTAAACTCAGGCGTGCCCTTTCTAAATCCTTTGAGACTGTTTTTCATTCAAATTCAAGTCGCAAGAAACAGCCCTACGATATCCTGGTTTCTTCTATTCAAAAGAGTTAATATTTTTGTAATAATTGAAGTAATCCTATTATCCCTATCAATTGTATATATGATATTGTTTTCCTTGCACCCTGACGAAGGAACTGTGGAATATTGTCCTTTCCGAAACGCTCATCAACGCTCTTTTTTACTCGTTTAATTTTTGTCTTTCTTCCTTTTTGCCTGTATTTTTGATTGTCATGATTGTTTTGTTCCTTATTTTGATGTATGGTGCCATGGTTGCTTGAGAGGATGCCTGTAAGTATTAGTTTGATTGAAGGCTTTATGATGATGATCTAATTGAATTGTACATATTTGTATATATAGCTTGTATGAAATTGTTGCTTTCTATGGACCATTAAGAATAAAAATCAAGTGTTTTTCTAAAGAAACTTGCTTGTGTGGGACTATGATTATTGCATTTCTTATTATTATTGCATTTCTTATATAGCGCCAGAATCGACCCCCGAAGGGGTATCTCCGCGCTTGCCTTGGGAACCCGTCCGGGTTTTTCCCTGTGAGATAGCCCCTACAGGGAATCCCCAAGGTGAAAGCCAGGCATCCCGCCACGGGGGGGCCGTTGTGGAGATTAAGCAAGCTTAATGCCCAGAGTTGCATAGTGTGAACCCATGATTAGGTCAGGCACCGAAGCGAGAATTATCGAGTCCGTGGACATTTGAGCTCAACACCCTGCCGCGTTGGGAATCGAACCCTGGTCCCGGGTCTGACCTCTGCTTCAGGGTCTGCCTGCTCTAACCAGTGAGCCACACTTCTCCACTTCTCCATTATGCTATCGATAAAGTAATGGATGTATCACCTATAGACTGATAGTGTTCTAGGAGAGGTTCTCTGTTTTTTGATAGTACGGAAGAAGGTGCCTCTCATCCAGGACGACGACGACCAACATCCACCACCTGTGGAGGATCCAGGCCTGGGCCACGAGGCCAGTGATGATGATGATGAGGGTCACGTCCGCACACAGCTCAGCAACAACTTCTTCAGCTGAAGGTGAGTTCACAGGGTTGTCATGTCAATATCCTGAGTGAGCCTGTGATGTGTTTGTGCAGCTCAGTTGCTGTTAGAGTTTGTCCGTGTGGTACTTGACTCAAAGCGTGCAGTGATGTGTCCTGTCAGATGGTGTCTAGTCCACAATGGTGTTGACATGCTAAGTTGTTAGTGTGTAGGTTTCTTGGGACATGTTTACTGCATTTCCATCCTGTTCTGGTGTGCTTCTGACTGTGTTTTATTTCTGTCCTTCCCAAGGTACTTTGCCAGTTGCTGGGGCAAGTCTGACACCGACATCCAGAATCCACCCTTAAAGCACAACTTGACGACACTTGGTGACCATGTGCCCACTGTCATGTGGATTCACCTTGATGTTGTTGTGTAAGAAAGTTGTTTCTGATTTGTAATGAACCTAGCTTAGTTATGTGTGTTGTCTGTCTTCACACATCTGACTGACATTTGGTTACCTCACCGGTGGGCTTGTTGGCAGTGACTGTGGAAAGGTGTGGTGTCTGTGCATTCAACCATATCTCTGGCAACCATCTTTGTAGGCAATGTGTCACATGTCCATGGTGAGTATGTGTTGTGGAGCCCAATTGGAGTGTCTCCCTCATAGGTGTCACATCAACATGAGTCACATAACGGTAATGACATTGCTGTAGTAGTCGGCATGCACTGGGTGCTTCAGCATGTCATCATCTGCATGACACATACCAAGTTGGAATTACAACATAGGCAAGTATGGTATAATAGTGATTTTATTTACATACATGTGTGGAGATAATGCTGTACATGGGGTTTAGAATCCAAAGTTCACACATGAGTTAGAAGTATTGGTAGATGAAATGTCCAGAGTGAAGTCCACATTCATCTTCTTCATTGGTGAACGCTTTGCACATAAAGACCAACATCCAAAACAGGTCCTGGGTTCCCGGGGGATGTGCAGGGACAACTGTGGCTCACTTGTCTTTTTTCGGACTACCCTTCCTCTTCTTCTGGGGGGGATCCTCAGTAGCAGGCGCTGATGGTGCTTTGCACTCTACACCAGATTCATCCTCCCTCCCTGTGGCATTTACAGATGTTGTTGCAAGAGATGTTGCGGACACACAGGCAGTCGTGGACATATTTGTGCTGATCTGGCGGAGACAGGTCAATATGTCCATATGCACCGCAGTAGGTTTGTCCCACTTGGCCTCCATGCGGGCATGATGGGCAGCCTGCTCCTGTTGCATGTCCTTGAGGACCCCTACTGCCTGGCTGAATCCTCCGTTGCTATCCTGGTATGCATCTATGATGCATACCAGTTGGGGGTCATCAGGCAGTCCAGGTCCCTCTGCAGGCCGTGACCTCTGCCTAATACCACTCCCACCACCCCTAGACACAAGGGCTGGACCTGTGGTGGCAGGCACAGTTGACCCGGGCTCCCTTGGGTGTTGAGACTGGTGTCATTGTTCATAGCATCCTGGGTGGCTGTGGCCCCTGTGCTGTTTGAACTTGGTCTCCTAGGTCTTTCTGTATTGGGGGGGGGTGTTAGGTCTGTGGCCAGATGGTGTTGACATGGCTGCAGGGGGTGCAGGTGTTTCAGATGGTGAAGCTGCCTAATGACTCACACCGGAGGTGCCAGGTTGATCGTCGTCATCCGAAGGGGACCGAGCCGGATCGACACCAGAGAGCTCATCCTCCACAAGAGTCTGGGCCAGGGACTCATTTTCACTTGGTGCAGATTCCCCAGTGGCACTTGTATTTGGAAGAGACAGACTGTCAGTTATTTTACTACAGACATCAATGGTTGTACTATGTATATTGCAATAGGGAGGGGTGGAAGAGGTGATGATACATTCATCTTGCAATGGGTACTACTAACAATGAAGGAGGGGGCAACTCATCCTGTGCAGCCATGGTATGTACATGATTTCATTCCTTAGTACATTCCCTCCTATACGTATACAGAAATGCGGCCGTGCAACATGGATTGCAGCCTGAGTGTACTGTAGCTGCATTTACTTTGGTTCACCTTTACTGCAAATATGCAGTGCCTCCACCTGGAGGTGGATGTATGACATTACAACGCATACTTTTACCACGCATGCCTTTACAACGCGGTATTTACAACGAATACCTTTACAACGCATAGTGCTTTGGGGTGCTGGATAGTGAATAGTTTAATTTACTATTCCAACTCCAGTCCCCGTGGACACTAGGGAAGGTGTTGGATAGTAAATTAAACTTATTCCCTATCCTAGAGCACCCCTCAGCGCAATGCGTTGTAATGGTTTTCGTTGTAAATACCGCGTTCTAAAGGCACTGCGTTGTAAAAGTTGCGTCGTAAAGGATGTTTCCCCCTGGAGGTAGACTGGCTGCTTTCCCAGTAGTGTCGAGAGGAGATATTAGGTCTAGGATCACATGGGGCTGCTACATATTGACCAACAGTGACCAACCCTGGTGCAATTCCACATACAACACCTTTGTAACTTCATACATCACAATGTTCAACATTTTTTCTTTGCCTTTGGGTGTTGTGTGTGTTTTTGACTCACAGCACTTGAGCACAAACACACACTCTCAGTTTTCACCTCTGGGCACTACTGGGGAACCAGCCAGGCTACCTCCAGGTGGAGGCACAGCATATCCGCAACAAGGGGGAGCCAATGATGCTGCTGCTTCAGTACACTGATGCTGAAAAACATGATGTCACACACTGCGCATGTGTACATATGTGTGGCTTTCAATGGAGGCAACAAAATCAGTTATGAACCAGGTTGCACAGGCGGAGTAGACCATTCACCCCCTTGATCTTGTAACAATGTTTGATATACATGACATTTTCAACGTGATGTCAGGATGCATGCCTTAATACTGCATTGTCTTCAGTTGTCACAGACAGAGATTGAAATTGTGGTAGCACATTGTCCTGCCAACATGAAGCCTTTCAATGCGCATGTTGATGTGTGCACATACTCAGCTCATATATGGATTTCCATGTACATGGTCATGCTTACTCAAGGCCATCAGGTGACTGACACAGGAGTGTGATCCCTGTTAACATTTGACTCTGCTTCCCTGTGAGGGTGTGTGCCTGTGCTGACAAGATGGCTGACATTAGAGTGCTGGTGTCTGTTGGTGGCCAATTCCCATGGAGTTTTGTACTCCCCACAACAGTGCCCAGTCACAGAGTTTTTGTCAGTCCTCCCCCGCTGTGAGATGAGCATGGTTCAGTGTGAGCTTGGTGGGCCATTTGGGTGGGTGGGTATTGTGAGTGACTGCAAGTCCCAGCATGCTCTTGGCGACACCCCCTTCCCAGCATGCCCTCACTTCCCTCCTTCTGACTCTGCTTCCCTATAAGGGGGTGTGCCTGTGCTGACAAGATGGCTGAAAGTGGAGTCCTGGTGTTTGTTGGTGGCCAATTCCCAGTTGAGCTTTGTACTCCCCACAACAGTGCCCAGTCACAGAGTTCTTGCCAGTCCCCCCCATGAGATGAGCATGGTTCAGTGTGAGCTTGCGGGGCCATTTGGCTGGGTGGGTATTTTGAGTGACTGCAAGTTCCAGCATGCTCTTGGCTACACCCCCTTCCCAGCATGCCCTCACCCCCTCCTTCTGACTCTGCTTGCCTGTGAGGGTGTGTGCCTGTGATGACAAGATGGCTGACAGTGGAGTCCCTGTGTTTGTTGGTGGCCAATTCCCAGTGGAACTTTTTACTACCCACAACAGTGCCAAGCCACAGAGTTCTTATCAGTCCTCCCCCGTTAGATGAGCATGGTTCAGTGTGAGCTTACTGGGCCATTTGGGTGGGTGGGTATTGTGAGTGACTGCAAGTCCCAGCATGCTCTTGGCTATACCCCCTTCCCAGCATGCCCTCACTACCCTCCTTCTGACTCTGCTTCCCTGTGAGGGGGTGTGCCTGTGCTGACAAGATGGCTGACAGTGGAGTCCTGGTGTCTGTTGGTGGCCAATTCGCATGGAGTTTTGTACTCCCCACAACAATGCCCAGTCACAGAGTTCTTGTCCGCCCCCCTGTGAGATGAGCATGGTTCAGTCTGAGCTTGCTGGGCCATTTGGGTGGGTGGGTATTGTGAGTGACTGCAAGTCCCAGCATGCTCTTGGCTACACCCCCTTCCCATCATGTAATTGTAATTGTAATTGTAAGATAGTTTTTATAGAGCGCATACTATCGCTCCAAGGAGCATCTTGGCGCTGTAATTCCGTAGCCTAGAATGGTGGGCCGGAAATACTGCTCACATCAATTTCAAAGTACCTGAAGGTTTGTTAGAGCCTAGACTAACTGTTTACCAACCGTGTCTGGTAGATTAAAAAATCTAGTTTTCAGGGCTTTCCTGAATTCGATTTCAGTGGGGATTTCCGTAGGCTTTGTGGGAGTTTATTCCAGGCTTTAGTACCAAGGACGGCAAGAGATCTTCCTCCTTTGGTGGCTAGTCTGAATCTGGGGACTGTTAGAAGACACATGTCTGATGACCTCAAGCTCCGACTTGGTATGTACGGCTTGAACCGTGGGAGCAGATATTTAGGCCCTTTTTTGTGGTATGCTCTAAAAGTAATTACCAGTATCTTAAAGAGCATGCCCTCACTTCCCTCCTTCTGACTCTGCTTCCCTATGAGGAGGTGTGCCGGTGCTGACAAGATGGCTGAAAGTGGAGTCCTGGTGTTTGTTGGTGGCCAATTCCCAGTTGAGTTTTGTACTCCCCACAACAGTGCCCAGTCACAGAGTTCTTGTCAGTCCCCCCCCCCACCCCCCCTATGAGATGAGCATGGTTCAGTGTGAGCTTGCTGGGCCATTTGGCTGGGTAGGTATTGTGAGTGACTGCAAGTTCCAGCATGCTCTTGGCTACACCCCCTTCCCAGCATGCCCTCACCCCCTCCTTCTGACTCTGCTTCCCTGTGAGGGGGTGTGCCTGTGCTGACAAGATGGCTGACAGTGGAGTCCCTGTGTTTGATGGTGGCCAATTCCCAGTGGAACTTTTTACTACCCACAACAGTGCAAAGCCACAGAGTTCTTGTCAGTCCTCCCCCGTTAGATGAGCATGGTTCAGTGTGAGCTTACTGGGCCATTTGGGTGGGTGGGTATTGTGAGTGACTGCAAGTCCCAGCATGCTCTTGGCTACACCCCCTTCCCAGCATGCCCTCACTTCCCTCCTTCTGACTCTGCTTCCCTGTGAGGGGGTGTGCCTGTACTGATAAGATGGCTGACAGTGGAGTCCTGGTGTTTGTTGGTGGCCAATTCCCAGTGGAGCTTTGTACTCCCCACAACAGTGCCCAGTCACAGAGTTCTTGTCAGCCCCCCCCCCTGTTTAGATGAGCATAGTTCAGTGTGAGCTTGCTGGGCCATTTGGGTGGGTGGGTATTGTGAGTGACTGTAAGTCCCAGCATGCTCTGGGCTACACCCCCTTCCCAGAATGCCTTCATTTCCCTCCTTCGGACTCAGCTTCCTTGTGAGGGGGAGTGCCTGTGCTGACAAGATGGCTGACATTGGAGTCCTGGTGTTTGATGGTGGCCAAGTCCCAGCAGGGCCTTGTACTCCCCACAACAGTGCCCACTCCCAGAGTACTTGCCAGCCCATTTCCAGCCCCTGTGAGGTGAGCATTGTTCAGGGAGGTGTTTATGGTGCAATAGTGAGGGGGTGCATTATCTGTGACAACAACACCATCATGCTTTGGTATACACTCACTTCACAAGCATACCCACTGTTCCGTCCTGTCAGTCAGCTTCACTGTGAGATATTGGTTGTGGTGGCAGGGATGTCTGACAGTGTTAACTCAGATTAGTGCCACTGCCTTGCCCTATTTGTTGGTAGGTTTGTACATGTCATGACACAGTTACAATTCACTATGATGTGGCCATTATTGTGTTTTTCTGACTAATATAGACTTCTTGGGCTGATTGACTTTCGTTTCCTATGACAACAAAATTATAAAAAGCAGGAGAATTCAATCTTCTCGTCTAAGCCCCTGGGTATCATAGTGTCCAGATGCCGAATCCAAAACGATTTGCATTGTGAAAGCACTTTGAACATGTCCCTGTCAGCTCTAATTCTCACAACTTCTAGCACTGGAAAACAAAGCTGAGCAATTAAGTGATTAAAACGATGCCAATTAAATGCCAGTGGAGAAGTACTTGTCTTGGTTCGAATACAGCTTTTGTGTTCCGTTATTCTTGAGCGTAAGGGTCTTTCCGTTTTGCCTTTGTAATGTAAGGCACATGGACATTGAATCATGGAAACCAGGAATCAACTGTTACAGTCTGCTGTAAATTTTAGGTTTATCTTTTTACCAGAGCAAGGGTGATGAATAAGATTACCAGAGAATACATTGTTATAGTGCAAACAATTAAAGCATCTGTGCAAGCCTTTATGTTGTATGTTGGTGTCAGACCCTTGTTGGTTGAGAATTTCTTTCAAGTTACTTGAACGTTTGTAAGCAAAAATGGGAGAGTATGTTGACGCAAAAACCTCTCTATAAGTGGTGGTTTTACTTGTTTCTTTAGTAGTTTATCCCTTGGTATGTCATTTGCTCTTGCTTCAGCTAAATCAACTACTTCTTTAGGATAACTTCTGGAGAGGAATTTATTTCTCGTTCCTTGCATGGAGCTGGTGAACTTCTCCGTATGAAAATTAATATTTTTCTCCCGAAGAAGCTGGGAGTATGGTAAGTGGTGTTTTAATGACAAAGGATGAAAACTGGAGAATAAAAGAGAATTATTGTGGTCCATAGGTTTCTTAAAAACAGACCTAGAGATGCTAATACCATGTAGTTCAATTAAACCATCCAAGTAGGATAATTGTTTTTGGTCAAGCGTGTATGTGAACTGAATGCTCAGGGGTTTGGTATTCAAGATGTTTAAAAATTGTTGATAAGCTTGTCTTTTGTTCCCTGCCAAATTATGAGAATATCATCAATATATTTCCTGTACAAGATCAAGTGATCAGACCATAGGGCAGTTACATCAATGGTACATAGCCAAATCTCATAACCTGGTGATATGTCCAACTCTTGAAGAAGCTTGAGGAGATGGGTAGTGTCCTGCAAGTATGTGCTAGCAGATTGTTCAATGGGCTACAGAAAGGTATTTACTATATAGATATTGCCCCAATGGTTTGTGTAGAGAGCCACAGCACAATACAATGGGTCTTTACGGAGGGTCATGTAGTGACTTATGCACCTTAGGCAGCATATAGATGGAAGGACGTCTGGGATGCTTAATCACTAGGAACTCCTGAGTTTTGTCTGAAATCCATGCTAACGCTTTGGCTTGCTCTACAATTTCTAGTAGGGTATTTTGAAACTCCTCTGTGGGATCTCGACTGAGTGGTATATAAGTTGTATCATTATTAAGCATTGTTTCAACCTTAGTATCATAGAAGCTACGGTCCATGACGACCCAAGCTCCTCCTTTGTCAGCAGGAGTCAAGTATATGGATTTGTTGTTGCAAAGAGACTTCAAATCAGTTTTATCAGATCTGGACAAATTACTATGTTTAGGAGAGGCTGATAACAAAGTAATGATATTTGTGAATTTTTTTAAAATTGTAATTGAAAATCCGACTTCATCATAAGTTAGGATTTCAAATTCCAAATCCAGCGACACCAAACGTGAACTGGTTACCTGTGCCGATTTGGAAATTACACTAATAGTGAACAATGGATTGAAGAGTTTTTCACTACCAGAGCATGTAAAACTTAAAAGTACATGCTCCGCATTTTTTAAATACATTGCGCCCTGCCCTCCTGGCTGTCTGGGACCTACCCTACATATGATTTAAATGTATTAAAAAGGAAGGATTGGCCCTGGCAAAAGTTTTGCCAGGTTGACAAGGCATTTTAAAACTGTACACAAACAGGCTGCAATGGCAGTCCTTAGACATGTTTGAAGTGCTGTGGGGGCACAATCAGTCCGGCAGGCCCACCAATAGCATTTTATGTACAGGTCCTGGCCACAGCACCACTTTATTATATAATATTATTGGGTATAAACCAATTCCATCATGTTTAAAGGACAGAGCACAAGCACTTTTAGTGCAAATTAGCAGTGGAAAAGTGCACAGAGCCCTAAGGCCAGCAAAAACGAAGTCAGCAAAAGCAGGATATCTGAAGGCAAAAAGTTAGCAGAAACCACAGCAAGGATGCCAGGTCTAACAGCGACCATTACTGACTTTTCAATTAGGTGTAAAGAGCTGAAGGATTCTGAATCATGGAAATGTAATGAAACTACGTACATGGTGAAATAGTCATTTAAAAAACAAGATTGGTAGAAACCGATGAACCAGATGTCTAGTACATTTGATGAATTACAAAATGCTAATTTGTATGCCAGAATTATGACCATGGTAATTAATAAATTGAGTAATCAAAGAAGTGGAAATGGTTGTAGTATTGCCTTAGGCGTTGAAGGAGGAGATAATCATTTTGATACAAATAGCTGAAATTATACATGACTGGGAAGGCAGGGCTGCAGTGGACCATAATGCAAATGAGTGTAAAAGAAAGAAAACGTACTATGGAAAATCTATGTAATATTAAACTATTTGCGGAAACGCCAGTATATATTTTCGAAAAATACAAAGCACTCTCTGGTATCCAGTAGCAAAATGTGCTTAGATGATTTGTGGAGTATAGCCCAAATCACTTGTACAACACAGCCCAGAAAATACAGTTTCATAATTCCTGACGTACACCTAAACAACTTTTTCGAGTTAATTTTTTAAATCTCTGTAAAGGTACGTTCTAATAATCCACTGCCTATGTGCATCATTTTGCCCCCCAGGGAAAACATAGGGACATATTAGCAAGAACCTCAATAAAATTATCGTTGTTTTGGCGGCAGGAAACTGCCGCTAAAATGGCGATAATGGGCTTGCTAATATGTGTTATAGAATTCCAATAGAAGCCCCGGTTAGATGTGAAGGACATCTAACCTGGGCTTCTATTGGAATTCTATAACGCATATTAGCAAGCCCATTGTCGCCGTTTTAGCGGCAGTTTCCTGCCGCTAAAACTGCGATAATTTAACTAGGTTCTTGCTAATATGCCCCATAATTCCCTGTCGATAAGCGCCTTCTGATACACTAGTACTACCTTTATAAGGAATTCCTTCCCAATCCTACACTGAAAATGGATTTAAGTCTAGCCATTTTCTGGGTGTGAAGGGTTCGGAGAAGAGATTGAGCATTTTCATGACCTTAGGGTTTGTGTGTGTTAGTAGATTTAGCAGGAAAGTCCTGCACTGGAATAACAAAACAACTCCTCATGTCTTGAATGGGATTTAAACGTGTGCAACATTACAACTTCACAAGACAAAATTGTCAATGGATTTACAAATGAAAGGCTACTTTGCACTCATAAATCAAAGCCATTTGCTATGTAAGTAATACTTTTTAACATTGATTTTCAACTTTCAGAAGCAGAATAGAAATAACACGAAATCATAATTTTCAAATCAGTTACACAAGATACAGTCATGTTACATAAATACCCTTTTCCACACTCTCAGTGCAATGTGTTGCGTTACCTGCCAACAAATTACGGATCACCAGGGAGTACATTAGGGTTCTCCAGTAAGTGAGCTGTTAGATGGGCCCATATGTCTCTGGAGGGGAACATCCTTTAGAAAGCGGATATTACACCGCAGTTCCCTTACGACGCAACTTTTACAACGCAAGTTGTAACAACGAATTGCGCTGGGGGGCGCGCCAGGATAGTAAATAGCTTAATTTACTATCCAACTCATACCCTACTATCCACGGGGACTGGAGTTGGAATAGTAAATTAAACTATTCACTATCCAGTCCCCAACAACGCAAGTCGTGGAAACGACTTACGTTGTAAAACATGCGTCGTAAGGTACTGCGATGTAAAACATCGCATTGTAACGCCACACATCCGTCCTGGGGCTTGAGTAAGACAACAGCTCCTCGACATATATCTACAGAGTGTCTCTACAATATCACATGTCCATCAGTCACCATTTATGTTTGGGTGCAAAACGCTTTCCCCAGTTCATGGCCACCCTTCTCATGGGTAACAAAAGCGCCATAGCCTAAAACCTGCACCCTTGTATCTTCAACTTTTTAACCTGCTCTTGTAAGCACATCTGGATGGTACAGTCCACTGGCTCTGATGTCATGGATTACAGGCCCTGCACCTCCTGCAGCCAGGCCTCCCTGAACCGGGCCACAGCTCCAGACTAAGTGCAGTAAATCCAGTCAGTCAACCCGCACCTCTTGCATCAGGTATCTTCCCTCAGCCCATCCTTGAATAGTCTGGCAGGAGTGCAGTAATTTTGCTGTAAGTACTTAAAGTGTATGATGTGTAAATTACAATTTGAGTTTAGCATCTCTGTCAATGTACATCAGAAATCCTAATCCTCTTGTGTTAAGGGGTTGTCCAATGTGGCGCTCCAATGACCCCGCGCTTTGTCTGTTAGCGGCGGGCTGTCCCCCTGTGCCACATTGTAGAGTGTTGTGACCAAGTGGCTCCATGTTGGGCTAGTAATCTACGTCTCACAATCTGACAGGTTCTTCTGGAAATTATGGGAATAAGTCCCTAATAGATGATCGGAGGCAGTAATATGCTTTACTGAGAGAGCTTGATGATATACTTTTGGGTGTGCAGAGGCGTACAGTGGAAGCTTACGGGCTCTCGCGCCCAGAGAAAACCATGCAGCCATTGTACAGGTTATTTTGTTGATTTCTGTCTGTGGTGCGTTCTTGCATGTACGTGTAAGAACACTACTAAGTAGGGTGGTGTGTGCATCTGCCACTTCGACTGCCAAATGGGGTGTGTAGTCGAGAGGATGGTATCAGCAGTTCACAAATTGTGCTTTGGCACATAAGAAGTATAGATATAGATCTGGCACACTAAAGCTGCCCTGTGCATATGGCAATGTCATTGTATTCCACTCAATGCGGGCGTTTACCTGCCTGTGCTAGATTTCTCAGGTGTGTAGCATTTAAAAAAATCATTTAGGGAACACTATGGTTTTATTACTGAATAATTAGAGGAATTGTGGCAATATTATAATTTTCACTATTGCTACTTGTTAGAAATGGGGGTCTCTAGTTGGCAGCGGTAGGTACCTTTGTCCAAATGGGGACCCTTCTTCCTAGTCAGGAAAAGGGAGTTACACTCGTAAAATAACCCCTGCTTACCACCTTGGTAGCTTGGCACGAGCAGTAAGAATTGTCTTAGAGGCAGTGTGTAAGGCATTTGCACATAACCAACAGTAATACAGTGTAAGTACTACAAAAGCACACCACACAAGTTTAGAAACATTTCCAATATTTTATATACTCAAGACAAGACCAAAAACAAATGAAATACACAATACAGTACTTAGAAATCATCGGTTATCAAAATAACCTTGAAATACAGTTCCTTGATGTCGATAGCTCCGTCCGGGGCTATCAGGGCACTGTGAACAAACAAATTCTACAGTTCAGGCTGACAGCGGAGTCACGGGCCAGCTACGATATCGAGAAGACCTGAAAAACAGTACCATTAGAAATGCAGGTCATTGGCGTACTCTCGTTGAGCTTCCGAACGCATGGTGTCTGCAGACTAAGATCGATGCAGGAGTCGCAGTGCCCTTGAGGTCACACTCGTTGCAGATTGAACTCCTCGTGGTTGAAGTCAGGAGCGCCAGTGTCGGCAGGGTGCTGCGGTGCGAAGTGCAGCGGTGCGACATGTAATGCCCTAAGGTCGCGGTGCGAGCAGCGGCTCGGTGGCTGCGTCAGATGGCATCATCGGCGAGAACAGGGGCGCGGTGCAAAGTGATGCAGTGCTCATCACGGTGTTGGCAGGTCACAGTGCAGGCAGCGGTGGCATCATTGCTGAGGTGCTGTTGTTGGCTGACAAACTGGAGTCAATGGCACCGGCGTTGGTAGGCCAAGGCTGAGGTGCGGGATGAGGATGGTGTGTCGTGTAACTTCGAGCGGTGCACTTGAACCATGGTGCAAGCAGCAGCGTCGATTTCGTGTGGCGCGGCGTCATCGGGGATACCAAAGCTGTTTCGTAAAGAAAGGCAATGCGGAGTGCAGTGCCCACAGGTCACAGTGCGAGCAGCTGCTCAGTGGCGGCGTCAGCAGGCATCATCGGTGAGACCAGTGTCGCTGAGTGGTGGTGCCTTCACGACACGGAGTCGGCAGCAGCATCGGAGACAGCATTTTTTCTTCTGGTGCAGCACAAAACACACACACCCACATGCATCAAAGTCTGGTTTTGCGATTCCTAATTTGCGATTTTTACCGAATCGCAAATAAGGAATCGCAAAACGGGATGCATGATTGAAAGTGCATAAAATTTGCGATTCGGTAAAAATCGCAATTTTTACCAAATCGCAAATATTATGCATATTATAATTTGCCAATTCGCAATTCCCATTGATTCCTATGGGCCAAAAGGCCCATAGGAATAAATGGGAATTGCGAATTCGCAAATTAGAATTTGCAAAATGTTGATGCATTCCATGGGTGCAGGGGGGGTCCAAAGGACCCCCCCTGCACCCCTGAAATGTATTTTGAAGTGCATGTTTCAAACACACATGTCCTAAGGACATGTGTGTCTGTCACATGACAGTGTTTTGAAATGCAAATTAGAGCATTTTAACACATTTTCGCAAATTACCACGAGGTTCAACCTCGTGGTAATTTGCACCCCCTATTTGCGAATTCGCAATTTTAAAATTAATCATACACTGCTTTTAGGAATCGCAAATTTGCGATTCCTTAAAAGCAATCGCATTTTTGGAATTCGCTAAAAAGAGTGATTTCACCAAAAATGCTTGATGCATCCCAGAAACCTATTTAGGAATCGCAAACGGCCAAAGTTTGCGATTCGCACCGTTTGCACTTCCTAAATAGGTTGATGCATGTGGGCCACAGTCCCCAGTGCTGAGGGCAGAAGAACTTTAAGTCTTTGCTGTTCCTGAGACTTCTTGAACAGGGGTAAAGCTCTGCCTCAAGCTATTGGAGAAACTCACAAAAATAGATTGCATAAAGTTCAGTACAGTCCTTCCACTGCCCAAGACAAAGCAGCCACTGCAGGCCAACACAGAATAGCACTCAGCATAGTGGTAATTCCTCCTCACAGCTTCTCCACCTCTTCTACTTGGCAGTCTTCTTGGTCCAAAAGAGTTCTAAAGTTCATGGGGGTGGGCCTCACTTTTTATATCTTAAACTCTTTTGTCCTCTCAGGCATAGAGTGTCTGTGCCCAGCCAGAACTAATTCTGCCTTCTCTTGTATGGCTTCATGGTAGGAGGTGGAGACGGCATTGTCAGAGGCAGACCAGACCCATTCAGGTGAAAAGGAATCTCGTCCCCCTACTCTAAATGCAGCCCAGGTCTATTCAGCCATATCCTGACCCACCTAGACTATATGAAGCCACGGCTCCTCCCAGCCCCTGTCATTCAAAACCCAGACAGTCAATTCACAACCCCAGCAGAGGCCTACTGGATGGCTGAGCAAGAAAATGCCTTCTTTCTAAAAGTGGCATTTTCAAACACAGAATGTAAAAATCACCTTCACTAAAAGATGCATCTTTAATGACACAGATGCATCTTTAGATTTTGACTTCAGGCATACTAAACTTTATTTTTCTACCTAATTCCCAGGGTCACTTATGTTTATATGCTGTTATAAACAAACTAGCCTTGCAATAGTGAAAAATAAAATTGGCAGTCATTCACTATCAGGACATGCCACACACACATCAGGGCATGTCCTACCTTTCACATACACTGCACCCTGCCCACCGGAGTACCTTGGACCTACTTTAGGGGTGACTCACATGTAAGAAAAGGGAAGTAAAGGGCCTGGCAAGTGGATTGATTGCATATTTCAATAACATTTTCTTTGTTATTGTTAAAGATCTACATTACCATTATTATGTGCACCCATGCTTATTTCAGGGGTGCAATAGGGTGTCCTTTGGACACCCCTGCACCCTTGAAATTCTTCTCAATTTAAGATTAGCAAATTGCGAATCGCAAATTTCCCATTCCTTCCTATGGGCCTCCTGGCCCATAGAAATGAATGGGAAACTATTCCTTAATTGCGAATTCTTTATTTGCGAATTCGCAATTAAGGAATATTAGGAAATCGCAAAAAAAATGTGATTTTCTTGATACATACCAATTTGCGATTCTGAAATAGCGATTTCTTAAAAATCGCTATTCCAGAATCGCAAATTGGTACCTTGATACATATGGCCCTAAGGGCCACATGTATGAAGCAAATTCGCATTCGCAAAGGCCGAAATTCTTTGAATTTCGGCGTTTGCGAATGCGAATTAGGAAAATGATATGTATGAAGTAAAATCTGGTGCAAAATAAGGAATCGGAAAATTTGCTATTCCTTATTTTGCAATTGCATTTAAGGAATCGCAAATTTTGTGATTCCTTAAATACAATGTATGAAGCCAAAAAACATTTCCAAAATGCCCTTAAGGAATCGCAAATTACCACCAGCTTCTAGTTGGTGGTAAGTTGCGATGCACATTTCAGCATTTTTCAAAGTGCCATGTGACGCACATACATGCCCTTAGGGCATGTATGTGCACCACATGTGCACTCATGCATATTTCAGGGGTGCAACAGGGTGTCCTTTGGACACCCCTGCACCCTTGAAATTATTCTCAATTTGCGATTTTCAAATTGCGAATCGCAAAATTGAGTATACCTTCACATTCATTCCTATGGGCCACCTGGCCCATAGAAATGAATGGGAAAGTATTCCTTAATTGTGATTTGCAATTTGCTAATCACAATTAAGGAATACTAAGAATTCGCAAAAAAAAAGCGAATTTGTACATACATACCAATTTGCTATTTCAGAATCGCAAATCGGTACCTTCATACATATGGCCCTAAAACATGTTGGCTTTAGGGTCATGGAACCATAAATACTCCTATTTGACCCCTGTTTATACCTTTTTAACCCCTTGCATGCGGGGCGTATTTTCCGCCTGTGCTGACTCCGCCTTGCGCGGGCGGAGTCATGACGGAACGGTTCCGTCATCAGCACAGCTCACCCGTAGCTGATGACGGAACCGTTCTGTCATCAGCACGCAAGGGGTTAATAACCCTTGCAGATCGAAGAGTAAAGGGATACTGGGATTTGCTTGTGTTTTTTTAATCTTTAATGCCACCTGGTCATATTATCACTAAGAGCTCCCTGAAAAATGGTCGAGCCCGCCCTGACTTTTAGGCGTCAGGGTGACCCGATGATGAAGCATGACACCACTAGGGCGTCTGAGGGTAATTAAAACTAGAAGAATTGCTTCCTTTCCCACTCCTTAGTGGGTCCCTTCATTTTAGGACTATACCTTACCAGGGATTATTATAGAAAATATGCGGTTATCATCCACGCATCTAAGGAGTACTGATTGTGATACAGTGATTCATACACAGGAGGGTGTACTCCCTCATGAGATTTTCTCTCAGCCCTTACGGCATAGGGCTAGGGATTTTCCCCTCTATTGCCAGAATTGTGATAGAGTTGCTTGTAGGTCCGCCTAAGAGTTTCTTGAAGTGGGCAGTTTGGTATCCGAAGGCCAGCATATTACTCAACACATCCTGGGGAGTTTTCCTGCGAGCTGCCTCCCAGCCTTCCTTCACCATACTCAGAAGTCCTCTCACAGGGGGACCATAAAGAAGCTCAAAGGGACTGAACCCAAGAGACTTCTGTGGCACCTCCCTGTATGCAAAGAGAAGGCATGGCAAGAGGACGTCCCACTTATGCATCATGAGTTCTGTTAGACCCTTAATCATGCCCTTTAAGGTCTGTTTGAATCTCTCCACCAGACCATTACTTTGGGGGTGGTAAGGAGTGGTGAACTTGTAGGAGCCCTAAGCGGTAAGAGATCCCCATTAATGCCCAGCCCACTACTAGTGCCGCCGTCCTGAGAAGGATAGCCTTCGGGTACCGGGTGGCATGGTCTACCAAGACCAGGATGTACCTGTTACCCATGGCTGTCTTGGGATCCAGTGGCCCCACAATGTCCATCCCTACCCTTTCAAAGGGTGCTCCGAAAACTGGAAAAGTTTGGAGAGGAGCTTTGATCTTCTTCCCACTTTTACACTTGCCTGGCAAGTTTGGCAAGACCTGCAATGTCTATCCGACTGCTTTTGCATTTGGGGTCAAAAGAAGTGGGTGACAACCTGTCAAAACTCTGACCCCACTCCAAATATCCTGCAAAAGGCACTTCATGAGCGAAACCCAGTAGGAAGGTCCTGAAGCACTGGGGTACGACCAGCGCATGGGCTGACCCAGGCTCAGTGACCTTAGGCACGCCAATGTGATCTGGACTGATCACCAGCTGGCTGGTCTACAGCCTGCTGCCACAGACCCTCCAGAGAAGGGTACTCTTTCTGCTCCCTGCAGAAGTCTTTCCTGGTGGGACCCCCTTCTTGCTGCTAATGGGTCAGCTCAGAGATGTCTTCCAGTTCAGCTACATGTTCCCTAGTAGGCACCGGGGCATCCCCCTCAAGGTCAGCCTCCTCCCGGTCCGTGGGAACTTTAAGGACCGGTTTCCCGCGCCCCCCTGCCCTTTTTCTTAGTAGGGACCTGGGCCACTTTTTTAGGCTCCAGGTCCTTCTGATCACCCTTTCTATCTGCCATTGACCGAGTGGACATGCATGCCCACTCTGGCAACCCAAACATCTCCAAGTGAGACCTTAGCTCAACATCTTTCCATGAAGACGGCTCCAGGCCATTACCGAGCAGCCAATCTACAGGCAAAGTAGGGAATCACAACCACCTTCAAGGGAACTGAGACCCCCTATTCAAAGGGAACCTGTGCCACAATACACTGGCGCTCTGAGTAGTCTACAGCAACTACTTGGGGGTTTGCCCATGGAACTACCTGCTCCTCAGCAACCAGGTGACACCGGGATGAGGTCACAAAGGCTCCAGTATCTCCGAGAGCCTATACCCTTTTCCCATTGATGGTCACCCAGGCGCTGTTTTTCTTTGTGTTGGGGGCGCCTGGTTTACAGGGACCATCTCACTGCCCCTAGTGAGATGAGGGTCATTTCTGCGGGATCCCCACCCTCCTGTGGGTACCCCTCCTCCCCAAGTGCTACACTAGCCAACACCTTGGACTGTCCACCAGTGGGTGGCTGTGCCCTCTTGGGACACTTGGGGTTCCCCTTCAAGTGACCCACCTGGTCACATGCTAAACACATGCGCAGGCTGATCTCAGCAGGCTTTCCTGAAGAGTCCCCTTGCTTCTTATCTCCTTGGGGATGGGAACCCTTATCCTGGGTGTTAGTTTGGGGCCCTTTAGAGAACTCCTATGTTTTACCCTTGTCCCACCCACTTTTTTGCTGGGGACCCTGCCCACCTTTGGCTGAGTCTCCCCCGAACACTTTCTTGTGGACCCGGGTACTCACCCAGTGGTCCGCCTCCGTAGCAAGCTTCCTGGGGGTCAGTTAGCTTAATATCAACCAAGTGCTGGCGCAGATCTGCAAAACATAGACTATACAAGTGCTCCAGGCAATCAAATTGTAGAGCCCCTGAAACTCTGTTATATTACTGCCCTTCACCCAGCCATCCAGTGACCTGCAGAACGAATTTACAAACTCCAAACAAGTGTTGGCATCAGACTTTTTACTGGACCTAAACTGATCCCTGTACTTCTCAGGAGCGAGTCCTTATCTAGTGAGGAGAGCGTCCTTCATGTCAGTATAGGTGAGGTTCAGCCCCTTACCCAAAGCTTTCGGGGTATCCCTAGCTTCTTCTAGAAAGAGAGGCTACAACCCTGCCCCCCAGTTCCTTTCAGGGACCCCATTCATGTGAATAGATGACTCGAACCCTTGAAACCACCTCTGTCTGTCATCCCTCTTCTTCTACTCCTTACTTACATTCTTGGGGATGTGCACAATCCTATCTGCCTGCACTGAAGAGTTGCTTCCACTATCCGTGCTGGACTTGCACCTCAATTCCAGCTCCTTGAGCCCACGCTCATGGTCTAATACTATCCTTTCTGACTCCATCTTGAGCTTCCTAAGCTCTATCTCATGTCTCCTAGCTTCCCATCTATCCTCCAGCTCCTCTGGGGACAAACCACTGCTACCGGCTGGGAGGGACCCCTCCTCCCAACAGCACATCTACCCTAGGAGTAGGCTCCTCTGCCTCCCCACTAAGATTTGCCAACTGCTAGCTGGCATGTGTGGCTGCTACCCAGGCCCTCAGCACCTTTTATAGCTCCTCCACCCTGGTGAGGCCTCTGACTTGGACCTTTAGGTTTTTACAATTACCTTTCAACTCCTTGACGTTGTGGGCTTCTAACCTGTCCTCCTCAAAGGCCACCTCTAGTGATGCAAGTTATGATGCTATCAGGTATGATGCAGTAGGAAGTTAAAGATCCAAAATGATAGGATCACAAAAATAGACCAGCAAAAACTATATGTGGCACGTTATGGTCTGCGATATGGAAGTTGTGCATACCAATCACTGTAAGGCAAGTGCAAACACATGTCCTATCCCACTACTGCCACCAATGTAAGAAATGGGGGTCTCTAATTGGCAGAGGTAGGTACCTTTGTCCAAATAGGGACCCTTCTTCATAGTCAGGATAAGGGATTTACACTCCTAAAATAACCCTTGCACACCCCCTTGGTAGCTTGGCATGAGCAGTCAGGCTTATCTTAGAGGCAGTGTGTAAAGCATTTGCACATAACCAACAGTAATGCAGTGTAAGCACTACAAAAGGACACCACAGCAGTTTAGAAAAATATTCAATATCTTTAGAGACTCAAGACAAGACCAAAAATTTAAAAATCCACAATACAGTACTTAGAAATCTTCAGTTATAAGAATAACCTTGAAATACAGTTCCTTGAAGTCAATAGCTCCATCCGGGGCTATCACGGCGTTGTGAACAAACAAATCCAAACAGTTGTGGGTAACAGCGGAGTTGTGGGCCAGCTACGGTGTTGGGAAGACCTGCAAAACAATATCTATAGAAATGCAGTGTTGGCGACCTCTCGTTGAGCTTCTGAAAGCATGGCATCCGCAGGCATTGGTTCTGGAGGTCGGTGCAGGAGTCGTCCAGCCCTTGAAGTCACACGCGTTGCAGATCGAACGCCTCGTGGTTGAAGTCAGGAGGGCCAGCGTCGGCAGGCATCAGGTGCTGCGGTGCGAAGTACAGCACTGCGGCGTGCAATGCCCTCAGGCTGCGATGCGAGCAGCAACTTGGAGGCGGCGTCAGATGGCATAGTCAGTGAGACCAGCATCACAGTGCGTAGTGATGCCGTGCTTGTCGCGATGCTGGTAGGTCGCGGTGCAGGCTGCGGCGTCGTCGTTGCTGAGGCTCTGTCCTGAGCTGACGAACTGGAGTCGATGGCACCGGCATTGGTAGGCCAAGGTTGTGGTGCGAAATGAGGATGGTGTGTTGTGTAACTTAAGAGAGGTGCCCTCGAACCACAGTGCAAGCAGCGGCATTGATTTCTTAGTGGAGCGTCGTCATCGTCGGGGTCCTCCTCCTTGCCCTTCCGCCTGCTTTTTCATGGAGGGAGCACCACCATGAAAAGGCTTCTGGAAGGGAAATTCGTAGTATGGACAGCTGTACCAGGATCGGCACCTCCTACATTCCTCCTCTTTTCACACACCACTGACACCACATGATCCAGGATTCTGGTGGTGCCAGCGGTGTTGTAGCGGGCTGCTGGCAGTCCACTAACTGCAATTGTAATGCAGTGGGTTGTTTGTGGTGGTCAGACAACCACCGCGAGTACAGTGGTGCCCTTAGTATTTTCTTTGAGGAGGTAAATATAAAGAGATAGAAGTTATTGTTAGTTATTGCTATTTACATTTTTCATTTTATCTACAAGTAAGTTTAATTTAAATATAAGTTTTACTTACTTGGTTATCTAGTTGTCATTCTGTATATATTTTTTCTTTAAGCGTCTTCAGAAAATCCAGCACTTTCCTTGTATTGCAGCATTTATCTTTTTAAAGTATTTAATTAATAAAATTAGGGTGTCATTTATATTGTTGATTTAATTGTTTGTCTGATTTAATTGGTTAAAGTTGTTTAAAATTTGATTTTATTGGTTTGGTTAGTTTTAGTTTGACTATGTTTATCAGTTACTGTACATTGACGATTTTTTTGTCATATGAAAGGGAACTGACAGAGAAGCCAACAATTTTGTCAAAAAACTAATGACAACTCTGTCAACACAGGCCTCACCTCCAAATACTGCAAGACCAAGATATAACAGTCACAGTTGTGACGCAAAAACGGTGATAAATCTTAGTTAATTGATCCCCCAGTGTCTACACAGTATCTCCCATGGTGGTAAAACCGCCTTGAATATAATATATTTTTGAAATGCGCTGTAAGACATGTACTGTCTGTCCTTTAGTTGAGTCTGACCTGCTCGATCAACCGTTTGATAAGGCGCACCCAGGACGTATGCCTCACGGTAAAGTGGACTGAAAGGTCAGGCAAATCATATATTTTCAGTAGTAAAGGTTAAAATAACCCACTTTCCCTTTTCTTGAAGCATGGTATTTGATGTGTTATGTTTAGTTATGACTTGTTATTCACCTCAAAGGAGAAATGTGTTCTACTGGTCTTATGTTTGTTTATGACTTACATGTATATATTTAGGACGTACGTATTCACGATGACCTTCCTAAAATAAAGTTACATTAATGGTGGACAATAATTTGGAATGTTCTTTATTTCATTGTGCTATATAACATGTCAATGTAAAGTGTAATACCATGTCTATTATCTTTATGATTTGAGCTACACCTCTATTCTGCACCCTAAAAACAATGTTTTATCTTGGTTCAACAACAAAACATCTATTGCTGCTTTGCTACAGAAAATGTTAACATACGTGTGTGCTTGCAATGTATAGTCTATGAAAAAAAATTATTCATTGAGTGCATAGTTAAGGATGCACAGATGTGCGTGTATTAATTCCACTGTCTCCGTTGACTTCCAAAACATTAATGTATTCTCGTGTCATTTAACAAGCTGATAGTTGTTGCCAGTCCCTTAAAGGCATTTCTTAGATTGATTGTACTGACCAAAAGTTAATGAAGGGCCTCATTAGGTGATTTTCTCGTACTCGAATTTCTGTTTGCTGCCTTTCAGTAGTTTCATAAAAATGGTCGAGCCTGTAATATGACATTCAGGGGGAACAAGGCGCTGTTCGTTGCTGTGCAGAATTATTTTTCTCATAGCTCCATACATAGGCATTTGCTATACTCTACTGTTCGTTGAAGCAGGGTGATGTGTGTGTATGTGTGTATGGGTGTGTGTGTGTGTGTGTGTCTGTCTGTTCAGGGTAAATTCCACGAACATGTTTAATTGTAGGTCTTTTAGTCATCTGCATTCTTGTGAACGTCGTAGTGTTCTGATATTGTGCAGGAGAGTTGAGCGTTCTCCCGTCTAGTAGGTTGCTGTGAGACCAAAGTGGCCCAGGATCCATTTCCCGAGGGAAGTTCGCAAGAAGAACTTTACTGTGGAACCAAACATAGGTATGTGTAATGTGTTAAAGACGGTATTCAAACTGAGTCTTACCCACACACCTACTTCCAATCGTCATAGATCTGCATTATATTACCTGCATTAAAATACTGAAAAAAAGCTATACAATAAGAAACAAATCTATAGTATAAGTTTGTACACAGGAGTGTGGATTGTTTGAAGATATGTGACACGACTCAGAATCGCGCTGGAGTGCACCCGGAACGTGTGGTACGGCATCAGGTGAACTTTGTTGAATGCAATATATATATGTATATATATATATAAATTCACTGAAAAAACATAGGTTATAGACCATATATAGTAAGGAATTTGCATTTACAAAACCTTGAAAATTCACTGAAAAAACCATGGGTTATAGACCATATATAGTTAGGAATTAGCATTTACAAAACCTTATTTTACTCACACAAAACCATTGAAATTCCATATTTAGGGGCCGATCAGGATGGAGGATTTTCCGCCACCTCCGGGCCGGCGGAAGCCACCTCCGGCCCGGAGGAGGCGGAAAATCCATTGCGGGCTCACCAAAGACCCACCGCCACATTACGATGGCTGGTGGGTCTTGGTTTCTGTCCGCTGCTTTTCCGCCGCGGTCGGATTACAACCGCGGCGGAAAAGCTCTCATTTGGCTGGCAGTGTCTATCAGACACCGCCGGCCAAATTAGGTAGCATTTGAAAACATGCTTTTCCGCGGCGCTTTTTCCGCCGTGGAAAAGCATGTGTACTTTTGATTTTGGGGGCCCGTTGCGGGCCCCCAGGGTGTTGGTGGGTGGGGGGTGCACATGGGGGGTACCTATGGTACCCCCCAGCATTTACATGCACAATGCGGCAGGCACCGCGCGGTGCCTGCCGCTTTGTGCATGTAAATGTTACACATGCACTTTTAACATTGCGGCGGGTGCTGCTTCAAGCAGCACCCGCCGCAATGTTAAATATCCAGGATGTGACCGCCAGGGTGGCGGTCACATCCTAATCGCACATGAGGGAACGCCGCAGCCCATGCGGACGTTCCCTCATACTCTGGGGTCGCGGACGGACTCAAGTCCGTCCGCGATCCTAATCGACCCCATAGTTAGTTGCACTAACTATATATCGCGCACCCGCAATCCACTGCTGATGATGTCACATATTACATCATTCATGACATGGTCAGTGACATCACTGATGACATCACTGATGACATCATCCAGTGACTGTGTGTTTCTGTAAAGTTTAAATATGTTTTACATATTGAAGAATGAGTGGATGTAGAAGTGTCTGGATGAAGGATTCAGTAGGTGCGTGACTGACTGTATGAGTGAGTGATTAAATGTGTCTCACTGAGTGCATGGGTTAGTGACTAAACTGTCTTAATTTGTGCATCATTATGTCTGTTGTTCTCTAAACTGATGCATGTGTTGATCAGCAGCTATATGAGTAACTATATGGGTTATTGATTGATTGTCCAAGTATTTGTATGGGAGACGTAGTGTGTGTGTGGCTGGCTGGGAGATGTGTGACTGATCAATGTGTTCTTGTATCAATGATTGTATAAGAGAGTAAGTATGTGTTAGTATATGTTTGAAAATGTAAGGTACTCTATGTTTTACTTTATTGATTAGAAAATTGAAGTGTGATTGATTCTTTACAGGACTGACTAGGTGTGTGAGTAACTCCATGGATGAGTGGCAGAGTGTGAGTGTCTGTATAGGTGTATGAGTGCATATGATAGTGTTGTAAAGATGAGTGATTGTATGTATGAATGATTGTATGGGTGAATGAGTGAATGTGTGTGTAGACATAGGAATCAGTGAGTGCTTATGTAGTAACTAGTATTGGTGTGTCAATTGTTTAAAAAATTATATTCTGTATTTTACACTGGATGTAACAGAGGTTATATTAAAGTGTGAGGAGATGCATTGTATTGTCACATGAATGATATCATCAGTGATGTGACCATTGATGTCAAATGAGATGTCATCAGTGATGTCATCAGTGATGTCATTTGAGATGTCATCAGTGATGTCATTTGAGATGTTATCAGTGATGTCATTTGAGATGTCATCAGTGATGTCATTTGAGATGTCATCAGTGATGTCATTTGAGATGTCATCAGTGATGTCACTGACCATGTCATGAATGATGTAATATGTGACATCATCAGCAGTGGATTGCGGGTGCGCGATATATAGTTAGTGCAACTAACTATATATGGAATTTCAATGGTTTTGTGTGAGTAAAATAAGGTTTTGTAAATGATAATTCCTAACTATATATGGTCTATAACCCATGGTTTTTTCAGTGTATTTTCAAGGTTTTGTAAATGCTAATTCCTAACAATATATGGTCTATAACCTATGGTTTTTTCAGTGAATTTCAATGGTTTTTTAATAGCAAATATCAAAAGCTGTAAAATGTCAAGTACGTGGTAGGTAAAAACATTTTCGTGTCTATGCACGCTGATGTGCTTTGAACGCTGCCCCCCCCCCTTTTCTTTTAGGAGTATTCTCTCTTTGCAGATATTGAAGGATAGGTAACACAGGCCTTTGCCCCCGTTGTAATCCGTCGTGCCTGCTTCCCTCTCCATTTGATTGATTGTTATCCAAGCATTTACTGTTTTGGAATTGGTTCTCTTTGGTTCATTCTCTATTTACAAACAAGCACAGAGTCGCAATACTCTGTTTAGTCTTTGCAGATAGTAAAAAATCGTTAGAAAAAACAAAAGGAATCAAGCAAAATCAGTAGGCCACTAATGGGATCTCTTTTTGACCTCGCTAAAATAGAAACATTAGGAACAACCCCTCATGAGAAATATGAAACTAGTGAGAGGAACTGAGCTCGACGCCATGATGGCTGCAAGACAACTCGGCTCCGCCGCCTACCCCGCCCAAAACAACGACAAGCCCTATGCAAATATTATAAATATATACAACACACCAGCAAAGTAACAGGGTAAAACGTTTTATTAAATAACTATTTACATGGCAGCCTGCTGCAACATCAATCCAAATGCATGCCGCCGTTCCCGGGATTTCTCCCCGACTACTCTGCGGCCTACGAGATGGAGAGGCTGGGCCGTTGACTAGGCGGGGCCTCCGGCCGCAACCACAGCGCCAACGATCGCCGCTGATGGAGGGGAGCCTTGCCGGTGAGAGCCACTGATCTGAAGAACCGCTGCCTGCGGTGCCTCCCTGAGCCGCTTGACGGAGGCCCCCGAGGGGCGGTGTGCTGGCGCGGACTCGGAGGGGGCGCTTGGTTCCTGCCCCCTCCCCAAGTCTTGTTGCCCTGGTGTGGCCTGAGATCGCCCCCGACATAGGCGGTCGGCTCCCGGGGTCAGGCGGAACTTGTTGCCTTTTGGTGACTCTTCCATTCTGGATCTTGTCCCTCAATCCGTTTGACCTGAAGACACATCCTGCGGTGCCCTGGTCCAACCATCACATATACCTGCACCAGGAGACGGCGTGGGGTGCACTGGAAGGGAGAGGCAGCGCGAATGAGCCTCCCCCACCTCCCCAGGTGGAGGTTTCTCAGCTACACCCCAGCGCTTCACTCGGCCACCTGAGTTGGGCCCACTCCTGCGGCACAGAGCCTCGCTCAGCCAGCTGAATTGCACCTGCTCTTGCGATTACAGCGTCTCACCAGCCATCCGGCTGAATTGCACCCACTCTTGCGGTACAGTGACAGGCGGCTGCCACAGAGCTCAGGAAATGGCGGTCGGCTCCACAGACTTGGGTCTGGCCTGCAAGGATGGCTCTGGGCAACCCTGGAACTCGGACACTTGACTGCTAGGACATGGGCCCCATTCCCAAAAGCGTCCCCTCAGCCTTGAAGATTCTACAAGAGTCACCGGGGCCCCAGACTCCTGCAGACTTCCGGTGGGGAGCGACTGCCATGATTGCTCGCGGAATGGCCACGATGTAGCCACGGAATGCTCTCATGCTGACGCCAGCTTCAGTCTGAAATATCCAGAAACACTGTAGACTACCAATTCGATCAGTTCCATTGGAGCCCCAACGTGACCCGGTAGAGAAGAACTTGCCCTCCCCTCTTTGACTGATGGTTCTTGTTGCCTGTCCCTTCTGTTGTCATTTAACTGAACTTTTTGGACTGCTGAAAGGGGTTCTGTTCCGACTGCTGGTTGGTGGAGACATTTTGACTATATTCTGGACCTGCCCGGCCTCGCCCAAAATGGCGTCGGTATAAATGAGACTCGCAACTCCTTGATGTGTACTGGTTGCTCAGCCTTGATATCACGAGATATGTATGCAGTTTTGGAGCACATGGCGGGCGGGGACTGGTACTGATTGAACATTTGGACATCCCTATTGATATTAAGTTCTGATGTATTATTAATTACTGTACTATTGAAAGTTCGAATTAACGTTACTCATGATACTTGCCCGCAAATGTATATCTAGATAATTTCATTGTAACTATTAGACACCTTAATTCCTGCAACCTAATGGCCGCCCGTTACCTTTTTCTACAGTGTAAAGGTCCCCTCATCATATAAGATTCCAGTTTGCTCCGTGGCCGGCCCACATGGTTGTAGGCCCGTATTTGTATACTGAAAAAAAATGAGTTTTCGAAGGAAGTATGGAATCAGCGTCATAACAATCGTCTAGGTTGGTAGGGTTTTAGAATAATTGCTGTTATTCCCAAACAATAGAAGACAGATAATGCAGACCCTTTGCCTGAATTTTGGATTGATTGAAATTTGTATCCGTCACACCAGCCCTTTTTCCAGAATTGTTGGAAAATGGTCGACCGTAGCTTAAGGTATCGGCCGAATGTAAGGTGTGGTATTTTTTCCCATAAAATAAGACTAATTGAGAAACAAATACACGAAGAGGGAACTCAAATTTAGGGACAAACAAAATGAAACATTTTTTGGCATCATAAAAAGGGGAAGATATGTTACACAGAAAAATAATGCGAAAGGGATAGCCAAGATCTGTTGTATCACACGTTCCTGCAGCTAGTCTGATACATGGTAAGTAGAAGCTTTTTCGTGTTTGCGCGCGCTGACATCCTCTGAATGCTGTATCCCCCCCCTTTCTTTTCTCCTCTGTAGGTTACATCGGAGTTCCGACTCAAGAATGGAGTGGACATGGACCGCACCGTGCTCCATGTAAGGAAAGACATAGACAAGCGATGTGAGATATTGCATGGAGTGCAGACCATCACTGGGAACGTAAAAAATTGTATGGTGTGACTGTGCGTACATGCCCTGATTGTATGGTATGAATGTGTATATATTCCATATGCCCGGCCGATAAACGTTCTGTTTGCGCAACTGCCGCGTTAGAAAACAACATCGTGACGCGTCGCGTAACCGCGACGTATCGCGTTGTCGCGTAATGCGTCATATGACGCGCCGCGTTAGCGCACCCGGAAGTGCTCTGGTGCGCGAGGCGCGAAGCGCAGCTTCCCGGAAGCAATCCGGGGCGCGGCGCGGAGCGCGTAACGTAAGCATAACAGGTCATGTGACCTGTTAATAAAACTTTTCATTGGTTCATTTCACTTTTGGGTTCCTAATGATGTAAGGCTAGGTCATGTGACCTAAAAATAACACTTTTCATTGGTTGAGAACTATTTTTTGTCCCAAATGATGAAAACCCCTCCTTGTTTCCTCACTCTGACTTTCATCTTTGTGAGAGGAAGACCTTGCATGATTCGGCCAGCTCAATCGATCGAGCATGAGACTCTGTTGTGATCTGAAGAACCGCTGCCTGCGGTGCCTCACTGAGCCGCTTGACGGAGGCCCCCGAGGGGCGGTATGGTGGCGCGGACTGGGAGGGGGCGCTTGGCTCCTGCCCCCTCCCCAAGTCTCGCTCAGCCAGCTGAGTTGCGCCTGCTCTTGCTATTACAGCGTCTCACCCGCCATCCGGCTAAATTGCACCCACTCTTGCGGTACAGCGACTCTTCCATTCTGGACCTTGTCCCACAATCCGTTTCACCTGAAGACACGTCCTGCGGTGCCCTCGCAATGCGGCCTGGTCCCTGAATGTGTGCAGGGGGACGGTATTTCTCGCTCGGCCAGCAGAGTTGCGCCCACTCTTGCGGCCTACGACATGGAGAGGCCGGGGCGTTGACTAGGCGGGGCCTCCGGCTGCAACCACAGCGCCAACGATTGCTGCTAATGGAGGGGAGCTTTGCCGGTGAGAGCCACTGATCTGAAGAACCGCTGCCTGCGGTGCCTCCCTGAACCGCTTGACGGAGGCCCCCGAGGGGCGGTGTGGTAGCGCGGACTGGGAGGGGGCGCTTGGCTCCTGCCCCCTCCCCAAGTCTAGTTGCCCTGGTGTGGCCTGAGATTGCCCCCGACGTAGGCGGCCGGCTCCCGGGGTCCGGCTGAACTTTTTGCCTTTTGGTGATTCTTCCATTCTGGACCTTGTCCCACAATCCGTTTGATCTGAAGACACGTCCTGCGGCCTGGTCCCTGAATGTGTGCAAGGGGACGGTATTGATTGGATCAAGATGGCGGCTTTACACAAAGCTGACTCAAGTGTTTCTGCTGATGCTATGCAGACAAAAACTGGTTTGCAGTTTGTACATTCTTCAGGATTTTTCCATCCAAGGCTGGTTGAGAGTTTGTAGAACGATGGCTTCAGATTTTCAACATACTACTCTTCAACATTCTTCATAAATGTAATTCTGGTCCTGCCGCTACTTATTGGAGACATTAAACTATACTCTGGACCTGCCTGGCCTAGACCAAAATGGCGCCAGTATGGGAGCGACTTGCAACTCCTTATGACGTTCTAGTTACTTAGCCTTGACGTTATGGGGGATGTATGCGGTCTTTGTGCACATGGCGGGCGGGGTGGGGTACTGACTGGAAATACGGACAACCCTATTGATGTCGATTTTTCATTATTGATTATTGTATTAATAAAGCTTCGAAGTAATGTAACCCATGATACTCGCCCATGGTGTGCGTATGGACGATTTTATTGTAACTGATCCTGTTGTACTTTCAATTAAAAAATCAACCTTCACTGATCCTACAACCATTTATCACGTTTAGTTTTTTCATAATTGATTATTGTATTAATAAAGCTTCGAAGTAATGTTACCCATGATATTCGCCCATGGTGTGCGTATGGACGATTTTATTGTAACTGATCCTGTTATACTTTCAATTAAAAAATCAACCTTCACTGATCCTGCAACCGTTTGTCACGTTTAGTTTTTTCAATTAAATGGCTCGCTTGTTACATACTCCTATACCCCTGGCTTTTCAAAGACACCATCTTGTAGAATAAAGGGCTGCGTCAAGGGTGGTATTGCCCAGAATGTCTTGTTTTCTAGTGCTCGTAATGACGAAGCCAGAACTGCCGAAAGGGATTCTGGTCCTGCCGCTACTTATTGGAGACATTGAACTATACTCTGCACCTGCCTGGCCTCGACCAAAATGGCGCCAGTATGGGAGCGACTTGCAACTCCTTACGACGTTCTAGTTACTTAGCCTTGACGTTATGGGGGATGTATGCGGTCTTTGTGCACATGGCGGGCGGGGAAGGGTGCTGACTGGGAATACGGACAACGCTATTGATGTCGATTTTTCATTATTGATTATTGTATTAATAAAGCTTCGAAGTAATGTTACCCATGATACTCGCCCATGGTGTGCGTATGGACGATTTTATTGTAACTGATCCTGTTATACTTTCAATTAAAAAATCAACCTTCACTGATCCTGCAACCGTTTGTCACGTTTAGTTTTTTCAATTAAATGGCTCGCTTGTTACATACTCCTATACCCCTGGCTTTTGAAAGACACCATCTTGTAGAATAAAGGGCTGCGTCAAGGGTGGTATTGCCCAGAATGTCTTGTTTTCTAGTGCTCGTAATAACGAAGCCAGAACTGCCGAAAGGGATTCTGGTCCTGCCGCTACTTATTGGAGACATTAAACTATACTCTGGACCTGCCTGGCCTCGACCAAAATGGCGCCAGTATGGGAGCGACTTGCATCTCCTTATGACATTCTAGTTACTTAGCCTTGACGTTATGGGGGATGTATGTGGTCTTTGTGCACATGGCGGGCGGGGAAGGGTACTGACTGGGAATACGGACAACCCTATTGATGTCGATTTTTCATTATTGATTATTGTATTAATAAAGCTTCGAAGTAATGTAACTCATGATACTCGCCCATGGTGTGCGTATGGACGATTTTATTGTAACTGATCCTGTTATACTTTCAATTATAAAATCAACCTTCACTGATCCTGCAACCGTTTGTCACGTTTAGTTTTTTCAATTAAATGGCTCGCTTGTTACATACTCCTATACCCCTGGATTTTGACCCTTTCCTATGCGTGGTCTGTACTACCGCCCTCGGGCGATCTATGTAATGAACAGACTCCATTGCCGAAACACAAGGGAATGCATCTCAGAGAGATAAGTCAAGTACGTGGTAGATAAAAACATTTTCGTGTTTATGCACGCTGATGTGCTTTGAACGATGCCCCCCCCTCCTCCTCATCATTTAGATTTCCACCGCCCATTGCACAAAAGCGTACCGGGCGCTCCCCACGCAAAGGGGCCCTTTTAAAGCCTCCACATCAAACCTAGGGGGTCAGGGAGGATCTACTATGCCCCCTTATGGTCATTTCCCCCTTCGTTTTGGCCTCCTCTTGCCTCTCGATCCTACCGAGAGACAAGATGGCGGCCGCTCCGGACTGTTTAGAATGTTGACAGACACCGGAGAGCCAATCAGCTTCGCTTCGCGAAGTTCCGTTACGCGTCAAGTACGCGAACCGGAGCGCTACCCGGAGCGCTGTCACAGATATATATATTTTTTTGAACGTTAATTTATCAAAATCCACTGGAGCACATATATTGAGACCTAGCAAAGGCACATCGGGCTAACAGTCCCTACAATTTTGCCAAGTTTCATGCAAATCCATTCAGCCGTTCGAGCTAAAAGTGAGGCCAACCGCCCTATGGAAATTAACATGGGAAAAACGCGTTTTGGGACCCCCTTTTTTCTCGGCCCCCCCTTGACGAACCCCCCCCCCCAAATTTTCAGGGGCTGCTCAGAAACAAAATGTGCCATTTTCCTGAACATTTCAGCCAATTCCGTCCACTAACGCCAAAGTTATTAGACATAGAATTTTCAAAAATCCCATAGAGAAAAAATCCTAACTATATATACCTACTGGCGATCCTTAAAAGATAGACTGGTCACTAGCCACCTACCTAAGGGCAAATCCAAAGGAGAACTGCGGGCAATGCATGGCTCGTATCCATGCGGGAAATGTAAAGCCTGCAGTTTTTTACTTGTTCGACCACATTTGTGGTATACTGTTTGAAGTGCCCCTGCGGACGGATGTACGTAGGAAGCACTACTAAAGCAGTTAAGTTGAGGATCCTAGAGCACCAACGAGCCATTGTGAATAAAGATGAAAATTATCCAATGGCCTGGCATTTTGCAAGTCACCACAATAGCGATAGGACACAACTCAGCTTCTTCAGCTTAGACTGCATCCCTCAAGACATCAGGGGTGGAGATCTTAAGAGGCGACTAAGACGCTTGGAGTCTCGATATATCATCGACCTCCAAACAAAGTCACCAGGAGGACTTAATGCAGGGGAGAAGCTACTATCACACCTATAAGTAGTTTCCCTCATCCCTGAACCACGTAACTGTCTGAAGTGAATGAATTTTCTTTATATTGTAAATGCCGTTGATATTATTTGGTCTACAGAAGAATGGTCAACCCCCCCCCCCCTCCACACCCCTTTCCTGTAGTTAGGGTTAATTTAGTGTGGTATCGTAAACAATGGTATCTGTATCCATGGCCATCCAGGCCTCAATTGATACCAAAGAAAAGAAATCATGGGGATTGGGTTACTTTAACTGTTTACCAATACGAGTATAAGATTAGATGAGCAATGACCTTTATGCTGAATTATGATTTTGTGTTGAATTGTTTGCCCATCCAGGGCTCAATAAGTTGCATAACACATGAATTAAGCGCTTACAAATGTACAGCTTACACCCATTGCTCACAAATGTGAAATTCGAACTGTAAATAGCGTTATTTCATCGTTCAAAGATGGCGCTTTCATTTGCATTATGAACTTTTGTCTGTTTCTATGAATTCAGCCTTATCAACTGCTGCCTTGCCGACGCCAGCTGACACTGACGAAGGCAAGTGCTGAAACGCGTCTGTTACGATTTTGCTTTGCGCTAAATAAACCGTATATGGTTTAAAATCTGCTGCGAGTGCCGTCTTGTTGCTTTCTGCTGCCGGTTGCCGGTCGCAGAGTTGCGGAGCTTCAAATATATAAATATATATATATATATATAATTTTTTCCCACCAAATCCAACTTTGAGCAAAACAGCTCAAAAAGTAGATAAAATCTGCACAAGTCTTTATTGTCATGGGCCTCCAATGACTCTGCTCAGGAGAGAGACGCGTTTCTGCAGGGTACCTGCCTTTGTCAATCTAAAGGTACACCACGTTTGAATTGCCTTTAAATATCACAAAGTGCTGAACACAGACGAAATTCTACATTACTAATGTGCGGTAAGTAAGTTCATTTCACACTTCATAAGATGACTACTGATGATAAACATGCATATATGTTAAATGCATAATTGTTTGCCACATATATTAGGAAACACTGGTAATTTATAGACATGATGTTAAAAATCCTGGTCACGTGACCACCACAAAATGTAGTTTAACATTGCAGATACTATGTTACTACTAGAGCCATCTGATTTTTTACGAAAGGTGTTGAACTAAGTTTTATAAAACATCCGCGCATAATACTGTCTGTGTGCACATAACTTCGAATGAAAAAAGCCACATAGCGCAAATCAACAGCTGATTCTATGTCATCAATAATGTAAAAATGGCATATGTGTGTATATATCTTCAATGAAAAAAACATAGGTTTTCAGGGACGTTATAGTTAGTTGGACATTTCACTCATACAAAATTATAGAAATTCCCCTGTTATAGTTAGTTGAGCTAACTATAACTCACCCCCCCGCAATGCACTGCTGATGACGTCACATATTACATCATTCATGACATGGTCAGTGACATCACTGATGACATCACTGATGACATCACAAATGACATCAAGGATGACATCATCCAGTGACTATGTTTTTCTATATAATGTAAATATGTTTTATATATATATATATATATATATATATGCGAAGGTGCATTGAAGAATGAATGGGTGTATAGGAGTCAGGATGGATTGATTAAGTAGGTGTGTGACTGACTGTATAAGTGAGTGATTAATTGTGTCTTACTTAATGCATGTGTTAGGGACTGATACAGACATTCATACAGATTAGGTTGTCAGTTGGTGTGTAAGCAGTTGCATGGGTTGGTTAGCAGCTAAATGAGGATATATATGGGCTATTGATTGGTTTTACGAGTATCTGTATGGGTGTATGAGTGTCTATGTGGGTGGTTGTGTGTCTGTGACTCTGTGCATAGATGTGTGAGTGGATAATTCACAGGGTATATGTGTTCAAGTCTGTATTTGTGAAGGGCTGTATGACTGGGTGAGTGAGTGTGTGTATGGGTGTGTTAGGGAGTGAATGGATGCCTCAGTGGTACATGTGTGAGTAACTTCATATGTGAAAGGCAGTATATGTGAGTGTTGGACTGTATAAATCACTACATGTGAGAGTGAGTGAATGTGAGAGTGCCTGTATGGATCAGTATGTGCTTGTATTAGTTATTGTATTAGAGTGTAAGTATGTGTTAGTATATGTTTAAACAAGTGAGGTGGTATGTGTATAACTGTACAGGTGAGTAAATGAAAATGTGATTGATTATTTCTATTACTGACTAGGTGTGTGAATAACTCTATGAATGAGAGGCAGTGTATGTGACTGGATATGATAATGCTGTATTGATGGCTGACTGTGTGTATCAGTGACTGTATGGGTGAATGACTGGATGTGTGGGTAGACCTAGGAATTAGTGAGTGGATATGTAATAACTGGTATTGGTGTGTTCATGGTTTCGAAAAGTATAGTCTGTATTTTAGAGTGGGTGTATCAAGTGTTATATTAGGGTCTTATGAGGTGCATCTTCACGTTGGATGATGTCATCAGTGATGTCATCACTGATGTAATTTGAGATGTCATCAGTGATGTCATCAGTGATGTCACTGACCATATCATGAATGATGTAAGATGTGACGTCATTAGCAGCGCATTGTGTGGGTGCGAGTTATAGTTAGTTCAACTAACTATAATAGGGGAATTTCTATTGTTTTGTATGAGTGAAATGTCCAACTAACTATAACGTCCCTGAACCCTATGGTTTTTCAGTGAATTTAAAAGGTTTTTTAAATGCTAATTTCAAATTATAATGTTCATTAAACCTATCTTTTTTTCTGTGGTTTTTTAATTATCATCCAATTCTCAACTTGGTGAAAACTGCAAATCTCACCACTCTTCCATCGATACCTTCTGCCAACAAAATCGCCACAAACGAGAGCCACAACCAATGCTAATGATATGCAAAGTAGGCATTCCAGTGCAAAAAAAACATGAAAACACCACCTCCCCATATTTTCAACAACCAGTCAAATCTGCAATGCGATCCAAAAAGCAGGCGATAACCCGAGTTAGCAGTAACAAATTAACATCATCCTTAGACTGGTTTAAGGAGGTCGACTATCTACTGCGTGAATTGACCCAACTCACAGCCACATCTAAAGACCAACACGTGATAGAACTACTGATCATGCAGCTCTGACACCCAAGAAGGCCACAACACCCACTACCACCACCACCAGGACCTCCCCTTGGACCACCTCCCTAATCACTGAGGCAGCACAAAACAGGACTATGGACCTTCCCAAAACGCTATGCCCCTCAGCTGCACAATAGCTGAATGTTCGGAGATGTGGCAACCAACTACATATGAAGGAGGCAAGTCAACCATCAATAATAATGAACACAATGCCAAGTGTAACGCTGATGTGCGCATAGACCTCACTATGCAAAGCACAAACCTCTCCATGTGGAGATATACTCTAGATACTTGTACTGTAGTGCACAGTGGATGCAACCATGTTACCTCAGGCAATGGGGAAGATCTCAGTCATGTTGCTGTGTTGTCCCCCTCCTAAAAGTGGAAGCGGAAGCAGAAGTGGAGTGGGCTGGTCCAACGTATGCCACTCCAGCGTAGGAGTATGAATAAATAGGCCAGGCCCTGGGCGTGGTTCACTTGTGGGAAGACCAACAACTCTGCCAGAGCGGCAGCCCTCACCATGCCACGTAGCTGCCGCCATGACCGCGGGCCTCCTCGACACAGGCCCCCTGCGAACCCAGTGGCACAGCACTGCAGAGTTACGTCTGTACCGACTACTGCCTTCGATCTACATTGCAGACAGCAGGGCTCACAATTCAGATGCTGTGGCGATTGCAGATGACGCAGTCCAGTTCGCAAGACACGTTGCTCCCAGTGCGGCCTGCCCTGACCATGCATCATTGCAGGGTGCACACACTCTGTGTGCTTCAGGTGCTACTAACTCACTGCACCATAAGTCATCACCACATGGCCTTATCAAGGCAGAATTCATAAGACTAAAGACATTGCTACCAGGGTGAAACGTCTGGACCACGCATCATTGCAGGCTGCACACATGCTGTGTGCTTCAGGTGCTAACTCACTGCACCATAAGTCATCGCCACGTACCCTTATTAAGGCAGAATTCATTAGACAAAAGACATTGCTCCCAGTGCAGCCCATCGGGACCACGTGTCATCGCAGGGTGCACACACGCTGAATACTCCAGGTGCCACTTACTATGCGGCTCAACTCAATGCCACATGGTTGTGCACCCATCCTGACCGCTGCCTCGGCCCTACACTGGGGTTACACGGTAGCGACGCAAATTGTGTAAGAGACTATAATGGGTTGAGAAGACCAAATGCTCCCAATCTGTGCAGCTCAAGTCAACGTCACATGCCTGTGGGCCTTTGCTGACCGCTGCCTCCGGCCTACACTGTGGAAGACCGGCGATACCGGTTGCCACCTAACCCTGTTCAAAACAAGCTGATCCCACATGTTTAAATGTGTCCTGAGTCCTGAATGGCAGTGACCCCAACTTTGCAGCAGTGACCACAGCACCAGACTCCCTTCGATTAGTGAGGCGTATTTGCATATGGAAGGCCGACGACACGTGGTGCCACTGAACCTGAACTATGCAGGCCGGTGGGGCCACCAACCTATGCACGTGACTGTGGGCCCTTGCTCACCGCTGCCTCCGGCCTACACATATGGAAGACCGGCGACACATTGTGCCTCTAACCATTTTCAACACAAGCCAATCCCACATGTTAACTGTGTCCTGAGTCCTGAATGGCAGTGACCCCAACTCCATGAGACAACCACAGCAGCAGCCTCCCTTCATTCAAAGAGGCACGTTTCCATATGGAAGGCTGGCGACACGTGCTGCCACTAACTTTGTTCAACACAAGCCGATCCCACATGTATAACTGTGTCCTGAATGGCAGTAACCCCAAGTACGTGGCTGCAACCACAGCACTGCACTCCCTTCGATCAGTAAGGCATATTTCGATATGCAAGGCCGACGACACGTAGTCCCACTAACCCTCTTTAACACAAGCCGATCCCACATGTGTAACTGTATCCTGAGTCCTGAATGGCAGTGACCCCAACTTTGCGGCAGCGACCACAGCACCAGACTCCCTTCGATTAGTGAGGTGTATTTGCATATGGAAGGCCGACGACACGTGGTGCCACTGAACCTGAACTACGCCGGCCGGTGGGGCCACCAACCTATGCACGTGACTGTGGGCCCTTGCTCACCGCTGCCTCCAGCCTACACATATGGAAGACCGGCGACACATGGTGCCACTAACCGTTTTCAACACAAGCCAGTCCCACATGTGAACTGTGTCCTGAGTCCTGAATGGCAGTGACCCCAACTCCATGAGACAACCACAGCAGCAGGCTCCCTTCAATTAGTGAGGCACGTTTCCATATGGAAGGCTGGCGACACGTACTGCCACTAACTTAGTTCAACACAAGCCGATCCCACTTGTATAACTGTGTCCTGAATGGCAGTAACCACAAGTACGTGGCTGCAACCACAGCACTGCACTCCCTTCGATCGGTAAGGCATATTTCGATATGCAAGGCCGATGACACGTAGTCCCACTAACCCTCTTTAACACAAGCTGATCCCACATGCGTAACTGTGTACTGAGTCCTGAATGGCAGCGTATTCTATACTTATTTCATATTTTTATGATACGTCTACAGTGCACCCAGTAGAGCTAACAATTAAAAATATTTTTTCTTTCATTAACTACAGAGTCCACTAGGCAAGTAACTATTGCAGGCCTCAAATCTACATAATATCCCTTTACTATCTTTTCTTCTTGAGCATTGTTTATATCAGTTATAGCTTTACTACAATCATCAAATTCATTTTCAAGTACAAACTAACACTCATTAGCAGCAGTCTACACTGTGGGCAGCAGAGCTCGCAATTTGAATTTTAGACACGTGGTGCCAACTAACCCTGTTCAACACAAGCCGATCCCACATGTGTAACTGAGCCCTGAGTCCTGAATGGCAGTGACCCCAAGTCCATGGCAGCGACCACAGCACCACACTCCCTCTGATCAGTGAGGCATATATTCGATATGCAGGGCCGGTGACAAGCACTCCTACTAACCCTCTTTAACACAAGCCAATCCCACATGTATAACTGTGTCCTGAGTCCAAAATGGCAGTGACCCGAACTTCGTGACAGCGAGCACAGCACCACCCTCCCTTCAATTAGTGAGGGGTATTTGCATATGGAAGGCTGTTGACAAGTGTTGCCACTGAACCTGCACTACGCAGGCCGGGGGGGCCATCAACATATGCACATGGCTGTGGGCCCTTGCTTATCGCTACCTCTGGCCTACACTATGGTCAGAACGCCTCACAATTCAGACAAAGTCCTGATTTCACATGACGCAGTCCAGTAGGCAAGACACATTGCTCCCAGTGCGGCCCGTCCTCACCAAGCATTATCACAGGCTCATCCAGTCTCAATGCTTCTGGTGCCACTAACCCTATTTACCACAAGCCGATCCCACATCTGTAACTTTGTACTGAGTCCTGAATGGCTGTGACCCCAAGTCCGTGGCACCGACCACAGCACCACACTCCCTTCGATCAGTGAGGCATATTTCGATATGCAAGGCCTGCGACATGTAGTCCCACTAACCCTCTTTAACACAAGCCGATCCCACATTTGTAACTGTGTCCTGAGTCCTGAATGACAGTGACCCCAACTTCGTGGCAGCGACCACAGCACCAGACTCCCTTCAGTCTTATTTGTTGTTTTTTTCTTTAAATATTTTTTTTATATGTAAACCTATACATGACTAAGATTCTTCTTTGTCCAACCGCACAGGGACACTTCTGGGCCCAAGAAGGTTGTTGGGGGTATGTTAGTAATGTGGGTAGAGGGTGCGTTATCTTCTGATGTGGGGTGAGGCAGCGTCAAAGATGTATCACAGAAAGAACTCCGATATGTTTTCACAAATGCCTCTGACAGATGCCAGATGACGGACTGAATCACAAAATGATTCTTCAATACTTATGTAGAGTGAGTTATTAACAGTTCGCACCCAGCCTCACAGAGGGACAGCTGCGGCCTGTCTGTTTGACTCACAGACGCAGTACTATGAGCCATCCGCGTCATTGTAGCTATCCCTGCACTGTTCTGTCATATGCCACGCCACTCCGATTACGTTTTGGGGTTGGCCCCACATAGCTACCTGTCGCAGGCATACTCGCTGTTGCTGTGCAGTTCAGTGGTCCAGTTCTCAACATCTCACAACCACTCCCTGAGGGCAGGTTTGCACACATACCACATCCATCCGGCACATGACATGCGTCACAGGTCATGTGTCCATGCAAATATAATAGATCGACAATGTCACATCCTTTATTATCGGTGCTGACTGGATTGCAGGCGCTCCATGGGTGTTGAGGAAATGGAAAAATCTTCATTCTCAGGGGGTCTTCTTAATATCAATAAAGAACTTGGCACAGAAGCTGAAATATGAAAAGACATCTTTATTAAATTTAATAAGTGATGCCACGTCACACAGAAGCCGTAGCAAATGAATGAGGTAGTCTGAGGAATACAGAGAACAGAGGCCTTATATATGTTTTAGAGTTACAAAACTCAGCATAAAAGAAAGGGGGCAGTCCTAGCTTTTGCAAGCATGCAAAAAACCCAACATTCCTTCTTACACAAGCTGGACAAACCCATATTAAAACACCACCACCCACATCGTAAACAGGTCATAAAAAGAAGGAAGAGAAACAGATGAGAGGTAGGATAAGGGGCGTGCATGTGCATACCAAACTTTAAAATCTCCTGTGCTCTGATCCTTATTCTTGATCAGCTACTGGGCAAGGAACTGGTCTAACAAGGTCAGCTTCAGGCAACAGGGTCAGTTTACTCAGGTCATCCAGCAGTCAGCTAAAGTCATCAGCCTATGTGAGGGCAACGACAAAATGGCTGCCATGCACAAAATGGAACCCATGGTTCAGAATGAAATCTCCAAATACATAGTGAATCCATGTGTGTAACATAATGAAAACATTCATACTTGCTGAACTCACTGTTTACGGTTCGCTGTTACCAAAATCGTAACAGAACCACGACCTTTATGACTTAGGTTCAGAATTCACGGAACCTCACTGTCAACCATAAAGAGTCCTTGAAAATTGTGCAGAAGGTTAGTCGCACCCTCAGCTGTATGGCCGTCAGGGGCCTACCATCCCCTTGGCGTGGACTTCAGATGCACAGTGTTAGTGCCACCTGAAGCTCATGTGGCCATCAGGGGCCTACCACCATGTGGCATGGACTTGAGTTCCACAGGCTTGGCGGCACCAAAAGCTGATGTAGTCTCCGTCATTGATGACTCAGGATTCAGCAACATGTGTGAGATCTGCCAGGCTGCGGAGAAGCTGATGTGGTCTCGACATTGATGACTCAGGACTCAGCAACATGTGTGAGATCTGCTGGGCCGTGGAGAAGATGATGTGGTCTCCGTCATTCATGACTCAGGACTCAGCGACATCAGTGAGATCCGTGGAGAAGCTGATGTGGTCTCCACCATTCATGACTCAGGACTCAGAGACATCCCTGAGATCCGCAGAGTTTAGACGGGCACGTGGAGTGCCCACTCCTGCACACTCCCGTGGCACCAGGTAATTATTTGCTCATGGATGCGTACGGGCCACAGAGTATCTCTCTCTCTCTCTGTCTCTCTTCATTCCTTTCCTTCTATCTCTCTCTTCCTTCCCCCTTTCTCACTCCCTTTCTTTCCTTCCCTCTCTTTTTTCCTTCTCTGTTTCTCGGTGTCTCACTCCTTTGATATGCGCATTACACACGTCCTTATTTTGTGCTTTATTTTCCAGGCTCTGTCGTCGACATCTATGGTCTCCACAGGAGTGTTCCGCCTTGTTGTTTTGTATTATTTTTGTTACATTTTGTTTATTAGTTCATCTTTCATATATATCTATTAATAAAAAATTCACATTTGAAAATAGATTACAGTTTAAATATATATCTTTATAAAATGTTTTTGGTTGTTTTCTTAACTGCTGTGTGGCTCTTTCTTGTTCTTCTTACTGTTATTTGATGATGTCCACCATGGTGGTAAATTGTGGGGCACTTATCGCGGGAATACTGGTGATGTCTGCAGTTTGCACCAACTTCTGAATAGTGTGTTAGATTTATCTCAACTTTTCTTGCATTAAAGTGCTGATAATGAAATGCAGCCTAGCCATTTCCGTGCAAAAAGACACGAGGTGCACCTTTGCGATTTATTCTGAATGCTAAAATCCTGTATTGAATTGCACTGAGGTAGTGGCTGCACTTACAGAGTATACACAAAAACAATGAAGAAAGCTCATTGTATTTGTATTGATTGGGAATAGTGCGTCAGGTGCTGGATCTTGACGGGATACACTGCCCAGTTCGTATATTGTTCTGCACACAGATAAATCTCACCACATCTTTCACAACAACTGCAATGCAAAACAAATTCTGGCGATAAGCCACGCTAGCACCAGGGATTTTACACCTGCTTTCTGCTGGTGTTAAGGAGGACGACTACTTGCAGCATGAAAGGGAACACAACCAAGAGCCACACCAGAACACCCACAGGTGCCATAGAGTCAAAGAGCATGATACAGGGATACCCATGAGGGCCACAAGACTCATTGCAACAACCCCAGGACCGCTAACGCCCCCAAACCCACATCTGGGCTAGTGTGTCCCTGTGGTAAATGTGTTAGCATGATAGGCACGGGCCCTGCAACATCACAGTGTGCTGTCACCTCCGCGTTGGCAATGACCCTGGACATGTAGCTATGCACGCATCCTCCTGCATGCACAACCGGCGTGTGCTGGTCCGGCATACAAAGGTCAGCACAGGGGTGTGTCGATCCAGCAAGTGGAACGAGGTGTCTCATACATGTCGGTATACAGGAAGTGCGGTAAGTGTGTCTCTGTGTTCTGGTGTGGCCTGCCACAAGGGCCGCAGCAGTCAATGTTGTAAAGTGACATGCACCACCTCCAAACGGCACTGTCATGGTGTGGTGGGAATGCAGCAGGACACGCAGGAATAGGCATTACAATGGGGTGCCGTACGAGTACACAGGATACAAGAGCGCACCGTACAAAAGTGTGCGGGATCGTGGGAGGGAAGAGCAGCTGTTTGGCAATGTAACACACAGTGAACCCGCCCATGTGCCACGTGCTGGGCAGCTCATCCATGATGACCACGGTCGCAGACATCACACAATACCCACGACCGGCCTTTGTACACATCCTGTATGAATGCAGCTTGTTTTCACTTCCATGCTCGTTCAGTCGTGTGATGTTGGCGGGTTGTGTGACTTGTGCTCCTTGTTGGTGTGTTTCATTTTGGCCATTGTTTGTCTATAATTGTGCTGTACTTAATTGTACATGTGTGCTATTGTGCCCATCTCCCCCTGTCCCTCCACACCCTGCTTCTTCCTCTTCCTGGTGCTGTTGTGTCTATACTTTTGTTGTTCCACATAAATACATGTAAAGACCAAATTAGAACAGTTCCTTGATTCTTTTAGGTTTCAAAACTTCTCTCAATTAGTTTCTTTTTAATTTTCTATATAAACAGTTTTTTTTCATATTTAACGACACATAGAAGTCAGCAGAGTAACATATTCTATCAACACACTTTCTAGAACATTCTACAACACGTGCAGGTTAAACCTTCATCCATTTTTTTAAACCTAACAATATTTTTTTGCAACATTTTCTCAAACATTTAACGGCATGGAACAGTGCCTTCCAAATGCAAGTAGCAGGTGTGGTTGAGTTGAGCAAGTTTTATCCTATGATATGTACTCCACGTTGAAACTGCCTTTTCTTAACCAATCACAATGATGCTTTTCCACAAAACGAATGTGCACCCTACTTTTAAAAACCAATGCTTTTCATCTCCCAATCAGGTATAGTTTTGTATGGCAAAAAAAGTACTTCCCTATCTTTAAACATATCTCTTATTGTACGAAGGAACTGCATGAGCTACAGACATCTTTCCATACCTTCCAGTCATATCTTCAAAATGCTAGTGTGGATTGTAGGACATAGCTATATTTTCTGGTGCAAGAGGTATGCAGAACACATACATATTGACTTAGACCTAGGTTTACAAAATGTGGACATTGAATGGTTTGCACAGAGAGGATTGAATTGGCACTAATTGCTACCTTTAGTTAAAACCTCTTTGCATCTTCCCCACCCTGACCTCATGATTGTGCATTGTGGTGGAAATGACGTAGGCACATTGACTGGAGTCGGTTTCGAAATGCTTATGAAGGACACCTTTGGACAATTGATGTTACTTTTTCCTCAAACTGACTTTGTATAGTCCAATATATGCCAAAGACAGAAGTGGAAGTGGTCAAAACAATGTTGTCCTCAGATTGAAAAATCTAGGAAGAATTTCAACAAAGCTGTGTCTGCATACCTCAGAGACCATAGAATGGGGTCGATCCACAACAACAACATAAGTTTTGATATGCCTGGTATCTACAAAGTGATGGAGTACACTTCACAGATCAAGGAAACAGAGTTTTTCTGAATAACCTGAAGTTGTGCATCCACACCTACATGGAGCTCCAACTAATGAACACAAGGGCTCTTTTTAGAGCAACCCTATAACTGACAACTTAGGCCCGCTATTTTAGGGCCAGGTAATGGCGTGCAGACAATCTGACTTTGCAGCACAGACCTCTCGCATTTATCACCAGCTTTAGCAACAGCTCAGGATACCACCATGTTACTATGGGCAATAGCTCACTTAATTTCCACGCTGGTCCCCAGCGCCTGCAGACCGGTATGAGTGAGGAGTTTGCACTTTACAAATACCGGATTGATTCAAAACTGCAGAATTGAACTTCACAGGCCCTCTGTAGCACCCCACAATCCCTCTACAGACGTCACAATGTTCAAAACATAAGTTCCTCCTACTACACATGCACACATGCTGACACTACTTGGATAGGTGTGCCGCACCAACATGAGTTCAGAGCACAGGACTCGCAATTTAATCCCCTGCTCCGGCAGCACCTCAGCTCCGCACCATGTGACTCTGGGCAATAACTCACTTAATAGCTCATGTATTTTCCACTCCGGCCTCGACGGTCTTCAGACCCATAGAGGTGAGTAGTTTGCACTTTACAAATACTGTATTGATTTGATACGCACAAATTTACCTTCAAACTCCCTGTATAACACCCCCTAAGCACCATACACAAGTTACAATGTTCAAAACAAAAGTTCCTCCGAGTAGGTATAACTACATGCTGACGCTACTTGGACAGATGTTGCTCAGCGGACAGAGCACATGACTTCACAGCATATGACACACAGTTTGGACTCATGCTTTCATCCCGAGTCCGGCAGCAGCTCACCTTAGCAGCATGAGACTCTAGACAATACCTCATTTATTTTCAGTACCCCAGGACTTTCAGACCAGTAGGGGTCAGTAGTCCATCCTAGTAGCTATAAACACATGCTGACACTACTTCCACAGGTGTGGTGCAGCGGCCAGGGCTAATGACTTCACAGTATAAGACACACAGTTTGGGCTCACGCTTGAATCCCTGAGCCCCGAGCAGCTCACCTTAGCAGCATCAGACTCTAGGCAATACCTCACCTATTTCCGTAGCCCAGCACTTTCAGGACTGGTAAGTATGAGTAGTTCACTGGGCACCCCCTGTATAGCACACCCTAAAGACCCCACAGAGGTTACAGTGCTTCTACCCTCCTCTTTCCTACTTGTTTTGCCCTTTTTTACCCTTACTTGCTTCAACAGAATCAGAAAATGGCGGCCAACACTTCCTAGTTGCAACCGCTCGCAGCGCTCGCAAACAATAAGCAGCAAGCTCGTGCTCGTAACGCCTCAGCCAATCAGATGGCAGAATTCCCAAATATCGATATCTGTAAATTTCGATGTTTCTCAAAAACTGCTGAACGGATTTACACCCAATAAGAAAAGTGTGCTTTCTAGACCACGACCCTTCTCCCTGCCAAATTTGGGGTAATTCCGTTCACCCGTTCAACCTGTAGCCTTGTCTAAAGTTTCCTATGGCGATTGCATAGATAAAACACGTTTTGGGACCACCCTTTTTACTCAGCCCCCCCTGGACGAATCACCCCCAAACCTTCAATATAGGAGCTGATATGAATAAAGAATTGGTTTGGAAAATTTCATGAAGATTCATCAAACGACCTCAAAGTTATAAGCAAAACAATAAATGTTCTTCCTATGGAAACCTAGTCCGAACTATATTTACCTAATGGCGACTGCCAGTAGGAAATACGTATGTTTGTGTCTATATATCTGTATATATCTATATATCTGTATATATATTTTTTTTATATATGTATTACCTACTGGCGGTCGCCAGTAGGTAGTTATAGTTAGGATTATTTTGTATAGGGATTTCGCAACATTCTATTGGGAATAACTTTGGCGCCGGTTGAGGGACACAAGGGTCACAAGGATGGTGTCATCAGTGATGTCATGAGTGATGTCACTGACCATGTCATGAGTAATGTAATATGTGACGTCATCAGCAGTGCATTGCAGGCGCACAAGTTATAGTGAGTCCAACTAACTATAACGTGGGAATTTCAATGGTTTTATGTCAGTAAAATTTCCAGCTAACTATAACTGGTGTGAAACCTATGTTTTTTTCAGTAAATTTAATAGGTTTTTTAAATGCTAATTCCTAACTATAACGGATGTGAAACCTATGGTTTTTTCAGTGAATTTCATAGGTTTTTTAAATGCTAATTCCTAATTATGAATTGGTTGTTGTAACTGGTATGGGTATCTCCATTTTTATGAAAATGTTAGTTTCTATTTTTGAATATGTGTTTCAAGGGTTACATTACACTGAAAGGAGGTCTCTCACTCTGTCACAAGGATGGTGTCATCAGTGATGTCATGAGTGATGTCACTGACCATGTCATGAGTGATGTAATATGTGACGTCATCAGCAGTGCATTGCAGGCGTGCAAGTTATAGTGAGTCCAACTAACTATAACGTGGAAATTTCAATGGTTTTATGTCAGTAAAATTTCCAGCTAACTATAACTGGTGTCAAACCTATGTTTTTTTCAGTGAATATATATATATATATATATATATATATATATAACACATAAAAGTTCTGCCTGTTGTAAGGAGGCCCACTCAGCCAACATTCTGCATCTTAAAGTGGAGCTTGCAGCTTTGAAACACCATAATCCCACTGCTTTGCCCTACGCGTTTCGGAAAGTGCTTCCTTGTTCACGGGCCATGCAGGAAATAAAGCGAGTGACGGCATTTGAATATCAGCTGCTTTATTAAACATGTGGGCGTGGCTATCATGCCCCGTTGTTCGCTGGTATTAGCAGTCCATATTAAACCCATGTGGGTGTCGCCACTTACTTTATTCCAAAATTAAAACCTCTGTAGGCGGACAACAGCATTGACGAATGCGCCGCTTTAAAGTCTCTCACCAATGTGCTGGTTGGTAGTCCTGTGTTACACGCCATCAGGCACTCCAGGACCGCATGCAGATGCACACGGCGGTTCCTCCTAGCGACCCAGGCACGGCCGCTTCAAATAACACACAAAAGTTCTGCCTGTTGTAAGGAGGCCCACTCAGCCAACATTCTGCATCTTAAAGTGGAGCTTGCAGCTTCGAAACACCATAATCCCACTGCTTTGCCCTACGCGTTTCGGAAAGTGCTTCCTTGTTCACGGGCCATGCAGGAAATAAAGCGAGTGACGGCATTTGAATATCAGCTGCTTTATTAAACATGTGGGCGTGGCTATCATGCCCCGTTGTTCGCTGGTATTAGCAGTCCATATTAAACCCATGTGGGTGTCGCCACTTACTTTATTCCAAAATTAAAACCTCTGTAGGCGGACAACAGCATTGACGAATGCGCCGCTTTAAAGTCTCTCACCAATGTGCTGGTTGGTAGTCCTGTGTTACACGCCAGGCTGAGTGGGCCTCCTTACAACAGGCAGAACTTTTGTATGTTATATATATATATATATATATATATATATATATCATTCAACAAGGTTCACCCAATGCCGCACCACACGTCCAGGGTGCACTCTAGCGCGATGGTGAGTTGCGTCACATAGCTTCAAACAATCCACACTCCTGTGGGCAAACTTGGAGGCCCTCGATAGGGAAAATAATAATAAAGGGTATATTCGGCAAACCGCTTGAAGACTGACAAACACGTTTTGACCGGCAACAACCCCTTTTTCAATGTCAGTTACCAATTCAAACAACACTGTATTTAACCATACCGGAAGGAAAATACATTGTCATGCACAAAGGAAAGTGAGGATGTCCCGCAAACTCTCATACCATGCACACGCATATATGGCGGCCATTTCAACAGTGCTGGTGGAATCATAAGAATAGAACAACCAAGGGCTGCCAGATTATCACTTACTACATCGTGATAATGCAGTATCCTTGTTACATGGTTCTCAGTTATATCAAAATGTCTTCATGTGTATATACAAATGTGCAATAACAGAACAGAAACATTTCAATCATAATATAGGAGGCAAAATTGAAAGCTGTGTTGTAAGCTGCTATAGTGATGAACCACGGAGAATAAATACATAATCAAATTCTGTACTAGCAAAAGAATAATATAATCAGCACACGTTGTTGATAATTCATAACAGTTGATAGGAGTGTTTAAATTGCGATTCTCCTATTAACATGACGAGAGAATCTGGATTTCATTAAAGACACGGAGGCTAACATTATGCATAAATCTTTTAATGCAGCTCACAAACACAGCCGCTTACGTCACAAAGGTAAGAATAAGAATTAGGTGACATCATAGTATCCATAAAGGCCAGGTGCCAAGGGAGATCAGCCTCTTTTAAATGCCTCGAGTGACAGGAGAAGTTGAAACAGAAGAATAAAGCTTGAACTTGAATGAAGAATTGTAGACCATCTTGAATTCCAAGTAGGTTCGTCAATTAGAATTGTCTGAAATTGAAAACAAAGTAAATCAACGAAAAGAACAGAAAAGGTCTTCATAAGAAGCATGAACAAAACATCAGAGCAAGAAAGCATCCAAAAAATTGTAAACCAGATTAAATAATAATTCACAATTACCCTCAGGGAGGGACGGGAGGGATAATGTTAGCCTCCGTGTCTTTAATGAAATCCAGATTCTCTTGTCATGTTAATAGGAGAATCGCAATTTCATTACAAGACAGGAGGCTACATTATGCATGTTGGTAGCCTTGAATAACTGCATCAGAAACATGTTCAATTGGTTTACAATAATGATGTGCAAAAGTATAGGCATTAGACCAATCAGCAGACTTAAGGATAGTATCCAACTTACCACCAGACCAGAATGACTTGCTGGCCATAGCACTCCTGAGAGAGTGAGCTTGGAACTTAGACAGGTCAATACCAGCAAGGTTCATAGCAATTTTAACCCACCTAGCGATAGAACAGCATGAGATGGGTTTAAAGGGGCTAACGTAAGAAACTAAAAGTTGATTAGCATCAGGAGGACGAAGATTAGACATTCTGGAATCATATTCCTTCATGCAATCAACAACACATAGTTTTGGATGAGAATCAAAACGAGGGTAAAAGATAGAATCAGACATGGTTTTAGTTCTTCTAAATATTTCAAATTTAACACCAAACATGTCATAACATCTATTAGAGATGTCCAGAGCTTTGACATCGGAAACTCTGCGACAAGAAACTAGGCATAGAAGAGAGGCAAGCTTAATTGAGAGACATTTCCTGTTAAGGAGAGAATTGTTAGGCCATGAACAAAAAAGATCAAGCAAAAGTCTAACATCCCAAACAGATTGATATTTAGGGCGAGGAGGCCTTTTAAGTCTAATACTTTTGAGTACTCTACAAATGATAACATTCTTACCTACCGTCTTACCATTGACGAGAGAATGTCCAGCTGAAATTGCAGATCTAAAGCAATTTATTGATCTATAGGAAAGACCATTGTCAAAGAGTTCTACCAAAAAGTTAACTATGTTAACGATAGGAGCCTCCACGGGATCCAAGTTCCTCTCCATGCACCAACGAGACCATTTCTTCCAGATGTTATTATATCTGTTGTGGGTTCCTGGTGCCCATGATTCACCAAGGAGGGTGAGAGCAGATGACGAAAGTCCAGACAATTGGTTAGATTGCCTGACACTTTCCAAGCAAGAAGGTTCAAACTCCCTGAAAGAACTAGGTGGTGATCTTCTCCGTTTGCGTTTAAGAGGAGGCCCTGAGTTGCGGGAATCAGGAAGGGAATGTCGCAAGAAAGTTCCAGAGCTGTGGGGAACCAGGCTTGGGACGGCCAAAAAGGAGTTATCAGGACAAGAGAGGACTGTTCCTGTCTCACTTTCTGAAGAACTCTTTGAATCATTGCGAACGGAGGAAAAGCGTAAGGGTGAAGAGGAGCCCAAGGTTGGAGAAAAGCATTGACAGCCAGAGCACCCGGGTCTGGCATCCAGCTGAAATACTGAGGGAGTTGGGAGGTTAACCGGCTGGCGAAGAGGTCCACGTCGAAAGGACCCCAGAATTGATTCAGGGAATTGAAAATTGACACATCGAGTTTCCAATCGCTGAAATCTTGAAGGAATCTCGAGTTCCAATCTGCTGAGATATTGGATTTTCCTGGGAGATATTCTGCTTTCAAGGCAATCTTGTGCTCCAGACAGAACATCCAGAGTTTCTTGGCCAGATCTGATAAGTCCGCAGATCTCGTACCACCGAGACGGTTGATATAAGAGACTGCGGAAACGTTGTCCATCTTCAGAAGGACAGATCTGCCCTGAAGGGAGTGTCTGAAACTCATAAGAGCATAGAGACCAGGGGTCAATTCTAAAAAGTTTATATGGTGAGTAGACTCTGAATGGGTCCATAGTCCACCGGTGTCTTGGTCGAGGAGACGTGCTCCCCAACCGTGAAGGCTTGCGTCTGACTCCAAAACAAAGTCCGGGGTCGAGCCAAAGATCGCCCTTCCATTCCATGCGTCCAAATTGTCCAGCCACCAAGAGAGTTCTAATTTCGCTTGTTGATCTAGAGAAACATGGTCCCCGTACCAAAGACCGGACCGAAGAGCATTGGCTTTCACCCTCTGGAGAGCGCGGTAATTCAGTGGACCTGGGAAGATAGCTTGGATCGAAGAAGAAAGTAGACCCAGGAGTCTGGCCAGTTCCCGGAGAGAGAGAGATTGTTGTCTCAGAACAAACCTGATCTCTTTCCGAATTTTGGCAATCTTCTTTTTGGGAAGTAAGAGGAGACAGCTGGAGGTGTCTACAGTGAAACCTAGAAACTCTAGGGATTTTTAGGGCGTCAGAATGGACTTTTCCCTGTTTATAATGAAGCCAAGGTTCTCTATGAGGTCCATGGAGACCTTGAGATCCTCTAAAACTTGAGCGTGAGTTTGAGACATTATAAGGATGTCGTCTAGGTAGATAATTAGTCGAATACCTCTCGCTCTCAGAATGGAAACAATGGTTCTCATGACTTTGGTGAAACACCAAGGGGCGGACGAGAGACCGAAAGGGAGAGCTTGAAATTGATAGAGGTGACCGTCCCAAATGAATTGGAGAAAGGGTTGGTGTTCCTTGGCCATAGGGATGGTAAAATAGGCGTCTTTTAGATCCAATTTGACCAGCCAATCTCCGTGAAGGAGAAGGTCCCTGAGAAGATGGATTCCTTCCATCTTGAAGTGTCGATAAACAAGATATTTGTTTACTTCCCGTAGGTTTATTACAGGTCTCCAACCTTTGTCCTTCTTCTCGACTAGGAAGAGGGTACTTACAAATTTCTTTTGGGACCAAGGTACCTCGATAATGGCACCTTTCTTGAGCATAGAGGAAACCTCCTCTCTGACGATTGCTAGATGTTCTAAAGGAAGGTCTAGAGGTCTGGGAGTAGTGGTCTGGTAAGGAGTATCTACAAAGTCTATCCTGAATCCCTGAACAGTCTCTAGGACCCACGGATCTTGTGTAAATCTTTTCCAAACATGAAAAAAGTGTTTGAGTCTTCCCCCGACCCTGGGAGGTGAGAGAGAAGAAGGGGCACTTACTTTGGGAATTGTTGTTTGATGCTCCACGGGAGGAGAAGCCTCTGCCACGGGAACCCCGTCCTCGTTGAGGGTAGAATTGTTTGTTGGAAGGGTAGAAGCCTCTACCGGTGAAACCTCTTCCTCTGCCGGATGAGAAGGGCCGGAAAGTTCCACGGCCGGAAGAACGGCCCCTTCTTCCGGCCTGTCCAAAAACATTTGTTGGGAAGACTTTTCTCATGTTGTTCTGGGCTCTATCTAAGGCAGTGAAGGTGGCGACATATTTTCCAATTGTCTTGATCATATCTTCTCCAAATAGGAGACCTTTAGGTTTATTAGAGGGTTCTTTTTCAGCGAGGTCCCCAAGTTTGGGGTTAATTCTGTTGAGGATAGTTTTCCTTCTTTCCATATTAAGACCGGAATTAGCGTTCCCTAGGAGCACGATCGCCCTCTGGCTCCAACCTCTTATTAGCCCAATGTCAAGGGGTATATTAGAGATATGAGATTCCTCTGCTAAATCGAGGATTTTGGTAAGTGGGCCGAGTACATCTAGGAGGCGGTCTTGGCAAGCTTTAAGGGCTCTTTCCAGGCCTTTCCTGGGATCTTTTCCCAGTTTAAATAAGAATTTAATTAGGTCAGGGTCTAGGTTGGGGGTCTGGCAGACCTTATCGTCAATCCATGGTCTGGGGCATTCAGAACGCATGGTATTGCGTGTATCTGTTTCAAGGGTATTCCTTAGCCACTTTGTAATGAACTTGGCGACGTGGTCGTGAGGAAACCATTTAGAGCTATTTGGGCGGGAGATATTGTTAGGGGAGAACATTTCTCCACCTAAGGGGTCAAGAATAGCGTCTTTAGAGGAAGGGGAGGAGTCCGCTTCAGAAAGCGCATTTAGATCTATGTCATCCAAGTCATTATCATGAAGATCAAAAACAAACTCGTCGTAGGGTTCATCATATACTTCCTCTACATCAGAGTAGGAGTCTGAGTCAGCACAGGCTTCTTCACCAATTGTGCCGCTAAGGACACCTCCCAAAGCTGTGCCGCCAGGGGCACCCATCCTTGTTGTGTCGCGAGGGACACCAAAACCTTTTGGGGCGCTATGGCCTCCCATACTGCGTGAGGTGCTAGGACCTCCCATGTCAACTGGATTAGGAATAATACCAGTATTGCCTTGATTGTGCTTGACTTTTTTAGTGGCTTTAGAAGGGGAAGAATCATGAGTTGTATCACCTTCAGTACATAGGGTTCTTTTATGAGACATGACTTCTTTCAGAGTATTAATCATGCAAGATCTCATCTCTTTTTTAAGAAAATTTTTAAAAGAGTCGCTAGTATGGGTAGGGGAGCTTGCGAAGGCATTGTCAGAGTCCATGTCGGACATAATGCCTGTATATTTTGTTATATACCAATATAAAGGATTATTAATGTGGTTAAATGTAGTAAAAGGTATTAATCCAATATTATTATCTCAATAGTTGTTTATTATACCTCAACTGCTAATTATGAATATACTATCCAATGTTAAATAAGATAGTGTCTCAAGTTATTAGTTAGACTTGAAACCCAATATGTAATAAAAAGGTTGCTTTTCCCTTTTTTTTTTTTTTTTTTTATATATATACCCCAAAGGATCTCAGGATTGAAATATTAGACAATATCCCTCCGTTGGCAGTATAATGTGATTTATTCTGAAAATGACCGAGCGGGGCCGAGGAAAACAGCTGATTGTCGGGTAGGAAGAGCTCTTCAGAGCAACCGACGCGCTCGAGGCAAGGAAACCTCGAAGGAAAGAGGAATGACCCTTAGGAGGCAGGGCGCGTTGCGCCGCCGCTGCCGAGGGTCATTCCTCTAATGCGGGGTGATGAATGCGCTCCTCACATTGAAGTGAGAGTTAGGAGCGCGAGCGTGAGTTTTACCGCGTAGGGGGCAGAGAGAGGGATAAGTGAATTTAAAGGCAAATAAGAGATTAAAACGGGTCGCGCATCGCGGGGGTGAACACTGAAAAGCTTCAGAAGCGGAGATGGGTGAAAGAAAGGTAAGGGAAAGACGACCGTAAATTGGAAGTCTTTGAGGGAGGGGGGTTACGGCGAGTGTAACCAACAGAAGGAAAAGACAGTGGTCGAGTCGAAACGAAAAGGATTAAACATATAATCATAATTATTGAGTTAAATCATGCTTTAAGACATACAAGGATATTGCACAAAGCTTAACAAAAATGAATTAGGTCAGTTTAACAAAATGAAGTAGGTCGCATGAGCTTAACAGATATAATGTGGCTTATCAGCATAATCTCTAAACAATATCAAAGAGATAGGTTAAGGAAAGACAACTTATCTGTTTGAGAGCCGCATTTAAAAGAGGCTGATCTCCCTTGGCACCTGGCCTTTATGGATACTATGATGTCACCTAATTCTTATTCTTACCTTTGTGACGTAAGCGGCTGTGTTTGTGAGCTGCATTAAAAGATTTATGCATAATGTAGCCTCCTGTCTTGTAATGAAATCAAAATGCGCATACATCTCCCAAAGAAACAATCAGGCCCAGGATGGGCATATATATATATATATATATATATATATGCAAAAGTATTAAACTAAGGATGCTTAGCATTTTCACTTTAACTTAGCTGATCACACTAGTAGTAGAAAACAGAAATCAACATTTCTTCCTAAGTGAATCGAACAGCTATTCAAATACCAGTGTATCAGATGAGTTGGTTAATTGTTTACAATCACTATTTCTTTTAAACAAGGATTTGTTTGTAACCTAATCACCATTGGTGTCAAGTGTAGCAGAGAAAATCTACACTATTACTATCAGGTAAATCTTCGGAACAACGATCTTCGCCAATAAAAAATAGAGCGTTTAAACAAATCACGGAGGATCTATTAGGAAACACATTGCTTACATAGATATTGAAATATTGAAATGTTTAATCTATACACATATTCACTCATGAGAAGTATGAGCAGTGGGGAATAGAAATTGAATTCTACATTTTTCGTAGCCACAGAGCCTGAAATGCAACACATTTTGAAAACAAACGACGGAAGTAAGATTCCTATATTACTACGTGATCGAAATAAAAGTTATATCTCTGATTGCAGCAATAGATAGAAAAATAGGAAAGCGGTACCTGAAACTGAGACCTTGCATTACAATGGAGGCATTATTGGTAGAATTTGGCATGGGAGACAATAAACATAATACATATTCTAAACACGGAACTTGCTTTTTGCTGCAGAGTGGAGCTTTTTTAACCATGACGCAGATATCATTTGACACTCTTAAACAAAACTTTCTTATGCACTCTGAAAATGGGGCTTGTATTTACAATCATAAAATACACACACCTACAATCACCAAGAACTATATGATAAAAAAAAGACAAAATGCTAGAATTAGAGCATATATCCTGACTGTCTGACATCGTATCAAACTGTAACTTATAACCTAGTGTTATGCAACCTAATTTAGGGAAATTGTTAGATCCTGATGTATTTATTAATTTTAAAACTGACTGATGGCTTATTACACTCTAAGAGTTGGTGGCTGGTGACAATTTATACAAAAGCTCATTTGTAATACATCCAATGTACAATCACAGGTTGTTCATATACAAAAACTGGCATATGTACTTACTTACCCAGCACCAAATGAATAATATCATGGAATATTGCAAATAATATTTCTACAACATAAAGGATCTGATTTGGAGTTTGGAGGACAGGTAATCCATCACAAACATGACGGATATCCCATTTGCCATATTATAAGTGCATTATGTAGTAATGCACTTGTAATGAGGCAGATGGAATATCAGTCGTGTTTGTGATGGAGTGCCCTGCCAATAAATTCTAAATCAGGCCCAAAGAATCGAGGGTCCCGGACCCTCCTTGATGCTGTATGAGTGTAACATCAATGTATTAAATTATGTTTTTAAAATTGAAAATGCATTGCTTACTTATATGATTTTGATGTGTGGATATGTTATTATGCCTGAATGTGACTTGTTTTGTTTTTAAATGTGCACTACATGCATTTAAGGCATATGAACTCATTTAAATAAATAACCAAACGCTGTCTAACACCTCAATGGATCCTCAAATAATGTCCGATATCTGGACAAGCTAAAGACACACAACTGACAGACGAATGCAGAGCAAATCAAACCATTCACCCTAAGTCAAGAGATCTGGGTTAAATTCATTGTTCTTTTGCTCACCATATGCAAATCCGTCTTGCCTGTGTTCCTCATGGGGACAGTCAAGGCTGAACTGCTGAGCCAGGTCCTCCCTGGACTGGAAACAAGCATCCTATGACCTGTTGCTGGGTTTCACCCTTCATAAGCTAGGCTAGCTTGAATCTAGTGGCACAGTGAGCTCGGGACCCAAGTCTGGGCATACCCAGCGCACTTAGGGTGGGAAAGCAAAAGACACACAAGAGATGGACGGAATGCAGAACAAATCACAACATTCATCCCCAGTGAAGAGATCTGGGTTAAATCCATTGTTCTTTTGTTCACCATGCATCCCAGTTTAGACCCAGCCATATGCAAATCCATCTTGCCCATATTCCTCATGCGAGCAGTCAAGTCTAAACTGCCTACCAGGCCCTCCCCGGACAGGAAATAAGCATCCTAGGACCGGTTTAGGATTCCACCGTTCATCAACCAGGCTAACTTGAACCCAGTGGCACCGTGAGCCCGGTACCCTTGCTGGGTATACCCGGCAAACTTAGGACAAGAAAGCAAAACACACACAAGCGATGGATGGAAGGCAGAACAAATCAAAACATTCACTCCTAGTCAAGAGATCTGGGCTGAATTTATCATTCATTTGCTCACAATGCCACCCCAGTTTAGCCTGGCCTGGCAGTTCGGGGCTGGACTGTTCCCATGGGGAACAGGGGCAAGACTGATTTACACATGGCTTGGTCTAAACTGGAATGTCTTCGGAAGCAAAAAAATGATGGGCTTAGAACCCAGATCGATGTACTTGGGTGAATGTATACATTGTTCTGCTTTCTGTCCATAAATTGTTCTTTTTGCATTTGTCACTCAAGTGGGACGGGAATGCCCAGACGTGGGTCCTGTGCTCTTCATGCCACTGGACTCAAGCTAGCCTTGCTGATGAGAGGTGATACCCCGAAACCAGTCCTAGGATTCTTGTTTCCAGTCCAGAGAGAACCGGACTGTTCCCATGGAGAACATGGTCAAGACTGATTTGCATATGGCTGGGTCTAAACTTGAATTTCATAGGAAGCAAAAACACCATGGATTTAGGCTCAGATCTCTGTACTGGGGTGACTGTATGACATTGTTCTACATTCTGTTCATCAATTGTTCTTTTTGCAATGTGTGGACAAAACATTGAGTGTAAATATCGGGATACAGAAATATTGGAAAAAAAGTGATATGATACAAAAATATTGTGATGCAGAAATATTGCTGTCAAGCATAATAAATTTGGTTAGGTAAGTAATTTGGTTGTTAAGAATATCGATATTGTTAACATTGTTTTCAATATTACAGTTGTCAAAAATATCGCTTTATTATTATCTAAATGTGTTTAGGTTCATACATTAATTGTATGTGTTGTTTGCAAATTTTTAAATAATATTTTTAAATAAAGTTTGCAAATTTAAGTGATTTATAAAATATGTTTTAATTGCAAATAGTATTTTATAATGTCATAGTGGGTTGCCAGGTCTGTAGCATTATAGGGTGAGAAGTTAAATAACTAATAATTAATAATTAAATATTGATGTAATATTCTGAATTTAATTGAATATTATTCATGTAAATTGTCTAATAATTATATATTTTAGTTATATATTATGTGTGGGTTGTTGGGTTTGCAGGTGTACATGGTGAGAAGTTAATTAAGCAATAATTAATTAATGATACATTATTAATTTATCAGTATTTTTAATTGCGTATCAATGATGTAGATTGCATAATAACTTTCTATATTACTTATATTTTAGGTGTAGTCTGTCGCGTTTGTAGGGATATAGGGTGGGAAGTTTATCAAGTAATAATTAATTAAACAGTATTTATTATTCATTATTTATTTTAAAATGATGTACATTATGTGATATTAATTCTTTCTGTTATCTTTTAGTTGTAGGTTGCCAGGTTTGTAGGAGTGGGGTGTAAAATAACTAATAATTAGTTAATAAATATTTATTAATTGGTAATTTATTAGTTAATAGATTACTAACTATGTGAATTGTGTCATACTTATTGTGGAGAAGTGTGGCTCAGGGGTTAGAGGCGGCAGACCCGGAAGCTGAGATCGGCCCTGGACCAGGGTTCAATTCCCTGCCTCGGTGGGTCTTGGGCTCAAAAATTTCACGGACTCGATAATTCTCGCTCCGGTGCCTTCTCGACTCACGGGTTCACACTCTGCGACTCTGGGCAATAGCTTGCTTAATCTCCACAACGGCCCCTCGCCTTGTGGATACCCTGCCGGGGTAATCTCACAGGGGAATACCAGGACGGGTTCCCTAAGCAAGCACCGGGAAACCCTTTGTGGGTAGCTGTGCGCTATATAAGCTCAAATACATTCACATTCACTTATTTATTTTAGTAATATTGTAAGTGTCGGCTGCTAGGTTTGTGGGGGTATAGAGTGGGAAGTTAAAAGTGATAAATAAATGACAATTTTTTTCTCCTATAATTAATTATTAAATGTTTAATAATCATGTAAATTGTTTAATTGTTTATTATTTAGTGTGAATCATATTGGGGGGCTTATTAATAATAATCATATTAAGATTTTTATATTTGTTCTAAATTAATAGTGTTATTCAAATATATAATGTGTTTGAAGTGAACTACTTTCCTTACTTTTGCACAGACTGGAGTAGAAATAGTAAATGTAACCCCTCTTATGGTCAACGCTTTCCCTACTGTTGCATAGACTGGAGTGGGAATAGTATATTTTACCCTCCTGAAGTCCAACGGTTTTCTTACTGTTGCACAGACTTGAGTGGGAATAGTAAATGTAATCCCTCCAAAGTTCAACACTTTCCCTTTTGTTGCACAGACTGGTATGGAAATAGTAAATCTTACCACTCCAAAGTCCAACACTTTTCATACTGTTGCACATACTGGAGAGGGACTAGTAACTCTTATCCCTCTGAAGTCTAATGCTTTCCTTACAACTGCACAGACTGGAATGGGAATGGTAAATGTAGTCCCTCTGATGACCAAAGCTTTCCATACTGTTGCACAGGCTGGAGTGGGAATAGTCAATTTAACCACTTCAAAGTTCTTCACTTTCCCTACTGTTGCACAGACTGGAGGTGGAATGGTAAATATTACCCCTTGGGACTCCAGTACTTTCCCTACTGTTGACCTGTTTTGAGTGGAAACGGTAAAAGTAACTCCTCTGAAAAACCTGCCCCTTCACTACTGTTGAATAAACTGGAGTGGGAGTACTATAGCTATTATTCCCAGAATTCTATAATTTTCTTTTTATTATTTGAATATAACTATTGTGTTTTTTTTTGTTTTTTTAAATAGATTATTATTTATATATTTTTTAAATGTTTAAACTATTTAAAAAACATGGTATGCATTTTATCTCTTCTTTAATTAAGTTGGTAATGTATTTAATGTTTTGCAGTATAAATATCTATAAATATATATACATATATCTATCTATCTAGCTATTTATCTATATATCTATCCATCTATCTATATAAAATGGCTCCAAAAATGTAAACTAATGTAAAGTATGAATTTGCACTAATAGTGTTGCATTATTTATATGTATATATAAACATACATGTTTTTTATAACAACATAATTATAGAAAGAGTTACATATTATATTTAATTATTGTCATATTAATAATATATATATATTTTTTAAGATTTACTATTTTTTATATATATATATATATATATATATATATATATATATATATATATATATATTACCTACTGGCGGTCGCCAGTAGGTAGTTATAGTTAGGATTTTTTTCAATGCTAAATCTCAAAATTCTATTTGGAATAACTTTGGCGCCGGTTGACGAATCTGCCTGAAAATTTCCTTCAAATTGCCTCGCGGAGCTCCGGTCCTTCCTTGAAAGTTTGGGGGGATTCGTCAAGCGGGAGCCGAGATAAAAGGGGGGTCCCAAAAAGTGTTTTCTCCATGTTAATTGCCATAGGGCGGTCGAACTCACTTTTAGCCCGAACGGCTGAATGGATTTCCAAGAAACTTGGCAAAATTGTAGGGACTGGTAGCCCGATGTGCCTTTGCTATGTCTCAAGATATGTGCTCCAGTGGATTTTTAGTAATTTAGGTTCAAAAAAATATATATATCTATGGCCGCGCCCCGGTACGCGCACCGGGGAGCGCAGCGGGCGCGACACGCGAGGTGCGCACGGAAAGCTGATTGGCTCTCGGGTGTCTGTAAACATTCGAAACAGTCTGGACCGGCCGCCATCTTGTGTCTCAATAGGATAGAGACACAAGAGGTGGAAAAAAAAAGGGGGGAAATGACCATAAGGGGGCAGGGTAGACCCCCCCTGACCCCCTAGGTTTGATGTGGGGGCTATAAAAGGGCCCCGCGGTGAAAAATACATTTTTTTTTTATATTTGCGTGGGGGGAGCACCCGGTACGCGCACCAGGGAGCAGACCGGGGAGCGGCCCATGGGGAAAGAAGAATGACAGAGTTTTAAAAAAAGGAAGCCTTTTTTTATAAATTGGAGGTAGTTCTAAAAAGAACTGTTTTTTTTCTTCTTTTTGTTGTTTTATATTTTTTTAGTGTTTTTGGAACATTTTGTACTTTGTTTGGCTTTTATGAACTATTTTATATTTTTTTGTTATTTTTATGGGTAGAAACGAAAAAACAGGGAATTTAAAATGGCTCAACTGGAGCAAAAAAATAAATAAGAAAAAATTAGGGTTTTTTGGGACATTTGTGGTTGTCCCCAGCAAGGACGATGAGCTTTATGCTCAGTTCACCATAGGAGATGTTCTTACCACAATGAATACATGTTATTCGGAAATCCCCAAACCGTGGCTGAATGCAAGGGATCGTCTCCCTTGCCTCTGGTCCTGATGGACTGGGTTGCTTTCTTTTGGATGTGGTGCTTGATGATTGGGGAGGGTTACTGGCCAGTTCCCTTATCTCTGCAGCAGAATAGTTGATCGGATACCTGCGCTGCATGTGGCGAATCATGGTGTTGTTTCCAAAAGAGTATTTTTATTAGGGTTCCCCCTTGAAAGTTCCATGCCACAGATTAGGCAAGTCACCTTGGCCGCATTGACTTTTTTCTTGCCCTCTGGGATCGAAAAAAAATCCCATACAATGTGTGGTCTTGGCTGGTATGGGGTATTGTGTTCTTGCAGCCATCTTCTCCTCCCCTCCTCCTCCTCCACCTCCTCCTCCTCTTGTTGACCACCAATGTAATCTTGTGGTGGTCCTCTGGGTGGTTGTGGTGGTGGTGCAGATGCTCCAGCTGCTGCTGCTACTGTAGCCATTTCAAAGTACAAAATATACCTCAAAGATTGCAAATCAGGTCTCCCTAAGTCAAAGGACAAAGTCAGAATATGGAAAAAAGGAGGGGTCTTTCATCATTTGGAAAAAAAAAAGGCCTGAACCAATGAGAAGTGATATTTTCAGGTCACAAGACCAGGGATTTCATCATTATGAAACCAAAACAGTTCTGCACCAATAAAAAGTGTTATTTTCAGGTCACATGACCGACGCGCTTACGCGGCGCGCCCCGGGTCTCGTCGCGTAAGCGCGTCGGATGTTTACGTTGCGCAATCGTAATCGCTCGAGTGCCTACGGGTGCGCTTACGCCGTGCGTATCATTTGGACGCGGCTACGCAATACGTCACGATGATGTTTTCGTTTACGGCAATAGCGCTAACAGGACGCTCTCCGGAGCGCGCCCTGGGGCGCTTCAAAAGACTACGCTTTCCGGGGCGCTCACCGGGACGCGCCCCGGGAGCGCTCCAGGGTAAATATATATATATATATATATATATATATATATATATATATATATATATATATATATATATATTCATTAAAAAATTGTTTTAAAAACAAATAAAATATAGGATTCATTCATTTTCAAAAATATTACATTTCATAGCTATAGACATTTGCTATTAACAAAATTTTGAAATTCAAAGAAAAAAGCATAGGTTTGGGGCCTTATATATAGTTAGGAATTAGCATTTAAAAAACCTATGAAATTCACTGAAAAAACCATAGGTTTCACACCAGTTATAGTTAGGAATTAGCATTTAAAAAACATATGAAATTCACTGAAAAAACCATAGGTTTCACATCCGTTATAGTTAGGAATTAGCATTTAAAAAACCTATTACATTTACTGAAAAAAACATAGGTTTCACACCAGTTATAGTTAGCTGGAAATTTTACTGACATAAAACCATTGAAATTCCCACGTTATAGTTAGTTGGACTCACTATAACTTGTGCGCCTGCAATGCACTGCTGATGACGTCACATATTACATCACTCATGACATGGTCAGTGACATCACTCATGACATCACTGATGACACCATCCTTGTGACAGAGTGAGAGACCTCCTTTCAGTGTAATGTAACCCTTGAAACACATATTCAAAAATAGAAACTAACATTTTCATAAAAATGGAGATACCCATACCAGTTACAACAACCAATTCAGTAATTCCACCATCTAGATACACATCCACTCATTCACCAACAGTTCTATATAGTCACTCATACATATACTCACTCATCATATGTAGTGATACACCTATACATCCTGTTACACACCGACAGTCATCCAAAAGTTACTCACACACATAATCACACATGCAAATAAACTATTGAACATCCATTTATTTGCATATACAGCTATACACACACTACCACCTTACTTCTAAGGAAACTTACACATACATACTTTCTTAAACAATCACTTATAGAAACACATACTTATTTAAACAGGAACTCTTACAATCTCTCACTCTCACATATACTCACTTATATACATCAATACTCACATATACTAGATTAAAACATATGTAGTTACTGATAAAGACACTAGTGAGACAGTCATTCACTCACTAACACACACATATACACACACATCCACCCATACAGTACTGCACATATGCTGTCTTCAAAAGACATAGACACAGTGAGTCAACCATTGACCGTGATCAAGCAACTGCTGTTGCGAAACGCGTTGGTTTGTGTATAGGTTGGAGTGTTTTGACAACGGAAAGAAGAATAAAATAACTTTGGGAAACTTTGTATCCGTGAGTGCTTCCTCATTCCCCTTCCCGCTGGAAGTGGATTTGTTCGTATATATATATATATATATATATATATATTACCTACTGGCGGTCGCCAGTAGGTAGTTATAGTTAGGATTTTTTTCAATGCTAAATCTCAAAATTCTATTTGGAATAACTTTGGCGCCGGTTGACGAATCTGCCTGAAAATTTCCTTCAAATTGCCTCGCGGAGCTCCGGTCCTTCCTTGAAAGTTTGGGGGGATTCGTCAAGCGGGAGCCGAGATAAAAGGGGGGTCCCAAAAAGTGTTTTCTCCATGTTAATTGCCATAGGGCGGTCGAACTCACTTTTAGCCCGAACGGCTGAATGGATTTCCAAGAAACTTGGCAAAATTGTAGGGACTGGTAGCCCGATGTGCCTTTGCTATGTCTCAAGATATGTGCTCCAGTGGATTTTTAGTAATTTAGGTTCAAAAAAATATATATATCTATGGCCGCGCCCCGGTACGCGCACCGGGGAGCGCAGCGGGCGCGACATGCGAGGTGCGCATGGAAAGCTGATTGGCTCTCGGGTGTCTGTAAACATTCGAAACAGTCTGGACCGGCCGCCATCTTGTGTCTCAATAGGATAGAGACACAAGAGGTGGAAAAAAAAGGGGGGAAATGACCATAAGGGGGCAGGGTAGACCCCCCCTGACCCCCTAGGTTTGATGTGGGGGCTATAAAAGGGCCCCGCGGTGCAAAATAATTTTTTTTTTATATTTGCGCGGGGGGAGCACCCGGTACGCGCACCGGGGAGCAGACCGGGGAGCGGCCCATGGGGAAAGAAGAATGACAGAGTTTTAAAAAAAGGAAGCCTTTTTTTATAAATTGGAGGTAGTTCTAAAAAGAACTGTTTTTTTTCTTCTTTTTGTTGTTTTATATTTTTTTAGTGTTTTTGGAACATTTTGTACTTTGTTTGGCTTTTATGAACTATTTTATATTTTTTTGTTATTTTTATGGGTAGAAACGAAAAAACAGGGAATTTAAAATGGCTCAACTGGAGCAAAAAAATAAATAAGAAAAAATTAGGGTTTTTTGGGACATTTGTGGTTGTCCCCAGCAAGGACGATGAGCTTTATGCTCAGTTCACCATAGGAGATGTTCTTACCACAATGAATACATGTTATTCGGAAATCCCCAAACCGTGGCTGAATGCAAGGGATCGTCTCCCTTGCCTCTGGTCCTGATGGACTGGGTTGCTTTCTTTTGGATGTGGTGCTTGATGATTGGGGAGGGTTACTGGCCAGTTCCCTTATCTCTGCAGCAGAATAGTTGATCGGATACCTGCGCTGCATGTGGCGAATCATGGTGTTGTTTCCAAAAGAGTATTTTTATTAGGGTTCCCCCTTGAAAGTTCCATGCCACAGATTAGGCAAGTCACCTTGGCCGCATTGACTTTTTTCTTGCCCTCTGGGATCGAAAAAAAATCCCATACAATGTGTGGTCTTGGCTGGTATGGGGTATTGTGTTCTTGCAGCCATCTTCTCCTCCCCTCCTCCTCCTCCACCTCCTCCTCCTCTTGTTGACCACCAATGTAATCTTGTGGTGGTCCTCTTGGTGGTTGTGGTGGTGGTGCAGATGCTCCAGCTGCTGCTGCTACTGTAGCCATTTCAAAGTACAAAATATACCTCAAAGATTGCAAATCAGGTCTCCCTAAGTCAAAGGACAAAGTCAGAATATGGAAAAAAGGAGGGGTCTTTCATCATTTGGAAAAAAAAAAGGCCTGAACCAATGAGAAGTGATATTTTCAGGTCACAAGACCAGGGATTTCATCATTATGAAACCAAAACAGTTCTGCACCAATAAAAAGTGTTATTTTCAGGTCACATGACCGACGCGCTTACGCGGCGCGCCCCGGGTCTCGTCGCATAAGCGCGTCGGATGTTTACGTTGCGCAATCGTAATCGCTCGAGTGCCTACGGGTGCGCTTACGCCGTGCGTATCATTTGGACGCGGCTACGCAATACGTCACGATGATGTTTTCGTTTACGGCAATAGCGCTAACAGGACGCTCTCCGGAGCGCGCCCTGGGGCGCTTCAAAAGACTACGCTTTCCGGGGCGCTCACCGGGACGCGCCCCGGGAGCGCTCCAGGGTAAAAAATATATATATATATATATATATATATATATATATATATTCATTAAAAAATTGTTTTAAAAACAAATAAAATATAGGATTCATTCATTTTCAAAAATATTACATTTCATAGCTATAGATATTTGCTATTAACAAAATTTTGAAATTCAAAGAAAAAAGCATAGGTTTGGGGCCTTATATATAGTTAGGAATTAGCATTTAAAAAACCTATGAAATTCACTGAAAAAACCATAGGTTTCACACCAGTTATAGTTAGGAATTAGCATTTAAAAAACATATGAAATTCACTGAAAAAACCATAGGTTTCACATCCGTTATAGTTAGGAATTAGCATTTAAAAAACCTATTACATTTACTGAAAAAAACATAGGTTTCACACCAGTTATAGTTAGCTGGAAATTTTACTGACATAAAACCATTGAAATTCCCACGTTATAGTTAGTTGGACTCACTATAACTTGTGCGCCTGCAATGCACTGCTGATGACGTCACATATTACATCACTCATGACATGGTCAGTGACATCACTCATGACATCACTGATGACACCATCCTTGTGACAGAGTGAGAGACCTCCTTTCAGTGTAATGTAACCCTTGAAACACATATTCAAAAATAGAAACTAACATTTTCATAAAAATGGAGATACCCATACCAGTTACAACAACCAATTCAGTAATTCCACCATCTAGATACACATCCACTCATTCACCAACAGTTCTATATAGTCACTCATACATATACTCACTCATCATATGTAGTGATACACCTATACATCCTGTTACACACCGACAGTCATCCAAAAGTTACTCACACACATAATCACACATGCAAATAAACTATTGAACATCCATTTATTTGCATATACAGCTATACACACACTACCACCTTACTTCTAAGGAAACTTACACATACATACTTTCTTAAACAATCACTTATAGAAACACATACTTATTTAAACAGGAACTCTTACAATCTCTCACTCTCACATATACTCACTTATATACATCAATACTCACATATACTAGATTAAAACATATGTAGTTACTGATAAAGACACTAGTGAGACAGTCATTCACTCACTAACACACACATATACACACACATCCACCCATACAGTACTGCACATATGCTGTCTTCAAAAGACATAGAAACAGTGAGTCAACCATTGATGCATCTATGTGTTAAGTAACACCCCTACCAAACCATACAGACACTCATACTGATACAAAAAACATCTAATAACCCATATACACACACATGTAGCTACTCACCAACCCATGCAGCCACTTATACACAAAGTGAAACACTGATACAAACATTTAAATATTTAAACAATACTTGCTAACAATAAGCCAGTTAACCAATCAATTTTTTTTTAAACATCCATTAAGACACTTATTTAAACATTTATTCTTCCATCGTCCTTTTGTCATATACATATATAAAACATATTTATTTTTCAGAAAGACACACATTCACTGGATGGTGTCATCAGTGATGTCATGAGTGATGTCACTGACCATGTCATGAGTGATGTAATATGTGACGTCATCAGCAGTGCATTGCAGACGCGCAAGTTATAGTGAGTCCAACTAACTATAACGTGGGAATTTCAATGGTTTTATGTCAGTAAAATTTCCAGCTAACTATAACTGGTGTGAAACCTATGTTTTTTTCAGTGAATATATATATTAATAGCAATATTGTTGTATGTTTTTTAACGAGATTAGTGTGCAGAGATATTATTTTCAATATGTTTGTAATTACCAGTATAAATATATGGACAAATTAAATTTGTAATCAATATTAATATTTTTGTATTACAATATAGTTGTTTTCGATATTGTGTCAGTGATCCAATAGGGCCAACACTATGATTGCCTCTGCTGAAAAAACTTTTGGAACTTGTAAGGCACTAATGTAGCATATGTGTCTAGGAGCAAACCCCACTTTTGCATGATTTCCATCAATCTCCACTGCCCTTCCCAACTTTCAGCAATGTGCCTGTAGACAACAAGACCTCAAATCTTCATGAGGCTTGCCAGCCCATTACAGTGAGTGGTGGAGTTGTTCAGATATAGTCACACTTTTCTACAACAAATACTTTGTAATTTTAGAACACCTCAATTAAGCATACCACCTCCATGTACAAAAATTGTTACTTTTCAAAAGGTCTCTATGAATGTCAATGCATGAAATAAACAGATTTCCTGTAGCTGCAAGTTCAATCTTTGCATGGGGTGACATCTGCATACTCCTCATCCAAGCATAAACACCCTTCTTATACAGAAAATGTGGAGATTCTGTGCAGTAGATGAGTGTATCAATGAGGCCGGAAGGGCTGTGACTAAGAAAATTGCAAACTAGGAAAGACCAGGAGTGTGCATACATTCCCTTAGGATTTGAGAACCTTCAAATGAGACAGTAAGTATGAGCATCTTCTGGAATTTCTGAGAAAGGATATCAACAAATTTGTCACAAAACAGTATTTATAATTCATTATTTATTTAAAAATGATGTGCATTATGTGATATTAATCATTTTTGTTATATTTTAGTTGTAGGTTGCCAGGTTTGTAGGGGTATAGAGTGGGTTGTAAATTAACTAATAACTAGTTAATAAATATTCATTAATTGGTAATTCATTAGTTAATTGATTACCTACTATGTAAATTGTGTCATACTTATTTATTTTAGTAATATTTTAAGTGTGGGCTGCTAGGTTTGTGGGGGTATAGAGTGGGAAGTTAATTAAGTGATAAATAAATGACAATTTCTATCACTTATAATTAATTATTACATTTTTAATAATCACGTCAATTGTTTAATTGTTTATTATTTAGTATGAATCCTTTTAGGGGCTTATTAATAATATTCATATTAAGATTTTTATATTTGTTTTAAATTATTAGTGTTATTCAAATACATAATGTGTTTGAAGTGAAATACTTTCCTTACTTTTGCACAGACTGGAGTGGAAATAGTAAATCTAACCCCTCTTATGGTCAACGCTTTCCCTACTATTGCATACACTGGAGTGGGAATAGTATATTTCACCCTTCTGAAGTGCAACGGCTTTCTTACTGTTGCACAGACTTGAGTGGGAATAGTAAATGTAATCCCTCCAAAGTTCAACGCTTTCCCTATTTTTGCACAGACTGGAAAGGAAATAGTAAATCTTACCCCTCCAAAGTTCAACACTTTTCATACTGTTGCACAGACTGGAGTGGGACTGGTAACTCTTATCCCTCTAAAGTCAAATGCTTTCCTTACAACTGCACAGACTGGAGTGGGAATGGTAAATTTAGTCCCTCCGATGACCAAAGCTTTCCATACTGTTGCACAGGCTGAAGTGGGAAAAGTCAATTTAACCACTCCAAATCTCTTCACTTTCCCTACTGTTGCACAGACTGGAGGTTGAATGGTAAATATTACCCCTTGTGACTCCATTACTTTCCCTACTGTCAACCTGTTTTGAGTGGGAACGGTAAAAGTAACTCCTCTGAAAAACCTACGCTTTCACTACTGTTGCATAAACTGGAGTGGGAGTAGTATAGCTAATATTCCCAGAATTCTAAAATTTTCTTTCTATTATTTGAATATAACTATTGTTTTTTTTGTTTTTTAAAATAGATTATTATTTATATATTTTTAAAATGTTTATAATATTTTAAAAAACATATGTTATGCATTTTAGCTCTTCTTTATTTAATTAAGTTGGTAATTTAATTAATGTTTTGCAGTATACATATCTATAAATATCTATATCTATCTATCTATTTATCTATCTATCTATCCATCTATCTAAAAAAAATGGCCCCAAAAATTAAATAATGTAAAGTATAAGTTTGTACTAATAGTGTTGCATTATTTATATGTATATATAAACATACATGTTTTTATAACAACTTCATTATAGAAAAAATAAATATGATATTTAATTTGTTATATTCATGATATATATTACATTTTTTAAGATTTACTATTTCTAAATATATATATATATATATATATATATATATATATATATATATATATATATATATATATATATATATATATATATATATATATATATATATATATATTCACTGAAAAAACCATAGGTTATAGACCATATATAGTTAGGAATTAGCATTTACAAAACCTTGAAAATTCACTGAAAAAACCATAGGTTATAGACCATATATAGTTAGGGATTAGCATTTACAAAACCTTAATTTACTCTCACAAAACCATTATAATTTGCATATATAGTTAGTTGCACTAACTATATATCGCGCACCCGCAATCCACTGCTGATGATGTCACATATTACATCATTCATGACATGGTCAGTGACATCACTGATGACATCACTGATGACATCTCAAATGACATCACTGTTGACATCACTGAAGACATCTCAAATGATATCACTGATGACATCACTGATGACATCTCATTTGACATTACTGATCACATCACTGATGATATCATTTATGTGATAATACAATGAACATCTTCAGACTCTAATATAACCTTAGATACAATCAGTATAAACAGACACTTACAGACTGTCACTTATCCATGGAGTTACTCACACACCTAGTCAGTCATGCAAAGAATCAATCACACCTCCATTTTCTCAACTATACAGTTATACACACCTTACGTATTCAAACATATACTAACACATATTTACTCTCTTATACAATCCCTGATACAAGTTCACAATGATCCATACAGCCACTCACACATTCACTGGCTCTTATGCACAGTTATTTATATATGTCAACTCTCACATGTACTGTGTTTTACATATGTACTTACTTTGACATGTAGCACTGAGATATCCATTCACTCACCAATACACTCATGCACACAGTCAACCGCCCATAAAGCTGTTTCCACATGCACTTTTGAACCCATACATCTAGTGAATCAACTGCTCACACATCTATGCACAGAGTCATACACCTCCCAGCCACACACACTCAGTCTCCCATACAAATACTTGGGCAACCAATCAATAACCCATATAGTTACTCATATAGCTACTGATCAACACATGCAGCAGTTTACAGAACAACAGACATAATGATGCACAAATTAAGACAGTTTAGTCACTAACCCATGCACTCAGTGAGACACATTTAATCACTCACTCATACAGTCAGTCATGCACCTACTAAATCCTTCATCCAGACACTTATACATCCACTCATTCTTCAATATGTAAGACATATTTTAACTTTACAGAAACATACAGTCACTGGGTGTTGTCATCAGTGATGTCATCAGTGATGTCATTTGAGATGTCATCAGTGATGTAATCAGTGATGTCACTGACCATGTCATGAATGATGTAATATGTGACATCATCAGCAGTGGATTACGGGTGCGCGATATATAGTTAGTGCAACTAACTATATATGCGAATTTCAATGGTTTTGTGCGAGTAAATTAAGGTTTTGTAAATGCTAATCCCTAACTATATATGGTCTATAACCTATGGTTTTTTCAGTGAATTTTCAAGGTTTTGTAAATGCTAATTCCTAACTATATATGGTCTATAACCTATGGTTTTTTCAGTGAATTTCAATGGTTTTTTAATAGCAAATATCAAAAGCTGTAAAATGTCAAGTACGTGGTAGGTAAAAACATTTTCGTATTTATGCACGCTGATGTGCTTTGAACGCTGCCCCCCACCCTCCTCTTTTCTTTTAGGAGTATTCTCTCTTTGCAGACAGTGAAGGGTAGGTAACACAGGCCTTTGCCCCCGGTGTAATCCGTCGTGCCTGCTTCCCTCTCCATTTGATTGATTGTTATCCTAGCATTTATTGTTTTGGAATTGGTTCTCTTTGGTTCATTCTCTATTTACAAACAAGCACAGAGTCGCAATACTCTGTTTAGTCTTTGCAGATAGTGAAAAATCGTTAAAAAAACAAAAGGAATCAAGCAAAATCAGTAGGCCACTAATGGGATCTCTTTTTGACCTCGCTAAAATAGAAACATTATGAACAACCCCTCATGACAAATACGAAACTAGTGAGAGGAACTGAGCTCGACACCATGATGGCTGCAAGACAGCTCGGCTCCGCCGCCCACCCCACCCAAAATAACGACAAACACTATGCAAATATTATAAATATATACAACACACCAGCAAAGTAACAGGCTAAAACTTTTATTAAATAACTATTTACATGGCAGCCTGCTGCAACATCGATACAAACAAGCCTTTGTATTTTGGACTCAAAATAAACCATCAATAGTAAGATTTTCATAGGTGAGTGTAGGTTCATGGTTTTCCATCCACAGACTGAAAGCCTGGAGTGGGAGTGAAAGAACAATAACTAGGTAAGAAGGAAGGCAGAGGTTGTGGGAAGGACTCTGGATATGGTATGTTGCTTGGTCCCTGAGATGCTTAGATGTCACTGCCTTGCACAAATGGCATAAGTCCTGGATGTTGGGTGCCATAGTTAAGGGTTCCGAGCAACGCTTGTAACACTGTCTGAAGCTTATTTGCACCTGCTACAGCTTCACTATTCTCAAAGTAAATGGGGGCTGTTTGTGGACCTGACTGCATTGGAAAACAATGTGATGCGGTGCCTCCCTGAACCACTTGACGGAGGCCCCCGAGATAATTGCGCCTGCTCCACACCTTGTCCCACAATCCGTTTGACCTGAAGACACGTCCTGCGGTGCCCTGGTCCGACCATCACATATACCTGCGCCAGGAGACGGCGTGGGGTGCAGTAGAAGGGAGAGGCGGCGCGAACGAGCCTCCCCCACCTCCCCGGGTGGAGGTTTCTCAGCTACACCCCAGCGCTTCCCTCGACCAGCTGCTCTTGCTATTACAACGTCTCACCCGCCATCCAACGGAATTGCACCCAATCTTGCGGTACAGTGACAGGCGGCTGCTACGGAGCTCACGAAATGGCGGTCGGCTCCACAGACTTGGGCCTGGCCTGCAAAGATGGCTCTGGGCAACCGTGGAACTCGGACGCTTGACTGCTAGGGCATGGGCCCCATTCCCAAAAGAGTCCCCTCAGCCTTGAAGATTCTACAACAGTCACCGGGACCCCCGACTCCCGTAGACTTCCGGTGGGGATCGACTGCCATGATTGCTCGCGGAATGGCCACGACGTAGCCACGAGATGGTGGTGCTCTCATGTTGACGCCAGCTTCAGTCTGAAACATCCAGAAACACTGTAGACTACCAATGCGATCAGTTCCGGTGGAGCCCCAACGTGACCCAGTAGAGAAGAACTTGCCCTCCCCTCTTTGACTGATGGTTCTTGTTGCCTGTCCCTTCTCTTGTCATTTAACAGAACTTTTTGGACTGCTGAAAGGGGTTGTGTTCCGACCGCTGGTTGGTGGAGACATTTTGACTATATTCTGGACCTGCGTTGTCGCGTAATGCGTCATATGACGCGCCGCGTTAGCGCACCCGGAAGTGCTCCGGTGCGCGAGGCGCAGCTTCCCGGAAACGATCCAGAGTGCGGCGCGCAGCGCGTAACGTAAGCATAACAGGTCATGTGACTTGTTAATAAAACTTTTCATTGGTTCATTTTACTTTTGTTATTCTAATGATGAAAGGCTTGGTCATATGACCTAAAAATAACGCTTTTCATTGCTTTTGAACATTTTTTTTTCCCAAATGATGAAAGCCCCACCTTTTTTTTCTCACTCTGACTTGTAAAGCAAAGGACCCAGATGCATTTACAGTTTATCAGTAACAATGTTCCAGGCTAATGTATTTTCCCGGGAAATTTACAACTGTCCTGCAAGTAAAATATTCCTTTTTCGAGAAAAAGGGCGTTTCTTCGTCCCATGAGGGAGCCGTTGAGCAAAACAGGCTCGGCCTGCTGTCTTAGTCGCTGATAGGCATGAATATGGATTCTTCAAAACTTTACCAAAAAAGGTACTACTACCATGTTTTGTTTTAAAAACCTTTATTGTGAAAATGTCAGTATACAAATACGGGCCTTTAACCACGTGGGCCGGCCACGGAGCAAACTGGAATCGTATATGATGAGGGGACATTTACACTGTAGAAGAACGTAACGGACGGGCCATTAGGTTGTAAGAAGTAAGGTGTCTAACAGTTGCAGAATCGGTGGATGTACATTTTATAATTAAAGTACGACAGGGCCAGTTACAATAAAATTATCTAGATATACATTTGCGGGCAAGTACCATGGGTGACGTTAATTCGAACTTTCAATAGTACAGTAATCAATAACACATCAGAACTTAATATCAATAGGGATGTCCAAATGTTCAATCAGTACTCGTCCCCGCCCGCCATGTGCTTCAAAACTGCATACGTATCTCGTGATATCAAGGTTGGGCAACCAGTACACAACAAGGAGTTACGAGTCCCATTTATACCGGCGCCATTTTGGGCAAGGCCGTGCAGGTCCAGGATATAGTCAAAATGTCTCCACCAACCAGCGGTCGGACCAGAACCCCTTTTGGCAGTCCAAAAAGGTTCCGTTAAATGACAACAGAAGAGATAGGCAACAAGAACAATCCGTCAAAAGAGGGGACGCTTTCGTGAATGGGGCCCATGCCCTAGCAGGCAAGCGTCCGAGTTCCAAGGTGTCCCAGGGGCCATTTTAGTGGACCAGGCCCAAATCCAAAGAGCTGGCCACCATTTTGAGAGCCCTGTTGCAGCCGGCTATCGCTGCACCGCAAGAGTGGGCGCAATTCAGCTGGATGGCGGGTGAGTCACTGTACCGCAAGAGCGGGCGAAACTCAGCTGGATGGCGGGCGAGAAGCTGTACCGCAAGAGCGGGCGGAACTCAGCTGGATGGAGGGTGAGGCACTGTGCCGCAAGAGCGGGCGGAACTCAGCTGGAAGGCGAGTGAAACGCTAAGAGGCGCCCCACTGCAGATGAGGTGCCTCCACCTGGGGAGGCGGGAGAGGCCCGTTTAAGCCGCCTCCCCCCCCCCCCGGGCACCCCACGCCGTCTTTCGGTGCAGCATTGTAGGATGGCCACACCAGTGAAACTTGCTGGACACCACCTCGGTGCCATCCGGATCTCGACGCGTTGTGCTGCCTTCGGCCTACTGTAGCAGCAAGTGCGGCCCCAACTCTGCTGAACGGCGAGTGAAACGGCAAAGGGCGCCGCACTGCACATGAGGTGCCTCCTCCTAGGGAGGGGGGAGAGGCCAGTTCGCGCCGCCTCCCCCCCCGCCCCCCCGGGCACCCCACGCCTACTTTCGGCGGAGCATTGTAGGATAGCCACACCAGTGCGGCAACTTGCTGGACACCACCTCGGTGCCATCCGGATCTCGACGCGTTGTGCTGCCTTCTGCCTATTCGCACATCGGTCCGCTACTGACGCCGCCTCACAGGCCAACGGATTTTGTAGACTTTTTATAGCCCAAAGCCGCATAACAGGTCATGTGACTTGTTTATAAAACTTTTCATTGTTTCATTTTACTTTTGGTTTCCTAATGATGAAATGCTTGATCATATGACCTAAAAATAACACTTTTCATTGGATTGAAACATTTTTTTTTCCCAAACGATGAAAGCCCCACCTTTTTTTTCTCACTCGGCAATCCAAAAAGGTTCCGTTAGATGACAACAGAGGAGACAGGAAACAAGTACCATCAGTCAAAAGAGGGGAGGGCAAGTTCTTCCCTACCGGGTCACGTTGGGGCTCCACCGGAAGTCATTGAATTGATAGTCTACAGTGTTTCTGGATGTTTCAGACTGAAGCTGGCGTCAGCATGAGAGAACCACCATCTCGTAGCTCCGTCATGGCCATTCCGCAAGCAATCATGGCAGCCGCTCCCCACCGGAAGCCTGCGGGAGTCGGGGGCCCCAATGACTTTTGTAGAATCTTCAAGGCTGAGGGGACGCTTTCGAGAATGGGGCCCAAGCCCTAGCAGGCAAATGTCCGAGTTCAAATGTGTCCCAGGGCCATTTTAGTGGACCAGGCCCAAATCCGAAGAGCCGGCCACCATTTTAAGAGTCCTGTGGCAGCCGCCTATCGCTGGACCGCAAGAGTGGGCGCAATTCAACTGGATGGTGGGCGAGACGCTGTAGCCGCAAGAACGGCGCAACTCAACTGGATGGTGGGCGAGACGCTGTAGCCGCAAGAGCGGGCGGTAAACAGCTGAATGGCGGATGAGGCACAGTGCAGCAAAAGCGGGCGGAAAACCGCTGAATGGCAACTGAAACGGTAAAGGGGCGCCCCACTACAGCAGACGAGCCTCCACCTGGGGAGGCCCGTTCACGCCGCCTCCTCCCCCCCCCCCCCGGGGCGCCCCACGCCGTTTTTCGGCGCAGCATTGTAGGATGCCAAGACCAGTGCGGCAAGTAAAGGACATCACCTGGGTGCCGTCCAGATCTCAGCGCGTTGTACTGCCTTCGGACTATTCGCACAACAGACCGCTACTGACGCCACCTCACAGCAGCCCATTGTTGCTTTGGTTCAAAAAAAATTTTTAACGTGTTTACTTTGTTGCAGCGTTGTATATATTTATAAGTTTTTAAAGTGTTATAATCCTACTACTTTGTTGGAGTGCTATATATTTTTAATGTGACACATAATTGTGAAGACTTTAATGTACAAAAAGGCATCCCTGGAATCTTCCGCTTCAGGCTCGGTCCCACACACCCTCACAGTGAGAATCCCCTCCCCAATCACAATACAGGGTCGTTATCAGATAGTAGGAACGCGTGTGGTGTGACGGATCTCATGGGGTGGGGGCCTTGATCTACTGTAACTCCTTTGAAGAGGGATGATTCTTTACAGTTGGGGCCATAAACTACATCCGCAGGGCTAGGTGATAGCCTGGGACCGGCCTGGACAATCAGACACAGAGGAAGAGGAGTGTCAAAGGGTGCGGTAGTGAATAGGGTGAAAGGGAGGTGTCGGGCGGGCACAGGGTGTGATTCTCAGGGAAGAGCAGCGCAGATGGGGGGAGGTTTATGGCCCATGCATGAGAAAGAGAGCGGGGGTGACCAGTGCGTGGGGGAGATGCTTGCGAGGGTGGGGAGCCATGCTGAGGATCGGCGGCGTGCAGAGAGTGGGTCTGGTCAAGGCATCTAAAATGTGTGACATTGGAAAAAAAGCAAGATGCCGCAGACAATGTTTATCAATACGGATTAATTTATAACAATTATTTTTAACAATATAATTACTCGCAGTGTCAAAATGGCGGTCAACACTTCCTGGTTTCCTTCAAATCGAACGTTAACAGACGTCACGCAGCAAAAAAAAAAAAAAAACGCTCACGCGCAGCCGCTGGAAGACATGTATCAACATATATGAGCATCCTCAGCCACCCTCAGAAAACATAGGGGGTCAGGATACGTCTCCCATACCCCCTTATACCCATTTCTCACATTGTTTTCCCTCCATCTTGTAATTTATTTAAAACGAAACACAAAATGGCGAATTCCCGTTTCGCGTCCCGGTTCGCTACCCGGGTTGGGTTAACGAGTGCACAATAAAGGGTTTGTGCAAGGTTTCCTGGTGTGCCGTCTCTGCTTCCTTCTAATTGGTGGGATCCAGTACCTACAGATATATATATATATATATATATATATATATATATATATATATATATATATATATATATATATAATCACCAGTTGCCCAGAATGAGGGGGTCACACAAAGAAGGGGTCACACACACAACCGCTGGCAGCAGACCCTTCAGCCAGCCATCCATCTCATTCTGCGTGATCGCCAAACGCGTTTCAAGCATGTAAAGCTATTGTTCACTGGCTCTCCCCCACAGACATAATGGAAAAGCAGTTTCAGGAGGAACATCACTTTATTCAATTTCAAAGTCCCGCCCTTGTGGGCGTCGCAAAGCAGGGCATGCTGGTCCCTGTAGTCTTGCCCATCGCTGCTGACTCAAGAGTTCCCTTCAAAACCCGTTTGGGTATTGATTTGCCATAAGGAGAGTTCACATAATGTTGACCCAAGTGGGCAAATGGGATGTAAGTGCCGCTTCTGAGCCTGCAAGTAATCCTCCAGCAGCCAGGCCCCCTTCAATTCACACAGTGCTCGGCATGTAGAGCGCCGCAGATCTGCGAACTTAGGCTGCGGGACCTCCTCACGGCGAGGCTGCCGCTATACACAAAATCACCAGTTGCCCAGAATGAGGAGGTCACACAAAGAAGGGGTCACGCACACAACCGCTGGCAGCAGACCCTTCAGCCAGCCATCCATCTCATGCTACGTGATCGCCAATCGCGTTTCAAGCATGTAAAGCTCTTGTTCACTGGCTCTCCCCCACAGACGTAATGGAAAAGCAGTTTCAGGTGAAACATCATTTTATTCAATTTCAGAGTCCCGCCCTTGTGGGCGTCGCAAAGCAGGGCATGCTGGTCCCTAAACCTGACTGTGCTACACATACCCACTAACATTTTGCAGGACCGAATGGCGCCCACTGTGGTTTTATTGTGAGCGGACTACACAGACCAGAATACTATTAAGCACACGCCCACTGAGGCGGGGTATTTCAGTGCACAGGTGGTCTGCTCTTGCTGTTTGTGTCTATGCACCAGTCACCAAGGGGGTGCTCCGCCCGAAACGCATCTGGCATTCTATTTGTGTGCTGAGCCAGGCCGATGGAAATCCTTGAAATAAATGGCTTTGCACGCTGTGAGCAGGCTTCGTCTTTTGGAGGCAACTCTTTGTATTTAAGATGTAACGGCATGCCCTGCCGTGACGGAGCCCCACTGCACATCATGCGGGTTTGTAGTGCGGAGGACTAAGAGGCACTACAGAAACAGGTTGTCCATTTCGAGGATTTACAATGTCCTAAACCTGACTGTGCTACACATACCCACTGGGGTAACACCAACATTTTGCAGGACCGAATGGCGCCCACTGTGGTTTTATTGTGAGCGGACTACACAGACCAGAATACTTTTAAGCACACGCCCACTGAGGCGGGGTATTTCAGTGCACAGGTGGTCTGCTCTTGCTGTTTGTGTCTATGCGCCAGTGACCAAGGGCGTGCTCCGCCCGAAACGCGTCTGGCATTCTATTTGTGTGCTGAGCCAGACCGATGGAAATCCTTGAAATAAATGGCTTTGCACGCTGTGAGCAGGCTTCGTCTTTTGGAGGCAACTCTTTGTATTTTATATATATATATATATATATATATATATATATATATATATATATATATATATATATAATATATATATATATATTGTGGTGAGTGTATCAAAGAGGCCGGAAGGGCTGTGCCTAAGAAAATTTCAAACTAGGAAAGACCAGGAGAGTGCATACATTTCCTTAGGATTTGAGAACCTTCAAATGAGACAGTAAGTATGAGCATCTTCTGGAATTTCTGAGAGAGGATACCAACAGTTTTGTCACAAAATGACAAAATTCACTAATGGGTAGTCTCTAATCCTCTGCTTCATTTATATTTCAGGACAGAACAGCATTAGCTGCCTTGCGAGATTCCTATACTTAAAATCTCATATACAGAGTAAGTATACAAACATAGCGGTGCTTTGGGTCATCCCTCCTCTTCCATTGATCTATTTAACTGTTATTCATATTTTGCATCCAGTCACAACATTATGCAGACTGTGGCAAAGAGCCAGCCCACTTTAGCCATTGTCTTTCTTGCACTGTGTGTTGCAGCTTTCTACCTGATCATATGTGTACATCCCGCCGAAAAAAAACTGTTAATAGCCAAGTCTGTCGAACAAACATTTGTTTGTGCCAGTGCTTTTTGCTTTTGATTCTTTAACATGTTTAAGTCATCTTTAAGTGTGCAAGCTTTCTCTTTGGGGTACATTAATTCAAAGTAATTAGTACCCTTTCTTTACACCAAAAAAGAATACAATTTTCCTGGGATGTGCATTTAAACTAAAATTGCTAACTGTACCTGGTCTTAGTACAACTGCCAAAAAATAAATTTTCTCTAGTGTTTTATTAAATTATTTGCTGTAATTAACTTTTATTAGTTTACTTATTTTATTGTAAGAGTATAGGAGTATGGCCAAGTCTGGGCACCTGCACATTTTCTTTTTTTCCCTGTTTTTGTACTTTTGTGGCCTATGCTTGCTATAAAAAAATAAGCATCACAGCAAACTGCTAGTTCATTATTATAGGTTTGGCCAAATTATGTTTCTTTCATGTGTCAAACTCTCAATTGATACTAAAATTCATTAGGTCAAGTTTCCGCTCATCCAAATGCTAGAATGAAGCTGAGTGTTGTGGCAGGTATCTGGTAGAAGAATTTTGAATTTTGGTACCTGTATAACGTGAGTCTGCTTTTCACATGTTTAACCTTGGATCAAAAGTCTTTCTTCTATGGAAGCCAGGGGTCACATGACAATCTAGCATAGGTTTTCATTCGTGATTGGCATTTTAAAATATGTGTTTGTTTACTATCACTGTGTCTGGTGAGCAAGGCGACTGAGTTCGCCGAAACGCGTCCGGATCGGGGCACTCTGAATTCACTTTAAAAATGCAATGAAGAAGATTTACTGCAACACGCATACCGGAGTTAAGTGTCCGTTTCTCCCATAAGGTGCTGTTTTGGATGGCAAGCTTGTAGGAGCGTTGATTGACATATATATATATATATATATATATATATATATATATATATATATATATATATATATAGATATAGATATATATATATATATACATACATAGTAGCTTGAGAGCAGACGCCACATCAGAGGAGGGGGGCCGTAACCGGAAGCAAGCTCACTTCCGTAATTACATTCATAAAACTCCACCACGCCACTTCCAATCCCACTGGGATCAGCAAAGCGATAACCAGGAGACGGACCACTGGATCAGTTACAGGTTCTTTATTAAAGGTTCAGCTGGAAAAAATATATATATTACCTACTGGCGGTCGCCAGTGGATAGGTATAGTTAGAACCTAGTTTCCATAGGAAATGCATTTGTTGATTTGCTAATAACTTTGGCGCCATTTGACAAATCTTCCTGAAATTCTCCCTAAAAATGTCTATCCAGATCAGTCCCTATCCTGAAAGTGTGGGGGTGATTCGCAATTTTCTCTGTGTTCATTTCCATAGGAAACTTTGTGACGAGTTACAGCGTGAACTGCTGAACGGAAATACCCCAAATTTGGCAAAAAAGGTAGAGCTTGGTTCAGAAAGCGACCTTTTTTTTAAATGGTGTAATTCCATTCAGTAGTTTTAGTGAAATTCTGAAAATAAGAGTCAAACAATCAATATCCCATAAGAAACTTTGTGCAAGGCTACAGCTGAAACTACTGAATGGAATTACCCCAAATTTGGCAGAAAGGTGGCACTAGGATCAGAAAGCAACCTTTTTTGTAAATGGTGTAAATCCGTTCAGTAGTTGCTGAGAAATTAGAAAAATAAAAGTTTTGATATCTGGGCGGAGCCTAAGTCCTGTGCACAAGCTTTACTGTGATTGGCTGCCAACACTCCAAAACAAGGAAGTGTTGGCAGCCATCTTGTGGCTTGGTGGAAGTGAGTCACCAGAAAATAGAGAAACAAAGGTATAAAGCAAGAGAAACGGGCAGGGTAGAAACACCTTGACCCCTAGGTCTGATCAGGGGGTCCCAAAAGGACCCCCAGGGCCTTAAAAAGTATTAAAAATAAATAAATTGGTGCAGTTCGCGCTGGCGTCGCGGGTTCCCACGTTTTATTTTATCTGTGAATCACAGCCTGCAAGACAAAAAGCAAGATAAGACTGTGCAGCATGCGCCCATCAAAGGAGGGAGAGAGAGAGAAATAGAGAAACTGAGAGAGAGAGAAAGAAAAAAGAAAAAATAAGAGAGAGGAAGAGAGCGACAACAAGTGAGAGAGAGAGGAAGAGAGAGAGAAAGAGAGAAACAGTGTGAGAGAGAGGAAGAGAGAGAGATAGAAAGAGTGAGAGATAGAGGCAGGAGGATGGTTGGCAGTTGGAAAGCCTGACCGCCACACATCCAACAGGCTCAAGGAGCTCGTCGGTGTGTCAGAGGCAGCCATAATCCCTACAATGATGGTGGTGCCTGCCAAGCACCACCATAGGAATTATGATGTCCCTACCCACCAGCAGTTTCATGGCAGTTTACCTGCCATGAATAGGCTGGCGGAAAGGGACATTGAGGGCCTGTAGCAGGCCCTCCCTCCCCCTGGCCCTTAGTTTTGGGTGTTGGGGGCACCTATGGTACCCCTACATATCCCTGACCCATATGGCTGACACCACATGGAGCCTGCCACATAGTGCAGGGATATGTGTTTTGTCTATATTTTGTACTGCAGCGTGTGCTGCGGCACACAGCACCCGCCGCAAAACAAAACATAGACATTGCAACCTCCTTGGAGGCAGTCGCATTGTAATTTAATTGGCGGGTCAGGTGGTCCCATCTCCGATGGGATGGCGGTTAGATATAAGTCGGACCGCCATCATAATGAGGGGATCTATTACTCAGCTGTCATATGCTATGTCCAACTAGCCCTTAGCATGAGAAGATCAGTGAACTGCAGTAACTCTTTAGAAACTATGAAACTTATTTTTACCTCAGACTGAAGATTATCCTTATCAAGGGACTATACTTTTAACCTTGATTAAACTATAGCAATAATGAGTGTGATAACACTGGTACAGTATTGTATTGTGAATTTTATTTACAATCACATTCTATTCTGACAAATAAAAGCATTTGACTGACTGACTGACTGATCTATTAAAATCTTATAAATATATATATTTTTGTTTTAACAGGTTTGGTACATTGGTTCAGAGTTTGTCATAGTTTATGAGGACTTTGGTAGGTTACTATGTATTTTATGAGGTGATTTTGGCTACGATTTCTAAGTAATCTATCTCTTTGTCATTTATGAAGAGTTTTACTTTAAATTGTAGCATGTAGTATATTCTTTTGGTTTGTTCGTAAAGTTTAGGGGCACTTTGGCTAACAGATTGCTCCATTCATAGTTCTTGGAAGCGTTGCTATTGTTGTAATGCTTCTGTAAATTTGCAGAGTCTAAGTTGCGTTCTGCCTTCTGTGGATTGGAAGGCATTGTGCCATCCTTTCATCATGTTGCTTGTTTTGGCTTCCTATTCCTAGGTGCTGCCGTAGGCATTCCACTATGGTATTTGAAAATTGGGTTGGCGTCTGTGTCTAGAGCAATGCAGGGTGTGAACCCAAGTTTTTCAAAATAGCCCATTAGAGGACTGAGTTTGTCTTCATTTTGTTGGTATAAATGGCTTTCTATTAGTAAATTGCAGTGGTTAACTATTTCTCTGACTGAAACATAGGGCGTTATTATGGGTTTGGCTGTGCAGGAAGGGACCGCCCTGCTCACGCACCACAAAACTTGTTTGAACCGCCCGTCAAATAAGGAGTTATCTCCTGGCTGTTCTTTGGCGTTCCCATGGTAGTGCCTATGAAATAGGGACCACAATGGGATAGTCTAAATCAGTACCTGCACGGCATGGACTGCTGCAGTCAATGACATGCAGTTACTAGGGTGTATACACACAGGGGGGCACAACATGTGCCCCCCTGCATGCACCCCATCGTGCAGAGGCGCAAGGGTGCCTTATAGGGCCCCCTTTGTTTCCACACTGCCACACTTTTCATGGTGGTCGTACCACCATGAAAAGTGTGGCAGGGAGGACACTCGTAATATGCGGGGTGGTTGCAGTGGTTCCAGGGTGGTCTGAACACCTTGGTCATAATATGCTGGTCAGAAGACCAGCAGTGCCGCACCCCACAAGTCTGGCGGACCGTGGACCGCCAGACCCGTAATAATGCCTATAGACTATTGGTATCATTTTTTTTAATTCAAAGGCAAATTGGCTGCTTTTAGAATGGTTTGAATCATGGCTTGCTCTAAGTCTGTGTTTTTTTTGTGGGCAGTAGTAATTTGTCTTATATTTTATATGGTTTAAGAGGTCACAGTAAGTGCTTCTTTGTTTATTTGGTAGTAGCGAAAATAAAAAAGGGTTATTTGTGTTTGATGTAAGGTGTATATCTGAGTGAATGGTTTGGTGAACATTTTGAAGGTTTCATCCATCATCCAGGTTTAACATTGGCTAGGTTTTATTAAGTTGTCTGCTGTAGAGAATAGTATGATTTGTTTCTCATTAGTTAGGTTGCCATGTAAATGGAGAGATTCCTCATTAAAGGGGTCATTAGGATGGCGGATGGACTTGAGTCAGTCCACCATTCTGTGGTAAACTGGCACCATCTGCAATACATGCAGCAGTCTCGCACCATGAATTAGGATTTTGCTTTTTAATATTGCAGCGGATGCTGCTTACAGCAGCTGCGGCTGCAAAGCGAAAAAGTCATGTTGTGCTTTTCACTGCACAACGTGGCAGGCACCACACAGTGCCTGCCACTTGCTGCAGTGAAATGTTGGCGGTACCATGGGTACCCCCTCAGTACTCCCACACCTCCTCAACACTTCGAAACAATTTCCCACCAGACTTTCCATAGCACCATCGCCGCCATGGAAAGGCCTGCTAACTCCAACATCATAATTTCTTGGACGGTACCTGCCAGGCACTGCCACCATTTTATGCCCCGTGTCCGTCCACCAAGCAATCAGACTGACAGCTTCTGGTGGACCGGTGGTGGATGGTCTTTTGGTCTGCTGCAGACAGCTAGGGATTTCCACTGCCATCCTAATTCAGCAGTGGGAAAATTGAGCTCCGATGGCGGAAGGACTGGCACTGCATGGTTGGAGGTGGCAGTCCTTCAGCCATCGTAATGAGCCCCTATGTGTAATTGTTAAACATTCATATATATCTATGTCATGGTATCTTCTGGGGGCAGATGGCGTGTCAATGGTGACTTTTGTTTCATGCAATTAAATGTCTTAATATGGGCACAGGCTGTAGTTCCTCTGTTATGTGTTTCAGGACCGTGGATAGTATGGGATAGATGTACGAAACATTTTAGTAGTCGCAAAGAATCAGGCCATTTGTGACCTCAAAAATGCGTTATGGGATTTACCAAGCCCAAATTGTGATTCTTATTACTGAATCACAATTTGGGTTTTGCGGTTCAGTATTTGGAATGGGCATGTTGAGAGAATCCCTTCTAAATATCAAATTGAAATGGTATGTAGGAATATTTTGTGAGCGTATTGCAGTTTCAAAACATGTTCAATTTACAGCCATTTGAGTAATGGTAGTAACCCATTCACAAATGGGAACGGGTCCTCAATGGAACCCTTCCCCTTTGAGAATGGTTGGCAAAATTATTTTTAGGGCATGTAGTGGTCCTATGGACCACTGCTTATTCTTAAAAAACGAAACTTCATTTTTTTCATTTTAAAAGCATCCCGCTTTCCTTTGAGGAGAATGGGCTGCCTTTTAAAACAAAATCTCATTTAAATTCAATCATAGACATGGTAAACAGCAGGTCACCATCCCTGTGATTGTAGAGAATCATAGTGGGTCACAATTTGTGACCTACCACATTAACATTCATAAGGGAGTTCTATTTGCGACCCATTACGAATCGCTAATGAAGAGTTTAATTAGGAATAGGAAATTTCTAGTCTTATCTTTCTTGTATATTTAGCCCTATATTTTTAAAGATTTTTCCTGAGTATTCCTTGGAGCTAGTGCTTGCCTCTCTTATAATCCCCAATATCTCTCTTACTTCTATTTATGTGACATTTGGGGATGGTTGTCCTCTCTTACAAGAATCATAACACAATCTTTTGTAGCTGCCCAGCCATAGCATACTTTAGAATAATAATTTGTACATCTTCAGTTTAAATTTTCTGATGATGCAATTTATTTGCTGTAGTTGTAGCCCATGTGATTTAGTAATTACATTTGTTGCTGTGAAGTGATACATTTGGCAGCCTCTGTCATTGTAGGTTTTAACTTTTGCACATTTGTTATTAACACGTAAAAAATGCAACTACTTCTATTTTGTATACGTATACTTAAATAAATGTTCTGTTTAGATGTTTCACATAGTTTTGCAGCTTTTCTGTTGAGGGTGTTCTAATGTGGAGCCGGTGCTTTCTTTTCTGTTGGTTGAACCTCACTTTGTCAGGTCTCCACCGCCAGCACAACAGGGACATCTAAATTGGCTAAGCGCAATTCTGCCTGACTGAAGGCAGCGGAGTACTGTTAGCCAGCAGAGAAGACTGCAGTGGCAGCGGTTTTCTGTCTATAGCCACAACATCTAAATATTCCGGGGGAATCGCTGTCAGCATGACGGAGTACTTGCAATCACCGCAGGACAGCAGTAGTCCCTACAAGATCTAAACCAGACCAGTTTTACTTACTTGGTTTGGTAGTTGTTACATTTTATATATTTCTTCCTAAATTGTCTGGTCAGAGAAACAATCAGAGTTTCCTCGTCTTGCACCATTTGGCATTTGTGAAGTATTAAGTTGTTAAAATTAGTGTGCTTTTTATATTGTTGATTTAATTGTGTGTGTGATTTTATTGGTTAAAATTGTTCATAGAGTTATTTTATTTGTTAGTTTAGTTTAAATATTTTTTATCAGTTGAGTCCTTCTATGGAAAATGCTTATCTAGGTTTTATATATAATGTATGATAGACAGTCTGATATTTTTGGATATATATTTATTTATACATATATATATTAATACTTAGATTGTTGTAAAAAATGTTGTATTTAATGTTATGGTCCTTATTATGACTTTGGCGGTTTGAGAGCGGGCTGCCATGCTGCCACTCCGCTCCCACACCTCCAAAGCCAAAACAGAGCGTCTGCCAGAATATGACTTTTTAAGTTGCTGGTGCGTAGTTCCTTGGCATGCCACAGGGGTGCCTTTAAAATAGGCACCGCAGTGGGAACGCCAAAGCATGTTCCCGCACAGACCAAAATGCACACTGTTGTGCTTTTTGTTCTGTGCAGGAACATAAGGGTGCATGCAGACGGTGGGGCACTCCATGTACCCTCCTGCATGGCATGCACCCCATGGTGCAGAGGCACCAGGGGGCCCTTTAGGTCCACCTTCGCTTCCTAACTGACACACTTTTTATGGAGGTCGCACCACCATGAAAAGTGTGGCGGAGAAAAAACTTGTAAACTGCTGAGGGTAGCCACAGCTGATCCACCAATAATACTGCAGCCTCAAGATCACTGCACCACCAACAGGGTTCTCTGATACCTGGCGGTTGTGGTGGTCACATGGTGGCCAGCAGCCCCTGCGAGTCTAGCAGTCCATGCACCACCAGATTAGTAAGTAGCCCCTAAGTTTTTTCTTGGTTGTACAGTTAATATTTTTGATATTTTAGATATATAATATTTTGGGCTGATTGGTAAATATTTTGTTGATGTAATATATGTTTATTTGATTTTAATATGTTTATAACAAGTGTTCAGTTTATTTCAAGTAATTGTATTATTTAAAAAAAATGTTAAGTCTATTTTTTAATGATCATTTAATTATTTGGAAATAATGTTGTAGTCAATATTGTGTAAAACTATGTTTTTAATATAATATTTATTTTTATTTAGAGGTAACTATATATTTTTTTTTTTTAAATTTCCGATATAGGTAAAAGTAGATATTTTTAACAATGATATTTGTGTTGTCAATATTTTTAGTTCTTATAGTTAAGTATAGGAAATCAATATTTTTGTTATCGATATTTAATTTCAGATACTTTTGTGTTTTGAGATTGTATATATCGATAATAAGTCAGTGATCCCCATTTTAGCGATTGCCTATTTACATGTCAAAAGGAACAAGTTAGGGCATTGATTTATGGTCCATTGCTCTAACTTGTCTTAGAAGACTTCCTGCTTTTTTAGCCCCTTAATCTATTCACAAGATTGGGTCTATAGCTTTATACCAATACCTCGGAATGCCTCTAGAATAATCGATGGATGATTTGAATGTCAAGGCACTGTCACACCTCAGAGTTAGAAACCTGAATCAATTTTGTAATACCCTTGAGGGAGTTTAATTTGGGCCATTTGAGAAGAAGCCTCCTATTTTTATCCAAGCTCCCATCAGTAATTAAAACATGATTAGAGCGTAAGACCAATATTAGTTGGTTATGATCACTAGTACACTTTCACATCACCATGAAATAATTCTCAAAAAGGCTACATAGAAACTGTTATAATAGTATAAAATCAACAATGGGAGAAGGCCCTGTGCCTATAAAAGTTGAAAATGGGAGTTGCAGGGACTGCATAGATCCTTAGCAAAAGATACATTATATATGACATAAGATAATGATGGCAAAATTCACTTTATTTAGAATTGCCAAAAGTATTGCATCAGAGGCTGCAGACAAAACCAGGCAGCTAGGCTGGTCTGGCGTCAGCCAAGACATTGCAATACTAAGCCCTTGATGAGAAACCTTCACTGGCTCCCGGTTGCCACGCAGACCACTTTCAAAACTGGTTGTGTCATTTTTAATTCACTTTATAGGAAAAGCCCAACTTTTGTGCCCTCCAGAGTTGAAAGCTACATCCCAAAACGCCATCTCAGATCAGTTTACCACAACTTGTTATATGTACTATGTTTAAAGCAAAAGATTGGGTGGTACCAGGTTTTCTGTGATTACCCTGCATCTTTGGAACTCTCTTCCCTCTGACATACGATATACAACTGCTTACTCCAGATTTATTACACTTCTAAAAATCTAGCTCTTCAAACAAGCTTCTGACTAGACTTTTGGCCTTGTGGTTACCCTCTTTTTTTTCAGGGTGATAGAACCTGTTTGGTGTACGCACTTACAAATGCTGTGAATCATAACATAATTAAATGACCATTTAAAGCATACCCCACATGATTATGCGAAAAATTAGAAAAACATTATTAGGATTCGGAAAACCACAAACCTTATTTATTGGTCATTAAAAAAGACGCATGTCAAAATCAGACATTCTTAAATTAGCCCAATCAAGCCTGACTGAATGGCTGTTCCTAGATAGATCGTTATCAAGAAAAAAAACTTTTATTCTTTCACCATCTTTATATATAAAAAGATTACCCACCACACAGTCTTGTTTGAGCTTCTACCAGCTAGAAGCTTTTGTGCTGCTAATGTGGAGTATCAAGCTTCTTTTAATCAAAAAAGGAAGTATAGAGGAAGCGATAGAATCACCCTCCTGGTAGATTCATATAAACAAAGAGATTCTATCAAGAAAAAGTGCAAGTGTTTATTTTTAAGGATTTTCTTATATATATTTGAAAGGGGGTTTGGCTCTTCATCGGACCAGTGGGATGAAGGCACTATGTGCTTTTAAAATACCCCTCACACACTAAGAGTCCCTTAGTGTCATGCTTCATCATGGGGGTCTTCTCGTCCCTCTACGGGGCGGGGGGTGCTACGACCTACGAGCTACGCGGGAGCACTTTGATTTTGTGGTGAAAGACTATGTGTTTGTGCAGTGACAGTGAAGGTAGTGAGGTGTAGGGACCTAATAATGTGATTAAAAAAGTTAAAAATTACCTGGCTAGTGGAAAAAATAATTTTATTCGCTTCCCTGGCTGGGAATATTAAAAAGGGGTTGTGAGGTAGGGCTATTAGCAACTACCGGGTCGACATGTTTCACAGACAGTCCCCTACTGTCTGATCATCAGGACCAATGGTGGTCCCTACTGGGAGGTACTCAGTTCTAAGTAGTATAGCCTAGAGTCCTACAAACTGACAGCAAAAATCGGCTTCCAGCTTGTGCTTCAGAGCATGAGTTGGCCCGATGTGAAGCTTAAAAATGAAAAAAGACGCAGTGGTCTCTGCAAGAGAAAGGAAAAATAACAGGGTAAAGTAATACATTCATAGCACATGGTTAGACTAGACCTTGTCATTGAATTTTTAAACATATGCATATCTAGCAAAAATTTGGAAGATAGCTATTACCAAATATACTCCTATTTGCGGAGCTATTTTTTCGGTAAGACAAACATACATAAAGTCTCAACACACATATAACAGTGACTCACAGAGAAGGACTGACACCCATTGCTACCAAAGTGTCTGTTCTTATGTTGACAGAAAGTTTTGCGATCGGTTTACTCGTTTTATGAGTTGCGATTGCAAATGATAGGGAAAGGCACAGAGATATATATAGATAGTATACATACTTTCCCGGTTCTGAAAACGTGCCTCATGAGCCGGCAGATACGAGGGTTTTTCGATGCGGTCAACTAAAAAGAGGATAGATAGAGCCGCACACTCTCGTTAGACGGCATTGTTCACAGGAGCATATTTTACCTTGTTGTTTCTGAAGATCTGTCACACTCGGCTGTTAGTTCGCAGTCGATTTTACTTACGTAACCGCTGCTCGACAGTGCCTTATTCCTACCCCCGTGCCGCTCCGAGGAGAACATCAGCTTCACCTCGCCTACGTCTATTTATACATATGCCGGTATTGCATTGTCATCAGCATTTGTATTGTTTCCAACTACTAGTCTGCTAACCCAAAATAGCCGCTTGTTTTTGGAACACTTCCTGGTTGGAGCGGAAGTGGTGTTATTTCTGTCGGTCGTTTGGTTAGGCGTTGGTAAAAAACATTAGGAAGGATGTATGGATAGGGTTTATGAAATAGGTACTTTTCAGAGATAGGTCCTTAGTATTCAGTACTGCCTCATAATCGACCCCAGAGTATGTCATCATTAAGGCCGTTCTTATGGGATTTGATTCTGAACACCCATCTTTGTTCCTTTTCTAATAGTTGTTCTTCTCTGGCGACCAATTCAATTATTGTCCATGACATTTCTTCTGGTTTGTGGCCCATTTCTAGGAAGTGGTTGGTTAGTTTTGTGCTGGATTTTTTACATTTGACGGTGCTCTTATGCTCACCTATCCTCGTTTTAATGGCTCTGCTGGTCATTCCTACATATTCCATATTGCACGGACACTTTATCAAATATATGGCATTCGAGCTGTTGCAGTTGCTGAAGTTTCTTTGCTCCCAAACTGTGCAGTCATTAAATGTAATTGATGTGCTCTTTTTTGTCAGGCAACATACTTTACAATTACCACAGGGATGGTGACCATGCACGAAATTTACGTTTCTTGCTTGATTATTGTGATAGTCCTTAGTCTAGTGTGGACTAGCATGTCCCGGATGCTCTGCGCTTTTTTGTGCGAAAAAATTGGTTTTGGTAGTTGTAGATTCCCACTGTTCAAGATTTTCCAATTTTTGTTTATGATTTTAGTCACCTGGTTGGAGCTTGTGTTAAAGGTGGTAACACAAATAGGTCTTCGCTCTTCTTCCTTTTGCATTCTGTCTTCGAGAAGGCTTTCTCTGCAGTTATTCCTTGCCCTTTTGTAGGCCTGCTCGATGATTCTCTTTGGATATTGATGATCCTCCAATTTTCTCTTGAGATCTTTGGATTGAGTTTTGAAATTGCTGATCTCTGTGCAGTTTCTGCGAAGACGGAGAAATTGTCCATACGGTAAATTGTCCCGCAGGGACTCTTAGTGTGTGAGGGGTATTTTAAAAGCACATAGTGCCTTCATCCCACTGGTCCGATGAAGAGCCAAACCCCCTTTCAAATATATATAAGAAAATCCTTAAAAATAAACACTTGCACTTTTTCTTGATAGAATCTCTTTGTTTATATGTATGAAGCTTCTGCCGGATCACTCACCCAGAGAACTCGTGTGAGAATTTAATGACTAGGCCCCCCTTAGCTCTCCCACACCTTGATAGAATAGCGGGGATGCTAAGCATATAATAGCCATCAATAAAAAATTGGCTCAGCCACACATGTCTCTTGTAAATGCACTCAAAATGTTTGATATACATGAGCCAATCAGATTCGCTCACTTGGAACCAATACTCGGCACATTGTAAGAGCTACAGCATAAATGCTTGTTGTTGCCTGAAATATTCAAACAACTATCCTGTAATGATTATGTGGGGGTGACTAATATTACTTCCCAAATGCTCCTCGGTCCTCTCTGCAAGGTTAAAGACTGGTTCTGGGTTAACTCCCACAATCCTTTAAACCAGGTGTCAATCATTATCCTCCACAGACTGAATTGCAGCAAAACCATTACTGACTTGAACATTAAAGCATGATTTCCCAGTCTGCACACTAACTTGTAGAGGGAGGTGGTTGTAACAAGTGTGTGGCACTCTACAACTCAGTGCTTTGTAGAAAGACACCAGGGGGAGTCAGACAATTATTCTCAAATTAGATATGTAATGGATAATCTACACAAGAGCATTGCTACCACTCACTGATCCTGGGCCAGCATTTGTCTGAATCTAGTAATAATCTTTGTTTTTAAGAAGTTGCCTATCTCCCATCTGTAATATGTTAAGCACAGGCACATAGGTCAAGACAATAATGTATGGCATAGCTTGTGGAGGGTGCTGTAAGGTAGAGCAATTATGTCAAGGTGGGAAGCTTGTAATAGGCCATTAAATACTTCTTCAAAGCTGGCCAAAATGACCCCTCTAGCATGGATAATGTCCTGTCTGACCACGGTATAGAGCTGTGAATGGTTTCCCCAATTGACCAATCAGGTGGCACATGCTGAAAGCTTGGGCAATGGTCCTCCCCCTTCCTTCTGTGGAGCCTGTAGTACAGCCATAGTATCCAGGCGAAGAGAAGAGATAGAATCCCTAAGACCTGGAGAACCTGGAGCGCCGCCCGGCCTTATGGGCCGGGTGGCGCAGGGCACGCCTTCATCCCCAGGCTTACCTGCCTTGTTACTAACAGAGACACGAGACACTCCGTTGAGCGTGGAAGCCAGGTTTATTAGCTGCAGCTAAGCACAGTTATCCTAGAAGTACATGCAAAGTGTAAGCTCTAAGGAGACTGCCATTTCAATCCATGGCGTACAATCTCTTATACTAAACACATTTACGATATCCCACTCCCCGCACGCACAAAACGAACCAATAGGAAAAGTTGGAAAACAAGCAATCAGGTATCCTAGTATACGCCTCATTCTAGCACCCCGTGTGTCACCCATCCCAACAAATTAATCAGTGATGGTGTTCACAATCCCCTTTCGCAGGTGACAGGACATACTAGCGTGCCTAATTGGATGGTCGTGTCATAAGAGCATACAAGGAGAGAATAGCGAAGGCCAGTCGGATAAGATAGAATAGGGGAAGAATAGGAGAGAGTAAATAGTTGGCTGAGACAGGGATCAATCGAGCCAGACATGGATTAACAAACTCGGCCAGACCCTGACATCGGGTTTCATGACCAAGGACAATGGTGTTACTCCTTAACTAGAAAGGACAGCTGGAAAAGCAAAAGCATCGCGTTCGCCATGTCGCCTGAGTGAGGGCAACACAAAATGGCGACCGGACACAAAATGGCGGCTAGATACGGGATGAAATCTGAAATCGCAGAACCTCAGACCTCTCACCATCTCTACCAATTTTGAAACTACCAATTCAATTGATTTAATTCTATCAAACAGCACATTAAAGGCACCTTTCACTAAACTCTCCAGCTTGGAGGTACAGGTTGGCAATAATTGGTCAAGTGAATAACTTAGCAAATAATAATAATCCTCGTTAATCAAACCATTTTGTCTTTGTTGCACTGTCTTTTTCACTGTCTTTTTCATATGGGTGAGAGGCCTGGGCTTGTTCTGTAACTAATAGCTCTCCCTTTAAGATTCTGGAGGGTATATTTCATGTAAAGCGGTGGTTTTTGACGCTAGGGGTCGCATTTGATTGATAGCTTTCTTGATTCTGTGGGTGGTGGTGCATGGCCATTCTTAGTTGATGGAGCGATTTGTCTGGTTAATTCCGATAAGGAACGAGACTCCTCCATGCTATCCAGTTACACAACCCCAGCGTCAAAAACCACCGCTTTGCCTATTTTAAAAGAAAATTGACCGGTTTAGTGTGATCTGTTTATGTCTATGTGTTGTGTATATATATATGTGTTTTTCTATACGTGATCTTTGAACTAAAAATATTTGGATGATGAGCTAAAAACAAAAAAAGAAAGAATGTCTTTAAAAGAAATCTAAAACAAAATATCAATATGAAATAAAAATGTCTTTTATATACAACAAAACTCTGATTCCATATATGTAATTCATAGCCGCAATTTTTTGGTTTACTTTTAAAGGAGAGATTTGGCAGTTATTAATTGAATGTTTGCTATAGTTCTTTATTTTTCCAATGATATACATATTTCATACCTTACATGTTCTGGCAAGGAAAAGCCCACAAAGTCATTTTTCACTGTGACAAGTGTTGACCTCCAAGGTACTAACACATGTTTACCTTTATTTTATTTAATAAGTGCTAAATTCAGTTTGTGAGTAGCTACAGAGATACTTCTTCCACTCATTTTAATCATAATTTACAATTCTCTTTATTAGTCAAGTCAAGTCATAATTTAAATTATTATTTTAGAAATGCCAATTTTAGAATGTTGCCATTTTCCTCAGGGGCCTTTCTGAGTGACCAGATGCCCTTGGACTGTGGATGATTTCCCGACTGGGAAATATGTTTTGGGGCCAGGCAGTAGACAAATGGCCTGGGTGTGGAGAGGGTCTTCTTTACATAATGGCTGGGGTGGAGCTCTGTTCATGTTATGATTACACTTCAAGGGGTAGCCTGAGAGTATAACTAGCCCTTCCTGAATTCAGATGATTCCTACCCTGTCACTTGTAGATGCTGCTCACACTTAGGCCTTCCTGTCCTTTGTTTTGATTGCCAGGCTGGAGCCAAACCCAGGGAAAAGAGATGAAATTACCAGAACCAGTTTTAAGGTTAGACAAAGGGATGTCCCCTACCAACACACAGGCACAGGATATACAAGTGTCATCCAGATAACCTGAAATCAGAACACTCCTGGACCTGAGACAATTCAGAAAAACAATAGCCCTGTTAGTTGAATGGCCTCTTGTTTGAGCTACAAGGACAGTACAAGCTTCAAGAGGCCTTTCCTGCTGTCCAGCAGACAAGCCTGAACTGAGCCTGACCTGGTTCCCTGAGGTGGCCTCTGTGGGAGTGATTCCTGACACCCAAGCTGTCCTCAAGGTCCTGGACCTTTAGCTAAAGTCAGAGTGTACTTCTCGCTGTGTAACTGAAGATTTGACCAGATCCAATACAAAATGGTACAGAGTGACTCAAAGCCTTGTATTGCAACACCACGCATTCCTGAACTGCAGCTTCACCGTATTTGACACAATGACACACAGAGCTTCTCAGCTCCTCAGTGCTGGTTTCAATGGACACAATTAACAGTGACACATAGCCTCACACCGCATCACAGCCCTGCACCAAGGACAGAGGGTATAACTTCCAAAGGAAAGAAAATGGTCATATACCAGGCCCGCCCTTCATCATGGTAGGCCTGAACTTGCAACGTTGTCCTGTTCCGGCGTAACCAGATACCCACAGTTGAGGCATTGCTCATTTTGATACAATTTGTAACCTTAAAATTTAAAAATGCATAACTCTGGTTCTACTGATTAGATTTGTATTGTTTTGGTGTAAGCTTGATTATTGAAATTGACTCTTTGTTGCTAATAATTTTTGGGATTTGTATTGAGTTGTTTTGTTAATGTATTACAGTATGAGTACTGCGTAAATATTTACACATTGACTCTAAGTTAAACCTGACTGCTTTTGTGCCAAGCTACCAGAGGGTTAATCATAAATGTACTTATTGACATTTGTTTTTCAGCCTGGCAAGCATTGTGATTACTCTTCGAAGTGAGTTCTCACACCCTTCAACAGATAATCATTTTTTTTTTACAAGTACCTTCATGAATACAGTTATTCCCTTGTCTGGTATAGCTGGTTTGTATAACCCTTAGAGTGTCAAGAGATGTTTTCACATTTGAAGATAGGTCATGGGGAAGTGAATTGGGGCACTGCATTTGAAACCGATATTAGTGTCTCCTCAACAGTGTGGATTTCCTTGTTCAAAGCTCCAATTGTTCTGGATTGAAGGTTTGTGAAAGAAAGTATCTGACTTACCTCCATCCACAGCTGACATTTTTCTCTATAGCATACTTGCTATTCTTCTTTTATTATAGAATCAAGAGACTGATGGGTACAGACGGACCCACTTTTGCCCTAGTCTTCACCGAGACTGTGTCCTTGCGCATCCCACTCTGCGGGAGCATATGGTGCACTTTGTAGACCTGCCTGGGATGCCCTTTGACTGCTTCTCCTCCTTCCCCCTACTACAGCCTAGTACAAGAAGTCTAAAATAAATGCAGAGCCAATGAAAGTTTCAAGATCATTACATTGGTAATATTTTCATGTTCCACAGGGGGCCTCAGAATTGGAAACACTGTCTATGATTTTTCTGCACCTAATTCTTCCTCACACAAATTATGTTACTGGGTGATTTTGGGGGCAAGGACAACTGCATGCATGGAAACAGTGCATCAACATAAAATGTCAAAAAATAACAGGTACCAAATCCAATAACATTGAAGAGGCTAGAGCACTGACTGCATTTTTCATTAATTTGATCAGCCATCTCAGAAGAAAGATTCATTGTGTGCTAAATTCATAGTCCCTTTCAGCTGCCCTTTTTTGAATAAAGAAACACTCTTGTAGCTCATGGATGCAAGGGATAAAACTGTGAGAGGGTCTCCAACCTCCACATCACACAGCGGTTCGAGCGGCCAAAAATCACCTTGTCTGTCAATATGACAAAATCTTTGAGAGAGGCATCCACATAAGTCAGGAGAGCATTCGGAAGAGCAAAAGAAGGACATGGAGACTCTCCATGATGGTCTCAATGAAGTCCAGAGATACCTTATTCAATAAAAACTCATCCACAAATCCATGAAAGATATTCTTGCTTGGCTACATGTTAGGGATGGATGCCTAGCAGACATTTTGGGACACTTAAGTGTCCTTGCCAAAGGTGAGGAAAGCACAACATTTCTCAAATAATTCAGTGTATCTTCTGTGACATATAAGAGTCCATACAATTATTCAAAGATGGGCATGGGAATAAGATGGACAAATGGATAGGCAAAACTAAAGGCCTCATGGATGACAGGAGAGAAGCCATCATATCAATCCCTTGCAAAAAAACTTGTTGCAACCTTCTGTCACTTTGCTGATGTATTGGATGGCACAAGGCCCACCCTCTCAACCTCAAGTCTGCCCACAACCAGGCACCCACATCTGTGTCTATCACTACCAAGCCCATGAAGGAGCAGCTGGGAGGGTCCAAGAAAGAACCAGAATATTCTATCCTCAAAACAAGGCACCAGTGCAACACATCTGGGATAAAACTTTTGAAGTCCTGCTTTTCGTTTACATTTCACCTTCCTTTTAGTCCTATTACAATTCTGCATGTGAGAGAGTCAACATTGCATTATCAATGATGCCTGTCATCAAACAGCCTTCTCATCTGTTGGGAGATTACATGTGACCAAGATGTCTTTTTCCTATCTTGTCATCTTTTTATAAAATGTCTTCCACTCCTCCTCAGTCAATTTCTACTTCCATATCCCCTCATTTTTGGTGATAAAAATCCTAGTTTAAAACATTCTCTTGTTGTACCTTCATTTTAATTTCAATTTGTTTCTAATTCTATGCGGAAAGCTTAAAAGAAATGCCAAATATTTCCATCTCTTCATTTTCTGAACAATAGTAGAATTTAGAAAAAACATATTAAATATTACTTCATTGGACTGATGTAACATAATATACAGCAAACAGATGTTGAATTGTAAGCAGACGTAAACCTTTATAATCTACACATTGTCATGTTCTTAATGATAAGACTGACATATGCAAAAAAATGTTGACTAAATTGGGTTGCAGGACTGATGTCGAGGCACACAGTGTTAGCTGTGGAAAATATCTAAATGTGTGTTAATGTTTGATGCAGTCATGTTTATGCTTTAGTTGCTTATACATCTTTTTGCTAGCTCTCAAGCAACACATCTACCTTATTCACCACACAACACATCCATTTGCTTTCAGCCAGCATTTGACAAAATGATACCAAATTGTTGTGAGATTGAATAATTATCCTCATTAAACAAGAATGATGCAGCATAATCATGATTGTAATGCATATTTCATAGTGTATAGTGATGTGTGTCATCCAAAACCTATTATCACACAATATTTGTATTTACAGAATGTTAAACCATTACATTGAATTGCTAATAAACATTGCTTACCTTCCTGCATCAGTCATGTTCTTCAACCAATGTTTTTTCATCATTCACATGCAATTATCATGGGAAGTTCTATGAAATACATGTTATATCTGTTTTGTACAAGTGGACATTGAGGCAGCTAATCTGGATTGGCAGTGTTAGAAGAACACATCTTGCAACAAAGGTTTATATGGTTTAGAATCAGACATTGACCAGTTCTCATTGTTCATGATGAGGAGTGAAATCAAAGTTTACATATGCTGACTTGCTTATATGACGAGTGCAGTGATATCATGTCTCTAGGAGGTCTCAATAGCCAAGGGCTGGGTCATTAGACTTTCACTCTTTTTACAGAAATAAAGATGTATATACTGCTAAACTGTTGCATGTTACACACACACATGTCATTTGGACATGTGTGTGCGCAACACCAATGTAGATTACATTTCAGGGGTGCTACAGGGTGTCCTTTGGACACCCCTGGCACCCTTGAAATTGCATCCTTATTTGCGATTAGCAATTTGCTAATCGCAAATAAGGAATGTGTAGGAATCACAATTTATTTAGCGATTCCTACATGAATCCCGTTTTGCAAGTCCTTAATAGCGATTCCTTAATAATCGCTATTAAAGTCTCGCAAAACGGGACTATGATGAATCTAGCTGAATATCCCTTAAAACACAAAGCACTGGCCTCATCAAAGACATTCTAGTCTAAATTAAATAAGGATGTTTGAGGCACATCGTATACAGCAGTATAAACAAGCCTTTGTTCATGTTGGCACATTGCCTCTAATTTTTGTTTTAAAACATATATATATATATATATGTTGACAAGTGTGTCTACGTATGAGTGAAAGTTGTGGATTTAGTTGGGGTATTTTGGATTTGTTCATTTCTTTTATAAATGTGAACTATATTTATTGTTTGGGTTGGGTTTGTTGCTGTTTTGTTTGTGGGTAGGTATTATAAGTGTTTGATAAAAATTTACTATTATATTGTGTTTCATTTTTTTGATTGCCATTATTATAACATGTAATTGCATAGCAAATGTGTATGCATGTGAATGTTTGTGAAATATAACCTGTAATGTTGGGTAAGTGTGACCATAGAATAATTTCGAACATTTACAAATGAAATCATAGGTTTTTTGTTGTTTTACTCATCCTTTTATTGATTCACTGGCTATGTCAATGTCTCATCTACATCTAACAAGATAAGCCAAAAAACAGGGGATGTGTTCACATGGAGAGAATTGTCGGAGTATAGATTTTGGTGATTTTTTTTCACAATCTAAAATTTTTGGGAATATATTTTAGAAGTCAAGTCAACATGCAGATGGTACACATGGCAACTTGCACTCTTGATATATGTACAACAAATATCCCTGGATCATGATGGTATACTTCATTAACAAGAGCCTACTGAAAAATAATATACTTTTTCTCTTTGTTCGTATGTGTCATTTGTTACAACACTTTAGAGAAATTAAATTCAATTTTTCACAATATCCGAATATGGCATTAGGCAAATGAGTTTACTTATAATCAGTCTTTGACAGTCACATTTTATTAGTACTGGAGTTATTTGATGTTTGCTCACATAGAAGTTAACATTTTAGGTTGTGTGCGAGGCAAGATGGCGTCCACTGGATGGACATGTGAGTAAGTAGCTCCTGGTTGTAGTCCCCCACCTTTTATCTTTGCGGTCAACAGGTCAAGAAGAACGGAATAAAATTGGAGATTCAACAGAGAAATAAAGCACAAACCTAAAAACTGAAAGGAAAACTTCTGGAAAGGCAGTGAAAGCCTTTCCAGAATTCAGGCAGAGAAAAATCTAAAAAAAAAAATAGCATTAAAGAGCTGCTTATAAATAGGTATTATAGTACTAGCCAGAGCTTTATAAACCTCAATCATAAGGCCATCTGGCCCTGGAGCCTTCCCCCTTTTACCTCCTCAAATAACTTCCTTTAGCTCCTCATCAGAAATCTCCTTATTCAATACCCCCATTACCTCTTCGGGTAGAGTTTCCATATGGTCCAGACAGGTCAACACATCATTCTCAGTAATGACCAAATCTTCCTCATAGATTTTCCCAAAATGCCTGTGAAACACAAATATTTTTCCCTGACTGGCACTGAGGACCACACCTGAATCTTTACAAGTAATTCCTTTAATCAAATTTCTAACTTGCTCACTCTTTGCCTTCCACGCTAGTAGTTTACTACAGGCTTCAGCGTATTCAAAATGAACCAACTGGCTAGACTTCCACTTCTCCTTAACTCTATTGCTAAAAACTCCTGACAAACTCACATTTAAATGTATTATTTCAGCCAGCTCCTTTTCACTGCCTTCATGGCTTCCTGAATTACTCTAGACCCCTTCCAACCAACTTTCAAATCTGTTCTTCTAAATCCAAAACCTTTCTATAGTATGCTCGCCTTTTTCCTGCCGCTAAAGCACCTAGTCTGCCTCTTAAATAGACCTTGTAAGCATCCCAGACGATCCCAATCGCAGCTGAGCCCTGGTTCCTCTAAAATAATTCCTTAGTTTCCTCTTTTAAGATCTCAACAGTCTCAGTTTCAAATAAAATAGTGCGATCTAACCTCCATCTCGAACTTACAGTTCCCTCTCCTAGCCTCATATGAAGAATGATAGCTGAATAATCTGACAGGTGTTCCCCTATATGTTCATCCTCCAAAACGTATGTTAACTCGTATAGGCCTATTTCTCTTTTAATTGCTGACTACAAGCTCTTTGCAAAGGCTATGGCAGGGAGGCTAAATGAACTTATGTTGCATTTGGTTCATATAGATCAAAAGGGCTTTATTAGAGGAAGAGCTTTGAAAGAGCTGACATATTCGCTTATAGGTTCTATAGACATGGCTACTGCGTACGATCTTCCTTTGGCAATAATAGCATTAGATGCTGCCAAAGTGTTTGATCGCGTAAACTGGTTGTACTTGCAAATGCTGGCCAAACATCTTAATCCAAAGACAAATTTCTGTAGAATATTGAGAGGTACATACACCGCTCTAGAAGCTGGAGTGCTAGTTAACGGGGTACTGACTCAGCCAGTGCAGAATATGAGGGGGACTAGGCAGGGCTGCCCCCTGACTCCACTTTTATTTGATCTCTATATCGAGCCGTTAGCCAGGAAAATAAGGAGAAGTACTGATGTATCGCCTTTTGACTTTAATAGCTGGATTAAGAAAATTGGGCTCTATGCGGACGACATCTTAATTTTGACAACTAATTTACCACAAACTTTGAGGATCAGCTTCAAAAGCTATGATATGGGATGCCATGAAGGCTAGATTGCGAGGTGAAACAATTAGTTATGGATGGTGTAAGAGAAAGCAATATCAGGATACGATGTCAGGGTTTTTGGATGATCTTATAAGGGCAGAACTGGAACTTATTCAGGAAATAAGGAGGGGGGTTGAAGATAAGGGAACATAAACTAAGATAGCCTGCTGCAAGGCTAAAATCTCATGGGGTCTGGAGTAAGGATATTGCTTGTCAATGTAAGACATATAATGAGGAAAGATACAAATTTGGTGAAGCCACAGGGCAGTGTTTGGTGCAGAGATTTCAGGTTAAACACTCTTTACAGAAGGTAAATGCATTGGTGAACTCAGCTGAGAATATGGTAGAAACTATGGAGGATATATTGGGAATTATTCATGCACTTCCTAAAGAATTATATTCTCATGATGAAAGGAGTGAATAAGCTATCATGGCTTTTCTGCAGAAAGTAGACCTATTAAAATTAGGACAGGAGGAGCAGAAAGAACACGATACCTTGATAACCATGGAAGAGTTAGAGGAGGCAGTGGGCTTGTTGGCTCGAGGAAAAGCAGCAGGACCAGATAAATTAGCAATGGAGGTATATCAAATGCTGTTTCAGGTGCTCAAGGAGGATATGGTGGCTGTAATGCAAGAGGCACAGGCTGGGAATTTTCCGCCATCATGCAATGAGGCTAACATAGAGGTATTTAAAAAGAAAGACAAGCCACCAGAACTACCAGGGTCTTAAAGGTCCATTTCTTTGTTAATTGCGGATGGCAAAATATATGCCAACATTTTTGCAACTAGAATAGCGAGGGTGATTACGCCCTTGGTTTCTATATATCAGCATGGGTTTATACCTTCTAGGAGCACGGTCAACCATGTAAATAGAGTAGTTGCCTTGCTAGTCTATCCTAATGCACATCCAGCTAGGTTGGGATTGATATTCCTTGATGCTGAGAAGGCGTTTGACCGTGTCTCCTGGCCTTTTCTGTGGGAGGTTTTACATAAGCTGGGATTTGGTCCGCAATTTATTCGAGCTATTCAAACCATGTATACATCACCCAAAGCCAGGATATGTGTAATGAGTAAAGAACGGAGTTGGTGTCTATAACAAGGGGAACAAGGCAGGGATGCCCTTGCTCCCCGTTGTTATTTGCATTATATATGAATCCATTCTTGTGTATTCTGGAAAACATTAAAAGGATTATCTCTATGAACTGTGATCAATACCCAGTTTGAGTATGAGCTTGCGCAGAAGATATTGTGATGGCAACTCCGGACCCACTGAAAGCAGTCGAGGAGATAGAAAGTCTTGCCCAAGGACTAGGGGAAGTGTCCGGATAAAAATTAAATCTTGCAAAAACTCAGATTGTGTATATAGAGTGGGTGTCCTGAAGATCCTCGGGTTGTGATGGAGGCTACTTATCTGGGCATCAAAATCAGGATGGATTTGCAGCAGTTAATAGAAGTTAATTGGAGAAGTATAGTTGCCTGGGTTCAGCAGCCATTGGAGCGATTGGAGTGCCTTCATCTTTTGCTAGTGGGAAGATGTAATGTCCTCAAGATGTGTATTCTACCCAAGCTTATGTATTATTTCAGGGCAGTATCATTAGAGTTAACCCGCATACAACTTCAAAAAATACAAGCTATTGGTGATAGATTTTTGTGGGGACAAAGAAAAGCTAGGAGAGCTTTTAAGTATATGATGCTACCACCGGATCGTGGGGGGTGGGCTGTTCCCAACTTTACTTTTTATTATTATGTTTGTTTTTTTCTAAATATGAGGGTTATGTTAACAGGTGAGGAAGTGGAAACATTAGCAGAAACACTATCAATATATCAGTTGCTGTTGGAGTCAGAGGCGAGAAATTGCTTATTTAAATTTTTGGAGTTCAGTTGTTATAAAAAAAAAGCGATTCAAGGTGGTGATTGCGGCATACAAAGTTTGGAAACTGTTTAGAAACAGAATAAGGATAACAGCAATTTGGTATTATACTCCTACAAACACTACTATAATGCTGCTACCTATATTTTGAGATTTTAGAATGGTGAAAGGGAGAGCAAATGGGATTAGGCAACTAGGTGATTTTTTTGAGGAGGAAGTATTTGTCTCATTTAAAACATTAGCAGATATATTTGGACTGCAAAAATATTTACAAATTCGAGAATATTTTTTGAAGCAGCAAGAGCAGAGGGGGATGAAAATCTGCCCTCTCATCGAGGCAGTCAGCCGTGGAGTAAAATAGGTGCACTGTATCAAATATTGATGGATATACAGCAAGATGCCATGGAGACGCAGGATAGGAGCTGGAGTTCCCGGTTACATTAGGATGGCTTGTATATGCAGGAATCAATAGACATTGCAGGGAAAATCTTGCTGTCATCTAACTTAAAAGTCCAACATTTTAAGACACTATTTAATTTGTATCACACACCTTTAAAGCTGATGAAATGGGGAGGTTTAAATGATGGGAGATGTTTTGGGTGTGCGATGGGGAGGGCAGATATCACCCATATCTTCTTTGGGTGTATGTATTTAAATCAAATTGAAGAGACATATTGTGGACTTTGTATCTAAAATTACGCGGGTTAATGTGCAGATAACAATGGACATAATGCTTCCAGGAGTTCTGGAATCCCTCAAACTAGGGGAAGTGTTCTATCCATTTAGATATTTGATATTTATAGCAGTGGTGGTAGCTAGGCTATGTGTAGCGTCATTTTGGCTGCAACAAAAATTCCCTTCTTTTAAAATGTGGCGGGCCAAATTCCATAATATTTTCAATTTGGAATCTAGTTTATATTCTCTGAAATCAATGAAAATTCTAAAATTGGGTATTCAGATATGGGGGCCAATGATAGAGCATTTGAAATAAGAAAGCTATGTAAGGGTTATTATCATGTAATGGTTTGTCTGATTGTATACTTATTGTCTTAATATTGTGTATAAATAGTATGGCTCTTTGAGGCCCTATGTATACTTTAATTGATATTGATTTTTATCTGTTATGGATTGAATAAAAAAAATTAAAAATGGAAGTTAACATTTTACATTGATGGTAGGGTCCAAAGAAAAGAGAAAGAACATTTACTTCCATGCAAGTAGTCATTGAATGCTAATGTCCCAGTTAAGTCCAAACAAACGTGGATACCCAAGTGTGTCATCCTGATCTCATTTATTAAAATAACATCATAAGTTACTAAACTTAAAAATGATGCAATATGTTGAACCCTAAATGACACATGAGAATGTAAATTCACAATTGTCATGTACATATGAATGAGACATTGCTGACAATGAGGTGATAACTTAGGGCCTGATTACGAGTTTGGCTGTGTGACGCCGGGTCCGCGCTACCGCCGCACAACAAAACCTGTGGTTAAGCTGCCCGCTAAATTATGAGTTAAACTAGTTTCTGGTGGGCTTCTTTCAGACATTCCCACAGCAGTGCCTTTAAAAACAGGTACCGCAATGGGAACACCAATACAGTTACTATGTAGTAACAACCTCAATGTAAACCCCGTCGGTCCCTCCAAGCATATATGGCATCATGCCACCTCCAGGGATTGGCGGTTCCCTTGCAGTGTCAGTGGTCCCATGCCTGACTCATAATCAAGTGGTTGGGAGACTGCCACCACTGCACCTCTGTGACTCTGGCGGTCCCTGGACCGCCAGACTCATAATTGACCCCTTGATGTAGTGGTTAAGAATTTCCTGACTGATTTGTACGTGAAATAGGATGTGATTTAGAGGTAGTACATTTGGATAGATTTCAGCCAACCTCAATCAATTTCTTCATGGGACCAGAATTGTGAATATCAATTAGAATCATAGATTATTTCGACACAGGTAACAGAGGGCGGTAAGTACACAAGCTCCACTGTAATTAAGTCCACTATGCAGTGGCATTCTGACAAAACAACCTTGTATGATCAATATAAATTAGAATGTCTATTTATTGACAGGTATGTTCATTGATTCAATGTGCGAATTATCTGCTTAAATGTCAAGTAGAATTGCTATGAAATGTAATGTTTCATGTCAGCTCTCCTACTTTGACCCTACTTTGACCCTCCTGTGCATCAGATTCCATGTGGAAAAACAAGTGGAAAATGTCTTCTTCAATGCGTGTTACATATTCTTCAGCAAGGGGCATTGCTACTCTCACTTCAACATTATTTAATAATGCACAGTCTAGAATCATTCTTCAGACCACCAAATGGATCCACGCAACTAAATTATGATTTCATGATCCTAAATGTCCTTGTTGTGGTGTACATGGTTTCACAATTGTAGTATTGTATATAATCTGAAGTTGTGATGTTACCAAATTATATCAGGAGCCATTGTTGAAGGGAATAGTGCTGGTAACCCACAGTGAAAGGTGAGTTGCAATTTATTTACATTAGGCACCAACACTTGTTTTAAACATTTAAAATCTACAAATATAACATATAAGATGCAGATTACTGAACCTGCAATGCAAACAAATGATGGACGGAATGCTGAATTAATCATTCATTCACCCCTAGTCAAGAGATCTGGGTTAAATCTATTGTTCTTTTGCACATCATGCCACCCCAGTTTAGACCCAGCCACATGCAAATCAGTCTTGACCCTGCATCTCATGGGAACAGTCCAGACCGAACTGCTAAGCCAGGAACCCCCTGAACCAGAACCAAGCATCCTGGGACCGGTTTCTGGGTATTACCCTTCATCAGCCAGGTTAGCTTGAATCCAGTTGCACAGTGAGCAAGGGACCCACGTCTGGGCATAACCATCCCACTTATGGTGAAAAGTGCTATGCAAACAAATGATGGACAGAATTCTGAATGAATCATACATTCACCCCCAGTCAAGAGATCTGGGTTAAATCCATTGTTCTTTCGCTCACCATACCACCCCAGTTTAGACCCAGCCACCTGAAAATCAGTCTTGACCCTATGCCTCATGGGACAGTCTAGACCGAACTGCCAAGCAAGGACCTCCCTGGACCAGAAACAAGCATCCTGGGACCGGTTTCTGGGCATACCCTTTATCAGCCAGGCTAGCTTGAATCCAGTGGCACAGTGAGCAAGGGACCCACATCTGGGCATGCCCATCGACTTAGGGTGAAACGTGCTAAGCAAACAAATGATGGACGGAATGCTGAATGAATCATACATTCACCCCCAGTCAAGAGATCTGGGTTAAATTCATTGTTCTTTTGCTCACCATGCCACCCGAGTTTAGACCCAGCCACATGGAAATCAGTCTTCACCCTGTGCCTCATGGGAGCAGTTCAGACTGAACTGCCAAACCAGGGCTCCCTGGACCAGAAACAAGCATCCTGGGACGTCTATCTGGGTATTATCCTTCATCAGCCAGGCTAGCTTGAATCCAGTGTTTTGATTTGTTCTGCATTCCGTCCATCAATTGTGTGTCTTTTGAATACTGTACATGAGTCATGGGCTTATTATCTATGGAAAAGGTGCTAGATGTGACATCAGCAGATCTTCAAAACATACAGATCCTTCACATAATTGTTGTGTTTCAGTGATGAACAACATTGGACATAATAATATATTAAAACACGGGATAGCATTAGCTGCATTTTCCCATTATCATGGGTGATATATGTCGTGCATTAGTGATATTTGCTGTTGTATTGTGCTGATGAGCTTAGCTGACCTTCCATTATTTTTCTGTGCAAACTGGCATTTGTACTACTTTACTTGACTTTGCAAGAAAGAATAGTAGATCATGGTCCATGAGTTTTGTGTAAGATTTGAGGTAGCTCCACTGGAGCGCCCACCTTAAACCCATTAAAGGTGTTGGGTACAGCACTGCACAAGGCAGTTTTTCCACGGCGCATGGGTCCGAAAACAATGCAAACAGACCTCAGCACCCACTAGGACATTTAAATCTGCCAACTGGACAGGTTTGTGCAAAAGACCACAGTGCAACAACATAGTACATTTGACCATATATATGATTTTGTTGACCATTTTTCTCCATTTCATTCTTCAACATTTTTGCTGCAGCCAAAATCAGTATGCTACTGTGTCTACATAAAAAAGACATGAACAACAATGTTGATTGCCATACAAACACAGCAAGACAATATATAAAAACTGAGAAAATAGGTAGCACATAATTAAAATGTGTAATATGGTGTTAAACAACACCTTGGAACCAATTAGCACCCCATGGGCAGTTCATACAACCTGGCACTTGGTACCTCATCTACTGTGGCAAGAACAGAACAATGTATGACACGGAACTGGCTTTTTGAGCACATAGCCTCATTACTTGAGTTAATCTTGTGAATGGGGTGTGCTGAGTCACATTTTATGTAAGCTATTTGTCAAATAAAGCTTATTACCTGTTGTTGTTAATCTTATAATTGTAAACATGTTTCCTTGTGTTTTCTTAATTAAGTAGCAATTCTTTGCTTCAGTTTAGTTTAGTACAATAGGCCTACGCAGAATACCATTCATCATTCTGTTTCCCAAGTTTGTTTTTGCTCTGAGCTGCACCATGTGCAAACATGGACATTATTCTATCTGTCAGGAAATAATGTTCAGGACAGATTGTTATTCTTCTGATCATTCCACCTCTAGATGAACAAGTATTTGTGAATTAAGATTAGCATACACTGCATCTCCTGTGTACTGCCTTGTATAGGTTCTGACAAAAAAGCATCGTTTTCAATTGAGAGCATTTGACTTGAACATAGCAGCTAACTAGAGCAAAGCCACCTAGTACAAATAAAATGTTCTATTGGCGATGTGCTCAATGATAACAACGGTAAGATATAAAAGATCCTATAGTCTTCGGTATGGTACCTAATCAGCAAAAAACGGAGCTCATGCTCCTGGGTAGAGCCGCCCATTCCTGGTCAGCAGACTGGTGGCCAGCAGAGTTGGGCAGAGTTGGGCGTGGCTCCCACCCCCTCCTCCTCAGCTAAAAGCTTGGGTATCCAATTAGACCACTAACTTTCTATGAAAGATAACATCAAATCCATAGCAGGGTCATGTTACTACAGTCTCCGGCTGCTACGCAAAATTCTCCCCTATTTACCATTAGAACATCGCAGAGCCATAGTTCAGGCTTTGGTCATGAGCAAACTTGACTACGGGAATGCATTGTTGGCCGAAGTAGGAGATACAGCGTTAGCCAAACTGCAGGTGAATCAAAATACTGCAGCCAGGATGGTTTTGAACCGCCCCCCAGGATCTCCATCTCTTCCCCTGCTCAGAGAACTTCACTGGCTGCCAGTGTAAAAGAGAGTTCTTTTTAAGACCTGTTGTCACTCCTTTAAAGCCCTTAATGGGGAAGGCCCACGTTACCTACAAGAGAAGCTATATAAGCACACATCTGAATGTAACCTAAGATCTAACTCCCAGGCCCTCCTGAGGGTCCCACATATCCGCTTGAGCAGTACAGGAGGCAGAGCCTTCTCATACGTTGCTCCCAAACTTTGGAACTCGCTACTTGAGGCTCTGCGGAAATCAACATCTCTCCAGACCTTCCAGAAACAACTGAAAACCTTCCGGTTCTAAAGTATCAGTGCTTCGGAGGAATTTCTCTCCTGACCCGCTAGATGTCTTCCCCCAGGTTAAGCGCCGAGATGCCACCGGGTGATTTATGCGCTATACAAGAAACCAATAACATAACATAACATAAAAGAATAGGACACATACATGATGACATTGCCCAGCCTGCATGCAAACCTGTGCACAGAGGCATACTCTGTGCTGGCAGTGTCCCAAAAACTGACATGTGAACAATGTAGCCAACAATTGAAAACCTGAAAAATGAGAACTGCAACACAGGTTAAATTGACACCACAGATGCCACAAGTATCAGTGTCAGAAAGAACTGAAGTCTCTGTCACCCCTGTGAAAAAAGAGTGTGCAAGCAAAGACCTTGACAATGTTGAAGTGCCACATAGAGCACGGGGCACAGCCAAACATATGCACACACCAAAATAACTTTATTCAGTAAGGACACTGACAAAACAGACAACAGGAGTAACTGTCTTTATTCAAATGTTACTTTGATAGGCATCAACAGTAGAGAAGAGCAAAGCACAAAATGCACAGCATATGCATGAGAAGCTATGCAGGCAAGGGCAAAACAGCAATGCCAGTGGCCAGTCCAGGGTGCAGAGTGAGTACATGAGCGGCTGCACAGGGAATAGTTCAACACAGCAGAGCAACAGGGCCAGTGTCCAGGGCAAGATTCACAGCAAGTGCATGAGAGGCTGCACAGGGAATAGTCCAAAACAGCAGAGCAACTGGGCCAGTGGCCAGTTCAGGGTGCACAGCAAGTACATGAGAGGCTGCACAGGGAATAATCCAACACAGCAGAGCAACAGTGCCAGTGTCCAGGGCAAAATTCACAAGTACATGAGAGGCTGCACAGGGAACAGTCCAACACAGCAGAGCAACAGAGCCAGTGTCCAGGGCAAGATTCACAGCAAGTAAATGAGAGGCAGCACAGGGAATGGTCCAACACAGCAGAGCAACAGGGCCAGTGGCCTGTTCAGGGTGCACGGCAAGTACATGAGAGGCTGCACAGGGAATACTCCAATGCAGCAGAGCAACAGGGCCAGTGCCCAGGGCAAAATTCACAGCAAGTACATGAGAGCTGCACAGAGAATAGTCCAACACAGCAGAGTAACAGGGCCAGTGGCCAGTTCAGGGTGCATAGCAAGTGCATGAGAGGCTGCACAGGAAATAGTCCAACACAGCAGAGCAACAGGGCCAGTGTCCAGGGCAAAATTCACGAGTACATGAGAGGTTGCACAGGGAATAGTCCAACACAGCAGAGAAACAGGGCCAGTGGCCAGTGCCAGTTCAGGGTGCACAGCAAGTACATGAGAGGCTGCACAGGGAATAGTCCAACACAGCAGAGCAACAGGACCAGTGTCCAGGGCAAAATTCACAGCAAGTACATGAGAGGCTGCACAGGGAATAGTCCAACACAGCAGAGCAACAGGGCCAGTGTCCTGGGCAAAATTCACAGCAAGTACATGAGAGGCTGCGCAGGGAATAGTCCAACACAGCAGAGCAACAGGGCCAGTGGCCAGTTCAGGGTGCACATCAAGTACATGAGAGGCTACACAGGGAATTGTCCAACACAGCAGAGCAACAGGGCCAGTGTCCAGGGCAAAATTCACAGCAAGTACATGAGTGGCTGAACAGGGAATAGTCCAACACAGCAGAGCAACAGGGCCAGTGGCCAGTTCAGGGTGCACAGCAAGTACATGAGAGGCTGCACAGGGAATGGTCCAACACAGCAGAGCAACAGGGCCAGTGTCCAGGGCAAAATTCACAGCAAGTACATGAGAGGCTGCACAGGGAATAGTCCAACACAGCAGAGCAACAGGGCCAGTGGTCAGTTCAGGGTGCACAGCAAGTACATGAGAGGCTGCACAGAGAATAGGCCAACTGTGGGAGTGCAGGTTTGATAAACAGGCGAAGAGGCTGTATATACAGACTCTCCAGGATTTCGCGATTTCGCAGTTTGCAGCGAAATCAGCACTTTTGTAAAAATGCAACGATTTTTACAAAAGTGTCTGCAAAATAGGCACTTTTGTAAAAATGCCACCATTTTTACAAAAGTGCCTGGAGGGTCTGACATTTAGTGACATGTGCGTGCTACATGCAGAGTGCCCACCCTGTGTTGCAATTAAGGGTTATCGGCTATGTTTTCTTAAACTAGTAATAGTAAATGTATTCCTGCCCTATCGAGGTCTATTTGTTGGAACTCACTCAGTTCTTTGTTTTCTGTGTGTTGGTAAATCAATTTGCTCTGGGGGTTCCCGGTTTAGTCTCAGTGCTCAAGGCGTGTCACTGAGCCCTCGCCACGGCATACTCTGAATCCCCTCCACCCCCTCCCCTGAATCCCCTCTACCCTCTCCCCACGGCGTCTGTCTGATTCTCATAATTACTCCCCCGGGACACCCCTTCCGTTTACCAGTTGTGCACTTGCTATATCGGCCAGTGCTGCCCCAGTTGCAGGCGCGCCCGAGGTTGCCTACCACAGATATCTGCTGGTGAGTGAGTGACAGCCATTGATCGGTGAGAGGCTGCCCCACCTCCCCAAACCTCTCCCACTGTTCTCTCTGCCCCTCTACGCACAGACTCTCCTCACAGGCTGAACTCTGCGAGACTGCGGCAACCTTTCTGCTGATGCGTAAAAAGGGCGATCCCCACCGCTACATGAATACGCATCCGGCGTCTTGCTTTTCAGGGTGTTGTGTAAGAGCACATATAGGTTTTACTATGAATGAAGATGTCAGTGACACACTCGTTTGGTTAAGAAAGTATATCTGTGTTTTGAAATCGGCACTTTTGTAATAATGCCACGATTTTTACAAAAGTGCCTGCGAAATCTGCACTTTTGTAAAAATGCCGCAATTTTTACAAAAGTGTCTGCAAAATCTTTCTCAGAGGGTGCCGCGACAGGGCTAAACCTTCCCTTTACATCCCGGATGTAATGCAGACTTGTAAAGTGATAACTGTGTTAACAACACATGGGGTGATGCTGTCTGAACAGAGACTGTGCTAGACGCCCGTGAACCCTGTCCCCCTGCCTGGAGTCTACACGAGCAGCTCAGAGTGATCATTTGTAGCTGGACTGTTGAATATTTCCAGTTTACTGAGGGCAGCAGGGGCCTTACTAGATAGTGTGAATGGCCTCAAATTAGGCACTGCCATTGCGAGTAGAACAAACCCCGCGATCACCATTTCGGCTCCTACTGACCTGTGCGACTGCCATTCATCTGGGGTCACACTCAAAGGACAGAGAGGTTGTGGTAAAGATGAAGAGATAGTAACGGGGAAAGAGTGAAATGGTGAGAAGTGTGGCCATAGATAGAGTGACAAACAGTAGTGGCATCTGGGATTAGTAGCAGAGAGGAAGATGCAGGGATGAAGATAGAGTATAGGATGAAACGAAGGATTAATGACAGTAATAAATTCATACACAGAGTAAGAGAGAGGGACAGAAAATGTAGTGACTGAACAAGATAAAGTGACACATTGAAGGGGACTGGCAGGGAGAGAGAGGAGGACAAGGAAGGGGAGATAGTGGCAGGGAGGAAATACAAGTAGGGTGATAAAGAGGGCACAGGAGAGTGGGAAATGGTGACTGAAATGAATACAGTGACAGAATGAATAACTGAACGGGGAATGATGACAGATAGTGCCAGTGTGATAGCGGCAGAGAAGAGAAAGTGGCGTGAGATGGGTGTAAGGGGAGCTCACTGCATGTACTCACGCCTGTCACTCAGCGTTGGGCAGACCCGCCAGGATATAGCGGCACTTACGCTTTGTGGAAGTACCGTTGGCCACATTGGCAACTTGTAATTTTAAAGCAAAAGAACCTGTGCACTGTCTTTGCATTGTCAAAGTGAGGTCTTCTCAAGGTAAAGTGTCAGACACTATCGCTATGAATTGTAAAATAAAACTAACTAACTGCCTGCAAAATCCCCACACTAGGAGTGTTTAATTGATTGATGTAATTATGTACGCACCTACCAAGACACAGAAGATGCCCAACTCTTGTTGCCTCTGTTCATCATGTTCTCTCATAACCACACCATGACTCGCTACATTAAATTGTTTCCTTAAGTTGCCTGCTTCCCTGTTTGACTCCACCTCTGCTATCCTTTGTTAGTTCCATGCTTATTTGTTCCCACCATAACAGCTGCTTCACAACATCCAAACTTCAGTTCAACTATATTGACACCTCTAACCAAATTCATTCTGACATCACCCATCTAGTTTCTTCTTCTTTTACACACTTCTTCTTCTTATACCTACATTTACTCCATTTTCATTGGGATCAGTCCCTACTCACTCTCTTGATGTCAACGAAATAGGATTGACTACATCCATAACATCCATAACTAAGGGACCCGCCCATCATTAGAATTCATCTGTAAGTGTTCCAAAAATGCAATACCTAATTTTACCCACATTCTGTCAGGAAGTTTGCTGGAACTAGTAGCTACTTGGCATATTTCAAATTTTTAGCAGCTAATTTACACTTTGTACTTGTACTTTGACACAACCGTCTTATCCATTTGAGGCGACGAGCATTACTCTTGCAACCTTTTTTTTGCAATGCAATGAATAATTACATTCGACTTATATAAAATATCAATTTAATTGTTCCTGACTTTTATAGACAGTACACGTTATCTTAAATACTCGACTCTGAGGTCACCTATGCAAAATCTGTAAATCCAGAGACAGTTTCCTTGGACCTTCTCACAATGGGCCTTCTCTGACCTGTTCAACGGGCCATGGCCTGTCCATGAAAGCGGTGTCCAGCCGCCCTCAGACTCTCAGGCAAGAAAAGGTTTAAGGATGTTCCAAACACTGGTCCCGCAATGTATCAATAGGTGTGATAACTGCTACCAACCTATACTAAAGCAAATTGAGAATTGCATTTCCAAGGGGTAACAGCCTTCATCTGTGAGCTGCTTCCTCTGTTTGATATTCCACGTTGCCTTTTCAAAGTGGAATACTCTTCTAAAACAGTTTAGATTGATTTAACACTGAAAATGAATGATTATGAGTAAAATAAAGTGCCGCAAAAATGCCACTAAATTTCCATATTTGTGCCGCTAACTTTCCATATTTGTGCTGCTAAATTTGTGAATTCTTGCCTCTATATCCTCGGGGGTCTGTATATATTTCTCAAAAGTACATTGTTTATTATCTGATAGAGATTTATCAATTGCTGTATGGTTGTTTTCCTCTTGGTCTTCACCAGATTCACTCTGGGATAAGCTGGTTGGGGTATCCGGGTTAGATGTGCCAGGCTCCTCCTCCGTTTTGATGGTTTTGCCCCAGAGGTTCATAGAAGAGGAAATAAAAGGGAGCCATCAGGTACTCTGTTTACTGAGAGTTTTTCATTCTCTACCAGCCACCACACCTGGGAGTGATTAAGAGTCGTTTGAGAGGAGGTGCTCAGGATCAGCTTAAATGAATAGTGATGGGGAACAGGGGGGGATAAAAATACAAGGTGGAGCATGTCCCAGAATCTTAGGATATATGCCAGGAAGAAATCATGATATTAATGGGGAAACTATAGTGCTCACAGATGTTGAAATCAAACAGAAGTACCCCGTTTTAATCAAGGAAAAAGAAACACGTCTCTTAACCCCAGAACTGCAGTGGTTTCAAAAGCCCTATCCGTGTTCTTCCCTGCACACCCCTCCCGCATCCTGCTCACCCTCTCACATGTCCCCTGAGACGCTCTGACTCACCGGCTCCACCGCAACTCTCCTGAATTGCGGCCGCTCTCCAGCCTCCTCCGGTGGGCACCACCACTCCTCGGTCCACCACTCGTCAGAATCTTCATCTCCTTCCCGGTCGTCTTCGGTCTCCGCGTTTTCCTGGTTCTCCACGTCATCCTCGCCGAGTTTCCTGCAGTCTCCATCTTCTTCTTTCACTCGCACTCCTTCACTGTCATTGGTCCGCAACAACTCCTTCCTGTCTCGCCTTCCTTTCATTGGGGCAGAAGAATCCCTTCCGGGTTTATCTCCGCCCACTTCCATTTTCCTCTTGTAGTCTCTCTATGAAGAGACAGCATACGAGAATGATGGCTACAATACTCCTGGTTGAGCAGTAATTTCCACTCAAAAGCCCAGGCAGAGCGCGATGTTTCTATCCCTCTAGACTGAATTTTCAAAATCAGTGGGTTGTGATCGGAGATCACTCTAGGATATAATTCGCACGTGCCCCCTTCAAGAATCAAATCAGACACCAGAAAATAATCTAAGAGAACAAATTTACTATGGGGGGATAAAAAAAAGTATAACCAGGATCATTTGAATGTCACTTCTGCCAAACATCAACCAAGGCATGTTCCAGACAAGCTCCTTGAAGAGCCTTACATGTCTTACTTTTCCTCCCATACTATAAGCCATTGCTGTATAAATCAAAATCTGAACTCAAATGAATATTATGGTTGCCACACAGCATTTCTGGAGAGGGCCATGGAGCTAATTGAATACTCAGACATAGGGGTCATCCAAGTTGGAGCCATATAATGAGCAGATAGTATATGGAGATCCCCTAATATTTATATCAGCAAGAGCCCATTGTCCAAAATTATATACCTTCAATTGTTTAGTAGCACTTATACTACCCTAGCCATTATATCTACGCCCCTTGTAGTTGTTGTTTGCTGTGAACAAGCAATCAAGTCAAGACCCACTTCCTTCAACCAGGCACGATTGTTCCAAGGGATGTGTGTCTCTTGCAGACACAAGACATCTATATCCCAGTGTGCAATGAGTTTGGCTAACACACCCCTCTTTCTCCTATCATTTAGCCCACAGCAATTCAGAGAACAGATTCAAATAACATTGTGCCTACCTGCCATCTCCAAAAGCAGTCATGATTGCCCCATCATTGCCCTGGTCCAGTATTCCTGTGTCTCTGCTTATAGAAAACTCGGAAGTAAACTTATTGCGGACAGGCTTGTATAATCCTTTATACACACTGCCAAAACCTTCCTTCTTGAATACACATACATTCAACCCCTCTCTGCTATACACCAACCACCCCAACCCCCACCACCACCACCCTCTTGTTCCCCCTCCCCTTAACCCTTTCCCCCTAATCCCCACCCTACCTCCCCTCACCTTCAAAGGCATGGAGACCTACTGTCCCCGGTGATGGAGAGCCACAGCACCCCCTGCACAAACCACAGCTGCACCCCAGATATGCACAAAAAACTATCTACAAAGAAAAATGAAGAGCCTGTCTGTATAAAAAAAGAGAAAAAACCTATTCCAATAAAAATCGTCTGAACCCGAAAAAGTGGCTGGATCTAAGACCAAAGAAATGGGACTACATAGCACCGAAGCCAGTCGCACAGCATCATGCCGCTTCATTCGCGTGCATGTTTCCTCCAAACTTTTGTCCATTATTTTATATTTTCCACCTTTAACCATACCTTTGAACTCGTACTTCTGGTATTAATCGTGTTCTTTTCAAGAGGCCCGGATCGGCACAATTAGAATACAAGAAACCTGAAAATTGGCAATATACTACACTGTAGATCATGGATTAAAAGGAGTGGGAATCAATTGAAGTACGAGTTCAAAAGTATGCTTAAAGGTGGAAAATATAAAATAATGTACAAAAGTTTGGAGGAAACATGCAAGCAAATGAAGCGGCATGATGCTGTGCGACTGGCTTCGGGGCTATGTTTTCCCATTTCTTTGGAAAGCTTCTTGACTTTTGGCAGTGGGGCTTGCCTATAACCAATCCTGCATGCAAACAGAAGAAAGGAAGGACAAAAATAAAGAACAAAAAATATGTGGTTAAAGTAAAAGGTGTGCATTCCCTCATTTGATAAAACACATTGGATCTAAGACCAGCCAGATGTAAGGGGGAGTCCCACAAAGTATATACAGAAATCATCGAAAAGGAGAGCTACAAGAACTGACAGTGGTCCTCTATCATGTCTACAGAGTAAGTAGAAATTCCTTGGCCAGGACCTCCGAATGAAAAAAACTGAGTTTGTCCCTTGCAGATCACCTTTAGCTTGGCCAGGTCAGGAGAAAAACCTGAGGCCCCTTTGCCTGGAATTCCGGGATCAGTTGCCTAAGGTGCCAGCGCAGCTCGACTGTCTTCTGACAAAAGTCAGGGCGTACAAAAAAACTGTGACCTGTCCCGGATGTTTTGCGGTCAGGCCTTGCCACATCATACAAGGACTCATGGGTTAGAAAGTTATTTAGGGAAATCAAGATGGCACAAGGCATTTCAGACTGGCCACCCGAGTTCCGTTGATGAAAAGGAAAATGGTGGGCCCTTTGGAGCTGTGTCTTTCAGTCCCAATGAGACAGATCCGGGAAGGCCTCCTCAAACAGTTCTATTACAAACTGTCGAACGTTGGCCCCTTCTAGACCCTCTGGGATACCTAAAATCTTCATATTATTGTGCCTGACCCTGTTCTCCAAATCGGTAGGTTTGAACAAAGTATCATCTCTGATGGCCTGTATGTTCGCCACCTTAGACTGCTGAGCAGCAAGGTCATCCTTGAGTTGGGAGATCCTTGTTTCTGCCTCTGTGATTCTGGAGGAAAAGTCTGAGCAAGTTTTTGCAATCCTACGGATGGCATTCTGCAGCTTCCTACAGGCCCCTTGAGTCTGGGAACTTTCGACCCTCTCCTCCTCCCTGTGCGCCATCATGACCTGATAAATAATAGAAAGCGTGATTTCTTCAGGAGGAAGGAGAGGGGGAGGAAGTGCTGCGCCACTACTGCCAGTCAGCCCATAGTCCACAACGACATCTTTGTCCACCAGGCCCAGTGAATGGGAATAGTCCCAAGTCAAATCGCCCGTGATCCCTCCGCTCTCAATAGGACACCCTGAAATTGCACTGGCTTTTTTAACAGTATCTCCCCTTGAATGAGATTGATCACCTTCACAATCCCACTGAAAGCTACTGGTGTGGCTATCGTCCCCGGAATCTCTAATAAAAGAGAGAGGGACCCCAAAACCAAAGGGATAGGGTTCCACAGTTGACGCAAGTCAAAGAATAATTCCCTTTGGGCGAATTAACATAAGTACATAAGCACATAAGCACTCACAAACATACAGTGAACTGACCAATACCCCACATATAACAAGGAAGCAATGAAAATAGGTGATAATTTCAATATACGTGAAAACACTCTGGAAAAATAAAGTATTAAAACAATTTATTAGCAAACATTACATTGATTAAAAACTGAAAATTGAGAAACACATACAGGACGGAACAATACTCAATAAAATCAACATTCCAATAAAAAGGAGTTACAGGGAAAAAGGACTAAATTCAAACACACAACAGTAATTTTGAATTTTCCTAATAGTTTATAATCCCGGATTTACTCCTTGGGCATCGACGCGTTTCGGCGGTGTAGTTAATTTGAAGCCGCCTTCATCAGGACAATGTGTATAAAATGTTTCCCAATACTTCTCACGCAAGCAAAGGGTCTAGCAGTGCATCATAAGGGGTATTCTGCCTCCTTATTGTTTGGTAGAGATATTCGTCCAGCGAATTATCTTCTTTATCTACTCAGACTTCTAATTAAAGATAGTGGCGAAGGTATTAATATAGATTTCAATATCAGTATCGTTTACGCATCCAGCTTTGTGACTGGGGGAAAAGGTTAAAAAACGCTGCGTCCAAAGCACGCGGTAACTCTGTTATCACTTTCGATTTCCACCTATCGATGGGGCAGTTTGCGAAATTAGTAGAGTTCAGGGTTCGGGGTTCTAATAAAATACCCACGGCACGAGGCAATTCCCTCTGTGTTGACCCTCTTCTCTTGAGAACTCGAACGTCCCGCGTGGATGTCTGCTCGTATTACCGGCTAGCAACAGCTACGGAGACCCTTTGCTTGCGTGAGAAGTATTGGGAAACATTTTATACACATTGTCCTGATGAAGGCGGCTTCAAATTAACTACACCGCCGAAACGCGTCGATGCCCAAGGAGTAAATCCGGGATTATAAACTATTAGGAAAATTCAAAATTACTGTTTTGTGTTTGAATTTAGTCCTTTTTCCCTGTAACTCCTTTTTATTGGAATGTTGATTTTATTGAGTATTGTTCCGTCCTGTATGTGTTTCCCAATTTTCAGTTTTTAATCAATGTAATGTATGCTAATAAATTGTTTTAATACTTTATTTTTCCAGAGTGTTTTCACGTATATTGAAATTATCACCTATTTTCATTGCTTCCTTGTTATATGTGGGGTATTGGTCAGTTCACTGTATGTTTGTGAGTGCTTATGTGCTTATGTACTTATGTTAATTCGCCCAAAGGGAATTATTCTTTGACTTGCTATCGTCCCCGGCCCAGTCTTTATCCTGGACATCTTCTTCAGAGGAATTAGTTCCAACTGACAAAGAATGTTTTTTATCTGATGGGTCTTCTTCTTTGTTAAGCTCTAGAACTTGTATTTGATCAATTTGGTTGGCTATCATCGCAATTTCACTTAGCCCTGTGCCTCTAGAGCTCTGTTTCATTGCTAAAGAGACTCTATTGTCCAGAATGCAACTGGGTTGCTGAGCAGCATTGAAATCAACTGCAGAGCTCTCAGAAAGCCCTTGAACCGGTTTCCCAGATCTGGAAGAAACAGTCTCTGTCACAATATCCCGGGGGAAGGCTCACCTGCAGTTGAAGAAACCGAGGTGGAGAGCAGGGGACACCCCCCCCCCGTTTTTGCCTATTACCGATGCCCGTACCACAATGGAGATTTGGTAGAGCCGGCCCCCCTTGTTGTAGAAGGAGCGCTGCCAGAAACGTTAGTTTTGGCCATTTGCGCTTAGAACAGTGCCGGTACAGTTTGCTTACTCCGTACTGCGCTACCACCATTGCAAACTGAAACCGCACTCACCGGCTGGGCCTGAGGACTTTCTGCTTCTCGATCGTCTGAGCCAGAAGCATCAGCAGTCACGGAGGTTTTCCCGATGGTCCCTGCCGCCAGCATCCTTGAGCCACGGCCTGACGTGTCAAGCCCTTCGGCGGCATAACTATGTGAGGATGCCGCGCAAGCTGAGTCGAAGTTGCAGTGTGTATGGCAAGATGGCGGTCACACGGACGGTTGAGTGAGCTTCTCTCCCTTGCTCACCACCGCTGACCCAACTGCTTTGATGATGAAGGAGGCTGTCGTTGGACCGGCTTGACTGGGGGAAGTTAAAACTGCGAGTAGTTAAGCAGAAAAATAAAGCAAACTGTGAGGAAAACGGATAACTGACCTGGATAAGCTGGCTCCGGTGGCTTGCTCTGTGGCGTGCTCCGCTCCCCTGTCATCTGGCGGCTTGGTCCCGGCTGAAACCTGCAATCTCAGAAAAATGTCTTCTATCAAAGACCTCAGACAAAGAAATAGTCTTGGACTTCTACAAAATGCTGATTAAGCGCAACGTACATACACATAATGCTGGCAGGGCAGATGGGAGTGAGATCTAGGGAGACCCCTTAGCAACAATGAATGGGAAGGATTGTGCTATAGAGAGTGCCATACAGCCAGTAACATAGCCCTCACCAACCGGTAATATACCCCAGAAGGAGTTCACAAGGTTAACCCATCAACTACCTCGGACTGTTGGAGAGGCTGCGGTAAGACAGGCATGTTAGTACACCTGCTGTGGGACTGCCCCTTGATCAACACCTACTGGGTCCAAGTTCTAGACGATATTGACAAACACCTATATACTCAACTACTCCGATTTCCAGCTCATATCCTGTAACGGGTACCGGACCAACTGACGCATCCACTAAAGTCCAGGAGGGGCTGACTGATAGGGCTAGCGTTGGGAGCCTCAATACAGGATATCCTGCTACATTGGGTTCCCAGCAAGCACCCACACGCACAGGCTGGCTGTGCCGGTTATGGCACATCTTGGGGATGGAAAAAATAACCCTCACACTTGTCGGGAAAGGGGTTGATTTCCGGAGGTCTGGCTCCCTTTCCTGTCCCTACTAGTGCAGGAGTTCTATGAGCTTACATGTCCTAGATTCTTACAGCTACTGCGGTTGCCAGAGGATGCAGTACCCCCTGCCCCAGAACTACAAGGAGGTACGATGACTTAAGATGTTCAGTGCTTAATGCAGGGTTGAAGGGAGGGTAGGTGGGAGAGGGTGGGAGGGGTTATGTTTCTTTGTTGTACATATATGGCTTGCTTAACTGAATATTCAGGCTTCGTGTAGCCTGTGATGGCTTCTTACTGCCTGCTGGCGGCTGTCTGAGCGCTGTATGCTCTGTTACCTTCTGTTTGTTGTGGAAAATAATAATAAAACAGATTTAAACCCTAAAATGGACAGGTTGTTAGAGTTCAGTACTTGATGAAGAACTACTGTGCTCGAGGAAGCAAATAATATGCCACGTCACAAAGCAATAAAACAGTCAAAATGTAATAAAACACAACAGCCACTGTAAATGACAACAAAATCAAACTGCAATGATGCAGCACAAAAAATAAAGAAGCACAAGACCACATTAAGGCCAAAACAAGATGCCTCTCAACATATATGCACAGACATGCTTGTCACTAATTGGCACCTTCATAAAACCGCTATCATATTGTGGTATTAAATGGTGATTGAACCAAGCGCTAGCTTAGCTTGCCAACAAGGATATGAAATATTACCAGTCAAAAATGTTATGTGATGTGGCCCAAGTTCAGATCTACAGCACTCTAACATTGGAAATTGCCATGTTGGTGTGCTATTTTGCTAGCAACTCCAGGCATCCATTTAAAACATCTCAGACCATGGTTCTTTTTCATCTACCAACAGCAAAGAGCATGATTGTGGTCAAAATGCTTTACTATAGTCTGGCTGATACGACTTTAGGAAATCAAGTTACAACTCAAATATGAAAGCTATGTAGGGAATGTATTTGCTTTATGTCCAGTTACAGTTGTGACCAGTGTCTTCGAACACATTGGGTAGACCATTGGATCATTATATAGTGGCAATCTGCTTAGTAATACAGGTAAGTGTAGAGGAAAAATATGCATGGACGCAGTTTGGTCTGGAAATAACTAGTCGTGTAATGGTTTTAATCTAGAAGCTGATCCCATTGTTGACCACAGCACATTGAATGCACCTTTAAAGTGACAAGGATTAGTGTGATATGATTCTCTTCAAAAGCATCAGATTGCTTTCTTTTCTTAACATCTGCAAACAGCTTTTTGATTTCTAAAAGCTTTCTTTCCAATAAAACTTTTGCTATTCTACTTTCAGATCACGTAAATGTGCTTCTGCGCTTACAACCTTCCACAATGCAATGGAGCCCATTTTGTGGAGCTGCTCACTGACATTGTTTTCAGAAATTATATGCAAGAGAACATTGAACAATGCACTCAAAATAATGGCAATTTCAAGCATAATAGTCTAAAATTGAAAATATACAGAGGAAGAAAATACAATTCTCATTCAACCTTAATTCATATTCTCAGTATACACGGTTTCATACATCAACAACAGAACTTTACATGATATGAAGTGGTATGGTGAAAGAATATTGGGGCATATTACCAAGCAATAGCGATAATTATCGCTATTGCTTGGTTAGAGACAAAAATTTACCGCAGCGCTGCGGCGATTTCTACCGCAAATAAACCTCGGTATTACCAAGGTTTAACGCAAATGCGGTAAAAATCGCCGCAAAGCATGCATATCGCTGAAAAGTCAGCGATATTCATGCATTAGCGAGCTAATGCTCTTAGCCATGTTATCCACCTCCCATTGGATAACATGGCTAAGAACTGCTCAGGGCAGGTGTTAGCTTTTGGAGATATTCCCGCTTAGCGCGAATATCTCCAAAAGTTGGTAATAGGAGATAGCGATGTTAGCGACTGTTTTCAGTCTCTAACATCTTGGCACGCCCACTTTGCATCTCATTAGTGATAAATATCACTGATATGCAAAGTGGGGCAGAAGATGGTCGCTATCTCCTACTAGCTGTCGCTAACTGGTGTTAGCGGCAGCTAGGTAATAGGGAGATAATTTTATCTCCGCTTTCTTGGCTTTTAAAGCCAAAAAAGCGGAGATAAACCCCCTTGATAATATGCCCCATTGAGTTTTAAATATTGTACTATTGCTGGAAAACCAACATTCAAAACATCACTAGCGTAAGTGTATATACTATACTTAACTCTACACATACGCTTTGCATACATGTATATGTAAGGTACCGAGATGTGGACTTAAGAGTTGTAAATCTATGCTTACTAATATATTGATATCTTTTCGATATTTTGGTTGTCAGTATTTTTGCTAACGTATTTTGGTAGCATGATATTAAAATCTTGACGTTCTGCCATTCAACTTATACAATATTCTGAACAACACACATAAAAAAAATTTCCACTCACAAATCCACATACTTACACAACCACATCTCCTTTTGCACCTTCAACAAGTTATGGCATGGATGGAAACAATGATAAGAAGTTAACTGTAGCTCCTAAACTGCAATCCTAACTAAACCTTATCTATTTCCTCCGATATCACTTGTTGAAGTTGGAAAGTGATGTGAGATGGTGGAAGATAAAATTTCACATGGACTTCTGACAATCAATGCAATGACACAAAACAGTAAAATACTGAAACAACCTATGTGTGCTCCAATAATAAAAATAAAATATTTTCAGCAGAGTTTCTAATTGTACTTGGGCATAATATTGGCAAATAAATATTATAACAAAAAATATTGTGTCAAGAATATCGGCATATGAAAAATATTGTCAAGAGGAATATCAAAGCTAAAAATATAATTTTTAGAGTTGTTTTCTGTATCGTTGTAATAAATATTGTAATAAATATTGACTTAGATCATTTTTGTTGTAGGTAATATAGTTTGTAAGTTTTAATTAGTATATAATTTATCGAATGTATTTATTATTTGTATTTATTTGTGTTTTAGTGATATAATGTTTTAGTTATGATATTGAACTCGAGAACTATGAGCATTGTAGCTCACATGTGGCATAATGCAGCAAGAGTCAGAATTATTAAAGTATGCTAATAGTTAAGAAAATAATTTTGTAGCAACATATTGGGTTTTTAAGGGATAAGTTTGAGGAGATTAAAAAAAATATATTTCAAATTAGAATAATTTTAAAGACATTTAAGTGAAGAATTTAGAATTGTTACATTTACTTTGTTATATTAATATGTTAATACATTTTAAATTCACTTTAATGAGGATATATAATAATGATATTTAATTAAAAAGAAATAAATAGTATAGCATTTAAAATATCTAACAAAATATATAATACATATAAATATTTATACATATGTTTATTCAAATATTTTGTAACACATTTGAAAACATTGTAGACATAGTTTAAAAAAAATTGTTTTATAAGTGTAATTTTATTTTAACATAATTTTTTAAATTTTTTAATTCATAAAATATATTTAAATTATTTTATGTTATTTTTGTCAATTTTGAATGATGATTTTATTTGTCATTTATTGGTTTACACATTATGAATGGTAGTAAATATTTAGAAAAATATATTATTAGTAATTGTAATCAAAATATTTTTAAATATTTTATTTTTCAAATATGTATAGATAGGTTTGTACTTTTGGTTAGTGTGTTTTTAAATAACATGTATATAGTATTTAAATGTGTTTGAGCATGGAGTACAGATTGTGTATTTAAAATGTTTAATTTGTATTACCTTGTGTAAAATGTTATATTTTGAAGTGGATATTGTATATTTCACCTCTTTAGCATTCACCACCATCTTAACATAGCCTTAGATTGAAGTGGCAAAATTAAATGTCATCTCTTTAGTGTCAAACACCTTCCTGGTTTTGATTGGAGTGGGGATAGTACAAGTCAACCCTTTAGTGATGGGCTATGGAGGACCACGCCTCCGGATAGCCTTGAGTGACCGCTGCCCCAACCCCCTCCAACATGGGGATCGGCAAATCACCGAGAACTCGCTAGCCAGCGATCAGCGTTCAGCACAACGTTTCTGAAGAGCCCGGGAGTCTGGGGATCTTGTGTTGTGGCTTTTCTTTGCGACCATTGTGAGGTAGGTGAGGCTGGTTCAGGGGATCCCGGTGTTAAGACTGAAGCCGTCGGAGCTTCGCCCTCAGGGGGTCTGCGGCCGAAGAGTTTGCTGGGGACTGGCTTTCTGCACCCGCGCTTGGGAGGAGAAGGGGACGGTGAATTTTTTGGCTGTCAAGAAGGACAGAGAGGGCAGTGCATATTGAGGTGAGGAGGGGGTGTGCCTTCCAGCAACCACCAGGATAAGTGTAAAGGGTGCAGGAAGGAATGATAAACGAGAATCTGATTGTGAAGCGCTAAGGAGGCTTTTTATTTTTATTTTCAGAAAAGGGGGATTTACCAGGACTTTTACCAAGACTTGTAATACCAGTGGTCTAAGGGTAGTAGAAGAAGTAAAGAAAAAAAGAGAAAAAAAAAACAGGAAAGCAACAAGCAAGGGTGAAAAGAGGAAAAAAAAGAAAAACTTCTTAAATAAAGGCAAGAAGCGAGAAGGCAGAGAAAAAAGGAAAAAAAGGGAACTGGCAACAATGGGTAAACCCCAGAAGGATGCAACTATCTCAAATAAATCTAGTAATATAGACGTAGCGGCTGCGGCTCGCCTTACGGCCAAAACACCCCAGGCCACGGCGATAAAAGCAGCGCTTCGGGCCAATAAGGATAAAGATGAGGGAAATATTTCCAGTTCCCCTGATCTTGATAGCACCCCTGAGATATCTGAAGACAAGTTCCCTTTCATTACTCCTTCTCCACAATGCGAGGGACTGCCTGAATTAGCGGCTGAACAGGTTTGCGCCACACCGGAGCAGACAGAGGCTGCTGTTGCAATGTCTTCCCAAGGCAGCCCGAGGCAGGATGGTGAGTGAAGGATTTTCCACTGTTGATAAAGAAATCCACCTTACAAATGTCACAATTCCCTTCACAAACTGCAACCTCAGTCTCTAATCCATTGAGTACTCTGCTACCGGGGTCAGGAATGGCTTTAATAGGATCACAAGAAGAACTGACTCCCAAGGATCAGAATGTATCTACAACTCAGCAAAATTTGGAATTAGATCTCATGGGAGTCCAGCATTTACAGCAAGACTTAACTTCAGCACAAGTAGTGGCAGTGTCCTCAATATCATTAAGCTCCAAGAATACAGTGGGAAAAACAATGTTGAGACTAAATTCCTCCCAGGTTCAAAATGAGGGAGACAAAGGCGGAAGGAACAAGTTCAATACCCCAGTGAGCTCAATGTCATCTCAGTCCCAGCTATACTATCGCAGCATCAATTCCAACCTCAATCTCAACCTCAACTTCAATCGAGATCTCAGGGGCAAGCTGAGAAAGTTCTATCAAATTTAAGGGTAGGAGATATGAGCCTTGGAGCAGATGACCCACTGAGTAATCCCTGTCCACATATGGAGACTGGGGGGGAGGGGGGGGGGTCTTCCAGTTACATATTAAAGATATGCTGAATTAAATTTTGGAAGAGGTTCACAAAATGAAAAAGGCGCAACAAATGGAAATCGCTGCTCTGCATCAGAGACTGGGGAAAATTGAAGAAGTGATGACAGGATTTCCTGTCAGACTGCAGGAAGCATAAGCCAAAATATCGGTATTGGAGGATCAAATGAACATGGCCATGAGAGAGGTAAAGGAGGCAGCCAAAAGGAAGAACTACCTCGAGAATAAACTGGAGGACCTTGAAAATCACTTGCGGAGGTCCAACCTCCGGATCGTTGGAGTTCCAGAAGGGATAGAAGGCGCCCAACCCCTCTCATGGGTAAATTCATTCATTAAACAGCATGTCCTCCCTGAGTTCGAGGGCTACCTCACCATTATTTACAAGAGCTCACCGAGTCCCAGCGCAATCTTTTCCAAATTCAACAATACCAAGAACTATCTTGCTGAATTTTGCGGATTTCCGAATAAAGGAGAGGATCTTGTCAAAAGCCATCCAGCAGAGACAGTTTTTTGTGAACGAGAGTAACAAATGCTGTATATTCTCAGACATGACTGCTGCGGCAGCACGCAGGAGAAAAGAATTTGTAAAAATCTTGCAAAGCTCATAATGCTAAAGCATCAATCACTCAGCAGTCAAAACTTAGAGTTTCAGTCAAGGGAAAGTTATTTATGTTTTCAGATCTTGAAGAGGCTCAGGCTCTGTTAAAAGAGGTTTCAGCAGGGTCTAGTGCTTGAATTGTTCGATATAGGGGAAATCATCAGTAGTATTGGTAATATTTAGGGTGCCCTTCCCCAAACATACAAGCCGGCCGGTTAGGGGAGAAAAATAATATAACTGATAGGTGACTATCAATCGAAATTAAGAAAATGTATTTGCCATTGGTTTGTAAAAAGATAACTTTTTTGTAAACTATAAAAAATGGGTTGCCCCATATCTTCCATATGGACCCAGGAAGTCAGATGGGATGAAGTATTGTGGGGGGGTCCCGGGTCAGTGGGGGTCACTTAGGGTGTAATTCCATGACACCCATGAGGCTTGTTGAGAGGGTCGAAATGTGGCTAGCGTGGTTGGAATGGGTTCCTCCACAATTTGGGGTGGGGTTCGTTCTTTCTAGGGTAGTTAGGGTTGGGGGGGCAGGGTTTATTGCAGAAGATACCGAGAATTTACAATCGTAAATGTTGTTAGAAAACTTTAATAATGGAAACGAGTAAATGTAAGATCTTATCAGTGAATGTAAACAGAATTTTAAACAAAAAGAAGTATGGTGCTTTGATAAGATGGTTGACATCCTTTAACCCCCAAGTTCTGTTTTTGCAGGAGACTTACTTAAAATCGAATTATTTGTTCCCAGGGTTTTCTCTAATGTCTTTTTCGCATCTGCAGGTCTTGCCATGAAAGGAGTCGCTATTTATTTCTCTAAACAACTCCCCTGGGAATTCTTACAAATACATAGTGACATTCATGGCAGATGGATTTGGGCAGTAGTAAAGCTGCAAGGAAAATTTTAAAATTGTATAAACTACTATGGTCCTGTGTCAGACGATATCTCAGCATTGGTCGAGATAAAAGAGCTTACGTTAGGGGCCCCTGGGCAGTTTATTTTTGGAGGGGATTTTAACTTCATACAGGACCTGATAAAGGACACTTCTAATAAAAATATAAGACAATTGAAACTCAATACCAAAAAGATAGTGGAAGCCATTAGAAGAGAATATCAATTGATAGATCCATGGTGGAAAATTAATTTCGATAAAGAATATTTTACTTGTTATTTGCATCGTTTTCGAACAGCGTCACAGATTGATTTTTTTCTTATGTCTAGATGTCTTCATGTTCAAGTTCTTAAGGCAGATATTGGATGCAATTCTTTTTCAGATCATGCGTATGTTAGTTTGGAAATGGTGTTTAAGGGAGAACGCAGGGAACGGCCAAGGTGGCAGCTGACCGATTCCTTTTGCAGGATCAGGACTGGGTGAAAGAATTCAGAAAGTGGAATTCAGAATATTTCGATGTCAATGAGAACACAGCAGAGCCCTTTGCAGTTTGGGGTGGGTTCAAGGCGGCTGTCCGCGGTCAAATAATTGCTTTTACGGCCGCTCAAGCAAATACCCGGAGATTAAAAATAGATGAACTACAATTAAAGGTGGAAAAGGATAATGTTCTCCAACTTCAGTTGCTTCCTAATCATCTAGAACCGGCAAAAATAGAAATGAGGGATTTTTTTGTTTTAGAGGAGATTTGTAGTTTGCAAATGTTCAAACAAAGGGTGTATGAGGAAAGCTAGCTAATAGGTAAATTCCTGGCTAACTCAACCAGAGAAAAACAAGAAATCGCAATAATATAAAAAGTGCTCAATCCCCTGACAGCTCTGGATGTGGCCAATAGCAGCGAGATTCCCCAGATATTCCTGGAACACTTTTACTGTCTCTATTCTACTGAATATCTGGTGGAGGAGGAGAAGATCCAGGAGTATTTTTTTAATATGGATATACCTAAATTATCAGAGTATAGGACCAGATTAGTAGGATCAGATGTTGAATCAGATGAGATCTTGGCAGCCATCAAAGTAACAGCTGGGGCTAAAGCATGTGTACAGGACGGATTCCCTATCGAATTCTATAAGGTCTTCCTAGGGGAACTGATCACTCCTTTAAAGAAATTATTTAACTACGTAAAAGGGGGTGGCCTAGTTTCAACAAGCTTTAAAGAATCACTAATTGTATCCTTTGTAAAAAAAGGTAAAAAAACGGCGGATGTTAATTCATATAGGCCCATTAGTCTCATGGATTCAGATTATAAATTACTAATGAAAGTGTGGGCCTCGCACATTTTAGTTGCAGCTCAGGAGACTATTGGTAGTGATCAGATGGGGTTTATAGCAGGCAGATTAATGACAACGAATACCCAGTTTTTAATACATGCTTTCAATTTTTTTAATACGAACTCTATCCCGGCCAGTATTGTTATGGTCGACGCAGAAAAAGCGTTCGACCTCGTAAACAGGAGAACCTTGTTTTTGGCCCTTGAGAGATTTGCTTTTCCAGTTCAGGTGGTCAATATGCTTTGAAATATATATCAGGGAGCCACGGCCCAGGTAGTCATTCATTCAAAACAAACGGGGACCATACAAATAAATCGTGGGACTAGGCAGGGTTGCCCGCTCTGGCCTCTGCTTTTTACTTTTTTTATCGAGCCACTTGCAATTAAAATACGTAATAATATGGCGATTAAACCTCCTATTTTTGACATGGCAAAGCTGAAACGCTTTGGAGACAATATAGTTTTATATATGGCCCCAGATACAGAGAATTTTGAAATGGTTTTAAGGGAATTTAAAAGGTTCGAGCTAATCGGAGGCTGGTAAAAAAAACGCAAATAAAACAGAGGTTCTTGTCCTCAATGCAAACTTAAATTCTTCTCCACCTTTCCTGAGGATGCAAGCAATTAAACCGGACCAAATTAGATATCTTGGTATATATATATATCTAGCCAATACCATCAGCTATTTAAGCTGAACTATTTAGGGATGAAGGAGACAATTAAGAAACTCTTGGAACAATGGCTTTTACTCCCCTTATCGATAGTAGGAAGAGTTTTTTTAAATAAAATGTCTATACTCCTGTTACTTATATTCCTTTTTGCCAATGTCCCAATATGGATAAATATGTCCTTTTATAAAGAATTAGAAAGTTTATTCAGAGAATATATCTGGGGAAAGAAAGTACCAAGGGTCAAAATGACAGTGGTTCAACTATCTACCTCAAAAGGGGGCTTGGCCTTGCCTCATCTAAGAACATGCTAGGAGGCAGCCTTTATAGATTTAATGTTGTGACTGATGGGATCTAAACGCATTAAATATAGCTTTTTTTTTAGATAAAATGATTCAAGAAAGTGACTCGCAAACCCCAAAGTTTTTAAAAATTTCAAAACTTCCCAAAGAAACTAAGTATAAGACCTTGAAGGACTTGGCTTTTAGACTTCAGTCATTTTTTTAAAAAAACGGGCTCCTCGAGTCTCCAATACTTAAATTTGAGAGAAATTTCCAGCAGTGGTCTCCAACTTTGATCTAGACACACTAGGAGCTGAGAAAGCTGTGGATTACATGAGTTAAGACATTTTATAATTCAAAATAGGATGATTTCTTGTCAAGAGGTGATGGCCCAGGCAGAAAACCATCGTAAACAGCCTTTTTTTGAATATTTACAAATTGTCCACTTTTTTTAAAAACAATGAACAGTATTTTGGACACCCCAGATCAATTGATGGTAGTTCTATATGGGGCCGGAGTGAGCGGTGTGGGGAACTGGTTCCGGTTATTATATAAACAGGGCCAAATGTCTGTGTTGGAGAGTCATTTAGTTAAAATCGATCGTGAGATAAGGTGTACCCTTTCCCCGAATGACTGGGAGGCTATATGGCATCTAGGAAGCAAATCTGTGCGTGCGGCGAATTTGAAAAAGATGGCCTTTCTCGATGGCTCTCCTATTTAATGCAGGGCGCATTAGAAGAAAGATTTCCGGGAGCCGAGAATAAGTGCTTCCTCTGCCAGGCAGATGGGGAAGGTGGTTGGCATCATATTTTTTTTTTTGGTGCTCTCGGTTGAGACCCTTTCGGGAGGTAATTTTTACTGATATTGAGTCAACAATCGGTAAGCGCGCTCCACTTGAGGCAGAGGCCGCGTTATTCGGGTTCTGTCGAGATGAGGCGATCTTATCGGAGGCTGAGAGAACTTTTTTATTTATTTCTTGTACTGTAGCTTGTTCATTAATTCTCTAGAATTGGAAATCTAGTGAAGTTCCCTCGCATTTGAAATTGTTTAACAAAATGAAATAGACCTGAAAATTTGAAAAAGCTTACGCCAGACAGGTCGGGGCATCTAGGAAGTTTAAAAAGAATTGGAAGTTTTTCATTGATTTAGAAAAGTCGAAGGAAGGATTGTAGTATTCACTCTACATTTTGATGCTGTAGCTGAATTGTATTGCACTTTAGAAGCATTTTCACTTTATATTGTTGCACTTTATTGGTATTTCAGGATCATTTGCAAGTTCATTGGTTATCGTACTCTAGAAAAATCTAAAGAGGGTCTGTAGTATTTACTTTTCATATTAACATTTTAAGCCGTTTTGTATTGCATTTTAGAAATATTTAGCATTTTACACTGTTGAACTTTATTTAAACCTGTAACCCCAATGGTTATTGCACTTTATTTTAAATGACTTACACAAGATCAATACTGGACGATGATGATATTTGCTGATACAGTTTATTGGCTATTGCACTCTAGAAAAGTTTAAAGAGGGACTGCAGTATTCACTTCTCATATCAGTGCTCAGGCCATATTCTATTGCACTTTAGTAGCATTTGCACTTTATATTGTTGCACTTTAGTGGTATTTCAGGAACGTTCGCAAGTTCACTGGCTATTGCACTCTAGAAAAGTTTAAAGAGGGACTGCGGTATTTACTTTTCATATCAATGTTCTAAGCCGTTTCATATTGTAGTTTAGAAATATGTTGCACTTTACACTGTCGGCCACCCTCATTGCTACCGGCCAATCTCATTAATTGACTCTATGGTCAAAATTATGGGGAGAATCCTACTACAGAGAATAACATGCTGGGCGACCGCAAATAACACCATGTCGATTTCTCAGTATGGTTTCTGTGGGGGGAGCTCCACCATAACCCAGTGCCTTAACCTCTTCCTTGTATTGAGCAAATACACCACTGTACAGAGCGGAACTGTCTATCTTGCCTTCATGGACCTCTCTTCAGCCTTCGACTGTGTTAACAGGGGGGGGCTGTGGAGGTCCATGAGGGAGAAAGGTGTGGATCCAGGGTTAGTCGCCTTTCTGGTGGATATGCACAGTAATACCAGTGCTAATGTCAGATATTCTGTAAACGGGGACGCCACTGGTAATTTTGACATAAAGAAGGGAGTGTGTCAGGGTTGCATTCTTGCCCCCTTCCTTTTTAATTTGTATATTAATGATTTAGATGATTATCTACAGAATGTACAGGCGGATTGCCCTAGAGTTGGCAGGCGGGGTATTCCAGTTCTTTTATACGCAGATGATGCAGTTTTAATCTCAAGAACGGAGAAGGGACTCCAGGCTCTTTTAAATGCTTTTAATACTTTTATGTCTGAGCGAAATCTATTGGTCAACAACTCCAAATCATACATAATGCATGTTGGCCATAAACCCAAAAAGAATGTTATTTTTAAATTGAATGATGTCCCAATACCAGTCACAGAAACATTCTCATATCTTGGTGTCCTGTTTGGTACCGAGCTCAATTGGGGTCCACACTTGGTCAGAAAGAAAGGTGAACTGACAAGGGCTAATGCTTCTGTTTTTAGCTTTGCGACAAAACTGGGCAAGAAGCCAACAAACGCAATGATTAAGCTTTACAATGCCAAATCTGTTGCTACTGCTGCATATGGTAGTGAACTCTGGGGATATGTAACTGGAGAACAGTTGCAGGTTGTCGAAAACAATTTCCTAAAACGTCTACTTTGTGTCCCCACCAGTACACCCAACCTGACAGTACACGAAGAATTGGGAATCCAGTATCTAAGTGATATTTTTTCCTTAAGGCCTCTGATTTGTTGGTTGAAACTTTGGATAAATCAGGACATACCCCTTACCCATTTGATAGTAAGAGATCTTGTATCTCAGGACAAACACATGCGTGTCCCGTGGTTAAAATATCTGAAAACTTGCTTTTCCAGGCTAGGTCGCCTGAATTTGTTTGTAAATCCTAGCGGAATTGTAAAAGGGGATATATTAGCAATCAAACAAGCCTTTTATAAGGACAAGCTGGCTCAAAGGGAAAGTGAGGAGCTTACGAAGCCAAGAATCAGGAAATATGCGATGTTAAAAACCTGTGAAAGCATGGAGCCATATTTAATGAGTAATTTCACCTCTCATGAGAAATTCTTGTTGACTAGGTTTAGATTTGACATCTTCCATTATCTTTTAATTCGACCGAAGTCAGACATTTTTAATAAGGTTACAGCACCCTGTGGCTGCGACGGGAAGTCTCCTCAGGATATGCTGCATTTTATGTTTTTATGTAGGTTTTATGAATATCCCTGCAAACGTTATCTTGTTGCCCTCTTAAGGAAACTTAATTTTAACCAAATCAAACCTGCCTTTTTTTACTTACAGCTTTTGTATAGTGATAGTGTTTTACAGGTTAAAGAATTTTTAAAATTAACTCTCAAATTAAGGAACTGCCTAGACCAATGATGTTGTACTTACTGTCTGCACTTTACCATGTATTTGGATCATCTTATTGACAATGGGCTACGTGTAATATAATTTTTGTATGTGACTACGAATTATTGTAATAGTATGAATAATGTTTTTAATTGCATTGTATATATGTGCACTTTTATGGTGTGAAATATAACCGAATAAAGTCTCTATACATACATACATAGAAGCATTTTCACTTTATATTGTTACACTTTATTGGTATTTCAGGAACATTTGCAAGTTCATTGGTTATCGTACTCTAGAAAAATCTAAAGAGGGTCTGCAGTATTTACTTTTCATATTAACATTTTAAGCCGTTTTGTATTGCATTTTAGAAATATTTAGCATTTTACACTGTTGCACTTTATTTAAACCTGTAACCCCAATGGTTATTGCACTTTATTTTAAATGACTTACACAAGATCAATACTGGACGATGATGATATTTGCTGATACAGTTTATTGGCTATTGCACTCTAGAAAAGTTTAAAGAGGGACTGCAGTATTCACTTCTCATATCAGTGCTCAGGCCATATTGTATTGCACTTTAGTAGCATTTGCACTTTATATTGTTGCACTTTAGTGGTATTTCAGGAACGTTCGCAAGTTCACTGGCTATTGTACTCTAGAAAAGTTTAAAGAGGGACTGCGGTATTTACTTTTCATATCAATGTTCTAAGCCGTTTCATATTGTAGTTTAGAAATATGTTGCACTTTACACTGTCGCACTTTATTTAAACTTGGCACACCTCAACCCACTAGTGGTTGTCTACAGTGAATGCACATCCCCAGCCCTGGTCACTCCAAAAGCAGACAATTAATCCGCAAACAGGCCGAGGCACACAGAATGGTTAAACAAGAAAATGTCTAAAGTGGCATTTTCAAACACACAATTTAAAAACCAGATGGGTTATCACATTCTGAGTTCAGAAAGGCTAAACTTTATTTGTCTTTCTTGTCCTAATGGGAAGTAAGACTTTTAAGATGTTACACATTTTTTCCCATTTTATTCTATGGGGCAGATAGCCTTTCAATAGTGAAAAACCAAGGGCCCAATTATGATTGCGGTAGGCTTGTCATCGCCATCATTGCAGTGGCGGTCCTTCCACAATCGTACCGTGATTTTCCCTCCGCCACATTATGATGGGGAGGGAATCATGATCGGACTGTGGCGGATGCAAAGACCGTCCGCCACGGATCCACTGAAAGCAATCTAACAGATTGCCTGTAGGACGGATCAGGTAGCCCTGAATGGTGGCGGTGCCTACCAGGCATCGTCCACCAAATCAGGATGCTGGCCATTGCAGGCCATTCCATGGCAGCGATACCGCCATGGAAAGGATGGCGGGGATTGGTGACAGGGGCCTGTAGCGGCACCACTTGTGTTGGGGGAAGGTGACAGTGCACTTGGGGGGTACCCATGATACCCTATACATTCTACAGCACTACGTGGCACGCACAGCATGGTGTCTGCCACATAGTGCTGTGAAATGCACAACATGCTGTTTTAGCATTGCAGCGGGTGCTGCTGGCAGCAGCACCCACCGTAATGTTAAAAATCAAGATCAGACCGCCATGGTGGCCGTCTCTTCCTGATCGGGTGTGCAGGACCGCCATATGCATGGCGAATGGTCCAGGTTTACACCAGGAAGGAGACTGGATTCTATCCATCCAACATCCTAATGACCCGCTAAATTGTCAGTGTTTCACTATGAGGACATGTCACACACACCAGTACATGTCCTACCTTTCACAAACACTGCATCCCACCCATAGGAGTACATTAGGCCTACCATATGAGTGACTTACATGTAAGAAAAGGTAAGGTTAGGGTCTGGCAAGTGGGTGCACTTGCCAGGTCAACATGGCAGTTACAAACTGCACACAGACACTGCAGTGTAAGGTCTGAGATACCTTTTCAGGGCTACTCGTTTATCCGCACAATCAGGGCTTAAGGCCTAATAGCAGCATGTGATTTGCAGGCCCTTGCACACTCAGTGCACTTTACAAGGGACTTACCAGTAAATCAAAAATGCCAACCAGGGAGAGCCAAATGTAATAACACTTTACACAGGGAGCACTTGCACTTTGACACTGATCAACAGTGGCAAAGTGCCCACAGCATTTAAGCCAGCAAAAGCAAAATCCAGCACAGCATCAATAATACAGGCGGTAGGAGCAAAAAGTGGGGGGAAACCACGCCACAGATGCCCAGTCTAACAACAGATTTTTGTATTTCTCAAGTTTTTTATATTCATTGTTTTTAACATTATTTTAACATGTTTTTTTAGTAGATATGAAATAATGTATATATTTTATTTATTATGTAATTTATACTTTACAATTTTATTACATTTGATCACAATTTTTGTTACATGTTTTATATGCTTAATAATTTTAAGCATTTCTTTTATGTTTATTTCACTTTTATTTTTATAGGGAGATAGTCTATTTCTAGTTTCATTTAACGGCCATTTATTTTACTGCTTCCTACTATTTTGTCACCTATTTGTGTTCTTTTTAGACTATTATCCTGGAACCACGATGCTGTAAGGTGCTGCTGTTCAACAAACAGGTAAGTACCTTCTTAAGGATCTTTTAAGGGTGTTGAAGGTAGGGGGTAGAGGGGAGGTCTAAAAATGTGTTGTAGTGTTGCTTGTGGATTTTTTTGTATATTTAGATGTAATAATGTTTATCATTAGTTTGCAGTATTTTCTTTTTGTTTACTATTTTAGTAATGTAAGACTATGTTATGTTACATTGTTTTATTATTTATTATTATTAATCGGGTTTTGTAGAGCGCAAACAACCCGGAGGCCTCGTAGCGCTAAGTACCGTCATACTAAAAGGGAAGAGATTAAATGAACAGGTAAGTTTTCAGATCCTTCCGAAATTTTAAAAGGCTAGGTTCACTGCGAAGGGAGGTGGGCAGAGAGTTCCATTCTTTCGCTGCATTCCAGGAGAAGGAACGTCTGCCCCATCTGGTCCGTCTGATTTTGCTGACAGTAGCCAGAAAGGCAGTGCTGGATCTTAGGGATCTGTGAGGAAGATAGGGTTTTGCCAAGGAACAGATCATAGTGGGGGCATTCTTCCACATAGCTTTGTGCATAAAACAAAGAGATTTGAACAGCACTCTGGCCTTAACAGGGAGCCAGTGCAGTTTCCTCAGGGCAGTGGTGGCCGACTCTCGTTTGTTGAGGCCCAACAGGAGGCGGGCTGCGGCGTTCTGGGTCACCTGTAGCTTTTTGATTGTAAATGCGGGGGCACCTAGATATAACGAGTTCCCGTAGTCTAGACGGGACAGAATAATGGCTTGAACCATTATTCTGCGCGCTTCAAAAGGGAGAAGAGGCAGCACTTTTCTCAGCATACGCATTAGCCCAAAGCATGTGGCAGAAAGAGTGGTAGCTTGCTGCATAAAGCTGAGGTTGGAGTCCAGCCAAATGCCTAAGCTCTTTATGTGGCACTTTGGTTGGGGTATGGGGCCCATGCACGGTGGCCAATCTGACAGAGGGCTGGGAATGGTTGAATTGCCCAACACCATGAGCTCAGTTTTCTCGCCATTTAATTTTAAATGCGAGGTGGCCATCCACTGAGCCACCGCTACCAAACAGTTACTTAAGTTGAACGGGGAAGAGTCTGCCTGATTCATAGATACGACTAATTGCGTATCATCGGCGTAGGTTATTATATCAAGGCCGAAAGAGTGCACTATGTCAGCTAACGGCTGCATATAAATATTAAAAAGAGTAGGGCTCAATGAAGAGCCCTGAGGTACACCTTGATCCAAGGGCCAGACTTTTTAGTAAGTGGTACTCTCAACTACCCTGAAAGATCGATTCTCCAGGAATGACTCGAGCCAGTGCATGGCCTTCCCAGAAATTCCCATCTGGTTGAGGCGGTGAAGAAGAATGCTGGTGTTAACGGTATCAAAAGCGGCACTGAGGTCGAGCAACATAATTGCTGTAGTGCCGCCTTGATTATGTTACATATATTTTAATGACTAGGGGCCCGATGTAGGTACAATACATTTACCGATTTTAAAATACCGATTAATACCGAATCGGCATTTTGAAATTGGAAAATGATATGTAGAAAAAAAAAATCGGTAAAATACCGATTCGGTAGGAATCGGTATCGTGTGTCGATACGTACCGATTCGGCAATTTCCGAATCGGTATTTACCAAATCGGCGAATACCGAATCGGCAAATACCGAATCGGTAATAGCAATACACCTCCATGGACCAAAAGGCCCATAGGAACGCATTGTAAATACCGAATCGGTATTTACCGAATCGGTATTAGCCGAATCAGTAAATACCGAATCGGTAAATGCCGATTCGGCGAGCAAGTAAAACTTGAAACTAATGACAACAGCCAATGAGGTGGAACCACCCTCCCCCACCCTAGCAGGGAGTGGCTACCCAGGCAGGTGCAACTCATTAGAACTTTCTGTAGAGGCAGCCTGAGCTGAGCATTCAAAATTAGCAGCAGTGGTAGCACTATCCAGATCTGTGTGAAAATGGCAAGCAGCTCTGAGAGCCAGAAGGCTGAGCGCAAGCGGAAGGCCAAGTTCAGCAGCATGGAGCTGCAGGTTTTGGTGGAGGAGGTGGTGAGGGTACACAGGCAGCTGTTTGGGAGGCTGTCCCTCACTGTCCCAGAGAGCACCAAGAGGAAGCTGTGGAGTGCAATCGGGGAGAGAGTGAACGCAGTTGGTGTCACCCCCAGGAGCCTGGACGACCTCAAGAAGAGGTTTTACGACATTCGCAGCCTCACCAAGAGGAAACTGGCCAGGCTGCACAAGCAGGCAGGACTAACTGGTGGAGGCAGGAACCCGGCGCCACCCCTCACTGACCTGGAGGAACTTGTGTCCACGACCATTGAGAGCGAGAGTGTGGTGGGAGTTGGGGACATGGACAGCTCATCCAGAGCTACAGCTAAAGGTAAGAAGCATGCGCAGCATGACACACCCTACCAGACACCTCCCCTTTAGCCCCAATGCACAGCCAAACCCCAGCCCAGTACTGCTAGCAACAGACATGAGCAATGCATCATGGTAAATGTAGTCAGCAAAAGTAGTAAAAAATGCCAGTGCATAAGCATAATAAAATTAACTGTAAAACTGAATCAAAGTATTGGAAATGAGATGTGCAATGCTTTTATTGTAGTGACTGTAAGACATTAGCACTCAGTTCACAAATGCTTCTTTATACCTAGGGGCACCATCAGGCGGGGGAGCAGCAGCTACACAAGCTCCAGGACCAGCACCATCAGCCAGTGCGGTGGCAGGGCCAAGCACCAGTGTACCATCACAGGAGGAGGAGCAGGAGGAGAACAGCAGTGCCCTGGGCAATGAGGAAGACACTGGACATACCCTGACATGTCCCCACTCCCCCTGACTGTCTCTAACGCCCCCATTGCAGTTCTCCCCGGAGAACTTACCCCCACAGACCCACCCTGCACCTGCCACATCTCCTGCCAGGAGGATCATTGTTGCTCCATTAGACATCATGGAGGGAGCACCGGGTCAGGCTCCAGCAACCAACCCTGTAACACCTGTGGCACACCAGCCCACACAGCAGGGCAGCAGCAATCCGCGCAGGCCACGCACATCCAGCAGTGCTCTTCCAGCACGGGAGGGCAGCGTATACCTAGGGCTGGAGGGGAGTATGGTCAGGATCCAAAGGATGCAGGCAAAATCAATCCTGGCTTGCCAGCGCCAATTGCGGGTGCACAACCTGCAGATGGGGGAGATGACACAGGGATTCAAGACTTTTGTTGATAGCAACAAGGACATAGCAACTGGTCTGGGGCGAATGACTACTGCCATCACCCAGCTGTGCAGTAAAATGGAGGAGCACGAGCACTGTAGGCGCAGGGATGCCCGCGTGCAGAACCGTGCTATCAACCGCCTTGCTGCAGCGACCGCCCAGCTATGCCGCCCTGGGGCTAACATCGAGGACTGCCTCACCCAGAACACGGCAAAGGTGATGGCCCGCATCACCACTGCCATGGAGGCACTGATAATATCTAACTCAGTGGTGAATCCTGCCCTGGACGTGGGCGAGGCTGGGGACAGCAGCAGCCGCAGCAGCCCGGCCAGCGCTGTGTCGGAGCCGCGCCGGAGCACCAGGCGCTCCGCTGAGGCTGCCGGACACACAGAAGGGGGTGAGCCACATCCTAGAGGGTCAGCTAAGCGCAGCAAGAAGTAAGACTGCCAGGGCGGGTGAGGCAACCCGGACAATTGACATTTCCCACATATTGTTTACCTATTTCATTTGTTGCACATCAGTGCAGTAACGTTGTTGCAACATTATTAAATCTTTTTTTTTTCAAACATCCATTGACCTGTCTGTGCATCTGTACTCACTCAGAAATAGTTTTCTGTTATCTCCTCACGTCTGTATCTGCCATCACTTGGTGTAGACACCCCAGCAGGTTGTGTTTGTGGCACAGCAACGTCGTCGTCATGGTCCTCATAGTCTGACAACTCCACCTCAATGCCCTTCTTCTCCGCAAGGTTGTGCAACATTGCACAGACAGCTATGATCTTGCAGCAGGTGATGGGGGTATACTGCCTTGCACCTCCACTCTTGTGCAAGCATCTGAATCTGCTTTTCCAGATGCCAAATGTCCGTTCTACTACATTCCTTGTGCTTTTGTGGGCCCGGTTATACCTCCTTTGGCTGGGTGTAGAGGGGTTGAGGTAGGAGGTGAGTATGAATGAGCGGAGGGCATATGCACTGTCACCTAGAAGGAAAAGGGGTAACATAACTCACATGCATACATGTATTTTACAGTGCTACTTTGTGTTATGGGGTCCTGATGATGTGTCTCACCTAGGAGGTATCCTTCACCAAATTCCCCAGCCGTCAGCCATGCATAGATGCCGCTGTGTTGAAAAATGTAGGAGTCGTGGGTACTCCCAGGGAATTTTGCTACCAGGTCTGTGATGGTGCCCTTCGCATTGCAGATCACCTGCACATTGATGGTGTGCGTAGACTTCCTATTGCGGTATAGGTATTCTGTGTCAGCAGGGGGGCAAATCGGAATGTGCGTGCCATCTATGCAGCCGATGATTTGGGGGAATTGTGCCATCTGGTAAAAGTCTGCTTTTGTTTGTACCAGTTCCGCATGGGTCGCAGGGAAAGATATGTATTGGTCCATCCTCTGTATCATGGCGTTAAGGAATTTTTTGAAAAACCTTGACAGGCTGCTCTGGATCACCCCTACTACCGCAGCGACACCACTTTGGTAGCTGCCAGACGCAAGCAGGTGTAGGCCGCATAGCACCTGCACGTGCGTTGGGATGGCGTGTGCCCTTGGGGAGGGGTGGTCCAACAGTGGTTTCAGGTCCCTGATGAGCTCCAGAATGGTGTCTGAGTCCAGCCTGTACCTCTGTAGGATCTCTGCCTCTGTGAGCATGAACAGGGTGATCCTCTGTCTGTAGACCTGTTTCTCTCTTTGCCATTCCCTCTCTCCTTCCTGCTGTAGCTGTAGCCGCCTTGCAATGACATAAAATGCCGCCATCCTGCAAGTTGCAATGCATTTTGGGTCTATTTTTATAGGTTGCAGTTGGTTACCACCTGATTGGAATCCATGGTAAATACCGAATTTGATATACCGATTTTGAGGCAAAATCGGTATTTCTGTGCTTCCCTACATCTCAATCAGAGTTTTGCCCTGTCCGAATCGGTAATTTACCGATTCGGTGACTCTACCGAATCGGTAGATAGTCCGAATCGTAATATTTACAGATTCGGTGTCTCTACCGATTCGGTACATGGACCGAATCGGTATTTTTACTGATTCGGTATGTTACCGAATCGTTCTTTTAACGTATCGGTGTATTTCCGATTCGGATTATTTCCGATTCGGTAACTATACCGATTCGGTATAAATACCGAATCGGACGGTTTTCAGCGCCCTACATCTCGATGCCTGGATACCGATCAGTAAGGGCCGAAAATCGGTATTTTCGGCCGTTACCGATCGGTAAAGGGCTACCTACATCGGGCCCTAACTGTTATGCATAAACATATTTGGAAATGTAATATCCTTTGTGGGTGTGCTTTTTAAAATTAATTTTACAGGTTTCTGTCTACAAACGTGTCGGATAGGCATTGCAAGTTTGCATTTATTTTTAAGGAAATATTTTTTGGTTTATAATAAACAATGCTTTTTACTTTGATTTCCTTTTTTTGCATTTCCTAGAGCGTATATTTTTGGGGTTATTTAATGGTTCCTAGATACTTTGGATTGATTCAAGATATTTTTTATTGGAATCATTGAGTTTTGCAATTTTTCGGGGTCTTTTTAAACAATATTCTTCCTATTTATGGTATATTCAAATTTTTTATGCTGAGAAAGATCTGCGGTTACAAAACATTATGTTTTTTAAATTTATTTTCTTTTGTTTAGAAAATGTGATATTATATTTTTGTGTAAACATTATGGGCCTCATTTCAAAGTCTGTCGGAGTTGCCTCCAATCGGCACTGTTTCTGTGTGGGAACCCACCAACTATAGGTCGGCAGTTCTGTATTCCTGATTTTGATGCAACCGCAACTCCCATTTCTTTATGGGAGCTTGTGCAGTGGGGAAAAACGCCTGTAGCACAAGATTCCATAGAGAATTGGGAGTTTGTGTAAATCCTGCACCGTGTGACAGGCACCTCAAAATGCCTGCCACATGGTGTAGGGATTTTCAGGGGGCAACAAACGGAGGTCCTGGTGGGGTAGAGGTCCTGCTAGGTGCCCCCAAACTTGCTTTCCGACATCATTTCCATGTCAGAAAGGCAGAAAAGGAAAGGCAGTCGGAAACAAACGTTATAATCCTGTTGGCGGAAACGCCGTATACAGGGATTATGAGTGGTATCTGACTGACCTACGGGCTCAAGAAGCCCGTCGGAACTGAGTTGGTTTCTCCAGCTGGTTTACACTTTGACCATCTCCATTGTCATTTGGATGTCAGAATGTAAACCTTCCATGTTGGTCGGAAAGCCTCGGACTATTTGTCGGAGGTTCTCTGACCAACCTCAAAATAATGCTCTCTGTGATTGTTTTTGTGGAATTGTTTGGTTCATGTGTTGTTGTTATTTTATGTTTGTTTTTAACTTCCTTAGCTGGCGACAGTTACATTTGCTTAAAATAATTTATATATAATTTTATTATATCAGTCTTCATTAACACTGGAATTTTAATACATTTTTGACTCTGTAATAAGATAATATATTTATTATTTTAAATAAAAAGATTCTGTATGTTGGTTTAGGAATCTTGCCAACCCAAGTGTCTTCGAAATAGTCCATATGGTTACTATGTTTGTCTTGATTTTCTTGGCAGATACGGCATTCTATTACTACATTATAGTGGTTAGCTATGTCTGTGAAAGGGAAATAGGCTAGTACTAATATATTTTTATTTCAAAGGCAAATTGGCTGTTTTACAGAATATTAGATACTTTGGGCCTTAGTATGATGTCTCTCTGAGTTGCGTGGACTCAATATCATATTGGTATGGGAGCTGCCCGACCATTGGTCTCAAACACTCATTTCCTTATCCCCGAGGCTGCATGGATAAGGAGGCCCTGCTATGGGCCTAAATGTCACTTTATGACAGGCTTTCCATATTGCAAAGCTCGACATGGAGAGCCTGAGCGAAACCAACATTGTTTTCCCAATGGCGGAACGCTGTACGTTGGGATTACTTGCAGGTCTCCAACTAGCCGACGGGCTCCTTGAGCCCATCAGAATCCAGCCAGAATGACCTGCCGGTTTCAGTTTTGATCGCCTGCATCATAATGCAGCGGTTGAAAATAAAACCAGGATGAGGCTCCAAAAAGCATCCGTCCTGCGATCAGAGGCTTTCTGAGCATCATTGTGCAACCGGTGAGGAACACTTTCAAGTGCAACAATTCTACTAGCAGAATTGAGTATATCCTGATTTCTCTGGATTTATGGCATCTATTAAAGGACAGGTGGATCATCACCAGGTGCTACAGTGATCAGAACGCTTTGAACCTCCAGATGGGTAGTGACTTTTTTCTGAAAGAGATTGCCCATTGTCTAAGCAGGAGGGAGAGCTCGCTCTTATAACAACAAGCAGGCCTTAAAATGGTCCGCTGGCTCTAGTGACCCCGTCCTCATGCTCCAGTTGTGTGTGATGGTCACCGATGCTATAAAAGCTGTGATTGGACCAGACTCCAAAGGAATCAGTCTGGTGGAGTGTCTGACTCTCCACTACACATTTTTTTAAAGCAGCTGGGCTTCCACTTCCACCCCCCCCCCAAAGAAGGGACTAGGCACCCATGAATATCTAGCGAACATAGCCTAGCAAATTTAGCAGTAATCAGCTCTATTAAATCTAAGAACAGGAGTCAAATATTAGAAGCCAGAAGGGAGTATAAATGACAACTAAAAATAGCCAGATCTGCCTGGGAGGGTGCTCTATGGGATGATCTTGTCATCGCAGCGAGAGCTAGAGACTCAAAATCCTTTTGGAACATTACAGCAAATGGCAGTAAATCTGCCACATCTCAAGTCACCTACTTCTTGCAACCTAAAACATGGGTTGACCATTTAAAAAAAATCTATTCCGATAAGGAAATATATTCAACTGAAGTCTAAACAGGGCAAGTCTTCTTCTAGGAAACAGCCCAGAGTACTTGAATTCACCCTTATCGAGTCGCTCCAGACCCCAATGGCATTCCGGCCAAAGCTTGAGTATGGAGCCCTTATTTAAAACGATTGTCTAATTCTGTTTTGAGAGATGCCCCCTTACCTAAGTCATGGCAGATGGCAGAAATAGTGCCAATATGCAAAGAAAGGCAATAGGGACAACCCCCTTAACAATAGACCAATCAGTCTTAATTGGTGGTCTACAAAAATTGTTAAGCCGGCAAGGTCTTATGTAAGCTAATTGACTAGATCCAAAAGCATAATATACTCTCAGACCTACAAACAGGATCCCAGAAGAGTGTAAGCACATTGAACCAACTATTTAGATTTTCCACTCTTTACTAGAAGACAGTGTCAAAAGAATAGGTAAAAATATATGCAGTATTTGTGGACCTGAAAGCAGCCTTTGATTTAATACCTAGATGCAAATTGTGGTTGTTTCAGGGAAATATGGGGGTCATTGCTGAAATTTTGTCAATCATTGTATGTCACCCAACACACCAGAGAGAAAGGCGAAAGTTAGCAGCCATACGCCCTCCTAAAGGTAGACTGTTATCACAAGAAATACGGAAGCTACAGGTCGAGAGCACTATTTGTGCTTTTGCCTGAACGCAGACATTTAATGTGCCATACTTGGACAGTTCCCGACAACATGTGCTAGTGCTGAAGGGGGGGGGGGGAAGGAAGCGGAAGGCTCAGCCTTATGGAAGAGGAAGCCGCACACACAATATTGGGTCATGCTTCATTATCAGCAACCTCTCCCCACCTTGGAAGTATAATTCCTCCAGGGCGGACTCAACCTCCTGTTGGACTCTGGACAGGAGGGAGTTTGTAGATAAAAGCTCCTGGACAGTGAAAGGATCCAGGTCAGTGAATTAAAAATGTCTTATCGGACTCCGGCTATTTGCCTTTATTAGTGGGTACATTAGGTAAGGTTAAAAAGGTTCAGAGGCAGTAATGTGAGAGCAATGACTCACTCTGCCGTAAGATTTAGGACATATTTCTGCTCTTCCTCAAAGCCCATACAGATCTGGGGCATTCCTCAGACCCATATTCCGAAAACTCTACTCAGTGCCTCTCTCGGCTGCAGGCAGGGTATGCCTTTAGAAGAATGTGTGACTACAAAGGACACCGTCCCTTTCTATGTCTAAGAAGCTGGTATCCCCTATAATTTAGGGTCATTCTTCACATGCTATATTCAGGTACGACTCACTGGAGCATTTAGTATTTTTGTATCTTTTTCATCATTTTCTTTTCTCACATTATACAGAGGTGATTAGGCCCCCTAGAGTGAGTTAGGGATCCCTGGTCCTGAGGAATGCCCCAGACCAGTATGGACTTTGAGGATGTGCAGAAAAATAAGACTTTTGTTGAGTGGTATACCATATAGCCCGGGCCTGTAAATTAAAGGCTCATATGTGCCTGCAACACTTTTTGTGCCACCCACGTATGTACTGCCTTAAAGCATTGTAGCCTGAGTGCAGTTTTAAACGGTCATGTCGACTTGCCATTCAAAACCCCTTGCCAAACCCTAAAGTCCCCTTTTATTAAATATAAGTCACTCCTACGGTAGGCCCTAAGTAGCCCAGAAGGTAAAATGATGTGTAAATAAAAGGTTGGACGTGTACTTTTAAGTTAACATGTCCCTATGGTGATACACCCCTAAGCAAATTTTCACTACTATAAGGCCTACTCCTGCCATAGCATAAAATTGGGAAGTCCTTATTACATTTAATAAGCCGCAATTTACAACTGGGAGCTGGTGGCTATGTCATGTTTGGTTGTCTTCGGAAGTGTAGTGAAAAGCATTACTTAATGGTAAAGTCAGGTTTTTGATCACAATTAAAAAATGCAACTTTCGAGAGTCTGCATTTCTTTGCCCTTAAACCTTTTGTACATGCTTTGGGTCACATGACTGGGTGACTGTCAGTTAGACTTTGTAAATTTCTCCAGACAGTCACACAATAGAGTGAGTAGGTGTGCCTCAATGAGCCATCTTCTTGCAGGATGCTGGGCAGAGCTGAGCTCTACTTACACCTAAATAAATAGCCTGTGCTCCGCCTTGACACAAAGAAACTATCAACCTGATTAGTCACTTCAAGCAGCTTGAAGCCAGGACAGTGGAAGCAGAAAAATCTATGCCTTTTAAAGCCACTGTCGAGAAAGTTCTCCCACCTTTCAGAATCAGTGCACCAGGGTTTAAAAGAAGAACTTCAGAACCCAGCACTTCAACACAATTCTGGACCTGTGGATATTCTGCCAGGAAGAAGGATTGCTGTGCTGCTAAAAGGTGTGCTACTCTGTTAGATGCCATTCTGAAGGAGCTGCTACCCTGCCCTGCTGACCTGCTGCCTGCTGCCCTCTTGCCTGGGGAAGGAGAACTGGACCTGCAACTTCCTCTTGAACCCAGGACCCCAGAGAGAATCAAAGAGCGAGTGAGCTGGCCTCCTGATCTGAGCTTCAGGGACATAAAAGGATACCCAACAGCTCCCTGACCCCCCAGTAGTTCGTCTCAGGTCCGGAACTCTTGGTGTGGCTCCCAAGCTCTTGAATTCAAGCTTTTGGATCTTCGCAAAGCAAACTGACCAATTCACACTGGAATTGCGACGCTTCCACCGAAATCCAGCAAAAGCTGCTGCAAGCCCATCTCTTCACGCAGCAGTATCGACAACCCACGGGGGACCGCCAATACAAAGCTCCAGCCCGCCCATCCACGATGCCAAGGCTGCTTTTCACATTAAGCTGACTACCGCTATATGCTCTCCTTCCTCCTTGCGGCCCTCTCGCAATGTGTTTGGGACTCTTGCCACAAAACATGAAAAGGTAAACCTTCAGCTGAACTAATCTGGGATACATCCAACTCACGATCTATTGATGTTGGCTTGGACATTTGACTTTGACCCGGTCCAGCACGACTAGATAGCTGAGTTTGCTGCTTTGTGTTTTTAGGCACAGTATTACTGTTTTTTCTCAAACAATTCGCAACTCTGGTTCCCCTGATTGGATTTTTGTCATTTTAGTGTCGAATAGTTTATCAAAATGTCCCCAATTTTTCTAAGATACTTTGTGATTTTTCTCATGTTGTGTTTTCACTGTTTTACTATGTGTGTGCTGCATAAATACTTTACCCATTGCCTCTAAGTTAAGCCTGACTTCTTTTTGTGCCAAACTACCCAGGTTTAAGAACTGGTTAATTAAGAAACTTGCTGTGGTTTCACCCCACAAGGGATTGTGGCTGCTGCTTCACCAGGGTTCACATCCCACTCAACTAACAACCCAATTTCCCACCTCTGGTATCCTGGAGTATCTCCCTTACTTCTATTTTTGGCACATTTAGGGGGTGGTTGTGCTCTCTTACATCAATCACAACATTATCTTCTGTAGCTGCCCTGCTGTAACATGCATTAGAATAATATTTAGTACATTTCTAGTTTCTTTTTTCTGATGATGCAATGTCTTGGCTATAGGTGTAGCCCACGTGATTTAGTGTCTGAAAGTAGTGTAATAGTGTAAATATATATAATATTAAAACATTTGTATGTTTGCTATTCAACTGTAAAATATGCAACTGCTTCTATTTTGTATACTTACCTATATGTGCTGTTTAGATGTTTCACACTATTTTGTAGCTTTTCCATGGGGGTGGGAGGGGGGGATTAATGTGGAGCAGGTGCTTTCTTTTCTGATGGTTTTTAAAAAAAATGCTAGATTTATTTTAAATGTTGATTGGTTCCTAGTCTCTAAAGTCTGAGGTTGTAAAATGTGTTTATGTTTGCTATTTGGGTGAGTTATAGTTTTTTATTAATTTATGCTTACTTACTTTTTTATATATTTTTGCTGGTTTGTGATAGTTGTTATTGTCTGGTAGTTTTTAACACTGTAGTTTTTCTTTTAGGACGTGTGTAAAGAGAAAGATGTTGGAGAGTTCAAATGTGTTTGCTATTTTACATTTTAAAGCTGAATAATTACATTTCAGTTTAAATATAGGTTTTACTTACTTGGTTATGTAGTTGTTTAGATGTATATATTTCTTCTTTAATTGCTTGGTGAGAGATTCAGGCAGAGTGACCTCATTTTGCAGTGTTTTTTGTTTTTTAAGTGTTTTGTTGTTCAAATTAGTTTGTCTTTTATATTGCTGATGTGTTTAATTTTATTTGTTAAAGTTGGTTATAGTTTTATTTCATTGGTTGTTTTAGTAATAGTTTGAATTGGTGAGTCCTACAGTAAATGCTATTTTGGGTTTTATTTTATCTTTGACATGTAGTTATTTATTTTTCTTACTGTATTTGCATTTTTCTTTAATGCTGATTTTCAAATTTTATACTATTGGTAAAGTAACATTATAGAAACATGCAAATACAATACAAAAAATATATAACTACATATCATAACATGTTTTTTTCCATAACTGATATTCAGAATTACAACCACTTGGACTACCAAGCTAAAATAATTTGGAGTCATGCAAACTTTTATTTTTGTTTAACAGGAGTAAAGTGGCTCTATCAGAGTTCACCATATGGTCAATTTGTGATGACTTGGTTGAGGCAGAGGTGTATCCAACAACTAAGAGCATTTAGTTTGATGGAGAGAGATTAGTTATGACCATCTACTTCTAAAAGTTCCTGTTTGTATTCATGCAGATCAATAGGAGAATTATTCATGTTTTTCTGGATTGATCTTGATGAAATTAGATGATTCCAGTCTTCTAGTTTTGAAGGAAAGTCACTCTATGTGTGTGCCTCCTGACAGGAGGTACTTTTTAGGTATTTTTGAGTGTCAGCAGAATATTGGTGATTTGCCATGAGAATCAAGATTTCTCAGTGGCTCCATATGCAAATTCAACAACATGGGATCAAGTATTGTTGCAACTTGACATGTATTTTGGATTGGATTCAATATGTATTTTCCCATTCTGACAAGTTGTTTGTGTTTGGAAAGGATTACAATGAACCAACTTCCTACCTTTCTTTTGAACTGCACATGGCATAACCTTGCTGCATTAACATACATTGAGGGCTTTGTGTTGTACCATCAATGAAACAAGATGACTGAAAACAACAGAAAAACATTAACAGTTTAAAGCATCTTTTTTGTGAGAGAAAGTGTTTAAACATCAGCTAAAAGATATGCAGATTCACTTTTCATATATCTAATCTTTTGGTTTGCTAAAACATGACTCCACACCTGCTGTGGGAGTGGTTATCCTGAAACACTGAGCAATTGTTAGTTTTAGCCTATTGTCTTATGGAGTACTGTTTATCAAAGAAACCTTACAGATTAATTTTTGGGAGTAATGTAGGGAAGTTATCAATGACCTATAGCTCTCTCAACTGCTTTGTAATTTGTAAGCCATCTAAGGTACTTACAAATTGTACCTGTTGAAGGATAACACCTCTGAAGTAAGTTTTGACATCTGTTTTACCCAAGACCTGTTTATTTTCTCGGCAAATAACACTTCTTTTATGTTATGGCCACATAGGACATGGTAAATGTGACTGCTTGTTTGGAGTGAAAACAACTTACCCAATGTATAGTCAAATTAATCAAAAAGTAGAACAATATGTTGGAATAAATACTATTGTGATAATGATTATCTTTTTTCATAATCTCAAATTCAGGCATATAATTCATGTATTTATTTTGTTTGGACGTGTTTTCTCTTTATGCTGATAAGATTCAATGTTTCAAGGCATCTCTTGTACATTGCTTATTCCAGTTAATTTTGAAAAATGAAAAATGATGCCAAAGGACTCAATGATATCTAGAAATGCTGGGGCAGATGACAGTTGTAGTGCTAGAGGCACTCTTATGGTCTGACAACCTGTGATGACCTTTGACTACCATCATTTTAATTGACCTTGGTGTGTTATTTTATCCTAGCATAAATGGATGACGTCCTGCATATGCCTTGTTTCTATGGAATGTTACTTTCTTGTAATCTTGCAGTCTTACAATGGGAGCTGTCACAGCTGAACAGCCTTGCCATTAACAGAATGCGTGGGATGTGCATTTGAAAACATGAGAGAGAGAGGTGTTTGGTCTCGAAGTGCAGTGTTATGAGCAGTTGTGCACGAATACGCCCTGTTTGAAAGATGAAGTATGTGATCTATAAGCAGTGGTGCACAAATGTGCATTATGTTGTACATTAGGAAGTCCTTATATTGGCTTTGACATGGCCTCATGTCATCCTGAATTCTGACTCTGCCTTGCTTGAGCTTCTCCGTACGCACAGACAGGCTTGCAAGTTGTTTGTCTTAATCACGTTCAAGGATTGTTTTGTGAGAGATTGTTTAATGTACCCTGTAAGGCTTTCGTAAGCTTTGTTAAGATAAAGGCTGGAACATGCAGGAATGTAGAGGGAACGGGGGAACTCCTTCCTAACGTGGCATGCTTGCCTGGATGCTGGCCAGTTCAAGTAACTTTCCTTGGCGCAGAGGGGAAGACTCTCGAACCTTCTAATGTGTGTTTTGAAACTATAAAGCTGACGGTTGTTGACAGCCAAGGTGTGAGCTCACTTACAGAGTAGACGTACTGCTGTAAGACGAACAGAACCTGAGCCCCGGTTGAGAGTCCAAGCCCAGCTGTGAACGGGCCCCTCAGCTTGAGTTGGCAAGGATGCTGAGTGAATGATCGGGTGTGGTGATTGGTTTCTGACTAGTGCCATTGTGATTTGTGGTTCCAGTGGCTGTGGCAGTTTGAGGTGTTTTCTTTGTGATGTGCTAATGAGTGAGGTGCACATCCAAAGTAATCATTTGATGTATTTAGTGTATATATATCTTTCTTATCTTCTGCAGAACGCCCAGTATATCTGCTTGAGTTTCATCTCATATTATTTGCTGCTTGTATTTCATATCAATGCATTTTACTGTTGGATTTACCAAGTGCGTTATTATTGCTTGCATATATATGTATATATATCTCTGTATACCTTTGATAATGGTTCATTTTGCATCTGGGAAAGCCTTTCTGTTAGAGAGCATTGCGTAAATAAAATCCCTAGCCTATTATTCTATTTTGTAATATAAAACCCTTTTCTAGGTATTGTTGTATTTTATGGCTCCTGCTCCGCCGTGTTTGAGCCACTGTGTGGAGGGAATTTGTAGAATTCTGTTTTATCTGAAAGGTGGAGTATGACAACACTGGACCTAAAGAAAATAGGAGCAATACATTTGCTAGTTTTTATAATCAGTAAGGGTTATCATGGTGAATTTTACATTTGAATTGTATAGTATTGTTAACTATTTAATAGGCCTGGATGGAGCTCCCAGAGTTTCATTCAGCAGAATTCCATGGAGTTACTGAAAAACTCAGTCGAACTCCGCAGAGGTCCGTGAGCAGGCGGAGTGTAAGAATGTCTCATTATCAACTTGCTGAAGCTGCCATTTGTGCGAACCAGAAAAGAAAACACAAAAAAGGATGCATATAGTGACAAAAGAGCATGGCCTAAACACGTTACACAAAAGGGATTAGGTTTGCTACCTGAAGCCAAGTGACAGTATGAGAGATCTATGGGCAGCTACTGGAAATGCAAACCCAGTATGTCTGCATTCGATCAATCACACCTGCAGTGCATGCAGGAGGGTAGGCCTGGAAAGAGTGAGTGACATCATAACCAGGCCTTTGTAGAGGCTAGTGGGGAAGGGCAAATGTTCATTACAAATAAGGCTCTGTCTCTCTAAAGCTGGTAGTGCAGTAGAGCAAAACTAGAAAGCACCCAGTTTCCGCTTTATCTGTAAGTGCACCAAGATTGTATTGCCACCCACGAAAAATATTATGCTCGTGGCTTGCTTTTTTGGAGTGTGGTGGGCAGAGGATTGTGTGTTCGCGCTGATCTGTGGAATTCCTTTCAGACAGATAAGTAATGCGTAATGAGCAAGTGCACTAGCAACCTTAACATGAGAAACCTCTGAGTCATAGCAACGAAAGCCGTGGGATAAAACTAACCACAGCCACCCAACTTTCTCTCCCATCACCTTAAGTGACTTCCCGGAAACACAAACAGCTCATTAGGTGCACAAAAAAAAACATGACATCACAGGGGACATAAAAATCGAACTTTATGATAAACACATGGGCTGCTCGGGGTGCAAAAGGTGTGCCTCTTTAAGATGGAGCAGGTGACTGGTGAGTTCAGCTGCAGTGCAGACAAGGTTTGGGGGTGTGGTGTACTGCTCATGGGTCACAAAGCCTTGTGTTTCATTCCCGACCCAGACCAGGAGTGACTGCAATGCAGCTGCATCTGCTCTCCCCAGGTACAGGAGCTGAATTCATTATTTGTGACTGTGAGTGAAGTAGCCGCCCCTCCTGTCCCCACCCTCTGCCTTTACCCGGGACAAAGCTTGGATGTTGATTGACGTGACAAACATCTAGTGCTCATACTACTGAGGATATGTTCCGTGGTCATGCTCAGGAGAGAAACACTAATTGAGTGTGTTCTTCAGTGTGATTGGTTGAGCAAGATGTCTCTGTCTCTGAGTTACTTGTTAGTGGAGGCGCTCTAGCCAGTTGCTTCTGAAGGAGGAGCCATCTGTGCAGATTAGTGCTAGGTTACGGTTCCTATTTGAACAGCAAGTTATTGCGAATGCCAGTAAACTCCACTCCTCCGGCGGTTACAAAGTTCTTTTTGCCAAACTTCCCATTCTAAGCAGAGTATGGAGTGGAAAACCTCCACAAACTCCGTCGGCAGAGCGGAGTTCACCACCCACCCCTACTATGTAAGCACAAAATCCAACAAAAGCATGCTCTTCTTACATAGTTATGGAATCAGAGATTTCTGTAAACCTTTGGTAACAGAGCTGTATAGCGGGAAATACAAAGACAAAACGTTGGGCCCGATTCAGATACCAGGCGGTCGGACTACTGACAGCCATTTAGGCAGTCAGGAGACTGCCCAATTAGCATGCTGCAGTACGGCAACCATAATATGATCGGACAACCAGGTTGGCAGTCCGAAGTCAGTGCTACCATGGTGGGGGCTTGCTGCAGCCATGGAACAGGGCAGCAGCACATGCTGCTGCCATGCAGCACCTCCTGCACGTCCACACACTATGTGCCATGCACCATGTCATGCATGGCACATGGTGCACGGAGGCAAGTGCAATGAAAGGGGGTCATGACATGTGCCCCCAGGGACAGTTGTTCTTGGGCTGCAACATCTTGGGTTCCGGTCAGGGCCCCCTGAACCTTTTATGACAACCTTTTAATGGCACAGTTCCCACCAGTGTTGCATCTGATAGCTGAGGGTCCGACCACCAGTATTGTAATACGATGGTCGGATCTAAGGGCTGTCGGTGGTCGATTCGGTTTGCCTGAGACAAAATGGCTGCCGGATTCTGTCTTTGGGGGCGCTTGCAGACCCCCCTTCATACTGAGACTTGCAAATGTAGCCTATGGAGGTACCCAAGGGACCCCTCTTCCCAACCATGCACAGTGTGGCAGGCACCATGGGCTGCCTGCCACAGGGTGCAAGGTTTATCCCAACCACCCATTTTTTCAATGGGAGCCTGTGTTCTCGTTCGGAACACAGGCTCCCATTGAAGTCAATGCGAGTCCGACCGAACGATGTTGGGATGTTGGGAAATATAGTGATCAGTCTGCTGGACTCACAGGACCCGATTTGTTTGGAAAGTATTCCGGAACCAATTCGTTTGGGACAGTTTTCTAACAACATCGTAATCGGACACTTAGGTTTTCCGAAACATTCCTAATCCACTTTCCCAACCAGACAGCACAAGTAAGAACTGGTTAGAGCAAGTGGGAGAAAAATGTTTATGCACGTGCAAAACTGTTTTCCATGTGGAAAAAACTGGACAAATAGAATTGTCCCAATACACATTTTATCTACTGATAAATTTGTAGATTGTCTATGTATGAATAATCTACCAGAATAGGATTACAGAAAACGCTGCACCTGGAAATCTCCAATTTATGCAGGTTTCCTCGCGACTTTTCTTAAAACTTTCCTAAAATTGAGGAACTGTTTGAAAAGCTTTGATGTTAATTTATGACTCCTGGGCTTACCTACTTTTGTAAAACAATTACACCCCCGTCATTAAGTGACTCACACTTTTGTTAGCGTGACTAGTACTCTCATAAATGAATGAGCAAAACCTTCTCAGTTAAATCCCTCCACAAGTCATTCATGTAAAGGTAAATCAACATATTTAATTATGTGTTTACTGCAAGAAACATGGCCACAATGCAGCCAAGACATCAATCTACTAAACGTCGCATATCCCCTTATTAGCATTCGGGAAATGAAAGTTCATCACGGCTTTGTGTTGTCTTAATTAAAATGTTACTTTGTTTTTGGATTTCTCAAGGCTGCAAATTAAATCGTCATTTCGGGCTCTCTGCCTCCTTCACAGAAAGTGGCGCGCGGTCGGTGTGATGTGACAGTCCCACACTGCAGACAATCAGTCGAAGCAGAGTGAACAATAGGACGTGTTTTATGATTTGCTGTACTAACAATTCAATACAGGCGATGCTGCCTGGCCCCGCACACGTGTGATGGATGGGAAATGACTTGCTGCTGAAACTGGCTTGAAAAATATTCATTGCAAATAACATTTTCTCAGAGTACTGTCTGTGCGATCAATACCCGGCAAGGACACTGAGGAAATTTGATTTCAAATAAGTTAATAATAATTGCAAACAGCAAGTGGAGTTTCACTATCACACTCTGCACAGAAAATAACATGAGGTAAAAAGACAGGACTGTGAGGAGGGCTTATCTAGGCAATGTTTCAATATTTTGTGATGAAGGAAGTAACACATTGTTAAGAGAGGGGAGATGATATTTGATGAAACAAAGAAAGATAATGAAGAACAAGATAATGGGATCTTAACTGAACAATGCATGGAATCATTGCGTTCCTGTTTAACTAAACAGATGCATTAAGACACATAAAGCTGTCTGTCTGCTAATTCTTATACTGACGTGTGCGCTGTAGCATGTGACAAGCGATTGACAGGTTTGCTGTACATCTGCAGAAAGGCTCCCTGCATGGGAGGTGTTGATTGCTCCTGCCAGGAGCGGTGGGAGTTGAAAGGAGAGGTGGAGTTGTAAACCTCATTGATTGTATGCGGATTGCTATTCAGGGTGCACCTGTGTTCATTAGGATAGCATGACATCGCAGGTTTTGTAGGACTAAAGTGGAACAACAGTCTCCATCAAAGTGTGCTAGCTGTTTATTCCTTCGATGACACAGATAATATGCATATTTATGGGAGGGTGGGCAGATAGGTCACCAAAGGGACAGTGTTACGTGGAGCAGGAAGGATAGGCAGAGAGACAGACATATACACATGCATCCAGAGAGGCAATTAGGGAGCTAGATAGATAGAAAGATATAGATAGATAGTTAGATAGATAGATAGATAGATAGATAGATAGATAGATAGATAGATAGATAGATAGATCGATCAGTGGGTGGGTGGGGGGTGATTATTCGGATGGATGGATGAATGGATGGATGCATAGATAGATAGATATAAAGACAGACAGACATACATACATCAGGCTGATAGACACACCTAAAGACAGATAAATGGAGAGAAAATAGATAGGCAAGTCAGCAGATAGATCTATAGACAGATAGATTGACAGATATTGATACATAGACAGACGGACAGACAAACACAGTAAACAAAAGAAATACATACAGGCAGATATACTGCTTTTTATGACTGATTTAAAGATGAAGTAGAGCGGCGTTTACAATTTACGCTCACAGATAGTTGGAAAACATCAATGTTTCTCACGCTAGGCACGGCACCTAATGCAATCAAGAAATGGGGCGAAACACAGCCCCTATAGAATATAACGCAGAAAAATACAGTGCTATCCATGCAGTCTCCACTCTAAATAGATGTATTTTCATTTGGCCACTGAAATAGACGAGTTTCAGCCCAGATTTACATAGATGTCACGCAATACAGTGCAGCACCCAGAGTTTCTGTACTGCGTTGTGTGACAGGTAGGGAGCAGGATAGTGTCATAGCTACAGAGATATGTCAGAGATATGGCTCTCTCCTCCTTTCTTCCTAGTGCCGGCACCCTTCCAGTACAAAATACTACGACTAGACAAGTTTTAAAACTTTTCCTATTTTGAGATGTGCTGCACAGTGCAGCACACATTCAAAGTCAGAAAAGAAAGGAGAAATGAAAACATTTCTCCTCTTAACACCTGCTTTTCAGCAGCATTACTTTTTGGCACCAAACCCAGTCCACTAATGTTAGTAAATTAGATTTTGTGCCAAAAAGAATCGGTTTGGGTTGAATCCACCCCAAGAGTTACCAATTCCATGGGTACGAGTAACTCCTGGGGAGCAGAGTTAACATAAATTACAGATGGAACCCTGAGAGCTCCTTTGAATTCTACTATGGTATCTGTAGTTGCAAGTTTGATTCCCCTGGTGAGTTCTCAATTTCCTCCTTAGTTTCACTCAGAGATATCGACTGCCTTCTGCATTTTGAGTTCCCAGATGAACTACTCTTGATCCATGGATTTACACTGGACTTTGTGATACCAGCGGAGTTGGAACCCCTGCTACTGGTCCCATTGAAAACTTCATCAACCATGCAGTTATCCTTTAAAGAGATAAATCAATTTTCTGTACAAATAAAGAGTGGTTATCAGATCATTTAAAAAAAAACATTGTTATACAGTGAGAAAAATACTACACATATACAAAATTCTGTTTATACCCTAAAGTTAGAAAATGTTTGGAAAGCTAACAGAACTACAGGCTGCAAAAATACTAAGGGCCTCATTCTAGGAACCTCATTGTTTGTGGTACAATATAACAGCATACACATCCCCAAACTCTCAGTTGTGGAAATTATGGGTACTGTCATATCGCCCATTCTAAATTCTGGATCTTGTAATGGGAAACAATATGTAAAACGGAATATTTTCTCTGATTTCAAGCTGCAAAGCTCAGACCGTTGCAGTATTTCCCCACAGAGGTTCCACCAGTTTTTACCTAATACGACTTGCAAGGGAAAAAGTGTGGTATTTTCGTACTATCATAACATAAAATGAAGGGAGTTAGAAGAAAACACATTTGACAGAACTCTAGTTAGACAATTTCTACGTTAAATATGATATCTATTTTCTAAAACTGTGACACGTGTCTGCTTTACTAAGTATGCTGTAATCCTTTTCATAGCGTAATATTTCCTGATTGTGATTTTGAATGTCGGCACTGAGGGTGTAAGCATGTATTCATTTCCCTTAATTGCTTCTTATTTTTATATAGGGTACATTAATTAATTAAGAAATGCCTAAGAAACAAAACTAAAATGAATTGTATGGCATACTTGTAAACAATAATCTTTGAAATGGGCAAACCACCAGCATGATTACTTCTCTCCTGTCAAAAAAGTATATCAGACATTCAGACAGCCATTTGATTTGTGACCACACAGAATTAATTATATTGTGCTAAGGAAAAACTCTGCCTGGTGAAATTACTCTTATAATGGATGTATATTTTTTAACTGTCTAATTATCAGGGACTGTGAAGGTTAACCTGGTGCCCTTCCCAGTCTAATTGCTCTAATTATAGTACTATTATTGAGTTGAAACTTTGATAAGAAAAGGCAAAGGGTTAATTAGTTCATTACGAAAGTTACTTCAGGAGGGTCTCCAGAAAAAATTACTAGTACTGTGCAAGAATGAATGAAATGCTAATGTCTTATTCTAATTTCCTATTAACTCTAGCGCTGTGTTTAATTAGTTGTATCAGCCAATAATGTGTGCTAATATGCAGGGCATAAGCATATTCTCATGAGATTAGCTGGACCGACAAAAAGGGTAAAAAAGACAATTTAATGGCCAATGTGCAAGGGCAGGCTTAGGAAAATAAGCAATATGCACGCCATCCACTAATGTACAACGTAATATTTTTGCGAAAATGTGTGCATGGTTTCTGTACCTGTTCTTCAAAGATGGTGTATGGATTAGCCCTTTATACAAATACATAAAGAAACAAGTCTCCAATGAGCAAGTAGAAAACCTTACAAGCAATACATCATATCTATTTTACGTAATTTGTCACATGAGCTCCATTGACTAAGGGCTTTATTTAGAGTGAGGGACCCAGTCAAACTAGAGGTTCCCCAAATCTATATAGAGCTGAGGAAGTGCCAAGTTTACACTGGTCGAGCATCCACTGGCTTTGTCAGTGTAAACCTCTAAGATGGAGGCTTGTACGCCAAGGGACAGAGGTCACAGTGAGGGTCATTCTGCACACTTGAAGGGAGGGAGACTATCACTCTTTTCCTTGTCTGTTTTCTTCATGCGATGCTTGTCGGTCATGATCAGGAACAAATTGAAATGGCTTCCAAGTGCAAGGGAAAGAAAAACTCTACGCGCTTCAAGGCCATTTGTTTTTAGTTCAGAACCAACAAATTCTCAATTTTGGATTTTGTTTTCACTATACAAATGTATCCCCAATTTAGGGTAGACTGTCGTCGCTCCCATATTCAAGACCCCAACACCCCCATGAACCAGCAGAATGTCTGCGACGATTTGATGACCCCCCTAAATCAAATCGTTGTGTATGACTGTGCTGCATGTCTTTTGTTTTGCTTCAAGTATTAAGCGCTTGAGTGGTGATTTAAACCTTTGGAGGATAGTCTAAAAGAGATGGAATGTTGTGTGTAGTGGGTATGGAATAGAGCTGGAGCATGACAATAACAGATGTGGGGTCTGGAATTATTCTTATGTGGAGGGGTCAAATATGATCTAGAGTAGACTAATGACTTATAGAAAGTGGTTCGAGATCTGATTCAAACAGGATGGGACTTGATGTAGAACAGAAGGCTGTTTTGATGTTGAGAAGGATAGGATATGAAACAGAACAGGGCATGATGGGAGGTGCAGTGAACAGGGGCCAATGCGCAGTGGGGCAAGATAAGATATAGGATGAAGTGGGATATCAGGTGGAGTAAGAGATGGCTCAAAGAACTAGGCAAACACAAGGAGATTATGGACGGAGTACTGGAACGTTTTAGTCACTCACCCCCAGTCACAGATCTGGGTTGAATCCATCATTGTTCTTTAGCTCACTCCGCCACTCAGGTTCAGACTCAGCCATATACAAATCAGTTTTAACCCTGTACTCATTGGAATAGTCCAGCCTGAGCTGCCAAGCCAGGTCCTCCCTGGATCCGTAACTGACATCATGCGACCGGTTTCGAGGTAACACCCCTTATCAGACAGGCTAGCTAGAATCCAGTGGCTAAGTGAGCAAGGGAACCAAGTCTGGGCATACACTGCCAACTTAAGGCACACAAAGCAAGCACAAGGAGATGATGGGTGAAGTGCTGAAACTTTACAGACACTCACCCCTAGAACTAGCACCTGGCTGTAGAAATCTCTCTCTCATCTACAAATACCTAGTGCCATGTGTGCAGTTGGTCTTAGGAGGATGGTGGATAAAATGGGCTATATAGCACTTATTGTGGAATATTTTGACAGGTGGGGACAGAACCAGTCAACTATTTAACAGTATTTTGACAAGATTACATTGATGGTCTCAGTGATCAGAAGAAAAAAACCCTGTGTATCATTTATGAGTAGGATTGGCGAAGCCTTTCACTGTGCAGCCCTTTCGCAGAGGTGATTGGCATTAGAAAAGCCTGACTTTACTACACCTTGAAATCAGTGCAGGTCACTTGCCCCTGTCAGGCTAGGTTGTGGTGATGTGGTGTTTAGTCTTTGCAGTATCAGTAAGAGTTAGAGTCAAGATTAGAGGAGCATGTTATGCCGGGACCAAAGTGGTGCATGCATCCTCAACACTAATGACACATCACTGACAATGGCACAATAGCAACAGAGCACTTTCAGAAGGCAGTTAAGATTCTGGACTTCGCCCAACTGTGCCCTTGGAGAAGGTTAATGTCACCAACCCAGCTTCCTAGAAGATAGATGTCCCTCCTAAGAAGGGCAGAATTTCGGGCAAGGAGAAGTTAAAAGATAGGAAATAATCACCCCAAGTGCCTGTCAGGGAATATGTTGTATTAACTGCCTTGTGGGAGCATATCCTTAACCCTGACTGGCAGTGGATACATACTGCAAAAGCAACCTACCAGGAACCTGGGGTAGTCTATTACCCATCCCCTCGTATGGGACTTCCCATACCTGATAATGGATGATGCCTAGCTGCCAAGAGGTGATGACAAGCTTGTAGCCCTTAGTGACCATGGGATTGTTTAGCTACTATTATGTAGAGGTATGTTTTATTTCCCCACTTTAATTTACACTTTGCAAACTATGCAGAATTAAGGAATATTTCAAACATTAAATAAACTTAGCACACCCTTGTCTTTGCAGATTTGCATTCTCTTATTTGCGAGGAAAGTCTGTTCTTTGAAAGTATGTGTCACCTAGGTGAAGGAGTGCTTTCAAAAGTAAACAATAAATAAAGAATTGATTTGTACAAGTCTCTCAATATTCATTCTAAAAAAACAGCCCTTCTCTACCTCTCCCAAAAATATGGAATCAGGTTAGAGGTGGGAAATACTGTTTAACGAAAAAATGCTGCTGAATAAGTAGACAGAACTTAGGAAAAGTCTATTTTGCATTCAGGTAGGTTCGGATTTCGTTTTTTGTCACATAAATAGAAACTGGTCCCCGTTTAGGATTATTAGTGTGCTACAATATGGCTTTTTTGCCATTTTTGCCATTTTCTACTCTTCCATGGTGTTATTAAATAACAAACAGTTTAAGATATTTGAACGAATGTCTAGTTTCATGCTTTCCGCTTTTCATTTGTTACCTTTACTATTCTTTGATTGTGTACACCTTGGTTAAAGTGGAGATAGGTGCACTTTCATAACATTGAGTTTGCCTCTTTTCCCTGTTGCCAAATGTTTTGTTCACTCTGCTCTCATGGTTACTTACTACTGGATTACTATGCTGGTTAATTTACTACTTCATACCCTATAATATCTCCTTTGGTATTATCTCTCTGTTTCTTGTTTTACTGTTGCCTATAGGTTGTTTTTATAATGTTTATTTAACCAGCACTTACTTCCTGCTTTCTTTTAAAGCGCTCTAATATCTTTGGACCAAGACTGTACTATATATAACCTGCATAAATAACTGTACAATTTGTGTTTAATGACTGTGAACTATTCATAATTCTTCCACGGAAGTGCATTTACTTGTTGTTTAGAATATAATAATTACAACAAATCATTTTCTAAAAAATCTGTTGTATTTAAAAGCTGAGGTCCTGATTATGATGAGGCTCTGAAAGCCCCTGACAGGAGGTCGGAGGCTTTCCGAGCCTCATCGCTGTTTCAGTTTCGACTGCCGCATTACAATGCAGGCAGTCGAAACTGAAACTGGCCATTCATTCCGGCTGGATTCTGACAGGCTCAAGGAGCCCGTCAGCCAATCGGAGACCGGCATGTAATCCCAAAGGATGGCGTTTCTGCTGTTGGGATTATGATGTTGGTTTCCGACAGGCTTTCCATGTCGGTCTTTCCGACATACAAAGCCTGTCGGAGAGTGACATTGGAGCCCTCAGTAGGGCCCTCTTAACCCTGCGGCCTCTGATTGGGGGCCAAGGGGGCACCTATGGTGCCTATCTGTTAATCCTTACACACGGTGCCTGGCACACGGTGCAGGGATTCACACAAACTCCCATTTCTGTATAGGAGCTTGTGCTTTAACTGGTTTACAGCTGCAGCACAAGCTCCCACAAAGAAATGGGAGTTTGCAACCCCACCATATGTGGTCGCATTGTAATTAGGTATGCAGAGCCGCCGACCAATGGTTGACCGGGTCCCATACCGATACAACATTGTAATAAGGCCCTAAGTGTCTTTTGGCAATAGGAGAAAGAAAAGCACCTGTACAATGTGCTGGCAAAGGATACAGAGAAGTACTTGAAAGACTAGAAATAGTAGAAAAAGTAGCAGGAGTAGAATAAAGGACAGTAGACAGATGCACTAGGAATTGGTGATGGATAAGGAGCAAGACTAGATGTAGAAGTACAGGAAGTAGCTGAGGAGTGGGATAAGGATTAGAAGTAGGAAAAGTAGTAGGCAGAAGTGTATGACAATGATAAGTAATAGTTGAGGAAAGAGTACACATGTATAGCACATCTATGATATGTTAATCAGTATTTCATGCTACATGCTTCACAATGTAGTAACCTAACTAAATATGTTTATTCCTCTGGATGATGGCAATGATGGTGCTCTGGATGTTGAGTGTTTGAAGGATAATTGATTAAGATCCAACAAAAGGTTCTAAAGGGAAGAATGGTCGTAGCTAAAAAGAAAATGTGGGCCATTTACCTGTATCTTATATATTTTCCGCAGAGGAGGTGACAGTGACTCTGCATTGATAGTTCTGATGGTTCTGATTCAGATTCAATAGAAAAGGCACACATTCGCTCGTTAATAACTTTTATGCTGGTCTATGACTGCATATTTGTAATTCATGTTATCTCCTAAAATAATTTTTGCTCTCTGCTACAACAAAAGCACTGAAATCAATTGCGCTTTGTGATGTGAGTTCAATTAATTCCATTGGTATTGAAACTAAAGCGTAACAAAAAAGATATATATGGCCTTTGAAGGGACTAGTTTCAGTGCGGGTCTCGTTAGTTCACTTCACGAGCAGGACGCTGATGAAGAAAGTCATGTTTGAATGTTTAGACAGATGAGAATGGTTGGTACAAAGGCTGCATTTATCAAGTTTTCAGATGTCAAAGTTTGTACAAATTTGTATTGGGGAAGGCATTACACCAAACTATTTAATTGCCATGCCCTTTCCTCTTATACTGTAATTTTATCAGCAACCATCTCTTCAATAGTCATTTCATTGCAAGTAAAATGGTGACAAAAATGTGTAAGTAACATTAGATTGTTAATATGTTTTCAGGGTATTGTTGGGGTATGAGTAAAAGGATAAGGAGATAACAGTAGGGGGATGAGGGTAAGGGGAAAGCTGGTAAGGGTGAGACATTAAAGGTAAGGATAAGGAGTTAAGGGTAATGAGATACGGTGTTATGGGTAAAGGGATAAGAATAAATGCAAAGGGTTATTAGGTAGGATAAGAGCTGACATGTAAGGGTTCTGAGGGTAAGTGTAAGGTGTGAGAACTTATATGTGTAGAGATAAGAGGTAGGGGTAACAGGTTAAGGGTATAAGGGTAAGATTACAGTGGTAAGTGGTTCTTGGTGTAAATGTAAGGGGTGAGGGTAGGAGTTATAGAAAGGGGCTAAGTGTAATGGGGTAAGGGTTAATGGTAAGGGGCAAAGAGATAAGAAGTTACAGAAGTGAAGGTAAGGACTTAAGTGTAAAAGGTTAAGCGTAAGCCCAATTCTTTGAGGAAAAAATAACAGCAGCAGCGAATGCACCCAGGGAAATATTCCAAATCACAAAAACACTTACTAAATGCCTGGTGCCAGATATGCCGCCAGCCTCTGCTCAGACAAGATGCGATGAACTAGCGCCATTTTTTAATAACATTTTTGGGGATATCTACAACTCATTCCCTCAAAACACAAGTTCAGATAAGCAGGACCAGGAAGTAGTTTCCCGAGTACCAATACGCCGCGTTTTGAAGACTTTCCAACCCTGGATCTAGCCACATTATCACAGCTCTTTTTGCAGGTTAAATCCGGTTCCCCCCTAGACCCGGCATCCCTTCACAAACTGCGCAAAATAGAAGGAATTATCCTCCCAGATTTGCTGGAAGTATTGAACTCTTTGTTATCCAGTGCCAGGGTACCTTTTGGCATGGAAACATGCTATGATAAGTGCCCTCTTGAAAAAGCCCAACCTGGATCCGGATGCATGGAGTAACTACAGCCCGGTCTCCCTGCTCCCGGGAACAGCAACATTTTGGAGAACTATGATAAATAATTTACTCTCAGAACATCTGGAAAACTACTCCCTGCTACACCCCACTCAAACGGGTTTCTGACCTAATCACGGGACAGAGACAGCCTTGCTAGCAGTAGTGGAAGAATCAAGGAAAATCCTTGATCAGGGAGGGACAGTGGCAGTGATACTTCTGGACCTGAGCTCCGCATTTGATACTGTCAACTATAACATCTTATTTGACAGGCTCAGAACGGTGGGAGTCTCAGGAAAGGTCTTGACATGGATTACATTTTTCCTGAAAGACAGAGTAGTCCAGGTGTTTGAGGGGAATTGCACCTCCAAATCATTGAGCACCACCCTTATTAAAATGTATCTTAAACCTTTGGCCGAACTAGTACTACCATATGGGATCCAAATCATCACATACACAGATGATACGCAATTGGTAGTTGCATTAAAGCACCCAAAAATTACACCAATTAATTTAGAGTCCTGTATGGAAACAGTGGTCACCTGGATGGACCTGTCTTGTCTAAAACTTAACGGAGACAAGATGGAGTTGATGATCTTAGATAATCATCCCTGTGTTGCAACGGAACAAATGGGACTAAACTGGCCCAAATGTCTTGGTCCATTCACGACCCCTAAAGATCAGATAAAAAGCTTGGGTGTCTGGCTAGACAAATCCCTTAATTTTAATAGCCAGGCAATCAAGCTATCAGCATCATGCTTTGGCATCATTAGAATGCTGCGGAAAATCCTCCCACTACTTCCGGAGCAGGCACGCAGAGTTATTGTACAGGCATTGGTGCTCTCTCGATTAGATTATGGGAATTCCCTCTACATAGGCAACACAAAGGCCACAATAGGGAAACTACAGGTGGTACAGAACTGTGCAGCCAGGTTGCTATATCACACCCCTTATCGACAATCCATCAAGCCAACTCTAAAAAAACTTCACTGGCTGCCAATAGAAGAACGGATTAAATTCAAAGCTCTGTGCATATGGCCTTTTACCAACCAACAAGATGTCTTTGGTCAGCTAACCAGTTTTTGGCAGTGATCCCAAAAAATTAAGAGAGCAAGATTGGGAGGGCGCAGGTTCTCATACAACACGGCAAGACTATGGAACACTCTCCTTGCACTGCTGCTTGCAACTATTCACCATCTCTCTTTTCTGAGATAGTTGAAGACTTGGCTTTTTCAGAGCCTGCGTTAAACTCAAGCCTCTTTCTTTGTGCTGTGGGCTCCACTTATCACGGATAGCGCGGGGATGCCTAAGGGTAGACAGGGGCTCTATAAATACTAATTAATAATAATAATAATACTAATAATAATAAGCTGCTATCGAATATGATAAGGGTTACAAGTAAAAAGTGAACTGTAATGGGAAAAGTGGTTACAGTTAAAGACTCAAAAGGGAAAGAGGTTAAGGGTGCTAAGGTAAGGGCCTAAGGTGAAGAATTTAAGTGTAAGGGTGTAAATGTGGGGTGGTAAGAGTATGGGGCTATGAATAAAAAAGTAAGGCAGTAATGGTTAAGAAAGGGTGCATGCGTTAAGGGTGTAAAGCTAAGGGGCTAAAGGGATATGGTTGTAAGATTAAGGGTTAGGGGTTAAGGGTATGGCTGTTAAGGGTTAAGGACAAGTAGGGACATATCTGATAGGTAAAGGTAAAAGTAAAAGGTAAGGATCTACAGGTAAGGTTAAGGAGTAAGAGTAAGGGGTTAGGATGAAAGTCACCAGGTAGTTTAGGGAACAAGGCGATGGCCACACTTAATTAGTAAAAAAACGTTTACCCACAGAGTGATGAGCAAGTGATAAACATGGAAAAAGCTGAGCGGAGATAGCAGGCAAACACATAGCAGACAAAGGAACATTATGTATCCACAGAACAGTCACAGTGCCTGTAACTGTGCTGCATCCACAGTTGTGTTGAAGACCATGTTTATACTGAACCCCATAATTCTTGGAAATGCTTTAACAAAAATTGCTACAAATGTGATCGCTTTAGGTCACTGTGATTCAAAGATTCTAAAGTTGTAGGTGCAGACCCACAAGTGCTGCTTCTGCTACAGGACATGGATTTCCTTGTTCCACATGTCACTCTTGTGAATCTTCCAAAGTCTTTACACAGTTTCCTTACAACTTTTCATTAAATTACAGTTGGGAATGCAGGTCCAACTCTGAATACGAATGTCAATTTCTTTTAATGTATTCATACTCAGAACTCATGTACAAAGTATCCATAAGGATGAAAACACAAATACGTTCAAAATGAATGCAACCAAATAGCAAAAAGCATGATTTGAGTGCATGTGCTGAAACTGATGAACCAAAAGTGATGTCAATAATAATATCATAAAAAACATAAACAAACCGAGCAAATCAGATTCGAGACACATTGTGATATAGAATAGAATAACTATCTTTTATATGTGTAATCGAGCTCCCATTAAGTTGTCATGACAGTCAAAACCTGGAATCTTAAAAACCCATTTAGGCAGTTATTTCATTAGCTGTATGAATTTCCTAAGTGTTTGATAAGGGATTAGTAATTATTTCCCGACTTTTACCATTAGGGGTGTTCTTGATCTCTGATGACAAGATGTAGTCGACCAAGGAGAGTTTGTGCGCCACAGTGGATGGGATTAAAAGTAATTTTTCATGTTCCATAATTTGTAGATAAAGGACTTTAAGGCAGGATGAGTTTTTCAGCATTCCACAATTGTTTTACTTAGGCGAAGCAGGGAAAACAGGTCGCATCCCTTGGGCCCCCTTTCACTGGTACGAATTTAGCAATCGAACATATTTCTTCAAATTCACTTTTTTGTTATCTCTGTAGACCTGAATTTCGGTGCTCGGTGTATAACTCGAGTCACATCGAGTGACTGAAGAAATGTTCATTTCCTTTAACCCAAAACATTAGAAACTGAGAACAATGCAGTAATATTATATTATTGAGTTCTACTCAGCAAAAAAAACCACAAAAAAAAACACAGGGTAAAAGTATAAGTATGGGCAGAGATTTATATTTTGATAGAGCATTGTTTTACCTGTACTTCCTATTTGATAACATTGCCTGTAGTTGGAATGGAAATGTGTGCTGGATGCAGGTTTCCAGGTGTAGCACTGAGTATGTTAAGTGACTATTCTCAAGGACTCGCATTCCCCCTGTGCAGAGTTCTACATAGTATAGAACTCCACTGAGGGAGATTGGTGCCTCTTGTGTGAATGTACATTTTTTCCTACCAGAGAAAGCAGTTTCCTGTGCGCAGAAAGCTCTTCTCCAAAACAGCCAGAAAACGTAGAGGTGATCTGTTTCCTTTCCTGCCCTGGAAAGGGGGAGGGAGTTATTCCAGCATATGGCCGGAATAACTGCCCAACTATTTCCATGGTGGAAAGGGTGCGAATAGGAGTTTGGGAATGCCCACAATTGTACATGCTGTCGGCATTCCAACTTCCAAGGCAATCCCCCGCTTGAAACACTGTCTTCCCAACCTCTTAAGTGGGATTTACTACTTGATTTCTCCTTGCTAATAGGGGAGAAACTCTTGCTTGCTTGCAAGTGCATTTAAGCCAGCCACAAATCTCATTGTGAATTCCTGGCAGTCAAACAAATGTTATTATTGGTCGTTACAAATTTTACTTTGTGAATAGGGCCCCTATTGTCTCCAGATCACACTACATCAACACTTTGGTTTCGCAAAGTATCATGGTGTGATGCTACAACCTATTTTCATAAAAACATTGTAGGGATAAATATGCAGGCAGCAACAGCGGTATCCTGAAACCTTATATACTGTGAGAGTGTACAAGTCAGAGTGTATTCGAAGAGGATTGCACTCATTGAGTTAAAATGTTCCTGTGTGGTGGTCTAATGGGTTTGCTCACAATAAGCTAATCACTTTGAAACTCGAGCCCTATTTCCAGCAATCATATAAACTAGGTTATTCCTATCATGCTGTGTCTAACTATCCAAGGCACCTGATGTTTTCTTAAACCAGTTATAGGTACCAAACACATTTAATTGGACAATTTAATGAACATATAAATGCTCTCCATACCACAAAAGGCTAGTTCTAAGAAAACCATTTTGTCGACTTCTTCGAAGACATGGCAATGCCATTAGTAGCAGTGAACCTAGGTACCATTCATGAAATATAACTTCCATTTAGAAAGTAATTTTCTAGCAGTATGATTCTTTAAATGTCATTATTTTCAGACAATTACCACGAAAACCTATTGTCACAGTGCATGTGGGCCATATTTATATGTTTTTTGCTCCGCCCCTTGAGCCAAGCAAGGGGGCGCAGGGACAACATAACACTAAAGTCAGGTTTAGCGTGGCAAGCAATGCCACCTTGAGTGGCCCTCCATGGCTTGGTAAATCTGGAGTAACGTACAGCAGTGCAAATAACTGCCTTACGTTACTTTGCCCCAGGGAGTCATTCCTCGGGTGGAGAGTGGGTGTTCCCACAAATCCACCCATGTATTTTGCCCCATTCCCAGATTTACATTTAGTGGTAGACCTGGGAATTCTTAAAATGCTACTCCTTCCCAGGGGAGGCACAATGTGGAGGAATAACTATTTCTCCTTGTTTTTGTCCTCCTTCTGTGTGTGCTGCATTGTGCAGCACACACAGAAAGAGGAAAATGCATTCTGCAGGACACATAGAAAGAGGAAAACGACTCTGAGGATTGATTTTTGCGCAGGAGCCTGTTCCTTACTGCACAAAAACAATCCAGCTTACTGCTCAGGTACTTCATTGCTAGGCTGCCAAAGTGTGCCAGTGCATGGAAAGGACAGGATTGCACACTATGATTTTAAATACAGTGCATTCCTGCCCTTTCCCTTTTACGGAGCGCAGCAAGGTGGCTTGCTGTGTTGATCTGCATGAAACTATGGTAAATCTGCCCATAGTATATTAATCCATTATTTATTTTTGGCAAGGGCCACTTGCCCAAATGAGGTTTATTGGCTATGTTTACCTTGCACAAAGCAAGACATGGGTAGGGTGGGGCTGGGCAGTTATGGTGCGCTGAAACTTGAACTAGAGGATGTCATACATCCATCTCACTCCTATTCCCCCGCCTCAGGAAGAGGTGTGGGAACTGCCTGGTTTCCAAAATGAAGCCAACGCCGGCTCCAATTTCAGAATCTTATAGCCAGTGGCCTAACGAGCATGTTTGTTTACTTTAAAGCTTCAGAACTCCTGACCTTTTTAGGGAGGGCCTTCCAATTAACCCTTTCTACGATTGCCTCGGAAACACTGCTTTTTTGATTTATTTTTTTATTTTTTAATACACTTTGGGGGCTTGGTCTGTAAATTAGAAAAATGCGCACTAGTTTCTATGACATTAAGGCCGTTCGGCATTACATTTTCACTGCAGTGAAACTGCGATTTAGCAGGAAAACTTTCTGCAAAAAGAGCTAGTGGGATACCTAACTATGGCAGATGGTTGCAGGTGGATTAACTTTGATATGGCCACTGCTGGCCTGGCACGTTGGTGGACGTCCTACAAGGGTCAAAATTAGTGCTATTCTTTCTAACCCTAGGTTCCAGCTTCAACAAATGATGTGTTCCTTGGAAACTTGCTATCTCTCAACCCGTCAGTCATCCTCTTGCTCAGTCTTCTCTTTCTGTACCTGCTTTGCCTCAACAGTATGTATGCTTGTAAGTTGTCCTGGAACTGTGTTTACAGCGCTTGTAGCATTTCAAAGTTCTCTAAAAATAAATCATTCCACATTGCATGGAGGGCTGCACGAAATAGCTCTAAAGACTCAGACAATTTGGTTTGGGATGGTCTCACTGGCGTAACGAAAATTGAAGGGATCCCCCTGCAAGGTGCTTGGAGGTGCCACCTTCAGACTCAATCGGGAGCTCCTCGGCCAGAGTACATTGCTGAGGGGACCCATTGGAGCTTGGGGCCTGATCCAGATGGACACCAACCTGTGTACAATGATCACTAAAACACACACATTTGGGCCCATAAACCACAATCACATACAATATCCGGTCGATGAAACCTCGCTGGAGATCAATTTTTAGGGCTAGATTCTATATGACCGTTTGCCTCCCAGTCTTGAGCCTATTTAATACCAAGCCCTTTCTGTACACATGGATCAATTTTAATTGAGTTAGAGTTGGTAATTATGACATTAGAACATTTTCCTGTTTTGTTCACTAGCCACATGGGTGCTCATGACGAGCTGAGCTCGTCATGAGGCACGGTGGCCGTGTGCTCATGACGAGGTAAGCTCGTCATAATGGACGCAAGGCTCGCACGCGTGGCTAATTCCCCCGCTGTGCTCCACAGAAACAGGTGTGGCCGTGACGAGCTCAGCTCGTCATGAGCACACGGCCACCGTGCTGCGTGATGAGCTGAGGTCGTCATGAGCACCGGGGCGCTGTGCGCTCCCCCCAGCACAACGGGGGATTACCCCTGCTGCGAAGGGGCTAAATAACCACAGACTCAGTTAAGTTTTAAAGGTTTATCTAAATTTTACCATAATAATCAAAGACAAATTACAGTGTTAACACCATCATTCTGAAGAGGTAAGATTCAACTTATTTAGTTTAAACTATAATTTTCAATGACGAGTACCTCAGGAAGAGAGGACAGATAGAAAAGGCACATTGACACAATACACAGATTTATAGTTACCTAGGATGGTGCAAGATCAGACCCCTCTGGCCAAGAGTTTGGGCCTCTCAAGAAAAGTTTCAGGTGACAGGTTCAGGACAGAATTAGGACAGGTAACCTCTTCTGGATTTGACGGCAGTATCAAACCCCTCTCTGATGCTAATTTCCTCCTCGATAGTTCAAATCTCATTCCTAGTTCAATTGCCTCCTCGATTCTTCCGCAAAACTGCTTCCTAGTTGTATTTGTTAATACAAATTCTAAGTCTGCTTTCAGGTATTTTGATCAGCATTCAGACAAAATCTCTATCTCTCAGTATTCTGGCAGCGACTAAGGCTTCCTCATCTAACTAACTACCCCAATTATACCTTTTGATGGCATGTTCTACCACCAAATTTTTCAAACTTGTAAAAACTCTTAATTCTGATTGGACAAGCCAAGGGGATGATCATCACACCATGCTAAGTTTAATACTTTTCTTAAGAGCATTGTCTTATGTTCCCGCCCATTTTTATAATGTCTTTATTTGCATTGTATAACATTTATACATTTGTCCATTGAGTCTTCAGGATATTTAGCTGTTTCCAGGAACATGGGAACGGGGTGTCCTTGATCGGGTTCTAATATTTGAGATCATAACTCCAGAGTTGTCTCTATTGCTCCTGTGCATGGGGACCACGTGCTTATCGGCCGTAACTTTCTTTGAGGCCCAAATACGAACTGACAGAGAAGTAAAAAATACGAGACGTTAGAATCATAAAAAATGATTTCACTGTATACCAATTATCTCTACTCTAATCTCATTTAATAAAAACACTTTTATGCATTAGTACTTAGTATATAACTCAATTTAGTTTTGGGCAAAGCAGATGCTTAGCATGTGAGTTCTTAAGCTGTCATACCACAAAAGGCTAGTTCTAAGAAAACAATCTTGTTGACTTCTTCGAAGACATGGCAATGCCATTAGTAGCAGTGAACCTAGGTACCATTCATGAAATATAACTTCCATTTAGAAAGTAATTTTCTAGCAGTATGATTCTTTAAATGTCATCATTTTCAGACAATTACCACGAAAACCTATTGTCACAGTGCATGTGGGCCATATTTATATGTTTTTTGCTCCGCCCCTTGAGCCACGCAAGGGGGCGCAGGGACAACATAACACAAAGTCAGGTTTAGCGTGGCAAGAAATGCCACCTTGAGTGGCCCTCCATGGCTTAGTAAATCTGGAGTAATGTACAGCAGTGCAAATCACTGCCTTACGTTACTTTGCCCCAAGGAGTCATTCCTCGGGTGGAGAGTGGGTGTTCCCACAAATCCACCCATGTATTTTGCCCCATTCCCAGATTTACCATTAGTGGTAGATCTGGGAATGCTTAAAATGCTACTCCTTCCCAGGGGAGGCACAATGTGGAGAAATAACTATTTCTCCTTGTTTTTTCCTCCTTCTGTGTCTGCTGCATTGTGCAGCACACACAGAAAGAGGAAAATGCATACTGCAGGACACATAGAAAGAGGAAAACGACTCTGAGGATTGTTTTTTGCGCAGGAGCCTGTCCCTTCCTGCAGAAAAACAAGCCAGCTTACAGCTCAGGTACTTCATTGCTAGCAGCCAAAAGTGTGCCAGTGCATGGAAAGGACAGGATTGCACTGTATGATTTTAAAGACAGTGCATTCCTGCCCTTTCCCTTTTACGGAGCGCAGCAAGGTGGCTTGCTGTGTTGATCTGCATGAAACTATGATAAATCTGCCCATAGTATATTAACCCATTATTTATTTTTGGCAAGGGCCACTTGCCCAAAGGAGGTTTATTGGCTATGTTTACCCTGCACAAAGCAAGACATGGGTAGGGTGGGGCAGTAATGGTGCGCTGAAACTTAAACTAGAGGATGTCATACATCCATCTCACTCACTATTCCCCCGCCTCAGGAAGAGGTGTGGGAACTGCCTGGTTTCCAAAATGAAGCCAACGCCGGCTCCAATTTCAGAATCTTATAGCCAGTGGCCTAACGAGCATGTTTGTTTACTTTAAAGCTTCAGAACTCCTGACCTTTTTAGGGAGGGCCTTCCAATTAACCCTTTCTACGATTGCCTCGGAAACACTGCTTTTTTATTTTTTTTATTTTTTAAAACACTTTGGGGGCTTGGTCTGTAAATTAGAAAAATGCGCACTAGTTTCTTTGACATTAAGGCCGTTCGGCATTACATTTTCACTGCAGTGAAACTGCGATTTAGCAGGAAAACTTTCTGCAAAAAGAGCTAGTGAGATACCTAACTATGGCAGATGGTTGCAGGTGGATTAACTTTGATATGGCCACTGCTGGCCTGGCACATTGGTGGACGTCCTACAAGGGTCAAAATTAGTGCCATTCTTTCTAATCCTAAATTCCAGCTTCAACAAATTATGTGTTCCTTGGAAACTCGCTATCTCTCAACCCCTCAGTCATCCTCTTGCTCAGTCTTCTCTTTCTATACCTGCTTTGCCTCAACAGTACATATGCTTGGAAGTTGTCCTGGAACTGTGTTTACAGCGCTTGTAGCATTTCAAAGTTCTCTAAAAATAAATCATTCCACATTGCATGGAGGGCTGCACGAAACAGCTCTAAAGACTCTGACAATTTGGTTTGGGATGGTCTCACTGGCGTAACGAAAATTGAAGGACTCCCCCTGCAAGGTGCTTGGAGGTGCCACCTTCAGACTCAATTGGGAGCTCCCCGGCCCATAAACCACAATCACATACAATATCCGGTCGATGAAACCCCGCTGGAGATCAATTTTCAGGGCTAGATTCTATATGACCGTTTGCCTCCCAGTCTTGAGCCTATTTAATACCAAGCCCTTTCTTTACACATGGATCAATTTTAACTGAGTTAGAGTTGGTAATTATGACATTAGAACATTTTCCTGTTTTGTTCACTAGCCACATGGGTGCTCATGACGAGCTCAGCTCGTCATGAGGCACGTTGGCCGTGTGCTCATGACGAGCTGAGCTCGTCATAACGGACGCAACGCTCGCACGCGGGGCTAATTCCCCCGCTGTGCTCCACAGAAACAGGTGTGGCCGTGACGAGCTCAGCTCGTCATGAGCACCCGGCCACCATGCTGCGTGGTGAGCTCAGCTCGTCATGAGCACTGGGGCGCTGTGCGCTCCCCCCAGCACAATGGGGGAATTACCCCAGCTGCGAAGGGGCTAAATAACCACAGTCTCAGTTAAGTTTGAAAGGTTTATCTAAATTTTACCATAATAATCAAAGACAAATTACAGTGTTAACACCATCATTCTGAAGAGGTAAGATTCAACTTATTTAGTTTAAACTATAATTTTCAATGATGAGTACCTCAGGAAGAGAGGACAGATTGAGACGGCACATTGACACAATACACAGATTTATAGTTACCTAGGATGGTGCAAGATAAGACCCCTCTGGCCAAGAGTTTGGGCCCCTCAAGAAAAGTTTCAGGTGACAGGTTCAGGACAGGATTAAGACAGGTAACCTCTTCTGGATTTAACGGCAGCATCAAACCCCTCTCTGACGCTAATTTCCTCCTCGATACTTCAAATCTCCTTCCTAGTTCAATTGCCTCCTCGATTCTTCCGCAAAACTCCTTCCTAGTTGTATTTGTTAATAAAAATTCTAAGTCTGCTTTCAGGTATTTTGATCAGCATTCAGACAAAATCTCTATCTCTCAGCGTTCTGGCAGCGACTAAGGCTTCCTCATCTAACTAACTACCCCAATTATACTTTTTGATTTCATGTTCTACCCCCAAATGTTTCAAACTTGTAAAAACTCTTAATTCTGATTGGACAAGCCAAGGGGATGATCATCACACCATGCTAAGTTTCATACTTTTTGTCAGAGCATTGTCTTATGTTCCCGCCCATTTTTACAATGTCTTTATTTGCATTGCATAACATTTATACATTTGTCCCTTGAGTCTTCAGGATGTTTAGCTGCTTCCAGGGACATGGGAACGGGGTGTCCTTGATCGGGTTCTAATATTTGAGATCATAACTCCAGAGTTGTCTCTATTGCTCCAGTGCATGGGGACCACGTGATTATCAGCCTTAACTTTTTTTGAGGCCCAAATACGAACTGACAGAGAAGTAAAAAATAGGAGATGTTAGAATCATTAAAAATGATTTCAATGTATACCAATTATCTCTACTCTAATCTCATTTAATAAAAACACTTTTATGCATTAGTACTTAGTATATAACTCAATATAGTTTTGGGCAAAGCAGATGCTTAGCATGTAAGTTCTAAAGCTGTCATATTGAGTGTTAGTGCGCAGAAGCAAAGCTTTCACTCCAAGCGTTAAGACGTAATGCAGGTGACGCATGCGCAGTATGTTTTCCCGCATTAGCAGCCATTTTGAGTCTCACTTGTTAGTAGACACATAGGCAAGATTCCTCCTTTTCTAATAAATGTAAGAATAATGTGTACATTTATTACTACAAACAATATTAGTAATTAATTACGATTTCATACGAGAGGATTTATCCAGCAAGTTGCTTCCATGCGAATCCTTGCTCCATCAGGCCCCCAGGACTGTGGAGGCTGCGGGGCCTGTGTTACGCTACTGGATGGTCTGTTCAGTATAATGTTCCTAGCCAACCCTCATCAAAACTGAACTCTATACCGGCCTGGCCAATTTGCTAGAGTGATCATGTTGTGGTATGATTATAGCACTACACTGCAAGGTTATGTTGTGTTATGCAAAGTTATAATATGTTTTATGTTCTGTTAATGTTTGCAGATAAAAGCAAAGTTATGCCACATGTTGTGTCTTTGAGCTAAGCTGTTCTTACACAATACACATCAAGATCTAACTGTAATCTATGAAGGGAAAAGTCTTCAAATGTTCATAAAAAGTAATGTAACATCCAATCAGGTCAGAAGCAGATCAATAGGTGGCATGTTCCCAAACAAAGGTCCCTGAACAGGAAAAAACTGACAACTGGCCATAAGGTGGTAGAAAGAATTGGTCCTGGGAAATTCATGAAGGTCCTGTGCAAAAGCAAGGTGATGGGTAGGGCAGGATCCAACAAGAGTTGCCTCAGATGGAAGATGACCATTTTGGTTACAGGGTTGACCAGAGAGCTCTTCTCATTTTAATTTGGTAATCAATTTCAATTTCAATCTTTATTCAGATCAGCTTAGATCATAAAAGATATGCATACAATTTAAAATCAACTTCATTCAGTGACAATTAAGAAAGAGATTATAAAAACCTTACGGTAAACATTTTAAAAGAATAACAATGCATTCAGTAGAAATCGACAGTACATTGCATCACGGATCAGTAATTGACTTAATGAAACGAGTGCGGGTATGCCACATCGCTGTTAGGAATTTTGCCTCAGCAAACACAATCGGAGGAGATTAATTTGTTTTTAATATTCTGTACGCTGAGAGATGATCACTAAGACCTAAGTCTTTTAAAAGTGGAATGAGCCAGTACCTCCTAGCTCTTTGGTAGGTTTTACACAAAAAAATATTATGTGCAAATCATTTTCCTGAGGGTGTGTGCATACCGGACACTGTTCTGTGGGCGAGGGCTGACCCCAGCGTTTGGTGAAAGCCCTTAGAGGGAGAGTGCCATAGCGCCACTGCAGAAACAATTTCCTAGTCAGAACAGGACTAATGCCATCAAGGACAAGCTCTAGATAGTATGAGTCTTTAAATTTAAGGAACAAGTTAGTGAGGGACCCCTCCTGTGTACTCTCTACTGTTGCATGTAAGTTTCGCTCATAGAAGTCCCTTGACAAAAGTTTGCGTGGGATCCTAGAGCATACATTTCCCGGGTCTAGCCATAGTTCAGGTCTTCCTAGGCTCTCACAGGTTTGCCTGATATATCTTAACCAGGGAATGTGTGAGGCATTTGGTAAGGCTATGATCTCTTGGAGCTCAGTCCGATAGTTCATTCATTCTTGCGTGCTCCAAATTCGACACCAGAAAGTGATTGGTTTCAGTCCCAACTCCTCTGTAATTGGTCTTAGGCCCAGATCTAATCTCAACGGGAGAAGCGGGGTACTTGAGGGTAATGCTACCTGCTGTCTAATGAATTTGTTTTCAGTGGACAACAGGTTTTGGGCTGGTATATGACCCCACAATTCCCCCCGTATGTGACTGCCCCCTTGCCTGCATTTTGTAAATTTGGAGCACAGGACCAAGGGGTTTATAGGTTGTCCTATTTACCATCCTGCAGATGCCACCTGTGCTAATTTCATGGTCGCCTTAGTCCGGTGCGTATCCCAAGTCATGTTTTGGTTGATATTCACCCCAAGATATTCAATACTAGTTACCCTCTCAAGTCTCAGGGTGCCTATGGTGGGATTAGAGCGTGTTGAGGAAGGGGGGTTGAGAATCATATATTTGGTTTTAAAGGCGTTGATCTCAAGCCCCCGCAGAAGGTCGTAAACCCATCATGGACCCGTTGAATTCCCATTGGGATTCAGACAGCAGCAGGGTGTCGTCCGCAAACATGGTAGCGGGAACCCTGCTGCCGTTAAGCTTTGGGGCATCAATGTCACCTATCCTGGTCAAATGGGCGATTATCCCGATGTCAAAGAGGCAGAACAGGGTCGGTGCAAGCACACAACCCTGTCTCGCCCCCTGTCAACGGGGAATCTTCCAGAAAGTGCCCCGTTCCTACCGCATCTGACACGTGCAAAATTCCCCTGGTGCAGTCTTATCAGAATGGAGGGGATATCATTTGGGATGCCTAGCTCCGCCAGCATGGTCCATAGTCTAGCTCTGGGCACTAAATCGAAGGCGGCTCGTAAGTCCACAAATACTGTGTACAAACTGCCCCCCTCAATTACCGCTGTCTTCCAAAAAAGCAGATTTAAATGAAAAATCTGGTCCGTGGTTGAGACCCCCTTTCTAAATCCTGCCTGGTAGGGACTCTGTATTGCAAATTCCTCTATCCAACTTTGGATACGGTCAAGTAACAGCCTACCAAATATTTTCTGGGGTACGTCTATGAGGCTGATGGGCCTGTAGTTGGCTGGGAGCAGAGGTGACCCCTTCTTAAATATCGGCACAATCTCTGCGCCCAGCCAAGTACTCGGGACCTCCATACCCCTCAGAACAGCGTTGAATAACACCACCAGATAAGGGGCCCACACGTCAGATTCCTGCTTGAATAAGTCGCCAGGTAAACCATCTAGTCCCGGCGCCTTACCTGGAGTCAGCCCTGCGATGAAGGCTCGCACCTCCAACTCTGTGAAGGGTTCCCCATCCGGTGAGCCACTAATGATCGGTTGTACATGAATTGAAGCCTCATCATCAACCGTGTAGAGTGACCGAAAATGGTCTTGCCAAGCCTCTGTTGAGATATTGGGTTCAATAGCCGAAACTGGCTCCTCGGACCCCTTGTTGACGATGCGCCAGAATTTGCGGGAATCCCTGCCAGCTAGTGAAGAGGCAAGATTTTCCCACTTTTCCTGCTCCCATTCCCTCTTTGCGTGGGTGACCAAACGCTTATAATCCCTCCTTCTGGCCTGAGTCTCAGCTCTATCAGTACTCGCCTTAATTAAAATCAACAGATCTGATTTGGCCTTGCGGCATGTTGCATTGTACCAGGTTGGGCGGTTGGAACCGCTGCCCCCTCTCTTTCCTGTAGTGAAAAGAACTTCAGCTACGGACTTAATAAGATCCTCGTGCGCCAACCACAGTTGCTCGTGTATATCCTGGGGGCTAGAAAGCCCCATTATTGCGCATACCTGTGTAGGGATGACCCGGGCATAAAGCCCTGAAATCTTCTCTGCATTCACTGCTATCTTCTCCCACCTAACTCTCCGTCTGTTGTTCACCAGTGACAGCGCAGATGCTGGCGCGGGTGCCGCTACCTCTCTATCAACTAAGGCGGAGAGTGCATATTCCAGTTTGGCGCATTGTGGTCGCTATCTTCCCTTGAGATCACATTAAAATCAATGACATGCGACCACAAGGCGAGTTGGACCAACATGTAGTCCAGTCTAGACTCCCTGCCTACACTATTGTATGTACATTTGGGGGGGGGGGGAGTCAGAGGTTATACGTCCATTGCACGCCCGCACACCATGTTTCAGGGTTAAGCCAGTGATCTGAACGGCAAGAGCGGTCCAGGCTCTGGGGGGAGGGCCTGATGTTGGGGGTATAGACCACACTGCATCCTCCTCTAGGGAAAGTCCATCCAGTAGGCCTAGACAAGGCTCAAAATGACAGTTTAAATCCCCTCCTACCAGAAAGGGTGTACCCTGTGGAATATTGCTAAGGAAAGTTGATAGTTCGACGATGGTACCTGATTCCTTTGTGATATTTACCGGCCTAGAGTAGGCGTTTACTACAGCCAATCTGCTCAAGTTGGGCCACTCCAATTTATGAAAACAGAGGGGCTTATTTAGAAGCCTACTGCATAGCCGGTGCATTTTTTGACGGCAGAGCAATGGGCTTGCTCATATTTACAAGGCCATGTAAAAAGACACCCTGTGTGACTTTTCATGGCCTATGTAATATGGCCCTTTTCACGCATTACTGTGCATGAAAGGGGCTTTCCATTGGTGTTGCTGTGGGTGTTTTCCCATGCAACATCCATGGAATTTTACTCATTCCCAGACTCGCAACATTTTGTAAAACTGGGAATGCATCAGAATCCTATGCCTCTCCATGGGTGGTATAGGAGGAATGGTGCAGCAAGAAGAAATACTTTTATTTCTCCTTGTTTTTTTTCCTCTTTCTATGTGTGCTGCATTTTGAATGATTGTTTTTGTTCAGCGAGGTGTCTCTTCCTGCACAAAAACAATCATCGCCACAGCACAGGAACCATGCAAAATGACGCCGGGGTGCCTGAGCTAGCGCAAGGCAGCCAATTCTGCGTCAGCGCAGGGGAAAGCACAGGGATGCGTCATATTGTTGTCAATATGACACATTCCAGTGCTTTGAAAATGACACAGCACTGTGCAGCTAAATGGCTTGTGGTGCTGCGATGCGTAATTTTCTTGTAGATTAGACCCACTGTATTTTCCAACCATTGAACCATACAAAACAATTGTTTTGTTTGAAATTGGGCTAAGATCAAAGATTTGCAAGAATATGAATTGTTCTCCACATTATTACTGGCTGATTTGATTTGTTGCTTAATGTTCCAGATATAAGCAACGATGAATTCTCTGCAATCACGCATATACAAATCATTAGAGAAGAAGAAGAGGAATGTGACAACACAAATATGCATCTTTTATCACACAAAATGCAAAAGTTAAATCACTTCAGATAATTAATGTTTTGTTGAATGAAAATAATTATGCCAATGCCTTTGAAATGAAGCAGACCCAAAGCTGCCTTGCAGAACACAACGTCCTGCACTTACTCTTATACGATCTATTAAACATATTAATTTAGTTGACTGGGAATATACAGTGTGCATTCAGTGAGCAAAAGATAATTGTACAGGCCCTTCTCAAAACAAAACTCATTTATCTACTTGATATATAGTGTATGTAACACTTGAGTAAAACAGTTTTGTTCATAAAGTTGCTGGACAAGTGTGCATAGATATTGTACAATCAGACGTTTTAATTTGTTAACCTAAAACTGAAAGTCAACAGGAAATTAGTCCCTGCTTGGCCTTCTAGTCAACACTCCAATGTGCTAGCCCCTGACAGATCTTGGAGGATTAGAAGGGCCTGCCCCTGGGTGCATATTTTTCGTTTTTTTGGAATGTTTCATACATTAATATTAAATGTTGGTTTTGTCAAGTGCTTGTGTTTGGGCAGGCTTGTGTGGCAAACGAAGGCCCTGGCATGTTGCGGAAGTTGTCTTTATCACAAGGAATATTAATGCACTCATGTAAAGCCGAACAAAGTTTCAAAAAGTTGTATGTTGAGTGACTCACTTAAAGTCTCAGATGAAGATGTGATATCAGGAGCGGCTCGTGTCGGGGAAAAGAGGTGGGGCGGGGGAGGGCTGTTGAGGAAATGAATGACTGGGGGGACGGAGACAACAGAAAAAATAAAAAAGAACTTACCTGCCGCCCTACAGCACTGTGTCACACTCTTCTGCAGCTCTCCCCCTCAGGCACAGGCTCCCAGTCTGCCCTGCGGCCAATCCTACAGCTGCTCTAAGTTTCAGGATTGGCCTGAGCACCAATGAGCTACCGGACAGGCAGGGAGTCTGTGCTTGCTCTATCCGACCCCAGTAATGAAGCTAAGGTTAGAGAGAGCTTTACTGTGTAGGTGGGTTTGGCCGGGTTCAGCCAGCTGACCAAACCGACATGCTCAGTGAAGGCAGTGCCCACCACTCCCCCTCCAACCTTTCAGCACCCTAGCCCCACCCCCAAAACTTGGCACAAGAAAAATAAAAAGATAATAAAACAGGTTTTAAACCTGTTTTATTTTTCACATTTTTGAAAGTGCTGGGGGGGGGGGAGGGTGACACTCCTTCCTCCGCCGTAGCAGAGGAGTCGCTGCTATTTATCACTATAGAAGTAGCACTGGGAAAATATTGAGGAGTAGTGTCACAGTACTGAACTATAATTTACGTTTTTTCCAAAAGTAAAGATGTGGTACACTTCCTAATAGCTCTATGTCAATAAAGCAGAACAACAGGTGAGGCAAGTACAGACTAATACTAATGTGATGATGTCACCAGGTGCCTACTGGCAGTCCATGGAGGCCATGGGGGTAGAGCAAAAACTGGTGAACTTTTTAAAAGATCTTCATAGAGACACAAGGGCCAACGTAAGATACACAATGGACCTCAAGGTAACAAGGAATTTTAGAACTAGTCGGGGGGTCAGGCGGGGGTGCATCCTGGCACCTTTCCTTTTCAACCTCTATATAAACGACCTTGAAGAGACTTTGGTGGATACAGGGGTGGACTACCCCTATGCGGGCCGTCGGGGACTGCCCGTCCTGCTTTATGCGGACGACGCCGACCTCATAGCCCGTACCCCGAAAGGGCTACAAACTTTACTCGACACATTCCACGGGTTTATGGCCAGCTGCGACCTATCCATAAACAATACAAAATCTTACGTGTTGCAGATGGGGAAACTAGCGAGAAAACAGGACCATTTCAGAGTAAACGGCACCACGGTGCCTATGTGTAATATTTTCTCCTATCTCGGTGTCTATTTTGATCACCAGCTGAACTGGGCCCCACTCCTGAACAAAAAGAGGGGAGAAGTTACAAGGGCTAACGCAGCACTATTTGATTTCGCTGCGAGAATGGGCAATAGACCTGTGGGAGCCATGCTGAAGGTTTATCGTGCAAAAAGCATCCCGATAGCTTCCTATGGAAGCGAGTTATGGGGTTACTGTAACCTTGAGGGACTACAGGTGGTTGAAAATAAATTTTAAAACAGCTCCTGTGTGTCCCACAGGGGACATCAAACATGTCTGTGCATGAAGAGACTGGTCTGCTTTTATCAGCGGCACCCTGTCCTTGCGGCCTCTTATATTCTGGCTACAATGCTGGCTCAATAAGCAGCTTGGTTTAACGCACAGTCTCCTGAAAGAGACAATGAGCTTAGATTGTATGACCAAGATTCCCTCGTTGAAGTATCTTAAAAGCAGACTTGGGAAGGAGGGGTGCCTGGACTTTTTTTTAAACCCGGAAGGTATCACCATAAGTGATGTAGTGTACATTAAAAAGTCCTTCTCTACACGAAAAGTAATGGAAAGGCAGGAAAAGGACATGATGAAGCAAAATGCGCGTCTACACATGATGCTCAAAACCTCGCCCGGAGAGGAACCTTACCTACTATTGCCATTAACAGCGTATGAGCGCTTCTTATTAAACAGGTTTAGGTTTAATTTGTTTCACATTTTAATAGCAGTTCCAAGGGGGAGTCATAGAGGAACAGTGCTAGCACCCTGCGGCTGCGACAGTTTGTCTCTGCAGGATTTGCTGCATTTTATGTTTTTTTGTAAATATTTTGAATTCCCCAGAGCTTTTTACCTTAAACCTATTTTAAAAAGAACTCCCTTTGTACAAGCACGCCCCGCTCTCCTTTATTTACAACTGTTAAAATTAGACTGTATACCCTATGTGACTGGCTTTTTAAAAAGTGCAATGAACTACAGAAAATGTCTGGATGTATAGAACTGTATGATGCCTTTTATAATGTGGAATAGATGGATTTTTCTTTTAACGCCAGGGTAAACCTGTGTTAAACAACATACATTTTAACATGCTTTTTCTTTTAACTAACCTGAAATATATTTTGCATTGTGAACTTTTATGGTTTTGTGCAAAAAAACGAATAAAGTATTTTTGAAATTGAAATTGATTTGCCTACTACTAAAATGTATAGGCAGTCTAGTTCTGTTCATTCTTCAGCTGCATAGCGATTCCTAAGAAATTCGCATCTGTTGGATGTAAATGTTCATTCCTCAGGTTACGAAGAGCTGGAATAGCATGAGGAAGGGAAAGGGATTTGGGATTTAGTTTTGAGCAAAACCATGCTCTGCTCTAAGCAGGTTTGATGCATAGTGAAACAAAAGATGTAATTTAAGAAGACAGATGAAGAATAGAAATGTTTGCCACATGAGTGCGCAATTCATCTACAAAATGAAAGTTGAACATAGAGGCAAATCTGAGATGTAAATGAAACTCCCTCTGTCATTGTTTAGATCAATATCCGCTAAAGCAGTAGACAAATGTAAAACTCTCACTCTGTGTTTGCATTTAAATTAATGTGATGTTAAGCACATGGTAATATATTGTTGCTATTTGCTTCTTCTCCACTGAATCGATTCCCAGGTAATAAGGACCCAGATCGCGTACACTCAGTGTGGAATTAGCCATTGCCATCATCTCTCTTTCACTTACCAGACACTAAGCACTGACTTATCCTCTTAATAAAATAACCCCAGAAAAGGCAAGTTACAAATGTTCTATACAACGCGGTGAGTCAGAAGAAGCACAGCTACTGTGGACCTCGATGGTCCATCTGGCATGATTCTTGGAGAAGAGTGATTGTTAATAGTGCTGAGAAAACAACGCCCATGCAGACACTGGGTAAGGTTTCAAAGATCCCTATACAGTTCTCTTTAATGTTTCCAAACTTTGACAGTTCATACCTCTGTATTGCTGTTCCGCGGGAAGGCTCTGTATCATTCTAGAAGGTTCCAGATGCGCCCTAGAAATAAACCAAGCTAATGTAAATGAGTATACTCGTCCTTCCTTCCTCAAATGATCCAACATGTCCCCCCCCAGACGATGACTTTGGGATTTCAAAACATTCCTTGTCCTTCTTTCATTGTCAATATGTTTAACACTACCCCCATGCATCTGTCAGTGAGCAACAGATTATCTATCAAGACATTATAGCAATGAGTCCTATTTACAAAGGTGTTTTGGAGCACATAATGTACTACTCTAGAGCAGTAGCGGCTCATGGTGGGATGGCTGTTGGCGGTGAGGCGGGGGAAGAGCAGGGTGGGGGTTAGTAAACTACGGCATACGGTCAAACAGAGGTAAGTAAACAAATAAATAAATAAAACACATTTCATTGCACTTGCTGCATTGCCAAATGCGTTGCAGCGCGCACAACGAAATTCTTTTTATTTATGTATTCGTTTACTTACCTCTGTACAGCTATATGTTGTAGTTTTCTACCTCCCACCATGCTCCTCCCCTGCCCACCGCCCCACAGCACTCACACCACGAGCCGCTACTGCTCTCGAGGTACTTTTTTTATGCACTCTTGCATACGTGGCTTGCCCCTAAATCATCTAAAATGGGTATAGTATGAAAATGTTTAGTGAATAGTCGTACAGAATTAGTATAAATAAAAATAACTGTTCCCTCTTAGTACTAATAGGGAGTTGGATATTACAGGCCTAATTCACAAAGTCAATTCATGTTATGTGAAAGAGAGCTCCTGTATTATTACTTCCTGTACTCATAAATGCTTTTGTGCATCTGCCGAAATGTGTCGTGCATATAGTGTCTTCTCTTCCTGATAATTCCCAGTTTTCTTATAGTCTGTAAATTGAGAATGAACCATTATAATTAACATTCAAATTTTAAAGACTATGCTTGTACATTGTAATTGTACTGATGTAGTGAGGATATCCCTTGTCCTGTCGTTATAAACTTCACTTTATGTCATCCCTACCAGTTAGCAGCTTTGTTGAGACTAGAAAGTCCCTTGCATGGTGATAGATGTGTACCCCTGCCCTCATTGACCCAGATGTGGTGATATCTAGATCCTTGGTATCGATTTTTGGTCATGAGCAAATACGGAACATGCATGTGCACTATGCCTCTCTCAATGACTGCAGTCTGCGAAGACTAGGAGGAACTCCTAAATTGAATAACTGTTAAGTGGTGGAAAGCAATTGCCTTTACCAGCAGTTAAGTAGCACAAGCGCTGTGGTGACAGCATACAGTGATAAGTGATCAGTAGAGTGAACAGGTCTCATTTTACCTGGGTCACGGGTGTGGTCCTCCTTGCCCACTCTGGCAAAGTTCCGCTGCTGTGTGCTTATCTTACCTTTGGCCTGCAATAGATTGGGTTCAGTACTGAGATGTATGTGTGCCTGAGGGTGCATGGATGCACGTGCACGCTTAAATACATGTGTGCCTGCTAGAAGGTATAATTCATCGAATGAATAGCACGTGTGGTTGCATGTATGAGTTAGGATCCATGTGCGCCTCTGAGAAGGTATAATGCATCAGCAAATAGAGCAAAAAGTTATGTGTTTGCAAGCGTTTATATGTGGCTTTTGGGCTCATACTGCATGCAGGAACTAGCGTGGGGTGTTGCGTGAGTGGACTGGGATGTATGTATTCCCATGTGAAGGGACAGTACATTGTGTATATGTGTGGGCATATTGGTTTATGTGCATGCTTGCAATGGAGTAAACACATTGAAGACACTGTCTTGGAGGGGAGGCCCAGGGTTTGCTGGAGGAGCAGGGAGAGGTAAATGTTTACCTAAGACAGATATGTATATTGCTGCATTCTGGGGTGCTGGGTGGTACACACACACTAGAGGAAACAAGAGCCAGACTCTTCGGTGCACATCAAAAGGGGCTCCCTAATTCTGACAGAAGATCACTCCAGGGGGGTTTAGCTACATCTCTGGAAGGAGATGGGGCTTATAAGAGAATCATAAAGAGCTGGGCCCTTTGGTAACCTTTTGATGGGCATATCACTGAAGTTAACATCTAGGTGTGAACACTTGGTGCTCGATTACGAGTTTCGGCAGTGAGGAGACAGGCGGTACGCCTTCCCTTGTTGAAATCTGGTCTGCAGTGTCAACTTATCAGCGCCATCTTGTCCCCCCTTTTCTGAGTCCATTCGTGCGCGTAAGCGGCAGCCATTTTAAATACCACGGCCACTCTGCCCATCGCCAACAGCCAGCGCGTCTCTCTCTCTCTCTCTTGACCTCGCAGGCATCCCCCGCGCGCTGACAGCCCCCGCTCCCACATGCTTGGGCCATAAACCCCTCTTCAGCGCAACCCAGCCTCGGAACCCCATCCTGTTCCCAGCTCAACACCTCCCTCCATTCCTTTCATGATCCCGGGTCCTTTGATAAAAACCCCCTTTCCTCTGTGCCCGATTGTCTTACTCGTTCCCATGCCGCCACCTGGCCCTGCGGATGCTGTTTATTGCCCCCCCCCCATACAGTAGGAAGCTTCTCCCATCAAAAGATCCACAAGTTGATCAAAGCCCCCACCCCATGAGATCCGATCGACCACATACATTCCGTGAATCGGTGGAATGTCCAGCTGCGCAACAATCGTCACCTGTTGTGACCGGGGTGAGGACTTCTACTGTAAATGTGTGTGGGAACGGGCCTGAAGCGGGGATTCAGAGGATGCCTTTCGGAACTTCAAAGTATTTACGGCAATATGCCACATGCAATAAACTGTAATAAAGATCATAAACCGGCGTATAAGAGGCCAGGCCTCAGAGATGCGGTTAGAGCACCTCGTGAAGATACCCTGTTGTCTGAATTGATGTGTTCTGCTCCGTCGGAATAAAACTTCTGTTTCCTGCCTTCCAGTCTCCAGCGCCTGCCTCTTTGTTTGGTAACTTGAGTGGTATTAGAGGCGGTTAGCGCCGGGCAACTTTGAAAAAGGTCGTTGGCCCGTACCTTTTTCCACAATTGGCGTCCCAAACGTGGGGCCCATCAGCAACTTGTGGATCCAGTGGGAGAGGTCCTGACGACAGAGTGAACGACTGCAACGATCGGGAGAGCTCCTGTCCAATAGACCCTCGTCTGACAGCCGATCATCCGAACTTCACTGGTTCCGAACAGACCTCTCTCGAGTGATCTACGGTCCTGACTGGGAACCATCAGGAGTGCTGCGACGGTCACGAAGATTAGAGGACGATCGGGCGCTGGATTCGGAAGACAAGAAACTATCCTTGCGGTCCGGGTAAGGTTGTGTAACACGACAAATTGTGAAATGATTGTTTGATTTGGAAAATACTAGTATTACTCTTTGAATTGTTGGTTCTTTTGGAGATTCGCTGTCTGCAAACGGAGAACAACAGGCTCTCTCTTTGCAAGCAGTGAAGGATAGGTAACGCAGACCTTTGTCCCCATTGTAATCCGTCGTGCCTATCTTCCTCCCCCACTGATTGATTGTTTGGCCCGAACTGTTGTTCGCGGATCGTTTTCTGGAGATTCTCTGTCTGCAAACAGGGAAGAACAGGTTCTCTCTTTGCAGGTAGTGAAAGGGTAGGTAACGCAGACTTTTGTCCCCGTTGTAACCCGTCGTGCCTACTTATTCTCCCCATTGATTGTTTGTTTGACCGAACATTGACTGTTCGATATTGGTTCTCCTGAGGTATTCACCGCCTGCAAATAACGAAGAATAGAAATATTCTGTCTAGTCTTTGCACGCAGTGATAAGATAGGTAGTGCAGACTTTTGTCCCCGTTGTAATCCATCATGCCTATCTTCTCCCCACTGATTGGTAGCCTGTTTAGCCCGGACCGCTTATTAGAGATGAATCATCCAGCTCCACTGGAAGGCACCCCTAATAAGGACATGTTTATGAAGCATGGATTGATCGCTATAGCCTATAGCAAGCTGTGGCATAAATATACGAAGAAGGATCAGAAAAGTCAGTGGCCACTGATAGGATCCTTCGACGAGGATAAAATAAGCGCGCTAGAAACAGCCCTTGGGAAACACAAGACAACGCCCACTATGCTCGATAGTCTCGGCATGTGGCGCAAAGAAACAGAACAACGTAAAAAGAGAAATGAAAGTAGGTTGGAAAAAGAGCTGCGAAAGGCAGCCCACCTAGCTGCTAAGAAATTAGAAGAAGAAATTAAGGAGAGAGAAGAAGTCAAACAGAAACAAGAGTTAGCGACATCAAGCCAGTGTCCGGTTAGAACACCCTCTATGCTCTACCCCGAATTACCCTCGAAACAGCGAGCCAACGATGATCTTTTGTTAGGTCCTCCGATCATCTACATGCCCCCTCCATATGCCCCTTCCCAACCGTTAGCACAGCACCCACCACCCTCAAGCACAGACGAGAGTAGTACCAAAACTTCAGTCCCCATGGCCTCCGCGCCGGCTGAACCCCTTGTACTAGAGACAGCACAAGCAACAGTGTTAGATGACCCAGAGGCCCGAAAAACAGATTCCACAAGAACGAACAGGTTGAGCAAAGATGAGCGAGCAGGGATCGACAAGGTAGTGAGGACGCTGGTAGAAAGAAAGGAGAGTTGGGAGCACATCATGTATATGTTCAACTCATATGCAGGGAGCCACAGACGACACTTTGCCGTACGACTGTGTTATCATGCCCTGAATGCGTATGAGGACCGATATCGAGACAAAGGTCCCGAGAGCCTAACGACCCTGTATAGAAAGGTCGATATCGGGGATGAGGGCGAGTGTGACGTGACGGACCTCCTTACGCGTACGCTTGAGGTTTTCCGCCACCTCACTGAACAAGAATCGGAAGCTAAACCTACGACACCCGTAGCGACCGAATCACGAACTGAACGAGCTAGCACCATGATGCCAATAAGAGAGGCTGCCCCCTACTGGGTTCCCCCACGAGGTCTGGGAACACACGATGACGTCAACCACCAAGATGCAAGAGGGAGGGTAGTGTACAACTGGGTCTACCAGCCATGGGATCGGCAAGATATTCTGACGTTCCGGAAGTCTCTGCCCGATTTACGTAAAAACACCACTGCCTTCTACACCGAATTAGGTACAGCCCTAGGTTCAACGATTATGACCCTGGCTGACATCGACTTGTTTTTCGGGTTATGTCTGCCAGGTGATGTGTGGAAGCAAATCCGGAAAGTCGACCACCTTGAGCTGTTCGGACACACCTGGTCACAACTCGATGGCATAGATAGGCAACGAGAACCTGGACAGAAGCCTTTGAAACCTATTTTAGAACTTCCAGACAAAATTGTACAGAAATTGAAAACCCTGATCCCAGAAAAGAAAGTGGACTGGTCGATAGTAACGGCCTGTCGTCAGAAACCGCAGGAAGACGTATCGGAATACTTCTCCCGGTTCGAAACTGTGTTCTCCGATTACAGCGGCCAGGACATGACCACTGCAACCGGACACCATCTGTTTGTCCAGAATTATGTAAAAGGGCTGACGCAGGAGGTCTCTCAGAAACTGCAGGCCAGCGAGAGTAGTTGGGCGGCCTCCAAGCCTGCGGCTATCCTTCAGATTTCCCAATATTACGAGCACCAGAAAAATGAAAACGATAGAGCGACAGAGAAAAAGAAGAAAGACTTAAAAGAAAGGGTGATGATTGCTCAGTTGCAAAGGGTGACTGTAGGACGAGAGCAATACAAAGGGAACTTTCAGACAAATGTCCCTAGGAACGCACCCCCTAAAGACCGCACCCCAACACCCCATATTGGACGTAGAGACATTAGCGAGGACCAGTGTGCTTTCTGCAAAGGATTCGCCCATTGGAAATCCCAGTGTCCGGTTCTGTTGGAGATGAACAGAAATAGGGACCCCAAGGACGTAGCGGGTGGTCCGAGAAATAGAGGACAACAACGGGGGTCCGCTAATGACACGACTAACAATAGATCAAACAGACCAAATACATTTGACCGTCCCCGACAGAACCAGTACCAGCAGTCTGACTGCGACGATGCCCGCGACTTCGCATAGGACTGCCTAGCGCAAGGGAGGGATCCAGTCGAGCTCTATGTTGACCAGCAAGGCCCTTATGTCACCAATAAGGTCCTGGGTACAAAGTCTCCATTTCTGGTAGACACTGGCGCGACACGTAGTGCGTTATCTAAACGACTGATTCCAAGGGCACCCTTGTCTGGCTCACTTGTATAATATCGATAGGTTTCGATGGGACGCCCTCCACTAACCCCTTGTCCACACCGATCCCCTTTGACTTAGAGAACAACACGACTGACACAACGTTTTTGCTTTCCGCCAATACTCCTGACGCCATTATGGGACTTGACTTGCTGAAACATTTCCGAGCTACTATTAGATGTTCACAAGACGGAGTTCGAGTTTTCCTGTACGACAACCCAATTCTGCTCAGACATTGCCTTTCCCGACGCATGTTCTCCATCACTGACGCTGACTCGTCCCTACTTGACACTCTGCCTCCGTATCTGTGGGCAAAGACAGATTCGGACGTAGGACGCATGATGATTGACCCAGTGCACATCACAGTTCGACAGGACGCAATACTCCCAAAACTTCCACAATATCGGATATCGCCCGAGGGTAAGAAGGCATTGGTAAAGATTATTCAGTCACTGATAGACGCAGGAGTGGTAGAGGAAGTGGTTAGCAACGTTTGCAACAGCCCTATCTTGCCCATCATCAAGAAACAAGGAGAGGGAGATGAGAAAGCGTACCGCTTCATCATCGACCTTCGAGAGATCAACAAAGTAGTTGTACCCCAGTACCCCGTGGTCTCAGACATCACCACTATCTTGACTTTGATTCCTTCTACTGCCACCACCTTCACTGTCATTGACCTCAAAAATGCTTTCTTCTCTATCCCCATCCATCCAGACAGCCGATACCTCTTTGGCTTCACCCTAAAATCCCGCTCATATAGATTCTGTCGAGCACCCCAAGGCTGCACAGAAAGCCCCAGCATCTACAGTCAGGCCCTCAAGAGACAACTGGATGAAGTCCAGTTACCCGATGGAGTGGTGTTGATACAATACGTCGATGACATCCTTTTGGCGGCCAATACCACTCCACTAGCAGTCACAGCCACCATCCAACTCCTGCACTTCCTTGCGGAAAATGGCCACAAGGTCTCCAAGAAGAAGTTGCAATTCTGCCAACCCCAGGTCACTTACTTAGGTCACCTTTTGTCCAAAGACGGAAGGAAGCTTACTCCCGACCGGATCCAAACCATTCTTGAAACCCCTGTCCCTAAGACTCAGAAACAAGTCCGCTCCCTACTAGGCCTCACCTCCTTCTGTCGGCAGTGGTTACCAAACTTCAGTCTCATTGTAAAACCGCTGCTTTCTCTGCTAGCTAAAGATGTCCCCTTCCCACTCCCTTGGACCCCTGAATTCCAATCCTCCTTCATAGAACTACGAGATGCCTTTTGTTCGGCCCCTGTCCTAGGAACCCCGGATTACACAAAGCCCTTCTCCCTTTACACTCACGAAAGGGAGGGGTGTGCTTTGTCTGTCTTGACCCAGTCCATTGGCCCAAAGCAACGACCATGCGCTTACTTCTCTGCCACTCTTGACCCCATAGCCAGAGCCTTGCCTGCCTGCCTTCGAGCTGTAGCTGCAGCTGCTATCTCTATTCGACAAAGTGAGGGGATCGTGCTCTCGAATTCCCTCACGGTATTAGTACCCCATGCAGTTGACACCCTCCTGAACCAAACTAAGACTCAGCACCTGACAAGTGCACGACTGACTGGATACGAACTGACTCTACTTGCACCCCACATCACCCTGAAAAGATGCACCACATTGAACCCGGCAACCTTGTTGCCCCTACCAGAAAACGATCCAAATGTGTCCCTGTACATGACTGCGTGACCCTCACGGACGAACAGACTAGGAGTAGAGTCGACCTCAGAGACATGGCTTTTCCTGACCCCGATGGAGAGCTGTGGGTGGACGGCTCTTGCATCAAACTCCCCGATGGCACCACTTCAGCTGCCTATGCAGCCACCACGGTCCGAACTGTAGTAGAGACAGCCCGCATCACACAACGATCTGCACAGGCAGCAGAATTGATTGCCCTGACACGAGCATGCATCCTGGCAACAGGAACCACGGCAAACATTTACACCGACAGCCAGTATGCCTACGGGGTGGTTCACCATTTTGGGCTCCTTTGGAAGGAAAGGGGATTCTTGACCTCACACGGCACCCCCATCTTACATGGAGATCTAGTCTCCGCCCTGATCGAAGCCGTCCTTCTCCCCAAACGACTTGCGGTCATCAAATGCCAAGCACACAAGAAAGTGACAGACATTATTGGACAGGGAAATGCACTAGCCGACACCACCGCTCGGACCACAGCTGAGAATAGGACAACGACACGCATGTACGTGACCAGGTCACAAGCAGAGAAATGGACAGACGCTAGGGACACTATTAGGGACATTCAAATGGCTAGCTCACAACACAAATTGACTGAATGGGCACGGGTGGGACTGAAAGACGATGAAGGCTGCTGGCGGACAAAAGACACAAACAAATGGTTGCTACCTGACTCATACCTGATTCCCATATTGACTATGGCACACTCCCCTGCACACATAGGATCAGCCCCCATGATCGAACTTGTCTCCAGAGTTTGGCACAACGACAAAATCACAGACTCCGCCAAACGTCTGGTCCAACAATGCTTGATATGTTTGCAACATAACCCTGGGAAAGGAACTGTAGTACCCCGGGGAGGGTTTGGGGTTCCCAATCACCCATTTGAAGTCCTGCAGATGGACTACATCCAACTAGACAGATGCCAAGGCCTGAAATACGTACTTGTTGTGGTGTGTGCATTCAGCAAATGGGTGGAAGCATACCCAACCCGTGACAACACTGCTATGGCCACTGCAAAAGTACTATTAAAAGAATTTTTCCCTTGCTACGGCCTTTGCCGAATTTTATGGAGCGACAATGGCCCCCACTTCGTAGCCGAAGTTATCCAGCTCATCTTGAAGGGGCTAGGTGTAAAACAGAAGTTCCACGCAGTCTTCCACCCCCAGTCTGCTGGACTTGTCGAGCGACACAATGCCACACTAAAACTAAAACTGGCTAAGATAGTGGCTACCACAGGACTGAAATGGCCAGACGCTCTCCCACTGGCATTGCTATCGATGCGTTCCACTCCCACCAAACACCACTTGACACCTTACAAGGTCGTTTTCGGCCGACCCATGAGCGTCTGGTCTGCACCAAAACCGACTTCCATTCATGACGTCCCGGACGTCCTAATGTCTGATTACTTGTATAAATTGACTGAAACTGTCTGTCATTCACCAACAGGCGCTGCATGCCATCCCTGACGCTTCCAGGGGTCCCGGACACAACTTGCAACCCGGGGATTACGTGCTAATAAAGAATTTCCAGCGCGCCAAGAGTCTGGAACCCCGGTGGACGGGCCCCTGGCAAGTCCTCCTCACCACCCGAACAGCTCTTCGAGTGGAAGGAAAACGGACCTGGGTGCATGCGCACCACTGCAAACGGATCCCCCCGACTCTGACGACGACTGAAGACGTGACCACCCAGGAAGAGCTCCTGAACAAAGACCGACCATCGTTGAACGGCTACCCAGACACAGAGACACTCGAATTAGCAAAGATTCCTGACCCCACAGTGCTATCCAGAGAAGGGTATAACCTGCGGCGAAAGGAGGGAGTTTCGGCTAAGCAGACCATTGACTAAGTCATAATTCTCCGATTGGTGGCCTAACACTACAAGGGCTGTCAGGAGAGAAAGCCAGACGAGGTTTTTGGTTCTGCCCGCTACCGAGCTCCCTTGAAGGTGATGGAAGCGCCCTATAAGAAGATGATGGAAGCGCCCGATAAGAAGATGATGGAAGCAACCGGACACCCGAAGATTCACTACAGAAACCCAAAGACTGACAAAATCCACAGTTCTAAGACAATTGCACTCTTTATCGCAATCCTCTTTTTCCTCCTCCTCATGACCACCCTCTGGATTGTGGAAGAAAGCGCACCCGCTCATGAGACATTCCTGACCACTGCACAGCCTACCACCATGAAGGAACATTATCTGATTTCTCTTTCACCCCAACTTAGAGAAAGGCGAAAGGAGTTTTGGAACAACTCCTTCGTGCAACTGCTGCACCAACACAATCTTGCCACCAATGCCACCAACTGCTGGATCTGTGGGTTGCTACCCCACACCACTGGACATTCGATACCCTTCATCCCTTCGCCCTTCTCAATTCACGGCTCCTGCCTTGCTTGGCTGATCCTCTTGCAAGAGAGCTATAGGGACAATGCCACCTCCAGCAAAACTATGACGCATTTCTTTCATGAGGTCTGGCGAAACAAAACAAAGACACATTTCTGCCCGCAGACCTCCAACGACTCTATCCACATGGACATCCCTGCCAAAGAACGAATTGAGATGCAGGTGTTCAACAATCCGACCAGACCCACCTTCTCCTACCTTCGGAAGCGAACAGCCGCCACCCTAACTGTGGCCCTATCCGTCATCAACGTCACAGGCCTTATGTGCATAGAAGGGCTTGGGACACAGCTGGTGGGCCGCAGTGCCTGCCGCATCACCAGAACTTTGGACTCCTCCGATCCACCTTCCTTTGTATGCTCTCCAAACATGTACTTTGTTTGCGGTACAAAGGCCTACACCTGGCTCCCCAAAGGCTGGGGGGGCACCTGTTTTATCTCCTTTATCCTTCCTCCGACCTATGTGGCTCCGGCGAGTCACCATAGACAAAGACGAGCCAAGGACCTTGAACAAGCCGACTCTACAGGAGCACAGTTCCTCGATGCAATGAAGGGACTTGTTCCACTCTGGGGCCCGATGGCAAACAGCCTTGCCATCCGCCATTTGACTCAGGCAGTCAAGACAACAATGAACATCACAGCTGGTATCCTTGCAAACAATACAGCCGAGCTTCAAGCGGTCCGCCTGGAGGCTCTCCAGAACCGCCTTGTTCTAGATGTGGTTCTAGCGGATCGTGGTGGAGCATGCCACATTATTGGGTCCAGCTGCTGTACATATATACCGGACAATTCACCCTCAGTGTACAAAGCCATCGAACATCTCCACAGACTCTCCACAGAAGTTCACCAGGAGCAGGAAGAATGGTCGCTTGGTGGATGGTTCTGGAATACTGTTAAGAACTGGGGCTGGAGACTGTTTACTATTATCCTAATTCCTGTAGTTGTAATATGTGGGTTCTGCTTAGAAATTCAATGCCTGCCGCCTCTGTGTTCGCTATGTGCGAATTGTATCTGCCCTAAGACTGTGGACTTTGAAAAAGAACGCATGAGAGCACTGTATGATGTTGAGGTTAGGAATCTAATGCAGATAGCCATTGATTAGACAAGCTGGCTAGATATGTTGAAAAGGGAGGACTGTTGAAATCTGGTCTGCAGTGTCAACTTATCGGCGCCATCTTGTCCCCCCTTTTCTGAGTCCATTCATGCGCGTAAGCGGCAGCCATTTTAAATACCCCGGCCACTCTGCCCATCGCCAACAGCCAGCGCGTCTCTCTCTCTCTCTCTTGACCTCGCAGGTATCCCCCGCGCGCTGACAGCCCCCGCTCCCACATGCTTGGGCCATAAACCCCTCTTCAGCGCAACCATGCCTCTGAACCCCATCCTGTTCCCAGCTCAACACCTCCCTCCATTCCTTTCATGATCCCGGGTCCTTTGATAAAAACCCCCTTTCCTCTGTGCCCGATTGTCTTACTCGTTCCCAGGCCGCCACCTGGCCCTGCGGATGCTGTTTATTGCCCCCCCATACAGTAGGAAGCTTCTCCCATCAAAGGATCCACGAGTTGATCAAAGCCCCCACCCCATGAGATCCGATCGACCACATACATTCTGTGAATCGGCGGAATGTCCAGCTGCGCAACAATCGTCACCTGTTGTGACCGGGGTAGGGACTTCTACTGTAAATGTGTGTGGGAACGGGCCTGAAGTGGGGATTCCGAGGATGCCTTTCCGAACTTCAAAGTACTTACGGCAATATGCCACATGCAATAAACTGTAATAAAGATCATAAACCGGTGTATAAGAGGCCAGGCCTCAGAGATGCGGTTAGAGCACCTCGTGAAGATACCCTGTTGTCTGAATTGATGTTATCTGCTCCGTCGGAATAAAAATTCTGTTTCCTGCCTTCCAGTCTCCAGCGCCTGCCTCTTTGTTTGGTAACTTGAGTGGTATTAGAGGCGGTTAGCGCCGGGCGACTTTGAAAAAGGTCGTCGGCCCGTACCTTTTTCCACACCCTGCGCCACTGTCATTCCCCAACACCACTGAGACTCACCACTGCCCGCCAGAATGTGACTTTAAACTGGTCTGGTGGGTGGGCAGTGTGGCGGTCGCTGCACAGTGCCTCATTCAAAGGCGGTGGAGCCTTTGAAAAAGGCATCTTAATGGGAACGCCTCACAAGGTTCCTGCATGGCATGGACTCAAAAGTCCATTATTTGCAGGAACTGTTGTGTATGAACACAAGGGGGCACATGTTATGTCCCCCTGTGTGCATCCACAAGCTTAGGAGGTACAGGGAGCCCTGTTGGTCCCCCTTTGTTTCCTCTCCTCCATGGTGTATATGGAGGAGGTACCTCCATGACACCGCCGGCAGAGAGGAAAAGTGTTATATGCTTGGCGGGACTGTGGCAGTCCTGCCAAGCATATTGCAGCCTCCTAACCACCAGGCCACATCCAGGGATGGTGATTTCCTGGTGGCGTCAGTGGTCCCACGGATGTCCGACCGCCCAACTCGTAATGCGGTGGTGTGGCAGTGGCTGAACTGGCACCGCTGCACCCGCACAAGTCTGAGGGTCCTTAGAGTGCTAGACTTGTAATTAGAGCCTTAGTCACTTCCATGGCCTATGTTTGGGGTTATCAAGAATGGATACTATCCTGCTGACATAGACTGCTCTCTGGAGGAAGTCGACTACAAAGGAGTGGGCACTTCAAAGTGGTAACCCCAAGAATACAATCTTTACAGATAAAGACACTAAATCACAAGTGTGTCTGGAAACAGATTATATTACAGGAAGCTTGAGACTCCTGAACTGTCAAACTGAAGCAGTTTATCAGTGTGAAGAATCTTAGCACAAGTTCTGCTGTTGTGACCAGGACTGGGGCCAGTCTCTCATGCAAAGTGAGGGGACATCACCCGAGAGAATCAAAAAAACTCATCTGGGGCCAGGAGCACCAACTTTTGCTAGGATAATGCTTAGACTGAGCAAAGTCTAGCGGGGGCCTATCAAGAGGTATCTGGGCATGCAGTGTCAGATTCTGGTCTGTTTAAAATAATTGCAGAGTGGGCAGATTGAGTCATCGGTTTATGTGCGCTCCGCGACCCCTGTATGCCAGATGGGGGTCGTGAAGAGGACTGGACCACTGTACCAATTGGGCTGCTAACCAGTGTCCATTGTGTGACCCCGTGATGACAAGAGGGTGCTGCTTCTGAGAGGAAGGGTCACCACTTTGGTGATGTACGGATATGAAAGGGGGGGGTTGGTCTTTTTAGTGGTGGAACCCAAAGAGGGTTTTCACCTTATTGAAGTATCGAACTCTGTGCCTCATTCCATACATATCCTACCCTAATTTTTGAATGATTTGAATGATTTTCTGAGTTATTTTTGTTATGTAGAAAACTGATGCTTGTATTTGTGATACATTATGCACAACTTCATTTTTTTGTAATTAAGATGTGCTAGTTCCTTCTTTGTTGAAACTAAACCCTGTCTCCTATCTTAAGCAAAGGCCACTGGCCAAACTCAAACAAAATATTTGAAGCTCTTGAATATTCTGTCAATCAGTTGATTTCAAGTTCTGTGAGTAGTGGCAGATCCTTGCCTTATGCAAAAAGTTACCACACTGTGCTAATTACCTGAATATGTCCCAGACTTGCATCATTGGTAAAAAAGTATTAATCCAGGCCCAAAGCATGCAAGATCATGGTGTGAAAAGAAGCAGTCAGAGAAGGTTAATAGTGATGATACCTTTGTCGCAAAAAGAGTACACGTAGGTGTGCCACAAAACATTGTTCTGTTCATGAAGAAAAGATATGCATTCAGAAGCCATGTTGTGGGTAGACAAAGCAGAACTGCCAAGCCAGATGAATTGGAGAAGGCATGGATGTGGCATAGAAAGGGCAGAGATACAGATAACGGAAGTATTCAAATTCTTGCACAATTTTCAAATGTACTTGTAATATTTGGGAATTTGATTTACTTATTCAGTAGTAGAGCTTTGACAGAGCAATCTACCTATCTAACAAGGTAATCATAAGCAGGCTGGGTGTGCCGATAGCAAAAGCAACGTCTGACCACCATTAAATGCAGCTTTGCTTTTTTAAGGATAGAACTAGTTACATTGTTGACAAAAAGGCCATGTTGCATCAGATTTAGTGATTCAATGGGTAACATTTTTGCCACGTGGGCGATTCCAATATGAAGACATTTTCCAAAAAGACTGTTTTGGGCCACAGTAGGTTTGAAAGACAGAAACCATTTCGCAAGATTTCCAAAGGGTACTAGAAATTCAAATCGGGTCTGGAATATACATGAAGGATTTTGTGGTACTTGTGTGAGAGGGGGGAGGTAAACAAGGATGCACTAGCTTTGATGCCATTATGTACGTACAGGAAATGGTGTGCCTGTAAATGGCTGTCGTAGAAATTGTATTTGAAATGTAATAGCTTGATTGTTTTAGAGCCCTCATGCTTTTTACTGCAGTGTCTATACGAATTTATATATTTGCCAATCATAAGAGAGTTTTCCAGCTAGACAGCTGACTTGTATAATTTCTTAAAAATTAATTTGCAATCTTCCTCAGCATACTCAGGTTGCGGCATGCCCTTCCTGCACTACCTGTGGAGGTTTGGTTTGCTAGCTTTTCGTTTTAATAGCTTCATCCAGGCTTATCGAACAATATATAAAAGAAAGCCATTGCATCTCCCTATTGGCTAGTCACATCCCCAGGACCCCTGAATAACCCATTTGTATGTGGATAAACTATGTACAGTTATACTTCCAGGTTCGCCTTGCATAATTAATGTGATAGCTATGGCTGTTTGCAGCTTTTTCACATTTCAAATTGATGTTGCAGCTTTATTCAATTCCTTGACAGTTGGTTAGTTACTTCTGTGCTGCTTGCATATGTGTACAGAACTCAACAGGGCTAAGGACGATACAATGAGAACGTTTTTTCTCCCCTGATCATGTGATATGAGCTGTACTGAAGCGATTTAAACCTTTGAGCTAATTTAGCAGTTAGTTTCAATAAAACTATCTTGATATACATTCATATTTCTTGGCTTATATGGTGGATGTTTTAGAATTACTCAAGATAACGCAGTGAGTGGAATAGACAAAATGTCTGCTAATGCTATGGGGTTTGTGGTATAATCCGAATGAGGGGAGGAGAGTCCCTCTAATTCCTTTCTTCACTCTCCTCTCCACAACATAATGGGTTATCCTTCTATCTCAAAATGACATCAGAATGTTGATGTGTGCCAGGGTTCTATATGAGGCACGTGCGTGAGTCTGAAGAGGATACTGGAGGTGACTGCTGTGGTTGAGACACTCGCTATCCATGTTTGGCCAATAAAACCTTTTCCTTCCTTACTATCATCTCATGAGGTCTACCAGCTCTTGATTTCACACTGGTGACAGAGGATGAGATACAAGAAAATTGGTGAACATCAAAATTGATGCCTCAACCCATTTGTTAAACGCCAGGAACCTCTCTTTTGAAGACTATTCGGTTTGAGTGGTAACAGTGATTACGTTTTGGCCCTCGGACTAGCTTTGCCTGGGTCAGCTGGCTCTGATTGTGACTGTGTTATGAGTACATATCCCCTTGGTTGTTTCCTTTACTTCCTCGAACTTTTTTTTACAGGTTGCTACCAGTCACGACCGGCATGACACACGGGTAGGGGCAGTGAAGGGGATCACGCGGGGAGGGGGGTCGCGCTTCTGGTGTTTCCTTTTTTAAAAAAGTTAACTTACCTTCACGTGCCCGGTCCGTCCCGCGTCGTCTCTGATCCTCACAGAAAGCAGACCAGGCAGCCTCCCTCCCCTCCCCTAAGCCAATCACAATGCTGCAATGGCAGCGTTGTGATTGGCAGGATGATGACCACAGAGGCGTCTAAGGGGAGGTCATTTTCTCCATTTAGGCTACATGCAGAGTGCGTATGACTGGTTTTGTCAGCCATGGGGCCAACCAAACAGTCAGCGCCCTCAGAGTGGGCAAGCCACTCCTCCCCTGCCCTAGAGCAGGGCCGCCCAGACACCCAACCAAACCATTCTGCTCTCTCGCAGTGTGAGAAACAGAAAAATAAAATGGTATTTATAATACCATTTTATGTTTCTGCTTCTCCCACTGCGAGAAAACAGTGGGGCAATGCTCCTCCGCCCACATGGAGGAGCCACCCCTGCTTGTTACTAAGGAAAGTTTTTTTAAGGGTTAGACCTAGAATTATTCTAGCAATATACCTGTTTTGGTAAATTGCTGATGATTATTTGCTAATTCTCCAACAGCGTTCACCCAAACTTCACATTCATGCCGAATGTGACACCTCCACCTTTTTTTCTGGCTACTCCAGGGTAGTCAATCTGGAAATGGAAGAGCAGTAGTATGTGGTCCTAACTTAGGGCTAGAAAGAAAAGTAGCACTACTAGAACATTATCTAGGGGCTGAAGGGCAAGAGGTATTGGAGCACTTGCCTGATTTAGGTGCTAAAGAGGCGAGAGAGCTAAATGAGTATGAGATACATTTTAGGAAACTGGATATTCATTTCTTGCCAAAAGTAAGCACCATCATGGAACGCTGCCATTTTGGGAAGAGGTGTCAGAAAGAAGGGGAAACAGCAGAAGAATGTGTACCACATCTGAGGAAACTAGCAACTAGCTGCAAATTTGGGGAAGCGTACGAGGAGTGAATGCGGGATCAGTTTGTGCTAACTTGTAAAATAGAGAGAATATGAGAGGAGTTGTGGCTGAAGGAGGATCCACCACTGGGGCAAGTACTAATTGTAGCCAAACAGGTGGAACACATGATGCAGTGTGTGAAAGAGATAAAACAAGATTGTGAGGGGAAGACTAAAGTGAATAAGATTATGGGTGCCCTAGTTAATATTCTGGTTGTTAAAGGAGTCAAAAAAGAGCAGAAAGAGAATAAAAGTAGTTAGAGTTTCAGAGGAAATTGGTATAGGTGTGGGAAGGTGGGGCATTTGGCTAACAGCAAAGAGTGCCTGACATAAAAAGTGTTTTGCAACAAGTGCGGGAGAAGGGGGTCACTTCAAGATCTGTTGCAAGAGTAACGCATACTACAGAAGGAATGCCAGAGGGGAAACAACACACAAGAGTGTGATGAGATTGTTTTGAAAATAGAGGGTGAAGGGGTGGGTAACCCCAAGGACTTCATAAGTATTGAAGAACAAAAGATTGAAGCTTTGTTTGATGCATGCTCCAAGTTAATGATAATTTCAGCAAAGGCATTTTACAAAATGTTCAAAGGTAGGGAAAGTCTACAAAGGATGGACGGCAACCCAGGAGGATATGGGGGTCAACCCATACACATGAGGTGCTACGTTTGGGGAACTGTGGCATACAAAGACAGATACATGGCCACCAATGTATATGTATCTCATAAAGGGGACAATATCCTGGGGTGGCAAGCACAAAAGGATTTAGGGATCTATCTCAACCCCAACAAGGACCCCCAAATCCTGGTTCAGAGTGTGGGCAAAGTCAAAACAGTGATAGAAAAAGAATTCCCTGATGTATTTGCTGAACAATTGGATGTCTTAAACGCTATGTTCACAGAATAAAAAGTAAGGAAAACTCACAGCCAGTCTCAGCCAAGGTGAGGAATTTGCCCATACCTTTGCAGGAGGCAGAAAGGGAGGAGTTAGAGAAACCGTGCAGTTTGAGTGTGATCAAGCTCATGGAGGTCATGGAGTGATTGGCACCAATAGTAGTGGCCAAGAAAAAGGGTTTGGAGCAGTATGAGTGTGCATTGACCTAAGAGCCCTTAACAGAGAGGTTGTAGTGGATAAATCCTTTGCCCAGCATCGCTCAAAGGATGAGTAGGGTAGCTGGAGCCAAGGTATTCACTACCCTAGACTTGACCTCTGCATACTATCAAGTCAAACTGCACCCTGAGTCACAAGTAAACTGACGGCATTCATAACGCCCATGGGGGCTTACAAATTGAAACGTATGCCGTTTGGACTTGTTGCTCCATTGTTTCCCTGGGGTGCTTTGCTACCAGGATGATGTACTGATATTTGGGGAAAATGGAGTACAACATGATGATAGGCTCAAACAAGTTCTGTTGAGGTTACAGGAACAGGGACTCACAGTTAAAAGGGAAAAGTGCTGAATAAGTTGCTAGGAATTAGAGTTTCTGGAGTTATCGAGTGACTGCAGATGGCCTACTACCTAAGTCAGAACTGCAGGACATTATACTAAACCTTAAGCCTTCAGAAAGCAAAGAGGAAGTCAAGCCCTTTATGGGAATGGTTGAGTTTTACAGTAAATTCGTTCAGGATTTTGCTAGGAGAACATACCAAATTCGTAGTCTATTAAAGATAGGAGTACTGTTCGATTGGATTGAGGATTTTCAGAAAGAGTTCGAAGATATCAAGGCAGCTCTAGCTGGGGCTCCAAACCTGAAGGCATTCTTACCAGCCAGGATAATATTTATAACAACAGATGCTAGCTCCAAAGGCTTAGGAGCTGTCATGACCCAATAGGGAGAGAAGGAGGAAAAGACAATAGTGTTTGACTCTAGATCCTTGCGTCAGGCAGAGATTAACTACTCTGTGGTCGGAGAAGAAGCTCTAGCTGCACATTGGGCCATTAACAAGTTTAGAAACTTTGTATGGGGAACCAATTTCGATTTTAAGACCGACTGTAAGCCTCTTGTTGAAGTTTTTACAAAAAAGGGATTAGACTCCATCTTGTGTAGAATCAGGAGGTGGGTTGTAAATCTACAGGAGTACACATTCAGGGTGGAGTATGTACCAGTGGTGAGGAATTATACCTCCGATTGCGTCTCACGCCTTGTAGAGTACCCACAAAAGGAGGATAACGATACCAGCAGACAGTAGGACAAGGGTTTGGAATTACAGAATGAGAAAGTGTACATCATAACCCAAGGGGCTATCGAAGAAACACAGTGGAAGGAAGAGTTGAAGGCTGACCCACCTTTGTAAAAGGTACGTGAAAAGAAGCAGGGAGGTTGGTCAGTCCAGGACAAACAAGAAGAGTCACTCAAACCATTGTGGACGGTTTGAGAGTAACTGTCTATTGTAGATTAGTGTCTTTTCTGTGGCACAAAGCTATCAACCCGCAACTTTAAAGGATATACTGATCAATTTGGCCCATGAGGGACATCTGGGTATTATCAAGACTAAGCAGAGGCTACGTTTGGTGTTTTGGTGGCCAAACATGGATTTGGACTTAGAGAGGAAGATACAGGAGTGTATACTGTGCTCCTCTAGTGACAAAATACTCAAGTTGAATATGCCACCCATGCACTGTAAAGCCTCACCAAGGGCTCGTGGATGGACGTAACCTTAGACATAATTCGCCCGTTAACAGTGGAGAACCGATCACCGTACATCTTAGTGCGAGTAGACTTATACTCTAGGTGGCCAGAGTTGAGGTTTGTCTCAGAAATCACCACTAAATCGATCATAGAGTTCCTGTTGAAGTTTTCCTCAGGGAGGGGTTGCCCAGCATCATACAGACGGACAACGGGGTTCAATACGTCTCTCAGGAAATGAAAGAGTTCTTACAATGCAATGAAATAAAACACAAATGATGTGCTCTGTATCTCCTGGAGGCTAATGGGATTTTAGAAAGGCTGAAGAAAACCATCAAAGAAAGCATCCAGTTAGTTAGAGCAAGTGGGCTGTGCTGAAGGGAGGAAGTGACGAAGCGTTTGGAAGCATACAGGTTAACCCCACACTAAACTACCAGCATGACACCCTGTGAACTAATGAAAGCTAGAAAGCCCAACCCTAGCTTGGTACCTGGGTGGATGAAGTGACACAAAAGGTGATCAGATCTCTCCAAGAACACTACTTTAGACAAAAGGGAACAGAGCGTCATGGCTAAAAGAAAATAAAGGTATGACAGAACACATGCAGTCAAAGACAAAAACTTCAAGGTAGGTGATGTCGTCAAAGTCAAAGCTCCCACGAGCAGAACGAAGTGGTCCAATTTCAAAAGACATGTGAGAATTGTAAAACTGTTTAGGAATGCAGTTAAAAATCAAGATGGGAGAATTTAGAATTAGGGGGTGAACTCCTCCGTCTACGTCTGCAAGAAGATTCTCTAGGGTAGGAATTAATAAGGGGGGTTGCAAGTTAGTTCTAGATTGGTGGGGAACCATGCTTGGGATGGCCAAAAGGGAGTTATTAGGACAAGGAAGCACTAATCCTGTCTCACTATCTGAAGAACTCTCTGAATCAATGCAAAGGGAGGGAATGCGTACACCTTGGCTCCTTTCCAAGATTGTAATAAGGCTTTGACTGCTAGAGCACCAGAGTCAGGCATCCAGCTGAAGTTATTCTCCAGTTGAAATGTTAGTCTGCTCACAAATAATTCTATCTCTAGAGGGCCCCAGATCTTGTTTAGGGTACTGAACACGGAAACATTCAGTTTCCAATTGCTGAGATCTAACAGGAATCTTGAGTTCCAGTCTGCAGAGATGTTTGATTTCCCCGGAAGGTATTCCACTTTGAGAGCGATCTTGTGTTCCAGACAGAACATCCGAAGTTTCTTTGCAAGATTCGAGAGGTCTGCAGATTTGGTGCCTCCCAAACAATTTATATAGGCTACCGCTGACATGTTGTCCATCTCTGGAATGACTGACCTTCCCTGGAGAGAGTGTTTGAAGCTCATGAGGGCGTAAAGCCCAGCTGTTAGTTATAAATAATTTATGTGGTGAGATGATTCTTCTTGTGACCAGATACCACCAGTGTACCCCAGCCATTAAGGCTCGCATCTGATTCTAATACAAACTCTGGTTTTGAACCAAAGATTGCTTTTACGTTCCACGCATCTAGATTCTCGAGCCACCAGGCTAGTTCCGATTTGGCTTCTTGATCCAGACAGATCCAATCTCTTTACCAGAGGCCAGATCTTAAGGCTCTCGCCTTTACTCTTTGGAGGGCCCGATAGTTGAGGGGACCGGGAAAGATGGCTTGGATGGAGGAGGAGAGGAGACCAAGAAGTCTGGCTAGCTCTCTCAGAGATGAGGCTTGCTGTTTCAGGATCTTGAAACATTATAAGAATGTCGTCTAAGTAAATGATTAAACGAATGCCCCATATTCTTAGAGATGAGGCAACAGCTCTCATGTCATTGGTGAAGCCCCAAGGGGCAAAGGAGAGTCCGAAGGGGAGAGCCTGAAATTGGTAAAGGTGATTTTTCCAGGCAAATTGAAGAAAGGGTTGGTGGGATTCGACCATAGGAATGGTGAAGTAAGCATCCTTTAGGTCCAGTTTGACTAGCCAGTCTCCCTCTAGGAGCACTTCAATATTTTGTGCCGCTAGGGACACCCAGATAGTTTGTGCCGCTGAGGACACCATTAAGATCTGTGTCACCAAGGACACCCAGTGTATTTGAGGAACAGTGACCTCCCATAAAAGTTAAGGTGCTGGGACCTCCCATAGTGCTCTTGGGGGTTGTTTGATCAATATTCTTATTTTTTCTAAGTCTCTTCCCCCTTAATTCAATGAGATCGTCATTGGGTAGGGTATGTTGGTTTTCAATGACATCATCCTCCTCAGAGGAAAGTGATCTTTTAGTTACAATAGCTTTAGATAACGTCTCCAACATACAGGATCTCAAGATTCAAGGATTCAAGAGAATCTAGGCTTGCTAGTGTTTAAACTTGTCCATTCAAAATAAAGTTTTGAACATCTTTTGTTGACTAGCTCAGGAACTACAGGCCGTCCTCAAATGATGTCATCTTTTGGTTCTTTCATTTGATATGGTGACATCGCGTGTTTTGTACACATGGCTCATCACTTTTAAGAGTGTACTCCGAGGCAAGTCATATGTGGTGGTAGCGACAAATTCAGACTTCTGCGTATAGGAACTACTAGTCGCTCCTGTCTTATGTCATTTTGTAGTCCATACATCGGACGGGATGACATCACGTGTTTTGTATACGTGACGCGACGCTGATAATGGGATGCGACGTGCATCAAGTGGCTGCCTTTTAAATACGCTCTTTCCAGTGCCTCTGTACCTCCCACAAACTTGGGTCAAGACAGAGGCACCGACGGAGAGGTAAGGTTGCTGCAAACAAGAGATGGCGTTTCCTTAGTCATGTCGCGGCTCGGGTGTTGGGCTCCGCCTTCCGTGCCTGTCACTGGCGGTGTCTGGGGCCATGGCGAAGCAGGGCCTAGATGATGTTTGTTGTGTATTCGACTGTTGGGTGCATGATGTTTGCAGTTGCTGGGCGATGCTGCAGGCTATGTTCGTCATCAGCAGTGTCTTGGGCAATGCCCTCGTGCTCATCAGTGTCTAAAGCAATACCCTGACAATACTTGTCGATATACTTGACACTGGGTTGCTCCATGGTTGTAGCCAGTACAGTGTACTGTATGCTAAAGCACTCTAGGGGTATAGAGAATGCTCAGTTTTTGGGCGGTGAGTAAGCTCCGGAATCCGCTATGCTAAGGAGTTTATAGGTTCAATTGAACCACTGTGAATTGACACGCCTGTTTTACTGACCCTCCTAGTGTTCACTGTTGTGGCAGGTTGACATGGTTGGGTTTATCTATACAGGCATCTATGATCTGTTCAGATAATTGAGTTATTTAGTGTCTGACTACATACAGATTCAGAAAAGCATACACTTAGCAGAGCAGTATGGTCATCTGAACCTGAGTTTATGGCGTATATTTTGTGCAGGATACAGAACAGCGCAATGTGTACATCTAAGCTTGGCTACCATATCCGTCAGCGGGGGCTTAGAGGTCCAGAGGTTGTTCTGCAACATGACAGTCTTAAGAAGACGTGAAGAGACTGGGTGAATGAGTAGAATTATCCCAGCAATGTGATTGGGGGACTCTGACTGAAGGAAATTAATTTTCTTACAGGGTGGAGTCTCCTAATACCTGAGTAGTTACCAGGTGAGGTGAGGCCAATACCTCGCACAGGACAGGTGAGTGGATCTGTCTCATTATCTTATAGATGAAGTAGAAAAATGCAATTGGTGTTTTTATTGTTTACTTTAATATTTGTGTGTCACCATCTCTTACAGGTGTGAAGATCAGCCTGCCTGTATGGAGGTATTTGATTAATCACTAATTGAGTAAATATGTCCATTCACTATTTGCAGTAGCTTTAACATGATAGGGTCCTGAAGAAAGCCAGGGCAAGAGGGCAAGAGGCCCTATTTGGCTGAAACTTGTAGACCGATTAGAACTGAGGTATATTTGGTACAAGCCCCTCCTGCACTATTTTTAATAGGTTTGAAAGCAATACTGGAATAAAAGTGTTTTTTTGCTTCCATATCCTTTTTAAATATTCACATTCTTTGCACTGCACTTTTTACTTCTCATTGACTGCTCTAAACATAGGATCGTAGGCGAATCCTGTCTAAACTGGCGACCAAGTTGGTTACTGCTTTTGATTAGTATGTTATTGATTCCACAGAGGCATCCTCTTTGGTTTTCAGGTGTTGTGGTAGGAAAGCAGGAATTCCAGCTGATGACACTGGCCACGAAGGGCAGTTGATGGAAATCCTAGAGCCACTTTCCTGAGTTGCAAGGAGTTTATATGAATGAGTAGTTATTGGGTGTAACACAAGGTTTGGGAACTGTATGTTCAGCCTTTGCATTTTCTCTTAGTCTGTTGACAACCAGATTCCAGTTGTGGTTGAATCTTTCCCTGTGCACAGCACTTTCCACCATGGCTAAGGACAGTAGCACAAGAGCTGTGCAGGTTGTGTAAAACCAAACAAGATGACATTCTATACCTAATCTGCTTATGCAAGGAACTGCACCAAGCCCGGCAACAGTTTCTTAAAGAACCTTTCAAACAGAAAGGCATCCACACCAGGAGGCAAGCGGTGCTAGCCTGCTTAAACCCAGAAAATACACAACTAAACTGCAGAATGGTAAAATTCCTTATGCTGGCTGAACAAAAAATGCCCAAAACAACAAGAGCTGAACCAGGCCTGGCACTGCAGTATACCGCTGACTGTAACATGTCTTAAACCGGACCACTATAAGGACATACTGCCAGCAGTACAGGATAATCCTCGTAACAAGTGGGGAAAATATGACAGCACAATTAATACGACTTGTAAAAAGAGATTACATGGCTGGAGCAAAAGAATATGAGACTGCAATTTACATTATCCAGTTATTTAAGGATATATACTATGATTATAATTAATTCAGATTTTATAGTTCATAATGAATTATTTAACAATCGGTCTTACTTTGATTTTAATCTGAAGATTGCGTTTCATAATTCAAAAAGAAAACAAAAAGGCAGCGAAAGTGGATAAAATAAAACGGACTTTGTTGGAAATTCTATTTTTTATTTTAAGCAGTAATATTGCAATGGTTTTAAGTAACTATACAGAAAATAAAGAAACTTGAAACTAGAAACTCTTTCAGGACCAATTAGATTATTGTGTACTCAACATATGATTGAAATAAGAAATGCAAGCCCTTCTGTGGAACTATGAGGGAATCACATACATGTAAAATGTAAATGTAAATATACCGCAGTGGGGTGGAAATCTCTGTATGGTAAAGTATATGGAAATGTTCCCTATACTTTATGATGTGGAGATCTCCACAGCAGTGTCAGAGAAATCTGTATGGAAAAGTAGAGGGAGAATAAAACATTTTTCACTGTATTAAAACATGGCAAAAACTTTGCAAAAATGTTTTATGTGAAATATAAATGTACATGTCTTTTATATATTTATGTTAATTGATGAAAACCAGCGCGAACTCTTGATAAAGTATTATGGGACATATTTATCAAACTTTAAAGTGTAAGGGAAAGGGAAGGAATCTGGCATATTTTACATCATACGGCACATTCCCGTCTTTTCCTTGAGCTGGCGCAAAATTTTCTGCCTAGCACCAAAGCACAAAAAAGTGTAAATTTTTAAACTGAAAATATAGTTATGAAATCCGTTCCTAAACATTGCTTGTGTTTATGAGCACATGATCTAAATAAAGAGAAGTGGAGTCAGCCAATATCATGCGTGCTGTCCAAATACCTAAATAATCGTCAATGCTAATGTCACCACAAAGTCTGTAAGGTCAGCTCCACAGAAATTTGGGGCCATATGTATGAAGCATTATTGCTTTCGCAAACGCCGAAATTCGCCTAATTTCGGCGTTTGCGAATGCAATTTTGCAAAAACGTATGTATCAAGGCAAAATAAGGAATCGCAAAATTTGTGATTCCTTATTTTGCGATTGCATTTAAGGAATCGCAAATTTAGCGATTCCTTAAATGCAATGTAAGAAGCCAAAAAAAATGCAAATTGGCTTTAAGTTGGTGGTAATGTGCGAATTTCTTGAAACATGCAGATATTTGCGTTTTTCATTGTGCGATGTGACGCACATATATGCCCTTAGGGCATGTATGTGCACCACATGTGCACCCATGCTTATTTCAGGGGTGCAACAGGGTGTCCTTTGGACACCCCTGCACCCTTGTAAATATTCTCAATTTGCGATTCGCAAATTGCGAATCGCAATTTTCCCTTTCAATTCTATGGGGCAGGAGGCCTATAGAAATGAATGGGAAATATTCCTTAATTGCGAATTCGCAATTTGCGAATTCACAATATGGAATATCAAGAAATCGCAAAAAAATGCATTTTTCTTAATACATACCATTTTGCGATTCTGAAATAGCGATTTCTTAAAAATCGCTATTACAGATTCGCAAAATGGCTCTTTGATACATATGGCCCTAGGAGACATTTTAGAGCTATTTATTGAACTAGTTGGCATGTTAACATTTGCCTAAGAAGACGATTTATTTCTGTATTTATTTATTTAGTAGCCACTTATTAACTCTTCAGGGGATGTAGGTGACAGAGATATGCCTGTAAAGTCATAGGTCGTAGGACCGGATTGGAGCAAAGAAAGAACAGGGTCAGACTGACCTATCGGGCAATCAGGCAGTGCAAGAACTGCTGTTCTGACAGGTCCGTGTGTGGGCTGTTTTTTGGGCTGTTTGTGGAATGTTTTACTGTGTAGTGGGCTGGTTTTAATACTTGATTTCACTGATATTACCACAAACATTGTGATTCCTAACGGAGAGCGAGAGATAGGGGAATCAGTTGCACTCTCCGCTGTTGAAATTCACACACACACACACGAGCAACTGATTACTTAGAGATTCTTACAGGAATACATCCAGTTCCCTATTCTATCAGGATGACAGGTGTTGCCTCTGCTTAGTTCTTATCTTTAAGGGGGTCTCCAAAGGTATTGGAGTAGACACCTCACTCACTTATCATGACATACTTCATCATCAGCGCCTATCCAAACCCTGATAAGATGGTACTACCAGGGCAGTCTCAATCATTGATAGAAATTGGAGTTCTTAGATAAAGCAAACTGGATAAACAGGAACCCAGAAAATTAAGTATTAAAAAAAGCTCAAGATATACCCAAAGGTTATACTTAATTAGGAGGGTACCTGGGGTATAGGTAAAAATGTGAAATTGGTGGGTTCTATTAAAAACAGTTATTCAATTATACTCCTGTCTTGATTCTAACATGTTTTTTTTGGTCCTTGCTGTGAACCCAATTGGGCCTGCGGCCTCTGTCAGGGCTGTCTCGTCGGTGTCCCTGCCCTTTCTTGTGCGAGCACACCATTCACACTTGTGAGGTCTAACACTCCCGCCTGTCTTGTTTCGTTTTTTCCAGGGGATTTTCTGGAAAACAGAATAATCAAGAATAAAAGGAGAGGGGACTCAATTTCAGTCATCCATCCTGACTTCCTTACATATGTCTCATATGGTGGAATAAACAGATAGCGTTAGGCATTAATATTTATATTCCATATTGCCTTCCTTATTTGAATCTGTATTGTTTAGCTTTGAAGCTTTTTGTGCACACCAGTGAGCCTGAAGTTTTTTTAGACATGGTTCCATATCCAAAAAAAGTTCAGGGGTTGATGCTATTTCTGTATAGTGATCTAATGTCTAGGTCCAGATATTACAGTGATTTGATTGTGGAGTGGACGGTCTACCTGGTGCGTTCACTCATTGCCACCTGCATACCGTGTCACTCACGCTTGACCTGTGTATGCTTACCCTCTAGTGTGTCTCTTCAAGGGTCATGCGGCTCGTGCGAGATGGTGCTGTCTTATAGTCACACACTTTTAGAGGAAAACGTCAAAGTATGAGTGTTTGTAGTGAGTGAGTACATATTCAGAATAGCTAGCAGTAGCTACAAAGGGGATCATAGTCGTGGAGGGCCCACCTCCATTGGACCTCTACTGTTGTTACATCTACTCTTCATTCTCTTATTGTCTTGTTATTAAGGTCCCTTCTTGTTATTCCGATTGAGGAAAACAGTTCTGGAGGGCCTACCCTGATGGGCCAATTGTAGCCAGAGATATTGTGGTAATGGAGAGCCCACTAACTGTTGTAATCAAATCTAGGCCCCTAGTGTAATTTTCCCGATTCATGCCCTTATATAGGTATACTTTATCATATCCTTATATAGGCAATAGAAAGCACTACCCTATTTAGTCTAAGCCATACAGCCCAAATACGGCATGGCTACTTCCACTATGTTCCGAGAATTATCAACGATTTCTTGGAAAAACCCGTCTTCAGCAGCTAGGAACTTTCCCCTGCTTGGAAATTAAGTTCTCCAAGAACTCCCTGCGTTTTCCAAGAATTTAGCCTTTGAGTCAAACTCGGCACCTTTAAAGTATAAATATGCCCAGGATTGCCCAGTCAAACACACAGTGGTTTGGAGCAGATCGACTATCTACTTGCCCGACACCCTGCAGCAGCAAGTGCCGAAGGTAGCCGACCCTCCAACTGACGCATTGAGAGAGACTCTGTCTTTTCTCTTGCCGAGAAATCCAGCTCCAGTGTTTCCAGCTTACCCTTGCGGGTATCTGGGAAATCGAGTCCTGAGAGAGAGATACAAGACCTCCTTCATTCTAAAACCAAGGTACGGAGCTGATTAGACCTCTTAGAGAATTCTTGGAATAGATTCCTGGAAGAGAACTACTAAACTTAGTCTACTCCTCACTAGCTTCTTCCCTCGTACTAGACTCAGGTTAGGTACACCGGGGTAGGCGTATTTTAGAAGCACCAAGTGAGTACTTTTAGTCATTATTTATTACTGTATGTATTTTATACATGTTATGCACTTTTATGGCTTAGAAACCATATCATGCTTTTACAGTACTACTTTATAATACTGTGTGTATTAAATGCTTGTACTTTATAACCAGTATTACGATTGAAGCAGTTAATTTCCAATGCTTGAGAAAGAAGACTGTTCAATAAATACTTTTATTGAAAACGCCCGTCTCTCTATTTCTCTGCATCTCTGGTGAAACGAAGCATGCACGATTGACTGAGTAAAATAGTAATCTATTGTTTCCGCGACTCTAGAGATTTGATTTCTTATTCTTGTGAAACAAAGTTGTCATGTTTATGCGGTTATCAGAAACGAATCCCTTCTTGTTTATTCGAGAAAGTTTCTAGTGACCTCTGAGCTAGCTGGCACTCACTATTAAGTTTAATATATTCGGTAGAGACCTAGTCGACCTCAGTCCTACGTCTAAACTACAGTAAATATTATTCCAATCCGCAGAGCCTATTGGGAATATAGGAACTACACTACATAACATGCAACCTCTAGTATTGTTTCTTATATCTTCCATTCTTTTAATTATCCCAGTCTCAACTGCCTGAGGTGTTTTCTAAGTTTATATGAGGGAGTCAGTGTATGCCTATTGTAAATGTGCCCGGTAGGGAGGTAGCCTCCCTCATACATATATTGTGTTTTGTTAAGTTTCTTTAAAGGTATATTCCCGAATGAAGTTTCAGAATGTCAGATTCCTCAGTGCCTAAACACAAACATATTACTTAGTGACAGTAGTTTTCATGGTTGTCACACCTGCTTTAAGGTATGTCCCAACCGTTAGATGGTACATGACCAATATCAGTAGGTTCCATATTACCTCCTGAGGGGGTGGAGGAGTTGGAGGTAAAGAACACAAAAAAGGGGTTATGGACTCTTCGATTTGCTGGTGACTTGTGAGGCCAAGCGGAAAATAGGCTATTCAATGGATCTTGCATTTGTCCACCCAGAGCATTTATAAATAGATACAAAAATATCAAACACCCAAGAAATTAGAGCATCTGGAAAAAATGGCACACTAAGGACTAAGTTGAATCTTACGATCCTAACAATCCTGTTACTAGGATACAAGAACCTCGACTCAGTAGCGGCATGTCCCCTGACAAATTGGCAGGGCAGCCGGAGTAGGGAGGGAGGTGAGTGGGGCTTTGGGAATAAAATAAGAAACATTTTGAAAACTTACCTCAACTCCATGCTACCACCGTCTCCTGCCAAATTGCGCTCCTCCTGCTTCTGGGCACAGGCTCCCAGACTGCACAGCTGCCAATCCTGACGCTGCATGAAAAACAGCATCGGAATTAGCGTGAGTGCTGGCAACTTGCGCTCCCAGGCAGACTGGGAGCCTGTGCTTGCTCTCTCAAGCCCCAGCAACGCAGCTGGGGCTGGAGAGAGCTTCACTGTGCATGAGGGCTTGGCCGCCCTGAACAGTTCGGCCAAGGCCTCCTGCGCAGTGAAGGGAGTACACTACTACTCCCCTCCAGCCCAACCCCAAGATCCAACGGAGTCCTGTGGCGGGTCCAGGGAATTAAAATAAAACGATAATAAAACAGGTTAAAAACCTGTGTTATTCTCAATTTATTTAGGGTGGTGTCGGTGGGGGCAGTACTCTCTGACCTCATAGAGGGGCCACCACTGACTCACATAGTAAAGTGTCATGCTTCATCTTCCTGTCTGCCCCGCACACAGCTGTGGTGTTTTGCATTATATGAGTAGGATTTTATAAAAAAGTTCTCCTTAAACGTGGTCCTACATGAGAGCCCACCCAAGCGAAACCAAACATCACAATAGGGTGAGTAGAGCCGACAATGAAGTGTGCCATTTTGGTGGGTAAGGGTCTCACTTTGGGATAACAGGCATGTTAGCAAAATAAGGATTCAACCTGGTCCTCACTAAAATCATATTTTCTAGGTTCTCCAGCTTCCGCTATTTGATCATTTTTGCTCAGGTTTTTCATGCAGCATATACTCTGGGCAACCCTTGAATGCTGGGACCAGTTGAGAAGAGCTCTTCAGTGCCTGTTTTTCTGGGTTCCTTCTGGGAAGTTTTTGGTATATGGCCTTCATTGCCTGCTATGCCTGTGGTGTTCACAGTGCACTATCCTATTGGATCTGGTGGGAAATTCCCTTTCCATTTAAGCTGCTTGCCTAGTCCATATGCTCGTTTTGGAGGTCGCATTGGGTATGAGTGGGTGACCTACAGTTACTGCTCTTGTAATGGAATGTGGATTGGAACATAATCATGTAGTTTACTATGTACCAATCTTGTAAGGAATGTGATGACGAAGGGGATGATGAAGTAATGGTCAGAATATTTACTGGTAATCTTCATCACTTCGATTCTCCCTTCCACACTCCTGAGGACCTTATTTACAAGTCCTGTGCGCTGCCGGTGCATCAATTTTACTAATGCAAAAAGTAACGGGGCTTGTAAATAAGCCACACTGTACTTAAATTAGCGCCCTCGCTCACACATGCTGTTTGTCTGCATGTGTGGTCTTAGATACTGAAAGGAAATGGCAATTAATTCAGCCATTTCTTGAATTTTTGTTGAGAGAAGAACTAGAAATACCTATGAATTTGTATTCTGTGTTCTTCTAGATATTCTTTGTAAAAATAAAAAATCAATGCTGAAAACCATGATGTTCTCATACTACTCTCCAGTTTTTGTGAAATATGGGCAACGGCCTTTTTATACATTAATCAGAGGCACATTTAGTTTTATCTTAGCATAACACACATCCTATATAATTTCTAAACTACAGCTCAACATTCTGTCTAGCGTGAGCTCTCCCTAGAGTTCTGTGCAAAGATGCTGATTGGAATAGATATGGCATTGATTACCCGAGTATTTTCATTCCTTCATCAAGCAGTCCTCCCACGTTTGTATGCTTTAGTCACAATCTCGAGCAGACATAACCGTGTTTGGCAAGTGCAGACGAGTTTCGCTAATTATAAGTCAGAAATGCCTCACTTTTCATCCCCGTCACTGTACATGTTGCCGTTCCCGCGCGATGTTATTTCACCTGGCTTTGAAAGATTCCCTATAATTCTTTGAAAATTCGGTTTTGGTGCTGACTGGATCGTTGAGTGCTCTCCGCGCCTCTAACCCACCCTCAGCCCTCCTCCCAAGCCTCCGCTCTCTTAGAACACCTGCAGCGAGATAACACTGTCACGAAGGGTTTTAAAATAATCAGACATCTGAGCCTACAACTTCACATAGCATCGGCTCGAGGGATTTGCGGATGTGACACCTTGCTGTTAACGCTGAGCGCATTTCTCAGACAGGACACAGCTTTGAAACCGGGTCAAAGGTCATCACGTTTGCGCTGTCTAAGCTAAGCCTCTGTTGGGTTTATATACAATCTTTGGCACCCCGAGCCACCACTGAATTCCACTAGGAAAGGAATATATTTACAGGAACACCGAAAAGGCATCTGTAATCAAAGTGGAAAATTTACATGCGCACTCTCATCGACTGCTTAACATGCTCGTGTATAATCTAGAGTAAACGCAACGCAGCACAAATTTCTGCGTTACTTGCATTACTCTACCCAGGGATGTGTTCCATGGGTAAAACGTGGGTGTTCCCACCCATCCATCCACCCATGGATTTTGGTGCATTCCCAGATTTACTATTACTTGGCAGACCTGGGAATGCACCAAAAGGCTATGCATCCCCCAGTGGAGGCGTAACGAGGAGAAGTATCTTTATTTGTCCTCGTTTTTCCCTCTTTCTACGTGTGCTGCATTATAGACCACACATAGAAAGAGGAGAATGCCTCAGAAGATTGTTTTTGTGCAGGCAGTTGTCCCTTCCTAAACAAAAACAATACTGCGGACCACACAGGTACCCTTGCACCACGGTGTAAGGGTGCGTACATTGGAGCTAGGCAGCACATTGTGAGCCAATGCAAGGAAAAGACAGGAATGTGCCGTATTATGTTAAATATGGCATATTCCTGCCCTTTCCCTATATTGCAGCACAGCAAGTTGTGTTGCTGCGCTGCATGATTTTTCATAAATATGCCCATGAGAGTCTTGCTTATTTTAGCCACCACTTGTAAGCAGAGGTTGAAATGGATTTATAAAAGTGTATGTCCTGTCTGAGAGTACCTGTGTGCTATTGAGAAGTGCTGATGCTCTCTCTAGAAAAGTATTGAACTTCTGCTGAGAAGTGCAAATACACTCCCTTTCAAATTAAGGAAATTCATGTATCTAGTACGTGTGAGTATTTGCCGATTTAAAGCACTGCATGTAAGCTTACCTACGGAGCCTATGTTATTAGGGACGCCATTTCCCAGGTCTAGGTTTTCATTTAGCAACCCATCCTATACTTTATAGTCAAGTTCTTCATTTGCTAGGGTTGTAGAAATAAATATTGGATAGGAATAAGGTCTACCTGATTACAAGGTCTTTTCTGGTACACTTAACCAAAACCATGCTGTTCCTGTAACAAAGGTTATTTGCACATATATTATGGAATTTATGCAGATTACTTGTGAAATATAACCAAATGAACACACTTCCAAAACATTAATTAAAAGTCATAATAGAAATTATGAGCTAGGTGTATAAAAAGACTGGTCTCAGAAGTGGTCACAATTACACATTGACTTTTTGTGAACAGCCTTCAATTTTTTGATGCAACTGACGTATGTACTAAGTCCTGTCACAGGGAGTCAAAGAATGACTTACCTAATGGTTATTTTTTAGGTGGGTTGCTATTTGCGACCCTCTGTGATTGACCACATGACCAGGGATAGTAACATGCACGGAACAGCAAACGACCATCCCTGTCTTTGCATTGCTGAAAAGAAACCCCTTTTTTAGGTCTCGCCTACGTAGCGCGCATGCGCTGCTAAAGACCTTTAGGAATCGCTTCGGCTTTTCAACCAAAAACGTACACGCATTCCATTACCTTCAATGGCATTGCGTGCACGTTTGGAGATTCCCTTGTGGGAGTGAGCTTGACACCATATGTTTGTAATTAACTTACAAACACATGGTGCCCCTGGCTTGCTCCCGCAAGGGAAGCGCGTTGTGTGCTGTCGGCCACACTAAGGCCGGACACGGGCTGCTTTCAATTTTTGAGGTGAGGGGCTATAACTGGGGGGAGGCCGACGGCACCAAACACTGACGTGTGCGTCTGTGTGGATTCAATTCATGGCCGCCGTGGAGCCCGCAGCTCTGCGCGAAGGGCCACTGCGTGCATGCGGTGCAAGAGGTGAGAGCCAGATGTGCGGAGAAAAGAAATGAAGAGCGCGGCTACATCTACCTTACAAGTGCGCCACGAAGTGCGTCCAGGCGCCGGTGCCACTGTGGAGTATTCTTTACGTGTGCGCGCAGTGGTGCTACTGAAAGGGCATCAATACCTAATGCAATGCATGGCCCATGCACCTCCCGGAAGCAATGCCAGGGGCACACAAACTCACCTTAGCAGGCTGCACAGCATCCGGGTCAGCTCAGGACCGTTGCAGAGCCTCCAGAATGGATGGTGCTGTGAGTAGGAACCCACGTTAGAAGGCAGCGGTCTTCCCACACATCCTGGCAGAAAAATTGAGTAGACTGGCGCATAGACGGCTTTCGGTGCAGCCTTGAGTACAGCGATGCTGCAATTTTCCCTGCATGCATCTGACGTTCTTCAGCAAGCTGCATCACTTACCCCTATGTGTTTTAACTGTGTGAGGATTGCCATTAGCTTTCTCTGTGTTGTTGTTATACATTTTTTTCAGATATCACGCTCACATGTGCTTCATAATGATTAGTTTATTTCGCTTCCATTAAAGGAAAGCACACTATTTCAGTCTCCAGCTGGAAATGTTGAGACTGGGTGACGCAGAGTCATTGGTTGTGTCTTCCTGAGGGATGTGGTGTGAACCCAAAGCTGGAGCCCTCTCCCATTTACTAGTCACTCACAGTAACCTCCTCACAGAACAATTCATTGTGGTGCCATGGTTTCCTTTAGTGTTTGTGCTTGGTTTATTGGCAACTCTTGACTAACATGTCTCAACCTTCCTTTGCAGCGGGGTTTGCTTGACTGCAGTCGTGTTTCCTGATGACAAGCTCCTTCGCAGTTGTTGGTTGCTTTAGGATCAGTTGTTGTCAGGCAGTAGTAAGGGTAATTGAGCAGGCCCCAGGAACTCCCTGTGGCAGCCCTCCACAGGGGCCAGGCGAGTGCAATCAGGTGCAGCCCTGTATCAAGTATATGGTGCACCAGGCTTAAGCCAAAACAACAGGCGCAATGTTATCCGCCAGTGAAGGTCCCATCACATCCCGGATCACCAACGGATACAAGGACACCAGGTCTCCCAGTAGGTTAAATATGGCATGTTTTAGCAAGGCCGCGGCTCACTAGTCCCAAGTTCCACACTCCTTCAGTATTCCCAAAGCTCGTTCAACAAGCATTGGCATAGCCAATAGGTCTTGCCTTTGCGACCTTATAAGTATTTAGATATGTAGCACAATATCCTTACTGCAAGAACAAGAAACGTTCTTGATCGGGAGAGAACGGAAGCAAACAGCCGCATGCGTCGGGTCAAAGGTGATCACCCTTGCGAACGTTTCCGGTTCTAAGCATCGTGAAACAAAACCTGGCTTGAATCACTATTTGAACGCCATCAAAGGGACAAGTTTATGAATCCCTAAGGGTATGAATTTACATACTGAACTGCACTTCTGAATGCTCGCAGTGCAATCTGTGTTATTTAATATAGGGTCATCCACACTGCACTAAATTCTCCGTCCTGATGATGGTCTTAGGATAAAACCACATAAGACCGAAACGTCGACACACCAGTCCATGTCTACATTCTACATCTGACTTTCTGGTTATTCCAACAAGGAGTCATTTCTTCGTTTAGTATACAGACTGGATTATCAATCTTGTGTATTTATGGAATGATTTTGCCGCTTCCTTATACCTAAGATTTACTTGCAATTAATTTGATTGTGTACCCTTGTAAGATATGAACTTGAATTGAAGATATAAATAATAAGTTTCTTTGAAATTTAATTCCTGTGTTGCTTCTCATTATTCTTCCCCTTTTTGAGTTTCATTTGGTGAACAGAATTGTCATTTCTAAATTGTTTGATTTCCTCAGGGCTAGTGTGGTAGCTTCTTTGAGGTTTTAAACTGTGCCAATAATTACAACAGTGACTGATTATTTCAGTTTAGGAGTTCTAGTAATACAGACCCTATCACGCTGAAAGTTCTGATTTTCAAAATAAAACCCTTGCCAGTACCTTTTTTAATATATATTGTTTGCCCGAGCCTGCAAGGGTATATTGGGTTATCCACCCCTACTAATCAACTATTCCCAAAGGGCAAGCTGTCTAACGAGGCAAGGTTCACCAAAGTGAAAGTCTCACCACATCCTGTGAGGTGTTGATAACTTTTCAATGGATTGCAACCCAAATTGAAATTGCAAACCATTGAAACATACAGTTTAGAATCCGAGAAGAAACCCATTCTTTGAATCCAAATACTTTACCAACTCACTAAAAGTGTTTAGTGCATAGTGAAAGCCATACTGCATTTGCAAAGCCAGTGATTTTGCAAAATAGTAAGGCTTGCAACAACAAACTGACTTTTTGCAACACACCCCGTGTGTTCTAATGCAGAAAATCCAATAAAAACTATAAAATAGGTACGCACCCAACAAATCATATTGTACCTGATGCTAGGGAAGGATAAACCCATACTTTCTAGGAGATGGTTAGTGTTTATCTGCTTATTCTGTCACACAGATTGCAGACCTGATTTTAGTGTATCCTCCAAAGGACAATAACAAATTAAATCGAAATATTGCCATGTCTGTGTGTACAAAGATTAGGGAAGATTGACGGGTGGGGAAGCCTTCCAGGAGGAAGGGGATCTGCTGGGCTCCAGTTTGCTTTACTTTGCCCCACCCTTGTTTCGGCACTCATCAAACCATAGCCATGACCCCTTTCAAGCGGCAGGCATCCTCGCTGGTCTCAGCTCCCTTGAGTAGAGCTAGGCTGGCAGCTGTTAATCACGGCTGATACATTGTATTGCTTCATTTTGTTGCCTACAGCTTTTTAGGTGCCTGGCTCAATATTCCTTGGGAGCCATTTTATAATAGGCTGCTCACACTGTTTTTAATACGTTTATGTGTTGTTTCTCACCTATTGAATATTTTTGGTTGTTTCTTATTTCATTTGCGAGTACTCTCGCCTGGTGGGGAAGCTTTCCAGGATGGAGGTGAGCTCCTGGGCTCCAGTTTGTTTTACTCCCCCTCCACCTTCACCAATTTCGCCATCCCATAGCCACACCCACTTTCAAGCGGACGGCTATTTCACTATACACGATAAGCATCTGTACAATGGACGTGCGCAGCAAGTGCTTGAAGGCAAACCCGTCATTGCTCGTCTGAGCCTGGATGGCACCAGGGGCCAAGCATAAACTCAAGATTTACAATTTGTTAGGAGAACACATGCTGGATGCAGTTTTCTTGATATAGACCTGCCTTACTGAGATCTCTTCTCTGAACATATTACAAGCCATTTTCCAAGGTTTCATCTTTGTGAGATTGGACGGGTGAAAGCAAAGAGTGGGTGGACTTTCCATCATCTTTAAGCAGACTCTGCACTGCTCCTTCTCAGAGCTTTCCTTTGAGGGGTGCAAAACGTATTTTTCTTTTTAACCCTCACCAGTAATTTCACTGTATCAGGACTCTGCTTTACCTCTCCCATGGCCCGGGAACGTGTTTCAGCTCATCTTTAGCCAATGAAATGTCCCCACTTGTTCTTATTTTCTCCAATTTCTTAGTAGTAGGAGACTTAAACGTGCTCTTCAATGACATCACCTGCTCTGCTGCGTCGGCCAGAGTTGCAGATTTGGAGGGCTTAAAGCTCTTCCAACTGGTCTTCTCCCCTGTCCACAGACATGGGCACATCACCGATCCTTTTATTCTAACTTTGCCCTTTAGTGACAGCCCCCCTCTTCTGCTTACCTAGTCTGATCCTTTTACTATCCCTTTTACTGTCTCTTACACCAAACCGTCAATCAGCCACTCCATTGCCAATGTAATACGGTAGCACCAGTGGGCCAAAGTGACTCCCTCTAGCTTTACCCAGGCATTGTACTCCAGTCGACCCACCTTTGACACCTGTGCAGATATGGCCAATCTTCAATTGGATAACTGGATCACTGGAGCCTTAGATCAAATAGCCTCCTAAACATAAACCATCAGCTGAGTAGTTTATTGACAGACTCGTAGTATTAAAAAAGAACTGTAAGTGCATGGAGTGTCTCTGGTGCAGAACCTATGACACAATCCATAAAGCTGACTGCCCTCAAATTGTATCATGGTTGCATTAAACAATATAATTGCTACTAATACTTAAACAAATTCAATCTGCCCAGAACTTCTTGTGAGCAGTCTTCACCATTGTTAAGTATCTCTCCTCTTTGTTCTCAGTCTCAGCCTTATCTGTGCCTTCAGAGGATGGTTGCAACATCCTGGCCCGTTTTGTTTCCAAAAAAGATGAGAAATATTTATTCCTCCTTTCCTGCGAAGTCTAGAGATGCTCCCTGTCTGAAAACACTTGGTTGGACTCCTCAGATGACAGGTCTAGGCTCTTGCATTTTAGGCCTATCGGGTCCCTACTCCTTTCCTTGGTCAAGAGTGGCTCCCCGCTTGATCCAGCATACCCCTCAATTTTGGCGCGAGGTTAGGAAGTTGTCCATCTATGCTTTGCAAGTTAATAAAAAGCTCCCTGCCTATGGGCCGGGTTCCACAGAGGTGGAAGCAAGCTATGGTGGCCCCTCTTCTTAAACAGTCTTTGCTAGGTCCTGCCAAGCGTGAAAAATATCAGCCTATTTTGATGCTACCATTTTTACCCAAGATCACAGAGAAGTATGTCAATCAGCAGCTCTCCACCTTTATTGAGGCTAATGGCTTACTTCACAGAACACAGTTGGGCGTTCGTCCCTCCTATAGTATGGAGACTGCCTTGATGCTAGTCACAAAATCCATCCACCAAATTCTGGATGTTGGCGAACTGCAGCACTGCTAATGTTGGATCTCAGTGATGCCTTCAACACTAGATTCCACAGCATCCTTATTGAGCGCTTGTGGAATTGCGGTGTCAGCCACAAAGCCTTGCTGAAGGTTGCCTCCATACTGTAGGAACCCACCTTTCAGGTGTTTCAAAAATCCTTTCACTCTCAGGTGCTCCCTTTGCAGCAGGTTGTGCCACAGGGCTCATCCCTGTGTTTAGCTGTATTTAAATTATATATGTGCCCCACTTGCTGAGATGATTGAACGCCATGCATACACCATCATCTCATATGCAGATGAGACTCAGCTCATAATTACCCTGTCACAAAATCCTGCCCATCTGACCTCCTTTCTTAGTTCTTGTCTTGAAGTACTTGTGGATGGATCTAAATTGTCTCAAGATGAATGCAGGGAAGACCAAAATTGTAACCCTGGGCAAACAACCTACCATCTGGTCAACCACCTGGTGGCCTGACACCCATGGTCATTTGCCTCTTCCCACGCCCAGGGTAAAAAACCTGGGCCTTTGGTTTGATGGGAAGCTTACCTTCGACAGCCAAATCACAGCTAATGCAGGAAAATATTTAATTATTCTAAAGAGCCTTAAAAAAATCTTCTGCTAACTGCCAGAGTCTGCAAAAAACAGTTTTCCAGGCACTGGTTATGTCCAGGCTTGACTGTTTAAAGGGGCGTGTGAAATACATAAAGGTCTGGTATAGTAAGAACGTAAGAGTATACAGAAGCGTTTTTACACTCGTTGGGAGAGAAACATGAAAGTGGCAGTGACGTAAAAAAAGGAAGGAGCAAAATCATTAGTATGTAAATGGGTTCATAGTTGAGAATGAGTTGCTGTGTTGAAGATTGGGATTAGAATGGGGTATAGTGGACGGGTGCAAAATAATGTTTAAAAGAAGATTGAATGAGGGAAAGTATGAAAGCCAGAGACCACTTGGAATGTGGGATGACAAATGGTTCATGCCGTTGGTCTGGGGAGCGATGACCAAGGTTAAAGAGGGCCACAGGGATTGAACATTTGGTTTCTTCATTTAATGGAAAACAAACTGCCTGTTTAAGGGAAGCTCTTTTGAGGGAAAGTATGAAAATCAGATAACGCTCAGAAAGGCGGGATGACAAATGGTTTACACCTAGGCTTAACTTTTGTCGAGGGAATGAGGAATAAGGTTGAGAGGGTCACAGGGATTGGACACCTGGTCTTTTCATTGAATTTAATGTGAACTGCCTGTTTTAGCACAAAAGATTAGATGCGCAAGCTTAAACACAGATTTATGCGATTAAAGAAGATATTGGCACTAAGTAGTAATGATGAATTTTTTGCAATTGTTGATTCACATTTACCCCTGACGAAGGGCTGGAATTAAACCCGAAATGCAATGGGTTTCGAATAAAGATTTGCGGCTTTGAACTATACTTTGTACTTCGGATCGTATTTACGAAGAGGTCCAGATGGGCACATGTTAATATGAGAAGCTTTCAAAATATATTATGTTGGATATGTGGATCAAGAAAACAAGATGAAAATGTGGTAAGCATTGTGGGTAAAAACCTAGACGAATGGTGAACATGGTCAAATGGAGAAATATTGGCTGGATTTGGTATCCACTAACGCAGTGCGACTGGGAGTGGAACTTGAACTTCACGCTCCCCACAGGATTGTACAGGCAAGACTACTGCAATGTCTAGTGTCTAGGGAAGTCACAAACTGCTGAATCTCCGTAGATGTGCTGCTATGAGAGCCTCGCTTTCCAAACTGCACTGGCATCCACTGAAACAGAGACTTTCCTTCAAAGCATGTGCTTTTGCTACAAGGTCTTTGCGAATAAGGGCCCACGCTATCTGCATTATTTTCTCAAACCTTATGTCCCTTTCAGGAACTTCACTTAAGATCCACTGGGGTCATACTAGCTCACGTCCCCAAAGTGAAAAGAGTGTGCACGGGGGATCGCTTTGAGCTACATAGCTCCAAAACTCACCTGATGTCCGGGTGCTGGATCTTAGGGCTGGGACATTTCGTTAGAAGTAGCCATGTCTTTAAGTCTCACTATTATTATTATTGCGGGATTAATTATTGTTTTAGGCACAGGACCAAGATATGTGTGCAATACACTGTATGCATGAATGACTCAAAGTAAGAAATAATTTACCAAAGTTAAGACACACCCACATAGATACAAATCAATAATAGGTTTTTTCTACCCAAATATATTTATGAGAGCATATCTAACCAATCTACTCATACCCTGTGTACTTAGAGCACCAAATATTATTGCATGTTTATGTGGCCCTGCCGCACTTACCTGCCTTGTGCCCTTCACCTCTCTTCATCCAACTCCAAAGCTAAGATTCTTAACTGCTTGAGCTCTTTATAGACAATTTCACACCATACTTTTTGTCTGATATTCAGTGCTCACCTTGTGAAAAATTACTTGTAGGGTTCCATATTTTTAGGTCTCTCCTAGGCAGCACTAGTGCTGTCTGTTTGAGACATGCTGTATTCAGTATATGGCCATGAAGCTCTGCCTATTTTCCGCCCATCCTTTTAATTGACTCCTGTCACTGTCCTTTGTAAATGGTGCCTTTTCATTGGTCAAAAGGCTATATAGTCTCTCCTTAGTACTGACTTTTCACTTCTTGTAACCTCCCATGAGGACCCCCCCGTTACATGTGTTGTTACTCAGTAGGTTTTAATTACAGCCTCAGAGCACTATTTTCTAAAATGGTTTTCTCCTGCTTGATGTTGCAGTCAGAACACACTCTCCTGCAAGACTTTTCTTTATATACACAGCACGGCATGCCTCAGCAGGAATAATGGAGGCCGCGCCTTTTTTTTGTTATTCCCGGCGTCAATCGTGTACCTTTTTTTTTTACAATGGCCGCACCCGTGTTTTAAACATTTTAGGCTAAAGCTTGGATGCCGCGATTGCTTCAAAATTAAAAAATAGGAGTAAATGTTTACTTTTTTTTCTATTTCTTTACTTTCTAAGCAATTGCAGCACCCACATTTTAGCTTTAAACATCTTAAGCTAAATTGTGTGTGCCGCGATTGCTTCAAAAGTAAAGAAATAGCAAAAAAAAGTTTTTTCTATTTCTTTACTTTTTGCTGCGAGATCCCTAAACGACAATCATTTACATATGGCTGGTGACCTGTGCATCACTGAAGTGATCCTTCGTTTTAATTAGTTATCATGCACGTCGCTCATCATAAATTTGTCCATGCCTAGGGCATGGATGGGCTGTTGGGGCCTTGTCTATTCCCGCCTCTCTGTTGGCAGTTCTTAGTGCTTGCTTGTGACGTCATCCCCTTTGACCTCCTCACCCTTCCCATGCTTAGTTAAATGTAAACCAATCATTGAGTAATATGTAACAAGTCACATGGAAGCTGGCAGTGCATGCAGACAGGTAAATAAATCACTGGAGATTTAGAATAGTGCATGATTTTTTTACATCTCGGTCGGAGTGCTCTTGCCTGCCTAGACGTACCCTAACTGTCAGTTACTCATTGTTCTTCCCTTTCAGTACAAAGCTGCTTGTATGGACTACACTGGCTCTTAAATTAGCCTATTTGAGTCCTTGCCCTGTACAGCGGCTGCTGCTAGGGTCCGTTGTGCCTACACTCCAGTGCTTTGTAGCCTCCAAACAGACACCGTCAATGGCGGCTCCTCTGTTATCTGTATCCAAAGGCCTCTGCACAACGGCCAGTGATGACACCCTTACACAACACTTCTAAGATGCCTTCTAATTCAGATATCCTGCTCCCATGAAGAGCGATGGACACCACCCTGTGAAGAGAGCCTCGGCTCAGTATCACTTACCCTCATCAGACCCACTTGTCACTGTGCATTTGAAAATGCTGCACCCTGCCCCAGTGGTGACTTAATACACGAGCACCGATAGCGCAGCATCTTTGTGTGCTGTAGAGGAAGCCCCACAGACCCCTGTCGTGTGGTGGAACTCGGAGCGTCAAAAACTGCTAACAGCCCATGTAACCACACCAATACTTACCTTCTGACAGTGTTGGGTCAACCGCTCCAACCTTTATACAGAAGCCAATTTAAAAATTAAGGGCAACTGTTACCTGTAAAGGTATCCTAGTGTTGAATCCAGTGGTGTGTGTACATGTGATTGTACTTATAGGGTGTGCCCACTGTTCAACACCGGTATAAGAAAATGTGTCACATGTAGCTAGCTATGCCAAGAGCCGCTTCCTTCACTGCTCATGAAGAGTCGTACAAAGTAGTGGTCGAAGTGCTTTTAAAACAAGCATTTGCAATGCAAGAGGTCTCCAATTACTGAAAGTTTGCACTATTGGCGTTGCATTATTATTTACAACGCCAATAGCTCAAACATTTAGTAATGTGAAAACTATTGCATTGCAAATGCTTGTTTCTTGAGAGCCCAGCATCAGCATAGCCAAATGCTGGGTCTGCTTTCTCTCTTTCTTACTGTTTTTATATGTATTCCTCTTCATCATTTCTTCTCTACCGGCTTACTCTCTTTGTTTCTCTTGATCTGACTTTAAGTCTAATGATGCAAAGGAAAGTTCTGGTCCCCTAAATAAGTGCAAGTGCCCGCCACATGCAATCACCAGCATAATATAAGCATAATAGAGAATGTAACTCTTCCAATGCTTATTCAGCGAAAAGAAGCCTGGCAATGAAAATGCTTAGGACTGTCACTTACGTCCTTGTCTGCATTTCCCACCACAATCATTGACTATGGACGAACTCCATTGACCAGAATGAAGTGGTCCCCAGCTGTATATTGCAGCCAAGTTCCAGTCCCTAAGCCACGAAGCAGATGATATCCTTGCCACTGAAACATGCCTGAAATGGTAATGCCTTGGCTTAGCAATGTGCCTCTTTAGAAAAGGTTGCCAGCAGCAAATATATGATCAAATTGTAACCCATAATGCAGTTCCCTAGAGGCTCTCTCGGTTCATGATCAAGAAATCATTTTTATTTCGTAATTCATGAAAAGAACACACACCAAATTGAGATGCACTGCAGTTTAGTTTGGTTTAGATTGATATTTCCTTTATTTTGTGCTATATTTAACAAATGCCCTCATAGTGAGGTGATTTTTGATACCATGCAGAAGTAATACATTCCCCATAGGACAGTTGATATTCTAAAATATGCACCTTCTGTGACTTAGTGGCTAGAACTGCTGACTTTGGAGCTTCGGGATCCACGTTCAAATCCTGGCCTCGATGCTTGGCACAACATCGGGAGATTCTGGGGAAATCACATAATTTCCCTCTGCTTGAAAATGATGTGAATTGTATTTGTGCATTCCACACTTGACGTACACGATTGTGTAATAATTGGTTTCTATTTCTCCAAATAATGTACAGCACTCTCTTGCTTTCCAGCCACATTTATTCTAAATAAAGACAATTATTTTTTCTATGCCAGCCCTCATTTAAAACTGCACCATAGTCCTGTGCTTTATCGTGTATTATTTTCCTATTCTTTCCATTTACTGGTGCAACAAGAGGTAAATGTTCCCATTTACATGAAGAAATGGTAGCGTAAACTTGAGACTTCGGAAATTCAGTCAAAATTCTTCAGCAATTGCATTAATCCATTCAGGGCCGGCTATGGCTATGGTGGACCCCATGGTGACAATGTTGGTTGGCACCCCCCAATGGCCACCACTGCCACGGATTCCCTCACTACCACCCTTCAAGGAGCCCCTCAAGTCTTCATAACTGCTCTCTCTCAGATGCATTTAATTAGTTAGATAGTGCTGCCACCATTCATACCAGTGAAGGGTGTTGGAGCACTCACACACTACACAGAAACAATCAATCAATCATAGGTGTGTAAATCAGTGTATAGGAAATGTTACATGAAATAGAAGACTACAAAGTGTAGGAGTCACTTATCATCCATACTGGTAGGCAGTATAGTTTAAGAGTGCTTGGTCTGGAGAAGCACAAATTAAGAATTTATAATGTGACACCATGTTCTGTGTAATGATCAGAATTGATTTCTATCCAAATGACCCCTTCTTACAACATTAGGATAGCGAAAGACTTGGAAAAAATCATAACGCTCTAATCTACACCTTGCAGTTTGCATGCGGCTCCTTGATGATAGTTAATAGCTCCATGTTCTATGTGAGGATTATAATGTATAAGCTTCAAGTATCAAGTTGTCTCTCAGACAAAAGCAGCAACCCACTGACCTATTTACATTATATGCACTTTGTGATCCGAATGGTACACGTTCTTTGCATCAGGCATATTAACCCTCTGCTCTACCTTACCATGAGTCAAAACCTCCACTAGACAAACCTCCGATCTCTCTCTAGATGAACTTTAATCACCCGAGTTATCATGACATTTTAATTGTTGCCTGAAAACTGTTGGAAGCCAAGAAGCGGCAAGAGGTGCCTTAAAACCATAATGTACTACAAACCCAATGCCCTCACCCGAAGTCCGCAACTGGTGCAGTTACACCGGTCGCACCACCTTAGAGCTGTCCCTGAATCCTTTGAGCTACCTTACCCACTATAAAACATCCTTTTTGGCAGTCCTGATTTAACTGGTAACAAACATTACTTTATCTAGTACAACTTTGGGATATGTGAACAAATAAGCTAAAATCGAGGGATCTATAGAAAATACTCTCTGAGCATCTTAGCTGACTAAGCCATGCTAAAATGGTTGCTGCACCATGTTGCTTTAACAAATATTCACCAGAATAAAGTAAAAGCAATTCACTGAAAATAAATATTAGTCTCTATGACATTAAATCAAGGAAATAAGGGATAGTAAACATGGACAATGTTTAAAAAATAAAGAAAAAACAAAACAGATATAGAGACATAAATGAAGAAAAATGACAGTTTAAAAAAAAAAAATAACGATGAAAATAAATGGTCCTAGTTAGTTGTTGCTTATAGCAGTAGGATGAGGATAAGAACTAAGATTAAGGTAAGAAATGCAATAAGAGTTAGGGTTCAAAACTACTCCAATGTAGGGTCCTGCACCCTCAGCCTTCCATTAAGAATCCCTTCTTTTTGGCGTGTGTTGACTCCAACACGGTATGGATCAGTGATTCCCCTATTATGTTATGTTATGTTATGTTATAACCAATTTATAAAGCGCACTTAGACCAAGGTTTCATGGCGCTGTTTTTGAGCAATTGTGAGTTAACTGTTCTGACGTGACTTCTGAGGGGATGGTTACTCATGTGCCTGTATGAACAGCCATGTCTTAAGTTGCTTTCTGAACCGAAGTAGATCAGGGCAAGAACGGATTTCCCATGGGAGTGAGTTCCATAGTTGTGGAGCCAAATGTCCAAAGCGACACCCACCATGTCGTTTGCGTTTGAATTTTGTGCTCACCAACAAATTCTGATGTTTGGAACGGAGATCACGGGTTGGAACATACCTCAGTATTAGATTGTTAATAAAAACTGGGCTATAACAATTTAGAGATTTGAATGTGAGGCAGGCGGTTTTAAAGGTGGCCCGCTGAAGCAGTGGGAGCCAATGGAGTTTTTATGTTACATGTACAAAGAAGTAAAGGAATGTATACCCTTTTTGTAATAAAGCACACTCTTGCCAAGTCGTATTTTGACCCAAATGTAATTTATTCAATTTATCAGCATAACAATAAGAGATCTGTATGGTGAAACGACAGCCAGCACTTGTTTTACCTCCAAGGGATGATTGGTCTGGAGCTTTCTCAAGGCTGTTTTGATCAGATGAGATAAAAGAAAACAATAATAAGATTTTGGATCATTCTCTTTATTTAGTAAGGGAGCATCAGAATTTAATGAATATGCAATGTGCTCAAGTGCCCAAGAGGGATGACAATACAGCTCATGCGCACTTCGAAAGTGCAAACCACTCCTCCCCTGCTCTGGTCAGTCCTCCCCACACAGCACACAGGCTGTATGCAATAGGAAAAATAAAATGACAATAAAGATGCATTATTGTCATTTCCTTTTTGCGCAGTGGTCCAATGCTCCTCTGCCTTAGAGGAGGAGCCACCACTGCTTGATTCTTAACTTTCTCAAGGATTTTAAAGATGTGCACCAAATGGTGCAGAATGCATGGCTTGCTTCATGCATTGCTGTTTTTGAGATAAATTCCGGAGACCACCTCTCTCTTGGAGTATTGTGAAGAATTGCCTCCCTCTGAACCTGCAGTACAACCCTGGAGCTACTCCACCTTTATGATTCAGAATAGCTTTAGGAATTTCAGTAAGTACCAAAAATTCCCAGGGTGAAAACCGCTATGCCCACATTTAGGAGTGTAAGTGTGCCCTCACTAGGATTTTCTTGGTTAGGTAACACAGGATCTGATTTTTACCAGGAGGAAAATCTGGGATTGTTAATTCTAACAGCCTTATATTTCCTTTTAACTCGTAATTGGGCCCTAAATGTTATTTAGGTGATTTGGGGCTTACCTGTGTCTCTAATAAAGAATAGCTAGTGATAATATAGGCCACCACTTGGTGCCACAGCAACATTTTGACTTGAGTTACATGTATGTTGGTGCTTATCTACACACAAATACACACACACACACACACACGATAAAACATGAGTAAAGCTAATTATAGTTTCTGTTCAAACACGCAAAACTGCTGCCAATTGCCCGTTATTTTTATACAACGCACATAAACTGATCCTATTAAAAAAGAATAAAAGAAAATACCTGTCACAGTTGAATCCAAAGTCAAAGAGCAGAGAAAATACAAGAAGAAGCTATGAAGGCATGACAATCCCTAAAAAAAAATTCAAACAAAGTGCCAGAGGAAGAATAAACCTACATCATCAGTGGGGACGGTATTTGCGAAAATGTGATTTAGTGCCTACTGTGCTGACTTTGGTACTGCATTCTGATTCCTGATTTGGCACTTGACAAAGAAAAAATTGTTTGCTTTGGGGGAAATCAGATAATTTCCATGTGCATGAATGTGTCAGGGGTACACACGAGTAGTTGGCATACACCTACTATTTTCAGAGTGGACTCTGTCCACCCTACCAAGAAGAAGTTAAGAAGTTGGGCCCCACTAAAATATACTGAATCCATCCCGTGTTAGGTGTAGTGTATTTTGTAAAGCGCTCAGCTGCCCCAACGGGGCGTCCTGGCGCTGTATAACACTGTGGAACCCTTCCTGGCTCTCCCTGTGAGATGCCCCTCCTGGGCAACCCCAATGTGAAGCCAGGCATCCCAGTGTTGTAGGGGCCGCTGTGGAGATTAAGCAAGTTATTGCCCAGAGTTGCAGCGTGGGACCCATGATTAGAGTAGGCGCCAAGGCAAGAATTATCAAGCCCGCGGACATTGAGCCAAAGACCCTGCCACGTCGGGACTTGAACCCTGGTCCCAGGCCTGATCTCTGCTTCAGAGTCTGCCGCTCTAACCAGTGAGCCACACTTCTCCACTTTCTGTAGGTTTCAGAGGGACACATTCAGCAGTTCCTCCAAGCTGTCTGCTTTCTTTCCGAGCAGCAAATTGCAGGCAGGGAGGGGGACTTCCTATTTTATATTCTAGCAGTTAAGTGCCCGTCAGTCCTCCTTTTGTTTCAGTATCCCGACTGTAGCTATCTGGAGTCTCACACATAAATGTAATGGAGGGGAAACACAGTCACACAGCTTATCACTTCATAGGTACCTAAGAGAGTCATGCTTTTGATTGTTCAGGCCCTGTATATAAGAGATGTGCATGCCCCAGTATTTAGACACATAATATTTTAAATACCACTGTTTTGTTTTATTTCTTTTACAGTGTTAGTCATCCTAATGCAGGGTGTCAGAGTGCTTTACATTACGTGTAAACATTGTATATTGAAAATAAGTCATATGTCAGCAAAGTAATGTACAGGATATGTTACATAAGACAGTGAGGATTGCAACTGTAGTAGCCAAAATGTCCTTCATAGCGTACTGTGCTACATTAGAAGGATTACAATGTCTGAACTTCAGGTAGCAATAGTATCTCTGTAAACAGCAACCCACTTACCTAGCTACACAAAAATCTGGCATCTGCATGTTACATGATATACTGTGCAGGAGACATATTAACCCACCATGCTACTTTGGTTTAAAACTGGGACTAGACAAGTTTAGAGTTATCTGTTATTACTATTCCCAAGTTTACTTGGCACACATGATGCTTGCGGCAGGTGCATTAACCACATAAGATATGTTCAAATGAAGACTTTGCAACCAATTAAGCAGAGCAGATTTTCTGTCACATTTCTCCTTGCTGCCAATTTCATTGTACCAGTTTAAAAAAGATGTATTAATTGAGACCCAGATTTTGTATTGGGGTGACATCACGTTTATGGCACAACACAGATGCAAAATCTCCCTTGTTATATCTTCTAATGTGCTCAAATATACTCATGATTAAACTGCTAAACACATGTCTGAGGTGTTGAGATCTGATGTCACTTCTTGTGATGTCAAGAAAGGATATAGGCACGGCGCACTGCCTTGTGTAGTGATGGAGATTGTGTAAAAAAGGTATTGCGGTTTGGGTAGTTCTCAGGTGCTCCGGCAGGTGACGTAACTGTTCTTGTGATGTCACATACTGTGAGGTCATGGGTTGTTTGATGCCACTTCCTAAGATCTGTCGTACTGTGATGCCACGTGCGATGTCACGCACCGTGAAGTTATACGCCATGATGTCACTTGCATACTGCCTAACTTTGTTAGTTCCCCTCCTTCTTTTTTAGGATATCTACCCTGGGGGACAGTGAAATATGTTTACCATAAATACAAAGGGTGCAGTGTGCCAATCTCGAAAGATCCAAGACTCACTTTGCATCACATCAGGTATCTGCAGTTTATCTGAAAGTGGACTGTGAAGCAGTGGCTTAGGAAAGGCCCAATGGACCCTAATGTATTCAAGGAATTTTGGCCCTCCATGCTATCAATTTTTAGTAAAGAAAAATAATCACTAACGAGAGTGAAGAAGGATATTGACCCACGGACCCTGGTGTCCCCGCACCTGGTGCTCAGGTGGTAACTGCGCCTGTACAGTACTACGTACAGTAACTTGAGTCTAACATTATCCTTGTTCTCGGAGCTAAGCCTGCGCTATGTAAAAAAAATACCTACAATAAATGCATAAATGTGTTGAAGAAATATTACATTTCTTCTATTTGAGCAAGTGGGAAGTTGGGTGTTTTTCGCACACCCTAGTCAGAAATGATGACACAGAGGGACTCTTCGCAGCACTTTTCCATCGATTGCTGGCGTATCCTGCATTTGCAGTGTGAAAGAATTGCAAGGCCTTGCAGTTCAAATATGGCCTCTAGATGCTGCTGCAGCGCTTTACACAAGACCTGGCTCTTGCTGATACAGCATTACACATTCAAGCTTTTGAATGAAGCTCAGCAGTCTGGCAGATGACGCTGGCAGACACTACTGAATATGCAAATTCACGTCCATTTCATTCAATGGCCATCGTGCTTTTCTCATAGCATGCTGCAGCTCCTGAAACGAGGTAAAGCAAATAAAACCTGGCTATTTCTTATCGCTTTCGGATTGTAAGGTCTGCTGAATTTATAGTGGTTCGACGTTGCCGCACTGCTTCGGGATATTTTTCTAGGAATTAAAGTAAATGAAGGGTAAACCTTAGAAGATGTAAAGGAATCTAGCCTGCAGTTTGTTGTTTAACAGGCATATACAGCATGATTAGAAAAAGGATTACTGCACTACTTAAAATTTAAGTACAGTCCTCCGGCATAAAGCTCCTGTAGCGATGAACTGCACCGGAGCATCTACCTCTTGCAGCGCAACCTACTTTTTAGTTTTGGAGATTCCACAGCCAGGCAATTGCTTCTGCAATTTAAGCCCTAATTCCATGTTGTGAGGAGAGGTAATTCCGCATGTTTTCACTTGCATAAATACAAGTTTTACTGAATGTGGTATTGCATAATCCAGTCAAAGTAAAATGTTTTCCCCTCACTGTTGTCACCACCTGAAAGTCGATGGGAAATCTGAGTGAAAAGAGTGTAGTGACCGGCTGGCCAATGTTCTAGTGTTTCTTGTACCAGCCACTCTGCGAGGGCAGGCTTACATTACCACCCAACCCCCAATACCTCACAGGTGTCACAGAACATGTGACTGGGCCCGGGTGCCCGTGCCCTGGGCCAGTTCTGCAATGTATACCCCTGTGTCTGTGTCCTTATTCTAAGTGTATGGGGGCCTCGGGCCCTGACCCTTTACAAAGGGGTTCAGAATTTTGGAATCGCATGCACTAAAGGGCCAGATAATTTTAGGACTCGCAAATTGATTCTTGTTCAGGGCCAAAAACTCGTAATTCCCAGAAGCTGAGCTTGTGCTACCATCTGGAGTCAGTAATACTGGGTGAGATCTTACCACCCACTGTTACTGTTCAGAAAAGGGGGTGGTGATGAACAGAGTGTCTGAATTAAGCAGACCACTCTTACCCAGTCCAAAGATCAGGGCTTGATCCATCACCGTTATTTATCTCACTGCACCATCCCAGCTCAGAACCTGGCTATATGCAAATCAGTCTGTCCCTGGCCCAGTGCATCATGGGAACAGGGCAGACTAAACTACCAAGCCAATTCTTCACCAGAAAGGAGACAAGCTACCGGGGACCGGTCTCTGGCATTTCAGCCTTCTTCGGCCCGGCTTGCTTGAATCATGATGGTGCAGTGAGAAAGGGACTCATGTCTGAGTATACCCTGCCACACCTATCGTGGCCAAAAACGATTCAGAAAAGGGGGTGGTGATGAACAGAGTGTCTGAATTAAGCAGACCACTCTTACCCAGTCCAAAGATCAGGGGTTGATCCATCACCATTATTTATCTCACTGCACCATCCCAGCTCAGAACCTGGCTGTATGCAAATCAGTGTGTCCCTGGCCCAGTGCATCATGGGAACAGGGCAGACTAAACTACCAAGCCAATTCTTCACCAGAAAGGAGACAAGCCACCGGGGACCGGTTTCTGGCATTTCAGCCTTCTTCGGCCCGGCTTGCTTGAATCCTGATGGTGCAGTGAGAAAGGGACTCATGTCTGAGTATACCCTGCCACACCTATAGTGGCCAAAAACGATTCAGAAAAGGGGGTGGTGATGAACAGAGTGTCTGAATTAAGCAGACCACTCTTACCCAGTCCAAAGATCAGGGCTTGATCCATCACCGTTATTTATCTCACTGCACCATCCCAGCTCAGAACCTGGCTATATGCAAATCAGTCTGTCCCTGGCCCAGTGCATCATGGGAACAGGGCAGACTAAACTACCAAGCCAATTCTTCACCAGAAAGGAGACAAGCTACCGGGGACCGGTTTCTGGCATTTCAGCCTTCTTCGGCCCGGCTTGCTTGAATCCTGATGGTGCAGTGAGAAAGGGACTCATGTCTGAGTATACCCTGCCACACCTATAGTGGCCAAAAACGATTCAGAAAAGGGGGTGGTGATGAACAGAGTGTCTGAATTAAGCAGACCACTCTTACCCAGTCCAAAGATCAGGGCTTGATCCATCACCGTTATTTATCTCACTGCACCATCCCAGCTCAGAACCTGGCTATATGCAAATCAGTCTGTCCCTGGCCCAGTGCATCATGGGAACAGGGCAGACTAAACTACCAAGCCAATTCTTCACCAGAAAGGAGACAAGCTACCGGGGACCGGTTTCTGGTATTTCAGCCTTCTTCGGCCCGGCTTGCTTGAATCCTGATGGTGCAGTGAGAAAGGGACTCATGTCTGAGTATACCCTGCCACACCTATAGTGGCCAAAAACGATTCAGAAAAGGGGGTGGTGATGAACAGAGTGTCTGAATTAAGCAGACCACTCTTACCCAGTCCAAAGATCAGGGCTTGATCCATCACTGTTATTTATCTCACTGCACCATCCCAGCTCAGAACCTGGCTATATGCAAATCAGTCTGTCCCTGGCCCAGTGCATCATGGGAACAGGGCAGACTAAACTACCAAGCCAATTCTTCACCAGAAAGGAGACAAGCTACCGGGGACCGGTTTCTGGCATTTCAGCCTTCTTCGGCCCGGCTTGCTTGAATCCTGATGGTGCAGTGAGAAAGGGACTCATGTCTGAGTATACCTTGCCACACCTATAGTGGCCAAAAACGATTCAGAAAAGGGGGTGGTGATGAACAGAGTGTCTGAATTAAGCAGACCCCTCTTACCCAGTCCAAAGATCAGGGCTTGATCCATCACCGTTATTTATCTCACTGCACCATCCCAGCTCAGAACCTGGCTATATGCAAATCAGTCTGTCCCTGGCCCAGTGCATCATGGGAACAGGGCAGACTAAACTACCAAGCCAATTCTTCACCAGAAAGGTGACAAGCTACCGGGGACCGGTTTCTGGCATTTCAGCCTTCTTCGGCCCGGCTTGCTTGAATCCTGATGGTGCAGTGAGAAAGGGACTCATGTCTGAGTATACCCTGCCACACCTATAGTGGCCAAAAATGATTCAGAAAAGGGGGTGGTGATGAACAGAGTGTCTGAATTAAGCAGACCACTCTTACCCAGTCCAAAGATCAGGGTTTGATCCATCACCGTTATTTATCTCACTGCACCCTCCCAGCTCAGAACCTGGCTATATGCAAATCAGTCTGTCCCTGGCCCAGTGCATCATGGGAACAGGGCAGACTAAACTACCAAGCCAATTCTTCACCAGAAAGGAGACAAGCTACCGGGGACCGGTTTCTGGCATTTCAGCCTTCTTCGGCCCGGCTTGCTTGAATCCTGATGGTGCAGTGAGAAAGGGACTCATGTCTGAGTATACCCTGCCACACCTATAGTGGCCAAAAAGATTCAGAAAAGGGGGTGGTGATGAACAGAGTGTCTGAATTAAGCAGACTACTCTTACCCAGTCCAAAGATCAGGGCTTGATCCATCATGGATCAAGCCCTGATCTTTGGACTGGGTAAGAGTGGTCTGCTTAATTCAGACACTCTGTTCATCACCACCCCCTTTTCTGAATCATTTTGTCCACCATAAACGTGAAAGGGTATACTCAGATGTGAGTCCCTTGCTCATTGCACCATCAGGATTCAAGCAAGCCGGGCCGAAGACGACTGAAATGACAGAAACCGGTCCCCGGAAGCTTGTTTCCTTCCCAGTATAAGAATTGGCTTGGTAGTCTTGTCTGCCCTGTTCCCATGATGCACTGGGCCAGGGACAGACTAATTTGCATGTAGCCAGGTTCTGACCTGGGATGGTGCAGTGAGCTAAAAAACGGTGATGGATCAAGCCCTGATCTTTGGACTGGGTAAGAGTGGTCTGCTTAATTCAGACACTCTGTTCATCACCACCCCCTTTTCTGAATCATTTTGTCCACCATAAGCGTGTAAGGGTATACTCAGATGTGAGTCCCTTGCTCATTGCACCATCACGATTCAAGCAAGCCGGGCCGAAGACGGCTGAAATGCCAGAAACCGGTCCCCGGAAGCTTGTTTCCTTCCCAGTATAAGAATTGGCTTGGTAGTCTGGTCTGCCCTGTTCCCATGATGCACTGGGCCAGGGACAGACTAATTTGCATGTAGCCAGGTTCTGAGCTGGGATGGTGCAGTGAGCTAAAAAACGGTGATGGATCAAGCCCTGATCTTTGGACTGGGTAAGAGTGGTCTGCTTAATTCAGACACTCTGTTCATCACCACCCCCTTTTCTGAATCATTTTGTCCACCATAAGCGTGGAAGGGTATACTCAGATGTGAGTCCCTTGCTCATTGCACCATCAGGATTCAAGCAAGCCGGGCCGAAGACGGCTGAAATGCCAGAAACCGGTCCCCGGAAGCTTGTTTCCTTCCCAGTATAAGAATTGGCTTGGTAGTCTGGTCTGCCCTGTTCCCATGATGCACTGGGCCAGGGACAGACTAATTTGCATGTAGCCAGGTTCTGAGCTGGGATGGTGCAGTGAGCTAAAAAATGGTGATGGATCAAGTCCTGATCTTTGGACTGGGTAAGAGTGGTCTGCTTAATTCAGACACTCTGTTCATCACCACCCCCTTTTCTGAATCATTTTGTCCACCATAAGCGTGGAAGGGTATACTCAGATATGAGTCCCTTGCTCATTGCACCATCAGGATTCAAGCAAGCCGGGCCGAAGACGGCTGAAATGCCAGAAACCGGTCCCCGGAAGCTTGTTTTCTTCCCAGTATAAGAATTGGCTTGGTAGTCTGGTCTGCCCTGTTCCCATGATGCACTGTGCCAGGGACAGACTAATTTGCATGTAGCCAGGTTCTGAGCTGGGATGGTGCAGTGAGCTAAAAAACGGTGATGGATCAAGCCCTGATCTTTGGACTGGGTATGAGTGGTCTGCTTAATTCAGACACTCTGTTCATCACCACCCCCTTTTCTGAACCCTCTGTTACTGGGCACCTTGTAATGAGAAATGAGAAACTTACTTGCCAATAGAGGTAACCATAGTGGTAGCCGTGATACTGATTATTCCGTAGTTGTTTAGCATTTAAGCATTAAATCGGTTCCCTGCTTGCCCACTGGACCTTGGTGAAAGTTTACCACTTGACCCTGAAGAACCGATTCTAATGAAATTCACATTTCCACATTTTTGACACTTCCCTGTTCACTAAATCTTCTACCATACTCAAGATTCAAGGTTTAAGATTAATGGGAGGTTCAAGGTTTGCTATCAGCTGATCACGGGTGGTAAAAATAAATACATTACATAAAATTAATTAGGGAGAGTTCAGTGGTGAGTAGGCTACGATGGCCAATTGTGGTGCTTGAGGTTTTTTACTCCTGAAGTCCAGGGGCCCAACCTACTATGGGTCCTAAGCAACTGTTCCAAGTACCACATAGGCAGTTGACTCACAGTGGTAGTTGTGACCGAGCAGTCAAGGCTCTCTCTCGAGAGTGGGGGGGGGGAGATGTAGATGCATTTCAGTGAACACAACGCTTTTATAGGAAAAAGATGTATTTTATTTCAAAATCTACACAGGCAAAAGTATTTGACATTCAGACCCGATAACACGATCCTCCTTCAAGTTGGGGCTCAAGTCGTTGTCAGGCAATTCCCTGTCCCACCCCCTTCATGTAAGTTGTCCTTGCTTATTTCCCTTTCACTGGTGGCCACATCCAGGTAATCAAACTATTAGGCCATAGTCAAGAGTTCTCCCTCTAACTCTTTAGGAATTAGTCAAAAATGTCTACGGTGCTGCAGCATCATTAGCAGCAAGTCTCCTGGGGCTTGAAAGGCCCAATTTCAGTCTTACTGGCTCTTGTGGTGATGCAGTGTTCAGCAGTGCTGCGAGTTCCTTCTCGGGTGCTCACGAGGCCAGATCCTGGAAGACAAATTCAGGCAAATTCAGGTTACTCAGGGTGTATGCAGCAGCAATAGGCAGCACAGTCTCTCTTTCTGTCAAGCAGCACCGCAGGTTTGTTCCAGTGATCAGAGCTGCTCCTGGTGTTTGTGTGACCCTCCCGTTCTTGACCGGTATTTTGTTCTCAGTGGCGTCCTGGTGATCCTCGGGGAATCTGCCAGCTGTAGATTATAGCTTGCAGGCACAACCTGCTGGCAACAGCAGTATACCTTTGGTTCAGGTGACAACCCTAACCCTTGGCGAAGTGGTGCCAGAGGCCCCTCCTAGCATACAGGGTCATCAATTTGGGCAGTCATGAGTTCCGCGATCCTGGTCCATAATCAGTTTGCAGGCTTACCCCTCTGACATACGGGGTCAAAGTAGCACAGCTGTGCTACCTCGTGCTTCTTCATAGGGCTTACGATATGGCTCAGAACAAGGCGGTCTTCTCCTGATCTACATGGGTCGTATAAGCGAACTGCAAATGGGCAACAACCATATTGTTGCACACCCTCAACACTTGCTCAGGGTATCTTCTTACAGGGTTCGCCACTGGACCTCACTCCCTCCAGCACTCTTTTGTCCTTCACAGGGCACGCTCATCTTGGCAAGCAGGTAGGCGACTGTGTTCCAGGCTCCAGGGTGGATGATCTTCGTGTCCTGGGTGATGTCCTCTAAGCGAGCCAGAAAACTAGCAGTCCTTGTCCACCTGTCCTGGTCACAGGCAGAGGTCTTGCATAGCTTTCCCTTCTTACATAGCCAATTTGGCTGCTTGGCAGATGACAAGTTTCTGGAGACTCAACCCCTCCTTCATATAGTCCTTTTCCAGGCACCAAATGTGATTTAAGGTCTGAGTCATTGAAGGTTTATGTTTGGGTTCTGCTTCTTTTGAAGAGTACACTTCTCTCTTTCTTCATGAAAGATGTATGTCATAGCAGGCAAGACCTCAAAGCTGATTGTCCCACAACACCACTCATAGGAATGACCAGAGTTCACACCTGGATATAAACCACAGAGATATGTGCATCAAAAGGTTAATCTCAGACCCCCAGCCCTACTCTTTATGATTCTCTTCAAGCCCCATAACTATTTCTGATATGTGTCCACGCCCATTCCTTGGGATCTATCACTGAATCAAAGAGCAGTCTTTTGAAGTGTAAAGAAAGCTTCTTCCTTCTCCCTCCAGTGTGAGTTCAACCCACCTCACAGGAATGCAGCAATACACAAGTCTGTCTGGGGTATTACTCTCCTTCTCTTGTCTTCACCAGGCAGGCCCAAGCTTCCCAAAATGGAACCCTGGATCCTTAATATAATATACCATAGCAGACACATTTACTTAGTGTACATTGACAGCACACTTGTTGTCCAGCACTAGTATCTCCATGCATTGTACCATTACATTTGCCTGTGCATCTAGTACACACACTCAATCTGTGTGCACTGTTCAGCACTGAAGTTTTTTTAATATAACACACATACAACCAGCACACACACTCAGTATGTGAGTGCTGCACAACACTTCACCCTTCATGCATTCTACTTCACACAAGCACACATAGACCCAGCACATACTTCCATTGCATATGTACTGTACAGCACTAAGTCTTAAATGTCGTGTGCCCCTCATAGGCATACATACACTCAGCATATGGAATAATCTCCTATGTACTACTCAGTACTGCCCTACCCCTGTACTGTACCATTCCCATGCACACATACAACCAATGCCGAGTCCCTGCTCCTGTGCCACATGGCACTCCCCTTCTACCTGAGGGAGGTCAAGGGTGAGTTAAGCACACATCAGTTTAACCTTGGAAAGGTAACACCGGGTAAAAATGTCCTTTTCACCACTACTTATCGGTACACAATATGCTGCCACCAACACACTTGTGCTCCTTAACTCCCAGTGAAGGCAGAGCCTTCGACCACTATGATGGTAGCCGGCTGGGCCTCCAGCCTGGTCCAACTAGACTGCAGTCCGTGAAACAGGCCTATATCAAGGCTCAACACTGTGAGCCATGTTTGCCCATGAAGAAAAAATCTCCATTACAGATCAAGACAACAGGGCAGTTGTGCAACCAGGACAGGGGTGCACATTTTTTAACATGCAGGGGACATTTCCATCCCAACAATTTCATTACATTGTTTTTAGCTACCCTGCACTGACAGTGAACTACTATATGCCAGCCAGGCTCCACCACAGCCTTAAAGTCCAATCCAGTTGGAACTGATTGGCATGATACCTGCACACAGATACAAGCAACCTCAGTTTGAGTTTTGTTGGCTCTCAACTCTGAGGAGCAGATTGGGTCATATGGCACCGTGATTTTCGTATTCAATTCAGAGTATATTCCTTCTGCATGGCCTAGCAATTTGGGATAGACAGACCCTTTTTAGGCAGATCAAGAATGACTGGCCTATTGCTGGTCCTTGCATATAGTTTTGCAGTGAGAAAAAAAGGATGCATTGAAATGCCATATAGAGTATTATTTAATGGATTTGAATACTTCAGGCATTTCATCTATCACTTCTTTTGTTTTTCTGTGTAAGATTCACTAAGGAATCTGATTAAAAGTGGCCTGCTAAACTATTATCCCATAATAAGCACCTGTTTAACAGGGATCGCAATTACAAGTTGTGTGATGTTTGTAGCACCCATTATTTAGCAGGTGCAATAAAGATCTCAACCTAAGTTAAATTTCAGCAGGTCAGACCTGCCAGAATTGAACAGTGGAAAAATGCCCAGTATTTACCTGGACATGTATAATATATTTCAGTAAGCAGCATAGGGCTAGATCTATGAAGTATTTTTCCAGTCGTAAACAGCCTGACTCTTTGAAATGGGTTGTTTATAACCAGAGAAATGCTTTTTCTCATGTATAAAATGAAAAATGTGATTTGATAACTTGTTACCGTATCTCAATATGCATTTGGGATTTGTATTTGCAAGGGGCGTTTTTTGGTTAACCCTTCCAAATACCGAATCGGTATGGTATGCATTATTATTTTATAACACAATTCCGGTTGCAAAACAAATACTTTACCACCATTCAAAACGCGGTGGCGACCCCTTCCCAAATGGGAAGAGGTCCCTATGGAACCCTTTCCCCTTTGCAAATGTAAACAAATATTTTTTAAGAGCAGGCAGTAATCCCATGGACACCTGCCTACTCTTAAAAAATTAAACTGCAAGGTTTCATTTTTGAAAAATTGTTTAAACACATCCCAATTTCCTGAAAGAAAAAAAGGGCCTCCATTAGAAATAAAAAGATTGTTTTATTAAAAAGCAATCACTGACATGGTGGTCTGTTGACCCAAGCAGGTCACCATCCCTATAATTATCATTCAACAACCGTTCTTGACAGGTAAGGATGTGGAGGCTTTGAATAATTATAGGCCACAATATGCAATATAATAAGTAAGGTGTCCAGCCGGACCCTGAATTTAATAGATGGTAAAAATAAAATGCAATTTCAAAAAGAACATATATAAAGTGGGACCCAGTCTCCGCCAAGACCTGGAACACCCTCCCTACCCACATACGGCAGACCCAAGACCTACTCGGCTTCAGAAGACTCCTCAAGACTTGGCTCTTTGAGCAGTAGCAGCCACCCCCCTCCCCTCAGCGCCTTGGGACCATCACGGGTAAGTAGCACGCTTTACAAGTACTCTGATTGATTGATTGATCCCTTGTGGATTTCTGTATCCCAGCTCATGAATCCAAGCTGCATCCAGAAATTACCAAACATCTTCCTAAAAGGTTTCAATTTCTGGACTAACTGGATGGTGATCCAAGGAATATCTCAGCTTGTCCACCTAGTAGTGTCGCATCTTTTGATCCAATATGTGGGTCTGCCCAAATGCTGAGCAAACACAAGGAGATCACCCCCAGTCACACGTCTGGGTTGAACCACTCCAGTTCAGACCCAACCATATACAAATCAGTCTTGACCCTGTTCCTCATGGGAACAGTCCAGCCCGTTTTGCCAAGCCAGGTCTTCCCTGGACCAGAAATAAGCATCCTAGGACCGTGTGCTTGCTCTGCCTAAATTCTCACATCACACTAAGGACTCATTAGGACCCCCATATTGACAAGATACAGCAGCCCATCAGCACTCCCACACAGTGCAGACTAAGTAAAGTCATAGCCTAAGTAAAAACATTTTTTTTTAAACTTTCAAAGCACTGAAAGATTTATACAGATTTTGATCTCAGATACTGTTAAATATTCTAATAGAAAACAGGCTAAAACAACCAGTAAATCCAAATCAAAACATGACATGAAAGACAGCAGAAACAGCAGATCAAGTAAGGGCAATGCTGGCAGCCATTTCTGCAATATTTTAATCATCTGCGGATTTGTTGGGGAGTTGTTGGCAGAAGGAATGTTTCTACAGCTCAGGACCATAACACACCTCTGGCAAAACAGTGGTTGTCAATGGGAAGACACCAGTATTCCCAGCTTGCAGGCATATGCAGAATGATGGTATTTGCTGCTATTCACTGGGCTAGAATTCACAGCATTCACCCAAATAATCAGAGTTGATGGTAACACATTTAAAATACCATCAGGATTCATACTACTCTAACGCACACAAGACATATGAGTGCCTGGACTACTTTCTTGCATCCATAGGGGTGGCCTCACTTTCTGATCATGCTCCAGTGTCAATGGTCCTCTCCCTGCCTGCAATACAGTGATCATGTAGGGTTTGGCGACTAGGGCAAACGTTGCTACACCGTTAAGAGGTTGTCTATAAGATACAGCGCGCAATTGCAGATTACCTTTCACATAATAATAACACTGACACTATTCTTGCAACACAGTGGGATGCGCTAAAGGCGGTTCTTAGGGGGGAGTTTATTTCCATCCCGGCGGCGGAGAATGTAGAGTGTCAGGGTAAGAGGGACGAACTTACACAGAAGACTAGGGAGCTGGAGCATATACATCGGCGGACGGGGGCCCAGAGAATCTGGAGGCAGTTGAAGGCGGCGAGGCAGCAGCTAGAGGCGCTAGACTTAGATCATGCGGAATTTGTGGCTTTACAACTGCGCCATGTGTACTACACTGGGGAAGACAGGTGTGGGCGCCTACTTGCACACAAGCTGCGGGAAGTGTCGCAGCAGCGAGCGGTTCGGGAGATCCTTAGGGGCGGTGGCACGCGGGTCACAGAGGACCATGATATCGCCAGTTCCTTCTGTGACTTCTATGTGGATCTTTACTCCGCTGACCCCCGGCTGACAAGGATGAGGCCGACTTTCTGGCCTCTGTCCCCCTTCCAGCCCTCTTATGGGACCAGACGGAACAGTTGGAGGGTGATATCCGACCGGAGGAGGTCATTTCGGCCATCTCCCGCCTCAAAATAGCGAAGTCTCCCGGCCCGGATTGCTTCCCGGCGAGTTTTTATAAAACATTTTGTGGCCAGGTTCCTCTGTTGCTCGCGCGCCTTTTTACTTCCTTCTCGGAGCCGGGAGCGATCCCCAGGGAACTTTTGGAGGCATCCATTGCCGTTATACCCAAACAGGGTAAGGACCGTACACAATGCGGGGCTTATAGGCCTATCTCCCTACTCAAAGTAGACCTCAAGCTTTATACCGGGATTTTGGCCTCACGCCTGGCTCCGTATATGGGTTGCCTGGTAGATATGGATCAGTCCGGGTTCATACCGGAGCGCCAGACCTCTGACAATACTAAGCGGGCCTTTCACCTTCTTGAAAAGCCCGCTTGCACAGAAGGTGAATACTTGATGTTGGCTATCGAGGCCGCGAAGGCGTTTGATAGGGTACACTGGCCCTATCTGGAGAAAGTCCTGAGGAAAGTGGGTCTGGGTCCGAAGTTTAGCGCCCGGGTGATGAACTGCTACAAATTCCCGACGGCTACAGTCCAGGTAAATGGGTACACATCTCCCCGATTTGCCATAGAGAGAGGTACGAGGCAGGGGTGCCCTCTGTCGCCCCTGCTTTTTGCCCTCTATATGGAGCCCCTTGTGCAGCTCATGAGATTGGACCCGAGAGTAACGGGGATTAAGTTTGGGAGCGACGTTCACACAATCAGCCTGTATGCGGATAATGTGCTGATTTTGCTTTCTAGTCCAAGAAAATCACTGCCGGCGTGTCTCGAGGATCTGGCGATCTTTGGTCTGGTATCAGTGTTCCAGGTCAATATGAACAAATTGGCAGGTCTTGATCTGTCCCTCACGAAGCATACTCAAAACCTCCTCCAGCACGGGTTTCCCATCCAGTGGGCGTTGGATGCGATGCCATACCTCGGGATACAGCTTGCCCCTTTTCTGTCGGAATCTGTAACCATCAACTACACCCGCTTGCTTCAGAAAATAAGGCGGGAGCTGGGGCAGTTGAGACATTACCCACTTTCATGGTTGGGTAAGGTGGCGGCAGTCAAAATGATGGTCCTTCCCCAGATTCTGTATCTTTTCCACACAATACCCCTTCGCCCCCTCCAGGCTGGATAAAGCAGGTGGAATCTGAGCTGTCACAGTTTATATGGAATGGGAGGAAACCCCGCCTAAAGCTACGATTAGCGATGTTGCCCCCTGAACATGGCGGGATCGCGGTCCGGGACCTGGCAGCGCACTTTGAAGCTGGGCAACCACGCTTTTTGGTGGAGTGGAGCAGGTGGGAGTCCGGGAAGCATTGGTTATTTCAAGACCAAGCCATTGCTGGTAGAACCCTTCAGGAGATCCCATTCTTATATAGACAACACAGACCTCCTAACTTGTACGCTTCCCACGTTACGAGGGTCCCGCTGGAGGTCTGGGACCGAACGAGCATGAGCCACGAACTCACGACTCTCCCGTCTCCCCTCACCCCCATTGTGGGGAATCCAGACTTTCAGCCAGGGCAGGGCACAGTGGCTTTTGCAAGGTGGGAGCCCTCTGGTTGCTGGTTCCTTTGTCACATGTATACCCCAGAGGGTATCATTCCATTTTCACTGTTCCGCCAGGAGTTCGGGCTGCCGGAATCGGAGAGACTTCATTATTTGCAGGTGAGGCACTGGGCTCTCAGTGACCAAGTACGCCCCTTGGCGGACAGACACCTTACACCTTATGAACGTTGGTAAATTACTCATGAAACAGACAAGCAACTGATTTCAGATCTTTACAAGATGCTCCAGGGCAAACACACTTACAGTGCAGGTAGGGCGCGCTGGGAGCGGGAACTGGGTAGGACGCTTACTCACAAAGAATGGGAAGGGATATATTATAGAGCGCTGCACTCAGCATACCACATGGGGCTTACTGATACTCTCACTAAGGTAGCGACCTATTGGTACTACACTCCTGAGCGCCTACATGAGATTGATCACTCCAAAGACGCACTGTGTTGGCGCGGCTGCGGACAAGTGGCACATTGGTGCATTTGCTTTGGGACTGCAAGTTGCTTGAAGGGTACTGGAGGCAGATCCTTGATGATGTAGATACCCACTTTGACACGGAGATTCCGCGCTTCCCTTCGCATGTCCTTCTGGGACTCCCAAACCCTTTGACATACCCGCTGCACTCCCGTAGAGGACGCCTGATAGCCATTGCCCTGAGAGCAGCGATGCAGAACATTCTGGCACTCTGGCACTCGACTCAAGTCCCCACACACCAGGGGTGGCTCCATCACCTCTGGTTGGTGCTTGGTATCTAAAAACTGTCATTGTCCAGAGCAAGGGAGAGCGCCAAATACGCTGATCTGTGGCGGCCCTTCCTGTCTCTGTTGGCCTCCGAATTCCAAGAGGTTACATGCCCCAGATACCTCCGACTCTTGCGCCTCACAGACACGGGATAGGAGTTTACGGATAGGGAGGGTGGGAGTAGAAGGAGTATTTTTGGTTGGCTGAAAGTGCCCGATGGACATGGACCATGGGGGGGAGGGGGTAGGTTGGGTAGGGTAGGAGGGTGGATTGTTGTGTTTTTGCTGGGAGGGGGACTTTCTTTGGTTTCCTTTTCTTGTTGGCAATGTTCGATAAGATTACGAGCCTAGCCTATGGTTGGTCGGAAGGGATCCAGTATGGGTGTCTTTATACGCCGTGGCCCGACTTCGGTGAGTGGCTCTGGGGGCAGTATTGGGGTATGTACTTAGAGGTTAGCTACACTGCACCCCTTGCCTTCCTTGAGGGGGCTTCGGGGTGGATTTGAACTGCTTAGTTGAGAGGTCACCTCTGTGGGGTGGGCCACGATTGTTGGCCTTTGGCTGCCTTATTGATAAGTGGGATAGCGAGCAGCCCTTTCCCCGCTTTCGTCTTCCTTAAGACGCGGCCGGCCCTGTTGGGTTGTAGGCGGCTTGCTGTGTTTAATGTTTGATACCCCTTCATGGTTATTAACTTGCTGTGCAACTGATCTTTCTACCGCCGGCCCGCTGGGTTGTAGGTGAACTTGACTGTGTGTTTTTCTTGCTCTGTATTTTGTCAATAAAACAAATTTAATACTAAAATACCATCAGGGACTGAAGAAAAGCTCCTCTTGTTTATTTATTTATTTATGTATTACATTATTTATTGAGAGTTCTCAACCTTGCTGCACTCGCTGCAGGTGATGTAGCATAGCCTCAGAATTGTTCTACTGTGAGAAACTTGGAGTAGGCAAAAATAATACAACAAAAAAGGTGATGGACGAAAGTGCTGAAATTAATCGGAACCACCACAATTACATTTTCCTTTTGTTACTATTTAGTCTGTCTGTGTCATTACAGACAGGGACTAACCATTATAAAATAGGCATTATCCCATTCCAAAGAGCACAGTCCATCCTGAACTTCTGTGCGATGTCACCTCTAAACACAAGTCACTATAAGTTGATATCAGCATTGATGGGCCCTTATCCAGGAAGTGCTTTTGAGTTTTATGCACTGCAAGCTAAACATTACAACTCTCACTTAGGGAGCTTCATGTAGGCAACAGAAAGAGTTGAATGCAAATGATTCAGCTAACTTTAATCTCAGAATATTTTTGTGCACATTCCATTTCATCAATTTTAGTTCACCTGTACCATTACAAACCAGAGGGGATATGGCCTAGAAGTTTCGGCCGTACAGAGCCTTTTGTGACCTACAAAATGTGTATGCTTGCGATGAACGTTGTCTGTAGTGGCATAGTGATGCAAAAATATAATAATATGCTACTATGGAAGTGGTCGCACTTATGCTTCTATTCACTTTCTCATTGTTGTATTATTTGTCACTATGTGTCCCATATTATTTCACAATTGCCCCTTTAGAGACCCACAGAATTCCACGAATCAGGAAATTGTTACCAACATGGAAGAGTAAATTGGCACATATTTTCAAAGTATCTCAATGAAATACAATATACATTTTCTTGAAGTGGCAAATCCTAAAATTATTCCCACAGGATTTGTAAATTGTTGCGTTCCCCTTGGCATGAATATTGAGAAAAGGGCTTGTAGAAGACTGTAAACACAGTCTTACACTTTTTCAAAAATTTCTACTGAGAAGCAATGTAGCAGCATGCATAGGCAGACCCTAAACTGGCCAAAATGTCACACGGTCCAAAAGAAAAGAAGGAAATGGGGAACACGGCAAAATCTGGCACAAATAGTGTTTTATGTTCTAGATGCTGCATATAACAAGCATTTACAATGCAATAGGTCTTGCAACTGCGAGTTTTTGAGCTATTGGCACTGTAATTTGCAATGCTTTTATAAAAAATTAAAAGGCATTGTCATTTACAATACCAAAAGCAACACCTATTGCATTGCAGAGTGCGGTGTCCATGAAGCAGGCGCTGTGCTCATTAAAGTAAAAAAAAAAAAGAAAGAGCGTATTGTCCCTGAAGTGGGTGCCGCGCTCATTACTAAAGTTAATATAAAAATAATTAAACAGAGTGCGGTGTCCCTGAAGCAAGTTCCGTGCTCAGTATTAAAGTTTGAAATAAAAAAAAACATAGCGTGGTGTCCCTGAAGCGGGCGCCACACTCAACATTCAAAGACAACAAAATAAAGCAGCCGCCATTGTCCCCATCAATGTCACTAACAAAAATAGTGCTCTCTCACTAGATAAAGCAGTCCGTGTAACGAGCCACGTAAAAGGTCCAGTCCTTATGGGCAGTAACAAATGGCGACAAGGCGGTAGCAAGGAGGGAGTAACAAGCTTTATAATGAATTGGAAGCCAGCATTTACCGAGGAAAAATATGGTAGGACAGTGGGCGGGGTTTCCACAGTATACTCTATTACAGCACACTTCGCAGAGCGAGTTGTGCATGCGCGCAGCCGCTAGGCTCGAACTAATAAAAAACTTTTAGGCTTTCTAGCTGTAGATGCAGCACCATTGCTGCTTGGGTGGGAACAATGGAGGTGATTATCAAATTAATTAAATAATCATTTTACACATATTCATATGAACCAGAGGCTGGTGAAGTAGACAGTTCCTATCCTGAAAACCTGTCACTGCCGGTAGTTCAATCTTTAGTCTCCTAGCCTTAGTCTGGACACCTCTAATTTAAACAAATAGAAAGTAATCTAATTCCTCTTTACCAAGAGTCTAAATTCTGAAAAATAGTCACAATCAGGATTTATTTGCTTTGAAGGTTCAAGATGAAAAGATGAAGATGGGGTAAGAAGTGAGGCCAGTAAAACATCTCATAGGTCAAATATGCTGTTTCAACTGCCATTAGCGACAAAAAGATCAACTGGTGGTTGCAGTGCCAACACTTGAGAAGAGTCCAATGAGAATGTGGTAGCTCCATTCTTTGCCCTTGAAAATGTAGCATTTCTGTTGCATACACTTACATTTTCTTCACAATCCTTTTTTCTTTGAAGCAACCTCCTCTAAAACGGCCATCAAAGTAGATATATAGCATATCAGGCTCATATTTTGTACATCTGTCCAAACGTTTCTTCTTTAAAGAAGAAATATTTACAGACGTTTAAGCTAGAGTGTCAACTCCATACCTATAGCAAAACTATGCTGATTAGGTAATTGGGAGTGTGGGATGGGGGATTTGCAGCAAACTGATACAATTGATAGATGTTTTATTTATAACAGTTGAGTGCCTTACCATTAAGATAATTGTTGCTGTTTGGAACTGTTATTAATCATATGTTCTTACTTCAGAGCATGTATGTATTTTATACATTTTTCGGCTAGATTGTAATAATAGTTTCAAATTAAGGAACATTGTAATAATTCGTATTACTTATACTATAACATTTGTGACCATATACCATAGTGTAGATCCAGAAAAGTGCCATACATTTCATTCTAGGAAAGCATGATCACAATGCTCATCCTCAACTTTACCATCAAACTAGAATTTATTTTAATTCTAAATCTTCAGCACATGAATACGAGGGATAAGACTATGCAATGTGTGCAGAATCTAATAAACCACACCATGAAGAATGGTAGTGACACATCGGTGTAAGGTTCAAGTTCTCGATTAAGGAACATTATGGTTCATATCTGAACCCCCTCCCCATAGCCATCAAACTCATAACACATAGATCAGAAAACTTTCTGTCCTGCCAGGGACTTAAACCCGCAGTACGTAGATTAGAAAATGTCCACATTTCAAGAAAACACCTAATGGCACCATCCAAGGCTTCTAGACACAATGCACTCATATCAGAAAATATTCACCATAGAGGAATAAGGAAGAGTCACTTAAAAATATAAAAACATACAGGAGAAACACACCTAACAAGCATTAAATTGGGACAACTATTTCTTTATTTTCTGAATTGACAGTTACTTTGGCCAAGAATATGATCATTGCTGTATGAGGTGGAAAAACATGTCCAGATATCAGGACGAAAACCCTGCGCATATTGTTTCTCCACCCACAGCCTGGCTTTGGGATGTCTACCTGTACTGCACCTTCATGGAAATCATTGGATGCCTTAGTAAACATAAGCACAGCATCAGGTATTTGTTCACCAGAGAAACAAAGTACCTCCCAATAAATGTAATATCATTTTAATACAATAAACCGATGACTAAATTATTGCCTCTTTTGGTGGAAATAGGTAGTTTTAATGAATTTATAGAAGACGTTTTACTAAAATAGGTATGAAAGGGGAAATATATATCTTTTCACATTTCCAGGTCCAGTGCTGCACGAGGGAACGCTAGAATCACTTGATGATGTTAGCCTGGGGGGTTGGGTATTGGATTTGCTGCAAATGACAAAAGAATGAATTGTATTTTTACAAATGTGCATGCTCTGTTTTAAGTATCAGTTCAACCTCCTTGTGCACTTTGGGCTCTGGATGCATGAGGCCTGGGCAAAGGGCATGCTCAAAGATTGTGCCAAGTGCCAAGAGCATATCACTCTTAACCTCAGTGGGTTCTGTGGTGCAGGTTCCTGGGCACAGGGCATGGTCACAGGCCATCTGTGGGCCTTTAGCACTGTAAGCAGTCTTAATATTCTACAGTCAGACTGTTGCTTGTGTGTCCTAACATTTTAGGTGTTGGAGAGTCTTGGAAAGTGGGTTATTAGTAGTAGCTTTAAAAAGACACAAAAAAAGATTCAAGTGTAGGGAACTGGAGATATGAATTTTTTAAGATTTAGCACTATATAGCCCATCAAACCCTACAGTGCCTATTGGGGCATCTGGTCACGCTAGACCAGGACATAGTCAAAGTTTCAGGCTGACCACGGTGGAGACCTGCGCGGCTACCCCTCCCGGTAGGCCTTGGTCAAAGTTTTTACCTTCTGACTTAGAAATGTTTCTGGAGTTTTTTCTCATGGGATCCCTCGAAGTTCTCCAACAGTCTGGATTTGGTGAGGGTGTGCTGGCTAGCCTTGTGACAAGCTCCTGATCAAACCTATGGAAGTCAGACCTCTGGAGCTTTCTAGCAGGACAAATCAGAGATCCAGGCCGGCTCAAAGTTGAAGGTGGATGTCTTGCCTCTAGTGGTTGATCCTAGTCACTCTTCTACCTTTGGGCCTGGAAACTTTTATGGAGCTATTTTTCCCAGGGTTCATCACTGCTGTTCACCATGCCAGATTCTATGAGGGTTGCTGGCGCTCCCGGTGAAACTCTGGATGTCGGACCCCTGGAGATTTTCAGTGGGATGAACCTGGAGGCAGGCCGGGTCGCAATTGAGTGTTGCTAGCTTGGCCGGCCAGGTCGAGTCGGTCCACTTATGGACCTTTTTTTCAAAGTTGCCCCAAAGATCTCCAATCCCCTGGAACTTCAACCTGAAGTTCTTTTGAGGGTCCCAAAGTGTCCAAATATCACTCCAATGGTCTGGAAGCTCCAAGATGGCCCATGAAAGTTTGGGACTTCAATTACCGCAATCCACTTGGACTAAACCCTGTTAGCCTGTAGTTTGTGGGGTGTCCAATCTTTAGTCCTTTTGGAGCAGATTTGATCCACAGGGCTGTAATTCTTGATTGTGCAGCAGGTGCGGTAAGTAAGAGTACAGGGCCAGGTTGGTGCAAATCAAACTTGCAGCATGGACCGTTCTTCTTCTGTGGTTTCCAGTGGCAGATCTGAGAGGCTCTGCCCCTCTCAGATACTTATTCAGTGTTCTCTGGGGTCACATAGGAGGACACTCCTGTCCATTGAGGTGCACTGCAACACCCCAGAGCATGACAATTTCCTCCAAAATGTGGCACAATAGTCTCACAGAAAGCACTATTTCTTCAAAATTAAATATGTCTGAAGTCTCAGTAGAGAGACAATAGCTGGCAAACCAGCCTCCAGGATGGTTCATCTTTATAGTCTCTCTCCCCCTGGTATATGCACATTTCTTCCTTAAGCCTGGCATCTGGCTAGGTTCAGAGGGGTGGGCATAAATGGACCTGGCTGTTTCTACCTGTCCCCTTGGGCCTTTGAAGCTCATGGTTTACGGACCTTTCCCAGGCTCTTGCATATCTATGCAACAGAAACTTTTCCTCGCCGAATGGCTCTTCACCCCAGGTGCCAGTTATCACTTCATCAAAGCAGCCTGGCTAATCCACTTAACTCTGACCAATCAGGACAGATCACTGGAAGTCTGAATTTTGGCTTTCAGACAAGAAAGTCTTATAACTTTTTTTCTGCGCATTTTAGGATAAATTGAACAGCAAATTGTTGGATTTATCAATACCATTTTCCTAGGTCCTTGAATGATATTTTCTGTAAAGCCTAGAGTTAGTTAATAAATAATAACTGATTGCTATGTTAACATAGGGGGCTGGGGATCTGCAATAGGGAAATTGAACTGGGCACTTTCCCCAACACCAGGGCATATTAAAATATCTTTTATCAGGACCTTGCCTATTTCTACAGGACCACCCTGCCACCCCTGGAACACCAAGGGATGACTTTAGGGGTTCTGAATATGTAAAAATGTTGTAGATCCTTACTTTACGATGCTCTTAGCACAAAAGTCGATTTTGGCAAGCACTTTACTACACTGTGCAATTTCACTCTCCCATGGCATATAAAACCTATTTTATAGGGTTCCTCCTTATAAGTACCTGACCCCCTATCCCTGGGACACCTAGGAGAGACCCTGGTGATATGTAATATGCCAACATATTGTAGTGTATCAATTTGTAAGTACCCCAAACACCAAAGTCTAATTTAAGCACAATTTACATTTTAAAAGCTGTCCTGCAACACAGGGCTGCATTTAAACTGATTGCTGGCTTCAGCAGTGCACACATTCAAGTGCAGAAAGGGTTGTCCAAAACTGCCATACCCTGTTATATACTAGGGACATAAAGGTAATTTTAATCCCCCTGCCCTATTATGTACTGGGGCCTTATAGTGGAGGTCATGCTAATCATAGTGGTACCCTAACCCATACTATACCTTAGTGTATGTAGGGGTTGTCACTGTATTCTAAGTGTATTTTCAGCATAGCACTGGCCCTGGGTCTGGTTAGGCATAGCCCTGGCACAGTCAGAGTCAGTAACCACCATTGCCAGTCAGAAACAAATGGGGATGCCCAGGGCACAAGGATGACTTTGCAACAGAGAGTATTATTCTTTGCCCAGGTTGTGGTCCAAGAAAAATGCATTTTGCGTTTATCACTTTTTCTATGATTTGTTTCTAAAGTTTTTTTTTAATCACTAGAAAACATGCAATGACATGAATTTCCACAAACACATGCATAACTGTTGCTGAATCAAGGAAACCTTCGCAATAAAACCAAAAAAAAAATGTAATTTACTAAAATGTTTTCAAAGAGAATGTTTGATTCTTTACTGTGTGAAGAAAATAATGTATCCTCCAGCCTGTCATTTTAAAGAACTTTATTGAACAAACAGGCTCACTTTGCACCATTTGCTGAGTGGTCTTCCTTTTCTGGTACATACCCAGATATTCATCACTCAGGGCAAATTGCTGCTATGGTACACAGGCCAGGTAATTAATCGTGCATATACAATTCATGAATTTATGAGCCGCTAGCATTTACAATGGTATCTGTTGAATCGTGATCACGCTTTTTAACAAAGGTCCTGTACTCTCTTCACAATGCCTTCTAAGGACAATTACCCCTAGTGCTCTTGTTAACACCAGCCCACTGGACAGCGTAACCTGGTATATAATAACCACTACAAAACGGCCCAGGCAAAATGCCTGCTTTTCTATCCACAGTGCAGCAAATGTATTAGGACTCCAGTGAACATCTGCACGTTCCCAGCTGTATGTTTGTTTATGCCTGCTTATCACTTTTTCTAAGTACCACACTAAAGGACATTGGTGATTACCTTATTACGTAGAATGTAAACACCTTATATACGAAGCTGTCAGAAATTATTATCTGTGGGATAAAGTGTGTATAAGTGGCAAATACTCTTAGCTCACTTATTCACTTAACTATTTGCCAGAAACTATTTTTTATATTTATTGTAATTTTCATATTTCCTGCATCAGTCTCGGAAAATGTCTGTATTTTTGGTGATTTCTCACTGTAGCCACAGTAATGGCTGGAATCTACAGGGAGGGCAGGTGCATGGTCAAATACAATAAACATCTTAAACACTTAACTTCAAAACAACGTCCTGCGTGCTGGACCTCTTCGTTCGCCCACTGTACAAGAACAGGCTGCTGCAACTCCCTGGCGATGTTCACAGCATGAGAGCAGCGCCCTGATTGGAGGGAGTGGCCTGTCTTGGTGTTCAACAGCGCACTGGAGGTCTGGACTTCCTCTCAACAAGCTGCCTTAAGACAGCTGGGTTGAGAGGTTTAAAGTGCGCATGTCTGGCTTGCCATCACAAAACGGCCAGCCAAAGAGACATGTTCCCTTTTAAAATTACCAGGGCAACCCACCCTCCTCCCTGCTGCTGTCATTCAGTGGTTCTTGATGCTCTGTTCGGGACAGGTGGACGACATTTTTTTTAAAATAATTTGCCATTTTATTTTTCATCTCTGGGTCTTTGTTTGGAGGCATTTAAGTAGGGTGATGTTCCTTTGCTCCAGCTGAGGAGCAGCCCCTGTGTACCCATATTTCCTTTTACCCTACTTATGGGTAGAGTTCAGGAAAATATGCACATATACTTTTTCTCCTCCAGTTTTTCTCCAAATAGAAAACATTTTCTATGTGGGTGAAATGATGTTAAGTACCTGAAAAAAGGTATCTTTTAGATTCTTCACAACTTCAGCTACATCAATGACAACTACCTTCTTTAAGTGTAAATTCTAATGCAGTTATAATGGGAAAAGCAGGCTAGTGTTTGAAAATATCCTTGAAGGTACATCTTTGTGGGACTTCCCAACATTTGGAAGGGCCCTGTGGTACACTTAAGGAAAAACAACCATGTCCATATCCAAGGAAATCACTTACAAAACAAAAATGTAAACATTTTCAGATATCTGAAGATGTGAGTCAGGATCTTTGATTTGCAGAATAAAATGGAGCTTTTAATGACATCACATGCTTGCTCATGCTAGCTCAAATGTAGTATTCTTTTCCATTGCAAGAACCCCTTCATTATTTTATCTGAAAATCAAATTTCATTTTTTTATGGCAGAAGAGCATTGTTTCTCATCTTTAGACCTCGTTATCTTTACTCCTTTTTCCTGTATCCCTCATTGCTTTACCGCAATGGCACTCACAATGTATTGCCACCAGTCATTCACCAATTGTGCATGTTTACCACTTTACAACCCTCATCATGGGTCCTTCTGGAAAGCCACATCTGTATTCCTGTGCCTGAAATTAAAAAGCCACATCTGTATTCCTGTGCCTGAAATTAATAATAATGTGACTATTGGTGATTTTGGAATGTAGGAATACCATAGTAATGACAGTAATGAAAAACTATGGAAACAATCAGAAAGACCTTGTTTGATTCCTGTGGCAATTCCTCATTTTTTTGCACATTTTCATCCTTAACCGGTTGACCGCGGAGCAAATTCCGCTGCGGTGTTCGGATGGCCCTGTGCCATCCTCCGCACACACCCACCATCACGTGGGTGTGTGCCAGCGGCCATTCGCAGCACCGAACGGGTTAAATATCCCCTGCAAATAACTGGTGTAATATGTGGGAGGATCCCCATGAATGGGGTATTACTGCATGCCGTGTATTTCGCCAAAACTCCTTCTTGTTGAACAGGAATTCCCTTTTAACCATAAAGGGGGCCTCAGTGCACACCCTTTGTGCCTACATTTCTCTGTCCTCAGGCTTACTCTTGTACTGTGGCGTTCGGCCAAATTCTTCCAATCGCCACATGCAGAATTTTTCTCGCACGCAGCTCTAAGACAGTAAGTTGGTGAGCGAAATTTGGCTTTCTCTGGCACCGAATTCCGGTTGCTATGAGGACATCCGGCGAAATTTTTCTAACAGGGTTGTTTGCAACCGTTTATGATCAGAAGGTTGCTGCTCAAGTGGAAAATCTATTAGAACGGCACAAAAACCTACTTGAGTAGTTGAACCTTGGTGCCATTCGTGCTGATTATTTTAATCCATTGGCGAAACTGCACAGAGTCTCGCAAAGTTTTTCTGTATCTCCATAGAATTCATTAGAGTCAAATTCCAAAGGTTCCACCCACCCGGAATTAGAAGCACATTTTCTCATTTATCCTGCTATGAGATCAGTCTGCAAACAACAATGATTTTTGGTTGATGTAGGAAATTTTTCCCTTGTTCATATTAGTTATAGTGGCCTGACTAAAGCTCTTCAGAGATGTAACCCCATCTTACAAAGAATAAACTCAAATACTCATACTTCTTTTTGAGACATGGTAACGAAGTGTGCACTTGATTATGCTGTGTATTTAATAAAATAGTTTATTTTAGGATTTGGAGGGGGATGTTTTTCACAAAATAATAGGATGGTATGAGATTTAATGAAAATAGGTTCAATCACTGTTACAATTTTTTTTTTTTTATTTAAGAAGGAGCATGACACATAGGTTTGCCATTAATGGCACAAGCAATGTTAACGCTTGATTTACAATTTTGCAGAGCCTGCCTATATTGCAAAACGGCAAACTATCTTGATATTTCTTATACGTTATGCTGATATGTGACAAATGATTTTCTACATTGTTGATGTACATACTAACCATTATGATATACTTAGCTCGCCACTAATTATGATAACCTATTGGGGTAACCATACCCGTATGCCTGTTTTTAACTAATCATGACTACCTCACCATTGGTTTTAACATTATGCATAGTCTTAATACGGCTCTATTTGATCAGTCAACTCATTGACTACGTCTGACCACCTGTCAAAGGCCAGGAACATTAAAATGGTCCACATATAAGGGACAATCTGGTTGTATCAGGAACTATACACCAGAGAAATGACTAATTATATCACTATGTACTGTCTGTCTGTACCCTCCCCCTTTCCCTCTTTTCATTTTAGAATGGACCATCACCAGGGTCCTACTGGTGGCAGAACTTCAATTTGAGGAGGCCATCGTCAATACAATACTACTTTGTCTTACTTTTTACTTTTTACTTTGGTCCTGAAGAAGTGCTAAGGATCTCATCCTGAGACCATCCAGGGCGCGAAACATGTCGACCTAACCTATACACAATTTCATTCACATACATATATAACATAGCTAATTAGTGACATCATAATCCTTAAGCAGCCACAACTTTTTTGTTTTTCTTATTCATGACTGAGAAATCTTTTCATTAAATTTGACTAGCATAGATATCTTATAGCCATTTTTAAACTCTCTCACCACTTCACAAGCACTACCTCGCACTCATCATATGGAGTACAAATAAAAGATCTCAGCTAAAGTGACCCTTCAAGGGACTCGTTGGACATTGCAGCGCCGGCCCGACGGAGAGCACCTCCCTATGATGAAGCATGAAATCCCTTGAGAGCACCAAGTAAGAGTCACTGACTTTCCTTCCTATTTTTCTATAACAACACCTCTTGTCTTTTTTTAGGAACAGTGACCCATTGTTTTGTTTTATTCATTACTTGGGAGCACGGGCACTGGACCTTCATTCAGCTTCTTTATTTAGAGTGCATTTTCCAATCCACAATTTTGTTCCTGTGGAAAATGAGAACAGCGTCTGGTACAGTGAGTGGTAGTTAATTATGCAGCCTGTGGATTGCATGTGGCGCAAATACATATAATACTGGTTACTTGTCTTCAAAGTGCTAGGACACATGCATGTATGTATGTTAGATGTTTAAAAGACGAGAATAATATGCAAAGTAAAACAAGAGGTAAATCTATTGTGGAACAAACCGTTCTTACCAAGCAGGGCCATCCCAAACCTGCTCTAATTATACATAAACAGCATACAGACATACGTAGAAGCCATTTATGTTTACATTATTGTGGATTTGTGTTATTTGGAAGCACAGCAAAACTAGTTTTCTAGGCAATAGAGTGCTTTGTTTTGTTGTCCTTGCTACGGAAATACCTCAGCATTTTCATTCGCATGAATAGAAGGAATGTGGTTCATGTATTTAATGAACAAAGAATAATTCCTTTACGTTTGTCAAACACTCATTGGACCGTGGTTAATTTCGCTTAAACCATATTAAGACCCTCAGGAATGCACTTTTAAACTCAAAAGGCGATGATGACACCAGGCAACAATTTTCTGGAAAAAGGCCTTCCTTCTCAGTTATCAAAAACTCTCTTTCTCTGTCAGCCCCACTGCACTTTATTCCTTATATGCATATTTTGTATACCTCGGGATGTATTTGGAACTTATGTATGAGGTGGACGGCTTCTGTTTTCTCATTTTAATCTGCACGAAACCAACTGCATTTTCACTATACCACCTGCAAGGAATGCAGAAAATTCATAATTTGAGGGATACTGGCTTACAGGATGGTTAGTTCCTCTCAGTTTGTCAGGTTGGAGTTGTTCTTGGACAGGTCCACTAGAATGATGTGATTTTTGGCTGCAGTGTTTTCTCTATAATTATGGACTTGCCACATCAGCATCAAACTACAGCATACAGAATTTTAACAAAAAAAAATGCTTCCAGCTCAATGGATCAAAAGTTACAAACGCGCAGACACATATTGCTGCGCAGTGGTAGGTCCTTGGCAACGGTTGTCTGGTCACGATTCTGTCGCTTATTGCTATATTATTGATGTTAAACTGGTACTAATGATGTGAAACTTATGCCTAGACAGATTTAACAAGTGGAACAGAAATGCAGATAAATTACATAATACTATCACAACCTGTGACGCATTAAGCTACACACTTTGCCTTTGCTTGCCACATAATTTGGTGAAGCCAGCCACATAATTCCAGTGACCTTAATTATGCTGCCTCTAGCACCCTTTGCTTTTTAACTGCCAAAATGCAGTTCAACTCTGCCTGCCAAACCAGAGAGACCCATCTTTATGTATACATTGGACATATCTGGACCGAGGGAGTTAGCCAGCAAACTGGCAGGCTGCTCCACCGGAAAGTCACTGATGTTGTGCTATTTTTATGATGGAGCGTTAAGTCATTTCCCCTGCAGCAGGCAGTGGAGAGCATTATGTCAGTGCCAGCTGTTCCAGTGCCTAATGCTACAACCTGAGCTTCGGTGGAGGCGACTCCTCTGGGGAGAAGGCCTACACGGATGCTGCAGCAGACAGTGTTGTGAAGCTCAAATGAGCCACACATTATCCAGTATGGCAGTTAGGCTCAAAGTCGAGGAATGCAGGGACTAGGTTTTCATAACTCATACAGCTTTTTCCCAAACAGCACCTCCTAAAGTGCAATTTGCATTGGATACTCACTCAAGCATGGATATTTTATATCTCCCAAGGGTAGTTGTCTTGTGTTCTAATGTCTATGTAAAATGATTTGTGAAATGATGAGATGAAGTCCGTTGTGGCTAGCTTGAAGAACTATAGGCTGAGCCGTATATGCATTGCCCTTACTGAGATCAAAAAATCCTGGTTGTGTATTACGTGTAGGACATCATGGTCCTGAATTCTAGTCAATTCCGGGGACAACAGGAGTTTGCGCAGGAATTTTATTCCAAGCTTTAGGGTAAACAACTGCCCCTCTGAAGAGTTCCCAGACAAATTTCAGTTGGTCAAATCTGCCTATTATATTTTGGGTGAAAATGTGCAGAAACAATCAGCTAAGTTTCAAAATAATTTTATAACACATCTTATAGCCCACCGTAGCAGGCTATACTGGCCATTAAAGACCCGCTCCAGAGTTATTGGCCTGAGCGTTAAAGACTTGTGTTGTCAGTGGATCTCTCAGGATTCCAATGTTCTAATTACATATATAGCTCCTCATTTCTCCTCGCAAGTCAGAAATCAGAGGTTTTTACTGCACCTGGTAAATACCGCACCCCAGGAAATCGTTTTTTTTCGTTTTGCTTCTGATGCCATTTCACTGACTTGGGGCGCCTTACCTTATCTGTATTCAAAAATCCTTTTGTTTCAACTGGATGATCAAGGGTAGTTGATTTAACAAAGTCTACTGGGGAAACAGCACTCTTCATGCTAGAATAACCCTGGATGTTTCCATTTTACATATATTGCGCCTCATTAACAAGCTCACTGCGCCACAGGTATGTCACTTTTTTAGATGCACCGACGGCGCAGGGTGCCTGCTCATATTTACGAGATCACGGAAAGTCACCCTGCACAACTTTTCATGGCCTTGTAAATATTGGCCCTTTTTACGCATTACTCGGAGTGAAAGGGGCATTCAATGGGTGTTGCCGCTGCTGTTACATAGTGTTAGACCTGACATCCTTGGCGTGGCTTTTCCCCCATCTTTTTGCCTCTGACTCATGTATTTTTGATGCTGTGCTGGATTTCGTTTTTGCTGGTTTAGATGCTTTGGACCCTCTGCCACTGCTGATCAGTGTCAGAGGGTAAGTGCTCCCTCTGTAAATTGTCATATTGATTGGGTATACCTGATTGGCATATCTGTATCACCATGAAGTCCCTAGTAAAGTGCACTGTGTGTGCCAGGGCTGGTGATGACAGATGCTACTAGTGGGCCTGCAGCGCAGATTGCGCCACCCACATGAGTAGCTCTAAAATTGTGTCTCAGGCCTGCCAGCGCAGGGCCTGTGTGCAGTCAGTGGACTGCCATGTCCGCCTGGCCAGTGTCCCCACTGGCTGGGCTTAACCCTCCCCTGACTGTGCACATCAGCCACCCCTATGGAAGGCTGAAGGTACCCCCCTGGGCAGGGTGCAGTGTATAGATAGGGTAGAGCATGTACTAGTGCAGGTAACATGCTCTGGTGGAGAGCAGCAGCCACTTTGTGTGCTCACCGCTGTAGGGCTGTAAGGCTCCCTAGGGTAACATGGGGAGGCTGGTCCCATTGGTTCCCATCCTATCTCCCTATAGGAACAAGATGGAACATCAATGAAAGATATCCCTGAACTCAGAATTAAATGACACATCTTTTAGTGAAGGTTGTTTTTGGATCCTGGGGTTGAGAATAGCACTTTTAGGAAGTGGCTGTTCTTTTGTATAAACCTTTCTGTGTGCTTGGGCCTGTGTGTGTGGAATGCCTGCGTGACAGGAGCTGCAGGGCCCCGGAGGGGGTTGGAGTCAGCCCAGGGGTGAAAGGCGACATCTGTTGCCCGGGGAAGGGGAGAGAGAAGCGCCTGATAGTGCTGGGCTGTGCCTGCCTGACCACCGTGCTGGCTAACTCCCCTGCCAGCCCACTGTCACCTCTGGCCCTGAAGCTGTCAGGAAGAAGAACACCAGAAACATTCCAGAGCCAAGCACCACCTTGCACAAAGGACTTCAAAGGCGTTCAGGGGTATAAGGGAAGGACCCCTTACTACAGAAGATTAGATTCTAAAATTCTACAATCAAGAAGGAACCTCTGCTGGAAGAAGGACGGCTGGAGAACTAAAGGAAGATTGCCTTGCTGTGTGCTCTAAGGGCTGACCTGTTCTGCTGTTGCAACTGAAGCTGAGGAGGAGAAAGGGACTTTGCTGTGAGCTGTGACCCTGCCTGCTTGAAACTACAGAGACTTTGCTGTGTGCTGTGTCTCCACTGAATCTCCAAGGGCCTGAGAAGAGCTGGCCTCCTGTTGGGAACCCAGGGCTAAAGGTTCCTAAAGCTTTGTCAGAAAACAGCTGCAAAATCGTGCTGTTGTGACCCAAGATGCGTGGCACTCGACTGCGGAGCGTGAGGAAGGGATCGGTGTGCTCATCGGCACATTTCCAGTGAGGGTTGGAGGCTTGTGGCGCCTCCCCTCGGGAAACCCGCTCCAACGTGGTGGGGAGGTCAAGAGGGGGGTCTAATCGTGACCAGCGCCCTTGAAAACCCTTTGCCGCCAAGTCACCGACGCGGCCCGGGGCCAGAAACACCCTACGTGAAGTGCCTTGTGTGGGGGAGCTGAAGCGCCAGAGACCGAAGGCGCCGCGCTCCCATTGGTGGAGGGAGACGAGCCCCCTCACTAACGCCGCGACAGGATTGGCCCGTGCGGCGCAGCGTCATCAGCGAGGTGGGCCGTGATTGGTCGAAGTAGCGGAGCGTCATTGTTTACCTGCCCGGGAGCCGCACTGCCATTGGCTGACTCCCGGGTGCTGTTGGAGGCTCGCCTGGAGAGCTGCGACGGGATTGGCTGCTTGGGCGGAGGCGGCTGGGAGAGCCGAAGAATCACCGCGATCACCGCCGGGCCCGGGAAGAAGTGACCTGACCTCGCCGAGGGATCTCCGCAAGTGCTCCAGCCCCTGGCCTGCCGTCTCTGCCCCCCGCTGCTCTCTGAAGGACCAAGAGCGGGCGGAGGGCGTCCTGAGACCGGCCGGGCTGGAGCAGTACTGAGCATTCCCCCGCGAGGTGCCCCTGGGGGCCCAGCATCACCGCGAGCACGGGGAAAGAAGTCCCCCCTCCTCAAGGATACCGGGTGAGACGCGCTTGAAGTCCCTGAGGCCAGGGGATCATTGGGGCATATTTATAAATCAGTGGCATTGCTTGGACTGCTCATTTTGAGAGCGTTTTAATCACCAAATCAGTGGCATATTTTTAACAGTGGCATTGTTTGGACTGCTCGTTTTTAGAGCGCATCATTCCTCAATCAGTGGCATTATTTTTAATAACTGGTTGAAGGGACTTGGGACATTTGATGATATAAGAACTTCCTGAAATTACTTGCAACCATTAAGAATTAAGTGCAACCTTTTTATAATGAAGTGATTATCGTGCAACTGCTTGATTTACCTTGCTGAAACTAGATAAAGTTATATATTTTTATAAAAATATACTTACCTGTGTGGTCTCAGTTTGTGGTGGATTGGGGATTATTGTTGTGTTGAGTGCAATTATTATACACATTGCCTTGGGGATAAGCCTGCCTGCTCGCGCCAAGCTACCTAGAGGGAGAGCGGAGGTTATCTACTGTGTGTATTCCTTCACCCTGACTAGAAGCTAGAAGGTCTAAGGTACTTACCTCTGCCAACTAGAGACCCCCAGTTCTAACATTGTTGGACAGCGGTGCGGATTTTGAACTAATAATTGCACTTGACCTGCAGTGATCTCTTGTACATCAATAGTCTAGTTTAGCAGCACAGGTTGCGCAAGATTTTTTTCTTTTTGGTGAAACCTTGGTGTTGAAAAGGTTAGGAAGCATCATGTCTTTGAACGCGGCAAGCGTGAGAGTAGAATTGGAGGTGGATTTCGAAATTCAGGAGTTGTACAACTACAGAAAGGACCTCCTAAAGCAATTCTGCAAAAGGCTTGGATGCCCAGTGAAGGGCAGCGCAAACAAGGAAGAGCTACAGAAAGCTCTGAGGGCCTGGTGGGAGGCCAAACATGTTGTCTCAGAAGAAGCTACTGAAGTGGACGGCACACAGGAGAATGTTGTTTTGCTCAGTGATTTGCCAGTGCGGTCAGCATCTAAGGCTGGCAGCAACCACTCCAGTAGGAATATTTCTCCAGAGGAAGTGGAGGAGAATCAGAGAGCTAGGGCCCATGAGATTGAGCTTTTGAAACTCAGAGCGGACGCCGATGAGAAGAAACTGCGCCTGGAAGTTGAGAGAGAGGCGCAGGAGAGAGCGGCGCAGGAGAGAAGGCATGCTCTCGCTTTGGAGGAGAAGAAGCTCGAATTGGCTCATGAGAGGGGCATGAAGGAGTTGGCCATCAAATATAAAGAGAGGGTGTCCAGTTCTAATGGTGGCAGCGCACAACCAGTACAGGCGGGTAAGGTATACATACCAAAGGATCTGGTACAGAATTATCAGAGGGGTGAGGATATTTATGCGTGGTATAGAGCGTATGAACTAGCCCTAAAGATGAATGAAGTGCCTGAGAGGAATTGGGGGGCAGGATTGTGGAAGCATTTTGAGGCCTCTGGGAGGGATGTCTTGGCACCCTTAGAGGTAGCAGGTACTTTATCCTACCCCGACATGAAGGATACTTTATGCCTCAGGTATGGGCTCACTGCAGAACAGTACCGCCAGAAGTTTAGGAACTTCAAGAAGCTTGATTCAAGTACTTGGGTGGAGTGTGTGAGTATGTACACGCGTGCACTGGAAGGTTGGATAAAGGGCAGCAAAGTTACTGATTATGTGGGGTTGTGCCACTTGATTAGTAGGGAGCACTTAAGTAGTTTATGTGTCCCCGAGCTGCGCCAGCATCTTTTGGATAGCAAGTTAACTGATCCCAGTGAGCTTGCTAAAGAGGTGGACCGGTGGACTAGCACCAGGGTCCACAAGGGGGTGGTAAGTACCCCAGCCAAGGGTGGACAGGGTCCCCAGCAGAAGAGTGGGGGGGACACGGGTAATCAAAAGGAGTCTTCTAAAGGGCCCCAAACTGGTTCCCAGGAGAAGGTGTCTCAACCCCCCAAGTCTAAGAAGTCCTGGCCCCATAAGGGCAAGCAGGACAACAGGTCCCCACCTACTTGCTATGCCTGTAGGGAGGTGGGGCACATTGCCCCCAAATGTCCAAAGAAACCTCCAGCACCCTCTGGTGCTCCAACACCGGCGTTAGCCAGTGTAGCTTTGGGAGGGGATTTGGTTTCTAGTGGGGAGGAGGGGTTAGCAGTGATGACCCTTGTCTCTTTAGGAGACCAAGAGATGGCCCAGGAAGCCTTGCTGCCCTTAAACACTAAGAAATATGGGCAGAAGGTGACCATCAATGGAAAGGAGATAGACGCTCTGAGAGACACCGGGGCCAGTGTGACATCTGTCAGGTGTCAATGGGTGTCTGAAGAGCAGATCATTCCCAATGTACTCCGTCCTGTGGTGGCAGCTGACAGTTCAGTGCGCTACTGCAAGTTGGCACGTGTTCCATTTGAGTGGGGAGGAGTCTCCGGTACATTGGAAGTTGTTGTAAGTGATGCCTTGCCTGTAGATTGTCTATTAGGTAATGACCTGGAGAGCTCTCCATGGAAAGATGTAGAGCACAGGACTCACTTGGAGATGTTGGGTTTGCCTGCGTGGATCTGTGTGTCCACCCGGGCCATGACAGCCAGAGAGGGCGGTCTAGCAGAGCTGGAGCCTGGAACAAAGGCCCAGGAACCTGCCAAGAGAAGAAGGGGTAGAGGGCGCAGGAAACCGTCCCCCACTGTTCCCACGGTCCAGGAGGAGGCAGACCCAGAGGGGGATGCCCTGGAACCTACAGGGGAGCAGGTGGCCGAACTAGGGGAATTGCCTGAGCTGTCCCAGTGGCAGCAGGAAGGTGGTCCCTCCAGGGAGGAATTCTGCCAGGCTCAGAAGGAGTGCCCTTCTCTCGTTGGTGTGCGGCAGCAGGCTGCCGACCAGGCCACAGGCCTGGGGTCCAAGGAGCATTTGATCTACTGGGAGGATGACTTACTTTATAGTGAGCCTAAGTTTGCTGAGCCCGGTGCAGCCCGAGTGCTGGTAGTGCCCGAGCGCTTCAGGAACTTCCTACTGGGTCTGGCTCATGACGTGCCTCTCGCAGGACATCTGGGGCAAGACAAGACCTATCACAGGCTTGTCACCCATTTCTACTGGCCCCAGATGAAGAAGCACGTCGCTGCCTTTTGTAAGTCTTGTCAGACTTGTCAGGCCAGTGGCAAGAGCGGAGGGAAGTGCGTGGCACCCCTCCAACCCTTTCCCGTGGTGAGCACCCCTTTTGAGCGGGTGGGCATTGACATCGTGGGGCCCCTGGATCCCAAGACAGCCCTAGGCAACAGGTTTATCCTGGTCTTGGTGGACCATGCCACTCGGTACCCGGAAGCCATCCCGCTCAGGACGGTCACAGCCCCAGTGGTGGGCCGTGCCCTGATGGGGATCTTTTCCCGGGTGGGATTTCCCAGGGAGGTGGTCTCGGACAGGGGGACGAACTTCATTTCTAGGTATATGAAGTCCCTGTGGGCGGAGTGTGGGGTGACATACAAATTCACCACTCCTTACCACCCTCAAGGAAATGGGTTGGTTGAGAGGTTCAACCGCACCTTGAAGGGCATGATTATGGGCCTAGAGGAGCCCATGAGGCGGAAATGGGACGTCTTGTTGCCATGCCTGTTGTTTGCCTACAGGGAGGTGCCTCAGAAATCCTTAGGGTTCAGTCCCTTTGAGTTGCTGTATGGCCACCCTGTCAGAGGGCCTCTTACTCTGGTGAAGGAGGGGTGGGAGAAATCCCGTGGGAAAACCCCTCAGGATGTGTTCAGCTATGTGCTGGCCATTCGCAACCAGACCAAGCGCTTCAGGAAGCTCGCTCAAGAGAACCTGGAGGCTAGCCAGGAGGAAATGAAGAGGTGGTATGACCAGAACACCTCTCTTGTGGAGTTCCAACCTGGGCAGAAAGTGTGGGTGATGGCGCCAGTGGAGCCCTGTGCGCTCCGTGACAAGTGGTCTGGGCCATACGAGGTGGTGGAGCGCAAGAGCGAGGTTACCTATTTGGTTAACCTGAAGACTCCCAGGCAACCCCTGAGAGTGCTACATGTGAACCGCCTCAAACCTCACTTTGAGAGGACTGAAGTGACTATGCTCATGGCTACAGATGCCGGAGGGGAGGAGGATAGTGATCCTCTCCCTGACCTCCTGGCAGTCAAGGAGCCGGATGGGTCAGTGGATGGTGTGGTTCTCTCCCCCACCCTGACCCCAGAGCAGCAGAAGGACTGTCGCCAAGTCTTGGGTCAGTTCGCCCCCCTGTTCTCCCTGACCCCAGGTGTCACCAAGTGGTGCGTCCACGATGTGGACACCGGTGACAACCTGCCTGTGAAACAGAAGTTTTACAGAGTGGCTGACAAGGTCAGGGCTAGCATCAAAGAAGAGGTTTCTAAGATGTTAGCGCTAGGGGTAATTGAGCCCTCCAGCAGCCCCTGGGCTAGCCCAGTGGTCTTAGTGCCTAAGAAAGCTGCTACACCTGGTGGCCCCCCAGAACTCCGGTTCTGCGTGGACTACCGCGGGCTCAATGCGGTCACCAAGACTGACGCGCACCCCATCCCCCGAGCTGATGAGCTGGTGGATCGGTTGGGAGCTGCCCGGCACCTGAGCACTTTTGATTTGACTTCAGGTTACTGGCAGATTGCCTTAACTGAGGGGGCCAAGGAAAGATCAGCATTTTCAACACCAGAGGGGCACTTCCAGTTTCGTGTCATGCCCTTTGGGTTGAAAAATGCCCCGGCCACATTCCAGAGACTGGTCAACCAGGTATTAGCAGGGCTGGAGGACTTCAGCGCCGCATACCTGGATGACATTGCTGTGTTCAGCTCCACTTGGGAGGAACACTTGCAACACCTCTGCGCAGTGTTGAAGGCTCTGCAGAAGGCAGGCCTCACTATCAAGGCCAGTAAGTGCCAGATAGGGCAGGGATCTGTGGTGTACTTGGGACACCAGGTGGGGAGCGGCCAGGTGGCACCCCTACAGGCGAAGATTGATACCATTCTGGCTTGGGAACCCCCCAAGACCCAGACTGAGGTGAGACCCTTTTTAGGTCTCACCGGGTATTACAGACGGTTTGTCAAAGGTTATGGCACCATTGTAGCCCCTTTGACAGAGCTGACATCTAGAAATCAGCCCAGAAAAGTGAATTGGACTGAGGCCTGTCAAACTGCTTTTGACACCCTCAAGACTGCCATGTGCACAGCCCCGGTGCTTAAGGCACCTGACTTTTCAAGTGAGTTCATTGTACAAACTGACGCTTCAGAGCAAGGCGTGGGAGCAGTACTCTCCCAGGTCAATGATGAGGGTGGAGACCAACCAGTGGCTTTCATTAGTAGGAGGCTACTCCCCAGGGAACAGAGATGGAGTGCAATCGAAAGGGAAGCTTTCGCTGTGGTCTGGGCTCTGAAGAAGCTGAGGCCCTACCTGTTTGGGACTCACTTCCGTGTTCAGACCGACCACAGGCCCCTCAGATGGTTAATGCATATGAGGGGCGAGAATCCAAAACTGTTGAGGTGGTCCATTTCCCTACAGGGGATGGACTTTACGGCGGAGCACCGCCCTGGTATAGAACACGCCAATGCTGACGGTCTGTCCAGATTCTTCCGCCTTAGTGATGAGGACTCCCAAGAGGTTGGGTAGTTCTCCCCACTTTCAGCTGGAGGGGACACGTGTTAGACCTGACATCCTTGGCGTGGCTTTTCCCCCATCTTTTTGCCTCTGACTCATGTATTTTTGATGCTGTGCTGGATTTCGTTTTTGCTGGTTTAGATGCTTTGGACCCTCTGCCACTGCTGATCAGTGTCAGAGGGTAAGTGCTCCCTCTGTAAATTGTCATATTGATTGGGTATACCTGATTGGCATATCTGTATCACCATGAAGTCCCTAGTAAAGTGCACTGTGTGTGCCAGGGCTGGTGATGACAGATGCTACTAGTGGGCCTGCAGCGCAGATTGCGCCACCCACATGAGTAGCTCTAAAATGGTGTCTCAGGCATGCCAGCGCAGGGCCTGTGTGCAGTCAGTGGACTGCCATGTCCGCCTGGCCAGTGTCCCCACTGGCTGGGCTTAACCCTCCCCTGACTGTGCACATCAGCCACCCCTATGGAAGGCTCAAGGTACCCCCCTGGGCAGGGTGCAGTGTATAGATAGGGTAGAGCATGTACTAGTGCAGGTAACATGCTCTGGTGGAGAGCAGCAGCCACTTTGTGTGCTCACCACTGTAGGGCTGTAAGGCTCCCTAGGGTAACATGGGGAGGCTGGTCCCATTGGTTCCCATCCTATCTCCCTATAGGAACAAGATGGAACATCAATGAAAGATATCCCTGAACTCAGAATTAAATGACACATCTTTTAGTGAAGGTTGTTTTTGGATCCTGGGGTTGAGAATAGCACTTTTAGGAAGTGGCTGTTCTTTTGTATAAACCTTTCTGTGTGCTTGGGCCTGTGTGTGTGGAATGCCTGCGTGACAGGAGCTGCAGGGCCCCGGAGGGGGTTGGAGTCAGCCCAGGGGTGAAAGGCGACATCTGTTGCCCGGGGAAGGGGAGAGAGAAGCGCCTGATAGTGCTGGGCTGTGCCTGCCTGACCACCGTGCTGGCTAACTCCCTTGCCGGCCCACTGTCACCTCTGGCCCTGAAGCTGTCAGGAAGAAGAACACCAGAAACATTCCAGAGCCAAGGACCCCCTTGCACAAAGGACTTCAAAGGCGTTCAGGGGTATAAGGGAAGGACCCCTTACTACAGAAGATTAGATTCTAAAATTCTACAATCAAGAAGGAACCTCTGCTGGAAGAAGGACGGCTGGAGAACTAAAGGAAGATTGCCTTGCTGTGTGCTCTAAGGGCTGACCTGTTCTGCTGTTGCAACGGAAGCTGAGGAGGAGAAAGGGACTTTGCTGTGAGCTGTGACCCTGCCTGCTTGAAACTACAGAGACTTTGCTGTGTGCTGTGTCTCCACTGAATCTCCAAGGGCCTGAGAAGAGCTGGCCTCCTGTTGGGAACCCAGGGCTAAAGGTTCCTAAAGCTTTGTCAGAAAACAGCTGCAAAATCGTGCTGTTGTGACCCAAGACGCGTGACACTCGACTGCGGAGCGTGAGGAAGGGATCGGTGCGCTCATCGGCACATTTCCAGTGAGGGTTGGAGGCTTGTGGCGCCTCCCCTCGTGAAACCCGCTCCAACGTGGTGGGGAGGTCGAGAGGGGGGTCTAATCGTGACCAGCGCCCTTGAAAACCCTTTGCCGCCAAGTCACCGACGCGGCCCGGGGCCAGAAACACCCTACGTGAAGTGCCTTGTGTGGGGGAGCTGAAGCGCCAGAGACCGAAGGCGCCGCGCTCCCATTGGTGGAGGGAGCCGAGCCCCCTCACTAACGCCGCGACAGGATTGGCCCGTGCTGCGCAGCGTCATCAGCGAGGTGGGCCGTGATTGGCCGAAGTAGCGGAGCGTCATTGTTTACCTGCCCGGGAGCCGCACTGCCATTGGCTGACTCCCGGGTGCTGTTGGAGGCTCGCCTGGAGAGCCGCGACGGGATTGGCTGCTTGGGCGGAGGCGGCTGGGAGAGCCGAAGAATCACCGCGATCACCGCCGGGCCCGGGAAGAAGTGACCTGACCTCGCCGAGGGATCTCCGCAAGTGCTCCAGCCCCTGGCCTGCCGTCTCTGCCCCCCGCTGCTCTCTGAAGGACCAAGAGCGGGCGGAGGGCGTCCTGAGACCGGCCGGGCTGGAGCGGTACTGAGCATTCCCCCGCGAGGTGCCCCTGGGGGCCCAGCGTCACCGCGAGCACGGGGAAAGAAGTCCCCCCTCCTCAAGGATACCGGGTGAGACGCGCTTGAAGCGCTTGTGGTCCCTGAGGCCAGGGGATCATTGGGGCATATTTATAAATCAGTGGCATTGCTTGGACTGCTCATTTTGAGAGCGTTTTAATCACCAAATCAGTGGCATATTTTTAACAGTGGCATTGTTTGGACTGGTCGTTTTTAGAGCGCATCATTCCTCAATCAGTGGCATTATTTTTAATAACTGGTTGAAGGGACTTGGGACATTTGATGATATAAGAACTTCCTGAAATTACTTGCAACCATTAAGAATTAAGTGCAACCTTTTTATAATGAAGTGATTATCGTGCAACTGCTTGATTTACCTTGCTGAAACTAGATAAAGTTATATATTTTTATAAAAATATACTTACCTGTGTGGTCTCAGTTTGTGGTGGATTGGGGATTATTGTTGTGTTGAGTGCAATTATTATACACATTGCCTTGGGGATAAGCCTGCCTGCTCGCGCCAAGCTACCTAGAGGGAGAGCGGAGGTTATCTACTGTGTGTATTCCTTCACCCTGACTAGAAGCAAGGCAGGGTCGGATTGGCAAGGCGGGCATTTGGGAAACGGCCGAAGGGCCGTTGTCTCAGTGCCCTCTGTGGGCCGGTTTTTTTCTCCCCTTTTTCAGTTCACAGAGAGTGCTCTCTGCTATCTGCTCTCTGTGAACTTGGGAAGGGGAGAAAAAAAAACGGCCCACAGAGCGCACGGAAACAGAGACAGAAATGAAAGCGCTTCACTGTGTGCCATGCAGTGAATATTAGCTGTGGCCTCACTTCACCCCCTGCCCCTGAAAAGCAATCACGCCAAGGGTGGGCTGGGGAGCGGTGATTGTCTGCGAAAATCGGCCTCCCTGGGGGCCAGGTGTTGCTCAGGCCTTGAGCCATTTCCACCTCGGCCCCCCTGGGGCCCACGCAGCCGAGAAACGGTGTTAATCTTAACACCTCGCCCACAGCCCCTCAGATTCAGGGCACAGTGGGCGAGGAAGAATGGGTCTGGCTGTGGGGGCTAGGTGATGTTTTGAACTCCCACCATCTTCACCTCAGCCTTCCCCTGTCTACCATTGTGCTCCCCTGCCAAGACATTGCCCTGGGGCCTGGAGGGCTGGGGAGGGTTGATTAATTTACTAATTGCAGGGGCCATACTGCTGTTCATGTGCTCTTGAGCTAAGTAGGTTAGTAATAGCAGGGGCTTCCCTTCTTTTCAGGTGCTCCTGCACTGAAGTTCTTGAATAATTTTGTGACAGAAAGGGGCCTTGCTGTTTTTTTAGTTGCTCAGCATGTAGGCCATTGTCACCTTGGGCCTGTGTCCTGCGCAAGAACAGTATCCTCCCACTTTCATTCCTTATCTTTGCATAGGCATAGGTGGCCTAACGCCAGAGTTGCAGAGATGGGGATTCAAGTTTGAATCCCAGGGTCTGCTCAACAGCCTGTGATTCTGGGCAGATCACTTCCTCGCCCAGGCCCTTAAATAAAAAATCAGATCATGTGTACTGTAATTGGTACTCATGAATAGAACTCAAATAGCCTTTGTCTTGGGCTGAATTTACACTACATAAAACTGTCAAATGGTTAGAAAATTATAAAAAATAACCATTTGTTCATGCTTTATGATTCTGCAAAGGGACCATGATAATTAAAGAGGACACTTTATAAAAACATGTCCATATTTTTAACACAGCTTTTCCGATACAAAATTTCCATTTCATTCCCCTTCACTGTCTGGTTGTCTTATGCTGTGGAGGCTGCGCTCTGACCCCTAAGTCATTCGGCACCTCTTGCTGAGTGCACCATTCTACTTCTATGTTCTTTTTGTTATTCTGGGAGAGTCTAAGCTTGCCCTAAGATAACATTTCATAGTATTCATAATTTCCAGTGACTCCCTCCTCAATGGGGGATCTTGTTGGCTGATGTTTATGGCCTTCCTTTCCCTCCCCAGCTCCTGCCTCACCTTCATATGGACACACCCCTTACTCACTGCCTGCATGAGTGTGAAAACAGCAGGCCTATAGGTTTCTGTCTCACTGCTCTGGGATCCAAGATAAGACGGATACTCAAGGAAAGGACCAGACACAGTTAGTTGACCTTTACTTTCAACGGCCAACGCATGACCAGCTTTCTGCATTCTTTCACTATCACCCAATCCAATCTTCCAAAAGTCAACAGTTCAATGGGCAGTTGGCATTCATGAGGAAAGATGGGAGTACGCGACACTGGTTAAGCTTTTCAAAAATCCAAAAAGCTTTCTTTTGCACAGTTTGCTTGGCATTTAGCAAATGTGAAGAAAGTGGGCCTTTTATTCGAGGGGTGAAAAACTTTAGGCACGTGTACATGCGCATTACAGAGCATGAGGCATCCCAATTCCACAAAAGATGCACTGATTCGTATATGATGACAATTTCTGGAGTTGACATAACCACTCTCCTCTTCTCTCGGCAGACAACTCGTGCAGTACAAGTCAGAAAGAGGAGAGAAATATTGGAGCGTGTGGTTGAAGTTATTAAACTGATTGGTAAAAGGGGGCTTAGCTATCGGGGGAAATCAGAGTCTGTGTCTGAGTTGGATAATGATTTAATGGATCATGGGAACTTTCTGGAGCTCATCCTTCTGCTGTCAAAATATGACCAACCTCTTAAACAACACATTGAGTCTCTCACTTCCAAAGCAAAACAGAAAGGTGGTCGTGGTGCATCTGTGACATTCATGTCAAAGACCACAATTGGTTATGTAATAGAAACAATTTCCAAACTGATAAAAAGACACATTGCTAAAGAAATAAACGATGCAGGTATGTACTCAATCCAGATAGACTCAACTCAAGATATAAGTATTACTGACCAGTGTTCCATTATCATCCGATATGTCACAGACACTGTACATGAACGCCTAATAGCAGTCAGAAATTGCACTTTGTCAACTGGAAAAGGATTGTTCGAGTTGGTACAAACTGCAATTCAACAAAATGGTCTTGACATAGCTAAGTGCATTGGAAATTCGACTGATGGTGCTTCCAACATGCAAGGCCAGTACAATGGACTCAGTACTTGGCTAAGCAAAGAATCTCCAAATCACATACACGTCTGGTGTTATGCACATGTGTTAAACCTTGTCCTTATTGAGGTGACCCAAGCATCTACAGCGTCCACCTCTCTCTTTGGACTGCTACACTCTTGTGCAGTCTTTCTCCGGGAGTCATATAAGCGGATGCATGTGTGGCGTGAGCTGGCAAAGGATAGCCGGACAGTCCAGATCATTGGAGAAACAAGATGGTGGGCAAAAGATGCTGCTCTCAAGAAAGTTTTTGGCTCTTTCAATAACCCTGCCAATGCTATGTTTATTGATTTGGTCAAAGTCCTTCATAAGATTTCATCTGACAATCTTAGATTTATTCCAAATGTACGGTGCCAAGCCTTACAATTTGCTGAGGGACTATGTAAATTTCAAACAGTCCTAACAGCCCAATTGTATCTTCGCATTTTTGCTTCAACCACACCACTGTCTAAGTATCTCCAAACAAGTGGAATGGATATCCTGCAAGCACAGAGAATGGTGTCAGACACTGTAAAACTCCTTGCCACAGATTCCCGCAATTTTGATGCTGTGTACTCTGCTGCCACAACATTTTCAGAGTGGGCCAACAAAGGTTTAGCAGAAAGGAACTGTGACCAAGAAGTACAAACAACACTTCCAGAAGGGAGATTGTCCTTTAAAAAGATGCCTGGGATGAGCACAAAGGATGAGCCTATAACCCTAGCTAAAGATCGATTTCGTATTGGGGTGCATAATACAGTAATGGACCAAGTTATTCAAAGTCTGACCACTCGTTTCAAGACACACTTCACTTTGGCAGCAGATATAGCATGCCTAGACCCAAAGAACTTCAATCAGACTCTCCCAGGTAATGCTCTTGTGAGACTTTGCTCCTTGTTGCAAAACATAGATAGCTCAATAAATGTGCAGACTTTGCAGGAAGAACTTCAGGATTTTGCTGCTAAATGGTCAAATTTAAAAAGGACACTACCTGAAGAGTACGACAGAGAAGACCAGATTAATGAAGACAAACCACTTCAAGTAGAAGAATTTGACAAAAAACCTGAGGCTGGGCCAACAAAGTGCAATACTTGCCGTGACTGTGCTGTCTGTTGTTACTCTATCTTGAAAAAATACCTTCTTTTCAGCAGTGCCTATCGGCATTTGTATTTGGCATACAAATATGTCTTGACCTTATCCTGTACACAAGTAGCCTGTGAGAGAAGTTTTTCCAAACTGAAGTGCATCAAAACCCGCCTAAGAAACCAAATTGGTCAGGAAAACCTTGAAGCCTTTATGCTCATGTCAGTTGAATGGAATGTGCTGTCTCAGTTGAAAACTGATGACATTATTGACTTCGTTGCAAAATAAAGTGCATTGCTGCAGGATCTTTTGATTGAGTAATCCTCAGTCTCCCCATGGCCCAGACTTTAAGGCAGCAACAGATATGAATTAAACTGTGTTTTTTGTATATAGACATCACCTGCTGACTGTGAAATAAATGTATGACTAGATTGTACAGATACATTTTTTCAGCATTCTTTACACCCCAGACTGCCTTTTCCTCGTTTGTGAATTCTTACTTTTGTTATTACATGTTCTATTCCCAGAGATTCCAGTCTTACCCTTTCTCCTTGACTTTGTACTAGATTTCTGGTTTGTGTGATAATTAGAGTCTAGGACATAGCTGGTTAGGAAAGAGTATCCAACGACATTGTGCAGGGCGTTAAGACTGCAAGTAAGTATTCAGTTATCTGAACTGCAGTGCTCCTAGTCTTTACCAATGTTACTTGCTCTGTAAGCTTTAAAAGGCTTAATTTACTAAATATTTGTCTACAAATTAGACCTCAAAGAGTAACCAAATGGTGTTTCATGAAAGGGCATGCCCCTCGAATGTGGGCCACGCCCCTTAAATATAGACCACGCCCCTTAAATGTAGGCCATGCCCCTTAAATGTAGGCCACGCCCCCTTAATGTGGGCCACTTTTTCGTCAGTGCCCGGGCCAAATTGTGATCCCAATCCGACCCTGAGCAAGGGTCCCTACTTGGTCTAAGGTACTTACCTCTGCCAACTAGAGACCCCCAGTTCTAACACATAGGAACCTCCATGGAACCTGACACATTCCCTGATTTGCAAAGTGTTGTAAAACTGGGAATGCGTCAGAATCCTACGCCTCCCCAGGGGAGGCGTGGTAGTGGCGCAATGAGGAGAAATACTTTTGTTTCTCCTCATTTTTTGCTCTATGTGTGCTGCATTCTGCAGCACACATAGAAGGAGCAAAACACTTTTAATGATTGGTTATGTGCACTAAGGTGTCCCTGTCACTGACCATGTCATGAATGATGTAATATGTGACGTCATCAGAAGTGCATTGTGGTGGCGCGAGTTATAGTAAGCTGAACTAACTATAATGGCTGAATTTCTCTGGTTTTGTACGAATGAAATGTCCAACTAACTATAAAGTCCCTGAAACCTGTGTGTTTTTTGTGTGAATTTCTAACATTTTGTAAATGCTAATTTCTAACTATAACTATAACGTCCCTGAAACCTATGGTTTTTTCAGTGAATACATATATATACATTACCTACTGGCTATCGCCAGTAGGTATATATAGTTAGGATTAATTCCCTATGGCATTTCTGAAAATTCTATGTCTAATAACTTTGGCGTTTGTGGACGGAATCGGCTGAAATTTTCAGGAAAATGGCACATTTTGTTTCTGAGCAGCCCCTGAAAATTTGGTGGGGTTTCGTCAAGGGGGGGCTGAGAAAAAAGGGGGGTCCCAAAACGTGTTTTTTACATTGAGTTTTCCATAGGGCGGTTGGACTCACTTTTAGCTCGAACGGCTGAATGGATTTGCACGAAACTTGGCAAAATTGTAGGGACTGTTAGCCCGATGTGCCTTTGCTAGGTCTCAATATATGTGCTTCAGTGAATTTTGAGAAATTAACGTTTAAATCAAGATATATATCTGTAACAGCGCTCCGGGCAGCGATCCGGTTCGCTTACTTTTCGCGAAACGGAACTTTGCGCGCAGAAAGCTGATTGGCTCTCCGGTGTCTGTCAACCTTCTAAACAGTCCGGAGCGGCCGCCATCTTGTCTCTCGGTAGGATCGAGAGAGAAGAAGAGGTGAAAAACGAAAGGGGAATTTAATGAAAGGGGGCAAGGTATCCCCCTCTTGACCCCCTAGGAATGTTGTTGGGGTTATTAAAGGGTCCCGTGGGGAAAAGAAAAAAAAATGATTTTTCACGGTAGAAGCGCTTCACGGGCCGCGAACTGGGCCGCAAACTGGTAGCGAAACGGGAATTCGCCATTTTGTGCTTCGTTAATTAAATTATTAGGTATAAGGGGGTGCGGGAGACGTATCCTAATCCCCTATGTTTCCTGAGGGTGGCTGAGGAGGCTGATATATGTTGATACATCTCTTCCAGCGGCTGTGCGTGAGCTTTTTTTTTTTTTGCTGCGTGACAGTCCGGAGCGGCCGCCATCTTGTCTCTCGGTAGGATCGAGAGAGAAGAAGAGGTGAAAAACGAAAGGGGAATTTAATGAAAGGGGGCAAGGTATCCCCCTCTTGACCCCCTAGGAATGTTGTTGGGGTTATTAAAGGGTCCCGTGGGGAAAAGAAAAAAAAAATGATTTTTCACGGTAGAAGCGCTTCACGGGCCGCGAACTGGGCCGCAAACTGGTAGCGAAACGGGAATTCGCCATTTTGTGCTTCGTTTTAATTGTTTAGAGACAAAAATTATCGCCGCACATCGGCCACAATGCATGAGTATCGTTGAAAAGTCAGCGATATTCATGCATTATCCAGCAAATGCTCTTAGCCGTGTTATCCACCTTCCATTGGATAACATGGTTAAAAACTGCTCTGTGCGTGAGCTTTTTTTTTTTGTTGCTGCGTGACGTTTGTTAACGTTCGATTCGATGGAAATCAGGAAGTGTTGACCACCATTTTGTCACTGCGAGTAAATATTTTGTTATAAATGAATCCTTATTGAAAAACATTGTCTGCGCCATCTTGCCTTTTTGTCCAATGCCACAATTTTGTCGTGCACGGCAGCCATTTTAGATGCCTTGACCAGGCCCACTCTCTGCACGCCGCCGATCCTCAGCATGGCTCCCCACCCTCGCAAGCATCTCCCCCACGCACTGGTCATCCCCGCTCTCTCTCTCATGCATGGGCCATATACTTCCCCCCATCTGCGCTGCTCTTCTCTGAGAATCACACCCTGTGCCCTCCCGACACCTCTCTTTCACCCTATTCACTACCGCACCCTCTGACACTCCTCTTCCTCTGTGTCCGATTGTCCAGGCCGGACCTAGGCTATCACCTACCCCTGCGGATGTAGTTTATGGCCCCAGCTGTAGAGAATTCAGACATGCCAACCCTCCCGATTCCGGCGTGTGACTACTGATTTCAGTGCTAGTCTCCCGCCTCCCGATTTCTGCAAGCAAAAACCCGGGGGCATATTACGAACAACTAGCGATAATTTTTGTCTCTAACTTGTTTAGAGACAAAAATTATCGCCGCACATCGGCGATTTTTATCGCAGATAAACCTTGCTATTATCGCAGAAAAGTCAGCGATATTCATGTATTATCGAGCAAATGCTCTTAGCCATGTTATCCACCTCCCATTGGATAACATGGCTAAGAACTGCTCAGGGCAGGTGTTAGATTTTGGAGATATTCGCGCTTAGCGCGAATATCTCCAAAAGTTGGTAATAGAAGATAGCGATGTTAGGGACTGTTTCCAGTCGCTAACATCTTGGCACGCCACTTTGCATGTCATTAGTGATAAGTATCACTGACATGCAAAGCGGGGCCCAAGATGGTCGCTATCTCCTTTTAGCTGTCACTAACTGGTGTTAGCGACAGCTTGGTAATAGGGAGATATTTTTATCTCCGCTTTCTTGGCTTTTAAAGCCAAAAAAGCGGAGATAAACCCCCTTGATAATATGCCCCACGATTCCTTGGGGGTTTCAGCTGACAGGGCTTGGTATTGTGTTACATGGTAATTTTTCCAGGAAACGTCAGAGGGTCGATGCAGGGGTTCTAGAAGAGGTGATAAACCATTTAAGCCTCATGAACAAGCGCATGGTCTTTTAAAGATTTGTGAAGTACTCGGGCGGCGGTGTGTGTGTGTCCTCTTTCAGGAGCGGGCGGGGGGGGGGGCACTGCCAGCAACTTGCCAGGTCAGGTAGTGTTCAACACGTGCATCACCCTTTCTCTGCCTGCTATTGCGCTCCATGCTTCGGAAAGGTAAGAAAAAGAACGTGCATTTGAGTTTGAAATGTCCGATCCTGCAGCAGCACACTTCCAAAGCCCACACATGACAATAACCCGATTCAAGGCCCCATTCACCCGTTTTAAAAAAAATAGATAACACTCCAACAAAGTAAGATTATAAAACTTTATTAACTATTAACTATAACGAACGGAACAAAAACTAAAAACATTTAAACATTTTTCAACACAAAAAGCAACAATGGTTAGAAGCTGTCTTTTGTGCGAATAGTCCCAAGGCAGCACAACGTGCAGAGTTCTGGACGGCACCCAGGTGATGTCGCCTGGGTGCCGCACTGGTTTTGGGATCCTACAATGCAGCACAGAAAAACAGCATGGGGCGTCCCGGGTGGTGCGGGGGGAGGCCTCGTCAGTAGCGGTCTGTTGTGCGAATAGTCCCAAGGCAGCAGAACGCGTTGAGATGTTGATGGGACTGTGTCCAGTGTCACATGGCTGACACAACATGTACGACAGGCACCCAGGTGATGTCCAGTAAACTTTCGCACTGGTTTTGGTATCCTACAATGCTGCTCCGAAAATTGGCGTGCGGCGGCCCGGGGGTGGGGGAGGCGGCGTGAATGGGCCTCCCCAGGTGGCGGCCATCTAGCTGAGTTGCGCTCGCTCTTGCGGCTACAGCGTCTCGCTCACCATGTTGTTGAGTTGCTTCCACTCTTGCAGTGCAGCGATAGGCGGCTGCCACATGGCTCTTAAAATGGCGGACGGCTCCTCGGTTTTGGGCCTGGTCCACTGAAATGGCCCTGGGACACCTTGGAACTCGGACGCTTGCCTGCTAGGGCTTGGGCTCCATTCTCGAAAAGCGTCCCCTCAGCCGTGAAGATTCTACAAAAGTCTTGGGGGCCCCCGACTCCCGCAGGCTTCCGGTGGGGAGCGGCTGCCATGATTCCTCGCGGAATGACCACGACGGAGCCACGAGATGGTGGTGCTCTCATGCTGACGCCAGCTTCAGTCTGAATGATCCAGAAACAAGGTGGGGCTTTCATCGTTTGGGAAAAAAAAATGTTCTAAACCAATGAAAAGTGTTATTTTCAGGTCATATGACCAAGCCTTCCATCTTTAGGAAACCAAAAGTAAAATGAACCAATGAAAAGTTTTATAAACAAGTCACATGACCTGTTATGCGGCATAGGGCTACAAAAAGCGTAGAAAATCCGTTGGCACGTGAGGCGGCGTCAGTAGCGGACCGATGTGCGAATAGGCCGAAGGCAGCACAACGCGCCGAGATCCGGATGGCACCGAGGTGGTGTCCAGCAAATTGCCGCACTGGTGTGGCCATCCTACAATGCTGCGCCGAAAGACGGCGTGTCCAGCTGAGTTGCGGTCACTGTTGCGGTACAGTGACTCAAACGCGCCGAGATCCGGATGTCACCGAGGTGGTGTCCAGCAAATTGCCGCACTGGTGTGGCCATCCTACAATGCTGCGCCGAAAGACGGCGTGTCCAGCTGAATTGCGGTCACTGTTGCGGTACAGTGACTCGAACGCGCCGAGATCCGGATGGCACCGAGGTGGTGTCCAGCAAATTGCCGCACTGGTGTGGCCATCCTACAATGCTGCGCCGAAAGACGGCGTGTCCAGCTGAGTTGCGGTCACTGTTGCGGTACAGTGAGTCGAACGCGCCGAGATCTGGATGGCCCCGATGTTGTGTCCAGCAAGTTGCCGCACTGGTGTGGCCATCCTACAATGCTGCGCCGAAAGTCGGCGTGGGGTGCCCCGTTGGCTTATGAGGTGATGTCAGTAGTGGACCGATGTGTGAATAGGTCGGAACCAGCACAAGGCGCCAAGATCCGAATGGCAAGTCCTGGATGTTGAGTGCCTCAGTTGAGAGTTCTGAGCAGTGCTTGTAAGACTATCTGAAGTTTATTATAAGAATCAGAGTAAGTTGAAGACTGTCTGAAGCTTATTTGCACCTTTTGCAGCTTCACTATTGCCCAAGGTGGTGTCCAGCGGAACTTTTTTCCTTTTCCTTTCTGCTTCTTTTCCTACAATCCGTTTCATCTGAAGACACGACCAGGTCCCTGAATGTGTGTAGGGGGACGCTATTGAGTGAATGAAAATTGCGGCTTGACACAAAGCTGACTCAAGCGTTACTGTTGATGCTATACAGACAAAAATTGGTTTTCAGTTTGTACATTCTTCAGGTTTTTTTTTTCCATCCAAGTCTGATTGAGAGTTTGTAGGAAAATGGCTTCAGATTTTCCACATACTACTCTTCAACATTCTTCCTAAATGTAACAATGTGAAACTCACTAGGAGAACGGCTGTTTCTGTTTCCTTTCAAAATGCTGCCAACAATATTTTCTGAATGGAAGACACCATCTTGTAGCATAAAGGGCCGAAAGGGGTTCTGGTCTGGCCGATGGTTGGTGGAGACATTTTGACTATATCTTGGACCTGCCCGGCCTCGCCCAAAATGGCGCCGGTATAAATGGGACTCGTAACTCCTTGCCCGCAAATGTATATCTAGAAAATGTTATTGTAAGTGGCCCTGTCCTATTTTAATTACAAAATGTATGTCCACCGATTCCGCAACTGTTAGACACCTTAGTTCTTGCAACCTAATGGCCCGCTCGTTACGTTCCTTTACAGTGTAAATGTGTCCTCATCATATACGATTTCAGTTTGCTCCGTGGCCGGCCCACGTGGTTATAGGCCCGTATTTGTATACTGACATTTTCACAATAAAGGTTTTTAAAACAAAACACGGTAGTAGTATTTACATTGGTAAAGTTTTTACTTTTAGTCACTGTTTTCGAATCAGTAAAAGGCAAGTGAAATAAAGCAGTCCAATTACATGACGGATAAAAGGTATAATATGTAGGAACGCAGTAAAGATAAATGGTCAAGGGCAGTTGTGTTTTTCATGTCTGCAACATAAAGTGATCGATAAGAATCTGATAATCAGGCGTATCGGCGACTAAGACAGCAGGCCGAATCTCTTTTACTCAACGGCTCCGTCATGGAAGGAAGAAACACCCTTTTTCTCGAAAAAGGAATATATTTTACTTACAAGACAGTTGTAAATTTTCCGGGAAAGTACATTAGCCTGGAATATTATAACATATGTTTGAAAAAAAAATATTGTTCGAAAACAATAAAAAGCGTAATTTTTAGGTCATATGACCAAGCTTTTCATCATTAAATTAACAAAAGTAAAATGAACCAATGAAAAGTTTTATTAACAAGTCACATGACCTGTTATGCTTACGTTACGCGCTGCGCGCCGCGCCTCGGATCACTTCAGGGTGCGCTAACGCGGCGTGTCATATAACGCATTACGCGACAACGTAGGTCAAGAATATAGTCAAAATGTCTCCACCAACCAGCGTTCAGAACACAACCCCTTTCAGCAGTCCAAAAAGTTCTGTTAAATGACAACAGAGGGGACAGGCAACAAGAACCATCAGTCAAAGAGGGGAGGGCAAGTTCTTCTCTTCCGGGTCATGTTGGGGCTCTACCGGAACTGATCAAATTGGTAGTCTACAGTGTTTCTGGATGTTTCAGACTGAAGCTGGCGTCAGCATGAGACCACTACCATCTCGTAGCTCCGTCGTGGCCATTCCACGAGCAATCATGGCAGCCGCTCCCCACCAGAAGCCTGCGGGAGTCGGAGGCCCCCAAGACTTTTGTAGAATCTTCACGGCTGAGGGGACGCTTTTCGAGAATGGAGCCCAAGCCCTAGCAGGCAAGCGTCCGAGTTCCAAGGTGTCCCAGGGCCATTTTAGTGGACCAAGCCCAAAACCGAAGAGCCGGCCGCCATTTTGAGAGTCCTGTGGCAGCCGCCTATCGCTGCATCGCAAGAGCGGGAGCAACTCAACTACATGATGAGCGAGACGCTGTAGTCGCAAGAGCGGGCGGTAAACAGCTGAATGGCGGAAGAGGCACAGTGTAGCAAAAGCGGGCGGAATGGCAACTAAAACGGTAAAGGGGCGCCCCACTACAGCTTGTCTTCAGGTCAAACGGATTGTGGGACAAGGTCCAGAATTGAAGAGTCATCAAAAGGCAAAAAGTTCCGCCGGACCCCGGGAGCCGGCCGCCTATGTCGGGGGCGATCTCAGGCTACACCAGTGCTATAAGACTTGGGGAGGGTGTCGGAGCCAAGCGTCTTCTCCGAGTCCATGGCCATCACACCGCCCCTCAGGGGCCTCCGTCAAGCTGTTTAGGAAGCTAACATATCACATTGTTTTCTTATGCAGTCAGGTCCACAAACGACACTCACTTACTTTGAGAATAGTGAAGCTGCAGTAGGTGGAAATAAGCTTCAGACAGTATAACAAGCACTGCTCAGAACTCTTAACTATGGCACCCAACATCCAGAACTTATGCTATTTGAGAATGGCAGTGACATCGAAGCATCTCAGGGACCAAAACCATTAACGTACTTTCACGTATGAAAATCTTACTTGGGGAGGGGGCAGGAGGGAAGCGCCCCCTCCCAGTCAGCGCCACCACACCGTATGTTGAAAATTTGAAGCCATCGTTCTACAAAGTCAACCAAACTTGGATTGAAAAATCTAGAAAAATGTACAAACTGAAAACCAGTTTTGGTCTGCATAGCATCAGTAGCAACGCTTGAGTCAGCTTTGTGTCAAGGCGCCATTTTGATTCAACAAAGCACAGGCATTGAAAAAGGCCCAAAGTCAGAACTCTAAACTATGGCACCCAACATCCAGGAGCTTGCCATCCGGATCTTGGAGCCTTGTGCTGCTTTTGATCTATTCACACATCGGTCCACTACTGATATCATCTTATAAACCAACGTTATGTAAATAGTTTTTTAATAAAATGTTTTACCCTGTTTCTTTGCTGGTGTGTTGTCTATATTTTTAATATTTGCATAGGGTTTGTCGTTATTTTGTGCGGGATGGGTGATGGAGCCGAGCTGTCTTGCAGCCCTCATGGTGTGGAGCTCAGTTCATCTCACTATTTTCGTATTTCTCATGAAGGGTTGTTCCTAATATTTCTATTTTAGCGAGGTCAAAAAGAGATCCAATTAGTGGCCTACTGATTTTGCTCGATTACTTTTATTTTTTTTACACGATTTTTCACTATCTGCAAAGACTAAACAGAGTATTGCGACTTTGTGCTTGTTTGTAAATAGAGAATGAACCAAAGAGAACCAATTCTAAAACAGTAAATGCTTGGACAACAATCAATCAAATGGAGAGACAAGCATGCACGACGGATTAAAAAGGGGGGAAAGGCTTGCGTTAACTACCGTTCACTATCTGCAAAGAGAGAGTACTACTAAGACAAAAGAGGGGAGGGGGGGGGTGCAGCGTTCAAAGCACATCAGCGTGCATAAATACGAAAAAATTTTCATCTATCACGTACTTGACATTTTAAAGCTTTTCATATTTGCTATTAAAAAACCAATGAAATTCACAGAAAAAACCATAGGTTATAGTGGATATATAGTTAGGAATTTGCATTTACAAAACCTTGAAAATTCAATGAAAAATTCATTGGTTTTAGGCCATATATAGTTAGGGATTTGCATTTACAAAACCTTATTTTACTCGCATAAAACCATTGAAATTCCATATATAGTTATAAGCGCTAACTATATATCGCGCACCCGCAATCCACTGCTGATGATGTCACATATTACATCATTCATGACATGGTTAGTGACATCACTGATGACATCACTGATGACATCTCAAATGACATCACTGATGACATCACTGAAAACATCTCATTTGACATGACTGATAACATCACTGATGATATCATTCATGTGATAATACGATGAACCTCTTCAGACTCTAATATAACCTTAGATACAATCAGTGTAAACAGACACTCACAGACTGTCACTCATCCATGGAGTTACTCACACACCTAGTCAGTCATGCAAAGAATCAATCACACCTCCATTTCCTCAACTATACAGTTATACAAAATTTACTTATTCAAACATATACTAACACATATTTACTCTATTATACAATCCCTGATACAAGTTCACAATGATCCATACAGCCACTCACTCATTCACTGGCTCTTATGCACAGTTATTTATATATGTCAACTCTCACATGTACTGTGTTTTACATATGTACTTACTTTGACATGTAGCACTGAGATATCCATTCACTCTCCAATGCACTCATGCACACAGTCAACCGCCCATACAGCTGTTTCCACATGCACTTTTGAAACCATACATCTAGTGAATCAACTGCTCACACATCTATGCACAGAGTCATACACCTCCCAGCCACCTACACACACACTCAGTATCCCATACAAATACTTGGGCAACCAATCAATAACCCATATAGTTACTCATATAGCTACTTATCAACACATGCAACAGTTTACAGAACAACAGACATAATGATGTACAAATTAAGACAGTTTAGTCACTAACCCATGCACTCAGTGAGACACATTTAATCACTCACTCATACAGTCAGTCATGCACCTACTAAATCCTTCATCCAGACACTTATATATCCACTCATTCTTCAATATGTAAGAGATATTTTAACTTTACAGAAACATACAGTCACTGCATGTTGTCATCAGTGATGTCATCAGTGATGTCATTTGAGATGTCATCAGTGATGTCATCAGTGATGTCACTAACCATGTCATGAATGATGTAATATGTGACATCATCAGCAGTGGATTGCGGATGCGCGATATATAGTTAGCGCTTATAACTATATATGGAATTTCAATGGTTTTATGCGAGTAAAATAAGGTTTTGTAAATGCAAATCCCTAACTATATATGGCCTAAAACCAATGGTTTTTTCATTGAATTTTCAAGGTTTTGTAAATGCAAATTCCTAACTATATATCCACTATAACCTATGTTTTTTTCTGTGAATATATATATACATATATATAAATCGCAATGGAAACTCCGTCTGCTTCCCAGCGTCGTATACGCTGCTTCGACCAACAAAGGAACCACGAACCACAATCTTCAGGCAAATTCTTTATTGACTGCTGTTTTCTCCCTGACGTGTTTCGGCCACCACTTCCCCTGTTCACTGATCATGCCATGAATGATGTAATATGTGATGTCATGAGCAGTGCATTGCGGGGGTGCGAGTTATAGTTAGCTGAACTAACTATAACGGTGGAATTTCTAAGGTTTTGTACAAGTGAAATGTCCAGCTAACTATAACACCCCTGAAACCTATGTTTTTTTCAACTAATTTCTAAGGTTTTTTAAATGCTAATTTCTAACTATAACGGGCCTGAAATCTATGGTTTTTTCAGTGAATTTCAAAGGCTATTTAAATGCTAATTTCAAACCTATAAAGTTTTTAAAGTAAATTTTAAAAACACGTGTATACTTTATATAGTGAAAACTAACTTAACAGTAGTCTTTTATAACTTATAATTATGGCTCCTGGTTTTATGGTATTTATTTTTGTGCCATTTCCGTCTGTATTTATTCATTTTTTTTATAAATGTATCTGTATTTACCCATATATATATTTTGGGTTTTGTAAGAAATTAATCTGAAATGAGTATACTTCCACATTTATTTGTCTTTACATGACTATCTAAGTCTGTGAGTAACTCCATGGATGAGTGGTGGTAGGTGACTGTCTGAATAGGTGTATGAATGCAAATGATAGTGTTTTATTTTGAAGTGACTGCATGAATAATTGATTGTACTGGTGAATGAGTGAATGTGTGTGTAGACCTAAGAATCAGTGAGTGGGTATGTATTAACTGGTATTGATGTGTCTATGGTTTAACAAATGGTAGTCTGTATTTTTAAATGGGTGTTTCAAAGTTTATATTAGGGTGTGAGGAGGTGCATCAGATTATTATGTGGATGATGTCATCAGTGATGTCATTTGAGATGTCATTAGTGATGTCACTGGCCAAGCCATGAATGATGTAATAAGTGACGTCATGAGCAGTGCATTGCGGGGCGCGAGTTATAGTTAGCTGAACTAACTATAACAGTGGCATTTCTATGGCTTTGTACAAGTGAAATGTCCAGCTAACTATAACACCCCTGCAACCTATGTCTTTTTCAGTGAATTTCTAAAGTTTTTTAAATTCTAATTTGTAACTACAATGCCCCTATAACCTATACCGTTTTTAAGTAAATTTTAAACACAGGTGTATACTTTATATAGTGAAAACGAACTTAACAGTAGTCTTTTATAACCTATAATTATGGCTCCTGGTTTTATGATATTTATTTTTTGGGCATTTCCGTCTGTATTTATCCTTTGTTTTTTTATAATTGTATCTGTATTTATCCATATATAATTTGTGTTTTGTAAAAAATTTATCTGGAATGAGTATATTTCCACATTTATTTGTCTGTTAAATATGCACTCATGCCTGAAGGACTGACCGTTTTCAATCATATAAACACTCTTAGATGATAAACTATACACAACCTTGATATTAAAATGTGCATGTTTTCTTATACGAGCATATATATTGCTCTTTAAGGCTCTTTACTAAAATTCTTTTATTGTTTTAACCCTTTTACTTTTAGAACAACACATCAATTGGCCTGGTACTCATCATTAACAGCATTTAGAATCGCTCAAAAAATAACCCAATTTCCATTTTTATCCACATTTTAAAATAAATACAGAAAGGAAAATAAATACTTTCCTGTCTGTATTTATGTGTAAAAATCAGTAAAAACAGAAAACAAGGAGCCCTGCTTATAATTTAACAATGTTTTTAACTTAATTAGCAGTAATTAACATATAAGTGTAGTAAAAGTATGACGCTGCACCTGTAATACCTGACTTTGAACAACAGCATTCACAGTTCGATTCCCGACTCCAGCAGCATCTTAGCCCACCACTATCTCACTGTGGGTAACACCTTGCTTAATCTTCCCAACGCCCCAGAGCGCCGGTACACCATTCCGGGGGTAGCTTTATGATTTACAAATGCTGGAATTTTTTTAATTTAACAGTATAGTGATGACAAATATTAGCACTTTTTTTTCCTTCTATTGTGAACGATATTTTTTTTATGTCTTCTATTTAGATGTTTTTAATCATGAGATTGCAAATGGCAAAGTTTACCGGGTAACACTTTTTAAACTCTCCAACGTACGTACATTTTGAGGACCTTATAGTGTTACGATGGAAATCGAAACCTCTACAGCTTCCCAGTTTGTAACTTTTGCCAATACGTGCACAAGTTAAACAGTTAAAGCGTGAACACGTGTAAACTGTAAAATGTGACATCTAAATGGGCAGAGCCGCATCTTCCTTCCATAGACTACTCAATAACAAAAAACTATATAAACTACACACGTTGTGCGATTAGTTTCGTTTTCGTGAGTTATTTCTCAGTGTCCATTCTGTGATGCAGGTTCCACTTTCTAGCATTGTATTCTTGTTTTGCGTCAACAAAACATGTTCTAGAGTTGTAAGTTGTTTGATTATGGCATAGTAGATATTTATAATACATAACTATTTGTCAATATTTAAACATTTATATGTAGAACAAGTGTTATTGCATGTTTTTGCCTTTTTTTCTTTAATATCAGCAGCTTGTTTTCAGAAACACACAGATTACAGCAAACATTGCTCCTTTTCTGACTCCTTTGAGCTCATATACTGTGACTTTGCATATTATAATATTGACACTGTACTTGACCTCAGAGGTGTTGGTGACCCGTCGGCGCAAACCCCAAACATTTACAATTAATGTCCCCACCTTTCAGTTGTTAGTCTATTTTCCCCTAGGGATCATATACTGTTAATATGTATATTATAATATGAACAGTCATGGTGAACTCAGAAGAGTTTATGACCCTTCGGCACAGAGAGTAAAGATATATAAGTAACATCAATGGCTTCTGGCTTTTAGTCTGTTCCCCCCTTTTGATCATATACTGTGAATATGTATATTATAATTTTCACAGTATAATGATCTCAGAGGAGTTTATGACCTGTCGCCATCAAACATCAAACTTTTCGAAGTCCCGGAGAAAAGAAGCTCAGAAAATAATTACTGCTCAAATGTATTTCATTATGGATCTTCTGTTCTATTCATAACTTTATTTTCCTTTTCTTTTTTGTGTAACAATGGTGTCATTTGTTATATTGTAATAGACTGTCCTATTGTTACAGAAGAATTGTAGATTTGTCGGCGCCGCCTGTAATACAGCTTACAAAACATTATAACGTACATGATCAGATATTTTTTCAGTGAGCATATTTTACGAAATTGCAGTATAAAAAAATATAGCTTTCATACATACTTTGTTACTTTAAATATTTGATAAACCCTACATTTCTGAATGTTATTTTCTGATTTCTCTTCTTCTGAGTTGCGGTTCCTATTCATCGTCTCCCTATAGAATATATAGGACCAGTACTTTATATTATAATAGTACTATCCAATATATTTCTAAATCAGTATGTGATTTGCTAGCGGAACAGTGTGCGATCTCTAAGCGCTACCACAAAACGTTCCCGAATTCTACAAAATACAAATTTGAAAAATGATAATGCATATATTTCTATCTAATATGAAGTCATTTGTGTTTAACTGTTTTTTACTTGCTCTTCTGTCCTCAGATAATGTAGTGCAAGAGTGTTTGTTGTAGCACTTCTTGTCTACTTTATCAAAAAGTAACTGATGCCCTCTTATATTATCAAGAATATGGGGCAACACGCTTAACTGATATTTTATGAAATTCCATTTTTATTTGTCACCCCTTTGATATATAGAGCGTCAGTTTCTGAAGAAAGAATATTTGTAATTGCTAAATAAAAACTGTTTCAAACCTAGACAGAAATCTTTGCTGCGCAACCACACCTCCCCGTCAGAAAAGTAAACACTACATTATAAGTAAATAGTGCTCCTTGGAAATATCCCACCCACAAACATGATAAAAAGAAAACAGCAAGACACTCTGATTTTTCCGCTGTGATTTGTACACTCCATGGCAATTATATAAATCGCCCTTAAAATATATGAAAAACAATTTGTACCTTCACAATCTGTCCACCACCTTGTGACCACTTTACAGAGTTAAAGTGTTCCTACCCTACATTCCCCTCTACAACCTTGTTTTCCCGTACTCCTTTGGAAGTGCTTCACAAAATGACTGCCAACAGTGAACCGTTCCCACCCAATAAGGAGCAAACTTGTGCTCGGAACACTTTAGCCAATAAGATGTCCATGTTGTTCTGCAGAGTTATGAGGGAAAGGGTGCCAACACTTCTACTTTTAATGCTTCACAGCAAATGAACATTAAGTTTCAGAAGGTCCCTTTTGGAACACGTACCCAATGAAATATCCCTAATACTTCCCAGAGAGGGAAAGAATTGCTGAAAACACTTCTAATTTCAATCGTTTACAGCCAATCAACATTAAGCTTGGGAAAGTCCTCCTTGGAACATGTCAGCCATTCAGATGTCCCTCCTACTCCGTGGAGCGCAGGTGAATGCGGCCAACACTTCTACTTTCAATAGTTCGCAACCAATGAACATTAAGTCCTGGAAGCTCCGCCTTAGAACACGGCAGCCAATCAGATGTCCCTCCTACTCCGTGGAGAGAAATGAATGGCTGGCAACACTTATAACACAACCAACCAACATGAAGCTCTGGAAGCTCCTCCTTAGAACACGTCAGCCAATCAGATGTCCCTCCTACTCCACGGGGGGAGAAGGGAATACCTAGCGACGCTTCTACTTTCAATAGTTTGTAACCAATCAACATAAAGCTCAGGAAGGTCCTCCTTACAACATGTGAGCCAATTAGATGTCCTTGATACTCTGCGGAGGAGAAGTGAATGGCAGGAAACACTTCTACTTTCAATGCTTCTCACCAAATGAACATTAAGCTTATTTTTGGAACACCTCAGCCATTTAAACTTCAATTTTGTTCGGCGCACAAATACAGCACATGCCCTCCTACATAGTAATACATTTCCTGTAACAAAGTGACCCTATCTGTAACAAAAGTGAACACTGCATAATAAATAAACATTATTCCACATTATATTAAAGAAAGGCAGCAACACTACGCATTGTTGTTTTCCCGATATGATTTCCACAGCATACTGCACCCCCCTCCCAACATGAGTTAAACCCCGGGACTGCGGGGACCCAGCGAGCCCCAGCTATTATTTTTTTTTAAAATACCCCGGGATTTATTTCCACAGCCTACTGAACCCCCCTCTGAACATGAGTGAAGCCCCGGGACTGCGGGGCCCCAGTGAGCCTCCGCTAATATTTTATTACCAAATACCCCCAGACCTATTTCCACAGCCTACTGAACCCCCTCTCAACATAAGTGAAGTCCCGGGACTGCGGGGGCCCCAGCGAGCCCCCGCTAATATTTTTTTAACAAATACCCCCAAGACCTAGACCACCCAGGGGCCTCATTTAAATAAAACGCTGAAGCAAGCGACCCCTGTGCCAATTGCGCCAATTTTTATTTTTATTTTTAAATTCTTTTTTTGGGCCCTGGGGGTCCTTCTGGGATCCCCTGAGCAGGCAAAGGGGGTCAGGTTGTTTCTACACTGCCCCCTCCTCTTGTTTTATACCTTTGTTTCTCAGTTTTCTGCTGACTCGCTTCTACCGAGCTACAAGATGGCTGCCAAACACTTCCTGGTTTGGAGTGGTGCCAATCACAGTAAAGCTCGAGCAAGCGACTTAGGCTTCACCCAGATATCCAAACTTTTATTTCTCTAATTTCTTGGCAACTACTGAGCGGATTTACACCATTTTTAAAAAGATCGCTTTCTGACCCAAGCACTACCTTTCTGCCAAATTTGGGGTAATTCCGTTCAACAGTTCGGGCTGTGGCACGTCACATAATTTCCTATGGAAATTAACATGAGGAAAAAGCATTTCTGGACCCCCTTTTTTCTCAGCCCCTGCTTGGCGAATCACCCCCAAACTTTCAGATAGGAGCTGACCTGGATAGACTTTTTTTGGGAGAATTTCACAAAGATTCGACAAATGACGCCAAAGTTATTAGCAAATCAAAAAATGCTTTTCTTATGGAAACTTGGTTCTAACTATAAGTACCTACTGGCGACAGCCAGTAGGTTATATATATATATATATATATATATATATATATATATATATATATATATATATATATATATATATATATATTCCAAAAGTCGCCGTTTACCTCCTGCTTCCCCGCAGAACAACGAAAGGAGCAAGACCACAACGTGAGTGCAGTTTCTTCAGTGCTTTATTCGTGCCAGAATCTCAGCCTGCAATCCACCATGACGCGTTTCGCCTCCAACAATGAGGCTTGATCACATAGCGTGCCATGGACACAAACAAGGGAATTTAAAGTGCAAATGCTTGAATGGATACAGCTGTGCTGTTAGTCTTAGTAAACAGTGAGAAAATACTACACGGATCCAGCAAAAGTTAAAGAGCATAGTGCCCTAGGGGTTCGAATAATGAACATATAACAGACAGATTGAGGGATGAACTAAATTAGAAAATGCATATGATTAAATTCATATATTTACACTTATTAAAATTTCCAACTCCACTTCAAAAATGTATATATATACATTATATCACATATAAGTATCTCCACCATATGCATATAAGTATCTACACTATATACACATATAACTACAATGGTTGATGTTATAAGAACCCACAGATAACATTTTAATTCATTTCAGGAACCGAATGTAGATCACGCTGTTATAAAAATAATACCCCTGTGGGTATAGCCCAATGCAACACAAGCTCATAAATCCAATGTGATGATGCACCTATAAATTACCCTTTTAAGGATACTGCAGATCAAACAGAATAGTTAAGTGAAAAGTGCTAGTGCTAACATAAAAAACATACTACAGATTATAACAGGCTGCAAAGTCAGGTTAAAAATCGAAACCCTTTATAGGGGAACTCGTCAGTAACTCATCATTTATCCAGAAGTATTATAAAAAGTTTTTTACAGTGACTACGTTATAACAGGAACAGGTTAACATTGATTAGAGGCAGGTGTACAAGTCCTCACTGGCATTTAAACCTCCAGGATTCTTACTGTTGAGCTCTAGGATAAATCTAGTTTCCAATAGACGCAATTTAGCGTCCCTATTTCCACCTCTTTTCAGAGGTAAGACAGAGTCAACAAGAAAATACTGTAGGCTATTGGGGTCACTATTATGTACTGATTCGAAGTGCCTAGCCACTGGGTAAGCTTGGTCTTTTCCAGATATTGCCCTTAGATGTTGTAAAATGCGCTTTGTGGGCGGGCAGACGGGTACTGCCCACATATTGTAGTCCACAAGGGCATTGCAAGACATAGACTATATATTCAGTCTTGCATGTAAGTCTCTTATTGATTACAAGAGGCTTTTCTAAAAAGGGACTTGAAACGTGCATTTTATTTATCCCATGGCGACAGGCTTTGCATGATTGGCACTTCTTGAAACCTGTAATGTGATCCATCCAGGATTTGGTAGGTTCTAATGTATTACTGTCTAATGCACTGGCCAAGCTGGGGGATTACGGAAAGTAAGACTGGGTTTATCAGGTACCAGGCTCCCTATGACTGGATCACCTTTGACCAGATTCCAGTTCTTGTTGAAAATGTTCCTTATCTGGGAGTGTTGGTTGCTGTAAGTAACAGTGGCTCTAGATTGTATTTGCTCATTGTTAACCACCACTACATTGGGTCTGACTGTAGGTATTAAGGCTTCCTCCCTTGTAGTTTTTTTAGTGCGCTTAATTGCTCCATCTATTAATGCGCTACTATACCCTCTATTTAGGAATCTGATATATAACTGGTCATGTGACTCAAAGACTTTTAAAGCAGGAACGCATGCACTTTGTTTTGTACATTGCTACCACCTGTGACCAAGGCAGCAGTGGTTCGCCGAAACGCATAAGGAAAAGAAACCTTCTGCTTGTTGCTGTGCCAGAAATAAACATAATTTCTCCAGTATCTCCTCGGTTTGTTGCTTCATGTTGATGAAATTGGTGGGTTGCTCCGTACCCACTGTGTAAGAGGCCGCCCTGAAGGGTTGGGGTTCCTGTATTCGGAGGATTTTGGTGATGTTTATACTGGGAGCATGACCCACTTGCCCGCTCATGACCTAACTAAGGAAATGCTAATGAAGCGAACTGTGAGAATGCATGGAAGGGATTCTGGAAGGAAGATATCCTTTCAGATCATGCTGGAGACGGGCGCTTTACATGGCACTTGTAAATAATTGAGCACTCTGCAAGAACTATGGACATAAATAACCAGTTGCATCTTTATTTCTATACTTACATCATGCAGGTAAAACGTAAAATGGATTTTCCAGCTTGTATCTAAAACTGACTTTAACCTGCATCATGGGAAATGTATTTCGAACTAACTGGTCATGTGATTCAAAGACTTTTAAAGCAGGCACGCATGCACTTTGTTTTGTACATTGCTTCCACCTGTGACCAAGGCGGCAGTGATTCGCCGAAATGTTTAAGGAAAAGGAAGCCTTTGCGTGTTGCTCTGCCAGAAATAAACACAATTTCTCAAGTATTGGGCCTCAGTTTGTTGCTTCATGTCGATGAAATTGGTGCGTTGCTCCGTACCCACTGTTTAAGAGGCCGCCCTGAAGGGTTGGGGGTTCCTGGATTCGGAGGATTTTTTATCCTATATATATATTTATATGTATTTATTAATACTGTGCTTTGAAGTCTATCATTTTGCAATAGTAAAAATATAAAGCTGATTCACACAGCCATTATAAGCCCAGAGCACTCCATTGTTTTCAATGGATCTACCAACATTCCAATGTTCTAATTGTAATTCAAACATCTGATGCTCACGTTTTGTTCCTTGGGAGTGGCAGGTCCTGGCTGGAGTTTTGTTTAAAGACCTCAAATACCCTTCTTTTCCAAGCTGCTTCTACATCTTTCGTAAAGATCTTTCGTTTTTAACTGTGACCTACTATTGACTTGACTTTTTCACTTGTAGTGCGTTTTCCCTATAATTCTCTTTTCATCTTCTCTCTCTCTTCCATAGCTCAGATTGTGTTATAACTTTAAACTACACATTAGCATAAAAATCAATATTGTTAAAAACAAATTATCAATGATATCTAATTTCTTTCTAATCCATCACCATTTTTGAAAAATGAAAAGTGAACATATAACAGCATGCACTTTATAAAAGTATCATTTTGCGCTCTAGGTAAATAATTAGCACCAATCCCCCTAAGAAATTTCTCACTACTCAAAAATAAGGATAATTGGTTGGGTAAGGAAACATCTGCTACATCTGATTGGCTGTACAATTTGAGCATCATCTCTTGCAGATCAGCATAGCAAGAGGGTGCCAAAATGTGAAATTTTATTTAATGCCACCGAAGCAGAATATAGATTTTCTACTGAGTTCTCTAGGGGATTAATACTTTAAACAAGACTTTGCCATGATGATTTGTTTGATGCCTGCGCCTATTCATCACGTTTCTAATTCTAGTTCCTTGCTTGATCAAGAATGCAGTTTGCTCAAGATAAAGATATTCTAGTCTCAGAAGTTCTACAGTTCCTGTGAGTGTATTATATCAGAGCTGATAAAGTAGTTCCCTGGCATAAAGACTGTACAGGACCTCAATTATTGGGGCTGAGTCCATTTACCACTGATGCCTTTTGGCCTGTGCTATTATGGGCATTGATGTGGGAGCAACAAGTACACCTCTGGCCAACCATCCAACATAATATACCACAATAAAGGAACATCCAGTCAGTGGTACATTTACATTAAACGTTACTGTTACCTTGTGGAAACCTACCCTAGTACCATCAAAATACGAATGAAACCTGCAGGAACTGAGACTTTCTATGTGAGACTTATTTTTCTGGTTGTACAAAACCACATGGAATTCACAGTTTCATGGGGTTTAATTCATGCATTTACCACCTGCCCAAAGTAGGTGGTAAATTTATGTGTCAGCCTCTAGTAGGGGTAGACAAGTGAGTTAGGGGTGCAGTGGAGTAAGAGGGGGATGAGGAAGAAAGAGTCTGCACAATTCAAAATCTCAGGTGATTTTTCATGCAATAATTCCTCTTTGCCTGACATGTGATCAGGGCCTAAGTGGAACATATGGGCAGGTTCTGGTTTACTGTGGGAGCAGTGAACAGCTTCATGTTGCTGGGACAGCTGTGTCCTGATTTAGTGGCTTTCCCAAACTATGGATAAAGTCTGTATACTCACTTGGGCTTCAGAAGTCAATCTACTGTTTTAACTTTAGTGTTGCATCAGTGATTGCAAAGTCTCTCCCCCCACCCAAATACAGATGGCACCAGGATCTCATTCTCCAGGATCATGGTTACAGAATGAATGCGTCAAGATCACAGGGTTCAACACCAGCACAGTTGGGTTGCAGTGACAATCATGGACAGTGGATCATATGGCCGGGATACCCATCACCCCCTCCCTACACAATTCCCCAAGAATGGGAAGACGGACACAGTTCTTGAACTTTTGGAAGGCGGGAGGGAGTTACCCTCCCGGCCGTATTTATTAAAATATGAAACAAAATTAAAACATTAAAATAATAGTTTCATATCATGTACAATTTCATTTACACATTACGATGTTTATTGGCTAACCTTAACACATCTCTAATACAAAGGTTCTCCTAGCCGATTCTAAAACATCCTGTAAATGCATATTCTCAAAATTCAAATTGTACATCCTAACATTACGGGCCAACGGCAAGGTCGTAACCGGTGTCAGATCCCTAATACCAGAACTCCCCCCTCACTTGTGATGGGCGGGCGCACAGAGGACTGTACCTCTGTGCCAACTTCCAATTTCCCTTGTCTTAGCGGGGGCCCCATATTTACTCGACGCCATCTTAGTGGTCGTCCGAGGACTCGTGTGAGGTGTCTAGAAGGTAGCGTAGACCCCCCTCCCACCCCACACTGCTTACCACATCCGCCGTCGCGGATGTCCTGGCCCTGGGAAATTCCCAGGAGGGGCCCGTAGCCCCTCCTCCCCTGGGAGGGGCCTATGACCGCCTTCCCTTTCGGCGGCCCCATCCTTAGAGGGTACCGCCTCCCCGTGTGAGGGGCCAATGGCCTCCTCCCCCCGGGCGCTCCCATCCATAATGGGTGGCGCCCCACCTCTAGGGATCTTCCAATTACTGCTCACCGATCATGACCTTACCGCCCGACCAAAATAAATACGACATTTTGAACCTAATGAGGACGGAATAAACAGTTATACTGGGCACTTCAGAGTATAAACCTTTATCTACACAAATAACACCTCTTTCAACTTAGCTGCGATACTTCGCCTAAGAACATGCTAAAGAGCAACCATTTTATTGTCATATCAAACAATCCAGACTTTATTAAAACAACCTGTAAAAGAGATACTATCCTCGTTAATCGACTTTATTGCAATACTAATCGTTGCCATAAGGGGCTGGTGGGTTGGTCAAAATTGGCTCCTTGTTCCGTCTCGGGCTCACGTGCAACGAGGAGGTGCAGCTTCCAAGCACAGGAACAAGAGGATGCTTCCTTGGATTGTTGCTCCTTTTATTCTTCCTCGGGAGGGCGTGTACCCTCCTCCGATCCGCCTACGGGGCGTGGCCAACGGTGTAGGTGTCTAGGACAACCCCTCTTGGGCGGGAAAAGGCGCGCCCCGGCTACGCCGCTTCGGGCATACCAGCCGAGACACGCCTCCCGCCCAAAATGGTTTCCCGGGGGGATCGGGCACCCTACCATACGTTCGGGGGGACCGAGTGGTCGCCCCTTTCCATATGGCCGGGATACCCATCACCCCCTCCCAACACAATTCCCCAAGAATGGGAAGACGGACACAGTTCTTGAACTTTTGGAAGGCGGGAGGGAGTTACCCTCCCGGCCGTATTTATTAAAATATGAAACAAAATTAAAACATTAAAATAATAGTTTCATATCATGTACAATTTCATTTACACATTACGATGTTTATTGGCTAACCTTAACACATCTCTAATACAAAGGTTCTCCTAGCCGATTCTAAAACATCCTGTAAATGCATATTCTCAAAATTCAAATTGTACATCCTAACATTACGGGCCAACGGCAAGGTCGTAACCGGTGTCAGATCCTTAATACCAGAACTCCCCCCTCACTTGTGATGGGCGGGCGCACAGAGGACTGTACCTCTGTGCCAACTTCCAATTTCCCTTGTCTTAGCGGGGGCCCCATATTTACTCGGCGCCATCTTAGTGGTCGTCCGAGGACTCATGTGAGGTGTCTAGAAGGTAGCGTAGACCCCCCTCCCACCCCACACTGCTTACCACATCCGCCGTCGCGGATGTCCTGGCCCCGTGAAATTCCCAGGAGGGGCCCGTAGCCCCTCCTCCCCTGGGAGGGGCCTATGACCGCCTTCCCTTTCGGCGGCCCCATCCTTAGAGGGTACCGCCTCCCCGTGTGAGGGGCCAATGGCCGCCTCCCCCCGGGCGCTCCCATCCATAATGGGTGGCGCCCCACCTCTAGGGATCTTCCAATTACTGCTCACCGATCATGACCTTACCGCCACAGGCCGGATAGTTGACCGGCTATCCGGACCCCCCACAAAACTCCTACTAAAGGTAATGGCTACACAAACTCTTTAACCAACTTATGAAGTCTCCTATGAGTAAGACATTCCCCTCCCGGGACAAATGGACCCCATCTTCCAGATACATACGGTCCCCCCGAATACATCCATGTGGGATACAATGCAACTTTCCTGAACGAAACAACCTACTCAGTTTGTTATTAACTTTCTTCACCGACTGATTCAAAGCTGACACAGAGAGGGCCCCCCGCCAAACCTTTCGAGGAATCATGTGTGACCATGCAATCGTGCACCCTGGAACCCTTCTCGCCAACCAACTCACTGTGGATAAAATTAACTTGAGACGTACTCGTCGACCAATGGTCACCAAATCATTGCCCCCAAGATGCACTATGATTACAGATGGCGGTGACCTCGTCCGCCCTACCAGTCCCTCCATAAAACTTTGAAACTGGTCAATACAGAGCCCGCCCCTTCCGTGGAAGGTCACCCTGTACCCGTATTCCCCAGCCACGTGAATCATGTCACCTGCTTTGAATACGTCCGCGGCGCGCCTCACGTATGAGTGGCCAACGACCCACACCACTCTTCCCTCAGCCGGTGATCTTTGACCGCTGGTCCCCAGGTGTCGGGTCAACTGCACAGTCCGCCCCGCAAAGCCTGCTCGCGAAACTGTAAACCAAACAGAAAACAAGAAGCGTGAGTGCATGACATTAGCTTCACAACATGTGCAACCGCACATACCTTTTATAAGAATTCGAGGACCAACGCCCCAACTGTTTCACCTTTTCCACACTCAGACCCCTGGCTGTAGCCTCTGTAGCAGCCCCTATCCGGAAGGAATGGGTCCCAAAATCGCTCGGGTTCAAGCCCGCTGCCGCGATTGCCATTGTTGACACCCGCTGAAACTGAAACCTAGTCAGTGGGGTGGCGTCGGTATGTCTCAGCAAGCTTCCCCCCCATGATACCGCCCTCTGCTCTAAATATTCCTCCACGCACTTCACCTGGCACATGGGGGACCCCAGCATGCGCTGAACAACCACACTGTCCCCGATCGCTCCCTGATCGGTTTTGGACCTGGCTATAGTGACTACCATCGTATCACCCTTGATCTGAATGTGTTCTCGACACAGACCTCCCCCCGTATCCTGCTTGTTCCTCGCTACCAGTTCGCTTACCCGCATAGCCCCATGGAATGCTAATGCAAAAGCGGCCCGGAACAGCACTGTCTCTGACTGAGACGAACAGGTCGCAGGGAGTACGGACATTAACAGGGACAACCTTGCTAGCCCTATCGGGCGCCTCTCGTCCACTCTACGAACCTCAAGGCGTTGCCACCCACGCAGTGCCTTCCTTACGAGAAAGGACGCTGTGGGGTCCTGGATGCCATGAGCCTGCGCCATGATGGCGATGGCGGCCCGGTGCCTATTGGCTGTTGCCACTGATCGGCCTGCCTGATGTAGTGATACCAGAAATTTCAGGACATACTCTTCCTGCCCCCAATGCACCCCCCTAGCTGGACCCAAAAATGACCAATAGGAACAGAACGCTCCTTCATATGCCTTCCTTGTCCTGGGCGCTAGACTCTCTCCCACGAGGTTTTGTAATCCGGGGCACCGAGAGACCAGAGAACTTCGGGAAATGGTGCCGCCACCAAGTCCGCTGAGGGCAGATAGCCCCGGAAGGCCTGCATGTGGGAACGAGAGAGTGCATCAGCCGCCTGGTTCAGTACCCCAGGCACGTGTCTTGCTCTAAAGTGGACGTTTAGTCTCATACACAGCAGGACAATTTCTTTCAGTAATCTCAAGATCCATTTGCAGCGTGCTGCCTGATTATTGACACATTCAACCACGGTCATATTATCCGACCAGAACACCACTGTGCGATCACGAAACCCCTCTGGCCATGTTTTCAAGGCCACTAGAATGGGGAACAGCTCAAGAAACCCAATGTAACCTGTGAGCCCACTATCCTGCCACCACGCCGGCCATGTTCGTGCCGACCATTGATTACCAAAGATGGCGCCAAAACCCACACTCCCTGCCGAGTCGGTCCACAACCCCTGCTCCTCGGAGGAAACTGGTGGCTTGCTCCACATGACGCGACCGTTGAAATCCGCCAGAAATGCCAACCATATGCGCATATCCTGGCGAACCTCTGCTGACAGTCTTGTGCGGTGATGCCCTTCCTTAAGGCCAACCATGGCTTGTGCGATAGAGCGGGAAAAGGGGCGAGCCATCGGTATCACTCTAAGGGCAAAGTTAAGCTGACCCACAGCTTGTTGCAACTGATGGAGAGTTACTTTTTTCTCGCCGATGCATATTTCGAGCGAGGCCTTAAATTTCATTACCTTCTCCTTGGGCAAACGGAAGCACCCCTCTTCAGAATCGAGCTCAATTCCCAGAAACTCGAGTGAAGTAGACGGCCCCACTGTCTTGCCTGGTGCCAGTGGCACGCCAAATCGACTCATGAGATTACAAAATTCCCTCAAAGCCTGTGCACATTCCGTGTCCCCGGCTGCCCCCAGAAACAGAAAATCATCAGGGTAATGCATAACCTGCGTAAAGCCCGTGGCTCTGGTGAACGCCCATTGCCAAAAAACTACTGAACTTTTCAAAATACGCAAAAGAGATGGAGCAACCCATTGGCATACATTTATCCATGTAGTAGCGTCCTTGAAACACATAACCTAAGAGATGCTGATCCTGTGGGTGTACCGGGAGCAACCGGAACGCTGACTCGATATCAGATTTAGCCATCAGCGCTCCGGGCCCCAGGCGATTCAACATGGCGACGGTCTCATCAAAGGATGCATACCGCACCGAACAAACTCCTGGGTCAATCGCATCGTTCACCGAAGACGAAAGACCCCTAGGAGCGGACAAATTATGGATTAACCTAAACTCACCAGGGTCCTTCTTGGGGACTACTCCCAACGGTGAACAAACAAAGTTAAGAACTGGCGGGTTCCCATATGGTCCCGCAACCCGACCTCGGGCCACCTCTTTTGCAATCTTTGCCTGTACTACCGCCGTATTTTGTTGAACCGACAGTTGGTTCTTACACTGTGCTTCCCCCCGAAAATCCCCCCCCGGGATGCGGAAACCATATGAGAAACCGTCTCGCAACACCCCGGCGGAGACATGATCAGGGTATTCGTTCAGCCAAGGGATCATTGCCATGATGTCGACGGGAGTAGGTAGCAGTGCCCCTCGGCCGATATTAGACCTGTTTGGCCCCTCCTCTACCCCCTGTATCACCATTTTTGGCTCTGCACGAACTCTCGGGGTGTGAAGACCGTCCGCACCCTGCACACTCATGCCTGAACTTGCATGTCCCATGTGGCCTAGTGCACTTGCCTCTGTTAAAGCTCCAACAGACCCCTTTCTTACCCGAGTTCCCATTACTCCTTGTGTGTTGATCACTGCTGGCGACCGCTCGAAAGGGCGCCGCCGAATAATGGCGGGAAGGCTCCGCCCCATTCCCGCCAAACGAAGACGACTTCGTCGTGTTTGGCATAACCTGTTTCTTCCAGGAAATGGAGTCGAAACAATCCCACGTCAGGGATGAGTCGTGCTCTTTGGCCTTACGAAATTTGTTATCATAACCCAACCATTGATTACCTTCATACGTTTCATAAAATTCCATTATACGTGTCTGATAACAAGCCAATTCCTGTAATACTTCGGGCCTACGTTCCCTTATGATTGCAGTGAACATTCCAAAAGCCCTGGCCCAATTAGCGATTGTCTCATCAACTCTGAAACCCGCCATCTTTGCTCGCCATACACTCGGATGCAACAACTCCTTCTGATTTTTAACATGCTCTATCTCATAGTGATCGGTCAACAGCGAAAACATGTTCACATATTTATCAGCCCAGATTATTTCTTTCGTGGCCATCGGAATATGTTGGACCACCTTTTCCCTCCTTGAGGGTAACGATCCCTCCCTCGCCATTGGCAACGGCTGCTTACCCGAATCAGTAGCTGGACCTGTTGTTGCTGCTGTTCCAACGCCCGAAGCCGGCTGTTCCGAGGGAACCTGAGGGGAAACAAGAGGACAAGGTGCCTTCGCAGCATCTCTCGATTGCCGCAACTGCTTCATTATTACTCTGGCCTCCTCGGCCGTGTCCCCCGGTGCCATGGCACCCTCGTTGCTCTTGCCTAACCACGACGCTAACTGGGCGGCCAGCTCGGGAGGCATATCCCCCTTGTTAACAGGAGTAACTACAACAGGGATCGGCTGTCCCGCGTCCGGGATCGGAACTGGGGCCTCCACTGGACTGACCGGGCTCGCCGGAGGTGACTCGGGAACCGGGGCTTTCCCCCCTGTCGCCCTATTCCTGGCCCTTTTACCTCTCCCGGCAGGGACTACTCCCGGCAATGCTGGTCCGATGACTTTATTCGGTCTGCCCGTACCATTCATTGCCGCCATCTGCTTCTTCATGTTCGCCATGTCCTTCACCAGCATGCGAAGCATTTGTTCGGTCCCAACCTTCTTTCTGACCTTTTTGCCAGGCATCGTTCACGGATATTCGACTCGAGGTCCTGGATCCAAAGATTCGGAAGCACTGAAAAGAGAAACACAAAAATTACAAGTTCTCAAAATTGGCTCCTTGTTCCGTCTCGGGCTCACGTGCAACGAGGAGGTGCAGCTTCCATGCACAGGAACAAGAGGATGCTTCCTTGGATTGTTGCTCCTTTTATTCTTCCTCGGGAGGGCGTGTACCCTCCTCCGATCCGCCTACGGGGCGTGGCCAACGGTGTAGGTGTCTAGGACAACCTCTCTTGGGCGAGAAAAGGTGCGCCCCGGCTACGCCGCTTCGGGCATACCAGCCGAGACACGCCTCCCGCCCAAAATGGTTTCCCGGGGGGATCGGGGCACCCTACCATACGTTCGGGGGGACCGAGTGGTCGCCCCTTTCCAGTCTTATCCTTTTGGAGACACATATTTATTCAGTGCAGTTCATTTCTATGGTGTAGCAACCTGACATGGTCTCACTTCTTGACACAGTGCACCTCGAGCATGGGGCACAGAAGACCCACTTCAATCATGTGATAGAGGGTAAAAGTTTAAACAACTGTCGCCTTTATCAATTCTCACTATTGGATGTGATTAACAACATTAGTATAACAGCAATGTGCAAAGTAGAATGATGACAAAAAACATGAGATCTTTTACTGCATCCTAAAAGCATGCAGAAGTGTTCTGAAAATTAAACATGTGAAAAACTTAAATAAAGAGAGAAGAGAAAACAGTTAAATGCTTATGCAATGTAGATACGGGTTTAAGTAATAAAACGTGGACAACTTAGAAAATGTGCTACTGATTATCTAACGTGTCAGAATCAAAAGAAACCCTTACATAATGAATCACATGAAAATTATTAAAAAGTTTAGTTCAAAGATGCTTATCTGTATGAGTTTTGCTGCTTTACATTAGTAATATGTGAAATATAAACTTGAATAAGAAACGTGACATACATATTAATCAGTTTGAAATGAGTGAAATGTTCTTTTAGTAGTCCTTAATATTGACATGTAACTTTTGGAGAAAAGAATAATGAGTAAATTTACTAACACAATGGTGTTATTGATATTAATGTGTGCTTTATATTTTGTTTTAACGTGGTAATGATTTTAATAAGTTTTCATGTAGGCCTCAAATGCTTCTTTTTCCTCATTTTGAAAAGCAGAATCTAGTTGAAGTAATCATTTGTGTCCCTATGAGAACATTTCTGAGAGTTCATTTTCTTGTTTATGAACAATAGGTCCATTTCTGTTTCAGCAACACTTTTGACAGAAATGCATCAATTCAAATTGCAAACACAGAGAGAGCATTTAGGAACGGACAGACAGTGAACAAAATGAATTTTCTTGCGTCTGAGGAGAGGATGCAAATTAGAAAGTTGTTGAAATTGAGGATTTGAGAAAAGGATATCTTAATGCCTATGGATTTTTTAGTGAGTTATTGATCACACCATGAGTAGCCCACTGGGGACAACTATGGAAAGCATACGACGGAACTGATATATTGTGGGTGTAAACGGAGAGTTTTTGGAAGAATAATTGTCCCCATGAAGGAGGGGCTGGTGCTGGTTATAATTGTCAATGTACCTGCCTGGCATGATGTCGTACTGTACTCCGATTTCTTATGAGCATCTCATTTTGTACTGAACTTTCTAAACTGACTCAACCTGTACCCTACCGGCTGGCAAAGTGTGCAGGTATAACTCTTTGGCTGGAGAGTTATGGGCTCTATTCTGTGACTTGTTATACTTCTATTCTGCATATATTTTGATTTGTATAATCTAAATACTGAACTTGATTTATGCTATGTTTTCTCTCTCTTATTCTTAGGTGATCAGCTAAATTTCAATTACTGAATCTGCATCATTTTGTGTATCCATTTGTACTAAATGATTTCTATAAACAAAAACTTTAAAGTGATTTGTGTTTCTTGACCATTCAAATTGAGGCTTAGATAAATGTTTACATGAGCAATTTTATCGTAATTTGTCTTTCTTGGTGTGAAATCTTTTGTCAATAAATTTCATCAACATGGGTTTACAGAGAAATTATTTATTGGTCTGCATGAAATTGGCATCTTCTTATTCCAGGTCCTCATAAGGAGTTACTCCACGTTCTTTTAATACACGAGTCCCTGTTAGCTCACATTTATTATTATTTATTATTTAAAGATTTGTAAAGCGCCTGGTGACCCGGAGGCATCCCCGCGCTGTGAAACCTTGAAAATGGCTAAGAGGGGAGAAAAAACGTATCTAGGGAAAAGCAGAGTTTTGAGCTGCTTGCGAAAACGCAAGTAGCAGGGTTCCAGCCGCACACTGCGGGGAAGCGAGTTCCAGCGTGTGGCTGCCTTTAACGAGAAACGACGACCTCCAGTACATACCCTCCTAAACTTGGGGACATTTGCTAGTCGCTCATTGTCCGAGCGCAGAGATCTCAAGGCTTTGTACGGGGTAACCATATCTCCTAGGATCGAAGGGCCTTGTCCATTGAGGAGCTTGTGAGCGATGCACATTGCCTTAAACTCGATCCTCTCTCGCACTGGCAACCAGTGGAGAGCCTTAAGCGCTGGTCTGGCATAGGTTCTGGAGGGAAGACCCATCAGCATCCGGGCAGCCGCATTTTGGGTTCGTTGTAGCTTGCCCAGAGTAGCTTCAGGGGCTCCTAAATAGACAGCATTGCTGTAGTCCAATCGTGCAAGAACCAGTCTTTGAACCAGGAGTTTCCTAGATTGAAGGGGAAGCAGAGGAAGGATCTTGCGGACTGACCGCATAAGTCCAAAGCAGGTTCCAGCTGTTTTAGTTGCCTGGGTTTTCATTGATAAGTCCGGTTCAAGCCAGACCCCCAGACTCTTAATTTCTTTCTTGGGGGCGGGCACCTCACCCATAGTATCGGGTCAAACAGATGATGGAATTGCTGACCACTTCTTGCCCATCAGCATAACTTCTGTTTTGGACCCATTGAGTTTAAGTGAGGACTCGCACATCCAGAGATGGATTTTCTGGAGGCAGTGCAAGAGATTATCTGGGCATTGGTCAAGGTAGAGAGAGAGACGACCAGTTGCGTGTCGTCCGCATAAGTCACAATCTTGATGCCGAAGGGGGCAACTACATCCTCCAGAGGGGCCATATAGGCATTAAAAAGGGTGGGACTAAGTGAGGAACCCTGGGGAACCCAGCTTGTCAGAGGAAGAGGGTCAGAACGGGAGTTGCCATCCCAGACCTGAAACGAACGGCCCGACAGGAATGACTCTATCCAGGCCAACGCAGTGCCCCCGAGTCCTGCCCTGGCCAGCCGGTGGAGCAGGACACGGTGATTCACCGTGTCAAAGGCTGCACTAAGGTCCAGGAGGATCACTGCCACTGACCCCCCCGAGTCCAAAATGCACCTTGCCTCCTAGATGACAACGAGGAGGGCAGTGTCCGTACCTTGGCCATGGCGAAACCCCATTTGGGAACGTCACAGCAGATTGTTGGATTCCAGAAACTGGGACAGCTGGACGTTAACCAGTTTTTCAGCAATTTTGCTGATGCCCGGGAGGAGCGAGATCGGCCTGTAGTTGGCCAGATTAGCGGGGTCCAATTGGAGTTTTTTAAGAAGGGCTTTAACTACCGCCCCCTTCCAACTAGGAGGGACGGAGCCTTGGGACAGTGAGGCATTGATCAACTCCAGAACTGGGGGAACAATCGCAGAGGCGACTGCTTTCAAAAACCTCATGGGAGCAGGGTCACGGGGAGAGCCACTTTTCATCTTGGCCAGAGTCTTTTCGACTTCGTCCGATGTGACCGCCCTAAAAGCATTAAGCTGTGGGCGAGGGACGCCTACTGGACAGGTGTCAAGCGTCACGTTGTCCCAGCAGGGTAGCTGACTAGGCTTCGGAAGTGACATAAAAGATTCATTGTTGGATCTATGATTTGTTATATATATTAATGATAATGGGCCCAGTGAAGAAATAGTGAAATGTGTTTAGCTTCGCACTGCATCATATGCTAGGGTAGGCTAATTTCATGTTTCTCTCATGGACAAGTTGGCCAACACTGCAAATGCTCCCAGGCCTTGATGGGAAAGATAATCTTTGAGGTCCAATGAAGGTAGTGGGGGACATGCAGCTGAGTGGCAGGGGCCCACCATAGCTCTGGGTAGTGTATGCTAGATTCTTTGTGTACATTGGCAATTTCTTGAATGGCCAGTATGCCCCCTCCTGCAGCACCCTCCTGCAGGGATACCTCCAGTAACCTCTCTCAGGAGGCCCGGCTGACTCCTTACCATGGTAAACCATAACTTGTTACAATACATAGTTGCAGGTTTCTTCAGGGGATTTTTATTTAACTCTAGAAGTTTGGTTGTCAAGGACACTGTTCCCAGATTTCAGTTACCCCCGACAACTTGAAAAATGTCACCTACACCAATTAGTGAGTAGCCCTGAATATTAACTTGTAGTTACAGTCATTCTCTTATACCTTTCTGAGACTAGTTTTTTGTGTCCCATGTGTGCTGCCATGGAACTGGTTCTGGAAGATTCTTTCACTTTGTGTATTCATATTTTTCCTGAAGAGGCAACTCTTTGTCTCCAGGTGATGGCAGGCTGCAGAAGCTGATGATGCTAGTCACCCATCAGATTTTTTGGAGGAGCCCTCGGGGATGGCAAAAGGTTTACACTCTGAAAAAGGGGAACCCTGAATTTTAGAGGTGAGTAATTGCTTGAGAATGCTTAAGGAAGGACGAAAAGGCAGAGCGTAGCAAAATGTCACTTCTGCACTTCGAAATGGAACACTGTCTGCATCCTACCCCATTGAAAAGCCTGTTGTCAACCACATACTCAGCAACATACAATGGCAACCTGCCAGGCGGCCTCTAATCTATATCTTGTAAAGCATGCTTTCAATGGCAATGCAAAATGGATTCCACTCAATGACAGACATACAGTGTGCAGACTGCTCTGGCACATACTACATCTATCTATACAAAATCTGGCCACATAAGACTGAGGCAAAAACTGGCAACAGTGAGTAACCCAGGGTTAGGGAGCAGACTGGCAAAGCCATATAGGAGACATTCCAATCTTAAAATATTGGGATCTTGAAATATTATTTATGGAACTAATGTCCAACTTTCCAAACTCCTTACTCTCTTCCCCTCATGACCGAACTAAACTACTACACCTTTCCTCTTTTTCCTCAATTTATTTTATACTTTATTTTTATTTGAATGCATGTGTTTGGACAAATTAAACAAATTAACTTTTTTTCTGAACTTAAACTGTATGGACTATATTTCTGTTTCCCTAGACTTCTAAAAATATAGCATGCACAAAGTCAAGTGAGACTACCAGAAAATACATGTGTTGGTGACTTTAAGACACCTCTTTGGTAATCTACATTTTCTTCCAGTTTGAAATCTTTGAGAAATTGAAAGGCAAATAACAATACAGCCTCTATAATGACTATTATGGTAGAAATATAACAGTTTAATTTTTGCATATAATTTAATGATAATTATTTTGATTGAGCCAATGAGAAAACTTACAATACCTGTATCATGCCTATGCTTGAGGGATCCACCCGCTCAAATATACATTTAAACAGGTGCCGAACTGTGCCAAAAAACAAAGCAATTATTCAGAAGATATTTTCAATAATTGTTTTAAGTTATAAAGTAATTGGCAACCATATAGAGGACCCAGTATTTCAAAGGGCTGACAGATTATTAACCATTCTGGAGATGAAAACTTAAAAGCAAAGTAACTGAGGGGCGATACCAGCTTGAATTATTCACCCTGGCACCAGTATCTCCCCCTTTTCCCCAACTTCCATGTGTGTTGAAATGAGGTCCTTTATGTGTTATTTTTTTTTTAAATGGATGAATGGTGGTAAGAATTGAAAGGAAGAATTGTGTCTATTAATATGCATTGATTTGAAAACAAATACACATTGAAAAAACGAGCATCAAAACTTAATTGTAGAGATATTCATATCCTCTATTTAACAGCAAAATAAATGGATTAATTAAGAACAATTAAACCACTTTTTCATTTAAGGTGGTTCAGAAACCTCTTCACTCACATTTGATAATGGAACGTGCATTGGTTAAATCTGGATACATATAAAATATAAGTAGCCATATAATATTATTTCTAACACATTAGGGGCCTGATTATGAAGTCCACCCGACACCGTCTTGGTTCTGGGACCAACTAACCTCCGTCTGAACACTGTTTGGTCGCATGCTCCCCTTTCTCAATCGGAGCTCATGGTAGGGCCATAAACCAGACTAACAAAGCTCCCATTGAGAAAGGGGAGGCGCAGTTTATTCCTGCATCCTGTGAGTGTGCAGAGAACAGCAGGAGAGCATCATAGGTGCCCCCTGGTTCCCTTAACCAGAGGCCACAAGCACAAGGGCCCCCCAAGAATGATTTCCGTAATGGTTTCCATGTCGAACAGACTGGCATGGAAACCATGACAGAAACCATGCATCATTATCTCAAAGTGCAAAGGCCCGCCCTTGAGATTACTGGCTGGCTACCGACTGGCCTACAGGCTCCTAAAACCCATCAGAAGACAGTTGGAATGATGAGCCAGTTTACTTTCTGACCGCCTAGATCATAATTAGGCGGTCGGAAACTAAACCACAGGGTTAATTATGATGCAGCCCTGGAGGCTCCGTCTGTCGGTCAGAGCCATAACAGGTTGCATCGTAATCGGCCAACAAAGTCAGAAAGGTCACATTAACAAAATAAATACTATGATTGCAATATATACTGATTACTCCATAAATATTAGCAGTTTCTTTCCATTTTAATGTTTTCCGTTGGATGTTGTTATCAGTAATAAATGCGCCCACCTTACCTTTCATGATAAATATCTTCCATTTCACCTAACACATCTAAACACTGCTTTGAAATGATAGAGGAACATTTGTATTCATACCATCATTGAGTAAATTCAAGCCAAAATTGCCTTTGCAAAAACACAGACCTTCACTTTTCACTAAAAAGATTATTAGCTTTATGTAACAAATAGAAAAAAGAAACAGTACAATATGAAGGGAGAATGGTTTTGAGTCTTATTTGCAGCCTGGAATGTAGAATGATGTTTTGACCATATGGACATCCCAGTTGCAAAGGACGACTCAATGTTCAACTCTTTTTTCCACTGTTTTTCAATCTTTATATTATCATGGTGAACCTCAGGAGGCATTAACAACCTATAACGTGAATGATCTTTTAGAAAATCGGAAAACTTCTTAAATAAACTACACAGATCATGTTGGCATTGTTAGATACTTCTATTAAATTCTTGTTTTCCTCAAATTTACATATATTTACTATATTACTATATTTACTATATATGTTTTTTGGGTAAATAATTAGGAAGACTTTAACTAAGGAATATTCACCATCGAATATTAGAGGAGTTCAAAAGATCCTTTTAGACTGCCATTTTTGCAAATATATGAAGCTATGTTTGACGTTTTTCTTTGTGTTGTACTTGATAGTAGGGATAGAAGGAAATTGGAGCTTTCAGAACATGAAAGAAAAAATAAATGATTTTTCTAAAAAACACCATGGCAAGTGTGAATCATGTGAGTTCGCTAGACAAAAGTGAGGCCTGTAAAAGTTAATATTCTGAATGGTATATAAGAAAATCAGAAAACTTTACTCCAACGTTTTGTCAAAAGCAATTCAGTTTTATAAGTGGTTTTCTAGCTCTTTTTCTTTTAGTAAAAATGAAATAGAGATACATCAATGTTTTTTAAAAACGAATGTTGGTATATTGATTGATAAGATTGTAATTGCGTCAATTATGATAGGAAGAAGCATCCCCTTTATGGTATTCAGTCTGTTCTACAAAGACAGACATAACAGATACATTTGCACATTTAACCTGTTCATTTTACATTTAGTACCATCTATTTTTAACTAAATTGTTTTTTAATCAAATTAACACACCTAATATTTAAGTGGTTGATTTTGCTATTTCTCCAAACGTAATTAAGTACTCACAAAATAAAACAATACATACAATAAAATGGTAAGATTTCTGATTTACCAATATTTGATTTACAACCTTGCACCATGGAAAAGTAGTTCACTTCACCAAAAAAGGTGAGTAGTGATAGGGGATTCCAAGAAATAGAGAAGGATATCATCAGCAATTCAGAAAAACTTAGTTAATCACTCCTGAATTGAAAACAGCTTGTATGTGTACTTTGTGAAATCCTTGCTAAAAAAAGGCTCCATTGTCAAATAAATAAAAGCAGAGCTAAGAGGCACACTATTGGGTTGCTCCATTAAGCAAAAAATGAGGGGAGCGAAAATGGCAGTGACAAAAAGTTCTGGTGTAGGAGAATCATGTGAAAGGTACTTCTCGAACTTCAGTCCAAATTCATATCAATGTATTGCCTTTAAATATAATCCCCCTTACCTTATCAAATACATTTCCACCATCTAGGGCCTTATTTACGGGGACTTGGCATAGGGCAGCGCAGCAAGTCATCTAGCTGTGCTGCCCCACACTAAAGTGAAAGGGCAGGAATGCATTGCTTTTATGCAATTGTCGGAGGGACGGGCGGAAAGACGAAGCAAAAAGGCTGTATTGGATTAATAATGGGTGTTTTATTTCTGATTGATGGCTTGGTATTTACTGATGGTCATTTGTTCCAAAATCAGAGTACAATATACTTTGTTAGGAATTCAAAAAAATAAGCAGACGTTTCTTCACGTTTCTTTTTTTTGGTTTCTCCTAGGTGCTTCTGTATCCTGGGGGGGTCCCGGAGGCTTGTGGAGGGGCAAAACAACAGAGAAAAGGAGCGGCAAGTATGATTATAATGACTAATAATACTTTTTCACCACACCCAAATGGAGGAAACGTGCCAAGGTGAAGAAGCAGATGAAAGAGAAAGAAAATATATACATATATGTATATGGATATAAATCGTATCCTTAGATCCTATTTTTAAATTTTTTTTATGCCCTGTTTACCGGTTTTCCTATAATCGCTGCTGTGCTTTTTATGAGAGGGCGGGGAGGGTGACTCAAAGTGGAAAAAAGTTGCTATTGAGAGAGAGAATTTTTCTTTTAACATAAGGATTTTTTAGTCGGAGTCCAGGGCCCTTCTGGAGTGAGGGTGCAAGAATCTGTAACTCAACCCACTGCACCAAACCCACTACCGACCTCCCAGCCTTCACCCTTTTCCTACATCTCACACCTCCTTGTATCGCAACTCTCCAGAGTTGCTGCCAGTGACCACCACTCTTCACACCAAACGTCCAGAATCTCCTAGGAAATTCTAAATAAACAATGAGGATTACAAGGTGTAAGATCAGTCATCCATACTGGTAGGCAGTATATTGTAAAAGTGCTCTGGAAAAGCACTCAGGAATTAAAATCTGCCACAGTAATTGGGGGTGTCTTTACTGATAAGAATGCATTTCTACCAAAACTAACTAACAACAGTTTTTAGGCCAGTGCGTGGATTATGATTGTAATTTATGAATTGCAAGTAACCATAGGATATCTGTTAAAAAACACTAACCCACTGAACTATTCACATAAAATACGATTTTGTGATAAGCAAAATACACATTCTTTGAAGCAAACGTTAAACCCCTGTGTTACTGGTGAGTTCAAACTTGCACTAAACAAACCTCTGATCCCTCTGCAGCAGGAACATTAAACACCACGTTATCTATGACTTACCAAGGAGTCACTGACAGTGGTGGGTAAATAATGCCTGATGCCTCGGGATGGTCGATGTAGCCGTAGTCTCTGGAGCCATTGACCGTGACTGGCATAGCCCCCAGCAACCCTTCAAGAGCAGGGGAGAGCAGCACATGTCAAGAATGTCATGGATGTTCCTTACTTGAATTTCTATGGGGGCAGTAGCAGTTCATTGTGGTTTGGGCTTCCTGCGCTACAAATCTGTAATGAAAACATCCTGCTTTGATCAACAGGAGTTGGCGCCTGGTGTGTAGCAAAACAGAAAGCAGCGCCAAATCTACATGAGCTGGGCCTGGCCTGCACAGAACAGATTCTGTCTCCGCCTCTGTGAGAATGCACCAGATACACTTGTCCTAGAGGCTGGGGTCTCACCAAGACAGATTTTCTCTTTTATATCTACTGCTAGCCATTTCAAAAACAATGCGTGAAAGACACACTTCAAATACCCTGAGGCCATCACCTTCACCTTTGATCTCCGAGGCAGCATAATCAAATGTATGGATGCCAATGCACAGCAGCACTTTTCTTATTTAATTGTGTACAGGCCGCAGGTCTTCATTGCGGATTCAATTTGGCTAGATGCAAGTGTGTGACTAATACATTTTAGTGCGGTGATACGGACACCGGCACTAAAATGCATTAGTCGAATCCCTAATGGTTGTTACTTGGCAGGGCTGCCCAATGCCCAGTGAGGGGAAAATACAATAGCCCCGGCCCTATGAAATAAGTGCCAATGCTAAGCACCGGAAAGCACAGGCACAAATTAAGCACTGAGTGCAATTCCCCGAAGTGCAACAGGTGTGCCCAGATATGAATGTCGTGGGCACATTAACTAGAGTATGGGTAGATTGATCTAAATCACTGTAGCTCACCTTTCAAGGAAATTAGTATGTTTAGTCTTATTTATTCCATCATATATGTTTGCATTTTCAAACCAAATGTATCCCATATATCTTAACATTTTAAAATGCAATGACCCCACATATTCTGGACAGAATCCCTCATCAGGAGGACAATGGATTTCTAAAGACAAACAAACAAACAGATTCAGATTAACAGCAACCTAATCTATAGACAATAAAACACAGTTTCTATAAATTCATAAATGTTCAAAAGGTGTATTTTACCTGCCATAAGCTGCGCTCGTCTACTGCAATCACCGAGATGCCTGTTGCACTTATCCTTGTTAGTTCTTCCGGCTGTGAGAAACGACTTATGTCTGAAGTAATTGGTTTTAAGGCTTAGACAACTCTTTCACTAAGTAATAAAAATATGACTAGGAAGACATTCAGAATGGAGCATTGCTCAGTGTTCAATTGCAAATGTATATTGAAAACATCACTGTTTTACTAATAACCCAGCTGAACACAAACAATTTTAATTTCAAATTCCGATACATATGATTGTAACCAACACTGAAGAAAGACTATAATCCATGTTTTGTATGGTTTACTTGCCAATTAACATTTTTAAGACAAATCTTTTAAATGAAACATAAGGTCTGCTTGTCATTCAGTCATAAGGGGCATTTAATTTGTAAATAATTAGTCCACCACTATTCTCATATCAAAAGGTAGGTGGTTTTACCAATGCCAAATCTTGAACTTCCAGATGTCATTGCATTTGGTTAAAAAAAAGTGTCTGGATTTGCTTGTCTTTGTTTATACACTATCGCTGATTGCCCTACAAAGCCTTTGCTATATGGACATGTTAATAGGTAAATAACACCTTTAGTGGTACTTGTAGCATACTCCTTTAAAGACATCTCTTTCCCAGTTTTTAGATGATAGATGATTGGAACTTTCCCAATGTGATTGCATACTGAACAGTTTATGCCTGGAAATGTTTCAGCACTGTTGGTTAATAGTGTTGCATGTGCATCTATCTTTTGCATGCATACCCAGATAATGGTTTTTCCAAATTCCTGCTTCCAATGTAATTATCTTCAGAACAAGATTCCAAACTTTTTGTGTAAGGTATTATTAATTTTACTTTATTATTTTACTTTATTCTCTTGTTCTTTGGAACTTCCTTTTAAAGCTTCAGCTGTTGTTCTGCATTTTATCTTGCTTACTGCAGTTTCCAAAGGGAGTTTGGATATTTTTTATACACAAAATGTTGAATTGGTTCTTGGCAACATGTTTGAAAAACCACATCATTGCAAACTATTATTCTGAACAGTAAGGGATGTATAGATGATTTTCAGTCATTTTTCATGAATGAAAAAGTGTGCTTCTCAATATACTGTTACAATCAGTGAATTATCTGATGCTATCAGTATTAGTACGTTCTTGAGAAATAGTTATGGTGCTGTATAAAACGTTTACACTGGGTGATAATTGTATAAGAAAGAGTTTGATTTTTTTGTTTAAATTTGTTTATTTGAGTTTCATTATTGCAATTTACTGCAGGTTACACATTTCTCTGGCTGTACAGTTTTGATCCGATAAATTTGTAAACAGGTTTGCAGTGCAACGTGTTATACATTAAAGTCTTCTTTGACATTACAAGAATGGCAACACTGGTACAGTGAAAAATATGATAAGGCAATTTACAACGTAACATTGATATAACAAGTGTTATGACACCATGGCTCCTTTCCTCCAAGATTCAGACATTGAAGCAGTGCTAAGGAAGAGTTTGATTGGGTGATGACATTCAAATACATTTGAAAGATTTTGAGTGTACGTTCACAACCACTTCACATACCAAATACATCATTATTGAGTCTCCAACATTCTTTAATGTGGTGTTTTCATGATGAATTGTGTTCTCTTTCCCAGATGTCAAATAGGCGTATGAAGTATGAAGGGGCTCCGATACTCAGGGCCGGACTGGGAACTAAATCAGGCCCTGGCAAAGTGCTCTGCTGGCCCCCGGGGGTTGGGGGTGCGGCCGAGCTCTTTGCCACAGCTGGTTTCTACCGATTTCGTTACAGAGGCCGATATTGCAGCTCTGCCCCCAGGGGCCAGAAACCCGGCCCGACCCTGGCAGCCCACCGGGGAAATGCCCGGTGCCCGCTACGGCGAGTCCGGCCCTGCCATTACTTCCCATGGGCACCCTTAGTTTATAGGTAATCTCATTCCATCAGATTGAAAGTAATTGTGAAAAAGTGTCAGATGTAAAAATGTCAAAACAGTTCACAATAAATGTCTTGAAAATCTTCCTCCATATGTAAAGTTTCCATTGCTTCCAAGCCCTCAATGTGAGGAATGCTGCTTTACACATTTATTGTATCATAAATAATAAGTACAAGACCCTAACTTAATCATGTTTGTTGCAATCTTAACATGAAATTGACGTTGTTGTTAAATAGATGCAGGGTCCTTTGCAGCACTTTTTGAAGGAATTGATCCAAATATGTAGCTATTGGTGCAATTATAGGATTTATCTCACTTATGATGAGCCTTAATGGCAGGTTTCCAGAAACCATATGACATTTCTGAGATCCATATATAATAGGTTTAAAAGAATTTTGAAGATTCTAAACTAAAGTAGTTACTGTGTGCACTCTGCCACAGGTGGCAAACTGTATCTCAATGAGGAGGCTTGAATCGTCAAAACTGGTACAGGTTGCTTGTCTTCCTACCTGTTCGGGCTGAACTGTTTCAATTGGAGTAAAGCCAAGACTGGGTTGCATGTGGCTGGTCTCTGTCAAGAGTGGCATAATGTGTGAAAACCAATGGTCTCGATTGTTACCCAAGCAATTTTCTTTCATTGAGATTAATTGACACATTTCTTCCATCACTTTGTTCTTTATTGGCTCATGGTAAAATCTTCTCTCCTGGATGCCAATGTCAAAATCCCAAAGGGTGCGGGCACTTTAATGGTGTACTGTTGGTGTAAGTCCATTGTCAGACATTTAACCAGTGTCTGTAAGACTCTCATATATTAACATTGCCTGGACGTTCCACCCTAACCCAAAGTTGTAACCATGCTACATTCCATATCACTAACTTTCAGACTATCCATGCCTGGCATTCTCTGAACATATATGAGGCTGAGATCCATGGATACCGGTCAGTATGCATACCATTCTGGGCTCTTTTCACTAATTGCACCTTAGTATTCCTGCCAGGAATATACTCATTTGAGCCGTCTTCTGAAGGTGTATTTGAAGGTGTTCAGGAAATTTGATCTTCTTTTTCTTGGGGAGAAGATGCTGAAGAAGAAAATATGCTTCAAACCAGACTTTAAGATTTGTACTTGTTATATTCATGTTTGGCCTCTGTTTTTATCTTGGCTCGTAATAGCTTGCGGTGTTGCCTGGGCTTGTGGACATGCTCTGCTTCCTTGTCTCGAGCCCAGGGTTCTGCAATTGAGCCGTTACAGAGAGGCAGTTTCCCGGCTGAGCTGGTCGGGTTTTATTCATTCAAGCTCAAGGAAATAAAAGCTTACTTCAACTTACATTTTTGGCGATGATTGAGAGCGAGACAGAAACAAACAACCCAACAGCAACTCTAGCTACTTCACAATTGATTGACCCTCTGCTCACCTGGACACTCATATGTATGCACAACCAGGTTACTCCGCTGGAAAGTATGCTACGAGCTTCTTTTTCCCACAGCATACGTTGACTTTCTTCACCCTGTGACAGGAAACGCTCCCGTGTGCGGTCTAGGCTGTGGGCGGCGACTTGTGGAGACTCATAATTTAAAGCGGCAAGTAGTGAGGGCGACACAAAAGCCCACAATTTCAGGCGGAATGGGCATATTGCCTTCAAAGCACTAACTCATTTGAACCCTCTCAGTACATTGTGGTGCTTCACATTCTACTGCCAGTTACTGTACGATATTTAAGAGGTAACAACAAGTCTGGGTCCCACCTTCAAGTACCCGGGAAGTACAAACGGCTGGTATACTGTGCAGATCCACTTAAAGTTCAACGGCGAATCAGTGTCCCATCTTAAAATATCTGGGAAACATATACGAAACCGCTGGGAAGCGTTTTGATGACACACACGCACCTTATCTACTTAGTGTGTGCATCATACTTGATTGACACTGTTTTCCACATTTATGATTCTGTGCACACAAACATTTCATCGAGTGTCATGCTAATCATCTTGTTTGTGCATAAGCGGTGATACACACACCTCATCAACTTCTTGCGTATCATTGCACCATAATTACCGGTGATACACACATCTGACATATGCAACTGTGCTTTGGCATTCTTTTATTGTAAATGCTACACCTATTGTTCTAATCCTGGACATTTGTAGTTTGTATTACCAAACTGTCTTACGGTCAAAATGAATGTTGCTAATTCGATTCCTGCACCACCTCTATTTCTTATGTCTCCTGGGGAGCCATCCATGGAATGGGAGGATTGGTGTGATTCCTTTGAAAATTATCTTGTAGCTCTTTATGGTTCCAAATTTTCCGCAGTTCGTAAAAAGGCTTAAAGGCTTTACAGTTAGGTGCTTTGAGAAAGGAGGCACAACGCATTTTTAAGTATATCCCAGTTTCACCACAAGCAGTGGATGATGTATATAACGATGCCATGATTTGACTACGCACCAGATTTGCCAAACAGGAGAATTTGGTCATGCAGAGACACAAATTTTATACTCCACCCCAAAGGCCTAATGAAACCATTGCTGAATTTGTATCTAGTTTAAGAGAGCTATCTACTAAATTTCAATTTGGTATTATGCAGGATGATATGATTAGGGATCAATTAATAGTACAGTGTTACAGTAAGACCGCTCAAGAAAGGTTATGGGCTACTAGTAAACCTTCTTTAAAGGAAGCCATTACTATTGCTAAAGTGGCAGAAGAGTCTGAGAAGTTTATGAAAGAGTTAAAAACAATCCAACAAGATAAGAGCTTGGTAGTTGCTATGTTACAATCTAGTAGTGAGGCAGTGAATCCCATACATGGAAAACAAACTAAAGGTTTAGCGTCTGCTGGTAAAAACAAATGCATTGAAGCCTTCCGCTTCGTCCTGGCAAAAATCCAACACACGAACATGTCATAGGTGTGGCAGTACCTTTCATTTAGCTGACTCCAAGAATTGTTTTGCCATTGGTAAAGAGAGTCCGAAGTGCGATAAAAAGGGACATTATGCGCGCATGTGCAAGACAACTAGAAAGAAAGTTGCAGTGATAGAGGAAGATGAGGATGATGAGGTCTCAATTATGGTGATAAAGTCTGATTAAGCTAGTTTTTTTGATAAGGGAAGGAGCTTAACTCACCCAAAGGCAGACTTGACTATCAATGGGTAACTGTTGTCGTTAATGGTGGATACTGGTTCACTATACACCATAATTCCCAAAGTTTTATATGATGTCACTTGCAAGAACGTCAAATTGATACTCTCAGACATCATCTTGAAGGGTTCACAGGGTGCCAATATTGGTGTTTTAGGATATTTTGAGGCACATATTTCTTGTAGGAAGAGGTCAACAGATGGCAAAATGTATGTATCTCCTCAGGGTCCGGCCATTTTAGAGTGGCTTCACCAGTACGATCTTAATATCAGAGTGGACCCTAGGGCTGACCAACCTGTAATGTGCATTAATGATGATGATGTTCAAAGTATTCTGCTATCCCATGCTAAAGAGTTTGATACTGTTTCGGGGGAGGCTGTAGGTGACATCATGACATAAAACTTAAAAAGGATGTGGTACCAGTTAAGCATGTTGCAAGAAGGATACCGTTAGCCTCAAGGGCTCAAGTCAAGAACCTGAGGAGCTTAAAAAAAGCTGTCATCAGGGATAACTTTCCAAATATCAATGAGATCCTGGTAAGTCTGGCTGGTGGTAAATTGTTCTCCAAATTGGATCTCCGCAGTGCGTACCATCAAATTAAACTCCATCCTGATTCTAAAGAGTACACCTCTTTCATAACATCTGAAGGCACGTATCAATTCAACGGACTCCCGTTTGGTCTATGTTCTGCTGTCAGTCCTTTCCAATGGATTATTACACAGATTTTGAAGGCCATTGATTGCGTAGTGTTTTTCCAAGATTACATTTTGATTAATGGTATAAATGTCAGCGATCATAATACTATTCTGGATCAAGTTTTGTCACGTTTGTCTATTGCTGGTTTGACACTACGTAAAGATGAGTGTGTGTTTGCTGTTGAGGAAGTTGATTATCTTGGTTATAATGTTACCAAAGATGGCATCCGACCTAAACATGATTGTTGTAACTTTGCACTTGGTTCCGCCCACTTCCCCCTGTTCCCCCCCTCCCGCTTCTCTCCCACTTGGTATGGCCCGTGCTGTCACTTGAAGGCAGCAGTAGAATGTTGACGTGTAACGATCCTGTCAAGCTGGGAGCACCTTGTGTTAAATTGAACTGAATAAAGGTTCTTGAATTCTACCACGTGTGGACAGCCTTTACTACAATTTTGGCGACGGAGGAAACGGAGCTGAGCCAGGGTCAGTGTGGTGTCTCTCCCCTGGAGTGATATGAGCTTGGACAAGGAAAATAAAAGGACATGAATTGGTGACGTACCTTGGGCGTTCTTAGGAAACTGAGACATAAATGAGAAGTAAGACCCAAATTGATGAAAACTGGAAGGAGCGCGAGTCCGTGAGTTGAGCAATTTAAGCTGATTGAAGGAATTTTAGCGGAAAAGGGAACGAATTTTAATCTTTGTCACCGCATTTTGAATTTGAAAATTCAAGCTTTGCTAGTACTGCATGAGGAGTGTTGCCAGTGAACATAAAGGACTAGGATTTACCGGGAGAAAACCGGAAGAAAAAAATAAAAAAGAAATCTGGTCGCTTTATAATGGAATTCACGCAGTCTTCAGCCTAACAGGTTGCCGTTAAGGAGCGTGTGGCAAAGAGTGAAGCTGTTGAAGTTGATGTGACGCAGCGAACGACTTATGGAGGCATTGTTTCGTTCCTGGCACTGAGTGGACGCCCTTTAGCACCTTGCTTAGTCCCCTCCGTGGTTTGTGAGGACTGGTGTGCGGGCCGTGAGAAGCAGTGAACACTCGTGAGGGAGAAGACGTAGCAGATCTTGTTCCGAGGAACAGCAGAGTCGTCGACAGGAAGTTCCTGTCCTGTAATCGTGAATTAGAAAGAGGACTTTGCAGCCTAAATTACTTTCAGTGTGAATATTGGAGAAAAGGAAGAAAGGTGAAAGTAAAATCAGATCACCTCTGGTGTTTCCGTGTAATTGTTATGGTGCTGGGAAGCAAGACTCAAGTCGGTAACAGAGGGAGTCGTACAAGTCTATGAGGTGAGCCTTTGAAGCTGCGTGAGGAGAAGGGAGCGGAGCAGGGAACTAAGCCACATTTCTAATACCGCAATAGAAACTGACCCGAGGCAGAGCGCTTAGCGTTCGAGGCATGAGTGAGTGACAGCATTGGGAAGCGGGTATCTCCTAACTCCCCGAATTATCGGAGGCGAGTGATTAATAGTCTCAGAGAATTCGGAAGTATTCAAATATTTTATTGGGAGGAAGATTAACCGAAGGGGACCCAAGCTGGATTACATATCGTAGTGAGCCTTTGAAACACTGTGAGGAGCGGTGAGCGGAACACAGTGTGTAGTAAACTTATGAAACTGAACGGTGGCAGCGTGTTGTAGCTGTGTGAGGAAATATCAGAGGAACAGAGAGTGTAGCGAGCCTTTGTTCCAGTGTTTGAAAATTAACTGAGGCAGCATTTTGAGCTGTATGAAATATCCGAGATGATCAGGGAGGGCAGTTAACCCCTGTTGCGACGCGTGAAACGGAACTGAGGCAACAATTTGAAGTGGCGTGAGGAGATTTCAGAGGAACAGAGAGTGTGGCAAACCTCTGGGGTCCGTGTAGTAAACTGAACCAAGGCAGCGGGTTGAAGCAGCGTGAGGAAATCTCAGAGGGGCAGGGAGTGCAATGAACCCCAGTGGCAGCGTTTGATACAGATTTGAGGCAGTGCGTCTAGTGAGAGATACGTAATCTCTTTGGATCATTGACTTGGGGTTGACAAGGATCATGAATCTACAGACGTCGTGAGCAAAGCATATTAAGTGATCTCAGGGTTCCAAGAAGGGAAGTAGAAGGCAGAGCAGGAAACTAGACCTTCAAATTAAGAACCCCGGCGGCCTGAAGGAACCAACGTCAGTTACGTAGAGTTACTGAGGGGCCATCTTTAAAGTGAAAAACACCAGGTGATGTAACCCGGACACATTCTCTGAATGTAGAGAAATATATACAGTATGAAAGTCACTTCGAGACGAGTCTAAATCCAGAGATCAATGTAAGAGGTATTTCGGAACGATCCAATTGGGCATTTCACGCACCGGGTGGTGCAGGTAAATAATCTACGGAGCTTCATGTGCGGGAAGAGCACAAAGACTGTATCCTTTATAAGTTAAAATATCAGGGAGAGAGTGTAAACTTTGTTGTGAGAGTAGCACAAATAAACAGGAAGTAGTCATCGGCACTGGGGAATATAAGAGGCCAAGTAAAGAGAGATTTATTAGAAGAGGCAAAATGTGTAATTTACCGCATCCTGAGCCACTAATGAATAAAGAAGGTACTAGTATCGCGGATTGGGAAAAGGAGGAAGAATGGACAAACAGTTTGGGAGATGTAGAATGGATAGTGAATATTAACAGAGAAGGAAGAAACTTTAAGGGAACTGACAGAAACGGTCGGCAAAAGGTCTTGAATGATTTAAATGTACACAATAAGCGAGAAGGGAGTGCCAAAGTACAAGGGAACAAAATATGCAGAGAAGAGGGAGAGATGGTGAGGAACAAAAGTGAAGCAAATCAGATGTATACCATCAATAGAGGTGGAGAATTTAAGGGGTCTATAGCGGATTCAGAGTTACAAAGTAATGTAATAGACAAATACAGGTGGAAGAGTGATTTGTCATTAACGCTAGGAAATGAAGTTGAAGCAGCAGACACGGGTGAAAACTTTATATTGAGAGGAAATGAAGAGACGGAGTGGTGCTACATGAAGAGAAGTACTAAAGATAAGATTTATAATGCAGAAGAAGTGGTTGCGGTACCGGAAGGGAAGGAACAAAGGAAATTAAGAACAACGAAAAATCCCAATGGTTCTGAGTCCAGGAGAGTGTTGGCTGTAAACGACAGTAGTCAATTTACCAGGTGGGAGAGTTTGAGGGTGAACACGTATCCATCCTTAGATATTGAAGTAAGGAAAAAAAAAGTTTGGAGGTATAAAAAGAAAACAGAAACAGTCATGGTCAAGTGCGAAAGAAAGCAGAATACGTCAGTTGGAAAGGTTGTTGGAGACAATATGAGGAAAATTTTTGGGAGAATTATCAGTGAACTTGATGTTCTGGAAGTAAAAGAAGTGGTTTTAGAGGAAACGTGTGGGGTTGCACATTCCACAAGAGTAGTGGAGGAACTTTCCAAACCAACCTGCCTCAAGAATGAGAAAGCATGGAGCTCTACAGCTCGGGTCAAATACAAACTCAGGTCGTGTAAGAAATCTGACCTCCACATGGACCCGGAAAGAGGAGTTTGTCAGAGAAGGTGTGAGAATCCACTCAAAAACGTACCAAGCCAGCACCCTAAAGGTCCGGTTGGGAGAATCTGGTTGCTCCTAGAAGGCTGGAAAGAAGATGTGTTAGGGTTTACAAGAGACAAAGCCAGATTCACAAGGCGAACCCAGGGGACGAAGTTGGAGGAAAGTCTAGTCCCTGAAGAGGCATGTACAGGAGGAGGTATGAGAAGCTCAGTCACGGCGTGCCACAAGAGAAACTATGCGGGACAAAACACCTATGAGGCCAAGGAGAAGGAAGGTTCAGGTGCTAAGGATGGAAAGAGATCCGAAGTGGGAGGATGGTCTAGACCAGACAACGAGGATGAAAAGGTGTATGAGGTCTGTGGTGTTACAAGGCGCAGACGCAGTGCGGTCTGGTCCAGGAAACTACCCAAGGAAAAGATCTTAAAGTTATTATTACTCACCTGGATGGAGGTGATGATACGAAGGAGAGAAGTCTGGAGCACAAGAGAACTAAACCTAGGAACTGACTGGTGGATGACTGGCATAGCGGAAAAGCAGGAGTGCTAGGAATCATTTAACCTGCAGCGTCCGCCTGGGCAGTCCGTGTTTCCACGTTGGATTAAGGCCAGGACCTTTGGTTGGCCATCACAGAACGAATAACTCTTGTTGACAGTAATACCTCCTGTGTAATTTTGAGCTGAGGACTACTAGATGTTTGACTTTGGGTTGGCCATCACAGAACTAATAACCCTTGTTTACAGTTATACCACATGAGACATTTTACTGAGTATAACTAGAAGACTGAAGTGTTGGCCCCTTTGGGCTATGACTATGGGATAGTGATTTCTTACCAGTGTCTACATTATTTCCTTGAGCACAGACACTCGTATAATTAGGAGCATGATGTCTCACAGACTCTGGCTAAGTATTTAGGGGTTCAGGGTGGATGGGAAGTTGGGGTGTCCAGCCCATGTTTTACCCTTCTTTATCATATATAACCGGGAGATTAAGGGGGTTCTTATAGTTTCAGGCTACCACCCTCCCGTTCCTGGATTTCTCCAACCCAGCCTCTACCCAGAGCTGGCAGAGGAC